>NC_136061.1:1176247106-1178647106 GCF_964261635.1 Lissotriton helveticus
TTATACGATAGCAGAAAATGAACTACGGGCTACAAAGAAGGCGTTTTTGGATTGGAGACAAGGAAAGACTTACCTGAAGGTTGCCGCCACCGCCAGGAGTCATTTGAGGCAGTGAGGAAGTCCTGCAGCACGCCGCCACCGCCAAGAGTCAAAAACCAGCTGACTCCACGCGCCGCCGCTCCGGGACCACAACTCCCGGCAGCCTACGCGGCGGCGCGCGTTTCTGACGACGCGAAGGCGCCAGGAGGCGCTCATAAGCGCCGCAGCTACCGGCGGAGCGGGGGGAGACAAGGAAAGACTTACCTGAAGGTTGCCGCCACCGCCAGGAGTCATTTGAGGCAGTGAGGAAGTCCTGCAGCACGCCGCCACCGCCAAGAGTCAAAAACCAGCTGACTCCACGCGCCGCCGCTCCGGGACCACAACTCCCGGCAGCCTACGCGGCGGCGCGCGTTTCTGATGACGCGAAGGCGCCAGGAGGCGCTCATAAGCGCCGCAGCTACCGGCGGAGCGGGGGGAGACAAGGAAAGACTTACCTGAAGGTTGCCGCCACCGCCAGGAGTCATTTGAGGCAGTGAGGAAGTCCTGCAGCACGCCGCCACCGCCAAGAGTCAAAAACCAGCTGACTCCACGCGCCGCCGCTCCGGGACCACAACTCCCGGCAGCCTACGCGGCGGCGCGCGTTTCTGACGACGCGAAGGCGCCAGGAGGCGCTCATAAGCGCCGCAGCTACCGGCGGAGCGGGGGGAGACAAGGAAAGACTTACCTGAAGGTTGCCGCCACCGCCAGGAGTCATTTGAGGCAGTGAGGAAGTCCTGCAGCACGCCGCCACCGCCAAGAGTCAAAAACCAGCTGACTCCACGCGCCGCCGCTCCGGGACCACAACTCCCGGCAGCCTACGCGGCGGCGCGCGTTTCTGACGACGCGAAGGCGCCAGGAGGCGCTCATAAGCGCCGCAGCTACCCGCTTCGCGGGACGCCCGGGGCGAAGCCCGGGCAAAGGGCGGGCCCTCTACGGCCCTCATCGGCAGGAAGAGGCAGGGGCAGGGCCTGACCCCCTGTTTCAACAGAGACATATCCACAAGTAAGACACAGTCCCCCAGTTGTATACCGTGTTACATATATGGCAACCAAAAAGAAACCTGCTGTTGTTCCCGCTAATACCATGGATAATTATGTTGTGCAAACTGTAAAGAAAATAAACGAACAAAGGAGAGAATCACTAGGGCTAAGCCAGTCACCAGATTTGCGCAGATTAAGCCCTACCTTGCCTATGTCAGCTGAGGATAGTCCTTTTGTGATGGTGGACACAAGGGTATCAACTAATGATTCACCTATGATTGAGTCTGACAGTCAGCCACTGATCACGTTAGTATCTCCTGTTATTTTGAATGTAGACTTTGATAGCGTTATTGATTCTGACCCAGACACTGTTACTGGTCCTGTAGAGGACGATTCACCTCTAATTGAGCACACACCTCGACCTGTGCGTGCCTGTGTGAAGAACCAACGGAAACAGGGTGGTCAAAGACAAAGAGCGAAAAGGAAAAGAACATTATCTCCAGGTTCCGCGAGAGTTCCCCCAAAGGCAGTAGGGGACGGGACTATAAGAAATAATGGAGAGGATGAATTGTTTGCTAAACTGCTTGAGGTTGTAGAGGGCAAACTTATCGAAATTGTAAAACCTCTGATCTCAAAAATAGATAAGCTTCAGGCGGAAGTTAAAAGGCTTGGAGGTCTGCAAACTAAGCTGACGGAGGAAATAGGTAGTCTTAATACTTTATTATCTGCAAAAAACACTATAGAGGGTGTTGATCATGCCGTAGAAGGTATATCTGGCGTGTTGACTGATCAAGCCCATACGTTGGCACCCAAAGCTAATCATAATATTACAACAGTAGAAGGGTGCCCGTTGTCAGTTAATATTCCACAAGCACAAGCCCACGGTATAGACCCTCTCCAATTTATTGAGGAAGCTTCACCAGTTGTATTAGTGTTAGCTAATGTACCCCAGTTGGATGACGGCATCACCGAGTCAGCCAGCTCTCTGAGTAGTAAGGCCCTTCACTGGCTCTCTGGTAATATGAGGTTAGCGCCTGGTGGTTTACAGCAACTAGCGCATGATATCAAAACAGTTAAACGTATTCCCTGGATAGGGAACCGCCCTAAAAGATTTAAAGGGGACTGCGTGGCAATAACATTTGCTCATCCCAATATACTTCCCAATGTTTTAACACATATTTTTCCACCTCAGCGTAGAAGAGGTACGGTGGTTCCCCTAACATTAAAATTTTTCCACGGGGAACAGCAAAATGTAACCCTACCGAAAACGCCAGCATTGGGATGGGATAACAATTTGATTAATAATCTGAATCTGCATAATCGCTGGGCATCCCCCTTAGTACCTAGTCTGCTATTGCATAATAGATTTGATGCCCTGTCTAGTCTTAACAACTGCGATTGACAAGAGGTCAGACATGAGTCTGTCGCAGTGGTTGCAGGAGTAGATTTACATCAGCCTCCAATTACAATTGGTAGTATACTGCCTAAGCCTGTGGGTATATCCCGCAATATCCTAGTGGGGGCATCATCGACAACTTGCTTTATTGCTAGTTGGAATATAGCAGGACTGGTTTCCAAATTAAATGTACCAGGGTGGTTAGAACTAATTAGAACATTTGATATCTTATGCTTGCAAGAGACCTGGTGTACAAATTTCCAGGGGCTTGACGGTTTTGTAGCCTATGAGCTACCAGCAGTGGCAACTACTTCAGGGAGGGCCAAAGGAGGTTTGCTAACTCTGATTTCTGTGAAAATGCGAATCAGGGTGAAGGAATATATTACAGTGGGCAATAATTCTCAATTACTATGGTTAGCGGATGAGGCAGGTAAAAACATTTTGTTGATTAATATGTACAATAACGTTTTTGATGCCAGTAGATATACGGTTATTGTAGAACTTGATGTCGCAATCAAACAACTGATGAAAACCTCCAATACGGTTTTTGAATACATATATGTCGGTGATTTTAATACTTCTGTTTGCCCTCTCTCTAATCAAAGGTTGTGTGGTAACTTGAATCGTGTTGGAGAGCCAGTTATGCACTTCAAACATAATACATATGGTGAAACTTTGAACTCTTTCCTATTCGCCTATGATTTAGAGATTTTAGAGATTGAACAGGATGGGAAGGGCGTTAGTTTGCCAACCTTTGTAGGGCGAGGGGCGAACACTGTGATTGATTTTATTTGCATGTCTTCCGAATTAGCTGATTTTAGTTCTGATGTCAAGGTTGTAGATCATATGGTCAGTGACCACAACTGTCTTGTTATTGAAACTAGGTTTTGGAAAGCTTGTATAATCCCAGATAGTAGTGCTATTTCAAACATTGAAGTACATAGGCCAAATGGATTTAGAATAAGGTGGGCAGGGGATAAGGCTGAAGTAACCTCAAATTGCATTATCTCCTGTTGTTTAAATGATATTATTTCTATTACTGATGAGAATTCAAATATGATGGCCTGTATTTTCCATTTTACAAAAATCAATGTTTTTATTAGCAGTAAGTTTACTAGGTCTGCTGGAAATTTTAACTCCAAGGCCAGGGGATGGTTTGATAATGCATGCACTGTGGCATTGAAAACATTAAAAAAAGCATTATCCACAAAACCTAGAGATAAAACAGTTGTAGTTAAGCTTAGATCTGATTATAATTTAGCTCTTAGGCAAAGGAAAGCCGAATTACGTGAGGAAGCTTGGGAGCGATTTGATCTGGCGGCTGTATCGAATAACTGTACGCTTTTTTGGGCAGCAGTAAATAGCCCTTTTTTAAGAGATGATAAACTTCCCACGTTAACCTCAAACGTGGGTAAGGAATCATGGGTACAGCATTTTTCTGCCATTTTTAATCCTGACATGGTAACGTTGCCGGAAAGTTGCTCTTGGCCAGTACTTAATTTAGATATCACCTTACAGGAGGTCCTAAGTAGTATCAGGGCTAGCAAGGGCGGTAAGGCCCAGGGACCCGACGGTGTCCCAGTTGATGTATATAAATTTGCGCCCGAGACCTGGGGGCCAGTACTAGCCAAAGTTTTTAATGCCGCTGTTCGCTATACTATTCCGTGTACCTGGTCCGAATCCATAATAGTTCCAATTCATAAAAAAGGGGACCGAGGAAACGCCAAAAACTACCGGCCAATCTCGTTGTTGGATTCGTCGGTTAAGATTATGAGTCGTGTACTCCTCGTTCGATTGGAAGAATGGGCAGAGACTAATAAAATAATGACAGACTGCCAATATGGGTTTAGGAAAGGGAGGGGTTGCATTGAACAATGCTTAAATCTGGAGCTATTGATTGGGAAATATACCCGTGCGAAAAAGGGTTCACTTTACCTCTGTTTCGCTGATTTGAGCAGTGCTTTTGACCTAGTGGATCACGCCATATTATGGACCACCTTGTTAGAAATGGGAGCACCCAGGGAAATCATATATTTTCTGGCCCGTTTATATGAGAGGCTTAGCTCGTGTGTCCGGTATGGGCCTTCGGGCGAATGCACAGACAAATTCAAGGTCAGGAGAGGTATCAGACAAGGGTGTGTATTGGCACCCTTGCTCTTCACTCTGTTCATTAACGAAATAGACTCGGTCTTACAGAGGGCGCCAGCCGACGCACCTAGAGTAAACACAAGTACCATCCCCGTGTTACTCTATGCGGACGACGCTGTGCTGCTCTCTAGGACTCCTCGGGGTCTACAGCTTTTGATTGATAAATTTGTGGCCTTTATTGAGAAAAGAAAGTTGGTCATTAATAAAAGCAAGACATTTGTGATGGAGTGCGGAGTTAGTAAGGTAAAAATTAAAAAGCCCTATAGGTATCTCATTGACGGCCAAGTGGTGCAGTCCGTGGAAAACTTCTGCTACCTGGGAGTTAATTTTTCCAAAAATGGTCGCTGGGATGTCGAGCACAAGGTGGTGCGCGACAAAATGATCAGGAGCGCCAATGGAATATTTGCATTTGCAAGTAAGTTAGGTGGTAGAAGGCCTAAAGAAATGCTCAAGATTTTTGAAGCTAGGTGTCTCTCGGCTGCCCTCTACGGAGCAGGGGTATGGGGGGTATCCAGTGTTGAATCCCTCCAGGTTGAAGAGAATATGTTTCTGAAAAAATTGTTGTGTCTCCCGACTTCTACTGCTAATAGTTTGGTCCATAAAGAACTAGGACTACATCATATAAATGATCTATTATTGTTGAGGCCTTTGATGTTGTGGCGTTCAGTCTGGATAAAAGACGAAACCTCATTTAACAGGGCCATTATCGAGGATTGTTTACGCCTAGACTATTTCCTTAAAATCCCATGGATTAAGTACACAATTGATTCTTTCTCTAGTGTATTTGGGCTTAACGTTACATTAGATCACTGTTCTGCCTCGGATCTCTCCAAGGAGAGTCTGAAATTAACTTTTTTAAATCATTGTGCAGAAAGACGAGCTACGGATGATCTTAAACTTTCTACTTGTATACGTTATAACCATTTGAATGAATCTGTGGGCCTACACCCTTACCTCGTCCAGGTGACCAAAGGGCAACATCGGTTTGTTCTCACCAGGATGAGGATGGGTACGGTCCACCTATTGGTTGCATTCCCTGAGATTAAGAAGCGCCCTACCGGTCCATGTCGGTGCGACAATATTTCAGAACAAAGCACAGAGCACTTTCTGTTTACATGCAACCTGTATAGCGAATGTCGCAAATTCTTTTTAAAACCTCTACTTATTAAATTTGGAGCAAGAACTGTTAAAGCGGCAATGAAATTACTTTTTAACTTGCATCACCCTGACATCTGTTTTTATACGGCTAGTTTTTTACTCAGGGCCATCAGCTATAGGAAAAGCATGATTTTTTAAACATATTTATCAATATTCTTATTCTATCTTATTTATTGGGAAATTTTTAAGTGTGCTATTTGCTTGTTATATGTATCTCACCGTATTTGTAGCTGATTGCGATTGACTAAGTGTATTTTCTTTTATTTGTATTGTTGTATGTACTTTTATGGACATGATTTACATGTTTCCGAATAAAGTTTTGAAATTGAATTGGATTGGAGACATGTCCTGATAGGGGCCAAGAATCTGGTGACTGTGTTCACCGACCACCACAAACACCAATTTATGACAGCAGCCAGACATCTGACACAAGGCAATTGTGGTGGATGCTATTCTTCGCGGAATACAACTTCCTGGTGACTTATAGACCAGGAAGCGAGAACAAGAAAGCAGACAACTTAACCGGGCAAACGACTCCTGTGTGCCTTGAGGAAAGCCCAAAAAACGCCATTATCAATCCACAGACTCTGATATGTGCTACCTGTACAGACACCTTCCTTAGGAGCACACAACATCCTTAATGAGAAGTGGAAGAACTGGTTGGGGAAGAACAAGGACTGGAAGGTGACAAAGGGTGTCCCAGTGTGAGGAAATCAGCTTTTGCTACCTATCTGTTCCCTGTGTAAGCAAGCTTTCAAATGGTGTCTCACCTTGCCCAGTGCAGGGCACAATGGTCAGGAAAAGACTCTGGAAAGATTGCTACGTCAGTTCTGGTGGCCCACCATAAAAAAAGATATATCCACTTGGGTTAACGAATGCATGACTTGCAGCCAAATGAAAACCATGCATGCTCGACAGGCAGGTCTCCTGCAACCGCTTCCTACTCCAGAACAACCCTGGGAAAAAAATTCTGTGGACTTTGTGGTAGGGATGCCAACTGACAAAGGGCACAATGTCATTCTAGTTGTCGTGAACTACCTAACAAAGATGGCCTGCTTCATTGCCTGCAGATTGATTCCCACAGCATGTACTTTAGCCCATTTGTTGTTGATGCACATAGTCCGGTTACGCGTGTTACCCAGAATCATAGTTTCCGACTGCAGTCCACAGTTTACGGCTAACTTCTGGAGGGTGTGGTGTTCAGCGTTGAGCATAGCTTCCAACACGTCCACCAGCATTCACCCTCAAACTGACTGCCAGACTGAAAGGGTAAACCAAACCCTAAAACAGTACTGAGGCCTAGGTTGACAGGTTATGGTTAGCCGAATTAGCATATAACAGCGCTACCCACAGTTCAACGAAGCTTGCACCCTTTTACTGTACGTATGGGTTTCACTCTAGTTTCACACCCTTTTTGCACCCTTTGCATTCTACACAGGTGCCTTAGGTACACAAGAGAATAACACATATACAGAACGTCTTGAGGGAAGCACAGAAAAGCCTGAGAGTGGCTAAGATTCAGTACAAAGCCTACGCCAACAAACACAGACACCCAGGGCCGGTGTATAAAAGAGGGGATTATGTGTGGTTATCTAACAAAAACATCAGGTTTAAAATATACAGCGTGTTCAATCCCAAGTACATAGGCCCCTACAAAGTTACCAAGCTCATCAATCCTGTAGTGGTAAAACTAGCCTTGCCCTCCACCTTAAGGATACACCCTGCTTTCCATAGGTCCCTTATAAAACCATCCCATTCAGGGGTAAGAAGTGCCCCAATGCTAGTTCTAGTGAACAATGAGGTGGAACATGAGGTGAGGGTTATCATTGACTCTAAGTTCTACTGTACTAGTCTGTGGTATCTGGTAGCCTGGAAGGGCTATGGGAACAAGGAGAACTCCTGGGAGCCCGCCACAGGGGTTCATGCCCCTCGTTACACGCTCTCTTTCATAAACGCTTCCCTAGGAAGCCTTGTCTCTGTCACTGATCTTCAGCAGAGGGATGTACTGTTGCGGCACATCGCGGTGGCCTCTGTGGAACACTGCAGAGACAAACCGGCCCTGCCTCTGCCGGGCGTATCTGAAGGAACCACAAGATCCCATGAGGCATTGGGGAAGTGATGCATGTGACGTTACCACGTTTGAGGAAGCCGGGAATATGAAGACTTCCGGGGCACCGGTCGGGTGGCGTTGATTCCTGGTTCGAGTAGAGCTGAAGAAGGACGTGAAGAGAACCGATAGGGGTGCAATCAGCACCACTTTCCCCTTATTCCTTCAATCTGTTCCTTGTGTTGGCTCCACTGTTACTTTAACGTGCGGAAGTTGGACTGGTTGCTGTTTAGCCCCGTTGGACGAGCCAAGTAGTGGCTTTTGCGGGGCTGATCGAGTAGCTTTCTGTTAGCCCCCAGAAGAGGGCTGGAACTTAGGTATACGGTACCCTGTCTACCAAACGCCGCATTCTTTTGACTGTGAACTCTGGCAACATGTGTTGGTACTCGGTTGCCTAAACTCTACCAGGCATTAAAACCCCTTGGTTTTTTCTTTGTATTGGGGTATTGGATTCTCAGCAGTAGCCGAGGTGGTACGCTTGGCATAAAAACGCTGGGAACAGGATTACTAACCTGCAGGCTAAAAGCCTAAACGCTACTTTGTTCTTCCAAGGGGGCATTCAGTTTTTGGTCATATTTCTACATGACATTGTGCACCTTGGGAATTGTTTGTTTCACAATGAGGTTCCAAGAAGGATTGGAGTCTTCACAAGCATTTCATGTGTATGGCATTTACAAGTGTTAGCCAAACCCCAGGCGCTATCAATAACCCTACCGTTGTCTTCGCTTGTTTGTTATATATCCCACAGCAGGGGCTTGTTGAGCACATCCAGAAGGCAGCTCCACAGCCCCTGTTAAACGCCACTTGTGATACCATTGGTATGTTGCACTTATTTCGTATCTCACTGTAACTGAGGGGCATTACTGAGAATGGATAATGATTCTAATGTTCTATCCATAGATTACTAGTGGCTTCACTTCGTAAGGAACACCAGTCTAAGAATCCAAACAGTTATTTTCCTTTACAGGTATTAGTGCCAGAGACAATATGTGGTAAAGAGTTATTATTGTCATAGTATGTGCTATGACCTCATAGTATGTGCTATGACCTCATAGTTGTTTGCTCTCGTTACAGATCTCCCTCCCAGATGACTCCATCCTTCCCTTCCCTCACTTGATCACCCCATTGAGTTTGCTGTATCACACAGACATTGAGGCTATCAGGAGATGGACCCTGTTAGACCTGTCAGCCCTTTGGGTGGTCCCTCCTGTTTATTTATTTATTTTTGTTCCCTTTTTGCCCCTCAACCCCCTTTATTTTTATGTCCACTGTAACTTTTTGGTGTTGCCCTAGGGGGTCAGGTGCTCCTTGACCCCATAGATCCTCATAGGCCTAGAAATCCCTCCGTTTCTGAGGGCAGGGTTAGTCACACAAAATGGGGGCCAATAACTGCCATAACTGACACTTCAGGGACAGGGGCCCATAGGGTAACACAGGGAGACTCTAGAACCTTCCAGCTGGTTCTAGTGACCTGAGGCTAGCCTATATAAGGCCAGGGTCAGGGCAACCATTTTGAGTAGTGACCAGAGCGTGTTGTGGAACCTACTCGCAGGAGGAGCGAGGCAAAGTTGTGAGGAGAGAAGCGCATTAAGCGAAGGAAGATCGTTCCTTGGATCGGCTGCCTACTTGAATGACGTCTTCCTCCGGCTACTTGACCCAGCCCTTCTAACGTGGAGTTAGTCCAGACTATCTGCGTGTGCCCAGCACAGCTGAATAAAATTTAAGTGTGCAGTGGGAGAGCGAGGAGCGGGAGTTCCCGAGGTCGAAGAGTCACTCACTGTGTGGAAGAACCTGAAGCACTGCGCGAGGTTCCCAGGCGTCCGCTGTGGCCCCCGACTGCGCAGAAGAGTGCCAGCTTGGTAGTGCCCCCTCCGAAGTGGCTGAGAAGAAAGCCAGGCAGGCTCTGTGGTCAAACATCGGAGGCGGAAGAGCCTCGTGGTGGCTGCGGAGGATACGGCCCAGGCGGGGACGGCCATCTGTGTTGCCGGAACTGAGGAGGCGCTGTGAGTGGCGTGACGTCGTGACAGGAGGCAGAGCGAAGGCGGAGCCGAGGGGGAAGAAGTCAGCCGTGACCTCGGAAAAGGCCGTCCGACAGTGGCGAAGGCGGAGAGAAGGCGGAGAGAAAGCGGAGCCTGCGGCAGAAGGAGCCGGTGAGAGAAGAATTCCCGAAGCGTGGTAAAGAACGGTGTGGAACGCCGGGTTCCCCCTTCCTTCTTCGAAACCAGAGCGAGAACAACGCGGTACCAGCGCGGTGAGCCAGCGCCTCAGGAACCAAGCGGGGGCAGACCTCTGACATCGGAGCCTTCCCCGGATCGGGGAACAGCACGGGCCCAGTTGCAGGGCAATCGAACAGGACCTCTCATCTAAAGTAAGGAGGGTCATCGGTGGGGCGGGACAAGGAAGCCATATCCAGAACTTGGCCCTCACCGATCGACTCGCATCATCCTCAGTGCCTAGCGGCTGTATGTTTAACACCTCCTGAGTGTCGCTAAGCTGAGGGAGGTTCTCCCGAGAGAGTGAGGGAACCTGTATTATTCACAGAAACTGTCCCAGGCAGGGAATTGGGGCTACTTAAGGAACCTATAAGGTGGTGAGCAGAGTGGGGAAAAAGGAATTCAGGTGCCTTCCCTTAACTAAGGTGGGAAGGGGGTTCAGAGTGTCCCGGAGCTATTCATTCCCAAAAAGAGTGTCCCATAGGCGTTTACTTGATTGTGGAACAAGACAGAGTATCTTTTACTGTACAATCCAAGGAGGAATCTCTGTCAGGGTTTCATTGTAGGGAATGAGACTGTTGCTATTATGAGCCTCATGCATTAGATGATTTCTCTGCTTGTTGTAATGCAGATATTCCTGTTCTTCTAAGTTAAGTTGCTGAAGAGAAAGCGGGGTTTAATTGACAAAGGTGGTATCCTGCTGAGAATAACAACCCTGAGATTCTAAAAGTAAGGAAATGGTGTGTATGTACTGTTGAACTGATTCCCTTTTATCCATTCTACAAAGAGTAATTATTTGACTGTCTATGTATTGGAATGCTACATGCTAAAGATCAGAGAACTTATTTTTATAAAGCAGCTCGTATTTTTTCTAAGACTGGTGTAGTGCCTTTCTTTTCTAGTGGATGGACGTTATGTTACTGAAGGGCGTGACGCAAACTTAACACATGTACTTTTGGGATAGCCCTTCCTACTCCGTGCCAAGCTACCCAATGTAGTCTGGTAACCCCAGGTCCAACATAATTGGTGTCCAGCGGTGGGATGAGAACTGTGTTTGCGTCCACTCTAAAGTAACAAAGTGTACTCCACAGGCCTACACCTGGAGTTTTCTACTGGCGGACTCCCTAATTGAATTTTTGTTTTTTCTAAATTTACTCCTGGTGGTGGGTGGAGGTAGCTTCTATATACCTTCTCAAACAATTCCTTTCAAGTGGCTGTCCCGAACTCTCATTGGCAAAATGGAATTTGCTCTGGAAGAGTTAGAGACCTATACTGTGGCTCAACTCCGAGAGTTTTGTCAAAATATGGGAGTGTTCTTTAAGCGTGGTGCTAAGAAGGGGGAACTTCAGACCAGCTTGAGGGCGTGGGAGGCAGCACACCCAGAGGGGAAGGAGGAGGAAGAGGAGACAGACCGGGACACTGTCATCGGGGTAGATGGATTGTTCCAACCTGAAGTGGGGAACCTATTAACGGGTCCTAGGACACTTTCAAGGGAGGGCAGCAGTGTCTCTGGAAGAAGCTTAACCGAAGCCGAACTAGCGGACCGGAGGGAGAAAAGACAGCTAAAGTGGGAGTTAGCCCGGTTAGAAAAGGAGAGGGAGGAGCAGAGGATGGCTCATGAGTTGAAACTCAGAGACTTAGATCTCAAGGCCCTGCAAGTAGGGACTTCCAATTCTCCAAATGGTGGCAGCGAATCCAAGGATTTGACCAGGGAACCCAGACCCTATTTACCAAAGGACGTAGTCGCCAGCTACAGTACAGGGGTTGACATCGCCAAGTGGCTGGCTGCCTATGAGCTCATGGGATACTGGAGAAACACTGGGGGGGTGGCTTGTGTAAGTACATGCCTCTTGCAGGGAGGGATACACTCTTGGCCCTAGAGCAGGGAGAGCAGACCCACTACCCCACCATGAAAGTGGCACTAATAAGAAAGTTTGGACTGACTCCAGAAAAATACCGTCAGAAGTTTAGGGGTAGTCACAAACTAGCCACACAGAATTGGGTGGATTTCTTGGACTATGCAAAGAAGGCCTTAGAGGGTTGGGTACAAGGCAGCGAGGTAGGGGACTATGAGGGGTTGTACGACCTTATTCTCAAGGAGCACCTACTCGAGAAATGTTTTCCCGAGCTGCGTCAACACCTGGTGGACAGCAAACTGACCAACCCCCGGAAGCTTGCAGAGGAGGCGGACATCTGGGCAAGTACCCGGGTGTCCTCAAAGGGGACTGGAGGGGATTCCCAAAGGACCGGACAGGGCGCCCCCCAGAAGCAAGAGGGGGGAGATAAAAAGAGGGAGTTCTCAAAAGGCCCCCAAAACAGTTTCCAGGGAAAGGGAACAGGATTCACCCCTAAGGCTAACCCGCCCAGAAACCCTCATCCTGGCCAAAGTCAGCAGCCAAAGGTTGTCCACTGCTTTGAGTGTGGTGGTGTTGGACATTATAAGGGAGATGTCAAGTGCCCAAAGAGACCACCCCCTCCCACCGGAGGAAAAGCCCCGGGAGTAGCTAGTGTAGTGCTTGGGGAGGAGTTGCCCTTAGATAAGGGGGGTGAGTGGGCGGGTGTCACCTTAGTGTCCCTGGGAGATCGGGAGATGGTTCCTTAGATCCAGGTGCCCTCAAATACTGTAAAGTATGGGCAGTGGGTCACCATCAATGGCCAAAGAGGGGAGGCTCTGAGAGACACAGGAGCCAGTATGACTATGGTAAGGAGTCAACTGGTGTCTCCAGAGCAGGTGATTCCACATGTACTCCACCCCGCCGCGATGGCTGACGGCAGATTGGGCCACTACCCTGTGGCCGAGGTTCCCTTTGAGTGGGAAGGGGTTGCAGGTTCACTTCGAGTTGCCGTAAGCCCTGCTGTGCCAGTCGATTGTCTGTTGGGTAATGACATGGAGCACAATGCGTGGAAGGAGGTGGAATACCGGACTCATTCGGAGATGCTGGGTACACCTGACTGGGCCTGTGCTAGCACAAGGTCCGCGACTACCTGGAGGGGGAGTTCGCCTGGGCTGGAGCCTGGAACAATGGCCCAGCCCGCTGCCAAAAAGGGAAAGAACCGAGGACAGGAGAAGCCTGCTTCGACTTCCACACCCCATGAGACAGATCGGCCACCTGTGGTGGTGGACCAGGAGTCCATGGAGGGGGAAGTAGTCTCCCTGGAGGACTTACCTATCCCTGCTGAGTGGCATGTGGAAGGAGGGCCTACCAGGGAGGAGTTTTGTATGGGCCAGAAGGTGTGCCCTACCCATGAGGGACTGAGGCGACAGGCCGAAGCCCAGGCAGCAGAGAACGTTGCTGGGAACTACCATATTTACTGGGAGGACGGACTCCTGTACAGTGAACCTAAGGCACCTTTGCCCGGTTCATCACGGGCCTTGGTAGTCCCTCAACGTCACCGAGCCTTTCTTTTGGAACTGGCTCATGAAATTCCCTTGGCAGGACACTTAGGACAGGACAAGACCTTTGCCCGGCTTGTCCCCCACTTTTACTGGCCTCAGATGAAAGTGGCATCCGACACATACTGTCGGACGTGTGTATCCTGCCAAGCCAGTGGGAAGACAGAGGTGAAGCTGAAAGCTCCCCTGGAACCACTTCCTGTCGTTAGCAACCCCTTCGAAAGGGTGGGCATCGACATTGTGGGGCCATTGGATCCACCAACTACAGCTGGTCACAGGTTTATCCTGGTTCTGGTGGATCACGCCACGCGGTACCCAGAGGCAATTCCACTGAGGACTGTCACTGCACCTGTAGTGGCTAGGGCCCTGATGGGGATCTTTACCCGAGTGGGTTTCCCCAAGAAGGTTGTGTCCGACAGGGGGACCAACTTCATGTCAGCGTACATGCGGGCTATGTGGAAGGAGTGTGGAGTTACCTACCGGTTTACCACTCCTTATCACCCACAGACCAATGGTCTGGTGGAAAGGTTCAACAAGACCTTGAAAGGCATGATAAGAAGTCTGCCTGAGAGCCTGCGGAGGAAATGGGACGTCCTCCTACCCTGTTTGCTGTTTTCCTACAGGGAAGTGCCATAGAAAGGAGTGGGCTTCAGCCCCTTCCAGCTTCTGCAAGGGCACCCTGTGCGTGGACCTCTCAGCCTGGTGAAGGACGGATGGGAAAAGTCTCCCAGGAAGCCTCCCCAGGATGTGGTGAGCTACATGCTGGCTTTCCGGAGTCAAATGGCTAAGTTGTGGAAGCAAGCTTCAGACAACTTAGAAGCCAGCCAAGCGGTGATGAAAGAGTGGTATGACCACAACGCTCACCCCGTGGAGTTGGAGCCTGGCCAGAAAGTGTGGGTGATGGAACCTGGAGAGCTAAGCGCCCTCCAGGATCGCCGGACAGGCCCCTTTGAGGTGGTGGAGAAGAAGCGTAAGGCCACCTACCTGGTGGATCTCAAGACCCCTCAACCGCCCTTACGGGTGCTGCATGCCAATCGCCTCAAACCCCACCACGAGAGGCCCGAGGTCATCTTGATGATGGTGACTGATGGAGCAGAGGAAGCGGAATGCGAGCCTCTCCCTGATCTCTTTTCGTCTCAAGAAAAGGATGGGTCGGTGGAGGGAGTGATTCTCTCCCCATCCCTAACTCCTGAGCAGCGAGTGGACTGCTGCCAGGTCTTGGAGCAATGCTCCTCGTTGTTCTCCCTTGTCCCGGGAAGGACCCCCCTGTGTACCCATGATGTGGACACAGGAGACAGCCCACCAGTGAAGTCTAAGACCTACCGGCTGTCAGACAAGGTGAAGGCCAGCATCCACGGTGAAGTTACCAAGATGCTGGAGCTAGGAGTCATCGAACCTTCTAGCAGCCCCTGATCCAGTCCGGTGGTTCTGGTACCAAAAGCTGCCCCGCCGGGCACCACTCGAGAACTGAGGTTCTGTGTGGATTACCGGGTACTGAACTCAGTGACTAATACTGATGCACATCCGATCCCTAGGGTGGATGAACTTATTGACCGGCTGGGAGCTGCCCAATACTTGAGTACCTTTGACCTTACTTCAGGGTACTGGCAGATCTCTCTTACAGATGGAGCAAAGGAAAGGTCAGCCTTCTCCGCACCTGAGGGCCACTACCAGTTCTGTGTGATGCCCTTTGGGCTCAAGAACGCCCCTGCCACTTTTCAGCGGCTGGTGAACCAGGTCCTCTCTGGAATGGAGGCTTTCTCCGCTGCTTACCTGGATGACATTGCCGTCTTCAGCAGCAGTTGGGAGGACCATTTGTGTCACTTACAAGCTGTTCTCCAGGCCCTGAAACAGGCTGGCTTGACAATCAAAGCCAGTAAATGTCAGATCGGACAGGGGTCGGTTGTGTACCCGGGCCACTTGGTGGGCAGGGGAGCGGTGCACCCCTCCAGGCAAAGATTGAGGCAATCATGGCCTGGGAGCCCCCCAAGACCCAAACTGAGGTCTGAGCTTTCCTGGGCCTCACAGGTTACTACCCTCGCTTTGTGAAGGGGTATGGCACTATTGTGGCGCCCCTCACTGAGCTCACATCCAAGAAACAATCTTGACGGGTAGTCTGGACGGAGGCTTGTCAGCAAGCCTTAGAGAAGTTGAAACAGGCAATGTGTGCAGCACCGATCCTGAGGGCCCCAGATTTCTCCAAGGAGTTCATTGTCCAGACAGACGCATCAGAGCATGGCATTGGGGCAGTGTTATCGCAACTCAATGAAGAGGGTCTGGATCAACCTGTTGTCTTCTTGTCTAGGAGACTACTTCCCAGGGAACAAAAGTGGAGTGCAATTGAGCGGGAAGCTTTTGCAGTGGTATGGGCTCTGAAGAAGTTGTGGCCATACCTGTTTGGCTCGCACTTCCTGGTTCAGACTGACCACCGACCCCTTCGTTGGCTGATGCAAATGAAGGGAGAAAATCCCAAGCTGTTGAGATGGTCCATCTCCCTACAGGGAATGGACTTCCGGGTGGAACATCGGCCTGGAGTGGACCACGCCAATGCAGACGGTCTCTCTAGGTATTTCCGCCTTAGTGCTGAGGACTCCCAAGGGGTTGGGTAGCTCTCCCCACTTTCAGCTGGGGGGCACACGTGTTAGACCTGACAGCCCTTTGGGTGGTCCCTCCTGTTTATTTATTTATTTTTGTCCCCTTTTTGCCCCTCAACCCCCTTTATTTTTATGTCCACTGTAACTTTTTGATGTTGCCCTACGGGGTCAGGTGCTCCTTGACCCCATAGATCCTCATAGGCCTAGAAATCCCTCTGTTTCTGAGGGCAGGGTTAGTCACACAAAATGGTGGCCAATAACTGCCATAACTGACACTTCAGGGACAGGGGCCCATAGGGTAACACAGGCAGACTCTAGAACCTTCCAGCTGGTTCTAGTGACCTGAGGCTAGCCTATATAAGGCCAGGGTCAGGGCAGCCATTTTGAGTAGTGACCAGAGCGTGTTGTGGAACCTGGTCGAGGGAGGAGCGAGGCAAAGTTGTGAGGAGAGAAGCACATTAAGCGAAGGAAGATCGTTCCTTGGATCGGCTGCCTACTTGAATGACGTCTTCCTCCGGCTACTTGACCCAGCCCTTCTAACGTGGAGTTACTCCAGACTATCTGCGTGTGCCCAGCGCAGCTGAATAAAATTTAAGTGTGCAGTGGGAGAGCGAGGAGCGGGAGTTCCCGAGGTCGAAGAGTCACTCACTGTGTGGAAGAACCTGAAGCACTGCGCGAGGTTCCCAGGCGTCCGCTGTGGCCCCCGACTACGCAGAAGAGTGCCAGCTTGGTGGTGCTCCCCCTCCGAAGTGGCTGAGAAGAAAGCCAGGCAGGCTCTGTGATCAAACATCGGAGGCGGAAGAGCCTCGTGGTGGCTGCGGAGGATACGGCCCAGGCGGGGCCGGCCGGCTGTGTTGCCGGAACTGAGGAGGCGCTGTGAGTGGCGTGACGTCGTGACAGGAGACAGAGTGAAGGCGGAGCTGAGGAGGAAGAAGTCAGCCGCGACCTCGGAAGAGGCCGTCTGACAGTGGCGAAGGCGGAGAGAAGGCGGAGCCTGCAGCGGAAGGAGCTGGTGAGAGAAGAATTCCCAAAGCGTGGTAAAGAGCGGTGTGGAACGCCGGGTTCCCCCTTCCTTCTTCGAAACCAGAGCGAGAACAAAGCGGTACCAGCGCGGTGAGCCAGCGCCTCAGGAACCAAGCGGGGGCAGACCTCTGACATCGCAGCCTTTCCCGGATCGGGGAACAGCACGGGCCCAGTTGCAGGGCAATGGAACAGGACCTCTCATCTAAAGTAAGGAGGGTCTTCGGTGGGGTGGGACAAGGAAGCCATATCCAGAACTCGGCCCTCACCGATCGACTCGCATCATCCTCAGTGCCTAGTGGCTGTATGTTTAACACCTCCTGAGTGTCGCTAAGCTGAGGGAGGTTCTCCCGAGAGAGTGAGGGAACCTGTATTATTCACAGAAACTGTCCCAGGCAGGGAATTGGGGCTACTTAAGGAACCTATAAGGTGGTGAGCAGAGTGGGGAAAAAGGAATTCAGGTGCCTTCCCTTAACTAAGGTGGGAAGGGGGTTCAGAGTGTCCCGGAGCTATTCATTCCCAAAAAGAGTGCCCCATAGGCGTTTACTTGATTGTGGAACAAGACAGAGTATCTTTTACTGTACAATCCAAGGAGCAATCTCTGTCAGGGTTTCATGGTAGGGAATGAGACTGTTGCTATTATGAGCCTCATGCATTAGATGATTTCTCTGCTTGTTGTAATGCAGATATTCCTGTTCTTCTAAGTTAAGTTGCTGAAGAGAAAGCGGGGTTTAATTGAAAAAGGTGGTATCCTGCTGAGAATAACAACCCTGAGATTCTAAAAGTAAGGAAATGGTGTATATGTACTGTTGAGCTGATTCCCTTTTATCCATTCTACAAAGTGTAATTATTTGACTGTCTATGTATTGGAATGCTACATGCTAAAGATCAGAGAACTTATTTTTATAAAGCAGCTCGTATTTTTTCTAAGACTGGTGTAGTGTCTTTCTTTTCTAGTGGATGGACGTTATGTTACTGAAGGGTGTGACGCAAACTTAACACATGTACTTTTGGGATAGGCCTTCCTACTCTGTGCCAAGCTACCCTATGTAGTCTGGTAACCCCAGGTCCAACAGACCCCATTGAGCATTGTACGACTCTGAGGATTCAAAGCCTTGACAGAATCAACCGTCCACAAATTGTTATCCACCCGGTCTGGTATGGCCACCTTATAGGACGTTCTAGCTGCTTTGGCCTTGGCACAGGCCGAACTGGCCGCTTCAAGGGCTGAAACTGCTGCCCTGCAGGCTCAGGTAGATAAGATACATCAAAACGCTTTTGATGTAGGGTTACCGCGCTCATCCCAGGCAGCACCTGTGGTGGCGGAGGTCCCTACGCCCATTCCTTTAGCAAACACCGGAAAGGTTTTATGGAGATAGCAGCAAGGTACAGGTGTTCCTCACACAGGTATTACTGCACTTTACATGTAATCTCAAGGCCTTCAACACCAACCATGCCAGAGAAGCGTTATAGTACATTTGTAAATCTTGTATTATACATTTTACAAGGTAGCTTGTAAGGTTGTACATGGTACAGATATCATTCATTCCTCAACGTTCCAGACATCAGTTTCGCCATTTGCGATCCAAGGCTGCCGACGAGGCTCTGTGATAGGCTGTGTGAGTTATTCACTTAGGTCAGAGTCTGATTCCTTAGGTGGGAAGGTGCAAATATTGCCCCTGAATGCGTTCCACTTGCCCCACACCTGTGCCCATTTCTGTGGCCAGCCTCTGTGAATAAATACTGCCCTCTCTGCCACCATTGCCTTATCTAAGTCATGACACCAGTGTTGATGTAAGGGGGCAGTGAGTGCTCCCCAGCGTTGTGCGATATTTTGCTTAGCCATTGTGATCCCCAGGGTCACCCAAGCCTGTGCTGCGTGGTTGAGGTCAATTGGTTCCCAAATATTAAGAAGGCATTTCTGCGGTTCTGAGGGGACCTCAAAGCCGCAGACCCGGTTGATCGTAACCATGACCGTCTCCCAGTAATGGGCTATGTTGGGACAGTCCCATAGCGTGTGGTAAAATGTGCCCAGGATCCCACACCCATATAAACTCAAGGGTGTTTCAGTCCATCCGATCATGTGAAGTGTCGTCCTAGTGTAATAAGTTCTGGACAATATTTTCAATTGCACAAGTTGCAGTCTGGACGGAATTTCCATTTCCCGTGAGGATGCCAAGGCCTCCTGCCAGTCTTGGTTGTCCATGTCTCCCAGCTCAGCGTGCCACTTCTCTCTCAGGGTGCGTGTGGGATCTTTCTGATTGTATATCAGTTTGCGGTTTAAGGCAGTCAGTCAGGAGGCGATCTTCGAATGGTAAGGACTCGGGGAGATCGGTACCTCGGGGTATGGCTGTGGTAAGTGCGTGTTTGATTTGCCGATATCGGAACTGTTCTGAGTCAGCCATTTGATATGTTGTGTACAACTGGGCAAAAGTGACCATCTTTCCCCTCTTCCACAAGTTCCCTAACATAGAAATTCCAATAAGGTCCCACTTAGTGAAACCTTTACTATTGCGAAGCATACCCAGCTTTGGGGTGTCCCAGAGTGCGTGTGTTGGGTGAGTACTCCCTCCCAGCCAAGCGTTCGCTGCACCGTAACCCAAGTGTGTACTGTATGTACGGGTGGGCCGATCCGTGTGTGTGCTTGGCCTTGTTATAAAGGGAGCTCAAGAGACCGTCCGTGCCAAGAGTGTGTCTGTCCAGTCGTAGGGCTGGTTCCTCCAGCAGGGCGTGTAGCCATTGATTCACTACTATAAGTTGAGAGGCCCAATAGTATAGTTGTACATCGGGCAGGGCAATTCCGCCATCGGACCAGCTCCTGGTGAGTTTGGATAATGCTATGCGAGGGGGTTTGCTGTCCCAGAGGATAAGGCTCACCTCTGCTCCGATGGATTTGAAATAGGAGTTGGGGACAAGGGTTGGCGTGTTCTGGAGGCCATACAACAACCTGGGAAGGGTCATCATTTTGAATAGAGCTGCTCGGCCCAAAAGGGTCAGGGGCAGTGAGTGCCAATGTTTTACGTCGTTTTTGAGTCTCCTGAGATGTTACGCTCGTAGAATTTACTCTGATCGGGTGTGATGTGGATGCCCAGGTATCTGAACCCATCCCTCCCATATTATATATTTACACCCACGGGCAAGCCTGGGGGAGGACCGTGAAGAATGAACAAAACCGATTTCGCCCAATTGATTGTATACCCAGAGAATGTACCGTAGGATGCACAGATGTCTAACAAGCAATTGATTGATCGGGTAGGGGAGGACTTGTACAATAAAATGTCGTCAGCGTAGATGGAAATACGGTCCTCCCACCCCTCCGTCCAAAGCAGTCCCCGTATCACTGGGTCCACTCTGATCCATGCCTCAAGCGGCTCAAGTTCCAAAGCAAATAGAAGTGGGGACAAGGGACAGCCCTGTCTGGTCCCGCGCCCCAGAGGGAAGTCGTCAGATACTCGTCCATTAACCACTACGTGGGCCATATGCTGTGTATATATGAGCCAAACCCAGGCAAGAAATTTGGGGCCAAAGCCAAATTTGTGAAGTACCGCAAACAGAAAGGGCCATTCCACCGATCTAGGGCCATACTGGCATCTAACGATAGGATAACCGCGTCTTCTCGAATAGTCGACATGCGGGCCATTACACCATGAAGCCGTCTCAGGTTCATTGCTGTGTTGAGGCCTGGCATAAAACCGGATTAG
This sequence comes from Lissotriton helveticus, assembly GCF_964261635.1. Classification (NCBI taxonomy): domain Eukaryota; kingdom Metazoa; phylum Chordata; class Amphibia; order Caudata; family Salamandridae; genus Lissotriton; species Lissotriton helveticus. Next base: position 1,176,267,896 of record NC_136061.1, read on the forward strand.
TCGGGGTGTATGAGGGACGAAAGATCGGGCTGGAGCCTGACGCTAGCGCTTTTGCTAATATTTTCGCTTCCAGAGTAGGGTTTTTAATATCCAATCTCGCGGGGGATGGAGCCCAATGGGCAGTACCATTAGTAAAGAGAGACGACCCCCTCCCGTATGATTGGGGCTCTTTTCTTAAGGAATTCGAGAGAACGTTTAATCTCAGAACAGCCACACTCTCAGCAGACCGGGATCTGTTGGAGTTGAAACAAGGGAACTGGGACCTAATCTCCTACCTAAACGATTTTCGGAGACTGGTAACAGAAACTGAAAGGCTGGAAGCCAAACAAGCAGGGATTGCGAGAGGAGATGGAGGATGTCTTGGCCCAGATCGATCCACAACCTGCTTCTTGTGAGGATCTCATATGCCTGGTCTTACGATTGGATCATTGTCTCAGTGAGCGAAAGGGAGAACACAAGAAGAGGGACAAATATGCACTTCGTTTTGATCAACCCTGGACATCTGACAGCAGCCAAACGTTTAAACAAGAATCCATTGAGATTCGGACAGTGCGTTCACCTCTCACTACTGAGGAAAGAGATTACAGACGAAAGAAAAGACTGTGCATTTACTGCGGAAGACAGGGCCACTTCATTAAGGAATGCATGCTGAGACCAAAGTATTGAAGGACGGAATTTAAGAAGGTGTCTACGATTATGTCCGGACCCCGGATGGGAAACGATTGGGCTTGAAGAAGGAGGAGGTGACCTCTTCAAGCCAGGTATACATCCCTTCACTAGGAAGTGACACCATGAGTGAGAGAAATCATTTTTATTTGGACATACGTTTGCTGATTCAAGAAGAGTGGCATCTTGTTCGGGCCATGCTGGATTCTGGTGCCACCGGTTGTTTTATGGACCAAGAGCAGGCATGCTCATTGGGAATTGACCTACAAGAAAAAGAAAGTCTGGAGGCGGTGTTTACCGTAGATGGAAGACATTTGGATTCCGGACCCATCCGTTTCCAAACGGGGGCCTTAGATGTTTTACAGGGAACCGACCATAGGGAGAGCTTGGCTTTTAACATCATCCTTTATAGAAGAACATTGATATGGAGGAATTCATATATTGCTTTTATTTTAGTGTGGGGAACATTTAATTACCCTGACTTTAGTCTTTGAATCCTACAGAAATATATTACCTGAAATAACGTAAGGCACACATACACAATGGGACCAATCTTCAAGCAAACATGACAATCAATTGCACAAAGACATACAATTGTACATAGAAAATATATATACAACACAAACAACGATACAATCAACTCTATGTTGCCTATACCCTAAAATATTTTTCTATAGCTAGTGTCTGCCCATTTATTTTGGGCGGTCCACTCAGAGGTAGTCGAAAGATGTGCACAGAGGCAAAAGTACCCTTTAGATAGCTCTCTTGTGTCACAAAATGTTTTTTATAAATCACTCATTATAAATTTAGTGCAGACTCCTCCAAAGTGAATGTCGTCCAAGCACCCCAATACGGTGAGATACTAGGATTACCTTGGCTGAGACTACCCAACCCCCAGGTTGGATTGGGAGGAAAAAACCCTTCTGTTTACTTCAGAATACTGCCAAAATCATTGTATCCAACCTCGTATCAACCCAGCCATGATCTTGGCATTATATCATCACGTCGCTACCGCAGTAGAACATTATGTAAGCTTACCAGAGGATTACCAGGCATACACGGAGGTGTTCAATGAAATGAAGGCAGAAGTACTACCGCCTCACAGACCCAACGACTGCCAGATAGACTTAGTACCGGGTGCTATCATACCAGCAGGGAGAGTGTACGCTCTCACGGAACCGGAGAACGTTCATCTCTGTGCTTACCTGGATAAGTACTTGGAGTTGGGGTTCATACAAGACTCCAAGTCCCCTACAGATTCTCTGTTGTTTTTTATACCCTAGGTGAATGGGGAGCTTCGCGCGTGTATGGACTTTAGATCATTGAACGCCACCACAGTTAAGAACAGGTGTCCGCTACCACTGATCAACGTATTGTTGGAGCAAGTCAAAAAGGCCATAATATACACCCGTCTAGATCTCAAGGGAGCATACTACTTAGTTTGTATGCCCAGTGGAGATGAGTGGAAAACGGCATTCAAAACACGCTTTGGACTGTATAAATACCTTGTGATGCCATTCAGCTTATGCAGTGCCCCTGCACCATTTCAATTCTTTTTGAACGATGTCCTGCGAGAGTACCTGGACCGGTTTGTTGCGGTGTACATAGATGACATTCTGATCTATTCGTCGAGTGTGGAGAGTCACACACAATACATATGTACCATCTTGCAGACCACCATCTGTACTATAAATTCAGCAAATGTGAGTTCAGTGTGACCTCAGTCGAACTCCCAGAGGTGATGCTGACCCCTTAGGGACAGGAAATGTCCGAAAGGAAAATAGTCGCTTGAAGAATTGACCTAAACCATTGAACGTCCGCGATATCCAATGTTTCCTGGGTTTTGCCAATTTCTCCCACCGGTTCATCGATCACTTCTTGGACTTGGCCGCTCTCCTCACACATTTGTTGAGGAAGACTATCTTCCAGTGGACTGAGGAGGTCCAAAAGCGGGTTGAGGCCTTAAAACATGAGTTTGTATCATGTTAGTGTTAGTGCATGAGGATCTTGATTGACCGTACATCATTGAGGCATATGCCTCAGACTCGGCTGTGGGAGCGGTGCTCTCTAAACGCCATACGACAACTGGGTACCTGCACCCTGTGCCTTATATGTCTTGAAAGCTCAATCCTGCGGAACGTAATTATACAATAGCAGAAAAGGAACTACTGGCTATAAAGGAGGCGTTTTTGGATTGGAGACATTTCCTGATGGGGACCAAGCATGTGGTGACTGTGTTCACCGACCACTGCAACCTCCAATTTATGACAGCAGCAAAACATCTGACGCCAAGGCAATTGCGGCGGATGCTATTCTTCGTGGAATACAACTTCCTGGTGGCTTATAGACCAGGAAGCGAGAACAAGAAAGCAGATGACTTAACCCGACAAACGACTCCTGTGTGCCTTGAGTAAAGCCCAAAAAACGCTATTATCAATCCACAGATTCTGATATGTGCTACCTGTACAGACACCTTCCTTAGGAGCATAGCACACAACATCCTCAATGAGAAGTGGAAGGACTGGTTGGGTAAGAACAAGGACTGGAAGGTGACAAAGGGTCTTCCAGTGCGAGGAAACCAGCTTTTGCTACCTATCTGTTCCCTGCGTAAACAAGCCTTCAAATGGTGTCACACCTTGCCCAGTGCAGGGCACAATGGTCAGGAAAAGACTCTGGAAAGGTTGCTATGTCAGTTCTGGTGGCCCACCATAAAAAAGATATATCCACTTGGGTTAACAAATGCATGACTTGCAGCCAAATGATAACCACGAATGCTCGACAGGCAGGTCTCCTGCAACCGCTTCCCACTCCAGAACAACCCTGGGAAAACATTTTTGTGGACTTTGTGGTAGGGATGCCAGCTGACAAAGGACACAAGGTCCTTCTAGTTGTCGTGGACTACCTAACAAAGATGGCCCATTTCATTGCCTGCAGACAGATTCCCACAGCAAGTACGTTAACCCATTTGTTGTTGACGCACATAGTCCAGTTACACAGGTTACCGAGAAACATAGTTTCCGACCGCAGTCCACAGTTTACGGCTAACTTCTGGAAGGTGTGGTGTTCAGCGTTAGGCATAGCTCCCAACACATCCACCATCTTTCACCCTCAAACTGAAGGCCAGACTGAAAGGGTAAACCAAACCCTAAAACAGTACCATAGGTGCTACGAGGGTGACTCTATTGAAGCCTGGGTTGACAGGTTATGGTTAGCCGAAGTAGCATATAACAGCGTTACCCACAGTTCAACGAAGCTTGCACCCTTTTACTGAACGTATGGGTTTCACCCCCTTTTTGCACCCTTTGCATTCTACACAGGTGCCCGAGGAACACGAGAGAATAACACATATACAGAAGTCTTGAGGGAAGCGCAGAAAAGCCTGGGAGCGGCTAAGATTCAGTACAAAGCCTACGCCGACAAACACAGACGCCCAGGGCCGGTGTATAAAAGAGGGGATTATGTGTGGTTATCTACCAAAAACATCAGGTTTAAAAGATACAGCGTGTTCGATCCCAAGTACATAGGCCCCTACAAAGTTACCAAGCTCATCAATCCTGCAGTAGTAAAACTAGCCTTGCCCTCCACCTTAAGGATACACCCTGCTTTCCATGTGTCCCTTATAAAACCATCCCATACAGGGGTAGGAAGTGCCCCAATGCCAGTTCTAGTGAACAATGAGGTGGAACATGAGGTGAGGGGTATCGTAGACTATAAGATCTACTGCACTAGTCTGTGGTATCTGGTAGCCTGGAAGGGCTATGGGAACGAGGAGAACTCCTGGAAGCCCGCCACAGGGGTTCATACCCCTCGTTACATGCCCTCTTTCATAAATGCTTCCCTAGGAAGCCTTGTCTCTGTCACTGGTCTTCAGGAGAGGGATGTACTGTTGCAGCACATCGCGGTGGCCTTTGTGGAACACTGCAGAGGCAAACCGGCACTGCCTTTGCTAGGCGTAGCTGAAGGAACCGCAAGTCTCATGAGGCATTGGGGAAGTGACACATGTGATGTCACCACGTTCGAGGAAGCCGGGAATATCAAGACTTCCGGGGCACCAGTCAGGTGCCATTGATTCCTGGTTTGAGTAGAGCTGAAGAAGGACGTGAAGAGGACCGGTAGGGGTGCAATCAGCACCACTTTCCCCTTATTCCTTCAATCTGTTCCTTGTGTTGGCTCCACTGTTACTTTAATATGCGAAAGTTGGACTGTTGCTGTTTAGCCCTGTTGTAACGAGCCAAGTAGAGGCTTTTGCGGGGCTGATCGAGTAGCTTTCAGTTAGCCCCCAGAAGAGGGCTGGAACTTAGTTATACAGTACCCTGTCTACCAAACGCCGCATTCTTTTGACTGTGAACTCTGGCAACACGTATTGGTACTCGGTTGCCGACACTGTACCAGGCATTAAAACCCCTTGGTTTTTTCTTTGTATTGGATTCTCAGCAGTGGCCGAGGTAGTACGCTTGGCATAAAAACGCTACGAACAGGATTACTAACCTGCAGGCTAAAAGCCTAAACCTTACTTTGTTCTTCCAAGGAGGCATTACGTTTTTGGTCATATTTCTACATGACATTATGCACCGTGGGAATTGTTTGCTTCACGATGAGGTTCCAAGAAGGATTGGAGTCTTCACAAGCATTTCATGTGTATGGCATTTACAAGGGTTAGCCAAACCCCAGGCGCTATCACTAACCCTACCGTTGTCTTCACTTGTTTGTTATATATCCCACAGCAGGGGCTTGTTGAGCACATCCAGAAGGCAGCTCCGCACCCCCTTTTAAATGCCACTTGTGATACCATTGGTATGTTGCACTTATTTCGTATCCCACTGTAACTGAGGGGCATTACTGAGAATGGATAGTGATTCTATTGTTCTAATCATAGATTACTAGTGGCTTCACTTCATGAGGAACACCAGTCTAATAATCCGAACAGTTATTTTCCTTTACAGGTATTAGTGCCAGAGACAATATGTGGTAAAGAGTTATTCTTGTGCTTCATGGTGTATGTGCTATGACCTCATAGTTGTTTGCTCTTGTTACAGATCACCCTCCCAGCTGACCCCATCCTCTCCTCCCTTGAGTCTGTTGTATTACTCAGACCTTGGGACTATCAGGAGGTGGACCCCCATTGAGTATTGTACGACTCCGAGGATTCAAAGCATTGACAATTTATGCGGTTCACTCTGTCAAGTGTTCCATTAATTAATCGTCCTTTAGATATATATCATCAAAGTAGGACAATGCCTCCTCATCAAAATGTAATTTTAACTCAGTTACCCTGCCTGAGAACAGCCCAGGGCTATTCATATACCCCTGGGGTAATCAACAGAATTGTCACCGTGAGCCTAGTGCTGAAAATGCTGTCAAATATCTGCTTCCAGGCACTATATTTTGGCAGAAAAAGCCATTTGAGATATGTAGTGTTGTTTTGCATTTTTTCCCCACAATGTTGTTCATTAGTGCGCCACTGTGTGCATGTTTTACTGTGAATGCACCAGTAGATGTGTCCACATGTCTGTAATCCAATGCTAGCCAGTATGAATTGTACGGTTTTATTATGGGAACCAAGGGATTATTCATTGATGAGGTGTAAATTTCTATTGCACCTTGGTATTCACGTTGTTCTAGAATTTCCCTAACTTATTTTTTAGCTACATGTTTAATTGGATATTGTCTGTCGGGTTAAGGAATTGATTTCAACAGGATCTTGTGAAGAGGTGACATATCATCCCAACCCACATGATTGTGTTATAACGCTGAAGCTTGTACTAAAGCCCATTCCTTGGCGTAAGAATGTTTCACTGATTCAGGAACGAGGTCGGAAAAGACAGGTAATATTACTGTTTCCCCGTTTGGGTACTCCATTACAAAATCAGGTGCCCAGTCTTTTTCAGCCAAGAGAATATCGTAACCATAAGTCAAGATCTCCCAAAAGAGAGCCTTGATGTTTTTGGGTATGTCCCCCTCCAACTGGAGTGTATTTCATCTAAACGATGGGTCACACTTACCATACTATCCGGTGTTTCCACCATGATAAGCTCGCTCAGCACTGCTGCTGCCAGATAATCCTTCAGGTTCTGGCAAGCTATTGTGACTTCTGCCACGCTTTCCAGAATCGTCACTGCCCACTCACTGTTCAGAAGCAGAGTCCTCAGTATTATGGGAATGCCTGAGTTTAATTCTGGCTACCTTTTACTTTTTGAATTGAGGTTTAGGAGTATTTGATTTTTCTTCTTTATTAATAATGTAATCAGATGAGCATTGTGATTCCCTCTTTGGTTTAACATGCTCTTCCGATCTGCGCTCTGACCGGCAACTTCTCTCTGAATGTGTATTGGATGGTGCACAGACATAATATTGAGTTTTTTATTTCGACCTACACAAATATCGAGTTTTAAATATCGTAGGGACAGAATATCAACATCAAGAATATTGGTGACCAGAATATCTACCTGAAGGTAAGAAATATTGTTTTTGTTAATACTGAAGTTAGTAATATCATTAGCAAAAATATCGATGTTACTAATATCGATGTTTATGGTAGTGTTATGTATTTTAGTATGTATTTTATATGTATGTGTTTCACATGTTTTGTTATGCTTTGTATTTTCTTTTTAAATAAATGTATTAAATGTTTAGAAGTTAGAATTTTTTTTAAAGATAATTTTGAGTTTTAGTACTGTAGTGGGTTGTGGGTTTATAAGGGAATAGGGTGGAAAGTAATTTAATTATAGTAAATTAAATCATCATTTTTAGAAATGATTATTTTGTATTAAATTTAGCTTTTTAGTTTCATAGCGGGTTGTGGATTTACAGGGGACTAGGGTGGGAAGTAATGTAATTGTAATTAAGTAATGATTAATTTTTATTTATTGGGATTAATAATTAATTTATTGTTAATTAATTAATTGGTAATACATTTTTATTTAATTGATTTATTGATAATTATATTGTGTTCATTTTTTATTGCAGCTCGTTGTGGGTTTATAGGGGAATAGGGTAGGAAGTAAATTAATTAAAATAAATAAATTAATACTTTTTTTGGTAGTGCTAAATAATTTATTGTTTATTAATTGTTAATTGGTAAATATGTTTTATTGATTGATTAATTGATAAATATATTAATTATGCTCATTTAGTTTAGGAGTGGGTTGTGATTTTATAGGGGAATAGGGTGGGAAGTAATTTATTATAATTAAGTAATTAATATTTATTGGTATTGATAATTAATGTATTGTTAATTAAATAGTAATTGGTAATTAATGTTTATGAATTTATTAATTGATAATTATGTTAATTGTGTTAATTGTTATGCAAAGCGGGGTGGGGGTTTACTAGGGAATAGGGTGGGAAGTAATTTAATGTTATTAAAGTAATTAGTATTTATATATTATGTATATATTATTAATTCATTATTTAATACAAAAATGAATTAATTTATAAGTATGCTATTTTTAACCTCTACGCTATCCAACACTTTCCCTACTGTTGCACTCACTGGAGTGGGAATAGTAATTTTTACCCCTATGCTATCCAACACTTTCCCTACTATTGCACCCTCTGGAGTTGGAATAGTAATGTTTACCCCTACGCTATCCAACACTTTCCCTACTGTTGCACTCACTGGAGTGGGAATAGTACTTTTTACCCTTTCACTATCCAACACTATCCCTACTGTTGCACTCTCTGGAGTAGGAATAGTAATATTTACCCCCAAGCTATCCAGCACTTTCCCTACTGTTGCACCCTCTGGAGTTGGAATAGTAATGTTAAACCCTACGCTATCCAACACTTTGCCTACTGTTGCACTCACTGGAGTTGGAATAGTACTTTTTACCCCTACGCTATCCAACACTTTCCATACTGTTGCACTCTCTGGAGTTGGAATAGTTATTTTTACCACTACGCTATCGAACACTTTCCCTACTGTTGCATTCTCTGGAGTTGGAATAGTAATTTTGGTACCTCCGCTACTTTCCATACTGTTGCACTCACTGGAGTGGAAATAGTAATTTTAACTCTTTCGCTATCCAACACTTCCCTACTGTTGCACTCTCTGGAGTGGGAATAGTAATGTTTTCCCCTATGCTATGCAACACTTTCCCTACTGTTGCACTCACTGGAGTGGGAATACTAATTTTTACCCCAACTCTTTCCAACACTTTCCCTACTGTTGCACTCTCTGGAGTTGAAATAGTAATGTTTACCCCTACGCTATCCAACATTTTCCCTACTGTTGCACTCTCAAAAGTGGGAATAGTAGGTTTTACCTCTACGCTATTGAACCCTTTCCCTACTGTTGCACTCACTGCAGTGGGAATAGTAATTGTATTCCCTCCGCTACTTTTCATACCGTTGCACCCTCTGGAGTTGGAATAGCAATTTGTACCCCTACGCTATCCAACACTTTCCCTACTGTTGCACTCACTGGAGTGGGAATAGTAATTTTTACCCCAACGCTTTCCAACACTTTCCCTACTGTTGCACTCTCTGGAGTTGAAATAGTAATGTTTACCCCTACGCTATCCAACATTTTCCCTACTGTTGCACTCTCAAAAGTGGGAATAGTAGGTTTTACTTCTACGCTATTGAACCCTTTCCCTACTGTTGCACACACTGCAGTGGGAATAGTAATTGTATTCCCTCCGCTACTTTCCATACCGTTGCACCCTCTGGAGTTGGAATAGCAATTTGTACCCCTACGCTATCCAACACTTTCCCTACTGTTGCACTCACTGGAGTGGGAATAGTAATTTTTACCCCAACGCTTTCCAACACTTTCCCTACTGTTGCACTCTCTGGAGTTGAAATAGTAATGTTTACCCCTACGCTATCCAACGTTTTCCCTACTGTTGCACTCTCAAAAGTGGGAATAGTAGGTTTTACCTCTACGCTATTGAACCCTTTCCCTACTGTTGCATTCACTGCAGTGGGAATAGTAATTGTATTCCCTCCGCTACTTTCCATACCGTTGCACTCACTGGAGTGGGAATAGTAATTTTAACTCTTTCGCTATCCAACACTTCCCTACTGTTGCACTCTCTGGAGTGGGAATAGTCATTTTTACCCCTACGCTATCCAACACTTTCCCTACTGTTGCACTCTCTGGAGTTGGAATAGTTATTTTTACCCCTTAGCTATCAAACACTTTCCCTACTGTTGCATTCTCTGGAGTTGGAATAGTAATTTTATTCCCTCCGCTATCCAATATTTTTCTGTATTATTTTAGTTAATGTTGTGTATAATTTATTTTAAAAAGTTTAAAAATATTGTAGTTTAATTTGTTATATATATTTTTTAAATTTTTATTTACATTATTTTTGTATGTGTATATATGTATTTATAATTTACAAAGTGTTTTAAAAATGTATGGTATTAAAATAATTATTTACGAATATTATTAATTATATTTTATATGTATGCTTAATTTATTTTAACATTATACGTATTAGTTATTATTTTTTAACATTTTTCATTATTTTTAAGTGTTTCTTTTAATTATATGTATTAATTACTTTATTTTACATAATTTGTTTTACATTTAAAAAACCCGATATTTCTAGCAACGATATTTTATAGATCGATATTTTTTCCCGATCTTTTTGTACTTACCATGATGTAGATAGGATGTCGATATTTTTGACTTTGATATTTTTGTTACAATATTTTTGTACCTCGATATTGTGGCACTCAATATTTTGTCCGTGATTCATATCGGATGACTCCTGAAAGAAACAAGAGGAACGTGTATCGGCATCCTGATACCTGTCAGGTTTTTTAATGGTTTCTGAGATTGTCTTTTTTCAGTGGCTTCCTGCTTAGGAGACCCAGTCCTGTCTTTATTTTTTTGTTTATTATCCCTTTCTTCTTTGTTGAAGAACCGGGTGCTTGCCTAGAGTTATCCTTTTCAGCATTACTCTTTACTTGTGGTTTCCTGAGTCTAGCTCGCAAAGTATCTCTACCTAGTGTAGCATAGGTTTCTTCAATCATTTTTGGTAATTACCTCAGGCATTGTCGTATAGCCAATGCAGTTACCTCCCCCTTTATGTTGCCTAACATAATGGTGGACACTGTGGCAAAATTACCTTTTGGTTGCATCCCATACTCATTCTGAAGCTGTTTCGGTATCTATGGTAAAACAGCCAGAGAAAGGGTACCATATGTTCTGGTGTAAACGGCAGCGAAGACTGTACCTCAAGTTGCAAAGTCTTCCACAGGGGAATCCATCCCCATCGGCAAGCAAGCAGTCAGTATTCTGTGGTTTTCCTGCAGGCCCATATGGGTAAACACTGCTTCAAGCTGGCTTGTTTTTTGTGCTATCCAGAACATAATATGTTCCTGACTTGTAAGAATCTCATCCATAAAGGCATTCAGTGTTTTTGGGCTGACACCTGAAGTGTAGCCAATTGTGGTTGTGCAGGGTGAGAAGTCTGTGCAGGATGTTAGTGTTAGCATTATTAACTGTGTGAGATTTCTGTATATTTTTACAAAATCTCTGTATAGTGTACACATTTCTGCTGCAGTTAGATTACTGTTAGGATGCGGTGTATATGCAGCTAAGACCGTGCATCATCCTCAATGTAAGTATGAAATAATTCTGTACAAGCATTTGCAGCTGAGAATTTAGCGCAGTAATGGAACACCTCTGTCTTAAATGCGCCATGTGCCTAAATCACCATGGTTATGTCTCTACCCGTAGCTGGGAGACCAACATTTAATCATTTTAGAGTAACAGCGTGTCTGCAGCTCTCTGACATATTCGGTGCCTGGGGCACTTTGTCTCCAGACATAATAGAACAAACAAATTACAGAGAGGGTTAACACAATGTGGGAAATTATATCCTTCAAGCTTGAACAATGTACAGCCAATACATAGGCTCTACCTACTTAGCAGAGGCAGATTTCCCTACCACCACTGACATCTCCAGTTTGGAGGTGAATAGGAGTCTCTGAGAAGGGATGATTGAACTACTCAAGCGAACCATGAAATAAGAACCCAAACAACATTGGCAGCACCATGTCATGTAGTTCCCAATAATTTGTAAAATCTGCACGTTTATGGCCAACATAATCTTTGTGTGAGGTGCCTAGACTTATTCCATGCACCCTGTAGTATATGTTGGCCTAGAGACCAGCTAGCTCCTAGGGCCACCACAATCCCCCTAACCCACACAGGGAGCAAGTGGTGTTGGCAACTACTGAACATGACAACGCTGATCCCCTCTGGGATCGTGAAAGCAGATCTAGAACCTTTTCGCTCAATCACTTGTGTCTAGTGTGTGTGAATGTATAGTCAAGAATCCACCCAAGGGATAATGAACCCCATTTCCTGGGGGGAGAGAATTTACCCCGTCTTGATCACAAACTGGACACCCCTCATGGAGATGTTAAGTAGCTGCTTGGTGAGGCTTCAGTATGCAGGCACCTCTTGATGTCAGCAGGAGTGTCTCCTATGGCTAACCCCCGGAAATGCTTTTTATTTATAATAAAAAGCACCCTTGCAATATGTATACAGATTAGCATTGTTATGGGTTTGCAGATAGCCCTGTTGCTCCGTGGATGAAGATAGAACGACATTGTGCAGCACTTGCAAAGCCTTGTCCTCTGTGTTCAAGGCATCATGATAATGTTGCCCAAAGCGAAATGTGTAAGACAAGCAGTTTCAGAGAAAGTAATCCAACATTGTCACACATGCAAATATGTGCAAAAGTTTATCGTGAAATGTTATTGTGCAAACCAGGGCAATGTAAGAAAATGTGCAGCATTGCTACATGAGCCTACCTCAGGCATATAACAGGCAGGGGTTACCAATCATCCCTAGGCCTAGAGGTGAGTGGCTGTAGTTGTGCAAAGTCTTCACTAATTTTGTTGCAATATGACATGGATTTGAGCCAGGTAGAGTCTGTGGGGACATGCTTAAAACCCCAGTAAACGGCCAGTTCCCGCTTAGCGAGAAGTAATGCCACGGATGTAAATCTGTACGTAGCTTTGGGAATGCCAATTTTGTACCCTAGTAATGCCATTGCTGGGTCAGGAAGATTTGCGAGAGATAATAGAGGTCCATGACCTATAAATATGCATGACCAGGTTAAACTTGCAAAATCAACATCAGGTGCATGACACTTAGGACACTGATGAACGGGTGGAGTCAAAGCATGAAATATTTGTAGGGGAGATGTACGCATGGTGTAGAAATTTAAAATATATGAGTTGGTTTGTGATTGAGAAATATGAGCTTTGGCAGCAGCAATAGGACTAGACTTTGTTGAAGAGCAGATAACCTAAATGAGCACCCCAGGCCTCACTGACACGGATAGTAGAATCTGATTTCATGGCCAGGCACGTGCTATAAAGCCTGGAGATCAAGCGACTGCCATCGGTGTCAGAGATGACCAATGTTAACAATGGGATGTCATCCGGGGTGAGAAGATATGTGGATATGCAGGAGCATAGGGTATTATGGAGTCATCTTAATATAAAATTATCCATATTGGAGGCATTCTGGAAGCGGACATCATCGGCATGTGTGAGGACATGACTGTCTGGGAACACATCGCCTATGGTATGCAGTGCATGACGCCGTAGGGTACGCTGAACTTACTTCTCATGTGTGAGGGGGAGCCATGGATTGTCTGTCAGCGGGAAAGCAGAAGAGTAAAGAATACCCTCGCCCAGTATGCGACAAAGTTTCTGCCAGGCTCAACAGGTGGTGGACAGGGATTGAATGTTGGAGGGATCCATACGGATGCCTTTCAGCAGTATAGATGAAAGAGGCAGCTGGCCGAGCTGATCTCTCCAGTTTGGGGTAAGGGATGCGAGCGTCCAGATGGTGCCAGCGGTGTGCATACTGGCAGTGCACAGCAAGCTAATAGAGTTGGACGTCAGGGACCTCATAACCCCCATGATCATAAGGGAGTGTCAAGGTGTCTCAGCGGATCCGGGTTTGCGTCCGCCCATATGAGCTGCAGGAGGAGTTTGCAGACCGTGGTAAAGAAGTGTTCCATAAGCGGTATTGGGATGATAAAAAAGAAAAATTTTAAAAGAGGAAGGACCACCATTTTAATTATAGCCACTCAACCAGCCAAGAAAAGTGGAAGCTGTACCCAGCGTTCCACATGTTTCGATAACTTGTCGACAGCAGGTCCATAATTGAGGAAAATAATCTCATCTTTGTCTTAGTATAGATGTATGTTTAGGCATTTGGTGGAATCTGTGGTCCATGACAGAGTATATCTAACATCTACAGTGTGAGTACCCTCGGTTAATGGGAAAAGTTCAGACTTGGTCCAGTCTATAAAGAGGCTCGAAAGATTACCACAACATAATTTTACCAATCAAAGGGGGGAGATTATCAGAGGGATGACAGGCAAACAACATTATGCCATCTGCATATAAGGAGAGCATAAGAGGACAATGGGTGAGTTGAAGGCCACAGTGGATGTGTCACTCCTGAAGATGGCTCACCAAGGGTTCCATAGCAATGATAAACAGGAGACGGGCAGCTTTGTCTGGAACCTCTGGTGACAGAGAACCAGTCGGTAAGGGATCCACTTACCCTAAGGCATGCCATTGGGTTAGTATAAAGAAGCATAACTGAGGAAATAAAGGTACAGGGGAGAGCCTGTTTTGCCTGCATTCCTCAGAGGAATGCCCATCCAAGGGAATCGAATGCCTTCTCGACGTTTAACAGGGCCACTACAGTGGTGGTGGTCCGTAACGTCCTATCTAATACTACAAGTATTGATTTGAGAGTGAGGGAGGTGGACCTGTGGGGGCAAAACTGGACTGAACGGGGTAGATAATGTGTTCCTTTAACAGAGGGAGATGGGTGGCAAGGTCTTTGGCAAAGATTTTATCATCTAAATAGGTAAGAGTAGGGAAAGTGGCCTATAGGATTAGCAGAGGTGTGTGTCCTTGCCAGGTTTGAGGAGTAGCGTAAGTACCGCCTCATGCAGTGTGGAGGTAGTAAGCCAGCATCCAGGGCGTCTGTATACATGGTAAGTAAGTGGGGAACAAGTTGATGCTTATACGCCTTGTAAAAGGCATCAGTAAGCTCATCAAGACCTGAGGCTTTGGAGCTGTCCAGGGTCTCGATTGCCTTTAGGAATTTGTCAGATATTATAGGCTCACTCAGAAAACATTGTTGGCCATCAGTTACCCATACTATGGCAAGCTCGGCAAGATATGTCAAGATCTCGGACTCGGCAGTCGATGAGTGGGAAGTGTACAAGTGTTCATATTTTCAATCAAATTCAGATCGTAAGCTTTCCTTGTCAATAACTCAGGTCCCACCTGTGATATGAAGCTCTGTAATGTACCCACTGAGATGATTAGAGTTAAGCAGGCATGCAAGCGTGCGGCCTAGTTGCTTCCCTTCCCCGTAGCATCTGTCAGTGGCATGGCTACCCATGTACAGTTCTTCCCTGTCCGCGAAATCGTGGAACTCAGTCAGTAGGACCAATAGCGCGTGTAATTGGGGGGTGCAACCTGGGCGGGAGTCAGCCCGATCAATATTGTGCAGATTCAATCCAGGTCAGTTGGGCACAAATGTCTCAGAGAATGCCCTCATGTTTAGACATACAGATGCCTCGGATGTAGGCCTTAAAGACCTCCCAAAATGTGGCCTAAGTCAACACAGTGGCAGCGTTCAGGACAAAATATTTGATAACGACCTCGTGCAATCCCGTGCATACCGCATCCCACTCCCGCCGGGGATGTCCAGTGTCAGACGCACCGGGCAGTGGTCTGAAAGAGTGCATGGCAAATGCCTGACATCAGTAACCCAAAGTGCAACATTTGCAGAAAAAAGTTAATAGTTGAGTTTTGTCCACACACCGTGGGGGGGAAGATAAGAAGATGTAGTCAAGGGAGTTGGAGTGATGTGAACGCCAGAAGTCTCTGAGAACATGTGTGCCAACAATGTGATGAAGGACCACCCTGGCGTTTTGTTACCGCTTGGCTGTGTACTGGCGGAATCAACTATGGGTTTTAGAACTAGATTGAATTCACCCTCTAGTATTACTAAATCCACTTCTGCCCGACCCTTATGGGCAAATATGTCCTGAAAAAAGGTGAGTCAATGTTTGGGGCATAAACATTTGCTGGTAACACACACTTACCTGCCAAAATGCCTGTCAATATAATATAGTGTACTTCTGGGTCTGTGTAGATGATGAGGAGAGAGAAGAGCATGCTCTTATGTATGAGGATGCACACCCAACTGGAATAGGTGCTATTGCTGAAGAAATAACGATGTGCACCCCAAGTGGAGCTTAAAGCCTGGGAGTCTCTAGGTGGAAGTTGTGTCTCCTGTAGGAAAGCTATTTTAATGCCATGGCAAGCGAGGTAGGAGAGGACTTGCTTGCCTTTCCGTGAGTTGTTGATTCCACAAATATTCCTAGTAATGAAAAGGATATCGACAACCCTCTCCCGAGTGCAACAGGCATTTAACACAGTAAAACATAATAGTACATACCATGTCGATAAGTAGACTATCAAATATCCGAAATGCTATGAAAAACAAACATAACTAAAACATTCTTCAAGAACTTGTTCCATGCCCCACACCCACACCAGACAATGACACATCCAGTGACAACCTAAAACAAGAAACAGAAAACTAAACAATCCCACAAGTAAAAAATTGGTATACACCATTGGGGGGAGACAACTCCTCAGATGGCGTGGACCTCATGATAAGGGATAAGTGCAAATGTAAGTTTCGATCACAGGCTGGAAAGCACCGCCAAGAGAAAGCAGAAGTCCAAGGATGGTGAAGAGGCCTCTTGCTGCCAAGGCCAAGCAGGATGTCGGCAGGAGCATGACCATGAATGAGAGAGAAGTCACAGTAAGGATTGAGGCAGAACATTCAAAGTCAAACAGGTGGAGTGTGTGCCAAGGAGAATGTGGGGCTCGTACATGCTGGAGTTGTCCACCGGGAAGTAGACCCATCCGCAGCATGATGTTTGCAGAAGTCCATCACCTCTGCCGGAGTGTTGAAAAAGTGAGCTTTCCATTAACCTCGATGTGCAACGTGCCGGGGAAAGCCTTGCGTATTTGAGGTCCAACTTGCTTAAGGAATGTTTGGCATCGGTGTATTTACGTCTCGCCTCTTGCACAGTGATGGTAAAGTCCAGAAAGAACAAGATGATGGTCCCCTGGTATTGCAAGGGGCCATTTTCATGGGCCAGATGGAGCACAGTGTCTCTATCGTTCAGGAGGTACGCCACCTGTGGACGTGGGGTTGCCCACACCGAAGGGCGTGGACCAAGGAAGCAATGATCACTCTCCACAGCAAACGTGGATAAAGAGCTGGCACTGTTGAAGAGTTTGGCGAGCAACTGCTCCACAAACAAATCAGGCCGCTCCATGTTTGTTGTCTCCGCAATGCCCAGAATGCGGACATTATCCCTAAGTGAGGGTGCCTCCAGGTCCTCGTTCTTGATGGCAAATGTCTTGATGATATGTTCCAGTTTTTCCGAGCGCTTCAGCGTGGATGTAGTACCGTCCTCCAGTCCGGCAATGTGCTCCTCAGCACCGTCAAACCTGGTGCTCTGACGATCCAGGCGTTCGCCCATATACTAAATGCAGCTTATGAGGTCCCCAAAAAGGGCGTCTTTGGAGCAAAACTCAGCCTGGAGCTCTGTCATTATGGCTACGGTGCCTGCTCCCTTATCCAGTGGCTCATTGGTGTGGGATTGAGAGCTTTGTCGGCACGCAGGTTTACATTGTTTAAAAGCAATTTACATTGCTTTATGTCTCTTCTGCCATCATGTGGTGTGGTTATAGCGAGCAACAGGGCGGTCCGAGGTGGTGGGTGGCAACAGGGCTGGTCCCAGGGTTATGAAAATGAGAAGCAGGTACATGGCACTCTCGGCAGGTCACGTGGACCCCAAAGCACCTGGCAGGCACCACCAGAAGGAAAGAGAATGGACGCCCCAGCGAGCTGCGAATGTAATTTGCCCATATGAGCTGAATAGCCAGAGAGCGGCCGACCATGACCGCAAAATGGTTGTCAGACAAGGGGACAGTGGCGTGGTCGATGGGGCCGGGCTTCAGCTGGTACGCTCCAGCTGTAGGACCGCAGGCCCATCCAGATCTCTGCAGGATGGCAAAGAGGACCTGCAACCCTGGCGCATCTTGACAGTCTCAGGCTTGCCTGCTGCCCCTGTCGCTGTGGGGCCTACTAGGCGGTGCTGGACCACACAAGCCCAGGCAGATAAGTCAGGTGGCTGAATTTCAAAACTTGAAACCAGGTAACCTAGAATCAAGACCGGCTTCACTACTTATCCAAAGTGTGTGAACCTAGTCATACATGTTATTTCACAGAACCTTTTTCTTTATTGTTACATATGAGACAACATTTAAATACTTGGGTAGAGGAAGTGCGTTGTACAAGCACCTTTTATGTTTGGTTTAATAGATTACAAATTTGCTTCATCTATTATACAAATTGAGAGAGTTGATTTCCCTACACGTCGAAGCGCATCACCAATGGAGGCTTATGCTAACTAATGTTGTGTTTAAAACATCCTCCATCTTGTATTAACATCCCTAAAATAACGTGGTGGTTAATGTTGTTCTTCGAGTTCCAAAAAAAGAACTGCAAAATTAATAATAATAAACTGAGAGATGATCCCAGAGGCCTTTTCACTCTTTACCTAACCAAGGTCGTTTCAACTGTCCCCGGCTATTTTCAGACCATGAATCAATTTGAATTGCTGAACTAACTGTGACAATATATGCCAATTCATTCCACTATGGATAATCTTTGGATGTATTTTGTAGTAAATTGTTTCTTATTGTTCGTTCAATATTGGTGCATTTCCTGAGAATCATGTACCAAATGTAGAATATATGAATGTCTTTGTCTAAAGTCCTAAAAAAAAGACTTGTAGATTTCTATGTGGGAGAGACGCCTTTTCCCCACATTAGAGGTGAATCTATGACGGATTTCACTTAGAACTGTACCAAGTTCTTTGTATTGACGAGTTGTATGCTTTGACACTTAAGGTTTCCTATGGCATACTCTATGTAATATGCCTGTTAATTCTTGTATAAAGCATCGAAACGACAACCCTTGTCTGTCGCCCTTATGAGAACGTTTATTACCTGCTATTCTAATTGAAATGACTTATTAAAACTGACGACTCCAGTCAGGGTGCTCCAAAATCCGTATCAAGACTAAACCACTCCCAGCCCTAGTCGCATACATGCCCCATTAGTTGTGTTTAACCACTTGGCTGCTATGCGTTTTCCCCCCCCCGGTGCTGGGATCCTCCATTTTCCATTATTCATGACGAGCTGGGCTCGTCATGAGCGTGCGAGGAGGCTACACCATGACGAGCCCAGCTCGTCATGAGCGTGGAAGGGGTTAAGCTAGTATATTCCGGGCTTGAAGAATCTAGGCCACGTTTAGGGCTCATATGACTACTGACTTACCTCTTAATTCATTAATGGCATTGTCATTGTGGGGCGAACCATTAATGTTTCTAAGTTCATGTTTAAAAACTACCAATTTTAATAAATGTCTGTTTCTGCAGTAATATAGTCTGATATAGTCTGATGTACTAAGGTGAAACTTCTGCATATTATAGAAAAACACTTTTGAATGTTGAAGGGAGTGTATCATATTTTTACATGATGTCTGTTGCATGATATACATGGTAAATGTTTTCATGGCTTGGCTTGTGCATTGACTCTCAGAGCCAAGCCAGACCCTTGTCTCTTCTCTGTCCCAGCTAGTCCTAATAATTTGCCGGCATGCCCACCTCTATTTGTAACTAGGGCTTAGTACTTGTGACCTTCTATCAATTGGTAAAATGATTTGTAAAAGGCGAGGACTGGAAACATGGAGTGCTGCCAACAGGCATTGATTTGACGGCTCTACCATCAAGGCTGCTCGTAGAAGAGATAAAGAAGGGTGTGTGTAGTGATTTACATTTAAAATAAGTGATTTGAGGGCAGGGAAACCAAGCTGCGAAGTTGTACGTGACCATTGTCATGAATTCCAAGGAAGAACTTCGATGCCAATAGCAGGGGTGTAGCTTCAGGCAAGTGTTTGGAGTGTAACACTTCCCAAAAGCATTCTTGGCTAGATATTTGTGTCTGGTGGTCCAGAGTGAGGTTTGCTATGTCTGTGGCCGTTCTCATTCTCATTTGTTCTAAGAGCTTTTAACTTGTATATTTTTAGGAGCGAAAACTTACATTTATATAGTGACTGCTTTACAATAAAAATAGTAAATCTGCACCCACAGATATACTCCTTGAACGGGTGCAAATGTACTACCTTTTTAGGAATTCACAAACATTAACAGTAGTGGGCAAGGGAAGCAGTGCTAGTGTCCAGTTTCCAGACATACTAATGGTAATCAAACACCCGCAAGGTGATGGGAACATGCCTGGACTCGGAACCCAAAGCAGCCCTGGCACATTGTGAGTGAGCCCGACCACTACAATGGGGGCTTTCGGGGGTTCTCCCCCAAGAAAATGTAGGACAACATTGTGAATTATACAACAGATTTATCATTATTTATTCAATTGCATTAGCATTTAAAGCATAGTAAATGATGACATTAATGTGCACAAGGATACGAGAATATTTGTTGGGGCTCTTCAATAATTCCCTCACTATCACCCTCCAACAGTGTCTCTCATCTCTCCATAGTCCCTTACTCACATGCCTTTTATTTGTTTTATAGCATCTCTCATACCAGTGTAGAGTGTTGGCGCACTTTACATCACACACACATACAGAAGAAATAACGGATCATACATGTGTAAATCAGTGTATACAAAATGTTACATAAGGCAAAGGGGACTTCCAGTAATAGGATTCACATGCCATTCATACTGGTAGGCACTTTTTAAGAGTGCTAGGTCTGGGGAAGCACAAACTCAGGGTTTAGAACATACCACAGTGGTTAAGGTATCTTTAATAATAAGAATGTATTTCTACCCATACAAATCTTTTTTTAGCAACATCAGCGTCACCCAGTGCCTCTCTAGGCAGTGGTCCATCTCATGCAAACCAGTACTTATCCTGAGTCCATCCTGATGCTTGGTCATCTCACCCCTCCACTCTGCAGCCTACTGCTTTTTCAGTTGGGAAATGTGAGATTCGACCCCCTGAATTTTACTGACTAAGCTACACCCATGTTCAAAGAGAACCTTATTGTGAGTCAGGAGAGTTCCCAATATGGGCTTAGACCCAGCATGGTTACTCTGTCCCAGTGAACACTAATGATCCAATCAACAGTTGACTAAGGCTATTGGGCCACTGGGGTGATTTCAAGGTAGAAAATCCCATTGAAGGATCCCGAAGGAAGTCAATTGTCATATGAATGGGTTTATTCAAATCAAACCAAGACACATGATTTTCTATTAGGTAAAAACCGACTCTAGGAGAACTTCTGGCCAATGATAAGGTGAGCCACCTGATTTTATACTCTGCAGTATGTCCGTCGTCTAGTCTATGAGGTTTGCATACATTCAGGGACTAGGTTTATTTTTTTTTATCATAATTTTTTATTAGTTTACAAACAACATAATACACGTGACTTTGTCAACCTTTTTCTTATCATAATGTTTGGACGGCTATGCTCTGGCATAGTAAAGTAGTTATTCGGTAATCATGTTATGTATTTAACCCGTTCCATGCTAGTGACGGAACCACTCCGTCATGAGCCATGGGCGCGCTGTGCTCATGACGGAGTGGTTCCGTCATGCCGGGGCCGCCCCGCCCACGCTGCATCAATTGCGCGCCTGCGCAGCTGAATTAATGAGCGGAACTACTCCATCATGAGCACAGCGCGCCCGTGGCTCGTGATGGAGTGGTTCCGTCACAAGCATGGCGGCCCCGCGCAACCCCACCTCCCCCCCAGCACCGCGGCAGAATTACCGCCACGGCCAAGGGGTTAACAAGCAATTTTTAAATTTGTCTGGTCCAGGCCTGGTTTAGAGTTTGCCCCACGGATTAGTCTGTCAGAAATGTGACAGAACTCCTGTCTGCCCTAGGATATAATCGAATTGTAATACGACGGACAGGATATCATTCACGTTTGTGAAGTAGTAACCCCGTCCGCTAAAGTCTAAATCAGGGCCTGAGGTAGTACTCTATAGAGAACAAAGAAAGTATGTCTTCTTTGGGATATTGTTACTCCTGCCGGGTCAGAGACTCGTTTGAGTGAAGGATGACTCTCATGTTGTTCACGTCAGAAGCAGTGCTCAGTAGCAGAATCTGTTCTGTGAAAGGTGTCTTAGCCAAACAGGGAAAAACAACAATCATGGTGGTTCCAGTACTCTTAGTCCTAGCTCTCGTGCCTTTAGAACCCCTTCCTGACAACCCACACTCACATTTGTTGTGGGCATACGGTACGGTAGCATACATTTTGTGGTAGGTTGGATCATCTTGCTTGACAATGCTCAAGGGAATGGTGCCGTCTCAAGGGCAGTGGTGCATATGTGGGTAATCGCTTTTAAAACCTATAAAGCAACAACATCCTGTTAAGAGGACTTCATGGCACCTGCCTACTGCTGCAAAATCTCTTACAAATTGTGAAAAGAATCTACATAACAGCTCACATGTGAGATGTAGGGTTTGGGGCTTATTGTGTATATTTCTTCTCAAAACGAAGGGCAGTTCAGTCTGCTATTTTTCCCGCCGTAATACAAGTACTGCAGTACCTTTCAGTCTTTGCGTAAACTTGGAAGCAGTTGCTTGAACCGAGATCAACTTAATTATAATTTTGCAAGAAGGGCCACATCAAGAAACTAGTTACTTGGCGATCAAAATATATATTCTTTTAGGTGGCTAAAAAACATAAGTTATCGAACTCTCTTTTTAAGTTACACATGATATTCTGTTTATCCTTATTTAATAGCGTTCAAGCTTAAAAAAAAAAATTAAACAGCACCCAAGTGGTGATGAAGAA
Source organism: Lissotriton helveticus (assembly GCF_964261635.1). NCBI lineage: Eukaryota > Metazoa > Chordata > Amphibia > Caudata > Salamandridae > Lissotriton > Lissotriton helveticus. Next base: position 1,176,290,488 of record NC_136061.1, read on the forward strand.
ACTCAAACTTGCAGGTATTAACATCTCCTACTCCATGTTGGTGTTGCACATAATACCTTTGACCTCATTTACAAGGTATTTGCTCTAGGCACCGCCGCAAGGAATCTTGCTGCACTGCCCAGCATCAAAAGAAAAGGGCAGGAATGCGCTGTATCTATGAGGTATGTCGCATTCTTGTCCTTTTCCCCTGTGATGGCGCACAATGGCTGCCATGTGCCAACGCCGGCACCATGGTGCAAGGGTGCCTGCGTTACAGGGATGATTGTTTTCTTGCAGGAAGGGACACTTACCTGCACAAACACAATCACAAGAGGTGTTTTCCTTTTTCTATGTGTGCTGCAGAATGCAGCACACATAGAAAAAGGAAAAACAAGGAGAAAGAAAGGTATTTCTCCTCTTCGAGCCCCCCTGATGCCTCCCTTATGGAGGTTTAGGCTTTTGACGCATTCCCAGGTTTACAAAATCACGTAAATCTGCGGATGTATCAAGTGCTATGGGTGTTACATTGGAACATCCACCGTAACACCCATGACACGCCTCCCTATCACAGGGTGGGGCAATGCAGTGACTTGTGCTGGGTTGCCTTAGTCCATATCTACAAGGCCATGGAAAGCCACAAAGTGGCTTTACGTGGCCTTGTCGATATGGCCCTGCCGTGTGCACTGTCAGTTAGTCACTAAAAATGATGCTCCGGCAGCGCATAGGGGCTTGTAAATAAACCACCTTGTGTGCACATCGCCGGTTGCCCCGTTCACTTTCGGTGCTACACTGAATACCACGATTCGTATATCAACCTGTCGCTTACCATGCTTGATAAATGATCAACAGCCTATTCTGCATCTTGCAAGTGCAGGTAACTCGACTTTGCTCTGCAAGCCATTGGCTTCTGTGCTTTAAACCTTCACTGATTGAGTCTGTTACACCTTCATTGAGTACTACTATTACACTCTCAGAGACCTCAAAGGATTCTGCTTCCCATTTGTCCACATGCACGTCACTCTACACCCGGGCCTCATTTACTATATTTTGACGCACTTCAGTGCAGCAAGCCTTCCTGCTGCGCTGCCATGTACCAAAATAACAGGGCAAGAATGCGTACATTCCTGTCCTTCTCCCCTGTACCGGCGCACAAACAGCAGATGTGCACCAATGCAGACACCCTTGTGCCATGGTGGAAGGATGCCTGCGTCGCAGGGATGATTGTTGTACAGGAAGGGACACCTTCCAGCACAAAAAAAATCTTTAATGCTGCAGAAGCCAGCACACATAGCAAAGAACGGGTACAAATAAAAGTATTTCTCAGTAGCGCCACTCCTACGCCACCCCAGGGGAGGCGTAGGATTCTGAAGCATTCCCATCTTTACGACACTTTGTAAATCTCGGAATGTGTCAGGTTCCATAGATGTTGCATAGGAACACCCACAGCAACACCTATGGAATGCCCCTTTCATGCAGAGTAATGCGTGAAATAGGCCCATATTTATAAAGCAATAATAATAATATGTAGTTTATAGAGCGCACGGCTACCCCCAACGGGGGTGTCCCGGCGCTGAACGGAGATAGAGAAGGAGGTCAGTACCATGGAGCCCTCTAGAATCTACTATTGACTGAAGAGCCATGTCTTTAATAACTTGCGGAAACTGGGTTCCGAGGGGGCCTTTTTGATTTGCAGGGGTAGGGCATTCAAGAGAACCGATGACGTTACTGCGAATGAGCGTCCGCCCAATCTCGTTTTGGCAAAACGTGGAGTGACAAGAAGTTCAAGGTGATTGGACCTTAAATTTATAGTATGGTGTGATTTATAAATTCTTTTTTGTAGGTAGTAGGGGCCTTTACCATTTATTGCTCTGAACGCCAGGGTAAGTGCTTTGAATTCAATCCGTTTTCTCACCGGCAGCCAATGTAAGCTCTTTAGGTGAGGTGAGATATGATGTCTTAAAGGGACATTTCTTATGAGCCTTGCAGCTGCATTCTGTATTCTCTGCAGCTTTTTGATCAGATAAGCTGGGAGGTAAAGACTGTTGGCATAGTCCACTTGTGATGTCACCAAGGCATGAACAATGGTTTTCCTACACTCCATAGGTAGAAGATGGAGACATTTCCTTAATGCTTTTAATTTCCAGAAACAAATGGAGGAAACATGTCCTATCTGGGCTTTGTGTGATAGCATGTTGTCGAACTTAAATCCCAGATTTCTAGCTGACACGACCGAGCTTGGGGGGGGGTTGAGCACAGGGGGCCACCAGCCTTCAGGTCGAGGAGGTGAGGGTTGATTAAAAAACAGAACTTCCATTTTATCGGCATTAAGTCGTAGGCAGTTAGCGGTCATCCAAGTAGAGATATCAATCAGGCATTGTTTATATGTAATAAAAGCTACATCTGAATGATCTTTGAAAGAAAAAATCAGCTGTGTCATATCAGCATATGAGATGACACTGACCTCATGTTGCTCTATAAGGGGGACAAGATAAATATTAAAAAGGGTGGGGCTGAGGGCCGAACTCTGTTGGGTTCGGCCCTGAAAAGTCACACAGAGTGACTTTATGTGGCCTTGTAAATATGGGCAGGCACACTTTCTGCTGGCACTGGCGGCGGATGTATGACGGTACAACGCAGGCTATTACAACGCTTGCCTTTACAACGCGGTTTTTACATCGCAAACCTTTACAACGCATAGCGCTTAGAGGTGCTGGATAGTGGTAAGTCTAATTTTCTATTCCAACTCCAGTCCCCGTGGACACTAGGGAAGGTGTTGGATAGAAAATTAAACTTATACCCTATCCTAGAGCGCCCCCCAGCGCAATGCGTTGTAACGGTTTGCGTTGTAATGACCGCGTTGTAATGGTAGTGCGTTGTAAAAGTTTCGTTGTAAAGGTTGTTCACCACTGACGGCACAATGGGCTTGTAAATATATAACCCATATTTAAGATGTCGCTGGACTTTCCTTTTATTATTTATTCATGTACCTTACTTATTTTGTATCTTCATTGCAATGCTTTCAGTTTCAATCCTGTGTATGTTTAGCACACTTGTCGACCCTGTGTGTTAAAATCTAGGAGACGTTGTGGGTATCTACTTCCCCAGCCACCATCTGTGCTTTTTTGTTAATAATTCTCATTTTATTATACTTTTGCTAGAATCTACTTAAATGTTAATGCTGCATTAGGTGACCTTGGATCATGCTTTTATGACATTTTATCTGTATGTTCTACTTGTCTCGCATTCGCAGTCATCAAACTATTCCCCCTCTTCTAAAAAGATATAAATCACTCTCCTGTTTGGGTATGTTACCTACCTACTGGCCGCCGTCAGATGGGATTTTACTATTGAATATCGACGCCGACAATTATGTGGAATATTGCTATCTAGGGACAAAATATCGAAAGGTAAGTGCACATAGAGAAGTGTAAATTTACTATTCCTTACTTCACATCTATGTACCTTGAAGATGTATCTACCACATAGGTACATATATATAGAGTTAGGTACAGAATATCTAGACCAACCTGCTGATATTCTATATTCTATATTCAGTCATTGATTTTCTGTTCCATCAATATTGTTGATTCGGTATTCAGGGGGCAAACCGAAAGATGTTTTTTCTTTATATTGCCATTATTCACTCCTTTTACCCCTAGTATCGAAAAAGAATGAGACATTTTGATTTTTTAATAAGTGCTTCTTTATTTCTTTCAAAATAAGGTTTTCTTCTGCAAACCACATAACAGAAGGGGGAGACGAAATGCTTGCCTGGTTCTTCCCATAGTCAAGGTTGCCTGGCAGGCCTTCACATTGTCTCTCCCAGCCAGATAGCTTGTAAACACGAATCGTATATAGTCTATGGGAACAGGACGAGGTCCTGAATCGGTCTTGCGCTGTGTTTTCTCTTGGACATCGTTAAAAACTATCCGGAGAAGGCGAGGCCCATATTTTCATTGTCTTGCGCTCCTTTCTTGTGTATTGTAATAAATATTGAATACCAGGTGCTGTCCCTGAAGTCACTTCAACACACCAAAGGAGAGCTGAACGTGTTTGGCAATGTTTCCTGCTCTCACTGTGGCTGGTAGAGGGCCATTATCTTATTGTAATCTCTGCTGCAAGCCCTGCTCCTCATACTCAGATGAGGGGGTCTTTGTCAGTGCTTTAAATTGACAGATATTATCTACTTTATCAAAGGACAAACCCGGCACTTCCCAGCAGTTCTGATATTATTTTATTGGGACAGTACCTGCACTTCTTAGAATAAAAGCTGGTACTGTGTGACAGGGTACCTGCATGTCATTCCATTGTTTTCACTGGTTTTTGTAGAAGGTTTCTCCACATCTTCCGGGATCATCCTCTCCCGGGCTTCATGCCATGCACACGCTCCTCTGAGCCAGAACCGCCTCCGGGCCCCTCCGCGCTCGTGCTGCAGTGAAGCCTGGGCCATGCCTGCATTGTATGTGCTTTAAGAGTGTTCGCAAACAGTCCGGTCCAATCTGCAGGGGACAGTACGCGAGGTGTTGCCCTCATTTCGTTGGCTCAGACAATGCATCGTCTCCTGCTGGTGCGTGGAGTTGCCTGCAGACTGGACTTGTTCTGCAAGAGGCATATGCTGCTGAGAAGAAAAAAGATAAGATCATGTTATGTGGCATCCAACTTCATGTTCTTAGTGGGATCCTTATAAGAATTAGAACCTAACCTAGGCACACTTTAAAGTAAATCAACAGCATGTATAATCACTACAAAGTTCACAATTTTTCAGAAAAAATACGTAAATATATAAGTTAGATGTTGCGTCGTCTTTAATTCGGGTTTCATTAAGCCAAAACTGAAACCTGCTGACACGTGTTTAGTCGCATGTGGTCCTTATTCGGTACACAACGATCAGCCGTGAGGCATTCTGAGCACACACGCTACGTAGTTTGGCCTCACAGCGCCCATCAACCCTACGTGAACCTATACCCTGGTTTCCCGTATCCTTCGAGTCCTTCACTACAGGACCTTTCTGGAGCCGGAACGCCTCGGTTACCGGCAGCGCGGTTACACTTGTCCTTCGTTTCCTTTACTACATGACCTGTTAGGAGCTGGAACAATTTAAAGTACCGGCAGCGCGATTTTCATTAAAGTTCATTACTTCTGAACCACATGGAGGCTAGTCGGAATACTACCTATACCGGCTACGTGACGTTAGAAGTAACTTGGTGTTGTAATCTGTCCCCATTGATAAGCCCAGCCGGGTTGGAATTATCACCGGCAGCACGATTATGAAGATCATTTTGTTCTGCATTCAGCCCTGAAGAAGTCGCGGAACTATTTCCACATGCGACGAAACACGTGTCGGCTGGTTTCAGTTTTGGCTTAATGAAACACAAATTAAAGGCGACACAACATCTAACCTATATGTTTATGCATTTTTTCTGAAAAATTGTGAACTTTGTAGGGATTATACATACTATTGATTTACTTTGAAGTGTGCCTAGGTTAGGTTCCAATTTAGTAAGTGTGAGGGCCTGTCGCCACACAACATTGAGGGGTTATAGGGCTCATCCCCTCCCCTGGCAGCACCTTCTGAAATTGAGGTACACTCGTATAGACGTCACACAGCAGTGCGCCTAGCATCCCCTTTACTAAAAACCCTTCTATAGAGAGACATCCTTATAAGATTGTTTTGCTTAGTGGATCCTGGAAATCTGCAACTCTCTATAGGCTATAAGAGGTGACTTGCAGGTGTTTCCAGAATAATTGAAGCACTCAATTCTCCCTGAAAGAGTCAGGAAGATGTGAAAACATTCCCTACTCATTACGGGTCCCTGAATCTCTGGTGGAAGTTCAATATCTGAGTAAGCATTTCTAAAACAAAATGGGAAAACAATGGCTTCAAATGCAAAGGCAAGCGGAGAGAGGAAATGGAATTCAGGAAGAGATACGAGGGCCAATCAGGCAAATAGAAAGGAGCTGAGAGGGATCTGATAGTTTATCCATGTCTGGCCTATACACAGCTACTGCCTCTGAATGGACAGTATGTTGTGGGTGTTATACTCACATGTTAATTGTTTCTGCCCTAAGACTTACTCTGCCTCAGTGTTTTATAGCACAATAACTCATTTTTAACATGCTATTGTTACTCTGAATTACTCAGGCGAGGTCTTGTGTATATATTACATTTCACATGGTTGAATACCAGTGAGATAGCTCGCTGGGTTGCAGATGTTTGGCTACTTTTTGCTGAGGGGATGCTTCTGTACCTTACAGGATTAATGTTCCAATCATGGTAACAAATCTAGTTGGAATCATACTTCCTCTATGAATTCTCTATATGACTTGCAAAGTCTGGCGAGATGAGCAACCTCATTTGTAAATGTCACTATTCAGGATTACGAGGTTGGCACCGGGATATGTAGTGTACAGTAAGCTATACATTTGTGATTTACTTTGCAAATATATCAAGAGAAAATACAAATAGCTAGCCTGGTCCACACCTTCTATGTCTGATACATGCTCACTGATGTCACTGCAATAGTCACTTCAAAAAATTGTTCACTGTAGTTGCCGTGGACCATCATCTACAGGTAGAAGCCTTTGTGTCTAAAGGTTCATTACAAGACAGAAGCACCCATAGGAAACAATAAACAGCCCATTTCTTGATAGTGGTATTTATAGGAACTGACAGGAAATTACCAATACAAGAAGGTGTTACCCATATACTGGCTCACTGCACACTTAGGATTTTTCAGCATTTCCTTCTAAAGAAGCCCTCTTGGGAAGATAGGTAGAATTTTGCAATCCTTCTGACTTTTGTGAAAGATTGTTCTGTGCCTACCACTTAGAAAAATTCTGTTTTTGGATACCAGTGATTAAAAAAACTTGATTTCCTAGGCTTAATCTTTGTGGATTACAACTGGTTATTTCTTCTTCTGCTGCTGACCCTTTAGTAATTCTACTTGGGATGGGTATTCTTCACAATGCTTAACCATACGTCACAGGTCACAAGATAGGTTTCTTCAGAGAATGTAGTAAACACAATAGTCAAAATTTGACATTTCCCTCTGTTTATAAAATTTCAGCTCTTTATTCTTCTATGGTACCTCTGTTACACCAAGGGGGTATACTTTTTAGGTCTAGGTTTTGACAGCACAACTGTTAGACATAGTTCTAATAATTTAGGTACATTGGGCTTTGGGTCTACCAATTTCAACCATTGGTTTTCTTTTACCAGCCTCTTTCAGCTATTGACTTATGGATTTGCCAATCATGTCTAGGCTCTGCCCAGTTGAGTATTGCTTTGCTATTTTGGCGTATCCTTCTGCCTCCACTAAAGTGATTTCATTGAACTGGAAGAAGGCTCTGCAGAACAATAGCCCTCTCTACCCGCTTTTCCTCACTCCCTACCAAGTGCTCTAATGTGCTAATACTGTATGTGTTAGTAAATTAAATCCTGACCTATTAGCTTTGCCAATACTATTGTTCTGAATCGCCCTACACATGGCTGCTCTCATTCCTCCCTATCCCCTAGATTCAAAGCTGGGTGGGGCTAGACTGGGTCTGAGCGGGCATGGTTGAACTCGGTCATTTGTTACTGTCCCTTGCATCAAACTCACTTTTACTTTCTCTGGTAGGGTAAATCATAAACGCAATAACCTCTGCTACACTGAGAACTAGCCGTATGTGTTGTCATAACCAATAGTCAATCTATTACTGTCAATGGATGACCTTGTACACCACATGATTCGCTCGTAGTGAGTAAATGACCACAAACCACTGTGCTACCCAAGAGAAAAGATATTCAGAAATTTTAAGGCTGGGCAAATTTACAACAATTTTTGTCAGAGGCTATAAACCTTACTGCTTTGTTTTTGTGGGGTTTAGTGCTCACCTGTTCATTTCCGTACAATGCCTTGGAATCAGATTTCCACGTTGGGATCTGTGAATCCTTTCTTCCCCTCATTTACAAGTACAGGTTTCTCAGTCCTGGTGTGCCATACCAGAATCTGAAATTCCAAAAACAGCAGATCCCATCAGTGACAAGCTTCTTTCTACATTGATTCCAGCAACAAAGGTTTTCTATTACGCTTGTCAGACAACAGAGAGTAGAATGATGTCTTTGGAAGGTATTTAGTCAAGTATCCACATAATCTTTTCAAGTGATTAAGCAACATCCTGGCCTGGAAGTACTAAGAGAAAGGTCTCAAATAGTGGTTCAAATTGCTCACCACCCTTTTGTGACGTGCCTCTGATTTTGAGATGTGACCAATGTATAGGCTGTCTTGTTCTCAGTGTATATTTCTTGTGGATTTCAGTGATATTTCCTCGGTGTTTTCCAAATATTTCGAAATCAGTGCTTAGCAGTGCTTATTCGGCTGCCCAACCCCCACAAAAGACAAAAACTGTTTTTCCAGTGTTTACAAAACATATTGTTTTTGCAGTGATTTTCATAAAGTACATATAACTTAAAGGAGAAGTAATGCAGGGTTTATAGTATCATTGGCAGTGTGCCCCATGAGCATATGTTAAACTGTTGTAAGGCGACAGTCTTTATATTGCATTCTCACTTACAGTTACATCACATTACTCTCCGTCACATCTCATTACCTCTCACTCTGTTAGGACTTTGTCTGGTTACCAGGATTGTAATAGAATAAAAAATGAAGAATGTAATTTTTACATATTTTATTAAACACATTTCTGGACATAGTTGGGGTTATTAACCTACTCCTTACTGAATATTAGGACATTGGAGGGGTTGTCAACTGTGCCAATATAATAGCACCTTGTAAAACCTTTAAAATAGTGAATTACACTAGATTAATTTGTATCTCTACTTTCTAAATCACCCTAAACCTGATGCTTTAAGCATGCTCGTTCGGTTGTTTAGGCATTCATACCAGCCAAGCGTCCACATGGCAAATGCCTCATTTTGAGTCAGTCCTTGCCCTTTAACAGAAATCACATTGTACTCAGGGGCTTTGAATTTTGCTCCTAACATTGTAACTGTGGCCTCAAAAACCAAAGCAATAAAGTGCAATAGGGTAAAAAGGCAGGTTTAGCTGAAGGCACACATAACAATGGGAAACCGTGCAGATATGAATTTTGTTGTTATGTGGAAAGACTACTTACTATCATGTTTTAACCATTATCCCGTGAGCACTCTTTTCACAGGTACTCGTCACTACACCTTGCACTGAATGTTCAAATGCTGGGGTATTTGACAGCTGACCTGCTTTTAAATACTGACTTATTAGAGAAGGGTTCTGATGTATCACAATTATTTACCCACTCTATTGTTCAAGATTTGTATGAGCCAGCCACTTCATTAATCAGTCAAATAATTAAATACTTCCAAAAAGATCAAATATGATCCTATTATTCAAAGATTTTCTAAAGTTAATTAAATAATTAAAACAGACTTAAAACATGCTTCTAAAACCTACACTTTTAATACAGAAGCACAAAATGAGAGGCAAGAAAAGGAAGAGGAAACAATAATTTAGTGACATCCCTAAACAACAAAACTCAAGTGAAATAATCTTAGACCAGTCTTTTTTGCTGTTTATTTGTGTAACAACGTTACATTGTATGGCCCTTTAAGGAGAGTTGGCTCATTCTCTTTTACTTTCCTTTATTTGAATGGCGTTTAAGTTTCTAGTTGTGCCGATGTTTATCATTGTTTATATGTTTACACAGACGCTGGCTGTTTCTGTTTTGGTGGGGTTTTATCTGTTATTATAGGTTTAAACCTAAAGCAGGATATATTACCTATGCATTAATAGGAAATGCCACAAAATATCCAGTCACAGGGGATCACAGAACAAGTTGCCCACTGAACAGTAATTAGGCAGGTCACTATTTGCAAAGAACCGTAATTGGCTACAAAGTCAGAGATGGCGGTCTGCAAGAAACATTAATTTTATGTTTTAAATCAGACTGTGAGCCTTAAAGCAACAGGTGCTGCTTTATCAAATTGTTTATTGTTTTTGTGAATTAGGTGCCACCTCCTTTGAAGTGTGGGTAACTGATCAATGGTTTGTGACCACATTTGCAGTTGCAAACTATTGATGCATGCCATTGCCCTTAATAGATAAGTTGGGTGTCCCTTTTCAGGAACCCTCCTACCTGTGATTTTGAATGGATTGCAAACTCAATTTGTGAGTTAGAAAGGCATTTATGGATACCAAGTGGGTTAGTACAATGTACATAACATGTTTGCATTCACACATTGTGGCTTGGAATATCAAATCCTGATTATGGATGTGACAGAATATCCTTACAACAATATCAAGAGACAAAATATTGAAAGGTAAGCGCACAGAGAGAGATAAGGATTTACTATTCTTAACTCCACAGCTACGTACCTTAAAGACCTATGTATATCACCAAGATACGTATACGTGGAATTAGGTATAGATTATGCATAAAACTTTTCAGTTGATATTTTGTCCCCCAATATTGTCGTAACAATATTCTGTACTGTCGATATTTAGGATTTAATATTCCCAGCCTACACCGCCTTGACAAACCCTGTGATTTTATGAAACCCTGGGTTGGGAATGCAAAAGTGTTAAATACATCGGGTCATATGTTATCTAACACAACCTACAGGCCTTCCACCAAAAGACACATTGGCACATGTAGTTTACATCGAGAAAGAAGACTAGCATTCCTTATAGGTAAAATTTCGGTTCCCCCCGCAATTATACACTAAATTAAAACGTTTTAGTTTTAACCCTGTTATTCCTCTTCACAACCCTGTTTTTTCTCTTTTACTAATTAATTGTTTGTTTATGTTTTATATTTTATGGTTTTTTTTCTAGGCCCTCTGCATGACATTATGTAGGTATAAAACCTGCTTTGAGAGACTATCGTCGTTATTTCTGTTCTCTTGCTATTTCCACCTACTACAACTTACGTGAATGACGTGATTCCCTGCTCGGCAAATTCAGCTGGTTCTCTACAGTGGGTGACAGTAACACCTTGTCGTGTCCAGGACAAGGGCACTAGGACCCTGGGACAATACAGAGGTAAGGGGACACCGGACACCACATCCGGTCAAGGGGCGGGGAGAGGGGACATTCTGCTGCTGGACCTCGAGGTAAGAGATCATGATCTGTGTATGCTGGAACCAACAAGAATAAAGACATACCTATAAGCCATCATCGTGTCCTGTGTGGTTTCCTGGGTTCGAAGACACGACAACTGGCGACGAAGGTTTGACGAACTGGACGCTGTGCCCATCGGAAGATCATCGCGATTTAAACCAGGAGCCCACCCTGGATCGCATTGTGCGGAAAAGAACGGAAGAAGTGCCCCCAGACGAAGAGCAACGAAGCGGGAGTCCACCCCGATCGCTGGAAAAAGAAGACTGCGAGCTCCGGTAAGCGCCGTGTAATGAGCGCAAACTTAAAAGAAAGTTAAAAGAAACGGGCGCGAGCTCTCGCGAGAGTCTCGGCGGCCATTTTAGGATCAGGCGCGAGAACCAATCACAGAGCAGGAAAAGCAGGCGGCCATTTTTCAGTCAGGCAGCACCCGGATTGGACAAGAAGTCTCGCGAGAATCTCGGCAGCCATTTTGAGGTCAGGCGAAATGAACCAATAGGAGCGGAGAACAGCGCAGTGGTCATTTTGGAGTCAGGCAAAGGGCGAAAAACATCAGAAAGTGCCGATCGGAGAGAAAAAGGCACAAATAAGAATGAATAACAGCAAATAAGTGGGGCATAAGAAGAACACTAAAAGAAAAAGGGGCAAATAAAAGGAAAAAGAAAGGAGAAAGAAAAGACACCAGGAAATTAAGAAGAAGGCATAAACAAGCAGAAGTAAAGGCAAAAGGGGCAAAAGTAAGAAAATAAGGATTGAACAAGCAGAAATAGAGAAAAGACAAGAAAAAAAGGTGACAGCACAATGAATAAGTGCAACTAAAGGAATAAAAGACTAAAAGAGAACTTAAAGAAGATACAAAAGAACAAAGCACAGACAAAGAGCAGCAAACAAGAGAAAAGGCAAGAAATAAAAGGAAGGAAAGGCGCTAATAAAGCACAAGCAATAAAGAACAAAAGACAAAGGACAGACAACAGAAGAAATAACAAAAGAGGGTCGAGGAGAACGCAGGAAGATAAAGATGACAGACCCTAAGCCAGAAAGACAAAGTGCACAATACAGAAGACCACTACCATTCAACTTGTCGGAGCCACAAGTGGGAATTAGGTGGGAGAAGTGGATCAGACTTCTAGAAAGATACATGGACGCAACCGATGTGACAGAAGCAAAGAAATTGGGTTTATTGCTAAATTTTGCAGGCGATGACATTGAAGACCTTCTAGTGACGCTACCAACTGAGGAAACAACCAACTATGAGAAACTAAAGAAATGTTTAACGACCAAATTTGACCCGCAAAGAAATGTTGATTTCGAACGATACACTTTCGCAATTGCGTCTCAACGAATAGATGAAACATTAGATGACTTTGCAACCAGACTGAGAAAACTTGTGACGCATTGTGAATTTGACAAATTTGACAATGAACAAGCAATAAGATTGCGGATAATAGAAGGCTGCCGTGACACAGGGTTCCGCGCAAGAATCTTAAAAGAACCGACGTCACTAGAGAACATCCTGGCAATAGCAAGAGCGGAGGCGAGAGCAACAACACACGCAAAGGAAATGGAATGAGGAAAAGACGTAGGAGTGGAACAAGCACATCACATGACAAACAATTATCGCACAGGTGTCTGGAAAAAAGACAGGAATGAACAGACAGTGAGGAAACAACCTGAAGGAACTTGCTGCAGGTGTGGAATGGAATTTCCACATCGAGGACCATGTCCAGCGTTTGGGCAAACATGCAGAAGATGCAACGGGAGGAATCACTACGCCAGCGTATGCCAAGGAACACAATTTAGGAACGACAGGGGAAGAACAGGGAGACCACAAGTATCGACAACAAGGCATGTCAGACATATCGAAACAGAAAGGAGAAGCTCATCAATAGAATCAGGTGAAGAGGAAGAAGAAGAAAAAACAGAACGACTATATCACATGTCGGACGTCCACATAGAATCATCTGAACGCGTCCACACAGAACTAACTGAAGAAAATAAAAATGAAAAGGAAACATGCCTGGCAGACAGAAGCAAAATGAAAAAGACAGATTCCGTGACCATAGGAGTTGGATCACACAAAACAAAATTCGTCCTGGACAGCGGCACAACACGCAACATTATGTGCATATTGGAATACGGAAAGATGAAGACAAAGCCGGCACTGAGGCCGTCCCGATTAGAAGTGTTCACTTGGGGGTCAAAGAAACCAGTGATTAACATGGGAAAATTCACAGAAGAGATAGCATATAAGGACAAAAAGATCAAAGAAGACATTCATGTGCTGCAGGGTGACGTCCCAGCGCCGTGCCTGCTGAGCAACATCACAACGAAAATGATGGGTCTCATGACCATGACATACAACATGTCAGAGGAAGGGAACACATTGAAGACAGATCACAGCGTAACTAAAGAACTGGAAAAAGATGATGCTGCCACAGACAACCCGCTGAGGGAGTTGACAAACAAAGGTAAACAATTCACATGGACCGAAGAAGACTACAAAGCATCAAAGGAGATAAGACTTGCTAGGACGGCCGAAGACGACCCAGCACATGCTGACCAAAGGCCGCACAGAGGACTAAATGAAGATGGAAACGAAGTGGAACTGAAAGCGATTGTGACACAACACCAACAAGGAAAAGATCACCGAAGACAAGTGGTGACACAAGAAAGCGAAAATGGAACGGTGATGAGGGAATCAAGAAGAATGAGACTACCACACACAAAAAGGATAGAGAGAATAGAACAAGGAGACATTGCTGCAAGAGATCAAATAGCGAACGCAACAACAAAGGCTCATGAAAATAAAGGAAGACATGCGACAAAACAGAAAAGAAACAAAGGAGGCACCGAGCTGGTCAAGCAAGGACAAGTGAAGAAAAAAGGCAATGAGTTCCCCGGGAGCAAGTTGACGATGACAAAAGCAAAAGAACGGATGGCAAAAGCGGCAGTCTGGCCAGTGTCACGTCACCGAGCACCTTTCGCATTTCAGAAAGGCAGAAGCAAGAAAAACGGAAAGGTCAAAGCAAGAACTGCAGGAAGATACAGAAAAGGAAAGGCTCAAGCGGATATCAAAAAACAGCGATCAAAAAAGAAAAACATGGAAAAAAGAGACTAATTGAGGAGGTGTAAAAAGAAGTGGCCTATGGCCCATCGTGTATCATCAGTCTCTCTTTCTTTCTTTCTTTCTTTCTTTCTCTCTCTCTCTCTCTCTCTCTCTCTCTCTCTCTCTCTCTCTCTCTCTTTTCTCTCTCTCTGTTCAAAAAGAAAAATGTTTGTTTGTGACAAGGGGGGAGATGTTGTGTCCAGGACAAGAGCACTAGGACCCTGGGACAATACAGAGGTGAGGGGACACCGGACACCACATCGGGTCAAGGGGCGGGGAGAGGGGATATTCTGCTGCTGGACCTCGAGGTAAGAGATCATGATCTGTGTATGCTGGAACCAACAAGAATAAAGACATACCTATAAGCCATCATCGTGTCCTGTGTGGTTTCCTGGGTTCGAAGACACAACACACCTGTCATTTGCAGCGCTTAGAAATGGAAGAACAGTAACATCAAGCACGATGTAAGGCCATTTATTATTGCTTTCGTAAATGCTGCTGTTACTATTAATGTTTTGTTGTTGGCATTATTGTTTTGCCTCTATATTTTGCCATCATTGCAGGAAATTGTTACAATAAAATCTGTTTAGATTACAAAGTAAGATGCCATACTTTGGTATGGTTAGGACAAAGAAGGGGCTTATACACCCAAGTGAATGCCAGAAAACGTATTTTTGCCATTGAACACTCCTCCACCTTTATCATTTATTTGCAGGCTGGACCACCCTTTGGTGTTGCACAAAGGTCCAAGACGGCTGCATAATATTTTTTTATGAAGTGCTAGAGAAGGACAGGGGTGACAAAGAATGATCTTGAAAGAATGACAGAGAGCAAGTGTTATTTGAGGTAAATTAGAAAGGACCCTTCAATGAACAGAATGCAGACGGCAACAAGTACTGTAGAAATCAGTGACATGACATCACGTACATGCCAAAATCAGCCTCGCATTTAGTGGTTTAGCAGAATCCCTCTGTGACCTTTCAAAGCCTGATTAGGTACAATAGGGCACTTTATTTCATACGTAGGCTATTGAACTGCAGATTGGGCCCAGTTAGAAGCTCTTGCAATCACTCAAGATTTGAGAGCAAATTGTTGCAGCGCTGCGATGTCCAATTTTGGTTTAGATCTGAGTACCTTATTCAGTGAAATTCAGTGTCTGTCCTCCTCTCTCCCTTTGTCGTTTACATTTTCCTCTTCTCTGTTAAACACTACTCTAGTAGAGGTGGTGTTTCTCTAAGGTACACTATCCATTGGTATATTATTTTACTTCCCATGTGAATCCATGCACTTCTCAGGCATTTTAATAGGCTGTTGCAGAGGCCCTTTCTAAGAAGTGCTTTTAGTGTGTAAATGAAGTCAAATAGTAATATATTCATAAAGATTTTGTTGTTGATAGATGTGGCTTATTCCTTCATGACTTTCACCTGCATTCCCCGATCACGGAATCCTCAGAAAGAAACCTTAGCGAATCACTAATTTTAAGAGGTAAGGGGCAGATGTATCATCCGTTTTTTTTGTCGCAAACGCTGCGATTCGCAAAAATGCAGCGTTTGCGACAAAAAAATCGGCAAATGCGATGTATGAAGAAAATCGCATCGCAAAATTAAGTAATCGCAAAATTTGCGATTCTTTAATTTTGCGCAAGCATTTAAGGAATCGCAAAATGCGATTCCTTAAATGCTATGTAAGAAGCAATCAAGTTTTGCGATTTCACATTAAGAAATCGCAAATTACCACCAACTTGTTGTTGGTGGTAATTTGCGATTCCTTTTACAAATGCACTTTTTTGGCATTTGTAAAGGTGCCATGTGGCGCTCATACATGCCCTTGGGGCATTTATGTGCGCCATATGTGCACACATGTAAATTTCAGGGGTGCAGCAGGGTGTCCTTAAGACACCCTTGCACCCTTGAAATTATTCTCAATTCGCGATCAGCAAATTGCGAATCACAAATTGAGAATAACTTCCCATTCCTTCCTATGGGCCTCCTGGCCCATAGAAATGAATGGAAAAATATTCCTAAATTGCGATTCGCAATTTGCTAATCGCAATTAAGGAATTTTAAGAAATCGCAAAAAAATGTGAATTTCTACATACATCCCTATTTGCTAATCTCAAATAGCGATATCTAAAAAATCGCTATTTGGGATTCGCAAATCAGGATGTTGATACATCTGCCCCTAAATGTTAATTTACCTCCTCTTATTTCTGTTTGTACCTCAGGTCCAGGGGTTTGCTTGTGCATTTTGGTGATTTAATTTTGTTGTACAAAGTTTTCAGTTGCACTACATGGAAGCTTAGTTATGCGGTCTTTTTAAGCTGTATGACGTGCAAGCTAGTAAAGTGATGCGTGAGCTTGTTTTGAGAATGGATAGACAGCAGCAGTGGCATGGGCAAGTGGGTGTGCCAAACAAATGAGATTTGCAAGAGTGGCTGGAGTGTTGGATGAGAAGGGAGGTGGCAATAATGGTTTGATGTGATATGTTTATGTGGTTTGAAAGCAGTGCATATGCAATTTGTATGTACATGTGCTTTTGGTGGGGGAGGGGGAGTGGGCGTTTAAGTGGCGTCCCCTTCACCTGTGTGATTTAGTGGTATTTGTGTTTGGAGTTTTTAGCTGCATAGCTTGCTGAGTGCCCCACGTCATGTTTGAAACCTTTAATCAAAACACTAAGAATACTGGGACTTATGCCTGAAATGGAAAAGTCGAGTGTCCTACTCCCAACGTGCAAATTGCTGATGGTTAATATTAGACATTGGGCCATTTGTATCAAAAAGTAATTTTGCGATTCTCAACTAGCGATTTTTTATGAATCGCTATTTGAGAACCGCAAAATGCTATGTATGTAGAAAATGCAATAAATTTTGCGAATCCTACATATTCCTTAATTTTGAATCTCAAATTGCGATTCGCTATTAAGGAATACCTCTCCATTCATTCCTATGGGTCTAGAGGCCCATAGGAATGAATGGGAAGACATTCCAATTTGCGATTAGCAATTAGCGAATCGCAAATTGAAAATGCAATTTCAAGGGTGCAAGGGTGTCAAAAGGACACCCTGTTGCACCCCTGAAATAAGCATGGGTGCACATGTGGCACACAAACATGCCCTAAGGGCATGTATGTACGTCACATGGCACTTTGAAAAATGCAAAAAAGTGCATTTTTCAAAGAAATCGCAAATTACCACCAACTGGTAATTTGCAATTCCTTAAGGCGAAATTGCACTTTTTTGGTGCTTCTTACATTGCATTTAAGGAATCGCAAAATTTGTGATTCCTTAAATGCAATTGCAAAATAAGGAATCGCAAATTTTGCGATTCCTTATTTTGCATGCAGATTTGCTTCATACATACCATTTAGCAAAAATGCGATCGTAAACGCCGAAATTCTGCGAATTATGACGTTTGTGAACGCATTTGTGCTTGATACATATGGCCCATTACTTCTGAGGTGCTATGGTGCGTCTTGCTGTCCATGCAGCAGGCGGGTTAGTGTTGTATGTTCCGTAAGCGCTGAGGTGATATGCTAATATGTATGAATGTGGAGCCGCTGAATTTCAATCACGGAACACATGTGGTAATGTGATAAGTCATGTGCATAAACGGGATCTAAGAGCAGGTTGATGTGTTTCTATGTTTGGCTCAAGCCACAGTGCTTTTATAACTGGTCCTGAGTCAAAGTCTCCAAAAGTTTTCAGTCCTGAGCTGTTTGCGTGTTTAATGGAGGGGGTTATTGAAGCGTGTTGGGGAACTTTGGATAAAAGCAGGAGCAGAAAGATGCACATGACTATGTGGGAGGGGAAGTGTTCTGGGTTGCTTAATGACTCCAACGAGCTGGTTATAGAAGCAACAATAGAATCATAATCACTAATGATGCATTTGAAGTCCAGGAAATATGTGCTTTTGCTTTACATTAAATGTGGAAAATTACACATTTTCTTTTTTTTTTGGGTGAGTGACTGGTTTGAGCAGAAAATGTTTTGCAGGAGATATTTTGTACTCGAACAAGTGCCTTTGTCTTTTATCTCATGTCACTTTTGAATGCAAGGTTTGCATTAGTGCTCAATTGTCACGTCAAATACTGCTAAGTGAATTTCACGGAATGCTGTGCAATTTTGTATAGTTAATATTCATTATATTTGTGAAATTTTGCTAAATTTTGAAATAGAATTTCACAATTTTCACAGGCCTACGGAACACCTCTGCATGTTTTATCCCTTTAGGAGAGGAGTTGTACACTGTGAGGTGGTAGTTGTTGCGTGTTCTGTTAGTGTGGGGAGTAAACATCATGAGGAGATGTACTCATTTGTGAGATCGCTGCTTCTATTACTACGTTGCGGAATCCACTATGCACTATTTTATCATTTTTTACTCTTTGCCTTGAACAGGAATGGAAAAGATACAGTCTTACATCTTTTCCTTAGTGCTTACTTTTATAATTTGGGATTTCTGATAACTTGTAATACCACATGATAACAGCTTAGTTAATCTAAGGCCCAGATTAACTAACCCTCACATTGCTGTTGCATCACGCAAGGCAACATAAGGGTTTAAGTGATATTTACTAAGCGATGCAAAGCCACCTTGAGTGACTCTGCTTGGCTTACTAAATCCAGAGTAATGCAAGGCAGCGCGAATCACCTACTTGCATTACTCTGCAGTGGGAAAGCATTCCGAGGATGGGGTGTGGTCGTTCCCACACATCCACCCATGGATTTTGGCTCATTCCCTGATTTACTAAGGGTAGTAAACCTGGGAATTTGTCAAAATGCTAGCCATCCCAACAGAGGCGTAACAAGGAGAACTATGTTGATTTGTCCTTGTTATTTCCTCCTTCTTCAAGCTGCAGCACACATAGAAAGAGGAAAATGCCTGAAAGGATTGTTTTTGTGCAGGAAGGTGTCCTTTCTGCAACGCGGCCACCTTTACACCATAGTGCAGCACCATGGCGCAAGGATGCCCGTGTTGGTGATAGGCTGCACACAGTGCACCAGCACAAAGAGAGAGCAGTAATCTGTTATATATTAGTAAATATGGCACATTCATTACACTCTCCATTTGATGCAGCGCTGCAAGTTGTCTTACTGCGTAGTGTTGAGTGTTCGTACATCTGGCCCGATGTCATTGGTTCATTTTTTACTTTAGATTGCTATACTACGGTGTAAGTAGAATTTCTCATCAAGGCTTGCTAATGTAAGAAAACACAGTTGATTTACTACTTGGAGCATCTAGAAGGAATCAACAGCAATGGGAACAAGGGATGAGATTTGCAATAGAACAGGAATGACTGAGAGAGATCTGGCACAAACGTTTTTAGTGCAGAAAGTCTCATTATAGGAGGGTTTTCAGCAGCCAGATTTCTATGTTCTCTTGGTTACCTCACCTCCAGAGGTAACATGCAAGTCAGAAGCTGGTGTTTGGACTGGGATAACATATCTCACTTTGCAACCTCATGCTTTTGATGCCACAGACTCATTATTGGCTTTTTAACATTGGATGTAATATGTCCCGACTAGTTCAAATGACACCTGATATAACACAGAATGGAGCAAGCAGATTCCGTCATTGATGCCAGCACGTTCTCAGTTCTTTGTGAGCAGCATTCAACCAGTCCACATGCCCAATAGTAGATTCATCATAATTGCCAATCAACCAATCCCTCTTTACAATATTTGACCAATCATTCTGACCAGTAGATATTTGTTGGTACTAGTCAATTCATCCTCAATTGCTTCCCTCCTAGCACCAATTATTAGAAGTTTCTTCTGTCCATATCTTTTTCAGATGTTTTAATTCCCTTTAAGGATATCCTAGAGCAATTGCATACAGTCTCTCAAGGCAATCGGTTGATTACTAAATATGCAGTAATTTACCTTTATATCTCAAATTTTTTCTGCCACTTTTTTATTTCACATGTTTTTGTATACTGCTGCCATGCCTAGGTTACTAACTTAATACGAATCAATTTTCTCAATCATTATACAGTATCTGGGTTAGAGGCAATCATTTCTCACCTGCTACTTTGGGCAATTTGAGATCAAATTGATCCTGCCTACGTTTATTGTTAATTGCATGTTTGCACCCGTTGCATCGCCTAACATTGAAATTCTGGCAGCAAAAAGTACTTTGGCGATCTCGGAATTGATGGCACAGGACACTGCCCAATAAATTACCTTTGTGCAATTGGCAGCTTTGGGCTCCAGGTCATTCAGCGTCACCAGCTCTCGGAGGAGGCTACTCTCCTGGTAACCTCCCTTCACCCCACGCAGTTTGAAATACGCTTGAGGCCTCTGAAGGATCAGCCGGAGATTCACTGCAAAGCCGGCCATGTCTATCGCAAATGGGCGGTGAGGGTCGAACACAGTCTTCCATCCGAATACCTTGCCTGCTGCGTTCACTTTGGGAGACTCGTAGCGTAAACCTCCAACAAATGCCACAGGCCACACCGATACTTTTCTTGTTGTGCGTATCTGGGTACAACAATAAACAACATATTAAAGACATGAATACATGAGTTGCGTTTAAGATGAGAGCAATGCTTCAGTGCCACCAAGATTATTGACTAGCCTTATTGAGCAACCCTTATTGAGCACGACCATGCTTACTTTTTACTTTATTTATTTGCCTCTTTCGGCTGAAATATACAGCAGAAGCAACGAAATAGGGAATCAATCCTATTACCAAAAGAAGCACAATCGCAATGAGTTCTGGGTCGTTCTGTCGAAGCAAAGGGGAAGATTATTGCCTATTTTGTAGCCAGAAAGAAAAAGAGCGTTTCAGTCTCGTTCTCTTATAATGTGATGTTAGCATAATCAGCATCACTTTTCTGAATACAAAGAACGACGGGCCTCATATACAAGGTTTTGGCACACGGCAGCACCACAAGGAAACTTGCTGCACTGCCCTGCATCAATAGAAAATGGCCGGAATGAACCGTATCTATGAGATATGGCACAATCCTGTCCTTTTCTCCTGCGCTGGTGCACAATGGGCTGAAAAGCGCCAACACAGGCACCCATTGCGCCATGGTGCAAAGGTGTCTGTGTTGTAGGGGTGATTGTTTTTGTGCAGGAAGGGACAACTTTCAGCACAAAAACAACCATGAGAGGTGTTTTCCTCTTTCTATTTGTGCCACATTTTGCAACACACATAGTAAGAGGAAACAAGCATTAGAAATGCAATCGGGCTCGGATTTATTTGAGTTTGAGCTAATGGCATTGTAAATGCCAATGTCTTTTTGCCATGTGTTATGGAGTGTGTGCATGTGGTGTGTAGTGGAAGTATGTTGGTTGAATTGTAATTTTACCAATGGTGGCATGCTGTGCTTTATATGAATATGTTTAAAAGTAAAGTGTACCATACTGCGATTGCTTGGTGGAAAAGTGCACTGCCGGCTGGAGGTGTGTGTGCCTGGTGGAAGGGTGCACTGACGGCTGGTGGGTGTGTGCTTGGTAAAAGCGTGCACAGATGGATGATGGTTGTTGGTGTTTGTGCATGGTGAAAGCATTCATTGACGGCTGGGGGTGTGTTGTTGTGTGTGTTGTTTTCTGTCTGCTGGTGAGTGTGTGGTGGTGAGTCTGTGGGGGTGAGCCTGGGGAGCGAGTGTGGTGGTGAGTGTGTTGTGTTGAGTGGTGACAAGTGTGTGGTGTTGAGAGACTGAGGTGTGTGGTTTGTGTGTGCGTTATGTGTGTGTGGTGTATGTGTGTGTGGTGTTTTCTGCACACTCACACACTGCCCCTACACATTCACACACTGCTCACCCGCACACTCCCAATGTCACCCTGCATAGTCACACACTGTTTACCCTGCACACTCATTCTGCACACTCACACAATGTGCACCCTGACACACTGTCTCTGCAGTCACTCTGCACTCACTGTCACTCTGCACTCACTGTCACTCTGCACTCACTGTCACTCTGCACTCACTGTCACTCTGCTGTCACTCTGCACTCACTGTCACTCTGCACTCACTGTCACTCTGCTGTCACTCTGCACTCACTGTCACTCTGCACTTACTGTCACTCTGCACTCACTGTCACTCTGCACTCACTGTCACTCTGCACTCACTGTCACTCTGCACTCACTCTGCACTCACTCTACAGTCACTCTGCACTCACTGTCACTCTGCACTCACTGTCACTCTGCACTCTACAGTCACTCTGCACTCACTGTCACTCTGCACTCACTGTCACTCTGCACTCACTGTCACTCTGCACTCACTGTCACTCTGCACTCACTCTGCACTCACTGTCACTCTGCACTCACTCTGCACTCACTCTACAGTCACTCTGCACTCACTGTCACTCTGCACTCACTGTCACTCTGCACTCACTGTCACTCTGCACTCACTGTCACTCTGCTGTCACTCTGCGCTCACTGTCACTCTGCACTCACTGTCACTCTGCACTCACTGTCACTCTGCTGTCACTCTGCACTCACTGTCACTCTGCACTCACTGTCACTCTGCTGTCACTCTGCACTCACTGTCACTCTGCAATCACTGTCACTCTGCACTCACTGTCACTCTGCACTCACTGTCACTCTGCACTCACTGTCACTCTGAACTCACTGTCACTCTGCACTCAGTCTGCACTCACTGTCACTCCGCACTCAGTCTGCACTCACTGTCACTCTGCACTCACTGTTACTCTGCACTCACTGTCACTCTGCACTCACTCTGCACTCACTCTACAGTCACTCTGCACTCACTGTCACTCTGCACTCACTCTACAGTCACTCTGCACTCACTGTCACTCACTGTCACTCTGCACTCACTCTGCACTCACTCTACAGTCACTCTGCACTCACTGTCACTCTGCACTCTACAGTCACTCTGCACTCTACAGTCACTCTGCACTCACTGTCACTCTGCACTCACTGTCACTCTGCACTCACTGTCACTCTGCTGTCACTCTGCACTCACTGTCACTCTACACTCACTCTGCACTCACTCCACAGTCACTCTGCACTCACTGTCACTCTGCACTCACTGTCACTCTGCACTCACTGTCACTCTGCACTCACTCTGCACTCACTGTCACTCTGCACTCACTGTCACTCTGCACTCACTGTCACTCTGCACTCACTGTCACTCTGCACTCAGTCTGCACTCACTGTCAGTCTGCACTCACTGTCACTCTGCACACAGTCTGCACTAACTGCCACTCTGCACTCTCAAACTGCACTCTCAATCTGCACTCTCAATCTGCACTCTCCACTCTCAATCTGCACTCTGCACTCTCAATCTGCACTCTCAAACTGCACTCTCAAACTGCAATCTGCACTCTGCACTCTGATTCTGCACTCTCAATCTGCACTCTCAACTCTCATACTGCACTCTCAAACTGCACTCTCAAACTGCACTCTCAATCTGCACTCTCAATCTGCACTCTCCACTCTCAATCTGCACTCTGCACTCTCAATCTGCACTCTCAAACTGCACTCTCAAACTGCAATCTGCACTCTGCACTCTGATTCTGCACTCTCAATCTGCACTCTCAATCTGCACTCTCAATCTGCACTCTCAACTCTCATACTGCACTCTCAAACTGCACAACTGATCAACTGGATGGGGTAAATGAATTCTAAAACTATGCTCCGCAAACACAATGGTTCCCTTGGATTACCGAGGTTACCCATTTTGTTATTTTCTTTGTGGTGTTGTTTTTGCACTTTAGTTCTTTGCCCCCCCCCCATCAAGTGTGAGAATGTGGGTTCTGTGTTCCACGAGCAAGAGTATGAAACCTGCCTCGGCACCATGTCAACACCCCAACACCCCTGCCATCTCCTCCCTCCCCAACCCCATAATAACCTCTTCCCTTTCTAGCCTTCCAATCACACCTCGCGCGCGCGAATCTGTAAAGAGGAGCCGCGTGGGTCATGTCTGTGTGCTGCGTGTGAATGCTGATGTGCGAATGGTATGCAAATACATGCGTGATTGGGGCTCTTCGGGAAATCACTGACGGATACTGACGGAATCACTTCGAGACCTTTTTAAAAAGAACACCGAGCACATTTTTAGCAAATCAGTCGCGCGATTTCCCCTGTAAATAATGCATTTTATTAAACGTGCAGCCCGGAGTGTTTTCTCGCCCCTCCATGTGTGTCTAGACTCCACCAAGTGCCGGGGCAGGACGTTCCGAGCTTCGCCGATACAGATGAGGGAGGCGCGATTTCCCCTGTAAATAATGCATTTTATTAAACGTGCAGCCCGGAGTGTTTTCTCGCCCCTCCATGTGTGTCTAGACTCCACCAAGTGCCGGGGCAGGACGTTCCGAGCTTCGCCGATACAGATGAGGGAGGGGGCCGTGGGCCCCCGTGTCTTGCTGTCTCAGCGCCGGATGAGTGAGGCTAATGAAGCCCTTTCCCGGCCTGGCATGCAGCAGCTGCGCGCTGAGCGCTGCTGAATGGTGAACGCGCCCGGCCATCTGGATTCACTTACGGAGGCACCCTGACAGCTCCTAATTATAATTAATGTACTTCTTTGCGCGCACACGCACAAAAAATGCCAAACATGGCGGACGAAAACTACATTTAGCCTATCACTTCAAGGCTATTAAAAAGACACCACAGCGAAGACGAATCACTGGCCAGATGACATAACACACTAAGGAATGTGTCTGGCAAAAGCCCTAGACATACTTTTTTTTCTCTTTAACATTAGGAGCTCGAAACTCCACCCACTTCGTGGGCGTAGGCCGAGCCCTAAAAACTAGAAGAAATAAGGCTATTTGTCCTCTTTAGGTCTCCCTAACGCCACTCCTGGGAAGGCATTAGAATCTGACGCCTTCCCAGGTTTATGATTCCTCGTAAATCTGGGAATGCTTCAGATTCCATGGAGCTGCGCGGGAACAACCAAAGCAACACCCATGTGTCCTGGGTAAAAGGGCCACATATTTACAAAGCCATGAAAAGCCATGCAAAGTGTCTTTGCGTGGCCTTGTAAATATGCTGTGGCACATTGCGCCACTGGAGCGTCAAAAAAGTAACGCAACAGCGGCTCAAAAGCCCCGTTAAGAGCCTCGTAAATGAAGCCCGACGAGTTTAATATGGCTGCAGCAACTTTGCTAGCTCTGATTTCGTGTGTGTATAGTAGCATTTCTGAGTCACAAACTTCTAATTATATGAGTTTTATGTTTGGAGGTGCGTTGATTTCTCTGGTGCAAGTATCAGGGTATACTTCCAGTGTACCAGGCACAGGAGCAGGTACAGAGACTTTGATAGCCCTGAGTCTTATACAACAGGAGGCAAGTTCTTGGAGCTCACTTTGGTTGCAAGGCAGAGTCCAGCTCTCCATTAGCAGGGTCAGAGAGTAGCAGGCAGCAAGGAAGGACAGCAGAAAAGCAGGACTTACAGATCATAAATCCAGCAGAGTGTCAGTCCTTGATGCAGCACAGCAATTCTTCTGACAGAGCTCAGTTATAGTTCTAGAAGTGAATGATTCAGTGAGGTCAGAGCCCCAGTACTTACACCCAGTTGGTCCTTTAAAATGGGGTGTTTTTCAAGAAGGGTCTTTGAAGTGCGCAAAAGCCATTTCTTACCGGCCCTGGCTCCAGACTATCAGTAAGGGGTAATCAGCCCTTAGTGTGGGGACAGGGCACTGCATATTGAGGTGTAAGTGTTAGCTCCTCCTGACCAGGAAGTGCCATCAGAAGGCAGATGAGTACTCAGACACACCTAACCTTCCGGTGTTTGTGGCTGTCTAGAGGGAATGCACGAAGTGTAGCTGTCACCCACCTAAGACGTGTATTGGAGACAGGCTGCAGGCACATAGAGCTCTAAGAGCAGAGAAATGTTCACTTTCTAAAAGTGGCATTTTTAAAACAGTAATGTTAAATCCAACTTTACCAGTAAAGAGGATTTATCAATACCATTCCAAAGAGATAAAACATGACATACTTGCTTCTTTCTAATCAGGATTTACAGCCCAAAAGTGTATTAATGAATTCCAATGTTAAACTATGAGAGGAGCAGCCTCACAGTAGTGAAAAATAAATGTAGGGTTTTTTCACTACCAGGACATACAAAACTTAAAAGCACATGTCCTACCTTTTACTTACACAGGACTCTGCCCTATGGGCTACTTAGGGGCCTAACTTTGGTGTGACGTATGTGTATTAAATGGGGAGGTTAAGGCTTGGTAAAGGGTTTTAGATGCCAAAAAGAAGTGGCAGAAAAACTGCATTCGCAGGCTTTGCAGTGGCAGGCCTGAGACAGGCTTAAAGGTTGCTTGTGTGGGAGGCACAATCAGTGCGGCAGGCCCACTAGAAGAATTTAATTTACAGGCCCTCGGTATATGGTATACTATTTACAATGGACTTACAAGTAAACTAAATATGACAATTGTGTATACATCAATGTTGCCATGTTTAGGGGAGCAGCACATGCACATCTGAAAGAGATCATTAGTTATAGATTCCATGCCTCAGAATTACCCCTAGGCGACAGACTGGATCTGAAGAATATTTCTGTAGCATTACCCCTGCGCGTCGGTAGGTGGTGACAGTCGACTGCGCGTCTGTCGTTGTGGTCGCCGGGATGATGTCGCAGTGTCTACTTAGACGCCGCCCCTGCACGCTGACGTCAGTTTTTCTTTTTCCGCGCCAGCCAGGGCAGATCCCAAGAGAAGCTTGTCCCTTAGTTATTTTTTTACTAAACCTTTTTTTACTTACTAAACTTTTTTTGAACTTTTTTCGATGTCTTTTATGGGTCATTCAACTCCTGGTAGTACAAGAGATATCCCATCGTTGGACCGGCTTCAAGCCTTGTGATTTCTGTCATGGAGCTGCACCTCGTGTGTCTCTGGAGCACGACCCGAAGCCGTGCTCCAACTGCCGGGCCATGAATACTGAAAGCTTTTTTAGGCAAGGCAGTTCGCTCCGCGTTGTTTGAGGTCCAGCTCGAGAGGAAGGTCTCAGGACCCTCCGCGAAGCCACCACCACTCGGCATTGAAGGTTTTGCACTCCTCGGTTAAGTCGAAGCACAAGAAGAAGGCGAAGAAGCATCGTCTCTCTCCGCCTTCTCCCCGTCCGTCAGCCGACGCGACGCGGACCCAGAGCGTCGTCACACTCCTACTCCACCTTCGGAGCCCGCTTCTGGGACGGCTCCACGCTTACCTCCCTTTCACGGAGCTGGAGCGTCCTCTGCCCAGCTTTGAGCTTTTTACAAGGTGCTCCATAGCATTTTTGGGCAGCCCGCCTCCGCCGGCACACCTTCAGACCCCACGGACTCAGCTGGTGGCCCTGGGCCTACAATGCCGGCAGCTCTAGCGCCAGTAAGCTCCTGAGGATCCAGACCTGGATCCAGATCAGGCCGGTCGACCTCACGGTACCTTCCCCAGTGCCGATTCCAGTGAGGACGCTCGGTGCCGGTTGTGCCCCTAATAGGAGTCGACCCCAGCCTCACCCCCAACTTGGACATGGTGTCAGAGCCAGAGGGAACTTTTGTACCGCTGTTCATTCCTGGCGTTCCCTGTCGCCCTGAGTGGCAGCCAGAGGAGGGTGAGGAGGACTAGGAGGGGTCTGTAGACCCTTTTGCTGAGCAGGTTGACGATCCGGAATGGGGAGAGGAACTGGATGATGCCAGTGGTTTGGACACCTCCCCAGACCTTGGCATGCTTTCCCCCCCTCCTGTGGCTACGGAGGAGGGTGCTTTGTATGCCACACCACGCAGCCCCTCTGGACAGACCACCACTGCGTACACTTCACCTTCAATACCGCCACCGCACAAAAACTTACCTCCACGCCCGCCACGAAGGAACTGGAGCAAGACCACAGAGGAACACCTCAACACCACCACACCAACACCACCACTTTCATGACCCCCCTCTGTCACTATCGACGCCAACTCCACACCCAAAGAACTACACCGCTGGATTGCCCGCTGCGCTGACAAGCTTGCACCCCTCCGCCACCCTGTCAAAACAACGCCGACTGGTTCATTACCGACCTCCAAGAAGACAGGCGCTCCTGCTGGCGCCTCGAGAAACTCTGGGGGAACAGGAAAACCACTGAAGGCCAGAACAACTACAGTAACGCCATGAATGAATACCACCAGCGCATAAGAGCCACCAAATGGACCTTTATCAAGAACTAAATCCACACCAACGCAAAAGAACGTCATACAGCGGTTCACCAAACCCCCCAGTGAAGCCACGGACATCACACCTTCTCGGGACTTCAGCAACAAGCTCAGCTCCTACTTCCACCTGAAAATCAAGGCCCTCTATGGCAACTTCAGCGGACAGACTCCGGGCACCACGCCGCTCTCCACCACAGACAACAGACAACCAGCCGACTTTCACCACCTGGAAACCTGCCACCACTAAAGACACCACCACGACCATGAAGAACACCCACTCAGAAGCCCCCATGGACCCCTGCTCACCGCACATCTACCACAGAGCCGCCGAAGCCATAGCACCATAGCACCTGAACTAGGACGGACCATCAACACCTCTCTCAAATCCGGCATCTTCTCTGGCAACTGCAAATGGGCATAGGTCAAGCCCCTCCTCAAGAAACCTTCGGCTGACTCGACGGACCTGAAAAACTACCGCCCCATCTCTTTCTTTCCCTCCGGAGCCAAAGTCACAGAGAGGTTCATCAACGCCCAAATGACCACATTCATCGAAGAGAACGCCATCCTCGACCCCTCCACGTCTGGATTTCGGAGCAACCACAGCACCGTGACCGCCCTCCTCGCCGCCACCGATGTCATCCGCATGCTACTCCACCAGAGCCACACTGTGGCCCTCATCCTACTAGACCTCTCCGCAGCCTTCGACACCGTCTACCATTGAACTCTTGCGGCCAGACTCCACAACGGCAGTATATGGGGAACCGCCCTCAACTGGATCAGCTCCTATCTCTCCAGCAGAACCCAAAGGATACGACTCCCTCCCTTCCTCTCCAAACCTACTAAGATCAACTGCTGAGTACCCCAAGGATGCTCGCTCGGCCCCTCGCTCTTCAACATCTACTTGGCCGCCCTTGCCGTCATCGTCAGACAGCATGGGCTCAGCATAGTATCTTACTCCAACGGCACCCAGCTCATCCTCTCTCTCACGACGAACCCCGAAGACACCAGACTCAGCTTCCAAGAAGGAATGAAAGACGTCGCAGCCTGGATGAGCAACAGCTGCCTAAAACTGAACTGGAAGAAGACAGAGGTCCTTGTCCTTGGACCCACCCCCTCTGCGTGGGACAGCTCCTGGTGGGCCCCTGCCCTCGGAAACCCACCCACCCCGTTGGACTACGCCTGGAACCTTGGCATTATTCTAGACTCCTCCCTCACCTTGACCCGCCAGATCAATGCCGTCGCCTCCACCTGCTTCAACTCCCTTCGCATACTCCACAAGACCTTCAAGTGGATCTCCCTGAATGCAGAAAGACCGTCACCCACGTTTTCATAACCAGCAGATTGGACTATAGCAATGCCCTCTACACCGGAATCAGCAAAACCCTGCTACACAAGCTCTAGACCATCGAGAACATCGTCCTCGGAACCTCAAGACACAAGCACATGACCCAGCACCTACGAGACCTCCACTAGCCCCCCATCAGGAAGAGAGTAACCTTCAAGCTACTCACCCACACCTACAAATCCATCTTCTACGTCTGACCCAAATACCTCAACAAAAGAGTCTCCTTCCACGTACCCAATAGGAACCTCCACTCCGCCAACCCCACTCATCCGCAGAACCAGAACAGGTGGACGAGCCCTCTCCTACGTCACAGCAAAGAACTGGAACAAGCTTCCAGTCAGCATCAGATGCTCCCCCACACTGCACACCTTCTCAAGACCTGGCTCTTTGACTGATCCGGAGTGACAACCCCCCCTAGCGCCTTGAGACCCTCACGGGTGAGTAGCGTGCTTTATAAACCCCTGATTGATTGTACGCAGTGATGTTGTGTAGGGCGGCGGAGGCCTTGGGCCTGGAACTTTCTATGGCGGAGGTACTTCAACAGGCAGCGGCCTCTACGGAGCCCCTGCGGCCTTTTAATGAACCCCTCACTGACGTCCTTCTGGGCACTTGGTCCAAGCCCAGCACAGGGGCTTCTGTGGACAGGATGATTGCCTGACAAAATCGGCCACCCCTCATTTCATCTCCCAACACCCTATCCCTGAGAAATTGGTGGTCCAAGCCTCGTCTTCTAAAGGTGCATTCCCTACTGCTCCCCCAGATAGGAAATCCAAGAAGCTGGACCACCTTGCGAAAAAGATGTTTTTTCCCGCCAGCTTAGCACTGCGGTTGGTAAACACTGCATGCCTCTTGAGCCGTTATACCCATACAGTGTGGGATACGGTTGCGCAAGTGCTGCCACAGTGCCCGGAGGAGGCCCGGGTCATTCTCACCCACGCAGTGGCAGAGGGTCAAGACACAGCTAAGTTCACCATTCAGCGTGGGCTTGACACCGCCGACTCTCTGGGCAGAATGGTTTCCATGTCAGTAACCCTGCGGCACAAGGCCTGGTTGAGGATGTCTGGTTTCTCTGGGGATGTCCAATCCACCCTTCTAGACATGCCCATGATGGCCATCACCTGTTCAGTGACAAGGCGGACTCAGTGCTGGAGCGCTTCAAGGATTCTAGGACTATGGCCAAATCCCTGGGCCTCGTGGACACCTCTCGCCCCATGCAGTCTGCTTTTCGCCCCTTTCGTAGCTACGGAAGGGGTGCCCCACCACGGTCCACCTAATCTAACCACAGGGCCGCGCTAACTACCCAGCCTCTGTTGGCCATGGATATGGGACCCAGGAACGTAGGTCTGGTGGCAAACGGGCGGGCCAGTCCACCCATGCCCCTCTGCAGGAGCCTCCAAACCCTCCTTGTCTGACCTTTCAGGGCCACCGAAGGCCAGTGGGAGGCAGGATTCGCCATCACCTCCCCCACTGGCAAAACATCTTGTCGGGCAAGTGATTTTTGCAGATAGTCCGAAGGGGCTACTCCCTCCCCTTTGAGACTACCTCTCCCTCCATGCCACCAACACTCCATTGCATGTCGAAGGATCACTTAGCACTTCTCTGCCAGGAAGTTGCAGCTCTCTTGGCCAGGGGAGCTATCAAAAGGGTCCCTGTGCCAGAGGTAGGTCGTGGTTGTAACTCCCACTACTTTCTGGTACCCAAGAAGGAAAAAGGCCTGCATCCTATCTTAGACCACAGGCATTTTTTCTTCTGTCAAAGGAGGTGTAGTGCAGGTGTTCACAGACAAAATCACTGCCATGTGGTATTGCAACAAACAGGGCGGGGTGGGGTCATGGACCCTATGTCAAGAGGCTCATCGCCTTTGGACTTGGCTGGAACATCAGGGCATATACCTGGTGGTTCAACACCTGGCAGGTTCTCTGAACGCCAGGGCAGACAAACTTAGTCTCCGTTGCATGATGGATCACGAATGGCTTCTTCACTCGGAAGTGGTGCAAGGTCTCTTTCGGCAGTGGGGAGATCCTTGGTTAGATCTGTTCACCACAGAAGAGAACGCGCAATGTCAGCAGTTCTGCATGTTGGAGTTTCCAAGGCGGCACTCGCTCGGCGACGCTTTTCGCTGCAAGTTGAATTGTGGCCTCCTATACGCCTTTCCGCCTGTACCACTTCTGCCCAGAGTGCTGAA
Organism: Lissotriton helveticus; assembly: GCF_964261635.1. Taxonomy (NCBI): domain Eukaryota; kingdom Metazoa; phylum Chordata; class Amphibia; order Caudata; family Salamandridae; genus Lissotriton; species Lissotriton helveticus. The sequence continues at coordinate 1,176,322,281 of NC_136061.1, forward strand.
GAAGATCAAGTGTGACCGGGCCAAAGTCATTCTTGTAGCTTCAGACTGGGCACAAAGAATCTGGTACCCCGAGCTCTTGGGCATGGCCATCTATCCTCCAATCGGATTGCTTCTTCTGGAGCATCTTCTGTAACAGCAGCAAGGGACGGTCCTCCACCTGAACCTTTCCAGCCTCTACCTCCTTGTGTGGAGATTGAACGGCGACATTTGACAGCTTTCGACATTCCTTCCGAAGTCTGTAATGTTATCTTGGCAGCCAGGCGTCCCTCCACTAAAAAGGTATATGCCTGTAGATGGAACAAATTTGTGGCATGGTGCACAGCAAAGGTAGTGGATCCCCTTTCAGAGGTTCTCCTCTTCATTCTATCTTTGGCCCAGCAGGGCTCTGCTCTGGGCACTCTTAAAGGCTACCTTTCGGCCATCTCTACCTTTCTGCGCCTTCCTGATCAGCCTTCTCTTTTCAAGTTCCCAATTGTAAATAGGTTTCTAAAGGGCATTACTCATCTCTCCTTTCGTAATGCCCCAGTGGGACTTGAATCTTGTTCTTACTTTTCTTATGTGTGCTCCCTTACAGCTGCTACATTTTTGTCCTCTTCGTCTTCTTACCTTGAAGACCACTTTCCTGCTGCCAGAGCAGTACTCCGAATATTAATATCAGCCGCCTGGAAAGATATAGAGGCTCCAACATTTCAAATGTGGCTATGTAGGTTTCTCGGTATCCATAACATTGAGGGTGCCCTATATGAACTCAAGGGCTTAAAAACAAGAGAGATGGGGCTACGGCTTTGGGCACCAGTGGCTAGTTGGAGAGCGACAAGAATGAGGGGTCAGCTGAGCGGGAACTCAAGTGTTCTGTCTTAGGCCTCTTCTTTGTATAGTCTGTTCTATTCTAGAATGTAGATTGTGGAGATATGAAAATGCAAGAATGGCTAAGATTTAATGTAATTTAACTAGGAAGAATCCTTCCTTTTTTCGTTCCCCGTTTTCCCTCTATATTCATACGTGACCATTATTTGTTTATGTATGTCGGCTTGGTTCATTGCATTCTTGCATCTGGAATGAATTGTATTTTGTTATGTGATATGTGTACACGAACTCTCAAAAAAAAAAAAAAAAGGACTACTTTCCTGCTTGCCATCACATCTGCTCGCAGGGTGAGTGAGCATCAGGCTCTTTCCTCTAAGCCTACTTTTCTTGCAGTTCATCCGGACAAAGTGGTCCTTCGCACTAGGCCCTCTTTTCTGCCAAAAGTGGTTACCTCTTTTCACATACATTACATTGCCCACCTTCTTCCAGCCTCCATACCCTTTCAAAGAGGAGGGGAGACTCCACCAACTAGAGCCAAAATGTGTGCTGTCCTTCTACCATGACCGCACTAAAGATTTCCAGGAGCACAATCAACTCTTCGTGGGTTGTGTAGGTGCCAAGATAGGCCGGGCCTAGCACAAACGTACCATCTCTCGATGCTATTCATTTGTGAAAAAGGAACCTCTAGTAGGACTGCGCACCAACTCTACCAGGACGACGGCAGCCTCTACTGATTTGGGACGTGGAGTTCAGTTGATTGACACCTAGATAGCCAAGTCCGGCGAGACTGAGTTTTGGGCCATTTTGTTCTCCAGGTCTTTCTGGTGTGAACTTAGTTCGCAGACCAACCTCCAGGGTTGGAATTGTTGGGGTATCTAGTGTATGGTAAGGAATCTGTAACTAATGATCTATCTCTTTCAGCTGAACAAGTTACTTACCTTCAGTAATGATATAGCTGTAAGAGACATACATTAGTTTTAGATTCCTTACTGCCCCACCCATCCTCCCCGTTCTGCACACTGATTTCTAGGGATAGGGACTCCCTTCCAGGGCCCTAGTTTTGTGCACCAGTGGTCAGTCTCTTGCATGGCTCTGCGCTTCTGGCATGGAAAATTGTTTCAGAACTGATGTCAGCACGCAGGGGCAGCGTAAGTAGACAACGCAACGTTATCCTGGCGACCATGACGCCGATGGAGGAGTCGAACGATGCTAGGGGTACTGCTACAGAAAAATTCTCCAGATCCAGTCTGACGCCCAGGGATAATTACAAGGTAAGGAATCGATAACTAATGTGAATACACAGATATGAGTATCTGGGACTATTGCTCGATAGTAAACTATTGTGGCTGCCTCACATTGAGAAGAGAAAGGCAATGATCCAGCACCATGCCTCAGTGATCTACAGGAGGTTCCAGGGGACAGCCTTGAGAGCTGTCTTCTTTGCTGTAGAGCTATATAAGCTAAAGGCCCAATCTGTTGCTCTATATGGAGCTAAAATATGGGGAACGCAAAGTCAGTACCTCTTACTATAAACAGAAAAAGGTTTGTTCACTCGCTTCTCCACCTCCCCACTAGTACTCCCTTAATTCCCATGTTCTTAGATATTGCTCTAAAAAGAGTGGGGGTTCTAGCTAGACTTAGGCCCCTACTATATTTGGTACAGCTCTGGACTGCTGAGGAGCTGTGGCCGTATTGGAGGGTCGTAGAGGATTGCTAGCCTTCGATACAGGCCTCACCTTTCCGTGGTTCAAACATGTCTGCTATTGGTTTGATAGACTGTACCTTGGTTATTTCTGAACGGAATCTGGCTCGTTGGTGGCCAAGTCCAAACAGTAATTGAAGGTCCCTTACTGCGAGTTTACTCAGCCCAATTTTCTTTGTTCCTCTACTCATGGTAAGTTGACAGCGCAATTTTCTTCCATTTAGGACACAGCCTGCTATGAAAATGTCCTCGATCTACTACTTAAGCAACTGGCAAAATCGCTCTATATATATGGCACACTAGAACTAGAATGGCTTAGGGCATCATGGGACAATAGCGGGTGTGCCAGTCACTTGTCTACATGTACTGTGTGCTCCCAGGCAGTGATAGAAACAGTTCATCACACAATGTTCTTTTGCCACGCATATAAAAAGCCTAGAGGGAAGTGGATATGTGCAGTGTGTAACTATATGATAGAGACTTCTAGCTGCAGATTTCTTACCTTTGAATTTCCCAGGCATCAGGCTAGATCCAGAAACTTTTGCTGATCAATACCCCTTGCGCGTGCCATTGGGTGGCTCCATTCAGCTCCGCCTGACTTAGTCTATGTCGTTAGCATCAGTTATGACGTAGGTAGACCTATATAGGCGCTACCCAGGTGCGCAGAGGTCTGTTCTTTTCTTTCCACACCAGTTAAGCGCCGATCCGGGAAGAGCGACCCCGCTGTTTCTTTTTGACAAGCTTTTTGTCAACTTCCAGATTTGTTTCCATTGTGTGCAAGGATGTTTGCAAGTAAGACCGGATTTAAGCTGTGCAAGTCCTGTCCCTGCACGATGTCGGTCACCAATCCCCACCTCGTCTGTCTCTGGTGTCTCGAGTGCGACCATAATCCTAAGTCGTGCTTGGACTGTTAGGCCATGGCTCCTAAGACCTTACGGGAGCGGGCTTTGAAGCTTCTTGCGGCCCAACAGCTGACACCGTCAAACAAGTCTCCGCCCAGGTCCCGATCGAGAAAGGGGAGGTTGCACAACCACTTTCAGAGCCCAAAGTCCTCTTCATCCAACTCAAGGTCATCGAGACACTCGGGGAAGAGTCACAAGACAACAGGACTTCATCTTCACCTCGACTGTCATCCGTCGACGAAGCAGGTAAGGAGCACTGAAGCTCTAGGCACTGTTCTACGGAGCCAAAGCCAGGGCCAACTACACGCCTCCCTCCTTTTCCAGGAGCCGGAGCAACTCCCACTCAGATCAAAGAGTTCTATGAGGCCATGTGCCGCATATTTGAGTGGGCCGACCCCTCTGGTGAGCCTTTGGGCCTCGCGGATCGGAGGGGCCCCCGTCAGATTCTACGCTGTCAGCTCCAGCCACGGTACCAGTGGGGCCTCAGAGATCAGATTTCAGATCTGGGTCGACACCAGTCTTGCCACCACAACCTCCCCCAGCATCGGACCTGAAGTCGGTGCCTGAGGCCCTGTTGGTGCCCATCGGTGCCAGCCCCATCCTTATCCCCGACGACACGGAGTCGAGATAATATTGCCTAACGCCAATTTCAACATTGAACCCAGGGGTTCAGAAGTGTGGCTCACTGGTTAGAAGCGGCAGACCCTGAAGCAGAGGTCAGGCCCGGGACCAGGGTTCAATTCCCGACGCGGCAGGGTCTTGGGCTCAATGTCCGCGGACTCGATAATTCTCGCCTCAGTGCCTACTTTAATCATGGGTCCCACTCTGCAACCCTGGGCAATAGCTTTCTTAATCTCCACAACCGCCCCAACAGCGCTAGGATGCCTGGCTTCACCTTGGGGGTGCCCTGGAGGGGGCATCTCACGGGGAAAGCCAGGATGGGTTCCATAGCGGTATACAGCGCCAGGATGCCCCGAGATGGGGCGGCAGTGCGCTTTACAAGTATACACACATTTACATTTACATTTATGTTGTCGCATGAACACTTTGTGGACATGTAAGGCTTGGGAGAGGAGTGGGAAGGGTCTATGGACCCTCTGGAACACCAGGATAACACTGCAGAGCACTTGGACTGGTATGGGGAACTTGGGGAAGCCAGTGGACTGGATACTGCTCCAGATATTGACATGCTCTCTCTACCAACTGTGGCTATGGAGGAGGAGGCATCTTATGCCATGGTGATTAAGAGGGCAGCTGATGTCCTTGGACTGGAGCTGCCCTCAGTGGAGGTCAGAACTAATCTCCTGACTGAAGTGCTTCAGCCTGGGGCTTCCACCTCCGCATCCCTTTTGCCCTTTAATGAAGCACTTACTGATGCAAGTGATCCAAGCCTAGCACAGGGGCTCCTGTGAATTGGACAATCACAATCCGCCATCGCCCAGATCTAGGCAAACCAAAGTTCCTCAGCCAACACCCCACCCCAGTAAGTTTGGTGGTGCAGGCCTCTGCGTCACAGGGCGCATTCCCTTCTGCTTCTCTGGATAGGGAATCCAAGAGGTTGGATTCATTTGGGAAGAAGATGTTTTCTTCCTCCGGCCTGGCATTGCGGTCAGTAAATACTGCATGCTTATTGGGCCGTTTCTCCCACACCCTTTGGGAGATGGTTGGCAAGTGCTGCCACAAGTACCGGTGGAGGCCCAGGCTGTGCTCTCTCAGGCAGTTAAGGATGGGAGCGATGTAGCAAAATTCACCATAAGGTGTGGCCTTGATACTACGGATTCGCTGGGCCGATCGATTTCCACAATGGTGGCTTTGAGACACCACACCTGGCTTCTCGGGTGATGTCCAAGCAAATCTGATGGACATGCCCTTTGATGGAACCCGCCTTTTTGGGGAAAAGACAGATTCCACCCTATTAAGATTCAAGGACTCTTGAGCTATGGCCAGATCCATGGGCATCTCATCTACTCCTCGTGGCCAGTCTGCCTTTGCCCCTTCCGTGGCAAAGGAAGGGGTTTCCAGCTGCGTCAGCCCCTATCCCAAAAACCATCCGGCGAAGGCTTTCCAAGCCAGGCGGGACGTGGACACGGCTCATTCCAGGCTAGGAATGGAAGCCAAATGTCGTCGGCTATCCTGCCCTCGGCAGCCACAGCCTTAAAGCACTCTTGAGTTGGAATCCTGGCAAGGCCATTTCAGTCTTCCAACCTTAAAAGCTCCATAAATTGAGTACCACTAAATTAGCTTATCGGAGATACTGTTATTAACTCTGCTTGGAATTGGCAGAGAGTAGTATAAAGCACTATGTAAAAAAAAACATTATTAATGAGCACACTTTCCGTATCCTGGGTTCTTAACTGTAATTCATAATATTTGAAACAATGCTCACAAAACAAGTTGATCTGCATACTAAATTAGAATAGGAATTGGGAAAGTGAATAGGTCTCGCCTGTGACACCAGGTGCACTGCGATTACATTTACCAGTGCTGGTCTGCTTTTGACATTGTGTATTGCAAATAACAACCCAACACATAGCTGTCTGTGCCTATGTGCGCATGAGTGCCAACGCAGTAGCAGCCATCTTTGTGGGCTTTTTGTTATGAGGTATAACAAAAATCACTTCAAGATGGCTGTCTTGCCATTTTGGAATGATTTTTATGATAAGCACAACAAAAACCACTGAAAGATGGCCATAGTGTGTGTGTGTGTGTGTGTGTGTGTGCCTGTGCCTGTGTGCGTGTGCGCGTATGCTGCCATCTTGAATTGTTAATACTCTGCTCTGTCACCATTTAAAGAAGGCTTACCGCCTTACTACTAGAAGACAGCAGGCAGAGTACTGAGGAAGAGCATGCATAGGGATCACATAAATGAAGAGCGGTATGCAAGAAGGTGGGAGGCAGTCAGAACATCAGTGACAAGGAGAATGGAAAAAAGGGAGATAAAATAGTTCCTTATGCTATGCGATACACTCCTTGGTAGTTGGGAGGACATAGAAACAGCCACTCAAAAGACATGAGAGAGAATATTTCCTGTGGGCTGATCTAAGATATGACTGACCTGTTGTAGGCCAATGGCTGAAAGAGGAAGAACACAAAAGCCAATGGCTGACCCAAAGTATATGTTAAGGTTTTACATAAAATGAATAGCTAAAGCTGCTTCTAGGCAAGAACAACCTAAAAATTAATGGTGGAAAAAGAAGTTGAAGCAAATACAAAGAGCAGAAAAGGAAAGCAAGAGAATGTAGGATGGAAAAAACCAAGAAATATGTTGCGAAAGACAAAGAAGAACAGATGAATCAAGGGTAAAAGAGGGATGAAAAAATGGGAAAGAAGGAAGGGCAACAAGGAAGGAACATTTTTGAAAGGAAACAATAGCATGAAAAAAGCTACAAGGAAATTAGGTATGGTAAATGCCTAGAAGAGTGAAGGTCAGATGGAAGAACGAAATGGTCGATTCATAGAGGGTAGGAAGAAGGATTGGTGAAATATTATTGGGAAGAGGGTGGGAGGAAGGATTGGTCAAAGATTAATGGAATGAAAAGTGAACGGTTGGGTGAAAGAACGCTTTATAGATGAGTGAAAGAATGGATGAAGGGTGAATGGATGAGTGTGTGAAAAAATGTATGAATGCAAGGGTGAAACAGACAAGTTAAAAGATGGATGGATGGACGGATGGATTTCATTACAAGAACGGAGGCTACATTATGCAATGACTTTTATTTGCAGATCCAAGCCAGCCGCATCACAATACAAAGGTTCCAATAAGAACACTGAGATAAAGTAATACACAAAACATAGCAACCATCAGCCTCTTTTAAATGCGGCTCCAAGCAGATAAGTAGCTCATGTTTTCTCTCTCTCTTTTTAATACTATTGGTATTTAATATTGTTATAGATCTTATATCCTGGGGAGGTTTAATTTAAGGATGAGTAAAATCTCACATTACAGCGCTGGTGAATTCCCTTTTATCTATCTTATGTAGGTTTACCCTCCTACCCTCTCTCCTACCCTCCCACCTCCCCGGATCTGCAATTTACGGAGATCCTACCTTCCCCCTTCACTGTTTAGGCTTTAAATGTCGTCTTATATCCCCTTCGACGAGTCACTCCACGTCGTGAGCATACATTCACGTTTCCACAGGATCGGCTGTTTAAGCACGTTTTGGCTCAGGGTTTAGTTTCTTTGTTCGAACTGTGGGCACGTATAAGGTCTGCTTCCTTTCTAACTTCATCTATTCGTTTATTTGTCCTCACTACCCGCAGTTAGCCGCGCGTCGGCTCAATCACACGCGCAGCCGGGGGAAGTGCGGAGACAACCCCCACTCCGCAACAGAAGCGAACGCGTAATGCGAGCTTCAGCGAACGCTGCCCTTAAGCAGCGACCGCATTTTATAAACGATGCACTAGCTTTTCAGTAAACGCTTACCGTCATTTCTTCAAGCTTCACTCTCCGGCCGGACCCGTGTTTCAGGCAACGCGCGATACGTGTACTAGAGGAAAGTACCCTGGCGAGCCTCACGTTTCGTGAGTGTCTCGCCCAGGAACTTTCCTCAGCCCCATGACAGTTGAAAACTCAGCTGTTCAAGACGTCAAAGCTTCGTGTTTTGATCGCAGTGCTAGTGTTTAGAGCTAGGAAAGCTCATAAAAAAAAAAGAAGTTTAAAGAGGTCTAGGCATTCGAATACTTGTGCCTATATATACTTGACACCTTTTCCAATCTTTTCTGCTTCACCCATATTATTAGTGAAAACACAAATAGTAGTAAGGGTGAATAGTTGCATAAAAAAAAAAAAAGAAGAAAGACAATATGGAAAACCTTTCTGATTCAGATTCAGAAGGAAACAGTGCTACAATCCCTAACTTTAATAGGGAGGATTTCCGGAGTATTATCCAGAAGGAAATGAAATCCTGTTTTAAGAAGACCTTCGCACAATTCGCACCTTATAATAGACCAATACCTTTACGAGAGGATATCTCTGATGCCTTTAATGGTGAGAAAGTGGGTGCAAAACGCGCCAAAAAAAGTAACACCACCACTACCGAGACCCATGTGAGCACAGGAGGTCCTAGCACCTCAGATATTGTTGGTGGTCCTGGCACCACAAAAATTTCGGATGGTCTTTGCACCTCAAACATTAGAGATGTCTTTTATGACACAAATCAATCGGGTGCCCCTTACGGCCCAAATACCTTGGATGCCCTTAGCGGCTCATTATCAGTAACTGCTCAAGACTTCCTAGAGGGCTCGTATAATGATGGTGACTTAGATCCAGACGAATATGTTCTGGACTTGGATGATGAGGATGCTGGAATTTTTGATGAGAAGGATGAGGCCCCCTCTACTTCCAAGGATAGTATTCTAAATCCTTTGGGAGAGGAAATGATTTCCCCCCTAAATCTAAAGCACCCACGTTCCACAGGTTGGAGTCAAAGAGCCCTCATTCTCTTAGGTAATGCTAATACTAGCATTAACGCTGAAAGGCGTAGACTCATCCTTTTTAAACTAGACCCTAAACTGACAGACATGGCTGAGAAGGAACCTTCCTCAAATCCAAAAGGCCTGCTCTTTGGTGAGGAGCTCATTAGATCCTTGGGAAAGTACGTCTCAACTTTTACTGCTCTTGATAAGGCCCAAAAGAATATGAAGAGAGTGTTCACCAATAATGTTTTTGGAAGGGCCGGAAGAAGGGGCCTTCCTTCCGGCCGGTATAACCAAAGGCCCAACCAGAGATCACGCCCCTTCGGAAGAGGCTCATACCAAAATAATTACTACAACACCTCCAACCGTGGAAGATGAAATCGAACAAGAGGTGGAAGATCTCGATCATCTTTCTCATCAAATCCTCCAAGTAAGTTCCCTTCATCTTCTTTCTCCTTCTACCCCTCCGAAAGTGGGAGGCAGATTGAAACTGTTTTAAAAAAAAAATGGGAGAAAATAACTCAAGATCCGTGGGTACTGTCCACAGTAACAGACTTTATGATAGATTTTGTTCAAACTCCGTTTCAAACCTCATTCCCGAGGGATATTCCCATCTCAATAGAGAAAGAAAAAATAGTAGAGGAAGAGATATCCTCTATGCTCCAAAAAGGAGCAATATTAGAAGTGTCTATGGACTCCCTAACCTTTGTAAGCTCTTTGTTTCTTGTCGAGAAAAAAGGAAAAGGTTGGAGACCGGTTATAAATTTGAAGAGCCTGAACAAATTTCTCGTTTACAGGCATTTCAAAATGGAAGGAATACATCTTCTAAGAGATCTTCTTCAAAAAGAAGACTGGTTAGTCAAACTAGATTTGAAGGACGCCTACTTCTCTATCCTGATGGCGGAAATACATCAACCTTACCTACAATTTCTTTGGAAAAATCGTCTCTATCAGTTCAAGGCTCTCCCTTTCGGACTTTCGTCCGCCCCTTGGTGTTTTACCAAGGTAATGAGAGCAGTAGCTTCCTTCCTAAGAGAACGGGGTGTTCGTCTTATTGTTTACCTCGACGACATCTTAATAATCTCCCAGGACCTGCCTCAGATTCACATCGACCTGAAAACGGTTATGAATCTCCTGGAAAGTCTAGGTTTTATTGTCAACAAAGAGAAGTCTATTCTAACTACCTCCAAATCTCTGGAGTTTCTGGGTTTCACTCTAGACACTACCAAGTGCCTTCTTCTTTTACCTCCTTCAAAAATCTCGAAGATCAAGAAAGAGATTTGTCATGTTCTAAGACAGGTAGACATCCCTTTAAGGGAACTGGCAAGACTTTTAGGTCTCTTATCTTCTTCCATTCAGGCGATCTTCCCAGGTCCTCTGAATTACCGGGCCTTGCAAAGGATAAAAGGAAGAGCGTTGAGGTCCGGTCTTTGGTACGAAGACCGAATCACCCTAGATTTGGAGGCCAAAGCAGAACTGAACTGGTGGTTAAAAAACCTAGAAGCTTGGAATGGAAAAGCAATCTTCGGGTCAGAACCGGATTTTGTGCTGGAATCAGACGCTTCCCTTCATGGTTGGGGTGCTTGTTTCCTAGACCAGAATACGGGTGGTGTCTGGTCTCAGGAGGAGTCATCTCACCACATCAATTTTCTAGAACTTACTGCTGGTCTTTACGCCCTTATGAGTTTCAAGCACTCAATTCAAGGGAGATCGGTAGTTCTGAAGATGGACAATGTTTCGGCAGTGGCCTACATCAATCGGTTGAGAGGTACGAAGTCTGCCGACCTTTCGAACCTAGCAAGGAAACTCTGGATGTTCTGTTTAGAACACAAAATTGCCCTGAGAGCGGAATACTACCCAGGGAAGTCGAACGTTTTGGCCGTTTGGAATTCCAGATTCCTGTCGGACTACAGCGATTGGAAACTAAATGTCGCTGTCTTCGACTCATTAAATTTTTATTGGGGTCCATTAGAGATAGATCTATTTGCGAGCTGTCTATCCTTTCAACTAGAGTGTTATTTCAGCTGGATGCCGGTTCCCGGCGCACTGGAGGTGAACGCATTTCTCCAATCCTGGTCAGGGATCAATGCTTATGCATTTCCCCCATTCGCAATGATACAGAGAGTCCTGCAGAAAGTGAGGCAGGAACGATGCTCTCTAGTCTTAATAACTCCCTTCTGGCCATCACAGGCGTGGTTCCCCACTGTCCTGGAACTGACCTTCGAAATTCCATTTCTGATACCTTCCCTGAAAGATCTCCTTACGGACGTAAACGGAGATCCTCACCTAATGACCCTATCAGGGAGTTTGAACCTTCTTGCCTGGAGAGTGTCAGGCGATCTAATGAAGTCTCAGGACTTTCGTCATCAGCTTCTACTCTCCTAAGAGAGTCATGGGCACCGGGAACTCACTACAGATACAACAATATCTGGAAATGCTGGCTTCGTTGGTGCATGGAGAGGGATTTGGATCCCACTCATGCACCTATTGTTGATATAGTGAATTTCCTCGCTGAACTCTTTGACAAGGGATTGAGTTATAGATCAATCAACTGTTATAGATCGGCGATTTCTGCTAGTCATATCCTCCTTAATGGCAAGTCAATCGGTAAAAACGTGATTGTTTGCAGGGTAATGAAGAGCATTCGCCTAAAAAGACCCCCGAAACCGAAATATAATACACTCTAGGATGTGAATTTGATTCTAGATCTCTTCACTTCCTGGCCAGATAATTCCTTTTTGAGCAGAAAGTTTCTTTCTTTTAAACTCGCAACTCTTCTTTGCCTTATCTCATGTCGTAGAGTTTCTGATGTTAAAGCTCTGGAAATCTCTAATAGGTCCTATAATTTGTTTGGAGTAAAATTTGAGGTCTATAGTAGAACCAAAACAATGTCCAACTCAATCTTCTATCCTCGTTTCGACCCTTGTCCGAAACTTTGTGTAGTTGAATGTATGAGAGCTTATGATCTGACAATGTCTAACCTTCGTCCGCTTTAAGAGAATCAGCTTCTCATTTCCTTTGTTAAACCTCATAAGGCTATTTCCTCCACCTCGATTGCCAGATGGGTTAAATCTGCTATGTCTCTAGCTGGCATTGATATATCCAAATTTCAAGCACATTCTGTTAGAGGTGCAATGGCAAGTAAGCCTCTTTGGTCCGGAGGTAAGTTGGATGATATCCTTAAGGCTGCTGACTGGTCTAATGCTAATACCATTGCAAGACATTATTGTAAACCTATTGAACACATGTCTGATGTAGTTTTACAGGGCTACCAACATGCATAATGTAGCCTCCGTTCTTGTAATGAAATTGCGATTCTCCTATTAACATGCCTAGAGAATCTAGATTTCATTAAAGACACGGAGGCTCACATTATCCCGCCCATCCCGTTCCCTGTTTGTTTTGGGATATAATATTTATATTCTGAGTGTCACTTGAATATAATGTATTTTATATTTATTTGGAAATGTTATTTATGGTTATTCAATTCTTTTTCAGGATGTGTTTGTTGATGATTACCCTTTTATTTAGGATGCAATTTTCATTGTCTCCTTTCTTTCAGGTAATCCTTCTACTTAAGCAACTTTGGATGTTCTTCGCGAGAAGCCGTCTGGTGGTCTTCTTCATTCTCGTTTATCTTTTACTTCGAATCTTCTGGAATCTACTACATCTACCCTTTTCGCCTGATTTAAAAGAGGCTGATGGTTGCTATGTTTTGAGTATTACTTTATCTCAGTGTTCTTATTGGAACCTTTGTATTGTGATGCGGCTGGCTTGGATCTGCAATTAAAAGTCATTGCATAATGTGAGCCTCCGTGTCTTTAATGAAATCTAGATTCTCTAGGCATGTTAATAGGAGAATCGCAATTGATGGATGGAGAGAAGGACAGTTAGGTGAAAGAATGGTTAGCTATTGGAACGGTGAATAAAAGGATGGTAAATGAAAGGGTGATTGGATAGAAGGGTTAAAGAAACTTTTTCAGACAGCCTTGGTCTTCGCTACGCACATCCTCAGAACTATGGGTCAAATGTGGGTCTCTTTTAAATTTCTGGCTACTCTCTTGCTCCTGGTCAACTCAGTGCTAACGATTTTCATTTACCTTTTTAAGGTCTCACGCCTAGCATTGCACTGCGCAGCAGTGTCACGCAGCGTGAGACATTTAGTGGGTGAAAAACGGGGTTCGGGAGAGTGACCTAGGAAAAGCACACGCTTGTGCGTGTGCTTTTCCTGTTGTGTCCCGCTATTGGCCTTTGCATGCGTGTTTGTCAGTAATACGGCACGCAATAGGCCAAAGGCGGGCGTGTTGCTCCGCCCACGGTCTATTGGTGTCTATTACGCCCTTGGTGAGCGTAATAGACACCAATAGGCCATGTGGTTTCAATTATCATGCCCAGACACGGGTGCGATAATTGAAACCGAAAGGAGGGTTCACTGTGGCGCGCACACACCACCATGTTCATTTCCCTTCAATGCAGAAGTTTGAGTGAGTTGTCTTGCTGGAAAGAAACCATATTTAAAGAGGAAAGGCTAGCTTCAATCACCCCTTCAGACACTTCTCTGGAATCGCTCTCTCTGCATGCCAGAGATTACTTAGCGCGCTTTGCCCAAAGTCATATCGCGTGGGCGGTCTCCATCCGAAATCAGTCTGTTCAAATATGTGACCATTTAGGAAGACTCCATTCAAGCGGGTGCAAAAATATTCCAGTAAGCCCTAAAAACACACGAGCAACGCCTTCCCTTCTGCACATTTGTGTGAAATCTGTGACAGCTCTAGGGTTAACACTCACTGCCTTCGTTTTCTCAGAGAATAGCAGAGACAGATGTAAGTGTGTTGTGTTGCCATAGGGATTTGAGCTAGGCTGAGGTAGTTCTGAAGTTGGAGGCAGAGTGAATGGTGAAAACGCCATGCGTCCCCCTTGCCTGCCTCGTGTGCAGAAATGCTGGCTCACGCGCGGTTTCTGGCGAGCTCATTGGCTCGCATCCGCGTCCTCTCGCTCACTCCATCTCGCTTACACTCTGTCCCTACAGAATGGCAACACCGCCTTAGCGATCGCTTGGCACCTGGGCTACATCTCCGCGGTCGACAACCTGAAGGTCGTGACGGAGGAGGTGACCAGCACCACCACCACGGTAAGTGCTGCTGCTGCGAGTGCCTCACCTTTTGTGAACCCATGCCGTGCCTCGGCAGAGATGTGTGTGACAGTTTGTATGCTTCCCCTGTCACCTTCCCCTTCTAATGCGAATTCCTGCACTCTGATTTTACACAAAGCAGTGGGTGCGTCTGTGAGATGCTGTCAGGTGTCATGAAAGGCTCTCTTTGTCCGCCTGTCTCTGTGCGCACGTGATTTGATAAAACCACGTGACCAGCTGAAGCTACAAGTTTGCTGAAAACAGAGGGGGAGCATCGTACATAACATATTGTGCTCATCTACACCGTAGTAATGGTGCCAGTACAACGCCAATCTGAACTGCCGAAAATGTGTTGGCATTTGTTGGAAAGTATGTTGTGTAACAGTTTTCCGTTTGGAAACCATGTGTTCTCTGGCACTGTGTTGGATTAAGCGAGATGGATTATCTGCAAGAGCAGGATGTCACAATATCGCATGCCAGTTCCTATGAGTTAACACTCTACGCCAGCTTAAGTTCACGTATCAACAAAATGTTGCGGAATAGTTTTTCAAAATGTTGCTGAATCGTTTTTGGCTAATAACTGTGTTTTATTTTGTGAAAAGTGGCCCTGTTTGCAGTTTCTATCTGTGGAAGCGTGACCATGTCAGGCAGAATTTTTAATTATTCCTGTAATTTGTTGGTGATCGATATATTAAAAAGTGTCTGTATTTTTTATCGGTTGTGAGTGCACACAAGAGTTATTGGTAAATCTGTGTTTTTCTATGCGTTCCTCCCTCAGTTGGTCTCTTTCACAGCTTACAGGTTGGGCGACATTCTGCTTCAGTTATTTTAGCAGTTCCGCTGTGCTTGTCTGAATTTGCATTGCATTTGCATGTTGCTCTGAATCTCTTCCTGTGCAGAGTTTACCTCTTCCTGTGCTCAGTTGCTTGCAGTGAGCATTTCTTTATCGGAGGAACAACCTCTTACTTTTCCCATTCCTGGTCGCCAGCTTTGATGGACATCTGTGCTACAAATTGGTGTTTGGCCACAGATACGCAGCTCACAATACAGTGGCACCGGGGCCCAGAGACCTGAAAGGCCTACTTGACTCTGATTATTGCTGTATTTTACTAGCTAAGTAGAAGTAAGGACCCATGACACGCTTGCTCCACCACTTGGTGGCTGTTTAGAGGGTATAGGGCATCACAACTGACTAGGTTAATTTCTGCTTCTTCATAATCTGACAAGGCAATACTATATTTTTTATCAGATTACTTGTGTCTCTTCAGCTGTAGTTGAAGGTCTGCACATTTCTGCTGCTCTGTGCTTCGTCTACTGTGTTATTAATTCATACAAATAAATAATGACGCTGTTGCAGAAGGTCCTCAGACATTTCCTGGAACTCTTGGCAGTTCATCTTCAGTTTCTATGCCTTAAATGTTTCATTAAGTACAGAATTGTGTGTTTCCACATGAAGCAGTAGGAACGTTTGGCTGAATGGCTGGTCTCCCCAAAGAGGCCATTGGCACTCGTTCAAAGATTGAAGAAAACGTCAGCTCCCAATGCTGAGAGGAACAAAACATGCACCTCAGGTGCCCCAACAAACCCTCCAGAAGAGAGGAAGACATATTGTGTTACTGTGGTTTGGAAGAAAAGAGAGTGGTAGAGCCTAATGCACCTAGCCAGGAGATAGTAATATAGAGGAGCATGATTTATTCATGAACTCTGAGGAGGATTCTTAGTCAAGCTTTTAGAAATTCATAATGAAGGTTGAACAAACCTGGCCTGGTTAGGAAAATGACTTTGAATATAAATTTAGTTTTTTCGATTTAGTATCCAACATTTTCTCAGTATTCCAGATTTTGAATGCTTCCTGGTGGATTAACTTGGCACTTCTCACCTACGCAGAGACCATATGGTGCTACACCCCACAAGGAACATTGGAGAAATGCGGCTCAGCATGGAATATTATACTGATGCCTGTTGAGTATGTCCACGTCTACAGGGACCCGTGGAAATAGTGCTCTCCATTCATACACTTGTAGATAAGGAATGTAACACAGACTACGGAGACCCCTCTTCCCAGCCAGAAGTCTTTGTGGTTTGCATGCTAGGTGGGCTTTCCTCTCATCAAAGTGAAGCCGTTTCTCATTTTAGAAGCCAGAGGTTAAACCTAGAGCCTACCAAGAAGCCCAGAACAGCTCTTACTTCTACCTAAGATCGCCTTGAAATTGTAGGGTATGAGGGCAGGAGTTGTAGTGAGAGCCACAGTCTCGAAGCAGGTGGAGGATATTAATCAGTGGCTCATGAGGAAAAATACCTTTGTCTATCATCGAATAAAGACTGCTTCACCTCTAGAACCGCATCAGCAACAAATTTACAAAGCAAGTGTTCAGACAATTGCCCGGTAGTTATTTGTTTAGGCACCTTAGACTGTGCCTAAGGATCTTCTGTCCACAGTCAATAGGTGCTTCGAGTGGCTCCTCCTTTGACCAACACCGGTTTAGTAATTTGCTTCCATAAGCAGACTCAGGGCCACTCAATCACTATGTATCTGGTTTCTTGTTTCATGATTCATCAATATTCCCTGTTGTGAATTCAATAATGTTTTCCCTCCAACTTAGATTTCAAAACCAATTCTTCCATTTGCTTGAAATAATTCTGTAACTTCCACCACCTCACTCTATTGCTCTGTTTTACTCATTGTGTTTGTATTGTAGTTTCTTTTATGTTTTGCTTCATATCTCTGACGAGGCGTTTGCTGGCGTGTAGCATATTGCACCAGGGGCATGTGTATATGCAAGAGCTTGTGTCACTGATTTGGCCTATATGGATAATATTTCAGGGGCTGATTCACAGAGGGCCTCTGTACTCATGACGGAGGTCCCGCAGTGGTGGCGGGCGAGCCCGCACTTGTGGTGGGACTTACGCAATGGGTAACTGCAGTACGGAGGTCCTGCCACGACTGTGGACCTCCGCCACGAGTGCGGAGGACCTTTGTGAATCGGGCCCTCAGTGTCCTACAAAGGACCAGAGTTTGCTCTGGTTTTGGTGTGTAGTGAAATGATAGGAGTGTAAATCCTCTGCTTTCCACGTGCAATGTGCTGGGATGGATGGCTAGAAATTGTGTGAATGTTGTAGCCAGTGTGGAAAGTGCTTAGGTGTGATGTGTGGACTCTAGCAGTGCACGTTTTGCGTTCATAGGGATATGGAACGCAGCCTGTAAAGGGTTAAGGTGTCACCCTGCGTCTTCAGGATGCGCGTGGCCTTAATAAGAGCTGTCGCGTGTGGCTGCAGCTCATGCGCAGCTCTCTCTTCCACTTCTCTCTCTTCCACTTCTGCTGTCTCTACCCCCTCTGCACTATCTTCCACTACAGCCCACCTTCCTTCTGCTTGCTCGTCAGCGCCAGACTATCTTTGACAGTCGAATCTGGCTGAGGCACATATTTAGCAATAGGCACGTCCCCAAAAACAAATGGGTTTCATTGCATTATTTAATATTTGCATTAAATCCCTGCTTCAAAGAAGCCAGGAGAGTCTGCTGTGTACTATATTTTTCTCCCGAGCTCTTCTCTAATTGCTTTGCCTCTGCCCACTGTTGACTGGCCCCTCTAAAAGAGGAAATCCCCTGGCACAGGCTGGAAGTGCTCTGAAAAACAAAAAACATAATTTTCTCATTTAGAGGAAATCAGGTTTCGTGCTGTATAAAAAAGTGAATATTGGCAAACACTAAATTTGTGCCAAACGACATGCCGATGTGTGTTATTTCAAACTAAATCCATAATATGTTTATTGTTTTCTAATTTGCCTTTTCCCTTCCTTTCGGTGCTGGAAGTGATTTAAAATTGGTTTAATTAGCAGTACCTTTTGTTCTGTGACCCGGGTCACTCTCTTCTATCATGACCTCACCTGGCTTTGGCTAGCTTTATCTACCTTGAGGAAAACAAGCAGGTCACAGTTGGACTAGATAAATGCTTGAAGTATTCCCAGCCACTGGTAATTACTCAGGCCACATCACATTTGTGTGCCTACTGTGGTACTCCAAAGACCAACCACATATAATTCGGCATTGTTCCTTCTTCAATAGGAACAGCCCATCCCAAATTGTCAGGCAATATCCTCTTAAATGGGAACACAAACAACCCCACACACATTTCTGTCTCATCAGCAAAAAGTAGCTTGATTCATATGGCACAGCAAGCATGGGACCCAACGCCTGATATACCCATCTGTAATAAAGAATTGCACTGAGGAAAACAAAAAGGTGATATGTGGAATACCTGAATTAATCTCAGCTGCTGCTAATTACACACAGGTGCATTCTAGTCCATCTTTTTTGCCATCTTTGACACGGTAGGCAGAGACCCAGCCAAATGCAAACCAGCCTTCATCTTCTTCCAGTAGTAAGGGTCCAGCCCTATGTTTGAGATCAGGCTGCCTCCAGATGGGAACACAAGCAACCCCAGACTGGTTTTGGCCTATTTTGGCCTCATCAATGAAGTACAACTTGATTACGATTATTGTGAGCATGGGACCCAGCACACCAGCTGCACTTAGGACAGTGGGAACTTTACCCCCAGGATCCCCACCCAGGTGGGTGGGGAGGGGGGTAAAGTTCACTAGATGCCATGCAACATGTATATATATATATTTTTTAATTATTTGTAGGGGGCTGGCCTGTCCGCTGGGCTTCAGACAATTTGTTACCTGTGATGCCAAAACAGGCCAATTCCTCCCCATTCCTTTTTTGGACATTAATCCCTGGTGTCTCATGGATTTTCTGACCCCTAGGGGAAGATTGGTGAGTCACCCACAATCTAACCAGCCAAGGATGACTGAAAGCCTACTGAACACCCTGGATTGGAGACCATAAATAACAAGCATTTGCAATGCAATAGGTCTCGCATTTTTAAAGTTTGAGCTATTGGCATTGCTACAGAATGCAACACCAATAGCTCAAACTTTAATAATGCGAGAACTATTGCATTGCAAATGCTTGTTGTGACTTAGGCAGCCGCCTTCTTAGTTACACAAGCTTCTTCATTGAGACTAAAGATTGGCTCCTGGCTAAAAGGCCTCGCAAGCAGCTTCTAGAGCACGGGGAAGCGTGATTCTGTTGCGCTTCTCTTCTCTTGCTAGTGTCTCGAAATTATTCAAACTAAGCTCTGACACGAGACACAAGAGTTATGCAGTGTCACTCCTGGGCTGACTGCCGAACACGACCGAAAAACACTGTTTCAGCCACACTGAGCTTGCTATAAATATTAACGGTGCAAGAGAGTAAACATCCATTAATTGTGCTCCAAGTTGAGCAGCTCAGAATGCAAACACTAGCTGCTGTCTCAGCCTGTGATGTTCAGCATCTGATACGATCCAATAAAATATTATTGCCTTTTGTAAAATAAAGTCCCTTGATCCTAAAAGTTATGACTGAGTATAAAATGTTGTTATTCCGTTACTGACATTTGTATCTGTGCTAAAGAACAGAATATGTCCGTCAGTCAGTCACATATCTTTATTCGGCTGACTTGCAGCTGTAAAAGAATACAGCATAAAAATATTTAAAACACACATTAAAAATGTGATACAGACAATGTATGGTTCACTTCAAGACACTTCCAGACAGTGGTAATTCATAAGTGTAATAGAGGTAATTAATTAAGTTAATATTTCTACGAAATAGCAGAATGATCTAGAAACAGTGTATAATGAACTTTGTGATAAACCCCTGTCCCAAGGACCATAAAATCCAAAAGTAACTAATTAAAAACCAAGCAAAATAAATCATTTCCCAACAATATTACATAAACGGACAGCTGTAGAGATATATCTGTCGACCATTAAACAAGTGAATTCATCATTTAAAAGCTGGAGATGATATCAAGCTGGCCGACACTTCCTGATATTTAAAAATGTTTAATAGGGGAATAATAAAATTGCGCTTTGGCTTGATATAAAGTTGACAGAAGAATAGGAAGTGAAGAATGCTCTGGGTGGATTTGGAGTCACAAGGGCAAAGATCTAGTTTAGCATCACAAGAGGCTTTACTGGAATAAGAAACCAACAGGTGCGTGCAGGATGCCAAACCTGAATCTAATAAGATAAAACTATTTAGTTTGATAGAAATAAAAAGAGAGATAAAGCTCAAAACCTGGGGAACGTACTAGAAGCAAGTGTTCCGAGACTCTCTTCTTTACCATCTCTAGGCGCTCACTCGACAACTTTAGTCGTGTCAAGAACTCCTTTTTCAATTTGGTTTTTGGGATCTTAACAATAGTAAACGATAGTCGCTGGATTATAAAACAATCCGCCAGCCCCATTGACTCCAACAGTTTTTTTATGTAGTTAAACCAGGGTAGCTTCAACATGCAATCAAGTTTAAAACAGTTTAAGATAATTGTGCTATTAAGGGCTGGCTCCTCCTTTACCCAAATTGAGTGCCACAGTAAAATTGGCGCAGTTTGTATATGAAAGGACAAAGGGGTCAAACCAAGTTCACTATGACAGATGGTAGCGGGAAATCTACTGGAGACTGTCAACTAAAGTCTCATAAAGTTGTTCTCAGCTGCTTGGAGACAAGCCGGATTACAGAAGCCCCATACTTCAGCCCCATACAAGGTGACAGAACACGAGCAGGCCTTATAAATATTGATTAATGAATTGAGTGGTCTTGAGCCTAGCTTCTTCTTGAACATGAATAATGCCTCCAGGTTTTGAATAAACTACTGACCCTTGTGTCAACTAGTTGGTGCCAAGTGCTTTTCTGATCAAACGGGATTCCCAAGTACAAAAAAGTTGGGACATAGGACATCCTTTCATAGTCAATAAAATATGATTTTAAAATAGGGGGAGATTTACCTGCCACCATAGTGTAGGACTTTGCTGTGTTAGTCCTTAAGCCCAATTCGGTCATAAAATTGTTAAACCTAGTCACAAGCTTCTGTAGGTCCACACTGGTTCTGGACATTAAAACACAGTCATCGGCATAAAGTAATGCTGGAGATTTCTGGTACCTATTTTAGGGACATCCACATTCCCTTGATCAATGTAACTTTCTAGGTCATTAATATACAAGCAAAATAAAAAAGGGGCAAGGACACAGCCTTGCCGAACCTCATGCTTCATTACGATGGTAGCTGTAAGTTTCCCAGCCGCTCCGTACCTGACCCTCCCAGTCACATCCTGATGCATCTGGGCAAAAAAATGGACTAAAGATGGATCAATGCCCAAATCCTGCATTTTTTCCCATAATCAGCACCCAGTCTAAAGCTGATGTAAGATCCATGAACCCAAGATAAAGGGACCCGGTCTTGGCTACTGTGTACTTGCTTATGACCAGGTGCAGATTAACCCTTTCCGTGCTCAAGACGAGTACAGCTCGTCATGCTGCACAGTGGTCGTGTTCTCGTGACGAGCTGGACTCGTCATGCTGCCGCGGCGCCTCCCATGCACGTCGAATTCCCCGCCTGTGCGGGTGTTCTAAAGGAGTGGGCGGAGTCATGACGAGCTGGACTCGTCATGAGTACCGCGGTGCCGCGCGTGACCCCTACCCCCCCGCACCGCGGAGGAATTAGCCCCACGTGGAAGGGTTAAGATACTGTTCGACAGTTTCCAGGCCCCTCCTGTTGTTATTCCGTTACTAACATTTGTATCTGTGCCAAAGAACAGAATATAGATTTTAAACAAATAGCACTCCGCACTCATGAGTATTTAAGGCTACAAAATGATCCGAGGAGTGCAGCACCATCAGTGGGACTCAAATCTATGAACTGCCAGTGCAGTCAGTGCTTAATTTGAGCCGGTGCCTGTCGGTGCGGGCCACCGGCACTCGTGGATGGGGAACGCACTTGTTTTTCCTCATCAGATACTGAACAGAAGGAAGAGAGGAAAAAACACACAAAGTGAATAGATGGAGGAAGAGAAAGGCGGGGAAAAACGTCATGATGGTTGATGGCCACGACCCAGGGAAGGGTGACACTAGAGGGGACAGCCCCTTAGTGTTTCCTCACTGCCCATGGGGTAGTATTTTTTCTGTGGCCACCTGGCCGGGAAGTTGGCCACGGCGAGATCTCTCCTCCCAGGTAGGACGTCACTTCCGGTAGGTCAGTGGGGGTATTTAGGGGGGCACCACACCTACATATTCCTCTTACGGTGGCCAGTGGTGGAGGAACTTGCCACCCACCCAACAGGAACCGGTGAGCTAAGAACAGAATATCGCTGTACAGCATCGCAAGCGGAGATACAGGGTGATCTTAATGCAAAAAGCGATGACTACCCCATCGGGTGAAGATGGGGCCGCTAAAGCCTGGGGCAGACTCCACAGTCCTAAGGAATTACGGCCCTATCTCCCTCCATCCTTACTTGGCTAAGGTCCTTGAGCGGCACATCACCAAAATCTTGAGTGCCTTCGTTGAGACTAGTAAGTTCTTAGCCCCTTCTCAAGCTGGCTTCCGTTATGGACACACTTAGAGAGGGACTGGACTCCAATCTCCCACAGGCGCTGATTCTCCTTGATCTTTCTGCCGCCTTCGACACGGTTGATCATACCATCCTTCTTTCCCGTGTCCAGGCGGCAGGCGTTGGGGGTTCCGCCCTGTCTTGGGTCAGATCGTTCCTCAACGACCGTACCCAGGCCGTTCACTTGGCGGATTTCTCTTCCACAGCTCACACGGTACAATGTGGTGTCCCTCAGGGCTCTTCTCTTTCCCCTCTTCTTTTTAATCTTTATATCTTTCCTCTTATTTTTGCGTTACAGCAGTTGGAGGTCACAGTGTTTAATTACGCTGATGACCTCCAGCTCATTTTTAATTTATCTGATTCCTCCCTTTCTATTCTTAACTTCCAGTCAGTGATGGTATTCATCAGGGATTGGATGAATACCAATCATCTAAAACTTAACCCTGATAAGACCGAGCTTGTCCTGACTGGTGGTAAACTCAACCCTTGGTCTTCTGCTTTTTGGCCTTCTTTGCTTGGTTCCCCCCCTCTCCCTTCTTTTTCTGTTAAAACTTTGGGGATTACTCTGAATCAACACCTCACTCTCCATTCACACGTGAGCACGGTGGTTTCGGCCTTTTTTTTGTTTTACGCACCATTCGTAAAATCTCACGTTTCTTTTCATTATCAGCCCTCAAACTTATCCTTATGGCGATGGTCCTTTCACGCTTAGATTACGGCAATGCACTATACAATGGCATCCCCAATTATGCTCTGCGCCGACTCCAGCTGGTGCAAAACCAAGCGGCCCGCTTGGTTTTTAGTTTACCCAGATCTCAGCACATCACCCCCGTTCTTCGCTCTCTCCACTGGCTCCCAATCAAAGAGAGAGCTCTGTTTAAACTTGGCTGCCTCGCCTTTCAGGCTCTGGCTGGGACAGCCCCGGCCTTTATGATGGATCACTGAAAGAATATCGACTGAAAGAATATCGACTACCCAAAATATCGTTGAGAAAATATCGAGTACAAAATATCGAGTTTCTATCTACAAACAGGTAAGTACAAAAATATTGAGTACAAAATATCGTTTACAAAAATATCGTTGTTAAAAATATCGACTTTACTAAAAACAATGTTTAATTACATTAATATAAAAAATTAATTACTAAAATATAATTAACAATACTTAAAATAACTTTTAATAATTAAATAATTAATGAAAGTAAAAAAATATTTTTTTTCATCATATTTCTTAAAACATATATATATAGTAACAAAATTTAATTAAATAATAGGCAATATTGTATATGTACCCCAAAAACCCCAAACTGACCCTGAACCCTAAAAATACTCCTTTACCCAAAAACTGAAAACTGACCCTGAACCCTAAAAATACCCCTTTACCCAAAAACTGAAAACTGACCCTGAACCCTAAAAATACCCCTTTGCCCAAAAACTGAAAACTGACCCTGAACCCTAAAAATACCCCTTTGCCCAAAAACTGAAAACTGACCCTGAACCCTAAAAATACCCCTTTACCCAAAAACTGAAAACTGACCCTGAACCCTAAAAATACCCCTTTACCCAAAAACTGAAAACTGACCCTGAACCCTAAAAATACCCCTTTACCCAAAAACTGAAAACTGACCCTGAACCCTAAAAATACCCCTTTGCCCAAAAACTGAAAACTGACCCTGAACTCTAAAAATACCCCTTTACCCGAAAACTGAAAACTGACCCTGAACCCTAAAAATACCCCTTTGCCCAAAAACTGAAAACTGACCCTGAACCCTAAAAATACCCCTTTACCCAAAAACTGAAAACTGACCCTGAACCCTAAAAATACCCCTTTGCCCAAAAACTGAAAACTGACCCTGAACCCTAAAAATACCCCTTTGCCCAAAAACTGAAAACTGACCCTGAACCCTAAAAATACCCCTTTACCCAAAAACCGAAAACTGACCCTGAACCCTAAAAATACCCCTTTGCCCAAAAACTGAAAACTGACCCTGAACCCTAAAAATACCCCTTTAATTTAACATAATTAGCAATTAATCAATTAAATTAAATTAATTACCAATTAAATTGTAAATAATTAACATATATTATTTAATTACCAATTAATTAATTATTACTACCAATTAATAAATTTACATATTTAATTTATTATAATTAAATTACTTCCCACCCTATTCCCCTATAAACCCACAACCCGCTACAGAAAATACATTATTGTAATTTACATAATTAGCAATTAATCAATTAAATTAAATTAATTACCAATTAAATTGTAAATAATTAACATATATTATTTAATTACCAATTAATTAATTATTACTACCAATTAATAAATTTACATATTTAATTTATTATAATTAAATTACTTCCCACCCTATTCCCCTATAAACCCACAACCCGCTACAGAATAAAATTACACAATAATTAAAAAAATTATTAATTAAAAATAATTATTTAAAAAAATGACACTTTTCACATATTTTATAACATAAAAACACTATAAATAATTAAATATTATTGAAAAAACTATATTTTTTACTATCTAGATTATATACTTGGATATTTTCACTGTCTATATTATTTACAGTCGATATTACTTCACTTACCTTAAAAACGATATTTTGACTGTCGATATTCTGTCTAGTCGATATTTTCTCCAAACGATATTTAAAACTCGATATTCTTTCCAGTCGATATTTTGGAGTCGATATTATGTCTGTGCACCCTTTATGATATCTCATATTCACCCTTACATTCCCAGCAGACAATTGCGATCCTCCGCCCTCTCTCTTCTGGTGGTTCCTCGTTTTAGGAGGAAGAGGTCGGGAGGATACAAGTTTGCTGTCCTCGCCCCGTCCTTTTGGAACTCCCTACCCCTTCCTATTCGCACTTCAGTATCCTACATGGAGTTCCGAGGGAGACTGAAAACCTTGCTTTTCTCACGGGCATTTTCAACCTGAGCTAGCCCGGAGTCTGTAATTTTAATTGAGCTTCCCCACAGCCCCATGAAACCGCTCGGTATACGTGCGCTATATAAATACCTTTGAATTCAAAATTCAATTCAATTAAAATATGAGATCCTTAGGCCATAGGGGGCCATGAGAAGAACGCAACGTCGACCCCTTCATCCAGTAAGGGACAGTTGGTTCCTGAGAGCTGGGGGTTGGCCTTACCTCGCTCCGTTGTGGCACGGATGAAGCAACCACCTAGAAACATTGGGCCGCAGCCCCAATGCGAAATATACAGCACCGAATAAATAATGAGATGAGAACGTAATGCCTGTTGGCTGGAGATTGTTTCAGGATGGATGTCAGCGGTTAGTCCTAAACGGCGCTGCACTCGTATGATCACCCATAAATTAACCTTACCTGTGTACTGCGTAACAGAATATGAATACACTTGCGACAGTTTTACCACAAAAAGCATGTGGTCTGTTTTGTTCATGATGCAACTGTATTTTCTCACAAAGATATGTGCATAGACATGTAAGATAATGGAAAGGCTAAGGGTGGAAATGCTAGGGAGAAAGCAGGGACGAACAAGAGTGAGAGTGATGGGCAGAGAGTGTCTGGGAGTGGATTAACGATGCCTAGGCAAATTCAAGACGGCGCAGTCATGGTATTAGTCTGCTTCTTTTTAATAGCACCGCTGGAGCAGATATTTGGGCACCAGCACTCATTCTTTTGCAAATTGAGCACTGTAAGTGCCGAGCCAGTCAGCAGCATTACAAGATTAAACTTTGTGCTGTTGGTATGAAGGTACGGTCATGTAATGGAAGAGTATGCTTGGTTCTTTATAGGTAATGGAAGTTGTTAGAATTGGGGGTCTCTGGTTGGCGCAAGTATTCACTTGTGACAAGCAGGGACCCTCTCCTCTAAGTCAGGGCGAAGGATGACCCCTTAGAATTACCCTTGCTCACCCTCTAGGTGCGTGGCGTGAGCAGCCAAGGCTATTCTTCAGGCGTTATTCAGTTAAGCATTTATAATCACACACACAGTAAAATATACCAATCCCCCCACAAATGGACACCAGGCTGTGAATATATACAAAATACGCTTCTTTATGTAAAAATATATATATATATGCAGTTCAGACTTTTTACAAGACCAATAACGTTTTTGTGGGGCCACAGGTTGTAAATAGGCAAGCTTCTTAGGTTACAGTTCAAATGTATCTTCTGTCTTGTTCAACTCACTTGTAAACAGTTCTCTCAGTTCCAGTTATGCAATAATGAGGGCCTCTTGCCCTGTTCCTGGAAGGTATGGCGCTCCCAAGCGCCTCTGTGGCCTTCGCAGCGCTCCTCTGTGCTCCACACAGAAGAAAACCCCGGGCACTACCAATGCTCACGCATCTCGCGGTATGCTTGGAATGGAGACCAGAGAGGGCCTCGGGGAAACCCTGGGCCTTTTCCAGAGGTGGGGGCTGAGCTGCGGAGCAGAGCAGCAAGCAGGCGATGTGAGGAACCCCGGGCCTTTTCCACAGGTGGGGGCTCTCAGCTGCAGTGAGGAGCAGGGAGGGATGAGAGGAGCCTCTGGGGCCAAGGCACAGGGAAGGCTGATGCCGTCTTCAGGAATGCTTCTTTCTTTCAGGAATTATCAGTGCAGAGGGGTCCCTTCTCAAAGCGGAGGATCTCCGGGAGGCAAGGCACAGCACAGGAGCCCTCGGTACTGACGGTACAGTGGGGGGGGTCCCTTCACAGTGCGGTGCGGCCTCTCCTGGGGGGGGCAGAGCAAGGCAGGCTACAGGCTGCTCGAGTCCCCGGGATTCCGGCGGGAGGGGCTGAAGTCTCACTCAAGGGCTCCGTGAAGCAGGCAGAGGTAGAGGAGCGGCCGGCCTTAGCCCTGGGGCAGAGAGCGACTCCGAGTGGATCGAGGCTCTCAAGGGCAAGAGGGCAGGCTGGCTCCTGGGTACCACGGCCCTAGGAGGGGGCGAGAGGGGGCAGACTTCACCTCCGGCGGGAGGAAATACTCGGCCTCAGGCAGGGGACGAGCCAAAGCACAGGAGAACTCACTGGTCCTGGGGTTCAGTTCAGGGGGCAAGCTCAACTCAAGCCCTTGGAGAAAAGTTTCAAGCACAAGTCAGCAAAGTCTTTTCAAAAGTCTTCTCCTCTCCTTCCTCAGCAAGGCAAGCAGCAGGCCAGTCCTTCCAGCGTCTTCTTCTCCTTCTATTCGGGCAGAGGTTCTTTGTGGTAAAACAGGATTCTAATTTACAAGGAGCAGGGCTCCTACTTTTATACAGAGTTTCTTTTGTTCTTACAGGCCAAGGGGGCCTTTGCATAACTGCTCTCAGCCTCTGAGCACTTGTTGGGGGTACTTCTGGCTTCTGCTTTCAGTGTGAGGGCAGGCACATCAGCCGCTCCCCAGGGGGGCGGAGCCAGCATTGTGTGGACAGGGGCAGCCAGGAGTACTTTGTTGACAGGCTTCGCCCTTCCTGAGCCAGGTGCAGGCTGAGTCATCAGTCGCTCCCCAGGGGGGCGGAGCCAGCATTGTGGTGGCAGAGCACAGCCTGATGCATAGTCCAGGGAAACTCCCACCTCCCACTAAGGTGTAATCCTGGCATTCACCACCTGTCATCCCCCAGCCCTGTCACTCACACAACCCAGACAGTCAGATACACATCCAAGCAGAGGCGGGCTGAAATGGTTAGGCAAGCAAAGGCTAACTTTCTAAAAGTAGCATTTGCAAACACAGGATATTAAAATAAACTTTACTAAAAGAAGTATTTTATTATTCTGAGTTCAGGCATACTAAACATTAATTTCTACCATGTTCCCTGAGCCTGCTGGGATTATAGAGTGTAATAATTCCAGCAGCCCATCTGGTCTAAAGGGAACAGGTAGCCTTACAATAGTGAAAAACGAATTTGGCAGTAATTCATTATTAGGACATGCCACACACATCAGGGCATGTCCTACCTTACACTTACAATGCACCCTGCCCTTGGGCCTACCATAGGGGTGACTAATATGAAGTTAAGGGAAGGTTTAGGGGCTGGCAAGTGTGTGCACTTGCCCAGCCAGCATAACAGTACCAGACTGCACGCAGGTTCTGCAATGGCAGACCCTAGACACATTTTAAGGGTGCTTCTGTGGGTGGCGCAACCAGCGCTGCAGGCCCACTAGCAGTATTGGCATTTACAAGCCCTGGCACTCCTGGTGCACTTTACTGGGGACTGACAGTAAATCCAATGAACCAATCATGGACATCAATCACAGTTACACTTTATACAGGGAGAGCATATGCACTTTAGCACTGGTCAGCAGTGGTAAAGTGCCCAGAGTCATTAAACCAACAAAAACAGGTCAGAGAGAGTATTGGAGGAAGGCAAAAAGTTTAGGGATGACCCTGCCAAGAGGGCCAGGTCCAACAGAAGTGAATGCTCGGTTCTTTTGGACTACGGAGAGTGACCTATTACAGCCTGCTTGGAATGTCTGTGCGTAGCTGTTTGGCGTGACTTTTTACTTCAACTAAGCCTAAGCTGGAACAGACATTAATGGGCCGGGGCCACGCTGAAAATTGGTCCTCGCCCCCAGTCCGTAAACAATTATCAGTAACAAACTGGGAAATTTGGGAATCTGAAGAGCCGTTACAGTTTTATTTTCCTTTTGTTTGCAACAACACAGTTAACATTTTCCTCAGGGCCAGAGGTTGTGCCACATCTGGGCAAACACAAAAATGGTCAGTTGAGTGCGCACTAGAACTGCAATGTCCACTTCATGCTTTGCATCCACTTTGGTATGTGCTGAAATATTGGCCAACCACACTTGGTGCATGTTTTTTTTTTTTTACATTTTTGCCTTTTTATTATTACTTGCTATTGCACTATCCTGGAAGGAACACGTAAATTCCTTCCTTGGCACAAGAACATACTGCAATGTTGTGGGCGATTTGTTCGGAGTGCACGTTAACAATTTAGCAGCCTCGTTTTCAAATGTAATTTTTGAATTATAACATGACAAGGAAAATGTTGCTTCACACGTAGCTAATTTAGTTATATTAAAATGAAAGGATGCCTGTTTTTGGTCCAGGGAAGAAATTGGTTGGCAATTCGGGCTGGACTGTTCCCATGAGGGACAGAGTCAAGACTGATTTGCATATAGCTGTGTCTGAACTGGGGTGGTGAAGTGAGCTAAACTATGATAATGGATTCAACCCAGATCTGTGACTGGGGGTGAGTGTCTGAAGCGTTTCAGCGCTCCGTCCATCATCTCCTTGTGTTTGCTTTGTTCGCTCTAAGTTGGCAGGGTATGCCCAGATGTGGGTCCCTTGCTCACTTTGCCACTGGATTCAAGCTAGCCTGGCTGATGAAGGGTGTTACCCAGAAACCGGTCCCAGGATGCTTGTTTCGGGTTCAGGGCGGACCTAGTAATGCGTGACTATGCATTTTAATGCAGTGATGCGGACCACCACATTAAAATGCGTTAGTCTAATGCCTGATGTGTAATATTTGGCAGGGCTAATAACATATTTACTCATTTTATAGCTCTGGGCGACTCTAAACACTCTACCCCCCAATCACTCTCATACAAGTAATCCAACTACATGCATATCAGTCATACTAAATACAGACTTCCTCCAAAACACACTCCACTTCTAAAAACAAACACAATAATGATTCAAAGCAAAAATAGGACCAGAGTTGAAACGCTTCCACTCTAATTATTCAAAATAATTTTCGAACAATAATTAGGTTAAACATAAAAAAGTTTGTATTCCACTTAAGGTAATATTAGACAAATATCTGGGCCTCGCGTTTCAGGTCTGGATATGCACCAACGCGCGTTTCAGTGAAGACCACAATCTTGGTCGCACCTTTCTCCGGGCATTACAATATTTAAAAACAAACTGTTCAAAATAGGAGCACACCCAGAGCTGTATTCAATTCCGAAAAAAGTAAAAAAAAACCAGAAAAATAAAGAACACGAACATCAAGATTAATAGGGTTCTGCAGCCCAGGGAACACTCTCCTTTACAGTTATCCACTGTGTCCTAATGGAGACATCAGGCTTCCGATGTTAGAGAATCACAGACACCAGCTCAGATTCCAAATTTTAAGTAGATGATGAAATATCACCGCAGATGACTTGAAAGTGGTCTGTATAGAGCCCACAAGCAGTCTAAAAACTGCACCAATGAGTTAGATGAAAATCGTCAGGTGGCACAAAGCTCTCGCTCCGCATTGTCAAGGCATCCTGTCCTCTCTCCTCGGGGAAGGAAACATTTGTTGACTCATAAACCATGAAATCACCATTCCAATCCGGCAAATATTATGGAAATGTTTAATTTCAAATACTTTTTATTGAAGATTTTATAAGAGTAGAAACACAGACATAGTACAGAGCGGAGAGGAACACATTGTATAATGGGGTCTGTGGGTTGACATGGAAACACCATAAAATATTCGGAAATTGTAAACATCTTGCTAGGGGTGTGATGTGATCAGGGCCGGACTGGGAACCAAAACGGGCCCTGGCAAAGTGCTCGCCGGCCCCCCTTCCCCAGGGTGGGGGGGGGAGGGGCTGGGGGCATTGTGGGTGCCGCCGAGCTCTTTGCCCGGGTCGGTTTTCGGCCGATTTTGGTACAGGGATGATTTTGCAGCTATGATGCTAAAACGGCCCTGTAACAAAAACGGCCCCCAGGGACCCCAAACTGGCCACCCACCTGTGCGGCGCACCGGGGGATTGCCGGGTGCCCGCTACGGCCAGTCCGGCCCTGGATGTGATATGTGATATGATGCAGCAGAAGAGAACATTAGTTTTAATGTAAGTAGAGTGTCAGCTATGTTGGAGAGGAGAAAGAGATTATATGAAGGTAGATTATATCGCTGGTCTTTTTAATGCCCCAGAGTAGTATCAGGGTGTAGATTGGAGACGAATAAGTGAAGAGAAGAATAAGTGGGGAAAGAGAGAGAACAGTGAGAGGAAAGGGCACGGTAGATGAAACAAGCATTTGCAATCGGTCTCGCCTTTGGGACCTTATTTGTATTTAGCTTGGGTGCTGAAACATCTACTGTTCTTTAACATGGAGGTAAAATAGGTACCAAACTGCAAGACACACCAGGTATGGGAACACATGGAGAGGAATATTTCCTCTCAGCGGGAAATGATATAGTCCAAAGCTCTGTTTTTAATATAAAATCAGGGCCTTCAGTGGTCATATCACTGAAAATACAAGATTTGAAAAAAATATTATTGTTTATGGGTGATCATGGAGGACAATTTCTATGGACTAGAATCTAGAGAATACTAAAGTTATTCTGGTATTTTACTGACTTATGCTGATCGTTTTAAAGCAAAAAAGTTAAATAGAGGCAGTTGCCAGAAAAATTAAAAAAAGAAAGTCCCTAAGCAGTAAGAAATTCTGGTATTTTACTGACCTCTGCTGGTTCTTTTCTATCAAGACAGTTAAATAGAGGCAATTGAATAGAAAAAAAGTCCCTAAGCGGTAGCAGACAAGTCCTAGGGCTGATCTCCAGAGCCCACAAAGTACATACACAGTGTTGGACTTGGCCCTTTTTCCCCAAATGTTTCGCTTTTCACCCCCCTATTTTAGGATGTCTCCCCCATGGTAGAAAAATGTATAGGTCATGTGTGGTGTGAGATGCCATGTTAAATGTAATGCAATGGTGTGCGCACTTGTAATTCCCCCATTGCAAGAATGCACCCTGGTGAAATGTCGCTTTTAAAATGGATGCCATGGATGTGTGTGGTGCCACCTGACTGTGGTAGGTTAGCAGTCTAGATGTTCAGTTCCCAGCCATTCCAGCTTTTGGAGGGAAAGCCTGGCACCCAGGGTGATCTACTCCTCCCCCTGAGCCAGTTAGAACCAGTTCCCCAGACGCTTCTAGAAGCTTCTGGCCCTGTCTGGTAGGGTGAGGGGCATGTAAGTAGGGGGCTGTGCCACCATGTGCTCAGACAGAGCAGGGACATGAACGTGAGGGGACCTGCTGCCAGGGTGTACCGCCACTTGGGCCTGTGTGCTAGACCCTGCACCCAACTGAAACTCCTCTGCTGTCCACAAGGCTAGTGAAAGCCCCCCCACAGGAGTAAAGGCTGCTGTACAGGAGAAGTGCCACGCTACAGAGGAGGATGGTTTCTAAACAGTGGCGGCTGGAGACATTTGAAGGTGGTAGGGCGTAAAAGTTTTGTATGAGTGCCCCGGAGGCGAGAGCGTGTAGCAAGTGAGTCCAGCCACCATTTGGTGGGGTTCGAGGAGATTCTCCTCAAACCCCTTCCCTCACCCCCGAAAAAAGAGCAGGCAAATGGTGCATTTAAGTAAATTTGAGGAAGCAAGAGAGTTGATAAAGCAATTGTGAAAGTGTAGTTATGGCATAAATAAAGAGACCCTGAGCCATAATCCCTATTAACAAGCCCTAATCCTTAGCCATAAACACCAACCATGAGCCCTAAACCATAAAATGAAGCCTTAAACCCCATCGCCCAGCCTTAAGTCCTAATACCTAGCCATAAACCCCAACTCTAAGCCACAAAAACTAGCCCAAAACCCTTATGCCTAGACCTAAACCCGAGCCCAGCTCTAAAGCCTATCCTCCAACCATAAACCCCATTCCTCACACCTAAAACCCTCTCCTGTGGCTCTCGTATTCAACATACCTCCCGACCCGCCAAACCGTGTTAGAACTAGCTGGAACACCCCCAAATTCGACACCCAAATCACGTAAAAACGCATAACCGCGACTAGGCCTCAAAATCGCGTCCAACTCACAATCACAAAATAAGCACTTCCACTGCTTCAATCTTCATCACACTTGCAGGGAACATAGTTCCAGCGATTCCCAACAACCTCACAAAGCCACAACTTCCTCGATCTACCGGAACGGGTACGACTTTTCTCCCGAACTTACCCCACCCCCCACATTCAAAAACATCAAAAATTCAACCAAACTTGCCTCAAACCTTGCCAACTCCATATTACTCAGCAAAAAGGCACCCGGCGTCCTTACCTGAGTTTCTGGGCTTCCTGTTCTTCATGACCGATATGATGACCAGGAGGCTACCACTCCCGTGCCACTGCAGCCAGCTTGACTCCCGCCGGGCGCCGTTTTCAAATTCATTTCTTGCAGGCAGGACTGCACGCACACAGGACTACAGTAGCCAATCCTGACGCTGCCCTCTTTAGAGGAGAGCGTCAGGATTGGACTGAGCACAAAAAAAACGCCGCCCTTTTTTCCAAGCACTGGGGTATGTGGCATAGGCATACCCTGTACTCTGCAGTGCTCGCTTTCTAAAAATCCATTTAGTTTGCTTGCTGCATAAAGGCAGTCGGGCAAACACCACATGCGCAGTGCACACTGTGCCGGCACTCCAGCGCCACCCAGTGTCAGACAGTGCATACTGTGACACATAAGTGAAGCGCTTGACACCGCGGCCACAGCAGGGCAATAATTATCGGGTAATTTATTCGAGCGGCGCGTTAATTTATAAAACTTTTATTAACGCGCCGCTCGAATAAATTGCCTGATAATTATTAGTGGGGCAATGCCCCACCGCCCAAATGGAAAAACCGCCACTGTTTCTAAAGCCTACCGCCCTGTCCTGATGAGTGCCCACTGACTGCTGAACTTGCCCAGTAGTGCCTGCTGCTCGGCTACCTGGCCCCTGAAGAAGGATGGCGCGCTACATTCAAAAGTGCCAGGAGAAGAGGAGTGTCTGTCCTCTGCAGCGCTGGGCTGAGAAAGCGCTATACCCCCATGGACTGCGCCCAGAAGGTGAGGAGCGCTACCGTGGGTCCCTGAGGCTGCTGGTGGGAGCTTACACCTCGAGAGCGCTATGTGTGGAGTGGCAGGGGAAGTGAAGCGCTAGGGTTGAATTGCCTGTGCCCTCCCCGCCTGCTGACTAGCGCTTGGCGAGCACTGTATTGCAACCCTCTCCCAAAAAAAGTGGTAGGAGCCAGTGACTGCAGCGCCACATTGTGAGTTTGCTCAGCCTGTGGCGCTCCCTAGAGCCTAATTTTAACCAACACCAGAAGAGGGAGTGGGGATTCACCAGCGCCGGGTGACCAGGAAGAACTGTTTGCTTAAAAGCTACGCGGGAGCCTACCCCGTGTTTTGGCGCGCTTTTCACTAATTAACTCAGGCGGGTGCCTACCCCGTGTTATTGCCGCCATTGCGGGTGCCCACCCCGCGTGTGTGCTGCCTCTCAACATTACCATCGCGGGTGCCTACCCCGCATCTTAGTGCTCCTTTCGCGGGTGCCTCCCACGCTTAATGAATAATTATTAAGCGGGTGCCCACCCTGCATAATTGCCGCCATGGAATAAATCACTGCTGCGACCCGAGGTCTTGTAATGGCCACCGTGCTACCTACGGCGGCCCGAAAAAGGAAGGAGTGACCCGGAGGCCTTGCCTGGAGGTTGACGGGGCTTCGCCGTCATCCGGAGCCGGAAGCAAGAGGTGGCGTGCGGGGCTCCCATGGTGACGAGCGAGCCCCGTGTTGGAAGAGGAGCCAGGCGGGAGCATACCCCGCGCTGGCCCAGCTGCACCAGAAGACTCCTGCAGCCTCGCGGTGGCTGCATCCAAGTCTCGGATCCCAGGAGGGGACCCGGGGGAAGAAGCGCGAGGAAGGTGGACCGGAGGGCGGGAGCCTACCCCGCCTCCACCAGTGAAGGAGTGCTGAGGAGAGTCTGCAGGGCTCCCTTGAGGAGGGGAGAACCCCGCAGAGCCTGCGGCTGCCTGGAGGGTTCGAAGGGGGGCCTAGAGGCACATTGTCAGTGCCTGCCCCCCTCCGCTGTGAAGCACTGAAGAACCCAAGGAGTGGGGACTACAAGAGGAGCCCGGTGAGTGGGCTCAGCTTTTACCTGGTAGAGGGGGTCAGGAGTCGAGGCACATTGCCAGTGCCAGCATCCCGCTGTGAGCTGCTGCCCCGTGCCTGCATAATCCCTCGAGGGCAGGGAATTGGTTTGGGCTTTGGTTCCTGGCCCCTGAGCCCCAGAGTAGGGAGGGGCTCCCACGGGCCAGTGTGGTTTAGGGGGCCCAGCGGACCCAGGACTGACTCTACTGCATTCAACTTCCCCGCAGGACAGTGAGCAGTGGTCACGTGGGGGGCACTGTTCATCTGAGGAACCCAGGGGAGGGACCCCCTAGGCACTGTTGCCCCGGGAACTGACCTAGACTGACAGGGGTGATTGTGTGATCATTCCCATGGGGGCACGGCTGAAGTTGGATGGGTGGCCGTGTTGTTAGTATCCTTACAGCCTATTTGAGTGCCTAATGCTAATGTTATGCTTTATATCCTGTGCCCACTGTTCCTAGGCCTAATGTTTACCTTCCAGGATTATGGCCCTGAGGATTTACGCCTATATGGAGGCTGCATTTATACTGATGGTTTTGTGCAGGATAGGCCTCTCGTAGAGATGTCATGATGTCGGTAGAATGTCTCGAGGCATAATTTTTCCCCACCTGGATATGGTTGTGCCTACAGTGAATGTCATGCCTAATGTGATTTATGCCTATTGGGATGAGGCCCTACACTAATGTACCTAATGTTTTTTCCATAAGGTTGATGCCCCATGACATGCCCTAGGTGTTGCTCAGGCTTTATGCACCGGTGATTCATGCTACCTGATGTCTGTGCTAATGTGGTTATGCTAACGCCTCCCCCTCATACTGATACTGATTGCTAATGTTATGCCCATTGTTAATGGAGTTTCTGCTTAATGTTGATGCCTATTTGAATTCAAGCGTAAGGGACTTCCGCCGGATCTAAGGTGACCTAAACCTACTCTTATGCATTTGATGCCATTGGCCCCCTGATTACACATCTTGTATTTCTAGGCCCACTGTGCATGCCGAAGATCCTGGTATACGTTTGCAGGTGTTCCGACCTGAAGTCCTATGTTGATGATAAGGTGTTTTTTTCCCTAGGTCTAAAGCTGATGGACTTACCTTTTCTTTCATTTATCCCTTGTCCCTTCGCAATGGTTCTGGCAGCGGCCGATTGGCTCGGCCATGTAAATAATCCTCTTGTATATATTGCCCTGGCGCCAGTTGGCGCAGTCTAGAGACTACTGTGGTTACTATTGCATGTTTGACCCAATACTAGAGTTATTCTTTTCACCTAATCTGGCGTGGTCTCTTTTTGGGGGGTGCCTTGTGTGTCGCCTGTGTGTACTGCGTGGATGATTTGCACATGTCCTCTGGAGTTTGGCCGCCCACTCTGCACCATGCTACCCCATTTCTAACACACAGATATATACTAAAGTATATACAAGAGGTTTCGAATGCTCAACTTAAAAAGGGGAAGAAATAGCCTAAGGGATGTGGCAAGTGGTGATGTGTTGTGGGGGAGGCGTCTGAATGGGGAGAAATAATATGGGAATTTGATGTCAAATTCAAACATGTTGGTACTGCACATCTAATAACCAAGGAATTTAGAGCAGTTCTAATGAGGGAGAAGGGCAGATGTATGGAGGAATAATTTCCTGGTGAAGGTGGAAATCTGGAAGAACCTTTTTAAAAAAATATGGGCAGGTTTGCAACACAAGGCTTTCAGGAAAAAAAGCGAAGGAATTGATCCGTAGCACGAAAAGCGCAAAATTGATTTCTACTAGGAACACATTCTTAGACGACAGAGGGGCTTGTTTACAAGCTCCTTGTGCCGCCGGTACGTCACCTTTTCCCAGATTAAAAGTGATGCACCATAAATAAGCCCCAAAATCTTTAAGGATATCTCTTCCAAGCCTTCAAGAGGAGATGATTGATATCCTTAAGCAAAAGAAGTAGGTGAGAAAAAGGAACACTTGAATATCCCCTAGGGCTAATCTGCTCAAAAACTGTGCAAGAGGCGAGCAGAAGGACCAAGCAGGGTCTCTGGGATACCTTGTGGACAATGAAAAGCAGGCAGTTAGCAGACATCATAGAGAAGTATTGCAAATACCACTTTGAACCGTTCTTGTAATAAGTCAGGGAAGAACAATGGGTCACCAGAAACTAGAACTACATTTTTTAAAGAATACCATATGACAAAGAAACACTAATGTTGGTTATGCAAGGTAGACAGCCGGCAACACTGTTCTATTGCTAAAGCAACCTCAGGAGAAACTCCCAGACAACATAGGCAAAGCCTTTCAGAAGCCAAACGGTTGGGTGTAGAAGCAAGAAGTGGTGAGAGAGATAGGGCCAGTGAAGAGAGAACAAGAAGAGGTTGTGGCCATGCCTTGCAAATTGCCATGTTCCTGAATAAGGAGGGCCAGGAGCCGAAGCCCACCGTTGTAAGTGCAATGTATCCTGCTTGCATATGGTTTACTGTAATGACGAGTCGCGTGTCATCACAAGACTCATGAAGGTTATGTTTTCCTTTGCTTGTTCTCCACATTCTCGATCATTGCTACTCCATTGCAGAGAATCCTAGCAACGCCACAGTTGGTGTTGCATCCTCTGCAGCTGGACGACTCCGGTCATGGGTGTACAAATCTCCTTGAATAGATCTTGGAAAGTACCTCACGCTTCCTGATTCTCATTACTTAACAAATTTGCGACGAGCGGGAACCTTCTCCACACCCACC
The DNA here is from genome assembly GCF_964261635.1 of Lissotriton helveticus. Classification (NCBI taxonomy): domain Eukaryota; kingdom Metazoa; phylum Chordata; class Amphibia; order Caudata; family Salamandridae; genus Lissotriton; species Lissotriton helveticus. The sequence goes on from NC_136061.1 coordinate 1,176,360,191, forward strand.
GCCAACATCCAGCCTCTGGCTTCTACAATCCTGGACCTCAGGTGTTGGATTCCTATGCCTTCACTTCATTTCAACAGGAGCAGCTTGCAGCTGATCAGATACTAAATCTTCACCAGTTTTCGGCGACTTTCTACTCCTTTGAATTACGGTTGTACGAATTTTATTACTTTTGTGCTTACCTTGTTTATGCGTGACAGTTGGTCATCTTCGAATGCTTGCTCCCCACTGAGCGTCTCTTATATTTTCACGCATGTGCCTTCTGATTAGAATGCGCTGACGATTCAAGTATCCAGCTAAACAAGCCCATCATCCATAGAAAATTACGCACAACCATCTCCATGACAACAGAATAATGCCATCATCTTGAAAATTCACGATATTCAAGTATTTTACTCGTCTATTGCTTTCACAACAGCGATAGACACGCTTTCTAAAAAATAATAATACTTATTTTCGCATCGATAGGCACGCTTTGCCTGTCATCTACACATGATTGCTTATTTTCACAGCGATCTGCATGCTTTACTGTTTCTTTTCACAGCAAAAGGTACGCTTTCCTTGTCATTGATCCATCTTTGTCTATCAGAAATTGTAAGAATTAATTGTTACTCATCTCAGTGGTTGACTGTGATCCTATTTCTGCATATTTTATAATTAATATATAATTTCTCTAATCCTATAAAATATTATTGTTAAGTGCCATAACTTGTTTTAGTATTCAAGCTCAGGCAACATAACTACTTTCCATGGCATCAGCTCAGCAATTCCAGACACCAGCTCCTTTTCTACAAACTCCAGGTAAACCAGTACTTAAATGACGACACTGGTTGAAAGGATTTGAGAACTATCTTGTAGGGATTGATGCTGTGAAGTATTCACCACCTCGCAAAGTTGCTATTTTATATGGTTGTCTTGGTCTTAACAAGTTCTTGAAAACCTTCCCATATTCCCTGCACCCACTGGTAGTTCTGGTGACAATTGGGACACATTTCAGGAGGCTCTTGCACGCCTTAATAAACAATATTCTGATGAACCCATCATTGTATTAGAATGCCATAACTTCTTCAAAAGAAAACAGAATTACGAAGAGAGTGTAGAAGATTACATCACACAACTTAGAATTTTTGCATTTACATGCAAATATGGTTCAAGCACAGATACTTGCATTAGAGATCAATTCATTTTTCATGCTCTTCAATAGAAATTCTAGAAAGACTATTAAGTTGTAAATCCCATCCATAGCAGAAACTATAGATATTGCCATGGGCATCGAAAGAGCAACTATTTCTTCGAAAATGTTACAAGACACTTCTCACAATTCAACGTTCATTCAGTGGATGAGCCTTCCACGTCTTGTTCTGTTCATCCCATCAACAAATCTACTAGACAAACTTTTTTTAAAAACACTATTTGTTATAGATGTGGGTCAAAGGATCAAATTAGCAACTCTCCTAACTGTCCCGCTTCTGGCAAAAGATGCTCTTCCTGCAAAAAGTTAGGACATTTTCAAGCTGTATGCAGAAATGGCAGAAAATTCACTAGAGTCAACAACATTGAATTCAAAGAAAGTATTGGATCCTGCTCTAATCCTCTTAATGATGTCTTATTATCTATTGAATGTGATTCAACTGATGTTTCTAAAGTTAAGGGACCGTGATGTGAATTACTAGTTGTCACAGTTCCTCTTATAGTCAAAGCCGATTCAGGTTCCCCAATCACCATTCCCTCAGATACGGAGTTTCACGCACACTGGCATGGACACATTTCTCTTATCAAATCAGACATCTATCCCAAGGAGTATGGAAAAAAAGATATTGAGATGTCAGGATACTTTAATTCCAGAATTAAATGCTTGACTAGACGCACTTACACAAAAGTTTACGTGGCTATCAAGGTGAGAAATATTGTGGGTTGGTTAGATTTAGCCAAAATGGGCTTACTTCACAAACCTGGTTCTGATCAACTAGTCACTTTAGGAGACATTATTCATGATTATTACAGCTACCAGGAACACAAGCACATTGGTGTTGACCATCTTTCTGTCTCTAATTATAATATTGACAACTTCCTTGGTTTCCCAGTGTTTTTTAGAACAAGGTTGGCAACTTTTTAGGTTTTAAACATGAAATACGTCTCAAATCAAATGCCCAAACCATTGTTCACAAGGTACGATCTTTACCCTTGAGTGCAAGAGATGAGTTAAAGAAGGTTCTTAAAAACCAATGTGATGAGGGAAGTATTAGACCTTGCAACGCCTCTGAATGGCTTTCTCCCATAGTTTTGATACGCAAAAAAAGTGGTGAGGTTAGGCTATGTGCAGACTTGCGCTCCCTTAATAACAACATCATTGTAGATTGTCATCCCTTACCTAAAATTCATTATCTCTTAGCCAACATAGGTGGAACAAAGTATTTCTCCTTGTTACACCTTAAATCTGCTTATCACTAGATTCCCCTCTCTCTCAAATCCCAAGCGTTAACCACTTTTGTAACACAGTTTGATGCTTACAAATATTTGAGACTGCCAATTGGACTACCCTCTGCGGCTAGCGTTTTTCAGAAACTCATGGATACCCTGCTCAAAGATATTCCTGGCGTACAAGCTTACCAGGTCGACATTCTAGTGTTTGCAAGCAATGTTACAAAACATGATGACGTTCTTTTCAAAGTGTTAGGAGTACTAGAAAAGGCTGGCATGGCCCTCAGACACGATAAGTGTAAATTTGCAGTACAAGAATTAGATTACTTAGGACACACATTATTACTTGATGGCATAAAACCAAAATGTTCCCTCATTAAAGCCATTAGGGATGCCACACCCCCCAAAGACAGAGATTCCTTACGTTCATTTCTAGGGTTGGCAGAATATTATGCCAGGTCTGTAAAAGGATATGCATAAATTGTGGAACCCTTGCGGGCTCTTTTAAGAAAGGGTACAAAATGGACTTGGTCAGATAATCGTCAGACAAAGTCAAAAAAACTAATCGAAAACTCACCTGCCTTACACCCATAGTGGGATAGTATCAAGTGCTTCATTAGTGTTGACGCCAGTCTTTCTGGCTTAGGTGCCGTTTTTAGTCAATGGGTAGCAGGTAAAGAACACACCGTTGCTTTTGCAGCAAGAGCACTTCAGCCTGCTGACACTAAATACAGTACCATTGAACGCGAAGCCTTATCTTGCGTCTGGGCCATTCACAAGTTCAAAATCTACATTTGGGGTCGAGAATTTGAGATATATACAGATCACAAGCCACTCATGCACATGCTTTCTAAAAGCACTTCAAATAAAGCATCCGCCAGATTAGTCCGTTTATTGTCAAAACTCAATGAGTTTCATTCTGTTATAAAGCACATTCACGGTGACAAAAACTTCAGGGCGGACTGTTTATCAAGGATGTCGTTAAATGAAACACCGGAAATGGATGATGATGTTGAGTGTGTTGTTGCTGTTGTTGATGCCATTGCTGAATGTTCTCTCATTTCTGAACATGAATGGAGTACAGCTTATCTTAATGATGCAGCTCTTTCAAAGGTTAAGAATTTTATTGTAAACAAATGGCCAGAACGTAGAGTTTTATCTCAAGATTTAAGAGCTTTTGCCAATGTTTCTGATGAACTTTCCTTAGTCAATGACATGATTTTACAAAATAATTTGTTTGTTCCACCTGAGTCTTTACTCAATTCAATTATTCATTCAGTACAAGTGTGGCTTACTGGTTAGAAGCGGCAGACCCTGAAGCAGAGGTCAGCCCGGGACCAGGGTTCAATTCCCGTTGTGGCAGGGTCTTGGGTTAATGTCCGCGGACTCGATAATTCTCGCCTAGGTGCCTAAGCTAACCATGGGTCCCACTCTGCAACTCTGGGCAATAGCTTGCTTAATCTCCACAATGGCCCCATCAGCGCCGGGGATGCCTGGCTTCACCTTGGGGGTGCCCAAGAGGGACCATCTCACAGGGAAAGCCAGGACGGGTTCCCCAGCGGTATACAGCGCCAGGACACTCCGAGATGGAGTAACAGTGCGCTTTACAAGTATACATTTACATTTACAAGACCTGCCAGCACATCAAACAATTTTATTGGTGGCCATCTTTAGACTTACAAGTCAGAAAAATGATTGAAAATTGTACAGAATGTCTATTATCTGACAAACACTGGAAAACTCTTTCCTCTCCTCTACATCCTGTTCCTCTTCCAGAGAACCCATGGGATAAAGTGGGAGTAGATTTTTTTAGGCCCCCACGATGTCTTGCCAAGTGAAAATAGGTATTTGATCTTACTAGTTGACTACTGACTCCTACACTCTTAAAAACTACAGACCAATTTCCCAGCTCCCCTTCCTGGTGAAAGTCTTAGAGCAGCACACCCTAAAAACACTTGCGGTCTTCCTGGAGGACCACCAGCTACTCCAAGGGTGGCAGGCGGGAATCAGGCCCCACCACAGCACAGAGCTGGTAATGCTATTGGTACTTGACAAGCTCAGAGTCATGGCTGACAATAAGAAACCGTGTGCCCTGGTGCTGTTAGACCTGTCAGCAGCATTCGACACAATCATGCGCAGCTTCTAACCCGCATTTCTGAGCTGGGCATCTGCGGGGTGGCCTACCAGTGGCTTTAATCCTTTCTTTCCAGGCGGTCGCAGAGGTTCCAGCTTGGGGAGCAGGTGTCTGACAGGGGCGCCCTCAGGTGTAGCGTCCCCCAGGGCTCAGCACTGTCCCCGCTCCTCTTCAACATTTACCTCCAGCCGCTAATAGCTGCCTTGGCCCGCATGGACTGCCATGTCTTTAACTATGCGGACAAAGCGCAGCTCATTCTCCAGATCGACAACTCCCAGCAGGCCCCCTCATTGGTTCAAAATATTCTTAGATACTTTATGAACTGGATGACGAGCAACTCCCTGAAGATCAACCCAGACAAAAGTGAGGTCCTAGTCATCCCTGGGAAGACAAAACCCTGGCATGACCGTTTCTGGCCCCAAGAGCTGGGCACAACCCCTCCGCCGGTCCATGCACTGGCCTGCTGAGACAGATGCGGAGACTTGCCACCCTCCTTTCGATGGCAGCCCTACAGATGATAGTATCAGCCACCATCCTGTCCAGATTAAATTACGGGAACGCCCTATATATTGGCCTACCGGAAAAACTAACCAACAAATTACAGGTGACCATGAATGATGCAGCTAGACTGATCTTCAGGCTCCCCAGAAGGGCACATGCGACCCCTCTCTTGCGCAAGCTTCACTGGCTCCCTATCAGGCAGAGGGCCAAGTTCAAGGGCCTTTGTATTGCGCACAAAGCAATCTACGGCCAGGCCCCGACCTACATTTTTCTTTTTTTTTGCAGAGTTTTATATAGCGCGAACTAGACCCGAACCGAATCAGGTATCAGAGCGCTTTACATATTTTTCCAGTTACGTTACATTTTACGTTTCCAGTTACTTTAATTTTTTAGGCACGGGGAGATTAAGTGATTTGCCCAGAATCACAGGAGGTTTTTGGCGTCGTTACCGAGACTCGAACCCAGATCCCCAGGTCCGAGGTCGAGCGCCCTAGCCGTTAGGCCAACTCCTCTCCCCAATTAAAGAGCGTCTTTAAAACTATGTGCCAGGCTTTAAACTCCGATCCGCCGAGAGCTGCCTGGTGGCAGTTCCCCGGTTTAATACAATATCCAAGGGAGGCAGAGCCCTCTCTGTCCTGCTCCTGCAACTCTGGCATAAACTACACGATGGCCTCCGTAAGGAATGCGCTCTCCTCCCTTTCAGAAAACGCCTCAAAACGCTCCTGTTCAGGAAGGCGTTAGACTCCATCTACTCATCTGTTATGCATGCCCCTGGGGACTGCAGTGGGTATTGGGTATTGGACCCCTCTCTCAAAGTGCTAAGAGACCTGATGGTGATTATGCCCTATAGAAGCAGCAGATAACATAACATACTACACTAAGTGGCTTTGCTATGGGTTCTGTAACGGAGCAACAACAGACAATGCCATGAATTTTTTTGAAAAGCATATTTGATATTGAAGGTTTTCCCAAAGTTATTGTGACAGATAACAGAACGCATTTTGTTTCACAGAGAATGTGCTCCTTCCTTAAAATAAATGACATTTCCCATAATAAGGTTGCATTGTATTCACCTTCCTCCAATGGTTTGGTGGAGAGGAGCAATCAAATCATTAAGGAGGGAATACAAGCCACAATCTCCCCCAGACAAGATCCTTTGCCTTTTGTACATGACAAGGTATGAGCATACAATACTACCCCACACTCAACCACCGGCATTGTACCTTTTACTCTTCTCAGAAATAGAAGAGCTCACTCACATTTCAGTCCAACCTGGTTACTTGAGAAGAACAAGCTAAAATCTGATTACACACCTGATTCCAAGTTACTACAAGAACAGGTTAAGGCCAAACAATTGTCTATGAAAACACGATTTGATACTGGGAAACATTCCATTGATCAACCTTTGCAAAAAGGAGACTGGGTTCTCATTAAGAACCCAGAAAAGTTGCCAAAGGAATGTCAATGTTTTCTGCACCAACTTGGGTAATACAAGTGAGCAAGTGTTCTGCTCTCCTGGACAACAAAGGATGGTGTAACAGGAGAGCTCTCGTAAAGTATCTTCTCCTCAGGCTGTTGTTTTGTCTAAACAGATTGATATGGAAAATGATCATTGTGATTGGTTTGACTTACCTCATGTAAAATAATCTAGCTGCAACTTTATTCCAACACCAATTACAACACAATCAAATTATTTACAAGCTGTGGACAACAGTGTCTTATCTGAAGCATGCACACGTCTTAAACAAATTTCTTGTAGGTTACGAGGCTTTGCTTTAATGTAATAACTTCATTGTATTTTCCAATTTATTCTTGCAATTCATTGTAACTTTATTTTATTTCTTCCTAAGGGGAAAGATTTTGTAAGTGCAATGCATCCTCCTTGAATATAGTTTACTGTAATCACGAGTCAGGTGTCATTACAAGACTCGTGAAGGTTATGTTTTCCTTTGTTTGTTCTCCACATTCTCGATCGCGGCTGCTCCGTTGCACAAAATCCTAGCAACGCCACAGTTGGTGTTGCATCCTCTGCAGCTGGACGGCTCCAGTCGTGAGTGTACAAATCTCCTTGAATAAATCTTGGCAATCACCTCACGCTTTCTGATTCTCATTATTTAACACCCACCAAAGCCATCTTTAAAAGGAGACAAACAAGAGGACTTCATTTTCCATGATCCATCTGCTTAGGAAATGACAACACTAGATTGCCCATCATCCATCTGCACAGGAAATGACACCACTTCCTACCTCTTCCTACTTCAGTCAACTCTTCAGGGCGTACCATCGCCCGGGTGTCCCCAGTTAAGTGTGGACGCAGACAAGAGTATTGCCTATTTGGGCCTTTTAGGTCCAGATTGGGCCTTGGGGCAGAACTCCTGTTCCGCCGAAACGTACATGGTAAGATATATCCTGTGCATCACCCAGCACCTCATACTGCCAATCCCCCCATTCACACCCACATATAGATGACCCAGGCATTCACACAATACATTAACTACCACAGACCCCCAAACTACAGAACACTCATTCCAACCCATTCTCAATGCTCACTCTTCAGTACTCCATGCATCAAACATCAACTTTCATTACCAATCACAAGCGTGATGCACTCTTCATCACAGAAACTTGGTTAAGGCCCACATCTTCTCAGATCCTAGATGTCCTTCTACCCACATTTCACAGTATCCATTGTGTGGACTGCGCACAAAAGAAGGGAGGAATCTGCTGATACCCATAAGACCTATTGGTTCTACACCCTATGCAAGCAAGTAAGACTCAAATACTTGGAGCTTCTGACATGCCATTTCCCATAATCTGAAACTCTGACAGCCACCTTCAATCTCATTTACAAGCCTGCCAGACAGAACAATGTCTTCCTTGATGAATTCTCAGACCTCCTGATCACATCCTCCATCCCACATGTCCACACCACCCTCTTTACTGACTTCAATGTCCCAGAAAATATAAACTTGAAAAAACACAAGAGACGCCTTCTTCAACCTTATTGATACACTCAACGTGGCACAGCACGTCACACAACCACCACACTTCAAAGGCCACATCCTCTAATCTTGTCTTCTTACCATCATCAACAATCCAATGCAAACCACCCATAACCCTGGATTGGACTACCACTTTGCCACCCCTATCTACATCCTAAGCATCCTACCAACAAACAAAGGTCAACACAGAAGGCTAAACCATTAGATTCTTCAAAGATGTCTGCATTGACAGCCTAATGCTTGAACTCATCTCTCACCCTATAAACTCCACGTCCGACGTCAACACCCTTATAAACAGCTTCAACAATTTTTGGGAAAATTATGTGAACATCCACACCCTAATTACAACACTCAAGTAGAAATTAAAGCCTTCAGCACCCTGGCCTAATTATCTATATCGCCCCCTCCCAACTTTTCCAAGGGACTGCAACCATCATCATCTATAATAATGGAACAATCCTCATGCAATCCACGGATCGTAATCTAAACCTCCTAGATAACATCTTCCAAATTATCAAAGAGCAAGTGTCTAACCCCCAAACGGCCACTCAGGCAATTCCCTCCGCTAATACTCAACATATCCCACGGTTTACCCCTGCCAACAACAACAACACCCCATTCCGACCATTACCAGCATATGACCCATATGCTACTCCCCCCGGATTCCCCCCTGCACTAACACACTTCAAACCACCTCACCAAACCCACCCGACAACCCTGTTTCTCCATTACACAGACCAATAGTCACAATTGAGACACATTCCACCACCACGACGCCCGACATCCACATAACTCACCTATCCAACATAGCTGCAGCTACCTATGCAACCTCAGTAAATATTGAACACCCCTTTACTACAATAACAGATGCCCCCTTGGTTAACACCCTCCCTTCCATTACTAACACTCACGCCACCTCAACCTTGCTGAACACCGACACTCATAGTAAGCACTCCCCCCACACTAGACCATCATCCGTACTTCAGATTTTAAGACATAATAATACACCCCACTACCACATAGAAGATATGCAGCTCTCCGATAACACCTTGGCCCCAAGTACACTTCCTAAACCCATATCCCAGCCATCCACCCCCACAGCCCACCTTCTCACATCCACAACTCTTCCCACACACATATCCCAGCCATCCACCCCCACAGCCCACTCAACTCACACATTCACACCCGCAGCACCCCTCCCAACCCCACCTGCCACAAACCTCACACCAGGCCAGACCTCACTGCATGCATCTACATCTACACCCATAACACAGCCACATACCCCACTCGTACCTGCACAAAGCACCAGATTTGATGAGTTCATGATCTCATTAAATGAAATTAAAGAAGAACTCCAAGCACTCAATGATCGTTTCTTGAGACAATCATGGGGAGCTAGAGCTACAAGGCACCTCAAATCTAGCTGGCCTAGGAACCAACTAACAATCAACTCGAATCTCCATCATCCCACCTGGTCCTCAATCCCCTCTTATAATAACTGATCCCGACCAATCAGGAGCTCCAATCCGCTCTCGGAGTGTGATTTACTCTCTCTGGTGCGTTCATATGATCCCACCCCCATAAAACCACTCACTCCCGCCTCATCGCTGATCCCTACTATCCCCCCAACCCGCATAGGACCTCTAAAGCAAACACTAGAGGAGTAATAGACAACATTAGAAGAGTCCCAATCACTCAGGAACCTTCCTCAACCATCATTTCGCCCAAACTTGAATGTACACTCCTAAACTGCAGATCGGCCTCTAGACATGCAGTGGACATAGCCGACCTCATCCTCACACAAGAACCAGACCTGATAATGCTAACTAAAACCTGGCTAAAGGAATCCTCCACACCAATCATTGACATTTTAGTACCACCCAACTACAACATCATCAGACTAGACAGAACTGATAAGTCGGGGGAGCTATCGCCTGCATACACCGTAGTAATATTTCATTAAACAGAGCCATTTCCCCAACATTCCCGTCTTGTGAATACATATGCCTTGACATCACCAGTAATGGCAAAACTATCTGCTCTCTGCACATCATCTATCACCCACCAGGCAAGAACTTCGCCTTCACTGAACACTTCATGAACATGGTATCTTCGAACACGGGGTGAAAAAATACCCAAATATTCCTTGGAGACTTCAATCTCCACTGGTATTCCTTGGAGACTTCAATCTCCACAGGGATGACCACAATGATACAGTGGTGAACAGTCTCAAGAACTTCCTAGTTGACCTAGATCTAACCCAATTCTGCAACATCCCCACAAATGATAAAGGTTCGATCCTGGACTTAATAATCTCTATAAGAGACTCCATTCAGCTTGAGTCGATCCAACCTTGCGATTGGTCAGACCATCACATTATTACCTTCGTCATTAAGGAAACTGTGAAACTGAACTCAGCTCAATCCACAAGACCAAAAGTGTGCAAAAGAGACCTGAAAAAATCAACCCCAACACTTTGCCATCCTCCTGTTACAACCTACTGTTGCCCCCTGCCGGGTCTTCCGAAGTACATGATCTAACCAATCATTACCTTTCTGCCGTTACCTCGATAATAAATGAGGTTGCACCTCTTCAACTAAAAAGACACTCTATAAAAGATTCTAAACCTTGGTACAACGGAATACTCAATGAGGACAGACGTTCGCTCAGAACTTCTGAACGTGCTTGGAGATCGATGCCATCCGCCAATCACCTCAAGATTCTCATGACAAAGAAAAATAAATATTTCCGAAAGATCAAGCGCACCAAAGCCGATTTTTTCAGCCTACAACTTGACCAGGCAAGAAATCGTCCCCAAAAACGTTTTGAACTAATCAATACCCAGTCCTAAGGAGGCACCTCATTGTCCACAAGACATAGCGTGCCCGCAGCCAAACTACGAAGAATTCTCCACCATCTTCACTCTGAAGACCGACACCATCAAGAACGACCTCCTAAATGATCTAATCTTACATGCGAGACCACATACTCAAACTGCCCCAGCACTCCCAACTGCACCATGCCAACTCACATCAAAGCCCAACCTAAAAAACGATGCAGCCTGGTCTTCATTTACCACCTCCTCCGAAGAAAACATTGGCAAAATACTCAGTGCCCTGAACCCTGCCAATCACTTCACTGACTCGCATCCTGCAAATGCAGTCAAAGACCTAAGTCCTCTGCTTCTACCACTCGGGTCCAAGATCATAAACAGTTCACTTCAACAAGGTTGCATCCCAGATACCCTCAAAGTAGGTCAGGTATCACCCATACTAAAGAAGCCCTCGGCTGACCCTACGGACCTAAACAACTATCGCCCTATTTCCAATATTCCTACCTTGGCCAAGTTTCTGGAAAAATATGTACATCTACAACTAACAAAGCATATTGATCACTTTGACCTCCTTAACAAACACCAATCAGGCTTCCGTGCAGTCCATAGCACTGAATCAGCCATGCCACACATAACTGACGAGGCGCTGCAAGTCCTTGATCAAAATGGATCCTGTTTACTCATCCTGCTAGACCTCTTTTCAGCCTTTGATACAGTCAAACATGAGAACCTGTTAAACCTTCTGGAACACAGATTGGGTCTATCAGGAGCAGTACTACGTTGGTTTACTTAATTTATCCAAAATCAGACACAACAATTCAAAGTCAATAACTCCCTGTCCAAGCCCGTCCCAGTAACTTTGGGAGTCCCGCAAGGGTCCTCACTATCCCCTACTTTGTTTAATCTTTTCATGGAACCAATCACCGAAATTCTACAAGCTTCTAACATGCAATATCACATGTATGCAGACGACACACAACTATACCTTAAGATCCACACCCTCGACGATATCAAATTGCTTAATACAACGCTTAGAAATACCCAAACCTGGCTGGCAGAAAATCATCTCAAACTGAATGCCCTAAAGACTGAATTCCTTCTAATAGTTCCACCTGCACAAATCCCCAAAATGCAAGATTGGATCAAACAGATTACGGCACTCATCGTTCAACCTACCATTGTGGACTCAGCGAAGTCACTAGGAATAACTTGGGATAGCAACCTTAACATGCAAAAACATATCAGCAGTGCTACAAAGGGAGCAAACTTCCAGATAAACAGACTGCGGAAACTGAAACCCTTCCTACCACACAATGACTTCAAACAAGCAGTACAAGCTCTAGTTATACCTAGAGTAGAATACGGATGTGTCTCTCTATGCGGCCTAACCAAAGCATCAACGGCTCCATTAAGAGCCTCAATCAATGCAGCAGTAAGACTCATAACTGGTTCTAAAAGAAGTTCCCACATCTCCCCGGACCTACAATTATTGAACTGGCTACCTCTGGAAGCCAGAATTCATCTGAAAATAGCATGCATGACTCACAAAGCCAGGCATCACAATGCACCCAGCTACCTAGCACAGAAACTGACGATTTTGGGTGGGATTAGACCTTCAAGAAATGCAGAAAAACTACTACTGAAACCACAAAAATTCAATAAGAAAAAAACATATAACCAAACCTTCTCTGGGATGACACCTAGAATTTGGAATGCCTTTCCCCCAGAACCCAGACTTAACCCTTCCACTGCTTCATTTAAAAAGGAAGTAAAATCCATCCTTATGGCCAAATTCACATGAGTATGGTCTATAGAAATCTTTAGACGAAATACACACATGCTCCTAACTTGACTGGGATAAAGACCCTTTTAAGCAACCTTTTCATTAGATCGTCCTTCGGTCTCACGCTACGAGACAGACTATATGTTGCATCTTACTATGTTGCTTTTTACAATACGTTTTTGTACAAATGTTTTGATTCGCTCTTATTTTGCTGTATAAGTAACATTTACTGATTGTATAGCTCTCTGATATCTGCCAGGATCTTGTTCGCGCTCTATAAAACTTTCAAAGTAAATAAATAAATAAATAAACCCATCAGCAGACAGGATAGAAAATAGAAGAAAATCTAAATTCAAAAAGATCTCTTGATACGAAGTCCCCCTACTCAACTCGCTGACAGCCTATCACATCAACTAAAGCAAAGTACAATCCAAACACTATTAAAGAAGCCACCAATAAAAGTAGAATGCTGTTCAAGACAATCTAGCAATGCATAAAGCCCCTGCTACACCCACCTATTCCTTAATCCACTGAAAAGTGCAATTCCATAAAGCACTTCTTCAGTGAAAAAATGCAGATCTGACCGCACATTGATGACACCAAGCCTCAATCAATTATTACACCCACCCGTTCTGTAGACTCTTGCAATGGTCAGCCTACAAAGCCCTATTTCTCCCAGACCTCACTGACATACTCAACTCCCTAAACGTCACTTCTTATGACCATGTACAGCTCTCCACTGCCTCTTGGCTAGATTTGCACTATAAAAATGGTATACATACATATAGATACAAAGATCTTGCTGACTGTGCATAGCATAATTATTTAAGATATACTCTCTGGTACGGGGACTAAAATCAGCCTTAGTTATATTGGGCATTATCTATTGTAGCACTACAGAAAACAATTACAATGAAGTTCCTGCCATTTATGAAATTCGATTAAGTTGGAGCACTTTTAGGGGAAGCTCAGGTGAATGTAGACTGGCTTAAAATGTGTATTGGTTGTGTCTACAACCATTTTTGACTCACGAGAGAAGGCTATTTTACACTCCATATTTTTATTCAACTCCTTTAGAATTTCCAATGAAGTAGTTTCCCTCTGCTTGAATTTAGAATCAACTTTTGTAATGTGAAGCAGTATTTATTCTCTAGACTATTTTACTGATTTGTAAGTTTTGTTATCTAATAAATATTTGTATAAATCAATAATAATATAGGGGCATATTAGCAAGGTCCTGCGATAATTACCGCTCAGCGCTTTTAGGGCGAGGATAATTATCGCGGGCTAACGCTGGATTACATCGCGGAGATAGCATGCTATCAGCAAGGCTTATCTCCCAAGATATAGGAATCCATGCGTTAGCTGGAAAACACTGTGATTATCGCTGGAAATCCAGCGATAATCACATTGCAGCAAGCGAAACCTTGCTGATAGGGCAGGGTGATCTTAGCCATATTATCCACCTCCCATTGGATTACAAGGCTAAGTCTGAAAATTAGCAGACGTAAAAAAGCAGCGTTAACCGTGGTTAGCGCTGCTTTTTTTTTGTCTCTAACAGGGTTAGCGTGAAGCTTGATAATAGGAGAAATGTCGCTTAGCGACATTTCTCTGATTATTTTGCTCTGGAACGCCCACTTTGCATCTCATTAGAGATGCAAAGGGAAGCGTAGTGGAAAAGGGTGCTAACATGCGATTTTGCATGTTAGCACCCTGTTGTTGATAGGGCGATATTTTTATCTCCGCTTCTTTGGCTTTTAAAGCCAAAAAAGCAGAGATAAAGCCCTTGATAATATGCCGCAATATAGTGTCGCTGGTTCATGCATCCGTTGCAGAGGTCTATGCAGTCGGTCACTGGCTTGATTTCCATATTTTGACTGAGACAGTCTTGCTATTCTACTTTAAGAAACTATCTTTGTGGCAACTGTGCTACACCTTAAGGCAGTGGTTCCCAAACTGTGCACCGTGGCTCCCTGGGGAGCCGTCAAACTTAGCCAGGGGAGCCACGCACCAAGCACTTTCAGTTAAACTAATTAGACTTAAACACATGATGTCGATGATTTGGAAGTGACATGCCTAAAGCTGTAAAGGTAGTGCTTAATTGATGGCATGTTGAGGGAGATTACCTCCATATTTCACTGCATCTCCACGTTCCAATACTCTAAAATTAAGTGGAAGATGCCTGATTTATTTTGTTAGTTTAGTTTTTTTCAAATGCATTTTAAATCAATGCAAGTTATCAGGAAAGTACAGTTGTCCTGTCTATTAAACACACTAAGTATTATTAAGTATTGCCATTTGTACTTGAATCATAGGTACTTCCAGTACACATTTCTTTCAGTACACACACATAAACAAAAATAAAATCTGAGGAATTTATTTTTCTTGCATTGATTTGGAGGCAATTTTAGGGAGTAAACAGCAAAAAAAATGTATTTGGTTAAAAAAAATTGTGAGTCACCCTACTGGGACAGGTGTGTTGGCACGTATGACATGGGTAGAAATGGAAGTGCATGCAAATATTGTTCAAGCACAGAAACACTTTGGCAATGGGGCCTACATGCATAGGGGTGCTATCTAGCACTGTTAGGGGGATAAAAAAAGTTTGAGGGCGTACTCTAAAAAATGGCATGGGCAAAGAAGTGTAACTAGGAATATTTTATTAGAGGCGCCGCCTTAGTAATATGAAACACCCTGCGTATGATTATAATGCCTTCATCTGCTTCATCCCAATTATTTTCAGTGGAAAAAAATGCAAGTACTCCCGAAGCTGGGCTTACATCCACCCCATCCTCCCAAAAAAAACAGTGGGGAGCCATGGGCAATGGCCAATGGGTCAAAGGAGACACGGTTCGAAAAAGTTTGGGAACCACTGCCTTAAGGAATGAAACAGTAAACATAATTTAAACATATAGACTATCAAAGTGCAATATTCTAAACTCTCTCGTCAACAGCAAGCTCTGAACATTCACAGCCAAACAGCCTCTTTCATCAAAAACTCTGAGAATATCGACTCCTAAACTCCGCATATAAAAAAAGTCAAGCTCTACCCGAGCGAACCCACCCGGTCTCCAAGGGCCCACACTGGACACCTTCAATCCAATCGCTGATACAGTTCACCTCTGTCAAGTCTATTTTTGTTTCTTTTACATTTTTACATGATTGAATGAATGATTGAGTTTTGGACACACAATGAGCACTTTAGAACACCCAACCCTTGTTGCCCTGCTCACCTCTTCAAACAGCTCCAGGCTGTAAGTGTTGTCGTCGTCTGCAAAGTAAACTATGCCAGGCTGGCTATTGTTCTTGTTAAAGGTCTCTCTAAGCCAGCGGAGAGCCAGATTCCTCTGCATGGTGCCACGGGGAATTCGGGGGTCCCTCATGTCCCCCCGCAATTTGTAGTTGCGTGGGGTCTCCACATTGAGGTGCGTGTAGTTCAGACCCGACTCGTGCAGCATCCTTGTCACGAGCGGGGTCCGTCGTTGAGAATCTTCCACGAGGATCCAGTGCAGGTTGGGCACGTGCAGCATCGTATTGGAAAGGCGCGTGAGCTCCGCCTTTTGCACTGGTCGGCTGTACGTAGGCGTGATGACGTGAATGGTGGGCAAGTTGTCCGTCCAAGGAGGTGGGCGCGTGTAAACGTACTCTGTCCTGACAACCTCCACGATGTCTCTATCAGACTGGCAGTATTCCTTCGAGTCCAGGCCCTGGCCAAGATCCCTTCTGGTTTCGCTTCCGTCATCTGCCCAAAGTGAAAAAGAAGTGGTTAGTCTACCAGTATACGTGTTCCTTCATGCCCACCCTTCTGCCAGGCCCTCCAAACGTATCTCACTTAATAAAACAACGATATGTTTCAAGGATGAATTGCCTACAGTTGCTCTGAACTCGGAGGATGATGAATGCCTCTGTCTTGTACACAGAAAAACACACAAGCACATCACACCTGACGCCTGCACAAACTCCTAGGAACAAGTTAATGACAGTTCGAACTTGACAGCAGTGACAGATTCATTATAAGCAGCAGGGTTACTTATGCAGACAAATATACCCCAGTGTGGAATTACTAATTTCCATTATTCACACAATAGATTCAGTACTGGCAGGAGCACTACAAGCTTCTCTTACACACACATACACAGCACAAGTACAGCCCAGGGTACAGGGCATGCATCTTTAGTGCAAGCTACACACATACACCTACACGCACGCACGCTCACACACACACACACCCCACCCACCCCACCCCCAGGTGAAAATTGTGTTACGCCTGTGTAATTTGTTTCATTTCAGTAATTTCACATCACTTTTGTTACTCAAAATTCCCGCAATTACACTTTTACGCCACATGGCAGAGTTACACACCATTCACTGTAAAAAATGCACTGTAAATGCAACATGAAGGTCAATCCACAAAGGCGCAATCTAATCTAATTCTACCCATCATGAACATAAAGGTAAAGGCTGCTAAAAGCGAAGGGGCCTATTTAGTCACCTTGCTGTGCTGCACTGCATGACAGGGAAAGGCCCGGAATGCCTTGTACTTAAGGGAATACAGTGTATTCCTGCCTTTTCCACTGCGTTGGCACCCTTTTGGCGGCCTAGCACCAATGCAGGCACCTTTAGCACCATGGTGCACTAAGGTGACTTGCTGCGCGACATTCTTGTGAAAAGGCCCCTAGGTATATAGAAGGCTAGGATTTGAGCAACAATTCATACCCTTTTGGCTTTTGTAGACCCCCCCACTGAACCATTACTGGAGACTAGGAACCCTGCAGAAGCACATTTTTTGATTTGAACCTCAAAATAATACATTAAAGTACAAAAATTCAAAAACAAGTCAACATCAAACATTACAAAATATTATATTTAATTTACAAACAAAAAGGTTGGAATTTTAATGGGAAGGTGGGAGCTTTTCAAAATGTAGTTTAATTTCTAAACGATGGTGCGATTGACTAGACTCTAGCATATCAGTTTGTCTTTTTTTGCCCCTAACCCATGCAATCTTTTTGTCAGCGCCTAGCAGTGCTGCTTCAATTGAGGCCACCAATTGTCCATACTAAATTCCATTGGCTGCACTTGCATTGCACCCATGAAACACGGTAACAACTTAGATTTAAGTTTTCAATTTCAAATTTCTAAACATTTACTTAGTGTTTCAAAACTTTGTTTTCCATTTGATTTTTATGCATATGTACTTTATTATTCTGCTAATATTATTTATTTTTCTAAAACGGCCGCCGACCCCCCCCCCCGTGTAGGCATGTCAATATTAAGAACCACTGAGTTAGAGAATACATTCTGTTTGTCTTGTTGAACATACAAAACCAGACAACATAAGTTTGAGGCTGCAAAAGTGAAAACGCCACCAGTTACATATACGTCCATCGCCTGTCTAGCTTCCATATCTACAATATGCTGGAGAAATACAAGGGGGGGCCAATAGGCCCCCACGCAAGCATGGCGGGGCCCGGTCCCTCCCACACCCCGTCCCTTTCGGGGCCGCTTGCCCCGCCCCCTCGCCCCGGAAGTACTGGTGTGCTTCCGGGGCGAGGGGGCGGGGTCGCGGCGGCGAAAGGGTTAAAAGCCTGGGGAGCGCGGGAAGCGGCCTCTTTGTGCCCGCGCTCCCAGGCTCGCTCCTCGCCCCACCGTGGGGCCGTTTAATTTTCTCTGTTTTATCTTTTCAGGTGTCGTCGTGAGTGCAGCCGGAAGCGACACAAGTCCAGAGGAGCGGTTGGCGGGGGTTGCGGAGAACAAAGGAAACACGCCGTACTAGGAGCAAGCCGAGCGGAAGCCTCTGCGTGGTCGGGTGGTCCGTGGAAGCGGCGGTGGCCAGGTTGCACGGAGAGGATATCGGAAGGGCAGAGGTAGCGGTGGAACGTCGAGTCGCCCATCGGAGTGCGAGAGCCAGCCAGCGGGACACGAGGTATTGTGCGGGGCGGGCGAAGGGCTCTGCGGCGGCTCAGGATCGGCCGCATGAAGCGGGGACTGCTGCGGTTTACCGGCAGGGTGCTCATTTAAAGATAAGCTGTCCGGTTTGGGGCATTTAACGTCGTGCAAGTAAAAAAGAGGTTACAATTCGTGTTACTCGGTTAGGAACTTGCAAATAGTTACGCGGGCGCTTCAGTGCGTTGTATTTTGGTTGTTCGACAACAAAAGCGAAGCAGGGGCAGCTAGGGCAGAAGCCGGATGGGAGACCAAACTCCCTTATTAATGGAAAAGAGCGCAGCGAAGTGCTAAAGTGGACTATTTTATGTGAATTAATACGCTAAAGGGGCCCTGCACGTTTTTATGTTGGGTTTTCTTGCTGCATATTGCTGTTTTGTAAATTAACTAGGTTTACACGCAAAAGGGTACCCTGCTGGTTTATGTGGTGAATTATTATAACTGAATTGGCACGCTGAAGGTGCCCTACCTGTTTAGGTTAAACTTTTATTGCCACTGACTACTGCCTTTTAATTTTATCTGAAGTGGCATGCTAAAGGTGTTCTGCCTGTTTGCTAGGTTGTGATTTCTCGCCTCATATCACGCCTGTTGTTCATGAAAAGTATTACTGCAAAGCGTTATAGTGGATTGTTTTACAAATTAATTGATTTGACACTATAGGGGGGGGGCTGCCTGTTCTTGGTTGTGATTTCTCGCCTCATATCACTGCTGTGTCAGGAAAAGTATTGCTACGTGCTCAGATAACTGATAGGGCTGAATTATCACAGTAAAGGGGCATTTCGTATGTATTTGCTGTTTACTTTTCCCTGATCGGACTGCTTGTATTGCTTGCTGGACCAGGAGATAACATACTTTCTAATTTCAGGGAAGCAAGCCTTGGACCTAGGTCCGCGTGATCCGGTTCGGGCAACTTCAACTGGGTCAGGTACGGAGCACGGTGTGCTCATCAATATGTCTCAAAGAAGGGGCCGTGGAAATGCGAATGTGGGGTTAATGTTCCAGAAAATGATGCGCAGAATGTCTGCAATGGATAAGCGATGGGGGAAGTTTGATAAATTGAATAAGACTGTAGCAGAGTTGGGGGCTAAGGTGGATGCCCAGGCCGGCCCATCTGGAAGGCCCAAGCGGACGATAGTACCGCCCAAGCCAAGGGGCGTTTTTGTGTCACCGCCCAGGCGGGCAAGAAATAAGAGGGTGGGGGGCCAGCCACATAGTAATAGTATTACCCCCAGTTTACCTCCTGCTGCACCAATTCCGCCGCCCCAGGTACCCCCTGCGGCTCCAATCCCGCCGCCCCAGGTCCCGGTGCCCGTCTCAGTCCCGGTGCCCCAGTTGCCAGTGGCAGTGCCAACTGTGCCAGTAATACCAGTGGCGGCGCCGGTGCCACTCGTCGCGCCACCTACTCCCATCCCCGCGTCAGGCACAATGCCGATAGATATGGCAGCTCAGGTGGCGGCTATTCTCCCTTGGTTAGGGGGGGTGCGTTGCCGGTCAATACTGCCCTTACAACGGAGCAACAAACATTAGTGACTCAGATATTGTTGGCTAGTGGTAGGGGCGCAACGCCGCCTGCACCGGTTTCTCCCCAAACAGGTCCAGCGAATGATGGAGGCAGTGCCAAGACCGCGGAGGCAACGATACCCAACGACAATGGTAATGGTAAGGAGATCGCCCTGCCTTTGCTGGGCGAAGGAACATTGCCCTCTAGGGGTGAGTGCTTAGCACAGCACGTGTCACAGAGTGTAAAGGAAATGATATGGGCTGACAAGTATGTGAACATGTTTTCATTGCTGATAGATAACAGGGAATGGGAATATGCAAAATCACAGAAGGAGATGTTGTTGCCCAGTGAATGGAGAGCGAAGTTGTACAAGTTTAGGGTAGAAGAAAACCTCATCAACTGGCTGAGGGCTTTTGCAGTGTTCGGCGCAGTAATGGGCGAACGTTTTAAGGGAATGCAACCAGCCATGAACTGCTATCAAAGTAGGATAACAATGTTCCATGAGAATCATGCAGGGGATGTATGGAAGGAATATGATGTCGCTTTCAGAAAGTCCAAAGAATTTGATAAAACTTTGTCATGGGACAAGGTGGATTCTATCTCATGGCACAATCAATTCGAGAAGGGTCAGGGGGCAAGCACTAGCACAAATGCGAGTAGAGGTTATTCCCCCAGGCCGCAGCAGCCGTTCCAACAGCCCTTTCGATCAGCACCGGGAGGGGAGACGGCCCAAAAGCAGAGAGCAAATGGAGGGGCGAAGGGGGTATGTTGGGACTTCAATAGGCGGACATGCTACAGGGCACCAGGTACCTGTAAGTTCAGGCACGCATGCAGCGTATGTGGGCACCCTTCCCACCCTGAAACAACATGCCGAAATAAACATAGTGGTGCAGGAAACAGGGGTAGGAGGAAACCTGAATAGTAAGATCCACCCTCTAATAGCACATTCACCCATTCAGTTGTCAGCTTTGATCCCCTGGTTGAACAGGTACCCTAATCACACGTCTGCTAGGTTATTGCAAGAGGGTTTCACACATGGTTTTCGAATTCCTGCTGGGGGGTATGTCGGGAGACCACAGTGTAGAAATCAGCTATCAGTCCTTGCCAATCCAACCGTGGTGTCAACAAAAATAGCTAAAGAAGTGCGTTTGGGTAGGGTAGCGGGACCATTTCACGTCATTCCCACGCAGAATTTTGTGTGCTCTCCTCTGGGGGTGGTGCCTAAGAAAGAACAAGGGGAATTTAGGCTCATCCACAACTTGTCCGCACCGAGGGGGACATCATTGAATGATGCTATTGATGATACAATTTGCTCTGTGAAGTATGCGTCCTTCGATCAGGCAGCGGACATGCTGAGGAGTTTGGGCGCGGGAACACTGATGGCTAAGTCAGACATTGAGTCAGCCTTTAGACTACTCCCGGTTCACCCAGAGGACCAGCACCTGCTGGGTTTCTCCTTTAAGGGGAAGTACTACATGGATAAGTGTATGCCCATGGGTTGTTCAATTTCATGTGCTTATTTTGAACAGTTTAGCTCCTTTTTGGAATGGGCATTAAGACAACGTACGGGTCACCAGTGGGTTATGCACTACCTGGATGACTTTCTTTTTCTGGGCCCGGCGGGTTCACGGGAGTGTGCGTCAGCATTGCAGGAATTTTGCGTGCTCATGCGCTCTTTCGGGGTCCCGTTGGCACAGGGGAAGACAGTTGGACCAGTAACATGCCTGGAATTTTTAGGCATTGAACTGGATTCTGTTGAGGGTTGTTTTAGATTACCAGCAGAAAAGATCCAAAAATTCAAACAGACTCTAGGTCTGTGCTTACAAGCGAAGAAGGTGAATTTAGGACTGTTGCAGCAGACAGTGGGGCAGTTGAATTTTGCGTTGAGAGTAATTCCTATGGCTCGCCCATTTTCACGCTCAATTGCACAGGCCATGAGGGGTCTTCGTGAAAAACATCACCGGACACGGCTGTCTGCTGAAGTGCGCCAGGACATGCGGATATGGATGGCATTCCTGGCGGATTTCAATGGAAGAGTGCTGTGGGGTGCACCCACGGTGTCTTCGGAGGACATTGGTTTATGGACCGATGCGGCGGGCAGTGTTGGGTTTGGTGCCATCCTTGGCAAGAAATGGGTGGCGCAGAAGTGGCCCGCCTGGTGGGAGGAGAGCGGGCTGACGGTGAACATTGGTTTCCTCGAGCTCTTCCCAATCTGGGTGGCACTGAAAGTCTGGCCCAAGGAGTTGGCCAACAGATCGGTAATATTCTGGTCAGACAATATGTCAGTGGTTGAATGCATCAACCAACAAGCTGCAAGGTGTCCACTCATTTTACGCTTGATCAAAGAGATTGTGCTGTGTTGCATGACGAGGAATGAACTTTTCAGAGCAAAACATGTCCCAGGGGTGTTAAACAATGCAGCTGATGCCCTTTCTCGCTTTAAGATGCAGGTGTTCAGGGATCACTTGCCGGAGGCAGAGACAACGCCAGCTCAATTCCCGGCGATTCTTTGGCAAATTGGTGCCCCCAACTACATGACCTCGTGGCAGCCAGCCTAGCACCCAAGACAAGGACGGCATACGAAGGGGCGTTCAGGTCTTACTGTCACTTTCTGGGACAGGGCTGGGAGAGTAGTTGGACTATGGAGGCTAGCTTCAATGGGTATTTAGGCAGCCTACACAGGGAAGGGCGCACGGTGGCGACAGCCAACAGGCACAAGGCCGCTATCTCCTTTTTCGCACGGGCACGAGGGGGCAGGGACCCTACGCACGGCTTCCAGGCCCAGAGGGCATTAAAGGGATGGCGGCGCATGCAGCCCCCCTCCATAGATTCTAGGAAACCCATAGGTTTTGAACGTCTATCAGCTGTTCTCCTCGCGCTACCGAACACATGTAGCTCTACATCTGAGGTGGGCCTCTTTAAAGCTGCTTTCTCTTTAGCCTTCTATGGGGCATTCAGGGTAGGTGAACTCGTGGCGGCCAACAAAGGTGATAGGATGGGCGGCCTTCAGCTGCGGGATATCAGCATAAGGGGCGACACTATGTGGATCAGCATCAGGAAATCTAAAACTGATCAAGACGCTAGGGGCCAAAGTTTGGCGTTACATCGGGCAAGGAACAATCCCTGCTGCCCGGTGACACATGTGGAGGAACTGATAAGACAGCGGGCACAGGAGTGTGTGGGGTCACTGCTAATGCATGGGGATGGGACTCCTCTTACCAGATTTCAGTTCCAGAGGGTACTAGCCATGAGCATGGCGAAAGCTGGTTATAACCACAAAGAGTTTGGGACACACTCCTTCCGGATAGGGGCAGCCACAGAAGCAACAGCCAGGGGTTTGACCACAACTAGTGTGCAAAGAATTGGGAGATGGTCCTCAAGCGCTTATAAACGCTACGTGCGGTTGCACATGTTGTGAGAGCTGCCGCCATGTTGAGTATTGCTAATACCTGCTGTTTTTTCTGGTTATTTACAGTTTCACGGGCCTGTGACGCAGGACGGAAACTACCCATGGATCATCAAGGCAACTTTACTACAGCATGGAGGAACCAGGAGGACAGACAGAAGACAGTAGTCATTTGGGTAGTGGGGCATTCATATGTCAAACGTGCTAACGAAATTTTTCTTGCAGGTTCAGACAAACAAAGGGTGGAAAGTAGGGGGTGCAGGGTCTCCTTCCATGGCAGGGGGGGGCTCCGCCTCAATCAGTTCAGGGACTATATGTCGGACTTACTAGCGCGACATACTACACCACCCTCGGCGGTAATACTTCATTTAGGGGGGAATGATCTGGCAGGTCTGGGCAGAAGGGTCCTCCTTGAAGAAATTATATCTGCAGCGGGTTGGCTAGCAAAGCGGTTACCAGGTAGTGTTGTAGTATGGTCACAACTGATACCAAGGATGCAATGGAGGGGGGGAAACTCAGTCAGCGCGTTGAATAGCTCGTTAAAGAGGGTCAACAACAAGCTGGACAGGTTATTTAGGACTCCGGTCTTACAGACCATCCCTCATGGTTGCATTTGGGGGGAACATTTCTACCTGCGGGACGGGGTTCACTTAACAGAGGAGGGGAATGCCCTTTTTATAAGAAACATCCTGGCATGGGTGGAAGTTTTTGCAGGAAGAGTATGACCTTTCTAGAAGGGGGGTGTTCTGGGGGGGGGCCAGATAGTCGGTTAACTACCTGGCCTGTGGCGGTAAGGTCATTAATCGGTGAGCAGCATTTTAAGGTCCTTACGGGGGGGCGGACCCATTCACGAAAGGGGCCGCCCGCGGGAGGGGCCATTGGTCTCTCTCAGAACTTCAGGGGCAGGATATGATCTCCAGTAATTTAAAGGGTGCGGGGGAGGGAGTCTACGCTTTCCTCAGGCTGGTAGCCACCCCTCACAACACTATGACGTCACTAAGGTGCGCGAGTGTCTGGGCCCTCCTGTTATGGTTAAATGGAGTTCGGGGAGCGCACGTGGGTGTAACGTGCCCTGGGTTGCGCATGCGCATCTTCAACGTGAGAGCGCAGCTGTAAAAGGATCTGACACCGGTTGGCGACCTTGCCGTAGGACTTTATTAAAAATATTAGAATGCAGTTTAATTTTCAGGATGATTAGATTACGTTAGGAAACACGCTGTACTAGCTATTTGTTAAGGTTAGCCCATCATACCATGTCGAAACGGATGTCAATCTAATATTCTGAAAAGTGTGCATTTTAATAATTGTCAGAAATGTTTATTTGATTAAAATTTTTGATTTGTTTTTATATTTTAATAAATACGGCCAGGGGGGGGGCCCCGTACCCCCCCTTGACTTCCAAAGACCCCCATGTGTTGACTGGTTGAATTGGGTAATTCAGTCGGTGTTCAAGGGGGGAGGTGGCCGGCAGTCCAAGACCATGATACAAGGGGGGGCCAATAGGCCCCCACGCAAGCATGGCGGGGCCCGGTCCCTCCCACACCCCGTCCCTTTCGGGGCCGCTTGCCCCGCCCCCTCGCCCCGGAAGTACTGGTGTGCTTCCGGGGCGAGGGGGCGGGGTCGCGGCGGCGAAAGGGTTAAAAGCCTGGGGAGCCCGGGAAGCGGACTCTTTGTGCCCGCGCTCCCAGGCTCGCTCCTCGCCCCACCGTGGGGCCGTTTAATTTTCCCCACCCTCCATCCCTTATTAGCAGACCTTGGGGCTTGGCAAATGGTAAGTATCAGGTTTGTCAATGTGCCGGAACATAGGTGTAAGGGGGGCTTATTCCAGTAGGCCTTGAATTTCCTGTTTACTGGAAGGTAGAACAGAATTTAAACTTTTGGTGCAGTGCCGTGATATTTAACTAATTCTTTCCTTAGGCCCTTTTTTCCCGCTTACAGGAGTAACTGTATATGTAGATGTTTGTGCTTTGCTGTGTGTTAACAATTTTATCCTTAGGCCTTTTTTCCCTTTAGAATAGCAATGTCGTATTTATTATGTGTGTCTGGCGGTAAGGTCATTAATCGGTGAGCAGCATTTTAAGGTCCTTACGGGGGGGCGGACCCATTCACGAAAGGGGCCGCCCGCGGGAGGGGCCATTGGTCTCTCTCAGAACTTCAGGGGCAGGATATGATCTCCAGTAATTTAAAGGGTGCGGGGGAGGGAGTCTACGCTTTCCTCAGGCTGGTAGCCACCCCTCACAACACTATGACGTCACTAAGGTGCGCAAGTGTCTGGGCCCTCCTGTTATGGTTAAATGGAGTTCGGGGAGCGCACGTGGGTGTAACGTGCCCTGGGTTGCGCATGCGCATCTTCAACGTGAGAGCGCAGCTGTAAAAGGATCTGACACCGGTTGGCGACCTTGCCGTAGGACTTTATTAAAAATATTAGAATGCAGTTTAATTTTCAGGATGATTAGATTACGTTAGGAAACACGCTGTACTAGCTATTTGTTAAGGTTAGCCCATCATACCATGTCGAAACGGATGTCAATCTAATATTCTGAAAAGTGTGCATTTTAATAATTGTCAGAAATGTTTATTTGATTAAAATTTTTGATTTGTTTTTATATTTTAATAAATACGGCCAGGGGGGGGGGCCCGTACCCCCCCTTGACTTCCAAAGACCCCCATGTGTTGACTGGTTGAATTGGGTAATTCAGTCGGTGTTCAAGGGGGGAGGTGGCCGGCAGTCCAAGACCATGCTGGAGACTGCTCAATAGCCTAGACTGGTACCATGTCATGTCAGTTTGCCGTAGGGAACCTTCGTTCTCAGTTAAGAGCAGGGCACAAGTCCTAAAAAAATAAGTGGGGGGACGCTTCAAGTTAGGTGGTGTCCCCGGAAGTGACGTCACAACAGGAAGTGACGTCACGAAATATGCCGGTCTCCGTCTGAAATGCGTGAATACATACAATAAACAAGTAGAGGTATAATACTGCAATAAGTGGCAGTCACTCAAAACACAAGAACACACCCATTCTTCGGATTACAGGGTTCTTTACAGACTCGGGCGTAGGCACTACGGGCATATGTCGGTGTCCGTGAAAGTGACATGCTCGGCGTGTTGACAGCGCAGCTCTTGAAGCCTTGGCGCCACTGCGCCTCGGCTGTGCTCTGAGAAAGGCTGGCAAGGGGAGGGCGCGAGGTGGAAGGGGAGATTAGTCTGAGGCTCGGGTGCATTTGAAAGGCTATAATTCACGCGCAGGTGCAGTCTCGGGTACCGCTCCATCATTTGGGCAGGGGGGACGGCATCCACCCGGTAAAAGCCCCGTAAAATAAGTGGGGGGACGCCGTCCACCCGCGTAGTACCCCGACTCGAGCCCTGGTTAAGAGCAAACCTGCTACTGAATTGTTTGAACACAGCCCTTCAGAAGAACACTCGTGACAGTGTAACATGATCTTGTGCAGTGTAAGGCTGGCCTATCGAGCAATCAGGTATTGCTTGATGGGCTGGTCTGTAAGGTCAGTATGTGGGCCAGTTTTTTGTCTTATTGTGGGTCTGTTCTATTGTCTGTTGGGCCTGTTTTTACCGTTGGTTTCCCTGATAATAAATCAAACATTGGCTGCAGCAAGCTCAAATCCATGCAGTCTTCCATAGCTTGTGAAACACTTACACGGCGTGTCTGTACAAGTTCAAACCTGCCCATTTAGCAAACAAAGGCTACTTTTGTGAGCTATTTGATTCACTAATGTGGGCCACTTTTATTCTGTCTTGTTTTCTGTCCCAGTCCAACCTTGATCTTGTGATATAATCTTATATTTGATATGGCAACACATCAGTGGTCGCAGCTCCCGGCTGAAGACCTGTTTGCTTTTCACACAACTCTGCTTGCAAATTGTACATTTTTCAGATAAGTCTAAGAGATGGGACAGCCTTCGGACTGAAAATAACAGAATACAATGACAAAGGCAACTTTAAAGAAACACCAACGAAGTGGGGTCAGTGATAGCGTGGGTCCTTGAAGCACACTGCATGCTATATTCGCTGGTTGAGATGTATATGGACCCAGTATTATTATTTGTGATCTGCCGTTCAGGAAGGTGTTGAATCTGTTTAGCACCGTGTCTCTGAAACCCATTGTCCCTGCTAGGATCTTTAATAGTAAATCAAGGTTCGCCATATCAAAGGCAGCAACAAATGTAAATGTAAATG
This sequence comes from Lissotriton helveticus, assembly GCF_964261635.1. Taxonomy (NCBI): domain Eukaryota; kingdom Metazoa; phylum Chordata; class Amphibia; order Caudata; family Salamandridae; genus Lissotriton; species Lissotriton helveticus. The sequence continues at coordinate 1,176,387,905 of NC_136061.1, forward strand.
TCCAGTATTTGTAAAGCGCAAACAATTACCCGAAGGTGTCAAGGCACTGGGGGCCGTTGGGAAGATTAAGTGAGCGATTGCCCAGAGTCACATGGTGCTGGGCAGACCCCTGCTGCTGGAGCCGGGGATCAAACCGTGATCCCCAGCATCAGTCGCCCTGGCCGCTGCGCCACACCTCTTCCACAACAGGTCTAGTAATAGTAGAAGGCATGCTTCTCTATCATCCAGGATGTGGTTAATGTCTTCTGTTACTCTTAGTGTTGCCATTGTTATGCCATTCTGATGCTATGATCTTCTCTGAAGCCTGATTGAGAAGTCGGTAGTAGAGCCTTCAAACAAATATAGTTGTTCAGTTGGATGCATACGTATTTCTCGGTAGTTTTTCCCTGCCAAGGGAGGTTGGTTGGAAATTCTCCATTACCTTAGGATCAGCATTGGGTTATTTCAGAATGGGAGATATTTGGCCTACTTTCAGCTTGAGGGAGAGGGACCCTTGTGATAATAAGAGATTTATTAAAACAAGCTAATACAGAGCAAATAGCTGGAAGTTTCCTTTGATTATTGTTGAAAGGATGGTGTCTCGGAAACATTAACTACATTAAATATGAAATAACTAGGATTTGGCTGATTATCTTTTGGTGGTCATAGGGCCTAATGTCCTGGGCGGTGCCCTAGGTTTTTGAGGTTACCAAAGATGGCCTTACATTGTAGAACATACACCTAGACAATTAGGCTGATAAAATAATTGAGAAACCTATAAATCTCAGGTTATGATTGCCTCTTCCAGATTCAAAAGCTCAAGAACTTTCAAAGAAGTACATTTACAAAGTAGGGCGATCATTGCTGCAACTCTTCATTGATTGATGCATATGTGCCAAGCGTTGTCGCTGATATCTGTAGCAGGAAGAATCAGACTGACGTTCCACAAGAAGGGCCATCCATTTAATAGGAAGTGCATCCAGAGCGGAACATTAAAAAGTGTTTTGTATGACCTGCATGGGCCCATCATTGGTCATGTGTAGGTCATGTTATTAAATTGAATCTATTTAAATGACCAAACAATGTTTTAATGTGTTAGTTTAATACCATTAAACTAGTTTAGTTTCTACTCTATTACACACATTGATTTTAAGAACATCATTGTTTTCATTTAATTTATAAAAATATCCAGCAATTTATGACTCAAATTTGCTTTGTTCAGCTGTTGTATACTCTGTACTATTTATCGCTAGAGATCAGAGTCAGCTGACGTTTGGAGGATCTTCCAGAGATACCCTGGCTGTGGGTACCATGCTTTCCTTTCCCACGCTTTCTGTGAGGTGGCGAAGAACTGCACTCCGTTGGGTGTGAACACTCTGAGTCGGGTAGGAAAAAGCATTGCATATGTCACTCCCATCTTACTAATTCTCTAAGATGGTTTTTTACTGCTAGGAAGTTGGCTCTCTGAACATCTCCAGGGAAGTCCAGAAATATCATTATCTTGCTATTGTCAACTGACAATTCAGGTGTTTTTCCGAGCTTGTGCTAGTATACAGTCTTGGTCTCTGTACTAGAGCATTTTCGCCCCTGCAGGATATCGTGGAGCACCTGGACGAGGTGAGCAGGTCGGTATCCTGTGTGCTTGCTCAAAGGCATAGAAAGGCGACAGATTCTCCGGAGCTGAAACTTCTGTAATCTAGTTCTCGAGAAAGGCCACTGTATCCCTGCCTTCAATTCGTTTCAGTAGACCAATCACTCATATGTTATACCTCCTAGGTCGATTTTCTGAGTCTTTTGCTCCTAGGTCAAGTATGTCGGCTTTCCCTTCCATGACTGTCAATTTCTCATGCAAATTTGCCATGCAGGGGAGATGTCTGATATAGTTCTTTCAGTCGTGGTGACTCATTCAGTGAGCTGCCTGTGATCGTCTTTCAGTATTCCAAATTCAGCACCCAATGCATCCATTTTCATTTCTGGAGTTTCTCTTGAAGAGTTTCTTCCTGGAGTATATCCTGCAGTGTAGGACTGTCTGAGTCTCCTCAGCTGTCATCACAGTCTTCGGGTTGTGCCTCCGAATATGCAGGCTTGGGCAGCGTGGAGGGCCCTACATCCAGATCCTTTCTTCAGGTTATTTTACCCTTGGTAGTAGTGTCTATAGTCACCTATAACGCTCTGTGCCAAATTGCAGACCTCAGCGATAACTCTGAAGTAGGGTCCCTCTAGGAACCCAGATGTCTCCCAAGGTGGGAGTAGATGTAGGCTCACTGTTATCCAGGGGGCTCTCGTCGGTAGGCAAGTACAGTTTTGCTAGCTCGCACCTCTGCTCACTGCACCAGCAGAAGGGCTGGTGCTTAGTTCCTCTCCGGGCAATAGAGACAACGACTTCTCTCAGGGGATTCTTGTGCGTGTGGATATTCAGTTGCTGGTGTTGGGGTCCTCACTTATGCCACACCTCCCCAGAGCTGCTCGACAGTCAGGTCCCCTATTGTTGTGCCTGGAGCGCGTCAGGGGGAGCATCAAGAGCACCTAAAATAGAGCCCTTTGTAGACCAACGCTCCCTCATCCAATGGTCGGCCTTGTTGTGGCAGTGTTTTCTGTCTTGAAGTTACAATGGATCTAGGTGAGAACCATGAGGAGACCCGCAGTGGTGCTAAGTCGTTCGTGGAGCAAGTGTCTTTCATGGGCCTGTGGTAGCACAAGTGGGTCTGAGATAACGACAGAAGGGCCTTGTGCTTACGCTTCACTTCACCATGCAATCGTAGGCAATTCAGGAGGGAGTCATTGAGGGTATGCAAGCCCCAGCAAGCTCTTATAAGCTATGGTGTAGCCGGCTACTGGAGAGACACCGGGGGCTGTTGACAATGTCCAAGACTCATCAAAGATGCGGCGACCGCGACCTTTCAGTTGTGCCTGTAGTGAGCCACTTAGTGTTGGTTATGATGCAGGTTATGCGCTTGTTGCCAGCAACAAGCGGGCAAGTCGATCAGATTGGTTTCACCCAATGAAGGAAACAGTGAGGAGGGGGTGCACTGATCTCATGCCTCACTCCTACCTCTCTGTGGCCCTCTGCATGTGTCCACATCGGCAAGCCTCCAGGAGGGTCCTAGTGTTTGCCGAGAGGGGCACGGTCAATGCCCAGTAGGCCCGATTCTCCAGAGGCCTTCCTCAGTGGTACATCTTGTTACGGACGCACCGTTTCCTGCCCCGCCACTGCCAGTCTGCAGCACCGAAGGCAGTCCGGTTCTCTCGCTCATGGGGGATCGCCGTCCCAGCACATGGGCAAGCCCGGGTGGAGTCCCCCTCGACACCCAGGGCCTTGGGGAACCCTGCTGCCGCCGTCAGTCCTGCTCACCTCTGGGTATGCCTAGGAGGGTTGACGGCTGGGCTGGTAATGCTGAGATAGGCCCAAAGCAGGATCTCCACCGTCGGAACACCGTCGGTACAGTGCTGAAACTCCACTCCTTCTCTGCTCCAGCGAAGCCCATGGGGCAGAATTAGTCTCCCTCGCTGGGCCCCATGGTCATCTTACAGTGCGCTATCTTCTCGACCAGAGCTTGTAAGGCCACTTCAAATAGCCGAATTTCACGCCAGTCCAAGACATATGAGGCCAGATCACACTGGGAGGAACTCAGTAAAGATATTGGGGCTTCGTAGTCAGAGGATGCACAGGATTTGCAGCCGGATTCCAGTGGACCGTGGCAGAGCGCAGAATTACACAACTCCTCATGCTACCATCTTGGCCAAGCCACTCTCAGGTGGAGCACCAGCACAAAACCTAAGTCAATCTGGGCCAAAGTTTGCTTCCTGACTTGCAAAAATTGTTTCCCTGCTGACAGACCATGCATAATTTCTGAGCTTCACCCATCAAACAGACTTCTCATTAAAGCAACACATTGCAAGTAAGACCACAACAGCTTTATTCCAACTCACTCTCTTGAAGAAAGTGAAGATGTTTTTCCTGGAAGATGACTTCAGAACAACTCTACAAGTCTTAGTCCTCTTCCATCTGGACAGAGTTAACATCCTGTTCAGCGGTCTCCCAAATACCATACTAGCACCCTGAAAGGTGTTCTACAATGCAGTGTCACCGTTTATCAAGGGCTTGAAGAAATTTGAACACATCACCCCCACATGCAAATACCTACACCAGCCCCCCCTTCCAGGCTGAATCATCTGCAAGTCTTTTAAAGCCCTCAAAAACAAAACCACAGCTATCCTGTCAAACAAACTAGGGAGGTCTGAGGGACAACATCAAACCAGGAGCTGGGATATCGCCAGACTGGTGACAAAATATTACAGGAAGGAAAAATCAGAAGGCAAGCCTTCTCCGTTTATGCTTTCATGGTACGAAACAGCATCTGTGTCGACATCACATTAGCATTACCTCTCTTTTGCAGTTCAGAATAAAAGCTGAAGACACACATCTTCAAGGAACTCTCCCTCTGACCTGACAGTCTGCTCTTGGCCGTCCCCAATAATTGTATCTTCGTGGGAGCAAAGCCTTTGTTCAGTGCTCTGTTTTTCTCAAGATAGGTTCCTGTTCTACATATATCAGCACATACATACGCACATATGTAGACCTGAAAATATCATCAGACCCAGTACGGCACGTATTCCTTGAATCAAACAGATCAGCTCATGCCCAAAATGTTTCCGTCACACTGAGACAAGAGTAAATTTTGCCCTGCCCAAAGGATTTTCTAAAGACATTGTTAGGTTTAAGTTGAAAATACATTTTCCTTGTTCAACACAAAAGCCTTGCTGGGATACAGTGTTTTGTGGTAACCTTAGGAAATAGAAGCCTGTTTTTTCTATGACCCATCCACCATGAAACACCTTGCTTGACTGTTTCATATAATTTAATTCCATCTGGTCACTGTGTCACTGTGTCATGCCTGCCAAAACCCCTCCATTGAAAAATGTGTTTCTTGTGCCAACTAAACACAATTACGGGTGCCAGGCTGTTAACTTGCCATCTGCTTCCCCCAGTGCATATCTCAATTTGCCTAACATTAAAATATCTGCAATATCCTCCCTGTTGTTTTTGCTGATTAGTTTTTGCCAAGTTACCGGATTTGTTGACTTTTTTGGAGGTCATGATGAGAATGTCTTAAAGCTGATCGGATCATTCGGATCACTTAATCACAGAAACGTAACACGGGTTAAGTGTGATTTTGTCTTGTTGCAAAGTTGTTGCCCTTTTAACAAGGAGACCCAGTCAGTAATCCCAGTATTCCCAGTGTTGGCACTTAACAATTGTGTTACTGCAGGGAAATCATTTTATCTCTATGTTGTTCAAATTGAACATCTCAACACCTAAACAGTAGCGAATGATCTCAAAATCCATGCCCACTTCTGGTTTCTGTAATCCAATTTTAAACAAGCCCCATATACCAGGTTGTCCCGATTGTCCTTCCCATCACTTACACTGTGGCCTCTTGCTAGCTTGACTGGGCCATCATCCTTCTGTGGAGTGCTTTGTGAGAGAAAGATGTCCCCAGTTAAATTTCTCCCCTGGCGCCTGCAAGGGGATCTGAACACATGGCTTTATATTGTATAAATTGCAACTGCTTCAGAATGTTATTTTATCATGGGTTGCTTGAAAATTTGTTTAAAAATTTGCTGTAAAAACCATGGATTTTAAAGTAGTAAGGCTATTTTTAAACTTGTTGGCAAAGCAATTGTACCACTGAGTTTAGATTATTTATACTTGCCCCTTTTGTTGTTCCTGCTTTGACTATGAGTGTGTTTTATGTTTCTCTTCAGTGCTGCCCAACCCATTCCCACCTCTGACATCCCTGGGCTGACCCTACTTAGCTTGGTGATCATATGGCTAAGACTTACCAACTGTCCTTCCCACTTCTTTCCAGTGACCGACCCCCACTATCTTATAAACCTCTCATCACAGGAGTCCAACTAAGATGTCCAAGTAAAGAGCAGACAGGGAAAGAGGGTCTTCCTTTGGGCTCTTCCCTTCTTGTTCCTATTAGGGCCGCAAAGGACGTTGGGCTTTGATTCCTGCTCATGATCTCCCTTCCAACCTGATCCTCGCCCACACTTTTTTCCTTCTATTCATATACACCAACACTATTATTCAGGGGATCCAGATAACTGCTATATGAATTCTACGGGGTCACTCCTGGTTGGTCTCTCTAAAGCATGCTTACCCCGGCTTTCTATAACATGTGCATGCCTGTGGGTGATTCACCGGTCGTTTATGGGCGGCTTGATATAGCATGTTTAGTCAGGGTGCCTGCAACAGTGCAAGTATGTACGTCACTTCCTGTTTATGCCCGTGTAGTCTCTTAATAACATTTCCTATGGTGGCATTTCTTCTCTACATGCCTGTTGATTGCCACCCTATTAATCTGGATTAATTCTTTTTGCCTGTCTGTATCCTGCTCGTGCCTCTGGTTCACCCACCTGTCACTCATGGGTAGACCCTGTAGAACATTTTACTCCCAGCCTGTAACCATGCATTTCCGAGGGTTGCTTCCCTTTTGCAACTGGGTAAACTTTATATAATTTCCAGGACTGCACATTTCCTGTGCATGTTTATGGATTAATCACTTGTACCTCCTGCGGGGGACATTATAGATCATCTTCCAGGGATCAACCTCTTTACAGGGATTGGACGTTACAGTGGAACACATGGCAAAGCAGATGGGCTTTCATTATGGTTTTCCTTATTGGATAAGTGGGCTTCTCTAATGCTGTAGTAAGTGTTGGGGCATTAATGTCTGGGGCTTCTTTTTGAACAGGGAGTGATCCCCTGAAGAGCATGCGCTCCTGCTTCGAAATCATGGAGCAATTTTTTTACCCCTTACTTCAACATACACAACATTCACATGTGTGCACCCGAGGCACTTTTTTTTACTTGACTTGAGACACTGAGCAGGGTTTTGTGGTTCCGTGGGGCACACCAGGTGCATCCTCTTTTCTAAGCATTGTACTGTCAGCTCACTGAGCTGTATAGGACTGCCAGTGGTGGCGGTAATACCATTTCTAGGGGTAAAGCAAGCCACCTGTTCATGTATGGGAAAAGCCACCTACTGGCATTTCCTATATAATTCATGAGGAGCACAGATGTCTGTAGTATTCCTGCGCTATGATTCTTTCTCTATGTTACCATGTCCTAGCTGCTCAGCCTGTGAGTCGGTGTTCTGTATGGAATGTTGGTGAATGGGCCATGAGTGGAATGCCTGTGGGACTGGATGAGTGATGACAGTTGGTGGATGGGGCTGAACAGCTAGCAGGCTTCTCCTGGTGAGGCTGTTGATGAGGACTTACTGAGGATTTAAACTACCTGTTTATCTACCTAAATAAACCTACTTGGATTACATTCTACCAGCGTGTCATCACTTACTACATTAATTTTGGCTACGAGTTGAAGATGTCCCCATTTGTTGTGCAGGGTTTGGACCTTGTTTGCCTCTTTGTATGGAGAGCATTACTTAACAATGTTGTCCCTTGTAAAAGGGGGGCAGGACATTGGGTCTTTAGTCCCTTTAGTCCCCACTACATGTCTCCTTACATGGAGAACATATATGTAACATTGTTGTCCCTTGTTTAAGTTGGGGGCAGGATATTGAGTTTCAGTCCCTTTAGTCCGCACTACACGTCTCCTTACATGGAGAACATATATGTAACATTGTTGTCCCTTGTTTCAGTTGGGGGCAGGATATTGCATGGAGAACTTACATCTTGATGTTTATTTTTCCTTATTAGAGGAGGGGATAGGTATTCTGTATCCTTCTTTCCTTCTTGTCTTTAGTTCCTTACCCTCTCTTGATGCAGTATTCCCGTCATCCCTGGATCTGGGCTTTTGACTCTTATTTTAATGGTTCATTTTCTCTTTATGATGCGGGCAGTGTTTCCTTCATCTTTGGGTTGTGGACTGTTAACGTTTGTTGTACTTTCTTGTTTCTAGTTTTCCTTTCATGCTCATGTTTTAATGTTTTGTTTTTATTATTCTTTTGTTTATTAGGGAAGAGATATGTAGTATTCCTGCGCTATGATTCTTTCTCTATGTTACCATGTCCTAGCTGCTCAGCCTGTGTGTCTGTGTTCTGTATGGAATGTTGGTGAATGGGCCATGAGTGGAATGCCTGTGTGACTGGATGAGTGATGACAGTTGGTGGATGGGGCTGAGCAGCTAGCAGGCTGCTCCTGGTGGAGCTGTTGATGAGGACTTACTGAGGATTTATACTACTTGTTTATCTACCTAAATAAACCTACTTGGATTACATTCTACCAGTGTGTCATCATTTACTACAATGTCATGTTTGCATGTGTTACCCATGGGTAGCATGTAGACCAAGTGTCACCACATGTTGCTATAACAACACTGTAGTGCAATTCGTGTTAGGAAAAATTTAGAGATACCTATGATAGAGGGCTGGAGGCAAATTCAGGCAGTACATGTGTATTGCAGGGCTTACCCCAGAAATTCCAGGACTCCTTTGTAGTGGGTCAGACTGAAGAGTGTTAAGGAGAGGACAAAGAGTGTCTCTATGAAGCAAGGGGGTTTCCCCCCGCTGTACTCTGGCCTGATGACCCTCGAAAAAGAGCTATCACTTGAACGTTATGTGAATTTTGGCCTGTGTTAATTACGCCAACAGTCATTCTGCCTCCTGCACTGCAGCACTTAATTAAACAGCAGTGCATTTGTAGGTGGCAAAATGCCTGTCAGCAGGCAGAGTGGGGAGGGGGGCAGTGGCACGTAAAAAACAGCAATCACTGCGGGGCAAACACCGCCTCCCAGAATGTATCACTCGAACGTTATGTGAATTTTGGCCTGTGTTAATTACGCCAACAGTCATTTGCCTCCTGCACTTCAGCACTTAATTAAACAGCAGTGCATTTGTAGGTGGCAAAATGCCTGTCAGCCGAGTGGGGAGGGTGGCAGTGGCACGTAAAAAACAGCAATCACGGCGGGGCAAACACCGCCTCCCAGAATGTGTCCTGTGGCAAAATACCTGCCAATCCCCTCCAGCATCCAGTTAACAGGTAGTTAAGTAGGAAAGCCTCCCTTGTTTTTGTTTTGGGTTTCCCCTAACTGAAGACTCTCAGTTCCACCCTAACTTTCTGCTCACACTCTCTGACAAAGACCTTGGCTGAGTCAGCCTGGGTGGAATAAGCAAAAGCACAGGACATCAGGGAGCCAGTGTCAGAACTGCCTTTTGGAATCCACTACCACTCACTGCAACTGCTTTATAAATATGGGGTAACAACTTATAGAGAGTGTGACGATCCATTTCTTAAATCCAGGGCTCTCCACAACAGTAGTGATCACAAATTAACATTTGAGCTCCAGGGTTTGAGTAATTCCTGCCAACTCCCATTACTAGATTTGAGACCTGTAACCTGGGGATATTCAGCCTTCCCTGGGGGGCTATCTGAACCCTTCTATGAGGGACAGAGCTGACTGGTGGCTCAGGTGGGGCATTGGGGGTAACACTGCACGAAGAAGATGCTACTCTGAAGGATAAGGGGCTGTGAAGGAGGCTAGGCAAGATGAATCAATACAACCATTGTGACAGAAGCCTTGTGCCAAGAGTGTGGTCTGTGGGCCCCTAGGTGTCCCCACAGTATCAGCAGTCATATCAACACTTGAGCCTGAAGGTTTTATAAAATACAACAGGGTGTGAGTACCTCTGTGGACATTGGTGCCCAAAAAGGATTTAAGCTCTAAAGAAGTTTTGAATGCATTCAGTGTTTGTGCAACAAAGCAAACTGCTGTTGAGAGCGAAAATGACTATGAGAAATTGGGTTACTGGTTGAGGGTGGTGAAACCCTACTCAAGCAGGAACTACAGTCCTTGCCAGGGGGAGGCACAACAAACCCCACATTAACCTGTACTCAACCCTCTGGTAGCTTGGCACAGAGCAGTCAGGTATTTATGTAGTACTTCAAACAGTATTAAAGTGAAAACATAACCCAACAAAAACCCCACACCAATTTAGACAAATACAGTCAAATGTAATAAATAAATCAAGGCCAAAATAACAAAAATCCAATCAGCAGAAGTGAAAAATAGCACCAAAAAGCCTGAAGCACCACGCATGGCTCATCGATCGTGGGTAACCAGGAGAAAGTCACAAGTTCAGCCCAACTGCGATGGAGTGCTGATCGGATTTACAGACCAGTTTAATCCTGCTGAAAAGTTACCTTCTCAGTCCATTGCAAAGCAGCCAGTTCTCTGTGGAGAGGGCCACGAAGAGCAGGAAAGTGTTGTGGATGGTTGGTGATGTAGAGCAGACCAAGCATCGTAGATGTCGCCACTGTGGCACGAAGATCCTGGTGTCGTCGCAAATGGAGTTTTGCGGTGATGCTCCCAGCGAGTGGTTGAGGCTACAGTGAGAAGGGCAGTGCCAGCGACAAGGTTTTGGCACCATCAGGATCATTTGTGGTTGCAAAGAACCCAAAAACTTTAATTCAGCTCCAGTGAGGACACACAAAGGGTCCAGACCTGAGGGGCACTATTGGGTGCCAGGGTCTTGCTCCAGCTGAATCTGGGTGCTGGTGCAGGTGGTTGGGAGCCTGTTATGTCCATTTGTCTCCCTAACAGGAGGTCATCAGACTAGCCCTTGGAGTCACTCTGGGATTCCTGGATTCAGGTGCAGGTCTAATCCCTCTGTCTTAGGCAGGAGGTCAATCTGGCATCTGGGCAGAAGTCCAGCAGAGAGGCAATCCTTTCAGCAGCCCAGCAGTCTTTTTTTCCTGACAGAGTCTCAACAGGTCCAGAAGTGTACTGAAGAATTGGTATCTGAGGTCCAACATTTATACCAGGTACTTCCTTTGAAGTGGGAGAAGCTTCTCCAGGTTTCCCTTTGAAATGCACAGCGTTCTTGCCTCCACTGCTCTGGCTCCCGACTAACTACAGAGGGAATGCAGCTCTTTGTGTGGAGGCAAGTGTAACTAGGGCCATGCCCAGCTCCCATCCTGCAAGTGACGACCCTTCCAGGCACACCTAAGCTTTCTATTGTGTGTGGCTGTCTAGGTACAATACACAAAGCCCAACTGTCAGCTATAGCTAGTCATGTGACCCAGAGACAGGCTGCAAGCACTAAATGGCTAAGTCAGACAAATGACCACTTACCAAAAGTGGCATTTTCAAAATTGTAATTTAAAATCTGACTTTACCATATGAGAGTATTTTTCATTGAGAAACCAAAGACACCAAACACAAACTGGTCGCCTGTTCCCATTTGGAAGTTACAACTTATTAAATGTTATACGGTAACTCTAATGTTATCCTACGGGAGGGGTAAGCCTTGCATTAGTGGAAAAAAGAATTGAAGAGTTTTTCACTACCAGGACATGTAAAACTTAAAAGTGAATGTCCAATTTTTCAGATACACTGCACCTGGCACTCTGGGTAGTCCAGGGCCTGCAGAAGGCATGACTTATGTGTATTAAAAAGGTAGGTTTGAGGAGACTGGGTGCTTCTTGCTGCCAGGACTCCAGACAGGAAGAGGACAGAGGAGAGGACCAAGGACAAGCGGCAGCTGACTGTACCCACATAAGTGTTTTTTTGCCTTTTCATTCCCTCCATTCCCACCCGGTTTCCAAAGCAGAGGCAGTGAAGGCTGTACTGCTGAAACCTAGTAGTTTCCAACCTTAAAAGGAGACGAGGGAACTAGTGGTTCCCAACCTTGAAAGGAGACGAGAGAACCATATGTTTAGTGGAGCAGGACACTCACTCATTTATAGCAGATGTCCTGCATCTGCCAAACACTAAATGACCCAGATGTACTTAAGCTGGTTTGGTCAGCCATACTCAGATTCTAATGACATGATTGGCATGTGATTTTCTGAATTAAGATGTGGTCAAATCTTTATTTTACATCTTAAAATATCCATTATAGCTATGAAATGTGACCACTAAATACACTTTTTGTGTCCACCTTTTTCAACAAAAACTCAGCGATCTTCAAGAGGTGTTTTGTCTGCCATGTCCGTTATGCAAATGATCAACAATGATAACCCTCCACCAGAAATAATGTGTTAATAGTTACACTTGCAAAGTGGAGAAAGACCTCAAAAAGCTCAAATAAGTTTCTTCATGCAGACAAGGCGATTTCTATGATTAGAGTTAAAAAGAGATAGAAATCTGCAAGATTGAAAAGATGGAATGACAAATATTAAAGGGTGGGTAGGTGGCCTGAAACTCATGGTAATGTGATCGAGTATCATAACCAGATGCAAATGTTGGTGTCTGTAGTGGGAAACAGCCTTTACAATGAGGTTTTTACCACGTTGTACCTTTACCACGCATGTATTTACCACATATATGCCTTTACAATGCATGCCTTTACCACGCATTTAAGGTAAGTTGAAAGGTGTGGGGGTTTCGCCCCACAAATACACTTTTTTAATATATATAAATATATATTACAATGAGTGGTAATGGCATTCGTTGTAAACGCATATGCGTTCTAAAAAATGCAGGGTAAAAGATGTGTTGTAAAGGCATGCAATGTATTTCCCTGCTTTGTTTCATCATACAACCTGCTGTACTGTATGATGGTTTAATTGTTATGATTGCCTGCATGTTGGGTGAATGGACTGAGAGCTTATTGTGGTTGAGGTAATGAAGGACTGGTTTGGGACGAAGTATAAGTCAATACTCTGCATTTTGGAAGTCTGACTAATCCTTATCACGTAACTATGACACAACTTGTTGAAAAAAAGTGGCAGGATAGTTATATTTTGGTGTGGATTAATCCAGAATTTCTGCATCTGTGCAGTTTGTAATCCATACATGGAGGACTAATGATGTTTACGGTCAAACCTTGACAGTAGTAATAAGAAATGTCCATTCTTCCCTGTGGTGTTGTTGAAGGGGATGGACTAAGCTGGGTTAATGGAATGCTTACCTTTTAATGGTGTTGTAATGAATGGTCATTTAATTAAATGTCTTTGATGGTCGTTGATGGACAATGGTGGAGGCTGTATTTGGTTGCAATTTGGTGGAGTACTTTTTAGTGACTCTTGGTGGGAAATGGTTGTGCTCTGGGCTGGTCATTCAATAGGAAGTTTATGATTTCTGTTCATGGGAAATGCTAGTGGTTGTACAGGATGATGGATCATAATTTAATGGAGAAGTAATTGATGGAAAATTCATGTGGTTTACTGAGTGGTAATTCAGTGTTTTATTCCTAATGGCTGTTGATGGTACACAGTGGTGACTATTTAGGATGATCATGTACTGGAGTATTTTTATTGCTCTAGATGGGAAATTATGATGGCTGTATGGGAGGATCATTTAGTGAAGTATTTCATGTGGTTGCCGATGTAAAATGTTTGTGGTCACCTTTTATGGGCTATTTGTGATAGCTGATTTTGTTTGTTACACTTGATGGCCTTGATGTGGAACATTCATGCTTACTATAATAATAGATGATAATTTGACTTACTGATTTAGCATTTTGTTGGTTGATTGAGAATAGGAGCTGGGAGAATAATAATCATGGAGAATGTCGGCTGTCGTACAGATTGACAGGCAGTCAGGACATGCTTTAGCGCTGGTGGTGCCTGGTGCAACATTATTTTTTGGCGACCCCCCCATCACCTTAACCTTAGAATCCCTCACTACCAAACAGCAAAGGCGCCCCTCATCTCTCCATGGCCCCTCTCTAACATACATTTCATTTTTTTAAAGCTCTGGTAAAAGCTGGCTGTATTAATCCACTCAGCTATCCACATAAAACACAGATCTGTTCTTTGTAGCTGACATTAACCCTTTGTGCTACTTTATGGCGAGTCAAAACTGCCACTAGACAAAACTCTGATCTCTCCTTCCAGCAGGAACATTAATCACAAGAGTTATCTTGACAAAAAGTAATTGCTGCCTGAAAGCTGAAACTACAAAGAACTCTGTAGCAGGTGCTTTTAAATCGTAATTTATTGCTAAACATTGCGGCCTCCCCTGAGGGCAGTACCCCCCCCCCTTCCAGGTCAACGCGTAGTGTGGCTGCACCAGTTGCATGCACTGCCCTGAAGCTTGCGCTGCAGTCAGTGGTAGGCCATAGTAGCAAAAAATAATTAATTGCTGGGTGTTAACTAGACCTGAAACATTGACAGAAGGTTTGGATCCGGGAGCACCGTCTTTGGTTAGATTTTACATTTGTGCTAGTGTTTTTACGGTAATAAAATAGGCTAGCCTCAGTTAAACACATTTGTAGCCTATATTTGAGCGGTGACTGAGACGTGAGGATGGATGTGATGGATGTAAAAGTGTTATATATTTTAAGCTAATTTGAGTGAGCGGCGACAGTGGCAAGAGATGAGCAACTACTAGTTGTTTTGATCCCAAAACACAATAAACAAAGAAGGAGTGCTCCAAATTCCAAAAAGATTTTTCAGTCCAATGCTGTAGTCCCAAAGTTCTTTATTTCCTGATTAATCCATTTTTTTCTGTTTTTTTCTTTTTGATCAACAGAACAAAATATCCAATTCTTGAGATGACAATCATATACGATAACAGCCTACGCGTTTCGTCCTAGATGGACATCATCAAGGCTCCAATTTCATCGAGATCCTGTCATCCAAGTTCTGCACATCAGTTTTCTATCACATCTATTGTTCTCTCTCTTCTCTATTGTCTTTATTGTTCAATCACTTTGGCCATTCATTGGCTATATTCAAATCTCAGCGAAGTATATCCAGTTCCAGGTACTTCTGGATGACAGTTGGGTTCCCAACTGACCCAAATTCGCTATCCTCTCTTTCCAGTCTTGTTTCCCAGTTCTCAGTAATTCTCTATTTATTCCAAACCGCAACGAGATCAGGTGCTTTCAGGGTGGTATGGACTGTAAAGAGAGAATAGCGAATTTGGGTAAGTTGGGTCACTTTTGCCAGAAGCTGTTGTGGTTTTTGCCTCGGCTTTTGAGGCACATTTTTATGCATGAAAATGTATTTTTTATTTAGAGGTCGCTTATTTCGAGGTCGTGCTTTACAAGCTACCATAGTATGTTTTCCCCAGGGATGCCAGGAGCGATTATTTTGTTTTTATAACTGTTAAGATTTGCTAGGTCATTTAACCTGTGAGCAGAGCATGGTGCTATCTTTATAGCATGCCAACAATGATCCCTGGCCCATTTGCTGCTTGTCCAGTGGCCTGAACAGACAATAACATATATATATTGTCCAATTCTTTTTCTGTTTCTACTTCTGTCGGCTTTTAAAGCTCTTAATGCTGGCTAGAAAATGTGTTCCTCTAACACGAAAGAAAGCACCTCAGCACACGTTCTTATTTCTTTGGGAAATCTACCGATATTTCGCAGTGCTTTAACAGTTTAATTTAGTTTTCCATTGGGATGCCTTTCTGTTGGATGCTGGCGTACTTTGGACCAATCAGTCCTTTGCTCTATTGGAACATGCTTTGCACTATGAACAACACTTTAACCTAAATGGGAGAACTCAGTTACTTTAATTTATTTTTTGACAATTGCCTATGATCCGTGTTGCCCTTCTGCATTTAATACAATAATTGTATAAATGCATAATGTTTTGTTTTCTTCATAATGCTAGTTTCTTTCCCAATGCACACAGTTTCACGTGTGCTATTTTGTAAGAAAAACAGAAGCAATATTTTTCCTAGTTAGCTTTGGACCTTACTGTTTTTTCGAACGGCCATGTTCTTCTTAATGAACCCATAATTATTGGATTATTATGAACCCTATATAAAATTGTATGTTATAACCCGCTGAGGATGGAGCCTGTAGTAAACAGCGGCTCAAAGGTCACATTTGTCTCTTGTCCCTATGCATGCTTATACATTGACTTTTGCTGTCATTTTTCTGGAAACCGATTTGCACCCCTAAACATATTATGTAGACATAGTCACAGCAGACTACAAGCTAAAAATAATATTTTTGAGGGATTTATGTGGCCAATAAATGCATACTCTTGTAATATCCTTGGTTAAAAAACAGGAGGACTTTATTTCATAATTGTTATATTGCTTATACCAGCACTGAAGCAAGTGCTTTATTGGTATATATATATATTTCATCTTAATTAATTTCTTCTTAATTGTTTCGTAAATTGAACTATATATATATTTTTATGTATATACATAAAGTAAATGTTATATATAAATTATAATGTGTGTGTGTGCCTGAAACCTGTTTGAGAATGTTTCGAAATATATTGATTACTTCCAGCATCCTTTAGTAATGACGCTGCCATCTTACGTGAAAAGACACATCAGAGTTTTTGAAAAGGGTATTATGATCTCAAATCAAAATTATCTTTATTCGACTGTCAACAAGTGCAGTCATAAAAGCACATAAAATACGTTTATAAACAATTCATTAATAAAAATTAATACAAATTGCAACAGACATGTAGAAAAGGGCAATCACAAAAAGATTAAAAGATGCTGTAGTCCAATGTGAGTATACTTATTTAGGACATAGTTGCTTGTATAATACAGTTCATCTTGGGATCAACCTTCCATGCTTAGTCTGAACTTCAGGGCTGTTTTTAAAAACTTACAAGTAAAAAAAGTGCTATCGCCGTGCAACATTTGGAGATATAAAAGTGCTGGCTTAATTTGCACAAAGTTCAACTTTTTAAGCAAAGGTTTTAAAAACATACTTCGTGGTCTCGAATAAAAAGTGCACAGGAATAAAAAGTGAGCCAAATCTTGCGGAGACTTATTGTCGCAGCCGCAAGGTGGCAACACTTGACCTCTATGGGCTCCACTCGGTACAGCTAACAACAGATGATAAATACCAAAGCGGAATCTGCTCAGCAGGAAGCGCTCATGTCTAGATATATTCCAGGATAAATATGGTTCAGAGCGCACACAAGTCTTAGTTAAAATATGGCTCCTTACGCTGGCCTTCTTCAACTCAGTTACTTCCCTATCAAGATGTCGGTTTAGTAGAAAGATATCCTTTACAGAGTTAACATCTTTCTTAGTAATATGCTGAGGTGTTAGGTAAAGGTCCAACCTGCCCAGATCTTTACAACAGTTTCTAATGTATTTCAGCCAGGGTATCTTGAGTTGCCCTTCCCAAGTAAGGGCTTCGGCGAGAATATTATGGGTCAGTGGTATTGAGACATTGAGCCAACAGTTCAACCAACAGAGCAGAGGACGTACAGCAATTTTATCTCCTAGGTACGATGTGCCTAATTCCTCATGAACGGAAAAATTAGAGGTGCTTTTTGGTAGACTCAGGACCTGTTTCAGGAAGTTATTTTCAAGAGTTACAAGGGCGTCTGCTGGTAAAAAGCCCCATAGTTCACTTCCGTAACAGGCAACCGCAACGCTTTTTGCTTGGTAAAGCTTCAATACGGCGGACACTGGAGTGTTACCCATTTTGCGTGCCAAATCCATTATTCCAGTGTTGGTCCTTAGGATTTCACCTTTCTTTTTAATTATGGCAGGGCCCCAAGTAAGTTTGTGATCAAACAGAACTCCTAGGTAAGAGAAGGTTTTTGTTGATGGTATGTTCTCCCCGTTAACTGAGAAGGGGTAGCGTTTTTTTGGAGCTGAGCCTACCGTCATAACAAAAGATTTGGAGTTGTTGATATTCAGGTCACGTGAAGTCATAAATTGAAGAAAGGAATCCAATAGCTTTTGCAGTCCGAGTGCAGTTCTGGATATAGGAACGGCATCGTCCGCATATAGCAGAACCGGCACGCCCTTTTTCCCAATACGAGGATAATCCGTGTCAGTTTTTAAAAGGTGTTCTTCGAGTCCATTTATATATAAGTTAAAAAGAAAAGGTGCTAAAATACAGCCCTGCCTAACCCCCCGGTTGATTTTAAAGTCTCTCGTTACTTTCAGATCTTTTGTGTAACGGACATTGGCACGAGTGTCGTTATGGAGGTCAGCCAAAAAGTTGATCAAATTATTTTCAACACCCATGTTTTGCAATACTTCCCAGAGTTTACTCCTATCGACACAATCAAAGGCCGAGGAAAGGTCCATGAAGGCCATGTATAATGTTCCTTCTCTGGCTTGAGTGTATTTGCCACTGATTAAATATAAATTCAGACATTGAGTAGTTGTAGCATGTCCTGGTCTGAATCCATACTGGACGGGGGTCATTATATTGTTATGTTTGGCCCACGCGTTCAACCGGTTTAAAAGGATCCCCCCCACTACCTTTGCAACTGAATTTATCAGAGAAATTGGTCTATAACAGGCCGCTTTTGTTCTGTCACCCTTTTTATATACAGGGATGATAGTAGATGCTCCCCAGGACTTAGGAGCACCCACTACGGCCCCAGCGTTAATGACAGCTGTGAGAATTGGGGCCCAAAAAATGTTGTTATATTTGAATAAGTCCGGTGGAAGACCGTCTGGGCCCGGAGCTTTATTGCTAGAAAGACCATGAATCCCTAATTCAACTTCTTGGGTGGTAAATTGTAGTGGAGTACTTTCGGGAAGATGAAGTGATTGCAAAGTCTGTGGAGCGTCACTCTTAAAAATGGAGCTGAAATGGGAAATCCAGTCATTCTCGGGTATGACTGTTCCAAGGCACTCTGCATTCGGGTCATCAAAGAGTGGTTTATTGATTATACTCCAGAACTTCGAGCTATTGCCCAAGGTTGAAGGATCAAGCAGAGACTCCCAAGTTTTAGATTTTATAGACTTTTTACAAGATGCAAGGGCGTTTTTGTATTCTGCACGGAGGGCCTTGATGAGTGCAGAGTCTCTTGGCTTGTTCTTGAGGGCAGCTTTTAGTTTTCGATTAGCTAAGGAACAGGCATGATCAAACCATCGAGGGTATTGGACAGTTGTTCCCTTAACAGGTACTGTCAGCAATTGATCAATCCTTTTCGACACCACTGCAAAGGCAGATAAGATGGATTCTGGGGGAGCGGAATTTGAGGCACAAAGCTTGAGTTCGGTTTCACAGTGCTTAACAACAGTCTCATACAATTTGTCACTGTTTATCAGATTCCATTTCAGGCGGCGGTTATTGTTGACCGGCTTAAGTACCCCTGGATCCTTGATGTTTTTTCGGAGTACAAAGGGGCCGCGTTGTAACTCAAGATATAAAGGGTTGTGGTCACTGTGAATACTTTCAAGGATGTCAAAATTTAGAACCTGTTGGGCCACACCAGCTGAAAGAAGGATGTGATCTATGAAAGAACCTGACTCAGATCCTTTATAGGTAGGATTTTTGAAGGTAAAAGAGTCGTCTTTCAAGGATAGTGCCATGGTCAGATTCATGGTGTCCATTAAGGTATTCAGTTTTGTTCCGCGATGGCAGTGAGTAAAGTGAGGACCTATTTCAAGTCCACAGCCCAAGGAACCCAGAGATGTTTTAAAAGGGCTTCCGCAAATGTGCGTGTTAAAGTCACCAAGGAGTATTTTATCCTGGGGCAATTTTTTCCGATTATCACTTAGGTGATTTAGAAGAGAGTCGATGTTACATTCACTCGGAATAGAAACAGAATTGTAGAAGTTGACCAAGGTTATTCCTTTCTTCCCCTTTCTGAGGACCAGGATCTGGATGTTCCTGCTATCCAGCTGCACACAGTTAATCTCTGCTATAAGAGACAGACTAATAAATATTGCTAAGCCCCCCTTTGCCCTACCACTAGGCGATGGTGATGCATGAACAAAGAAGCTATGAAATCCCTCGATAAAGATATTACTGTCTACTAGCCAGGTTTCCTGAAAACATAGGATGGTGTACTTCTTGACAAAGGATACCCACATCGGGTCATTAATTTTAGAGGCCAGTCCTGCAATGTTCCATGACAGTATTTTGATTAGGTTGGAATCATTATGACCTGAAGTTAATGCAGGGATTACGTTAGTAGAATGATGCGATTGTGAGTTAACATTTGTTACTGAGTTCATCCTATGATATGTGAAGGTAGATGAGTATTGAGGGGCTGTAGAGATAGAGAGACTACATACTTCAGATAACGGAGGGGCAGGATTATGAACTACTGGGGGGCTAGCTAAATAACTAGATCTCGTCATATTAGGAATATTAGCTAAGCTGACCTCAGGGGTATTATGATCTATTAATGATGTGTTTAGATGTAACTTCACTTTACAACAGCATTTACCACAAAGATGGTATAAACGCAGTGACGCTTTTTTTAACCCCTTCTACGCTCATGACGAGTTCCGCTCGTCATGGGCGTAACCTGCGCTACGCGGATGACGAGCTGACCTTGTCACGTAATGCGGGATTTTTAAAATCTTAGCGCGCAGCGGGAAAACCGCTAGCGCGCATGCGGTTAAGATCTAGACTAAAAAGAGTTTATTTACATAACAAAATGTTGGTGAAAATGATTGATTGGTGCCTGACATGTAATATATTTCTATTCAACAACTAATTATTCCAACAGCTGTGCAGCACTGCAATAGGCACTTGCTTCGACCCCAGCTATGCTATTTGCATTTGGGCTGGTAGGAGGAACAGCTGATCAATGGTAATAAAGTGCAAACATGGACTTCCAACATTACATTGTGAGTGAAATATACAGATGACCTGTTCATCCTATTAAAAGGTGATACAAACTCTGCCAGCAAATTTTGTAAAAGAAATCAGTGCCAACAATCTCAACCTAACTTTCATGAGTCGCATCAGTAAAACAACCATAGACTTTTCAATTAAAATTGGAGGTGATAAACTCTAAAACAGGGGTCTCCAACCTTTTGTGTAGTCAGAGCTACTTCTGGCCAGTGAAAATCGCCGTGAGCTACTGAACCCAAAGCAACTCGCGCATTTTTCAGAGAGACTCCCCATGCCTAGTTTCATTGACTTAAAGCCTAATTTCATCAGAGCCCATACTGTGGTTTGAACAAAATACCCAAGACAGGCCTGACTTAAGAGTTCCCTAGAACACCAAAAGGAATGACTTTGGATTTGTGACACTTCAAGACATTTCAATTAATAGGTCCAAAATGAAGGGCCAACATTTCAGAGACACTGCTAACGAGTAAAAATTACAAAACGATAAAGTAGTACTATCACAAAATTTGCTGCAATACACCATATAATTTGTCTTTTTTTGCTGCATGATTTTGTCAAACTTGCTGCATAATTTGGTCCCCCAGTGCCACATAAAACCAGTGGCCCTGAACCATGACTTAACAGTCATGCCCCCTCAATCCAATGCCCCCCATACCCCTCTACTCCCCCCCTGCCTCATCATGAGCTTGGCCTTGACTACTGGACACAGATAACTGCAGAGTTGTAAGAGGCAGTGGTACCCAAGGGCTTGTGGAAAGTGAGCAATCAGACAGCAGCACGAAAATCCTACTGCTGATCCTGGCTGTATCTATTTCTACCTGCCTGCCATGTAAAGGTAACCTATACACGTGCCTTTCAACGTTTTATTGCTTTTATTGTATTGCCTGTATTATCATTGTTGTGTCTGTGACTACTGTTGTCTGTCTTCCCCCGCTGCCTGTACTTGGTCCGTGCCCCTTTTTCTTCCCTCTGTTCCCCTTGCTGTCCCCGTGCTCTCTCTGCCCGGTCTTTCCTTCTGTACCCCTCGCTGCCCCGAGTCTCTGCCGGGTTTTCCCTTCTGTTCCCCTCGCTGCCCCCGTGCCTCTCTGTCCGTTCTGGCTTCTGTTCTTAGCTGCCCCTATATTTTTGTATTCTGTATTTTGCCTCTGTGCCTTTCGTTTTTTGTGCCCGTCTGCCCTCTGTGCCACTCGTTTTCCCTGTTTTTTGTGCCCTTCTGCCCTCTGTTCCACTCGTTTTCCCCTTGTTTTTTCTGCCCTTCTGCCCTCTGTTCCACTCGTTTTTTGTGCCTTTCTGCCCTCTGTTCCACTCGTTTTTTGCGCCTTTCTGCCCTCTGTTCCACTCGTTTTCCCCTTGTTTTTTGTGCCCGTCTGCCCTCTGTTCCCTTCGTTTTTTCTGCCTTTCTGCCCTCTGTTCCACTCGTTTTTTGTGCTTGTCTGCCCTCTGTTCCACTAGTTTTTCTTTCGTTTTTTGTGCCCTTCTGCCCTCTGTTCCACTCATTTTTCCTTCGTTTTTTGTGCCCTTCTGCCCTCTGTTCCACTCGTTTATTGTGCCTTTCTGCCCTCTGTTCCACTCGTTTTTGCTTCATTTTTTGTGCCCTTCTGCCCTCTTTTCCACTCGTTTTCCCCTTGTTTTTTGTGCCTTTCTGCCCTCCATTCCTCTCGTTTTTTGTGCCTTTCTGCCCTCTGTTCCACTCGTTTTTTGTGCCTTTCTGCCCTCTGTTCCTCTCGTTTTCCCCTTGTTTTTTGTGCCCTTCTGCCCTCTGTTCCACTCGTTTTTTTGTGCCCGTCTGCCCTCTGTTCGACTCGTTTTTTGTGCCTTTCTGCCCTCTGTTCCACTCGTTTTTCCTTCGTTTTTTGTGCCCTTCTGCCCTCTGTTCCACTCGTTTTTTGTGCCTTTCTGCCCTCTGTTCCACTCGTTTTTGCTTCGTTTTTTGTGCCCTTCTGCCCTCTGTTCCACTTGTTTTCCCCTTGTTTTTTGTGCCCCTTCTGCCCTCTGTTCCACTCGTTTTTCCTTCCTAACCGGCGCTCTCTGACGCCTTGTCAGCCATCCCTCCCACGGGAACCCTAATTCCACCATTGAGCTTACCTGCGGTGGAAGGCACGTCTCCTACTGCTCCGCGCTGGCACCCGACGATGATGCCACAAGAGTCAGACTCTCACGAGAGGAGTCTGCAGCTCCACAAGAGGAGCGTCATCCTCTTCGCCCGCCCCCACCCCAGCTTAGCTCCAATCCGAGCAGGTGGTTTGGGTGAGGGCGGGCAAATGGAGCCGGAAAGGCTGAAGGGCTACACGAGCTACTCCCGGGGTCTCCGCGAGCTACCGGTAGCTCGCGATTGACCGGTTGGAGACCCCGGCTCTAAAAGTACCACTACAGTTTATAGGAAAAGTACAGCAAGGAACACTACACTCCATGCTAGCAGCTCACATCCAACCCCTTTAAAACAGAGTATACCATATGGGGAATTGATGAGAGCAAAGCCAATCTGTAGTAGAGAGGAATCTTTTAACAACACACAGGCTGAGAGGATAAAAAGGTTGAGAACAAGGGGACATTTAGAAAACACTTTGATGACAGCCAAGAGAAAGATATCTAAGTGCAAAAGGGATGAAGTATTGTTCAAACAAAAGACCCCTAAGATAGGGGAGAGGAAACGCAGATGCATCACAACGTACAACATCAAACATGCACAAATTTGGAAGGCACCGTATAAAAATTGGCACTACATCAGGGATGACCCGGTCATAGGACTGTTAGTGGATAAGAAACCAGCAGTAACAGGAAAGCACAATCTATTAAAGATAAGTTAGTCTGTAACAATGTAACTAATGACAAACAGCATTGGTTGCAAACAAAAAGAGGATTCACAAAACGCAGTCAGTGCAAGGCCTGTGTACAGGGAAAGAACATCACAGACCTTATTACTCGTTTGAATGAGAAAATACAAATTAGCCATGCACTCAATTGAAAGACTGAGTACACTGTATAAATTTTGCAGTGCCCATGTCCTAAAATGTACATAGCCAGCACCATGTTACAGGTGCATAATTGCATATTACAACATCTGAGAGCCATAAAAAAAGTGTAATGCAAATTACTCCGTGGCAAGACATTTCATGAATGTCCCTATTGGTGACTCTAAAGGGCTGACTTACAGTGTTATAGATTGTGTTCCCAAAACCCTGAGGGGATAAGGAGAAGGTTCTGACACGGTTAGAGTCAAAATGCATTCTCAGAATGGTTACCATGGAACAGAATGGGTTTAACATCGATGAGGAAATGTACACTCTTTTGTGACTGCAGTAAATATGGAACTTTGCAATGTTTTAAATGTATTTGTAGGCTAGGTCACTCTTATAAACACTCTGCTTAAATTTTCTTATGTGTTATACCATGGGTACACAGTTGATAGGCAGGAGGCAGCTAAAAAAATGGAAATGATGTAATACTACATTGAGAAATGGTAATTTGAAAGAGATACACAGTGAAGTTAATGAGAGTCTATCAAAGCTAAGATTTGTTTTTCTTTTAAAACCCATTGGGGGCATCGTGATGATTCTATAACTGGTATGCAGGAAGAAATAAGTGGTTTTTTTCAGTATGACATGATAAGGAAAATTGCAGTTTTTTAAAAATTTAGTTTAAGTGTACATGCTTGTTGTTCGTTCGGCCATTTGGGCTGCAATGTTTGAAAAATCTTGATTTTGACATAACCCCAATACTTGATTTACATTCCACTAAAAGCCCACTTGGGGTAAACCCGACAACTGGGGAGCTGTATTTCACTTACATCATTTCTTTCAGAAGATGAGTGACGTGAGACACCTGTTTAATACGGCTGACATGTAACGCCTGTTTTCAATGTTTGTCCCAAGAACTAGAAACAAGTGTAGTTATTTGCTATTAATAGCACCACATCAAGTTGTAACATGTAAGGTTTGCTGTCTAATAGGTTAAGTATTCCTGCACTTGTAACCTTGTTAAAACATGCAATTTTCTTTCTGACAACGTTTGCTAACATTTCACTGGCAGTTCGAAATTGGGCCTGTCTATACAGATAACAATGCAGCCTTTCTTTATGTCAATAATGGGTGTGGGGTGTTTAAAAATATGGAGTGTTCACTTAGTTTGTGTCGTGACAAAGGCAGCGAGTGCATAAACGCGTCTGATGGCTTTTATCACTTCCATTCAGAAATAAAGTTTATTGAACAAATTCTGCTGCTTGGAGTGCTGTTTGGGGGGAAACCCTATGTCTGGATTTTTGTTTGATCTATCTATCAACCTAGCTACCTATCTATCTATCTATATTCACTGAAAGAAACAAAGGTTACAGGGACATCGCGATTTTACTTGTACACAACCAGTGAAATTCAGCTGTTATAGTTACCCGAGCTAACTGTAACTTACGCCCCTGCAATGCCTTGCTTATGACCTCACATATTATATTACTCATGACATGGTCAGTGACATCACTGATGACATCTCAAATGACATCACTGATTGAATTTAAAATAAATTGAAAGGGGACATGCGGCCCCACTCCTGGGCCAATTTCTGCCCAGGGACCCCATCCACAGGGGCCTGGCAGCAATTCCAAAAGGAAGCCCCCCACTCCTGGAGCCATTAATGGCCCAGGGGACCCCATCACCCAGGGCTGGCTCCAGCTATGTCCTGGGGTGCCCACTCCTGAAGCAGAGTGATCTCTCTGCCTGTACTGGCTTCAAAAAGGAAACTTGTATTTGCTGTCACTTGGCGGGAGCAATTTCAAATCTGCCACTAAGTGAGAGCAAACATGAAGTCCGCTCCCTGCTGGTGGAAGCTTTAAAAATGCTCTTGCCAGCTGAAAGTGGACCTCAGATTTGTTTCCTTGCATGTAGTGATGTGGGCAGGGAAACAAATCTGAATATTGCCCCCACCTGCAGGGAGCAGCATTTGTAGCTGTTCCGTGCTTGAGGGAGAAATGCATGTACAAAGACTCAACTTTCGTTAGCTGCAGCTTCCTTCTAAATAACTTACATTTGCCTTGGGCTTTATTGTTTATTTTAATGCATGATCTAGGAATACCAAAGGAATTATGTGTAAGCGAACACGCACAATGAATTGTTGCATGTGTCGTCGCTCTTTGACAATAAGTCATAGTAGTTTAATGTTGGAGGTTTTCCTCTTTCAGCAAAAAAAATAAATTATTATTTTCAATATGTGGGAATTTCTGGGGAATAGCATGACCGTCATGTATATATATTCACTGATTTACTGGAAAAAAAACAAAGGTTAAAGTAAAGTTATAGTTGTGTGAAATGTTCAATAACAACAAGTTTTAAACTCTGAAAACCACAGCAATTCACCAGTTATAGTTATCCCAAGTAACTGTAACTCATGCCCTAAGGTAACTATAACTCCCTCAGGGAGGGGGTTGCTTGTTCATTCCCTTTATTTCTGCCCCAGGGGATGGGGTCCCCTGGGCCTCTGAGAAGCTCAGAGAGGAGGAAGGCTGAGAAAAAGGAAGAGTCCAAAATGCTTTTTCCCCATTACTTTTACCATAGGAACTTTAGACACAACTGATCACAAACGCCTGAAAGGATTTAAACCAAATTTGGTGGAAAACTAGATCTAGGTCCAAAAAGAGCTCTTTTTGGGATTTGGTGTAAATAATTTCAGACGTTTTTGAGCAATTAAGGCTCACAAAAAGTGTATATGTCATGCCGTGGAGGATCTGTGGAGCTGACAGATCTCATGCTAAGATCTGACTGGCTGCCGCCACATCAGCAAGGATGTAGTGGCAGCCATCTTACAACTTAGGACTCAGTTCTGAGGCCTACAAAAAAGGTTAAAAAAGACATAAGGTGGCAAGGTATAGATACCATGACCCACTAAGCTGGGGCCATAAACTTTTTATTTTTAATTTGTCACAAATTCTTTGAGAAACCGCACTACTATGAAACCCCCACCAGGGATGTGCATGGCCTGGGGAGCAAAGCAAACATTATTTAAGGGAGGAAGGCTCATGGACATGGAGACCCCATCCCCTGGGCTGATGTAACATTAAAGGGGAGGAGGTGCATTGCCTCCCTTCCAGCGTCTCTAATGGCCACAGGGACCCCATTCCCTTGGCCGAATTCCAAAAGGAGAGAAGGCATGTTGCCCTTCTCCACGAGCCTCAAAAGGCCTAGGGGACCCCTTCCCCAAGGCCAATCTTAAATTGAAGGAGGGGGGAGCACATAACCCTTCCGGTGCCTGCAAAGCCTCCCCCATCCCAGGGGCCAGCTCAATAAATGTATACCAGGAAGCCCACCAATATCACATAGTAGTTTCCCGGCCCACAAGAGCGCTGGCACGAATACTTATGTATGCTGCCACTTGGCAAGAGCATTTTTAAAGCTACTGTGGGAGCAGGTATGCCTTCCCTGCTTGCAGTAATGCAGGCATGGAAGGCGTATCTGCTCCCTCTCAGCTGAAGATTAAAAAAATATTCTTGCTGGATGGGAGTAGACCTGTTTATGCTCTTGTGGCTAGGGAAACTGACTTTTGCTTCTGCTCGGTGGGGGCAAACAAAGACAGCTGCTTCCTCCAGGTGGGAGCAATGCCAGCTCCTGCAGCATCCAGGATGAACACATGCAGGGAGTCGGCTGGGGAAGTGGGGGCCTGTGGCTCCCCCACATCCCCCAATGTACTGTTTCGCACGTGGCCTGGGTGGGCACCGCAACACCCACTCAGAAGCACCTACAGCCCCTGGCGGTGGGGTACCCAAAGCCCCTATAGGCTCAGGGAGGTGGGCCATGTGCCCCCATCTCATTTATAAAAAAGAAGGTCCCAGGGGTTGGGGTCCCCAGGCCCAGTATTTGCTCTGGGAAGGGACCACACTACCCCTCCCCTTAAAGCCTGCAGGGGATGGGATCCCCAGTACCCTTGTGGTAATGCGGCCCCTCTCCCATTTTCAAATATGTTTTGGCTCTGGGGGAGTGGTTCCCAGGGCCATTATTTAGGCCTCAGCAATGGGGTCCCTGAGATCCCTAGTGGCTCGGGCAGTGGACCACGCACCCCCTTCCCTTAATTAAAAATTAAATGCCCCAGGGGATGGGTTCTGCAGGGCCCAAAGTTCTCCAAGTGCCCTTCTCCACTTAAAAAAAAAGGAGCGGCTCGAAGTGTCTCAGGAGAAGGGCTAAGCCAATGGGTTGGACAGAGGACCTGAAGTTAACTATAACTCATGCCCTCCCTATGCACTGCTAATTACCACACATATTATATCACTCATGACGTCTTCCATGAAATCATTGATAATATCACTAAAACATTTGCGATGATATTATTGATGAGAAAACGATGCACAGTGGGGGAGTTATAGTTTCCTTAGGGCACGAGTTACAGTTACTTGAGATAACTATAATGTTGAATTTTAGCCCATAGAGGCAATTCCTTTAGCAGTGATCTTCTATGTGTTTGTCTAATGCATCTGGTTTTATATGCTTTTATCCGCACTTTTCATGAGTGCTGTTGTGTATGGAAGTGGACGAATAAAATGGATAGAGATCCTATCTTAAAGTGCAAATCTGCTAAATTCTTAGACATCCTTTATTTATTTGTGACCTATTGTATACTGCCAGATGGAGACAAAATAGAAAAATATTGGGATAATCTACTAATGAAAAATAAACTGGATGTGGTGGTGTGAGTTTGGCCAGTAGGGCTGCAATAGCTTCATTCCTGTAGACATTAAGATAGTACAATATTGTAATCTTCCAGAACCACAGTGAGTGACTGTTTTATGCTGGTCAACACTAAAATTAACTTGACTAGAGATGTCTTTTAGTTTCTACTTTTACATGACCTAAGCTTCTAATTTTTGCCCTTTTTGATCTCAAAGATCTGCTCTTTCTGTACATTTTCTTGCCCACCTAAAATGGGTATTTGTTTTGCTCGGGCCTTTTAGAAAGCACATGTCTAGTTGCAAAAGACTTACTGTGGCTTAGTAAGAACATAAAGGGGCTTGCAGCCCATCCATTGTTTACCATTAGCTAACTTTCATTTGCCTGTTTATTATTAGATTTGTTTTCGTCAGTCTTGCATTTGTTCCTTCCGTGGAGCATAGCCTCTTTAATCATCTCTTTTATTGGCTGGCTTCTGTGCTTCCTCTGCTTATTTTTAGGGAACTACTTTTTTCTTTTTGTTTGAGCACTCCATGAGGGTGCGTGTTTTCCACCTGTCTCCCTCGTGTGCTTTTACCCCCTCTTTGCTCTCTATGCTCATGTGCTTCTCCTACTATGTGCACTTGTGTTGCTCTCTCACCCTTGTGTTTCTACCCACGCAGTCCATGTTGCTTTCATTGACAGTGTACTCCTGCACCCCACACTCCAAGTTGCTCTTCTTTGACCATGTTCTCTCCCAGTTGTTGTTTCTCCCCACCTGCTGTGTTGCTTTACCCCTACATTCGCTCATCCATTTAAAAAAAATTATTGCTTCAAGCTACATTTTAAAAGAGCACTTTCATGCTACTTTTTAAACATTTACTGAGCCATCTCAGATCGGTAAATGAAAAAAACATATCAGTGCCCTTTGTGAGTGTCTGCATGTGTGTTGAATGAATGTGTGTGGCTACAAAGTGATCTGCCAGTCGTGTTCTTAGGTCTTTATTCCTGGTACACAGCAGCCACGATGGTGTCCAATGTGGCTAAAAACATTAACAAGGCCAATAGGTTATAGGTGAGACCTATTAGCTTTACCAATACTTGTTTTGAGTGGTGATATGTCACTGTAGGTAGACAGGAGTAGAACCATTTGACTTCTCCTGACAGTGGGAGATGCAGACTGATGTGTCTGAGGCCTGCTCTCACAACATTATGGCTGTAATTTGGGTGCGCATCTGGAATCAGAAGGCCATGTGTGAAATAGGTGCTTTTAATTCTCGCTTTTATTTGTATTTGTATTTGTATTTTGTATTTGTGGTATATTTGTAGAGCGCAGACCTGTCACCCCAAGGGCATCCTGGCGCTTCGAACCATGAACCAACAAATTTGCAGCAACTTAGCCTGTCCTGGGGAAGAGGTAGGTTTTTAACGCCTTTATTTGTACACGTGTTTCTGAGGCATGGCCTTCACTGAGAGGAGGTGGATCAATCTACAACTAACGTCACATAACAATAAAGGACATTCACCAGAATGTGGCTGCCTTTTTGTCCCTGTTGTTGGGCGGGAGCTTATGAATGAGGAGATGGCTGAAATGGAGGATGCCTGGTTTGGATTATTGATGGTCGTTGAATGGGTTGAAGATGGATGCCTTGGGGCTGGTCGGTTTCTCACCCTTGTGCATTGCGAGTAGAGGGGCAATCGTGCTCTGGTGCCAGACTGTGATGAGCAGTGTCCAGGGAAGCACGATCAGCACGATAGCGAGGATGTCTCTTCTCTTCGGCATCTCCAGGGCAGGCTGGACCCAGCGCTCCTCATTACCTGACCAGCAAACCCCAACATAGAATAGCAAAGCACACGGAGAAGAGAGATCAGTGAGCAGAAAGGCACCAGGCAAGAGAGAGAAGCACAACAGGACGCACACACGTACATCTTACCAGCGGCTACAACCCACCCATTGTAGAAGCAGGTTTATGAGTGCACCCACTGCACAAGGATACTCAGGATTTGGGGGACGTCCCTGGCAGTCACAAGCAGGCCCAACTCCTGGAAAAGCACTTCATGGCACCATGTGGTTGAGAACTCTGAAAGAAAAAGAACAAAACAAATGGAGAGCACTGCCAGCTAGAAGGGGGATCTTTGTCAACAGAGTGCAGAACAAAATGGGGGGGGGAGGAGTCACTCATACGCTTGGCTTGAAGGAGGTCATGTTTGCAACGTGGAGAAATATACCGGGTCTGTCATTTCAATAAACATGGTGACCAGCAGCACTTAAGACAATGTGGGACTTATTTATGAGAAAGTAACTCAGCGTGGTGCCGCAAGCCATTTTGCTGTGCCGCACTGAGTCCCTTTCAAAGCACAGAGATGCGTAATTTCTACAACGATATAACGGATCCCTGTGCTGCTGCACAATTGGTTGCCATACGCCGACGCAGGCACCCTTGGATGATGGTGCAAGGGTGCCTACATAGCGGGGATGATTGTTTTTGTGCAGGAAGGGACACCTTCTTGCACAAAAACAATCACAAGAGTCGTTTTCCTCATTCTACATTGAAACAAATTGAAAGAGGAAATAACGGAGAGAAATGAAAACATTTCTCCTCGTTGCGCCTCCCTATGCCTCCCCTGGGGAGGCGTAGCATTCTGACACACTGCCAAGTTTACGATTTCTCGTAAATCTGGGAATGTGGCAGAATCCATGAGTGTTGCGTGGGAACACCCACAGCAACACCCATGGAATGCACCTTTCATGCAAAGTGCTGCATGAAAAGGGGCCGTATTTACAAGGACGCGAAAAGTCACACAGGGTGGCTTTAATTGTCCTTGTAAATATGGGCCAACAAAATGCGCCGCAGGTGCGTCCCAAAAAGTGATGTGTTTGAGAAGAAGAAAGACCCTCATGTCCGGGACTAGTACAGACATATGCCCCTGTACAAGCAGGGCCCAAGATGCATCGATAACAACCCCTCTACTCCCCTCCCATCCTCTCTACTCCCCTCCCCTCCTCTCCTTTGCCTCTATTTACACCATTACTCCCTCCTCATAGTGTCCCATACTTTATTGCTTTTTTCATTGCACCAATTGACGAGGCCACTATTCGCTGTTCTCCTATTAACAACCTGCACTCTCCTCTTATTGCATCCTAATGACTTCACCCCACCCCCACATAGCGCCTACTCTCCCCCGGCGTCCTAAAGATCTCTTTGGTGGTTATTACACCGGTCCAAACCCTTTTAAAACAAACAGATAAGCTTTTAAAACAAACAGATGAATAACTGACAATTTTGCTTATTACATATGGCTAAATATTACATTCACAAAATATTATTACACAGAGGACTTAGAAGGTGATCATTAATTCCCCCATAGACATCTGTTACCTAACACTGACCAATAGAATGAAAACATGTACAGAGGCCTAAATGGGATGCTCACTTTAATACAGAGGTTACAGAAAAACTATCTCCTTAACACCGAGGGCTAGAGGCGAACCCTCACCATGAATGGTAGCCACGCTCTAAGGCTAGTAAAGAGCGAGGCAGTGGAAGTGGCCCTCAACGCGAAGAAATGTGATCCTCAAAGCAGCCGTCAAAGAATTCCACTGGACCCCAGCAGAATCCAGGATTTAAATTCACAATCCTGATCACCATACATATGGCATTCTAGTGAAAGGGTAATGGTTACTGGTAGAATGTGCCTCTCTTTTCCCGATATACCGCTTCGAAGCACCTCAGGTCAATCAGAACATTCTAACTAAAAGGAGGTAGGGAAGAGCCCAAAGTACAGAGTCCCCGAATCTGGAAACCCCTTAGTTCAGCTATTTGAACATAGATAATTTATCAAGATTTCAGGAAACTTCTGAAAATTAAACTTTTCAAACAGGCAGATGGCCAAGACCACATACGTAGCACTGAGGAATCGTGAATGGCTGAACTCCAAGCACTCACTGTCAGCACTGTACTTGTCCAACTTCTACCTGGAACATTGCCCACACAAGTCTTTGACCTACACTTGAAAGATACTATCATCATTTTCTACAATAGCCATTTCAGTGCCAGATTACGAGTTTACCTCACTAAAAACTATAACACCGCCAGATTGTATATTTCAACACCTATTTGTATCACAAAGCACTCAGTATGCAAAGTGTGTAAGCAAAATAGAACACAACAAAATCATGTATTTCATTCTTTTGGTATTTAATTGTCTTCTTTCGGTTTTTGTACATTGAACAGCTGACAATTGTTTTGTATTTGAGGATTTTCAAGTTTGTAGTTAACACATAGATTTCAATATCATCAATTTTCCAATTTATCTAGCCATATGTATATTACTTCAAACACACATTCTTTGATGTGCAAGATTTTCCCTCGAATTATCAGAACCAGAAAAGAGTCTGTGATGTTAGCTTTTAGTGCCCTTCAATAACCAAATTTAGATGAGTGATTCAATCTATCGTTTATCAGCAAAGTACTCTATTTTTTTATCTTATGTAAAAGAGAAGTGTGGAAACAGGAACAGAGGAAGGGAAAAAGGTTTCAGTAGTGAGTCCCAGGCTGAGTTTATCATGCAGAATTGAAATCAAGTCTGCAATACAGGGAGTGGTTGCACCTTTTGGTGAGAAAATTGTTTGCACGGTCCGTTTGTACTTGGTCTGTACAGAGAAGAAATTAATTGTAAAAGCTTCTATATGGGTTTTAACCCCATCCACTTTCTTAAACTATTTTAAAAGCTTTTATTCAATGCAATTACATCACAACAGTGAAAAAATGAAACTTTTTTCAACTGACGTGACGTAACCACGGCCTCTGTCTATTCACAGCCATTGTATTCATATATTACTATGAAATTGGTATTAGACCCAAATAGAACATACATGGATATGGGCCTGATTCACAAAGGTAACCTGCACGTTTGAGTAAGTTTATACTTTGGAGTAAGTTTACTGCTTTTGGTACTCACGAACAGAGGGCCTGATTCACAAAGTTAACAAGCTTTTGAGTAATTTTACACTTTGATTCTTTGGGTATTCACAAACTCCAAAGTTAAACTTACTACAAAAGTGTACATTTCATGTCGCCACACCCAGAGTTATGCAGTTGGCTTACTGATGTGTGGGTGAGAGATATCCCTCTCTAAACGCCTCCTTAAACTCCTCCTGTTCCTCCCTAATTCCATCTCCCTTTGTAGTAAGTCTGTCCCTTTCCCCATCCAGTCCCACCAGTGTCACCCACATTTACTACTAAAACATATACTTACGTGTGGGGAGATTCCACAGTCAGGGTGGAGGAGAACCCCACACACATAAGTATAGGTAATGCAGAGGTGTAAAACTCAGCATTTAATTTGTGAATTGCAATTCGAGGTACGTTTTGTAGTACTGCAAAACATACTGCAAAGTGCAGTTTGTAACTCAGGTCCTATATGTGTAACTGTGAATATAAGGAATGTTTTTCACCTCAGGGTTCTCAATGACACCGACAACTTGATCTTTGGATGTGTTTATTGGCACAGCTTAGAACATTCTGTGAAAAACACCTCCTCGTTATTCACATAACCTTCTATAGTTCGATATATTTCTGAGAGAAAGGGGACTTGTAAGTGATGGGCCATTACGATTAATACTAACTATTTAGTAGTTAGATTATGAACTTAGGGTGGGAATAGTGAACCATCTAGGTAATAAGACAGTAACTTTAAGAGTAACCCACGGGCGTGGCCAAGCTTGCCAAGATGGCGGACGTGCTTCCCTAGAGCTCCACACAGCAGCCGGACTATAGACACAAATCAACACCGGTGGGGCCTCAAATACCACCGGAGAACAACCGGATAAGCAGCGAATAAGGACAGTTCGGCCAAAACAGCCGAGATTACCATGCATGGACTCCGCAAGGCATCACAGCATCCCGGACTGGAACTCAACCGCATCCAACATGGTGGCACCCTGAGAGCGACGGCGGCCCCAGCGCTGGAGAGGCGAGCGGCGAGGACCCGCCGCATGGACATGCTGCAAACTGCAGAAGGGAGACCATTGTTATAGCTGAGCGGCAACAGGGGGAAACTGACCAGAGTTAGTAGGCGACGCCGCAAACTGGAGAAGGTGAAGATGCGTAGCCGGGCACTGACGCAGCGGCATGGAGTAGGGCGGATGAGGGACACGCCAAAAGATGGTGAGAGCTGCGAAACAAAGCAGGCGCCCCTCCCATTGGCCTGAGGCACAGCGAGAACTCCCCAGATACGCCCCAGATTGCCCCCAAGATTAAGGCCCAACCCGCCACGCAAGAATAACAGAAAACAAGATATCCAAGGCCTACAGGCCCGCTCACCAGGAGTCGCCCAAAACTGAGCCCATACCGCGAAGAGCATACCTAAACTGCAGGGAAGGTCCGCAAGCAGTAGGAGACAAACACAGAGGAGAGACAAAACAAGAGACTAGAAGACGCCGCTCGGCCCCAGGCCTCGAGGTGCTGGGGCAAAGCAGTTGGAGAAATTATGAAAAACAGCCGTAGTGACCCGCACAGAGCCCAAGTGGACCCCCAACCTTAGGACTATAAAAGACAAACATCTCCCACCCCAGGGGAGCAACATACAATTCCACGCCAGAAACAGACCCACCAACCCCCAGCTTCAAGAACTAAGTCACGAAGGGTACACAACCCCCCACTCCCAGCCCCCCCCCCCACCAGAGCACGAAGAATAATCGTGTCTCGGCAACGACGCTCAACATCCTGTGATTCTGGGAAAATCACTTATTCTCCCCGTTCTTAACAAAAATGAATGTGTCTTTGTGTAACGAAACTGGTGCTATGTAAAGCACTCTGATACCCGATATCTTTGGGTCTAGTTTGCATTATATAAAACTCTAAAATATATATATATATATATATATATATATATATATATATATATATATATATATATATATATATATATATATATATATATATACGGGGGAAACATCCTTTATGACGAAACTTTTACAACGCGGTACCGTTATCACGCAGGTTTCACAACGCAAGTCGTAACAACGACTTGCGCTGGAGGGCGCTGTAGGATAGGTAATAGTTTAATTTACTATCCAACACCTTCCCTATTATCCACGGGGACTGGAGTTGGAATAGTAAATTAAACTATTCACTATCCAGCGCCCCCAATGCAAGTCGTTGTAACGACTTGCGTCGTAAAACCTGCGTGTTAACGGTATGCGTTGTAAAAGCACGCGTTGTACCGTCATACATCCTATATACGGATAAGACACAAGCAACCCACACAAGACAACTGTAAAGGAGAGCAGGTGGAAGACCCGCTATTTCCTCAGTATAATATAGGACGGCTGTGCTCAAACGCGGGGCCACTGACGTTGCCTGTAAAACGAAATCCCTCCCTGTCCAGCAGATACCAACATATAGATGAGGGGTCGCCATCCACTGTCTCAATGTCGGACAAACTAGATATTGAGCACTACCGGATCACCATGGAGGACAAATTTGGGGCCCTAGCCACAGATCTAAATCTGCTGCAGTGCGACCACCGTAAGCTAGCAGACAAGGTTGCAGATGGGGAGCAAACTCTCACCGCCCTGCAACCATTAGCCAAGGCGCAACAGGAGATCCTTAGAGAGCTTCAAAGGTGGGTCTCGCTCCTATGTGGAGACGTGGCTCAAGTCGTTCACCCCAGTTGCATAGCTAACCAACTTCTTTTTGGAGGAAAGAGCGCATTTAGTGCCGGCGCGGCGAACACCCATGGGATCACCCCCACAGCTGTTGTTGCCAATGACTCGCCACTTTTGTGACAGGGATGCAGTGCTACGGGCCGCTAGACAGGGCGGGCCCCTCCAAGTGAAAGATAAACACGTAATGCTCTTCCCAGTTTATTATTATACTAGAGTAGTGCAACGGCAAAGAACATCCTTCCTTGAAGTAAAACATCTCTTTACCCCAAGAAGGAATACAGTACTCCCTGCTCTTTCCAGCACAACTCAAGATAATCTATGAAGGCGTCACCACATTCTTCACGGACCCAAAAGATGCATATGACTGGCTGGAACTTCAAAAGCTAAGAGAAACACCAAGGGAAGCCACACAAAATGAACAGGGACAACGGAACAGATGACTACGTGGGCAGAAAGCCTGCCAACACTCCAAATCGCAATCATGGAGAGTGGCCACAAGTCTCTCCAATCTAGAACAAATTATGGTGGAATGCAAGAAGGCCTTGCAGGTGGCCGCAGACCTCTGTCCCACATCAGAAGTCTCAGACAGCGAGAGAGGTCCTCACATCTTCACCACAGAAGATGAATCCAGCGACACTGGTGCATCCAGGGCGTAATCAGCACCCCATCGCAAGTAACCCCCCAGACGGCAGATACACTCATCTAAAGGACACCAGCAAGATTGTTTCTATCTATACAATGTAACACTCGCCAGTTCTCTACTAGATACATAAGCAAAAGTCTGAGCACCCCAAAACTCTACACAACCTAATACCTAGGTTATAAGAGGCCTCACTGGGCACATAGATTCTCTAAAGGGCCAACACATATTGCGATCTCCTCGAGTATGATAGCATAACCCCCCAAAATACACTAATGCGATTGCACCATGTCCACTTTGGATGTACCACCGGTTGTGGTAGGTCCACAGCATTGGGATTATCGCCCACCACAGTTACTACCCTTCCCTAAGTTCCCACCCCACTCCAAGACCAGATACCCCCAATGGGCAGACACAACCATACTTAATGATCGACAAAGAGCTGGGCAAGGGCACCAACTACAAGATGGCCCCATCAGGTTTTCCCCACTACTAATCCTAAGCACCCCACAATGATGCCGATAACATACATTAGTCTCATCAACCTGAATATTCAAGGGATGCATATAGCACGTAAACGTGATGCCGTCTACTCCTACACCAAATGGAAACAAGCACAGATCGCCCTACTGCAAGAAACACACCTCACACGGGCATAACTAAAGCGGCTACACAGACGATGGCGAGGCACATTCTGTGCTACTACATAATTCGCTTATGCGTGAGGGGCGATGGTATGACTCTGACCAGGGGTTACATTTCAGGAAATTAGCAGGGTGGAAGATGCAGAGGGATGATATGCACTCATAGAGGGGTTCTTAGATGGCCAACCGGTACTTATAGGCAGCATCTATGCACCAAACACTGAGCAGGGAAAATTCTGGGACTCCCTGTCAGGAGTCCTGGCACAGTTCTCAACAACACCCTGGATCTTAGGGGGAGTCTATAACTGCACTTTAGACATATCCCTAGAGAGGTTCCATCCACCCACCCCGTACACACTGGCGCACGCACAGGCAAGACGGTTCAAGACCTGAGTGAAGCACTGGTCCCTTTGAGACACGTGGAGGAATTGTCATCCATTGACTAAATTATACTCCTTCCACTCAATCCCACACAATTTACACATGCGCCTTGACCGCTTCCTATACTCTCCGGCAATCATCCCTATGACACAGCATAAGGATTAAAAAAAGGCAGGGTCGTATCTGAGCAAGACGCGCATCTATTAACGCTTAGATGGCGACCCCCACCCTGCCTCCAGTTTCCACATGAAGGCTGCCAAACGATTGTCTCAAGGACCAGGTGTTCTGCCACAAACATGAAGACAGCCTCCAAGGCTATTTCTCAACAAATGCCCGCACAGCATCATCCAGGACGCTAGAGTGGAACACCTTCAAGGTGGTTATTAGGGGGGCATGTATCAGACAGACAGTAGGGGTCCCTCGGATGCTGGATCGCCAACTACACAAGACGGAAGGCAGATTGGTAACCCTAACCAAAGACATGGGCGCTGGGAGGGCATCTCCTACCCAATTCGCAGAAGCAAATACGTCATATACCAAAGCATTGGCAGATCTTCGTAGATATAACTTTAAGGCATACGTGGAAGAATGCACCGCGAAGGGAATCGGGCGGAAGCACTACTGGCCTGGTTGGTCCAACAGGACAGAGACATCCGGCCCATCCAAGATTACACAGCCCAACAGGGGGTGTGGCCCACTCGCTGGAGGGCATTCTGCAGTTCTTTCATGACTAATATACTAAGATATCTGGAAGCCCAGAGCAGGACTGCTAGGAGTAGGTAGACAGTTTTCTATCCCCCTTCACCAACCCCAAAATCCAAGCAGTGGAAATGTTATCTCTAGATACGGTAATCACAATAGCGAATGTGAAACATGCAATTCAAATTATGGCACGTAACAAGGCCCCAGGCCTAGTCTGCCTGCCCCTAGAATATTACGGCACATTCTCTGCACAACTAGCACCTCGGTTGGAAGAAATGTACAAAGCTGCGCTAGAAGGGAGGAACTTCCAGGCTCGCTGTGAGAATCCCTCTTGGTGTAATTCCTGAAGCCTGACAGGGACCCGACACTACTAGCCTCATATCGGCCCTTTACACTGCTATCAGCAGACTGTAAGATTCTAGGCAATATCCTTGCTGGTAGCTTCGCTCAAGTCCTCCCAATGCTAGTACTTCCAAACCAGTGTGCCTCGTACCGGGCAGGAATACCTTCCAAAATATCTACAGGCTGTTCCATGTTCAGGATCAGGTAGGGGTCGCTATCCCCGTGCGGTGTCCCTGGTCCTGGACCTGGAAAACCCCTTTGACACCCTGATGTGGCCATATCTCTTCTAAGTCCTGCTGCGCGTGGGAGTGGGCCCCAGACTATTAGCGTACACAAGACTACTATTGACCAACCTTACGTCCTGAATACGCCTAGGCCGCTACATCTCAGACCCCTTCCAAGTGAAGCGTGGCACAAGGCAGGGGTGCCCACTCTCACCCCTCCTCTTTGCTTTAGCAATGGAGCCCCTGGCAATCCACCTATAACAGGGGAGAGAGAACTGGGAAATCCCACAAGGAGGTATCACTCACAGTGTGTCCCTCTACGCAGACGACCTGCTATTATAAATGTGGGATGTGACGATGGACCTAGACTCCCATTAAGCTCACCTGGATTGCCAAGCTCCACGCTACTTGGGTGTTCAACTCTATCACACCCCAGTTGACCTATATGAAGGCAACCATCGAAAGTAATGACAGGCATACAGGGCTCAATAGGATTTTGGAAGACCCTACCCTTGGCCCCAATTGGTAGAATAGCCATAGCAAAGATGTTAATAGTGCCTTGACTACTATACCACTTTGCCAACACACCAGTCATCCCTCCCAGATCTTTGTTCCGGGAACTGGACTGGACTTGCTTAGCTCCCTCATATGGGGTAACGGCCGACTTAGAGTAGCCCTTAGAAAGATGCAACTACCCATAGACCAAGGATGATTAGAGCTCCATCCTTCGAGGCATATTTTCTGGCACCGCAACTCCAGTGGCTATCTCAGTGGATGGTGGGACGTCACCTGGAGGAAATCAGCTCGGAAACCGCCCCCTGTCGGTACCGGCGATATGTCGCTTACTACTACCAGGGATCTGACCCAGCTCAACGTATCCCATACAAGTAGAAATAGTCCGTAGGTGTATGATAATGATCCACCAAATATCCTGAGAGACTCCACTCTACACCCCCCTGTTATCCCCTAGCCGGTCTACCCAGAGGTTAAGAATACTACACAACCCAAACCTTACAGACATGGACGTACCACTCGCTCCTCGAGGTGTAGGCCCGGTTTGCAGACGGGCAACTCCTCCCATCCGATCGTTTGGCAGAGGAAAGCCGCCTCCCAAGAGAACAGTTCCTTCTCCACAGACAGCTCATTTAAGACTGCCGCAAGCTATGGGATTTTTCCAAGGGAGAACCGATGACATACCCAGTACTCCACACGATACTGCACATAGGCCCAGGGCGACACTTAATTACTTGGCTATATAAGACCATATGCTAACTTACAGCTACATCACTAAATACACCGAGGCATAAATCGGCAGAGGAATTGGAATGCCCACTACATGACAAAGAATGAGAGCAGGCCCTAGAGTACCCAAAGAGAGTCTCTCGTAAATAACAGTTAAAAAACATCCAATTTTTTATTCTACACAGAGCCTACCAAACGCCGACACACCTGCAAAGATTCTATCCCACCACGCAATTTTCATGCCGGTGCTGTAACATACCCAGCGCAACTTTCCAGCACATGTTCTGCAGCTGCCCCACCCTAGCATCATACTGGAACACAGTACACAATAGGATACGAGAGGTCACGGAGCTCACAACCATCAATACACGGAAGACCTGCACACTGGAGGTGTTCTGCTGCTGAAAACAACTTAAAACTCAAACGAGATTTGCGTTGCAGGCTGTATTACTAGCAAAGCAAGGCCTATCTATCCATTGGCGGGCCCCTGCAGGACCCCCAATAGCATCCTGGATAGGAGCGGTCAGTAAATGGGGTTCGCAGAGGAAGATGCCATCGGACAGGAGGAGGTGTTGGGGATACGCAAGCGCCACATCTCCACAGAATGGGCCGCACTCTTTCAACGCTTCTGACACAATGGGACAGACACTCCTCCGCGCCGAGGCTCGCCAACACCCACAGAGTAACCAAGCCAGGCCCCACCCATCGCGGCCCCCATGGAATCCCAAACACAACAGAAGCACCTAGCACACAACAAACAAACAGAACCCCGCCCAACAGCCCTAACAAGGACAGAACCATTACAAATGGAAATGAACCCCTTAAAGCCCTAAGTCAAAGATATCAGAGACAAAAGTCGGTCACCCAAACACACCCTCCCATTCCAACCACTTCTACCCAGTTTGAACCCAACGTTAGTAACCAATAGAATTTCCTGGTAGTTCCACACACCAGACAGGAAGAACGATCCCGCATGGGGGACGAAAATGCTCATCACTACACTAATTACCATTTCCCAATAAACAAACAGCACCCAGACAAGCACAACTATCAAACATAAAAGTGTAATCTATGTTGAAAGATGATATGTGATGACATTGTAACAAATAACATGAATCAGAACAATCTAATAAAATTATTTAATTAAAAAAAATAATTTAACAGTTACCCACGAGTACCACATGTTGGTAGTCACTGTTCAAGAGGAGTTAATAGGGGATGCTCCAGCAATTCTCTGTATTACCCACAGTATATCATATGTATCCCTAGACATAGTAACATACCTAAACACGATTATCCCTACAACAAGGTACTCTTAAATAGCTACCGTGGGTAATGTCACTCTATACGAGGCAGCTAAAATAAATGTAAATGTAAAAAAAATAAACACAACGGGCTTAATTATAGGCATGTTTCTTTTCTGCCCTTATATTGTGGAGTCAATGAAGCACTAATTCCTTGTACTTGGAACTAACTAGGCAGACATTTTTATTTTTCCTGGATGTTTAATATAAAGACACATTTTGTACCACGGAGCAGAAGAAGATGATGTAACTATTAAATTATCAGATAGCTGGAAAAATGTCCCTTTAAAACAGAAAGCACGGCATAGTGGCATGCCTCTTGTAGACTGTACTGTGAAGAAAACCCTTTCTGATCTTTTTCGCTATACGGGATAACCTCCACAACATGAGAAGAATGCACAAACTGACTTATAGAGTAGGCTGTTCATTAATTGCTCCAGGGAACACTACTGCCTAAGGACTCTGATTTTAATTGAAGTGATTATAGTGGTTACAGAAAAGTCCTTCCAATAATTAGATGCAAACATAATAAAGGTACGAACCACCTTGTACACAAACTGGCAGGCTTAGCTAAATTAATAGATAATTTCCAGATTAGTGTGGCCAGCTGTCCCCCATTTTGAGATATGGCAACCCTGTTTGTTGCAGAGAACCAGACAATAATGATTGTGTGGAAAACAGGATGCACTACTTATGAATTTATCACGTCTTTTTTAATTCCCAGTTATACAAAACAGGCATTTGCAATCTTAATCAAGATAGTTTGTACATTTTATTATCGATTTCAACAATTTTGTAGAAATATTTTGTCAAACAAATTGCGAATTGACATAAATGATGTCTCCATTTACAAAATGATATCACAATCCAAAGCAATTTTCTTTATATGATACACGCCCAATGCATTTCGGTTTCTGACGATGCCTTCTTCAGGGCCAACTAAAAACAAAGTAAGGAGACAGTGGAAACACATTAAAATATTTTGCGCATTCTTTGCAAAAAACAATATAATTAAAAGATGGCAATGAGATGGCAAAACAAAAATACAGAACGTGAGAACCCAAAGCAGGACCCATCAACCAAATAAGTGTTCAGTTGTGAGAGCTAACTCTGAAAGAAACGTGCACCCGTCAATAAGACATGTGTAGAACCTTTAATAATATTGGTGAACTTCAGATGCGAAAACTCTAGAACCAACGTGTCATGCGGAATGCTATAAAGAATAGTGTGATGATATAATCTGCCTATGTACTGTGAACCGAATGCTTAATGTGAATAGTAACACTCCCATCAAAAAAGTAACTGTATTTCCAAACGGAAGGATATAGTTATAGGCGATGTTTTGATTGAATAAATAATATTCTTCATTTGCTATCATTGCTATCCTACAAAATGAATAAACAAAAATGTTTATCATTATATAGATGGTTGAAATGTATTTAGTTAGTATACTATGCATAAGTCATACCTTAAGATTATCGGGGAAACAGCATTTCAAAATCTGCTCTAGCTAACACGTCGCTTATTGCCTCGATCCTGCAACGTTATAAGTGTGCGTTCAGAATTGATAGAAAGTTTGGCTGTAACATGCTATTTCTAAAGCAATAGTAATTAATCAAAAGTGGAGGGATAAGGGATTGAGACGTCTGTTTCACTCCCCGGGGTGAGCTTATGGTTTATCAAAAGAGAAACAGACACTTGTTACACCTTTTGACCGTTGGGAAAAAGGGGGTGGATCTATTAGAGTATCCTCAAAAAACCCAATGCTTTTGTGTTCGTGCGGTATATCTGTTTCATCCGCCCCACATTGATGTTTTAGGCAGTTATCATTGGGTACTCCAAAGTAGTGGTTTGCCAGCCTCAACCCGAGGCACCTCTGGTCCTGGGTGCAGTGTCCAGAGAAGTTAAGTGAGT
The DNA here is from genome assembly GCF_964261635.1 of Lissotriton helveticus. NCBI lineage: Eukaryota > Metazoa > Chordata > Amphibia > Caudata > Salamandridae > Lissotriton > Lissotriton helveticus. The sequence goes on from NC_136061.1 coordinate 1,176,431,033, forward strand.
AAGTGTGAAAAAATAAATTTTCAAAAGAAGGAAAAAATATTAAAAACTGGTAAATCACCCTTGGGAAACTTTAATGTTGGCGTGATTTCCAATAGTTGTCTAAAAACAAAGGGTACTACTAAATAGATCGAGTTACTTGATCTGGCAGTATTTTGTATAAAGCGTCGACATGTTTCAGCTCTCTGGGCCCAAAGGGTCTATAGAGCTTTCGTCAGGACTCACAAACAAAGAGTTTTATACTTACACCATTTGTGTAGTATTATTTTGGTTATTTTTTGATAATGTATCTGGAAAATCAAATCCTCCGTATTCTGTACTGGAGGTTCCCTTTCTTTCCTCGGGGTCCTGCTACTAGTAAGCTCAGAGCTTGAGTTTAATGCCTCGGAATTGCTGCTTCTCTTTCCTCGAAGGCCTTGCCTTGGCTTTTATTCCACTGATCTTCAAGTCCACTGCTCCCTCGTGTCCCAGCAAACCTTCAACAAGTCCCTGAATGCTTAACCCTTCCCTCACCTTATTCTCCGTGTAAGTATGCTCAGTCGAAAATTCCAACAGCAGGACCTGATAAATCTGCTGTGTAAAGCAATCAAGTTTCTTACTAAATGTTTTGAAAATCCTGACCATAATCGTATTACGTATAAACAGCTATCAATCTGCCGGCAAAAAAAACACACCTGGATTTCTCCTTTTCACGCTATACATAACGCTGACACATGACTAGAGACTCAGGATGCTTATCACAAAAACAGGACTACGCGAGAATGAGGAACTGCTGTTATGCTCAATAGATTCCAGCATTTTTAAAGGTGCCAAAGTAAATTAAAAGGATAATAAAGACCAAATTAAGTTGGATAGTATATCCAACATCGGGCTAAGAGAAGCTGAAGCCCTTATTAATTATCTATGTTTCTGTGTGTGACATAAAAGGGAGAAACTTATCCATAAATATAAATGTACAGAAAATCGAAGTAAAGACCAAAAGATGTAGAAAAAAGGAATGCAAGAAAAAAGCGAAGTCTGAAAAAGAAATTAAATAAAGAATATGTTAACCTAACTTTTGTATTCACAATAAAACCATGTAATATATCAATGTTCACTATCTCAATTTTGCCAACATAACAGACTATGACATGGAAAGATACTATTTGTATGACCATGTGGTGTGACATTGTTGGCAGTCTCCCTTATAGCATGATAACAGACTATATTGTTTATATAGAAAAAAACTGTTTATGTAGGTTTTAAGTGGTAAACATCCTATGTGTTTTATTGCTATTGTTTATGGATGGTTGTATAGAGCAACTACTTTTAGTGAACCCCTTTTGTGTTGTCATGTTGGTGAGAGTTATATATCCTGTTAAGTGTACAAATGATCATAAGAAACAACTGAATTCTATTTTGTCATTCAGACCTTTAGGTGTGAGAGTATTGAACCGTTTTATCCAATATGTATCTCACTGATTTATCTCAGGAGTGCATCGTACACTTATCTTTTAGGTTAACAACCCTCTTTGTTGCCAGAAATGTTTGCACTAAAGCACGTGTCTCTGGAATTTAAAGCACTTTGAAAATTGTTGTTAGAACTCTCACAAACTTTAATCTCAAACAGGAAATCTCCACTGACTCCGATTATGGCGCCTATAATTCACTAAGATACTCCAACCACAAGCTCAAACAGGAAAGTCATCTCCAAGTCACAATTCTGCTGCCATATTAGAGGGTGATTTTTTAGCTTCTCTAGATACTCGGGGCCCTTTCACCCATTCTTTAATTATGTTAGTCTAATGATTAATGCAACAAAGGATTAATACAACATATTTTTCTACATACTCAAATACTCACAGTACCTTTCACTCCTTCCTATTGCTACTCTAAATGATTAATGAACATATTTTCCTAAATCTGTACATTCTCTCTGAGTATTACAATAGCCGTCCAGTTTGTCCTCTGTCTTATTTTAATATTGGACAAATCCAAATCATCTTCTAATCTACAAAAAAATATTTTTATCTATGCTATGAATTTTTATCTCTGCTTTGCACCCCCTCATAGCTCAACTGAGGGATCACTTGATAAAACCTCACATCTGCTCTGAAGACTGTTAAAATAATTTAAATCAAACCAAAGCTCTATGAATTCTCCTTTAGACCCACACTCACAAATAAACATACTATCTTCTCAAAGCTACCCTCAAAATTAAAACCAAAGATGCTTCGCTGTTAATTAGCAGATTCCTCACCTGTATCTCAATACGCCAAGATGTGCATCTCCAAGCTCCATCAAGGCACATTCTGATACCAAAACATAATTCTAAACATACACATAGGCAAAGGAAATTCCTGGCCTAGAGTTCACACTAAAAACGTAATATGAACTAACCCTAACCAGACTTCCACTCAGCAACTCACCACTCTGGCATACCTGAAATGTATCATCATCAAAGACAGATCAGCACCAGCACAAGACTATGAAATCTCTGACCTCTTCGCAAACTGCCACCGAGATTTGCTCTTCATCACGAGACCTGGTTTACACCAACATCACAGATCTCTTTTGAAAGTCAAGTTCCAAATGACTAATACATTATGAAAAAGGGCATACTCGATAACAATGGTGGAGGTACTGCAGTCATCTAAAATAATATCTGGCATGCCACCCCGATTGAATCTTCCCATTTTTCTTCCTTCAAATCCTTTCGGTCGCACTGTTTTCATGGCCTAAATTAACCACCTGCCCACTATAAACTAGTCTCTGAATACATAGAATTATTCAGCACATTAAGCTCAGTAGTCCAACATATTCGGTTTAGGAAACATTAACGTTCCATCTAACAATACCAAAAACCAACTTATTTTGAAATTAAGGGAAAGCTACACTCAACATAAACTAACACAATTCATCTACTAACCCACACACAAGAAAGGAAAAAACGCTTGACCTAATAATCTCTCACCAGAATACCATATTACCTAATCACCCATTTGAACTAGACTGGACTAGCCACCTTTCTCTTACTTTTCATTCCACAAGTTGAAACGTAAAGGAAGGAGCAGAGAAAACCTAGAATAATATGGTTAAGACCACTTAAGCCCTTTCCAATTAAATCGCTTTTAGAACAATTCAGGAATATCTTCTACTTGAATAGTATCCCCAACTCTGCTGACTCAGTCACCATTTTCTTTATGAACTCAGCTCAAAGTACTACACCAACCGAACATCCCAAAGAACACTTGTAGCTCCAAAGCCACTGTCAATAAAATAGCCAACTTCTTCTCACAGAAAGCATTTTCTGTTTATGAAGAACTTTATGAAATCTAAAATAAAAGCCTCCTAAACTACGATATAGCTCCAAAAGACACAACCAAATAGTCACTTCTAAAAAAAGATTTTTAAGGAAATCATTTCTTTAAATACCCTACTATAAAAGCTTCTTGCAAGACTTTCACTGTCTTGTGCTCAAACATGTTAGTACCTCACTCAAAGAAGGAATTTTCCCCTGTTCACTTCACTTATGAAGACGTCGAACCTTGATCCCAACAACCTTCAGAACTTTGGACTAATATCTAAAGTTCCATTCTTAGGCAAAATTATACAGCGCAGCTGACTCACTGCTAACTTGCCAAATCTCCATCAACAACCTTCTTAATAGCTTCTAGATTGAATTCAGTTCCAGAAAAAGCACTGAGACCCCACAATATGAGTACTGGATGGTGCCCTAAAAATCCTGGACGAAGTGATTCAAGTGCCTTAGTCCTACTGGATCTCTCTTCACTAGTCAACCTCCTAGACAAGTAGAACCTTCTATACTCATCCCGTAGAATGGGAAACTATGGAATGGTTCTGAACTGGCTTTAATAGCTTTTCTCCTCATAAATAAGGCCCTTAATATGGCCATCCAGGGAGGATATTAATTAACATTAATATGTGTATTTGTTGATTTTACGTGGAAGCTCTCTTCCTTTCTAAGTTTTCCTTGCTTGGCATGTGTGGCTGCTAGATCTGTGAAAGTAAGGAAGCTTGTCTGCTGTTATATGCCCTTCCTGGGTGCCATATTATGGATGGTTTTACAGCACCTAAGATGCAACTATGTACAAGTACTATTGAAACAATAACTTCTAATGCATGTGTGTTCCTATAGATTCTTTATGTGAACCGTTCCATGCAACACAGCTTATCTGAAAACAAACTTTACTGCCTATGCAGATTGCTGGATTAAGGTGCACTAGATGGTGTCACAGAGATAGTCACACTGACCCCGCATGTGACATCGACACATCATATGAAGGTTCTCTGTGGAGGTGCCTCCAGTTCCTATATTTCTGCCCCTTCATCGACGCAACATCATGGTGACTGCAATCTTAGGGCCTGATTCACAAAGAGCCTACGCACGCGACAATTCTCATTGCCGAGATTCCGCCCCGAGTGTGGTGACTCCCCCACTACAGCAGGGCCTTCGCCGCGAGTAGGCGGTCCTTTGTGAATCAGGCCTTCTGTTTTTTTACTTGTTTACTTGATACTTTCTCTTTGGGAAACTGTTTTCAAGAGCATTTGTCTGTCCCAACTGTTGGGTTGCAAGCCCTGCTCTTCTGCCATAAAGGGGATGGAGGTCAATGACCGGCAAACTGATGGCCACATGAAAAGTGAGTTATGTTACCTACCTTTTTCCTAGGGATTAGGTGGTGAGCTGGTCATTGTGGTAGCGGTCCTTTATACTCTCTTGGTCAGCGCCGGGACACCCCCTTGCTGGGGTAGCTGTAGCGCTATATAAATTGTTTAACATAACATAACATAACATGCACTCAAAGTCCAGAAAGGAAAGAGAAGATAAGCTCCAAGGGTCTTCCTACAAAGAAACCTCAAAGGTGAAGTCACCTTCCAGGTCCCAGGGACATGAACGCTCACACAACCGACCCAGTAGCTGCTCTCCTATGCACTATAAGAAGCAAGGGAGAAGCCAGAAGAATAAAATACACCTCACTTTGACCCATTTAGTAGTGAGTGAATGAAATCGAGCATTTTAAGATGGCCTGTATAAATTGTTCTCGTGAACGAATTTTATTCTTTCCGAATTCCATTCTTTCTTTTGATTTCTCCTTTCCAGCCTTCCAGTTTTCCTTTCTCGCATTCCTCTTTCCTTCCTTCAAGCCTTCTTTCCATCCTTCTTCCTTCCCATTAGTCTTTCCTTTGTTCTTTCGGACTCTTCATTGTCTTTGTCTCTCAATTTTCTTTCTTTGCACTGTTTATCCTTTCTATTTATCTCACCACGTTTGGTTCCACTGCCACTCTTGCTCCCACATCCATTCCATGGTATCCTCTTTCTTGCATGGTAATTTATTCACTGCTACTTCTGTCCTGCGGACTGCGCGTCTCGGGTCAAAGTTATAAAAACTCATTAAGAACTACTTAATTTGTTCTGCCGTGCCCCCGCTGAAGCTGGTACTGGGGGGGCACCCCATATCATGCCTCTTGATATGTACTATAAGAAAGGCCACTCTTCCTCATAAAAGTACTTGCACAAGAAGCTTAAGAGGTCGAAGCAGCCTTTTGTTATGTTATGTTATGTTATATTGTGTCTTTTATAGCGCTCGGCTACTCAAAAGAGTGTCCCGGCGCTTTATTGACAACCTAGGAAGACAAACACAACACAACAGATTAAAAAAAGGCAGTGTCAGCAAAACATGGAAAAGACTAGGGAGCAAAAAGCCAGGTTTTCAGGCCCTTCTTGAAAGCCAGCAGATTTGAGGTACTGCGTAAGGTCAGGGGCAGAGTGTTCCAAAGCTGAGGGGCCCGGAGCATGAATGAGCGACCTCCCATGCGGGCCCTCCTCACACGTGGAACAATGGCAAGAAATTTCGACTCTGACCTCAAAGAACGAGCAGGACGATAAGAGGCAAGCCTCTTCTGAAGATATTTAGCCCCCGTAGCGTAAAAGGCCTTGTGGGCAAGGGTTAGGGCTTTAAAAGCTATCCGCTGTCGGATAGGCAGCCAATGAAGCGACTGCAATAGGCCGGAAACTTTAACTCGCCTATGCAGGCCAAAAATGGCCCGTGCTGCAGCGTTCTGGACCACCTGCATCCGTTGCAGGAGATATTTGGGCAGGCCAAGATATAGGACATTGGAATAATCCAATCTTGACCCTATCAGGGCCTGTACCGTAATCCTCCTATGATCCTCGGAGAGCAACGGAAAAAACTTACGGAGCATGCGGAGAAGCCCAAAGCAGGTGCCAGTGAGGGTAAGGATCTGAGATCTAAGAGTCAGACCATTGTCGATTTTAACCCCCAAATTCTTAGCTACCTGCGACGAACGCCCCGGGGGAGACATGTCGGCAGGTCACCATACCCGCCAGTCCGGATCGGATTGACAGCCGAAGAAGAGCACCTCCGATTTATCTGAGTTGCACTTGAGGCTGTTCAGTTGGAGCCATTTGAACACAGCCCCAAGGCACTCACGGACACTCTCTCCGTCAAAATCCTCTCCTTTCCGGCAGGTAAAGAGCAGCTGGGTGTCATCAGCATAGGATACGATCTGGGCCCCGAGAGACTCGGCCAGAGTCGCCAAAGGGGTCATAAAGATATTATAGAGAGTCGGGCTCAGTGCCGAGCCCTGTGGGACTCCGACTCCCAATGGCGGCATCGCGGCAGAGCTAAAGGAGGCCCAGACCGTCTGTCGGCGGTCAGCCAGAAAAGATGTAAACCAGCTGAGCACCGTCCCCCTCAGACCGATGTCCTGGAGTCTGACGAGGAGATCCTCGTGGGGGACGGTGTCGAAGGCCGCCGACAGGTCTAGCATGATCAGCATGGCTCTACCACCCAGGTCTAACGTCTCCTTGATGGCCTCCGACACCTCCAGCAGCACGGTCTCCGTGCTAAGATTAGGACGAAAGCCCGATTGGGTGGGATGAAGCAGGTCGTGAGTTTCCAGGAAATTAGAAAGCACGTTATGCACGTGCTTCTCCACGATCTTGGCCAGAGCGGGGAGAAGGGAAATAGGCCTATAATTGGCCAGAACCTCGGGGGCCAAACCGGGCTTCTTAATAAGGGGGATAACAATCGCTTGCTTCCAAGCCAAAGGAACCACACCCTGGCTCAGAGAAAGATTCAAAAGAGGATTGACCAGCGGGTTTACGACTGCCGCCAACTTCGCCAGAACTTTGGCCGGACAAGGGTCGTGTGGCGATCCAGATTTAAGGTTGGCCAGAAGAGTCAAAGACGAAGCCATTGCAATAGGCGGGAAGTTAGATAAGACTGGCCCTAAAGGAACCGATGGTGTTAAACCAGCCTTAAGACAAGGAAAGGCACCAGTCGGCCTCGGTGGAAAGGAGTCTTGTATCAGCCTGATCTTTGTCGTGAAAAAGCAAGCAAGATCCGATGCCCACGACTCTGTAGGAACGGTCTGAGCCGCATTCGACCGTGGGGCTGTAAATTCCCTAACGATCCTGAAGATCTCTTTGCACGAGTTTGAGGCATCCTCAATTCTCCTGGCAAAGTAGCTCTTTTTCTCCAGGAAAATATCTCGATGGTATGCTTTAACCATATTTCGGTATTCGAGTCTAGCGGCTGAACTATACTGCGCTCGCCAGGCCTTTTCTGCCACCTTGCACTGCCTGCGAGACGCAAGCAGCGCGCCCGTAAACCACGGAGCAGAAACCCGCTTGGGCAATGGATGGGCTGTCCTCAGAGGGGCCAGGTCATTCAGCCTGTCCACAAACCAGGTCTGCAAAGACTCCAGGTCCCTTTCCAAAACCCCTGTAAGAAGGCAAGGATGATCACAGAGTGCCTGTGACAATATTTCAGGAGTCACCCGGTGAAATGCCCTAGATGCGGATCCTAGCTGTCTAGTAGCACTGCTCGGGGATTTCTTCCTGGCTGGTATATGAAAGCAAACCAGATGATGGTCAGTTCATAGAACCGGCAGAAGTGCCGTCACCTCTATAGGGGAGGAAGAAAAGACCTGGTCTAAAGTATGGCCTTTGTCATGCGTCGATCCAAAGAGGAAAGGGACTAAGCCCAGAGGAGCCGTGATATCAGATAGTTTAATCACGTCTGGATCCAGAGCATCGTCCATGTGAAAGTTAAAGTCACCAGCCACGATGCAGTGGTCGGCTCTCAGGGCCAACGCTGCCATAGCAGACTGGAGCTCTTCGAAGAAGGTGCCTGCTGGCCCGGGGGGTCTGTATACTAGTGATGAAGCAAAGCTTCGCATATTTTGCGGCTTGCCGAAATCAAGAACCTCATTTATGTGTAATAAGGTAACCCGTGTATGTTTTACTAACGTTTATATTAAGTTTGAGTAAAGTTTGAGACGCTTGCCTATGTGTATTTCTAATGAAATTAATCCATGTCCTCTAAAAATGGCCGCCGCTTGCATTTTAGTTACTGCGCATGCGTCAGCCACACTCACGTGTCCTGACGCGTCTGCAGAAGTGGAGGGAAAGTTATGCGCATGCGTAATTCATAGCTGTGCTTATCATGTGGTACTGCTCGTGCCACTGCTCTTGTATTTCGTCTAAATGTAGCTAACATTTAAATTGCATAAGTTTATTTCTTGATGATGAGTTAAAAGTACAAACCCTGCGATGTGTTTTCATAATGACATTATTATGTATTAATTTGTTTTCGCTTACTTTTCATGTACCGCGGGCAATGGGGGTCTGAGTGAGAGGAGAGCCATATTGGAGGTCCCTTCTGCGCCTGTGCGACATTCGGCAGCACGAGGGACCTTGGCTGATGGAACATAGCCAGCTGGCAGTGATGGGCGAGATGCTCCTGAGAAAGTCACCTCTGCCCTGCGAGAACAGCGAATGTGGCTTCTTATATGTTACAATGTATTGATGTGCTACTGTTAGCTCATGGGAACCCAAACATGCTAGGCGGTCCCAAAATATGTAAATGAAGGCTTCAAATCGTATATTGTGATTGGTGTGTTACCCAAATCCTACCTTAGGACCAATCGAAATTGAGGGATTCTGACACTTTGCAACATTGGGGGGTGGTACACTGTCCCAAAACTGTATATCTACCCTGGGTTCACCTAGTGAACCGTCCGACTTGTCTGGTTTAGCTGACCTGTCACTGACCCAACGCACTCAATAGGTGACTGAAAATACAGAGAGCTGCGGAGCACTCTGTCCGAATTTGACCATAGACTAAGGTTTTACTGAACCTTAAAGTGCTGGCAAGGCACTTAGCTGGGAGTTCGCTGACCCAATCGGGGTCTTGATCGATATCTGCAGAGCGGGTGGAGCGCAGGCGTTGCTTCCTAACTGTGGGTTCCGGTCCTGTCCTGAAGAGGGTCCTGTCCTGAGGGTTTGCTGTCCTGTCCTGAGGTCCTGTCCTGACTCTTATTCCGAGGGTATCCTGTCCTGTCCTGGGTGTCCATTCTGCACCTGCTGTCCTTTGAGGGGTATCCTTCCTTGAGGGTTTCCTGACTTTAACTGACCCGTGGCCAGGGTTTGGTTTCCACACCTTTCTAGGTAAATACTGCTCCGAAATCTCTTGAAATTCTTGCACCTTCTGAATTTCTAACTTTTGCTTCAATAAAGTTCAACATTGCACATGTGATATTTTCCATGCCTTTCCGCAACTATTGAAAGTCATTTAAAATTTTGCAAAGTTATTTCTATGTCTTCTCATTTGTTAGAAATTATATTTTACATAGCAGTGTGTCATTTCCTGATATGGTCTAGAACTTCGTTGCCTAGGTTGTTCAAAGGCCCTTTCACCTTAAGTGAAGCGTGTTATTCATTATAAGTTCTTCTATAATCACACACACTTAGTCTATCACTGGTTTAGATAACACTGACTTGCATAAGTATCTTTTCTCGTTACATTTTATTAGTACTTTGATGATTACTCTGCCATTATTTCTTTATGCATATGTGATTTACATTATCTTGGTTATTGATTGCCTTATTTTACTGTATCTCATGCAAGAAAATACTGAACTTTAGATAAACATTTTAAAACTTCCAGTTGTCCGTGGTCATTTACACAGTATTTGAATATTATTGGTTGGGTTTGTATTTTGTTGCCTTTCCTTTACAGCTAGCTCCCTGATTCATTGTGGTCATTAGGCACCTGCATCGGTGGATGGTAAGTCGGGTGCACTGAGAATTGGTAGCAGGGAACACACACACCACACAATTGGTAGAGCTCGTGAAGTCACCTGATCGATGTATATGGTGATTTGAAAAGTATATGGGCCCTGAAGCCGGAAACGGCGAAAACTATTGGTCGGGTGGCCTCGCGCGCTCTATCAGTTTTTCTGGTAGATCAGAGGATGGTTAGGGACTAGTTGAGAGTAAGGCAGGGACTAGTTAGGCTAGTTAAGTCGGAAGCTGCTATTATATTAATGCTGCTATAAGAGCGGCTGTTCTGAGGGAACTGATCACTCTCTTGTGAATACGCTGCTGAAATTCATGAATTGTTATATTGTCATTATTCTTGTTCTTATATTGTTATATGTACTAATCAATGCATTTGTAAATCGACTCGTTAAGTGTTGTCCGAACTCCCCGGGGAATTGAAAGGGCAAGTGGTGAATAGAATCCATTGTCCTGAGGTCACAGGTTCGAGGAAAGTTAGGTGCAGGTTAGGATAACCGGGAAGCACTAACTAGGGTTTTCTGAATACATGTGTGAATAAATGACAGTAACGGGGTTCATTGGCAAAATTCCCATAGTGGCGTAACCTAGTAAGGGTCACATCGGAAGAGTAGCAGGTTCCTCGGAGCTAGCGTGAAAGCAGAGGGGTCCGCTGAGAAACCTTAAACTCGGAACATATCCCGGAAAGAAGTGGATGAGTTTAGGGGAATAACAGGTTCACCGATGCTAGAGTGAAGGGTAGGCGGAAGAGATCTGCCCGCAGCAAGTGAAAAGTAAATGGAAGTAGTTTACTTGCAGTAATAGAATTCTATCTCTGTCTAGACACTTGAGCACTGTGGCGAATGTGTATTTGTTGTAAAATAACCAAGCACTGAGCACTTTAAAAGTAAGAAAGTTTCCGTTACCTTGTGAAGGGAGGGAGTCAGTCGAGAAGCGCCTCTGACGTCACTCTGTGCCGCGCTGGGATTGGTAGAAACAGCGGGCGGGTAGCGGAGCTGAAATTGTAAAGGAGGGGTGAGCGCCGGAGCGTGGGAACTGTCTCACGAAGGGGCCGCGCACCCATTGGCAGAGCTTATTTTGTGTCGCGCACCCATTGGTTGCACGAATTTTCTGAAGCGCATTCTGATTGGAGGTAGTTTGTAAACAAAGTTAGCGCAGAAGTCGTATGTGGCACTCGCGGACTACAGAGACGCGACCTGATCCAAGGCATCTAGGGTTTGAAAGGGATCAGTGGAAGGCTAACAGATACGATATTATGTACGGAACCAAGAGAAAAATGTCCCTTGTAAATAAGGTGAAAAATTATTTTAAAACGGACAAACCCATTAAATCTAGGGAAGGTGTTCTTGTCCCAGCACCCAATACTCCTGCCTCATTCATGATGTTTGACCGAGGGTACAATACCTGTGTGTGGCTGGAGAATTGGGTGAAGTACACAAAAGATGACGGAGTATTGGCTTTTCCGTTAGATGGTACTTTCAATGGTAGGATCTTATTTAATTTAAGAACCCGAATGAATGAACTGCATCCCAGACCGAGACTAACGCAGTATGAAGCATTAGAGGAATGGGAGATTGAGGCTTTTGAAAGAGAAAGACCCCGAATGGACAAGGGTTTGACCAAGTGGTACCCCAGGCTGAAACAGGAGTCCAGGGATAAAAGGATGAAACAGTGGAGGCAGAGCATGATTGTTGAGGGTCTGTTTCCCATGATGCCGGCATGTCATAACATTGGAGCGGGTGAGAAAAGTACTGAAAAATGTAAGCATTGGGGGGCCCTAGGGGATTCAGATGATGAACTAATAGATGACATCTGTACCAGAAGTCCGCCACCTTACAATGAGGGAACCCGACCTTCCAGTGTAGGAGATGTTCCCCGACGCCCCTTCCAAAAGGAAGAAGACAGGTCCCTGGGACTGGGAGGGGGTGGTCAAGTATTACCCTATCCTGAGAAACCCGAACTGGCGGAAACAAGGGATATATATCCCAAAGTGCCCGCAAGTCAGGAAGAAAAATATTCACGTACAAAAACTTTTTTCCCCAGACCCTTGTATGAAAGCGAAGAGAAACCATCGAATTCAGGACTGCCTTTTGTTCAACCTCCATATGGGGAAGAGCGCAGGTCCTTTAATACTGGAACTTTATTCCCGAAACCAAATTATGGTGGAGGACCAAGTGAAACGCATCCTACTGCCCCGAGTTTTACTCCTCCGCCTACTGCCCCGAGTTTTACTCCTCCATTGACCCCACAGATATTACATGACACAACTCTAAGAAGGGTACTAGTGGAAAAGGAGCAAGAGGCTCTAGCTAGACAAAGAACAGAAATAATTCAGAAAATTTCTCAGATAAATACCAGTCCTGAGGCATTGACTATTCCAGTAACTATTGGACCGGTGGTCCCGTTATACGGAAATGGTCAGGGAAATCCGATTACTCCAGTCATGACCCCAGTCATAGCAACCCCGAGACAGGAACCAATCATCATAGATGATCAGTCCAGTGAGTGCGAGTCTGAAGTTGCATTCTTGGAATTGCCAAACAAACAGACTGCAAAGGGAACACAGCTGAGGTATAACCCTTTTAATGCAAAGGAAATTAAATTAGAGACAGCAACAGGTACTAGGAATGTCTCTCTGGTAACTCCGGATGAAATTGAGAGTTGGAGTCGTGAATTAGAAAAGCAGACTCCGCAAACAAAGCCTTTAGACCTCTACAAGCTGAGGGTTGAAATAGAAGAATTAATGGCAGGAAATGTGGGGTTGAATCGATTGAATACCTACTCTGAGGAAGAATTGTCGTTCATATGTAAAAGCTTTACAAGGAACACCAGAGTGCTCCATGAAAAACTGACCGAAACAGCAATTAGTATGGGGGTAGATATCTCAAAATCCAAGCCCTTACAGAAACCGTACAGAGCAGACTTCTCAGACAAGGATATAGAACACCTGAATGTGGCAGGAAAGAAGCTACAGATTAAAGAATTAATGGGGGTACTGCAGAAATGGGGAGATGTGGAAAAATGGAGAAGTAGGTGGGCGAAAAAGAGGGAAGAGGTTCGCTCCCGACAAGTGACTCCCGAGTTTGCTTTAAGAGAGGTAGAAAAACCTGAGCAGTTATGCCCCATGCGCGAAGTTCCAGGAGGGAAATATGTGCATGTCCCCTGGTCTAGACAGGATATTGTGTCCTTCACGAACGATTTTCCAAAATTAAGAGAGAAACCAGTTGACTGGTACCGGCAGGTGGAGAGGTTCGTGAAGGTACAGAAATGTCTGTGGAAAGACCTGGATGGGTTTTTCGACATTGTGGTTCCAGTAGATTTATGGACCCAGTGTAAAATAAACATAAATTGGCCCAGTGAAGAGTATCCCAGAGACAAGGACACAGGGGAGCCATCAAAGGAAGTCATGCGAAAATATGAGCAGGTAATTCAGCACTTGAAAGAAAAGGTGCCCGCCAAGGAAACTGATTGGACAAAAATAGATAGAACAACACAGGAAAGGGACGAGACAGTGCATTCCTTCTATGAAAGGTTATTGCAGGTATTTAAAACATACAGTGGTATTGACAACATCGACCTGAAGGATATGACACACTTTATTTACAGGTTTGTAAATGGTTTAAGACCTGAAATTTGTCAGTGGATAAAAGACAATAAAATCTGTTGGCATACTAAGAAAATGGATGAGGTCCTGCGGTACGCTAAGTACTGCGAGGACGAGATGGCAGAAAAGAAAAAGGCCCTTAAGGAGAAGGTTATGTGGGCTCAGGTGAAGCTCGCAGAACAGCAGGAAAAACAATTGAGTAACATGGTTAAAAATGCTGAGAACAAAAGTCCTGGGGGAGGGGGTGGAGGAAAGCCCCGGCCCAAATTTAGCAGGGAAGAGGCTATGAAAAAATTTCCCTGCCATCAGTGCGGCGAAATTGGACACTGGCGAAACGAGTGTCCCCAATTAGTCGATGTTAATGAGACAACTCCTGATTTAATTCCACAGACGCAGAAAGAAAGACCAAGAAAGACTCAAACCCAGGTAAAAACAGTTCAGGTGCCTCGAGCACCCAAACAGGTATACAGGGGAAAACAGGCAGAAAATGAGGAGATAGAGGTTTGGGAAAGCGGGGAGAACAGAAATACAGCAACTTCGCAGTATCTGCTAAATGATACCTTCCTTTGTAATGATCAGGACTGACGGGGCCTGAGAGGGGAGGACGAGGAGTGCGTACTTGGCGCTTCCTTGCCGGTAGACCAGTCTGGACCATATATTGAAGGAAAGGTTGACGGAAATGATGTCACCTTTCTGTTGGACACTGGCGCTACCCGTTCTACTGTAAGAACAGTGGACGTTCCAAACCTACCCCTCTCGGGAGAAAACATCCAAGTAGTAGGTGTATCTAATCAATTGATTAGTACTCCTGTTACCGAACCAATGGAGATTTCAATTGGAAATTTTAAACAAATGCATAGATTTGTAGTCTGTGACACCAGTCCAGTAAATTTACTGGGACGTGATTTGCTGTGCAAAATGAACTGTACCATCTTTTGCACACCAAAGGGTGTCGAAATACAGACCCCAGATGAAGACGGCATTTATAAATTATTGTTGCTTAGACCTGACTCAGAACTTAAAAGATTGACCCTGCAGGACTTGCCCCAAGAACTACAGGAAGCCGTAAAGCCAGAAGTGTGGGATTTCACTGGAAAAGATGTGGGTTTGATGAAAGATGTGGACCCCATACAAATAGCCATCAAAGACAATGCAGTATATCCTAACACTAGGCCCTACCGAATGAATGCTGAAGTGAAAGCAGGTGTCACTCTGGAGATACAAAAATTATTGGAAGGAAACATCATACAAGAAGTGATGAGCAGCCCATGCAACTCACCGATTATGGGCATCAAAAAGCCTAGTGGCAAGTATAGGGTAGTGCAGGACCTGAGAAAGGTTAACAAGATTGTAGTTCCTTGCTGCCCTATTGTCCCAAACCCTGCAGTAATTCTGTACCAGATTCCTTGGGATGCTGAGTGGTTCACTGTGATTGATTTGTGTCATGCATTCTTTTCGATACCCCTGCACCCCGACAGCAAATTTCTTTTCTCATTTGCCTTCGAGGGTCACGTGTATTGTTGGAACCGGGTCCCTCAAGGGTATACAGAGAGCCCCTCTATCTTTAATCAGATCTTGAAGAAATGTCTAGAGACTTTGACATTACCTGGAAACTCTGTATTAGTGCAGTACATAGACGACCTTCTATTGGCGTCTAAAAGTCACAGGGACTGTGTAGTTGACACCATTGCCCTCCTAAATCACCTGTGTGAGAAAGGGCATAAAGTGTCCCCTGACAAACTACAGTTCTGTGCGAAATCAGTGAAATATCTGGGACACCAGATAGAAAAGGGTGTCAGAAAAGTCACTTCAGAAAGAGTGAGAATAATTCAAAAGATGCAGTTGCCCCGTACTCAAAAGGAAGTCATAATGTTCCTGGGTGTATTAGGGTACTGCAGGCAGTGGATTCTGGGATTTGCAGCCTTAGCCAGGCCCTTGATAAAAATGACCACGAGAGGAATGCCAGATGTTGTGCAGTGGGACGACGAAAGTCTAATGGCTTTCACAAGACTGAAAAACTGTCTGTGTACAGCCCCTGCGTTGGGAATGCCAGATTATTCCAAAGAGTTTGCCCTATTCTGTGACACTCGCGATAATTGCGCATTGTCAGTCCTGACTCAAGAACATGGCACAACCAGGAGGCCTGTGGCCTATTTCTCTGCCACACTGGACCCAGTAGCTGCTGGGTTACCAGGTTGTCTAAAAGCAGTAGCTGCTACCTGTGCAAGTTTAGAACAGAGTGAGTCCATTGTCATGGGACATCCTGTGACTGTTTATGTTTCACATGGAGTGGTAATTCTATTGACCAGAACTAAAACACAGTATCTCACCCCTAGTCGGCTGACTAAATACGAGAGGATTCTTGTGGGTGCAGCAAATGTGAGCATTGTTAGGTGCGGTATTCTGAACCCTGCCACCTTACTTCCTGACCCCTCAGAAATGGAAGGTAGGGATGATGATGAACATGATTGTATTGATCTGACAGAGTTCAGTACCAAGCCACGCCCAGACATAAAAGAAGTGCCATTGCCGGAGCATGATAAAGAACTATTTGTGGATGGTTCCTGTCTAAGACATGAATTAGGAGGCTTGAGTGCTGCTTATGCAGTAGTGTCTTTCGAAAAGATTGAACAAGCAGGTTATCTATATAACATCAAGTCTGCACAAGTAGCCGAATTGATAGCCATGATAATGGCTTGCAAAATTGGGAAGGACTTACGCATAACAGTGTATACTGACAGTCAGTACTGTTATGGCGTTGTGCATGACTTTGGCCAATTATGGATGCAGAGGGAATTCATGACTTCCTCAGGTACTCCCATTCGGAATGCAAAGGTTGTTCATGACCTTTTAGAGGCCATCCAGTTGCCCAAAGAACTGGCAGTGGTAAAATGTGCTGCTCATCAAAGGAGCATGGACAGAGTATCACTGGGAAACGATTATGCTGATCGAGTGGCTCAATGGTGTGCCAAAGATCGATATATTATAAATCCAAAACGAGGGGGGCCAGGAACCAGCTGCCAGCTTCAGGTGTTTGAGGAAGTGCCTACATGGGATGAGGTGAGAGAGTGGCAGGAGTCGGCTCCTTGGCAAGAAAGAGAGAAATGGAAAGAGGATGGATGTAGACCGAGACGTGTGGATGGTGTCATCATAGGTCCAACTGGTATGCCTGTGTTACCCCGACACTTGCTTGGCACAATGGCAAGATTAATACATGAAGGATCACACATTGGTAGGGATGCCATGATTCTGGTATTTCAACAGACTTGGTACAGCAAGAAATTCAGGAAGGTAGCAGAGTCCCTCTGCCAGAGGTGCCTGTCATGTCAACAGATGAACCCAGGCAAGAGGACCATGGTTGAACTGAGCAAGATTGGGAGGTCAGGGGGTCCCTTTATAAAAATACAGGTTGATTTCATCACCATGCCCCGTTGTGAAGGGAAACGATATGTCCTTGTCATTGTTTGTGTATTTTCAAAATGGGTAGAAGCTTACCCTACTCCCAAGAGTGACGCACTGACAGTAGCAAAGTGTTTACTAAAAGAGCTGATACCTAGGTTCGGAATACCATACATTATTGAATCAGACCAAGGTGGACATTTCCACAATGAAATAATGGCTGAACTGTGTAAGGCCTTTGGGATAAGGCAGAAACTTCATTGTGCATACCATCCAGAGGCTTCTGGAATAGTGGAACAAGTAAATGGAACTATCAAAAACAGACTAGCAAAGCTGACAGATGCTACTGGCATGAACTGGGTGAAGGCCCTGCCCCTGGTCCTGATGGGACTAAGAAGTGTTCCAGACCGCAAGACAGGCCTAAGTCCCCATGAAATCATTATGGGAAGAGTGATGAGACAAGCATGGGTGCCAGGAAGCAAACTGTTGAGTATTACTGATGATTTGGTGCTTGAATACTGCAGAAGATTGGGTGACCAAGTGCGTTCTATCTCTCGCCAGATTGGAGACGACGGCATCCTTAATCCAACGACTCCTCTCCACAACTTGGTTCCAGGGGACTGGGTCAAAATAAAGAAGCACACTCGATCAAGCTGTCTGGCACCCAGGTGGGGAAAGAAGCGCCAAGTAATCCTGGTGACAACCACTGCAGTGAAAGTCGCAGGTGTTCCCCAGTGGATCCACGCCGGACACACCCAGAAGGTATTGCCAGACAAAGGATTTGAAGAACCAGGGCAACCAGCAGAGGACCCTGAAGAAGCCAGACCAGTAGCAACTGACAACGAGCAGCCCAGCACCAGTCAGGTTGCAGGAACAGCAGACGTTGGCCCAGGAGTAGTTGACTGCGAACTGCCAAGAAACCAGCCTGCTGAAGAAGTCCAGGAAACTGAGCCAGGAGTAGCTGAAGACGAGCTGCCAAGCATATGGCCAGAAGAATGGATACCGATGATTGATCTGACCGAAGATCCTATCAGAACAAGAGAACGACTTAGTGAAGGTAGAGAGTGGACTAGTCAGGAAAAGCAAGGCACAGGCGAAGAACCTCAGCCACTTGAGATCCAAATCAAAACTGAGGAAGGAGAAGGTCAGACAGGGACAGAGCACGTGATTGATACAGATCCAGTGAATAAGACTGAACAAGTACCCGATACTGAACAGGTACCTGAGACTGAACAAGTACCTGATATTGAACAAGTGCAGGATACAGAGCAAGTGTTCGATACTCCTCCATTAACTCCTGATGTGGATAAGGGACAGACGAGACATAGAGTAATAGTTCGAGCAGAAGAAAATCAAGAGATCGAAGTGCTTGAACAGGATCAGATAGAGTTAGAGAAACGGGTTCAGGAAACAGAAACAGAAACAGAGACAATTGAAAGCCAAAAACAAAATATTCCTGAACAAGGCCAGATTAGCAACCAGGCAGAAGAATTTGATGCTAGCCCTGGAACTAGTCAGATAAGGGAAGTAGGAGAAGAAAGTGGAGAAGAATTACCACAAGATAAAGAGAACAAGAGAAGAAGAAAAGAAAGTGAAGTCCAAGTACCAACTAAGAGACTAAAGAAAAGAAACAACCTTGAGCCTAGGTTTGTAAAAAGACTAAGACTAAGAATAAAGACAGTGGAAGAAAAACGTGCAGAAGCAAGAAGAAGTGCTCGAATAGCAGAGCAGGAAGAAGACTCTTCCAAAAGAAGGAGTGAGCGAATAAAAAGACAAAACAAAAAGTACAAGTCTCCTGAATGGACACTGGTTTTGGAGGAGCTTGAAGATCTTGATATAACTGACGTGAGTGACGGAGAGCCTGTCCCAGAGTACTCAGCTGAAGAGGAAGACGAGCCACCGTGAATTTGCACAAAGTAAGCTAATTGTGTAAAGCAACAAAGAGGGGTTCAAGAGACTCCTTCTGAGCTAAAATGTCTGATTCAACAGTGAATGGTAGACCTAGTTGCAGCCGTTTTAAGACGTGTTGCAAGGTGTGTATATGTAGTATAGTAGTACTGATAGTTATCTGGATAGGATTAACAATTTTCATTCCCTTTGCTGTAAGTAAAGATACTAACATTGTCCCTACTGAAGTTGTAAATACTGACAGTGAGGAGCTGACAACACAGAGTGTAGAAAGACATGAGAGAGCATTGAGACAAACTAAACGAGACTTAGAAGCATCAGATGAGAAAGGACTACATTATCATGGCATGAAGAACAGGACACATTTAAATGTTTTCGCAAACTTGTTAATACACTATGTAGAGACTATGGAAATTGAGGATTGCTATGTCTGCATGAAGCTACCTACTTCGGTGGCTGAAGGCGTGACATACCATCATCTGCCATTAACTTATGGAATTTCCTGTAGCATTTTAGCTAGTTTATTTTACAAAAGGGGACCGTTACAGTATTATTACTCTAACAATGACGTGATCTTTTCTGAACTACCTATACGTGGGAACTTGAATCCTGTACATACCAAAACTGACACCATAAGATATATGGGAGACTACTTTCTGACTATAGGGAACATTGACATAGCAGACGCACACAGAGATAACTTGACTTGTTCTTTGCGTGAGCAGGAAAAGATGTTCCTGAACATGGCAGAGAAAAGAAGAATTAAAATTCAGAAGAAGGCTAATGACGAAAGTCAGAAAAAGCCAAAATGGGCAGAAAACATGGAAGGCACCTCATCTGGTGGAGCGGGTCCTGCTCTGTTGCTGGATTTTGAAAAGAAAGGCAAGCTATGTCTTCACCGCGAGAAGACTAGCTATTATAATAATGTTTTCATTGGTTCCAGTGAATGCGAACATAATTACAAGGTAATTGGAGGTTGGGGTTTCAAAAATGGGTCAGAGCCTGTGTTTCCTGGAATTTATTATATTTGTGGGGACAAGGCTTATTTCAAATTGCCGGATCACTGGTATGGAAGCTGCTACTTTGGCATTGTCTTCCCGAAAATATACCATGTGAATGGGAAAGCTGGAAGCAATGAAGATACTAATGGCTTAGTGCGTAGTAAAAGAGAAAGTATAGGTGAAATTATGGGTAGTATTTTCAGTGCACTGATACCTGGAGTGGGAGTGGTTCTGAACACTCATAGAATTTGCAAATTGTCTACTATAGTAGATGTGCTGTCTACTGAAACAGCTCATGGATTTCTGCTGGTCAATACTGAAATGGTTGCGATCAGATCAATGGTTTTACAAAATCGACTTGCTCTTGACACCTTATTAGCGAAAGAGGGCGGAGTCTGCCGGATGTTGAAGGCGCAACATTGTTGCACTTATATTCCGGACAAAAGTGTACAGATCAAAAGATATGTGAGAAACATTACTAATTTGGCAAAGGAACTCAAACCACTCGAGGTTGATAGTGCCTGGAAGAGACTGGTAGATGGTCTCTCAAATGTAGGTCATTGGCTTGCTGGCATAGGTAAAAGCTTATTATTCAAAATTCTGATGCCAATTGGTATCATAGGTCTTATTATACTTTCCATTTTCTTATGCTGTAAATACCGCAAGCGCACCAGAAAGCACGAGGTTAATGCAAGAGGGGTGAAACGAAGTGTGGATGAGATTGAATTAGAGGAAGTGAATGATCAGATATACAAAAAGGTGAAGACTTCTCACCCTGCTAAAACTGAAAGAGAAAAGCTAGAACGGTTGCTGGAAGAAATAGAACTTTATAAAGTGTGAAAGAAAGTTGGCATCTGGTTCCATTATAATTTGTGATGATAGTAGATATCATCAAAGAGGGGATTGATGAAGCAAAGCTTCGCATATTTTGCGGCTTGCCGAAATCAAGAACCTCATTTATGTGTAATAAGGTAACCCGTGTATGTTTTACTAACGTTTATATTAAGTTTGAGTAAAGTTTGAGACGCTTGCCTATGTGTATTTCTAATGAAATTAATCCATGTCCTCTAAAAATGGCCGCCGCTTGCATTTTAGTTACTGCGCATGCGTCAGCCACACTCACGTGTCCTGACGCGTCTGCAGAAGTGGAGGGAAAGTTATGCGCATGCGTAATTCATAGCTGTGCTTATCATGTGGTACTGCTCGTGCCACTGCTCTTGTATTTCGTCTAAATGTAGCTAACATTTAAATTGCATAAGTTTATTTCTTGATGATGAGTTAAAAGTACAAACCCTGCGATGTGTTTTCATAATGACATTATTATGTATTAATTTGTTTTCGCTTACTTTTCATGTACCGCGGGCAATGGGGGTCTGAGTGAGAGGAGAGCCATATTGGAGGTCCCTTCTGCGCCTGTGCGACATTCGGCAGCACGAGGGACCTTGGCTGATGGAACATAGCCAGCTGGCAGTGATGGGCGAGATGCTCCTGAGAAAGTCACCTCTGCCCTGCGAGAACAGCGAATGTGGCTTCTTATATGTTACAATGTATTGATGTGCTACTGTTAGCTCATGGGAACCCAAACATGCTAGGCGGTCCCAAAATATGTAAATGAAGGCTTCAAATCGTATATTGTGATTGGTGTGTTACCCAAATCCTACCTTAGGACCAATCGAAATTGAGGGATTCTGACACTTTGCAACATTGGGGGGTGGTACACTGTCCCAAAACTGTATATCTACCCTGGGTTCACCTAGTGAACCGTCCGACTTGTCTGGTTTAGCTGACCTGTCACTGACCCAACGCACTCAATAGGTGACTGAAAATACAGAGAGCTGCGGAGCACTCTGTCCGAATTTGACCATAGACTAAGGTTTTACTGAACCTTAAAGTGCTGGCAAGGCACTTAGCTGGGAGTTCGCTGACCCAATCGGGGTCTTGATCGATATCTGCAGAGCGGGTGGAGCGCAGGCGTTGCTTCCTAACTGTGGGTTCCGGTCCTGTCCTGAAGAGGGTCCTGTCCTGAGGGTTTGCTGTCCTGTCCTGAGGTCCTGTCCTGACTCTTATTCCGAGGGTATCCTGTCCTGTCCTGGGTGTCCATTCTGCACCTGCTGTCCTTTGAGGGGTATCCTTCCTTGAGGGTTTCCTGACTTTAACTGACCCGTGGCCAGGGTTTGGTTTCCACACCTTTCTAGGTAAATACTGCTCCGAAATCTCTTGAAATTCTTGCACCTTCTGAATTTCTAACTTTTGCTTCAATAAAGTTCAACATTGCACATGTGATATTTTCCATGCCTTTCCGCAACTATTGAAAGTCATTTAAAATTTTGCAAAGTTATTTCTATGTCTTCTCATTTGTTAGAAATTATATTTTACATAGCAGTGTGTCATTTCCTGATATGGTCTAGAACTTCGTTGCCTAGGTTGTTCAAAGGCCCTTTCACCTTAAGTGAAGCGTGTTATTCATTATAAGTTCTTCTATAATCACACACACTTAGTCTATCACTGGTTTAGATAACACTGACTTGCATAAGTATCTTTTCTCGTTACATTTTATTAGTACTTTGATGATTACTCTGCCATTATTTCTTTATGCATATGTGATTTACATTATCTTGGTTATTGATTGCCTTATTTTACTGTATCTCATGCAAGAAAATACTGAACTTTAGATAAACATTTTAAAACTTCCAGTTGTCCGTGGTCATTTACACAGTATTTGAATATTATTGGTTGGGTTTGTATTTTGTTGCCTTTCCTTTACAGCTAGCTCCCTGATTCATTGTGGTCATTAGGCACCTGCATCGGTGGATGGTAAGTCGGGTGCACTGAGAATTGGTAGCAGGGAACACACACACCACACAATTGGTAGAGCTCGTGAAGTCACCTGATCGATGTATATGGTGATTTGAAAAGTATATGGGCCCTGAAGCCGGAAACGGCGAAAACTATTGGTCGGGTGGCCTCGCGCGCTCTATCACTAGCAGTCCTTTTACTGACTGATAAGGCGACAACGATAGAGAGAAGGCAAGGGATTCGGACCCATTGATAGCCTCAGTAGGAATGATAGAACACCCAACGGAGTTCCTCACCACGAGTGCTACACCGCCGCCCCTTCCTTCCAGTCTGTCCTGCCTAAAAATGCTATATTCTGGCAGGATCGCAGAGGCGATATCCGGGTTGGAAGAAGCTCCAAGCCAGGTCTCAGTGAGCATCAGGCATACTGGTTTATCCTTGGTCAAGAGGTCAAAGAGCTCCTGCGCGTGGCTACGCACTGACCTAGTGTTAAGAAGCATACAAAGATGCTTCACCGCCGTCACCTCCCGATGGGGAGGGGTCCGAGGAAAGATGCCTGGCGCCCAGCCACAGCCCGGGCATCTACTCTTACCTCTATAGCGACCTGGGAAAACCTTAAAGCAACTACACGATACCTTTTGCAGGGACCGTAGTTGCAAGGATGTATAGTGGGCCATAGTGGCTCCCGAGGATATTGATCAGCCGGTGCAAGGCCCCCCGCAGCTCCGTCCGCCTCCGGGACGCTGACGGGCGCAGACGGGCAGGACTCAGGCACGACTCCGGCACAGCGAAGGCACGCCCGCTGCGCTGGTCCGCTGCGCGGGATAGAGAGCTTTAAATAGGAGTCCCTGTGGACATCCAAAGCACTACACTGCTCACTAATGCAGTTGCTGACATTCACCCCACTCCAAGATGGCGCCCGTTCCTAGCCCACCACCCAGAACCGGGAACCGGACCCGCGAGATGCGGTGATAAACAATTATCGTGCAGGTAAGGGCCCTAGAAGCTGTCCGCTAAAAACAGGGTAGAAGAAAACCTAAAATAAATAAAATAGGCAAACGGGAGCGTTTAAAAAGAGGAGCGCGATCAAAAAGCGCCCAGCGTTATTGCAGTCTTCCGATGTCTTTAGTATGGTATCAAGGGCTTTTCTCTCTCTTCTTGAGAACCAATACTGTAAGAAATACCAGATTTAAGTTTCCCACCTAAAGGGGCATCTGGACAACATATCAGACTTTCAGAAGGCAATGATTCCAATCTTCATGCTTTTCCACCCTCACACGGATTGATGCACATACGTGGGAAGCGTACAAGTTTATAGCTTCTCCTCATCAAGCAGCTAGAGAAGTTCTGTGTCCAGTAGGCCTCATGGTGTCATGCATCTTTCTAGTGACTGTTTTGTACTGTGTATCTGGGAAGATAGTGGAATCAACAGTAGGCAGGTTGTGTGATGTCATAATGATTTCCTCCATCCTGTAGCAAGGACCTCTTATGCCACATGACCTCCTTCAGCGTGTCCAGCATAGAGGACCTCATCTCCTTCTGTAGGAAAACTTTAAAGGAATCATTAGTATGGTTAGGGGAGCTAGCAACAGCGTCATCTGACTCCATGTCAGACATGACGGGTAGGTATGTTAAGATAATTTTATCAATTAAAAATAACTTACTTATCTATATATATAAACTTATATATATATTTTTATTTTATTTATTTATATATATATATATATATATATATATATATATATATATATATATATATATATATATATATATATATATATATTATAAATTGGGTATAAAATAATCTACCCCCTTTCTTTCTTTTTTTCTTTTTTCTGGTAATTGGATATTAAAAAGGATAAGAATATTGCGGGTGCGGGTTATATCAGACAGAGTGGAGTTCAGGGCAAGAAAATACAAGTGAGGAGGTAGGAGAGCCTTAAAACTGATCGCTAGGACAAAAAACAGATGATAGGCAGGCAGGAGCTGAACGGGAGCGTCTGAAGAGCGCAACCGACGCTCTCGAGATAGCCGTTCCTGGAGGGCTAGAGGAATGGATCCTAGGAGGCATGGGGCGTAATGCCGTCGCTGCCAAGGTCCATTCCTCTAGACCCGAAGAGAGGGAGAAGCACCCGTAATAAATAACAAAAAAATGCAGACAAGTGGCGTTGGGAAGCAATTGAAGCAGCGCACCAGACGGCATGCCGCTAGACACCCGCAGGCTCATCCGGGATCCTAATGATGCGAAAAATCACCCCGAGGGCCAAGGGCACGAAGACAGAAAAGCCCACGCATCGGTGAGGAAGTGGGGGGTGCGGACGACCATAAATTGGAAGTCGAGGGAGGGAAAAGGGTTACAGGGAAGGTAACCAAGCCAAGGAAGGGGGTTGAGAAAGTAACGATGAACAGCTAATAATTATAGAACAGTTGATAAGCACAGTGGCAGAAAGTAAAACACTAGCAATACAGTGGTAGAAAGTAAAACACTAGCAATTAAGAGATAATAACAATCTTAATAATATCTTGTGCCTAAACAATGTTAAAGGGAGAAGAGAAAGGAAGGTAACCTCATCTGTCTGCCAGCCGCTTTTAAAAGAGGCAGCTCTGCTCTTGCACATGCCTTATATTGTTGCTATGTTGTCATCACATTCTTATTCTTTCCTTTGTGATGTAAGCGGCTGTTTGTGAGTTGCATTAAAGGATTAATGCATAATGTAGCCTCCGTGTCTTTAATGAAATACAGATTCTCTGGTCATGTTAATAGGAGAATCGCAATTGTTGTACAGCTAACAGCCTCACACATGGCCACAGCACTTAGTTGTTTGAAGATTCGTAGCAATAGCTGTGAAAGGAGGCTGTAGCCAGCCCCTGGTTCTCCCTGGGCTCAGCTAAACTGCTTTTTATTGATCAGCCGGGCCAGGGAGACTCAGACGCTGAGCAGCGCCCCTCTCCCTCCTTCCGAGGATCAAGTGACTCTGAGCTACAGGAGGAGAAAGGAGGAAGGCTCCAGTGTGCCCTGCAGCACAGCCTCTGCCTGTCTGAGAAAGACCTAGGCTGTGCATTAAAACATTGAAATGTTGAGAGTAGCGAGTTAATACCAGTTCATATAGGCTGCTGCTGCTCCATTGTCTTCAATGAACTCTCAACATTCAATGTTCTAAATGCCCTTACATTGGAAAAGTAAAGGGTTATTAGCAGCATTTTCTGCTGGCAGTTTTTCACTTGATCAGTGGTCTGTTTAGAATGTGTGTTCTTGCTAGATTTTTAAAGGATTGTAAATTACGTTTTTTTCCACACCCTTTATTGATCCGGCAAGGGTTCTGATTCTGTTTATCACTTCCACTCCATTTGAGCCTCTTCATTCCTGTCAGCTTAAGTTAATATCTTGAAATATGGTGTTTTATTGGCTGTAACTTTGGTTAGGGGACTGCGTTGCAGGCCGTATCTCCTTCTACGCCTTTCACGGTTTTCACAAAGAATAGTGCTGCCTTAAGGGTTAACCCTTCATTTCTTACTAAGGTTGAATCAGAATGTCAAGCCATTCAGATTATAACTCTTTGTTCCATTTCTTCACCACCTCATATTTGAAAAGAAGATAAAGGTGTGCACAGATTGGACCCATGATTAGTCACTAAATTAATAGAACCAGCTTATTTTATACTAGCTGTACCCGGCCACGCGTTGCTGTGGCTCAGTCTGGTTAAATGGAAGAGAAAGAAAAGAGTAAGCGCATGTTTCTAATATGTTTAATTTCACGATGCTTGTGGGTACACAATATGTTTTTGTGACTATTGTCTCTATGCGTCCTTTCTTAATGTCACAAAGTGAACCAACTCCTCCCCCCTCCCTCCACCCACTTCCCGGTCTGCCATCCTGACACCAACTGTCCATCCTAATATATATAGACTATTGTCTCTATGCGTCCCTTGTAGTTGTTGCACAGCAACCAAATCGATAGGGTCTGTTTGGCCTTTTGATTAAAAACACGAATCCAACGTATAAACAGGCGCTTAATCAAATCCAACGTTGTGTCAAAATTTCAAATTACTCGGTGAAGAACTTTTGGAGATTTAAGATTTTGAACAAACGAACATTGACATTTTTATGTGTCTGTTCAGGCTTTCAATTAAAAACACACGCATATTGGAATCCGACGTTGTGTATATAAAAACACGCGTGTATTCGAATCCAACATTGTGTCAACATTTCAAAGCAATCGGTGAAGAACGTTCGGAGATTTGCAATTTTTAACAAACAAACATTTTAATTTTTATTTATATAGATTGATGATAAACTTTACATTGGCTGTGAAGGCGCTAATTTGGGAAACGTTTGTATTAAATAGGATAATTCTAGGTGGATACCTTTGACCGATTGTACTACTGAATATCAACACCAAAAATATCATGGTAAAATATTGAGGACAGAATATCGAAAGCTAAGTTCATATTGGAAAGTATAGATTTAGAGGCATATTTATAAAGAAGTGACCGAGAGCGGTGTTAACCTTCTTGGCTTAACCCTGTGGTCCGCCACTTCTGAAAATGCAGGGCTGCATCGTATTAACAGCAATATGATGCAGCCCTGCATTTCCCCCTGCTCAGGCGCTAATTTCATCTGCCTAGCGCCAATGCAGGCACACTTGCACCGTAGGGCAAGGGTGCCTGCGTTCGGGGGATTGATTGTGCATGTGCAGGAAGGTGCCCCTTCCTGCACATAAACAATCTTAAATGGCGATTTGTAACTTTTATGTCTGCTGTTTTGTGCAGCACACTTAGAAGATGAAAATTGTCCTTTTTATAATGATTGTTTTTGTGTAGGAAGGGACACCTTCCTGTACATAAACAATCATGCATAGCGTGTTCCCGTTTCTATGTGTATTGCATTGTGCAGCACACATAGAAACAGCAACACACCATGCATGATTGTTTATGTAGAAACAACAAAAACAAGGAGAAATAAAGCATTTCTCCTTGTTTCACCATGTTAAGGCCAGATTTTTTTTGGTCTTAATTTTGGCGCTGCCTTCTATTTACGCCACCCTTGTAAATAGGGGGCAGTCTCAAAATCAATGAGTGTTAATGCGGAATGCAAAATGCAACAACCATTGCCCACCACTTCCACGCTAAGTTTAGCGTGAAAGGGTGCCTTATTTACAAGACAGCTTTAAGCCACAGGAACATCTTTAAAAGTGAAGTTCCTGAGGTGATAGGGGCTTGTAAATAAGCCCCTTAGCATTCCTAACTCCACATCTATGTACCTTGAAGATACATGCACTGCACACGAACATATATGTGACATTAGTTATAGAAAATCTAGACTTACTTAACTGTTGATATTTTATTTTTAATATTCTGTCTTTGGTTTTGTGTACCCTTGATATTGTGGTCTTGATATTTGGGGGGCACGCTCTATTATGATGAATGCTGTGTCCCAGGGCAGCTGCGAAATTGCGCTGCCCCAGGGCGGCCGCGAACTCACGCTGCCCTGGAGCAGTGCATTCATGTGAAAACACTGAGCGGCTTCTTGCAGCTTCTCCGTATTTTCACAGTGCAGGCAGCAACTCGTCTGCACTTTTGAAGGGGATTAGAGATCCCCTTGCAGGTGGGCGCAGCCAGTTACTGCACCAACTGCAACTCGCAGTACCTCTGTAGGACCAGGAGACTAGGGTGGGGAGGGTTTGCACCTACTTATCCTGCATTTTAGTACACTGCAGTTTTAGCGAGCAGCAGGTCCTATTGCAGACCGGGCTCGTACTTTGTAACTGACTTGAAAATGGCCGACCCAGCATCCTATTCTAGAATGTTCTTCTGGTCTTACTGAGACCTCGCTGACAGAACTAGCCTGATGGATTCTTAGTTGAGAGAGACATCAGCAGAAACGGGGATATGCCATCACGGGAAAGACAGGCCTCCATTAAACATGTAAATGAAAATGTCAATATTGCTTTAATTTACTGTCAACCACTACAGCTGGCTGAAGAACGGAATCGACCAGCCAAGAAAGAAATCAGGAAGGAATTAATTTAACATTAGCACCGGCTCATGCATGCCAGGCGAGCAACACCCATTGGGCTCAAAGGGCTTCAACCCCCCCGCCCACCCCCTTTGTGTGTGTCAGCCCGGCTGAGACAGCTTCCCGGGCACACACACAGACGCACCTGAGCACTTCACAGGTCTTTAAAAGACCATTTAACTGCTAACGAGGCTTTCTTGTGTTTTCACCCCTTCTTAGAGCCCCTGCATCTCCACTCTGCATATTGCTGGAAGAATCAGCTCCCCACCCCCGAAATTTTTTGTAGCTCCCCCCCGAAACTTGGCTCTGGTTGCGCCTCTCGTGTATGCCTTATATTGCCTTTTTGAGTAAAGAAGGATGCGCAGGCCTGGGTCTATGTGCCTGTTTCAGCAAGATGTAGTCCCTGCATGCGTAGAATTACTGGCTCCAGTGGTGTGCGTGAGAAGCACTGTCTTACCCCCCGTATGGGGCTATACCTCCCCGCATATACGTCTGCACTGTGAGAGGTTCAACAGGGTTTCTACGGCGCTCTTAAAGATTCCATTTGTTTTCAGAGACCTGTTTCCATCCCCATATCCTGCTACATGAGAAAGTAGTTTTTCAAGCGTCTGGTTTCTGGGGCTGAATTTACGCGCTGCCCAAGCCAGACGGTCCCAGTGCAGGCCAGTTTGTGGCCACAGGCTCAAAATGAGTCAAGAAATCTAATTTTACACCTAATTGGCTTCTAGCTTGAATTTCTAGGGTAATTCCACAACTCATTGGAACATGGATTTCTCATTAACCTTCAGAAATCAAATAGAAAGTGGAACCTTTGGCAAAGTACATGGTGAATTTAATGACCTCTTCCGGACCTGCTGAACGTTTTGTGCTAGAGCCCCTGAGAATGCATTCTGCTCTCTCCGTCGAGACCGTATTACAGTAAGGGCCCGGGGGCACAACGGGCATTTGCATCCACTTTGCATGCTCCAGGCACTTTGGTATTACAAAAGGGGGGCGCAGAGGCTTGTGCATCCCCTTCAGTAATAAAGATAGCGTTGGTGCACTTAAAGCACCATCGCTACCTTCAGGGGGTGTTCCCTCGTTTGCATATGGGTGTGCCCTATACAAATGAGGGAATTCATTTGCCTCTGCGCCCGCCCCATATTACAGACGCGGGCGCAAAGGCAAAGAAGCTCTCAGGAGGCCGTATTATATAAAGTGCCCCCCTCAGGCGCAACAGGCATTTGCGCCCACTTTGCGTGTCTCTGGGACACTTTAGTATTACATAAGGGGGCGCAGACGCTTGTGCAGCCCCTTCTGTAATACTAATAGCGCTGATGCACGTAAAGCGCCAGCGCAATATTCAATGGGCGTTCCCTCATTTACATGGGGTTGTGCCCCATACAAATGAGGGAATCCCTTTGCCTCTGTGCCCAGACCGTATTACCGACATGGACACTGAGGCAAAGAGAGTGCGCCATCTAAAAGGTGCGCACTGTCAGTGCGCCCCTTGATGGCAGCCCTCTGGAGGTGGGGAAAGTGGGTCCCATAGACCCCCAG
Organism: Lissotriton helveticus; assembly: GCF_964261635.1. NCBI lineage: Eukaryota > Metazoa > Chordata > Amphibia > Caudata > Salamandridae > Lissotriton > Lissotriton helveticus. Next base: position 1,176,461,397 of record NC_136061.1, read on the forward strand.
ACATCCCCTTGCAGGCGGGTGCAGTCACTGACTGCACCCGCTTGCAAGGGGATCCCTAATCCCCTTCAAAAGTGCCGGCAGGCTGCTTCCTGCCATGTGAAAACAGGGAGCGGCTGTGTTTCACAGGAATATGCTGCCCCAAGGCCATAACAGGGGTGCGGCTGCCCGGGGGGCAGCACATTCATGGTAATAGGGGGCATTTTCACTGTTTGTGCCCTACACACCTTTTTATAAATGCGCCCGGCGCAAACAATGAAAATGTGCAATTAACATAACACGGCGCACCTACTAGGTGAGTGAGCCCCCTGAGAGCAGCCCTCTAGAGGAGGAAAAGGGGGTCCTATGGACACCCAGACAGGGGAGCTGCTCCGTGTTTTCACATCAATGTGCTACCCAGAAGTCAGCGCGAGTTTGTGGCTGCCCTGGGGAAGCGCATTCTCCGTAATAGGGCACATTTTCATTGTTTGCGCCCGGTGCACCTTTTAAAAGGTGCCCCTGGTGCAAACATTGAAAATGCGTAGTACGGCGTCAGGTATTGAAAATGTATCTTGAATTTTGTTTCTTGGAAGAAGTGTCTAGTTCCCCACAAAAGTCACAAGTGTAAACGTGTGTGTGATCTTAGCCATGACACTGATGTGCTTATCACATAAGTGTATCTTATCACAAGGGCAAAGTTCACTGATTTTGTGTTATCAGTGATTCCCAGACTACAGCAGGAGCTGTAGGAGCGATCCGGTTGTGCACGCTATGCTGGAAAGTGTGTGAAAAACTAGAAGAAACTCAATTTTAGAGCACTGAGCTTCAGATGGTGTTTTTTTTTTAATTCAAAGTATTTTTATTGAAAATATAATTTGCATATACAATATAATGTAGTTTGACCCATTTACTTGGCTTTAGTGACAGTGGAGACAAAAGAAAGAAAGAAGAAGAGAGGGGGAAGAGGGGGGAAAGAGGGGGAGAAGATGGTGGTTTGACATTCATTCTTGAACAGTCTGTAGGTGCGGGAGAGAGATGAAAAGTAGACGAGATCTTGAGATGCAGCTGTGTATCATCATCATCGGCATACAAGGGGTATGGAATCCCTGGCCTCTTTGCAGTGACTCGGTGAGTGATAGGTCATGATTAAAGAGGGCTGGAGCAAGAATAAAACCTTGTGATCACATTGGGGCATCTTAACAGAACTGAAAAGGGGGTGCTGATTTCGATCTGGTGAGACTGATTAAGTAGGGAAGGAACCAATTATAAACTAACCCATCAATGCCCATACAACATTTGACGATATTGATGAGGATGGAATGGTTAACCTTGTCAATGGCTATTGACATATTAAAGAGGCAAGTGGACGTGCATTTCCCGTGTCAAGAAGATCAACTGAGTCAATAACCTGGAGTAAGGCTTTCTGTGTACTACAACCAGGGCCACTCGAATTATGTCATTCTGTGGCGTTTTCTGCACAATTATAGATTGCTGCATTTGCCTCATATTTAATCTGCTGCATAATCTTCGGATTTTAACAAAAAAACTTTTTTCTAGCTTAAACTGGTCAAAAGTTATTAAAAACAAAATGATGTGATCCTTTACAGGGGAAGACCTTTCACAAAGCTGACTGGTCATCTTTCAATTGCTTATTGCTCGATTTGGTTGTTAAAGTGAAACTGATGAGGTGAAACCTTTACCCGGACAATGTTATGATGAGTAAAAATGCCAAAATAATGAAATTATACTATCACAAAATGCGCTGCATTTCGCTTCATAATTTGTCTTTTTTATGTATAATTTAGTCAAACCCACCGGATTTGGTCCTCCTGGCTGCGTAGTTCCAGTCGCCTTGACTACATCCCAGTACTAAGTCAAATTCATATATGTTTAGAAGTTCATTATCACACATATGTTATTTAAGTTGTGAGGCAAGACAGCTTCCAGTAACCTTACAGAGCAATGGAAGTTCTTAGACAGGCCAGGAGGTATTGAGTTCCCCCACGCAACAGAGTATTTCCTCTGATAGGCCCATATGGGATTTTATTATATCCTTGCTTTTTCAAGTAGTTTTCACATGTGGAAGACGGGTTTCAGTCATCAATGCCTTGTGGGAAGTGCCAAACTACCTGTGGTGGCCAGTAACTCGAGCAGCTCCTGCGCACACATATACATGCACACGCACACACACACACACGAACACACACACACACCCATCTGCATTCCCACTCACTCACAGGGGCGTAGCTTCGGGGGTGAAATAATTGGATACTGATGCTTTCAGTCAGTTGTGGTGAGGTGTCTTAGATTTCACAAGGAATTTTTAGACACACAGACTAAAAGCGCACACACATTCTCCCACTCTGTTTGAAAAGAGAATTAAAAAAATGTTGGTTATGTCACAAAATAGTGTTTTTTCTCTCACTTAGTAACCCTACCAATCTGCATTACTCTCCCTTTCCACTGCCCCTTAATCCCTTCTCTTGTCACCTTCTTGTTGTATGATGTATTTTAACATTATGGGGTATATTTGCTAAGATTGTGTGCCATGTTTGTGTCACAGAATTGATGCAAATTGACGCATAATCATTTTTTCCCCAATTTACTTATTTACAAAACAAGTTTTGCCCTGGAAATCCACTTGAAAATAATGCAATAAAAAGCATAGTGCTGCTTTGCGTTACTTAGCGCTAAAGGGGCGTTCCAAAGGTGGTGCATGGGCATTCCCATGCAACCACCCATATTATTGACACAAAACCCAATTTACAAAAAAAAAAGTAGACATAATTTTGTGTCAAAATATAATGCCCATTTCAAATTGGCATGATCAAGGAGAAATGCTTTTGTTTCCACTTTCGTTTTCGACTTTGCATGTGAGCTGCACTGCACTGTATAGCATACATTCAAAGTGTGAAAAGTTTTAAAGTTGGTCTGAGCATTGTATTTTGTACTGGAAGGAAACCTTCCAGTACAATACCTATGCTAGACTCACGCATCCACCCTTGCGCTTGGTACAAAGGTGTGTGTTGGCACACTTCTACCTGATTGTGCACCGGAGCTATGGAGATAGGAGAAGAGTGCCACATGTCTGTAAATATGGTGCTCTCCTGCTTTCTCCTTCTCACGCAGCGCAGCATAGCACAGCATTATTGGATGCTGCACTGTGTGAGAATTTGGCAAATAAACCACTATGTGTCAGTGTGATTGTTGGGAAATCTGAAGCTCACCCTACCAACTAGCCAAGCTGCACCTCTGCTCACTCACACCCACTGACCCTTCAAAGGCACATGCACACACCCATTCAAACATACTACAAACATATATGCATGCACAAAACATTAACACAAAAACATACCGGGCTGCACCTGTGATCTTGGGTGAAATGAGGGAAGTCTTGTGGATCTTGGAGGTTTGGGACTGCTACCTCTCATTGGCTTACCTTGCTATGAGTCAGTCAATGAGAGGAGGTGGCAGACCCTCACTAGTCACATGGTGTGATAGGGTCAGTGAGACTGCTGACCCAACTCCACTCTGTGACGAGTGTCACTGATGGACACTCGGCCTCTGGCACTTCAGGGCTTAAAACTGAAGTTCCCAGGTCTGAGCCTATCGGTGACACGTAGCCTTGACATGAGGAGGAGGACCACCAAGTGATTTGCTGGGCAGAAGAGGTCACGTTCACAGTGCTATGAAATCTTCAAACCAAGAAAGAGGGACCCAACAACCAAAGGGGTAGGGTCTGTGAAATCTTCAGCCCGGCAAAGTTCAGCTCAGGCAGCCAAGGGCCTGACCTGAATATGAAGAATATCTATCAGGCTGACCTTTGCTCAGCCTGACAGATGCTCTTCATGTTTGCAAAAAGGTGGAATGGGTGGTGTCCTTTTCCCTTTAAAGAAGGGTCGCTACTGCAAACTGAATGTGCATAGGGCAGTATGAGCAACGTAAGTCGTGTTATGTTCGAAACTGTAAGGAAAATACTTTGATAAGGTATCCTGCGTGTCTCTGGTAGCAAGTCTATATCATGAATAGTTTTCGTACAGGTACCTGTTCTTGTATATTTCATGTAATATGCAGAATTTTTGTGAAAATTACACGTTTCATGAGGGCAACAAAAACCCACTTTTGCTCAAGATCATCTCCATTAAGGGAGACGTGGAGCCAAACTTGAGGCAGTCTGGGCAAACACCTGAAGAAGAGATGAATTCACTAGATTGATCTAATAGCGCGAGGCACGACTTTAGGCGATATTAGCCTGACCTGGATCTGAGAAATGTTCGATGATTTCACCTTGTCTTCAGATCTGGGGGAGTCACACCCTCAACTACATGTGAAGGGCTAACATGCTGTTAAAAAGATCCTTGCCATGTGTGACTTGAGTCCCGGCTATTCAGCACTTTAAATTTTGGTGTCTTAGAATCTATACAAATATAGATACAATTGAAACTATAATAGCAAAGTTCTGCTGCTAAACAACAAGACTGGAGGATGGTGGAACACATAACAGGCTGGCATGATGCCATGCTAAAGGGCATCTTTCTTAGCCACATCAGGAGTTGGGGTAGATGTTACATACTGTGGCAGTTTCGAAAAATATGCTGTTTGAAATACTAAGGAAATACGAGGTCTATCTAGCCTGTTTAAGATTAATAATGTTCTTCGACCCGTTCCCAGCAAAAGCGGGATGAAAACATGCAGTATTGTCGGCAGCCACAAGAGGGTAGTGTTTCCTAAGGTTTTAAATGTTAGGCGCCGAGGGAAGATGATAAGAATGGGCGGTCGATACAGGCTGAGCGTAATTTTTTCTGCACGTTCTCTAACCTGTCTGTCACAACTACGTCTCCCTCGGATTTATTCAGTCCTCGGGGAAACAAAACTGCTGGCACTAGAAGATGGTCGTGGGAGGAAAAATGCTATGATAATCTTGCACTTTCCTAAAGAAAAACATAACGCTTCTTTTGCACATTTTTCTGACACACGAATATATAGGTGACAATGGCACGCAGGTCACCGATAACACAACACAAAAGACATATAAAGATGCAGCTAACATAAATAGCAGGCATCTCAACGAAATACAAAACATATGAGACTCAAAAAGCGGGAACTGACGCACAGAAACACCGTGGCGCATAGACATGTTTGGCACTGAGACGTCAGACTATCAGAGACACAGATATGTATATGACACCCCCATTAGGGACTGATAATTCCAACGAAACAAACACATGTACCACTGCACTGGACTCAAAGGGCCTCATTTATGAAAAGTGTTGCATCGCTGCGTGAAGAAAGCGATGCAACAGTTTTTCTGCGCCCTCCTTACGACACCTTGGATGTGCCGTATTTACTGAGCGACGCTCCATGTCGCAAGGATTTACAGACACGTCAGTATTTCTGACGTATCGGTAGGCGCATTAATGACGCATTGCCGTAGTGTGTCGCAAAAGTGACGCTACTCCAGCAATGGGTTATTACACATGGGCTAGTCCCATGTTAAAGGTGCCTGCGCCAGTCTTATGCCTACTGTGAGGCAGGTGTAAGATTTTGACGTAATGTCGTCCTAGAATTGGTGAAGTTAAATTTCATAGATTTCAATGCACCACTTTAACAACCCTTTTTACAGGGGAATGCCCACCCTGCATACATTATACCTGATGAAGGTATAATGTAGCGCAGTGCTTTACAAAGTGATGCATCTGCTTAGCTGCGCCACTTTGTAAATATGGTGCAACATGGCACATTTTTTACGCCGCCGCACCGTCACAAAAAGTGATGCAACGGCGGCGCAAAGGGCTCATAATTAAGCTCCAGGGTGTATACTTAGAAACCATCTCTACCGGCTCGGCCAGTAAGGGAGTAAGAACAAGGTATCAGGCTGCAACTAATGAGGTGATATATAACTGTCTGACATTTGTTGTCCTGTTTACTCCAATGACCCATCAGATCTAGTGAAAGTAGTGTTCGGTCCTGAGTCAAGATAATTGGGTCCATTCCAAATTTTACGGATAACTTCTGGCCCTGTAAATGATTTGATTTACATTTGCTGCTTGTATCTCATTTGGCTAGCCTAAAGATCTGGCATGGATTTGTCCTTCAGGGGCTAATGTTGGATTCTTCAGATCTTCCGCAAAGGCCTCAAAGGATACAAACTTAGGGGCATATTACCAACAACTAGAGATAATTATCGCTATGTTGGTTTAGCGGCGATATTTCTATCGCCGAGCTGCGGCGATTTTTATCGCTTAGGAACCTTGCTATTATCAAGGTATATCTCCTAAGCGATAAAAATCGGCCGAAATGCATGAATATCGCTGAAAAGTCAGCGATATTCATGCATTACCGAGCTAATGCTCTTAGCCATGTTATCCACCTACCATTGGATAACATGGCTAAGAACTGCTCAGGGGCAGGTGTTAGCTTTTGGAGATATTCGCGCTTAGCGTGAATATCTCCAAAAGTTGGTAAAAGGAGATAGCAATGTTAGCGACTGTTTCCAGTCGCTAACATCTTGGCACGCCCACTTTGCATGTCATTAGTGATAAATATCACTGACATGCAAAGCGGGGCCCAAGATGGTCGCTATCTCCTACTAGCTGTCGCTAACTGGTGTTAGCGACAGCTAGGTAATAGGGAGATAATTTTATCTCCGCTTTCTTGGCTTTTAAAGCCAAAAAAGCGGAGATAAACCCCCTTGATAATATGCCCCTAAGAGCCTGGTTTATATCTTGGTGACATTGGTATATATGTCCATATCTCCAAGACTGTGGTCCGTCTGCTCTATTTAAATGAGGGCAGAGATGGAATAGTCTCCGTTGTGATTAACCCTATCCATGCTGATGACGGAACCGCTCCGTCATCAGCCGCGGTGGCGCTGTGCTGATGACGGAGTGGTTCCATCATGGCCCGGCCACCGCGCCTGCGCGGCGCTGAGTTCACGCCTGCGCGGCGCTGAGTTCGCGCCTGCGCGGCACGCTCTAATAAGCACGCGGGGCCATGACGGAACCGCTCCATCATGAGCACAGCTCAACCGCGGCTGGTGACGGAGCGGTTCCGTCACCAGCATGCGCCAACCACACGGCCCCCCGCCCCCTTAGCGCTGCGGCGGAATAGCTGCCGCAGCGATGTGGTTAAACTGCTCTGACAGCCTGTAGGGAGAAACAAAGGGCCCTCAGAGGTTGACCTGTAATTCAGACCACCTAATATAGATGTCCTGAATTTGGGGTCAGTTTTCATTGCCTGTCACCACAAGGAATACTCTGGACAATGAAAACTACCAAATCCTCCCCTCGCCATGGGTCATGCTTGATGGAGACGTGCCTCAAACTGCAACAAGCATTGACGGCAACCGCCCTGACAGCAGTTTCTGGCAATGATTTGAGGAACAACTGCCAGCTTGGTGGTAATTTCCCAATTTGGCGGGTGAAGGCGCAGTCGAAAAGATGGAGTACATATCTCCGTCCCCCTGACTGCCAAACCTCCCTCTGCCAAATTGTAATTCGGCCCCTTAATCTGCTAGCATTGTGTATGGTGTGGCTGGTGCATCAGTCATCAGCAGCTCTGTGTCTCATGCCTTTTCAGCTGTTAGCATCAGCTGTTTGTACTAAACACACCAGCCACTCATTGACATTGTGTTCTCAAAGCCTGATGTGTTTCTTTCAGACACCCGTGTGTCTTGTGACACCCGTGTGTCGTGTGGATACTGTGGTGTCAGTGCCACATATTTATATGTCCCACTTATATTGTGTCATCAGTGCCACGTGCTGCAGTGTCACAGATATATTTGCATCTCGCTCGTATTGTGTTGCCACTGCTTGTTGTTTCAGTGTCACACACATCTCATCTGTGCGTCTCGCTCACATTGTGTTGTCAGTGTCACCAGGAATGACTGAAGCTCGTGTTCCAGGCGAGGACACACCAAGGGAAAGAAAGTGGACTAAACCTAGCAATAAACTCTCTTACAATGAAACAACAGTTTGAGACCCCTATTCTAGTTCTGAAAAATATGTTGTGTTTATTATTCAATGTGGGTATCCAATGTATTGTTGCTATTACATACCTAGCATATGTTACAATTTTAGCAAACTTGTGCCTTTAGTTGTCAAACCCTGACAAGGTACCTACTTTTCCACTCTCAGATTTGATCTGGTGGAAATGCGTAAGGCAAAATCTAGACAAATGAGATATTAGAGGTCACTCCAGGCTTAGCAGTCACTCTAATGCTTCTAAGAGTGTTCTTAGCTACTTGATTGAGTCACATAAGATATTAGAGGTCACTCCAGGCTTAGCAGTCACTCTAATGCTTCTAAGAGTGGTCTTAGCTACTTGATTGAGTCACATAAGATATTAGAGGACACTCCAGGCTTAGCAGTCACTCTAATGCTTCTAAGAGTGGTCTTAGCTACTTGATTGAGTCACATGAGATATTAGAGGACACTCCAGGCTTAGCAGTCACTCTAATGCTTCTAAGAGTGGTCTTAGCTACTTGATTGAGTCACATGAGATATAAGAGGTCACTCCAGGCTTAGCAGTCACTCTAATGCTTCTAAGAGTGGTCTTAGCTACTTGATTGAGTCACATAAGATATTAGAGGTCACTCCAGGCTTGTCACTCTAATGCTTCTAAGAGTGTTCTTAGCTACTTGATTGAGTCACATAAGATATTAGAGGACACTCCAGGCTTAGCAGTCACTCTAATGCTTCTAAGAGTGGTCTTAGCTACTTGATTGAGTCACATAAGATATTAGAGGTCACTCCAGGCTTGTCACTCTAATGCTTCTAAGAGTGTTCTTAGCTACTTGATTGAGTCACATAAGATATTAGAGGACACTCCAGGCTTAGCAGTCACTCTAATGCTTCTAAGAGTGGTCTTAGCTACTTGATTGAGTCACATAAGATATTAGAGGTCACTCCAGGCTTGTCACTCTAATGCTTCTAAGAGTGTTCTTAGCTACTTGATTGAGTCACATAAGATATTAGAGGACACTCCAGGCTTAGCAGTCACTCTAATGCTTCTAAGAGTGGTCTTAGCTACTTGATTAAGCCACATGAGATATTAGAGGTCACTCCAGGCTTAGCAGTCACTCTAATGCTTCTAAGAGTGTTCTTAGCTACTTGATTGAGTCACATAAGATATTAGAGGTCACTCCAGGCTTGTCACTCTAATGCTTCTAAGAGTGTTCTTAGCTACTTGATTGAGTCACATAAGATATTAGAGGACACTCCAGGCTTAGCAGTCACTCTAATGCTTCTAAGAGTGGTCTTAGCTACTTGATTAAGCCACATGAGATATTAGAGGTCACTCCAGGCTTAGCAGTCACTCTAATGCTTCTAAGAGTGGTCTTAGCTACTTGATTGAGCCACATGAGATATTAGAGGTCACTCCAGGCTTAGCAGCAGTCACCCTAATGCTCCTACGAGTGGTCTTAGCTACTTGATTGAGTCACATAAGATATTAGAGGTCACTCCAGGCTTAGCAGTCACTCTAATGCTTCTAAGAGTGGCCTTAGCTACTTGATTGAGCCACATGAGATATTAGAGGTCACTCCAGGCTTAGCAGTCACTCTAATGCTTCTAAGAGTGGTCTTAGCTACTTGATTGAGCCACATGAGATATTAGAGGTCACTCCAGGCTTAGCAGCAGTCACCCTAATGCTCCTACGAGTGGTCTTAGCTACTTGATTGAGTCACATAAGATATTAGAGGTCACTCCAGGCTTAGCAGTCACTCTAATGCTTCTAAGAGTGGTCTTAGCTACTTGATTGAGCCACATGAGATATTAGAGGACACTCCAGGCTTAGCAGTCACTCGAATGCATCTAAGAGTGGTCTTAGCTACTTGATTGAGCCACATGAGATATTAGAGGACACTCCAGGCTTAGCGTCACTCTAATGCTTCTAAGAGTGGTCTTAGCTACTTGATTAAGCCACATGAGATATTAGAGGTCACTCCAGGCTTAGCAGTCACTCTAATGCTTCTAAGAGTGGTCATAGCTACTTGATTGAGCCACATGAGATATTAGAGGTCACTCCAGGCTTAGCAGTGACTCTAATGCATCTAAGAGAAGTCTCAGCTACTTGATTGGGCTGCCGGGGATATTAGAGGTCCCTCTAGGGGCCACCAGACATATAAGAAGTCCCTCCAGGGGCCACTGGGGATATTAGAGGTCCCTTCAGGTGCCACCAGGGACATTAGAGGTCCCTCAGGGGCCACCGGGGATATTAGAGGCTCCTCCAGGGGCCACCGGGGATATTAGCGGCCCCTCCAGGGGCCACCAGGGATATTAGAGGTCCCTCCAGGGGCCACCAGGGATATTAGCGATCCCACAGGGGATATTAGAGTTCCCTCAGGGGCCACCAGGGATATTAGAGGTCCCTCCAGGGGCTACCTGAGATATTAGTGGTCCCTCCAGGGGCCACCGGGGATATGAGCAGTCCCTTCAGGAGCCACCAGGGATATTAGAGGTCCCTCAGGGGCCAATAGGGATATTAACGGTCCCTCCAGGGGCCATCAGGGATATTAGAGGTCCCTCAGGGGCCACCAGGGATATTAGAGGTCCCTCATGGGCCACATGGGATATTAGAGGTCCCTCAGTGGCCACCAAAGGTCACTCCAGGCTTAGCAGTCACTCTAATGCTTCTAAGGGTGGTAATTTATGGCTAATGGTCGTGTGGGATTAAACTGCGCATGCGCAGCCGTCTCTCTTTGCCACAGATTTAATTAGCCGATCTCTGCGAAGGTCTGGAAGATGAGAGCTCAGGAAAGGCTAGGGTTATCAGACGTCTCCATGTCACTAAGGATGGAGTGCGTTAGACCTCGGGTTTTATTTTATAAAGGATTATTTTCAGGAGTGTTAGTACAATTTGATCCACTGAATTGAAACAGGACTACAGCCCCCAGGATGCATTAAATTGTTAAATGAATACACAGGATTAGACCATTTATTGTCTTAACCAGAAGGAAACCTACTATAGTTTTGTATGGCTTCCCTGAGACTTCCACTTCCGGTGCAGGGAGTTGGGACGTTAGAGACTGCATCAGCCGCGGCCCGTGGAGGGAGTTCGGTGGGGCAGTGAGGCGGTGCGGGGGAGGGGCAAGGTGGACAGTGGTAAACACCGGAATATGGACAATTGCAGGTAAGTAAGCTATTTAAAAAAGAAAACGAATTTCGTAGCGCGCGCGCTGCATCGCATTTTGCGATGCATGGTGCGCTACGAAATTCGTATGATAGAATTATGATTGTGCTGATAAACCCTTGCGTTTGTGATATTCGCTGCTAATGATGAAAGTGCTGATTTCTAAAGGTCTGGCAGAGCAAAGGCTTGATTTGGAACTGGACCCTTCTGTTAACAGGAGAGCGACCATGCCAGCAGTATTCTATCATTTCGCCCATTGGAAGCTCCCTTTCTTGGTACTTGCTTTGTATAATGTCAGAAAACAGTGAGCGATCTTCTAGAATGCAGGCTTTAATAATAAGTATTGGCAAAAGCAGGTGGGTGCTGCAGCAGCCCAAAATAACCATGCTGGAGTTCCAAAGGTGAATGAGCAATAAACATTTTGTGTTTATCTTGTCACATTTGCTATGGGTTCAAAGATAAGAGGTCAAATGTCAGGCTATGCCTTCTGCCATATTGCTGCTTATACCATGGATATTGGTATTTACTTTTCTTTCAATGACTGAAAATTGAGAGGATTTCATAAAGTTAACTATGTGACAATCTTGCTGGAATACAGGGAGTATGAAACAAAATTGTGTATAATGTTTTTTTTTATTAACACACAACAAATTTGAAATACCTGTAAATGGCCTGTACAAACGTATTTCAAAATATATCATACCGTTCTAAAAGCACATTTTTTGTACTTCTGAAGTGTGATGAAAACAAAGATTTTAAAGCAATAGGGACACTTGGAGATGCGAAAATTATAAATATTCGCTGAAACCTCACACATTGTTTGTGCGCTATATAGTTTTGTCAGTGAATTTGCGAGTCTGTGCAAAATGAGTGGCAATTTCAATTGAAAATGTGCTGTTTGTAGAGGGCGATGATTTAGAAATATATTGGTGGCAGGTTTTCCAACAAGCACCACCGGCTACATATCATACCCTTGCCAGTCTCCTGCTGAATTGGTGAGGCTCATTTGAGGCACTTGTTCTTTGTGTGACACTTGGATTTATTTACGATCCCAATGACTTCAGTGATGTGACATTGATGGCAGCACCCCCACTCTGAACATTGTTTCAGCACCACTGACTCGGGAGGGTTAAAGAGAGAGAAGGAGGGTGGAAATACAGCAATCGGAGAGGGACGATAGAGCAAGGAGAGAGATTGAACGAGGAGACGAAGAGAGCAAGGCTGTTTGAGCATTTTTCGAAGGGCTATGTTTGGTTGCCCAGTCCAGCAGGAGCACTCCCTAGGAGGTGGAATGACAAATCAAGCAGCCAGTAGAATGAGGAGAGACAGAATTATCTGGATTGCCATAAAATGTGATTGGCAGTGCCTCAAGCGATAAGCTGCAATAGGCTGATGACTGAAGGAAACTGACCCAGAGCCTTCGCTATGTGTACTGTAAGCATTCCAGGGTGGTAGGGAAGGCTGTTTGCAGCATCACTATCAATTGGCACATATTATAAGAGCTAGAATCACCCAAGCAGTGATACCTAAAACAATTATACCAAACTCAGAACCCCACAATTGCAGTGCCTAAAAACATGTTAAAAATGTTTGGAATAGCCTTTTGACTATATGACCCAGAACTACGTATATAATAAAAACATATGCAACAGCATAATGCCAAAATGATGATTCGCTGTAAGCCCTGAAGTCTAATGCTACCCTTAAATCTGGGCCTATGTCCACTGCTAATCCTATGCCATGACAGTAATTCTAACCCTAAAACTAACTAATACCCTGTGGGTTAAAGTGAGATGTAATAGGGGGCAAGGCACGGGTGTCTTCTTGCACCTATTATTCAGTTTTTACATTCTCAATTCGAATGAAGCTTTAGCTCAAGGACTTTTATTTGCTCAAACATTTGGCTCAACTCTGATGAGCGGCATATCCTATGCCAGGTCCTCTTTGATAGGACACTCACAGGTCTGCAGCGCACCCCTAACTCAGATCTAGTCAATGTTCAACTCGCTTCTTGTCAACCAATCCATAACTGATCATGATCTTCGGTAAAGTTCCCAGACAGTGTGAATAGTACCTTGATAGACCCACCTAAGCAAGTCTGACGCTATTAATACCTGGGAGTGAAGCTGAGCCGGCGCATAGAATATCTGGTGAAGAAATAAGTACGTCTGTAGCTAGTGCCATGTGTGGATTTAATAAGCCCAATTTGGTTTCTCTACTGATGAAAGCTAAGAGCATACAAGGTGAATCTTGGCCCAGTTGTTATGTATGGTGAAGTGGTTTACCTCTTGTACAAGTTATAAATGTATGCCTTTAGACCAGTACTTAATTTGAGCCGGTGGTTTCCGTTGCTCACCACGGGTACTTAATTGTCAACACGGCACTTACGACAGTCTGCCACATGGTGGAGCTGTATATCTAATTTATAGATGATCACATTAACAGTTGTTTATTAATGCAACATACACTAAAAATGACTAATACTTGCTGCCCAAGCCATTCTTATAACTTGAGGGGCTGGGAATAGTCTGAATTGTTCCCCTGGTAGGAGTGTGATGGCAAGAAGTTGCGTCATTCGCAGCACTGCCAGCTGCAGTGGCCTCCTGCCGAGGACCCTGGCACTTTTTTTTCTCACAAATTCAGCACTGCTTGGGATAGCTAGTTTCACGCTAGCTTCAGCTCCCTTATTGTACTCCAGCAGAGGTGAAATGGTTAGAAACGATTTAACCTGAGTGTGGTTCCTCTCCTTGTTCTACGTATTGGTGCTTTTTTTTTTATAGCATACCCCGCACCCCCACCCCTCCCCCCAGCTCCCCGCAAGTACATGGTCAAGGGAATAGTTGTAGACATGATTCCAAATACGTTACCTACGACTTACGCGTAGGTTTCTTTTTTGTGCAAGGTGAAGATTTACCGTATCTGAATCGTACACGAATCACCCTTTACAAATGGTGTGCTGTGTTTTTAGAGCCTAGAAAACTTTCTTGTATTTACTTTTTGCTGGATTGTATAAATCAGAATACAGAACAATGGCGTGTGTGTGTGTGCACACGGCTACAATGCTTGGTTTGGTGCGTTTGAGTGTCAATAACTCTTTCTGACCTTTCTGTTGTGGTTGGAACGTTCAAAACTGTATTAAAAATGATTAGCTCCTTGCAGGAGCTGCTGCTTATGATTATCAGGAAAAGCTGTCCTATGATATATTTGCCGCTTATTGAGTTTATTGATAAATTCCCAGAGGTGACTGCTGGACATTCTGCTCAGCTGAGTCACCCGAGAGTAGTACTACCCACTTATTAAGATATTGTAGATTATGCTCCTAAAACTCAGTTTGTACATCAATTTATATTTATGAGAATATGTATATTTTAATGGTGTTTGCTCATCAACAGTATCTCAATGTTTTTTCAACTATTAGATTCAGTTGATCAATTATTCATATATCTGTAATTAAGGCTATTTGCAGATTTGGTGAAAGCTTTGATCAAGCTATTGTATGCAAGTGTAGTGCAAGCAAAAGGGATACAAACCCACATAACATGACTCTACAAAGCCGCTGAATAGCCCCCCTACCATGCTTGACAATTTCAGCTAACCTTTGATTGTTTTTGAGAAAAAAATCTCTTGCACTGTAAACACAAAGCCAGCCCTTTTGGCTTTGTTTTGTTAATGCTTAGTTTAGTATCCTCAAGGTCCCTAATGAGACAGTTTCCAAACCTTTGATAAGAAGAAAGTTGATTTTTAGTAAATACTAAAGCTAGGATCTGTCGAACAATTTTTAGTGCAGCGGGAAATACATTTTTTGTTTTCAGATACATTACTCATGGTGTTTATTACATGCCTACTGGACACATATCATGTGTGACGCTCAGTGAATCATGCCTTTTTAGTCACCCCTGTTTGAATACTGGGACTTGTAAGCCCATTGATACATCGAGGCAATGGAAGCTACAAGTTCCTGAATATCAAGGGATGTTCCATTAGAAGCCATTACTGGATGCCAGTGTTTGGGAATGTGTCAAGTTCCATGGATGGACACCCAAAGCAACACCCATGGAACGCCCCTTTCACGCAGAGTAATGGGTGAAAGGGGCTCATATTTACAACACCTGAAAAATCACACAGGGTAACTATATGTGGCCTTGTAAATATGGGCAAGCCCACTGCGCCGCCGGTGTGTCAAAAAAAGTAACGTCTTGCGACACAAGGGGCTTGTAAATAAGCCCCTTCATTCCTGTTTATAAATTTGCAGAAAAGGCCTACTATGGGCTCGAAACTATCAAACTCCAGAGGGACACCACTGTGCTATTCATGTAGGTTAATCAGTATTACATATGTTTGATGTATGTGGAAATCCTTTGTGGCCCTGAAGAAGCAGCTGTACTAAAACCGTGAAACATCTGCTGGCGGTTTCATGAGTATCTGGCCACCTCATCAAAGTCTACACTTAACAGGGATAAGGAAACAGCCTTGCTTTGCAGGGAACATTTTACAAGCACTGATGAGATACCTACTGTGGACTAAGAAATACATTTATAAACCCTGTTCTATTATTTCTACTCTTGATGGATTATGTTTTTATGTCATTGTTGGTTTCTATGTTTACATCACTATTATTGAATGTATGTGTTTAGCTAGATTGTTCCTGTTATGGAAAGCATACCATTATGCTTTGTGACTTCTCTTTTGATGAATAAAATAACTTATGCAAATTTAATTTTTATTTCGTGAGGTCATCGTGATTTTTACTGTGTAGCACCCCCACCCCAAACTACTATGATAGAACTTAATAGCTGTGCCTGCTTTTCAGCATTCAGGCATATTATTAGAGCTCACGTGGGGCTGCTGCCTGTTCCCTCCAGGAACAGACTGAGCATTAGGCCTGGGTGGTAAATTCCGTTCCGCTCGCGGAATTTGGGTAATTTTCGCGTTCCACGGAAAACGCAAAATTGCCCAAAATGCTGCATTCCGTGACTTCGCGAAATTTTTTCCTTGTTCGCGTTCTCAAATGCGTGTTCGCGAGATATTTCCCCCTGAGCACGCAAACAGCGATTGCGAACAGTAAAAAAGCATCGCGAACAAGCAATTCCGCGTGTTCGCGGAGATTTTTTACCGTTTCGCGGAGATTTGCGTATCGCAATTACGCAAATTCCGCCCACCCCTAGCATGTGGTGTCCATAGTGAGAAGATTGTCTTCATTGCGGACGATGTGAAATGGTTTGTGTAATCTCTCCAATGGTGGTTAGAGGCCAGGCAAGGCCAGGCGTAGTTGCCAAGTGGTCTTTGTGTGACACCTTCAGCTAAATCCTAACATTTTTTAGCCAACAATAGACTGCAGGTCGGGATTTTTGAGCTCGTATTTACAGTGTCAAAAGCAAAACAAGATCTCCCAGAATGCAGCAGCCTATTCAGTAAAAGAACAATAAGGGCTGAAGTTATCGCCTATGACATGGAGTCATTGCCTGAGACGCTTCTGTCGCTCTAAGAAAAGTAATAGCAATAGATATTTTTATATAGTGCTTGCTGTTGCAGGCCTACAAATAACAAGTGCCAATATTACCTTAATTAATGGTAGAATGTTTGTGAACCTCAGACAGATAGCCCTTAAATGGTCCAACGTCCCATTAGTATATTCGCCCAGTCCTTTTTGTCCCGCCTGCTGCATGAACCGTACAGAGCTCTGTAGGCTCAGATGTATACCTGGGTTGTGACACTACAAGCCTCAATATACTGAGCTCAATTGACTAAAAACACTACTGGCTGAAAGTTCTCTTGACGTGGGATCAATTGGCAGCTACTTGATGAAAGGCGGAGCCAGCTCGGGGCTACTCAAACTTGTGACTTTCATGAGGGTTAGGGTTGTCAGTAAACTTTGCATCCAGTGCTGGGCTTTCCATGAACACCCCAGTCATTCTGTGAATTGAAGTCTGTTCACTGGCAATAAACGAACTGGGTTTAATTTAACAATAGTTTGTTAAAAGGCATGTCCAAGAGCGGGAACACCGGGGCCTGAATGAATGAATGAATGAATGAATGATACTGCGGGCAGAAGCATAGCTTTCAATGTGCCCTATGCCAGCCGATAGATGTTCAATAGATACTAGCATTTCAGCCTGCACTGCTGCTCATTCTGGTACTTCTAGTTAAGTCTGTATAATGTAACAGGCCGAGTCCCCCTCATCCCACCCGAGTCTCCAGCACCCAGAGTCCACCTTTCTCTATAGAATATGGCACATCATATATTTATATAGGTATTTAACACCGGGGGCGTAGCTTGGCCAGTAAGATTGGGTGGGTTGCGAGCTTCAGATTTCCCAACAAACATCATGTTGGCACATAATGTTAAAATATATTACACAACAAGCATGGCGCATGACAAGGGCTTAAGGGGCAGCGGAAAGGGAGAGGCATGTGAATTGGTAGGGGTCCTAAGTGAGAGAAAGCACATTATTTTGTGAAATACCCAACATTTTTTAAGTCTTTCCAAACAGGTCGAGGAAGAATGTGTGTATGTGTGTTTTTGTCTGTGTGTGTACAATTCCTGGTGAAATCCAACAGACACCTCCCCATACTGGACTGAAAGCACCTGTTCCCAACTATTTATCACAAAATACATTTATAGGGGGGTGGAACACCTCAAACACCCTCCCTGAAGCTACGCTTCTGTTTAACACCACAAAAACGTACTAATTCCAGAAAGTCTGATACTGAGGAGTAGCAGACATGTATTCACTTCCTCTTCATGAGGACAAAAGAACCTTGGTTTATAAAATACATAACTTGATGAAAGAGAAACATCATGCAAGCGTGACAACAATTTTTCGCATGATGGTGAATCCAGGGCATCAAATAATATGGACAGCCACCGAAAATCGACCGACCTCAATGCTCCCAGCACTGGGATAGAGATGGAGGTGATGGCTGCTGACAGGCCCACCTTCACCTCACGCCAGCCCTGAACCCACATCAAGATCAATTTACCAACATTTTAAGTCCACAGAAGACATGTTTTTGCCCATCACATTTTATTTTATTTTATTTTTGTATCTTTCTTGTGGGATTACTAGCGAACATTTAATCTCCTGAGGGGGTGACAGCTGACGCGCAGCGGTGAAGAGGAAACAGAGATGTAGGTGAGGGTTGTCTCTGCTGATGAAACCTCAGCCCTGCCTACAACTCTGCCCTCATTCCTGGCGCAGTCCTGGGGAGAGAGATCTTGCTCCTTGAGCCACATCCACAAAAGGAGCCTCTGTGGGATGGAATTGGATGAAGGAACAGGATCAGTGAGCAGAGTCTATTTTCTGGGGCCAAGTGCCCTTCTCCAACCAGCTTTTGCTTAGGGGCTGTGGTCCTTAAGTCGTTACGCAGATTGAAGACTGATCCACGTTTTTCTATGTGATGCACAGGGCACAAGTCCTATAAAAAGAAGTTGGGGGACTGACAATATGCATATGACCTCATGACGTCGCGTGCTGAACGTGTTCCAGTATCTGAAAATTACACGGGGACACGTTCAGCATATTTCTGTGGGGCCTAAGGGCCCGATTCACAGAACTAACTTAAGAAAAAATCCTGAACTTACTACTTTTGGTATTCACAGAAGGCATTCAGTAGTAAGTTTAGGATTTTGTCTTAAGTTAGTTCTGTGAATCGGGCCCCAGCTTCTTGACAAGGGGGACGGCGTTCACCCTGTGAAAAGAGTGGGAGGACGCCGTGTACCTGCGTGTACCCCCGACTCGAGCCCTGGTGATGCAGTTGCATTTTCATATGTTAGGAGCCATTTTCCTTGTGCACTTTGTGGTCATTTTTTTTTTTTGATTGAAGATGTGCTTTATTTAACCTCCACTCATCACGGAGTCCGGCCTTGTAATAATAACAGCTCCCTTAACCACCTTACTCCTAAACATTCCACCTATTCAAAACACAACAAGATCCCCAACGTTCCCATGATACACGAGCTGGTCACGAGCTAAGAACAACAAGCATGCTCGTGACAGCTCGCATAACATTACATGAATAATACCCAACAGTCATCAGATGCTTTAATCCATTAGGTTTATGTATGCCAAGACTATAGCGCCCAGAATGCGCTGATTGGTTGAATGATAGTCCAGGACACCCAGAATGTTATCCCTGTGACTTGGATTCATCTGTTCACCAAAAGCCCTTCGGCATAACTGCCCCCCTCTTTTTAAACTACACGCTCTAATAATATTCCCTCCCGCAGGCCCCTCCGGGACAGGGGCGCGCGCTGCCGCGACTCCATCATTTTATTTCCCCGCAGGGTTGCCGCTGCGTTCTCAATTATGGATTTTAAGATTACATTCTTTCCCTCCTACACGCAGAAAGCTCTACCTTTCTGTCCGCCTCGGAGAACAATTACCGCCGCCCGTACTCGACTTCAGCCAGACTCAGCAAAAGCGAGCCCCCTCGCTCCCCCACCCCGAAGGGTTCTGACACCTCCACTCCCGAGCTGTCAGCACGATCCCTCTAAAATATTCATGTATGTTAAGGAAACCGCGTCAGATTGTGCACCGTGGGGGTTGCGGCAGCACGGCTGCTTCTCACTCCCAAGAGCAGAGGGGTTGTGTTCTGCTTCCTTCTCACACTCCTTCCCAACAGGGGAAGCAGCTGCTAGCCCTTGCATGCCCTTGGGAGCCCTTGCCGCCTCTGGTCTCAGGGGACAGTGGGCACTGTGACAAGTGACTGACCAATATTGTCCATATAGAGATCACTTTTTGACAAAGTGGACAATTCTCCCATCTTCAAGTTATAAAACTTCACCAGTTATCCCCCCCCACTGTAACCAGTAAGTAAGTAACCATCTTATAGAGCACCCGTATGCCAGAGCGTCTTAGCGCTAATGCTTCCGAAATTGACAGTCTTTACTTAGTATGACTAAAAAACAGCCAGGTCTTAAGCTGCTTTCTGAAAGAAGATAGATTAGATTGTGAGCGAAGTTCCTATGGCATAGAATTCCAAGCTTGCCAGCTAGGAAGGAGAAACTCCCCCCACCCCCCACCCCCCACCCCATTACTCGTTTTCCTGATCATTTTCACTGTAACTAGTCTTGCCACATTAGACTTCAATTTCCTTCCAGGGACATACCATTCGAAGTTCTTCTTAAAGTAGTCTGGGCCACTACTGTGCACGCCTTTATGAACAATGCACAAGACCATACATTTAATTCTGGCATTTACCGGCATCTCCAAAAGAATTAGGGAACTGCATAGGGCCTATGCAGTTCCCTAATTCTTTTGGAGATGGAAGCAAATTTGGGGATACCCAAAGGCAGACGCGCTGCTGCATTCTGAAAAGATTGAACCTTCGAAGGCGCATTTTTCTGGGTGCCTAAGTATAGCACATTACAATCACCTATGCACGATAATACTAACACTACCATAACCCTCTTCTACAGTTCAGTAGGAATAAAATGAAGTACTTTCCGGAGTGCCCTTCGAAGAAAAAAATAGGACGAGGTACTCTGGTTAACCTGATTCAAAAACAACAATTGTTTATCAAATAAAACTTCAAGGTTTTTCGCTTACTGCCAGGGCAAGGAAGCTGCCCGAGTTGGTAGGCCACCAGGACCTGTTCCATAAAGAGATATTAGCATCAAAGATGATCACCTCTGTCTTATCTGAATTCAATTTCAAACAATTTTCCTGCATCCAGATAGCGATGTTTGCGAGACAATTTTTGAACTTTTTTGGTTTCCTCTACTTTCGATGACACAGCCACCACTATTTGTATGTTATCGGCGTAAGATACAGCTGCAAATCCAAAAGAATGAATGAGTTTTATCAAAGGGGTGACATAGATATGAAACCAGGTTGAACTTTGTGGCACCCCACATGGAGGCGAGAACGGCTCAGAAGAAAAGTCACCAAAAGAGACTGTTAGATCTCTCCCTAAAAGGAATGACCTAAGGATGGTAAGGACTGCGCCCCTTATTTCAATACTATCCAACCTACTGACGAGTAAGATATGATTCACTGTATCGAAAGTGGCTAAGAGATCGATTAAAGTTAGCGCGGCTCTACACTTCCCTGATCTACATAATTGTGAATCTTGTGACAGAATAATATATATATATATATTCCCAAATATTGGATGGCTGCCTCCACTGATCGGTGTTGCATCTCTCCAAGCTCACTGAGGTGTTCACGTTTTGCAGCATCAGGGTCTCTGCAATGCAAGTGTATGTTAGCAGGGTCCTTTCATACAGTGATTGAAAGCTGTTTAACCCGTTTGCCGCGGCCACGATTTTGCGGCAGTGCGGCACTTCCGCAAAATGGGCAGGGCCACGTCGGCCGTTGGACGTGCGCAGCACTACGAAGGTAGTGCTCACGACGTCCAACGGCAGCACTTAAAGGGTTAATACTTAGTCCTAATACTTACATCTTCCCCAGCAGAGAGCACTGCCAATGATCTTGCACCACAACGAGTAACTGATGTGTGTGTATACATTTATGTGTGTATATACATTTAAATATCTCACCAAGAAAGCCCCCGAGCTTCTGAGATGCACTCCACAAGCAACAGTGTGCAAAACCTTTAATTAACTGGAAGTGGCTGTTCAAACCCAATCAATTCCTGTCCCTGATGTGTTTCGGTGCCACCTGCACCTTAATCATAGGGCCGGCAAGTTCGGACTGCCACATATTTTATCCATCAGACTTGCACTCTCCGGTGAACAGCATGCCGGGAGCGGTAGTTCCAATTATTCCCCCTCAGTGGAGTCCATTCTCCAACACTTGTTTATCTGCCAGTTTCTAAGTTAATGCTTTTTCACAGCCCTCCAGTGGACCTCCAGTCTGTACAGCCACTTCCTGATATTCATTTCCTCGTGCTGGAAAGGCTGCACCTCATAATTTGAGGACCTGCTAAATGCCAACAGCACTGCTGGTTGCCCATCATACCACTGTACGCCAGTAATTTTAACAATAATATCTGCAGACATGCCAATCAGAAATATTATCAATAACTCCGTAAACATAGGACTTATCCCAGAGGACAAGAAGAAAGCTTATATATGCCCATCACCTAAGAATAACAGCTTGAACAGGAATAACAGCTTGAACAACAAGAGGGGAACAATCTCCAATAGACCTCTCGTGACAAGCATATGGAAAGAGAAGAATTTGTTAAGATCTCAAAATTCATAGACGCAAACCATCTTCTCTTAGACTGACAACCTTGAATTCCAACGAGGAAGAGAGACCAAATATGCTGTTATCACAATTTGGGATTATCTAAAAAAACAACACGGGAACACGGGAGACAAAAGTTGTGCACTTGCATTACTACTTCTAGATCGTCCTGCAACGTTTGACACAGTACCTTAATTCTAAAACTCAAAGAAGTTGGTATAGACTTCATTATTCTTAATTGGATTTCTTAGCTGCAAAATAGGTCCTACCTATTTAATATACACCATTTTTCATCAAATATTTACTGCATAAAATCAGGAGTTCCAGAGGGATCTATCCCCTCACCTACTTTTCAACATCTACATAAAACCATTACCAGACCGTATTGACAGTTTTGAATGCGCTTGCTACAACTAGATGGACCACATGCAGATAAGTCTCAAATCGGAAAACCCTAAGGACATAGGAAAATCAAAAACCAACAGCTGTCTTGTAGCCCACAGATCAATGGATGACATTAAATCATCTCAAATTAAGTGCCTACGAAATGGAAATACTGATTTGCGGTGAACTGTAAAGTTATGACCCTCTGTATTTCTGGTTGGATGAACTGGGATATATCAGAAGAATCACTAAAGAAATCGAAAATCTTAGAATTGTTTTCGAGACAGTATTTTCCAGCTGTCTAAACTAACTTTCTGCACTATGAAAACACCCTGCATCTTTTTGCGTCTTTGATTTCCTCAAAAGGTACAAGCAACACATGTCACTTATCCTCTCTAAATTGGAAAAAGGGAACGGACTATACCATGGCATTCCACTCCCATCCTAGGTAAGGCTGCACAGAATTCAGAATTCAGCTGCTAGACTTCTTTTGAATATGTATATACACAATCTTTCATATTTCCTGTCTTAAAGGCTCTCTACTAAAGCCCAATTACAAGCAGATCTTCTGTCAAGCTATTATGCATCACACACAGAGCAATAAATAAAAGGTTTCAACATTCCTTCATTCAAAAAATGCTAAAAATGTCCATCCTAGCAATTCACATGCCATACTGGCGCCATCTCTAATAATTAAAACTTACAGGAAGAAAACTGTTGGTGTCACTACTTTCTTCATTCAAGTCGCCAAATTATGGAGTTCTCTGCCTGGAAAGCTAAGAGCCACCAGAATCATTTGGAGTTCAGAAGAATAATTAAGAATTGGTTATTCCCCTCATAATAAATCAGAGAATCGTTGTTTTTTATTCACAACGATGAGTAGAAATACAAATTCTGGCATCATTGTCTATTATCCGAACTTCTCCACAAACAGATGCCCTACACTACTCACCAATGATCAAAGGAGAACCATATCTGCCCAGTTCCCTTGCAAACATCATCTTTCTAAAATCAATGGTGAACCAGATCATTAATAGCTTTGTGCATGTATCCTTTTAACTTTTCCGTGCAGGGTAGGTATTTGTTTACCCAATTTTGCAATGCTTGTTGTAGTGTGCTCTGTGTGTGTGGATAGGTTTGAGTGTCCCTCATAGAGACAGTACATGTACACAAATAGTACAGCGGAATATGCTACGCCACAAGCAAATAATGTTGTTTCTTTCTTAAGTGTTAACTGTGCAGATTGTATTCTATCTCAAAAAGTCTCATCCACATTCCTACGTTGACCTTGGCTTAAAACTAGCGACTGTTCTCCTTCCTTTCTATTGAATGCTCCTCTCTTTACCCTCCACCCTCTGTATGCCAATCACCCTTCTGAGGGTAGCCTACTCTAATCCAAATGCAGGCATGCCTTCTCTGTTGAACTTTTTTGCAACTTACCCACGCATCACCTCATAAATTTCAACCTCCTCCTTTGAAACCATATTGTTGCAACCTAACAATACCTAATTTCCCCTTGCCAATCCGTTCATTTCACCAACCACATTATGAATTCACATGAATTCACAACTCCCTCCTCCCCAATGATCACATCTAACTATTCTATTGAAATAATGTACTACAACGAAACTGGGGTAAATGCATGGAATGGTTTCCCGGAGAGCCCAAAACTAATCACAATAACAAACAATGACTAAAAAATAATCAACCAATAATCAATATCACGGAATTAACCACTGACCTTGGGTTCCAGAGTAACATGCAACCCACAAAAGTGTTTCAACACCTCAGGCAGGGGCACTAAGGGGCATATTATCAAGTAAGGGCGTTACATTATCGCCGCTTTTATCAGCAGGAAACTGCCGATAAAGCGGCGATAATGTGCTTGATAATATGCTCTATGAATTCCAATCGAAGCCCATGTTAGATGTAAAGACATCTAACATGGGCTTCGATTGAAATTCATAGAGCATATTATCGAGTAAGGGCGTTACATTATCACCGCTTTTATCAGCAGGAAACTGCCGATAAAGCGGCGATAATGGGCTTGATAATATGCTCCATGAATTCCAATCGAAGCCCATGTTAGATGTAAAGACATCTAACATGGGCTTCGATTGAAATTCATAGAGCATATTATCAAGCCCATTATCGCCGCTTTTTTCGGCAGTTTCCTCCCGATAAAAGCGGCGATAATGTAACGCCCTTACTTGATAATATGCCCCTAAGTGCTATTAAATGAAATTACAATACAGAATACACGTGTCTCTAGAGCCCTGTTTCTTTCTTTATTTTCCAGAACGTGCTATTGTCCGAAATCTTCAGCAGCAACTAGATGAGTGTTGAGAGTCCAGGGATCATAGCTGCCAACACTGTAGAAAAGGAAAGCAGGATATTAAAAAAAAATTCTCGGGAGAATGTATTTTTCCCATTGACCTCTATTGAGTGCGAGGCCTTAATCGGGTCTATTGTCATGTATGGGACTTGCTAGTGTGCTGCTATGAAAGCAACAATTTATATTTTCCTTCCTTGCCAGGAGCACGGGGAAAGCACTATAGCAGCCCGAGAGAGTGTGACACAAATGTTGTACACTAACCTGCAGGTGACTCTAGTTTGTGTTAAATTGAGTTGGATAGGAAGATCTTTGTGGTGCAGGGGCGTAACAGACAAACCGCATCCCCGCCGTAAGGGGGGCATCAGTGGCGTCACTAGGGGGGTGCGGACCGCACCGGGTGTCACCCCATCTGGGGTGACACCAATCTGGTCAGTTATGCTGGGGCTTAGTGCATGCAAGCCTCAAGCGCATGCCACCCAAAAAAATCAATTACTGCTACTGTACTACTGCAGTCAGTGCAGGGAGTTTGGTAACTCACTGGCTGCTGCAGCAGCACCTCGCCACGAACGCACGCACCAGATGCATGTGATGATGCCGGTCTCTGGTGCGATGCGGATGCGCCGCGTGGCCAGTTCCTGCACCCTTCAACGAGGGTCACATGCCAATGAATATTAGCGAGATAAGGGGGTGTCTCGGGGGCCCCCTCTCCCCATTCTGCTGAGGGGCCCCATCATTTTGCCTTCTACCACCACCACTGCATGCATAAGAGAAGATGCCAGTGAAGGGGTTTCTCGCAAGAGGAATGAAAAAATACTTTGAAAAAAAAAAAAATGTCTGCTTCTGCAAAGCCTGAGAAAAGTAACTCGCTATTTTGTTGGAGGTGTCTGTCAACGTTACGTCTGTGGAAAACATGAAGGTGCTTGTATAAGGCTTTTGAGAAACTGTGTAGTATTTCATTCATCAACTTAGCAGACTTTTTTTTTGTTTTGCCTCTCATGGGAACGGGAGCCTGTGTGAAATCTTTACTGCGGTATAAAGTTTGTGTCCCAATGTTTACCCTCTCGATACTTTGACTCAATTGTTCCATGGTGGCGGTATGCCCGTGTGCACAGATGGCGCATGCGTTTATTGGCAGATTTAATGTGCCATTCTTGTACAAATGTTTCCAGATTGATGTCTTCGTGATTTTCATTAGGGATCCTATGTGCCATTAAAACATTTGTAAATCAATTTGGTTGGATCAAAAATGTGACTCAGCCTGCTGCGTGCTTAAAATTGACCCTGCATGGGGTGGTGGTGACCTGTTGGCATGCTACCTAGCCAAAAAGCATTATACCTGTTTTTTCTTGGACAAAATGCAACACCCTGACTTAAAGAGAGTGGTATGGGCCTTACATTTCCAGCTTCTTTGTGCCTTTAGTTATCTACCACTTTGGATATGTCTCAGGACTGACGTGTGTGGCAGTGGGACCGTTTCATGCCACCTCATGGCGAAGCAAACTTACTACTGTTCCAGGACACACACGTCTGTTTGTGTTCTCTCAATGAAAAAAATAGTTAGGAACCTTAATTAAGGTTCTTCCCCAATAGAGCAAAATCAGTGAAATATGCCATAACTCAACTCGTTCACCAGGTTTTGCGCTTGTTAGTCACCTTTTCTTTATGGTCTTATTTTAAATGCTTGTTTTACTTTGGGTGGTGTGAATTATGGGAGGCATTGCAAACCAAAACTGCAAGGTTTAGTGGTTTTGCGTCTTTGAGACCGAAGTATAAATCAGTTTATAACTGTGTTTTTTTCAGTGAATATCCTACTTTTTTAATGACATATTGAATTACGCACAGCCAGGACTAGGCCCTGAATACAACCCTATGGATGTACGTTGTTACAACGCATGCTTTTACCATGCATGCTGTAACAACGCAAGTTTTAAAACGCATTCCATTACAACGCATTACACTTGGGGTGCTGGATAGTGAATAGTTAAATTTACTATTCCAACACCAGTCCCCGTGGACACTAGGGAAGGTGTTGGATAGTAAATTAAAACTATTCCCTATCCTAGAGCGCCCCCCAGTGTAATGCGTTGTAATGGTTTTCGTTTTAAAGTCTGCATTGTAATAGCACTGCGTGCTAAAAGTTGCGTTATAAAGGTTGTTCACCAACCCTATGCATGCAGGTAAACCTAGTTGTGCATTGATGCTGGGCCCTGCCCCAGCATGGCTCATGAGTTCAGTGAACCCTCCTTGAGTATCGCAAACCCACAGCAAGTTTCTGTGACCCATACCGCACCATGTGAGGTTCTGTGGTCCTAACCTATGATGGCAAACCCCCAATGGTGAGTTATGGGTTGAAGTTCACCATGGGTTTGCGGTACTCTGGCGTAAAGCTTGCCTGGTTGATGGATCTTTTTCAGGATTCGCATTACATTGAAACCAGATATAGTGTCTGCAGTAAATGGTACTCAGTCAAAGACTGAGCACAACAGATGCCAATTTAGATGTCAAGATTCCATGAATCCTGAAAGGATCCTCTGAAACGGCAACTCATTTTTTTTTTATTTTTTATTTAAACCAGCCGATTTCCTTTGAGGGTCTCCCAATTAAGGTCTATAGGCCAGGTTGTACTCGCCTTACCCACTTAAGTGGCCTTGAAAACTTGAAATTGTTTCTCAGGACACCGGGGTTGTGCCCTGTATCCTGAAATATCAGCTGCAACAGAAATGTATCTTGCAGCCATTAACTCATTGCACTCTTATCTACTGTTCCAGCCAGGTTGCAATGACTTTACACTGCTATCCTGATAGTGAGTTGGCCTCTTCAGATGGATTTGACTTTACTACACAAATTTAACACTTGCCTACTGACTTTAGTTAAATGGTTTGTTTGTTTGATCTGTTTTTTTGTTTATGTTGAGGATTCATTTATGATGTAGCAATGCACTACATGGATGAAATTCTCAATATAAAAATGCAGGAAATATAGGAACTAAATTTACAAACGTTACTAAGGATTCTGTATGGTCCCGTATTTGCCATCTGTGTCCACTAGCAGACTCGGAGCGGAGAAGGTCCATGCGGTAGGTCGTGAGGGGGTGACACCATGAGTTACCCGCACCGGGTGACACCAACCCTAGTGACGCCACTGGGGGGCATTCTTCTCTACATGAAGTGGGCCCCCTCAGCATGTTTGTGCAACATGTCTCGCTAAAGCAGCTGCAGTGTGCAGCCTGCTCTGAGGTGACACTGCGCTGGCCCAGGATTGAAAAGAAACAAAATGGCGTATTCGATTTTTTTTCCAGTCCGACCTTGCCAGGCACTTTTCAGGAGAGGGCGGGGCCCCTGAGACCGAGCATCCTTCACAAAGCACTGCTATTTTAGAGGAAAGAGGCAGCACAGAATTTATTGGAGTAGAGGTAGGGGTGCCGCCTTACCTAGAGAAAAATGCCAGTGTCGCTTGCCAATTTCAGATTCTGTAAATGCCTGCAGACCTTTCTTAATCAAAACTTTATATCACATAATCTATATGTATTTGAACATGGCCTTTCTGTCTGTGTTTACTGAAGATATAAGTCAGGGGTCATTAGGACTGCTGTTGAACACATGTTAAAGTGTTTTCTTTTTATAATAACTGTTTGAAGTATGTACTGATATGGGGAAACATATCTGCCAACACATTAAGTGCTAGTCATTGCAAGCGATTTCACAATGTTTCCATTAAAGGATGTGGATGGAACCCCAGAGTAACTTTTCCTCTGGCATGCTTTGAATAACTGGACAGGCCAAACTTAAAAAGCGATATGCAATAGGTATAGTTTAAAGATAATTGACAGATATATATCAATAAAACCACAGCACTGAAAAACTAAAGTGACCAGCTTTACTGAATATTTGCAAGTGCTGCATATATTTTTTGTTTTACCAAAGTAAAGTCAACAAAACAGATTGCCTCTGTGTTAAATAAAAAGATTCGGTGAATTCCATATTTAAATAACCACATTAAATTGCAGGATTCCAAGGCAGAGATTTCAACCTCTCTCTTGTCATGTACTTTTATTTTTTTACTTGGTTCCTGTTAGTTTGCTTTTCCCATTATAGACAGGACTACAAGTACCAGATTGCAATGTATGAACTACTCACAGCTAAAATGGTAAAATGCGAGGTCACTGTGTGAGGTCTCATGAATGATTTCTTGTACCCATAGGGGCATGGAAACCTTTTCCTTTATTATTTTCATAAAATACGTTTGTGTTTTCATACTGGTAGCTCCCATTACAAGAATGTACAGCAGCATTGGCAATTTTAGTTTTCTTAGGTTTCCCCCAAAAAATCTTTCCCTCATGTATAAGAAGGCAGTCAGTGATATCAAAACAGTGTCTACGGGTCAGCGGAGAAAAGGACCAAGCAAATTATTTTATTGGGCAGGTGATGATAGTGACAGGAGGCCATAAAGGTATTATTGCTGATGGGGGAGTCATGATATCGTGAGAGGTTCGAATGTAGTCCATTTGTATTGCTAGGTAGAATCCTGACACAGTTAGGGTAAGCTCCTGCAGAAGGTCCTTGCCTGTGCTACGTTTGCATAAAAATTATCTGCTTGGATCAAAGACAAGGTTTTTCCCAAGGTGTCACTCAGTGAGGCCTGAAAATGCCATACATTAACTGCTACAAACAATTTAATGTCACCCATAAGTAGACTTACAACTTGGTAGCCCTGCTTAACATAGTTAGATGTGGGCATGGTGTATCCTGTATATGCAATTAACTAAGGGGAGGAGTTTTGTAAGGGCAAGTGATTTATTTTAACCCATGGTGCATTGAAAAGGTAATAGAATGTGAACCTCTCAACAAGTAATTTCAATTTGTTACAAGGGCCATTGAATTTATGAAGCATGAATAGATCAAATTATGTGGCACGGTTGACTAATTGACGCAGGAAGAAAAGGCAAATTACGTGACTTAACGTCCCACATTTTGTGATAGTAGTACTTCATAACTGTAATTTTTTAACATGTTAACACTACCTGGGCAAATGGTACTATTTGTAGGAGTTTAATGTAAAACGCCACAGAAAGGTAACTGGTCAACCTTTGCATAATGCCTTCCACTGCAAGGCAATCAATACATGTCACTGAGATTTTAGTGACATTCGATCTGTGTGAGTTAGAAACTATTTTTTTTGCTAAAATCTATAGCCTATGCAGCAGATGAGTTGTTACAAATGTGCAAATCCATAATAGTGTATAAAACAGTGCAGCCACAGAATCGCATAATTCCAGTGGCCCTAACTTTCACCCAACCCAGCGATTGCCCATATCACCCATGCCCGCGTGGGCCATCACATGCATCTATATTATTTTCTCTGTGTGTTTTTATTATATGTGATGTTTAAAATGCCACTAGCTAGATTTTCATTAGTGCCCCTAGAAGTGAACTTTAAGGCAGCACACATTAAGTCACAGATAAACTGGTGCTACATCTGAGCAGTGAGAAAAATGGGTTAAATGGGAACTGGAACTGCCAGTCTCATAGAATGGGAGCTCAGTAAATTTATGGTAAATTAGCTTGCTCTGCCAAAATATAAATAACCCGCTCAATCGTCACCTTTTGGTGGCTAGATTTAATTTGCATCTGCACATCCCTTACACACCTACTCTCCTATTTAAGCATCAGTGAGGGGAACCTTCAATCAACCCCTAAAGTTACATTTTGTTAATAAAAATAAAAGTATTATAATAAAAAAGTGAACATGATTTTTAGTGTGCATGTGTCTAGAGCATGCTCATCCGAAAAGGATAACTTTTCTCTCATTGACGCTAAACGTATCATGGAAACACTTGCTGTTGTCATGAGGATGCAGGAGGCAAAGGTGAAGTACTTCTACAGGGTGGTTGGTGACTGTGCGGGAATGGGCATTGTGGAGGGACCCCTCACCATTCCTTGCAGTGGGGGCCGCAAAGGTTTTGTTACACCACTGTTGTGGTGTTGGATCTGTGAGGTGCTTTAGGTTTCTTTTAGATTCTGTTGATCAGCGGTATGTTACTTCACCCGAGATTAGTGCTTTTTGTGCATACATCACAGCCCAGGTCGGTGGCCTGTTATGTGATGTTAGTGATGTTTTGTGCTAGCTTTATTTGTATGGTTATGGAGTGTATTTTGGTGTGGTGCATGACTGTGCCATTGGTTTGGCAGTGTTTTGCTAATCACAGTTTTTTGAGTTGGGCTGTGTACATGTTAGTAAGCGTGTTCTGCCTAGCATATGATGTCTGAGCATGAACATTTGTAGGTGATAATGGAAATGATCATGTGTGGATCTATTATTGATGCGTATGGAATGCTTTTAGAAGTCCAATGGAAACTCAGAATTGGTTATTGGAGGTATGTTGGTGTCATGGAAGGGCTTTCTATCATGTAATGATTGTGAGGTAGTCTGAATGCAAGGATTTTCAGAGCCCCAGGCAGAATTACAGTTTGCTGTTCGGATGCTCCCCCCTCTAACAGAAACTAGGCAAATGTTGCGGCTCATTGCTGCAATCCGGCTACCTCTTCTGTAGTGCCCTGTGGCAGTTGCCTATAATGAAGACAGGCTGTAATTTTTATATTTATATATTTAGTATATTTAGTACAATTAATATATCCATTAACTTCCTATAACAGGGATTTCCTCATTAAAGGGTTAAGTCTCTTTTTGGTTTGTGGGTGTGTGCCTTGCCAAGTGCCATCTTAAGGACTTTAGCTGCCAAGACCTTTTTTGCTGTTCCTCTTTCATAACAGCTTTGGATTTATTACCCATATTCATGTAATTCAAGCACTGTGGTGCACTGTAACAATGAACTAGGGGCCAGATGTATGTACAACGGGTCGCAAATACTGGTCACAATTTGAGATCAGAATATTTGCAACCAGTGTGGTAATTTCTGAACCGACCTATGTGCTATTAGGTCAGTTCACAAGTTACTGATTCGTAGTGGATTGCAATTTGACCTACCTCATGAATATTAATGAGGTAGGTGATAAATTGCGACATAATACGAATCGCAGATTCCACATGGATGGTGGCCTAATGGGGCCAGCAGATCCCCCATGTCTGTGAATACTTTTTAATACAGCAATTGTTATTTTTTTTTTTTTAATGCAGCCCAGTTCCCTTAACCCCTTCCAGGCTGATGACGAGCTCAGCTGGGAAACCAGCCGGAGGGGGGGTTGGTGTAAGGATTCCAGCGTCATGCATCTATAGAGACACGTCACTGTTTTAAAAGTGTCTGCTGCCAACACATCATATTGGAAGCCCATGGAAGTTGGTGGTTCTGCAAGTCACCCACCCCAGTGCTTTCTAATGGCCTCAGTGAGGGCCGTGTACTGCAGGAAATCACCCCCTGGTAAGTCATAGCAGGTTTGCAGATCATTAAACTGGATCGTGGCTCCCTTCTCATTAAGGTCCCCCATTGTAGTCAACCCCCACTGCTCCCAAGTCTCCAATCTCTGCCAATTGCCACTGTGAGGGAGGACCCTGCACATTGTTAGTGGTATTTCCGGCGTGTATGGGCACTTAATAGAGGGTCTCTGCAAATATCTGTTCCAGCATTTTGTGCTGTGGTAAGTTCCAGGGTGAGGGTTGTGGCTTTGACCGGGAGTCGCAGCATGATGCGGGACAACAACAACCGAGGCCCCAAGTCCTCCCTGGGCTCCTATTCTCCCCTAGTGGCCTTTGCCACCAATTGAGTGAGCCATTGAAATTAGGCTGCTAAGTAATAAGTCTTGTAGTCTGGCACCGCTAGACCGCCCTCTGCTCTTGGTCGCATGAGTGTGCCAAGCGCCACCCTGCGCCTGCCCTTACCCCGTAGGAATGCTGTGATCATGGAACGGAGCTGCTTGAAGTACGTTGCTGGAATCCAGATCGGTAAGGTCCCGAAGTAATATCGGAGCCTCTGGAGGGTTACCATTTTTAGTAGGGCCCCACGCCCGCTACGAACAAAGGCAAAGAACTCCAGAATTCGAAGTTAGCTTTTTCCCCCCTGATCGCTTTTCCAATATTACCCTCAAGAACGTCTTCCTGCTTGTGATAGATATGTGTGCCCAGGTAGGGTAGACATCTGTCTTCCCAGTGTGCTGCGGACCTATTCTATCTCTACACGCCGGGAATAGACAAGATTTCGACCAGTTCACCTTTAATCCCACTACCCTGCTGAGGGGTTATATTCTTATGCTATCTTATCATATTAACATTGATGCTTAGAGCATGACAAGGCCCAATAAAGAAAGTTAGCTTCATTCAATTTTCATTAATGGCAGTGTGTATGTAGTGGAATCCAGTACTGCTTGACAATTTACTGAAGAGTGTCAAGGCTTTATTCTAGACGGAAGGATCTGTGGCCTAAAGGCCAGAGCGACTGATTTTAGAACTGGGGAACCAGGTTGGAGTCCCGGTTTTGGGTCAACATCCTATCATTCTGGGCAGATAACTTGATCTCCCACTGCCTAAAAAAAATAAAAATCTGACATTGTGTAATGTAATCTAATGTTCATGTAAAGCACTCTAATGCCCTTGAGGGGATCAGGAGAGATGTGAACAATTGATCGGAAAAAAGGGAGGAAGCAGTGAGAGATGATGCTTGAGAATGAAGTGATCTTCATCAGGACGCTTGAGCACAGCAGTGTGGTCCATAACTGTCCACATGGTTTCTCTGTGGTCCTAGGCGTTGCAGTGGAAACTGCTACCCCGTGCTATCCAAGGCACTGGCCTTGATATCGCTGCGCTAAGGGTCAAAAGCAGGTACACAAAGCGTCCTTGGCGTATTAAAGCTGAAACTGCACATGCTCTGTAAAGGGTTCTCTTGGTCTGTGAAGTATATTGGGACAACCCGAGTCTCCTTCCTCATCTTGGGTCGCTTTTTAAAGCTGTCAAGGCCTAGATGAAAGGAGGTGGTGCAAAGGGAAAAGAAAGTATTCTGGTCTAGTCAGACTAAGATGTCGAATTTGTAATTTAGGGCCTTGGCATCGGGACAATCGTGTGATTCTTTGCAAATGATGTATTCACAGAGTGCCTAAAATAGTAAAGTATTAGGGTTAGGACTTTCTGGACCTGGTGTCCTACTAAATAGCCTATGTCTGATTTACTCAAAAGCATGGCTATAGTATGTATGTTTTCACAGCTCCTTGTGTTTGGAGCCATATTCCATATAACAGCAGTGATAAACACAGTTTGAATGCAAAATACCTAGGACCAGTGGCTTAGATTAATTCAAGAATTCCATACATTACTTTTTTGTATACTTCAGTGTAATGACCTGAGGGGGGTGGGTGTGCCCAGACGTGAACCCTGCCCGGCCACACTAAGCCACTGGAAAACCAGTCCTGGGTGGCTTGTGTTCCAGTTCATGGAGGCCTGGCTTGGTAGTTCAGTCTGGACTGTTTCAATTGGAGCAGGGTCAAGACTGATGTCCATATAGCTGGGTCCAAGCTAAGGTGCAAAGTGTGCAAAATAGCGATGGACTGGGATACAGCAGGAGTAAATTACATGTGGCTGAGATTATTCGAAGTATTGAACCCATCGCTTTGTTATATACTTCTGGGTTTTACCAAGGAGGTAATTATATTATAAAACTATGATAAAGGAAAATATGATTTTTACTGACACCAAAAATATACTATCGGTGTTGAATTACTGTTACCTGAAGACAGTTTAAACACACAAAGATAACTAGAGAAATAAAAAAGGATAAAGAATCGAAAGTAAAAAGTATTGGCTAAGTAAAGTATTGGCCTAGTAGCCCTGGCACTGAATGCCCTTTATTTTTAGGCTGAAGTGCACATGTGATCAGGAAAAAATGCCTTTCACCCCGCCCCCACTTCCCTGGACTACCGTACTGCACCAACCACTTGTGATGGAAGCCATAGTTGGGGATCCACATGCTCACAATAGCACACACTCCCATTCTGAAATGCCCACCAAGAGAACATAGTAAAGAGAACTCCTCGAACCAAACCAGCTGAGCCTACATGGGCCAGTACATATTGTCACTATAACACCCCATCTAACTCCAAAGAAGTGCCTCCATGATGTTATACTGAGACATGGGCATGCCAGATAACTCAGGGAGCA
Source organism: Lissotriton helveticus (assembly GCF_964261635.1). Taxonomy (NCBI): domain Eukaryota; kingdom Metazoa; phylum Chordata; class Amphibia; order Caudata; family Salamandridae; genus Lissotriton; species Lissotriton helveticus. Next base: position 1,176,496,473 of record NC_136061.1, read on the forward strand.
CGTAAACACAAGCAAAACTTTCCGCCACATTCATTACACTCCATAATCCATCAGTATATTCATTACTAAAACATACCTTTTGTGAGCAACAACACAATCACAAATGCACTAGTGATGTTGCAGTCAGGAAAACAAACCTGGTCCAGTCTATGACAGAATCATTAAAATCTGGGCAAGAAATTACCAGACTACACAAGAGCTGCAAGGACATTCTAATGACGAAAATTGTGTTAAATAAATACATCTTGCATAATATAGCCTAACATCACATTCAAAGTGCAAGCTGTACATGCTTCTTCAAAGAGTGGTTAAGGGTTTTAACCTCAGGTACTGTACGACACAAGTGATTACACAATAAACTGGACTTCCAGGCGGACCCATTGCTTTAAAAAAACATAATGCGACTCCTTGGTAAACCTAGCAAAGTAGGTAAAAATGTACACAACGTTGGCAAAGCCAATAGGTCTGTCTTTGGCTAGTTGATGGAATATTTACTCTTTTTACATTGTATTGAAAGCAGGTGCTCCAAAACTAAACAAGCATTGGCAGTGTCAGTAGGACTGGTTTATAAATGAAAGTCCCTCTTGTGCCACTAACGAATGTATTTTTTGGAAAAAGAGGGGTGTGGGCCCTATGGGAAAGAGGGTAGGCTGGGCCTCTGAAATTGCAAAAAGGGGGGATTTTACCTATGCCTCTAGGCTTATTTTTGCCATTTATTATGAAGGAAAAAACTAAGAATTAATTAGTTATCCTGACATGTTTATGTCTTTTTATTTAGATATTTTTAGTACTTTTTTTGATTATTTAAGTTGGTCAGAGAAAGAACAATATCAACTGTACGTGTTGCCAAACAGTTAAACACAAATTGTGAACAATACAATGAATTACAAACAAACATACTTAATATTTACAATATATGTACAAACAGCAATCAATCGAAATTTAGACCAGTTACCAGGAAAAAATAAACAAAACAGCATATGTTGACAAGTTCATACCATTCGCTATTAATCATTTAAAGGGCATAGCAATGCTTTTTGATCATATATCACAGACCCTTGTGCTCTGAAAGGTATCACAATGAATTCAAAAGAGAAAGAAAAACAGAGCATCAAATGCCGAATAAATCAAAGCGTAAGTGCCGACGCGTTTCGAATCCCGTGTATTGAATCACAAGATTCTCATCAGGGCTGGGTGAGTCGATTCCATAGGGAACTGTTCTGACAAAAAAAACGAGGAAAAGAGCTTTTAGAGAAAGTAGTTCCTCAAACCATTCACCTTCATTTCGCTCCAAAGTTTAAAAGCATCAAACGATGCAGCATACCTTGTATCATTCCATTTCAAGGTTTCTGTAGTCTTTTTTTAAATGTAAAAAGTCGTGTGCGCGGTGGGTGTCACTCTGCAAAAAACAGCAAATCAAATATTTGATGTTTTTTTTCAATATAAATAAAGAGTTAAAAGGAATTGAAAACCAAGCACCAGAAGAGGAAAATTTCTGACCTGTGCGTGTTTAGCAGCGGTTGGTCATATTATCGTCGCGTGCTCAAATAGCTTTTGAGTTGTTCGTTTCTTGAGGGAAATAATTCTGTAACAATGAATAAAGGGTGTAAGTGTCTGTTTGTCATGTGCGCCGGCTGTCTGCTGTGACCGAAAAAGCTTTTTAATAAAAGGGACTTACTTCAACCGGTGGGTTGAGAGGAGCAACGTTGTATCCAACCGTTTCTATCCGCTCCTTCTTACGGCCGCCGTGGTCTCTGGACCTGAAATCGGCGAGATATAATTACTAGCTCGCACTCGCGCTTTTTAGATAAACAGAGCCCAAACAAGTGTAGCTCTATGCGGTTCTCACCTTGATTATTTGCGTAGTTCGCAGCAAGGAAGGGGTCCCATGTCATACGCGCAGTTGTTTGAACCAAACCAGTTCGGATGGGCGAGGTGGTTTGCTCGGCCAAATGTAAGTCACATGATCTAAGTTCAACCAATCAGGTGTTCCTAGTATGTTCTAGTGTATTCTGGGATTCGTGGTCTGACCACTTTCCTAGTCACATTACAATCGGTTAGAACAAAAGTTTCTTTTGAAACAGAATATGCTATTCAAGTCTATTAATCTCGCTCATGGAGTTTAATCCTTTATTCACGCTATCAAATTTCATTATCAGGTAGGCTTCTTTGCGTAATAACGCGCTCTCTACACATGGAGAGTGGTGCTTGGGATCAACCCATGTCAGTACGGTCCATTTAAAGTCGTTTTCACTGTGATTTTTACTTAGAAAGTGCTCAACCATAGGTGCATTCAAGACCTTTTTCTTTATTCAGGACCGATGTTGGGTAATTCTTACATTAACAGGTTGGCAAGTCTTTCCAATGTAAATTTTGTCGCATGGAACGAATGTAGGCACTCAATAGGTCATCATACAGCTACTCTGTCACTCATATGTGCACTCGCGTATCCATTTATCCATCCATCCCGTGACTCATTCTTGCATTCACACTCTGACACAATCACAATTAAACACACAAATTCAACAACATACGCACAATAAATTGAAAGAAGAAAAGTAGAAAGAAGAAAATCTACTGTTGTATACACACGGCGGCTCGGTAATTGGTCTTACAGAGCTATTGTAAATAGTCTATAATTGTTTTAAAGTTTCAGTATGGCTGCCACATTTAGAATCAACATGGGTGGGTACTAAACCCTAGAAGAATGAGGACTCAGGTCACGACTTCTAAGACGCCTGGCGAGATTCCAAGAAAATGACACGCTCGTCAAATGGTGAGCAGATGTCTTTTTACATTTAACAACATCGATGCGACCCAGTACTGTGTGAATTCAGGGTCCGGGAGTAAGCATGATAAAAGCAACTGCAAGGCTGATGGAATATGGACAATTGAATTTTAAACTACTAGAGCGAAATATGCACTGAGCATTAAATATTCAAATTGAACTAACAACACTACATTTCCCACCATGCCATGCTCAAGTATTTAAAGCTGGGAACTGCAACCACTAATGATCACCACTTGAAAAAGACAAGACTGTTGAAACGCGTCGTGGTGTGCTCTGCTGGTCCAGTGCTAATGAAATGAAATAAATGCAATTTACAAACCTCCGGGAGTGCAGCGCCCTTTGTTGAACATATATATTACCTACTGGCGGTCGCCAGTAGGTATATATAGTTAGGATTTTTTCTCTATGGGATTTTTGAAAATTCTATGTCTAATAACTTTGGCGTTTGTGGACGGAATTGGCTGAAATTTTCAGGAAAATGGAACATTTCGTTTCTGAGCAGCCCCTGAAAATTTGGGGGGGTTTCGTCAAGGGGGGCCGAGAAAAAAGGGGGGTCCCAAAACATGTTTTTAACATTGAGTTTTCCATAGGGCGGTTGGCCTCACTTTTAGCCCGAACGGCTGAATGGATTTGCACGAAACCTGGCAAAATTGTAGGGACTGGTAGCCCGATGTGCCTTTTGTAGGTCTCAATATATGTGCTACAGTGGATTTTGAGAAATTAACGTTTAAAAAAAGATATATATCTGTAACAGCGGACCGGGCAGCGCTCCAGTACGCGTACTTTTCGCGCAACGGAGCTTTGTGAAGCGAAGCTGATTGGTTCTCCGGCGTCTGTAAACATTCCAAACAGTCCGTAGCGGCCGCCATCTTGTCTCTCGGTAGGATCGAGAGACAAGAGGAGGCCAAAGCGAAGGGGCAAATGACCATAAGGGGGCATAGTAGATCCTCGCTGACCCCCTAGGTTTGATGTGGAGGTTTTAAAAGGGCCCCGCGGGGCAAAAAAAATATTATAATAATAATAATCGAACGGCTGAATGGATTTGCACGAAACTTGGTAAAATATTAGGGACTGGTAGCCCGATGTGCCTTTGCTAGGTCTCAATATATGTGCTCCAGTGGATTTTGAGAAATTAACGTTCAAAAAAAGATATATATCTGTAACAGCGCTCCGCTTCGCGTAACGGAGGTTTGCGAAGCTGATTGGTCATTCTGTCACTGGGCTATAGTTGGGCTACATCTGGCTGATATTTGGGCTACATTTGTTTTTTTTGTCTCTGGCGGCCATCTTTGGGCTACATTGGGCTACATTGGGCTTCATTGGGCTTCATTGGGCTACATTGGGCTACATTTGGGCTCCAACATATATATAGGCCAATGTAGCCCAATATATATTTTTCAAAGTTAATTTTCGTAAAAACCACTGGAGCATATATCTTGAGACATAGCAAAGGCACATCGGGCTACCAGTCCCTACAATTTTGCCAAGTTTCGTGGAAATCCATTCAGCCGTTCGAGCTAAAAGTGAGTCCAACCGCCCTATGGAAATGAAGGAAATGAATGGGTAATTTGTAATTAGCAAATAGCTCATCGCAAACTAGGAATGGTAAAGAATCGCTATTTATTCCTTAAAGTTCGCTATTTAGGAAATGCAAAAAACTTTGATGATACATATGGCGGTTCATCTCTAACAAGATAAGAAGCATAGGGATAGATTTATGATGACTGGCGCATCACCAGGGATGTGTTAGTCATTCTGTGCCGCTGTTCCGTCACCTATGGTGTGCTGCATTTACAATGCGGCGCATCATGGGGCAAAAACAGCACAGATGCGTGATGTATCTGTGCCGTAAAGGTGGCGCATTGCTGGAGTTGTATCGCAAGTGTGATGAAGCTCCAGCAAGGGTCGGGGGTGCCCCTGTCGCAGGGTTTCTGTTCTCACACAGAACTGTGGACAGAGGATTGGAACCTCGGCGAATTAGGGTGCCACAAAACTCACCTTAGTAATCAAAAACCCCTTAGCAAGCTAGGTACAGTGTCACATTGGATATAACAAACTCTCAATGTTTAGACAATCCAGAATATGAACTTATAGTACCTCAGGATACGTGGAACTCATGAACAGTCGGTCGTTATATATTTCTTAGAAACCAGAACATGGAGTTAAGAAGAACACATGTGTATTTGAAATGTTTATTTACTAATGCCGTCTTCTCAGGCGTAGTATCTTAGATAATACAAGTACACATATTATCAGTAGCAAAATTACCAGCATAGTTACTAGTACATAAAAAGCGAATGGTGACAGTATGTTAACATGCTGTAAATGAATAAGAGTTAGCAACACTTATAAGCAGCCATGGGCCGTGGAGGGAGTTATGGTGGGGCAGGGAGGCGGGGAGGGGGAGGGGCAGGGTGGAGAGGGCTCCACCCTGCCCCTCCCCGCCTCCCTGCCCCACCGTAACTCCCTCCACGGCCCGCGGCTGCTTATATCTCACCCTCCCTAATACACATATTATATTATTTGCTAAGAAGGTCTGTTTGTGTTGGTTTAGGGCGTGCCCATACTTTAGTGTCTTAGATTTGAAGGAATCACATCAGCATACACCAGCTCTCTCTTCATGTGAACCGCATCAACTGTTGTGTATGTGTGTTCGGCAAAGCAATATAAAACCCGCCTCATGCCCAGAATTGGCAGAAGCTGCACTTATGTTATGAGTATGAAGTCGTGGAGATCAGACCTCATAACAATTCTGTATCGTGTTGTTCTTGAAACTTCAGCACTCGCTGTACAGATATAGTTTAACAAGCAAAGCAGATAGTAGAGCAATAACATATTATTCTCATGTAAACCACGATGAACTACTAGGTTGAAAGCTAAAGCAACAACTCAGTGTCGTGTGCAGAAGTTGCAAAAAAGGAAAAATGGCGTTTAAACCGGTAATGAGCCCATGCTAACTTAACACGGTGTAAAGATATCCAGGACCTAGATGACACCTCCCCATGATCCGGAAACGAACTGAATAAGATAATAGAAGTGCCATCTCATGAGAGCAGATTGCAACTTTATATGTGGACGGTCCGCAAGGTAAAACATTAAAAACTAGGAAAATTTAATGCTAAAGAAAAATAAAACAGCCAAGTACTTTATCGAGTCTTAAGCCAACAGGCAAGCTAAATAATAAAAACTTGACAAATAAGTCAATGAATTGTCAATGAAATGCTAGTACTCAGCATATCAAACATGAAAAAGGTCTATGACATAACTGTGTATGCAAAATAAGCTGCAACAGCCTCCAATAGGAAGTCACCGTCTTCATCCGAAAAGAGTTCAGCCATCCAATTTAAAAGCGGAAAAGAACATACGTGCTCTCCCAGCACCGGATCCTCTATCACCATCAGAGGACAGCTCGGTGGGTTTTCAAGAAAGCTCTGTTCCAAGAAAGACTGTGTTGCCGCCAGTAAATTCCAGGGACCAATTAGTCCATGCATCAATGCCACAGCCATAATCCTTTCGCCAGGACAAACCAACTCGTGAGTAATGATAGGAGTCATCAGCTGATTAAAGTCGACGTCAGGAGAAACCGGTCCGCAGAGACACAAATCAATGGCCCAATCGAAATCACAGGTCAGGCAGTGAAATACAGGCTGGACACAGGTGAAGTAGGAGAATCGAAAAGATAATCCATATGCCGTGCTTAATATCGCCAACGGCATTGTGCCATAATATTCTAGCATGCGATTGCGGAACAGTGTCAGCAGCTGCAGGGCGGGAGCTTGCACAGGAGGGACATCCATATTTAAAAATGTAAAAAAGCACAAGAGCGTCCGCTGGTAATGCAAGTAAAAATGGGAATCCACGAAGCCCAGTGGAAAAAATAGAATGAAAGAAAGCAGGGATGACTCCAAAGATTTTCTCAAATGAAGTCACGAGACCACTGGTAACAACTTTAAAAAAGTGCGCCAGGGCCTTTGTGGAGGACGCGTTAAAGATAGTCCGAACCATGTCGCTGAAATGCAAAGGCGAATCAGTATTGAAAAGGGTCTGCACCTCTGTACGGGTGTTCGCTATGTGAAGCACGAAAGTTTCACGGGCCGAACTCAAGGCCACCTCTCTCTGAGACAAAAGAGCTCTTATTCTTGCCATGCCGTTGAAATCTGCTCCCAAGGTTGGTATTTGTGGCCAGATTGAAAACTCCCTATGTTCATGTGTGGGAGGAAATAGAACATTTCTGCAGCAAATAACCCGTTCACTTACTGTTACGATAAAAGGAATACTTTTAATTAACCCAGAACAATCTTCATTATTGAGCATCAAATAACTACCATTTTCCAACAACTTGAACGTGGGGATGATAGCAGGAACTGGCGTGCCTTGCAACACGCAAGCCATATTTGGTCGGTGTTTGTTGCATGAACCGTGTAACTGTATGTGCCTACACATTAGTGAATGATCTGGCGTCTCAGTGCATTCCTCTCCATTCAGATAAACTTCTTGATCATCTTTGAAACATCTGTATGTGTATGGAAGCGACCAGACCTCATGAAGAAAAGCACTACCTAAAGGTTCATAACGACCTATTGGTATATATTTCATACAATTTGAAAACTTATATAAAGCAAAAGGCAGCGTTATTAAACCGTGGATAAGGCACGTTGCCAAAAAACCCGCAATCCTCTGCTGATGATGTCACTGAGCATGTCATGAATGATGTAATATGTGACATCATCAGCAGTGGATTACGGGTAATAGTATCTCTAGTTTACTCCCCTATAGCTGTCTTTCTTTTAACATAAGTGTCTGTTTCCTTCCATTATACTTACTGTTCTTTTTAAAAAAAAAAAATTTGGGTTCACTTCCGGTTCGCGTACCGGCGAGCGAACTGGGAAGCGAACTACGAGAAATAGAGGTTGGCACAGTTCCAAATATTGTACCAATTTTTTAATAACGGGGAGGTAGTTCTGAAAAGAACTTTTTTTTTTATTGTTTTTGTTGTTTTATATTTTTTTAATTATTTTTCTGAACATTTTTTTACTTTTTTTGAATTTTTCTGAACAGTTTTATATTTTTTTGGGTTTTTCTTGGAGGGGGCAATGAAAACGATTCATTGTAAAGGGCTCAACAGGAGCAACAAAAAAAAAAAAGAATTTATTGTTTGGGGCGTTTCGGACAAACATGAGCATGATTGTCAATAGCTCTGTTGATCAGAGTGATGCTTCTTTCTCCGTAGCAAATGAATCCACTGCAATGTACGCAGACTTGTTTTACTTCACGAAATCTCGTTTGTATATTTGGCACCATCTCCCTGCCCTCTGGTCCCGTTACTTCCGGTACAACAGATCTTCTGGCCATAATAGGGAGATTATCTAGGTCGTTACGAAACTGTGCAGCACTGTAGTTGTTAGGATGCCACCTAGTCATATGGCGATGCATTGTGTAGTTTCCGAAACTGTATTTTTTGTCGGTCCCTCTGGACAGTCTATCTTGACATATAAGGCAAGTTACGTATCTTGCATTTACTTTTTTCTGACCTTTGGGAATTTTAAAAAATTGCCAAATGAAGTTTTCTTTCCGGTGAGACGTCCTGGGCTCCTCAGGCAAAAAGTGCCTCTCTTCGTGCTCGTCGTCCTGTTCCTCTTCTTCCTCTTCTTGCTGTATTATAACTTCAGCAGGTGGTCCACTCTTCCTTGGATGTGGTGGAGGTGGTGGGGAAGCACCAGCTGAAGCTACTAAAGAAGCCATTGCTCACTGGTAACAAAGGGTCTTTCTCTCACAATGATGAAAGTCAGAGTGAGGAAAGAAGGAGGGATTTTCATCATTTGGGAAAAACAATAGTTCTCAACCAATGAAAAGTGTTCATTTTAGATTATATGACCTAGTCTTACATCATTAGGAAACCAAAAGTGAAATGAACCAATGAAAAGTGTTATTACCAAGTCACATGACCTGCTGTGTTTACGTTAAGCGCTTTGCAGGGCCTCCCGGTTTGCTTCCAGAAACCTGTGCTTTGCGACTCGGTAAGCGTACCAGTTCGCTAACGTAGCACGTCATATGACGTATCACGCGACAACGCGAAACGTCATGCGGACGGGAGGCGTCACGATGTTGTTTTCTAACGCGGCAGTTGCGGTAAAGAAACGTTTACCGGCTCGCGGTCTATTTCGCGGCATCAAGGTCAGCTAACGGGAAGCTTCCCGATTCGCGAAGCGGGAACGAAGAAAAAAAAATATTTAAAAAAACAAATTATTAATAAACATATAAAATATATTTTTGGATTTAAAGAAGAATACATTTTACAGCTACAGATATTAGCTGTTAAAAAACCAATGAAATTCACTGAAAAAACCATAGGTTATAGACCATATATAGTTAGGAATTAGCATTTACAAAACCTTGAAAATTCACTGAAAAAACCATAGGTTATAGACCATATATAGTTAGGAATTAGCATTTAGAAAACCTTATTTTACTCACACAAAACCATTGAAATTCCATATATAGTTAGTTGCACTAACTATATATCGCGCACCCGCAATCCACTGCTGATGATGTCACATATTACATCATTCATGACATGGTCAGTGACATCACTGATGACATCACTGATGACATCTCAAATGACATCACTGATGACATCACTGATGACATCTCAAAAGACATCACTGATGACATCATGACACACCAATACCAGTTACTACATACGCACTCACTGATTCCTACGTCTACACACACATTCACTCATTCACCCATACAATCACTCATACATACAGTCACTCATTATTACAACACTATCATATGCAGTCATACACCTATGCAGACAGTCACACACTGCCACTCATCCATGGAGTTACTCACACACCAAGTCAGTCCTGTAAAGAATCAATCACACTTCCATTTCTTCATCTATACAGTTAAACACAGAACACCATACTTCAGTGACATCACTGATGACATCACTAATGACATCTGAAATGACATCACTGATGACATCTCAAATGACATCACTGATGACATCATGACACACCAATACCAGTTACTACATACGCACTCACTGATTCGTACGTCTACACACACATTCACTCATTCACCCATACAATTACTCATACATACAGTCAGTTATTATTAGAACACTATCATATGCACTCATACACCTAGTCAGTCCTGTGAAGAATCAATCACACTTCGATTTCCTCATCTATAGTTAAACACAGAACACCATACTTTTCACACATATACTAACACATACTTACTCTCTTATACAATCACTGATACAAGTACACATTGATATGCACAGCGTCACACACCTCCCAGCCAGCCACACACACACTCAGTCTTCCATCCATCCAGTCATTCTTCAATATGTAAAACGTATTTAAACTTTACAAAAACAGACAGACACTAGATGATGTCATCAGTGATGTCATCAGTGATGTCACTGACCATGTCATGAATGATGTAATATGTGACATCATCAGCAGTGGATTGCGGGTGCGCGATATATAGTTAGTGCAACTAACTATATATGGAATTTCAATGGTTTTGTGTGAGTAAAATAAGGTTTTCTAAATGCTAATTCCTAACTATATATGGTCTATAACCTATGGTTTTTTCAGTGAATTTTCAAGGTTTTGTAAATGCTAATTCCTAACTATATATGGTCTATAACCTATGGTTTTTTCAGTGAATATATATATAAATATGTGTGAGTAGTTACACCAATGTGATCTCAATAACATCATATCGCTCACATTGGTGTCACCTCTCATACATATCATGTAAGTGCTCCTCTCCAACTTTGGAAGAGTTACACCCCACACCACTACCATATTTCTTCTTTCTCTCAAAGAGTCCTGTACGCTATAAGCACGACTAATTAGTTGGTTGCTTTTGATTAGACCCCCTACGTCCAATTTTTATTGCATTGTCACATGGGGTAACCAACACCAAAACCATTGTCACCTATAATAATCAGAGAAAGTTTGTATAACAAAATACATGTCCATTGTCTTTAATATAGAGTAGTGACAATCAACACTCAAATGCTTATTGACATATGATTTTCACAATTAATATGTGAGACCCCGTGCCTTGTTCATAACATTTAATACACAGATCATGCTTATAGCTTTGAGCCTTGTTCATAACATTTAATAAACAGATCATGCTTATATCCATGATCATTGGCTTGCTACTAAGACCAACCCAGTCATGTATCTGTACAAGCTTTATCACAAGCCAAAAAGTGCAATACAAGCAGTCTTCTTAGTGAAAGCACACAAAATCAACCCAATCAAATAATGTACTCAGGGTAACCAACATGTCATTGGAGTCTCAGCCCCTCTCTAGTGATGCTCACTTAATTGTCTATCTACAGCTGCACTGTCAGGTCAGATCTAAAAATCCATGTGGATTAGTATAGCCCTAGGTATCCCACACTGCTCTCAAACACAAATCTGTTCTCTGAAGTTTAGGGATAATAATAGAAAGGGAGGGTGCTGACACTGCAACATTCCTTATGGCAGCCCCTTCCATTTGTGCTTCTGCCACAGAAAGACAAACACGATAAATTATCCAGTTAGCTAAGGCAAATTTGCTGCATTACAGTATCATGTGTGTGCCTCCGAACGCTGAAGCTCCGGCAGCTGGATAAATAAACAAAATGATCACAGCTACATAGAAGGCCAGCACTTTTGTGGAAGCACACAACTGCTGCCCAATTTAAAACCTGTATTTCTGGCTCCCTACCTGTGGGCAGAACCAAAGACCCTCTCTTGTGATGCTCATTTAGTTGTCTGGAGTGTCAAGCCGGACCTTAGTCATTTTCAGTCACACATGCACCACATGTACACTTACAACACACTCCTGCACATACGCCATCACAGCCTCTTATTTTTAAATATCTGCTGCAAAGAGCCCACTCTAGGGGTCTGTTGGGCATTGCGGCCCTGGCCCAACGAGGAGCTGCCTGGCGATGAAGCATGAGACCCACCTGGGTGTGTGAGGGCTATTGCTCCTGATCAATCGGATCCCTCCGATCCAGTTGATCAGCCCTTTCTGACTGACAGCCTCCTCCCTTCCGTCACTTCACTGTTGAGAACAGCATACTCCTGTGGATTCTAATGTATTGTGCTGGCCCTTCCTACACGCTCCTTGTCCCTCCTTACTCTCCATGACTTATGTAATAAAGGACTGTTGCCTTTCTGCCAAACAGCAACTACGTGTGATTTGTGAACACTAAAAGGGGAGTGGGTGGTTGCTTTGAGAGAATGTGAGGAGAGACTGAGTGGCAAGAATGGCTGGGTTATGCTTGTTGGTAATCCCAAATTATGCGGCTAAGGATAACTTTGTACAGTGACAAACATCTGGTTGCTTCAGCTGAGTTTGAAATTGAAGTATTCTTTTTATTTATTCCATTGCCCTATGAGTTGTTAGCCATGGTTTCATCCATCAACCATTCATACCTTCTTTCTAATAGATGTGCATGTGTTTCCACAGCATGACCTTTTGATAGCATGTTTGCCTGAACGGTTCTGTGACTGTTAGGGCCTGGTTGCTTTTGGCACACCTAATGTTGAAGTAAATTAATTTGGCTCAGTTCAGTTACTTTGTGTAAATACCACAAAGCCTAATTTAGTGACTAGGTTGAGATCCAACCTATCAGCTCCTATAATATCTCCCGTTTGCCAGCTGTCGTTCCTGTTGTGAAGCATATCTGAGTCTCAGTTTTAGGCTTCATGTGTGAGCAGCTGTCCTCGGCACAGGTCCATGGCGAAAAAACACCTCACTCCTCTGTGACTGGCGAAGCTGCACCTTGATTTGAGAGCGGCCAGATGCCGGAGTGACCTTTCCTGCTGGCATTATTCCAGTAAACAAGAGACTTCACTGAAGCAGCATATGTTGCACATGTCTGTGCCGTTTGCTGTCTAAGTGCCTGACCACGGAGGAAGCAAGTGCTCTCCAGAGTCATAGAATAAACACCATTGCAACATTTTTATTTTAGAACTGTGTTTTGCCATTAGGGGACGAGTGCTGAGTTTCTAACTATTTTCATAAAAGCTATAAAAAACTAACCATTTTGTTTAACCTTTTATTGAAGAACTGTCACACGGGTGCATGAATGTAGTTTCTTACCTGTAGGTGTAGTTTTGCAGCTTGAAGAATTTTTGGGATTCACATTCACATTCTGTATATTATTAAGCCATCTAGTCGTTGTGTCCAGGACACTCCACTTTTTAGTAGTCCTTCTTCTAGTTTTGTTGGTTATTGTTATTGGGCATCGATGGACACCCCATTTGGTGCTTCCTGTGACATTGTATGCCCTCCCCCAGAAGCTCTCACCTCTGGTCGTCCTCTTCAGATTCTTTTTGTTTCTTGTCTGTTCTCTCCTACCGTCCTTTTGGTGGAGGTTGGTAAGTCGCTTGAGAACAGAGAAAATTCTTCAAGCTGCAAAACTACAGGTAAGAAACTACATTTTTCAGCATGAATCTTGTATGGATTCACATGCATTGCATAGACTTTGGAACGGTTTTGTTACTTTTGCTGTGGTTGGGTTGAAGATGAGCTTTGATTTGTAAACAGACGCTGTAAAACCCATTGTTGTGCTTAAGTTTGCTTTTTTTTTGGGTGGAGTTTTATATAGCGCAAACTAGACCCGAAGGTATCAGAGCACCAGTTACGTTACAGATGGACACATTCCTTTTTGTTCGGCATGGGGAGATTAAATGATTTGCCCAGAATCACAGACTGTTGAGTGTTCCTGCCGAGACTCGAACCTGGTTCCCCAGCTCCGAGGTCGACCGCCCTAGCCGTTAGGCCACATTCTCTTGTTCATTTGAATGTAGATGCAGTAATGTTTTGTGAACGTATCTGTTCTTCCTCGCTGAACGTGTTCTTGGTTTTGAAGTACATTTTTTTCACCTAAACTTAAGTAGCACAGCTGAATAGTCTGTGAGATCCATCTAGCAATTTTGCCCGTTGTTCCTGGTTTCCTCATATATTGTCTACAGAAGAGACAAATGATGGCATGTCTTGCGCCCAGCGTGTGTAATGCTCTCTCAACGTTTGTCTTTGGTTTTTGGAAAAAACTTGGAATTTGTATTGTTTGGAAGTGTGACCCTACCTTGGATAAGAATTGTGGATCTGTCCTCATGATGATCCTATCCAAAGTATAGTTCTTGAAGTGTGAGTGCTTGTATCTCACTTACCCTGTGCAAAGATGTGATGGCCACCAAAAGTGCTGTCTTAAGAGAAAGCATTTTTAATGTAGCCTTGTGCAATGGTTCAAACTGTGTGTTCATTAATTGTGTGAGTACCTCATTTAGATTCAATGTGGGTGCAAGTACTTTTCTTGGTGGTGTAATTCTTTTTGCCCCTTACAAAAGTCTCTTAATTACTGGAGCTGTGAAGAAGCATTCTTTCTATGTGACCTCTCGTGTAAGGCACTATTGCCACTAACTGTACTTTCAAAGAGGCATTTGTTAAATTGCAGTCTATCATGTGTGTGATGCATCTTAACACTGTTGTGTCTATTGCGTTCTTCCCTAATAGTCCTTTTTGAGGCACCATAGAGAGTATCTCTTCCATTTAACCATGTACCACTTCCTTGTTGACTTCTTTGCTTTTATAGAACCATTGTGTTTTCTGGTAGCTTTAGATGACTGTATTCAAATATTCGGGAGTAAGGCTGCCAGCCTCAAATATTCAAATTCTGAATGTAGTGCCCTTCCTTCTTGAATTGACAGTTAGTCTTGTTGTATTAGTAATTTCAGAAGGTTTGCTTAAGTTTTTTCTATGAGCTCTGAAAACCATGTTGCCTCGCACATTTTGGGGCAATTAGTATTAGTGTAATTTTACTTCTCTTGCATTTGCTGATCACTCTGTGCAACAGTGGTATTGGGAAAAAGCATATGCAAATATTCCTGACCAGTCTATCGACCATGCATTCCCAAGGGATTGGTGGTATGGAAGTCTGAAGGTAAAGCTTTGGAATTTTGCATTTATTGGTGTTGCGAATAGATCTATTGCTGGTGTTCCCCAACTCCAAAAGATCTTCTTGAGTACTTTTTGGTTGAGTTCCCATTCTCGGGAGCATAAGACTTGTCTGCTCAGTCGTTCTGCTTCTATATTGTCCTTTCCTGGAAGATGAACTGCTGTTATTTCCATACTTCTCTATATCCTCTATATTGCTCACTTCCAGGGTTCTTGGGCTAGTCTTGATAATGCAGGGTATTGTGTTCCCTCTTGCTTGTTGATGTAAAACATTGTCGTTGTGCTGTCTGTTTGGAACAATATTGTCTTTCCGAATAGCTCTTTTGCAAAGGCGTTTAAGGCTAGGTACACTGTCTTTAGTTTCAATATATTGATGTGTTGTACTTCATCTTGTTCCTTCCAGACTCCTCTCACCTTGAGCAGGACTGTTTGAGCCCCCCAACCCATACGTGAGGCATCTGTTGTAATTGTCACTATTGGGAAGGGTTGTGCAAGTTCCTCCATTGCAATATATGTGATTTGTTCCACCACGGCATCTCCTCATGTATTTTTTGCCTGACAGCCACTAGACCTTGCCAACTGCCTATTGCTTTTCACCATTTGTTTTGAAGCCATTCTTGAATTGGTCTCATATGTAGTTGCCTATGGAGTCAAAGGGATGCATGATGGCATTTCCCCCTCCAATTTGCCCACTGTCCTCACTGTCAGAGCGTGCCCCTTCTGATAAAGGTGATTTTCCATAAATGACTGTATTCTTTTTTTGCTGGGGTATACCTTCCCTTAGAAACATTTTTTCTTGCTCTGGTGTTGGTGATGACTTCTCTATGTTTGTTGAGAGTACCAACTTGAGTTCTCATCACCTGCTGTATATGATCTTTGCATTTGCTGTAGGAGTTACTCTTACTAACCAGTCATCCAGGTAAGGATAGCCATGTATGCTTTGTCTTCTTAAGTGAGCTGCCACTGCTGCTAGACACTTTGTAAAGACTCTTGGCACTGACTGTATCCTGAAAGCCAGTACTGTGAAGTGGTAGTGAGTTGTGTTTACGATAAACCGGAGGTATTATCTTGTGTATTGCATACATTAGGATGTTCAAGTAGGCTTCGTTTAGGTTTATAGTTGCCATGTAATCCCCTTTTTGCAATTGTGGGATTACTTCCTGTAAGGTTGTCATATTGAATCTTTGTGTTCTTCTAAATCCGTTTACGATTCTGAGGTCTAAAACTAGGCAAAAAGATCAGTCTACCTACGTATCAGGAAATATGTTGAGTAATTTCCTTTGTTGATTTCTGCTCTTGAATTCCTTCTATTGCTCTCTTTTCAGGCAAATTCCTGTACCTCCTTGAGTAGATGAGATGTTTCTTCTTCTGAATGGACCTTCTTTTTTGGTCCCCTTGTTGGAGGCATCTTGTCCAATTCTATGTAATATCCATACTGAATTACGTTCAGGATCAATTTGTCTGATGTTATCTTCGTCCTCTCCTGAGGACAGTTCTTTATTCGGCCTGCCACTGGTGTGGTATGCAAGAGGCTGTAATTTTTTGGAAGTCACTTGTTGTGCCTCCCTTGTGAGGCTGCCTCCTTCTCTGTGTTCTTCTTCGAAAGGACTATCGTCCTTGCTGCTGTTACTGCCAGTGCTGCTAGGGTGCCGATGTTTGACTGCTTCCCTGGAATTATCCTGATTGGAAGCTGCCTCTCCCTGCAAGGCTGTATAATGGCACTGCCCCTCTTCGTATACTTCCCCTAAACGTCAATGCTCCCATGGACTTTGTGGTTTCTTTGTATTTCTTAAGCTGGTTGAAGGTGTCATCGACCGTGCTTCCAAACAACGTTTCCCCATAGAGTGGGATATTTAGTATGTTAGCCTGTACCTCCAGCATGAATCCCGATATTTGCAGTTATGAGTGACGACTTAGGGTGATCCCATCATCATCTGATGGCTTGAGGTGTCTGCCATGTCCAATGCTGATTTCAGGCATGTGTTAGCAGTGTTCTTTCCCTCTTCTGCCAGGTGTACAGCTCTCTTCTTGTACTAGTCTGGCAGGTGCATCATACGTTCAGCCATTTCCTCCCAGTGCTGGTAGGCATGTCTGTTCAGGAGGACATTCCAATTTGCTATGTGCCACTGGTTTGCTGCACTGCACTCAAATGTTCTACCCATATGTTCTATCCTTTTGATCTTTTGAGTCAACCGGCACTGTACCCTTGATGTATGCTGAGTCCTTGGATGAATACTTATATTTCTTCTCCACCCTTGGAGTCACGGATCTACAGGTGGCGGGTTCTGTGAAAGCCTCCCTTCCATGATCTAGGATGATTTGAAACAATGGCAGAAAATGGTTCCTGGTTTGTGATGGCAAGAGGGTCTCCAGCAGGAAACAAGACTCCTGTCTTTCCTCCTCCAGCTGGACTCCATACTTGTCTGCAGCCTGGTTATACATGCCAATGCCATCCGGAGGCAAAGGCCTCAATGGATAGTGTCTACCCCTTCCTCCTGTTGGCCTGGACCTGGTGTTTCAAGGAAGCAAATAAAATGATACAGGATCTGATAGAAAGGAGCACCAAATGCACCAATGTGCACGAAAGACTGTTGTGCTACCGAGATCCCACATTAGACAACTTGATTCCAACAATAAAGAGCATCTCAAGACCAACAAAAAGTATAAGGCATAAAAATGCCAGATATACAGCAAGCAGAAGTGAATATAATTTGAAAGGATGGAGAAACTAGGTAAAACTGCCCATGTACAATTACTGAGAGAAAGGAAACCTCACAATAAAAATATCTACTCGCGTATATGGATTAACAATTCATATTGTAACACCCAGGAATTGTGCTGCCATTGAATGATTTGCAAGGACTGTGTAAAAAGAGGGCATTTTGACAACATTTGCTAAACACCATGTGTGGGGTAAAAAGAGCATATGCCATGGAGAAGGAAGAAGCTCTGATGGAAACTGCAGAACATTTAGATGATTTAATGCTAATGGGGGTCATCACTGGAAAATATTGCATTAGAAACCAACCAAAATGCAACATAAATCTCAATGATACCTCACAAGGTATTGGTATCTTTTGCTCTTCGTCATCTTCCGGACTTGGCGCCATTGGACAGAATTTAACATGGGGATCGCCCATAAGAATGACCTTCGCCCTCTATGGTAGGCCCACCTTTACCCTCTATGGTAGGCCCCCCTCCACTCAATATGTCTGGAATTTAACCCTCGAGGGTATGTTGGTGGGGAGCTTCTCTCTTTAGTGCCCCTATACTATATTGGGTTTAAGTAGTTAGATCTATGTCGCCATTTTTGTCCTCCCTAGAAAATTTCATGAAGCTCCCCATTTGAGGACCTCTGCATTACTGGACCCCCTGCGAGATCTGTTTGTGACTACATTTTAGGTTGGTATGAACCGTTTTGAGATCCTTGGTCTCCTACTTGCATGACCAAATCACATTGGGCGATGGTCTTACCCATTCACCTTTTCCTTTTCATCCTCACTATGATCCTGGGCACTTTATATGTTTTGTTCTAATGTTTAACCTTGTTTTTTACTTTATCTGCGCTACCTTTGGATATCTGCATTTTCTCTCCTGTATCCCTAATTTATATATAATGTGAATTGGCACTCTATGCGTTACATATTCACTTTAGTTGTCGGTTTGTATAAGACTGCAGTATGTCCGAAGCCCTTTATTTCTCTTAATTTTTGAATATCTCTGCTCCTTATTTAACCACCCAAACAGGAATGTTAAAATTAATTGATCATTCATTATTGATTATCCCTGAGATGTAAATATTTTTTGTCTACAGATTGTTTGTCCCACTGTGAACTGTACATCATCGCCCTTAAGAAGATGTAGGCCCGTCCGGGGCTTTACACCGAAACGCGCGTCAGCGTTTTTTGTCATCTGGGGTTTATTTGACTGATGCCTTGTCCATCCCCCTGATGACTGTGTTCCATCTATTACTATTAGATCAGCTCATGGCTATTATGTACCTGTGTATTGGATGCCTGGTTGTGGTATGAGAGTTTTTGATATGTTGGTATGTATGAAGGTATGAGAGTTTTTGTATGATATTGATATGTGGGACTATATTTGTTAAATTATGTGTTTTTTAGAAAAACGTTTATGTGGTTGTTACTAATATATTGAAAAAAATGCCTTTCTATGGAATAAAATTTGTATTTACTTTTCATTATGTGCTGAATTGATCCATTTTAGTTTGGGTGGTTCCTAATTTATCAAAGGACCTCCTTGTGAGGCCTATATTTAATCTGCCTGGCAGGTATCTTTTCTTTTGTTACATCTTGTTAGAGAATGGACAGTGGCTGAAAAGGTCATGTGTTATCTTGATCAAACCTTGAAGGGTATTGAACAGATGCATAGCTTGGGCATTATTCAGTTGCTTTTAGCAAACAAGCTAGAAACCACTAAGGGTGGAACTTCTTTAGTGTTTTAAGTTGTCTTTGAGGGTGACTCCTCCTACTTCAAACAGGTGCTAGTCAGCTGAGGGGTTATGAGAGTGAGAGTCAAAGAGATGATCATCCATTAAAGTAGTGGGGTTACCTAGCAGGTTTAAAGATTGTGTAGTGGAATAAACTCTTTGGGTAAGAGGTGGAAGAAATAGTATTGTTGGTTATTGCATTATCCTGTGTGTTGTGATCCACTGTTTAATCCCTCACCCATTCCTTCCCTCTTTCAAGAAGGCGAGCGGGTGCAACTCTAGCACACACTGTTGACAAAATGTGACTGAATGACTCTGTGACCATTTGAACAGGTGGCTCTTTGCACTGGGGTGTTAATAAAAATACATTTTGGGTGCTCATGCAGTTGCTTTGTGTTAAATATAACTGTGATGTCACACACTCTGCAGTTGAGCCAAGAGTTATTTTATCCTATCTAGTCTTAAACCCAATAGACTGGTTGGTTTCACATCTATCAGGTGGGTTGTTGTAAGGCCTATCAAAATGTCTATTCAAAGAATGATTTCTTGAACTGTTCTAAGCACCAAAAGACAGGGTGTTATAAGAATTGTCACTTAGGATATTCTTAGAACAAGAGGTGGGCTGTTCTGAAAACCTTGAAAAGTTATTTTAGTTTTTTTAGAAAAATATGGCTGTTGTAAAAATTAAGAGAGATGGTTGGTCTAAAAATCTAGAGACAAAGGTTGCTATATGAATCATTAGACAGGCTGCTCCTCAAATCATACAAGAGTAGACTCTTCTAAAAAGTATGAGAAGGGTTATTCAAAAGCCATGAACAGTGGCAAAAGCTATAAATGATGAATAATGACCATTCCAAATAGAATATGGGATGATATAGCTGAAAATAATGACTACAGTAAATTCAACAATTGCAAGCAATGGGAATTCCGAAGACGGTGAAAACTGTTCTAAACAAGCATTTGCAATGCAATAGGTCTCGCATTATTAAAGATTGATATATTGCCATTGCTAATAATAATGCAACACCAATAGCAATAGCTATTGCATTGCATTTTTGCATGCGCGCTGCTAAAGGCTCGACCTAAAAATTAGCTGAAACACTGGCGAGGAGAGAGGGAGAAGAGAGAATAGAAGGCATTAGTGATGATGCAGAGGGGATACAGAAAAAAAGCATTGTGCAAGGACGAGAGAGAGCGAATGGCAGTTGAGAGGAGGCTTGAAAACGAAATTGTAGTGAGACAGCTGCAGTAAAAAGAGTAGAGCGAGATAGAGAAGGAAGGATAGAAATGAGGCAAGGCAAAAAATATGTGTAAGGAAACATCCATCGGGAATTTGGGGGGAGAGGAGTAAGAAATACAGAAATAAGTGAAGGGAGCAACAGCGGAAAGAGTGGTGTGATGGTCAAACCAAGAAATATCAACACCACTAATACACATTTGCAAAGGAACAAGAGAAACCAGGCAACTCCAGAAAGAACGAGATTTTGAGCTGTTGGCATTGTTTTGAATTTGTTAAGACACTCTGTATACGTGTTTTGAAGGATATGGTAGTCTGCATACCCTGCAAAACACTTATACAGTGTGTCTTTAGGCTGTAGGCAATGTGTGTGGTAATATTAGGAGGACAGATGATGACAACTTGGGACTGTCCTAGCCATTCTTGGACGTCCAGACGCCCTATCTGGGAAGCCTTGGTAATTAATCGGCCCAGGCTGCCTGCAGCACCACTAGCGGGCTCCTGAAATATACTTTGGGCCCCCGCACTCAATTTGTAATACATTAGTCCCAGACCAAGTCAGATAGAGCGGAAGTGTTTTACTAGACTGCACTCCGTAGACTAGGCCAGAGAGGAGAGAAAGTTCTTCATGCCAGCTCCCCGTCCACTCGAGAGGCGCTGGAAGGCGCTCACAGTGAGAAGTGCAGAGTCAGCACTTTGGCGGGGCTGGTAACAAGCTCTTGTAAAAGGAGCTCATTCCATGCGAGTGTGCGGTTACATCCCCCCGCCAACAATGTTTGTAGAGGCCTCCAGGGGTCACTGGCAGAGCTCGGAGTGGGTTACTCTGGATATGGCTATACGGAGTGCGTGTCAGAAATCTTTAACAAGGAAACACTCTGCTTTTAGCCGTGATTACCAAGGGTTGTAATGAGAGAGGGTTGTTTCAGGTGCGGAATGCGCGAGCACTGTAAAATATTCGCTGTGGTTTTGAATTCGGAAAGCAGGTCTGCCCCTTTAATTCATCAGATGAATACAAACCAGGGAAGCCAGTGTCCACTAGCACTAAAGAAAGGTCGGCAGAGTTCAAGTTCAATGCCACGAAAAAGGCGCGCTCTCTGCCAGCAGTGACACCCACACATGAAAAACTGGAGGCAGAATCACATGAACTATGTAACCTATTTTTTTGAGCAAATACAAGAAAATTAACCCTGCGTGCTATTGGAATTTAAAACCACATATTAACAATTCCGCTGTGGAAGGTGACGGGAACCACAACAAAGTAAACATGCTCTCCAAAGCATTCGGCCATAATGATATTATTAGTATGCATGTTGCCACGCCCAGATGTAGCCTTTAATGGCGCAGTGCCTTCCAACACACTTTGTTATAATGGCCGCCGACTCTTTTCAAAGTGGGACACCCGGAGACCAGAACTAACGAAGGACAGACCACGAGAGATAATTAATGCTGGCAAATGGAACATGACTGCTGTGTCTGTCTTCACCACGTCCCATTGTCTGCAGCGATAATATATTATATCTGCTGGAAGACAACAAAGTACCTGTGAGGAATTGTGGGATAAGTTTTGCGGGTTATCACAGTCAGACTGAGTTTACGGGGCCTTGCCTTTTGTGCTCGATGGGGGAGCCCTTGTTTGGCAGCCTTGCTCCCCAGGCTCGAGTTCTTCTGGGTGACCTCCACCATGGACAGTGAAACACATTTTCTCTTTTTAGGCATTGTCGCGTGATTGAATATGTAAATGCCTTTCAGGAGTGCTCGCGAGCCGAGAGAAGCTCGTGCTGCAGTGCAATCGTCTATGCATATCAATTGAAATGTCCAGTTTGTCTGAGAGGCCTTCGCTTATCCTTATAATACAATCCTGCAGCTGTCCGCCTGAGAGTGCACAGTGAGCACTGATGCTGACAAAGCCAGGTGAAAATGGATTCAAGCTCCGACAAGCCTTGCGGCAGAGGTCTACTTGAGTTTTTATGAAGTGATAGTAATTTATTTCAATAACATATAATGCAATCTCCTACCACAAGTTAAATCAAACTCATCCACTGAAATGTGCAGAGGGAGAACACAGTATAACACAGAGGGGCGGGATTCGCAACCAGTGGTGCACGCGCACCACAGAGGAGCGGGAGCTAGGGAGCGCTGCAACGACACGAACAGGCGCTGCTGCGCGTGCTAGCCCCTTAGTAGCACCCCTACCCTCCTCTAAACGAACACATCGGCTACAAAGTTCTTTTAAAAAAAAATTGAATAAATTGAACCCAGTGGTGCGCGCGCACCACAGAGGAGTGGGGGCAAGGGAGCTTTTAGAACCCCGTACAAGAGGTCTTGTGCTACGCGAGCATTGCTACGCAATGCAACGCTAGGCGCGAGACCTAAAAACGTAAGCAGTAGCTCTTTCAAAAAACCTGTAAGAAAGGGTCAATTTTTTAACTTGATGAAATGGGCAATTGTTTATATCTTAAGACATTGGAAATTGTAAAAACTGATAGAAAGGTGTATAAAAAAATATATAGATATATATGTATGTATGCATGTATGTATGTACAAAGAACTGTAAAACCCAAGAGAACAGAGCAATTGAAAAAACCAAGAGAAGCAGACATTTCTAAAACCCTTGATAAGGGCAATTCTAAAAACCATAACAAGTGAACCGTGATAAAAGCAACAAGAGATGGCCATTTCTAAAAACCTTGAGAAATGTGCAATCCTAAAAACCATAATAAAGGGGTAATTGCATAAATACTATGATATATATATATAGGTGAATTTGAATATTATGGGAGAAGTCTAGATAGTAAAAAAGTGATAGCTTATTTTTTTGTTTGTTTTATTTAGCACAAGCTCAACCCAAAGGTATTGGAGCACTTTGCATGAGCACCAGTTACATTACACAAGGTCACATTCATATTTTACTTTGGGCATTGGGAGATTAAGTGATTTATCCAGAATCCCAGGATGTTGAGCCCATACCGAGACTCAAATCTGATATCCCAGTTCCAAAGTTGGCAACTCTGGCCGTAACGCCACATCCTGTCCACCAGGGGCCATTTTGCCCCAGGGGTGCAATGGGAACGTGCGCCCCCAGTGCACAATGGTATTACAGAGGGGTCTGCAAATGATTGTGCGTCCTCTTCTGTTATACTGATAGTGCTGGCGCACATGTGCCAATGCGATCATAAGAGGGCATTACCTCATTTACATGGGTCCATGGCCCCATGCAAATGAGGAAATCAGTTTGCCTCTGTGCCTACGCCGTATTCTGGATGCAGGACCAGAGGCACACATGTCTTTAGGAGGTGTAGTGAAAGTGTGCCACAAAAAGTTGGCGCACTTTCAGTGCGTCTCCGAAAAGCAGCTCTCTGGAGGTGAAAAAGGGGTCCCATGGACCTCACTCGGCCCCCCCTGACATCCCACTGCAGGCAGGTGCAGTTACTCACTGTACCTTCCTGCAAGGGGATCTTTTTCCCCCGTGAAAGTGCAGGCGGGTTGCTGCCTGCATTGTGAAACACGAACAGCTTTTTAAACAGCTGCTCAGTTTTTTTTTCAACTTGAATGCGCTGCCCCAGGGCTACAGGATTTTGCAGCAGTTGTGGGGGCAGCACATTCTTTGAAATACCCAGGACCGTACTGGGAACCACAACCGGCCCTGGCAAAGTGCTCGGCCGCCCCCCCCCAACACTCGGGGGGTTGGAGAGGCCGCCGAGCTCTTTGCCGGGGCCGGTTTTCGGCCGATTTTGGTACAGGGCCGATTTTGTAGCAAAAACGGCCCTGTAGCAAAAACGGCCCCAAGGGGCCCAAAACCGGCCACCACCCGTGCCCGGTGCCCACTATGGCCAGTCCGGCCCTGAGTGCAGTGTCCCTGGTTGCGCCCGGCGCACTACCCGCAAACTGGGGAAGTGGACTGTATTCACAATACGGCCCCAGATGTATTTTTTCTAATAAAGTATGAAAGAGACAGTAGAAAAAAACACGAGAAGTATGCCTCTCTAAGGAGAGTTACTAACGAAATGCAAATAGGATGCAAGAAAAGCAGTTTTTAAGGATGAGAAACTAAACGGCTGAAAAAGATTGATAGATGTGTAATCCCAAAACTAACAGGAGGGGGATAATCCAAGGAATGATGGCCATTTTTTCAGCATTATTAGCAGCTCACCCACACCCTAGGGCGACTCATTAACAAAACTCTTTCTCCCAATGGTCTAGATGTAGAAGGAGCCGACGCTCGACCAGCATATGTTCTTTTGCTAAGAATATGCTCCTCTGCAAAGTCGTCAATTAATCATGGCCGTCAGGTACCAAGGGGTCTGATTATTTCAGCTTTCTAAACCCAAAGACAAACCTTGAAGGTGGTTCTTACGGGCAAACGGTCTTATTCCCTGGACACTTTGGTACTGGAGAGGACATGTGTTCTTTTCTTTAT
This sequence comes from Lissotriton helveticus, assembly GCF_964261635.1. Lineage (NCBI taxonomy): Eukaryota > Metazoa > Chordata > Amphibia > Caudata > Salamandridae > Lissotriton > Lissotriton helveticus. The sequence continues at coordinate 1,176,521,356 of NC_136061.1, forward strand.
TGTTTTAACTGGATATCACCAGCTGATATGTTCTGCAAGCTCTGCACCTTAAAATATTGCTTACTCTCTGTCACCTAGCAATTCACTAATGCAGTTTACTTGAATATATTGAATTACATTCTGCGGTCCACCTCATCTGAAAACTTATTTTTAAAACATTTTACCAAATAATTCAAAAACAAGAAAACCTATTGAGGCCAAACTGTTTACCTGTGTTTTCATGGAGATGTTGACTCATGGCTCTACATTATGAATTCACTTTGTTGGTGACTTTTTTGAATGGATTTGGGTACATGCAGTATTTGTTGTCTGCTTCTAGATAACACCGAGGGCCATATTTACTAGAAAATGTCAGAATGCAGAGCTGCAACAAATTTGTACTGTTTTCATAATTCAGGGATCCGCCATATTTGCTACAATACGGCACACCCCTGTCTTTTACCTAGCACTAAAATTAGCTGCCTAGCGCCAATGCAGGCACCCTTGCACATTAGTGCAAGGGTGCCTGCATTGCAGGGAATGATTGATTGTGCAGTAAGGTATCCCTTCCTGCACATAAACAATCCATAATGGCTATTTGTTACTTCTATGTGTGCTGCATTTTGCAGCACACATAGAAGCTGTGACGGCTCTTCCCCTAAGGCGGAGGAGAGTCGCCCCACTGCTCCTTGAGCAGGGTAAAAGAAAAATAAACTGTTGATGATATCAAGTTATCATTTTCTTTTTCTTTTCTCCAGCGAGGTTCGGTGGGGCGGTCTGGCTCACCGCAGAGCGAGCAGGAGTGGTTTGCACTCCCTCCCTACGTGCGCATGACGACTTGACCGGCCCTCTAGGGCCTGCCAGACCATGATACACACTTGCCATTTTCTCCATTGGGCTGTATTGCCCAGCCCTATGGAGAACATGCCCAGCCTTCCCAGGCACGCCCTGAGCAGGCAAACAGGCCCGCTTAGACCAATCACGATGCTGCTCAGGCAGCATTGTGATTGACTGGGAAAGTCCGGAAGCCTGGGTATTTTCGGTGCTGCCAGCAGATGGAGGAGAGGAGTGCAGCAGCGGCGGCGAAGGTAAGCTTATTTCTTTTATTTTTTTCACCGGTCACCCACACCGCCCTGCCCTACCACCCCAGTTCAGAGGCAGCCGCCACTGCATAGAAGTAGAAAATCAACATTGCTTAAAGATTGTTTATGTGCAGGAACGCACACCTTCCTGCACATAAACAATCATTAATGGCTTTTTGCTCTTTCTTTGTGTGCAGCACACATAGAAAAAGCAAAAACGAAGAGAAATAAAAGCATTTCTCCTCGTGTGCCATTCTAATGCCTGCTCTTTCAAAGTGTTCTTTTTAGGCGCTGCCACAGATTTACACCACCTTGTAAATGTGGGGCAGCATCAAAAAGGAATGGGTGTTGTGGTGGAACGCCCACAGCAACACCCACTGCACGGCCCTTTCACGCAGATACCTGCATGAAAGGGTAGCATATTTACAAAGTGTTGTTAAGCCACAAAAAGTGGCTTAAAGCCACTTTGTAAATGTGGTGCAGGGCTTACCGCCACCGGAGCGTCGAAACATATTGACACACTGGTGGCGCTAGGGGCTTGTAAATATGCCTCTGAGTTGTGCAGTAGAACTGCCAAGGAGCAGGAACGGTGCAAGCTTTTTCAGTGCTGCATTCAGGACAACACATGATCCCTTCTACTGCTTCCTTTACACAAAAATGCAACCGTTTTTTAAAAAACTTTTTCCACTAATGTGCATTGCGGGCCATGGACTTGTGATACGGGTTTGTTGCAAGTAGAGCACAGGAGCTTATACTTTACATCCAGCCCCCTACCATTGAACTCTTTGAGGCTGTAGTGTTTTTTGGCACTACCGCTCTAATAGCTACAAACTTTTATCACAAGGCTATGTCCCACAATGCACCTGGGTAATCAAATAGCCCTGTATATTTTATATTTTCCTGCACAACGATTCATCAATTTATTATAGGACAATACATGTTTTTGTTTTGTTTCTGTTTCCCTTTGCTGGTGTTAACATATCACACCGGATAGTGAATGTGCTGTCTTTGTTTTTCATTTGTCATCTCTGGTCTTTACAAACCCACTGCGTTGATGGTCGCTTGGTCTATCTGTATTTTTGCGAGGGTTAGGTGTGTGTTCGGCTCCTGCAGGTACCCTGTGCAGACCAGAGGTCTTGTAGATTACCTAATCTGCCTCTGTCCATTTTGTTGGACAGGTAGAGTGCTCTCACCTACTGTCCTATTCCATGGTGTAGATCACTCTCCTCCCCCGCCCCTTTTTTGCAGGCACTAAAATCCAATTCATTTTTTCTAAAAAGACTGAATTGGGCCACTTGCTGGGCTTATTTCTTCCGAAGGCTGCGGAAATGAGAACTATGGGTCACAGTCTCAATTAGGAGGCGCCTACGCAGACTACAGTATTAAAAGTGATTGAATAAACAAATATAGGATATATTAGGATTATCGATGTGGATGTTAACAGCCTTTCTGATAGGGAGCCATTTGGTCCTAACCAAGATATTGTTTGTTACACAGAGAAGGGCTCTCAATGCAAACACTGAAGCAGCTCTGACATCACAAGCTATACCACACAGTTGACATTTTTCTTAAGAGGCTGGAAGAGGTCTTCTTAGTAGTGGCTCTCCGGGACTGGGCAGCTCCTAGAGGCCTGCTGCTGTACACAAAGTGCCAACGCAACCCACGTATTGCAGCTAGAGACAAAGCTGGAGATTCAAACCTCCTGTCAAACTGGTTTATGACGAAATTCCACATTGGATGTCACAGCTAAAGAAGTATTCTATAAAATACCACAAAGTGGTTCTGAAACTTGACAATTCTTCCTGAGTTTTGTTTATTGTAGATTCACCAGTGACTGATGGGCGTACCTTGTACTGTATTTGACCAATAACTGTCAAGTGTGTGAGAAATATTGTTTTTAGTGAACTATGATAATTACTGTAAAAAAACGATGTTAATACTGTGAACCTCATGTGCACTTTAGTCCCACCACTTACTACCCTGATGTAAACAAGAGGACTGCTTGAGAAAAGTTAAGTGACAGAGGGCCAGATGTATCAAGATACCCTTTTGCGATTCTCAAATAGCGATTTTTTGAGAATCGCTATTTGAGAATTGCAAAATGGTATGTATGTAGAAATTCGCAATTTTATATCGATTTCTTAAAATTCCTTAATTGCGATTAGCAAATTGCTAATCGCAATTAAGGAATAATTTCCCATTCATTTCTATGGGCCAGAAGGCCCCCATAGGAATGAATGTGAAATTATTCCCAATTTGCGATTCGCAATTTGCTAATCGCAAATTGAGAATAATTTCAAGGGTGCAAGGGTGTCTTAAGGACACCCTGCTGCACCCCCTGAAATTGACATGTGTGTGCATATGGCGCACATACATGCCCTAAGGGCATGTATGAGCGTCACATGGCACCTTTACAAATTGCAAAAAGTGCATTTGTAAAAGAATTTGCACATTACCACCAACTACAAGTTGGTGGTAATTTGCGATTTCTTAGCCTAAGTTTGCAAAACTTAAATGCTTCATACATAGCATTTAAGGAATCGCAATTTGCGATTCCTTAAATGCTTACGCAATATTAAGGAATCACAAAATTTGCGATTCCTTAATATTGCGAGGCTTTTTTCTTGATAAATTCCATTTTCCTATTTTTTTGTCGCAAACGCTGCTTTTTAGCGATTCGCAGCGTTTGCGACAAAAAAATTGTTTGATACATCTGCCCCAGAATTCCTAGCCGGATAAAATGGCGCTGAATCTCAGATTGTGTTGGGGAGAGCTAGCAGCAGGGAATTGGCTTGACGGACAAGAGAGAATGTTCAAAATGTGGTTTAGTGAATACACAAACGTTTGAGTAATGCGGACTTTGCAAACTGATAAACATCTGTTTACTTCCAGTTTGGGCCAGTGACGAAACTGTAGTTCAGGGAGATCAAGTGAATTTCTTCAGATCCCACAATATGGTCACCAATTAGGGAAGCCCAGTTAAATCTCAGGTCCCGAGGATTCCCAGTACACTGCTTAACAACTGACCCAGCTCTCCAGCAATCCAAATTTGGTAAGATCGTTTCACAGTCACTTGTAGAGTTCGATGTACCAAAAACGGGTCATAAAAAACTGGTTTCAATTTGTCACCAATAATTTTGCGACCAGTATAGAATTTTTTCAACCGACCTATGAAGTAATGAGTCTGTTTGCATGGTTCTAAATCAAATTGAGTTGCTTAAGTAATATTCACAAGGTTATTCATCCCAAGGATGGTTTCCTGCAAGGGTAGCAGGCCACTTGTGTAATTGTGTTTAAAATTCTAGTCGCAAACCATTGATCTATAGGATACCAATTCCCAATTTGGAAGGTACGCCTACAACATGCCTCTTTCAAATTGCAAGCCTTTCTCCATTCAAAATCGCATTTGTATATATATATATTCACTGAAAAAACCATAGGTTATAGACCATATATAGTTAGGAATTAGCATTTACAAAACCTTGAAAATTCACTGAAAAAACCATAGGTTATAGACCATATATAGTTAGGAATTAGCATTTACAAAACCTTATTTTACTCACACAAAACCATTGAAATTCCATATATAGTTAGTTGCACTAACTATATATCGCGCACCCGCAATCCACTGCTGATGATGTCACATATTACATCATTCATGACATGGTCAGTGACATCACTGATGACATCACTGATGACATCACTGATGACAACATCCAGTGACTGTATGTTTCTGTAAAGTTAAAATATGTCTTACATATTGAAGAATGAGTGGAAGTATAAGTGTCTGGACGAAGGATTTAGTAGGTGCATGACTGAATGTATGAGTGAGTGATTAAATGTGTCTCACTGAGTGCATGGGTTAGTGACTAAACTGTCTTAATTTGTGCATCATTATGTCTGTTGTTCTGTAAACTGCTGCATGTGTTGATCAGTAGCTATATGAGTAACTATATGGGTTATTGATTGATTGTCCAAGTATTTGTATGGGAGACTGAGTGTGTGTGTGGCTGGCTGGAAGGTGTGTGACTCTGTGCAGATCAATGTGTACTTGTATCAATGATTGTATAAGAGAGTAAGTATGTGTTAGTATATGTTTGAAAATGTAAGGTGCTCTATGTTTAACTGTATAGATTAGAAAATGGAAGTGTGATTGATTCTTTACAGGACTGACTAGGTGTGTGAGTAACTCCATGGATGAGTGGCAGAGTGTGAGTGTCTGTATAGGTGTATGAGTGCATATGATAGTGTTGTAAAGATGAGTGATTGTATGTATGAATGATTGTATGGGTGAATGAGTGAATGTGTGTGTAGACATAGGAATCAGTGAGTGTGTATGTAGTAACTAGTATTGGTGTGTCAATGGTTTCAAAAATTATACTCTGTATTTAACACTGGGTGTAACAGAGGTTATATTAAAATGTGAGGAGATGCATTGTATTGTCACATGAATGATATCATCAGTGATGTGGTCATTGATGTCAAATGAGATGTCATCAGTATTGTCATCAGTGATGTCATTTGAGATGTCATCAGTGATGTCACTGACCATGTCATGAATGATGTAATATGTGACATCATCAGCAGTGGATTGCGGGTGCGCGATATATAGTTAGTGCAACTAACTATATATGGAATTTCAATGGTTTTGTGTGAGTAAAATAAGGTTTTGTAAATGCTAATTCCTAACTATATATGGTCTATAACCTATGGTTTTTTCAGTGAATTTTCAAGGTTTTGTAAATGCTAATTCCTAACTATATATGGTCTATAACCTATGGTTTTTTCAGTGAATTTCATTGGTTTTTTAAAAGCTAATATCTATACCTGTAAAATGTATTCTTCTTTAAATCCAAAAATATATTTTATATGTTTATTAATAACTTTTTTTTTTAATATTTTTTTTTTCTTCGTTCCCGCTTCGCGAATCGGGAAGCTTCCCGTTAGCTGACCCTGATGCCGCGAAATAGACCGCGAGCATATAAACGTTTCTTTACCGCAACTGCCGCGTTAGAAAACAACATCATCACGCCTCCCGTCCGCATGACGTTTCGCGTTGTCGTGTGATACGTCATATGACGTGCTACGTTAGCGAACTGGTACGCTTACCGAGTCGCAAAGCACAGGTTTCTGGAAGCAAACCGGGAGGCCCTGCAAAGCGCGTAACGTAAACACAGCAGGTCATGTGACTTGGTAATAACACTTTTCATTGGTTCATTTCACTTTTGGTTTCCTAATGATGTAAGAAGCTTCCCGTTAGCTCAATTTGATGCCGCGACCCGGTCCGCGAACCGGTAAACGTTCCGTTAGCGCAACTGCCACGTTAGAAATCATTATCGTGACGCGTCGCGGAAGCGTGACGTATCACGTTGTCGTGTAATGCGTCTTATGACGCGCCGCGTTAGCGCACCCGAAAGTGCTCCTGGGCGCGGACCGATGCGCGAAACGCAGCTCCCCGGAAGCGATCCACGGCGCGTCGCGTAAGCGCGACGTATCGCGTTACCGCGTAATGCGTCTTATGACGTACCGCGTTAGCGCACCCGGAAGTGCTCCGGGGCGCGGACCAAGGCGCGAAGCGCAGCGACCCGGAAGCTATCCGGGGCGTGTTCCGCAGCGCGTAACATAAGCGTGAGAGGTCATGTGACTTGTTAATAACACTTTTCATTGGTTCATTTCACTTTTGGTTTCATAATGTTGTTAGGCTTGGTCATGTGACCTAAAAATAACACTTTTCATTGGTTTAGAACTATTTTTTTTTCTCAAATGATGAAAACCCCTCCTTCTTTTTACCTCATTCTTACTTTCTATTTCCAGAGAGCAAGACCTATTTTTCACAATGGCTTCTGTAATAGCTGCAGCTGGTGCTTCTCAGCAACCACCACCACCACCACCACCAAAAGGACCACCACCAACACTGGACTTTGGTAGAGAGGAAGATAATGAGGACGAAGAGGAGGAGGAGGAGGAAGAGCAAGTAAGGCAGTTCCTGCCAGAAACACCAAGGCAGAGCCATATTAAAGACCACTACATATGGCAATTCTTTAAAATTCCACCTGGACAAAAGAAGGTCAATGCACCCCAGGTGTCTTGTTTGATTTGCAAAAATATACTTTCTCGTGGCAACCCCAACAAGAAATACAGCTTTGGCAATCATACAATGATTCGCCACATGGAGCGATGGCATCCCAATAATCTTTCCCAAGCACAAGTAAGGGATCTTGCTGCCAACCCCCCAGATGTCATCCCCAGCACCAACAGGGGTCAAAGCTCATTCGCCGGACCAGAAGGCCGAGAAATAATCCCCAATATTCAAGCTCCTTTTGCACACTACAAAATAGTTTGTATATATTGTGGAGGAACTATTGCTTATGGAGAGAAGAGTATTACTTTGATTAACCGAGCTGGAGAAAATCATAAATGCTACAAGATGAGAAAACAATGAATCCGTTTTTATTTTTTTTTGCTCCTGTTGAGACATGTTCTAACCCTGCTTTTTTGTTATTTCCCCCTTACAAAACACAAAAAAAACACAAAATAGTTTTCAAAAATCCAAAAAAAAATCAAAAAATTGTTCAGAAAATTCATAAAAAAAATAAAAAAAAAGAAAAAGAATAAAAAAACAGTTCTTTTCAGAACTACCTTCCATTTATAACAAAATTGCCAAAATGTTTATACCCTGTCTTTCTTTTCTCCTCATAGTACGCTCCTCCGACCGCTTCCCGGTACGCGTACCGGGCGCTACCCACGCAAAAAAAACAAAAAATATTTTTGTTTTTTTGCCCCGCGGGGCCCTTTTAAAGCCTCCACATTGACGCCGCCTCACGTACCAACGTATTTTCTCCGCATTTTACACCCTATGCCGCATAACAGGTCATGTGACTTGTTTATAAAACTTTTCATTGGTTCATTTTACTTTTGGTTTCCTAATGATGGAAGGCATGATCATGTGACCTAAAAACAACACTTTTCATCGGATGAAAACTTTTTTTTTTCCCCAAACGATGAAAGCCCCACCTTGTTTCTGGATGTTTCAGACTGAAGCTGGCGTCAGCATGAAAGCACCACCATCTCGTAGCTCAGTCGTGGTCATTCCGCGAGCAATCATGGCAGCCGCTCCCCACCAGAAGCCTGCAGGAGTCGGAGCCCCCAAAACTTTTGATGAATTCTCAAGGCGGAGGGGACGCTTTCGAGAATGGGGTCCAAGACCTAGCAGACAAGCGTCCGATTTCCAAGGTGTCCCAGGGCCATTTCAGTGGACCAGGCCCAAAAAGGAAACAGCCTGCCGCCATTTTGAGAGTCCTGTGACAGCCGCCTATCGCTGCACCGCAAGAGTGGGCGCAACTCAGCTGAATTGCGGCTTTTGACACAGTGGACCAAAAACGGACGGAATGGCAACTGAAACGGTAAAGGGGCGCCCCACTACAACAGATGACACTCCACCTGGAGAGGCCCGTTCACGCCGCCTCCCCCGGGGCGCTCCACGCCGTTATTCGGAGCAGCATTGTAGGATACCAAAACCAGTGCGGCAACTTACTGGACATCACCTTGGTGCCATCGTTCTGCTGCCTTGGAACTATTCGCACAACAGTTTGCTACTGATGACCCACCCCCCGCGACGCCCCATGCCGTTATTTGCTGGGTGGCAACTTACTAGACATCACTTTAGTGTCATCTAGATTTCAGCGCGTTCTGCTGCCTTGGAACTATTCGCACAACAGTTTGCTACTGATGACCCACCCCCCGCGACGCCCCACGCCGGAAATCTGGACGTTGTGCTGCGTTGGGACTATTCGCACAGCCGACCGCTACTTCGTTGTTTTTCCCTAAAAATGTTTATATGTTATTACTATTTTTGTTTTCTTGTATATATTTATAAATTATTAAAGTTTTATAATCTTACTACTTTGTCGGAGTGCTATATATTTTTAATGTGACACATAATTGTAAAAACTTTGATGTACAAAGAGTCATCCCTGGAATCTTCCGCTTCAGGCTCGGTCCCCTCCCCAATCACAATACAGGATGGTTTTCAGATAATAGCAACGCTTCTGCTGTGACGGATCTCATCGAGTGTGGGCCTTGATCTACTATAACTCCTTTGAAGAGGGGTGATTCTTTACAGCTGTGGCCATAAACTACATCTGCAGGGCTAGCTGATACCCTAGGACCAGCCTGGACAATCGGACACAGAGGAAAAGGAGTATCAGAGGGTGCGGTAGTGAATAGGGCGAAAGGGAGGTGTCGGGCGGGCACAGGGTGTGATTCTCAGGGAAGAGCAGCGCAGATGGGGGAGGTTTATTACCCATGCATAAGACAGAGAGCGGGGGTGACCACTGCCTGGGGGAGATGCTTGCGAGGGTGGGGAGCCATGCTAAGGATCGACAGCGTGCACAGAGTGGGTCTGGTCAAGGCATCTAAAATGGCTGCCGTGCACGACAAAAGTGTGGCATTTGAAAAAAGACAAGATGGCGCAGACAATGTTTTTCAACACTTCCTGATTTCCTTCGAATCGAACGTTAACAGACGTTGGGGCATATTACCAAAGTTAAGCGATATTTATCCCTAACGATGCTTAGCAACGATTTTTTTACCGTCAGAAATTATCGCAGATAAACCTTGCTATTATCAAGGTTTATCGGAAATACGATAAAAAACGACCGCAATGCATTAATATCGCTGAAAACTCAGCGATATTCATGCATTACCGAGCTAATGCTCTTAGCCATGTTATCCACCTCCCATTGGATAACATGGCTAAGAACTGCTCAGGGCAGGTGGTAGCTTTTGGAGATATTCGCGCTTATCTCGAATATTTCCAAAAGTTGATAATAGGAGATAGCGATGTTAGCGACTGTTTCCAGTCGCTACCATCTTGGCATGCCCACTTTGCATGTCATTAGTGATAAATATCACTCACATGCAAAGTGGGGCCCAAAATGGTCGCTATCTTCTACTAGCCGTCGCTAACTGGTGTTAGCAACAGCTAGGTAATACACATATAATTTTATCTTGTTTCTGAACGTTAATTTCTCAAAATGCACTGAAGCACATATATTGAGACCTAGCAAAGGCACATCGGGCTACCAGTCCCTACAATTTTGCCAAGTTTCGTGCAAATCCATTCAGCTGTTCGATCCTACCGAGAGACAAGATGGCGGCCGCTACTGACTGTTTGGAATGTTTACAGACACCGGAGAGCCAATCAGCTTCGCTTCGCAAAGCTCCGTAACGCGAAAAGTACGCGGTGCGCTGTTACAGATATATATCTTTTTTTGAACGTTAATTTCTCAAAATCCACTGGAGCACATATATTGAGATCTAGCAAAGGCACATCGGGCTACCAGTCCCTACAATTTTGCCAAGTTTCGTGCAAATCCATTCAGCTGTTCGATTATTATTATTTTTATTTTTTTTTGCCCCGCGGGGCCCTTTTAAAACCTCCACATCAAACCTAGGGGGTGAGCGACAATGTACTATGCCCCCTTATGGTCATTTGCCCCTTCGCTTTGGCCTCCTCTTGTCTCTCGATCCTACCGAGAGACAAGATGGCGGCCGCTACGGACTGTTTGGAATGTTGACAGACGCCGGAGAACCAATCAGCTTCGCTTCACAAAGCTCCGTTGCGCGAAAAGTACGCGTACTGGAGCGCTGCCCGGTCCGCTGTTACAGATATATATCTTTTTTTAAACGTTAATTTCTCAAAATCCACTGCAGCACATATATTGAGACCTACAAAAGGCACATCGGGCTACCAGTCCCTACAATTTTGCCAAGTTTCGTGCAAATCCATTCAGCCGTTCGGGCTAAAAGTGAGGCCAACCGCCCTATGGAAAACTCAATGTTAAAAACACGTTTTGGGACCCCCCTTTTTTCTCGGCCCCCCCTTGACGACCCCCCCCCAAATTTTCAAGGGATGCCCAGAAACAAAATGTGCCATTTTCCTGAAAATTTCAGCCAATTCCGTCCACAAACGCCAAAGTTATTAGACATAGAATTTTCAAAAAACCCATAGAGAAAAAATCCTAACTATATATACCTACTGGCGACCGCCAGTAGGTAATATATATATATATATATATATATATATATATATTTTTTTTTAAAGCTAATCTAATTAATAATCTTTATATTTTAGATTAGCAACAATTCTTCCTGAAACATTTCCACAAACCCTCCACAATCCATCACAGCTTTTTCATTGAGCAATTAACAGCTTACACACATGTTCTTGTAGTGTATTGGAAAATTCCTAGAGTAGGGGGCACTCATTGAGCTATAGCCGTACCATTGTGGTGTTTATGGATTAAGGAGCGCAGGCTTTTCTTTAACTGTTTATGTGCCATCTAGACTGACAGACCTGCCCATTGCCCTGCGGATGGAGATGTGCTTGTGGTGTTTGTTGTTGGCAAGTTACTTGGGTACCAGGATTGCACACTATAGCCCTGGCTATGTGTCCGGTGGTGTGGTATCGCTGGTGGTATATCAGGCCACCCGATCACAACAGGCCCAGTATTACTACAAACAATATTCTAAATGGGGAACAGGAGGCCTGGTTTCACTGGCTGGAAATTGTGACTGGTGGAATCGTGTGCATGTCAAACAAGTACTGTGCATGCGAGCAGACCCCGACCCTTGCCTGACCCTCTTCTATAGCACGAGGATCAGGGAATCCTACCCATGCCAACCCAAAGCCAGCCTTGCACCCCAACGACGTTCCCAACCCCCATCTCTCACACAATGCCCATGCTTGCATTTGGCACTTTCATAGAGAAGGAGGGTAAATGGAAGTGAAATTATCTCCAGAATGAGGACTGAGCATGCGAAGAAGGAACTGGTGGTTCTGGATCAACCTGTTGTTCTCGACTCTTTGAGTGTGCAAGTGTTCGGTCTAATATATTCGGCTGAGGTGGCCCATGAGAGTAATTTAGACTGTACAGCATAGTAAGTTACTTCGCTGAGGTGGTGTAACTTAGGTTGCAATGAGCATAGTTTGAAAACAATAAACTGCTGCAACAACTGTCTGGATGACTTCTGACCGTTGTGGTGAATGGCGCATGTACACTGATGATGTACTGTTTTGTTTGTTGCCCAGTAGAATGATTTGATGTCTCCTGTGCTGTAACGATCATTGTTATATGGCTTCAGGTGTTTAGTTTGTCGAGGCTTCGGACGCCTCCGCTTAGCACAGACCTAGCCTTGTCTGCTAAGACCAAACCTCACCCAAACCATAGGCATAGCATTACTGTAGTCTAGGAATCCCTGATCGATGAAGCTTCAAATGTCAAAAACAAAGATTTTAGGATCCCTGGGCATCAAGGCCACAAACTCTGGGATGACTTGAATCTGAACTGTGAGCTGAGCCTGAACATCTACTTGTCAAAAAACTTTAGAGCAGTGAACTTCCAGCCTCGATTAGTACATCGATGAACTAATACTGAAGAGGGGTGTATTCAGTTGGACTTGATACTGATGTGGACTCATTTCCTTCTGTTCAGTGCTCTGTAGTGGCTTTATGGTGACATATAGCTGCCAAGTTTCCCAGGTCCATGTGTGATGTGTTGCTCCAAATAAATGCTTCATTAGCGCAAGTGGTTTCCTGTGCGCGACAGCAGAACTTAATTGTCAACACCAGCGCTTGTGAAAAGGTGGCACTGTCTGGCTAATTTAGAGATGACCACAACAAGAGTTAATTATTTATTCAAAATACATAAACAATTACAATAGCTTAAGCCCTGCTTTGAGTGCCTGGAATAGTCTGAATTGTCACACTTGTGTGTGATGTGTAGTAGTTGAGTTGTTACTATGATTGGCAGCACGACAGGGGCAATGTATGGTGCAAGCTTCAGTGGCGTCCTGATGAGAGCGCTGGCACTTATTATTTTTTTACAATTTAAGTACAGAATTATTTGTTAGTGTACAGCTACCACTGCTGTGGTCATGCATCACTGGTGCTTTGCTTATGTTAAAAACGCATTACTTGTTTAGATGGATCAAACTTGCAGCCATCTTAATAGCCGAGTCCCTCATAAGCATTCACACAAGGGGTGCCCAAGTCCCAAAAATATGGATTTTGGATGGACATAATGAGCAAGGCAGCATCTGCAAGTGGGTGCTTGTGTTTAGAAGTCAAGCAGGGCCGGACTGGCCGTGGCGGGAGGCTGGAAGGGTGGGGGCCGGCTTTGAAGTGGTGGTTGTTGGTTTTAGAGCAGTGGGGGGTGGGGTTTTGTTACTGTGGGCTGGTTTTGCAGTGGGGCAGCAATATTGGCTCCCAGTAACAAAAGCAGTAGTGCTAGGGGCCAGTTTTGTCAAGCAGCAGTGCTTCACACTTGCACCCCCTCTCCTAGGGTAAGGGCCGGTTCGATACAATTGACAGGGCTGCTTTGGGTTCCCAGTCCGGCCCTGAATTCAAGGCCCTGACTGAGGTGTCCTTTCCAGCTCACAAGGTACCAACGACACCCAGCAGAATAATCCCCGTTGATGAGAATTCTTCATTGCCTCAAATTCAGATTTCTCTGTATGAGAAGCCGGTGGCGCACACTCTCCCCCACCCTTGTCTCGCCCTCTGGCTGATTCCGCCCTCCCCTTGGCGCCATCCTGCTCTCTTTCGGCTCCTCTATGTCATCTCTGAACGCGCGCGCTCCAGTCTAATCTCTCAGCAGAGACGGACTGCTCCAGGAGGGAGGGGTCAGGGCATAAAGAAATTACCACTGACAGTATTATGGCCCAATGTATCACCTGTCACTCTCAGAGCGTTTAAATCCCAGGGAGACGGGCTGCATTCTGCAATAGCTCTGCACCCCTGGGATGGAGGGAGATTGATGCACAACAGCTCCTCGGGCCTCACACAGTCCAGGCTCAGGCTCAGGCTCAGGCTCAGGCTCAGGCTACCTCCCGCCGCTCACACACACTGCAGCTCAACACAGCTTTCCCTGAAACCCTCACATGCTATGGACACTGTAACACCCACCCACACTAACTCACACACCAACTCACACACGCTCAGACACACACACACAGACCCACACACTCACTCAAACACACACACACACTCTCACACACACTTACACTCTTACACTTTTACACTCTTACACTTTCTCACACACTCCCACTCACTCACACACTCACACTCACTCACACACACTCACACACTCACACACTCACACTCACTCTCCAGAGAGACACTGAAGCTCACAGGCGTCTTCATTGCACGGACAAGCCTATGCCGGACTCCGGGGTCGTGCTGCAGCTAAACAGAAAACTCCAATCCACACACTCACTGTAGAGTTGCACAACATCTCGAAGGCACATGTGGGCATCCAGGGTCCGACTGGGACAAAAAAAGGCCCCGGCACCAAAATAAAAGCGCCCCCATTAGTGAAGCCGATTGCTAACAATGTGGTAATATCAGGGAAATCAACGGTACAAACCGTCCCACCTAGCCTTAAAACCGTCCCACAACTACAAAAACAAGCACTTGCAATGCAATCGGTCTCGCCTTTGGGGCCTTATATGTATTTAGCCATACAGCACATTAGCCTGGGTGCTGAAACATCTACTGTTCTTTAACATGGAGGGAAAGTAAGCACCCAACTGCGTGACACACCAGGTATGGGAACACATGGAGAGAAATATTGCCTTTCAGCTGGAAGTGGTGTAGACCAAAGCTCTGTTTTTAATATGAAATCAGGGCCTTCGGTGGCCCTGATTTCACTATTTTCACTGAAGATAGAAGATTTGAAGAAAAAAAAATATTTCTACGGGTGCTCATGGAAGACAATTTCTATGGACTGGAATCTAGAGAATGCTAAAGTGATTCTGGTGTTTTACTGACGTCTGCTGGTCGTTTTCTATCAAGAAAGTTAAATAAAGGCAGTTGCCAGAAAAATAAAAAAAAATAAAGTCTCTCAGCAGAAAGTAATTCTGGTATTTTACTGACCTCTGCTGGTCGTTTTCTATTAAGACAGATAAATAGAGGCAGTTGAACAGAAATAAAGTCCCTATGCGTAAGCAGACAAGTCCTAGGGCTGATCCCCAGAGCCCACAAAGTACATTCACATATAAGTATATAATAAATATATACTAAAGTATATACAAGAGGTCTCAAATGCTCAACCTAAAAATGGCTCACACACTGATCTGTCATACCAGCCCATCGGGCACTGCCTGATTGCCCTATAGGCAGTGCAGTCTTAAGCGTGGGCACGCTAGACAGTTGCCCGGGGGCCCCCACGATCATAGTGGCCCCATGTAGACCAGAATTTAACACAAATTTTCAGTTAAACATTTTTATTCCTGTGAGTGGTTCTG
The DNA here is from genome assembly GCF_964261635.1 of Lissotriton helveticus. Taxonomy (NCBI): domain Eukaryota; kingdom Metazoa; phylum Chordata; class Amphibia; order Caudata; family Salamandridae; genus Lissotriton; species Lissotriton helveticus. The sequence goes on from NC_136061.1 coordinate 1,176,536,724, forward strand.
TAGGCAGGGCCCAGTGCACTGCTTTAACCTGGGGCCATAATGCTGTTATGATGGTCCTGCCTATAGGCCAGGGCGGCTCTGTAGGCATCCCAGGCAACAAACAGCCATGTATCTCATCAGCAACATTACAGGACACAGAGGTGCGGATACGCATGACAGGACCACAGGACAGCTCACAGAGACCTTCACAAACTCCAGGGCCACGAGGCAGCGAACCAACACCCTCGCAGACTATAGTGGCCCACTGACTCATTGAGGCAACTAGTAGGGCACACAGGGGCCTTCTGATGCTCTTGTGTCTCAGCCATTTGTAGGTCAATGGCGCACTCACACTCATTAACAACAGGATCATACGGTGCCGGTCTAGACTGCATCTACTACCACCCGCCTACACGGCATTTAAACACATCAACCCTCGGGTACACTAACTCCATGGGCACAATACAGCTGATAGACAGGCTCAATATGTTCTGTTTGTCATTGGTGTGAAACGTGCCGTGGCACCAGTTCATGGCCCAAAGAGGGGCCCCAAGCTTGGTGTCTCTCACTAGCTGGACAGGGCCTGAGAGGCCTGTCTCCTTGCCTGCATTAGGGCCCAGGGCACCCTTGCTATGCGACTGCACCCTTAAAAAACATTTTAACATGAAATTCTCTGACTCACTGTTATGTTACTCCAATTTACGTAGTTTGCATACTAGCATGAATGAGGCCCCAAACATCCAACAGCCACAAAGCATTTCCTTAAAGCCCTCACAGTAGACGCATAAGGTAAAATGATGCCCCTCGCCCAGCAAAATGTAAAGAGGGCCCCTTTGATAGGCCCGTCGCACATATATTCATTAGCCTTAGGCTAGATGGCCCTCCCTGAAGGGTCGGGGGGGGGGTTCTGAAAGGTTGGGTCCCTTCTGCATCGCTGGGGCTTGCATTATGCCCCTGCCTCATATTTTCCTTATCGCATACTGGTATTGCGTATTTTGTAACAGTATGTAGTTATTAGCACAGTGAGCACAGCTGAGGATTGGAGGTCACGCCCGCAGCATTTCAACCGCAGATAAAGGGGGCGACAAATGGGCTTGCAGGAAGCGCGCGTGACATGTGATGCCTGGCGCTCCGGGACGGGGCTCTATGACAGCTCAGGTGTGCACTCGTTCTTTCATTGCACAGTCTTCTACAAAAGCACAGTCTTCTGTAACCAGTGCAGGAAATGAGGGGAGATCAGTCGCAGGGCGAGCTAAAGGATTTTTAGGGGCCCCGGGCAAGACAACATTTGCAGCCCCCTGTTCACACAGAAAACAAGGGCATAGATGCACTGAGAAGTAAAAAGAGGTAGAGAGAAGGAAAATTTATTTATTTATTTAATGCGATTTTCTATAGCGTGAACATTACCGGAAGGTGTCAGAGCGCTTTACAAAAGAACAAGTTGCGATACATAAGGATTAAGGATTACATGAGATACATAAAAGATACAAACAGGAATTTTTTTGGCAAATGTACAAGTTGTAAAGTCACACATGGAAGAGATACAAATAGAAAAAATTGCAAATGTACAAGTTGTAAAGTCACTCAAGGAAGAGATACAAATGGATAAACTCTAAGAATCACATAGGAATGGTAGTGAGTACAAAGGTCTACTACATATACTAGTGGTTAGAGTTATCTCTATATACATATATATATATATATACAAATAGTAGATTTCTCAGGACTCCATTTCACCAGCGATTCGGCTCGGACAAGTATATATCACATATTTGCAGAGTGAAAAGAGAAACAAAAAAACAAAAAAATGTAAATAAAAAGGGGTAGAGAGTGGTATGGGGGGGGGGAAGAGTTGAAGGCTGAGATTGGTGAGTGGGCATCGATGGAAACCGTCTCAACATGGCAAGATGCACCCAGGGCAAGAGCGACAACAGGAGAGTGTCCCAAAATGGCGGGGTGTAGACGAGTTCCAGTCCAAAAGTTACGAGGGCCAAGGAAGAGATGAAGTGAGAGGACCTATGGAGAGAGCTCTGAGGTAGATAGGTGAGGCACAAAAAGAGATACAGAGGGTGACATAGAGGTAGTAAGGGAGAGCAGGGATGATAGAGAAGTCAAATTGAGAGAAGGGAGTTGATTTAGTGATTGGTGAGGTTAGTGGCGTAGCACAGGTCCCCGCACTGGAACCTAGGTTCCTAATAGAAGCCATGAAAATTAGTGAAATGTGTTGTTGGAAAAGAGAGGAAAGGGTCTGAAGCCACACCAATGTCACTAGGGCAGCATTTAGGATATGTGCTGTCTTTTCAAAGCAATGGTATCCCCCTGAAGCTTCACGGAGTTTGTCTTTGCTGCCCAGCATGGTCCGGCCAGTTAGTGCCACCCCCACAGTTGCATGGCCCATTCCAAACCAAACAGCAGTATCTCAGTCTGCCACCAGGCGGCAGCGTGCACCAGGTCTTCCTAATGAGTTAGGAAATGCCAGGCGTTTACCCAGACCACAGCAGGGCCCAGTCATCACACCCGCAAACCGCAGCAGAGAAGCAAGAACATACCATTTTGGACCTTACGTCTGACGTTCACTGAATTGCCCAGAAAGAATACTGCAGATTTAAGCCCGAATACTTCAATATTAAGGGTGCAGCAGATTTATTATCAAATATATATATCAGAATCCCAGACTATACTGGCTTGGCCTTACCTCTTAGGAGACTGATTCAATCACGGATCTTGAGAAAGCCCCAGGCCTGCACACCACAAGAGGTCGAACACGTGTTGTCTGTTGATCTGTGAACAAAGAATAAAGGAAAACAATAAGCAATCTTGTTGCAACAATTTATTGAATGTCTAATTCTGTCTCATATGATTAAATATGTTCTTTCACTATATGCATTTAAGACATTGCAGTGTAAAGTACAAGGTGCCAGCATCTCCAGGCTAAACCCGGTAAAGTACTTTCATTAGGCCAGTCTAATATACAGGCGCCTTTGAAGATATTCTTTCAATATGGGTCCGTTTTGCTTGTTAATTTTTCTAATGATAATTCCAATTTTACAGATTGCTCTAACTTGTATACATTGACTGAAGTTTTTAATGATTGTCATATTTAGACCGATTTTCTAGGAGTGGTGTTTATATAATTTTAGCTGGTGATTTTAATACAAGGATAGGTCAGCTAAACAGTCATTTTGATCATAGGAGTTCAAACTGTTGTATGAGTGTTTCCCTTCAACTATAGCAAATCAAGGGGAGGCCCTATGAGATATTCTGGCCACCCATAATTTGTGCAGTGTTTTGAATTCGTTTAATAAAGATTCAGGAGTTGTCCCGCCGTTTGAGGGATAAACGCCCTGCGTGGACTATTGGCAACTGTTTTGTCACCCGCCTCGCATCCTGCTCTATTTTTCAAAGCCATTTTAGTGACTGTAATATCTTCATAGTAGGGTTTTAGATGTTATCCCTTTTCATTATACCTGCTGCATTTCAAATTTTGTGAGTATTACTAAGCATAACAGTTTGATAATTAAACATTATTTGAGAATTTCATAATTGACCTTTTTAAGAGCAGTTTTTTAATGTCAGACTTTGCTTAGCTGAGGGCAATGACAATAATAATGTATTCGCAGCCTTTCATAAGGTTTGTGTTTCTGTTAGACAGCTCCCGGTTAAGGAAAGGAGCAGCCTTAAATCAGGTAAAAAGCACAAATGGTTACACGGAGCATTCTCTAAAGCCTGCTCCGATTCACATTTGGGCCTTCAAGGCTTTTCGCATAATAACAAGCATTTGTAATGCAATTAGTCTCGCATTTGTTAAAGTTAGTTATTCGTGTTGTAAATTATATTGTGTTTTACTTATGTTTTTTGTTTATAGTGGAGTGGATGTATGTTGTTTGTAGTGGAATTATGTGGTTTGCAGCGGAATTGTTTGTTGTGAAATTGTGTGGTGGAAATGATGCGGTGTAGGGTATTTGTGTATTGGAAATGTGTGGCATGGTGAATTGATAGGGGTGAGAGCTGTATAAATATATCGAAAGTAAGATTGAGAGGGATAGGTAGTTTGTATATGAAGTGCTGAATGAACTCTAACACAGTTACTCAGTAGAAGCAGTGGAGCAATCAATACAATATTGCACAGTCGCACCCCAAGATTGTGTTTCATAGTAGTCCCCCCTATATTTCCGCCTCTGCCTCAGTAGATCACCTCCTCCGCCCACTGGCACCAAACTAAGTCCTTTTCCCATTCCTGAATGGATAGCGAGTGGAGGACCCCCCCAGCGCCTCTCAATGTTACGTTTAGCCACCCCGCGGCCAGTGCCGGCCACAATTTGTTATGTCTGGGCCAGTCCAGACCTTCTCCCCCTGAATCAACAGCATCAGCCACTTCGCATCCATCGGTACATTGACCGATGGGGCTCTCTACATCCCTGCTGTCACTCCCCCTTTATAATCGGACAGCCCCACAAAATATGATAAAAGGAACCAATTTGTCCACAGCCTCTTACACATTATGTTGTATATACTGCCCCATTGTGAACAACCGGGTTCCCAGACAATATGCTCTGTGTGAGACCCTAAGCTGCACTAGCTGAAATCCCACACAGATTGCAACGACTCGGGGGCCCTGAGTGCCTCAACCCAATCCTCTTCCTCAAGTTTCTCCAAATTGGCACTCCAGGCCATTTGGATGGGGCCCATAATGTCTGGGGAGTTGTTCTGCAATTTTTTGATATATCACTGACACTCCTTTCTGAGGAATAGGGTCCGCCAGTAAGCGATCCTCCAATTGTGAGATGATTTTTGGTATTTCTTATTAAGCTCAGAAATGTGTTATGTAAAGATAAGGATTTTTAATAATTTTAGATAAAGAATTGAGATTTTATTTTTTATTTATTTTAGCACATTTACATACTATTTGTCTTTTCAAATAGTATGCATTTTTTTTCATCTTATAAATCTGATTGTTGATTGATTCCGAAAGGTCAGTGGCGCAGAAAGGGGGGGGGTGGCCGTTCTTACATGCGTGTGTCGCGGGGCGGCAAACGCAGGAATCGCCAGCACTCCCCCCCTCCCCAATGCTATGCGCAAGTGTCTAGCTCCGCCACTGCGAAAGGTTGGCCCATTCACCTCCACACAAACACCCCCATACTACCAAATGTTGGCAGAGAACCTCATGGTGGAAAGAGCTGTTTGTTTGAAGTCTGGTCCACTGAGGAGTTTCTCAGAATCTTTTCACTTGTTCTGATCTAGTTTCTGACCACGGTGGTAGGTGGTACCACCGAATGTGCTGTATCTGCAGTGCTTCATTTGTTGGAACAAAGTAAATAAATACATGTATGTGGCCAAAGTTTTTTTACTGTCGGAACTGTCGAATGCTAGGGTTGCCATATACCACATCTTGACTCTTTATCTCTCACGTTTGTATGCTCTTTTTCACCCCTGCCTTCTTCTTTTGACAGTATTTCCTAACCTCTGCTTCCGTCTTTCTAATTGTTGGGGTTTCTCTCTCTTGCTCTGGTTTAGTGTGACGATGGAAAATAAGTTTTGGTCCGAAACGTGTGCTTTTGTCCTCCATTTTCTCCCACTGGCACAAATGAACAACTGTGGAGTGCTCCCATTTTTCAGTAGCTATGACAATACATAAAGACAATATCTCAAGTCTGGTTGTCTAGGAATATAACACGATATAAATGGTAACCAGCAACCTAGTGAGTACTTAGTAACAATATATTAACAATCTAATATCTTGTATCACCTCCGTGCTAATGATATTAAGTTATATCTAAAGGTTTCCTCTCCAGAAAACGTACTCCTGCAAAGACTGACACTGGAAAACACTGCATCCCTGGTTGGGGTTTCACCACGAGTAACAATGCACTTTCAAGTCTGAATTCCTTCTCATCTCTGCCACAAAATGTAATCCCTGCCCAGTCATGGTAAGACACATCAGAGAAAAGAGATTGCAACCCTCATGTCACCGAATAGGCAAAATCAGTGGGATTCACTCTAGCCCTCTAGATAAAAATGTGAACCTAGACACACGCACACAATCACCATAGGAAAGAAGGTTCAGTACCAACTCGCACTACTTAGAGAAGTGAACCCGTTAATTCCAGACCCATGCTTTAACTTGGTGGTACAATCACTTGCCTTATGCAGAAAGGCGTAAGGGAATGCCTTAGGCGCAGTTATTCCTGAATTACACCTACCTCCTCTGAAGTCTCCCCTACATGCTACTCTCAGATGGCTCTCAGTAGAAGCATGAAGTGTTTTTAAACTGACCTGCATCACACACAAACCATTTCACTGTGGCTACCGGAAATACCTGTCGTCTAGTAGAATGGTCACAATGACTGGGGACAGTTGAACATCCTCAGCTAGTGGTGCATGTAAACACAAGAGTAAAACAAGCATTGGTAAACGTATTAGGTTTCACCTATGTGATTAATAATAAGCTGTTTTTTAGTTGTAAGTTGTAGCTTGCAGAGTGGTTGTACAATATAACTTACAGAAAGTCTGTTAAAGTGTTATGTCTTGTTTATGTAGAAAAAGGCAATATACTGTGCTGTTACTAGTGTTATAGTGCGGGTAAGTAATTGTAACAATTTTAAATATACAATTAAAGAGGGAAACAATAGAAGGAATTGATGTAAAAGCAATATTATGTGTTAAGAGGAATTCTGACAATGTTTGGGCCTAGTGCCACTGCACCTGCTGCACTATTCAAATCATGACACTATTGCCTGTAAGTTAACTGCACTTGTGACTGCCAATTTAGTAGTAAAATATTGCAATATTTGGTATTTAGAGGTGTTCCCAGATCTTTTGGCCCCGGTGTCACTACACCTGCCGCACCATTGCAATCATGGTCCTGGTACTACTGCACCCGCTGCACCATTCAAATTATGACCCTGTTGCCTGCGTCAGTACATTTCTTTGCTACTCGAACTAGGAATACAAGACTTTTGTCCTCCTCTTACTCATCACATACCAGATATCTTTCCATTTACCGGTATTGCATCACTTTACAGACACAAACCTACTCTTTGGCCGGTACTGAACCTTCTGTTTGCGAAATAAATTAGAGATATCAAGTGCAATTATTCTTGATTATGGATAACTTTTCAATACAGCTCCTAATCATGTGTCTTCGGTTACCATACCCTTATTACACTACAGATCATTATATTAGCCTTGAGAAAGTCCTCTTGGACGAAACATGTCTGGCTCTTCCGATACTGATACTGTTGTGGTTGATGGAATCTCTATCAGTAATATAAAAACTACTATTATTCAATTTGCGGTTACTCGGATCCCTTCCTTTTGGAGTACCAACTTCCCTTAACCACCACTGGTGTGCTTCCACTGTTGTGTTTATATTACCTGAAACACCTGCCACAAAACTTACCAGAGTCAGAAGGGACTTGCTCTCTATGTATTACTGAATCCATGCTCCTGGAGCTGTTTCTGTGTAAGAAACACGCCCATGAGAGGTAGATCCTGTGAGGATATCAGCATGGGACAGAAATACTTGCAAATCATTCATATGCCTGGATGATACCATCTATCCTAAAAATTATGCTCAACTCCAGCCCTCTTCGGCCGACATTGAACACTTTTCTGTTAAAGGCGAATAAACTGGACGTTAGCAATCATCAGTGGCGTAGCTACACCTTTTGCTGCCCAAGGTGGTCCCTAAGTTTGCTGCCCCCCCGATGGCCGGTGGTAAGGGGGGAATCGATGCCCCCAAAACCTGTGCTGCCCAGGGCGGACCGCCCCACCCCTTGCTACACCACTGGCAGTGGTTGAATAGCCACCCTTTAATTGGAATTTAAAAGCACTGATTTTTACTGCAAATGAATACAGTGACTGCCAAGTGCTTCCTAGGCCTCTGATACCCCATGCTCCAAATTTCACGGGGGCAGCCACCGACCTCAGCACCCCTTGCCGAGTGCTGGCCTCGGCGCATGTTAAATGCTCACCTCCAGCACTTCTCCTGTTAACCGCGAATCATATCGAAGTGAATCACTTATAAACTCAACAGAATGAGAAAATCTATTTAACCATGAGAAACACATCCTCTGGGACCTACAGATTGGCTTTGGAACATTCAGGAGGAAACAGCTCTGGGCGAAACGTTCAAGAAATTAGACTTTAAACAAAAACGATTTCATTTAAGAAAAGGCAGAGCATCAATCGAGCGTTTTACATAATTTTAAATGGATATACTCTTTCTATAGCAAGGCCAGGGACCACAACATCAACGATTCAGTCATATTTGTGACAGCAATGGGTAATAATGAGACTTTCTCTTAAGTAGTCAAATAACTTAAAATTGGCTTGATGGGAAAAGCCTGCCACTTGCATGAGAGAAGTCTGTAACCTACTGCATATCGACTGAAGCAGTCATATACGATATGGCCTACATCTTGAATACATTCAGATCTAGCTTCCTCAAAGCCACTTATTAAAATATCACACTTAAAATCTCCATCCACTACCTTCCAAACCTTCTGACTTAAAATCCTGTTTTACTAGAGCAGTGCATGGAAAAGTGACACTGATGGATCCCAGCAGGGACAACTCTCCCTCAGAGTGTCCTTCCAAAAAGGCAGAGAAGACACTAGTCTCCCTCATATAGCCTTCCGAACAGGCAGAGATGACACTATTCTCCCTCAGATATCCTTCCGGACAGGCAGAGATGACACTACTCTCCCTCAGATAGCCCTCCGAACAGGCAGAGATGACACTACTTTACCTCAGATTTCCTTCCGAACAGGCAGAGTTGACAGGACTGTCATTCAGAGACTCTTAAAGAATAGGCAGAGACAACTGTGGAATTTGTGGACTCATGAAGTATAGTGCTTAATTTGAGCCGGTGTGGGGCACCAGCACTTATTTGTGGGAACAGGAACTTATTTCCTGCATCTGATATTTAATGAGTGCAATAGCGGAAAACACACCGATGAGAAAGATGGAGGAAGAGAAAGAGGGCAAACCAGTCACAAAGGTAGAAAGCAGGAACAGACAAGAGTGAGAACAAGCATGTGCAATGCAATAGGTCTCACATTTGCCAGAGTTAGAGCTATTGGCGTTGTAAATGGAAACGTCTTTTACTAATATTTTTTGGAGTGGAGTGAATGTATGTTGTTTGTAGTGGAATTGTGTGGTATGTTGTGCATTGGAATTATGTGGATAGAAAGTATGTAGGTATTTAGTGTATAGGAATTATGTGGAGTGGGATTATGTGTTATGGAGAGTAATTATGTGGTAGGATAGTCTGTGTTGTTGAGTGGTAACCTCAGATTTAGTCTTCCTCATTTCCATAGAGGCTAAACTATAAACTCAATGAGACGCAAAGAAAGAATCAACCACAGAGGAGCACTTCTGGACCTAGTCATAGGTATGAGCTGGGCCACTGTAATTATGCAACTGTTCGGCAGTGCCAATTTTTGCATGATTATACATTTTCCACATTTGCTACATAATCCATCATCTCCCACATAATCTGCAGATTTGAGCAAAAAAACTTTGTTTCTAGCTCAAACAGCTCAAACATTACCCGAAATGCAGCGACACGTATGCTAAATCTGGATGTTAAATTGGTACTAATGGGGTGCAACCATTTGCGATGCAGGCAGGTCTCGCATTAGTTAAATGTTAAGCTATTACTTTGCAAATGTAAAAGAAATGTGGCGTCGCGTCACTTTGTTTTTCTATTTATTGACTTTTGTAGCAATGGCAGCACAACACGCTCTAGCTTTAGATGTTTAAAGCTAAAGCGTGGCATGCCGTCATGGCCACAAAAGTCAATGCAGTGTCATATAGAGGGGTGGGGCATGCTGTAGGAAGGATGGCAGCAATGACGGGAGGGAGGGGTGCGAGCAGAGGAGGCAACGCATGGCCAACCAAAAAACACAGTTGGTGATGTCTGCTGGGAGGACACCAATCACACAAAGGTGGGACAGATGGACAGTGTTGACCAACCAGAGTAAAGGAATTTAGAAAGGCAGGCCAACAAACCAACAAGAAACACTGATCATGTTGAAAGCCTATATCCTCAATACCATGTGTCGAAGAGACAGCACAAGCGCTGCTTCTGCTGGACCTAAAAAGGGCCAGGTGTCACCTGTACTCTGGTAACCGGCACACAAGAAAACTGTGGGGCACCTATGGACTGCTGTCCTATAAGGCTAGGTGTACCCAGGGTCTGGGATCACACACATTAGAAACAGGTTCTACCTGTGAGATGCTTCCCAGATGTACACAGTAATCCAAGCTTTGGCAAGGATTATATATTTAGAAATGCCAATAAAGCATTAACTCACATGAATAGATGTCACCAACACTAAGGATGCGTAGAAAATATGAACAGGAGTCCAAGTTACATCGAAGGCAGCGTTACAATGAACTGAAATGGAAAAGAAGAACAAAAGAAGAATCCCTGATCTATTTAAAATAACCTGCTGGCACTCTATGGAGCTAAAAGCAAGATACAATTTAACTGATTCCAGAGGTAGTGCACAAACTCCCCGAAAACATAATGAGACTCTACAACATTAATAAATAATAAAAAAGTGCAGTGTGTGAGACAGAAATGAGCATACCAAAAGTTCCCAAATACAGATAATGAAAAGTGTAAGTACAGGGTGACCGCCACAGGATGGAATGGCAGTGGCGCAGAAAGAAGCAAGTGAGGCACATAAAGAAGCAAAAGAGGTGCAGAAAGAAGCAAGTGAGGTGCAGAAGAGGATGAAAGTTGCAGAAAGAGGCAAAAGAAGTGCAGAAAGAATCAAGAGAGGTGCAAAAAGAGGCACGAGAGGTGCGTCAAGAAACAGAAAGGTGTAGAAAGAGGAAGAGCAGTGCAGAAAGAAGCAAGAAAGATGCAGAAAGAAGCAAGAGAGGTGCAGAAAGAGGAAGAGGGGTGCAGAAAGAAATAAGAGAAGTGCAGAAAGAGGAAGAAAGATACAGAAAAAAGCAAGAGAAGTGCAGAAAGAAGGAAGACCAGTGCAGAAGGAGGCAAGGGAAGTGCAGACATAGAAAGAAAGGTGCAGAAAGAAGCAAGAGAAGTGCTGAAAAAAGCAAGAGGCATGCAGAACGAAGCAAGAAACGTGCAGAAAGAGGAAAAAAGATACCAAAAGAGGAAGAAAGGTGCAGAAAGAGTCCAGTGAGGTGCAAAAAGAAGAAGAGAGGTGCAGAACGAAGCAAGAGAAGTGCAGAGAGAATAAGAAAGATGCAGAAAGAGGAAGAAAGGTGCAGAAAGAAGCAAGGGAATGATTGAAACAAGCAAGATGCATGCACAAATAAGCAAGAGACAGCAAGAAAGAGGGGAAAAAGGTGCAGAAAAAGCAAGAGAAGTGCAGAAAGAAGCAAGAGGCATGCACAAAGAAGCAAGAGATGTGCAGAAAGAGGAAGAAAGGTGCAGAAAGAGGAAGAAAGTTGCGGAAAGAAGCAAGAGAGGTACAGAAAGAGGCAATAGAGGTACAGAAAGAGGCAATAGATGCGCAGAAAGAGGCAAGTGAGGTGCATATAAAAGCAAGTGAGGCACAGAAAGATACAAGAGAGATTCAGGAAGAAGCAGGACAGGTGTAGAAAAAAGCAAGAGAGATGCAGAAAGAGGAAGAGAGGTGCAGAAAGAGGAAAATAGGTATAGAAAGAAGCAAGAGAAGTACAAAAAGAGACAAGAAAAGAAGTGCAGAAAGAGGAAGAAACGTGCAGAAAAAGGAAGAAAGGTCCAGAAAGAGGCAGAAGAAGTATAGAAAGAGCCAGAAAGGCACAGAAGAAAGAATGAGAGGTACTGAAAGAAGGAAGAGCGATTCAGAAAGAGACAAGAGAAGTGCAGAAAGAGTCAAGAGAAGTGCGGAAAGAGGCAAGAGAAGTGCAGAAAGAAGTACGAGAAGTGCAGAAAGACGCAAAAGAAGTGCAGAAAGAAGCAAGAGAGGTGCAGAAAGAAGCAAAAGAGGTGCAGAAAGAAGCAAAAGAAGTGCAGAAAGAAGCAAGCAGGGTGCAGAAAAAAGCAAGAGGTGCAGAAAGAAGTGAGAGGTGCAAAAAGAAGAGCGGTGTAGAAAGAGGAAGAGAGGTGCAGAAAGAATCAAGAGAGGTGTAGAAAGAAGCAATAGAGGAAGAAAGGTACTGAAAGAGGAAGAAAGGTGTAGAAAGAATCAAGAGGTGCAGAAATGGGGAAGAGAGGTACAAAAAGGGGCAGGGGAGGCACAGAAAGAAGTAAGAGAAGTGCCAAAAGAAGAAGAAAGGTGCAGAAAGAAGCTAGTGAGGTGCAGAAAGAAGCAAGAGAAGTGCAGAAAGAAGCAAGAGAATTACAGAAAGAAGCAAAAGAAGTACAGAAAGAGGAAGAAAGGCACAGAAAGAGGAAAGAAGGCACAGAAAGAAGCAAAAAGGGAGCAGAAGGAGCGAGAAAGTAGAGAAAAAAAGAAAGGTGCAGAAAGAGGAAGAAAGGTACAGAAAGAAGCAAGGGAGGTACAGAAAGAAAAAGGAAGAAAGGTGCAGAAAGAAGTAAGTGAGGTGCATAAAGAAGCAAGAGAAGTGCAGAAAGAGGAATAAAGGTACAGAAAGAGGCAAGTAAAGTACAGAAAGAGGAGGAAAGGTACAGAAAGAAGGAAGTGAGGTGCAGAAAGAATAGGAGATGTGCAGAAAGAGACAATAAAAGTGCAGAAAGAGACAAGAGAGGTACAGAAAGAAGCAAGAGAGGTACAGAAGGAAGCAAGAGAGGTGCAAAAAGAGCAAGTGCAGAACGAGGCAAGAGAATTGCATAAAGAGGAATAAAGGTGAAGAAAGAAGCAAGAGAGGTGCAGAAAGAAGCGAGAGGTACAGAAAGAGGAATAAAGGTGAAGAAAGAAGCAAGAGAGGTGCAGAAAGAAGCGAGAGGTACAGAAAGAGGCAAGAGAAGTACAGAAAGAAGCGAGGTGCAGAAAGAGGCAAGTGAGGTGCCAAAAAGTATGAGGTGTAGGAAGATGAAGAGAGGTGCAGACATAATCAAGAGAGGTGCAGAAAGAAGCAATAGACATGCAGAAAGTGGAAGAAAGGTGCAGAAAGAATCAAAAGGCGCAGAAAGGGGCAAGAGAGGCTTAGAGAGAAGAGACGTGCCGAAAGATGAAGAAAAATGTGCAGAAAGAAGCTAGTGAGGTGCAGAGAGATGCAAGAGAAATGCAGATAGAAGCAAAGGAAGTACAGAAAGAGGAAAAAAGGCACAGAAAGAGGAAGAATGACACAAAGAAGCAATAGAGGTGCAGAAGGAGGGAGAAAGGTGCAGAAAGAGGAAGAAAGGTGCAGAAAGAAGCAAGAAAGATGCAGAAAGAGGAAGAAAGGTGTAGAAAGAAGTGAGGTACAGAAAGAAGCAAGAGAAGTGCAGAAAGAGGCAAGAAATGTACATAAAGAGGACGAAAAGTGCAGAAAGAAGGAAGAGAGGTGCAGAAAAAAGCAGGAGATGTGCAGAAAGAAGAAAGAAAAATGCAGAAAGAGGCAAGCGAGGTGCAAAAAGAAGCAAGAGAGGTTCAGAAGGAAGCAAGAGAGGTGCAGAAAGAGCAAGTGCAGAAAGAGGCATGAGAAGTGCCGAAAGGAATAAAGTTGCAGAAAGAAGCAAGAGAGGTACAGAAAGAGGCAAGTGAGACGCATAAAGAGGCAAGGGAGGTGCAGAAAGAGGCAAGTGAGGTGCAGAAAGAGGCAAGTGAGGTGCAGAAACTGGCAAGTGAGGTTCAGAAAGAGGCAAGTTTGGTTCAGAAACTGGCAAGTGAGGCATAGAAACTGGCAAGTGAGGCACAGAAACAGGCAAGTGCGGTGCAGAACCAGGTAAGTGAGGCACAGAAAGAGGAAAAAAAGAAAGAAGCAAGAGGCATAGAAAGAGAAAAGAAGCAGAGAAAGAGGCAAGGGCACAAAAAGAGGGCTGAGGATGAGAAGCATATGACTAATGATCTAGTGGAAGGTGAGAGAACTTAAGATAAGGTTTGACTGACATTTTGAGGGAGGGAGTAGACACAAGAAAAGAATGAACTAACAAGAGGTGAAAGACCACAGGAGAGAAATGAAGAGACATCAGCAGATTCGGGCACCTTAGGCCAAAGAAGAACCAGCAAAGGTTGAAACAATAGACAAAAATAGAGTAAGGCAGACCAAGAGGCAAACAATGAATCTTATCAAAATCTAAAGTCACCCATTGCACCAAATGCAAACAGTGCTTCTTCACTGTACAATAAAAATTCAAAAAAGATTACTGAGTAATTGACAAAAGATGCACAACATTGTAAGAACTGAGACGGCTAATACACTGTCACATAAATCAACAGGAGAAGGTGCAAGATGCACTTAAGTAAAGTGGCCATGTCATGTGCAGCAGGTGAGAGTCAAGGACAAACAAAGTCCTGGGATGTAGGTGACAGTCCAAGGCATCAAAACCTGAAGATAAAGCTGCAGATGCCACAGTAGAATTCACTCAGAGACAAAGCTACAGGACACCGGCAATGAGTTACAGTAAAACAGCACTGTAAAAGGAGAAATAAAAAGATGCAGAATAACTGGTAGTGGGGACAATGTAAGACACATACGGCCTAAAGACAAAGCTACATACATAATAAGACTGGCAACGAGCGACAGGAAAACAAAACAAATGATCCATCTAATAGAGGCGTGAGTAAAGAGAGTAAACCACGTTTATGGTGTTATATGCCACATTTGGGTTTCACAGCGTTTGTTTCTATGGATCCTCAAAAAAAAGACTGTGAACCCCACACTGAGGCAGGAAATAAAGAAGAAAAGCTGCCAAGAGATATAAACTCAGAGTTCACACCTAGGTGTAAGCATGCAATAGCGGATGGTGAAGCCCATGGACACCCAAGCTCGCAGCGCTACGGCAAGGGAACTGGGCTTGAAACTATGATGGGACCGACATAAAGCAGCTGAGATGCTGCCAAGGTCATTCCACGCCAAGATTAATCCATCATGTGCCTCAAGGCCAACAGAGACACCACAAAGCTCGTTAAACAGCGCTCAGTGCAAAGTGAAACTGAGCTGTCAACAGCAAGCACCCTGGGCGGCCACGGCACTGACCAGTGCTAAAGACCCCGGAGGTGGGCACCAAGGGAGGCTGGCAT
Organism: Lissotriton helveticus; assembly: GCF_964261635.1. Taxonomy (NCBI): domain Eukaryota; kingdom Metazoa; phylum Chordata; class Amphibia; order Caudata; family Salamandridae; genus Lissotriton; species Lissotriton helveticus. The sequence continues at coordinate 1,176,551,795 of NC_136061.1, forward strand.
TGAGTTACTGTAGGCATATGCAATACATCGTAGCATTGAATGCAGTGCACATGTTCCTGCTGGCACTGAGGCAGTGCAGGACTGGCAACCACAGCGCAGCAGGGCTCTTCCGTGAACTGGCACCCAAGGCAATGCAGGGCATGCAGACTGGCACCAGAGGCAATGCAGGGCACGCGCTTGTTCTGGCACCTGAGTCAATGCAGTGCACGCATACAGATTGGCACCGTGGCAATGCAGGGTTAGCTCTCGTGCTGGCACCCCAGGCAATGCAGGGCAAGCTGCCATGAGATATAAACTCCCACACAATAGCAGCTGGTGTAGCTCATGGCTTGCAGTGCTACGGTCCGGCAAGAGACCTGGGGCCTTATTTATGAAGGCCTTGCGCCGCCGGTGCGCCACTTTTAAAATGGGAAAAAGTGACGCACCGGCGGCGCAAGGCCTTCATAAATAAGGCCCCTGGGTTTGAAACTGATGGGGCCAACATAAAGCAGCTGAGAGGTGAATGCCACCCACATTAGCTACAGAAAAGCGAACGAGGCACAAACAAGATGAACTCTGCATGCTATAAGAGCACATGAAAGGCAGCGAAGAGTATGCCAGAGTGCAGCCGCGCCGTCCCGGGGGCCGCCCCTGGGTGCTTTACTGCTGTCACTCGCTTTGTAGCACTTCAACTAACAGTCTGCATTTGTACCATACCACACTCCAATAGCTAGCGACTTTTTAAGTTTTGTAATGTTTTATTTAAATATACTTGGGACTCTTGCGCTTTGTTAGTTCTGACGAAATGGTCCTTACAATTAATCCTTGAGCAAAAACATGTGTAGTCCAAAAATCCTCAAGGAAAGCCATTCCAATACTCAGACATTTCTATCGGGGTGCAGTGTGGCAAAACGAGGTCCTGTCTCAGTCTGTATAAGTCTCCCCTGCTGCACAGTGGCTAGGAGAAGACTCGAACTTCCGGGTGAGATTAGCTGTGCAACGGGTGGGCAGCATTTGTTTACGTGGAGTGGGAGGGTACAGGGAAGAGCGGCCGTGTATGGGGTGCGTGTCATGAAGTTTTAGAAACACATTTGTCTTAAATGATGCAATCAATGACATATAAAAATCTGCATAAAGTGATCCTAACCCTGGAGAGCACACTGCTAGACTGGGTTCCTATGTCCTCCATGTTTACAACCATTGTTAGCACCGGGCTGTCCAAAACAAGAAGCGCAGCATCGGAGAAGCATTGCCATACTGATAAATGAAGTGAGGGAAAACAAACAAAGAGGGCGCAGGAAGGAACAGATGTTAAACAAGGGTAAGCACATTGTACTTTACCGGTGCTCCTCAGCCTTGAAAGGAAGTGAGGTATCGGCACCATGACGAGACAGGAGGCAGCAAAGAAGAGTGACGCTGGAGTGCACCAATGGTAAGTAGGAGGTGGGATTACAGTCATTTTATTCATTACAGCAGGTCTTACAGCAGCGCTTGCGCGCTGACAGGCTCGACCTAAAAAGGGCAAGGAGTAACTTGTATTGGATTAAAGACTACCAGCCTTGGTATTTGATGTTCAAATGTTTAATTGCACCAGATGTGGGCAGTCTTTCTTTTACAAATGAAGCAAATGAAGGGGGAGTTTATTGAACCTATGTTTTGTTTCACCTTGTTTTTTACTTTTTACTAATGCCACTTAATCAATTCAATTCAAGTTGTTTTTATATAGCGCATATCCTTCTAGCCCTTATTGCAGTAAAGAAAATCTACATGAGCTATATAGCAGGAGCCCCTGCTTCAGAAATGGTGGGTTTTAAAAGATTTCTGAAGCAGACTTTTGACGGGAGTGGGAGGGAGTTCCAGAGCTTGGGAAGAAAATGTGCAAAGGAACTGCCACCACTTCTCGCTCTTTTGAACATGGGCACTGATATGAGCCCTTGACTGCTTGACCAAAGGGACCTACCTGGAACGTAGATGGTATGTAAGTTCCAGGTGATAATTGGGCCTTTTCCATGGAAGGCCCGATGTGCGATGCACAGGGACTTAAAAAGAATTATCTTCTCTTATCATGATAAGAATTTTCTATCTTTTACAAGTAAGCTCCTTACACCGGTCTTTATGATGTATTACCGCCTCGAACATTCTCTGACATCCCTTTCGTTATAAGCTTATTGTCTTTTTTGACTATTTATGTCTCCAAGCCTATCCCTCAAACACTGTGTCCTAACTGAGACTCTATTGTCACTCGCACTTAGTCACTATACACTTACACAGCATCACAACGCCCAAGCCATGAATGGTATGGTCCACACAGGAATCAAGAACCCCATAATACATAGCTATGACACCCACTAAACATATCATAAAAATAGTATTTCTGAATTTTAAAGGTATCAATCACCCAGTTAAAAAGAGAAAAATCATTGATTACTCATATCAACTATGGGGTGATATTTTCTTGCTTCAGGAAACCAGAGTTGATTACACATATATCACATCACTGAAAAATCAACAATTTAATTATGCGGTTTGTTCACCAGCTGTTGGGAAGCAAAACTGAGTCTAATATTTATCAAGGAGATCAGGTATAGAACTGGTACCAAACTTACCTGATAACCAAGGGAGATGGCTCATATCAAAACTTAATAAAAAACAATGCTGAATTTTTCTTGGTTAATGTCTGTGCACTCATAGCAGACAACCCCCACCTTCTGGAGAGATCTATCTAATCAACCTTCTTTAATTTTAGATAACGCATTGATTATATTTGCAGGTGACTTTAACCTCCTGCTAGATCCTGTACTTGAAAGAAGTACAGATTGTGCCTACCAACCACTAAAGGCTCATAAAGCATTAAACAATCTTTGTTCCAGATTCAATTTTATTGATACGTAGAGAACACAGAACTCGGATGCAAGAGACTACACCTTCTATTCGACCCCACACAATTCATACTCCAGCATTGATTATTTGCTCATATAAGGACACTCAGGATCTTATTTACAAGCCCAGTGCACCTCTGGACTGTCACTTTTTTTGATGTTCCGGTGGCGCACAGGGCAGACCCATATCTATGAGTCCACGGAAAGCCACCCTACATGGCTTTTCATGGCATCGTAGATATAGTGTAGCAATGCAGTGCAAGTTGCTGAATTACCTCACACTGCCTCAGATAGGCATGCCATGGGCATTGCAGTGGGTGTTCCCATTCAACCCCCATGGTTTTTGACACATTCCCAGATCTGCGACATAGCGTGAATCTGGGAATGTGTTTTTGTGAAGGAAGCTTTCTCTTCCTGCACAAACATAACTTGGTTTCCATGCAGGTGCCATGGTGCAAGGGTGCTTGCATTGGCTCTAGGCAGCCACTTGTGCATTACCAATGTGTAAGAGGATAGGGATGTGCCGTATTCCACAGATGATGCACATTACAGCCCTTTTCTCTTGATGCAGGGGAGCGCTGCAAAGTGACATGCAGTGTTGCCCTGCATCAAATTGTTGTAAATGAGGCCCTCAATTAGTAATGTGGACCAAACATCCATGAAACCAAGAAATATCTCCGATCATTTGCATCACTTTGTCAATATCAGGTACTTGGCAGGACACAAAACAAACAGTCTGGCGATTAAATGATAAGATACTCAATCACTAAAATAATATTAAATCAATCGAGGAAGCTATACATAACTTCTTACTAGAAAATTACAAAAACGAATCCTCCGACTTAATTGGATAGGAAGCACTAAAAACTACTATAAGAGATGTACTTCTCAAACGTAGGTCTAGAATGAACAAAGAAACAAACTGTAAAGGGTTAGAACTGGAAAATCAAATCATAAACTTAGAAAAACAACACATTGTCACCAAATCCAAATGCACCCTAAATGAGATTGTCAACAGAAAATACAACAAAATATTAAGTACTAGAGCAAGCATTTGGGTCAATAAACAAAAATTAGTATGTATCATGTATTACACGCTAAAAATACCTCAGTAAATAAAAGTGTGTGTGACACGTATCTTCACAATGCTAGTTTTACTAAACTAACAGATGAAGAGATAAAAATCAATCAACGGTCCCATCTCAAAATCCTCAGAAATACTAAACACAATCATAAAGCTTAAATTGGGTAAAGCCCCGGACCTCAGTGGGCATATGGCACAATTTTTTGTAACATTTTCCACTAGTATTATCTCACCATTATTAAAACTATTCACTCAATTCACTAGTTCTGGACAGGTCTCAGGCACACTAGCAGAGGCCATCATAACTGTCATCCCCAAGGAAGGGAAAGGTATAATGCTACCAAAAAGAAACAGGTCAATCTCATTACTAACCCTAGACTGTAAAATAGACGCAATTATACTTTCCAACAGACTACAATAACACGTATCTAAACTCATACTCCCATAACAAGTTGGATTCTTAAAAAATAGACTATCCAATGGTTAAACATGTATATTTTAACACTACTCTACTCCCCTTCTCCATCTTGCCAGATAGATACCTATTAGAGAACCTAAACTTCTACAAGCTCCTACAACTAAAGGTGCAAATAACAGACATCCAAACTTAAAGAAGGACCCATCTCTTCCTACCCTGATTACTAACTTATGTAAATCTGACCATATAGTTTCCAAGGTATACAAAATCAATTAAAATACACTTACAAAATGAGTGTAAATGGGAAACAAAATTATGCAAAAGTAATATAGATTTTGAAAGGAAAACCATCTACAAATCTCCTTTCTCGAATAAAATATCACCCATATTCTCCCAGACTAAATTCATGCTCATCCACAGAACCTTCTGGACACCATAAAAACTACACAAACTCAAACTACGACAAGACCCTAACTGCTGCAACTGCAGTGAACAAAAGGGAGACGTTGCACACAAGCACTTCTACTGTCCCATACTTCAACAGTACTGGAAAAGTATCTTTGATTTTATTGGAAATATCCTGGGCATCACCCCCTCACTTGAATTTCCTTATATAATATTCGGTCAACTTGATTCACAATTATACAAGGAAACAGATCAGAATCTCCTAGACTAAATGTTAACACTAGCCTGTAAATTGATGTTCTCCAATTGGAAGAATTCTAGTGTTGTGTCCTTCCACATGTGGAGGGATTGACTTTCGTTTCTTAGAGAAGCAGACACTATCTCCTAACAACTCACTCCCTGGCGGTCTCCCAGTAGCCCCGGATCAGACTCGCTTAACTAAGCTACTCTAACATTTAAACCACCCTAGAATCAGAGCTCTCTCAATTTGGCTCGACCCAACAATATTCAGTGATGCTCATTCCACCTGAACCACATCTTCACTCTCCAAATGATGCATCTCATAGGGAATAAATAATTAGCTTACCCATACTTTTTCATTTGAATAATTGACTACTCACTGTTATTTTCAACTGTGCGCTGTAAGAAACTCTCCAACAACCATGCCAGCAAGAGAGCCACCTGGTTCACCGACGAGCTGCAGACCTCCAAACACACATGCCAGAAGCTGAAGAAGATATGGCTCCATGAATGCACTCTGGACAACCACGCAGCCCACAAGGACGTCACCCGCAGACATCACCACCTCATCAGATTAGCCAAGAGATCCTCCTTCACAGACCGCCTGGATAACAACGCACACGACAGCAAAGAGCTTTTCATCATCATAAAGGAACTCTCCAACCCCAGCGCAAACGCCAACGACATACCGCCCTCGCAAGAACTGTGCAACTCACCGGCCATCTTCTTCCACCGCAAGATCCCTGACATCCATGACAGCTTCAACATGATGACCGCCCCGACTACGCCAGACCCCACCTCCCCTGTGAACACCACCAGCGCCAACCTCCTGACCTCCTGGTCCAACGTAAATGACGACGAGACACGCAAGGTCATGAACTCCATCCACTCGGGATCTCCGTCAGACCCGTGCCCACACCACGTATTCAACAAAGCAGATGCTGCCATCGCACCCTAACTACGGAAGGTCATCAACATCTCCTTCGAAACAGCGACATTCCCGGAAAGCTGGAAACACGCCGAAATCAACGCTCTCCTCAAGAAGCCCAAGACGGACCCCAAGGGCCTCAAGAACTTCCGGGCCATCTCCCTGCTGCAGTTCCCGGCGAAGGTCATCGAGAAAATCGTCAACATGCAACTGGCCCGCCACCTGGAAGACAACAAAATCTTGGACCCGTCCAGTCCGGGTTCAGACGAAACCACAGCACCGAGACAGCCCTCATCGCCGCCACAGACGACATCAGGCGCCAACTAGACAACGGCGAAACATCAGCCCTCATCCTCCTGGACCTGTCAGACGCCTTCGACACAGTCTGCCATCACACTCTAAAGACACACCTCCTAGAAGCCGGATTCCAAGAGAAGGCCCTTGACTGGACCACGTCCTTCCTCTCCGGCAGAACCCAGAGCGTCCACCTCCCGCCCTTCCGATTCGAGGCCACCGGCATCATCTGCCGCGTCCCCCAGGGCTTATCCCTCAGCTCGACGCTGTTCAACGTCTACATGGCCCCCCTCGCACAAGTGGCCAGCCAACACAACCTCAATATCATCTCCTACGCTGACAACACCCAGCTTATCCTCTCCCTCACCAAGGACCCACACACCGTCAAAACCAACCTCCATGAGGGAATGAAGGCCGTCGCCGACTGGATGAGGAACAGCCGTCTGAACTCGGACAAGACGGAGATACTCATCCACGGACCCACCCCCTCAGCCTGGGACGACTCCTGGTGGCCGACCACACTGGGAACAGCACCAACACCCACCGACCATGCACGCAACCTAGGATTCATCCTCGACTCCTCCCTCTCCATGTCTAAACAGGTCAACGCCGTCTCCTCCTCCTGCTACAACACCCTCCGCATGCTCCTCAGGATCTACAAGTGGATCCCGACCAAAACAAGAACAGTGACACAGGCCCTCGTCAGCAGCAGACTGGACTACGGCATTGCACTCTATGCAGGAATCCCAGCTAAACACCTACGACGACTACAAAGCATCCAAAATGTCTCTGCCTGACTGATCGTCAAGGTACCCCGCCACAGCCACATCACCACCCACCTGAGAGACCTACACTGGCTTCCCGTCGACAAGAGGATCACCTTCAAGTTCTTCACCCACACATACAAACCACTCCACAACGCCGGACCAGCCTACCTGAACAGCAGACTCAGCTTCTACACCGCCACCCGCCAGCTCCGCTCCGCCAGCCTCGCCCTCGCCGCTTTCCCCCGCATCCAACGAACAACCTCCGGCGGCAGATCCTTCTCCTACCTCGCCGCCAAGACCTGGAACACCTTCCCTACCCACCTACGACAGACCCAAGACCTACTCGCCTTCAGCAGACTCCTCAAGACCTGGCTCTTTGAACAGTAGCGGCACCCACCTCCCCTCAGCGCCTTGAGACCCTCACGGGTAAGTAGCACACTTTACAAGTACTCTGATTGATTGATTGATTGATTCATGCTGTGCCTGTAGCACAGTATTTTCTTTATCTTCTTCTTACTTTAACATTTTTACTGCCTACCTTCTCCTCCCTGTCTCTTCTGTACCTATTCCTTTTCCAATCATGCTTAGTTAATATACTACAATATTGTTAGAGTGCTGTTTTATGGTCAAGCACAAACTGTTCCTTTGTTCATCACATTGTCTATTGTATTGATTATGCAAATAACTAATAAAAAGCATTTGAACAAAAAAAGTGCAATTACAATCGTAACAAACTGACTGACACAAAATTGGTGAAAGTGAATCTTATCTTACAGGTGGGCAGAGAGCATTGTAGGCCAAGAATACCCTGACAAGTCTGTGTATATTCACAAACTTTCCAATGCCTATTGCTGGGGGTCTCCAACCTTTTATACACTGAGAGCTACTTATACTCAAGGAAATTCCCTTCCGAGCTAATAGCAAACGTAATCACTGTAAAATAGTGGCCACGTCTGTTAATATTACACTAGTGACCACCCAAGCATTTCAGGCTACCAACAGCTTTCAATGTGTTTTGGAAATGCAAAGTTTTGCCATAATCAGACTATCAGTTTCTGAATATGCACATTTTTTCTATTAAATATCATTTTCTATTTAAGGTAAATAACATGTTACTGATGAAAACTTTTTCTAAGAAAGTATAACGTTTTCTTTCAAAATATCAGGTTCATTTTCAGGAAGTAAACAGTCCTCAAACATCGGCTTGTCATCTTCATCAAGTACTCGCATGGACTAATGCCTGACGTGGATAGATACTGCTTCCAATACTCAGTCATCATCATTGTAGGTCATGGATGCTCACCAGAACCCCAAGGGTGTCAGTAGTATGTCAATATTTCTCACCATTATACCATCGGCACCTCTGTGCCAAGACTGGACAACTTCATGGCCAGTTGCCAACAATATGTCAGTCATGGCTATTAAGGGAGGGGATGCCACCATAATGTCAGGAATGCCTACAATTAGGCCCATCATGCTCCTAATATATCAGTTATGGCTGCCATTATGCCGCAACTAGACCAAGAGTATACATAATATAACAAGGATGAACATTTTTTATGCCGTTACCACTAGTACTCTGTGAATGGGTACAATTGTAGTATATTCCTTTGGTGACCCTCAACAACAGTCATAGTTCCCAGTGATCAATTCTGGCTGTTTGCAGGGACACAATAGCAGACACAGCTGCACATAAATGTCCACACTTGCATACAGGCACACACAAACCCATGCACTTGAGGCTCTTAATTGTCTCTACTCTAGACAAGGACTGGGCTCTCTTCAGCTCAGGGGCTGATCATGTATCCAACTGCCACATGTTCGCTCAGGCTCATGCAGTCCCCCAGCAGTAGCCACCAGGGTACAGCTGGAGCTACTGCGATCATTGGTCATTCCGTGCCCATTGTTCACATGCATTGTCTGACTGATAGAACAAGACCTCCTATATGGCCAATATCTGAGTGACTTTGCTAGAGAGAAGGCAAATGGCATGTGGTAGACCCTGTAGGCTGACACAGTGTGCGTCTGAATATTATCATGAGATCCTGCCATTGGTTGGCTGACTGTCACTATAAAGGCCTGGAGATTAGCAGAAGTGCCCTTGTTTAATAAGCTCATATCCCCTGAGAGATACTTCTAGGGTGCTACCAGTAGCTCCAAGCTACTTGTTGGAGACCCCTGGCCTGGTGACGCACTCTTTACTCCTGTCAAGGACAGTGACCAATCTGAGTCCAGGGTGGAAATGGCAAGGAAGCAACCCCAGCATTTTTGAGAGTGTAGGAAATGGGCTTCACGTAGAGTAAAAATGTTGTTCCCTGGGAAAAAATAGACGCAAACGTTGAACATGCTATTTTCCTGCTGCATGGTGTTTATGCTTGTATGAGCATACACCTTTTACGTTTGCCTACATTAAAATAATTCTGCATGATCATAAATTGGAGTCGCACAGGATTCCTGGCTTAGCCATGGAAATCTCCGACTGTCAGCTTCCCTGGCATACTCCTGAACTTTTTGTGGATTCTGAGAAACCCGCATATTTACTCCAAATGCAGCAGGAAAATTTACCAGAATAAATTTCTGACGTTTTCTGTACATTGGGACCTCTGTGTCATCCTGCGATATTTCAAATGTGAAAATTGAAAGTCAGAGCTTAATTGGTTTTTCTATGGATAAAAAGCAGCTGATTGGCAGGTTCTAAAGTCTTTTTCTGTGAATGCTCCAGACAGTAGAAGAAGGCACCATCTTGTTAGCTCCATTACCCGTGGGCATTGTATGTGGCTGTTCTGCCTGCGAATGGCGCTCATTAAGTGAAGGCTTTTTGACTGTACCTACTTTCAAAGATACCAACTCTTGCACTGGCTGCACAGCCAACCACAAACACATTTTAATAATCTCTTTCAGTCAGTGGCGTAAAGAAACTGGAGGGGGGGTGCAAAGTACATGGAGGGGGCCCCTCAAGCTCTGGACCCCAGTCAGGAGCTCTCAGGCCCGCCTGTGCACAGTGCCTGAGGGGGCCCTCTGGACCTTGGGACCTCTGCACCACGGGGGCTGTGGGGGCCATTGTTACGCCACTGCTTTCAATATAGAGTTCAGGAGAAGTCAGCAGCCTCTGTACTTCAGCAGCTAATTAAGCGCCATTTGCACTAGGTAGAGATGAGGAAATAACTCAAGGGCGCATCTATTTTGGTGCAAGAGGTGCCGTGGCACCAAAGCCCAGGGGGGTGATGGGTCCACTGCAGCCCAAATATGACCGTTTTTTTATTGGCAAAACAAAGGATGGAGGCGCCATTTTCTTTTGTAGTGCTATGGCCTGTGGCACCATTAAAATAACACTTGTTGATACAGGAGTAAATATACTTGAGTTAGCAGTTGATGGGTCTATCATAACGCTTCAATACTTCTTAGCGTCGTTTGATTACTGACTGTGCACAGATCCTAATATAAACGTCGGAGGAAGTTCTCGGAGTATATAATGCATTCCAGATTGGTTAACCTCATTTTGGGACAAGAATGTTCAATTTATCATGTCATCATATTTGACAAAAAGCATTGGCGTAGTGTATACATCTCCAAGGTGTGACATATTGGCTCTGCCAATGCTTGTTTATGTGACAGATAAGCCAGCTTTGAGAGGTAATTACTTCTTACAAGGCACACCTGTTGGTTGTATAAAATTGCCTAGTCTCCTGGAATCGATATCTGAAAGTCCATATAATGTCAAAGTTTTCAGAGAACGTTTGGAAGTGTACTTTTTGGGGAGGGTTGCAAGGGTGATGTTAGTGTAGTCTTTCATTTGTGCGTATGCTAACTGCTCAATGTCAGTTCTATTTTGTTGGCTTCTCCTCTTTAATGCACTGTCCTGGCCCTCGATTAATGATCACACCCAACTCCTATTCATTTCAGCATCCACAAGGAAATTGGAGTAAATGCCTGAAATGATTTTCTTGAGAGCAGAATATTACTCCCATTAACCAAAAATCAAGAAATGCCTTGCCAGGTATACTAGGAGCTCTATAAATGCAGAAACAAAACAATATGGAACTATGATGGCAACATCGACCAAAATGTCTCAGAGATCCAAAAACCACAAGACTTAGGATAGCCAGCTTCCCAGCCAATATTTCAGGGCTCGTGTCTGAAGGAAAATAAGAGCGGACTGTCTTCGATCTCCTGTTATCAGAGACTTCTGAATCGCTGCCCTCGATATGTGGTTTCTCCAGTCTGTTACTGCTGCACCACCAACACCATTCAGATGTATGTCAATACAACACATTTCTTTGCCATGCATACCTTTTCCACGCAACCTTCACCGCGCAGGTGGCGTGACCATGCATGGTCAGCCGTGGCCCGTGCAGGTAAGAGTGGTGGGGCCGGCCTGGTTCGGTGGGGGGACTTTCCACAGACGACGAGGGAAAATTAAATACATAATTAATTATCCCTCATCATCGTCTATCGAAATCCCCCCCCCACCCCGTCCCCACCGCTCTTACCTGCACGGGCTGCTGCTGCATGGTAAGTATTATAAGGTAAAAGACTGGAGCTCAGTCAAGAGCTCAAAAATATCTCAGTCACTGCATGGTCTTAGCCACTGCAGAAGTCCGTTAGTTTGACATGCAAAGCAGAGGTGAACAGAAGAGTATATCCTATGGGACCGCGCGGTGCCATTTCCCCACATAGTCACAGGCCACTCTGCGCGGACCTCTGCTGTGTACGGTGAAGGTTAGCTGCAGGGCCTCACCTTAGATCCTGCTTTGCACCAAACATAACTTAAGAATGATCCAAAAAATGAGTCAAAATCAGCAAGGTCCAAATATATGCCTAATGGGTTCCATGAAGTGTTAAAAAGCGGAAATGCTAACCAACTGAGCTATTGTTTCAGGATTGTAGCTTGTGCCTTGAAAGTACCATAAGGATTTCTAAGGCAAAAGCCTTAGCCCACTCACCTGTCTTTCATGAGCTACTAATTTGAGACCTACACTTAGATGACTTGCTCTGTAGCAGGCACATTAACCTTCTGACCTATTTATTGCATGATGAATCAAACCTGTGCCAGAGAGTGCCCCAAAGGTCTATTTACGAGCAGTTATTTCACTAGTAATATACCACTTGCTTGCTGGAACATAGATAGATCTTTAAAACCCGGGCCTTCGCTGCCAACGAGAGCTTAAAATGAAGTCTATTTGTGACCAAATAAACAAGCAAAACCAGAATCACTATCTAATATCTTTGCAGGCAAGCGCTGCGCTCCATGATTCTGTATCTCATGGCCCCGCCTCCTGTTCTGGAAGATACGTCATAAGATTTTGAAAGTAGGGTGTAGGCGCTGTTAACATCCCCATTGGACAACTGCAAACATGTGCTTCAGTTTCTCGAATATAAAAAAAATGCTATATCCTATTTAATTGTGAAGGGCAGAATATTCGGTTGTCCAATATTCACTTTTCAGAAAGAGCACCTACCATCTAGTAGTAGGTTCCTGCTTTACTAATAGAAAATAAGAAAAATGAAAATCTTGCCCTTCTCATCACATTCTGCATATATATATATATATATATATATATATATATATATATATATATATATATATATATATATATGACACCATATATATATATATATATATGACACCATATATATGACACCATATATATATATATATATACATATATATATATATATATATATATATATATATATATATATATATATATATATATATATATATATATATATATATATATATATATATATATATATATATATATATATATGGTGTCATGTGATCAAGGCTCGTCAAGAGCCAAAACGTAATGGTGGCACAAGCAATAAAGAAATAAGAAGACTGGAATCTGGGTCCGTGTTTTGAAGCGCAAACTTAAACATGCGGAGTGTATATATATATATATATATATATATATATATATATATATATATATATATATATATATATATTTATTTCACTCTATTTAAAATAGTTTCATAAGATTACATTGAAATAATACAATAATTTGTTGTACACTGTAATGCGATCGACCTTTATAATGTTTATGCTAATGACTGAAGTTTCCTGTAGAGGCAATGCCTCTAATTATTCACTGAATTGTTGATTCCGAAAAGCATAAAAGGCCTGGGAACTTGCAGAACTATCCTCATATTCCTTTCACTTAACATCCCTTGAGAAGGTGCTCCCCATTGTTCTGCCCAGGTCTGAAACGAACTCTCCCAGGCTCACGCAGAACACCACAGCCCTACACTAACAGATGACACCTGAACCAACAGCCTTTTCCCATCCAGCTCTACAAAAGTAGTAACTCTTACCTCAGCCAATGGGAAAGCGCTTTGGGGGCTCACTATACCAAACTGTTGAGCATATTTGTTTAATTATAGGGATTTATCTTTCCCCTAAACCATTTGATTAAGGGTGTCCGTTTAAAAGCAACTTGACTTCTTCACCACAAAAAGGTTATCTGTTATACTTTATTTGTCCTTAGATTTCATTTTCATTTGAATCATGTACTGCTATTTATCTCTTTGGATATAAAAGGTTTAATACTATTCACATAAAGGAAGAAGTTTTAACAAAATGTTTGCATAGATACCTTTCAGCTTTATATACACACCTATTAAAATAAGAAAATATCTTTCAATTATTTTGCGCACATCCCTAAACTTTGCCAGACCTTTGAAGTATCAGACATAAATACACACTAGCAAAGACATTGCAACCCACCTTAATTCGGTAGTTAGCGGTTTGATTTTTCCTGGATGGCAGGGCTCAGCATAATTCCAATGTGGTAGAGGGCACTTGCAGGACGCGGTACACTTGAATCTCCTAATGCCTATAACGGCAGATTAAGGTTCATATCTCTGCTATATAAAGGGTCAACAGGATAGTACCAAGCATACAGGAATCAGTAAGGCTTGCCTGAGACATCGTGACCTACCCTAATGGTTTAGGGTTAGTTAGATGTATTTCCTGGGTAGGGGGACTCAGCCTACTGTCATCTTCTAATGCAGATAAAGGCAGATTGAGGGTCATGCCTTGACAATGGGAAGGGTTTACTGGATAGGACCAATTTCATAGGATTCATCAAGGGTATCCCAAGACATTGCGTCCAGCCTTAATGTGGAAGGTAGCAGTTTGAGTTTTCTTGATTGGAAGGTCTCAGCATGCTTTTATCTTCTAATATTGATAAAGGCAGATTGGGGGTCATATGAAAATTGAAGAGTCAGCAGAATGTTGTCAGGTGCCCAGCAATCAGTGAGGCTGATGGAGCGGGTTTCTCGCAAAAAGAAACCTGCTCGGATTAACAGCCTTGCAATACATACTAACAGTGTGCAGTGTAAACTAACATACAAAAACACAATGAAACACATGGGAAGCTGCTTTGCGTACGCGTGCACTAATGTAAAATAATGAATGGAAGAACTAAGCCGTATTTGCATTGCGCTTTGAAAAGTGCATTTCTGTGTAATTAATAAATGCTTGTATTTTATTCATCATAGTGAGATGAACGGGCCTGAAAATGCTTAAAGCTGACACGATAGTTGAGCTGGAGAGAAAACCAGAAATAATAAAGAAAATAGACAGCAAAGGCTGAGCACAGCAGAAGAGGCACAAAGGTCTAAGTTCCATATGCTGAGAAAGATATTGTTTGCCTGCCAAGAAACAAGACTAGCCGCGGGATCCAATACTTCTTCCGCAGACGTAGGTGAGAGACATATGAGAAAATGAATAAAAACGTTACATGTATTAAATGTACGAATGAGTCAAAGTTTAGGTTAAGAGAAAGGAAGTAGAACAATGGACTATAGTAATTTAGAATGAAATCATGATGGTGTGACAGACCACCTCCGGGCTCATCTAATAGGAAGCTCAATTTCATAAATCGTTCCAAATGATGTGGGATGGACATGTAGGTTTTAGGGTATAACTGGGGTGCCTTTAGGGGTGTGGTTAAGTCATCGTAATCGGGGAGAGAAGCGAGCGTGAGGAGAGAGGGATGATGCGTTGCTGTCTGTCGGTTTGCAGAGAGGCCTAGCTGTTCCTGTCCCTGTCCTATTCCTGGGTTCTGAAGTCTTTGTTCCCTGACTCTATTTCAGGGGACCCCCACTACCTCCTTGGCCAGGGGGATGGTATTTCACTGATCTTTGGGTTAATATATCCTTCTGACTCGTACTTTGGATAATCATTTACAAATGTATTTTTATCTCTGAAATTTGTCTCTTCATCTATCTCCTCCTATATTGTTTCACATTATTTTGCTGAAACTGATGTCTCTTAATCTATCCGCTCCTTCATGTTCATATCGTACATTGATGATGAGTATGACACTTTGCATTTGCTGATGTTTTCTCTCCCTCTTGTGAATTTCATTGTTTGCATTTGTAACCATATGCAATGAGCATTTATTATTCACATTTTTATTTGAGATAAGCTTTATTAACCTTACCGAGATTCTGTGATTATTTAGCAATCTAAATAGTTAGACAGATAGTACTATTATTAACATCAACTACTCAACCAATTGGTCCATCGACCAGAGGAAAGAGAGTTGATATATAGGTTTAGTTCTGTCTCTAGAAAAATTAAACATGAATCTGTGAAGAAAACAAATCCTAACATCATTAAAACTTGACCCCAGCGCATCAGGGATTTGGGTGAATGTGTATGGGCCATTTGTATGTGATATTATCGAGTATTGATCGCTGATTAGCTAGTAGCGCTGGATCAAGGCTAACCCGAGACGTAGTGGCCAGCCTAAAAGTAGTAAAGGATAGTGTAATTATTCCAGCGATGGGCCCGTAGGGCCCAAGACCAGAGTCGAGGCAGCCAAAGGCTTTGCTTTCCCAGAGCAGGCAAAGCTGCAGTTTCCAGTAGACTCAACCAACCCACTGATGGCTGTAGCCAGCATTCTGAGAGTTGTGCAGGACAAGAAATGACAATTACGTCTATTGGCTACTATTGTTTTTTGTTGAAAGGCCTCAGGCTAGAAGTGAGAGTAGAGTTAATGGGAGGGGGTGGAAATGGGCCAGACAAAAGGAAATTAATTTGTGGACTTAAAAATAAAAGTGGTTTTCACAATACAAAGAGGTCAGAGAAGCTTTGGACTAACTTTGAACAAATTGAGAACTACCAAATTGTGCCAGGCTGCTGTCCTAGCTGAAATAATAAAAGCAGGGTAAGTCTCATTTCTCCAGATTGTCAGTCTTGTACCCTGAAATGTCATTCACTCTACTAATAAAGAAAGTGGAAGTTGTTTTGGGAGGTATTCTTGAAGGTCAGGTGGAAGGCTCATTATGTAAACTAGAAAAGGACATAGTTCTCTGTGATCTACAAAAAGTACGAAGTTGCATGGAGGAGAGCGGACAGCAAGGTAACTCAAATGCAAAAAGAAGAATTGATGGACAGAATGCAGAACAATGTCATACATTCACCTCAGTACAGATATCTGACCTAAATCAATCGGTTTTTTGCTCACTATGCCATTCCAGTTTGGACCCAGCCATATACAAATCAGTCTTGACCCTGCGCCCAATGATGGGAACAGTCAACAGACCAGCCCGAACTGCCATGCCATGTCCTCCCAGGACTGGAAACAAGCATCCTAGGACCGGTTTTGAGCTTTCAGCCCTCATCAGCCAGGATAGATTGCCTCCAGTGGCATGGAGAGCACGGGACCCACGTCTGAGGATACCCATCCCACTCGGGTGACTAATGCAAAAAGAACAATTGATGGACAGAATACTGAACAATGTCATACATTCACCTCAGTACATAGATCTAGGCCTAAATCCATTGTTTTTTTGCTCACCATGACATTCCAATTTGGACCCAGCCATATACAAATCAGTCTTGAATCTGCCCCCAATGTGAACACTCCAAACCAAACTGCCAGGCCAGGTCCTCCCAGGACTGGAAACAAGCATCCTAGGACCGGTTTTGAGCTTTCAGCCCTCATCAGCCAGGATAGATTAACTCCAGTGGCATGGAGAGCACGGGACCCACGCCTGAGGATACCCGTCCCACCCGGGTGACAAATGCAAAAAGAACAATTGATGGACAGAATACTGAACAATGTCATACATTCACCCAAGTACATAGATCTAGGCCTAAATCCATTGTTTTTTTGCTCACCATGACATTCCAGTTTGGACCCAGCTATATACAAATCAGTCTTGAATCTGCCCCAATGGGAACAGCCCAGACCAAACTGCCCAACCAGTCCTCCCTGGACTGGAAACAAGCATCCTAGGACTGGTTTTGGGCTTTCAGCCCTCATCAGCCAGGATAGTTTGACTCCAGTGGCATGAAGAGCACGGGACCCACGCCTGGACATAACCGTCCCACTCGGGGTGACAAATGCAAAAAGAACATTTGATGGACAGAATCCAGAACAATATCATACATTCACCCCAGTACAGAGATCTGCACCTAAATCCATAGTTTTTTGCTCACCATTCCATTCCAGTTTGGACCCAGCCATATGCAGGGGTTGTTAGCTAGAGAAAGAGTGGGTGAATAGAGGGGGCATCCACCCAGTACCCTACAGAGTTTTTGCCAGGCCCAACATATTGTGGAGACGGTATGAACATTTGTTGAGTCTATTGGAAGGCCCTTTGGTAGAACTGATGAGGAAGGTCCCCCAGCTGGTCCCTCTTGGGTTTTAGGTACCAGAGTCTGGCATCTGGGTGGTACCAACAATGTATGCAATGGCATTGAGCTACAAGATAGTAGAGAGAAAGTCTGGAACCCCAAGGCCCCCACAGTCATAAGAGAGGGTAAGTTTATCCCACAGATTATGGGAGCGTTGCCCTGCACAGATAAGGTGCGTTAAGAGACTACGTAGGGTATTGAAAAGGTTCTGTGTGAGTGGAATAGGGATATTCAAGGAAAGATACAGAAAGCTTGGAAGAAACACTATTTTATTATTGGTATTCGTCGCGCCATGGATAGAGGGAGTTTAATCCAATGCTCCACTTGTGTTGTAAGAGCATTAATAGTGGGACCATAGTTGAACCAGATTATTTGGTCTCTATCTCTATGGAGATTGATACCAATGTAGTTGGTGCTATCCTTGGCCCAAGTTAGAGGGTAATCCTCAGGAATGGGGTGGGAGACATCTGTAAGGGGGAAAAGTTCAGATTTAGTACAGTTAATCTGGAGCCCAGTGAGATTAATGAAACGCGTTATTTCCTGAATGAGAGGAGGAAGGTTATTTGATGGATGACAAATGAACAGAAGAATGTTGTCGGCATACAGGGAAGGGAGGAGGGGACAATGGGTGAGCTGGAGGCTGCGATGCCTATAGCGTTCCTTAAGGTGATGGACTAGGCAATCCATTGTGATGAAAAAGAGGAGGGGAGATAGAGGACAGTCCCGCCTGGTCTCACACTCGTGAGGGTGCCTTTGACTTACAGGCGTGCCACAAAACTAGAATACATGAGCATGACCAGGGAATTGAACACACTGGGGAGTAGCAGTTTGATCAAAGCTGCTTTCAAGAAGGGCCTGTCCAAGGAGTTAAGCCCCTTTTTGACGTCCAATAGGGCAACTATAGCATTTGTTGTGGGGGAGATGCTGTTGAGCACCGCGAAGATGGTATGTGTGTTAAAGAAAGTGGATATGTGAAGCCAGACTGAACAGAGGATATAATTTGCTCCCTTAGCAGGGACAGCGTGGTAGCAAGAACCTTGGCCAATATCTTATTGTCTAGATTGAGGAGGGAATAGGGGCAGTAGGAAGTGCATAAATGGGGGTCCTTGCCAGGCTTCACGAGGAGCTTGAGAACTGCTTCGCGCAGTGTGGGTGGCAATATGCCATCCTCCAAAGATTCAGTATACATAGCTAAGAAATGTGGAGCAAGTTGGTGTCTGAAGGCTTTATAGAAAGCTCCAGTCAGGCCATCAAGGCCCGGGGACTTGGACCCCTCTAAGACGTTGAACACTTGGGTGATCTCTCTGCAAGAGATTGGCTCGCTAAGAAAATGTCGTTGGCCGTCAGTGAGCCACATCATTGCAATTTCCACCTGGTACAATGGAATTTTAGCGGATCTTCAGGCATGCAAGGTGCATAAAGGAGTGTCTGGTGAAAAATCAAAGAGTTCCCAGAAAGTGAGCATGCATGGAAGAATACATGGAGCCAGTCAGAGAGGTGGTAAACAGGCTATCCTCCATAGGAAGGACAAAGACCTCCTGGACAGCCAAAAACAAACTAAGCCAGCAAATAGAAAGCAAGCAAATGCGAGTTACAAAACACCAAACCAGTGGTAAGCACTGGGCAGAATACATTCCTAAGGAAGCTTTCAGCATGTCCCCATACTGTCTTTTCAACCAGACAGCTATGCCGCCGGACAGGCTTCGACCTAAAAAGGATCTCTTTCACTAAAACAGCTGAACACTATCACCCTTTTGCACCAAATGATAATTTTCACCCAACACCCATAGATCAAAGTTGCAGTGTCTTTTATGGCTCCTCTCTGCCCCGCAGGTCGCTTATTAATATCACAACAGGTACGTGAGTAATAATTATGTAGGTGATGGAAAGGAAAAGTTCACTCTAGCTAAAGTCAACTATGATGCTAAGCATGCTCGTATCCTGTCAACGGATATGCACTCTATTCAACCGTAAAGAAAACCGATATGCCGTGTGTGCATGTCATGCAAAATAAAGCAGTGAGATTCATCATAGGAAACTAAAATGGGAACATAAAAGCACCACTGTATGCCAACTCCACTGGATATTTGCAGCCGCTGCCCGTGCAGGTAAGAGCGCTGTGGCCTGGTTGGGGTGATTTCGACGGACGATGACGAAGGAAAATTAAATAAATAATTAATTTTCCCCACCGCTCTTACCTGCACGGGCCTTGGCTGGATATTTGTTAATATATTATTTGCACATGGCGTACACGCAGGCAAAGGTATAAGGTGCATCTGTCCTACCTTCTACTTTGGGTCCACTCCCTTGAGCGAGTGATTCTCCTGGGCAGCAACATTACATCGCTTTATCGAATTCCCCAATTGCCCCCCCCCCTCCCCACGCACGTCTACTTTAAACCTACATCCCAGCTCTGCGCGAGCTCACCCATGCCCCTGCTTTATGACTAAACAGAACGAAAACGTGTGAACTTCCTCCGCCCTGCCAGAGCCATTGTGTGAGATTTCAAAACCACAATAGCTCTGTTCCAACTTTGTAAAGTGCCCTGCCGCCCACTCAAACGCACCCCACTGTAGAGGATAAAAATGGTATAAAGGTGGAATCTAAGGAAAATGTTTCTAAATCCGTGAACAAAGAAGCCTGAACAGTTTCAGGTAAGGGGCGGAAATGAGAAATGCAGGAAGGGGGTTCTGCGGTGGAAGGGGAAATATTAAGCAGATCAAGAAACTGTGGAATCTACTAGCTAATATTTTTGCTCAGAATTCTAAATGAAAATGGAAACAACGAGGGGCCACAGATAAGATACAGAAGAACGACTGCGGGGCGATAAGAGCAAACGCAAGCCAGTTCATAGAAGAAATTAGCTTATTGGAGCTTGCCAGGCTTACGGTGGCTCAGACGGCGGGGCCAGATGGGACACGCGCTAAAGTATTAACGTGTCTTAGGGAGGTGGGAGTGACACCGCCCCTTTAAATTGAGCTCCAGAGACAGGAAAGGTTAGGAATGATGGAAAAAGAACACATGTAGCCCAATTGTATACATTAGAAGTCTGTATAGGCCAATGATGCTATAATGAGAGTGAGGACATGAATGGAGTCGATGATGGAATTGCCCCATACTTGAAAAGAGAGGCTCATGGGATCTGTGCGAGCACGATTCAGCAATAGCAAGATGGCGCAGATGAATCAAACGGAGTCAAAGTGAGCAGGGAGCTAGAATAGGGAACAGCAATGGATGGAGTTTTTTTTTTCTACTGGTCAATAAAATGTCTGAGGAATAAGTAATGACATATGGTGCCGCAAAAATCAGCAGTCAGAAAACTGATGTGCAAAACCTTCATAAGGAGAGGAAGGAGAAGATGGCTGCTAATGGAAGCCTGTATTCAAATATTCTATCTCATTATACCAATTAACACAAAACTACTAATAGTAAAATATACAGGCAATAACAAAAAATGAACTGATTCTATCGGTGCTAATATATTTAGATATATTTTAATAATGTGAATATATTTGGGGCTCTGAAATAAATATGCGAACGCGCACACTAATATGATAACATGAAATTATGCATTTATTTTCAATTAGTTTATAATATGATTAGGTATGTTTTGGTTGGTCAAATTAATTCCAGAGAATGGCTCACGTTTTCATTTCTTATGGGATTTTTTCGCATAAATAGTTCTCCTCGTCAGAGATATTTGAGTTTCAAATCGCTTACGTACATTTCATGTTTAGGGAGATTTTTGGTTATAGTTGACATTGAGGCTGTTGACAGACATCTTCCAGTCTAGGAAGAATTCGCCTCTCTGCCATAAAGTGTAATTGGCAGCGTAGATGATGCTGTTGTAGAGGCAACTTTTGGATGAGTTGTTGGTTTCTCTAGGCAGTAGCAGCGCCCTGAGGCCTCGGCGCTACTGTCGTCACTTCATACTGAGTGCGGATATTCAGGAAGTGACTTCACCCTGAAAGTACATGTCAAGGCAGTGTGATCTCTGAAGACTGACACAAGAGTTGTCTTGAGATCATAAGGGGACGTTACATAGCGCATGCAACAATCAGTGATACAAAGACATACAATGCCATCAGAAAGAGAACTAAAACGTGATTTTCTACAGCGCTGGCTGGCATTGTTTAATGGGTTCATAGCGTTATAAATAACACATTGATAACCATGGAGGTAATGGTATCCATTATGGAGTCTCATCTTAATGTAGACTGAGACAATCATCATTTGAGAAATTATAACCACTTTGTGATGCTAAAGAACCCTGAAGAGCTTGGACACGGAGAATGCAGACGTCCACTTTATGAGTATACGCCACATTTAGTCGACATAGATTCAAATTCAGGGAACATAAACTTCCAGATTTTGTGGGGCTACAGAACCTCTCACAGAATAATAGGGCTGTCGCACTGTTCGGTGTTGACTGCCATTCATGTGTCCAGTCCTCCGGTTTATTGACAATATAATGTGATGTGGTATTAGTAGACGTGATTTGCTTCCCTTGTTTTGTAGCATTTACATTGTGCTTACTACCCATATATGGGGCACTAAAGTGCTTACCCAACAGGAGTAACACAGCAGCATGCAGGGTGAGCGGCTTGGAGTGCATTGTCTTTAGCGTGAGCTTATATGAGAAGCATTTCTGCGTTGCTTGTGAGTGACCAGAGAGGTGCTGTTACCTTGTCTTTGGGATGCTGTGCTTACGTTGTGATGGATGAGAGGTCAACAAAGATATGCACAGTTTATGGTCTGTCGTGTGCTTGCTATGATTAGCTCTGAAGGTCCTACTTTTATGTTCAGGATTTCTTTATATTTTAGGTCCAAATTTACGTATTGACAGAAATAGATGATTGCACGCTCTGGGATCTGATCTGGGAAAGTAGTTGCAGAAAGAGGGAGGCAAGCGATTGAGATCTGGCAAGATGGACATGGATAACGGCATTCCTTGGATGATTGTTATTCTAGGTTCTCAATTATAAAGTGTCATGTAATGGTCAGAATACATAGCTACTCTGGACCATCAATTGTGGACTATGTTCGAGCCCTCACCTGGCCTGCAAACTGTAGTAGATCTTTTTCAACATTACATACTTGCCCAATTGGGAGCGAGTTGTTAGTTATAGTGAACTGGTAGATTAGATCCCGCTCATATCTGTGATAACATGTTTGCATAGTTGGAGGTGGCGCATTGTTATAGGAACTTGAAAATAGATGGGGTACAGGTGCATCTGATAGCCTACATAGAAGTAGGTTACCACATACAGGTAACCTACCTACAGTTTACCCATAGGTAGGTTGCCCTTAGTTGGCTGTGAGTGTTTTTATAGACATGCATATACTGGCAGTAAGGTGTAGTTGCAGGCTGTTTACCAGGGCTAGTAGTTTTGGAATTATCTCAGAAACAGCGAGGCTGCCATCTCTTGCTTGAATTTTATGTGCTGCTGTATACTTTGGGCTGATTTAGAGTTTGGTGGACCGGCGCTCTGAGTCTCCATCACCAACGTGACAGACATCCCTTCCACATTATTACAAATGCATTGGCACTTATAATAGGGAAGACGGGATGTCCCTCACGTTTGTGGTAGACTGCCCGCCTTTCATAACTCTGAATCTAGTCCTTTGTATTGTGTTTGATGAGGAGTTCTGGAGGTTCGCCGCTGGGACCTCCTATGGATCTTTTTTCATGAGGAATAGGACAATCCAAAGTTCTATTTCGAAAATTGATTCCTGTTTTATGAGTACTGTTTGCACTTAAGCTGCAAATATAATGTCCCTTTCCATGGGAGAGTCTGAAAACTATGCAGAGTGCCTTGAACCTAGCTATCAGTAGCCACAGAAGGGCTTGTAAGACTGATGTCATATGTATCTCTAAATCTGGAACATCTTTGCCAATTGTAGGGCGGATTAATAGCCCCAGTAAGTAACTGTCTGCATTAAATAGGTTTTGTCTATTTGAGACCTGTGTGAAAAAATTTGTGACTATGAGCCAATAACCAGCAGCATCTGGGAAGTTCCATAGTATGTGCCAGAACCCAGCCTGTTCTTATCTACAGTGCAGGCGTTTTGATGTGGTAACTCCATATATTTTATCAAGTCTTGAGTGATGGGCTTGGCCTATGCATAATATTAACTGAATATATTTCAATCTCACTTTTCTAGGAACATAATGGCCATGCTAGTATTTTATCACTTTCTTGGTCATTTAGATATCTATTCTAATCCTCTTCTTGTGCTCTTCTTCGTTTGGGCAATGGGGATTGGACGGCCTCTAGCAGGGTCTTATATATCCGCGTTATCAAATGCCTGCTATTACCTGTGAACTGTATATAATCTTGTGTTTGTGGTTCAAATTCACTTGTTTTCTAACATTACCCACTTGCTTTCTGTAAGTGAAATTTTTTTAATTTTGTGGAAATCCACATTTCTTCTAAGCATGTCAAATCTTTAGCCATGAAATACCTTGGTGTCCTGGGAGATCCTTCGATGGTATTGTCGGTGCATATTGAGCACCTTGTTGGGTTTTATGCAGGGCCATATACCATGCAATGCTTTGCTACTCTGACGAGCTGGTCTGATTTGTCATTTTGCAGTTATCATATTATACAGTTTGTCCTCTTGTTTGCTGCTTAACTAAAGCCCTGTTTCAAGTACTTATTGCAACTGTGCATCTAAATAAAATAACCCCATCTCTGGAGCAGTCAGCTCTCAATTGTCTATTGGTAGCTTCAACTTGGTTAGCTCCACACTTCTCATCTCTTGTCCCCATATCAGTTGCCCCAGTAACTAGCCTGAGTCCCTAAGAATCCATGAAGGCACCATTACAGACAAATTAGCAGTGATAGAGTCTAGATGACATCCATCACCATTTTTGCCACCACCACACGGCCAATCAGCAAGTGGAAGTTTTTTTCCCAGAAGGCTACCTTTAGGGGCAACAATGCGATTTTGACACCAACATTATTCTCTAGTAACTCACTGTCTTTGTCATATATTTTTATATCCAAATAATGAAATGTAAGCAGTTCTCAACTAAGCCTAAAATAATTCTTACTACAGCATTCTGGTTTTGTAGTTTCTGTTTAAGCAAGCACAGGATGCCAAAGTATAGTCTGTTGGCGTAGTCCACCTTAGAGATCATGAGGGTGAAGTTAACGTGGAGCTTCTGTTGGCATCCAAGTTACGGTAAGCTGCATCTCAGTATTTTCAGTGTGTAAAATATGTTCCCATTGAACTTGTTGGCATGCAGGATCAGGGAAAGTTCTGATCCTATGGTTACTCAGTTTCCTCATTTATGATGTGTGTTGTGCGATGGTCTTCAGTATCTCTGCTTTTGTGCCCCGGGACCCCATCCCCCGGGGCCAGACAACATATTTTAGGGAGAGACTTTCTGGCCTGTAGTAGTATCTCAAATTCCTAAGGGGAATTGCATGGCAAAAACATATTTTGTAACCCTGCTTTTTTTCAACCCCTGCTTGACGAATCACCCTGAAACTTTCCAAACGGCAGCTGAAGTGACTGCCAAACTAGTTTTGTAAATTTTGTGAAGATTCGTCAAATGGCAACAAAGTTATTAGCAAAACAAAAAAAACGTATGGAAACTAGCTCCTAACTATAACTACCTACTGGCAGCACACCCACCATGAACATCTAGGAGTTCTGAGGCTTCAGATATCATTTTCACCACTGCCCTGCCTGGCAGAAGAATGATAAAAGCTCCTAGTCTGTTGTCTACCAAGCAATGCATGGTATGCCTCTGTTTAGCTTCCTGCACTCAAACCTATTAATTTTTTAACGTTTGAGGGAGAAATACTCCAGCCCCAGTGATGTTAGCAGAAGGATGTTGTATATGAAACAAAGGGACACATTAGGATAACACCAGCAGCAAGGGGCCCTTCCACAGTGAAACCAGGTCTTCTGAAAAAAGCTGGAGTGGGACTGAGTTTACAGAAGAACATGCTGCCAACGCAGTGCGATTTTAACATTGAGTGCAATGTAGTGGTGTAAAGTAGTGAATTTTTTTTGTTGTTTAGCTACATCTGACAAACAATAATTGATTGACTACCAAACTAGTTTTTTAAATTTTGGTAAGATTCATAAAACGGCACCAAAGTTATTAGCAAAACAAAAAAAGGACCAGCGCCCCCCACCAGAGGTAGAAAAAAATCTGAGACCAGCTGGATGGATGCCCTTAATACCTCCAACCCTGTTACCGCCACCAACCTCAAATAGGGAGCAAAGAACTTCAATGTCTGGATCAATAAATTGTGACAACAACATCATCCACATCAATAGCAACATCCAGACTCCAAAAAGGCAAGCTTTTACACCCAGGAACTGGGAACAGCGAAATTATACAGCAAATAGCTGGAGAGGAGATGGCGGGGCAGTCTTCAAGACCTCCCTTAACCTCTACTACCATCTGATGAGGGCAACAGAGAAGACAGCCCTTGCCACATGCATCAAAACCAGCACCAACAACACCAAGGAACTTTTCAACTTTGTTGAAGAATTCTCCAACCCGGCTTCCAGTGACAACATCACACCCTCACTCGAGCTGTGCGACAACCTTGCCAATTTCATCCACTACAAGATCGCAACCATACACCGAAACTACAAACCTTAACCCACACCTATGGACTTCCTCGACAGATACGCCACCACCACAACCAACACGAATCAGAGACTTACCACCTGGAACCTCCTTCCACCCAGGACACCACCTCCACCATGAAATCCATCATTCCGTAGCTCCCACAGACCCATGCCCACACCACATCTTCAACCTCTGGAACCAAAGGATCTTTCAAGAACTCACCACTCTGATCAACACCTCTATCACCACCCCAACATTTCCTGAATAGTCCAAAAGCCCTCCGCCGACCCCAGCGAACTAAAAAACGACAGGCCAATCCATATGCTTCCATTCCCAGCAAAAGTACTGGAAAAGATCATCAAAAAGCAACTCATGACACAGCTGGAGCAGAACCAGCTACTATGCACCTCCCACTCCGGCATCCACAGCAATCAGAACATAGAAACTGCCCTGATCGCAGCCACTGATGACATCCGAACCATTATCGACAAGGAGAAACAGCAACTCTGATCATCCTCGGCCTCTCAGCAGCCTTCTACACCGTATCCCATATCCCACCACATGCTGATCGAAAGACTCCATTACATCGGCATCTGAGGGTATGCACTCAAGTGGATCCCCTCCTTTCTCACCAGAAGAAGCCAGAGGATCCACCATTTACCCCTGAACCCAAGGAAATCACCTGCGGTGTCCCCCAGGGCTCATCCCTCAGCCATTGTTCTTCAATGCATAAAGGACCCTGCTGGCCAGCATCATCAGATCCCACGGTCTCAACGTAATTTCCGAAGCAGACGACACCCAACTCATCCTCCCACTAACCACCACCAGACCCAACTTACACAGATGCATGAAAAGCGTCGCTGACTGGATGAGGAACAACTACCTGCAGCTGAACACAGACAAAACAGAAGTACTGATCTTCGGCAACAGCAGAAAAACATGGAACGACTTCTCGTGGCCCTCAGACCTAGGACCCATACCCACTCTCTCTGACCACATCACAAACCTCGGAATCATCGTCAACAAGCCGTCCATTAAATCACAGATCAACGTCATCTTCCCGCCTGCTTCGTCACTCTGTGCATGCTGCGTAAGATATTCAAGTGGCTACCCATTCACACGAAACGCATCGTGACCCAGGCCCTCATCACCAGCCGACTAGGCCTGGGCAGTGAACTCCACTTCGTTTGCGGAATTTGCAGAGTTTTCTGCACTCTGTGCTCTGTGGAATTCAGGGAGTGCACAAAACTTGCGGTGCGCGGAGTTTTTTTCCCCACTCGCGAATGGTAAGTTCGCGAGCACGAGATGCAGCTTGGGTAGAATTTCTTCCTGTGCAGCAGGAAGAGCAGTGCAAACTGCAGTTCGCACTGCACTCCGCCACTTGTGGAACTCTGTGGCGTTTTTGTTGACAGTTCGCAGAGTTCTGCGTAGCAAAACTCCACAAACTACGCCCAGGTCTGCAACCGACTGGGCTACTGCAACACCCTCTATGTAGTAATAGGCACACACCTCCTACAGAGACTTCAAACCATGCAGAATGCCGCAGCCAGACTCATGCCCGACCTTCCCGGATGAACCCACATGACACCCCACCTCAGGCAACTCCACTGGCTCCCCGTATAGAAGAGATGCCAATTTGAGCTTCTAGCACACGCACACAAGGTTCAATACAACCAAGGACCCACCTACATTAACCACCACTTGACCTTTCACCAACCGTCGAGAAGAGTAAGCTCTGCCTTCCTAACACTTTCCCATACTCCCCGCATCTACCACAGCAGAAGTGGAGAATGCTCCTTCTCCATCATTCCAGCAAAGACCTGGAACAGTCTCCCCACGCAACTCCAGACTATCATCTCACTTCCAGAATTCCGAATGGCCCTTAAGACTTTCCTGCTCAAATAAGGTCCAGGACCAGCAAATGCCTGGATACCCTATCAGGTGATTTGCCACGCATTATAAATCCTGATTGATTGATTGAATAATTTGTAACTTATTTTTATATAGTTCTTATTTCCAGGCATGCAGTTTCTTTGTACAGTAGAAAACAGTTATTATTGCCTGACATTTTAGCACATTTGTTTGCAACTGAGGACTCTTTTCTATCGCAGAGAGAGGATATTGAATCAACCCACTTGAATGCTAATCTGGAACCTGGTACTAGAGATTGCTACAGCACACTCAATTGTCCACCGAACTTTATTTTGACCATGCAGGAAATTTCATACACTGGAGATTTCTATCAGTTTTTTAAATTTATCCACGAGGACCTACATGCGTTCGCCTCTAATGTAACCAACACAGTTTGTGTAATTGATATATGTCAGTGGTAATGTTACATGCTTGCGTTTTTTAAGTCTGACTATAGCTGTCTCTTACAGGTCTTGCCACTTGAACTCCCACATAGATACAATAAATTGGCTGTGGGCCAGCTATTGCTTACTTAAGCAATTTACATCAGCCCACTGGAGTATTGTGCAGATAAATATTTTGTAGTGGTGATTGTAGAAGTAGTTAGTGTTGAATATCATAATTATGGTACGTTGTGAAACTAGATCACAATGAATCAGCTTTATATTTAAAGCTGTGATATCAACCTGTTTTAAACCAAAGGTGGCATTAAGAGTAAAAGCCACACTGTCCATATTTCTAGCACTGTCCATTCGTATCCTTGAAATATTTAATGTGTGAAGATAAAGTTACAATTGAAATGAAGGGAATAATACTAGTGTGTGATCTCACCCCAGAGCATTGTGGGTATGCAAAGTACCCTTTGCATGGTAATTTATTTTGTCTTGAGATATGTTTCTTTCGGTTCCTCTGTAACTTAGAGCAAAATATAACCAAAGCATAAAAACAGAAAAGCAATATATTAGTCATGTTTTAGTCTTTTTAGGTTGAGCATTCGAGACCTCTTGTATATACTGTATATACTTTAATATATACTTTAATATATACTTATATGTGTATGTACTTTGTGGGCTCTGGAGATCACCCCTAGGACTTGTCTGCTACCGCTTGGGGACTTTTGTGTCTGTTCAACTGCCTCTATTTAACTGTCTTGGTAGCAAACGACCAGCAGAGGTCAGTAAAATACTAGAATCACGTTAGCATTCTCTAGATTCCAATCCTTAGAAATTGTCTTCCATGAGCACCCATAGACAATAATATTTTTTTCAAATCCTGTATTTTCAGTGATATGACCACCAAAGGCCCTGATTTCATATTAAAAACAGAGCTTGGACTATACCATTTCCCGCAGAAAGGCAATATTTCTCTCCAAGTGTTCCCATACTTGGCGTTTCACGCATTTTGGTGCTTACTTTCCCTCCATGTTAAAGAACAGTAGATGCTTCAGCACCCAGGCTAATGTGCTGCATAGCTAAATACATATAAGGTCCCAAAGGCGAGACTGATTGCATTGCAAATGCTTGTCTTCTGTAGGCAAAGCTCCTTGTTTCTTCTTCACCTAATTCTGATACCCCACTCCTGCTGGCCTAAATTCGTTTTTTGCACCTAAAATGTTTCCATGCTATTACGCATGTTGCACCAATGGTGATTATGAATCTAAATTTGATTTTGCTCCAAAGGTTGTTTTATACATGAATGTGTTCTTGCACCTAGATATGATTTTTCCTCCTAAATGTGTTCTACACTCTTGCTGCTTGGGTGCTAAGAGTGACTTTGCTCCTACAGGTGTCTGTTCCCAAGTCTGATCTGTCTCCCTAAACATGCTTCTACATTTCTGCTGATATTGCACCAAGGATAATTTAGCATCCTTATATGGTTTTTCACCTAGACTACTAAATGTTATATCACAATCCTAGTTAATTTGCACCATGGATGATTTTGCAGCTAGAAGTTACCTTGCACATACATGTGATTTTTTTTTCTTCTAAATGTTCTGCACAGTCTTTCTAACACTGCACCAAGAGTCGTTCCACACCTCAATGTGCTTTTAACAAAATGTGATTTTATTCACCTTTGTTACTTAATGTGAATCCTTACTACCACCCTTTTCTCTCTATATGGAATGATACTCCACGGCTGCATATTGTGGTAGTCCCATTCTGAACCCGAGTTTTAAGATTAATAGTGTGCACATTTTTTGCATGCTCTTATTATGACTGCTAAACCTAAAACAAGAAGTACGTATCCAACCAGGCTTCACAGTGCACTTAATGATACTTCAGGGATCCTATTCACTCATGGCTTATGCAAAACTGCCTTCAGATACCACAAGCACCAAACCCTATCAGAAAAAATCATAACAATTGTCTCAAAATGGACCTCATTAAAATTGGCTTACTCTTTTTACGAAGGTCTTACTTTTCTGGACTGATACACTATGTGTTATCTTCTTAGACTCATAAAACACGTACATCTGTTATAGGGAAAAACATACATCGCAGGTTACGTAACCAGACACATAAGCGCACGTCACCTAGTATGATAACGGGAGGTCCATGAGCCAATCATTGCTTTGCAACAGCTGCATCTTCACCACGTCGATGCCACGGAGGATCTAAATGTTTCGACCATAGCTAGGGACCTTAACGCACATACCAAAATTACCATCTCTGACTTTTTCTTTGCCTCTAATGCATTGCGCATAACTAAACAGTCCTTAATCTTGTAGGCAACAAAATATTCTATTTCCACAGTACTTAGAGGGATAAGCCTGAAGATTAATCTGTCCAAGCAGTTTAAGGAGAATGACCTGCTCTCACCCCAGTGACCTCCTCAACGGTCTCTGATGCCCCTTCCACATCTGCCTTCCCCCAAGACAGTGAACCTGGTTATGCTCATCCTCCAGAGCCCCGTTTGATTTTACTCTAACACTAAGTTACAACACCCCCCTCGACTGAGCCAATAAATCTGGTGGGGTGGTTGTCCTTATCCAAAAGGAGTACCATAGGGACAAACTCATAAACCCCTTCTAATTCCGATGCCTTGCTGTTAAGATTATAAATATGACACAAGTGCACTGAGGCTGAACATTTTGCATCACTCTTTGGCAACAAAAATAATGTTATTGATGTCTTTATTGATTATAACATCTTCACTTGTGATCAGGTTTTTCTGGGAGATTTTTGCCTCAATAAAGACATCAACTCTGAATTCCTCAAGTACTTTTATGAGGCTATAATGTACAGCATTTTATATTTCCTACATAAAATAAAAACTCTCCCAGAACCTAATTTTCATTAATTAAACACCATCTACAAATCTCTATCTTAAAATGTGTTGGTCAGATTTCTTCATTCTATTCAAGTCCTGACCCATGATAAACTCTACATGGAAATGGTACCATAGAGAAACCTCGAACAACCTGAGAAAAAGTCTCTGGACAGCTAACCTTTGTACAAATGCCCACAGAGCCAAACACAGTGAGCCGTCCAAGCTTGTAGAGTATTATAATGATATCTCTAGCATTACGGCCCCCACTGCCTTTTTGAAAATATCAACAAAAAGCTCAAATTGGTAACTATGGTGACCAGAGCGAGATCAAAAATCCTATCAACCTCTGCGAAGCATTGTATAACTCCCACATGATCACCCACCTCCTAAAAAAGATGCCTGAACTGCATACAAGGAAACAATAGACCACAAAAAATATACCTTCCAAAAATTGAAATTTTGGTGACCAAACCTACCAGAAGAAGTTTTTCAGATCATAAAAAACAGTCCAGAGATTCTGCACACTTCCTTTCACAGCAACCAATTTTCTACACAAAGAACACTCGAATTTCTTCTCCTGGCTCTGGTTGGCAGCCAGGGCTGCTTCCTATGGTTCCAAAAGATAGGCCATTTTCCGTCCTCGTCTCAAGAGCTATAATAATAAAAGAGAAGTGCTAGACATTTTCTGGCTCATTGCCGGCTTGCTCTTCCTCTCCATGAATCTGGCAAGTTGTGTCACCAACCAAGTAGAATAGAACTCTAGAAACAATCTGTTGTAACCTGGGGTTGTTATAATGCATCCTCTTGATAGTTTCTCAGTTCCCTGCCGCTCAGCCATTGTGAGTGTGATGTAATGGAATGTTGATAAGTGCCTGTAAGAGTGTCAGTTGTAGAGAATTTGCTGAACAGTATGGATACTGCTCCTGGTAGGGCATTTATACATAACCTGTAACCTAAGAGACATCCTCTTCGATAGATCTACATTTTGTAGCCTACTTAAAGAGGTTATCTTAATTACAATACAATGTTCTCCTCGAGAACTTCTTTTTGGATTCTGTTGTCTGCATAGTACTCATCATTAAAAATGTTTACACTTGTGTTGTTGCCTTTAATTACATACACATTACACAGCTTAAGCCTCGGTTATAGATGAAAACATTCAAACAACGATCATACGATAAAAGTGCATTATACCAAATCAATGATCAATATTCCTTCCTCAACATCAATGAGCATCTCATCAAATTAATCATGGGCGTAACAGGTCTCGGGGCTCTCAAGTCGTTGCATCGGTTTTGCCTATGTAATGAATAAAGTGCCGTTTTCATTAATCATTGCCGGGAGAAGGAAACAGCTGCCTGAGAGATAACACTGGAGTGGAAAGGATGTGGTACAGTGGCTAGAGGTGCTGACTCCAGCGCTGGGGATTCTGGTTCATGTCTTGGCAGCCCACAACATCCTGCGATTCTATGCAAATCATTAATCTCTCTGGGTGATAAATTGTTATATAAATATGCTGGAATCCTTAAAGGAAAAACTTTATGAAAATATAGTTTCACCAAAGTTGATGTTAACAGTATTTCGGCAGCGGGAAACTGATAAGAGAAGCAGAGGAGGAACAAGCATTGGTAAATGCAGGAAAATATGCTACAGCCAATAAAAATGGAGGAAAGGTAAGTGGCACGCACAGGAACCAATAAGAAGCCAGGAAAGAGAGAAGGAGGGACGTAAGTCCCTTTTTAAGTTTATATTAAAAACAATAGATTTCTCAAGCACAGCTCAAGCGCTGTGCAGGCAAAACCTACAAAGCATGTTTGTACCATCTGATATTTGCACTTCATAACACTAAAATGAGAAAATGGTTCTAATAAGTAGTATAAACGATACATGGGAAGATTTGTACACCAATAACCTTAGGTGGAAAATGCCAGTAAACAATGAAAAAGATCAAAACATAGCCTTGTAAGCAAAAATCTATTCCATACATTTGAAATAAAGGATAAATAGGCATCAGGAGCCGGACTTACAATTACAGTCAGCGGAGACTGGCCAGAGTGTCTGGCATACATTTCCTCTCTGCACACATTATGATGCCAATTTAAAAACAACCTTATAACAGGTGTAAGGAATAACACAGAGTATTCACTGGATATGTGTACATTTCAGGGGCTCCCAAATCCTTAGAGATTTTCTACATATATGACAGCCAGGGAATATCATGTACATGGTCCATGTCAAGACAATCAGATAATATCTTCTTTTTCTTTTTCTAATATGTTGAAAAATCCCAAGGCCTTTATGTTCTCTCTTTAAGAAATTCAAAACTGGATGCAAATATGAAACTAAAGGGCATATTGATGAATGTTTCGCGTTGCCAGGGAAGCGCAAGGGCGATGCAAAACCTAAATGGATTTACCAAGACACACAAGGCCTCCTTGCGTGGCCCTGCATGGCTTGATAAATCTAGAGTCACGCAACACAGCGCAAAGCGCTGTGCTATGTTACTCTGGCCCAGGGAGGTGTTCCATGGGTGGGGTGTCGTTGTTTCCACTCACCCACCAATGGATCTTGGCACATTCCAAGATTTATCAACACTCGTAAACCTGGGAATGAAACAAAATGCTATGTCTCCTTCAAGAGAGGCATAACGAGGAGAAATATGTTTATTTCTCCTCGTTCTTTCCTCATTTATCTGTGCTGCATTCTGCAGTACACATAGAAGGAGGAACAAGGCTCGGAGGATTGTTTATGTACAGGAAGTTGTCCCTTCCTTCCCAAAAACAATCCTCCACAGCGCAGGGGTGCCTTCGTTGGTGCTAGACAGCCAAAAGGGTACCACGGCAAGGAAAGGACAGGAGTGCATCGTATTATGTTAAAAACGGAGCATTCCTGCCCTTTCACGCATCAAAGCAAGCCACCTTGCTGCACTGCGTGAAAGCTACATAAATATGCCCCCCAATCTAAATCTACAGAAGACATAATTTCTCCAGCGCCCACTTCACAAATGCCAACAATTGGCCACAGATTGAACAAAGGAAGAAAAAAGGCAAGGGCATTTCACCAGTTATAATCATCTCTGGTAAATCCCTCTGCATCAAAAGTGACTCACTACTTCACCTTGGTCTTTAAGTCAAAGCAATGGCCAGAAATGCTAGCTATATAAGCTAAAGCCTCTCCTTTTGCTCAAGTCCTGTCTTGAGAGCTAAGAGGCTTCTGGAGTTAGACTTCAGTGGTGACGACAGAAAAGACAGATTCTTGTGTGTCTAGGTTCTTTTTTTGTTTTTTTACTGCCCATAAGAAGTACCTGAAGTTGTGTGTTGTGTGTATCGGAGCCATCAGTCCATAGGTAATAAGACTTTGAATGCAGTACAGGAAAGCTGATATACCGTTGCAAAAAAAACATATATCTGTCAATCCCAATGTCAGGGCAAATTTAGATTCCTTGTTCACAAAATAAATATTATTTACTAGATCACCGGCATTGTAAATTAAATAATCACTTTATACAATGACATCCATTCATCCTTTTACCCTGACCTATACACCCTTCTGTCCTGCTACAGTCCTCTCTGTAGCCGCCTTTCTGCTTCCATTAATCTGCTCTTACAATACTCTATTTATCCTTATATCTTCAAACATTCACCCACCTCTCCAAATACATTTACACACACCTTGGCAGGCACAGGCGCATCCTCATGCATGTATCATGTGGAGAAGCGTGGCTCACAGGGCCGGACTGGGAACCGAAACCGGCCCTGGCAAAACTGATAATTATATTAGAATGAATTGTCCGATCCTCTGGAGTTGAGCAGATGTAGGGCTGACTCTACGCGGGTTTCGACAGATCCACTGTCTTCATCAGGAGTTACATCTATACATGTTGTGCTCTAGAGAGAATGATAATATTTAAGAAAGTTTCTTCGGTCCCTCTTACTTTTGATAAGGATCATTTATTGTAATATATAAACTGTGACAACTTTTTGTATATTTTGTGTGACTTCAGTATGTATGGTTTTGTATGATAGAGGTAAGATTGTTGTGCGACTGCGAGAGATGTGCCACTATTTTATGCTTTGATAGGAACTCTTCTTTCTTATATGTGTTTGTCTAAGAAATACTAAACAATGAAACAATATCATTATATAAATAAATAAATGTTGTATCTTTCTAAATCAAGTATGTTCTGGTGTGTCACCATAGCTTTTTCTCTTTAATCATGACCTAAGTAGCGGTCTCTTTGCTTTTTTGAAGTAGCCCTAGCATTCTTTACATAATTGTATTTTCCCTGTCTAGGTGTACTTCGTACCATTTTTAGGGGTCCCCTTTCTTAGCATTGAAACTCCGTAATCCATACATTACTACCCCCCACCCTGCCCCTCCCCCTGCCCACGTCACCGCCCTGCAGTAACTCCTCCTGCCGACCGCTACTGTAATACTGGTACTGCAATCTATAGGTCTGAAGTGGAAAATGTCACTGAAAGATTTAACAGTTTGGCACTAATGGTCTGTGGCAATACATCAGTGCAGGGGCAGTGAAATTCACTCCACATCTGAGAAATCCGGGGGTGCACTATGCTGCTAATATTAAATGCCATGCCTGAGATTGCCCAACTCTTCCTTTTTCAGCCAATTGGTACATAACATCGATGTTAAATGACAGTTGCTCTTAGACTGGGATTTACACGTACTTCCAGACTGTTATGTTTCTTAATTGTCGGTCCGCACTACAGTGCCGTTGACCCAACAGGTAAATAGGGCACTTTTTCTGGTATAATGTTCTGAACCCTTATATTTAAATAAGTGGCTGTCTGCATCACAGAAGGACAGTTTCACCCTTGAATTACCCCTCACTTCGATTTATAAATTTTAAAGGCACTTTTTTGCTTTATACTATGGCCCTTTCAGACTTTAGGAATATTTTGGATTAACTTTATCAAAGCAATCGCATGAAAATGTTGCAGCATACAGCATGTTTGCAGTAAATAATAATTCATGTAATATAGGAAATAGAGTTAAACAATGAACTGGCAGAATTTTACACAGAGTTGCCTAAAGTCAAGCAGCTTTGTTGCATCCTCATTTGCATAGGTTTGCATCCGATCCCTTACCAGGCACATGCAGACACAACAACTTTAGACGGTGTAGGTCAGAGAAGTCGAAATTCCCACCCACCCACTGCACTAACCCATAGCTAAGCATTCAGCCCAAACTGACCACATAGAATCATATACTAATCCATATAATGTAACATAATATGTCCAATGGCTTGGATCACCATACCTAAACAGCAATAACAATATTCTGTTTGTAATTCACCCAAATGTTTATTCAGCATCTCTTGCAGAACTACCCTTGCATCTGTTCTGTATAAAAGATAAATACCATCTAGTAACACAGAATCTTACTGAAGAACTAGATTTTCAACACCTGGGACCATGTCGGAACCACTTTCAGAGGGCCACGGGGCTAGCAGGAGCTACTGGGCCGAACTGTGGTGACTTATGACTATTACTCCTGACATTCTGGGGCCTGTCCTACTATGGATCCTGAGCAACTGGGCCAAATACCCCTTCAGCAGTCGACTCTCAATAGTAGTGCGAGTCGAGCCGTCAAGTCTTCTCAAGGGGGGCTGTGAGGAGGAATTAGATACGGGGGTGGACACAGGCTCACAACTCAACATGCATTAAATAGCAACAGTAAATGATTGTCCAGTTAAATGGAACACAGAATCTTCCATGTATTGTACCATTAGCAAGCCCAAATACACCCAGCATATGCATACTACACACACACACTGCACAGCGCTACCTACCAACTTGATGTAGGCCAAGGGTGAGTTAAGCCTAATGCAGTGGAACTTTACATAAGTGAGTCTATAGGCCCCACTCCAGTAACAGAGATAAAAAGGGGATGTTCAGTTCTAATGATCACCACACAGTATGCTGCCACTACCGCGCTTGTGCTACTTGACTCCTGGCAAAGGCAGTAGCTTTCCACTACTATGTGGGTAGTGATTTGGGCACCACTCCTGGTTCAACAAGACCACAATCCGTGAGTCAGGCCTATGTTATAGTGCACATGCATGATCCATGTTTGCCCGTGACAACAAAAATCAGCCCCAGGAATCCAGACATCATTGCAGCAGGGGCGCTCAGGGCAGGGGTGCATGTCTGTCACCATGCAAGGGACTTTTTGGTCCCAACAGACCACCATCTCACCATTGGACCATAAAGATTCGAAATCGCACTAATTATGGGAACCCGCTGTTGGAGTATACATGGCGTTTCCATTCCAGGATACTAAACTTCCCATCATTACGGTTATGTTTTCCGGAAGCACACAATTCCACTGCAAGTTATGGGTGAGTGAAAGAGAATGCACAATTCAATAGAGCCACCATGTAGTGAATCGCGTCTTGGAACTGTCCAAACTCCTGAAAAAACTCTTGTTTAGTGGAACAAAGTGGTCTCAGCTAGTACACAGGCAGCCCTTTGATTTGTTACTCAGAAAGGAGCTAGAGGAAATTTCAAACAGTGATAACAAGCTTTAGAATTTGACCCTGTAGCGAATCACAGCATCTTGTAGGGAACTTATTCTGGTTGTCTGGAGATTAACTCGGTCAGCGCTACTTGTAATCCATATTTACGCTGTCACGTAATCCGCAATCCTGTAAATTACCACTGTCACATGCTGCACAATCTCACACAATATCACTAAGCTACTTGGAACAAATCCACAGACATATAAAACATTGTTGCTTATTAAACGAAATCATAATTTGGTTTCTCTGCTTTAATGTAAGTATTTCAATTTGTGAAATTGTGTAAAAAAAATCTCAGTAGTATTTTAGCATGTAACAGATGATTGGGATTGCACCCAGCTTTAGGGAATGGGGCAATGAAGAGCCCATTATAAAAACAAAACAATGCAGACATTACAAACAGACCAGCATAGCGCGTGTCCATGAGGTAAGAGTTTGTTGTATGCTGTTCTCCTCAAGAGTTTATCAGCCGTGGAAGACATGTACAGCACAGCTAAACGATACTATAGAACGAGTACAAATCACAAATCGTGCCATCTGACTTTGGGGTCATTATAAACACATCAAATGAAGACACTCTGCCACATCCACTCTCACCACGCCTACACACACCAGCAATCCACACAAAATAGGAAAGAGTAGTAAAGACTTGCACACTTCGAGCCTGAAAAGAGCTTATGCTTGTGGAATAGATCGCACACGTGACATGGTGGTAGGGTGGGGGGGGGGGGGGGGGGGGCTCAAGACCGCACACCAAAGCGAAACACCATGCAGGCACAAACTCGAGACCCTCCAACTCACAAATGAGGTTCTATGGCAAGTCATAAGACGCCTCTCTCCCGCCCACCCCCTGCACACAACCACAGGAGAACCCATACATCCAACCTAACATGACACTCACCATACTGGGCAGGGCATACCCTCTGTGGGCCAATCGACAACAGCAGCATTTGTGTCTGCATCTAGTTGCACTAAGGAGCCATGCCATTGGTCTATGTCCACTATACAAAACAGAGTTACATAACATAAGGGGAAGTGGGCTTTAAGGGATGTTTTGCTGGCAGGTTGAGAGGTAAAATGTAATTGGTGAAAGTGGAACGAGTTCCAGTTATAGCCCTGCTGGTGGCAAACGGCAGCGGTCATAAAGCGGCACAGTGTATTTTGTCCGTTATTGATCTGCCTAAGGACGGGATGTTTGGCTGGTAAAGAGTCTTCTTAAATTTGGGTGTGGGTCACTGCTGAGATCTAGGCAACACATCTGAATGGGTCCATGTCTTCTGTTGGGAACCAGAGTGAATGGTGTGGGAATGAGCAGGTGGGGGAAGATCCGGAGCAGTTCAACAGCGTCCTTGAGAGGACGGTAATACTTTATATGTGGATGATTTGAAGAAATAGTGTATGGAGCTTTCAGGACGAGGAGGGGGCTACATTAGTTGATATTGATGAAGTCCATTGTGGTAAGCACGGTTTTGGCAGACAGCTGTGTGTGGCAAGATCAGATATTTCAGGTTTTGAGGATCTGGAAACAGCAGCTTCTCTAGCCATAAAGGTTAGGAAAGCAGGTGGACACATATGACTATTAGAGTGGAAATAGAGGTTTCTGTCTGAGGGGTTAAGGCACACTTTATTTGGGGTGATAGTCTGCGAGAGTGGTGGGAATGAGTATAGTAGCTGAGAAAGCAGTGAAATAAAGTATCTTTTGGCCGAGGTGATGAGGGATTAGGCAATAGGTAACTTGCTGTTGGAGGTGTGAGGATAACATTGAAGTTGGTTAAAAGGTGGTTGAAAATGCTCAAGGAGCAAGTGAGGTCATAAAAAACAGTGGCATAGAGAAGACGTGGATGTAGAAGGCATAGAGGTCCTTAAAAGATTGGAATGGCCTAATGTCCGTATAGGATGAAACTGCACAGTATTTTCAAGGGATTCAGAATCGTAGTGAATGAGATATATAACAAAACGCTAGGTTAACCCCTTCGATGCTCATGACGGAACGGTTCCGTCATGAGCGTCGGTTGAGCTGTGCTCATGACGGAACCGTTCCGTCATGAGCGGGTAGGCTCATTAGAACCTTCAGCACAGCACAGGAATCTGCGCCGCGCTGAAGGTGTTAAAAAGCCATGAACCTCAGGCACTGGGCCAGTTAGCAGCTTTTGCACCTGTGTTTGGTGGCACCTCCGCTGCATAAATGGTGTGCATACTGCGAGTGCATGAAGAAGATGGAAACTCTACGATCTCATGATGTCTTTAAATCAATGCCCCAATGTGTGCTGCAAACCAGAGTGATTTGCATATGGCCATGTCTGAACTGGGGTGGCTTGGTGAGCAAAATACTGATGGATTAAACCCGGATCTGTGACTGGGGGTGAATGTTTTTGCCATTGTGCAACATTCCGTCCATAATCTTGTGTGTTTTGCTGCAAACCAGGAGGGAGCCGCTGCCTTTAGATGCAAAGGTCTATCACGAAGAATCCTCGTCTGTCTGTATTGTGTATAAAAAAGACAGAAATAGAAAGCTGCTCTTTCAATGCTACTGGGGTGCGTGCTGCTGAACTCGCATTTCTTTCCCGCTGAACTCGGCCAGTCTGCTGCTATGTGGCTCTTGGGCCTCATTTCCGCCATCCGTCCTCAGTAATGAGGCAGTAGAGGACTCCTCGGTCAGTGCAGGTCCGATCTGCCTCGAGAAGGGCCTCTCTGCGTCAGACCCTGACATTTCCTGAGCCTCAGATCTACTGAAGCCGCTGCTGCTACACGGCCCTCCGAAGGGGGCTCTGACCTTCAGCTTCTGGGAGGGCTGAATGCTACAGCGACTGCCGGATGTCTGTGGGGGTCTTGGATAACCTGACAGGAGTCAGCCCCACTGTCCTCTGCTGACCATTTAGAGCAGCGAGAGTCCGATGCAGGCCGCCGGAAGGGAGGGTACGGGGGTACAGAGCGAGGGAGCGACACAGCCCCCCCACCACCCTGGGCTGATCTGACAAAGAGGGAGGATAAAAACCCGAACCAGTGTGAGAGGAAATACAAGGGGGGCCAATAGGCCCCCACGCAAGCATGGCGGGGCCCGGCCCCTCCCACACCCCGTCCCTTTCGGGGCCGCTTGCCCCGCCCCCTCGCCCCGGAGGTACTGGTGTGCTTCCGGGGCGAGGGGGCGGGGTCGCGGCGGCGAAAGGGTTAAAAGCCTGCGGAGCGCGGGAAGCGGCCTCTTTGTGCCCGCGCTCCCAGGCTCGCTCCTCGCCCCACCGTGGGGCCGTGTAATTTTCTCTTTGTTGTATTTCAGGTGTACGACGCGCTGTGAACCCCTAGCTGCGGAGAACAGTTTGCGGTGCAGGACTGCGTTTTGCTGCCCCCGACGCGCTGTGGATCCCTAGCTGCGGAGGAAGGATCGGTAGAGGACTGCTCTCGGCGAGCTCGGGGATCCTCAGGACGACGCATAACGGAGCCGGCACAGGGAGTGCAGTAACAGGGAGAGCGGCACAGGGAGAGCGGACACGAGGGAGCATCAGACCGTCGATCGTCAGGTGCAGCGCTCGAGTGACACCGGAGCACAAGGTATTTGTCGGGGCGGGCGGGCGGCCAGTCACCTACGATCGGTGCTAGAAAGTTAGGTGGGCCCTCACCGGTAAGCCAGCAAGGAGGGCGCATCAGGTAGCGGGACGTGAGCACGTGTAGTGTATGCCGGCCAAATTGTGTTGAAAGCGCTGTGTAAACGGAGGCTAAACGCGCTCTAATTTTAACCTGACTGTCTGCCGTCTACATTGTTTCATAAGCGCTGTGCAAACTGAGGGTAAACGCGCTCGATTTTGGTAAACGCGCTCGATTTTTATAACTTGCTTGGTGCCTTTTGAGAGCATTATTGAAGCGCCGTGTGATTGTGTGGACTCGCATGACCTGCCTTGGGTGAAGCTTACGCTGGGGTTTAACGCGAGGCAAAGCAGGGACAGCTGGGGCACAAGGTGGATGGGAGACCAGAGAGCGTCTGGCTAGAGGGAGACGTTTTTTACGGTTTAATAACGTGCTGTTTAAGATAAAAACATTGAATGTGATTCACTCTGTCAATAGGCGAAATTGAGTGGGGTTTTTTAACTAACAGATATTGAAAGTTTATTAGAGGGCTATTCAACTGTTTAGTTGCATGCTAATGAATTACAGGGGAAAGGAGGAGATATCCTTTCAGTGTGGCGGGAAACGTCTCAATATTAACAAATATTACAAGGAGCAAGATTTAAATTATTTGGGTGTTATTTAACTGTGGTAGTGGCATTTTACTGAGTTACATGTGAAAGTAGTATACACCTCTTGGAACTGTTGGGGGTTAAACAGGTAATTGCAAGTTTATTGTGTGTGATCAAAAGAGGCACTTCTGAAGTATTTTGGGTTAACATTTCTCAATACAAAGTGCCCTTAAGCGAAGCAGTTAAGATTGGTTGGGATGCTGACAAGGGTGCTCTGATTGCTTGTATTGCTTGCTTTACTGGGTGATAACGTACTTTCTAATTTCAGGGAAGCAAGCCTAGGACCTAGGTCCGCGTGATCCAGCCCGGGCACCTTCAACTGGGTCAGGTACGGAGCACGGTGTGCTCATCAATATGTCTCAAAAAAGGGGCCATGCGAATGTGGGGCTAATGTTCCAAAAAATGATGCGCAGAATGTCTGCAATGGATAAACGGTGGGGGAAGTTTGATAAATTGAATAAGACTGTGGCGGAGTTGGGGGCTAAGGTGGATGCCCAGGCCGGCCCGTCTGGTAGACCAAGGCGGACGATAGTACCGCCCAAGCCAAGGGGCGTCTTTGTGACACCACCCAGGCGGGCAAGAAATAAGAGGGTGGGGGGTCAGCCACAGGGTACTACCCCCAGTTTACCTCCTGTTGCACCAATCCCGCCACCCCAGGTACTCCTTGTTGTCCCAATCCCGCCACCCCAGGTCCCGTTGGCCGTCCCAGGCCCGGTGCCACAGATACCAGTGGCAATACCGAGTGTGCCAGTAATTCCGGTGGCAGCACCAGCGCCACCCGCCGTGCCACCTCATGCTCCGATGCCCCTAGGTGCGGCCCCTACTCCCATCCCCGCGGCGGGGCCAATGCCAATAGACCTGGCAGCTCAGGTGGCGGCTATTCTCCCATGGTTAGGGGGGGTGCGTTGCCGGTCAATACAGCCCTTACACCGGAGCAACAAACATTGGTGACTCAGATATTGTTGGCTAGTGGTAGGGGCGCCACGCCGCCTGCACCAGTTTCTCCCCAAACAGGTACAGCGAATGATGGAGGCGGTGCCAAGGCCGCGGAAGCAACGTTACCCGATAACAATGGTAAGGAGATTGCACAGCCACTGCTGGGCAAGGGAACATTGCCCTCTAGGGGAGAGTGCTTAGCACAGCATGTGTCACAAAGTGTGAAGGAAATGATATGGGCTGACAAGTATGTCAATATTTTTTCACTGCTGGTTGATAACAGGGAATGGGAATATGCTAAATCACAGAAGGATATGTTGTTGCCCAGTGAATGGAGAGCGAAGTTGTACAAATTCAGGGTGGAGGAAAACATCATCAACTGGGTGAGGGCTTTTGCAGTGTACGGCGCGGTAATGGGCGAACGCTTTAAGGGAATGCAACCTGCCATGAACTGCTATCAGAGTAGAATAACAATGTACCATGAGAATCATGCAGGGGATGTATGGAAGGAATATGATATCGCTTTCAGAAAATCCAAGGAATTTAATAAAACTTTGTCTTGGGACACGGTGGATTCTATCTCATGGCACAACCAATTCGAGAAGGGTCAAGGGGCAAGCACTAGCGCTGCTGCGAATAAAAGTTATTCTCCCAGGCCGCAGCAGCCATTCCAACAGCCCTTTCGATCAGCACCAGGTGGGGAAACGGCCCAAAAACAGAGAACAAATGGAGGGGCGAAGGGGGTATGTTGGGATTTCAACAGGCGGACATGTCACAGGGCACCAGGTACCTGTAAGTTCAGGCACGCGTGCAGCATATGTGGGCACCATTCCCACCCAGAAA
This sequence comes from Lissotriton helveticus, assembly GCF_964261635.1. Lineage (NCBI taxonomy): Eukaryota > Metazoa > Chordata > Amphibia > Caudata > Salamandridae > Lissotriton > Lissotriton helveticus. The sequence goes on from NC_136061.1 coordinate 1,176,595,775, forward strand.
CAACATGCCGCAATAAGAACAGTGGTTCAGGAAACAGGGGTAGGAAGAAACCTGAATAGTAAGATTCACCCCTTAATAGCGCATTCACCCATTCAGTTGTCAGCTTTGATCCCCTGGCTGAACAGGTACCCCAATCACACTTCTGCCAGGCTATTGCAAGAGGGTTTCACACATGGTTTTAGAATTCCTGCTGGGGGGTATGTCGGGAGACCACAGTGTAGAAATCAGCTATCAGTCCTTGCCAATCCAACACTGGTGTCAACAAAAATAGGTAAAGAAGTGCGTTTGGGTAGGGTAGCGGGACCATTTCACGTCATTCCCACGCAGAATTTTGTGTGCTCTCCTCTAGGGGTGGTGCCTAAGAAGGAACAAGGGGAATTTAGGCTCATCCACAACTTGTCCGCACCAAGGGGGACATCATTGAATGATGCTATTGATGATTCAATTTGCTCTGTGAAGTATGCGTCCTTCGATCAGGCAGCGGACATGCTGAGGAGTTTGGGCGCAGGAACACTGATGGCTAAGTCAGACATTGAGTCAGCCTTTAGACTACTCCCGGTTCACCCAGAGGACCAGCACCTGCTAGGTTTCTCCTTCAAGGGGAAGTACTACATGGATAAGTGTATGCCCATGGGTTGTTCAATTTCATGTGCATATTTTGAACAGTTCAGCTCATTTTTGGAATGGGCTTTAAGACAGCGTACGGGTCACCAGTGGGTTATGCACTACCTGGATGACTTTCTTTTTCTGGGTCCGGCGGGTTCACGGGAGTGTGCGTCAGCATTGCAGGAATTTTGCGTGCTCATGCGCTCTTTCGGGGTCCCGTTGGCGCAGGGGAAGACGGTTGGACCTGTAACATGCCTCGAATTTTTAGGCATTGAGCTGGATTCTGTTGAGGGTTGTTTTAGATTACCAGTAGATAAGATCCTGAAATTCAAACAGACTCTAGGTCTGTGCTTGCAAGCGAAGAAAGTGAACTTGGGACTGTTGCAGCAGACAGTGGGGCAGCAGAATTTTGCGTTGAGAGTAATTCCTATGGCTCGCCCCTTTTCACGCTCAATTGCACAGGCCATGAGGGGTCTTCGTGAAAAACATCACCGGACACGGCTATCTGCTGAGGTGCGCCAGGACATGCGGATAGGGATTGCATTCCTGGCGGATTTCAATGGCAGAGTGCTGTGGGGTGCACCCACGGTGTCCTCGCAGGACATTGGTTTATGGACCGATGCGGCAGGCAGTGTTGGGTTTGGTGCCATCCTTGGCAAGAAATGGGTGGCACAGAAGTGGCCCGCCTGGTGGGAGGAGAGCGGGCTGACGGTGAACATTGGTTTCCTCGAGCTCTTCCCAATCTGGGTGGCACTGAAAGTCTGGCCCAAGGAGTTGGCCAACAGATCGGTAATATTCTGGTCAGACAATATGTCAGTGGTTGAATGCATCAACCAGCAAGCTGCAAGGTGTCCATTCATTTTACGCTTGATCAAAGAGATTGTGCTGTGTTGCATGACAGGGAATGTACTTTTCAGAGCGAAACATGTCCCAGGGGTGTTAAACAATGCAGCTGATGCCCTTTCTCGCTTTAAGATGCAGGTGTTCAGGGATCACTTGCCGGAGGCGGAGGCAACGCCGGCTCACTTCCCGGCGATTCTTTGGCAAATTGGTGCCCCCAACTACATGACCTCGTGGCAGCCAGCCTAGCACCCAAGACCAGGACGGCATACGAAGGGGCGTTCAGGTCTTACTGTCACTTTCTGGGACAGGGCTGGGAGAGTAGGTGGACTATGGAGGCTAGCTTCAATGGGTACTTAGGTAACTTACACAGGGAAGGGCGCACGGTGGCGACAGCCAACAGGCACAAGGCCGCTATCTCCTTTTTCGCACGGGCTAAAGGGGGCAGGGACCCTACGAACAGCTTCCAGGCCCAGAAGGCATTAAAAGGATGGCGGCGCATGCAGCCCCCCTCCACAGATGCTAGGAAACCTATAGGTTTTTAACGTCTATCAGCTGTTCTCCTCGCACTACCGGACACATGTAGCTCTACGTCTGAGGTGGGCCTCTTTAAAGCTGCTTTCTCTTTAGCCTTCTATGGGGCATTCAGGGTAGGTGAACTCGTGGCGGCCAACAAAGGGGATAGGATAGGCGGCCTTCAGCTGCGGGATATCAGCATAAAGGGCGACACTATGTGGATCAGCATCAGGAAATCTAAAACTGATCAGGATGCTAGGGGCCAAAGCCTGGCGTTGCATCGGGCAAGGAACAATCCCTGCTGCCCAGTGACACATGTGGAGGAACTGTTAAGACAGCGGGCACAGGAGTGTGTGGGGTCACTGCTAATGCATGGGGATGGGACTCCTTTGACCAGATTTCAGTTCCAGAGGGTACTAGCCATGAGCATGGCAAAAGCTGGTTATAACCACAAAGAGTTTGGGACACACTCCTTCCGGATAGGGGCAGCCACGGAAGCAACAGCCAGGGGTTTGACCACAACTAGTGTGCAAAGAATTGGGAGATGGTCCTCAAGCGCGTATAAACGCTACGTGCGGTTGCACATGTTGTGAGAGCTGCCGCCATGTTGAATATTGCTAATACCTGCTGTTTTTCTGGTTATTTACAGTTTCACGGGCCTGTGACGCAGGACGGAAACTATCCATGGATCATCAAGGCAACTTAACTACATCATGGAGGAACCAGGAGGACAGACAGAAGACAGTGGTCATCTGGGTAGTGGGGCATTCATATGTCAAGCGTGCTAACCAAATTTTTCTTGCAGGTTCAGGCAAACAGAGGGTGGAAAGTAGGGGGTGCAAGGTCTCCTTCCATGGCAGGGGGGGGCTCCGCCTCAATCAGTTCAGGGACTATATGTCGGACTTACTAGCACGACATACTACACCTCCCTCGGCGGTAATACTTCATTTAGGGGGGAATGATCTGGCAGGTCTGGGCAGAAGGGTCCTCCTTGAAGAAATTATATCTGCAGCGGGTTGGCTAGCAAAGCGGTTACCAGGTAGTGTTGTAGTATGGTCACAACTGATACCAAGAATGCAATGGAGGGGGGGAAACTCAGTCAGCGCGTTGAATAGCTCGTTAAAGAGGGTCAACAACAAGCTGGACAAGTTATTTAGGACTCCGGTCTTACAGACCATCCCTCATGGTTGCATTTGGGGGGAGCACTTCTACCTGCGGGACGGGGTTCACTTAACAGAGGAGGGGAATGCCCTTTTTATAAGAAACATCCTGGCATGGGTGGAAGTTTTTGCAGGGAGAGTATGACCTTTCTAGAAGGGGGGTGTTCTGGGGGGGGGGGGCCAGATAGTCGGTTAACTACCTGGCCTGTGGCGGTAAGGTCATTAATCGGTGAGCAGCATTTTAAGGTCCTTACGGGGGGGCGGACCCATTCACGAAAGGGGCCGCCCGCGGGAGGGGCCATTGGTCTCTCTCAGAACTTCAGGGGCAGGATATGATCTCCAGTAATTTAAAGGGTGCGGGGGAGGGAGTCTACGCTTTCCTCAGGCTGGTAGCCACCCCTCACAACACTATGACGTCACTAAGGTGCGCGAGTGTCTGGGCCCTCCTGTTATGGTTAAATGGAGTTCAGGGAGCGCACGTGGGTGTAACGTGCCCTGGGTTGCGCATGCGCATCTTCAACGTGAGAGCGCAGCTGTAAAAGGATCTGACACCGGTTGGCGACCTTGCCGTAGGACTTTATTAAAATATTAGAATGCAGTTTAATTTTCAGGATGATTAGATTACGTTAGGAAACACGCTGTACTAGCTATTTGTTAAGGTTAGCCCATCATACCATGTCGAAACGGATGTCAATCTAATCTTCTGAAAAGTGTGCATTTTAATAATTGTCAGAAATATTTATTTGATTAAAATTTTTGATTTGTTTTTATATTTTAATAAATACGGCCAGGGGGGGGGCCCCGTACCCCCCCTTGACTTCCAAAGACCCCCATGTGTTGACTGGTTGAATTGGGTAATTCAGTCGGTATTCAAGGGGGGAGGTGGCCGGCAGTCCAAGACCATGATACAAGGGGGGGCCAATAGGCCCCCACGCAAGCATGGCGGGGCCCGGACCCTCCCACACCCCGTCCCTTTCGGGGCCGCTTGCCCCGCCCCCTCGCCCCGGAGGTACTGGTGTGCTTCCGGGGCGAGGGGGCGGGGTCGCGGCGGCGAAAGGGTTAAAAGCCTGGGGAGCGCGGGAAGCGGCCTCTTTGTGCCCGCGCTCCCAGGCTCGTTCCTCGCCCCACCGTGGGGCCGTGTAATTTTCCCCACCCTCCATCCCTTATTAGCAGACCTTGGGGCTTGGCAAATGGTAAGTATCAGGTTTGTCAATGTGCCGGAATATAGGTGTAAGGGGGGGCTTGATCCAGTAGGCCTTGAATTTCCTGTTTACTGGAAGGTAGAACAGATTTAAACTTTTGGTGCAGTGCCGTGATATTTAACTAATTCTTTCCTTAGGCCCTTTTTCCCGCTTACAGGAGCAACTGTATATGTAGATGTTTTGTGCTTTGCTGTGTATTGACAATTTTATCCTTAGGCCTTTTTTCCTTTTAGAATAGCAATGTCGTATTTATTATGTGTGTCTGGCGGTAAGGTCATTAATCGGTGAGCAGCATTTTAAGGTCCTTACGGGGGGGCGGACCCATTCACGAAAGGGGCCGCCCGCGGGAGGGGCCATTGGTCTCTCTCAGAACTTCAGGGGCAGGATATGATCTCCAGTAATTTAAAGGGTGCGGGGGAGGGAGTCTACGCTTTCCTCAGGCTGGTAGCCACCCCTCACAACACTATGACGTCACTAAGGTGCGCGAGTGTCTGGGCCCTCCTGTTATGGTTAAATGGAGTTCAGGGAGCGCACGTGGGTGTAACGTGCCCTGGGTTGCGCATGCGCATCTTCAACGTGAGAGCGCAGCTGTAAAAGGATCTGACACCGGTTGGCGACCTTGCCGTAGGACTTTATTAAAATATTAGAATGCAGTTTAATTTTCAGGATGATTAGATTACGTTAGGAAACACGCTGTACTAGCTATTTGTTAAGGTTAGCCCATCATACCATGTCGAAACGGATGTCAATCTAATCTTCTGAAAAGTGTGCATTTTAATAATTGTCAGAAATGTTTATTTGATTAAAATTTTTGATTTGTTTTTATATTTTAATAAATACGGCCAGGGGGGGGGGCCCGTACCCCCCCTTGACTTCCAAAGACCCCCATGTGTTGACTGGTTGAATTGGGTAATTCAGTCGGTATTCAAGGGGGGAGGTGGCCGGCAGTCCAAGACCATGATGCAGGGGTAAGGGGGAGTTGGAAAGATAGGGACAGTTGGAAATAAAGGGAGGACTAAAAAGAGCAAAGGTTAGGATAGAAATGAAAGGTGTTCGAAGGAAAAGAAAGGGCAACATAATTGTGTAGGGAAAGTTAGTCACAGTATGGATAGAACTTAATTGGAGCACAAAAACAAAGTGACAGAGTTCCCAAACAATGGAAACCGTCTTCCTGCAAGACAGTTATGTGCATATCTGGAAAATGGCAAATTATAAAAGCGTTGACTTTGAAATTAGTTCTAACATTCCTTTGTTCACATATAACCTGAAGGCACACGGACCAGTTGCTGACACCCCTCACTTGTGACTGGCACAGGGGCGTAGCTTCAGGGGGGTGTTACGGGTGTTACACCCCCCCTAATAAATGAATTTCCTAACGATAAGTTGGGTACAGGGACTTTCAGTCAGGTATAGTGGGGTGTCTGTCGGATTTTACCTGGGATTTTTGCATGCACACACTGACAAAAACGTGCCACACACTTATCTCTGACTCCTTAAAACCGTGATTATTTTACAAAATATTAGGTTTCTCTCACTTAGTACTCCTACCAATTTGCATTCGTCTCTCTTTCCACTGCGCATTTACCCCCTCCCATGTGCTCTGCTTGTTGCATAATGTATTTTAACAATATACGCCAGCCTGATTGTTGGAAAATCTGAATCTCACTCCCCCCTCCCCAATCTTACTTGCAAAGCCACGCCCCTACGTCATTGGAGACTTCAGGCAGTGCACCCTCCCAACAGTATACAGACTACGTTACTTGACTGACACTGCCCATGCTTTACCGGCGGCACAGGCCCCCCCCCTGCCATGAAAACCCTAATTTCCCTTAGGCCTCTGGTATCTGAATAGAGAGCTAAATCACTGGACACCATGTCCATCTTTCTGCAAAAGGTAACAAAAACACAGCAAAACATACCAATTGTAACAATGTGTTTTTTAGGAGTGGAAATGTAGAGGGCACCTGGTGATTCTTTTGCTACCTGCTGGCTATTAAATATCCATTTTAGAAAGTGGATCTAAAACGTCATCAGTGGGAAGACGCCTTTTTAATTTTGCAATATTTCTTATGACTTTTATCGGAGTACATTTCGTCTACCTAGATAGATGCGTCATAAAGTACTTTTGGAATCTAGCTTAAATAGCGTTTGCTACAGACTATGCACATACAGTGAATGAAATTAGGCATTGGGAGAGTAGTACGTTTGAACAAAATCAAGTTACTGGCATTATTTAGTAAAGGAAATGCAGACACCACTATTTTTCAGCGCTATTTGTTCAACAAAGGTGATTTGTATTTTGTTGAAAGCGAAGTATCCATTTTCCTTCCCCCACCCACAGGAGGGTGGGCTTATGTCCCCTTCTTTACCTAATTAATCTTCTTTGTGGCCTTCTTATCGTCTCATGTCTAGCACGTCTGGAAAACAAGACAATCCACTCGGCAGTGTCATAAAATAACCAAGCCAGATATCAATCAGACGGCCTCTGTGTGAGTTTAATAGGCACGTGTGGACAGGAAATATGTACGTGTTATTTCTGGCCATAAAACCACATGCAGCATGCTTTTTGAGGAAAAAGAAAGGGGAGATGCCTGGGAATTAACTTGAGCTTCGGGGATATCACCTTTCTATGTAGATCTTCGTATACTCCTGTGCAGATGACACAGCATCATTTGTTTTCCTTCTTGTAGGAAATCGGTTTTTCTGAGGGGTCAGGCCTTATTTTACACCTTTTGCTGTACCGTATATTATTCACTGGTGTTAGACCTCTGTGCACTTTTAACGCTGCTAGCCAGTGGTAAAGTGCCCTTCCTCCCCCTTTAAACATGGATGAGTTAGCATATTCTCAATTGGCAGATTTAATTTGCATGTACATTCTTAGTATATACAGTGACAATGTTAAACATGGCTTCAGGCCTGCCATTATAGCTGGACTGTAGCAGTGTAAAAACTGCAGTTAAACCTGGCAGAAAAAAACATTTTTGGTAGGTCAAACCCTCACTTTTAAATATTAATAAGTCACCTCCATGTAGACCTGGTAGTCCACAAAGCAAGGTGCATGGTATTTAGAAGTAGGAAATACAGACATTTAATCTTAACAGTGACTAGCACCCTAAACCTAATTTCACTGTGGTGGGCCTAGCTGTCCTATTTAGAAACCCAAAGTACAGATTAAAATCCTACTACTCTATCGCTGGATTAGGATTAGCTAGAAAAATAATTAAACAGCTATTTTTAATACCTATCAAAAATCCAATTCAATTGTGAAGTTGGGTTTTTAATACAAATTAAGGAAAAATTACTTTTAGAAAATTACCTTTTGCCTGAGTAATGTTCGTGTGGGCTAAAAGTGCATTTGCTTCCGCTTCTGCCAGCCAAAAATTATCATTTGAAAGGGTGTCAAGTACCTCCCAGGAGTAAACCATAGATTGACCTGAATGGGCAGAGATAACTTTTCTTGAACTACCAGAATCAGCAGGACTGGGGCTGTGAGCATACTTTTTGACATTACATTGCCAAATCCTGCTTGAAAGGCCTGCTGGGGTTTTACATAAAACACTGGTCTCCAGTGCTGGTTGCAAGAATCTGGATTTTTGAGCCTGAGGGGGAAAATTAGACCCCGAGTGAGACCAAACCAGAGGACAGACTAAATCAGTTGACTTAGTACAGGATTCTAGATGATGTCTATGGGGCCCACGAGGAGCTCCTCAAGGACGTGTCCTGTCAGCCATCTTGTGTGGCCACGCCCCCCCCACCTTTTGACTAGTTATCTTTTCTCTCCCTGAAGTTCCCGGAGGCTAAATTAGCATTTGCTCTCCCATTTCTGCCAGCCAGTAATTAGCATTCAAATAGGTATGAAAAATCAGCAAAGTGCCTTGCAAGAGCAAACAGACTGACCTGACTGGGCAGAGATGACTCATGTGCATCCCAGAATCTGCAGAGTGGTAGGTGTGGGGATCATTTGTGACATTACAGTGTCAAATCCCACTTGAATAGCAAATCCTGCTTGACAGGTCTTCTGGGTTTTACATATAACGTTGGGGGTGTACATTCACTGTCTGGTTGCTGGAAAGTACTACTTTTGTTCTACCATACTTCTGTCCCTGAATTTATTGTGGGTACAGAGACTGTCCCAAACTGTATGTTAGTGTTAGATGTGAGAAGACCATAGTACACTCCCACCGCAAGTACCGAGCCCTCAGATGTCATGTCTATTGTGGCCAAGGACTTTTACCATCTTAAAAGTGGCTAGGGTTGGTTCTGAGATCTTTTACCTCATTGGCTAGGGAATGCCCAGTAAACATCCCCACTCACTAGTTCAAGCCAGGCATACATGTGACACCACCAGGCACATACTTCAGATGTCATGTCTATTGTGGCCAAGGACTTTTACCATCTTAAAAGTGGCTAGGGTTGGTTCCGAGATCTTTTACCTCATTGGCTAGGGAATGCCCAGTAAACATCCCCACTCACTAGTTCAAGCCAGGCATACATGTGACACCACCAGGCATATACTTCAGAATGCTCCGGGGTGAGAGAAAGATCAGAATTGGACAAGACCTACTGTCTACAACCTGAGAAGAGCCCTGAAGATCTGGACCCTTTCGCTGTTGTACCCAGGACAAAACAGTAGACTCCAAGGTTCATAAGGCTGACCTCCTGTTAAAGTTACTTGGACACAATAAGCTTTTCCCTGGAACTATCTAACTGACCAGTGGCAACCAAAACCTACACTTTGCATCTGCCAGACATCCTGTGAGTCTCTAAGTGCATCCCCTGAGGTCACAATAAGCTTTTCCCTACAACTATCTAACTGACCAGTGGCAACCGGAACCTACACTTTGCGTATGCCAGACATCCTGTGAGTCCCTAAATGCATCCACAGAGGTCCTTTGTGGGCTTTGGAAGGGTACTTCTGTGGTGGATTGGGAGTTAAAGGACTAAGTCAGAAGAAAAAATCTTTGACCAGGAGGAACCCAGTTGGTGTATCTCTCCATTGTGGTCAGTGTCTAACTTTCGATCTACTGTGACCATTGACTATCTTTTCTACTTTATGCTTCATGGTGGTATTCTAACATAAAACTTAAAACATTCTTAGCTCCAGTTCCCCATATAGGATTTTTGTCATTTTGTTTAGTACATTTTACTCTTATTTTCTATTTTGTTTGGGGATGTTTATTGCTTTGTGTTTCAACTTTATGGCTGGCGTTGGTACTGGTATACTGTCTTTTAGTTAAGCCTGTTCGCTTTGCGCCATAGCTACCAGGGAGTTGAGCTCTGGTTTATCTAGTGGCTATAGTGGTTCACCCTGTCAAGGATTATAATTATTACTTGAGGTGGGAACTTGCAACCCCCCAAATAATAATCCTATTTCTTACACTTATTTTCTCACTTCACCACCAGTCTGTTGTCTCTTACTGCCATTCAACCAGTGGCATAGCTGTTACATGCGTTTGCCGCAGGGTTGGAAAACGCAGATTTCATTGCCAGCACCCCCCCGCTCTTCGGTGTGCCTGCGGTGGCAAAGACAGGGACCGCCACCGGTGGCAGAGTGCCTAGCTACACCACTGTATTCAACACTGTATGACTCAACAGTCTCTCATGTTAGATTCCTCTTAAACTGAGTTCTCTACTATTCTTCCAAATCAGCAACCATCTCTCAAACGGACTCATCCCACTTCCCTCCTTGACACTCTAAAATTCACCTCATACGCCAGTAAATTTGAAGTTATCTTTTTCCACTTATGAAACTAGGTTCATTCCACTACTTAATTTGAGACGGCGGTTTCTAGTGCCTTGCACCAGCACTTTTTCATCAACATCGGTTCTAATGATATCTTGCCACATGATGGTGCTGTTTGTGTAATTTTGTGAGGCACACAGCAGCAGCATATCAAATCAATATACCGAAATATGACTGATACCTTAAGCCCAAAGCACTAAGAATAGATTGGGAGGCAGGTATTAATCATGTCAATGTATATTTAAAGTCTGAATTGTTGCACTTTTAGGTGTAAAATGGTTAGTGGTGTTGATACGGTCACTTGCAGCATTGGCAGCGGCAGTGTGTGGTGTAAGCACCAGTGAGCTCCTGACAAGGGCCCTGGAACTTATGTTTCTTTTAGAAATTAAGCACTGGACCATTCATAACAACTGAATAACCCCAGGACGTACCATATACAGAACATAGACAAGATCCGCTCTCACATCACATTCAATACTCTCATCAGCTCACTAGTAGTCAACAAGCTTCATTACTGTACAAGATTATTAGTGGGCCCCCAGCACTACTCAAAGTGATGCCCTACTTACAAAGGTAATAACCATCACCACTAGAACTTTGTAAACTCTTTCTGGGTGTAGATCCTGCCCACATCCTTAATTTTATCACTTCGTAACCAAGTTGGCTGCCTGTTCGCCAAAAATTCCTTATAATAAATGTTCACACCTTCACCTTTCCCACAAACCACTTTGTGGTAGCTCTTTCATACGAAAGAGATACCACGAAAGAAATACCACGTTTACAAACATGAAGAATAAAAGTAGAATCTCTATTGCAAAAGTAAACACATCAAAAAAGCTCTTAGATATTTGTTGCAGTTAGATATTAGAATCAGCTTTCCTTAAAAAGGTACAGTTGCTCAGAATGTGTAGAAAAATCGAGAACGATTCTAAGTTTTCTATAATAACTCAAGGAGTACGGAAAATAAACATGTTGCCATAAATATCTATTTATTGCTTGTCACTTTACAGCTAAAAAACACAGAGCAGAAGAAAGAAAAGCATTGTTTTGTTTTCGCTCTGACCTGAGCTGCCTTTCCCCTGTGATACTGGCTCTGGCAGCAGGCATTGCAATGTCAGAACTCTAATGTAATTAATTAGTGTAGTTGTGTTCAGTCGCCATTTCTTTATGATAGGCGACTGGATGTGTCAGATTTTGCCTATTATTTGGAAATTAGTTACAAGTTTTACAAGAGGAATGCAGAATCCCATGTATTATAATGGCATTACAAACAACTAGCTAAAGGACTGAGGGCCAGCTGTACGACCCGTTTTTGTGGCCGCCATTAGGAAGGGGTGTTCCTTCCTAATAGTGAGTCAACATGATATGTACTAAAGTTTTGCGGCCGCATTTGCGGCCACAAAACACTCGCAGTTTACCACTTACTTCAAGAAGGTGGTAAACCACCCGCAAAGGGGAAGGGGTCCCCAGGGGACCCCCTCCCTTTTGTGAGTATGTGGGAAAATATTTTTTATGAGCAGGCAGTGGTCCCAGAGACCACTGCCTGCCCTTAAAAAAATTAAACTGAAAAGTTAAATTTTTCTTTTTTAAATGCATCCCGTTTTGCTTAAAGGAGAATGGGCTGCATTTATGCATTTAAAAAACTGCTTTATTAAACAAGCAGTCACAGTCATGGTGGTCTGCTGACCCCAGCAGACCACCATCGCTGTGAATGCTAGCCATTCCTAAAGGAGTCGCAAAGTGCGCCTGTCTCATTAATATTAATGAGGCATTCAATTTGCGACCCCATTAGGAATCGCAAACAGTGTCTGAGACACTGTTGTGCATTCCAATTAGCAAGTTGCAAATTGCAAGTTGCAAATGCGATGCAATTTGCGACTCGCTAATTGGCTGGGCGTACATCTGGCCCTGGATGTGGAAGACAGCATTTCTTACCCTTGCTTAGTCAAAGGAGTGCTTTTTCATTTCAGTAAAATTTTATTGAAGATTATATTGACATGGTGCGTAGCGTATAAGTCAAAGGAGTGCTTTGATTGGTCTGTATGAATGTGAACCTTTCATTGGAAATAATGCCTGCATGTTGTGTCTTTTCCCCATCTCCCCCAAAGAAGTCATTCATAGTCTGATCACCACTAGGGCAGGCTCCCCTTTGTCCCATACCCTCAGTTACAGCTTCAAGAAGTGGCTGTTGAGGTTGCTCCTATTACCAGCAATTGTCCCTCCCAGCACTAAGGAGGCTACTGAAGTTCCTTTGCTAAAACAAAAGCCTCCAGGTGACCCAAAGGTCCTTGCCAACAGCACCCTTCACCCTCTCCTTGCAAAAAGTTTCGAAAATATTGTCAATTTTCTTGGAAATCTCAAAGGCATTATATCACGTACAAGATGGATCTCACCTGGCTCATGGTACTGAAGCGCTGTGGTCTGCAGGACTGTAGGAATACACTCCAGCCTTTCATCTGTTTAGATTGGTGTGGCAGCAAGCGAAATGGCTTCATGTATGGAAAACTGGAATGCTGTTCTTGCTCTAACTTGTTGCCCTAGAGTCGTGCAATGGCGGACCCTGTTTCCCCACCTGTCTCCTTTTCAGCACCCCCATATTTCTTGATTTCTTGTACTCAACCAAACTCTCCAGTGGCTTTGCCCTGTTTGACAACCCCCTTTGAGCCTGTAGTTGTGTCCTGATGCAGTGCAATCACCAAATAACGGATAAGTAAGTACGAAGCTTCCTTTTTATGACTGGCACTAGCCAAGACATTTAGATATTTTCTTTTATACTAAAAGTATATGTATAATATGCTTACAGTGGTTTTCAGCCAGCCCTCTTTATCAATTGGTCTGTTCTTGTGCCATTCATGATTTTCTTCTGCGCATTACATCATATAGCATGAGGCAGTTGAATTTCCCCATTCAACTATTGGTTTACTTCAGTGTGAGTAAAAGCATTCTGCCCTTTCATAAGGAGCACATCCACACAAAAAGTAGTTCTCTTCAGTGGCAGGGACTACTTTGAAAGTGTGTGCTTTCTGTGCATAACATATTTTTGCTATTTAGCTCCATCTCTATTCTATTGAGGATGGCCGGGTAGCTTCACCAAGAATAAAGTTTTGCAAAAAGCATGACAAAAACAAAACAAGAGTTTAGGAGTGCTTGTCTCCCCCCTGGTTGGCTCCACAACTCACTACTGTCTTGCAGGGTTCAGTTGCCTAACCCTACACCTCCGGTCCATTCTACCTTCTGCCAGCTTCCCATTTTGATCCCTCTGCAGCAAGCCTTTGACCAGTTTTGCACCTCAGCCCTGATACAGTAGCGAGGAGCAAAGAGGGCTGGTAGATTGCAGTTTAAAAGGGTGCAGAGGAAGCTGCCATGCACTCCTGCTTGCTCATTAGCTCAGGGGCGTCGCCTACGGAGGGGTGTTTGGGTGTGTTAGAAATGGGGGTATCTACTTGGCAGTGGCTTCCACCCTGTCAAAGTAAGGACCCTTATTCTAGTCAGGGTACAGAGTTACCCGGATAAGATAACCCCTGCTTACCCCCTTTGTAGTTTTGCACAATAAGTAGGCTTATCTCAAAGGCAATGTGTAAAGCATTTGTACATAAACACACAGTAACACCGTGAAAACACTAGAAATGGACAACACACTAGTTTAGAAAAATACCCATTTTTTATCTGAATAAAACAGTGAAGTGTTCTAAAAATGTTGAGTCACAGGTCCAGTACTTATTCCCCTTTCTGCCTTTGAAGTAGGCATACTTCAAAGGAATGTCTCTGTAGTGCAGTGCAGAGGATCCTGCCATTCCCTGACCTGGCTCCAGAGACACTACGAGAGGGGGTGGGGGGGGCGGTATACAGCTTTTTGTGAGTACAGGCATAGCCCTTTTCAGGTGTCAGTGGCAACTCCTCCCACCACTCTAGCCAGTAAGACCAATTAGCCTGGTTTTGGGACATCAGGATATGCAGGGCACACCTCAACTCCCTTAGTGTAACTTTCTAGACTATTTAATGCACAAACAGCCCAACTGTCAGTCTAAACTAAAAATGGATTCCACAGGCAGGTAGAATGACAATATTGTAAAATTGTAAAAGCAAGAAAATGCCCACTTTCTAAAAGTGGCATTTTCAAACACGTTATATAAAACCACCTTCGCTGAAAGATGTGTTTTTAAATTGTGAGTTCAGGGAACCCAAACTCCTAATCTCTTTCTAATTGGAGGTTACAAGGCAGCTCCAATGATAACCTACTGTGGAGATAGTACTTGCAATAGTGAAAAACTAAATTAGCAGTATTTAACTATCATGACATGTAAAATACGCCAGTACATGTCCTACCTTTCACATTACTGCAGCCTGCCCATGGGGCTACCTTGGGCCTACCTTAGGGGTGCCTTGCATGTAGAAAAAGGGAAGGTTTGGGCCTGGCAAGTGGGGGCCCCTACCAGGTCAACATTGCAGTTTAAAACTGCACACACAGACACTGAAGTGTCAGGCCTGAGACATGGTTGCAGGGCAACTCATGTGAGTGACACAATCAGTGCTGCAAGTCCACTAGTAGCATTTGATTTACAGTCCCAGGACACAAACAGTGAACTTGACTAGGGTCTTACCAGTAAACCAAATATGCCAATTATGGATAACCAATCCGAATTACAGTTTACACAGGGAGCACTTGCACTTTAGCACTGATCAACAGTGGTTAAGTGCCCACAGTTATAAAACGAGCAAAGACTAAATGCAGAACACAGTCAAAAACAGGAGATCAGAAGCGAAAAGACAGGGGGAAAACGCACCAAAAATGCCAGGTCTAACAGGGTGTTACACCCCCTAATGAATTTATTTTGTGGTAAATAGGTGGGTACAGATGATTTAAGTCGGGAATGGAGAAGTGTCTGTTGGATTTCACCTGGAATTTTTACATTAACACAGACAAAAACACACATAAACACTCACTGTATGCTTTGCAAGTCTTTAAAAATGTTGATTACAAAATATTGTATCTTCTCTCATTAAATACCTCTCTCAATGTGCATTCCTCTCCCGTTCCACTGCCCCTTTAGCCCCTCTCAAGTGCCCTGCTTGTTTTATAATAGTTTTTAACATTATATGCCGGGGTGATTGTTGGAAAATCTGAAGCTCACCCCCCAAAGATACTGACCAAGCTACGCCCCTGCATGAACTGTGTTCCCCACGTTGCTGCTTTCACAGAGGGGCATCCTACCTCTAATGTGATTTGCATCACTATTCCCCAGGCCAATGGTGTGTCTGGCTGCACAGTGCCTGTTGCCAACTGGTGCATGCTGAAACTTGTGCGCCATCTCTGCAGACTCTGCCCTGCTGTGTTAGACTTGAGTGGCTCAGTTAGGCGGCTAAAACAAAGCAATGGGAGGCTTCATCCTGATGAAATGTGCATCACAAAATAGTGGGTAAGTACAGAGCTGTGTTAAGGAACACACAGGCACCTACATAGCTAAATTAACACAACACTGACCAGCACACCACCCAGTAGCTGGCACACCCATCCACTCACAAGCACACAGCCCACACATAAAGTCAGTTACCTGTTCACAAGCACATACACGTACACACGTGCGCTCACCTGTTCTCAACACACATACACAAATACACAAACTCAGCACACATGCACATGCATTCGTCCATTAAAATGGGTGCCCAAACATTCATGCGCCACCTACTGGCCAGCTAAGCCACTGGAAACACACCCTCACAGGATCACAACCCATCGCACACACTCACCGATGGACACATCCCCAGCACACGATACGTGATCATTCACACAACACACACACTTGCACATCACCACATTGTAACAGGTGGTACTGTTGCACAGAATCAAACCCTAATGTAACCACAGACTCACACAGACAACCACACTGTCTCTCTGATGGAACGTTGCATTGCTGCACTGCCTGCTGAGCCTATTCAGTTTGTCTCAGAAAGTTGCACTTGTGATGCCTGTGCTGCAACTTTTCTGTGTATAGAAGTGAGGAAAGCTTCAGTGCTAGTAATGGACTGGCCTTCGGGCACTCTGTCACCGCCAGGTGAACCGGCTTGAGTGAGTCAGTGGAGGCTGGAAGGGAACAGTGGCGGGGACTCGCCTGACCAATCATAACGCTGCCCTAAGCAGCGTTGTGATTGGTCTGACTCTGAGGGCTGTGGTTTGCGCTCAGACGGGGTCATGGAGGCTGGGCATGTTCTCACTAAGGCTTTGTAATACATCCTGTGGAGAAGCTGCCCCTGGTCAGTGTATGAGTGGTTTTGTGGTCCTGTGGGTCGTGACAGAATTAAAAAACTGTCTCGCACACTGGCCCTTTTAAGCCAGCTTACCTGACAGAGCCAGAATACCCAACAGCCGGCAACAGGCTAGTGCCACACTGTGCAGTGATATCGCACATGCTCTTCGTGTTGTGTGTCTGAGACAGCATGATTTGCTTCTGCCTGTGACCATGGTCTTATTTGAACATCGCCACTGCACATGTTGCAAATGTTCCCTGTGTGCAGGAAAGACGGCACTCAAGCTACCTGGCTGGTACCTGTTCTGTTCTTATGAGGGAACCTTGCATTCCTGTCCGCTGTCCTGTACCTCTTATTTGCATAGGGACATTTGCTCTGCATGTGTTGGCGAAGTGTGTTAAAACACTTTTCAATGTACAAAAACCACATTTAAATGTTATATAAATGCTTGTTTTTCTGTAGTATCACAGCTAACAACAAAGAACTGGAAATCGTGGATCATATGTAGCTATTTCGACAGCTTCAGCAGTGTCTACCCTCCGGCTTTAAGGAAATGGACAATTGTATCATTGCACAACAATACAATATTAAACAGACATGTTCTAAAGGTTTAACATTCAATCTAAGTACATCACCTTGACAATTGCTTTAATAAAAACAACTGTGACTTTCACAAGTCAAGAATGAACACTAGTCACTCCCCTTGTGCAATTTTCTCTTCAAGCCATTACCATCAAAATGATTATTGTGTATGGCGGAAACCAGATCTTCAGCCAAGCTTAAGAAATGTACTGCAACAGAGGTGGACGAAAGCTGGGGTCATCAAAATAATAGCAAAGGGTCAAGTGTCAGGAAGAAATAAGTCCAACATTTGACGCAGTGCCATGAGATGCCACCACACAAACTTTGGCCCTGCTAACATATTCTGATACCTTAAGTGTATAAGTATTAACTGTTAAGATGCACAATCAACCCTCTTGGTTGCATCAAGTCCATGATGACTGTGGGCAGAAATGAAAGAGTAGCTATTGCTAACCGTCGCTACTTCAGAATGACGTCCTAAGAGAGAAAAAAAAGAAAGTGGAAAGAAAGATATGGGAGGCCAAGAGACATTGAGGGGGCGGAGAAGTGGCATCTTTCATAGACAACATGCTGCAATTACTAATGACTCATGGAGACTAGCAAGTGGAAGGTGGACGAATTCAGGTTTCTCAGGGTCTTGCCACCAGGCTCCAGAGATTGTCACCTCAGGTCACGTGGACATCTCTGATCCTGACCAGCACTGAACTCAAATATTTAACATCTGTTGGTTTATTCTGTGGCCAGTTTGTGAAATGTGGTTCTCAGTCCAGCCTCCAGTGAGCAGATGTCCATCTTCGTCCAAAACATCCGACTGGAAATATTACTACTATGGTCCCTGATCTTGGCGCCAAGGACTGAATGAGATGGGAGCGTGATCTGTGCTCTCAAGTGCTTGAGCAGGGTACATGTCCACAGATAGTCATTTAGATTAATCTCTGATTACTATTGACTTCAGCTGCCAGTGCTCTCAGTCATTACCCATGAGCATGTGCTGGGTGCCCAGCCTGGGCTCAGATAGGGTTTCAGCGCATGCTCCACAATAAAAAAGTTATAACGCTTTACTAGAGGAGGCATGATGGCATATCCTCCCTATTGCATAAGAAATCCACTGGAATCAACTACAACCTTCTCCAAGGCACTAAATTAAGTTCCAAAATTTTACTTGTCATCCACTTCAAAGATTAGAAACCCTTTGTAACTGGTGAACTTGAATCTGGCTACCCATACCGCTAGGCGCTATGAAACAGAGCTTCTAACATTACAGAGCTTAAGATGCTGGATTCCACTCTACAGAGGGCAGATCTTTGGACTACTGGACCCTTTATCCTACTGTTCCCTGCCCTAGAGCTCCCCCGCCATAGGGATTCTCGTCCAGCCATTGCAGCAGGGCTCAAGCTGTACAGTTCTACACTACTAATCCCTTGAATGTTGCATTGCTTTGTAGAGATTCTTGCTTCAGAGTCTCAAACTGCTCATGTGTAATGTTAAAGATGGTTCACCCTCGACAACAAAGACTCCGATATTGGTTGAATAACAAAATATCCACGACAAAGCTACCACATGACAAAATATTGTGTCTAAAATATTGATTACGGTCTATGGAGAAGGTAAGTATAGACTAACTATTTGCATCTACATACCTTGAACATACGTCATTAGGGGACATATACATGGCGTTAAGTATAGTATATCTATACTCTCCTTCGTTTACTAACCTTCATGATCTTATGGTAGTTGATTTTTTTTGCCCACAATGTTTTGTCAAGTTTATATAAAAAGCTCGAATTTTTTAGAGAAAACCCATTAGACCTAGCCAATCAAAAACTGCGATGAGCATTTACAAAATACGTATCACAATGTTCAATAAGGTGTGCAGTTTATTACAAATAAAAACATTTCCCCATAAAACAATATATCAGTACAATATTCGTTGCTAATATTAGAAATATACACTCGACGCACGCCTACAAATACATGCTTTTTTTCTTATTCTCCCTGTATTCTATCCCCCACATACAGCTCCTAATAACGTGAATGAGATGTTATGCTCTCAACGGATTCCATCTTTAAAAATAAGTGTATAGTCTAACAAGTTCATTCCCAGGCAAAATGACCTGCTGCCATGTGTTTAATTGCACATTTACAGAAACGTTTTTAGTAATGTATGTGCAGAGTAATTCTCCTTTCATCCCTACTAGAATCTATACCATCCTATGGTACACGTAATTCAAAGGGACTGATGAGCCCAGAACACCATTAATGTTCAGCATCTGCATCTGTTCGCCGATATATAACATCTGCAGAGTCTAGTTTTTCTTCGTGCTGCTTCTAAAAAGACTCAAAAAACTTCTAAAAAAGAAGATGCATATGACCGCCTTTCTGAGATGGCATTGATAGTAATTAACTCACTCACAGACTCAATAGTATGTTACCATTCCATTTTTTCCTCCTAATCCTCCAATCTGGTCCCTATACATTCAACAACATGTACACTAACTCCTCCAGAGCTCCTTATAGTGGTCACCAGCTACCAGCTACCTGACCCTTCTTATCCAGCCTGTACTTTTTGGCCTTACTTCAAGATCTCAATGACGGATCCCTTTCTATTGGATTGGTGCTGGTGGTGACCAAGAGCCTGGCGTTGCTGCAGTCACAAATACAATAAAAAGACTATGAATGTTAAAGTTGTAATAGAAGAAAGACTAGAGCAGCTACGTGACGAGCAGAAAATATAAATGCTGTTATAGCGCCTATCCTGCAGCAATGTGTTTTCCTTCCTTGCTAACCCTATGGGCTACCCACTCACTCACACTACTCTTAACTTCTTTTTCAGCCATACGGCTGACCATGGTAGTTAACGCTCAAGATCACCTATATGAGAAAGGGAAAGAATACTAAAAGGGATGGATGAAACAAGGGTATGGAAAGAGGAGCATTATACTCTAACTCTGGTTCAGAAGACTCACTGTTGAAGGTCCTCTACTCGTGGGGTGTATGCGCAGAACTCAAGAAGGTCTCTGACCATCTTCCCATCTGGTTTATCCCTTTCAACACCAAGTATGATGTACCCCATAAACCATCAGGAGGTCCTTTGAAGAAGTAACATACTTTTCTTTTTTTTAATGTCATTTTGCTCTATTTGATGTGGAGACCACTACTGCCAATGCAGTGAGCACAAATTTACCGAAACACTGCTAAATCAATTCTAAAAAAAGTAAATGTGCTATAATAATGATAGCAACGACAAGAGATTGATACAATATGTTCCTCTAAGAGTATCAAATGGGTGAAGGGACGGCGTGGGTAAAGAATTGTATGTGGAAGACAATTCTATGGGAGGGACGAAATGAAAAGAATCAAAAACAAGATTTAAGATTTGAGGGAATGAGAGGAATTTGTGCCATAGACTGTATATGACGTCCAGGGACAGTGACAGAAGTCATCAAAGATAGATGGGGAGAAGAACGTTTGTGAATACATTAGAATATGATGCAAGGAAAGCAAATACGAATGGGAGATGAAAAAAGAGTCAGGGAGAAAAAGGGAAAAAGATGATATATGGACAGTAAAAGTGGCACGAAACAAGGGAAGTTCTGATGGTAAAATATATTTAAGCAGCGTTTAGAATTAGGCTAGGTGGTCAAGAAGAGAGAAGCCCTGGTAAAGATGAGAAAAAACATAAGAGTTATGATACTTTATTTAAGAAGTGTGGGAATTCAGAAAGTGAAGTACATGCTTCAGTGTGAAACGGAAGTTACATGAGTAGAAAAGGATGGGGAAGTTCAAAAGAGCACCCATTTTAAAAGGCAGACGAGTGGAGTGGGTGAGCAGAGGGGCTTCAGATAGCACAAGAGAAATATAGTCAGGGATACTTTATTTTTAGGTCTGGGCTTTGAGGCTATTGTTTTTTATACATGCCGTGGGGGATTTGGCCATCTGGCTTCATCCACTGGCCAATTAAATTGTCATTCAAATTTTACTTCCGCTCACCACAGTTTGGGGCCAATCAGTTAGCCCACTGTTCCCATTGGCTGCCTTTACTGTGAGGGACTGCACAAAGCATCTATACATTGTTCATATCCACCTAAAAACATCTTTTCTCTTTAGTGATTAAGGTGTTTCAAATTACATCTTTTTTATTGTATGCATTTTTTATATCTAAACACCAGCAACTAATTTTGCCTGTAGGTTATGGTGCCCAAATAAAGGGACATTTATTTTCTGTCTCCTTTTTAAGTTGTTGGTATATAGTCCTTCAGTGACATTGCACCATTGTAGCTGACTGCAATCTCAGTGGTTGTTGACATGTCAATTTATTATTGTCTTCTTCCAAAATACCAATAAAATTAAAGGAGCAACTAAAAGTCTTATTCTTTAAAAAATATAACAAGTAAAGCAGCCACATATGTAAAATTGGTTTTGAAAGAATATGGTGGTCACATTTGGGCGGTGGCATGTTTTCTTTTCAATGCACATCCTCGCCATAAAACATATTGAGAAATGTAGCCATAGCGCCAGCCTGCTGAGGCCACACCTATTGGCTTTGCCAGTGCTTGTTTTACTTTTTTTGGAGTGACATGAATGGAAAAGTACCAATGTTTAGACAGTGAAGAGATGATAGAAAACTGATTAAGGATGGAGATATCAGAGGAAAAGGAAGACAATATCTTTGAATTTACTTTGTTATTCCCATGACTTCTGGTCAGCAATTTGGCCAGGAGCACAGTAGTGCAGAGAGGTAGCGGCACCCATTTGTTTATCTTCAAGGTGCATTAGCTGTAAGCCTCTTTCTCTTTGGCCCTCTGAGGGCTCGCAGGAAACAACAGTAGAAGACATGTAAAGAAGGAACCCAGGTTCGTAACCTGCATAGCAGACTCTGCTGTGGCCATCAATTTTCCCTTATTTTAGGTGATAACCAAGTCATTCCCTGGTCTGCAAAGTCCTTTAGGCGTTCCAGTTTGCTTTCATCTGGGAATAAATCTGATTCCAGCATGTCTTGTTTGTTCCTCTTGCAGGTACAAAGAGAGTCATGGATAGGACCGGGGTAGGACTGGGAACCCAAAGTAGCCCTGACAAATTAGACCAGCCCACTTTCATTGAGTAGCGAGAGAGAAAAGAGAGTGAACCTGATCACTACAAGGAGGGTTTGCAGTGTGCTCTTTTCACCCCACCGCAAAGAAAATTTGGGGGAAAATGGCAAAAAATGGTACATTCTACAACATATTTTTCTTTATATATTCAATTGAGTTAGCTTTTACAGCATAGTAAATTATGACCTTACAGTGCACCAGGATACGACAAGCTTTGTTGGGGCCCCTCAATGATTCCTTCACTATCACCCTCCAACAGTGCCCCTCATCTCTCCATAGCCCCTCTCTCACATGCATTTCATTTGTTTTATAGCGCCTCTCATACCAGTGTAGGGTGTCAGAGCACTTTACATCACACACAGAAAGAGACAATGAATAATACATGTGTAATCAGTGTATAGAAAATGTTGCATAAGACAAAGGGGACTAAGAGGTGTAGGCATTTTTTAGAGTGCTTGCTCTGGAGAAGCACTAACTCTGGCTTCAAAACATAACACAGTGGTGAGGGGTGGCTGTACTTATAAGCATGTATTTATACCCAAACAAACCCATATTAGCAACATTAGGATAATGAAAGACTTTGGGGGAAAAAGATACAGTTCTAACCAGTACCATGCAGTTTGCATTCAGCTCTTTGATGGCAGTTCATAGCTCACTGTGCTAGATTACGATTGTAATTGATGAACTACACAGTAACAAAAGGATCTCTGTGACAAAAGCAATAACCCACTGAGCTACTCGCATCAAATACAGTTCTGTGATCTGTGTGGTACATGTTCTTTGCAGCAGGAATAATTATTCTTTGTGCTGCCTCAGATAAGGCAAAACTGCCACTAGACAAAACTTTGAGCCCTCTCCAGTAGGAAGATTAATCACCAGAGATATCTTGACACTTTTATTGTTGCTGAAAACAGCTGGCTGTACAAGGAACTCTGCAGGGGGTACTTTTAAAAACTTAGCATATTTCAAAACACAAGGGGGGCTGGAAAAGAAAGTGAGTGCTGAGTGGATTATGTTGGCCTGCTGATTTTGCTACTGTGGGTCGATAATGCAGTACTGCAGCAAACGCCCCCCCCCACCCTCCCCCCACCCCACTCCCACGTCCATTCATTACAAAACCAGTCCACCACCCTTCCAGCATCCTGGGGAAACGCCTGAGGCCCGGTATGGCCAGTTCGGCCTTGGATATGATACAAAGTTCCTCTCTCTGCCCCCCAGTCGTAATAAGCTCATTGTGTTTAGAGCCCCTTCTTCAGACGGCAATGCCCTCTCTCTGATCGGTTCATGCAGGGCTCCCTGCAGGACCAGTGCCTCGCACCCACGACAAGGGCTCTGGTAGACCTGGGAAGATGGGATAATCTTGTCCTTACTGTGAAAGGGTCACAGTAGATACTGTTTCTGCCTGTGGTGAGACATGCAGCCCTAGAGTATTTCCGACCCTCCCCTTTATTATGTTTCTCCTGCAGATTAATACAGGAAGTCTGGCTGCCTCTCATTTTTATCTTGGGAAAATCTGCCTGTTCCCCATGATCTTGGGTATTTGCAATGCCTCTGGCTCCAGGGAACCACCTCTGCATTCAAGGTTTGAATCCCAAAACTCACAGATTTTTTGGATTTCATACAAGGGTCTTATTGTTAATGTCATATATAATAATGGCTTATTTCTTGTGAGTCATGCTAAAGCCCTCATTAAACTGTGGGAATATAAGGCCTGGTAATGCTGCCGACGGTGTTACTGATGCTAGGGATTTTGGAGCTATCGATGACACTAGGGTCGCAGACTTACCGGGTTATTGCTGCTTGATCACCAGATGCACAGTATCCAATGGGGAATAACATACAGGAATGGGTGTTTCTGAACCAACTCCCATTTGTCATTAGGGGCTTTTTATTGGGGGCGAGTCCTCCCGGCATAGCCAGGAGGATGTGTTTCCAGATAAACTATTCAGAATAACCACAAGTCAGAACAACAAGTATGGTACTTCTGCAGGGCGTGTCATTTCCAATGGAACCAGCACATGGGCGACTAATAGGCCCCTTACAACATTCTGCAGAGGGGCCCATCAGTGTGTGTTATGCCACAAATACTCGCTGATCAATATGCGCCAGCGGTTGCAGGAGGTGGACACCGGTACTCAATTTTGGGGACTCGGACATATTTTTCAGCATCAGACTTAGACCCAAAATAACAAAAAGAAAGGCGGAAAAGGGAGAATGGAGAAGGAAGAGAAAGATGCAAAAGGGGGACAAAAGAGAATGGTGGTAGAAAGGGAGTGCAGCTTTATAGCCTGAGGGTGAGGCAGTGGCCAGGTCATTTGTCCAAGACTACGTGATAACAATAATTCTTAATTATTATTTAAGAATAGAGTCTGCAATTTCAACTTTGGGCTTGGGTAATGAGCAAGTATTCAGAATAGCGTGTTGTAAAGCAGGTTTGGGTGGGACCGAGAGGCAACAGAAATAAATTTATTTGTTTTTGTCGGCTTTATTGGAACAGAATAAATTAAGGGCTTTTCAAGTACTGAATAAGCTATTTTTGCACTATTTTCCCGGTTGGCTGAATTAGAATTAAAATGGATGTTTTTGTTGCCTTTATATGAGGAGAGTTAGTTAAAACATTAAAATGGGCTTGCCTTTGGTGCACCTTCAGCACACCACTGGTGCGGCTGCGCCAACCAGTAATTAAATAGTGTGTGAGAACCCAATACAAAAAAGTATCAGAAATGTCTGATTAAAAGCACAAATTCAAGTGTAAAAAAATGCAACAACTTAAAAATCAAGACTAAATTTAATGACCTAAAGTACAATGGTATCAGTGCTATAGATAGAAAGACTGGCGTTAAAAACAAAGATGGAAAAGGGTATCAATGCTTCTGTTTCTTTGCCATGATTTCCTAGAGTAGTGGATTCATGAAGTTACCCCATATGCTTTGTGTACTTGTAAAGCATGCATCTCACCCTGGAGGGTATCCTGGCGCCGATGATAAGGGGTGTGAGGGAGGTGGGGTGCTGTCCATATTTGAAGAGCTACATTTTTAGTTTCTACCGAAATTGTAGGACTGAGCTGGTGGATCTAATGTGGAGGGGAAGTTCATTCCCGGCCTTAGGAGCAAGGGACGAGAAAGTGTGGTCATCGGCTCTGGCTCTTTGGATGCAGGGAACGACTGCGAGTAGGAGGTTGGTTGACCGCAGTGTCTGATGGGTGTGTAGAAGCTGATGAGGCTATTCAGGTACGTGACCTAAGTTGTGCAGTGCTTTGTGTGTGTGTCTGATTAGATTTAACAGGGCATGTCAGGGATATCTTAAGGATTTTCGGAGCCCTGGTCCATCCGTATATTGGGGGCCCCTGTTCAGAACAACTTTGAATTTATGATCCAGTTTCAGCTCTTTCATGCCCTCTTTAGGCAGGTCACTGACAGTGCCCAGGTACAATGCTGCAAATTCTAAATGTGTTTACATCTAGTATTAAGGAATAGTGGTGCGTTCTTTCAATATTGTACCACAGCAACAGCTCACTAATGTTACTGTAAATCATCTCTGTGACAACCTCCCATTTCTTATATGTGAGGTCCTGTTTTGATATAAAATAAACTTTTTTTATGGATCTTGCATGAAACATAAAAAGCTTTTTCTGCAAAATGGCTGTAATATATTCTCACACATTACAACATTAAAAATCAATTTAAGCAAAACGGTATTTAAAACAATTTGTTTAAAAATTGTACATGGTTATCAGGGCAAGACTCTCTGCAGAACAGAGCTTGGTCTATCAGGGGACCCTCTGAAAGGCTAGGGCCCTGGGCCAGAGCCTACTTTGCCCACGCCTTAAAACGTCTCTCGGGTATGCTCATAGTTTGGGGAGCAAGTGGAGGTCTTTGAGGTGAGTGGTAATATAGGTGCGATGTTGATTGTGAGTCTAGTTGCTATGTTCTTTTTTTTTTAAGTTTTATATAGCCAAACTAGACCTGAGACATCGGGTATCAGAGTGCTTTACATGAGCACCAGTTTAATTACAAATGGACACATTCATTTATGATAGGCACTGGGCGATTAAGTGATTTGCCCAGAATCATTGGATGTTGAGCGTCGTTGCCGAGACTCAAACAGGGTTCCCCTGCTTCAGGGTCGACTGCTCTAGCTGTAAGGCTATATCCTCTTCCCGAAAGAGCTAGAGCCAGTTGGTGAGTGTGGTGGAGATTCTGACAGAGAATGCATTTTCATAGTCTAGCTTACTCATGATAAGTGCCTGGGTGATTGGTGAGTGTTGAGAGGCAGCCACATTAAGATGTTTCTGAAGATCTAGAGGGTGTGGAAGCAGCAAGAGGAAATCACGTTTACTTGGCTGGATATCGATAGTTGGTTGTCAACCATGATGCTCAGGTTCCAGGCTTGGTTGGTCGGTGGGAGTGGGTCCCTGTTCAAATGGCCACCAGGCCGAGGGCCAGAGTGTTGTGCCCTGCCTGAAAAAAAACACCTCTGTCTTTTCTGACTTGAGCTTTTGGCCATTGGATTTCATCCAGAGGGTGACTTCTGACATACCCTCAATAAACTTCACTTGTGTGCTGGTGGCCTCCTTGTCCTTGAGGGAGAGGATGAGTTGTGTGTTGTCAGTGTATGTAATGCATTTGAGCTCATAAGTTTGGATGATGTTGTCCAGGGAGGCCATGTAGACATTAAAGACCATGGGACTGAGTTATGATCTCTGAGGGAATCCGTGGATCAGCTCAGTTGGTTTGGAGGCGTAAGGGGCTAGGCTGACTTTCTGTCTTTGTCCTGTGAGAAAGGAGCTCATCCGTTGAAGTACTGTTCCTCTAATTCCTGTCTTGGTTAGGCACTGGATGACGATCAGGTGGCAGACGGTATCAAAAGCTGTGGAAGTGTCGAGGAGGATAAGGTTTATGGTGTTTCCTTGGTCTATTATGGTCTGGATGTCTTCTGTGGCAGCGATGAGGAATGGTTTTGGTGCTGTGGTTTGCTAGTCTTTTGTTGATGAGTTTCTCTAGAACCTTCACAGGCTAGGGTATCAAGGAGATGGGTCTGAAATTAGCTGGTGTGGTCAAGTCTGATGTAAGTTTCTTCAGTTGTGGCAGGAGGTTTGCATGTTTCAAGAGTCTGGGAAGGTATCTGTGGTTGGGAAGCCTTTGAGAATTGGAATTGGTGGTGCAGGTGGGCTCTAGTACTCTGGAAAAGCCAACGTGCAGACAAGTATCTGATAGGGCTCCTGAGTGAATGGAGAGCATGACAGTGGTGGTTTCCTTCTGGGTGACAGTGGGCAAGCAGATATGGGTGATTCCTGGAGAGCTCTCATTGTCTTGAATGAGGGCTACCAAAGTGGAAGGGTTCAATGTTGTCACAGATTGTGCTTCTCTTGTTACAGTAGTAGAGACTGAAATGGGAGCAGAGCTCCTGACAGGGGATGAAGCTGGTGGACATAGTGGCAGGTGAGGTTTATTCATTCACTGTCTAAACGATCCTATTAGAGCTGTTGGTGCTGTTGTCTATCTGTTCAGTTAGTGATAAGCACTTGGTGGCTTTCAGCCATTGGTGGTATTGTTAGAGGGCTGATTCGTAGGGTTGCTTATCGCAGTGGATGACTCTTCCGCAGCGAATTAGCTATTTGCAGAGTCCATAAAGGAGCGGTCTGTGGAATTACCATATAAATACAGTAACTGAAGTTCCAGTGAGTAACCATGTGCAATACCGTAGAGGGGAGGGACAGCTCAGATACCACTTACAGTCTTTAAACAGGTGACTACTGGAGTTACTACATAAAATATTGTGAAGGGCGGTGTCCAAATAGTTACAATATACGAGACATGAAGCAAGTAGCATGAAGGGTTCATTTAGTTAACAACTTCAATATTGCAGAGGAATGGGTCAATAGCATTACCATACATTACCGTAGAGAGCAGTACTCATGGATTTACCCCATACACTACTGTAGAGGGGAGGGACAATCAATGAATCTACCATCCACAATACTATAGAGAAAAGAGGACCCAATGAGGTACCACATACTATGCTATAGCACGGAGGGCTCATTTCGTTAACGCCCATAATACTGTAACGGGCTGTGCCTTTTAACGAACAACATACACTACTGTAGAGGAGAGCACCCATGAAGTTACAATATACAGTACTGTGAAGGGTTGATGTAGTTTCCACATACGGTCCAAATGAGTTATTATGGGCAATAGTGTAGCATAGAGAGGTCTGGGCACTTGAGTCTATTCTACTGTAGCATGGAGGGTCTTAGAGTATATTAGAGTATACCTACACTACTGCAGAGGGGAGGGCCCATGGAATTACCATGTGTAATTAGTGAAGTGTAGAGGGATCCTGCTGTTACCATCTATACTACTGTAACCTGGAGATCATGGAGTTAACGCCTGCAGTACTGTAAAGGAGAGAACCCATGGAGTTACCATGTGCAATCCTGTGGGGTCCAAAAATCAGTGCTTTAAATCATACAGTGTAGTAAGTGGGGTGGTTCATCAAGTTACCACGTACAGTTCTGAAGATGGGAGTATTGATTGACTTATCACTTACAATATGATAGCAGGAAGGGTTCATAGAGTTGTCATGGAGGTTCATTGCGTTACTGCATGAAGTACGGAAGAGGGAAGTGGTTGAGGATGTCCCACATACAGTACTGTAGTGTGGAGGGTTGCTAAAGTTACAATATACAGATTTGTAGGTGGGAGTATCCATTGACCCACAGCTTGAAATATAGTAGAAGGAAGGGTTCATAGAATTATCCCCTATGGTGCGGTAGATGGTTCATGGAGGTACTGCATACATTACTTTAGAGGGGTGGGTTTTAGGAGTTGTCACTCATGGGACTGAAGAAAGGGACATCCAGGCCTTTCTACCTCACTTCAATGGAAGCAGGTACTGGAATCCGCTCCTAGGCGTATTTTTGGGGACCAGCACTTACTTTCCTCAATAGACTTTGATCCAGAGCAGGGTGAGAAAACACAAATGAGGGAATGCAGGAGGAAGAAAAAGACAGTAAAATTGTGTCAAAAGGAGAAAGCAGAGATGAATAAGCACTACTAAGAGTGACATAAAGAGCAGTGGCAGCTCCTCCGCTATGGCGGAGGAGCGTCGGCTCACTGCTTTTAAGCTGTGCGTACATAGTAGAAACATAAAATAATAATAACTTTGTGTTATTATCATTTAATGCTTTGAGCTGGTTTGTGGGCAGGCAGAGCTGCTCTGCTCTCGGAGCAGGGGAGGAGTGGTATGCCCACTCTTAAGTGAGCAATGACTGTTTGGTCGGCCCTCTCGGACCGCCCAAACCAGTCTTGCCCATTCCTCAAAACCAATAACAATGCTGCATTGTAGCGTTGTGATTGTTCAGGGGCGCTTGGGTGCTTACCAATCAAATCGCTGCATTACAGTGTTGTGATTGGTCAGTGGGGGCTGCTGTGCTTCCTGTTCCACGAGGAGAGCAGGAGCAGAGACACGGGACCCAGCAGCAAGGTATGTTTTTTTATTTTAATTTTATATTGGACACTCCCGCAAAACACTCCCTCCCCCGTAACCCACCCCCTCAAGCTCTGCTGGCCATCAATGATAAAGAGGCAGGGATGTTTGGTGGTGGATTATAGAGCCATCGTAGCCATTGTGTTTGGCACAGCAAAATTAAATATTGCCTGTCTCTCAAGCATCTGATCAAAACTTTGGGCCCTTGCACTCATCCTTTTACAAATTAAGTACTTATGGTGACCATCTCAAAGACACTGCCCTTCCACTGCTGCTGCCATGGTCGTTTGCCAGGCTTGCACTGGAAATAAATCACTAGTCTGCAAAGTCCTCTGCTCAATCAAAGCCATTGCCATCTTGCAAAATAGCAATTTGCATCATAGGTACCTGCTAGATAACGCATATTCCTTTACTCAATCCCTCCCGCCCCCTCCAATATATAACACTATGGGAGAAGTTATGCCCCTCTGTTTTAAAAGGATGAACGCTCATGGATCTTATGTGGGTGGACAGGGAGGGTGGTGGGGGAGACATTATAGTGGTGGGTATCCTATGATGAAAATTGGTGCATGGGAGCACAGTCTGGGTGGACACGGGGACAGTTGATGGGATGTGTAACTGTGTGTGTCTGGTCCTGGGTGATGATTCCTTAGACATCTTCTGTTGGATACAGGAAAGTATATAAGACACTGTGACTTTGAGCCTGAGAGGAGCTGTGCATCTGCCTGCAAAGCAAGGAGACACATCTGGCCTTTTCCTGGGACGCTAGAAGGGTGGGGGCTGGATTTGTTACTTGGGCGATTTTGTAACAGTGCTGCATTATCGTCCCACAGTAAAAAAATATCGGCAGGCCAGCATAATCCACTCAGCACTCACTTTCGTTTACAGACCCCCTGTGTTTTGAAATATGTTATGGTTTAAAAGTACCTGCTGCAAAGTTCCTTGCACACCCAGCTGTTTTCAGCAATAATAAAAGTGTCAAGATATCTCTGGTGATTAATCTTCCTACTGGAGAGCCTCAGAGTTTTGCCTAGTGGAAGTTTTGCCTCCTCTGAGGTAGCACTGAGGATAGATATTCGTGCTGCAAAGAACAAGTACCACCCAGATCACAGAACTGCATTAGATGTGCATAGCTCAGTGGGTTACTGCTTTTGTCACAGAGACCCTTTTGTTACTGTGCAGTTCACAAGTTACAATTGTAATCTAGCACAGTGAGCTATGAACTGCCATCGAAAAGATGCATGCAAACAACATGGTATTAGTTAGAAAGATATGTGTTTCCCTCAGTCTTTCATTGTCCTAATATTGCTAAAAATAGGTTTGTTTGACTATGAATAAAAAACAATCTTATAAATACAGCCAACCCTAACCACTTTATCTTTTGCAACCAGAATTTGTGCTTCTCCAGACCAAGCACTGTTAACCAAATGCCTACATGTTGTAGTCCCCTTTGTTTTATGCAACATTTTCTATACCCTGATCACACGTGTATTATTCCATTGTCTGTGGTTGTGTGTTATGTACAGTGCTCTGATACCCTACACTGGTGTGAGAGGCACTGTAAAACAAATGAAATACATGTAAGAGAGGATCTACGGAGACATGAGGGGCACTGTTTGAGAATGATAGTGGGGGGATCATTGAGGGGCCCCAATAAAGATTGTTGTATCCATGTGCGCTATAAGGTCATCATTTGCAATGCGATAAAAGTGAATTATATTGAATAATATAATTAAAATCGTGTTGTATCATGCTCCATTTTTGCCATTTTTCCCCACATTTTCTTGGGGGGGAGAGCCCCCACAAACCCCTTTGTAGTGGTCTGGCTCACTCGCTGCACTCGCTCACTATACAATATACGGGAAGACATAGCTTGGCAGTTCGGGCTGGACTGTTCCCATGAGGCACAGGGTCAAGACTGATTTGCATATGGCCATGTCTGAACTGGGGTGGCTTGGTGAGCAAAATAACGATGGATTAAACCCAGATCTGTGACTGGGGGTGAATGTTTTGCCATTGTGCAACATTCCGTCCATCATCTTGTGTGTTTTGCTATACAATATACGGGGGCTGGTCTAACAAAGTTTGCCATGACTGCTTTGGGTTCCTCGTCTGGCCCTGTTGAATAGCTTCAGAGGCGCTCAGTGTTGGAGGGCACATTTTCTTCATGGATACCTAACTGAACCACACGTCGTGCTCCTGGGGGACATGATGAACCTACAAGCTGTTGGCTGGAGAGCAAAGTGGGGCAAGTAGTTGTTGAATGGCTAGCTCTAAGCATCAGTGCACAGAAACCAACTACTGGTGGCGACCAGGATCTGAAAGGTGAGGAAGATGCAACTCCTGGCTTCAGACCCAGCTTGTCCTCTGTTGACTGCAAGGATCCACAAATCATTTCTGATTGAGGATGCTGATGTATGCAGATCTTAGATGGGGGACTCTGCCTTCCTCACTGGGAGCCGCAATAATGACTTTTAGGGACACCCTCTTTCTATCTGCTGCTTTACAGGGTTTTTTCTGATCTGTGAACAAAAATATTTGTCGTGCCTTTATGAATCGGACACACATGTTAAAATAAGCCAAGAGGAGTGTGCGTAAAATGCGGAAAACTACCACAAACTAAAGGAACTGACTGATTCCCAATCTCACCAAGGGGATGTCCCTGTTTCGTGTCCGGGTTTAGCTCAAATCCACTTTCCAAACCTGTGTGTGGGGGGGGGGGGAGGGTGAATGAATGATTGACTGAATTAAACTCAGACCGGTGTGTTGACTGGTGGTGAGGGTGGCTTGGGAGATGAACAAGCAGAAAGAGATTGTTAATGTTATCTAGAGAAGATAGGAAACAGGAGTGTGCAGAGGGGAAAATGTTGTAGACAGCTGTGTAGACCGAGAGCAAATGTTTGTGGCATAAGTTTCAGGGCCCTACCCAAAGATGGCAGGTCTCAGAGGGCATCAGGTGGCAGTGTTGGGGTTTGTGGGTGAAGTCCGGAGGGCAGACGTGCTAGAAAAACAGGGGTCCTGGTGGCAAGGGTCACAAATGGGTAGACAGGCGATGGGGAATGCAGTGGAAGGAGGGCTAGAGCTTCGAGCTTTCACAAGCTTCATGCACAGACGCTGGACTGTAGTGCCTTTTCCCACATGCCATATATAACTAATTTGGCTTTCACTAGCCCTTCAGTGAATGACACCTGAAGCGAAGACAAATGAAAACATTTAAGATCCACTGATTTTCAGTGGGAATTCTGCAGCTCTGTTGCCCTCTGTCCTTCCATTAATACACCTTCTCATCTGCTAGATTACTAGTGGTGGTGCACAAAATGAAGCAAAACCAAAGGGGATGATGGACGAAGTGTTGAACATTGCAAGCACTGACCCCCAGTCCACTGATCTGGGTTTAATCCATCATCATTCTTTAGCTCACTCCGCCACCCCAGTTCAGACATGGCCATATGCAAATCAGTCTGACCCAGTGCCTCATGGGAATAGTCCAGCCCGAAATGCCAAGCCATGTCTTCCCCTGGACCGGAAACAAGCATCCCACCCCCCAAGTAGAAGGTAATGAGGGACTCCCTCGCACTCCAGACTCTTGTATCTCTCAGACATACAGTGCCTTTGGGCTGAACTGGTCCCTTTGCCCCACAGGGGCTGCATGGACCTCCGTTAAGTCCCCGTAACCACCCTGCAAGCTCTCTGGATGGTCTCATGCCCCTCAGTTTTGGCCCTCAAAGCCTTCTTAGCTCCATTAGCATCTGTTGGCCTTGCATATATCCCGTCCTTCACCTGCCAGCTTAACTTGGTGCCACCACCCCCGGATCTTCCCGTCCTGTGTGGCTTCCAGCCGCTCCCTTTCGGGCCTTTACATGGATGGCGTTCTCAGTCTGCCTCACACACTCGCAGGAGCCAAAAACCCTCACCTTAGTTCAAATGGGTCCCACGGCTCATCAACCTCACTAAAAGCGATGGGTGTAATGCTGGCGAAGACTAGAGGCGGGTGAGCCTGAAAGTGAATAGGGAGAGCCGCGCCTATGGTCTGGGTTAGCTCTAAGAGCCTGTGCACGAGCCGAGCCATAAAAATGTTTGCCACATAAATCATGCAACATACATCAGGTAAACCTTGGATAAGACTTGTGGGAGTGTGTCACTTTATTACGTGGATTATAGCAGTGCTTTGAGTGACAATTATTAGAAGTGGGTTTTAAAGATTAAGGGGTTTATTTACAAGTCCCTTGCGCAGCCACTGCATCATTTCTTTTTTGATGCAGCATTGACGCAATCCGTGCGCCACACTGCGCCATATCTACAAACGGATGCGTTGGGTCCAATGTATAATGTATGCAGGGGAGACGTTTCTACGCAAAAAAAAGCCACTTGGAAGTGGCTCAGTGAAATTTACATTTCACTGCACCACTCTTTGACTTAACTATGTCAAAGTATTACGCCTGCTCAGACCTGGCGTATGGATTTACGCAGGGCTTTTACAATGGGACTTGCCAACATGTTTTGACGCATTGCTGGATTTGCGTCAGTTTTACGACCAACTCCAGCAATGTGCCGCTTTTTGCACCAAAAGATGTCCGAATTTTTGAAGCATCTGTTAAATCCTTTCGCCATGGAGCTCTGTATTGTAAATACCGCACAGCCATGGTGTTGCAAGGACATTTAGCACTGGTGCAAGGAAACTGAAGTATCGAAGTTGACTCGTCAGTTTCTTGTACCTGAGGCCCTAACATAGGAACACCCCCTTCTGCCCTGACAAGGATGCCATTAGTAATTAGTGAACCATGAGAGGCAAGTAAGGTGTCGTGCATTCTATATTTTGCCTGGGTTATTATAAATGGTGCAACATCGTAGTCTATTAAACCATGTATAAGTGAATGTTTTGTATATAGCGCGCACACAGCTGATATGTTGCAGGTAAATAGCTGGGATCACAAAGTTCATGGGGCCTCATTTATGAGAAGTGACGTATCGCTGCGTGAAAGCAGCGATGCGTCACTTCTCAGTGCGCACTCCTTGCGTCATGATTGATGCGTCATATTTATAATATGACGCATCATGTCGCAAGTAGTTACAGATACGTCAGTATTTCTGACGTATCTGTAGGCGCAAAAGTGACGCATTGCTGGAGTGTGTCACAAAAGTGACGCAACTCCAGCAATGTATCCTTTCACATGGGGCAAGCCCCATTTGAAAGTGCCTGCATCAGCCTTACGCCTGCTGTGAGGCAGGCGTTAGAAATTGACGCATTTGTGTCCTAGAAGTGGCGCAGTGAAATCTCATAGATTTCACTGCGTCACTTCCATGACCCTTTCTTGCGTCAATATGCCCCCCTCGCATACATTATACCTGGCGCAGGTATTATGTGGCGCAGGGGTTTACAAAGTGACGCATCTACCTAGATGCGTCACTTTGTAAATATGGTGCAACAAGGCGTATTTGTTTCGCCACCGGTGCGTCACAAAGGCGTAAAAGTGACGCACAGCCCCATAAATGAGGCCCATGAAGCGTAGGAGCTGGGACTGATCACCTTTTCCCTGGTTCTGCATTGTGCAATTCAGCCACTAGATGGGTATCCCTTTCCCAGTTTGCTTCAAAGATTAGAGGTTCGTGTTTGATTCTTTGAGAATCTAAACAAGTACTATCTTTAAATAAATGTTTTGTATTACATATTAAATCAAGTTAGCAAAAGTAGCCTTTGTGGAAAAAAATGTAGTTAAGGGAAGGCTGGTTTGCTATAATGATGTCACCAGCTTCAAAGAGCCCAGTTTAGGAGCAGGTCAACACTTCAGCAGAGGCAGTCACAATTTCACGAGTGGGAGGTCCAACAGCAGACACATCCGCCCATCTCTAAAAGTGCAGGCTGTGGCAGAACTCTCTGTGAAATCTTTTTGCATTTTGTATTTATTTACCCCCTGGGGGAAGGGGCTGTGTGCAGACGGGCTCTACTGCGCTTCGCTGTCTCCTCTGTGTGTGATGGCTGGCGCTTCTGCCGCAGAAGGGCAGGGGAGAGAAGCAAATGAGACAAGTAAGGGCAGCGGGAGGCAGAAGCCACATGAAATCTCGGCTCGCTTTGGGCTCGAGGCCCCAAGAGGACCTTGAGCTGAGCCAGAGCCAGGCCTCGGGCGCGACCCTTCAGTGGCTTGTCCCCTCCAGCAAATAGTCTAGCCACTTGCAATCCCTCCAGGTAGCATTCCAATCCATCGTTTTTTGCCCAACGTGCACCACAGTCATATGCAAATCAGCCCTGGTCCTGCTCTAATGGGAGCCCCTGGGCCTCAGTCAGATGCCTCAGGCCCTAGGGCTGGTCTAACCTGACAGCGGCCCCCACTGGCCGCGAGCTCCCACTTGTTTCCTCGCTGGGCCCGAGAGGGACAGCAGAGGCCAGGGAGCAGCGGTGTTTTAATACATTGCATTAAATGGAAATATTCGATCATAACTACGCAGCACGTCCGCTTGTCTTCAGGGTACGAGTCGAGGCGTTGCATTCATACCACTACATGTCCAGCCCTAATATGATTATCACCACCCATGCAAACACCCCCACCAACCCAACAAAAAATAATAATAATCCGCCCCTTACTGTCCCCAACTAGACAAAAACAGACGTAAATCACTCCCAGTCGTAAAGGCGCCAATAGTCACGGTGCATCAGCAAGGCGCGGGGGTAGGTGAGGAGACACGAAACGGCGGGCGGGGGGTATGAGGGGAGGACGAGGTGCACCAATGAAGGGCGAGGGTGAAGTGGAATGATCTGTGGAGGAAGGGGGTGGCAGGGAATATTCAGAGTGCGCGAAAGAAGGAAGAAGCGAGGCGAGGGGATAAAGAGAAAAGAGAGGAAGGGAAACAAGAAAAAGTGAAAAGGGATCGTTAAGAGGGGAGAGGGTGGAAGGAGACACGGGTAGAAAGAGGGAATATGGAGCTACACGTGAATGAGAGAATGAAAGACGTGGGGACTGGTTGAAAGAGAGAAAGACGTGGCAGACACGTCGAATGAGGGGTGCGGGAGAGGCAGGTGAGTACGTGTGGGGGGGGAGAGAAAATGAAGAGGTGTTTATGGAAAGAGGGAAAGGGCGCAGCGTGAGGTGCTGCGAGAATGAGGGACAGAAGAAAATAAGAGGCTGGAAGAGAGATTAAAAGGGAGACACGAGAAAGGGAACACAAATAACGCAGTGGCAAGTATCAGGAAGGGAGTTTAAGAAAGGAAGAGACGGGCCAACGTGATAAAATGGACGACATATTGTAGAAAGGATCTAGTAGAGGGAGAACGATGGTCCTGGGAGAGAGAAAGGAAGGAGAGATTACCAGGAGCCGGCCAGATTAGAGCAATAAAACGGACAGTGGGAATATTTAGACTAATAAAGGGTCGAATGGATGGGTCGAAGAGACAACAGCGACTTCAAGAGGAGGAAAAAGTGGAAAAAGAAAGAGAGGGCTGAGGCAGGAAGAGGCGAGCAGAGTGCTAGCTTTCAGTGCACAGCTGATGCAGTGACACTCGGATTACAGCTATTATTACTACGTCACTTGGGGCTGGGGGGGGGGCAAATAACCCACGACTACATTAAGGCCCATAGCACTCTGGATACGAAACAGCAGGGAAGGTGGCGATAGGGGGGGGGGGGGGGGGAAGACATGGGAACCAAGAAGGGTGGGCGAATGGGATAAGAAATGGCGTGAAGGAGGGAACGAAAGAAGCGTGCACCAGGTGGAAAGTGAGAGAGAGAGAGAGAAAGATAATTTAAGATTAGGGAAGCAGAGACACTGTGGGGGGAAAGAAACGAGGCCTTAAGAAGGGGCTGCTGAGTCAAGTGCTGGAATAAAAGAGGAAACGCACCGGGCTGAGGGGTGCGAAGGAGAGACTAGCAAAGACAGAGAGAGGGGTAGGAAGGAAGAGCGAGGGACCCTGACATTTATAGGACTAGAAGCTCGGGGATAGAGGGGTCCACTGAGGCTACAAAGAGCAGAGGCATGCCGACAAGAATGACATACACTGGCCGGCAGAGTGACTAACGAGAGCACAAGCAGTGACCGGTGAAGTGAAGGGTGTGGGGCGTCGGAAAACCTCGAGGAGAAGTTATCCAGAGAGGCGGGGGTAGAGACCTGCGTCAGACATCCACAGATAGGGGGCATGCAGACAGTAGTGAGAGGTCAGACTTCCACGACAATAGGGCACGCAGGCCGTGGTGAGGGGTCAGACACCCACGGGAGAGGGCATGCACAGAGAGGTGCGAGGTCAGACACCCACGGGGAGAGGGCTTGCACAGTGATGAGGGGTCAGACACCCACGGGGAGAGGGCATGCACAGAGAGGTGAGGGGTCAGACACCCACGGGGAGAGAGCATGCACAGAGTGGTGAGGGGTCAGACACCCACGGGGAGAGGGCATCCACTGGGTGGTGCGGGGTCGGACACCCACGGAGAGAGAGGGCACAGACAGTGTTGAGAGGAGTCATACCCCACTGGGGTGTGCAGGCAGTGGAAAGTGGAAAGAATAACAGGGTGAGATATAACAGCGACCCACCAATACAGACCTCGGTGCCCAGAGACCCTTGGGAGGCGGGTATGCCACGCAGTAATCAGCTGTGAGAGAAGGGCACATGGATGAGACATGGGAGGAGAGAGCATTCATACAGCGTGACATGGTCAGACATCCACGAGAAGAGGGGATGCAGGCAAGCGAGATGGGAGCGGACGGCATGGGAAGGGGCATGCCGGCAGTGGCGAGGGTGGCAGAGCTGTAGGCAAGAGGGGCCGGGTGTACCCATCATGAGTAGTGGTGGCATCAGAGAGGGCTCTGCGAGGAGGGTATGCAGAAAATAGTGGGGGTTAAAGGGCACACACATAGGAGTGAGGACGAGGAGGTCGACGTGTACATACACACACACACACACAGTGGTAGCTGGGGAGGAGCCTCCAGACAAAGAGGGTCACGCAGGAGGGACGGGGTGAGGGGTCGGTTACCTTCTCCCCGGAGCCCTGCTGCTCTTGCGGTCGCACCTGACGCCGAGCCGCTCTACCCATCGAGGCGGCTCCTCCTGGAGCCCGGGCGCGGGTCACTCCCTCCTTGGCCCCGGCTCCTCGCCAGCTCCGGTGCCTGCGATCCTCAGCCCCAGACTCCCCGCTCCTCAGCGCCCGTCCATCAGACTTCAGCCCAAATCTCC
This sequence comes from Lissotriton helveticus, assembly GCF_964261635.1. Taxonomy (NCBI): domain Eukaryota; kingdom Metazoa; phylum Chordata; class Amphibia; order Caudata; family Salamandridae; genus Lissotriton; species Lissotriton helveticus. Next base: position 1,176,634,405 of record NC_136061.1, read on the forward strand.
TCTGCCAGCTCCTGCCGCCTTCAGACCCCGGTGCCCCCAGTCCCGGCTCCGCAGCACCGGTGCACGACGGAGATCCTCGGCACGCCGCTCCCCTCCTCGGATCCTCTCCTCTGGCACAGTCCGAGGCCGGGTGCACCTGTCGCGGCCCCCTCGCCCCTCCGCGCAGGGCCGCGCTCCAGGACCTGGGAGAGCGGCTCCGCCGTTCACACCCCCGGGCGGTCCAGGGCGGGCGTCTGCAGGCAGTGGAAGCCCCAGAGCCGGGCAGCGATGCACGGAGCAGGAGCCCCCTCGGAGGAGCAGACGGGCCTACAGCCACCCCCGCCGACGAGGATGAATCCAGCCGACCCCCTCTCAGTGGTGGAGGGGAGAGGGAGCGGGTCGAGAGCTAGGGAAGAGAGGGATGGCAGGATGAGAGAGACGAGTCCAGAGAGAGAAAAGCGAGCGCTGGAGGGTGGTGGGAGGGGGTCAGAGATGAGCGAGTTAGAGTGAGTGTGGGAGAAAGTGAGAGATGCAAGGAGGTAAGATTGGAGTGCAGGAACTTGAGGCAAGTGACGAGAAAGAGAGGGATAAAGTGGCGATGGAACGGAAACAAAGAGGCGTGAGAATTATTGAGAGGCGGAGAGAGCAAGACGGAGGGCAAATAAAGAGGGAAGGACCGCATTCAAAATGGAGAGAGAGAGGCAGAGGCAGATCACCCCATCTGATGGCACAACCTCAGAGACAGGTGCTCACCCCTTCGAGAGCAGAGCGAGCGCCGGGAGCACCAAAGCCCACCCACCCTCGGCGTGCACAGGCAGAGCCTCGGAAGCACCCGCCGCCCCCACCGAGGGAACAGAGACCGCGAGGCAGCACAGGCGCCCTCACTGCGAATGGACGCTACCAATCGGCTAGAGGGGGGCTGTCTCCCCCACAATACCGTCTGGAGGACTCCCACGCTCGGCGGCTTCCCCTGCTGCGCCAGTTGGTATGGTCTTGATAGCCTGATCTCCAGAACGGGAGCGAGGGGGCTAGTGGTGCATTGAGCTAAGGGGGTTCACTAACATTTTGTGGTAGGTGCTGGAGTGATGTAAATAAAGCGTACATGGGTGTATGTGCAATCCTAGGCTCAAGCGCCAATGGAGGGGGCATGATGGAATCTCCCCTCAGTGGGCACGAAGGGCTTTTTCGAGGACTTTCACCCTCGCCACTGTAGGGAGCACTGACGAGGACTGTCTCCCCACCAGGAACGTGCCCAGAAGACCTGTAGATATGAGAGGATGGCCTTTCACGGGCTGAGGTCATTCTTATGAATGGGTAGCCAACAGGTGAAACTTAGTCACTGATCTCTAAAAAGACTGCTGTGTTCCGGGGGACAGAAAGAACCCCACAAATCTCCAAATCTAAGTCATAAGTTGGTAGTTTTATTCAAAGTTGTTTGAGCAAGGGGCCTCAATATGTCTTGCCCGGGGCACCCGAAAATGCTTAAGATGACACTGTATGACTCTGGTGATAACAAGGTAGCTCAGAATCAGTATCCTGATCCCAATGGCAAGCATGTCAAACAGAAGGAACTTCCGCCCCTTCGGTGGATTAACCAACCAAGCTCCATGATCAGTATATCATTGCATAATAGCGACTGCCTGACCAACCATTGTTTGTTGCACACACTTAGTAGGGAAGCAGCCCTCAAGGCGCACTATGGAGGAGTTGGTGTCCAGTATTTCAGCTCCCTGTCAATCCACATGTATTTTGGCTCAACCCGTACACCCCAAACACACAGTCCTGTGATTGAAACCCTTATTATTGGGTTCTAATCCTTACATCTTGCCTGGCAGAAAGCTCTGCCGAAATACCTGCACTCCGACGAGTAACTGATGTCAAGTATATGTATATTGTCGAAACAAACAAACACCAGAATTTTGAGAACTGGCAAAATGCAAGCTTTGTCTTAAAGGGACAGGTTTGCTCAGCTCTGCTTCCAGGAGACATGCTTCTGCCTGTGATGCTGCATCAAGAACGGGGTGTTCACGGGTGGCACCATCCGAGGCAGCGGCGCCCACCCTGCAGGTGCCCAGCAACGAGTGAAACATCCCCTTAGCTTCCCAGGTCTTCTCCTGGAGACTTCAACTTCACACCCTATAATTTGAGAGGAGGAGGATCCAGTGGTTAGTTAGGCCTATCTCAGAATTTGGCATTAGCAGTTCAAGCCTCTAGGCACCTCGCCAGTTTCAATTTCCATATTTATCATTAGGTGTCGTTTGCTGGGCTGGACTAGGAACCCAAAGCAGCCGTGGCACATTTTGTCTGAACAGCCCCAGTATGTTGCATAGTGAGTGAGTGAGCCTGACCACTACAAGGGGATTAGGAGGCTTTCCCCCAAAGAAAATTTGCCAAAAAAAGGTGCATTTTACAACCTATTTTTCATTATATATTCTATTTTATCCGTTTTTACATCATAGCAAATTATGACCTTAGAGTGCACCAGTATACATGAATCTTTATTGGGGCTCTTCAATGTTTCCCTCACTATCACCCTCCAACAGTGCCACTCATCTTGCCATAGCCCCTCTCACATGTTTTTCATTTATTTCATAGCACCTGTAATACCAGTGTAGGGCACCAGAGCATTTTACATTGCACACACATACAGAAACATTGAATCATACATGTGTAAATCAGTGTACAGAAAATGTTACATAAGACAAAGGGCACTACAACGTGTAGGATTCACGTGAAATCCATAGTGGTAGGTATTTTTAAAGAGTCCTTGGTCTGGGGCAGCACAAACTCAAGAATGAAAGTGTAACACAGTGATTCAGGTTGACGTTTTGAATACAAATTTATTTCTTACCAACCAAACCCTTTTTAGCAATATTAGGTCAATACAAGAGTGGGGAAAAACTTTCTAACCTAGATTACGATTGTAAATTATGAACTGCAAAATAACAAAATGATCTCTGTGACAAAAGCACAAAGCTTTGCACTTAAAATACTGCTCTGTGATCTGCATCGTTTAAGCTCTTTGCAGCAGGCATATTAACCCTCTGTGCTAACTTAGATGAGTCAAAACTGCCATTGGAAAAATCTCAAATCGCTCTCCAGCAGGTACGATCATCACCAGAGTTATCTTTGCACTTTTATTGTTGCCTGAAAACTGTTTAATATACAAGGAACACTGCAGTTCTTTTAAAACTGCTGCCCTGCTACAAAAGCATCCCCCAGTAACAAAAGCGGTCCCCACCCTACCAGCCTCCCGGGGAAACGCGTGATGCCCGGTACAGCCAGTCCTGCCTTGGTCTTTCAATTCTTGGTGTAAGCCTTCGTGACGCCACCAGTTCAGAATTTTCAGTTCTCCCGGAGGGCTTCTCTTTGGATCTTATTATCTGCTCTCTTCTGGTTCAGTGGGCAGGCATCCAGGCTTTCAGTGTGCCTTGGCGTTAGCTTCAACAGGTTGGAAAGCAGAGTGATACCGACCAATTTTCCTGTTGAATTCGGACTATTAGATCTTTGTCTGCATTTTGGTGGGGAGGCTGGCTAATCTGGCTCCCCAATTTATCCATGTTGATCAAAAAGGTTTTATCCCTGGGAGGCAAATTCATGAACTGACCCAGCAATTAATTGGTAGCATAGATCTGGCTACTTCAAGGTCGGTACCCTTGGTGGTAGTTACATTGGATGCCACCAAGGCTTTATGCTGTATTTGTTGGATCTTCTTATGGGAAGTATTAGAGGCTATGAGGTTAGGTCCACGCTTTATAACAACACTAAAAGCTTTATATGATCGTACAACAGCTAGGATTCTTCTTAATGGTTCTCTCACTAAAAGTTTCTCAATTTTTAGGGGAACGCGGCAGGGTTCCCCATTTCACCATTATTGATCGATATTTATATCAAACCATTCACCCAGATGTTGTGTCGGGATAATCAGGTAATTGCTTTAAGTTCAGGTACATATAAAAAATGTTTGCATTATATGCAGATTGTAATCTTTACGGCAGATCCGGTTCTAACTATTCCCAGGGTAGAAGTCTTAGTGAAAGAGTTTGGGGCACTATCCGGTTGTTCGGTAAACAACGCGAAAACCGGGATATTGTGTTGGAATGTCTCAGACTGGAGGGGAGATGTTCAGAGTGAGACTAGATATCTTGGAATCAGTATCATCAACTCATTAGAAGGAATTCCCCAGCTTAATTTAGAGAGGATAGCAAAAGAAATGGACAAATCACTCGCCAGGTGGAAGAATCTCCCCCTGTCATTGTACGGGAGAGTAAAAATTTAATTAAAATGGTGTCATTACCTAAAATCACATATCTTTTCAACTGCATCCCTCTGGCGTTTCCCAAAGATATGATTGATAAGCTACATAGGAAATTAGTTAGTTTTGTTTTGGGCATCTAAGGGATCTAGGCTCGCCACGAAGAAACTGAGGCGCAAGTTGGAGAAACGCGGGTTGGCTCGCCCTGATTTAAGACTATATTGTATGGCCTTCCAGTTCAAAAACTGTAGAATCCTTGTAGGCAAACCAGTGCCCTTGGTATGGGGTGGTTTGTTGGAGGAAATGGTAAAGGAGTGAGGCTCTAAAGGGTTTCTTTACAAGTTTTGAGCAAGGAAATTCTTTAAAAAAGTTAGATTGAAGACGTTGAAGGCAGCACTTACTCTTTGGTTAGTGGTAAGAAAGACACTTGGAATAGGCTATTTTTCTGATTTTTCACCAATCTGGGATTCACCAGGTATGCCAGAGTGCCTTCAAGATCAGTTAAGTATCCCATTAAGGAGGGTGGGAATTGAAATGTGGTGGGATCTCCTAATGATGCAGTGTGTGGCGTCATGGAAAATCCTGGTGGCAAAAACAGGTGATTCGCTCTCAAGATTCAAATACCTGCAGTTACTATCTTGGGTGGAGGCTAATGTACGGGAGATTGGTGGAGCGTGGGAATTTGAATCAAAACTACAGAATGAGGCCCCTAGAAAAAAAGGAAGTCGACGATTGGTATTGGACTCTGTTGCTCTCAGAAGATAAGAAGCTAAAACCCCCATATTAGATCTGGGAAGGAGCAATTCAGATTTCAGAACCTCAGAGAACTTGGCAACTTTCAATAAAACTAGTTTATAAGGTGGTTAAATCAGCTAACCTGAAAATAAACCACTTCTTCACAATTAACAGGCTTTACTGGACCCCTCAGAAACTCGCAAAATTTGTATTAGCTCCAACTCCAAGATGTTATAGATGCAGTATGCTAAGCGCCGACGATCTACATATGTTTTTTGAATGCCCCAAATTACAGGAGCATTGGCATACGGTTGAGAAAGTAATCAATGATATTTTGCAGGCCAATATAAAAATGAGTTTAACATTGATACTGATAGGGCTGGAAGACCAGCCTACTCAGCCCCTCTCAGCAAATAGGCGGGATCTACTTTTCTATATGAGCCTCCTTGCCAGGAGAGAGATCTGTAAGAGACAGACAGACCTCAGGGTTTTGACTGGCTCCAAGCGATTAAAACTATTTGCAAAATGGACACAGGTATTGAGGGTGGCCCACGCAGTAGGATCTGGGACCAATATTTGATCTTGTGCGGAATAGTAAGAACTTAATGGTGTTGTCCTGTGATTACACCTGCGTGAAACCAGTAACCAGGTAACTGGATGGGCTGGATCGTCGCAGGGCTGGATGTTTAATTGCAAATTGCCTGAGGCGGAACAGGTCGGGTACCAGGCTTGACTTTGCAAACACTGGTGACATGAGGACAAAAAAAGCTTCAACAGGTTGCACTTTCAGTGACTACGATATTAAAGGTATTCTCCTTGTCTCTTTCTCGCTTGAAATCTTGTGCTAAAGTTTGAGATCTACCTTGGACACTTTCTGTTCCGCTGGCCTGCTTTGAATCGATGGATCTGGTGGTATGATAGAGGCACGCATGGCTAAACCACGCATGCGTCTACCAAGCAGCCCAAACTACGACCGTGTCTTAACCATGCAATTTCGTGGTTAAGGCATGAATGGTACTACGGCGATTAATGCTTGCACTCATATAAAAGTATTGCAATCTGACTAAGATGAGCCCTAACTTGAACGTGTCAGCATGCACGTATGTAAATATGGCAGCATGGTGGAGAATTAATAAGGCTGATATTAGAAACATATTGAAACTTGCCTGATAAGTATCTGTGGATACTCTGGTACCAAAGTATTTTAGGTTGCAAGCTATCTCCTAAATGCCAGTATTTTAGTGCTCCCTCCCTGTTGAAAAGTGTCAGTGCTGTCTGCTAAGCGCTTCGAAGCCTGGCCAAGAAGAGCAGACGTTTGCCTGTTAAACCCCGAACAAATATTGCAGCTGTTGCTCTGACGGTGGCCGCCTTTCCTCTAAAAGCAATGCTTGTTTTATAATGAAGTCTGCTGGCCCAATCCATTAGTATTGGAGATATTCATTCTAAGTAGTTCACTGATCTCTTCAAAATCCCTTGGTTATAATGGAGGGATGGTTGCAGGCCGGTTTAACAAGTTTCACATTTTTGATCCAACTGTGCTGTATAGTGCTGCTGTAGTACTGTGTGACATGAAGGCGCTTTTATTATCTTTGCTATCTCAGTTTTGTGTAGTGTGAACTTGGGCCAAGGACAATACTGTGAATTGCATGATGCATTACAATTTTCCAGGCACTGGAAGGTTAAGTGATTTCCCAATAATCACAGGGTATTCTTGCCGCTAAGCCACAACTTCTCTTACATAGGGAGCAAAGCACTCCAGCATTTTGAAGGTTTCCCCTTCTAAAACTATTCAGACGGCTGCTGGCTACAGACAAGGTCGCAGGTTTGAATCTCAACAAATCCACATCAATCTTTCATCTTTGCGTAGCTTATAGCTACACCTTTTATTAGGATGGGTCTGTTCACTGCATTGTTTATTTCTACAAATATTTTGGTGGTGTTTAAATGCTTTGCACGTGTTCCTTTGTGTAAGCCTTGCTTCTCACAGCCATAGCTACCCAGGTTTAAGCTAGAAGGTTTAACTAATGAAACTTACTGTTCCTAAAGGGGCTGGTAAGTGTATTACATGGTGAGGTCTCACATCCACAGCATATAAAACACCCAATTTCCTTACATTGGCCGTTAGAATTACATCTATCAATGATTCCTGAAGCACTTGAAACAAATAGTATGTTTGATAAAATTACTGTCAAAATATCAACACGTCAAACGACGCATGCTTGCAAAATAAAGCTATCGGATAATTCTGAATCAAATATTAAACAATATATTCATGTAAGTTGAATTATTAACCTGTAATAAAACAATTAAACCCCTCATTCCCCTTCCCTGCCCTGTCCCTCCTCTCCCCAGCCTTCTCCTCTCCTCGATCCTCCACAAAGAACTACAGAAGACATTCTGGCATAATGCTGTGTTAACCAGTTCTCCTTTATTCACGCCCCAAAGTTGTCTTCATGCACAGCTAGCGTCCCAAGAACGATACCATCATCCTGTATCAGAATCATAAATGGTTTCTTGGACAATGAGCCTTCACCAAATCTGGAATTAGTTGGCAGTATGAATGAAAGACATACTTCTGAATGAGTGGAGCATTTGGAAAATCACAGTGTTGCCCCTTTCCTCCCACAAACTGCACTGTGTCGAGGAGATACTTTCAATTCAATTAGTAGTTTAGTAGAAATAGCTACCCAGAAAAGTCATGGTCTCGAGCACACAGAAAGGTGTGGTGATATGACTCCCTTAGAAGTCCCAGCCACTTTATCTGGAATGGCGTGAATGGGAATGTTGCGGCCAAGATTTTCTTCAAGGACATTTCCTGGAATGATACATTCATCAAATTTTCACTGTTTACTATAACACCAAATCTGCAGCACACATTATGTACCATAAGCAAGATGAATACTTGCAGAGATGCAGGAAAGTTGCTCAGGTTGAACATAACAATGCTAAGACTATGTATGATCTGGTTGACTTGTAGCTGTTGGCCAGTTTCACTCTTGAGTTGAAGTTAACTACAAAATATACCTTTAAGCTTCCCAGAATAAAGCAAGCTCTTACTCTTTTCTTCCACATGGAAGCTGCAACAAGAGCTAATCCAGTTGGCTCTTCATTCCACACAGCACCACCTTCAACAGGAAACATTTTAAAGGTTTGCAAAGCCAAAGCCTGTCTCTAACAAATTTGTTTTGTGGTGGTCACACAAGAAACATTTGCTATTTAGAATGCGCGTCTTGACATTTCTAAACGAAATACCTTTCTTACGGAAAAAGGTGGTACATAATATGGTAGGCAGATATTTTGGATAACATAAACCATAGTTGTGAGTGAGGCTTTGAGTAAAGATGCAGTTTGTGATGAACTGATGAAAGACCTGATAGAACAAAGAAGGTCCTCATTACAAGTTGGACGGGAGTGTGTGCCGTATTTTCGACACGTGGGAAATACCTTGAATCCGGTGTGAGGTGTCTACATTGCGTGATGAATTCCCTCTTTTCTAGTTTTTGACACACAGAGTTTCACATATCTTACCTTTTTTTCAGGCCTTTCTTCCGAATACATTTCATTAGTTTTGTCCTGCCGGAATTTATCTTGGGAAAACTCGTAGTTTATCATATAACTCAGAATTATTATCCCCATGGAAACTTTTGTTAGGACAGGGAATTAAATGTAGCTCTTAACTTGTAATGAGCGATATAGACAAGTATTAGGATGTAGTTACACGATTGTCCTGTTTACGTTTTTAGTTGTGAGTGCGTTATTGGTAGTTCTTCCATTCTGAAGAAGTAGAATGGGAGGTGGGTGGAGAGGAGTAAGGAACGTTGAGAACCTCAGTTTTGGAACATTTCCGGATAAGAAACCTGAGGGCCATCCATGACGAATAGCATTGAAGCAGTCAGAGAGGCTTGATTGGAGGTAAGGTGTGAGTAAAAAAGACAAGTAGATTTGTGTGTTATTGGTGTAATGGTGGCAGGAGAAGCTCTGCTCAGGATCCAAGCAAACAATAGCCGAAGGTAAGCTGCTAAAGCAAGCGCCTTCCTGCTGCTAGGCATCTGTCTTCTCCCTTCTGTCAGACATAAAGTAGTTTACTTTCCCCCTGCACTGGTGGCCATTTGTTGTGTTCTGCTGGCCTCCTTGTGGTCCCTCCTAGTGGTTCTGGTGTGTGCCACAGTCCCTCAGGGACACACATTCAGGTATTTACATTTTCTCCCGATCAAAGAGCCTTCTGTGGTCAGCCACTGTCCCTGTGTGGTCCGCTTGCTCTTTCTCCTGTCATACTTTCTCGTGAGGGACCACAGATAGCCCTCGTTTTCCTGCTTTTCTTCCTGAAATATAGCTGCTTGAGCCTTAGGGCAGGAGCAAGAAGCCTCTTGACTGAGGGCTGCTATAGTCGGGGCCACCTCTGCCCGACCCATGGCATCATGACCCTCACGCTCCTCTTTCCTGAGATGAGGTGTTAAAGCAGAGACATGATCATCGGTCCTTCGTAGGTCTCACAAGACAAAGGATAATACTCAAGAAATTGCCGGCAGCAGTTATTGTTCTCTTGGTTCCACTTTGGAGGTATGTCTACACCCAAAGTAATCGTTCTATATCCTCCAGTAGAATGCCTTTAAAACTTTATCAGTAAGTTGTCGTGCTTCAGTTATTGAATATAGACATGTTTTGGCCTTTAAATACTGGCCTCATGAAGACTATAACAAGGTCAAGAGTCCATAAATGTTGTATAGTACAAATGGGAGGTAAATCCCATTCATCAGAAAAGGAGCGTCATTATCGGTCTGCTGGGTTGTCGGGGCCACAGGCAGGACACCTCCCTGCTCCTAGATTAGATCACAGGGGAGCACCAGCTGATCACTGCAAAACATTTTTTGTGTCTCCGTAGTTCCATCCTACGTAACAACCCCACCACCTGTCCAACAGAAGGACCTCACTCAGGACATGCGCAAGTCTTTTAGTTCCTATCAGTGGTTGTGTGTGGTACATGACTTGCTCCACAGCTTGATTAAAGTAGATTTGAGCTTATTATGTTGCAATGCTGGAAGACGTGTATATATGTACCTTTAGTGAATTGCAATTGACTTACCCTGAATTCTTGTTCCTATTTGCATGTCCTCTCTATGTACTTCCTTAGTTTTCCATTTGCGCCTCTAGCTTTGTAGTATATAGTTACAATTTACCAGCCTGTACCACTTTCCACTTCCAAATTTACACCCAAAGCATAACAATTGGTTTGCATTGTTCTAAGCACTATTGGCAGAATACTCATAACATAGTAGATAGGACTGGCATAGCAGTAAATCCACTCCCTTATCTTTAGAAATTGCATTTATGGGTACATAAAGTAGTGCTACATGAGTACTGCAACACACATTCATACGTGCCTTTTTGGATTGCCCATGAGGTAGCGGCAGAGCAGAAAAGGATTGAGATGAAATGAGAGAGCTTGGGCAGGGCTGATGATTTCAAAGGGATCACAGAAACCGACAAGGAGGGATGAGTGATCTTTATAAAGCTAATGAGGAGGAGAAGCTGAACAAAGAAAATAGTGAGTGAGAATTTGTAAGACATTGTAATAGTATTTGGGGACTAGGTGACTACACACCAAGGAATAATCAAAACCCTCGAAGTCACTTACTCAACTTGAGCTCACACCTTGGCAGCCATAGCACAGAGCAGACAGGCTTATATTAGGGAAATGTGTAAATATATTTATGTAGTACCAAAACAATAATAAAGTTAAAATGCAAAACAGTAAAAATCCCAACTTTAATTATACAAATACAGTAAAATGTAATAATCAAAATACCACCAAAATGACAAAAATTCAATAAACCGGGGAAATTGATTTTTAAAGTTTTATGTAGGAATAGTGGCAAGCATCACAAAGTGCCATTGATAGTCAATGGTTGTGGTAGAGCGGCACTTAGGTACAATTTGAGGCGAATTGCGATGGCGCACAGGTCAGACACACCAACCAGGTTCGTCCTGGCCAAAGATTTTGCCTTCTGACTAAATCATTTAAGTACAAATCTACCAATGGAGCACACTTCTAAATCCGGGAGGACATCTTGGGAGGCACTTAGAGACTCACAGAGTGACAAGCAGAGGCCAACAGCAGAGTCCAGTCCAGGTCCAGTTGCCACCGCCAGCAGGGCAGTTGCAGAAAAAGGCCTCTTGTAGCTTCTTGTTGGATCCCTGTAACTTTAACAGGAGGTCGGCCTTATGACTCTTGGAGTCTATTTTTTTGTCTTGGGAGAGAAGATAGAGAAGGTCTTCTGTTATTCTTCAGGTCCTGGAGTGTTCTAAAAAGGGCCCTGGATATGTTACATTTTTGCCTGACATTTGCTAGTGGGTGAATATGACACCTGTGCATGCCTGAACCAATGGTGTAAAGGTTCCCAGGGTCAACCCTACCCACTATGGACTTTTTAAAAATGGCAAAAGTCTTCACCACACTAAACATGGACTCTTAGGGTTGGGGATATGGGTGTGGACTGTATTATGGCAATCCTAGCGTCCTCCCACATTTAACACTAAAATAAAGTTTGGAGCAGCCAGTGTATTAACAATTCTGGTGAGATAAAAGTAGGGGTTTCCATCAACCAAAAAGTGGATACACAAGTATTGTTTTGCCGTCATATTGCTCTTCCTTTCAAGTGTCCCCTAAAAAGTTGTATGTAAACCCAGCAGATTTGTCAAGGAGGATTTGACATTCCAACAGGATGTGACACTGTAATGTCAAAAAGGATGCCCACAGCTGCCACCCTGCATATTCTAGGAGGTTCAGCAGAGTTGTCTCTGATCATTCAGGTCAGCCTGTTGGTTGCTCCTGGGAGGCACTTGACACTCTTTTCACACCTATTTGAATGCTAATTACTGGCTGGCTGAAGTGGTAGAGCAAATGCAAATTTAGCCTTCAGGAACTTCAAGCAGGGAAAAGTTTTTCTACATAAGACAGTCAGCCCTGCTATGGTGAAACATAGCTTTTGAGTGGTAGTCACTATAAGGACATGCTATTAACATTAACTTTCTTTATGTCCTACTATTAAATACCATACACTGTGCCTTGGGTGCTTCAAAGCCTACAAGGAAGTGGCATATTCATATTTAAAAGGGAGGTATGCATAAGGAATGAAGCAGCCAAGGAAACATTTAGGTTGTTCTTCTCTGTGTGTTAGTACGTTTCCTTTTGGCTGGAGCAAAATCTAGCAAAGCTATTCCATGGTCCCAGCTCCCTTGGGGCACACATGAGCACTAGACTATCTAAGATGGAGGGAGCTGCACTGTTTGGAAGAGTTTATGCACCACATAAAAACCTCCCCTGCCTATTCAGGCTCCTGTGCCACCCAGGCATACTCTGAGCTAGCACTTTCTATTAGATATTCCCTGGGCCCAGTGAAAAAAACCATAGCCTAAATTAATGACAAGTCCACCCTAGCACACAAAAAAGTGATCCTTGAGAGAAAGAAGACACTTAAGTGCAGGAGTCTTCGATAGGGGGCTATATCTGTCCCCTGGTACCCATGCACAAGGATCTCGGGCCTGTCACGTGAAACAGGTCCAAAATATAACGCGACAATAGTTAAAAAACTGCCATAAAAAAGGTTGAATTGTTGTAAAGCCGACAAAGGTCCGAACTTTTAACTGCTTGATTGGGGTTAATTTTTTCTGTTGCCACACAAATCTAGACAGAAGCATCTAAAAACCTGCTGAACACGGTCTGTTTTTCCAGTGCCTGGGCCATCCACAGAACCATTGGGGAGGGGGGGGGGGGGGGGTTGGCCTGCTTATACGTCAAGCATCATAAGGTAGGCTTTTCTGGTTGTTCTGCTCCAGCAGCCTTTTAGATTGCTTAAAGGAAGGGGCTGTAGATCTCACTCAAGGGTCTGTCGGAGGCTTACAGAGGTTCACACTTGGGGCGGGGGATGGAAGCTCACCGCAAGGATCCTGTAGGTCTAGTCTTCCCCTAGGACATGTGAAGTCTCCTCTTCTAGATGACATACTCCTGCAGGGGTAACTTTTAGGACCCCTCTGCAAAGCAAGTTAGCTTTTTACCTCATGATCGATGCATCAACTCCTGCAGGCCTATGACCCAAGTAGCATGCGCAGCTCCTGGTCACCAAGCAGCGGGGATGATGACTCCATAAGCAGGCTCGCTTCTTTTTTTTGGGGGGGGAGGCAGGTGCAATCCAGTAATCACCTTGGTCCAGTATGAAGTCCTCCTTCTTCCAGGACTCTTGCACTCTTCTCTTGTTCCTAAAATTTGCCGCAGGTGTATTCCTACCTGTAAAGGCGCCCATCATTCTATGTAAGAGACCAGCCCTAGCTCACAGCGGCCTTCTCCCCCACAGTGCTGCGTGGTACCTGGCTCTTCTTAATTAGAATCCTTGGTATTCAAAGGAGAACAACTGGCCATTATTTATTCTTGAAATGAACAGTTTTCTCCTATGTTTATATCATTGGAGACTGCTCAATCCATATCCACCATGCTCCCTGCATGATCAGTACGTGATCAGAATATGTCAGTGGTGTCTTCCACAGAACTCTCCCCAAACTAGTTCCAGGCAGTGTGTGCACTTTTGCATACTTGCTCCAAAATTATATAGCCACATTATTTGTCACTCAGCTGCATCAGGATCAGGGAGTGGAGCTGACTGTAACCCAATGGGGGAAAGAAGACTATACAACAAAAGGTAGGAAAATACATTCCAGGGGAAGGGGTGAAGACCTACCAGTGCTCACTTCAAAGTGAGTCAAAAGAAAGTTTTTTCCTATCCTTCCCACCAAATATCGTAGCCCAGCAGCAGACATGACAACTTAGAAAATTATTTTAACTGTATAAGAGGTGATTGGGCTTAGAAAACACGGGTGGATTGACATTTTGGGCAAACTGGCAGTGCCAGAAAGGCTGGTCTGAAAGGACAGTGTCTGGACTGGATTTTGTCACTGTTTTTGGCCCTATTTTATGGTCTGATGGGCCATTTGTAACCAATGATTTCTCTGCTATAACCACAAAAATTGTCTTCAGCAAGCAAAAATGAATTCAGTCTCCCTTACCTTGCAAAATACCTATGCAGCTTGTCAGTACAAGTTAAAAAGTGCCCGATTTGAAAATGTAGGGCACATTTTTAGCTATTTGATTCACTAATGGGGGCCACTTTTATCTTGGTGCCTAGACCTATTTTCTATCCCTGTTCGACCCTGCTTGAAAGGGTGGATTATGGAGAGGAAGAATGGCTTTGACCCCATCCCCACTTGTTCAACCATAATTGTGGCATCTTCAGCCACCCACTTCACAACACTTTCTAGACCTGCGTAACTTTAGAAGAGGACTGGACCTGCTGTCTTTGACCTGAGAGGAGCCCTGAAGGACTGGACCTGCACCCCGTTGTACCCATGACAAACAAGTGGACTCAAACGGTCAGTTGACTGCCCCCTGTGTGGCAATAGGGAGACAACAAGCTGCAAGATGCCTTTTTCTGTAAGTAACCAGCGGACCAGAGGCAACTCGACCTAGACTCAGCCCTGCTGTTGGCCTCTGCCTGACACCTTGTGAGTCTCTAAGTACCTCCTCTGAGGTCCTGGGGGGGGGGGGGGGGGGGGCTTTAGAAGTTTACTCCTGTGGTGGATTGTGACTTAAAACACCAAGTCAAAAGATAAAATATTTGACCAGAAGGAACCTGGTTGATGCATCTGTCCTGTGCTCCATTGCGGTCAGCCTCAAATTGCACTTGAGTCCCGGTCTACCTCAACTGTTGACTATCATAGGCACTTTGTGTATTTTTTGGTGCTATTTTTACTCAGAACTTTAAAATATATTATTTTTGAATCCCCTCACTAGATTTTCGTCATTTTGGTGCCATTTTGTTTATTAAACTATATTTTTCTAATTTGGTTTGAGATTTTTATTTTGCAGTTCCCTTTATTACAGTTTTAGTATTGTACAAATATTTTATACATTGCCTAAGTTAAGCCTGCCTGTTCTGTGCCATAGCTACCAGGAGTTGTGATCGTTCATTGAGGTGAGTAGTTACCAACACCAAATACAAATCCAATTTCTTAAAGTGATTGCCCATATCAAGGAGTGAGGAGGAAAGGGTAAGCACAGAAAATTATTAGAGCGGGTGAATGCTAGTGGTAAAGGGTACAGGGGAGAGAGGGTGTGCAAAGAAAGGAGTGAGAATAATTGACCCCATTTTTAAAGAGACAGAGCACATCATCAGTACAGAGACTGAAAGTCACCCCATGTAATGTAATTCTCTACTCTCAAAGTAAAAGAAGAGACCAATGTTCGGAGGTGTTCAGATGACAATACAGGGTCACATGTTTCAAATAAGCATTTTGCGATTAGTAAATATTTACCGAATCACTTTTTGGTTATCGCAAAATGCTATGTATGTAAGGATTCTCCAAAGACTTTGCGATTTCTCAATAATACCAAATAGCGATTCGATAAATAGCAAATCACTGTGAATGGTTTTGCATTAGCTAATTTGCCATTACCTAATTGGTAATCTCAAATTGGGTAATGCAAAGACCTTATTCCCCCCACTCCCTGTCACACCCCAAAAAAATAAATGTGCAGATGTAAAGCGCACACATAGGCCATGTGTGCACTACATGACACTTTAAAAAATGCAGTTTTGTGCTTTTTCATGGTTGCCATCGACTTGAAGTCGCTGTTAATTGCATTTTCCTAAATGGACAGTTTGCATTTGGAAAATGCTTCATACACGTGCTAAGGGAATCACAATTTGCGATTCCCTATTTGTAGTAGCAATTTTAGTTAATCTCAATTTTTATGATTGCCTAAAATCGCGACTATAAAACCTTTCATACATCATGCAAGGCTATTTTGCATTCGCAAACGGACGATTTTACCGAATCGCACCATTTGCGAATGCAACATTTTAATACCTCTGTCCCCTAGTGTTTTCTAGCGCCTTGTGAGAGTACCTCTTGGGTCCAATTCAGTAGCAGCAAGAGACCCTTTTCAGGAATGAAATTTGCATTTTTAAAATACTTTATAGGAAAGGTGGTACATGACTTGAAGCCAATTGATACATATTTGCTACAGAAAAAACTCTCCTTTGCCGCCTTCACAAACTTGGGATTCGTGAGCTGGCAGGAATGCTGGGAGTCTGTGGAGCCTGCTTTTGGAAAGGAGGTACTGCCTGCCAGTGCCTGCCAAAAATCTGTGTACGATTCTAGTTGCCTGCAACTGCGTGTTTCCCCTCTGGCAGCCACGAAGCAGTGCATTGTGCTTCCTATACCCAGGCCACAGCGGGGAGGTGGTGTGCGCACCACAGATGTGGTGTTTAGATGTGACAAATGCTGCTTTATGTGAGGAAGAGCGGGGCTCTTTCCAGCCAACCCTCATCAGAAAAGGCAGACCAGACATGGAGGAAAGTGAAGAAAACACAATGCAAACAATGTCACATATCTGTTGCAAAAGTAAGTAACATTTATGGATGCAACTGTGAAAAATCATGTTTCAAAACTAAAGCCATAAATGACGAGAAAGGTCTCCATGAGTTGGCCTTTCACTGCACCAATGGTCTTTGTAGGGTTGCTTTGCTGGTGCTGTCTGTGCTGTCTGTGTGCGAGTATGCAGATCAGGAGCAATGGACCATTAACCGAGGTATGGAAAACAGTGGTTCACTGTGGACTTCTTTTGGAGAAGCTGTAGTACATAGGTCGATGTCTGATTCATATCATATGTACTAATTGTCACATATGAAAACAAGCATGGCCAACAGTTGCACAATCAATACCTTCACTATAATAGTTTAGAAAACTGATTCATCGACAACAATAAGTGATCAGGAAAAGGTAATCGAACAATGCCTCTAAGGTGATACAGGGGAAACAACCTTTACAACGCAGTCATTAAATCTCACTACATTTACAACGCAGTCATTACATCGCAACATCCTTTACAACGCATGTCACTACAACATAGCCATTACATTGCATGTCACTACAACGCATGACACTAAAACGCATGTCACTACAACGTAGGCATTACATTGCATGTAATTACAACACTTACCCTACTGTTTAACACCCTGGAGTTCGAAGAGCCATTTTTGCTCCTACACTATCCAACACTTACCCTACTGTTGCACCCCCTAGAGCTAGAATAGTAATTTTTACCCCTACACTATCCAACACTTACCTTAAATGCAAAGTAATGGTATGAGTTGTAATGGTATGTGTTGTAAAGGTATAAGGCGATGTAATGGAATGCGTTGTAAATGTAGTTTTTAAAAATTCGTTGTAATGGCATGCAATGGAAATGTATGCATTGTAAAGGATGCTGCGATGTAAAAACTGCGTTGTAAAGGCATGCGTTGTAAATGTATGTGTTGTAACTTCATACCTTTGTGATACAGTGATGTCCGAATGCAAATAAAACAAAAAACTCTAGATTCAAGAAAATTCGTGGGCAGATATGGTCGCCTAATTGTATTACAGTCAACGGCTTTATGATCATTGTATGAGTTTGGAGGTCACCATCAGGATAGTGATACAATTTGAGTGGGCCAAAAGTTCTGAGTGAGGGTTATTTATGAGTGCCAGTACTCATTGAGTTGGACAAAAGTAGAACACAAGTCCAACCGGAGAGTGCGGTGAATGAAAGCACTGGTCACACACAGCAGATAGTGAAGTAGATGAATAAGCTTTAATAAGGACACATCCTGGCGTCAGTCCTCCCCGAAGTCCCAGCATCAAATGTCACCAAAGGAACTCACTTTGCCTTACATTCTAATAAGAAGTCATAGTAACAGAACACATGCAAATAAAGGAATGTAGTTGAATCCTAACATATCATCTTCCCTTGAAATAAAAAAAACAACATAAAAGACCATAGTTACAGGAGCTCATCCTTACTGAGGGTGAGCTCCTGAAATGTTGGTCTTTATTTTAGTTTTTTTATGTTGTTTTTGTTAATGTTGTTTTTTAATGTTGTTTTTCCTAGCATCAACTGGCACCAAAGGAACTCACTTTGCATTATATTCTAATAAAACGTCATAGTAACAGAACACATGCAAATAAAGGAATGAAGTTGAATCACAACAGAGGGCTAGCAAGAGAGCATTTAGAGTGGCTTTAAAAGCAGGTTGTGTAGTCCGAGGTTTGCGAAATTTGAAAACCTGTATAGGATGTGTACCTTGTTCAAAGCGAGATGATGTACTTTTCACTGACAGAATCCAGGAGGGACTTGCAATTAGATCCAACTAGGAAAAAAGTGCATTTAATGCAAACAAGTAGAGGTGGAGTCGGGAGAAACTATTTGTCCCCACAGAGTTCTGATTCAGTCTACTGCCACCAGATTCTGCCAGAACACAAGGAACAATTTAATTCCTTTGAATGTATATTTACACCCACTGCTTCTCATGGCTGACAGCCTCTGTGGTGCTGCTGAGGAGTATGAAGCTCCCACAGGCCACAGGAATCTCAAGATTGCTGGTGATTAACAGGCGGGAGAGAGTGACTTGGCTTACCTTTCCAGAGTTCTCGAGGTGTTTATGCACATGTTCCTCTTCGTTCGCCTTTTCACACTGGCCATCTGGTCTCCCTCATGGCATCACGTGCTGAAGCAATGACTTCTTTTGACATGTAGTGGGCAGGGGCAAATCTTTTCTGCAATGTCAGAGTCCAGCACCCAGAAAACTACAGTCAACTGTCTAAAGTCTTCTGGAAGCCTTTTTCTTGGTTTGTTTTACGTCATCCAATCATAGTTTTCCTTTTTATATCCAATTTCAGAATGGTGGAATTTGTTTTCTTTAAGTAGTTTTTCCCAATCCAGCATGAAATCGGTTTTGTAACTTCCTCATTCTGCCTCTCCCTATAAAAGGACCTCAATTTTGTCTTGAAATGCATTGCAACGCAGCTATAGTTTTCATCCTCAGTTCCTCACTGTCTACAGCTAAACTGTTTCTTGTCTTTGATGTATTCTCATTTTCTCAGGAGTTCTTGTCTTCAAGGATTCTCAATTCCTCTTTGCCTCGCTGTTAGACCTGTCATTCTTAGGATGGTCTTCCCCCAAACTTACCACCTATTTTTTCTGAATCTTTTTGTTGGCCTTAGGACTCTCAGCACTTTACCACTGCTGAACTGCGCTAAAGTGCAGGTGCTTCTCCCCTAAAAATGGTGACATTGGTATATACCCTATTGGCATATTTAGTTTACTTAAAAGTCCTTTGTGAAGTGATATACCACATAAGCACGGCCTGTAATCTAAATTCTACTAGTGGGTTTGCAGCACAAGTTGTACCTCCCACACAAGTAGCCCACCCACACAAGTAGCCTTTCAAACCTGTCTCAGGCATGCCATTCCAAACCCTGGGTTTGCAGTTTACTGGCAATTCAACTTGGCATTTAAAACTACTTGCCAAGCCTTAACCACCTCTTTTATTACACATATGTCACCCCAGGTATGCCCTAGGTAGCTTTAAGGGCAGGTGAATAAAAGGTAGGACATGTACATTTCAGTTTTTTATGTCCTGGTAATGACAAACAGCTAAATTCGTTTTCCACTACTGTGAGGCCTACTTCTCTCATAGGTTAGCATTGGAAATTCTTTAATACAATTTTAGGCTGGAATTCCCGATCAGAAAGAAGTAGCTGCATCAGGTTTTGTATCTTTGAAATAGTAATGATAAATTCTCTTTTACTGTACAGTTGGTTTTAAATCAGATACAATGTGGATGGTGTGGAGTCTAAGTTGTAATATAAATACACATAACACCATGAGTATATATTGCATTTGATTTCTTTATATGCAGTTTTTTAGAACAGAAATATTGTTGGAATAAAATCAGTTCAACATAAGGTTATCAACTCGATTACACAGGCTATAGCATTTAGATTGCCAACAAAGTATGTTACATCTGATTTCTTTACATGCAGTTTTTTAGGAACACACCTATTGTTGTGTTACAATCAATCGAACATTAGATTATTAACTCAATTGCACAAGCTGTGGCATTTAGATAGGCAACAAGGTTACACAAATTAAAGCATTAAAGTACCCTGTAGTTCATAGATAGCCTACAGGTAATTAATCAATTAAAGCAATGAAGTTGCCACCACAAGTTTCTTGGACTGCTTGCTCCGCTTCTTCAGGGCCACAGAAAGAGAGCACGATATAAACATGGAGAAAAATAAAATCATAGACATACAAGAAACTATATGATGACAGTGTTGGAGGGAATACATTAAAAATCACAAAACCTATTTAAAACAAAGAACACTGAGTAAGACAAATTTGCCTCGTGTACAGACATTTTCAAGCATATAGCATGTATTTTATTTTTCTATGCATCGTTAAGGGGTTCCATGACGATGTCTTCAACGCCTTCGGGGATCAGAACAAACGTATTAAGTCTTCAATGTCGACGCTTCCTCCATCCAAGGTACTTTTTCAGAGAGACCTAAGTGAGTCCTGTAGCTAGCCTGCCTTCCATTACCGTCAGCCTGAACTTTGTATTTACTCTGGTCCAGCTTGACCTTAAGTAACCCCCAAGTGCTATTTGCTTCCAAGCCCTACATTTGGATTTAATCTTTAAAAATTCATAACTCCAGCTTTACTTATGGGATTTTTGTCGTTTGTTTTTGTCGACTCGTAAAAATATAATCTCTTTTTCCAACCCTATGTGGAGAATTTTTGTGGTGTTTTTATTGTGTTACTGTGTGTGTGTTGAACAAATACGTTACATATTGCTTCTTTAGATAAGCCTGACTGCTCTGTGCTGAGCTACCAGAGGGTGAGCACAGGTTATCTTTTAGTGTGTATCTAGCCTACCCTGACTAGCGTGGCGCTTACTGCTTGGACAGGGTGCATACCTATGCCAACCAGAAACCCCATTTCTAACACTCTCTGTGAGCCTTTTCATATATCTAAGGCTGCTACTTCATGGAGGCTTTTTATGCCACTGGGTTTTTCCTCCTGAGACTATGGCCCTTATTAAAGACACCTGCACTTCCCTCCAGAGATCTGAAGTGTGACAGCATTGTGGTTTCATGAAGGAGTCACCCTTACCTCAAGCGAACCGGATGAAGAGGACATCTCAGTATTCAGCCTTGGAAATAAATAGATTTCAGCCTCGAATGTCAGACATAAATCGGCTCAGTCCCTGGCCCAAGACATTCTACGATTTACAGTGAATTGGATGTCGTCCAATTTGCTGAAAATCAATCCAGACAAGACGGAAGTGCTTGTAGTTTCCACCTCTACTTCCCCCTGGAATGATTTGTTTTGGCCACCAGAGTTAGGACCTACCCCAAAGCCCTGCTCCAGTGTTAAGAGCCTTGGCATGAAAATTGACCAGGAACTCTCGATGGTCAACCAAGTATCCACCGTAGTTGGCTCCTGTACCAACCTGATCAGACAACTACGTAAACTCGCCCCCTTGCTCTCGAGAAATATGCTGCGAACCATTGTATCAGCCACCATAGTGTCTAGAATAGACTATGGCAATGCTTTGTACCTCGGCCTCCCAAAGACCTCCATCAACCGTCTTCAGGTTATCCTGAATGATGCAGCACGCTTGATCTTCGGATTGCCGAGGAGGTCTCACGCCTCCCCTCTGCTCTATAGGCTACACTGGCTGCCTATAGCGCAGAGAGTTGAATTTAAGAGTATGTGTATCTGTCACAAAGCTGTCCACGGACACGCGCCAGCCTATGTAAAAGAAAGGCTCAAGTTATACGAACCAAAGCGCGCCCTGCGATCGTCCGGATCTTTTCTGTTATCTTGTCCACGCTTCAAGTTAACAACTAAAGGAGGCAGATCCTTTTCAGTTCAGGCACCAACCATCTGGAATAAGTTACCGGAGGCGCTTCGCAGAGAACCTAACCTCCTTCACTTTAGGAAATCCCTGAAAACTTTACTCTTCAGGGATGTTTCTCCATCCCAATAATCGGCTATTAGATCAGACACCCCCGTACTTTTATTCCATCTTGTTGCTGTACTTGGTCAGTAGCGCTTTGAGACCTGTCGGTGAGTTGGCGCGATACAAAACACAGTTACAATTACAATTACAATTACATAAATAGAAATTTGCAGTAATTTCCAAAATTTCACAAATCTACAAAACAAATTTGAATTGCCAGAATCGGCGGGCATATAAGAAATCTGCATTTTCTCCAGAAAAATCTTTGCTGCATATTTGAACTGTCCCTACTCACCAGTGGCATGGTCAATTTCAGACTTTTAACCAATAGGATTTCAAATCCTAAGAATCTTATGTTTTGGAAAAAGTGGCAAGACCTAGACCACCGCGTGCTGTTGGCCACAAAATGTAGGACTGAATAAAGTGGTCACAGTAGACTTGGCGACTTCTGGCAGATACACAGTTCTAATATTTGGAGTGTTGCATTGCTTGATGAAAGCGTGGTACTCAACAGTGGCACTTTTAAAATATAAAATCATCTGCTTACTGCTCGTCTGGGATGGGGAACCTCTTACAACCCTTGATAATTCCCAGGTAGACGTGTGAACGGGCGCAATATTGGCTTTGAGTAAGGAGGAAAACAAAGGTCATGAGTGGAATACCTGGAAACACCTCAGCCACTTGCAATTAATCAAGGGTGCAGGCTGGTCAGTTGTTCGTCCACTATGCCATTTTACACAGTGAGCAGTCATGTGCAAATCGGCTCTTCCTCAAATTCATCAGTGTAAGCTCTGTAGAATAACCTCCCCCCTAACATAAGTTGTAGGTTTAAGCCACACAATACCTGTGGTGAAAGGCAATGATTGTTACAGTCTGAGCCCACTAAACCCTGATAATAGGAGATCCTTGAAAACAGGTCCTGAAGTAAATGTCTTGCTTGAACTGCCCAGCCAGGTCCCCTTTAAATGGAATTAAGGTCACGATGGGACACAATGGGTAGATGTATTCTAGTTAATCCAGAGTGAAGTTTCATTTACACCAAAGTAATCTGAGTAATTTCACATTATTCTTTTGTTGCAAAATTACTGAAAATTATGCAATTACACCAGCTTGCATTACTATTAGTAACTTGGCACAAAAATCCTACCACATGAGCACAGGAACAAGTCATTTAGCAAGCACAAGTGGCTGCTGCTGTTAGTGTTCTGATACATTTAGCAATATTTTCTCAGCAAAAAATGCATCTTTGGGTGCATTCTGTACTATGAAAATAGTGCTAAATGCTGGGTTTAGGTCCTTGAATAGTTTGTGTAATCTTGTGTGATTTTGCTGTAATTTTGCATTATTACGTTACCGCAAATTAGGTGAGTTACGTCCATCCCTAATTTGTAGTAGTGTGCAAAGTTGTGAAGTCTGATGACCCAAAATCCGCTCTTTTTATCTGGGTGTGTCAGACAGGAGTGATCATCTTCCACAGGAAGTCACCTTTAAAGTTTAAGCTACACCTCTGTGCCTTTCTACTGAAAAAATTAACTCAGCGTTTTCCACAAATAACAGGTGGGTCAAGTGCATTCCCTCTTTAGTGGATAAACTCGTGGAAATCGGCCAAAAGCTTACTCCTCCTTGGGAGTCAAGATGGCGTCTGAGCAGCGTATCTCTCAAAGCGCTCCTCCGGTCAGACCCCTAAACACCCTGAGGCTGCGCAAAAAATGCCACAGTTGTTCTACCTGGGGGCAGACATCCTTGTGGCAGACCGACACTATCCTCGTTTGCAAGGATTTTTCGAGACAAGAAATGTGAGACAGCTCAGGGCATCCGTGCAGATCACTCAGGCTTCTACAACGTCTCTCTGGCTGCGGCGCCACCCTGTCATGGATCAGCTGCTTCCACCAATGCTCTCTGTGCTCCCGATAGACCTGCGGCGTGAGTACGTGTCAAACCAAGACTTGCTGAATATATTTGTCCTTATTTTACCAGAGGTCCAGTACCACAGATGAAAGGAATTTTCTTTGGGATTTGTAACATTCACATGGCAGCATACCTTAAAGCTAGGTATGTTAGGACGCGGTGCCAAAACTACTAAAACTAGGAGTACTCAACCCAGCAAGGCCATAACAGTGACTGCCAGCCTGCCCATCACACGAAGAGAGCCTCCTCTGGAAAATCGTGCTGGAGGTAAAAAAGAGCGATTTACTCAGCGGGAAAAAGCAGACAAACTAGAAACCATCAAGAAGGCTCAACAGAAAAACACTCGGGATGTAGAGGACTGCCAACAATTAATCACATCTTTTTTGGGCCAACAGGGGCACGTCACCAAGGGTCGGCGGAACAGGGGAAAAGAAGCGAGGAACAAGCTGGTGCTGGTGTCACAATAACCCTTGCGGCAGAACCTATACCCAACCTCCAGCCAAACCATGGCTCAGAACAAGAGGCAGGCTACCCCACCCTTACAGGCCTCATCTAAGTTCTCGAGAATGACGATAAAACAGATAAAACAGCTAAAGCTAGCAACCTTGGGGGTCTGGACATCAGAAAGAAAGTAGGAATCACCTCACCACCGCAGGCTAGATCTCCTGATATCCACATTCTTTAACCGACGAATCAGAGATCTCGGATGTAAGCATATCAGCCGCAAGTGAAGGAGAGGGGGACAACTGGAATAGTAGTACAGGGCCGGAATACCCCGCAAAGGCACAAGGTCTAAGGAAGAAGGAAAAAACTGCGTGAGTCGTCCGACTGTGGCAGTATCAGGGATTTGAAATGGGACTACTCGGCCTCACAACTAACCATTCTAGCGGAACAAACGCCTTGTACTGAGGGGAATCTCACAATGACAATGACAAATAATGGAGAGATCCCAGGGATTGGGAAGCAGAACGACCCTTCCCTAGCATGGGTATTGCTATCCAACAATGGCTTCCAGGAGGAGGTAAAGATGGACAGCCGTAGAGCTCGTCTTGCTGCCTAAAAACTACAGGGGGCAGTGCGGAAAGTGGGCAGAACCTGTGCAGAGAAAGCAGATAGAATGGCCTCCTGTAGAAGCACGGACCAAAAATCTGGAGAAGGATGTTGTCACCATAAAGACACAGTGTGATGCACACAAGGAGATTGTTAAAAATCTGACTTGGAAAATGGAGGAGCAAGAAAACCGACAATGCCATAACAATCTCTGCTTTTTAGGAATCCCAGAAAGGATCGAAGGAAATGACCCCAGGAAATACATGGTCTCTCTGCTAAGCAGTACCTTTCCCGAACTGAGTATGTGGGACTGGGACAAGGAAATCCAGAAAGGCCATAGGTTTCCTTTGATGTCCCCAACACGCCTGAACGATCATGGGGGATGCTGTTATATTTTGGGAACTTTTTGTTACGTCAGACTCTCTATGATTTAGCGCGGCCAACGGCTAAGAAGGAATATGAGGGAGTGAGTTTTTTTACAACGCCGTATTTTGCTCATCCCACAGTGGAGCAGAGGTGGAGACTGAGGCAGCTTCCCTCCCCCTTTCAGCAGTTAGGGGCAGAAGTCTATCTGCAGAACCCAGCTCAACTGAAAATCATTTTCAGGGGGTCTACATGCAGCTTTGCCTCAGAAATTCAGGATCAATCATATTCAAAGGAGATTTCTGGGAGACCTGAGAATGGCATCTAATAAATAATAGACTACATAGTCTAATACTAAAACACTTGGGACTTTTGTTATGGTGGCTTTTTAATTTCAACTTCAATTTGTGAAATCTCAATATTTTGGCTTCCTTAGGAATGAAGTTAATATGTGATGAATTGCTTGTGGGAGGCCGGGGAGGTGGCACTTTTTTATATTTTCCGGGTGGCTGGGGAAACGACGGGAGGAGTGACGAGGTTGCGATTACTCAGATTACATCATCCTAGCTCGGTCCAAGCCAGGACACCTCAGTTACAGGTGGCTGGAGGTGGGGGTGTGGGGGTAAGGGGCGGGTTTAGGGCATGGGGGCTGGCAGAAGGGTAAGGTGTACAGTATGAATGGTCTTATAGATGCCCCATATCTTTTGTAAGTGTACAATGAGGCGTTGGAAAGGCAGATGCTATCTCCCACTCTGCTAGAGGCGGTGAACGTATTACTCCTAAAACCAGGTAAGGACCCGCTGTTTTGCAGCTCCTATCGGCCTCTGTCATTGTTAACCCTAGATTATAAGATACTGGCCAAGATAATAGCACTGCGATTGGCACTATTACTTGATCGGATAATCTCGCCTGTACAGTCGGGTTTTGTGCCACACTGGTCCACAGCTTTGAACCTCCGAACATTGTTTGCTACTATAAATAGGATAGATCCCAAGACCCGGGTGGCAGCCGTGCTATTAGACACGGAAAAGGCCTTTGATTCCCTCAAATGGCCCTTTTCTTGGCAGTTATGTGGAAGATGCCTATATTAAAGGGCTTTATTGAGCTTACTGCATTACTTTCTATATCGCCCACAGCTAGGCTTAGACTGAACGGTACGCTCTCGCCCCAGTTTCAGTTGATGCGTGGCACCAGGCAAGACTGCCCGCTATCACCACTACTTTTTATCATAGCACTAGACCCCTTAGTTAGGCACCTACAAGAGAGACATATACACCGCAGACTACAATTTAAAACTGGGCCTATATTGATATTCCTTTATGCGGATGACGTAGTTTTGTACTTTCGTCAGCCACAAAAACATTTTGATCCTCTAATTAGAGAGGTTAGTCGATTCAGCGTTTTTTCCGGACCGGCCATAAACTGGAGTAAATTGGAAATATTTCCGTTGACGCCCGGTACAATTAGATGGGATTGTGATTTCCCACTTCCATGGTGCAGTGGAACCACTAAATACTTGTGGATAAACTTACGTACAGAGGCAGAACAGATAGTACAATTAAATTATGGTCCGGCGATACACACCTAAGAACAGCAGGTAGAGCGCTGGATTAAGCTCCCTCTCTTGCTGGCCAGGAGGGTGCCACTTATTAAAATGATTGTGCTCCCTAGATTTTTGGACCTGTTCCAAAATATACCAATTCCACTTTGACCTTACCATACAAAAGGAGAGGTCTGGAGGTTCCTAACTTTCAAATCTATTATTTAGTGGCACAGTGCAGTTTTGTGCATACCTGGTACCATCCAGATGTGCGCATACCCTCTTCCAAGCTTGAGGCTGACCTGGTGAGCCTGACCCCTCTTAACTCTGTTCTACCCAAGGGATTTCCCAGAGACCCTTGTGATATACAAACTGTTTCTACAACTAGCTGGGCCTGGCGGAAGTTGTCGCTGGTGACTGGGGGGGAGGGGGGGCACATTATTTTTCTTGCCAATCCCAATCGCCAGTAACCCATGGGTACCAATCACTGAAGAAAAGATAGTCCAGAAGACACTCACTACATACTCTCTGAATACCTTTGATGATCTTTTTTCCGGGTGGACACATATTTCACAGTGCAGAAGGTGAGAGGCTTAGGGAAGCATCCTTCATGGACAGATTCATTCTTAACAGACTAGGTTATGCGCTGAGAGCGCAAATCACTGAAGTTCCCCTACAGCCAGAGTCATTTTTACCATTGACTACTCTGATTACTAGTGCTGGGGGGGACCATCTAGATTCTAAACTGTACAAAACCTCTATGACACTAATTCTGGCTAAAGATGCCAAAATCCGGGTGGTCTGAGAGCGAGATCTGGGACAGCCTATTGAGGACTCTCAGTGGTCCTTCTGCTGTTCACAGATTAAATAGGTCTCTCTGAACAGTCAACATAAGTTGCTTCATTTCAAGTTTCTGTGGAGGGCATATATTTCACGGGCGAAACTTCACTCCATAGACCCCACGAGACCGCATGTGTGTCCCAAATGCAGGGCGCAATAATAGGACTTTGCGCATATGACGTGGAATTGTGTGAAGATAACAGACTAATGGAGAGAGTTATATTTTATCTTAGGCCTTATGACAGGGCTGGACCTACATCCCACCACAGGTAGCCCTCCTGGGATACTTTCGGAACATCCCTAAGCAGTTGCGCTGATACACATCTATTGTGCTGCTATTAGCCAAAAGGGAAATAGCTGTCTCTTGGGGGAACAAGTGTATTCCTACCACCAAGGCCTGGTTAAATAGTCTTATTTATTGTAACACAAATAGTTACCTGTTTGCTACCACATTGCCAGTGTAATCCAGACCCAAAGATATATGGGGCCCCTTGAAAACGTATTAGCTAGAGACTGCGCCGACATCCTCATCACAGCCACCACCTGGGATAGTCCCTACCGGCGTGGGTTGAGATTTTCCCCTTTTTCTTTTTTCTTTTTTCTGTTTCTTCCTCTTTTTCACAGCTGGTTAATAACACACTGTGTGACCCTAAGAAAAGACGCAATACTGCAGCAGGGTTACGATTATTGACGGCAGACGTAATTTGCATACAGGAGACCCACATTGACGTGGTCAACTGTACCTGTTGAAATCGCTAGGTTATAGGCTGGTTGGGGGGAACGACACAAAATACCCGGACCCGAGGGGTGGCGATTCTGTCATCTAACACTACGTTACAATTTACCCGAACATTAGCTGATCAGCTGGGAAGATAGCTAATAACGGAATGCCGTAAAAGTACCGGGGAATCATTTATCATCTGCTCAATTTATGGTAGCATTCTGGAAGACCCAGGATTATTCAAGCAGGTAAATAGCGAGCTTGCTGTTGGGCCACTCCAGGTTGTTCTTTGTGGGACTTTAATATAAACATACCCGCAAACAAGGCACTGGGTCCAAAAGCTATTTGGTCATATAGTGGTAGGAAACCCAAAGTGTTTCGGTCACTGAGGGCGTTATGTAAGGATCACAGGCTGAACGATGTTTGAAATGGCCAAAATCCAACAGATCCTGAGTTCATGTATTTTTTAATTCCACATAAAGTTCATGCCTAACTTGATTTCATCCTCGTGTCCCACTCCCTGCTT
Source organism: Lissotriton helveticus (assembly GCF_964261635.1). NCBI lineage: Eukaryota > Metazoa > Chordata > Amphibia > Caudata > Salamandridae > Lissotriton > Lissotriton helveticus. Next base: position 1,176,663,223 of record NC_136061.1, read on the forward strand.
CATGAGTGTGTGATAGAGAAAGCTCCATGCATACTGTCATATCACAATCCTTTAGTGATTGAGATTAAGGGAGACAACCCTAAACTTAGGGAGAAAACATGGAGCTTTGAGCGAGCATTCCTGAATGAAGAAGGATACTGTAGCCATATGAGGAACTGGTTTCCGCTGTTGCTGAAGGAAAATATAGGTAGTGCAGGAATAGACGTTGTGTGGGATACACTGAAAGCCGGCATACGAGAGGAAACTCTTAGATAATCTTTGAATCGTAATAAAAACGACAGCACATACATGATTTACAAAATCGGCTAGCCCAAGCAGAGTGGTACTTAGTGAAGACAATACAACAGGGGGGACATGGAGGATTCACAGGCAAAGGTGGCAGTTGCTAAATCCTCCATTTTGGAAACAATAGCTGCAGATGCTGCAGATAAACTTATGATATGAGGCAGTGAGCACACAGGGCATCATTTGGTGTTAAGAGCAAGACAAAAAACTATGCAAAACTTAATACAAGAGATCCTGGAGCCAACATTGGGAATAGTAAAAGACCCAGATAGCATTAAAAACACATTTTATATGTACTATCAGACCTTCTATCAAGATGATGTACAAGGGGATCTTGGAGAAGTTAATGAATATCTGGACTCAATTCCCGGAGAAGAATTCTCTGTTGAAGACCAACAACTGTTGGATGATCTCTCACAGTGGATTAAGATATTATTATGTATTAATAGACTACCTAACGGTAAGGCGACAGGATTGAATAGTATCCCCATCGAATTCTATAAAAGATGCTCGCAGCAACTCAAGGAATGTATGACCCACTTGTTTGTCCATTTTTTCAAGGGGGGAAGACCACCAAATTCTTGGTCTTCCGCTAAAATAGTAAGTTTCCTTAAAATGAATAAACCAGCAAGCGTGCCCAGTTCATATCGTCGTCCAATAACATTGATTAACAGTGATAGTAAGATATATTCGAAAGTTTTAGCAACTCGACTGACACCAATCATTCATAAGGTGATTTCAATTCGCCCGCATGGATTCATTCCAGGGCGTGGGACGATTGACCATATAAGGAGGGTTATCACACTTCTTGATGCCACAACAATATCCAAGGACCCCATGGCTTTAATCCTATTGGATGCTAAAAAGCCTTTGACAGGGTCTTGTGGCACGTTTTATGGGAGGCACTGTCAAGGGTTGGAATTAAGTGCGGGCTATTACAGGCCATTAAAATGCTCTTTTATCAACCAACAGCCAGGGTTTGTTTTAATGGCGTGCTTTCTGACCCATTTGTAATAACTAGGGGGACCCGTCAAGGCTGACCGGGCTCACCCTTGCTGTTTTCGGTTCATATTGACCCCTTCATACGTCAATTGGACAATAATAGGGCCATCAGACCTATCGTGACACATGGCTGGGATACAAAAGTGTTGGCATATGCTGACAACATTGCCCTTGTGTCCCCTGACCCTACTATCACTCTACAGGAAATAGAAGAGGAAGCTCAAAGGTTTGGGAAACTCACCGGGTATACACTCAATTGCGGTAAAAAACAAATAGTGGTTAATGGGAATATATCGATAAATGACGGCAGAGTGGCTAATAATGCTACGTATTTAGGGGTCAATATCCCTGCAAACATGGAGGATATTGTTAAAGACAATGTAACCTCTCTTAGTCAAAAACAAACAGGATTTATTTAGGTTAAACAATTTACATCTATCCATCATTGGTAAATGCAATATAGTCAAAATGCTATTTTTTCCTAAGATGCTATACACTGCCCCGGAAAAGAAGGGGTTGGGCTTTGCATAATCTCAGACTTTACTATTAGTCCACTACACTTCTGCATAACCTAGTACTGCTACAAGAAAAACCGGCTGAAAGACATGCTGAGGAAGTCCCAACCCCCCAACGGGGAAAGAGGCCTGGGGATGGCTGTGGCACTATTTAAATGATTATCACTACAAAAAGGTTTGCTTTAAAACATTAGTGGGGGGGTTTAAAGTCTGGAAAGCAGTTTGAAGAGTAATTGGTATCAACAGGCTTAATTACTATACACCACTAATAGACAACCCAAGCCTTCCAGGGGAGGTTTTTAAGGACTATACAATTAAACAATGGGGGGATGCTGGTCTGACTAAACTGGGGTCCTTTTTTTCTTTAGATGGTTTTGTTTCTTTTGAAGATCTTAAAGAGGTGTTTGAAATAGACCTGAGAGACTTCTTTAAATATCTTCAAATAAAGGACTTTTTGTTTAAGAAGGGTGGCAAACCAATTGTTTTTTTCCAGAAATGCCATAGTTGAGAAATTGCTAAAGAATAAGGACCTTTCCATTCGAGTTATCTATAATCTTTTCAACTCCCTGATGACAGATGAGATGGAATTATGGTCATTGAAATGCAAGGAGAGAATTGGCATATCAGAGTACACCTTCCACCAGTCATTTAAAATGGCAAAGAATTGTCCCGGCTCGGCTACATGCACAATATTATAAGACCTGCTTCTCATTATATTACACCCCACATAAGATAGCCAAATGGGGGAGTGAGAAAGGGACATATTGCCCTCGGTGCAGAATATTTCAGGCAGATCTTGTTCATATTTTTGCTTCCTGTAGGATGCTCTCAAAGGTCAAACAAGATATCATCAAATTGTTTACGGAAGCTTTGGGAATAGAATGTTCCTTTTCACCAAGCCTATTCGTGCTTGGGGTAGCGGAAAAAGAACTGGGCAATGATGGCCAAGAGTTGGTGTTTATTTGGATGGCGGTATTTCGATTATGTATTGCTTCTGCTTGGTTGGATCCCTATCCCCTGGGATTCCAGCAGTGGCTCTCCCGCTTTCGGGCTACTTACAATTTAAAAAAAGCTGTTTATACAAGAAGAGGGATATGAATGCCAATGAAAGGTTTAAAAATCTGGGCGCCATGTTGAAAATTAGTACGTTTCGGTGAACATTATCTGCGCCATCTTGCCTCTCCCCCTGATGCCACACTTTTGTCGTGCGCGCCCGCCATTTTGTTAGATGCCCCGATCAGAACGAACCCTTTTGCATGCCGCTGGCCCCTGACATAGCCTTTCGCCTTCACTAAGCCTGCACGCTGACCACCCCCTGCTTGCACCTGCCTTGAGTCATAAACCCCTCTTCGGCGCTGCTCTGCCCCAGGCCCTCATCCTGTTCCCAGCGCGACACCTCCCTGCTTCCCTTTCATGATCTCCGGCCCTTAGATGCAAACCCCTTTTTCCCTGTGTGCCCGTTTTGTCTTCCCCGTTCCCAGGCCGACACCCAGCTCTGCCGATACCATCCCTTGCCCCTCCCCGTACAATAGAAAGCTTCCCCCATCAAAGGATCCCCGGGTTGATCAAAGCCCCCACTCCATGAGATCCGATCAAACCCCCACATTCCGTGAATCGGCGGAATATCCAGCTGCGTGATACTCATCACCTGTTGTGACTAGGGTGGGGACTTCGACTGTAAATGTGTGTGGGAACGGGCTCAAAGGGAGTTCCGGGAATGTCTTTTTCATACATCAAAGCTTTAACATGAATGTGTAATGTACAATAAAATCATAAACTTGTGTATAAGAGGCCAGGCCTCAGGGATGCAGTTAGAGCACCTCAGAACGATACCTTCTGTCCGTTTCGTTGTGTTCTCCTCCGGAGAGAATAAAAACCTTGTTTCCTGCTTTCCAGTCTCCAGCGCCTGCCTCTTCATTGATTAAATAACTAGAGGGTCACAGAGGCAATACCGCCGGGCAAATATCGATTGCCCCCGACCCGCCTCAGGTTTTTACAATTGGCGTCCCAAGCGTGGGGCCCATCAGCGACTCGTGGATCCAGTGGGAGAGGTCCCGACGACAGAGTGAACGACTGCAACGATCGGGAGAGCTCTTGCCCAATAGACCCTCGTCTGGCAGCCGATCATCCGAACTTCACTAGTTCCGAACAGACCTCTCTCGAGTGATCTACGGTCCTGACTGGGGACCATCAGGAGTGCCGTGAGAAATACGAGAAAAAGAGGACGATCGGGCGCTGGATTCGGAAGACAAGAAACTGTCCACATGGTCCGGGTAAGGTCGTGTAATCACGACAAGTTGCGAAATAATTGCTTGATTGCTTGATTGTTTAAAAATACTAGTATTGCTCTTTTTATTTATTTGGAGATTCACTGTCTACAAACGGAGAAACAACGGGCTCTCTCTTTGCAAGCAGTGGAGGATAGGTAGGGCAGCAGCCGTGCTTATTTTTTCTCCCCCACTCAATAATTACTTGAAACTGAACTGTTGTTCACAAAACTATTGTTTCCTGGAGATTCCCTGTCTGCAAACAGGGAAGAGACCACCCTTTTTGCAGATAGTGAAAAGGGTAGGTAACGCAGATCTTTGCGGACCTACTCATTCTCCCCATTGTTATTTATTGGTCTTTTTATTATTTTTGATCCATGAGGTATTCACTGCCTGCAAACAACGTTGAATAGAAATATTCTGTCCGGTCTTTGCACCTAGTGATAAGATAGGCAGTGCTGACTTTTTAGTCCCTCGTTACGAGCCGTCATGTCTGTCTTCTCCCCACTGATTAATAGCCTGTTTAGCCCGGACCGTGTATTAGAGGTGGACCATATAGCTCCACTAGAAGGCACCCCTAATAAGGACATGTTCATAAACTATGGATTAGTCACCATAGCCTATAATAAATTGTGGCACAGGTATACCGAAGATAGTCAAGACAAACAGTGGCCACTGGCAGGATCCTTTGACCTTGATAAAATAGAAACGTTAGAAATAGCCCTTCGAAATAATAAAACAACGCCGATTATGCTCGACAGTCTCGGTATGTGGCGCAGAGAGGCTATGCAACGACAGAGAAAAGACGAGGACAAACCAAGTAGAGAAATATACCGACAGGACAACCCCAGGACACCGCTACCCACAACTTATCCCCCGACACTATGCAAAAGACGACCAGACTTAGGGCAAAACCAATGCGCTTTTTGTAGGTATGTCGGACACTGGAAAGCCCAATGCCCGACTCTACTGAGCGTGAGTAAAGGCAAAGGGCCGACAAGAACGACAGACCGGCAGTACGAGAAAAAGCGCGAGACAAAGAAGAACCCGACTTACATAGACAGACCAGACAGAACCACCACGTTTGATTATGCCCGATGGCACAGATTTCGCCAGGACAATTTCAGCGGCATGCTCAAGTTCTCCTAGGTCGGGCAACGTCAAGACGGGAACCCAGCCTCGTTTCAAATTCACAGACGGAAAGAGATAATTATGACCAATAACTGTTTTATATTCGTCTTGGGTCTTTGTATGTCGTACTTGTACTGTCCCCCGTCTGAGTTTATGTGTATGTAATGTACAAATCTGCGTCACCCCTCTACACGTGTTTCCGTGTTACTCAACCTCTGTTAGCAGAAACTTAGCATAAAAACAACCTGAAAAGAAAGAAATGGTAAAACAAAATCCGTAGACCATTAATGAACTTGAACTTTTAATTTAACACAACAAACAAGGAATAATAACGGTAAACTGTAGAAAATGAAAGTCAAACAGAACATTCGCCCCCCCCCCCCCTCATTCTGGAACCTTCCAAAGTAGGGCAGGGTTACGGCTACGCCCAACCAACGGCAACCCATATAAGGCGGGCCCGGCCGCCAACTCTTGGTCAGGAAATCTTAACGTATGGGGGAGCCGGAGGAGAGGCAGGAGCCAGCAGCCTGGGCAGTTGTAGGTAGTTCCGCCACATGTCTCCTCGGCCAACCGCAACGGGCCTGGATAGACTTGGGCAGTCCCGCCACATGTCCGGAGAGGAACGAGGCACCTCTTCCTTTTCTCTTCCGTCACAGCCGCAGCAGCCCTGGACGGCGGGATGTCCTGCACGTACCTCCACAACAATTTGTCCAAGTTGGGCTGGGAGGGAGAGGCGACGCGGACGAGCCTCTCCCACCTCCACCGATAGGAGGTTTCCCAGCCCCCGGCCCGACGCCGAACACCCCCAGTCAGGCGATGGTGCCAATACTTCCACAGCACCGAACACACCATGGTGGCACCCCAGTACTTGCGCAGCACCGAACGTGCAATGGTGGCCATACTCCCACAGCACCGAGCACAGGTCTTGGGGAACACCGGATGTGGAGAAACCTTCATGCGGGGCGATGAAAAGGAGCGGCCTGGAGTGCACCGGGAGAAGGAGACGATGCGAACCAGTCTCCCTCGCCCCCCCAGGTGGGGGCATCACAGCTGCACCCCAGCCGAACGTCCCGCTTTCACAAAACAGAGACCTCTTCCTTCCACTCCGAAGGATCTCTCCCACTCTTGCAAACTCGACGAGAGTGGCCCCTGTAGGGCCTCAAAATGGCGTCTGGGTCCGCTGGAAGGCGGGCCCCGGCCACTAGAGTAACTTTGACCAGCAACATAACTCGAACATTTGCCCCCTGGAGCACGAGCCCCCATCTCCGACAGCATCTCCACAGCCTTGAAGATCCTACAAAGGTCCCCGGCGGAACCTTCGGCCTTTGCAGGCTTCCGGTAAGGGACGGCTGCCTTGATCGCCAACGAAACAAACATGACATTGCCACTCCTTCTGTTAGCATGAATTCTAGAACTGCCGAAAAGGACTCTGGTCCAAACTGCCAGTAATGGGAAACATTTCCCCCCTGATGCTGCTTCCGGACTGAGCCGGCCCCGCCCAAAATGGCGCTGGTATCAATCGGAACTTACGAACACCTCGTGGTGTTCCTTCGCACTAATATAAACTTGATGTTCTAAGATTTTATATGATCCTTTGTACACTTGGCTAGAAAAGACAAGGAGAACTCACTCGACGAACAGTACGAAAGGATCCCCGTTACAAATGTTGATTACAAATGTACAATGTATTATATTTTTATAACTGATGTAAACCTCATTTACGACGCTCACGTACGGTGTGCATATAGGAAATCTGATTACCACTATTATGATTATGCTTCTAAATTATGAAAATAAATGCCCCCGAACCCCCAGCCAATTAATAGACGTTTTAGTCTCTTACAAATGAATGAGTAAAACTTTCCGATGTTTTTATTGCTGCAAACGACACCCCCCCCACTGTACGCACTTTAGCCATTGCCACGACCGGCCAAATACGACCGCACCCTCATAATCCTCATGCTGAAATGATTTTGCAAAATAAAGTTTTTGAAACTATGGACGGGTATTGCATGCTTTATTTTAAAAATATGGGGTCGGTGGGAAAGTTCTTTTCTGTGCACCCTACTCTGCTCTCTCTTTAAGGTTAAAAGAAGATGGTTGCCCAGCCCTGGAGGACGGATCGGATCGACAACACGACACTCCGCCTTCAAAGTACGCGACTGACCCATGAACTCTCGCGTAGGGGAAGACCTTGACTTCCAAGGATGGGTAAAACGAACGGTGTAAATGAAGGAATGTAAAGGGAGGGTGAAATGAAATAATGTAAATGTTATAAAGTACAACGTTCCAAAGTACCAGGGAACGGAGCTGACCCAAGAACCGAAGAACCTTAGAACGCCACAGCGTTGAAAGAGGTTTAAGGATCCCGATAGTGAGATACATCCTTTGACTAGATACCTCGCACTAGGCACCTCTGGTTTCCCTTTTTACGTTTCCCCGCCCACGACCTATATGGACACACTACCCCCCCCGACTCCAGAAACCATATCCCCGGGGACCCTGCCCCGAGGAGGAAAGACGAGTAAGAGGTAAGTAAAGGACTTATGAATCCATGTATTTGAATGTGCGCGAACGCTGTCTCCCCCACCCCCTTTTTTCCTCCCTCTGCAGGTTACATCAGAAATTACAGCCGAGGTGTGGCGAAGATCCGAAGCCTTGCCATGTCTAATACACGAAGCGGACTAGCGCCGCAAGGTGGTGTCTAAGCACGCCTGCAAACTACTCACGTATCGAACAAACCCGAAAAATTAGCACAACCTGATAAAAAGTGATCACCCTTAAACCAGACTGGACGAATGAACCCATGTCACGTATGATGCGAAACTATGAGGGAATGTGTGTGTGTGACTGAGGCGTCGACCCAACTGGTCGAAGGACCGAGAATGCGAGAAGTGCGACAACATGGTACCTCCTTTCTTCTTTCCTTTTTCTCAAAGCACGTCCCCTCTACCCTGTCTAATGCTCAAACTGCATGATTACAAGATCCTAACGCAGACCCGTGAATGCCCTTTACTGCGTAATGCACTAAATAGCCTTTCTTGAATACACTGCCACCCTCTCTGTTGCACGTGTACTATTTAGCCTGCCGTTACGCTCTCTCTCTCTCTCTCTCTCTCTCTCTCTCTCTCTCTCTCTCTCTCTCCCTCTATTTTTTTACTCCCACTCTTCCGAGTGATTAGCCCCGAAATTGGCAGACTGCCACCCCTAGCACACCACCTAATTGGCTTCAAATACCGTCAGTATTTGCACAAAAACTTGTCTTTAATACAATCACCCTGAGACCGCGTCATTACCTCTCCTTTTCCGCTAGAAGCCAATGAACCGAGGTTGGGCCGTAAGGGAAAGGACAGGTAAGGCGACAGAGGTTCCCTAATCTGGCCCGAAATAAGGGAACTACAGGTCAACGGCTCCTATGGTATAAAACAAGGACCTCAGAATACGCGACCCTCCCCTCCCCGAAATGTCGCAATACCCAAAACCGGAAAAATGATCACCCCTGTTACCTCCCCTGTATCAGCCGCCCAAAAACTGGAATTATGAAACTACCCCTCATTTCCGGTTGTGAGAGATGGGTCGATTTATGCCCTTACCACAAGTTTCCTATGTCCCTGGTTGTTTCCCATAAAACCCCTGTCCTTCCTAATTAAGTAATCGGGCTGTAAAAGGTTACGTAGGATCCAGAATGATGTTTTACAAGGTTAACAGACTAGTCCAAGGTAAAGAAATCATCAAAATGAACCCCGTAGAAGTTGAAAAGCAGGATGCATCAATAGAAAGGAAATGTTTAGCCATGTTCGTCTCCCGGCAAAATACCTGCGTAGTAAATAATTGTAAAGGAAAGTCATAGTAAATCCAACAAGCCCGTCTCCGGTCATTCATATGCCAGTTGTGAACACCAATATAACGGGCATTTTCATTCTTTGCCTGGAGCTGGGAGAGAAATAGACTTTTTGATTATCTTCATCTGCAAATTCTCTAAAGACTGTCTTTTCAAACTTGTTTAAGGGTACTGCTGTTGGAGGAGAGAAGGACCGGATGTGGGAGCACGAGGCCTGACTGCAGACTAAGGAACACCTGCGACATTAGCCAAGGCGAGACCACGACAGACAAGAGCTGCAGGACGAGGCACTGTTTTCGACAACATGAGAAGAAAGGGTCGACCTGATGCCCCTGCTCGATGTCCAGTGTCTGTCGACAAGTCCCCGCTCTCTGAATTCGGTCACACGCTCGCCTATTGGAAGTCTCTCGTTCCCCTAGTTTGTTCCTAATTTGGCCTTGCTCCATCCCCCTTTTCCTCTGACCTACCCTATGGACTGTTTTGAACGCTCTTCTTCCATCTGAACTTTCTGACAATCACCTCAAAGGACACAGGGCGAAAGGGACCTTTCCGACCAGGAACGCGAGGAAAGGGTCGTGCCCTGCAACGCAGAACTTAGAACCGAGCTGGACTCGTAGCTCCACCGCCGGTGCTCAACAGCGCCAACGAAAGGCAGCAAAGAACATTTGACATCCCCAATCGCCGTTTCTGCTAGACCTCATTTCTCTCCCAGCCGCCCTTGTATTGATCATGCTCCAATCCGAACCTGATATATATGTAATAACCTGCCAGTATGAAATATGCTTGCTGCTCTCGCTACAAAATCGTTTTTGTATTGCATTCCTATGACTTTCCTGCTAAACAAATTGATCAAAGTTTATCAAATAGGCCCACCTCCTAAAAACTAGAAATGTTAAAATGTATTGTTTACAACTCTTTTCCTCTAGGGTTCCTACCGTTTTCTTTCTTATGCCCACCACAATAGAACCGAGTAGAAAATGAACCAGCAAGATGTCTTAAATATGTTAAAGGGAGGACTGTTGAAAATTAGTACGTTTCGGTGAACATTATCTGCGCCATCTTGCCTCTCCCCCTGATGCCACACTTTTGTCGTGCGCGCCCGCCATTTTGTTAGATGCCCCGATCAGAACGAACCCTTTTGCATGCCGCTGGCCCCTGACATAGCCTTTCGCCTTCACTAAGCCTGCACGCTGACCACCCCCTGCTTGCACCTGCCTTGAGTCATAAACCCCTCTTCGGCGCTGCTCTGCCCCAGGCCCTCATCCTGTTCCCAGCGCGACACCTCCCTGCTTCCCTTTCATGATCTCCGGCCCTTAGATGCAAACCCCTTTTTCCCTGTGTGCCCGTTTTGTCTTCCCCGTTCCCAGGCCGACACCCAGCTCTGCCGATACCATCCCTTGCCCCTCCCCGTACAATAGAAAGCTTCCCCCATCAAAGGATCCCCGGGTTGATCAAAGCCCCCACTCCATGAGATCCGATCAAACCCCCACATTCCGTGAATCGGCCGAATATCCAGCTGCGTGATACTCATCACCTGTTGTGACTAGGGTGGGGACTTCGACTGTAAATGTGTGTGGGAACGGGCTCAAAGGGAGTTCCGGGAATGTCTTTTTCATACATCAAAGCTTTAACATGAATGTGTAATGTACAATAAAATCATAAACTTGTGTATAAGAGGCCAGGCCTCAGGGATGCAGTTAGAGCACCTCAGAACGATACCTTCTGTCCGTTTCGTTGTGTTCTCCTCCGGAGAGAATAAAAACCTTGTTTCCTGCTTTCCAGTCTCCAGCGCCTGCCTCTTCATTGATTAAATAACTAGAGGGTCACAGAGGCAATACCGCCGGGCAAATATCGATTGCCCCCGACCCGCCTCAGGTTTTTACAGCCACTGTCGGAATGGATAGAGGAAAATCTGTAGATTAGGTGTGATGGCACACTACACTTTATTTGGGTTGCAATGAAGAAATATATATGAAGTATTCAATTAATATGAATTTTGGTTCCGGCTGTGTAAATCATATTGAATCTGTGGCTCTTACCAGACCCTGGGGGTGGGGTGGGTGGAAAATGCACAATTATCTCAAGGATGAATTCATAAATGTATGTATATATTTATAGCATTGTGCAATAAAAATATATTTAAAAAAACAAAAACAAAGGCTTACTTCTCTGGAAGCAAATTACCCCTGGGAACCCTTTAGCCTCAAGGGAGATCATCACCAATAACTCCAGTGATACATTTGCCACCCTCATAGCCATTAGAAGGGCGCCCCATGCCGGGAGTCACCGGCAAACGCCAACGCCAACGCTTTGCAACTTGCCCAAACTAAAAAGCTCAAGCAATCTATAAACACAACTCTAAAAATACTTCGCACGAGTCTGGAAGATTTTACACTACAGTGCGAATTTTGACTTCATAAAGCTGCTTTAAAAATCTACATTGGACCATAAAATGACAGGAAAATGAGTGACTGTGGTCAAAGCTGCTTCATTATCTAAAGAGCAGTGACAGTGCGCAGTTCTGGTGAACAAGGAACGTCCGATCCATTTAGGAATAAACTCTCACCTACTTGAGGAATCCTGGGCCACGATTTTGTTCAGGCACTTCAATTACCCTAGCAATGGGAGGCATTTACAACAATCTGCATCCATCCAACAGAAGAAACACTCCAAAATCCAATAAACGACACCGTCAATAACAGCGCCAGCCTAGCATCCCGAATCCACGAGTTTGTACAAATCACTCTGGTGGACACCCTCAACATAACAGCGCAACAAATCAAGAAACAGATAGCCAAAGGGAGGCGGGAAGGGGCCCCAGGCCACAATGGGATCCCACTTGCATTGTTCAAGCAAGACCCTTCATACTGGTTCGAAATCATGGAACCGGATTCCAACAGATTCTGATGGAAGAATCAATCTTTTCCTCCTGGAAAAGATTCATAATGTCCCCTCTCTACAAGCAGGGGGACAAGAGCAATGGAAAAAAAGTACCACCTGGTCGCCTTGATCAAAAATGATGCCAAATACTATGCAGGAACGATTCTGGAGGAACAACGGTCTTTTGCAAGCACATGGGAACCACCACCAACATCATGGCCCTATCTTTGCTGATTGATGCTGCTAAAGAAGCCAAGCAATCACTGTGCTTATGCTTTATTGACTGCCCCTCTGATTTTGACCATGTTGACTGAGCTAAATTATGGCAGAAGTTGAGCAATTGAAATATTCCTCCAGCTCTTCTAAAGCAGCTAGTCCTGCTGCACATGAAATAAAAGTCAAACTGTGACCAGGACGCACCTCTCAAGGAGAATTCCAACCACCAAAGAGTTAAACAGGGGTGTGTTCTTGCCCCAACTCTGTTCAACCTCCTTATGGCCGACCTGACCACGAGGCTGGACAACTGCACGTTGCATGATCCGAAACTGGGAAACCTATTCCTTTCAAGCCTTCCTAATGCGGACCATCTAGTATTAATAAGCCGCACATCCGTTCGATTGCAGCACTTACTTGATGCCACCCAAGAGTCCTCGCTGGAAAATGCCCTACAAATCAACTTGGAAAAAACAAAAAATCATGGTAATAAACTAAGCAAAATGGAGAAAACAACACTGGCATTTGAGCATTCACCGCTTGGAGCCTGTGACAGAATATAAATACTTAGGAGTCATCAAAGACAATAACCTATCTTTCAAGCCTCAGAAATAAGCTCTGCAATGAAAATGTACCACCGTAGCATTAGCGATGAGATCTTTGAAGAAGAAAGTAGCTGGTCCCCCCTTAACTCCTCTATTGCAGGTACTCCAAGCAAAACTCCTGCCAATAATATCATATGAAAGGAGCCATTGCGAGGGAGAAACCAACCACCCTAGGCAGCATTATTATCGGGGCATACAGAATGATCATTGGTTAAGCAAAATACACCTCGCCCGCACAAATAATATTAGAATGTAGCCTTCAGAGACAAACCACGGCCAGAAGAGGGACGTATATTAAATGCTGGCACAAAATTAGGGACGCCAGTCGGAATACACTAAACTCTCATCTCTGGGCAGAACTGACATCTCGTGAAAGATCCAAAGCCAGCGTTTATCTTCATGACTCCTTAACACAGCTAGGCTTACAGGCCCTTTGGGAGGGTGCAGCCTAAAGGCTAGGGCAGTTGACCTCAAATCTGGGGAACCAGGTTTGAGTCTCGGCAATGACGCTCAACATCCTGTGATTCTGGGCAAATCACTTAATCTCCCTGTGCCTAACAAAAATTAATGTAACGCAACTGGTGCTCATGTAAAGTGCTGTGATCCCTGATGCCTTCAGGTTAAGTTTGTGCTGTATAAAACTTCGGGGTGAAAAAAACACAACAGCTTAAAAAAAAAACTAGTCACCACAGCCATCAAAAAGACCTCGCTAATAGAGGACAAGTCATTGCTGGTGGACAGGGCATACAGCTGGTTTGTACTGAACAACTACCCTCGCTCCTAAACCTACCGCACAGGAAGCGAAATACAACAATGACCTCCTGACGCCTGATGCGGAATTGGGTGTGAAGACCTTTTGCACTTAATATGTATCTGCACAAAACTATTGGAGGAGTGACGAGCAATGCTCCACCGCCTCTTCAATCAAAGAGAAATTCAACCCTGCAGACAGGCAGGAGTGGGCGGTTTTGAACCGACTGCTACACAACTAAACTGCTGCTTTATGAGCTTCCACAACATAGTACAGAGACTGGTGAGCAAAATACCAATGGATTAAACCCATATCTGTGACTGGGGGTGAATGTTTTGCCATTGTGCAACATTCCGTCAATCATCTTGTGTGTTTTGCTGTTCCCCTATGTGGAAAGGGTATGCTCAGACGTGAGTCCCGTGCTCTCCACGCCACTGGGGTGAAGCTATCCCGGCTGAAGACGGCTGATAGCCAGAAACCGGTCCTAGGGTGCTTGATTCCGGTCCAGGGAAGACATGGCTTGGCAGTTCGGGCTGGACTGTTCCCCTGAGGCACAGAGTCAAGGCTAATTTGCATATGGCCATGTCTGAACTGGGGTGGCGAGCAAAAAAACGATGGATTTAGGCCCAAACCTCTGTGCTGGGGTGAATGTATGAAATTGTTCTGCATTCTGTCCATCAACTGTTGTTTTTGCATTTGTCACTCCGAGTGGGACGGGTATGGTCAGACGTGAGTCCCGTGCTCTCCAAGCCATTGGAGTCAAGCTATCCTGGCTGAAGACGGCTGATAGCCAGAAACCGGTCCTAAGATGCTTGATTCGGGTCCAGGGAAGACATGGCTTGGCAGTTCGGGCTGGACCGTTCCCGTGAGGCACATGGTCAAGGCTGATTTGCATATGGCCATGTCTGAGCTGTGGTGGTATGGTGAGCAAAACAACCATGGATTTAGGCCGAGATCTCTGTACTGGGGTGAATGTATGACATTGTTCTGCATTCTGTCCATCAACTGTTGTTTTTGCATTTGTTACCCCGAGTGGGACGGGTATGCTCAGACGTGAGTCCCGTGCTCTCCACGCCACTGGAGTCAAGCTATCCTGGCTGAAGACGGCTGATCACCAGAAACTGGTCCTAGGATGCTTGATTCCGGTCCAGGGAAGACATGGCTTTGCAGTTCGGGCTGGACTGTTCCCATAAGGCATAGGGTCAAGGCTGATTTGCATACGGCCATGTCTGAACTGGGGTGGTGTGGTGAGCAAAAAAATTGATGGATTTAGGCCCAGATCTCTTTACTGGGGTGAATGTATGACATTGTTCTGCATTCTGTCCATCAACTGTTGTTTTTGCATTTGTCACCCCGAGTGGTACGGGTATGCTCAGACGTGAGTCCCGTGCTCTCCACGCCACTGGAGTCAAGCAAACCTGGCTGAAGAGGGCTGATAGCCAGAAACTGGTCCTAAGATGCTTGATTCGGGTCCAGGGAAGACATGGCTTGGCAGTTCGGGCTGGACCGTTCCCGTGAGGCACATGGTCAAGGCTGATTTGCATATGGCCATGTCTGAGCTGTGGTGGTATGGTGAGCAAAACAACAATGGATTTAGGCCGAGATCTCTGTACTGGGGTGAATGTATGACATTGTTCTGCATTCTGTCCATCAACTGTTGTTTTTGCATTTGTTACCCCGAGTGGGACGGGTATGCTCAGACGTGAGTCCCGTGCTCTCCACGCCACTGGAGTCAAGCTATCCTGGCTGAAGACGGCTGATCACCAGAAACTAGTTCACACCCCCACACCCCCTCACACCCCCACCCTCACACCTCCTCACCCTCACACCCCCCTCACCTTCACACACCCTCACACACCGTCACCCACCCTCACTCACCCTCACCCCCTCACACACCCTCACTCACCCTCACATCCTCACCCACCCTCACACACCCTCACTCACCCTCTCACAACCCTCTCACCCTCACTCACCCTCACCCCCACACACCCTCAACCTCACACCCCCTCACCCTCACGCCCCCTCACCCTCACACTCCTCCTTATCCTCATACCCTCACATCCCCTCACCCTCACCCTCACACCCCCTCACCCTCACACACCCTCACCCTCACACCACCTCACCCTCACAACCCCACACCCTCCCCCTCACACACCCTCACACCCTCACCCCCCACACCCTTGCACCCCTCACACACCCTCACCCTCACTCCACCTCACCCTCACACCCCCTCACTCCCTCACCCTCACACCCCCTCACCCTCACCCCCCACACCCCCTCACCCCCACACACCCTCACACCCACACACCCTCACACCCTACCACCCCCACACCACCTCACACCCCCACACACCCTCCACCCCCACACCCCCTCACACCCCCTCACACCCCCTCAAACCCCTCACCCTCACACCCCGCACCCTCACACCCCCTCATCCTCACACTGTCACACACCCTCACCCTCACACCCCCTCACACCCCCTCACCCTCACCCTCACAGACCCTCACTCACACACCCTCTCCCTCGCACCCTCTCCCTCGCACCCTCTCACCCTCACACACCTTCACCCTCACTCACCAGCATAGCATAACAAAACATAGCATAGCATAACAAAACACAGCATAGCACAGCATAACAAAAAAAGCATAGGATAGCAAAACATAACATAGCATAGCATAACAAAATAAAGCATAGGATAGAAAAACAAAACATAGCTTAACAAAACAAAACATAGCATAGCAAAACACAACAAAGCTTAGCATAACAAAACACAACAAAACATAGCATAGCATAGCATAACAAAACATAACATAACATAACATAACAAAACAAAGCATAGCATAACATAACAAAGCATAGCAAAACAAAACATAGCATAGTATAACAAAACATAGCATAACAAAACACAACAAAACATAGCAGAACAAAACATAGCATAACATAACAAAACATAGCATAACATAAAACAAAGCATAGCATAACAGAACATAGCATAACAAAACATAGCAAAACACCACAAAACATAGCATAGCATAACAAAACACAACAAAACATAGCATACATAACAAAACATAGCATTGCAAAGCATAGCAAAACATAGCAGAGCATAACAAAGCACAACATACCATAGCATAACAAAACAAAGCTTAGCATAGCATAACAAAACATAGCATAACAAAGCATAGCATTGCATAACAAAACATAGCATAACAAAACATAGCATAGCAAAACACAGCATAGCATAATAAAACACAACAAAACATAGCATAGCATAACAAAACATAGCGTAGCATAACATAGCATAATATAGCATACCATAACAAAGCATAGAATAGCAAAACACAACAAAACATAGCATAGCATAACATAACACAACAAAACATAGCATAGCATAACAAAACAAAGCATAGGATAGCAAAACTAACCATAGCATAGCATAACAAAACAAAGCATAGGATAGCAAAACAAAACAGCATAGCAAAACAAAACATAGCATAACATAACATAACAAAACATAGCATAACAAAACACAAAACATGGCATAACAAAACATAGCAAAACACAACAAAGCATAGCTTAACAAAACACAACAAAACATAGCATAGCAAAACAAAACATAATAGCATAGCAAAACATAGCATACCAAACACAACAAAACATAGCATAGCATAACAAAACATAGCATAGCAAAACAAAGCATAGCATAACAAAACATAGCATAGCATAACAAAACATAGCATAGCATAACAAAGCATAGCATAGCAAAACAGCATAGCATAACAAAACATAGCATAGCATAACAAAGCATAACAAATGAAAGCATAGGATAGCAAAACATAGTATAGCATAACAAAACAAAACATAGCATAGCAAAACAAAACATAGCATAGCATACAGCATCACTCCACACCACCACAGCATCACTCAGGGGCACCACAACATCACTATGCGCTACCACAGCATCACTGAAGGCCACAGCATCACTCGTTCGCCATCACATCACTCAGCGCCACCACAGCATCAATCTGGCAACCATTCAAGAACACCAGGTTCACATATGTTCTCTCAATGTTTCAAGCTTTATTACAAACGTCACAAAAATATGTTAATATTTCACTTCTGTTCTTGGATTTTCGTCACAATAAAATACACTGAACATAATCTTCACAAAAGTTATTTACAAAACTTTAAGCTAGTGCCAATATAAATGACAATAACTTTCATTTAAGTATTAATTATTGCAAAAAATTTAAAAGCCATTGTTATTTGTAATATCAATACATGCAAGTCACGTAAATACAACACATTTTGCATTACAAATGCTATAGGTGTCACATTTGCGAAAGTTATAACTATTGGCATTGTAAATGACAAAGCTATTAATTTCGCTATTTTCAAAAAACAAAACATAAATACAAAATTGTCGTTTTGGGGTCGGGCTGGACTGTTCCCATGAGGCACAGGGTCAAGGCTGATTTGCATATGGCCATGTCTGAACTGGGGTGGTGTGGTGAGCAAAAAAACGATGGATTTAGGCCCAGATCTCTTTACTGGCGTGAATATATGACATTGTTTTGCATTCTGTCCATCAACTGTTGTTTTTACAGAAAGGAAGGAACAGGGCGAGGTGGAAGGAGGAAGCACAGAATGGATTGAGAAAAAGAAAGAGTGCATACTAGGATGATAAGGAGTGAGGGGAAACAAAAGGGTGAGGAGGAGAGAGTGAGGACGGATAAGAATAAAGAGGAGGAAAGAATGAGTACAGGGGGAGGAGAGAGTGAGCACCAAAAAGTATGAGGGAGAGAGTGCTCATAGAAATATGTGTGGAAGAGAGTGTGAATGCATTACAGAATGAGGGGGGACTGAGAACAGAAAAGAAATGTGAGCACAGAAAAAGGTTAGGAGGAGAGGGAGTGCGGACAGTGGCGTGGAGGAGAGAGTGAGCTAAGAAACAGTGAAAAGCAAAGCGTAAGGATTGGAAGGGTTGAAGAAGAGAGGGTGAGCACAACAAAGAATGAGGGGAGAGAGTGTGCATAGAAAAGAGCGAGAAGGATGAAGAGACAGTGGGCACAGGACTGGATGAGACGGAAAGAGCACCGAAAGGGATATGGAGGCGATTGTTAGCATAGAAAACACCGAGGAGGAGAAAGAGAGCAGTGACACGAATAGATGAAGCTTAGACAGAGATGAAGATGAGAGGGTGAATGCAGACAGGATGAGGAGGTCTGAAACTGCTTTCCGCTTTTCCACTTTTCCCCAGTGTTTTCCCATGTGAGGTGTAGTCCCAAGTTATGGGTAGAATGATCTCCTTCCCCAGATCAGGGCTCGAGTCGGGGTATCACGCGGGTGGACGGCGTCCCCACACTTATTTTACCGGGTGGACGCCTTCCCCCCTGCCAAACAGCTGGACGTCACTCTTTGGCCTCTCTGGGACGAGAAGCTCGGAGCTCACAGCACGCTGCTCACGTGCTGACTTCTCAGATGCAATCTTATCTAAGGGGTGAGCGAGGGGAGGCAATGAGCCTGATGGTGCAAGCCACCTTCTGTGATGTCACTTCCTGTTGTGACGTCACTTCCGGTGACAGCGTCCACCCCACTTCTTTTTTTAGGACTTGTTCCCTACCCCAGATGGTGTGCTCCCCCCCTTCAGTGACCTGCTCCTGCAGCTCCACAAATGGTCCTGAAATGCCTCAGCTGCCACGTGGAACTGTTCTTGTACCCACAGAGCATAGGCTGTGAACTTGAACTCTAGATGGGCTGCTTAAAGGGAGTAGTTTTATAGGTTCCTTCGGACCTTGATCCAAACTAAAGGCCTCGTTAAGATTTGGAAGGACATTGAAACTCCTCCAGTTTCCCTAGGGAACTCAAAGTAAGGAGCAGAATCCAGCAGCTAAATTTAGACCGTCATAATTAAAATATGGTTGTAAAATTCAGCAGGGGATTCCACTTCATATTTAGTGTTTCCTCCAGAAATTGGAGGATTTTCAGTTCCTGTCAAACTCCAAATGAAACCCTATGTTCTTTTTTCTCTGTTTTTATTTAGTATTTTCTCTTTATAGAGCTAATTTGTGCGATGGGGATTAAAAAAACAGAAGTGGGGTGGACGCTGTCACCGGAAAAAACAGATAACTGCGAGTTCATTGCAGTATGAAACCATAATAAATGGTTTACGCTAGAGGTGGGTGAGCTACTAGAAACTTGAGGCAGACTCAAGCCATATACCTTGCTCTGGTTGAGCTCAATGCCCACTTGGACGCACGCACCCAAACGTAGTGAAGTGGCTTTTACCCTTCAATCAATCAATCAATCAATCACAGAACTTGTAAAGCGCACTACTTACCCGTGAGGGTCTCAAGGCGCTGCAGGGGGGGGGGAGGTGGCTGCTGCTACTGATCGAAGAGCCAGGTCTTGAGAAGCTTCCTGAAGGTGAGCAGGTCCTGGGTCTGCCGTAGGTGGGTGGAGAGGGTGTTCCAGGTCTTCGCAGCGAGGAAGGAGAAGGATCTGCCTCTGGAGGTGGTACGCTGGATTCGTGGGACGTCGGTGAGGGCGAGGCTGGCGGAGCGGAGCTGGCGGGCGGGGGTGTAGAAGTTGAGTCTGTTGTTTAGGTAGGCTGGTCCGGAGTTGTGGAGTGCTTTGTGAGCGTAGGGGAGGAGCTTGAAGGTGATCCTCTTGTTGAGGTGAGCCAGTGAAGGTCTCTGAGGTGGGGGGTGATGTGGCTGTGTCAGGGTAGGTTGAGGATCAGACGGGCCGAGGCGTTCTGGATGCGTTGTTGTCGATGTAGGTGTTTGGTCGGGATAACCGCGTCGAGTGCGTTGCCGTAGTCCAGCCGGCTGCTGACGAGGGCTTGGGTCATCGTTCTTCTGGTTTCGATCGGAATCCACTTGTAGATACTGCGAAGCATGCGGAGGGTGTTGTAGCAGGAGGAGGAGACGGCGCTGACCTGCTTGGACATGGAGAGGGAGGAGTCGAGGATGACTCCCAAGTTGCGTGCGTGGTCCGTGGGCGTCGGTGCTGTTCCTAGCCTTGTCGGCCACCAGGAGTCATCCCAGGCAGACGGGGTGGGACTGAGGATGAGGAATTCTGCCTTGTCTGAGTTCAGCTTCAGACGGCTGCTCCTCATCCACTCCAAGACGGCCTTCATTCCTTCGTGGAGGTTGGTTTTGGTGGTGTGTGGGTCCTTGGTGAGGGAGAGGATGAGCTGGGTGTCGTTGGCGTAGGAGATGATGTTCAGGTCGTGTTGGCGGGCCACTTGAGCGAGGGGGGCCATGTAGATGTTGAACAGCGTCGGGCTGAGGGATGATCCCTGGGGTACGCCACAGATGAGGTTGGTAGCTTTGGAACGGTGGGGTGGGAGGCGGACCCTCTGGGTTCTGTTGGAGAGGAAGGAGGTGGTCCAGTCCAGAGCTTTTTCCCGAATTCCGGCTTCTTGGAGGCATGTTCTTAGTGTGTGGTGGCAGACCGTGTCGAAGGCAGCTGACAGGTCCAGGAGGATGAGGGCTGAGGTTTCGCCGTTGTCTAGTTGGCTTCGGATGTCATCTGTGGCCGCAATGAGGGCTGTCTCGGTGCTGTGGTTCCATCTGAATCCGGATTGCGACGGGTCTAGGATGTTGTTGTCCTCGAGGTGGCGGGTCAGCTGTATGTTGGCGATTTTCTCAATGACCTTCGCCAGGAAGGGTAGCAGGGAGATGGGGCGGAAGTTCTTGAGGTCCTTGGGGTCCACCTTGGGCTTCTTGAGGAGGGCGTTGATTTCGGGGTGCTTCCAGCTTTCCGGGAATGTCGCGGAGTCGAAGGAGATATTGATGAC
This sequence comes from Lissotriton helveticus, assembly GCF_964261635.1. Lineage (NCBI taxonomy): Eukaryota > Metazoa > Chordata > Amphibia > Caudata > Salamandridae > Lissotriton > Lissotriton helveticus. The sequence continues at coordinate 1,176,684,517 of NC_136061.1, forward strand.
CTTTCGTAGTTGGGGTGCGATGGTGGCGTCTGCTTTGTTGAACACGTGGGGTCTGCTGGTGATCCCGAGTGGATGGAGTTCATGATCTTTCGTGTCTCGTCATCGTTGACGTGGGCCCAGGATGTCAGCTGGTTGGTGCAGGTGGTGTTCGGGAGGGGGTCAGTCGTGGTTGGGGCTGGCGGTGCGTTGAAGCTGTCATGGATGTCTATGATCTTGCGGTGGAAGAAAGTGGTCAGTGAGTCGCACAGTTCTTGAGAGGGCGGGATGTCGTTGGTGTTGGCGCTGGGGTTGGAGAGTTCCTTGACGATGCTGAAGAGCTCTTTGCAATCGTGTGCGTTATGGTCCAGGCGGGCTTTGAAGGAGGATCTCTTGGTTGTTCTGATGAGTTGGTGTTGTCTGCGAATGGCGTCCTTGTGGGCAGCGTGGTTGTCTGACGTGCGGTCTTGGAGCCACTTTTTTTCTAGCATCCGGCATGAGTGTTTGGAGGTCTGGAGTTCTTTGGTGAACCAGGCGGCTTTCTTGATGGAGTGGTTGATGGAGAGCTTCTTTAGCGGGGCTAGTGTGTTGGCGCAGTCTTTGATCCACTGTCTGAGGCTTCGGGCGGCAGTGTCAGGATCGGTGGGGTCGGTTGGAGGGTCCAGGGCGAGGGCGGAGGTCAGTTGGTTCTCGGTGATTTTGCCACAGCAGCGGCGAGGTAGCTGTTGAGTGTTGTGGTGGGTGGTTGCCTTTTCGAATGTGAAGTGGATGAAGTGGTGGTCGGTCCAGTGGAGTTCGGTGGTGTGGTTGAAGGCGACGTGGGTGCTTGTGGAGAAGATGGGGTCAAGCGAGTGGCCGGCGGCGTGGGTGGGTTCGGTGATGAATTGTCGGAGGCCGAGGTTGGCGAGGTTGGCGATCAGGGTGGCGGAGTTGGTGTCGTTGTTGTTTTCGAAGTGGTAGTTCAGGTCCCCGAGGAGGATGTAGTCCGTGGAGGTGAGTGCGTGGGTGCTGGCGAGGTCAGCGATGGAGTCGCTGAACAGGGCCCGGGGTCCGGGAGGTCTGTAGACGAGTGTTCCTCTGAGGGTGGTGTTGGGGTCGATGTGGATCCGGAAGTGAAGGTGTTCGGCAGAGTTGAGAGAGTCGTCTGCGAGAGTGTGGACCTGGAGTGTGACCTTGTGGACGATGGCTATTCCTCCTCCGATTCCGTTTGTGCGATCCCTGCGGGTGATCTTGTAGCCGTCCGGGATGGCTATGGCGATGTTCGGTGCTGAGGATTCGTTACACCAGGTCTCGGTCAGGAATGCCACGTCTGGGGCTGTTGTGTCGAGTAGGTCCCAGAGCTCGACGGCATGCTTGCATGCAGAGGGGGTGTTGAGGAGTATGCAGTGGAGGTGGTTGGGTCCGGTCCTTGGAGGCTTGGTGGTTCTGTCACAGGAAAAGTTGCAGGTGTGGCAGGAGAAGGGGCCGTGGGTGCGTTTTGGGGCAGCCTGGAAGCAGCGGCTGTCCTGGCCGGTGTTGAGGGCGAGGAGGGCGTTGGCGTCGTATCGGAGTCTGGTGTTGGGGTGGGCGTGGGGTCCAGGGGTTCTGGCGCTGGGCGCGGTCCAGACGCGGATGGGCGCAGACGGGCTTGCCTTTGGCACACCTTCGGCACGCCAGTGGCATGCCCGCTGCACTTCCGCGCGGCGTCCGCCATAAGAGGTGAAGTGGGAGGGAGGAGCAGCTGGGAGGCGGGAGCGGGACGGCCAATGGGCGTGGGGGACGGGGACGGGACACAGAAAGCAAAGGAGGCGGGGCTGCAGGGGTGCAGTGGCGGGAAGCGAGGAGCGGAGGGGTACAGAGGGCAAGGGGCGCTAAGGGCACCTACACTACCAAAACAAACGATACCAAAAACGAAATGACAATGACAATAGATTTGAAGTAAAATAACAGTAAGAGGCACAAGCAGTCACCCGATCGCAGCCACAGGAGAACACCAGCGGCGAGCTCTCGGCAGCGGCAGCGGGGGCAGGAGTCATGGGCGCACAGGGGGAGCTGTGCGGCGTGGGGAGCGACCCGACCTGCGAGCAGGGTCAAGGGTCACACTCACTGCCGCGCGGCGTCCTCCATAAGAGGCCAAGTGGTAGGGAGGAGCAGCTGGGAGGCGGGAGCGGGGCGGCCAATGGGCGTGGGGGACGGGACGGGACACAGAAGGCAAAGGGAGCGGGGCCGCAGGGGTGCAGCTGCGCAAAGCGGGGAGTGGGGGGGTACAGAGGGCAAGGGGCGCTAAGGGCGCCTACACTACCAAAACAAACGATACCAAAAACTAATTGACAATGACAATAGATTTGAAGTAAAATAACAATAAGAGGCACAACCCTTTACCTCAATTCTTCCGCACCAAGAGTTAAAGACAAAGTCAGGGCTGTAAGTGGGATGATAAAACTCGGGGGTCTCTCAAAGGGGCGTGGCCATCTTAATTAAGGGCATGGCTCAAAAACAGGTAAGCTAAAAATCTGTGCTTATCATAGTGTGCCGCCCAACTTGTATTTTGCTGTTTCTGTCATTGCATCCAGATATAGGATACAACAAGTAACATCATACCTAAAACAAATCCGGACTATTGGCTTTGTCAATGGTTGTTAGTTATATAAGATAAATAAGCAGCAACTATGGCTTGTATATAATATTGAAAAAGCTTCCAATTAAAGCACTGGTGACACCAGACAATGTTACTGCTACTGAGTTTCAAATAGAGAAGGGAAATCCAGAGAGAGAATGACTCACTTTAAAGGATGTCCCTTCCCTTATAACGCTCACCTGGCCTGACGTCATGCTGTAACTTCTCCACTAGTAAGCAGCGCACATCGATATGTGTGCTGTCGTTGCAGCCCAGAAAAAAACGGACCACCTGTGCCAGGGCACAAAACAGAACCCGATAGAGACCCGTTTCGAGGCCCCCTTTAAAAAACTGCTGGAGCCCAGCACCGGTGAGACCCGGCCCACTTAAAGACTTGGCAAAGTACTTACCTTTGATGTGTAAAGGAGAGAGAAATTGCTACTTCTCTAGTGACTGGACTGTACATTGTGAAACCAGAAAACCTAGTACCAATCCTGGATTTCCAGCTTGAGCAAATTGTGTGATCCTCGACAAATACTTTCTTCTATTTCTTCAATATCATACATAGGAGCACCTTCAAATACTTGCCTTCAGGATGTGGGTTGTAAAAAAACCTCTTCTCCTGTGTTTGATGTAATATACTATTATGTTGTTCCATTTACAGTAAGATTCTAGGCCACATATATGGTACACATGACAACTCACCTTTAGTCAAGGCCACTGGAATTATGCCAAACTGTGTCAATAAAAGGCACACATGTAGCTGGGTTTTTAGTGACTTTTGATCCACTTGAGCTAGAAACAATTTTTTTGTTAAGATCTGCAAATATTATGGATTAGCTGGCAAATGTGGCACATCCATAATTATGTGGAAAACGCTGAGGCTGCAAAATTGCACAATTCCCGGGGCCCTGCTCTTAGTTCACTAATGGCATTGTCGTCAGGAGGAAAGGAGGGTTCGAGTTAAAAAACGAACACATCATATCTACCATTCAAAGCAGTGATGTCATCAGATGCATTAGGATGAACTGCTTCCACATGCTAAAAATATACACTTATTGTGAAATTTTAAAAGATGGTGCCAGATTTGAACAGGATGCTTGGTGCATGATTTACTGACAAATGGTTACAAGGCTTGGCTGGTGCACAGGCTCTTGGAGCCAATCTAAACTCTTGCCTCTGCTCTGACTCCGCATATCCTGTTGATGGTTGCCTCGCCCACCTCGGCTTTGCAGCCCAAAGTCGAGACACACGCAGAAAAAGCACGAATGCACAATCCCCACTGTTTGTCCTGTAGGGAAACTTACTTCCCAGGCCCCCGCCCAGCACCCCCTAACCCCCGAACGTCCTCCTGGTCCCCCTTGACCTGCAAGCCAGAAAGTACATCTTTGCCCATAACGAGACCTCGGGGACAGGGCCTCTGCATCGGGCTGGTTTGGCAATTTGTACTAATCCGTGGGTTAATGAGGTTTCGCTGCCACTCGCCTGTAACGACTCAATACAAATTCATAAACTCCAATTAAAATACACGGAGAGGGCCCTGAATCCCCACAACAGAGCGCAATTCAGGGGCGAGCAGGTGGTGCCCAGCTGCTTAGAAGCAGACGCTCGTTGGTGCTGAAAACACTGGTAGAGAGAGCCTCGGCGGGAAAACGGGGGATTTGTGTGCCTGACCAGTGCTTAATTTGTAAAATAATAAGTGTCAGGGCCCTGTCCAGGAGGCCGCTGCAGCCTGCACCACCCATTGCCCCGTCATCGCTGCCAATGACGGCTCCAAAACAACTACTAACCATCTACTTCGGCTGCAAGTGCGAGAGTTCAGATTATTTCAGGCCCCCAAAGCAAAAGGAATGGCTGGGGAGGCAGGTATTAGTAATTTTATTATGGATTCATAACCAACCGTTGTTCTGCTCGTCTGTAAATAAGATATGCATCGCTGCAGACTGTCATAAGTGTGGTGTTGACAATTAAGTGCCTGTGCGGAAATCAATTAAGTGTAGTTGATGAGCACCGGAAACCACCGGCTCAAATTAAGCACTGCGTGGTGACTGTGGGTAGATAGGTTACTTTCCATACAGGCTAGTCAGCTATAGGGAACGAGTGGGCATCACCAGAGGGTGTGAATGACAGGTTTGGGGAGAGCGACTGACATAGTTACCTAAATGCATCTCTAAAGGATAATAAATAGTGAAAAATGGGAGGGCGTCATTGCTCTGTAAAAGATGGTGGGAATTAAGAGTGGAATCAAACGAGGATGGCAGGGGAAAGATTAGGGAGCTCGTTCAGAGTTTTAAGGTGAAATGTCCATTTGTCTGCTTGGGGAATCAAGGTCACCCGTCACACTTTTGATTGAATATCTACTTCAGCTTTCATTTTCGGCCATGACAGTTTAGAGTTTTCCATCAAATATGAGCATTTTAAATGTACCAGTAAAATGGGCGTACATCTTAAGTGCCCACCATGGGCGTAGGAAGTGTTGGGGTTGCAGGGGATATACCCCCCCCCCCAGATTTTGTACTGGGGGACACATGGGGGGCAGGGGGTGGGGGGACGAGGGGACAACAGAGTTTCCCCTCTCTCTCTTCTGTCAGTCGCAGGGCCATTGGCACATCAACGCACTTGGCCTGTGACCTTCCCTTTTGTTGTGCTGCAAAGCTCCAGGAATCTTTTCATACCTCGCTTCCACTGCTGCCTGCAGTCTGCACTTCCAGGACAAAGGAAGACAGTTAGTTTGTTGATTGCTCTCTGCATCCTGCCCTTCCTCAGCTCCGATCCTAATTTATTTGACTGTTTCACACTGCACAATTCAGCCACTCAAAGGCTAATGTTTTGTTGAAATGTTTATTTTGAGCAGTTGAACCTCATCCTGGAATATAAGAACAATTAAAATCAGACATAGTCTTGCATTACCTTGTGTCAGATGTGTTGGTCTGTCCTAATTATTTACACTAATAATTTAAATACAGCTATTTTGTCTTATTTCTTTTATAGCGCTACTCAACCCAATCCAGGGTTTCGGATGCGCTTTACATCACTCATACACATTATATATTGACAACAAGGTTACAAGGTGTAGGAGCTGCATGTCCTTCATACCTCACTGTGCTATATTAGAAGGATTACAATTTATTAACTGCATGTAACTAAAGGATCTTTGTGTTAAAGCAATAACCCACTTACCCATCTACATGAAATAACAAGCATTTACAATGCAATAGGTCTCGGGTTAATTAAGTTTGAGCTATTGGCATTGCTTAATATTGCAACACCAATTGCACCAAAAGTCTATAAATTGTAGGCCAAAAAAATGTGTATTTATTTTTGTAGCAGTGGTGGCATGCTGCGCTTTAGATGAATATGTTTGAAAGTAAAGTGCACCATACTGCGATTGCTACAATAGTTATTTGTGGATGCGTTAACAATTGATGTGTGCACTGATGGCTGGTGGTGTGTGGGCCTGTAGAAATTGTGCACTGATGGCTGGTGGTGTGTGTGCCTGGTGGAAGCATGTACTGATGGTTGGTGGTGTGTGTACCTGGTTAAAGTGTGCACTGACGGCTGGTGGTGTGTGTCTGATGAAAGCGTGCACTGACAGCTGGTGGTGTATGGGCCCGGTAAAACCGTGCACTGACGGCTGGTGGTGTTTGTGCCCAGTGAAAGCGTGCACTGATGACTGATTGTGCCTGTGCCTGGTGAAAGTGTGCACTGACAGTGTGGTTGTGTGTGTGGTTGTGTGTGTGTATGTGTGTGGTGGTGTGCGTGTGTGTTGATGTCTGTGTGTGTGGTTGTGTGTGTGTGGTTGTGTGTGTGGCTGTGTGTGTGTGTGGCTGTGTGTGTGGCTGTGTGTATGTGGCTGTGTGTATGTGGCTGTGTGTATGTGTGTGTGTGGTTGTGGCTGTGTGTGTGGTTGTGTGTGTGTGGCTGTGTGTGTGTGTGGCTGTGTGTGTGTGGCTGTGTGTGTGTGTGGCTGTGTGTGTGTGGCTGTGTGTGTGTGTGTGGCTGTGTGTGTGTGTGGCTGTGTGTGTGGCAGCTGTGTGTGTGGCGGCTGTGTGTGTGGCGGCTGTGTGTGTGGCTGTGTGTGTGTTTGGCTGTGTGACTGCACTCAACCTGGTACAGCAGCATGGGCTGCCTCAGGTAAAATGTTGGTTCTCCAGCAGTACAGTGTGCTCTGTGCACACTTCTGGGGTGCACTTCGGCACCTGCCACATTTCTGGGTAATAGTAGCTACGCTAAGCATTTATTAAAAAAGCACCAGCATACTGATAAGAAGAAAAATATTAAAATGCTGCGGGAAGAGTCTGGAAACCATTTCACCCCGAAAAAGACATTAAAACAGGAAACACAAGTAATTCCGAGTCCCAAACTAAAGCCATACTCATTAAAAACAAGATTAAGAACAACGATATTTGTTTGTCTTCTTTAATTCATATTAACTGGAATTTGGCTGAAATATACTAATCAAGCGCCCTGCCTTGGAGGTTAGAGGGCCAGGTCTTCATTTGTTTAAAACACAATAAAACAGTTTACAAAATAATAAACGCTGCTGGCCACAAGTAAATATTTTCTACCATGTCCCTGCTTACTAGCCTACCTAGATCAACTAAACTATCCAACACTAAGGAGCCATTTACCTTTAGAAAAGCAGAGAGCTCACATTGTTGCCGGAGTATGTGTATATAGGCATTATGACACTAGCAGCACAAGGCAGGATTAAACGTAAACAGTAAGGTACATGGAGAGAAGTAGTCATTAAAACAATGGTTGTAGGGGGCAGAGACAGTGACTGCGCAATATTGGTCTATTTACCAGCTTGACATAGCTAAAGCGGTCTTTACGTCAGGATAAACGTTGCAGCGGTGGTTTGCACCTGCACAGCTCAGCCATGTCCTTGGTACTTACACTCATGAGGTTTAAAAACCTCTTCTAAAAAGGTAATGAAATCAGTACCATCAACCACATCATTGGACACAAACTGAAGGGCACAGTGCTTGGATTACACCAGAAATAGTCCTCGAACTGTTAACATATATGTGTAGTGTATGCATCACAATGAGACCACAGGCTAACCTTCCGTAGGCAGGACAGACACAGTGAACGTTTATTTGGCACACTGCAGTGCTTTAAATGGGCCGGTACGGAGTATCGGCACTTTTATTTTGAGAGGGAGAGTACCGGCACTATTCAAAACTGACGTAATATATTTAAGTGGAGTGTACTGGTACTTCTGAGAAACACGCAAGTACTCCGGTTTACAGTGCCTGCACTTCTATTTTTCCCATTTCAAGCCCTTCCGCATAGTAGGCAAACCACGGGACACCGATATTCCCTTTACCCCTTAAGAAATTCAAGCGTTTCTTGGGAAGCAACAATTCAAGCGTTAGCCTAAAACAGGAGAGTTGGAACCCAACAGCAGACAGCAGATATAAAGGAAGCGAAAGCAAAGTGTAAAATGACCCCTGTCTTTCAATGCAAGAGACCGCATCACAACAGTCGGACCGTGTACCAGGAAAGCACACTCAGCTCTGGTTAACATATATGTGTAGTGTATGCATCACAATGAGACCACAGGCTAACCTTCCGTAGGCAGGACAGACACAGTGAACGTTTCTTTGGCACACTGCAGTGCTTTAAATGGGCTGGTATGGAGTATCAGCACTTTTATTTTGAGAGGGAGAATACCGGCACTATTCAAAACTGACGTAATATATTTAAGTGGAGTGTACTGGTACTTCTGAGAAACACGCAAGTACTCCGGTTTACAGTGCCTGCACTTCTATTTTTCCCATTTCAAGCCCTTCCGCATAGTAGGCAAACCACGGGACACCGATATTCCCTTTACCCCTTAAGAAATTCAAGCGTTTCTTGGGAAGCAACACTTCAAGCGTTAGCCTTAAACAGGAGAGTTGGAACCCAACAGCAGACAGCAGATATAAAGGAAGCGAAAGCAAAGTGAAAATGACCCCGGTCTTTCAATGCAAGAGAAAGCATCACAACAGTCGGACCGTGTACCAGGTAAGCACACTCAGCTCTGGCTTTTTATTTATCTTTACCGGATCGAGTTAGGATAGCTATCAATTGCATCAGCGAGGAAATCGACTACCCAAGTCTCAGCATAAGAGCTGGTGGACAATCTATCTGAGCAGCCGAAAAACAACTCCTAATGTTCAAATAAACTTACTCCTGTTAAATACTTATACTTTTAATACACTGAAAGCGCATTATCTTCCCACATCCATTAAACAGACCGAACATTGCAGAACTCCCAAGTGCTCGCTAAACTGCCCAACAGAGACTCGAATGCAGGGAGGGGGGGAGAGGAGGCAGCCGCAGCCCGGGGACGGCAAACAGACTTCCCCTGCATTCCACGAGGCACGCGTCGCGATCCGCCTCTGTCTGCCATGCAAAAGCGCACGCGCCCAACGTTATCCTATGGGACAACGCTGCGCGCGCGGCCAGGTCTTGTCTCCACATTCCAGCTCGTTGTGGGCTGAGACGACAACTTTAGTTCTCTGGCGAGAACGCGCTTCGCGCGTTACTAGCCGAGACCTAAAATTCAGTCATCTGTGTGTCACATGATGTGCTTTGCAGGAGACCCATTAACCCTTCATGCCACTTTGATCCAAAACTGAGACTAGACAAAACACCTGTCTCTCGAGCAAGAGCAATAGCCTCCAGAGTTATCTTACCATTATTATTATTTCTTGAGATATACTGGGTACATAAAGGTCTATGCAGCAGGTGCCTTTACCCCACAAGATATTTTAAAATGCAGACTTTGCAACCAAGTAAGCCAAATATATATACCGCCACATTTCTCCTTGTTGCCAATTTCTTTCTGGCAAAGTGTTAATAAATAAATGTATAAGCGGAGGCTTAGATCTTGTGCCGACATTGCATCACTAATTTGTCACAACTCCGATGCAAAATCTAACTTGTTAAATATTGTAATGCTCCTAAATGTACTCATGCTAGGCCTGCTTAACATATGTGAAATCTGATGTCATTTTTTGTGATATCATTTTCTGTGAGAAACAATTGTATATATAACCACTTAGTGATCTAATGAAAATATGGGCAAACAAATATAAAAACAGAAACCCAGATCAAAATCTATATTGAAAAGATTTATTATTATCAAAAAACCTGAAATGCAAATGCATAATCAATATACATTAAATTGTAGTGTGTTTATCTAGGTACCTATATTGATACTCCTATTTCTGACCCTTGTCCGGTTATTAATTCACTAATGTCCATACAATGGCACAGAAACCCGTTTTCAGATTAGGTCATAGCGCATGCTGTCACATTAAGCAAGCACTATCCCTCCAGCCCCCTAGAAAGCACACCGAGTTCTCAAAACAAATCAAACCTCCAGCAGACCTGGGAAATCCCCCGCAGCTATTGTTTTGATTTCGCTCGAGAACTCCTGAAAAGAATGTAAGAATGACCAGTCCTTATGACATTCTTACTGACGTCTTATGTCCATCCTTACGTCAAACTCTGCATCTTTCAGGTATAAATATACCAACGCTGCCCTAAGCAAACACACGGTGGTGACGAGCTTGAAGCAGCGCTACTTGCCGGAGAGCCCAGCTGATGCAGGAAGCCCACGGACGCTGCCCCCCCCTTTTGACGCGCTGAGAGAGACGCTGCCTTTTCTCCTGCTGAGAAATCCAGCCTCCGGCGTTTCCAGCCGCCCTCGCGGGTAACTGGGATATCGAGTCCTGAGACAGAGATACCAACCCTCCAGCCTTCTAAATCCCAGGTACTGAACTGACAAAACCCTTGTAAAGAATTCTTGAGTCAGATTCTTGGCAAAACAAACTTAACTTAAACTGCTACTTATTTACTCCCGCCCACGTATTAGGCTTAGGTCAGGTACACCGGGGTAGGCGTAGTTAGAAGCACCAGTTGAGTACGATTAGTCAAATGTATATATGTATGTATATCTTTTATCCATTTTAAGTATCATATGGCTAAGAAACCATATCAATGCTTTTACAGTATTATTTTATACTCCTGTTTTTACTGTATGCACTTTACTTAACTATAAGTATTGCAATAATAGCGATTCATTTCTCTTGTATGAGAAAAGAGACTGATCAATAAATAACATCTTTTATTGAAACATGCCCATCTCTTATTTCTCTACAAACTGGTGAAACTAAGAATGCACGTACTGACTGAGTGAAATAGTTGTCTTTTGTTTTCACATGACTCTAGAGATATACTCTTGATTAGGGGAGAGCAAAGTTGTCATGTTCTATGGTTGTCAGAAACTAAATCCCTTCTTGTCTATCCAGGGAGGTTAAACTCCTCCTTGCCTATTCGAGAAAGTTTCTAGTGAACTCTGAGCTAGCTGGCACACATAACTTTAAGTCTAATATCGTCAGTAGAAGACCTAGTTAACCACAGTCCTACGTCTATACTATTGAAGATATTATTCCAATGCGCAGAGCCTATTGGGAATATAGGAACTACACTACATGGCGCCCAACGGTTTGGATAGGCGATAAATCTAACGCAAGACATTAGAGTAACTCAGTCGTGCTTTTTCACACAGACCCCTTTTTCCCATAAACCTCCAAAGACGTCTGGAGTGGGTGAAAGGTCAAATCCACCAAACTTAGTAGGAGGAGACTCCTATGTATAGTTTTTGGTTTATTCAACGTTGAAGGATACAGTGTTCCAAAATATTGTGCACCTAATCTTTGTTTCCGTAGAAACCTGATCTGCAACAAAAAGAAAAAACCTTGCTGTCAGTAAAATGTCAGACAGCGAGGGAGAAAGGGAGGCGGCTAGAATAGCAGCTCAACTCCTAAAGGATGACACAAGTCTCCTGCAGACTGACCCGGACGCAATACTCATCGCGGTCAGCATAAGAAAAACTATAACACTTAAACTTATAGAAAATGGACTGACATCAAGAGGTGGTACAGTCATATTCGTAATTGAGGCACATGAATATCGGCAGACAGAGGTATTCTATTCATGGATAAACTTTCCAGCAGCAAACGCTGTAACAAAGGAATTCCACTATTACAAGATAGAGGAACCTCCGGATGAGTACACCCCTTTCGAGGAGGTGGAAATACCACTAAAATACCAAGAGCACCTGCTCTGGTTTAATGGCGCCCTAAAACATAATGATCACATCACCAGGCTCGGTCCACTAGGTAGACCAGGAGCAACGTGGCCGGTTCTAGCCAGCTACACACCACATCCAGACATTGAAAAAATGTCAAAACCAGAACTTTTAACACAGTTAAAACAACTGATTAAAATACACAGACAATTAGTCCAATATGTAATGCGGACTTCAACAGTCCAACCAGCTATTAAAATTCCACAGCTGACCCCTCATCAGGGGAACACAAATAAAATCACACCACAGAACATACAGTCCTGTCTAGGTAAAGTACCCATTAAAAGGGAACAAATTCCATTCTGGTTAGCACAAAAAATCACTCAAATAGAGGCGGTATTTCCGGATACCACCCCAGTTGAGAAACACAGAATTCTGACTATCTTCTTCCAATGGGGATCGCACCACATGTGGAGGACTGTGACACTTGGGGCAGAGTCTTTGCTTCCATTTACACAAAAACACATGGTGTTCCGTCCATGTCGGTAATACCAGAGGTGCTAAAACACATTCAAAATGAATACGGTCCAGAACCTGCTTTAACTCTGGGTATGAAATTACTGAAAGACTTCAAACAGGTCTCGGCAATATTACTAGCAAACATAAAGGGGGAAGCAGCAAATGTGGCAATCCGCCAAAGGTTGAAAGAGACAGATATAGCAGACCAACCATTTGAACTTGCCAGAATCATAGAAAAATCCTATGAAGAACTAGGAAGAGATAGTTTGGGTGGGAAACCAGTGAAACCCCAACTAATTGAAAATCCTGAAAAAGTATTTATTAAAAATAATCTAAACACTCCAAAAAAGAACTGGGATGGAAATAAACAATCCACTCCCAAAGAAAAAAGATTCCAAACCAGAGGAAGGTCTCCTCGGCGGAGAGAAAGATCTCCGGATCAAGGACACAAGTCTCCCCAGAGGGAGCCCTCTGAGAAAAAATACAACCTTAGATATAGGGATAATCTGAAGAAACCTGATAGATATCAAGATATTGATACACGTCCATCTCGATCTTTTCAGACTTCCTCGCAGAAATCGGAAAGAAGAGGACGGTCAGAACACAGGGAAGAGCACGTCAAGTCCAAAGACAAGGAACCTGCTCACCAAAATAACAAGTTACAATTTCCAAAGAAGAAGGTAGCCAGCATCAAAGTAATCAAACATGCCGAGGATCCTGAGGACTCAGCTGAAAAACGGAGAGTGGGCTCAGACAATGCTAGACAGCGCAGCAGAAGTGAGCATAGCTCGCAAGATCCTGATGAATCATCTGGAGACAGTGGACACGAATGAATACATTCAGGTGGAAACTGCAGATACCAGAGTTAGCAAACCTCATAAAATATATGAAATAACTTTACGTATAGAGGGAGATAAGACTAGGAAAATAAGGGGTCTATTTTGGGATAATCTCTCCAAGGGTTATGACATCCTTCTAGCTGAAAAAGACTGGCCACCAGAGTTTGTCAGGGAGTGCCCTCATGGCGAAGAAATGATTATGCCTGCCTTCTCAAAACACATTCCAATACATAAAAAATATACACTTGCAAGAAAGTGGGCAGGAGCCCAAGCTCCTGCATTATATAAAAACCACGTAGGATGGGATGAGGACTCAACTCCTCACAAAATCCAGTTAAAATCTCAACCAACTGCACAAAGGCAGTACCCAATTAAGCAAGAAGCTAAAAAACAGGTCAGGGAGATCTTAGATCAACTTGAATACCAGGGGGTGATTGAAACATGCACCTCACAAATGAACAATCCTTTGTTTCCTGTCTCCAAACCAGATGAATCATATCGTCTAGTTCTGGACTACAGACACCTTAACTCATGCTGCAAAACCTTTGCAGTACAAAACTCACACAGTGCCGCACTAATGAATAGCATAGTGCGCAAAAAATACAAAACAACATTACACATTTCTAATGGATTCTTTTGTCAAAATATAGCACCTGAAAGCAGATATTTGACCGCTTTCTCAATAAACGGCTCGCAGAAAATTTCTGTCGTTTGCCACAGGGGTTCAAGAACAGCCTAGGATTATTCTCAGCGAGAGTAACAGAGTTACTACAAATGTATGATGATGAGGCATTATCTTATGTCGATGACATCTATCTAACAGATGATGACTTGGATACTCACTTGAAAAGAGTGAACACCATAATACTTGGGTTCGCAGCAGAGGGTTACAAATTCAACTTCAAAAAGTCAAGAATTGCCCATCCAACTGTCCTATTTTTAGGATATGAACTATCAAGTGAAGGCAAAAGCCTGGCAGACAATTTCCTAGAGAAATGTGCTGTAATCCAAGCACCAAGAACGCTGAAAACCTTACAATCAATTCTAGGTTTCCTGAATTTCGGAAGAACTTACATTATAAATTATGCGGAGAAGGTTAAACCACTCTATGATCTAATAAAACCAGATTTTAAACGAATCAATTGGACTCAAAAACACACGGAAATTTTGAGATCTTTACAAACAGACATGTTAGTTAAAACAAGACTGCAAACACGCGATGACACACGCAACCTTGTGATTCGAGTCATCCCAGGAAGATGCGGATTCACATACCTAACCTCTAATGAGGGAGAAACGGTACCGATAGCATATAAATCTCATTTGTACACAGAAACTGAAAAAACATTCAGCATTAAGGAAAACATTGTTCATGCGGTTCAAACAGCTGTAGCAAGAGAAAAAGACCAAGCTGACGGCAGACGGATTACTGTTGTAACAGCAGAATCAGCTTTTGAGGCATTAACAAGCCCATGTAATTTACCTAATATGGCATTAAATCCAAAATGGTTACAATGGGAAAATTCCCTTGATACAGACAAAGTAAATTACTACTTTGGACCGAACATGAAAAAATTAAAAAATCTAGAATATGAAAGAGAATACCCTCTGCCAATCGACATTCTGCCCATACGACAGTACGCCTGTGTAATATATACAGACGGACATGCTCAGCCCTCAGTGTGGGGAGAGCAAGCTTACAACGCCACATCCGAGATTGTAAAAAACATGTGGCGCGGAGGTAAATTGAGACCTCTGGTAACAAAATCACACTCGGTAGAAAATAATTCAGAACAACAGACTGAAATAATAGCGTTAAGAATGGCGTTAGATAATGCCGATCGCGAATTCCCGACACTAATAGTGTGCGATTCGTATTACTGCGTCAAATCATACAATAACGAATTACAGAAATGGATTCAAAAACAATTACAAAGATGACACAGGTGCCACAATAAAGCAAAAATCGCTTTGGGAACAAGTAGTTCTTTTACAGAAAGAAATACCAAAGACTCACGTGATACACTCACTGAGTCATCAGCGTGATGGCGTTCACGCTGCAGGGAATTCATTGGCTGAAACAGCCACAGCGGAAGCAACTAAATCGGCTCCCGTAGCTACAAAGAAGCGTTCAGGAAAATACATTGACGGGGAAACAATGCTGGCGGTGAAAACGTCATCAAAAGGCGACTGCTCAGCGCTACCCATCAACTATCCACTCAATTATACATACATAATCGATGCGAACTCCGTTCCTTTTGCTCAAATCCCTGGAGTGGGGGATAGAGTAATTCCAAACACGAACAGGAGAGGCTTGTTAATAGCAGACGCACATATGGGTGAGGGTCTTAGACACCTCAAACTAAAAGATTCTCTGGAAGAATTGCAATCCACATACTGGTGGCCAGGAATGAGCCTGCAACACCACATATTTGCAAAAAACTGTCCAAACTGCAACAGAGATCGCAGTGGCGACCGAGACGGTGTTTTACCATGGCGGTTCGCTCAAGACGGGATTGAACAATAAATATATAAAACCCAGTATGATTAATGCGTCAAATTAACATATAGAGACTATCAACACTTAAAATGTAGACCCCAGCTCTCGGCTGACGTCTGAACTGTTATATAAAGATTTGCGAGTCTAAAATGGCATATACGCATGGAGCATGCTACATTCTGACCAATGTCCTGCTTTTAGCTCTCGAGCTTATGGGGGGCATGGCCAGCATGGGCATTGCATTGCGGGACTCTTGTCACTTCCTTCCTGAGGGAAATGGGATGGTGTAAAGAAAAAACCAAGGCATAAAGCAATCTATAACGGCAAAGGTATTAGGTTCGGGAGCTGGGTGGGTCAAACATTTAATAAGTGTCCAACGTAGTCTTAATAATCTGCCAAGAAATTCTCTGAGAGGTCTCAGTCCGTACGAACTATTGTTTGGGACTAGAATGTTAATCCAGGACCTCGATAGTCAAACTTCAGTGGTTAAAGAAAAATGCTTTGATATCAAAGATCGTTTGGCTATTTTACAGGACTTAAACGAAACAAGAAAAGACCTGAGCAACATAAAGTTGAAACTACAGCCAATAACCACTGAGGAGAAACCACCTGTCCCAGCAAGGCCTGTCTGGATTCCAAAAATCGGGGATCTGGTCAGAGAGAAAATCGCGGTGAAGAAGGAATTTGGGCCTTCTTACAGAAAAGCAGTTCCTATGTTGTCTGTCAACGGGACAAGATCAGTAGTGCTACCGCCCCTTGCTGGTAAAAAGGAGAACCGATTTGTATCCATCGACCTGGTTAAACCACAATCATGTGGCCGATAACAAGTAGTAGGCCCAGTGGACTCCCAAGAAGTAGCAGAACACCAAAGTTTGCTGCAAATACAGAGGTTCAAACTGAAAGACTAATCACAATCGATAAACCTACAGTAAAAGAACAAGGACTATGCAACAAAGCCATGGAACTTAAACCTCTTGAAACCCAAATCAAAATCTTACATCAAGAAACACCAATTTACAATGATGTAACCACAGACTATGCTAATGAAACAAAGAAAATTCCAAAAACAAAAAGGAATCCAGAAGCAATTGAAACAATTGACAGAACAGCATCAGGCTACTTCATCAACTTCAATGAGTTTTCTGAGGATCTGAGTGAACCTGAGGAACAGCCAACAACAAAAACTTTTAAAGACAAAGCAAAAGAACTCTTTCATCAACTAAAAGAAACCTATCTGATTTCTCCATGGATTGAACTTTGGGTGGCACTAGGAGTATTCATCCTCATACTTTGGCTCATCATGGTACTATGCTTGGGACATTTCATTGAGGGGAAATATGTTACAATGGACACAGCAAGTCAGAATATCAACTTGGTCCTGAAACCACACAAATCTTCACACATCGAGAAAAGAGAACTTTCTTCAGTGAACTTCACAGCCAATCCTATACCCGGTGGGGTAGCATGGGACAAAACTGATTACGAAATCTATGGTCCGGTTGAGCTCCTGAAGTATCCTCATCAATTCAAGATTTCATTGAGTGACTTTGTAAAACCAAGCACATTCGCTGATGATTGGGACTTTGAAAGTATTAATGATATGATGTCTGATCTAATGATGTCAGCTAAATTTACAGAACATGATTATTTACAGGGTTCATCTAATTATGACCAAATGTTTTGTTACAACCATTATGGTAATCATTTTCTGCATAAATCTTCTCAACCTAGAAATGTTTTAAATTTTAACCAATGGGAACATTGTGCAACTCCACCAAAAGGCAGTTCAAGGACATTTTTTGATAAATATTCATACTTTTCAGGGTTTAACACAAGTAATGCAGAATCATTTTATTTTAAATTATCAAATAAGACAGGAATGAAAACAATGCTTACAAATACAAAATTAATCTATTCAGAGACATTTTTTGAAAATATGAAAACATTCGGTTTTGATTTCTGGAACAAAAATATTGAAACAAAGACAATCTGGGGTACAAGAGATTGGCAGGTGCAAGGTATAGAATCATTATTTAGAGCCTGCACGATCCCAGAACAAATTATATTCTTGAATGATACAATTCAACAGACAACCTGTCTTGGCCTAGCCAAAATTAAAGACTTGAACAAACCGTCTATTCCAAAACCAACACCTGACAGTAATAGCACTACAGATGTTGAGATAGACGTATCCCATATTTTAAACCAAAACAGAACACGTCCTGATTGGAAACAATGGTTGATCTGGCCCACAGACACAAATAACTGTCAAGACAGATTCCTGAACAAAATACAGGGGTTCACATTGACCAGGCCAGACCCTAGATACTCCCAAAGACAACATCCAGGGATAGTAACTACTTACAGTGTTGGGAAACTCTGCCTCGAATGGCTACAAACATCCACACTGTCAGAAATTAAGCAACACTTAACTTTACTTAAAGAAGGTGCTGACTTGCGTGATTTCATTATGGGACCACGCAAACAGCGTCAAAAACGTTTCATAGCGGCCTCTATATATGCAGCTTACAATGAAGCTTGGAAAGTAACTCAAATTGAAACAGCAGAAAAAATACGGGAAATTGACCGTGTTAATTTGGAAAAATCACTTTCTGTAGTGGACAATGGGTTAATGACGCTGTCTTCCAGAATATATTCACTGGACAGTATTGTATCTTCTGCAATCGATATAATAGAGCAAGACTTACTGATGTTGCAACACGGTCAGTCCCAATTACGTTCTATTGTACAGCTTGGCTGGATGTTACAAAATCTGCGTTCAAGCTACGTGCCTTGGCGTTTAATCAACACAACGTCATTATTCAGTATCTTTAAACCTTACTGATACACAAATCAGATTGGCTCAAAAGGGTGCAGAGTATACAATTCTGAGCATTGAAAAACTTGAGAGATTACCATTGACAATGTCAGAACAACCTGTCATTGAATGGATAATACACGGAATCATAACTATTCCAATAACGACTTTCCAGTTTCAATACTGCCAAAAATATATACAGGCAGGCCAGTATGAAAGTTTGGGTAAAGGATACATTAAGTCAACATGGAACTTACCCTATACACACACATGTGTCAGTAATAAAGGACAGAGTGTATTTCTTAGTGGTAATAGTTGCGAAAAATCACTAAGTGGTATACTTCTGTGTAAAGGTATAAGTTTGCATGGGGCCTGTGAAGGTACTTCAAATAACCTTTCATGTCACCAGCTCGGCACACCTGCAACACAAATAGAACCATTCTTTGAAAGACTTTCTAACGGGAGTTACAATTTAATTGTAGATCACAGATGTTGTGGCTTGCTGCCAGGAAAACCTTATCTTGTAAGCGTGACTTCCAGGGTCATGTGCTGTGAAAGAGTATTGTTCCCGAATGATGCTCCAGACAGGGAGGGAAGGTTATGGCCCAGTTTGAAAATCTCTTCTATTCGAATAGATACTTTAAGCAGAATGAAGACTGTGCTCCTACAGACGCCAACCCATTTGACGTCATCAAAAGAAACGTATGATCTCCAAGTTGCAAGGACAACGGCAGAGATTCATTCAATGTTATCAACAAATTGCCCCCTACACTTCGCAGAAATGCTGAACGAAATCTTAAACATTTCTGATACAAGTGGTATCGCGAGTGTATTTAAGACAGTTTTTTCGGGACTGTTAACCCCATTCAAAGCAGTCCTGGGTATTTTTCCTAATTTCGTCCATTCCATCTTTGGCGGACTTCCACTCCTGTTGGGACTCGTAGCAGGCATTTTATTTTTTGCTACTCTTGCTTCGTTATGGCAAGCCATGTCACAGACAAGACTCCAGCAACAATGGAAGAAACGATCCTAGCTATCCGCTACCGGGACCGCATAACTAAAGTCCTTGGCTTAGCCCGGCTACGAGATCTAAATATGACCTGGTTTCTTTCATTCAGACCCATCTGGCAGAATTGTGTGATGCCTGTGTTAAGATGCATGCTATGCGGCGAAGAATGCGTGTTGGACACCTGTCTTACACTACAATCGGACCTACCATTGGATGCAGATACTTTGTTGGGTCCAGTAAAGGCTCATGTATTGTGCTGTCCCCAGCGGCTACCAATCCTGATGACGGCCTTCGTGGAGACTTCACCACTACGATTGAAGGGTAGTGAAGTACATGATGAAAGCAGCATCGACCAGGTACGACCTTCTGTAAGCAGTTCTGATCAAACCATCCTTGAAAGCGACCATGCACATGACTGCATGATAGCGACATTTTCCAACCTAGCCGAACTTTCAGCAGAAGCTGTAGACTGTTTTTTCGAGAGTCTGTCTAAAATGATGTTTTCACCGGAACAGAGAGAATAACTTTAAACAAACTTGCACACGGCGTTCCCTGAACTCTGAATTTGGCCTTCAGCTTTGTGAAAACAAAGCGAATGTGAACTATTTTTTTTCTCTTCTCCCCGGAAAAGCGAAAACTTTTTCCAAATCCAAAATATTTACCTTTTTGGCACTTATCTTCTGCTTAGAGTAAAACTATTTCTAGAGAACAGAACTTCTATTCTTAGGAACTCTAGAGACATTACATTACCTCAAACTCTAGCTTATATGCAAGTAATTGTATTTATATGTGATGAGATGGTCTCGCAATTTCTTTTCTGTATTAAGAGCCATTTCATGTGTAATTTCGCAAATCATTCATGCTGATATAAAATGTGCATCTCCTTTTTGAATGATTACACTGCTTGAATGCATACAGTACCTATACTCATTTCGTGTATCTCGCATACGCCATTTTTAGAAATACAAAAATGTATTTGGGGGTGGTTCGGTATACACATGCACTGTTAGTTATGTTTACTATTGCTTAGGTTAGTAAATATGTACATAAAATCGTGGAGTGGGTGTAGTGTGTTTATCTAGGTACCTATATTGATACTCCTATTTCTGACCCTTGTCCGGTTATTAATTCACTAATGTCCATACAACGGCACAGAAACCCGTTTTCAGATTAGGTCATAGCGCAAACTGTCACATTAAGCAAGCACTATCCCTCCAGCCCCCTAGAAAGCACACCGAGTTCTCAAAACAAATCAAACCTCCAGCAGACCTGGGAAATCCCCCGCAGCTATTGTTTTGATTTCGCTCGAGAACTCCTGAAAAGAATGTAAGAACGACCAGTCCTTATGACATTCTTACTGACGTCTTATGTCCATCCTTACGTCAAACTCGGCACCTTTCAGGTATAAATATACCAACGCTGCCCTAAGCAAACACACGGTGGTGACGAGCTTGGAGCAGCGCTACTTGCCGGAGAGCCCAGCTGATGCAGGAAGCCCACGGACGCTGCCCCTCCCTTTTGACGCGCTGAGAGAGACGCTGCCTTTTCTCCTGCCGAGAAATCCAGCCTCCGGAGTTTCCAGCCGCCCTCGCGGGTAACTGGGATATCGAGTCCTGAGACAGAGATACCAACCCTCCAGCCTTCTAAATCCCAGGTACTGAACTGACTAAACCCTTGTAGAGAATTCTTGAGTCAGATTTTTGGCAAAACAAACTTAACTTAAACTGCTACTTATTTACTCCCGCCCATGTATTAGGCTTAGGTCAGGTACACCGGGGTAGGCATAGTTAGAAGCACCAGTTGAGTACAATTAGTCAAATGTATATATGTATGTATATCTTTTATCCATTTTAAGTATCATATGGCTAAGAAACCATATCAATGCTTTTACAGTATTATTTTATACTCCTGTTTTTACTGTATGCACTTTACTTAACTATAAGTATTGCAATAATAGCGATTCATTTCTCTTGTATGAGAAAAGAGACTGATCAATAAATAACATCTTTTATTGAAACACGCCCATCTCTTATTTCTCTACAAACTGGTGAAACTAAGAATGCACGTACTGACTGAGTGAAATAGTTGTCTTTTGTTTTCACATGACTCTAGAGATATACTCTTGATTAGGGGAGAGCAAAGTTGTCATGTTCTATGGTTGTCAGAAACTAAATCCCTTCTTGTCTATCCAGGGAGGTTAAACTCCTCCTTGCATATTCGAGAAAGTTTCTAGTGAACTCTGAGCTAGCTGGCACACATAACTTTAAGTCTAATATCGTCAGTAGAAGACCTAGTTAACCACAGTCCTACGTCTATACTATTGAAGATATTATTCTAATGCGCCGAGCCTATTGGGAATATAGGAACTACACTACAAAATAAATAGATGATCCAAAAAGATGTCTTCATTATTTTACTTTTTTTTTTAAACAATGTATTATTCCATCTGAAATATAATGGAACACGCCAATATATTCAGTCACACCTCAACACTCATCCTTCTATTATGAATGCATATTTATTCAATGGTTTGTATGGAAAAACAAGCCTAATGAATATGCATATTCATATAAGTTCTTTTATTTCTATATAGACAATTATGAATACAGATTTCAATTACGATGAAATATATTTTTAAAGCTTACATGGAATCACATTTATTTCATCATGAATCACAATTTCTTTAAAGGCTGAACATTCTAATTCCTTGTAGCTTGCAACAATGAAGTGAGATGGATGAAGACCGAATTTTCATGTACAACTCGGCTTGTTGGGTTGAAACATGTGCAAGTACAACATGGCTTATAGATTGTGACCTACACGTGTTTCGGCTATACAGCCTTCGTCAGGAAGCCATGATAAATGAAAACCTGAAAGACCTATGTAGAAAATGATCTGGATTAGAATGTCAGTGCCCTATCTAATAGGGCACTGACAAATGATCCCCCATCAGTTTCCAGCTGCCATTCCTGCCATGGGTAGACCCTTTGCCCTACTATCTCATATGTTCGCATATGCTCATGCTGATTCCAATTGTCTTCTTGATCAGATAAAACCTGGCCTGCATTACTTTTTATTCCCTTACCCAGATGGCAGACCCGATTTTGTTGGTTATCCTATAGCCCACTTTCTATGTCTGTTGCAGAGTACACTCCTGATTCCCATGCGACTGACACACACAGGTTTTCCTTGTTCTAGTTAAACTCAGCACTCCAGCACACTTGTGCGCTGTTCGGCACGCTGGTGAGTCCTCCACCCTTGGCACAACAACCCTGCGCATGTGGGATACCTACCACATTGTCGGCTCCTGAAGCGTCCCAGAACTTCCCAGTACCATGGAGCTCACACTGGGAAGCTCTGTGGATTCATCCAACATGACTAGGATCATATCGAAATACTGTCTTCACCCCGGGATCGTCATACAAGCATCTGGAACTTTATCTGTCCAGACCAGACAAAGGAACCCCGTTGTACGAAGAGAACGACTAATAGACAGGTAAGCACCATCCATACTGCATGTACTCCAGGGACCTAGACTCTATCCATGTTAGTTTTTAACATAGGCGTTCCTCTTTATTCTTCTTTAGGGCTTTTTATATCGAATAGCACACCCAGAGTTGAGCACTTTCTGCCCACCAGGTCTACAGGTAAGTAGATATCTGGGTAGCATGTGCACTGCCTTTCAGGAGTCTTGAACCATCCAGCCGGTTCATATATATTGATCTAACAGATTAGTTATCAGTTTCTCCCAGAACATCCACCAGAGGGAGGTGGTCATGTTATTCCCTGCCCATCTCCATTCTGAAAACCATGCATAAACAAGGTAACACTTGCTATGAGCCCCTGCCACAACAGGAGTTTTTTCAGCTGCCTTAGCATACTAAGTTAACTTAGGAGCTGCTTCTGTTTTTAACTTTTGAGCACATCTCTCCTTTTTGCTTTTCTTTCACTTTCAACATTTGAATTGTGTTCTCCACTGGTCCTTGCCCGGTTTTTCTTCCTCTTTTTGGTGAGGTTGCTTGTGATCCCAGAGGCCGCCCCTTGTTTTATCCTTAACTCTTTTAATTTAAACTTTTCACTCACCGGGCTGTCTTGACAATTTACCTCATTGGGCCTATTATGTCTGGGTGCTATCCTAATCTACACTTCCCAGCACAAGTGTTACCCATCTAAAGGACTGATCCTTTTCTTATTTTCACACAGCTAGTTAGGTTTCTTCTTGTGACACTCTTATTAATATGTCAATTTAATTTTGTTACATAGGGCTCTGACATTCTAACCCAGATCATTTTCTATATATGTCTTTTAGGTTTTCGTTCATCATGGCTTCCTGACGAAGGCTGTATAGCCGAAACGCGCGTAGGTCACAATCTATAAGCCATGTTGTACTTGCACATGTTCCAAGCCAACAAGCCGAGTTGTACATGAAAATTCAGTCTTCCTCCAATTCACCTCATTGTTGCAAGCCACAAGGAATTAGAATGTTCAGCCTTTAAAGAAATTGTGATTCATGATTAAATAAATGTGATTCCATGTAGGCTACAAAAATATAATTCATCATAATCGAAATCTGTTCAAATAGGAGGGGGGTGGGCGCACACTGCCTCACACTCCAGCACTCAGTTTGCCCCGATGCATCATAATAAATGCAAGGCATGATAACACTTTCTTTGGTGTCAGGCTTTAGTTCTTCACCCTTGTTGGTGCAGCCAGTGCTGTGTTTCTCTAGACATGTGTTTCAGGATAATTGACCTTCTTCAGTAGAGAGCAACACTTTTTTTGGGGGTGCTGCCCAAAGTCTTCTCAGGCTTTAGTTTTTCACCCTTGTTGGTGCCGTGTGCACCCACCCCCTTCCTATTTGAAAAGGCTCCCTTGAGCTAACGAGCTGATGAGCTCTGGTTGATGCACCTGCGCCCAGCGAGTGGTACTGGTTGATGCACCTTCGCCCAGCGAGTGGTACTGAGGCCTGCGAAGACTTTGGGCAGCATCTCCAGCAACCCCCAAAAAAGTGTTGCTCTCTACTGAAGAAGGACAATTATCCTGAAACACGTCTAGAGATACACAGCACTGGCTGCACCAAAAAGGGTGAAAAACTAAAGCCTGACACCAAAGAAAGTGTTATCATGCACTGCATTTATTATGATGCATGGTGGCAAACTGAGTGCTGGAGTGTGAGGCAGTGTGCCCACCCCTCTCATAATTGAAATCTGTATTCATAATTGTCTATATAGACATAGAGGAACTTATATGAATATGCATATTCAATAGGCTTGTTTTTCCATACAAACCATTGTATAAATATGCATTCATAACAGAAGGATGAGTGTTGAGGTGTGACTGAACATATAGGCGTGTTCCATTACATTTCAGATGGAAGAATTAATTGTTTTTGAAAATATTTAAAAGAATGAACATATCTTTTTGAATCATGTATTTATTTAATGTATATTGATTATGCATTTGCATTTCCAGTTTTTTTTATATTAATACATCATTTTCAATATAGATTTTGATCTGGGTTTCTGTATTTATATTTGTTTGCCCATATTTTCATTAGTTGCCTAAGTGGTTATATATTAAATTGTTGTTCATGCCCTGACTTAGGAATGCATCCATTGACAGGGGAACCCCTCTTTTGTACAAATAATTTCCTGTGAGGTCATGAGTTGTGATGTCACGTGTGATGTCACACACTGTGATGTCACTTACATACTGTCTAACTTGGTTAGAGCCCCACTTTCTTTTTTTTTTAGGACTTGTGCCCTGGTGGGAGAATTATAATAGAGAACTGGTGTTGGTTGTTGTAGGAGGCTGGCTAAGTATATGATGCACACTCTCAGGAGTGATACACCTTACACTAATCCAGGCAAGCCTTATGGTGATTTTAGTGGTCTTGGATAACCATAGAAAGCTCTCAAAGTGGTAGCTGTGGAGAGCAGCCTTCAGGCTTATCTTGAAGGAGTGCAAAGCACATTGATTTACTATATTTAATCAAGAGTGTAGATTTGATTAAAAAGAACCACACAGTGTTTTATAAAAATACGTCTGTTTATTACACGACACAATCACAAACACATTGGTATTTCTCCTACCCGGAGATATCAACAATACACACAAGAATACTTCAAAATAATCAGGTAAGTAAGACAAATATACACTGGTTTCAGGGGGAGACCAAACCATATGCTAAGAAAGTGGAATTCAAACAGCAAAGGAGAATAGGATTTGCACCAGAAGACTCAGAGGAGCTGGCGGCACAAGGAACCACCCAAGGTAAGTACCCAGGAACCCCACAGAGGCTGTGTGCAGAGTGGAAACACAGCCGCGGGCCCAATGGAAGTGAATGGAGAAGTTGTGGTTGCAGTTTTAAAGAAGAAGGACCCT
Source organism: Lissotriton helveticus (assembly GCF_964261635.1). Lineage (NCBI taxonomy): Eukaryota > Metazoa > Chordata > Amphibia > Caudata > Salamandridae > Lissotriton > Lissotriton helveticus. The sequence goes on from NC_136061.1 coordinate 1,176,710,246, forward strand.
TCATGGGCGGCTTCTCCATGTGGGAGAAGGAGCGCCCCACCACTGCTTTCTCGCAGTGTGAGAAGCAGAAACATAAATGGTATAAATACCATTTTATGTTTCTACTTCTCGCAATGCGAGAAAGCAGAAGAAGGGTTTGGTTGGGGCTGGGCTGGTGGACGGGTCGGGAGGTGTGGCTAGCCCAATGTTGTGGGCGCTGACTATTTGGTTGGCACCAGGGCTGACCAAACCAGTCATGCACACACTCCCGTTTTGTCCATGTAGGCTGCATGCAGCCTGCATGAAGAAAACGGCCTCCCCATAGACGCCCGTGCGGTCGGCATCACAGCCAATCACAACGCTGCCATTGCAGCGTTGTGATTAACTTTGGGGAGGAGAGGGAGGCTGCCTGCTTCCTGTGAGCAGAGAGAGGAGATGCGACATGGGACTGGAGGAGAAGGTAAGTTTTCATTTTTTAAAAACATTTATGAAATTAACCCCCCCATCCCTGCACAACTGCACGCCCCTACACCATCGTATCATGCCAGCCGCGACTGTGACCCTTCCCAAAAGACCCCGAAGAAACCCTATGGAAGACAGGAGGGTGAAAAGTCACCCCACCCGTGGATGCCCCAGGAACCATTTTACCCGTACCAGGGAAGCCGGGTGCATAGGAGTGAAGAGACGTCGGAACCTGCCATAGACGACAAGGGAAGACTTCGAAGGAGATGCCTTTGGAGAAGCCTGTGAAAGAGTCTTGTGGAATCCAAGAGTATATTATTGAAGAGGAGAACCTGCAAGCAGAGGTGACAGAGTCTATGCCACTCGGAAGTGATCAGGAGGCACGGTAGAACAATGCCCACCGAATGTTGGAAGGTTCTGGAGTGAAGACAGTGACCTTGTCTCTGCAGCTGTGAGGACCAGGCAACTCTGGAGAAGACCAGGAGCCATGTGTAAGCTGTCCCACATCAGGTGTCTGTTTCAAGGTGTCCGGTGAGAGCACCAACAAGCCTTGGTGCTGCAACTGGCACGGAAAGCGAAACATTGGGACAGGAAGGTCCAAGGGACTTACCAAGTGCAGATGCATCAGAGCAGACCAGAGCAAGCAGGGATCCCACTAAAGCAAAGGAAGACCCTTGAGTGGACCAACATGCCGAATGCACAGGAGTCGCAAGAGGACCAAGGCAGCTCACCAAAGATAGAGGTCCATGGTGCAGAGGATGCAGTGCAGACGCTGATCTTTGAGGGATGTGGTGCTGGAGGCTGGAGCTTTTTGAAACCTGAAGATATCTGGAGTGGAAAGCCAACAAGCCTTGGCAACAGCAGGTCGATGTAGTGCACAGGGATTTGGTACCAGCGGCTCTGACGAGGGATGCTGTCCTCAAAATTGCAGAGAAGACAAGTCCGGCCTCTAGGTAGCTACAGAACCACCACCTGTGTTTCTGGGCCTCGGGAAGTCTGTTGGATGACAGGAGCAGCAAACCGGTCCGCTTCATTGTGTGCCGGCAGATGCAGGAGAGTGACTCCTTCACTCCAAAGGCGATTATCACAGATGCCCTTGATGACCACAGGCCTTCTGGAGAACTTGGATGAAGCACAGACACAGACAGCACAGAAGACTTGAAGAACAGTGAGACCAGGAGCAGCAAGAGTCTTCCTTGATGCATTTTCTGTTCCAGTCGAAGTCCGATGAAGTCCAAGTGTCCAGACTTTCAAAGAATGTCTTTGTTTCAGATGTGAGTCTTGCTCCACAATGAATCTGAGGACCCACCCACAGGGAAGCTATTAAGTACCCTAGGGAAAGGGTTGGAATGACTCAGGGGTCCTTCCCAGAGTAGGGGCTGGACAGAAGGGAGGATACTCCCCTGTTCTTTGTACTGTTTCACGCCAGAGCCGAAACCAAGGGTTCCTGAACTGGCTCAAACCAGAGAATGCAAGGAGGTCAACAAATGTGCCCTTCAAAGCATTCTGATGGTACTGGAAAGAGCCCCCACCCCAGCCCAATACACTAAGACCTGTCTGGGAGGTGGTCACACCCCCTTGTGACATGAAACCTATTGTTCTACCTTCCCCTTCTTGAGCTTAGCTCAGTAGCAAGAGGGCAGAATCATAGCTGTGGGCGCAAGCAGCGCTACTTGCAGGTAGACCCTGAAAGGGTGTTAATGGGAGTACAGGTGCATCCCCTAAGGAGCCCCCAGTACATGGGATCATACTTCCAGCACTGGAATCGGTGTTGAGGTATGATTACAACATGTTTGGTACCAAACATAACCAGGTTTGGTGCAGCCATTATATATTTAGACATCTAGTAATGACTGATATCCAATATATACATTAAAACGGCTGACCGCACTTCAAAATCCTGGAGAATCAACTCTGGGGTTTGGAGGGTTTTCCTGCCCATGCAGGGGTACCCTCACACTTGTAATCAAGCACCCTGCCCTTAGGACTGAAGGCCTACCATAAGGGTGACTCATAGGTTTAAAGTGCAGTGACCTCCGATATAAGGAAACATTTCGGTCTTGAGAGATGCAAGCACCATCTCACATATGCTGCAATGGCAGGCCTGTAGTCACAGTTTAAGTAGACTCCCATGAGTGGCACAATACATGCTGCAGTCCATGGGAGACCCCTGGTGTACCTATGCCCTGGTTACCTAAGTACTATATACTAGGGACTTCTAAGGGTACACCAGTAGCCAATTGTGGATGTATCAAAGTACATACCAAAGCCAATTTAGGGGAGAGAGCACAGTTGCTGGGGTCCGGGTTAGCAGGATCCCAACAGACTACAGTCAAAACACACACACCAGGTGGTAAAAAGTGGGGGTAACCATGAAAGAAAATCCTACTTTCCTCCACTGGTTTAGTAGGCTACGCATCAAATTTAAATGTTTTCCTTGCAATATTAAGAGGTCAGTGTAACTCGATGGGAATTAATGTAATGTGATCAAATTTCAGAGACAAAGACATATCTAGTTTGGCATGTAGGCCAGTTTTCAGTGGCAAGAGGCAGGATTGTGAGACGCCCACAAGGTCGGAGTGGCCGAAGTCCAGTAATGGCAGTATTTTTGTAGAAAAGTGACAGGAATGGATTATTCTTTCTGGTGTTCATCACTAATACTTCACATCTGAGCTTTGCCCACACACATCATTCTGTATATCTCACTATACCTATCTTCTGTGAGCATCTCATATGTCTCTCTCACAGCAGGTTTTGTTATATTGGTAAGCATCTCTCTACCACACAAACACTGTACATCTCATTTTTGTGAGCACCACACACAAGGCTAATTCATATTGAAAATGTATTTCATAGGGCTTCTTATATTTTCATGCAAGATCATGCAGGTTGAGTGCACTCTACACTCATATGATCCATCTGCAATAATCCTTCCCATAGCTTAGACAACAAAAGTTTCTGTAATGTATTGTATACTTTGTGATACATTAAGGGTTTCTCCAGCCACAGGAATGCATGTGATAAACTTCCAGTGTTTGCGAAACTATTCTTGCTCTCCATTTTGTAGCCTGTTAAACCAGGGATTTCCAAAAGGAATCAGACTGACTTCAATACTCAAACAGACACACAGAATCCTATACCATACTATTAGACCTGCCAGCCTTAGGGTGGTCTTCCCCCAAGCATTTTGCATGCTCACCTCCTCTTTTTGCTGATTCTTTTTGTTAACCGTAGGAATCTGAGCACTTTACCACTGCTGACCAGTGCTAAAGTACATCTGCTTCTCCTCTAAAAACATGGTAATATTGATGTATACACAACTGGCCTATTTAACCTCCCACGCTGGTGACGGAACCGCTCCGTCACGCCCCTTGGGTGGGCTGTGCTGGTGATGGAGCGGTTCCGTCACGGCCCGCTCGCCGCGCCTGCGCGGCGCTGATTTCGTTATTCAATAGAACACGCCGCGCAGGCACGAAATAAATGCCGCGCAGGCGTGGCGAGCGGGCTGTGACGGCGCTCCGACGCTGGTGACGGAACCGCTCCGTCACAAGCACAGCCCACCCGAGGGGCGTGACGGAGCGGTTCCGTCACCAGCGTCGGAGCGCCGCAAGGCCCCCCACCCCTTAGCGCTGCGGCGGAATTGCTGCCGCAGCGAAATGGTTAATTTACTTGTAAGTACCTTGTACAGTGGTATACCATATACCCAGGGCCTGTAAATTAAATGCTACTAGTGGGTTTGCAGCACTGATTGTGCCACCCACACAAGTAGCCCTTTAAACATGTGTCATTCCTTCCACAGCAGAGCCTGTGTGTGCAGTTTTACTATCATGTCGGCTTGGTATTAAAACACCCTTGCCTAGCCTTAAACTCCCCTTTTATTACACATAAGGCACCCCTAAGGTAGGTCCTAGGTAGCCCATTGGGCAGGGTGCTATGTTACTACAAGGTAGGACATGTACTTTTAAGTTTTGCAGGTCCTTCTAGTGAAAAACATCTACATTCGTTTTTCACTACTCCAAGGACAACTCCTCTCATATATTAACATTGACAATTCCTTAATACAGTCTTTTAAGCTGAAATTTCTGGTTAGAAAGGAGTAGATGTATCCATGTTTTATAGCTTTAGATTGGTAATGATAAATCCACTTTACTGGTAAGGTTGGATTTCACATTACTATTTTAGATATGTCACTTTTAGAAAGTGGACCTTTCTCTGCTCTTCCAGCTCTGTGTGCCTGCTGCCTGGCTCCAATATACTCCAATATTGGTCCAATTGCAATTTGAGGTTTAGGAATGTCACGAAGAGCATTCACTTTAGTCCTCCTTTTTTCATCCCAACTTTGTTTGCTTGGTGCATGAAGATGTAAGATTCGAAAACATGTTTTTTCACATTTGGTCTAATTACTTTGTGAATGGTGCTGGAGGCTTCAGGCATCAGAGGATAGGAGGCAGCTATTTTGCAGTGAAAGCAGCGGTTGCATGGAATGCTCTTCCTCTGGTCCTGCACACTATCCAGGACCCAGTTGTATTCAAGAAAAAATTTAAAACTCTTCTATTCATCTGATGCCCACTGCTCCATTCCCCTTCGGTCTCGTGCCGGGACACTCATGAGTAGCTGTGCGCGTAATACATTTATATAACATAACATAACATAACATAACAATGTAATTAACAATTAAAGCATACTTGCAAATGGGGGCAATAAGCTCTCAGTCAATGGGCGATTTGTATAGGGTCACTGGAAAATCCAAAAGGATGTTCATGTCCCCCCCCTCCCAGAAATGTAGTGTCTCCTATGCCCCTGGTGCCCACACATCTCATCTTCCTTACATGCTCTTTGTGTTTTCCAGCATGGTAGGGGCACTAAATTCACCTTTTCTAATGAATGTCTGCCACCTTTTCCATTGGGGTTTTTCACAATGCCGACTCTTGTATAGATGATAGCGGGTGTGCTGAACCGCGACCATCTTTGCTGGAGTTAACTCCACAGCTTGGTGGCCCTGTGCCGAAACTGTAGGTATGTTCACCATCGGAACATCTGCCATGGAGGCGCCTTCATAATGGGCTGCTAGGCTTCTGGGGCCAGAGTCGAAGAATTTGCTATTTTTCGTGGATCTTCCATTACCGGGTACCTCCAAATCAGGGCCTCAAAGAGATGTTGACTGGAACATTTGTTATCTTACTACCTATTAGTACCAGTCATTTCACCCATGTCTTTGTTCTCTTTGCTTGTTCTTGAGCCAGAGTGTTCTTGATAATTATGGGGTTCTCAATGTGTCCTGTGTTGTGCTTGTAATGATTATGTACAGCAAGAGGTGTGTTGCTTCTCATGTTCGTCATCTATGCAAGAAAGTGACCTCTACACAGGGACATATGGAAGCATTGTTTTATTATTTTCCAGTGTAGTAGATCTGTTAAGGCATACATTGAAATTGTATTTATAATCCACTTTCTACCCCTCATGAGGCGCCAAAGTGGTTTTCAGCAAGTAGCACGCCACTCGTGTACCCAGAGAGGATTAGTGGTGGGTTAGTATAGGGAATGCCGCAGCAGAAACTAGGCAGTACCTTTACAAGGTGACTTGGCGTCATTAGTGTGGTACATTTTTGAGTTTTTTGGGCACAATTTTAACTATTGTAAACTGGGAACTAGGAGTGTGGGAACCACTGGCCAGTCCTGGAGGGTGGAGAGGTCCTTGCACCGCTAGGAAAGGAGAGGGGGGATATGTCCTCCCAAACTGACTGTAAAATACTCGCAGGTATCCCACCTAGTGTCACAACACGTGACATGATGAGGGAGTGCTTGCCCCAAGTAGACTTCACGTCACTATGCGCAGTGAAGGAATACACTTTTTTTCTTTAAATAACACTCACTCGTTCACCAGGATTCAATGGTCCTGTGACCTTTCCTAAACCAACATGTTTCAGTCCTTCTCTCACAGGTCTGAATAGGTCCAGGGCTTTCATCAGGGTGATTCTTAAATATGTATCACCTCCCCAGTTAAGAAGCAATATGCGCTGGTCAATTTGTTTAAGGTATGCAATCAAGCGCATGCATTGGCAATAAAAATACTTGCAACTTCTGGTTCGACCTGTAAAATCCAAAAATAAGTTTTTTTGAAAGTTCAGGTCGTGAATCTCTTATTATCTATGTCACCTCAAGTGTCACTACAATGTCATATGCCATTGTGTGGCTGCTCAAATTGTGACACACACTATTCCCATGCATGTAGCTATGTTTGTGCAGTAAACATGCCATATACACATTATGCAGCTCGTGAAAAACACTCAATTGCGGGCCTCAGCAATGTGTGCTCAACCGATGCATGCATCAGCTCACCCCACTGTAAAATCGTACGTAACAGCATATTATGCAATGTCACCTTTTGTGTTTATTTGTGCCCTGGGCCGATTCAGGCCTATGAGAGTAGATCTGAAACATGTTGGTTAACGAAGAGTCACTGGAACATTGACTCCTATATACCCCAAATTGTTATTTAGTTTTACTGTCCCCAAGCATGCAGTGAATAAAGGGATACCTTGGAGCGGTTGAGGGATTTTTAATCTTTAGTTACACCCCTAGCTCCTTTCTTTTAGGAGCTCCCTGGAACATGATGACGGCTGATTAGCCAGAAACTGGTCCCAGGATGCTTGTTTCCGGTCCAGGGAAGACATGGCTTGGCAGTTCGAGCTGGACTGTTTCCATGAGGCACAGGGTCAGACTGATTTGCATATGGCCATGTCTGAACTGGGGTGGCGGAGTGAGCTAAAGAATGATGATGGATTAAACCCAGATCTATGACTGGGGGTGAGTGCTTGCAATGTTCAACACTCAGTCCATCATCCCCTTTGGTTTTGACATAGTCGAGCCTACCCTGACCTTTAGGAGTCAGGGTGAACCCTATAATAAAGCATGACACTACTAGCGTGTGTGAGGGTTAGTTAAAGAAAAGGAGTTTCTTCCTTCCTCGCTCCTAGTGACGCGGAGTCTAGTTGGGGCAAGCACTCCCTCATTACATTACGTGTCGTGACACTAGGTGGGATACCTTCAAGTATTGTACACATTTAACTATGACTCTGGTCATGAGTGATGTCCCAGCAGGGAACGACATAGGTGACTACATCTGTGACCTAAACAAAGTCAAGTCCTTGGAGCTGGAAAGCTCCTTCTTAACTTTCTCCTCTCAACTCACTTCAGGTGCCATTGCATACAGATATTTCTTCTTCTTTTACTCTCTTTCTCTCCTATAACACTATCTCTCATTCTTTTTCTCTGACTCATCTGTCGTTCATGGACTCTGGATCTCTCATTCTGTTACTTTGTCACTGATGGCCACATCACATAGTAGTTAAACAAAAAATGGTTCTGTCGGGTAAAACAGATTATTTGAAGGATGCTCATAGATGCAAATGAAAGAACAAAATCAGCTCTCTGATACATGTACGTCCGTTTTTAGAGAAATAAATGCTCAAAAAACCAAAGCAAAGTCATAAGGTCAAAGCGTTGTATTGTATAAATTATAACAGAGTTGCTTCCATATACATCCAAATTACTTCATTCAAGGATAGATATTCAATACATGGTAAGACCGTCATACAAGTGTGCAAATTTGTGACTTTTTCGTGAAAGAAGTTCTAAATGAATGTGATGATATATACAGTGTGAGGAAAGTAATCTATATACATATATACAAAATCGGTTTGGATGGCCAGATGTTGATTTCAACCAAGGATTCCTAAGGTTTCTGTGAGGATCCTGGTGATTCTGAACCTATTGATGCGTCGACGTTTTGACCCTCATGCGCCCCTGTGGGTGGTCGCGGCGGGTCTTTCTCAAGACTAGAAGGGGAGGACAGTCTGGAAGGTGAAGAGAGACTGCGTATTAGAGAGACTGACGGTGCCTGATTACTAAGCACACATGTGAGCTGAGAGAGTGGGTTTGTAATACTCACGGGATCCACATCTGATTTCAGCATGCTGAAATCAGATGCGGATCCCGAGAGGAACTCAGTACCTCTGATCACGCCGGTGTCTACCACCACTAGAGATACGACGGGCCATCGAGCCACAAAGATTCAGACTGAGGATCCCCTGTCGGTTGAGTGAGTATTTCTACAAGCAAAGAATGAGCTACTCTTCTAATTATTTAAAGTTATCTCACTATTTGAAGAAAATTAAAAAATGAACGCATATTTCAAAAATAACACCAGGTTAATCAATCAGAGAACTTGTAAAGCACGCTACTTAACCGTGAGGGTCTCAAGGCGCTGTGGGGGGGGGGGTGGGTGGGGGGGGGTGCTGTTACAGCTCGAAGTACCAGGTCTTGAAGAGCTTTCTGAAGGTGAGCAGGTCTTGGGTCTGTCGTAGATGGGTGGGGAGGGTGTTCCAGGTCTTGGCGGCGAGGAAGGAGAAGTATCTGCCGCCAGAGGTTGTTCGTTGTATGTGCGAGACGGCGGCGAGGCTGGCGGAGCGGAGCTTGTGGGCGGGGATGTAGAAGTTGAGTCTGTCGTTCAGGTAGGCTGGTCCGGCGTTGTGGAGTGCTTTGTGTGCGTGGGTGAGGAGTTTGAAGGTGATCCTCTTGTTGACGGGGAGCCAGTGCAGGTCTCTTAGGTGGGAGGTGATGTGGCTGCGGCAGTGGACGTTGAGGATTAGTCGGGCTGAGGCGTTCTGGATGCTTTGTAGTCGTCACAGGTGTTTGGCCGGGATTCCTGCGTAGAGTGCGTGCCCGTAGTCCAGTCTGCTGCTGACGAGGGCCTGGGTCCCCGTTCTTCTTGTTTCAGTTGGGATCCACTTGTAGATCCTGCAGGGCATGCGGAGGGTGTTGAAGCAGAAGGTGGAGATTGGAGATGGCGTTGATCTGTTTTGACATAGAGAGGGAGGGGTCGAGGATGAATCCTAGGTTGCGTGCCTGGTCCGTGGGTGTTAGAGCTGCTCCCAGTGCGATCAGCCACCAGGAGTCATCCCATGTGGAGAGGGTGAGGCCTAGGATGATCCACTCGGCGACGGCCTTCATTCCCTCATGGAGGTTGATTTTGGTGGTGTGTGGGTCCTTGGTGAGGGAGAGGATGAGCTGGGTGTTGTCGGCGTAGGAAATTATGTTCAGGTCGTGCTGTCAGGCTACTTGTGCGAGGGGGGCCATATAGACGTTGAACAGCGTCGGGATGATTCCTGGGGTACGCCGCAGATGATATCGGTGGCTTCGGAGCGGAAGGGCGGGAGGCGGACTCTCTGGGTTCTGCCAGAGAGGAAGGACGTGGTCCAGTCCAAGGCCTTTTTCTAGATACCGGCTTCTTGGAGGCGTGTTCTTAGTGTGCGGTGGCATACCGTGTCGAAGGCGGCAGATAGGTCCAGGAGGATGAGGGCTGATGTTTCGCCATTGTCTAGCTGGCACCTGATGTCGTCTGTGGTGGCGATGAAGGCAGTCTCGGTGCTGTGGTTGCGTCTGAATCCGGACTGGGAAGGGTGTAGGATGTTGTTGTCCTCGAGGTGTTGGGTCTTTTTTTTTTTTTTTTCATGTTGCCGATTGTTTTCGATGACCTACGCCGGGAAGGGGAGCAGGGGGATGGGCCGGAAGTTCTTGAGGTCTTTGGGGTCCGCCTTGGGCTTCTTGAGGAGGGCGTTGATTTCGGCGTGCTTCCAGCTTTCTGGGAATGTCGCTGTTTCAAAGGAGATGTTAATGATCTTCCGCAATTGGGGTGCGATGGTTGCGTCAGCTTTGTTAAACATGTGGTGTGGGCAGGGGTCTGCCGGAGATCCTGAGTGGATGAAGTTCATGACCTTGCGTATCTCTTCGTTGTTGACGTGGGACCAGGAGGTCAGCTGGTTGGTGCAGGTGGCGATCGGCGTGTGGTTTGTTGTGGTCGGGCAGATGAGGAGTTGAAGCTGTCGTGTATGTCGGCAATCTTGTGGTGGAAGAAGGTGGCCAGTGAGTCGCAGAGATCTTGCGAGGGTGGGATGTCGTTGGTGTTGGCGTTGGGGTTGGAAAGTTCCTTCACTATGTTGAAAAGTTCTTTGCTGTCATGTGCGTTGTTGTCCAGTCTGGCTGTGAAGGAGGCTCTCTTGGCTGTTCTGATGAAGTGGTGATGTCTGCAAATGGTGTCTTTGTGGGCTGCGTGGCTGTCTGGCGCGCGGTCGTGGAGCCATATCTTCTCCAGCTTCCGGCATGCTGGTTTGGAGATCTGGAGTTCTTCGGTGAACCAGGCGGCTTTCTTGCTGGGGTGGTTGATGAAGGGTTTCTTGATCTGGGTGAGGGTACTGGCGCAGTCGTCGATCCACTGTCTGAAGTTTCGGGCGGCGGCGTCTGTGTCAGTGGGGTCGGTGGGTGGGTTCTGGGTGAGGGTTGAGGTCAGTTGGTCCTCTGTAACTTTGCTCCAGCAGCGGCGGGGCAGCTGTTGGGTGCGGTGGTGCGTGGTTGGTTTTTGAAGGTGAAGTGGATGCATCGGTGGTCAGTCCAGTGGAGCTCGGTGGTGTGGTTGAAGGCGACGTGGGTGCTTGTGGTGAAGACGGGGTTGAGCGTGTGGCCGGCGGCGTGGGTGGGTTCGGTGATGAGTTGTCGGCGGCCGAGGTTGGCGAGGTTGGCGATCAGGGCGGTGGAGTTGGCGTCATCGTTCTCGAGGTGCAAGTTCAGGTCCCCGAGGATGATGTAGTCCGTGGAGGTGAGTGCGTGGGTGCTGGCGAGGTCGGCGAAGGAGTCGTTGAAGGAGGCCCGGGGTCCCGGGGGGGTCTGTAGATGAGTGTTCCTCTGAGGGTGGTGTTGGGATCGGTGTGGATCCGGAAGTGGAGGTGTTCGGCAGAGTTGAGGGAGTCGTCTGTGACGCTGTGTACCTGGAGGGTGGGCTTGTGGACCATGGTTATTCCTCCTCCCATCCCGTTGGTGCGGTCTCTGCGGGAGATCTTGTAGCCGTCCGGGATGGCTAGGCAATGTCGGGCGCCGAGGAGTCGTTTCACCAGGTCTCTGTTAGGAAGGCAATGTCCCAGAGCTTGATGGCGTGTTTGCGTGCGGAGCGGGTGTTGAGGAGGATGCAGCAGAGGTGGTTGGGCCCGGTACTTGGTGGTTTGGTGGTTCTGTTTCAGGTGAAGTTGCAGGTGTGGCAGGAGAAGGGTCCATGGGTGTGTTTTGGGGTGGCCTGGAAGCAGCGGCGGTCTCGGCCGCTGTTGAGTGCGTGGAGGGTGTTGGAGTCGTATCGGAGTCCGGCGGTGTGGAGTACGCGGGGTCCAGGGGTTCTGGCGCTGGGCGGGGGCCAGGCACGGATGGGCGCAGCCGGGCTTGCCTTTGAAGCGCCTTCGGCGCGCAATCAGCATGCCCGCTGCGCGTCCGGGCAGCGGATGCCATTTAATGCGAGGAGGGGGGATGATCAGCTGGGAGGTGGGAGCAGGGCAGCGAGGGGGCATGGCCACGGGGGAAGCGGCGGGAAATGCAGCGGGTCACAGGATGGGAGGGGCGGCGGGGGGGAGCAGGGGGCTAGAGCGGGGAAGCAAGGGCGTACTAATTGCCAAAGTGAACGAACAGTCAAGGGGCAAAACAGTAGACACAGTTCCAGACCAAGTAGTCAGCGGTGATTCTGGGCACAGGAGGATCGAACCGGCCCTGGGAGCGGCAGCAGCAGGGAGAGAGCGCACAGGAGGTGCTGATGTCGGCAGGGGAGCGATCCGGCCCTGGAGCAGGGTCAGAGGTCGCCCCTAGCATTGGTCCGCGATCGCTTATGAGGTGAGGAGGGTGGGATGATCAGCTGGGAGGCGAGAGCGGGGCGGCGAGGGGGCGTGGCCACGGGGGAAGCGGCGGGAAATGCAGCGGGTCACAGAAATGGGAGGGGCGGCAGGGGGAGAAGGGGCTACAGCGCGGAAGCAAGGGCGTACTAATTACCAAAGTAAACGTACAGTCAAGGGGCAAAACAGTAGACACAGTTATAGACCAAGTAGTCAGCGGTGATCCTGGGCACAGGAGGATTGAACCGGCCCTGGGAGCGGCAGCAGCAGGGAGAGAGCGCACCGGAGGCGCTGATGTCGGCAGGGGAGCGATCCGGCCCTGGAGCAAGGTCAGAGGTCGCCGCTCTGAGGGCTTGTAGTAGTTAAGACAACTTTAAAATTGCACGTTTAGTTAACATAAGGATACCACAAGCTAATGATTATACTTCAGTTACATAAATTGTGTTTTTTTTAATACATATATAGCCACACACAAACACATAGATTAACACATTTATAATACAACTATGGAGTATAACATTTGCACTTCTCAAAGGAAAAATCTTAGTGAGATTCGGGGGTGTGAATCTCAAATTTCCAAACTAAACAAATGGTGGGCAGCAAGGTGAAGGGGTGAAATGACAAATTTTGGGGCTGGACTGTTACCAGCCGCTGCCTATCCTAATGGGCCATGCCCCCTCACCTTTTGGCCATTTAAAGAATGTCTAAAAGGTTGGGCAAGAATCAGTCAGGCAGCCAGGAGCTAGACGTGCACTAAATATGCAGACTCCTTGCTGCTTGAGTTGAACATTGCTGTACTGTAGAAGTCACAGCTCCTGTAAGCATGTCATGTACAGCCTGGCAAAGAACCTCAGCGCCCTCCTGAAGAAACCATCAGCAGACCCCACTGACCTCAAGAACTACCGCCCCATCTCGCTCCTCCCTTTTCCTGCCAAAGTCATCGAGAAGACCGTCAACAGACGGCTTGCCGCCTTCCTCGAGACGAACGGATCCCTCGACCACTCGCAGTCCGGCTTCCGAGCCAACCATAGCACCGAGACCGCCATCATCGCAGCCACTGACAACATCAGAGCCCTGCTCGACAACGGGGAAACGGCGGCCCTCATCCTCCTGGACCTCTCCGCAGCGTTCGATACTGTCTGCCACCGCACCCTAGTGCAGCGCCTCAGCAACATCGGAATCCAAGAGAAGGCACTGGAGTGGATCATCTCGTTCCTCGCCGGTAGAACCCAGAGAGTCCGCCTCCCCCCGTTCAGATCCGAGGCCACCGAAGTCATCTGCGGCATACCACAAGGATCATCACTCAGCCCCACCCTCTTCAATGTCTACATGAGCCCCCTCGCAGCCATCGCACGCCAACACAACCTCAACATCATCTCCTACGCTGACGACACCCAGCTGATCCTCTTCCTCACCAATGACCCAGCCACCGCCAGAACCAACCTACACGAAGTGATGAAAGAAGTAGCCGAGTGGATGATGAACAGCCGCCTGAAACTGAACTCAGACAAGACGGAAGTCCTCATCCTTGGATCATCACCCTCTGCCTGGGACGACTCCTGGTGGCCCCATGCCCTGGGCAGCGCACCCAAACCAACGGACCACGCACGCAACCTGGCTTCATCCTGGACTCCTCCCTCTCGATGACCAGACAAGTCAACGCCGTCTCATCATCATGTTTCAACATCCTACGCATGCTCCGAAAGATCTTCCGATGGATCCCCACCGAAACCAGGAAGACGGTCACCCAGGCACTCGTCACCAGCCGACTGGACTACGGAAAAATCCTCTACACCGGAACCACAGCCAAACTACAGAAAAGACTCCAACGCATCCAGAACGCCTCCGCACGACTCATCCTGGACATCCCCCGACACAGCCACATCTCCGGACACCTGAGAGACCTGCACTGGCTCCCCGTCAGCAAGAGAATCACGTTCCAACTCCTCACCCACGAACACAAGGCCCTCCACGACCTGGGCCCCAGGTACCTCAACAACCACCTGACCTTCTACACTCCCACCCGCCAGCTATGATCGACCAACCACGCCCTCGCCGTCGTTCCACGCATTCGAAGAGCCACCGCGGGAGGAAGATCCTTCTCCTACCTGGCAGCCAAGACTTGGAACTCCCTCCCCATCCACCTACGTCTGACCCAAGACCACCTCTCCTTCAGGAAGCAGCTCAAGACCTGGCTGTTCGAGCAGTAGCGGACCCCCCCCCCCCTAAGCGCCTTGAGACCCTCCGGGTGAGTAGCGCGCTATACAAATATCTTGATTGATTGATTGATTGATTGAACCCCTAGGCCCTCCCCCTTGGGGATCATCACTGATTACCTCGAACTGGGTGCTTCAGTTCTAAGCCCTGAAGTGCCCAGAGCTGAGGGTCAAAAACTGACACCTCATCACCGAGTGAGGTGGAATCAGCAGTATCAATGACCCCATCCCACTCAATAATGAGTGAGGGACTGCTGCCTTCCCTCATTAGCTGATCCAAGGTCAGCCAATGAGGGAAGGCAGCAGTCCCAATCCTCCTGGGACCTAAGGCCAGCCAATGAGGGAAGGCAGCAGTCCCAGCCCTCGTGGGTTCTCTGAGGCAGAGCTGCGCAGGTAAGTATGATTTTATTTTTAATGTTTGGTGCACGCATGCATGAATGCATGGGAGTGCGTGCTGTGAATAGATGTGTGTATGTGGGTGCATTTGTGAATGCATGAGTGTGAGTGTTTGTGTGCATTTGCGCCCCGACCTCCCACCTCCCTCCTAATAGTACAGGCCACCATTGACTGTTACCGTGAGGAACAGGGTTAATACTGATTTGCATTAGGTAGTCCTCTGTCTAGAGTCACAAGCTCAGCGAAAGACAATGGGTTGCAACGCTATCCTGTGCAGTTGCCACTGATTAGACTATTTTCAAGCATTCATCTCATCATCTTTGGTTATTTGATTGCCAGTAGTATACCTGGAGACCCAAGACTGATGCAACTAACAAGACTGCTACTGCCAATGTTTTTGAATTCCAAAAAGTAGTACATTTGCACCCATTCAAGGAGTACTTCTATAGGTGTACATTTACAACTTTTTTGGTAAACCTTAAGTTTCTGATCAGAAATAAACACGTTAAAACCTCTTAGTGAAATGAAGACTATGATAAAAGACATAGCAGATGCAACTCAGGGACCAGAGACCCAACTACTAACTCAAGAATGCATTGACTTGGGTGGTATGTCTTTCCAAATATGCCCACTGAAGCAATGCCATGGGGTGTCCTGTTGGGAATGTCATGTATTCCTATCGGTTCTGAATCGATCCCCCTATTCCTGACCCTATTCTAGTTAAACAAACCAACAAGTTAACTAGCAGTCAGCCCATGAGGCAGAAATTCCCCATGATGCAGATACCGTTATCTGATGCAGTCACACTACGGCACAGGAACGTGTTATCTGATTAGGTCATAACGCTTGCGATCTAATTAGACAAGCGATATTCCTCCAGCCCCTGATAAGGCATACGGAGTTCTCATAACAAATCAAACCTATGACAACCTGGGCAAAACCCTGCGGCCATTGTTTTGATTTCACCGAGAACTTTAGTAAAAGAATGTGCTAACGAGCAAATCGTATGACATCTTTATTGACGTATCTATGTCCATCCTTACGTCAATCTCGGCACCTTAAAGGTATAAATATTACCGATCTTGCCCTATGCAAACACACGCGTGGTGACGAGACGGAGCAGCCATACTTGCCGAAGCCGAGAGCAGAGCAGACCCCGCTGGCAGCAGCCCCGCCTTCCTGACACGCTGAGAGAAGCTGCTTTCTCCTGCCGAGAATCCAGCACCGGCGTTTCCGGGTAGCCCTCGCAGGCAGCCTGGAATATCGAGACCAGAGAGAGAGATACCATTCCTCAATCATCCTAACTTCCAGGTACAGAACTGAATAACCCCTCACAGAGAATTCTTTAGTTATTCACTTGGCAAAAACAAACTTAACTTAAACTGTAACTTTCTATTCCCGCCCACGTATTAGGCTTAGGTCAGGTACACGGGGTAGGCGTATTTAGAAACACCAGTTGAGTACGTTTAGTCAAATGTATATGTGTATGTAAATATATTTTATTCATTTTAAACATCATATGGCTTAGAAACCATATCAATGTTTTTACAGTATTATTTTATACTATTGCTTTTAATGTATGCACTTTACTTAACTATAAGTATTGCAATAATATCGATCCATTTCTCTTGTATGAGAAAAGAGACTGATCAATAAATAACACCTTTTTATTGAACACGCCCGTCTCTTCCTTTTCTCTACATTCTGATGAGACTAAGAAATGCACGTACTGACTGAGTAAAATAATTTGCCTTTTGTTCACACGACTCTCGAGATTGACTCTTGATTAGGGGAGAGCAAAGTTGTCATGTTCTATGGTTGTCAGAAACTAAATCCCTTCTTGTCTAATCAGGGAAGTTAATTCCTCCTTGAACATTCGAGAAAGTTTCTAGCGAACTCTGAGCTACGCTGGCAAACCCAAAACTTAAGTCTAGTATCGACAGTAGTAGACCTAGTTAACGTCTGGCCTAGGCCTTTACTGCTGTAGGTATTATTCCAATGCACAGAGCCTATTGGGAAGATAGGAACTACACTACATGGCGCCCAACGCGTTTGGAAAGGGCGATAAAACTAACGTAAGACATTTAGAGTAACTCAGTCGTGCTTTCTCACTCAGACCCCTTTTCCCATAATACTCCAAAGACGTCTGGAGTGGGTGAAAGGTAATATCCTCCAAAACCTCGCAGGAGGGAACTCCTATGTATGGTTCTTGGTATAGTCAACGTTGAAGGATAAACAGTTCCAAAATATTGTGCATCTAATCTCTGTTTCCATAAGAAACCTGATCTGCAAACAAACAAAATAACCTTCAGGACAGTAAAATGTCAGAAAATGAAGAAGAAAGAGAGGCAGTTAGATTAGCAACTGAACTTGCAGATGCTGATGCTACCATGCAAGCAGCAGACGCGGATATAATACTCATTCCGGTCATCAAAAGGAGATCTATAACTCTAAAACTTATAGAAAATGGACTGACACCTAGAGGTGGCACAGTCATATTCGTAATTGAGGCACACGAATATCGGCAGACAGAGGTATATTATTCATGGATACATTTTCCAGCAGCTAATGCTGTAACAAAGTACTTCCACTATTACAAAATAGAGGAACCTCCTAATGAGTACACTCCTTTTGAGGAGGTGGAAGTACCACTCAAATTCCAAGAGCATTTGCTCTTATTTGATGGCGCCCTAAAACATAATAATCACATCACCAGGCTCGGTCCTTTAGGTAGACCAGGAGCAACGTGGCCGGTCCTAGCCGGATACACACCACATCCAGACTTCGAAAGAATGCCTGCAGCAGATCTTTTAGTACAACTAAAACAATTAATAAAAATTCATAGACAATTAGTACAGTATGTGATGCGGACTTCAACAATTCAGCCAGCGATTAAACTTCCACAGCTGACCCCTCACCAGGGGAACACAAATAAAATTACACCACAGAACATCCAGTCTTGCCTAGGTAAAGTACCGGCTAAACGGGAACAAATACCATTCTGGTTGGCACAGAAAATTACCCAAATAGAGGCGGTGTTTCCTGACACCACCCCATTAGAAAAACACAGGATTCTGACTATTTGTCTCCCAATGGGAATCGCACCACACATTGAGGACTGTGACACTTGGGGTACAGTCTTTGCTTCCATCTACACAAAAACGCACGGTGTTCCATCCATTTCGGTGATACCAGATGTGCTAAAACAAATTCAAGACGAATATGGTCCAGAACCTGCTTTAACTCTTGGTATGAAATTACTAAAAGACTTCAAGCAGGTCTCGGCTATACTATTAGCCAACATAAAAGGTGAAGCAGCGAACGTGGCGATCCGCCAGAGGTTAAAAGAGACAGATATAGCAGACCAACCAGCTGAAATTGCCAGAATCATAGAAAAATCCTATGAGGAACTAGGTAGAGATAGTTTAGGTGGAATACCAGTAAAACCGCAACTGACTGAAAGTCCAGAAAAAATATTTTTTAATAATAATTCACCAAAAAAGAACTGAGATGGAAACAAACAATCCAATCCAAAAGAAAAGAAATTCCAGTCCCGAGGAAGGTCTCCTAGGCGAAGAGAGAAATCTCCGAACCAAAGACACAGGTCACCCCAGAGTGACCCCTCTGGGAAAAGATATAACCTTAGAAATAGGGATAATATAAAAAAGCCTGATAGATATCAAGACATTGATACGCGTCCCTCTCAATCTTTTCAGAATTCCTCGCAGAAATCGGAAAGAAGAGGACGATCAGAACAAAGAGAAGAGCACACCAAGTCCAAAGACAAGGAACCTGCTCAGCTAAAAAAGAAATTACAATTTCCAAAAAAGAAGGTAGCCAGTATCAAGGTAGTTAACAATGCCGAGAATACTGAGGACACAACTGAAAAACGGAGAATGGGCTCAGACAATGCTAGACAGCGCAGCAGAAGTGAGCATAGCTCGCAAAGTCCTTATGAATCATCTGGAGACAGTGGACACGAATGAATATCTTCAAGTGGAAACTGCAGACACCAGGGTTAGCAAACCTCACAAGATATACGAGATAACATTACGTATAGAGGGAGATAAGACTAGGAAAATAAGGGGACTATTTTGGGATAACCTCTCCAAGTGTTATGACATCCTTCTAGCTGAAAAAGACTGGCCACCAGAGTTTGTCAGGGAGTGCCCTCATGGCGAAGAAGTAATTATGCCGGCCTTCTCGAATCATATCCCAATTCATAAAAAATACACACTTGCTAGAAAGTGGGCAGTGGCTCTAGCACCTGCTTTATATAAAAATCATGTAGGATGGGATGAGGATTCTCCTCCTCACAAAATCCAGTTAAAATCACAACCTACTGCACAAAGGCAGTACCCAATTAAGCAAGAAGCTAAAAAACAGGTAAATGAAATACTAGATCAGCTAGAATACCAGGGGGTGATTGAAACTTGCACCTCACAAATGAACAACCCTTTGTTTCCGGTCTCCAAACCAGACAATTCATATCGTCTAGTTTTGGATTACCGACACCTTAACACATGTTGCAAAACTTTTGCAGTGCAAAACTCACACAGTGCTGCACTAATGAATAACATAGTGCGCAAAAAATACAAAACAACCTTGGACACCTCCAATGGATTCTTTTGTCAAAACATAGCACCAGATAGCAGATATTTAACTGCATTCTCAGTAAATGGCACTCAAAAACAATTCTGTCGGTTAGCCCAGGGGTACAAGAATAGCCCGGGGGTATTCTCAGCGAGAGTAACAGAATTACTACAACTATATGATGATGAAGCATTATCTTATGTCGATGACATTTACTTAACAGATGATGACTTGGAGACTCACTTGAAAAGAGTGAACACCATAATACTTGGGTTCGCAGCAGAGGGTTACAAATTCAACTTTAAAAAGTCCAGAATTGCCCATCTGACAGTCCTGTTCTTAGGATATGAGTTATCAAGTGAAGGCAAAAGCCTGGCTGACAATTTCCTAGAGAAATGTTCCGTACTCCAAGCACCTAGAACACTAAAAAACCTACAGTCAATTCTAGGCTTCCTAAATTTCGGAAGAACATACATTGCAAATTACGCAGAAAGGGTTAAACCCCTTTATGATCTAATTAAACCAGATTTTAAAAAATCCAATTGGACTCAAATACACACAGAAATTCTGAGATCCTTACAAACAGACATGCTAATTAAAACAAAATTAGAAACACGTGATAACACACGCAATCTTGTGATTCGAGTCATCCCAGGGAGATGCGGATTCACATACCTAACCTCTAATGAGGGGGAAAAGGTACCAATTGCATTCAAATCACACTTGTACACAGAAGCTGAACAGAAATTCAGCAAAAAAGAAAAAATTGTTCATGCAGTTCAAACCGCAATAGCTAGAGAAAAAGACATAGCTGACGGTAGACATATCACAGTCAGAACAGCAAAATCAGCCTTTGAAGCATTAACAACACCGTGGAATTTACCAACAACAGCATTGAATCCGGAATGGATACAATGGGTGAATTCTATCACAACGGACAAAGTGTACTACTACTTTGATCCAGAACTAGAAGAATTAAAAAATCTAGAATATGAAGAAACATATCCTCTGCCAATCGACATTCTGCCTCTACGACATTACGCCTGTGTAATCTATACAGACGGACATGCTCAACCGTCCGTTTGGGGAGAACAAGCATACAACCCCACATGTGAGATTACAAAAGAAGTGTGGCGCGGAGGTAAACTAAAACCTCTATTAACAAAGACACACTCAGTAGAAAGTAATTCAGAACAACAAACTGAAATAATAGCATTGAAAATGGCGCTAGATAATGCGGATCGCGAATTCCCGACACTTATAGTGTCAGATTCATATTACTGCGTCAAATCATATAACAGCGATTTGCAGACATGGATTCAAAACGGTTACAAAGATGACACAGATGCACCAATAAAGCAGAAACTGCTCTGGGAACAAATAGCTCTTTTACAGAAAGAGCTACCAAAGACTCACGTGACTCACTCACTGAGTCATCAACGTGATGGCGTTCACGTTGTAGGGAATTCATTGGCTGAAACAGCCGCAGCGGCAGCCACTAAATCGGCTCCCGTAGTTCGAAAAAAGCGTACATTAAAATACATTGACGGTGAAACAGTGCTGGCGGTGAAAACGTCATCAAAAGGCAACTGCTCAGCGTTACCGATCAACTATCCACTCAATTATACATACATAATCGATGCAAACTCCGTCCCTTTTGCTCGAATCCCTGGAGTGGGGGATAGAGTGATTCCAAACATGGACAGGAGAAACTTGTTAATCGCAGACGCACACATGGGCGAGGGTCTCAGACACCTTAAATTAAAAAATTCACTGGAAGAATTACAATCACGGTACTGGTGGCCAGGCATGAGCCTGCGTCACACCATGTTTGTAAAACGCTGCCCAAACTGCAATAGAGATCGCAGTGGGGAGAGAAACAGTTTGATACCTCGTCGTATTACGGCAGATAATATTACCAGTAAAAAGAATGGCTTGCGATTAACATATACAGGCTAGTTTCCACTTATAATGTAGATCACCAGCACTCGGCTGACGTCCGGACTGTTATACAAAGATTTGCGAGTCTAAATGGCATATACGCTAAGAGCATGCTACGTTCGACCATTGTTTTCACTCAGGCCCACCAGCCTGGGGGGAAACATGGCCGAATGAGCACAGTCCAGCGGGAATCTTCTCACTTCCTTCCTGAGGGTACGGGATGGTGTAAAGAAAAAACCAAGACATAAAGCAATCTATAGCGGAAAGGATATTAGGTTCGGGAGCTGGGTGGGTCAAACATTTAATAAGTGTCCAACGTAGTCTCAATAACTTGCCAAGAAATTCTCTGAAGGGATTCAGTGCGTACGAATTATTATTTGGAACTAGGATGATGATCTCTGACATTGATAGTCAGACTTCAGTGGTGAAAGAAAAAAGCTTTGATATCAAAGACCGTTTGGCTATTTTGCAGGACTTAAACAAAACAAGAAAAGACCTGAGCAACATAAAGTTGAAACAACAGCCAACAACCACTGAAGAACCACCACCTGTCCCAGCAAGACCTGTCTGGATTCCAAAAGTCGGGGATCTAGTCAGGGAAAAGATCGCGGTAAAGAAGGAATTTGGGCCTTCTTACAGAAAAGCAGTTCCTGTCTTGTCTGTCAATGGGACAAGATCAGTTGTACTACCGCCACTTGCTGGTAAAAAGGAGAACCGAGTTGTATCCATCGACCTGGTAAAACCACAACATGTGGCCGATAACAAACGGTAGGCCAAGTGGACTCCCAATAAGTAGCAGAACACCAAGGTTTGCTACCAGTACAGAGGTCCTAATGAAGAGGCTCATCACATTCGAAACGCCTACAGAAGAACAACAAGGACTATGCAATAATGCAATAGAACTAAGACCTCTGAAAACCCAAATAAAAACATTTAGCAGAGACACACCACTCTATAATGAAGTACCAAGTGACAATGCAAGAAACAAAAATCCTGAACCAATTGGAACAATTGACAGAACTGCATCCGGCTACTTCATAAACTTCGATGATTCCTCTGAAGGCTTCAGTGAATCAAAGACACAGCCATCATCAAAATCCTTTAAAGACAAAGCTAAGGAACTTTTGAAACAACTGAAAGAAACATATCTGATTTCTCCATGGATTGAATTTTGGGTGGGTTTTGGTGCATTTATCCTCATACTTTGGCTCATCATGGTACTTACTTTGGGACGCTTCATTGAGGGAAAATATGCTAAAATGGACACAGCAAGTCAGAAAATCAACTTGATCCTCAAACCACACACATCTTCACACGTCGAGAAAAGAGAACTTTCTTCAGCCAACTTCACAGCCAATCCAATACCTGGTGGGGTAGCCTGGGACAACACTGACTATGAAATTTATGGTCCGGTCGAGATCCTGAAATATCCACACCAAATTAAGATCTCATTGAGTGACTTTGCAAAACCAAACTCATTTGCTGATGATTGGGACTTCGAAAGCATTAATAACATGATGTCTGACTTAGTAATGTCTGCTAAATTTACCAAACATGATTATTTGCAGGGTTCTACAAATTATGACAGTATGTATTGCTATAACCACTATGGTAACCACTTTTTACATAGATCTGCACAACCTAGAAATGTTTTAAATTATAATCAATGGGAACATTGTGCAACACCTCCAAAAGGGAGCTCAAGAACCGTTTACGACAAATATTCATATTTTTCAGGTTTTAACACAAGTAATGCTGAAGCATTTTATTTTAAATTGTCAAACAAGACAGGAACCAAAACCATGATAACCAACACAAAATTGTTATATTCAGACTCATTTTTTGAACAAATGAATACTTTTGGATTTGATTATTGGGACAAAAATGTTGAATTGAAAAGTGTTTGGGGTACAAAAGATTGGCAAGGACAGGGTATAGAAGCTTTGTTTAGAGCCTGCATGATCCCAGAACAAATGATATTTTTAAATGACACTGTTCAACAGACCACCTGTCTTGGCTTAGCCAAAATCAAAGATTTAAATAAACCGTCTATTCCAAAGCCAACAATGTTTAGCAATAACTCTGATACAGATGAAGAGATAGACGTAAACCATATATTAAACCAAAACAGAACACATCCAAATTGGAAACAGTGGTTGATCTGGCCCACAGATACTAATAACTGTCAAGACAGATTCCTGAACAAAACACAGGGTCTCAAAATGAACAGGCCAGACCCTAGATATCCCCAAAGACATCACCCAGGGATAATTACCACCTACAGTGTGGGCAAATTATGCCTTCAATGGCTACAAACTTCCACACTGGCTGAAATTAAGCAACACCTAACTTTACTTACTGATGGTGCTGACTTGCGTGATTTCACTTTGGGACCACGCAAACAGCGTCAAAAACGTTTCATAGCAGCCTCTGTATATGCAGCATACAATGAGGCCTGGAAGGTTACTCAAATTGAAACAGCAGAGAGAATACGGGAAATTGACCGTATTCATTTGGAAAAATCACTTTCTGTAGTGGACAATGGGTTAATGACTCTGTCCTCCAGAATTTTTTCATTGGACAGCATTGTGTCGTCAGCAATCGATATATTATCGCAAGACTTACTGTTATTACAACATGGTCAGTCACAATTGCGTTCTATTGTACAGCTTGGCTGGACGTTACAAAATCTGCGTTCAGGCTATGTGCCTTGGCGTTTAATCAATACAACGTCACTATTCCAAATCTTTAACCTTACTGATAGACAAATCGGTATGGCGCAAAAGGGTGCTGATTATACAATCTTGAGCATTGAAAAACTAGAAAGATTACCAATGACAATGTCAGAACGACCTGTCAGTGAATGGATAATACACGGAATCATAAATATTCCAATCTCAACCTTCAGGTTTCAATACTGCCAAAAATATATACAGGCTGGCATGTACGAGTAATTGGGAAAGGGGTACCTTAAAACAACTTGGAACCTGCCCTATTCACATGCATGTGTCAGTAATAAAGGACAGAACGTGTTTCTTAGTGGCAACAATTGTGAGATGTCACTAAGCGGCACGCTTCTGTGTAACGGAATTAGTTTGCATGGAGCCTGTGAAGGGAATTCATACAACCTTTCATGTCACCAGCAAGGCGCACCTGCAACAGAAATAGAACCATTCTTTCAAAGACTCTATAATGGGAGTTACATTCTTATTGTAGACCGCAGATGTTGTAGTCTTATGCCCGGGACTCCTTATCTAGTAACTACTACTGCGAAGGTCAAGTGCTGTGGACGCACTTTGTTCCCCAGCTCCTTCCCAGACAGGGAGGCAAGGGCATGGCCCGATTTGAAAATTACTTCTATTCGAATAGATACTTTAAGCAGAATGAAAACAGTCCTTCTTCAGACGCCTACCAGGCTCTCGTCATCAAAAGAAACGTATGATCTACAAGTCGCAAGGACGACTGCAGAGATACATACATTATTATCAACTAATTCCCCCGTACATTTCGCGGAAATCCTGAATGAAATCTTAAATATTTCTGATACCAATGGGGTCTCAAAGGTATTTAAGACAGTATTTTCGATGGCATTAACACCATTCAAAGCCATACTGGGTATTTTTCCAGATTTCGTCCATTCGATTTTTGGCGGACTTCCCCTGATCCTGGGACTAATTGCAGGAATCCTATTCTTAGTCCTTATTTTTCGTTATGGCAACCCATGTCACAGACAAAACTCTGGCGACAAGGGAAGAAACAATCCTAGCCATTGGATACCGGGACCGGATATCAAAAATCCTGGGACTCTCCCGGCTTAGAGACCTGAACATGACTTGGTTTCTATCATTTCGACCAATGTGGCAAAGATGTGTTTTACCTGTATTGAGGTGTCTGCTATGCGGAGAAGAATGCGTGTTAGACACCTGTCTGACGCTACAATCGGATGCTCCGATGGATGCAGAAACATTGTTGAGCCCGATTAAGGTTCATGCTTTGTGCTGCCCTCAAAGGCTACCAATCCTGATGACGGCATTCGTGGAAGCTTCACCACTACGATTGATGGGTAGTGAAGTTCAAGATGAAAGCAGCATCGAACAGGTACGACCTTCTGTCAGTAATGCAAATCAGAATGTCAATGGAGACAATCATGCGCAAGAATGCATGATTACACCTATTTCCGAGTTAGTGGAACTTTCCCAGGAAGCTGTTGACAGTTTTTTCGAAAGCCTAAATGATATGATGTTCTCACCCGAACAGAAATAGAAACTTTTGAGCAAGCTCGCACACGGCGTTCCCTGAATTCGGCCTTCAACTTTAAAAATAAAGTCACATGAACATTTTCGCTCCAGTTCACGGACAGCAGTTTTTCCAGCAGCCCCAAAATATTTTTGCATATTTTTCGGGACACTATCTTCTGCTTAAAGTAAGAACTATTCTTAAAGAACTAAGGTTTCTAATACCCCAAAAATTTTTTTAGATAGCTTATAGACATTAGCTGCCCGCTGGCATGTTCATAAAGATATTTTATTCTGTGATGGAATGGTCTCAAAACTTTTTTCTGTAAGAAATCATTTCATGTGTAATTCTCATATACCAAATAAGCAATAATGTATACAAATGCGATTACTTTGGCATTTTTCTACAGCTTGAGTGCATACCATATATATATGTCTGCAATTTTTTTCAGTATATTTGAAAATTTCAAAATGCATTTATGTATTTTGGGGTGGTAAGGTATACACACTACTCTATAGTATGTTGTACTATGTTATACTATGCCTAGATTAGTAAATATGTCCATAGTTAGCGTGGAGTGGGTGTCATATATTCCTATCGGTTCTGAATCGATCCCCCTATTCCTGACCCTATTCTAGTTAAACAAACCAACAAGTTAACTAGCAGTCAGCCCATGAGGCAGAAATTCCCCATGATGCAGATACCGTTATCTGACGCAGTCACACTACGGCACAGGAACGTGTTATCTGATTAGGTCATAACGCTTGCGATCTAATTAGACAAGCGATATTCCTCCAGCCCCTGATAAGGCATACGGAGTTCTCATAACAAATCAAACCTATGACAACCTGGGCAAAACCCTGCGGCCATTGTTTTGATTTCACCGAGAACTTTAGTAAAAGAATGTGCTAACGAGCAAATCGTATGACATCTTTATTGACGTATCTATGTCCATCCTTACGTCAATCTCGGCACCTTAAAGGTATAAATATTACCGATCTTGCCCTATGCAAACACACGCGTGGTGACGAGACGGAGCAGCCATACTTGCCGAAGCCGAGAGCAGAGCAGACCCCGCTGGCAGCAGCCCCGCCTTCCTGACGCGCTGAGAGAAGCTGCTTTCTCCTGCCGAGAATCCAGCACCGGCGTTTCCGGGTAGCCCTCGCAGGCAGCCTGGAATATCGAGACCAGAGAGAGAGATACCATTCCTCAATCATCCTAACTTCCAGGTACAGAACTGAATAACCCCTCACAGAGAATTCTTTAGTTATTCACTTGGCAAAAACAAACTTAACTTAAACTGTAACTTTCTATTCCCGCCCACGTATTAGGCTTAGGTCAGGTACACGGGGTAGGCGTATTTAGAAACACCAGTTGAGTACGTTTAGTCAAATGTATATGTGTATGTAAATATATTTTATTCATTTTAAACATCATATGGCTTAGAAACCATATCAATGTTTTTACAGTATTATTTTATACTATTGCTTTTAATGTATGCACTTTACTTAACTATAAGTATTGCAATAATATCGATCCATTTCTCTTGTATGAGAAAAGAGACTGATCAATAAATAACACCTTTTTATTGAACACGCCCGTCTCTTCCTTTTCTCTACATTCTGATGAGACTAAGAAATGCACGTACTGACTGAGTAAAATAATTTGCCTTTTGTTCACACGACTCTCGAGATTGACTCTTGATTAGGGGAGAGCAAAGTTGTCATGTTCTATGGTTGTCAGAAACTAAATCCCTTCTTGTCTAATCAGGGAAGTTAATTCCTCCTTGAACATTCGAGAAAGTTTCTAGCGAACTCTGAGCTACGCTGGCAAACCCAAAACTTAAGTCTAGTATCGACAGTAGTAGACCTAGTTAACGTCTGGCCTAGGCCTTTACTGCTGTAGGTATTATTCCAATGCGCAGAGCCTATTGGGAAGATAGGAACTACACTACAGGAAGGCAGAGGCTACTCTAATGATAAAGCTGCAAATGGGTACCTGCTTTTATACAAAAAGTAGAGTAAAAGAGAGTGAGCGATTGCTATACATATGGTTTCACCTACCACCCTTATTGTAATTTGTTCCAGTTGCATGGCAGTAACATGCGTGCCAATATAAATCTGAAATATATGCTTTCAACCCAGCAGCAAGCAGTGTAAGTTCAAACACATTAAATCTGCCACAGCTCTGCTCTCAGTTAACATGTTACACATTGTGACTTCACTACAAAGTGGCACCCAAAAGCACACTAGTTTCATAAGTAGATGCATGATTATCAGTCCTATTTTTTTTTCTTTGTATTATGTTACTTCTCTATTTCTAAATTTATAACAGCAAACTGCACTATGAGTCCCAGAGGGAGCCAACATAGAACAGGAGGAGCTACTCAGGCAGGAATTTGAAAAAAGTTGAGAGTTCAGATTGGTGTCACCGGCCCCACGTGATGAGTGTGCCTTTCAGACTATCTTAGCATTTCAGCTAAAAGCTCCAAGGATGCTGGGAGATTAAAGCACAAAGTCACAAGAGAACCAATTAACCTCAAATCATAGCAAGCCTTATGTGTTTGATTGAAAAACCAGTACTGGTTCAAAGTTGAATGTTTTTACAGATCCTGGGAGTGAATGTTTGATGGCAGATGTTTATTCTTTGGTCCACGTTATTAGTTGGGTGGAATAGTGTAAGCCGACAACAATAAGGAGCAAAGAGGGTTTTATGGGACCTAGGTTGCCCTCCACTCATCAAGTCTCAACAACAATTGTAACCTAGACCACCGGCACCTTTTTTCTCATCTATTTTTTATGGATATTAACCATATTGTAATCAATTACAACAACCTCCCCTCTTTTAATAGTGTAATAACTTGGAGTATTAGTTGAGGGGTTGAGAATTCACCTCCAACCCCAGCTCCACCACCAACGACATCCCACCATTGCACGACATGTGCAACTCCTTTGCCTCCTTCTTCCAACGCAAGATCACAGACATCCACGACAGCTTCGACAACCAGACAACCATGGCACCCAACGACACCACAGACCCCACAGTCACCACCCTGAACCAATATCAACGACACCATCACAATAATGAGCACCATCCACTCCGGCTCCCCGTCAGACCCGTGCCCCCACCACATCATCAGCAAGGCCAGCACCACCATCGCACCCCATCTCCGTCCGCAAGGCCATCAACATCTCCTTCAAGCCTGCGACCTTCCCGGAGAGCTGGAAACACGCTGAGATCAACGCCTTGCTCAAGAAACCCAAGGCAGACCCAAAGGACCTCAAGAACTTCGGGACCATCTCCCTGCTTCTGCTTTGCTGTGGTCTGGAAGGAATTCCCATCGCACTCTAGGGAAACCACCTGGGCTCAGGTGACAGATGGACACTGGCAGGAAGCCTTTTTGCTTTAGGCAGAAAAATGGCAATGTTCTAAAAGTGTAATTTATGAAAGGGTAATATAAAATCCTTTTTAACCCTCAAGTTAGATTTTAAATTGCTATTAAAATGAGCACTTGAACCATTTCTCTAGCTACTCACAAACACGATTTAACACTATTTAAATGGAATAGTGTAAACCAATGTTACCTTTGGGAGAGCAAGCCTTGCCACAGTGAAAACAGAAACAGAAAAACACAGGGTTAGGGATTTGTGACCCAGCGCATTCAGCTTCAAGTCCTGCCCTACTGGTCACAGTCAAGTTAAAGTCCTACCTCATGAGGTATATGATAATCTTTAAATTTCAATTATTATTATTCCATTTGGTGTTCCGTTACCTAAAATGAATCCATATTACTGCTTCTGTGTGATTTTAATACACAATCCACCTTTATTTGAAGTTAATAGGATAAAGCCCCCTCCTTCAGGGCTGATAATTAATATGAATAATTGAATACAAACATTTTTTGAGGCGCAAACATTTTCTTAAAAATTAAAATATTGATTTCCCCATTTTGGTGTCAGCCATGAAGCCGTGCAAGCGAGCGCTAATCAGTTTTTCAATTTGTGTGTCATCACACACAATTTGAAACATTGAGGAGAGTTCTCTGCTACTGAGGAAATACGAAGTTTCTACACTTCCAAAGAGTCATTGTGCCACTTCACCTAGGCGGCCACATTCCCTGCAGCTAGCTGTTCGGCTCGGAACATCAGGTTATAGGAACTTGGAATTGCCCTCTGTCAGTGAGTAGCAAAGGGAAAACCAATAGCCACTGCTCTGCAGCGCATCGGCTCATTTGCCTGATGCCAGAAGACACACAGTGGGACTTCCAGAACTGTGGGTAGGAGAGCTCTATGTACCACTGGAGTTGGAAAACCATGGTGAGTGGCCGCCAAATGATGTGCTTAAGGCCCTACATTTGAGTGGGTACTCGCCCAGGGCAGCACAGACTTCAATTTGAAAAACTATCCCAATGAGCTGAAAATATAACAACAGCCTATCTATCCTTGTAATGTCACTGATGATTTACACTAGCAACATCTTTCTATGATCAACCTCTCTGAGAACGTGCATGAGATATTCACTTAGATAGCAACTGTACAGAAATACATATCTATGTTAGTGAGACAATTTTCTTTTTGTGGATGTTCAATGATCAATTTGCCTATTCACTGTGATTTAAAACATGATGTACCCACTTCAGTGAGATAAAATATGTCGATTTTAGTGAGAGATTTAGGTGATTTAATTGATTCTGCATCTTTTATTGGATTTCACTTCTTTGATGAAATCAAAGGTCATGGGTTAAATGATGGCCAGGCTCAGACTGGCACAACAAAATGTATCTCGTCCTATGGTGGAAAAAAACATCACACCGCTCAATCTTTCTCTCTCTCTTCCCGGCTCTCTTTCTTTTCCTCTCTTTTTCTCAATCGCTGTCGTCCTCCTCTTGCTGTTTACCCCTCTCTCCACCCTCACTCACTATTACTATACCTTTCTTTTTTTAACTGTGTCTTTTATTTACCTGGCGACACTTTGTGTCAGTTTTTTGCCAGGTGATTCAATAATGTAATGGTGTAATGTTTGCAAGCTTCTTGTGTCTATGAAGCGATCAATACGTCTACAATGTATTGTACAAACTCAGAGTCACAGGGCATTTGCAAAGAGTATAGATTTTTCTTTAGGATCTGATTAAAAATAGAAGGGCTCTCAGTATACCCCTTAGGGACACAACACCACATGATTGTCCTCTGTTGGAACACAAATGAAAATAAAAACTGACCATCTTCATGTAGGGGTACTGAGAAGACAGCATGACACAAATCAATGACTGTAATCCAATCTGCAGTGCATAAGGACTCTCTAAGATTGCTCAGACCTTTTATATACATCCACTTACAAATGTTGCCATCGTGAATCCTACAGGCTCGGTAGAGGTCAATGAACCATTTCCACCATTTGGAAAATTAGTGCTTCCTCAAAGAGAGTCATTAAAACATCATGAACATTTGAAATTTGCAATGAGTCAATGACGAGAGATGAGGATCGTTTTGATATCCTTAATAATGAAGAGGTTAGAAAACATCATTAAAAAGGTGTTCCATAAAGAAACCCAATAAACTAGCTATAGGGCCTATCCTAAATAGGAACCCATGAAGAGCTCTATTGAAAAAGAGCGGATAATAAGGAATTAACTTCTCATAAAGAGTAGTTCTGGAAAACTCAGCCGATTTTTCTACAATTGCAATAGCAACCGTACTTTGAATAGCGATCTGTGCAGTAGCATCGATCACAAGTTAATAAAAGCGAATCACCTCAAGAATAGCTAAAAATAATCAACTCTCCATAAAGAATAGTCTCTGACAAAGAAGAGCTCCAGCAGCAGGACCACCGGATGGGTAAAGGGAATGTAGAGCTGTGTCTAATAAGCTAGGAATGTTCATTATTATAGTTTTCTCACACAAGTATTCATTTCTGAAGGTGTCTTAGTTCAATGTCCAATCAGAACAGTTCACATGGTGGTGTTGTCAGTCATATGATGCATCTTCTTCCACATCCCACAGTCTGCACTCTTGTCATCCAGATTGATACAGTTTTCTAGGGTAATTGTTACACAAGGAAAAGTTCCCGTGAGAAGCCTCTTACCTAAGCTGAAAGATGCATTATAAGCTTATTGCCTAGACAAAGACTTGTTAGTTACCTGAAAGCATACATCAAGTTATTCAAAAGCAACATTTATAAAATCTATCTCGCTGTTTATTCTTTACAGTTTCAATAAGTCTGTAATATTCTAGTGAAATGATCTGACATGGGGTGAGGGACTAAATAACGTAATATTAGAATCAGCACATTTAGAAAAGATTACATCAATGCTAGGCAGTTGTAGAGAATGCTTTACTATGAGCAAAGGTCGAAAAGAAAGCTTTGGGTTTAGTTACTGCACAAGCCAAAGTATAGTTACATGGTGCAAAAGTTTGAAAAAACGCTCATTCATAAAGACATCTTTCACGTCCATCTTAGTTATAATGCAATATATTTTGTTTACTTATTAATATTCTAGCAAAGTGCATTTTCTTTTTTATTTGTGCGTTATTTTCTAAAGCGGGCATTTCAATAGTATTTAAACATGTTCAAAAATGAAATTTTAACATAGTAAGTCGATTTTCTAAATGTATGGTCATTTTTTCCAAACTCCCTTCCTTTTGATGATGTATATCATTATAAGTATTTGGTTGCACTTTCAAAGCTGAATCTAAAATGCAGTTTTGTCTTCCAGTGTATCTCGTCTCTTCCTTTTTATCCCTATTGAATGTTGTAATGTCTTCATGTAGTCATCGTTCATTATTCCCACGAAACCCATGTCTTTTTTAAAAACATTTCTGTTGATAAGCATCATGTCATTTGAATAGAAAATATCTACTGGTCAAAGACATATAGGAATATTAGGCATAATCCAATAATTAGTTTAGGCATTAGAATAGCTTTTATTATTCCCTTCCCAGCTGTTGAAAACCAGCTGCCAATTGTATTTAAACCCTTCCCGAAATTTTCACACAAACTTGGTGTTTCTAATTCTTGTAATACAGGTCTCAAATTTGATATTTTTCAAGCAAATTCCTCTATTTTCCCACTCATTTCTGAAATATATGAGCAACAGTGAGTTATCTTTAGCATGTGACAGACCTCCCCATTTTCAGCCCGAAGGATGTCTAGTGCAAGACAGTCTTGCAAAATTAGCTCTGTCTTAATTAATAATAAAGCTCATGATGTACTAGTTGCCATTTTATCCACCACTGCGGCTAGTTTGCTGATCTTCTCATCATTTAACATTATTCCCACTGGTGGTACCACTGCTCCAAATATATCTTCAGTTAAGGAAGCTCCGCCTCCTGCATTTCGCTTATGTCTGTGTTGTGGTGTCCGAGTTAATGCTTCTATGCTGTTAACATGATACATCTTTGGAATTAGTGTACCTAGATAACAAGTTCCTTTCCAGTCAGCAGGTAACAAAAAGTAAGCATTTTGTCCATAAATATAATATACCCTAGAAATGACATTCTCAATTCCCTGTAAAATTTGCCAAGTTCCCCCTAATAATTCAAAAGTGTGATCACAACTACTAATTCCTACGTGTCTGGTTAATTTTTTGTGTTAGACTTTTTTGAAAGCAAACCTTCCCTCTAACTCGACTGTCCAATATAGGTTTTGGATATATCAATTTCTTCCTAAATTAATTTTCCTCTTTTTTCCGCACATTGTCTAACACATCTCCCCCTTATGATCAGCAGTGTTTGTTATGTTCATGTACCTTCTTCTAGGGTCATAATGTAGGCCTTCTCTTCAGGATGCATTAGACATGCCAAATATCTCTTGTAAGCTTCTACAGTCCTTATAGGCAAAGGTGTGTGTAAATTCCTATTTTTCATAAGAGGCACTTGTGATAGCACTAAATTGTAATTGGAGAAAAATATTCAAAACGTTCTCACCTCTGCACTAATGAAAGCAAAATGCTACATACCCAACCCACTTAGGGCGAAAAGTGCAGCATGGATGGATCGAGGGAGTTAACCCAGATCTCTTGACTGGAGTTGAACTCCACTAAGTGGGATGGGTATGCCCAGACTTGGGCCCTTTGCTCGCGGTGTCACTGGATTCAAGCTAGCCTGGCTGATGAGGGGTGTTACCCTGAAAACGGTCCCAGGATGCTTGTTTCCAGTCTAGGGAGGACCCAGCTTGGCAATTCGGCCTGGACTGTTCCCATGAGGAACAAGGACAAGACTGATTTGCATATGGCTGGGTCCAAACTGGGATGGCGCAGTGGGCAAAAGAATGATGGATTTAATCCAGATCTCTTGACTGGGGGTGAATGTTGGATTCATTCAGCATTCCGTCCATCATTTGTTGCTGCAGCACTTTTCACCCTAAGCTCAATAGGTATGCCCAGACGTGGGTCCCTTGCTTCCTGTGCCATTGGATTCAAGCTAGCCTGGCTGATGAGGGGTGTTACCCCAAAACTTGTCCCAGGATGTTTGATTCCGGTCCAGGGAGGACCCGGCTTGGTAGTTCGGCCTGAACTGTTCCCATGGGGAACAGGGTCAAGATTGATTTGCTTATGGCTGGGTCTGAATTGGGGTGGGGAACTGAGCTGAAGAACAATGATAGATTCAACCCAGATCTGTGACTGGGGTTGAGTATCTGAAAAGTTTCAGTGCTCCGTCCATCATCTCCTTGTGTTTGCTTTATTTGCCCTAGGTTGGCAAGGTATGCCCAGACGTGGGTCTCTTTCTCACTTTGCTACTGGATTCAAGCTAGCCTGGCTGATGATGGGTGTTACCCTGTAACCGGTCCCAGGATGCTTGTTTCTGGTCCATGGAGGACCCGACTTGGAAGTTCGGGCCGGACTGTTCCAATGAGGAGCAGGGTCAAGACTTTTTTGCATATGGCTGGATCCAAAATTGGGAGGCGTAGTGAGCAAAGAACAATTGATTTAACCCAGATCTCTTGACTGGGGGTGAATGTTTGATTCATTCAGCATTCCATCCCTCAATTGTTGTTGCAGCACATTCATCACTGCGTAGGCATGAACCATCATCAAATAGGACATAGTCGGGCTCAATCAGGGGTTCATCCTTAAAGTCTGGTAGTGGTTTTGTGCATAGATCAGTGACACTTAAGCAATTATGATCAAAATCATCATCCTTGTCTTCTTGTCCATTCACAGGCAAAAGAGTAGAAACATTTAACACATTACAAGGCCTGATTGTGACATTATCTGGTGCAAGCAAACTCTGCTAATATTTTCTAAGTATAATATGCATCAACTATTGTGTTTTTGTTCTGGTAAGCAATAGCTCAACAAAATGAGGTACCATCATGATTAAAGGATGTCCCAACAATATATTTTTACTCTTTTCCAGACTTGCAGCCACTGCCTTCAAGCAGCTGGGGGAGTTCAATCAATCAATCAATCAATCAAAGCATTTATATAGCGCACTACTCATCCGGAGGGTCTCAAGGCGCTGGGGGGAGGGGGTCCGCTACTGCTCGAACAGCCAGGTCTTGAGCTGCTTCCTGAAGGCGAGGTGGTCCGGGGTCAGGTGGAGGTGGGTCAGAAGGGAGTTCCAGGTCTTGGCGGCCAGGTAGGAGAAGGACCTTCCTCCTGTGGTGGCTCTTCGGATGCGGGGGACGGCGGCGAGGGCGTGGCTGGTCGATCGAAGCTGGCGTTTGGGAGCGTAGAAGTTGAGGCGGCTGTTGAGGTATCCTGGGCCTTGGTTGTGTAGGGCTTTGTGTGCGTGGGTGAGGAGCCGGAAGGTGATTCTCTTGTTGACCGGGAGCCAGTGTAGGTCTCTCAGGTGTCCGGAGATGTGGCTGCGGCGGGGGATGTCCAGGATGAGTCGCGCTGAGGTGTTCTGGATCAGTTGGAGTCTCTTCTGGAGTTTGGCGGTGGTTCCGGCGTAGAGGGAGTTGCCGTAGTCCAGACAACTGGTGACGAGGGCCTGGGTGACCGTCTTCCTGGTCTCGGTGGGGATCCATCGGAAGATCTTACGTAGCATGCGCAGGATGTTGAAGCACGACGAGGAGACGGCGTTGACTTGTCTGGTCATGGAGAGGGAGGAGTCCAGGATGAAGCCCAGGTTGCGTGCGTGGTCTGTGGGTTTGGGTGCGCTGCCCAGGGCGGGGGGCCACCAGGAGTCGTCCCAGGCGGAGGGTGATGATCCCAGGATGAGGACTTCCGTCTTGTCCGAGTTCAGTTTCAGGCGGCTGTTCGACATCCATTTGGCTACTTCTGTCATCCCTTCGTGCAGGTTGGCTCTGGCGGTGGCGGGGTCGTTGGTGAGGGAGAGGATCAGCTGGGTGTCGTCGGCGTAGGAGATGATGTTGAGGTTGTGCTGGCGTGCGATGGCTGCGAGGGGGCTCATGTAGACGTTGAAGAGTGTTGGGCTGAGCGAGGAGCCTTGGGGGACGCCGCAGATGACTTCGGTGGCCTCTGATCTGAATGGGGGGAGGAGGACTCTCTGTGTCCTTCCGGCGAGGAAGGAGATGATCCACTCCAGTGCCTTCTCCTGGATTCCGATGTTGCTGAGGCGCTGTACTAGGGTACGGTGGCAGACAGTGTCGAAGGCCGCGGAGAGGTCCAGGAGGATGAGGGCCGCTGTTTCTCCGTTGTCGAGCATGGCTCGGATGTCATCGGTAGCTGCGATCAGGGCGGTCTCGGTGCTGTGGTTGGCCCGGAAGCCAGACTGCGAGAGGTCGAGGGAGCCGTTCGTCTCGAGGAAGGCGGCCAGTTGCTTGTTGACGGTCTTCTCAATGACTTTTGCCGGAAACGGGAGCAGCGAGATGGGGCGGTAGTTCTTGAGGTTGGTGGGGTCGACTGATGGTTTCTTGAGTAGAGCGCTGAGTTCGGCGTGCTTCCAGCTCTACGGGAAAGTGGCGGTGTCGAAGGAGGTGTTGATGGTGTCCCGCAGGTGGGGTGCGATGACCGCGTCGGCTTTGTTGAAGACGTGGTGGGGGCAGGGGTCGGTCGGAGATTCGGAGTGGATGGAGTTCATCGTGCAGATGGTGTCTTCGATGCTGATCTGGGTCCAGGCGCGGAGGGTGGTGGTGGGGGGCGGTGGGTCGGTCGTGGCGTGCGTCGGTTGAGTGCTGAAGCTGTTGTGTATGTCCGCGATCTTGTTGTGGAAGTAGGAGGCGAGGGAGTTGCAGAGGTCTTGCGATGGGGTGATGTCGTTGTTTCCGGCGTTGGGGTTGGAGAGCTCTTTCACGATGTTGAAGAGTTCCTTGCTGTTGTGTGCGTTGTTGTCCAGTCGTTCCTTGAATGCGGTTTTCTTGGTGGCGTGGATCAGTTGGTGGTGTTTTCGGGTGGCGAACTTGAGGGCAGTCATGTTGTCCGGTGTTGGGTCTCTGCGCCAGGTTTTCTCGAGTGCTCTGCAGTTCTTCTTGGAGCTCTTGAGTTCGTCGTTAAACCATGGGGCTTTCTTGCTGCCGGGTCTGCTCGGCGGGGTCTTCAGAGGGGCGAGGTTGTCTGCGCAGTCGCTGATCCATTTCGTGAGGTTGGTGGCCGCTTGGCTGGGGTTCGTTGTGCTGGTGGGAGGGTTTTTGCTCAGGGAAGTAGCGAGCTGGTCTGCAGTGATCTTGTTCCAGCTTCTGCGGGGGACCTGTTGCTGGTGATGGTGGCGCGTGGTCCTTCTGAAGCTGAAGTGGACGCAGCTGTGGTCCGTCCAGTGGAGTCCCGTGGCGTGGCTGAAGGCGATGTCCTTGCTGGAAGAGAAGACCGGGTCGAGTGTGTGTCCGGCGTAGTGGGTGGGGGTGGTCACCAGTTGCTTGAGTCCGAGGTTGGCGAGGTTGTCCAGCAGGGTGGCGGTGTTGCGGTCGTTGTTGTTCTCCAGGTGGAAGTTGAGGTCCCCGAGGAGGATGTAGTCGGCGGAGAGGAGGGCGTGCGGGCTGATGAAGTCGGCGATGTCTTCGCTGAATTGTGTGCGTGGTCCCGGGGGTCTGTAGATGAGGGTTGCTCTGAGGGTGGTCTTGGGGTTGACGTGGATCTGTAAGTGCAGGTGTTCGGCGGGTGCGAGGGTGTCGTCGGTGTTGGTCGTGATGCGGATGGTGTTCCTGTGGATGATGGCGATGCCTCCTCCTGTCTGGTTGATGCGGTCCCTCCGGATGATCTTGTAGCCGTCCGGGATGGCGATGGCGATGTCGGGCGCTGAGGAGGCGTTCATCCAGGTTTCCGTGAGGAAGGCGACGTCTGGGGCTGTGTTGTCGAGCAGGTTCCAGAGCTCGACGGCGTGTCTGTGGACGGAGCGGGTGTTGAGCAGGATGCACTTCAGGTGGGTGCGGCTGGAGTTCGGCTTGGTGGGTGCTGGTGTGGCGTGGGTCCGGTTGCAGGTGAACTTGCAGGAGTGGCAGCTGAAGGGTCCGTGGGTGCGTTTCGGTGTGGCTCGGTAGCAGCCCGGGGTTCGGCCGGTGTTGAGTGCGTTGAGTTCAGTGGCGTCGTAGGTCCGTCGGGTCGGCTTCCGTCGGTGGGGGCCGGGTCGGAGTTCTGACGCTACATGGTCAAGGTTACTTGAAAAGTAAGCCACAGGTCTTCGGGCTCCTCCATGAATCTGTTTTAACACTGATAGTGCACACCCATCTCTTTCACAGTAAAAAAAGTAAATTCCTTTGTATAGTCTGGCATTCCTAGAGCTGGGGTGGCACACAGTTTATCTTTCAGCTCTAGGAAGTCTATGGTGTACTCCTTATCCTAAGGAATTGGATCAGACAAATCTCAAAGTGTCAGCATCAGGAGAACCTTTGCAGTCAGAGAAAAATTTGGTATCTATTGTCAACAGTAGTCAACCATTCCCAAAAGCAATCTGAGCTCTCTGTGTTTGTGGTAGATTAATTTGCAAGATGGATTCCACTCTCCCTGGTGATACCTTTCTGACTCCTTTCATATAATCTGTCCCAGATAGTGAACTTCTTTTTGACAGTACTGCAGGTGACCTGGAGACACTTTGTGTCTGTTTTCTGCCAGGGGATTCAATAATGCAATGGTGTCATTCTTGCAAGCTTCTCGTGACTCTGAAGCTATCAATAAATCATCAATGGTATTTTACAAGCACAGAGTCACAGGGCATTTGCAAAGACTCATATTTTTTTAGGATCTGATCAAAAATAGAATGGCTGTCAGTATACCCTTGAAGGACACAACAACAAGTTATGGTCCTCTGTTGGAACACAAATGAAAATAAAAATCAACTAACTTCGTGCAGGAGTACTGAGAAAAAAAACTGACTGTAAACCATTCCGTAGTACATGAAATTTGGAAAAGCACAGTAGCAGGATTCGGCACAACAGAGCAACAAGGTACGACCATCTCATTAATTTTGCGCAAATCCTGTACAATTAAATATTTTGAGTTTGGTTTTAGAATTCCCCTTATTGGAATGAAACCGAAGGAGTAGGCTGCTTTTCTGTCTACAGTGCCTTCTATGCGCTCTACGTGCTGAGCAAGCTTTTAAATCATGTGGTAACCCATGGTTTAAATATTGTTTTAACAATTTGCCTGACTTTTAGTTTTTTGTTTGTGGGGTGGCAGCGAGTACCTCCTACCTTTCTTGAGGCTCCCTTGGCTCTTTGGTCCACCGCCAGGACCTTTCCTTTTGAGTAGGGAGCCAAGGGGGAGGTTCCACAAATCAGTGCTGACTCATTTCTGGGCCGGGCAGCACCTCTAGTCTTCTGACTCCCAGCCAATAAATGGCTGGAAGGGATCGGGAGCACAGTGGAATGAAACCGAAGGAGTAGGATGTTTTTCTGTCTGCAGTGCCTTCTACGCGCTCTAAGTGCTCAACAAGATTTTAAATATTTGTGGTAATGCTTGGTTTTAATATTGTTTTAACAATTTGCCTGACTTTTAGTTTTTTGTTTGTGTTGCAGCCAGTGCCTCCTACCTTGCTTGGGGCTCCTTGGCTCTCCGGTCTACTGCTGGAACTTTCCGTTTGAGTGGAGAGAGCCATGGGGGAGGTTCCACACATCAGGGCAGACTCACTTCCGGTCTGATCGCCATCTTTGCAGGGCAGTGCTCTAGTTTTTTGACTCCCAGCCAATAAATGGCAGGAAGGGACCGGGCACGCAGCGGAAGCGCCGCTGGCGTGGTGAACCTCGCACCTAAGGCAAGCCCGTCTGTGCCTGGACGGCACCAGGTGCCGGAACCCCTGTTCCTGTAACTAGGTTTTCTAGTAGTGAGCCCATAAAGCTAGGCCAAAATGGAGTGAAGAGCTATTGCCACCCCCAGGACTGGGGCCTCAGCACAGACAGGTATGAATGCCAATTATATAAGTCATTTTTTCAGATAACCACTAGTGACCAACAGAGGTTTGGACACTGAATGTATTTGAACCTTTGCAGAAATAATTTTGCATAGAACATAACATGTAGGGAAAATGGATATTCAGACAAAAAATTGAATCATGGGTAAAAGGTGGGAAGTAATTTATTTTTTATTAATTATTAATGAATTGCTAATTCATAATAATTAGTTAATTATGGTAATTTTGTAATTTTGTTAGGTGGTGGTTATGGGGTTTATAGGGGTAACGTTTTTTTAGTTAATTATTAATTAGTTGTTGATTAATATTAATTAATAGATAATTGTGTTTTATTACATTTTTAGGGGCTGTGGGTTTGGGATAAAGGGGTAAAAGGTGGGAAGTAAGTTTTTTTATTAACTAATAATTAGTTGTTAATTGATAATCATACATGGTAATGGTGTAATTTATTTTAGGTGCTGGTTGTGGGCTTAACAGGGGTAAAGGATGGGAAGTAACTTATTTTTAATTAATTAATAATTAGTTGATAATAATTACTTATGTCAATTGTATAATTACATTTTTTGGGTGTGGGTTTTGGGTGTATAGGGGTTAAAGGTGAGAAAGTAGTTTATTTCAATTAATAAACAGTTATACATTTTTATTAATTAATTGATAATTATGTTATTTGTTTCATTACCTTTTAGTGAGTGTGGGGTTTGGATTTATAGGGGTAAAGGATAAGGAGTAAATATATTTTTATTACTTTATAATTGGTTAAATACTATTAGTTATTTAATTGAACATTATTTTTAATTGTATCATTTTTTAAAGTTTAATTTTAGGTGAGGGTTGTGGGGACTATAGGAGGGTGGGCTTGGAAAAGAATTAATTTTAATGAGTTTTAATTTTTTATTAATTAGTAATATTTGTTTAATTGACAATTAATTATGTTAATTGTGCAAATAATTTTCTTTTTTCAGATGTGGGTTGTGAGTTTTGTGGTGTTTTAGGGTAGGAAGTAAATAAACTACATTTATGTAATAAATGTTTTTGTTAATTTCTAAATAACAATATGTATTTTTTATGATTTTGTTTATTTAGTATAATATTTTTAGGTATTTGTGATATGTATTTAACATTATAATATGTTTTTATTTTTTTAATGTTTAATATTAAATATATTTTTATTTTCAACATATATGTATTTTTATATACTTTGTTTTTAACCTCTTCGGTGCGCATGATGGCCCACGGCCGTCTTGCGTCACGGTGGGCGAGTGCAGAGGACGGCCCGGCCGTCCGAATCCCGCCCACTATGTAAATCGCCCACACAGGGCGAAAATGTGCGCAGCATCGAAGGGGTTAAAATATTTTTCTTTTGTTGATGATATTTTGGACTGGAGAGTAAATAGTAAATTGTACTCCTTCGCAAGCCAACACTTTCCCTACTGCTATACTGACTGGAGTGGGAATAGTAAATGTTATCCCTCCGCTATCCAACAGTTTCCCTACTGTTGCACTCTGGAGTGGGAATAGTAATTTTTGCCCTTCCGCTTGCCAACACTTCCCCTACTGTTGCACTCACTGGAGTGGGAATAGTAATTGTTACCCCTCTGCAATCCAACACTTTCTCTACTGTTGTACTGACTGGAGTGGGAATAGTACATTTTACCCCTCAGCTATCCAACACTTTCCCTACTGTTGCACTCACTGGAGTGGGAATAGTGGGAGAACACTTTCTCTACTCTTACACTCAGTGGAGTGCAAATAGTAAATTTTACCCCTTTGCTCTTTAACAGTTTCCCTGGTGTTGTATCTGCAGGAATGGGTGCAGTAAATATTACCTATGTGCAACCTATCACTTTTACT
Organism: Lissotriton helveticus; assembly: GCF_964261635.1. NCBI lineage: Eukaryota > Metazoa > Chordata > Amphibia > Caudata > Salamandridae > Lissotriton > Lissotriton helveticus. The sequence goes on from NC_136061.1 coordinate 1,176,751,867, forward strand.
ACTGTTGCATTTATTGGAGGTAGATTTCTGCCTTTTATTTTTATCCAGTCTTAATATTTATGTGTTGCGCTAAGAGGGAGTAGTACATTTTTTATATATTTACTTTAATAATTTGCATTGTTTTGTTGGAATTGTAGTGGGAATAGTATGTGTATTAAATGTTATCATTTATTTATTAATATTTGTAATTATTAATATTTGCAATTTGATACATAATGTTTACTACATTTAAAGATTTTTAAATAGTTTAATGTTTTAATGTAATTAGAATGTTTTTTAAAAATAGTTTTTATGTTATTGGTACATGTGTGTATATATATATATATATATATATGTATATATGCACCACAGCCGCGCTTCCAAACCTTGTGACAAAAGCACGGCAATCACGGACACAAATCGAGTTATAGTGCAGCAGTCGTGGATTTATTAATCAAAAAGATGGTCTCCGGCAAAAGAAACACTCGACGCGTTTCGGGATTTCTCCCTTGGTCACGAGTGTTTCTCTTGCTGGAGACCATCTTTTTGATTAATAAATCCACGACTGCGGCACTATAACTCGATTTGTGTCCGTGATTGGCGTGCTTTTGTCACAAGGTTTGGAAGCGCGGCTGTGGTGCATTTTCGTAGAGGCTGCCTGCCTCGTGACGGACCGCCTTCATTGAGAGGCTGGGAGAGGCGCTGCAAGCACTCGTGCTTGCGATTGGGATATATGTATATATATATATATATACATATATATATATATATATATATATATATATATATATGTATATATATATATATATGCATTTACTTGTTATATTTTTATATAATTTTTGAAATTATAAGATGCATTGAAATTATTAGTTTAATAACTGATTTTAAAGTAAATATATGTAAATATATATATATATATTAATTATTATAAATGTGTTGATTGTTATATTTGTTAAGATGTATATTCAATCTAATTTTGTTTTTAAATTACTGTTACTATTTAATATATTTATTTTATTTTATATATATATCCAAAACATGGTATTTTGTATAACTATATTAATGACATCGATATTTTTTCCGATATTTTTTACTTTTGTAAATATAAGATGTCGATATTTTTGACATCGATATTTATGACACGATATTTTGGTAAGGGGATATTTTAGGTGTTCGATATTCTGTCAGTGAACCGGGAAAATGTGCCTGCTTTAAACATGTAAGAATCTCTTTAGAATGCATTTAAACCCTGCTAAAAGAATTCTGAAGTAAATCACACGTAGGGAAAATGTGCTTGCTTTAATCGTGTAGGAAAAATAATGTGAAGGAAAAAAAATGTACAAGGCTATCATTTCTAAATGTGCTTCTGTAACTAGGCCTAAACCATTTTTATTTCGACTCTTGCACACAGCTAAATAGACTTTTATTTAGAATATTTTACCTAGCACCATCATTCTACTAAAGAATGTGCTGACTTCAAGATTAGGTTCTTTTGCTTCATCACACCATATTAGATCACCCTGCTTTAACAATGAGCTTTGCTGTGGATTCATGATGAATAGACTATTGGAATGAAGAATAATTTAGATATATTTTATGTATGCTTAACCAGGACATTGTCGATAGAATTTTTCATTGCATTTGTTTAGACCTTTGTATTCACAATAGGGCATTGAACGCAGCTAATAGCTTAGATAAGAAGGTGCTCTTGAGAACTTTCCTCCATGTTTCCATATTTGCAACATTGAATTTACTATGCACCAGCGTGAATGTTTACCGTGGAAATTGGGAGGAGAAGCAGCGAATGTCGACAACACCATCGGATGAGCGGTTTCCATTGGCTGAAAGCATCATACACCTACTAATTTTCATTAAATTATTATGCATTTTTGTACAATAATTGAGTGTTCCTAGTTAGGGAGTTAAGATATTATTATAGAGACCCCTTTTGACCGTACTTTGAGAGAGTCCATTCTTTAACCATCCTAAACCCCATTCCTTACTCCTTGTTTCTGAAAGCTACTTCTGACAGTGACTTTACCCTCCTTCAATCTGACTCTTCTGATCAATGCTACTGAAACAATCATTCCTCTACCACTGATTTATTTTAACTGTTGCTACTGCAGCTGTGGGGAACTTGGCTGAGTTTTCAGAACAACCCATTATGTGAAGTTCAAGACTTTTTCTATGCTCCGAAAATCTTGCTCTTTTCTAGAAGCAACCCTTCATGGGTTCTCCATTAGGGTAGGTTAGGCTCCTTTAGCTAGTTAGTGACAAAATTCCTTTATGGAACACCCTGTTTGATTTATGCTGTCTCTAGTCAACCTTTTTCTCTGTATTTCTGTTATTTGGACTAACTGGAATAAAGATGATAAAACCATACTAATTCTTTAAAAGATAAATAAAGGTTTTGGTAACCTCTTCAACTTATTGTCATTGACTGAAAATATAGAACCTGACTGTTGATGAGATTTATAACCTTTGCTTTTAATCGTTGCTCCATTTGCAACACGGTGGCAAAGGTCAGTCTGACCTGTCTAGCGCCACCAGAATTTTGAGGGTCTAAGCTGTAAATTGGAGTGTTTGGTTTAAAACCAGATTTTTGCCAATCGGTGGGTGCTAACCGCTCTGTGTTACAGTGCAGGAAAATATTGCTTCTTTCAGCCTTACCAGCAGATTTTGGCTGGCTTTTCGAAAGTGATCCTCTATAGGGCCTTCAACTTCTTCAACAGCCGTGTCTGGGCTGGAGTGGGCTTTGACTCCACATACGCCAACTTCAGACTGCTTTGCATTGACTTGGGGCACACGTGGTGCGCACAAGCCGTTTGCTGTACCGTTGCAAACTATCAGGGAGAGCAGTCTTGTTTCTTCAGGGCACGTATCCCCTACTCCTTGCAAACCGGGAGAATGCAAATAAACATGACACACACAGAGCCATGTAAGAGACCTCTTTATTCTTTCTCATACGGTCATACTCTGCACATATAATGGAGACCATTAGGATGGTGGGCGGATCGCCCCAGCCAGGCTGGCGGTAGTCACCGCCGGCCTGGCGGGGGCGATCCCCTGCCATCACCCCCGCCATATTAGTATGGCGGGGGTGACCGTGGCAGATGGAAAGACCGTCAGCCGCTTTTCCGCCCCGGTCGGCCTTGCGGCCGGTGCGGAAAAGGTTTAATATGGTGGCGGTGTCTATCAGACACCGCCAGCCATATTAGCATGGGCATTTTCAAATGCCTTTCCGTGGCGGCAATGCCGCCACGGAAAGGCATGCAGAGACACCCTGCGGGGGGCCTGTTGCGGGCCCCCAGGGACTCCGGGGGGTTGGGGGGTGCACATGGGGGGTACCTATGGTACCCCCCAGCATTGCAAAGTACAACGTGGCAGGCACCGCGCGGTACATGTCACGTTGTGCTTTGTAATGCACAACATGTATCTTTAGCATTGCGGCGGGCGGTGCATTCAGCACCGCCTGCTGCAATGCTAAAGATATAGGATGCGCCCGCCTCTGTGGCGGGTGCATCCTAATGCCCCCAACGGGACCCCCCCCCCCTTATGGCGGGCGGTGACTCCACGTGACAGGATGACGGGCGGACAAAGTCCGCCCGTCATCCTAATGGGCCCTATAATGTCATGATTCTAATAGCCACACCTTAACACTTCCCAATTAGATCACTTAACTTCCTTTTCAGAGTCCACCTAGAACCCCGAGAGTGTTAGAGCTCCTAACATCACAGACACTACACATGTCTATGTGCGACTTTTAGGAATAGGGACCAGCCATGCTTCTAAATTCCAGTTTTGCAATCAGGGGAGAAAATCATCTTCTATGTCATCTGTCAATAGATAATCCAGTTTATCCACAATACTTTATTTCCCCCTGCCCCAAGTGCCTAATTTGTAAAACAATGATTGCCGGTGTCCAAGCGCTGCTGACTGGAATACCAAGCCTGCATAGTCCTGAATCATCCTCAAGCCTCTTCAATCCACTACCAGACACTATCTGCCCCTTTATCCCATTCTTACAGTTTCCTGCTTTCTAACTTTTTGGCAATTGTTCAATTTTTCTCGTCTTCCGTCTTTCCCCTTTGTGTGTTTTCCCTTCTCTTGCTCACTGGAAATGTCAGATGAGTTAATATAAATGCCGTTCACAATAATGAGTGCCGGTGGCCCCCATTGGTGATCACCAGCTCAAATTAAGTACTGCCTGTCCCCCAAAACCCATCACTGCAGCCTCAAATAACACGTGCCCTGTTGTTAAGAACAGGACAGCAGTAACCACACTTTTTAAAGTCAGAAAGCTTCGGATCCAGGCCATTGCAGAGTCTTGGTGGTCTGACGACTGTTGCTGCAAGATATACTCCAACCAGTTTAAAACTCCTAAAACAAGACAGAGTAGATGAAAGAGGTGGGGTGCTACGGTGATTGTTCAGGGTAAGCTGCCAATAACAATCTAAGCACAGTTAATTTTAGTAACTTTTTTGTTGCAGCTTACTAAATATTTTGCATTGGGTCTTCACTACTACCTGTGTGTATTTGGAATGATGGGTATCTGTGTATTGAGCGAATTGTGTGGGATGAGTGTGGGTCTACTGTGCATGTTTGGCTGGTTCAATAGGTAATCTGGTTTGGCTTCCCTGTGTGTGGACTGCAGCACAAGATGGAGAACAGCTCTGTTGCCCCAGAATCCTGTACATTTACTTTCCTTCCCTTCCCCTGTGACTTACTGTTGAGGATTTAGTGTCTAAGATAAGAATGGTCCTGCTGTCTGCCCCTAATACGCATCTCCACCTGAACTGGCTGGATCACTCTCATAGCGGGCCACTGCTGTTCATGGCCTCCCGACGTGCTGATCATGCAGTACAATGCAAAACAGACAACTCATATCCTTACAACACTTGGAGGACTTAAAGGGGATAATCCAGGGCACAAGTCGTAAAAAAAGAAGTGGGGGGACGCTGTCACCGGAAGTGACGTCACGAAAAGTGCCGAGCTCCTCGTCCCAGAGAGGCTAAAGAATGAAGTCCAGCTATTTGGCAGGGGGGTACGGCATCCCCCCGGTAAAATAAGTGGGGGGACGCCGTCCACCCGCGTGGTACCCCGACACGAGCCCTGGGATAATCTATTGCCCCACACTTACAATGCCAGCTGCTGCCAATCGAACCTGGTAGGGTGGCGCAGGGGGAGGCATGCTGGGGGGTAGGGGTTGGGAAATAAAAAAAAGAAAAATCACATACCTGCCGTTCTGCTCCGTTCCCGCTGTGGCCTTGTTGCTCCTGCCACTCTCCTCCTCCAGGAGTGAATGCAGATGCTGCTCTCATAGTATAAGAGCAGCTCCAGGATTGGTCTGAGCAGCCTTGTTTGCTGTTCAGACAGTGCATTGGAGCCTGTAGCATTTCTCCAACACAACACAGCTGGGTTGGAGAAACATAAGTGTGCATGTCTGTTCAGCTGGCCTAGGACGGCCGGCCAGACATGCGCACCTGTATGTGCCCACCACTCCTGCCTGTCATGGCCCCCCCCACTCTGGCGTAAGCAGCGCAGAGATAAATAAAACGATAATAACAATGTTTTGTTATCGTTTTCTTTATCATCTGCTGGCAGTGGATTAACTCTCATTACGTCATTACGGAGCAGTCGCCACTGCACAATTGTACATTGAACAATTTTGTATTTGCTGCTAGAGGCTAAGGGAAGGAAAGGACCTCCAGGCATTAAACATGGCTCCCACAGCCCTACTTCCAGTCTGTTCCTGCTGCTGCTTTAATAACCCCTGAGACCAGTGGTAACAAGTTTTGGACCACGGGCGACAAGGGGCAAACTAGGCTTAACAGATGCCCCTGACTCTACTGCCTCAGTCATCTCACTAAAAGCAGTAACAGGACCCCAGACTGGCACATTCCATAAAACCTCTGAAGTGTACAATTAGTGTGGCTTCCCTCTCCAGAAGATCTTCTATTTTTTTAAAGGGAGGGTGGCCAAGGGGAGATAGGTGTTTCAAGGTACCTAAATAAAAATGTACAACAACCCTATCTGTATTTCTGTTACTATTGGGAAAATATTTAATGTTCCCAGAGCCCACCATACCTTGAACCATATTTTAAACCTCTCCAGCTGCATGTCAGAGGCCCAGTTACAAGCGGACATGGGGGTGGGGAGCAGTCGGAGAAGGGGTAATTATCTCTCACAGTAAATACTAGTATCCGGTTTAGTGAATACCTATATTCCAAGTTTTTCACTTGAAAATAAGGCATGACGTGCAAAATCGGTGCTTAAGGCATCACATTTTCGCACCCTGTGTCCCATATTCGTTTTGGCAGACTTGTGAAAATCTGTCACGGGAAAACAGCAGGGTGCGATAATTGTAGCACGGCTCGGAATTTCGATCTGATTCGAATTTAACCCTCCGCATGTAATCAGGGGCATAACGATCTGAATTTCAGGCCATCAGTATACTTCTAAAATCCTGTCTACCAAGAATTGGGATTTATGTTCCTATTGCTGGAGAGAGGAGTGGATAAATAGGGAGCAGGTTTCATGCTTGCACACACCTGACTCATAAATCATGGAACAAAACTCCATCATAGAGCCACGTGCAACCAGACTTGTCCTTTCCCCAATAAGATCTGTCCAGTCCAACCACTTCGAAAATGAAGGACTAGAATACCACCTGAATAATCCTCAGTGACTATTATTAATTCAAGCATTTCATCCATTATTTTTTTGTTGTTATAATTGGGGGGGGGGGGGGGGTTATATAGCGCAAACTTGACTTGAAGGCATCGGAGCGCTTTACATGAGCACCAGTTGCTGTTAAAGACGGATACATTCATTTTGTTAGGCACGGGGAGATTAAGTGATTTACCAGAATCACAGGATGTTGATAACCCCATTCCCCAGCTCTGAGGTCGCCCGCTCTAGCCGTTTAGCCAGATCCTTTGCCCTGCGGGTTCTTAGTGCTCCCACGTTTCACATGATCCTTGTCCTATTGGATTTAAGCTCATGGAACTCAAACAGGCTAAAACCACCCTGGAGTTTATATTTTTCCCTTCTGAAGGTACCTGGTCTGATGCTTGGTACTGGACTGCTCTTACTGGAGCAGGAGCACGTTTGATTTGCATATGGTTTGTCTCTCATCTCCAGTTATAGAGTGAGAAAAAAGAAGCGACTAGCATATGGACGCTAAAGTAACTCAGATTATTTAATGTGAGAAAGTGCAGCTTTATACGTTATAATTTAGGCTAACCGTAAGCTAACCCGTGTGATAATGTAAGGCTATATAGGTATAAAGAAGCTACACTTTATGTAACTGAAGTATAATCATTAGCTTATAGTATACTCCCCTTTATCCCAATGTGCTTTCTTATAGTTGGTTTTGATTTGAATAGGCCTCAAATGCTCAAGCCTTTCACTGTTAAACTTAATGTTGATTAAGAAATGTGTTTTAACGTTTTCCGTACTCATTCAGGAGCAAGAAAATCAGCTTACTTAGAAGAGAAGCTCATTGTTTGCTTTTAGAGAAAGTTAGAGGAGGTGGCAGTAGTTGACAGATGTGATTTACACTGTGTGTGGGGATTAGAAGGTGCCTCCTGTACCATGCCTTCTGGACTGAGGATACGTCCAAGGTCGGACAGCTGTGTGCAATTTTGTTTCATGATGGGAACAAGGAAGTCTACCTTTTCCAAGAAGATTGCGCAACTCATTGCTCCCTTCCCTGTGGATTTTGTGGGAAGAATTGCTTGATGAGATGAAATGTATTGAATTGTGTGTCTTAGAATAGTTGTTAGGAGATCATCTGCTGATGACTTTACTGAGGTAAAACCTTTCCCCAACTATGGGGTCGATTAGGATCGCGGATTTCCCGCAATCTCCGGTCGGCGGAAGCCACCACCGGCCCGGAGGATGCGGGAAATCCATTGCGGACCCACCAAAGACCCACCCCCAAATTAGGATGGCTGGTGGGTCTTGGTTTTAGTCCGCCGCTTTTCCGCCGCGGTCGGATTACAACTGCGGCGGAAAAGCTCTAACATGTCTGGCGGTGTCTATCAGACACCGCCAGGCATATTAGGATGTCTGGAGTACTATGCCTTTACACTGCGGCATTTCCGCCGTGCAAAGGCACACAGACTTTTCTTTGGGGGCCCGTTGCGGGCCCCCAGGGGTGAAGGGGGTGCACATGGGGGGTACCTATGGTACCCCCCTGCCTTTGCGTGCACGAAGCGGCAGCCATGCGGTGCCTGCAGCTTCGTGCACGCAAAGGAAAACATGTTTTTTTAACATTGCGGCGTGTGCTGCTTCAAGCAGCACCCGCCGCAATGTTGAAAATACAGGATGTGACCGCCAGGGTGGCGGTCACATCCTAATTGGCACGGAGGGACCGCCGCTGCCCCTGCGGACGGTCCCTCCTCCTCTGGGGTGGCAGACGGACGAGGGTCCGTCCGCCATCCTAATGTGCCCCTATGTTTTTTTGATAATCAAATTTTATTGAAATTTTTAAAACACAAAAATTCATTGGCAGCATATTACATAATAACGTTAAAAAACCTTTCCCCCCCTTTGGCGGCAACACTGGCACAGTAAGACCCCCTTGAGTGGGTACATTAACAACTAAAAAACATATAGCATATTGAGGCAGAGTCTCTCAAGAGGGCAGCAGGCCGAACCATTTGCCCCACACCTTGGTAAACATTTCGGGACAACCCCGGGCTTCAAAAACGGATTCTTCCTGGACTTCCCCAACTATGTTACCTTTATTCTTAGTTCTTGAGTTCGACTCTCGAACGCCTATGCCTTTCTTTGCCCTGAACCTTGATTTAGTTCACTTTAGACTGACACCTTCTACCTAAGATTTTTCCCTGCCGTCCTAAAATGCTTTATTTAGTTTAGGGAAGTTCTTAATGGAACTGATACTTTCGCTGCTTTGCATCTTGTGCTCCTTAAATAATTCATGCTACAAATTTCCTGATCATATGCAGTTGGACTGATTAACTTTATTGAATTGTAAAGTTATTCTGACATATAATTTAGTGGATGAATAAAGTCTGGAACTTTGACTAATCTATTAATAAACCTTCATGGTATGGTACGCACCTGTCTGTGATTTTTGTTGAACCAGATGAGTTTTATTGTAATTTGACTTTGTTGTACCAATGTTAGCCCCCATAATACACATTTAGCTGATATTAAAAAGTCCATAGGACCAGGGCCTAAATCTGTTTGAGGATTACACTAGAGGCCATAGATATAGAGTATTGCGCGGTATCAATACATTGCACCCATTAATTGTTTTGTTTTTCTAATTAAAGTTATAGTTACAATTTCCATATTCAAATGTGCTATTTTTCTGACCTTAGAAGAGGGAAAGATTAAGTTAAACAAAAGGGATTAATACCTGTGACCTGTAAATCTCACATAGATTGCTGCAATAACCTAAACACATGTGGTAGTGATGCACTGCAAATTTCTATACCTCCTAGCTCTGGTGTAGCTGTCAAACAGATTGCGCCACTGGCCGTATGGATCATTGGTTATTAGCTGAAAGTGTATTCTGAGAGTTAACACCAAAACATACATTTCAAATTACAGTGAAACCAATTTGACACCACAAGAACGACAGAGGATAGTTTCTCACCATAAACGTTTATTAGCGAATTAGTCAAAGTTACAGATTTTAGTCATTTAGTTAATCAGTGAATCAAGCAGGCATATAATTCAGAATTGTTAATCGGTCCTTATTGATACATCAGGTAAAGGAGAACGCAATTAATAATAACATGTAAAATGCAAAATATGGTATATTTTGGTTACATGAAGGGGCTCCCCTAGTCTAAATTATACAAAAGTAGCAAAAAGGAGAAACCCTAAGCAACAGCTATTATCTTGAAATTAACCAAGATAAGATTCAGGGTAAAGGTAGAAATATTCAGGAGTCTAACTCAGAATTTAGAAAGATGGGGTCTCCAATAGCAGAGTTAGGGAAAGTAATTTCTTCAGCACAGTCAGGATAGGATCTGCTCTCACTAAATAAAGATCATGTGCTCAGCTCATTGCAATATCACCCCTTCATTGTAAACTGTTTGAAAATAACACATGGTAGAAAATGCTTGGATGAATTTTAATGTTTCCCCCCCACTTTCTCAGCAGGTATTTAAATGAGTGCTTGCAGGAGGAAGAAATATACATCTTTCTATAGCAAATTATCATTGTATTTCATAGAAGCAATCCTTAGAAGGAAGGTGTTATTGTTACTACACTGAATGATACTAACTGGGAAACATCCTTTACAACGAAACTTTTACAACGCAGTGCTTTTACAACGCAGGTTTTACAACGAAAACCATTACAACGCATTGCGCTGGGGGACGCTCTAGGATAGGGAATAGATTTAATTTACTATCCAACACCTTCCCTAGTGTCCACCGGGACTGGAGTTGGAATAGTAAATTAAACTATTCACTATCCAGCACCCCAAAGCGCTATGCGTTGTAAAGGTTTGCGTTGTAACAGCATGCGTGGTAAAAGCATGCGTTGTAACGTCATACATCCATACTAACTAAATCGACCTCAAAATGATGAAAAACTTAGTTGTTCCTTCATTCAGCTTCTCCGGAAATGCCTCTAGTAAGGGATACCTATGAACAATTTTCAGTTGGTAAAGAAAACATAGCAGGGCTTGCTAGATTCTTCGGTAGAAACATCTTTGCTCTCTTCCAAGACTCAGGATTTTGGATCGCGGAGGAGTTTGGTTGCCTAATTTCACAATTATAACTTGTGCTGTGTGTCAAGAGTCATGAGAATGGGGTGGCGGCCGGGACAGATCCGGGGTGGTGAGGGTGTGGGACAGGAACCAGGAAGCACACCCAGGCTTCCATGACCAATCACTATGCTGCATTGGTAAGCACCCAGGCTCCCCTGACCAATCACAATGCTGCAAGGGGACTGGGGCCCTGGTATTCTCCATGTTGGCTGAAATGCAGCCTACCTGGAGAACATGCAAAGTGGGCATGAATGTTTGGCTGCCCCAGAGGGCCGGCCGAACATTCATGCGCACTTGGAGCACTTCGAGTGGGCAACCATACCTCCCCCTGCCCCTCTGTCATTGAAGCAGCCCCACCCCGCCCCCAAACTAACGGTAGTAGGAAAACATAAATTGACAATAACCGTGAGTTATTATCATTTTTTGTTATCTTTCTTCAACTGCTTCAAAGCATTGGGGCACGCTCCTCCGCCTTAGCGGAGGAGCCGCATTTTATTAAGAACGACCAGTAAGTGGAATTGTGTTTGTCTCGGTAGTAGCACAAGAAGGACCTAGTGTTAAGATTTCAGTGTGTCAACTAAGGCCCGATAGCTTGATGGTATGTATTATTCGCGTAATATTCCTCTGATCATTGTTACCTGCGTATTTTTGAGGAAGTAAAGACATTAATAAAAGTAGTGCAACTTTGACATGTAGAGTATTGGCTGCATTATGGGACGGAGGTAATTAATGGTCATTTCACATCTGATTCATAGTTCACTTGTGGTATATTCAGCTTTAGATATGCCCCAGTTGTTCGGCTCTAGAAGTGCTTTCCAGGGTTGCTCACTGCTGAAAGATGCATTAACTTTACCTCTCCCTTTAAAGAGTCTGGTGATGTAGTGGGAAAACTAATGCGGTGTAGGCGTGCAGTGGTTTAAGGTTCTGTAAATTCTGTCTTGTCCTGTGAGGTTATGGTTCCGTCACGATTTTGGTGATGTTGTACCGTATCTACTAAGTACGGCTAATATGGAATGAATTCGTCATGTTAACTAGCGAGTTCATTACGTATTCAGAGACTTTGTCCCGAATATGGGTTCCATTTTGTCCGTGCCTCCATTTTGTGTTGCCATCACGTAGGCCTTTGGAGGTAACCAAACAAACAAAGTTGCATGGGCTTCGTTGTTCATGCACTCATTAACTAAGCCTTTTCTTGACTCTAAGGTGCATTGTAAGGAACTGACCCCTTTATCTGAAACTGGCCTCGCTAAGCCAATTTCCTTGGTTGATTGTTATCTGAGATTGCCAGTCAAAGTTCAGGACATCGTTAACTTTTAGCTTCTCTACACATGCCTTATCTTGCTCGTTATCTGTCATTGTTTCCTTTCTATGTTTCTTCATTACATGCATTGTGCTTTCAATTATGGGTTTGTCCGGCTTGTGGAGATTGGATTTGGGACATTCTTAATAATTTACTTTGGGTTGGGTTATTGCAAACTGAGGTTTCTGTCATGTGATACTTTGTTTGAAAATGTTTTTCTATTGGCTAATATTTGGCAGATCTTGCATGTCCATGTTAGGCATTTTGCATGTTTGCAAAAGCTAGGACTGCCCCTTACTTTTATGCTGAGTTTGTAACCCTAAGCATATATAAGGCCTCTGTTTTCTGTACTCCTCAGACTGCCTCCTTCAGTTGCTAAGGCTTCTGTGTGACGTAGTCTCACTCATTTGAGTTTAATAAAAATGTTCTCTTTATATTCCAGCTTCTGTGTCAGATTCTTCTTTTGTATTAGTGAGACCCCTGAGAATGAAGATTTGAGTTTCCTCAAATTGCGCGGCCAACGCGGGCTTCATCAGAGAAGTGACTTTCTAAGGGAGTGATCTTGTCAGGAGACTGAAATCTACTGAGGAGGACAGGACGGGACTCTACTACTCTGTGCACGGAGATTCTGGGGATTCTTTGTCTTTGCAGCCCAGTATATTTCTGATCTTCCTGATTTTGATCCTCCATATGATGTCACTCCTGACTGAGAACCTTTTTTTGGCGTGAGTATTCTAAAAGAAAAAAGACCATTAGGTCATGTAGAATTTGACAGTTAGAATTTGGACAACCTTTTGTTGGTAAGAGTAAGGTAGTTTAGTAACGCTTACTACAGCTTGGGAATTTTGGAATTTGTGTTGGCCAACTTTGGATTTGTATAGGTTTGGATATGCAAATTGCAATTTGTGTAGGCAGGTAATGAGGAGATTTTTCTCTATCTGATTTTGTTGAACGGTGCACGTACGAAGAGTACCTTAAGCACTACTTTGATTATAATATTTGCATAATTCTGCAAATATTTTTGGCATGCCTGTTTTCAAGCTTGCATCGAAGAACGTGTTGCTTTTTTGAAAGGTACCATAGTGTGATGTGAAGTAAATTTGCCGGCTCCCCTAGAGGGAATATCTAAATAGGTTTAGATTTAAAAACATATTTCTTCCTTGGTGATTTTGTATCCCCAGGGAATTAAAATATGACATAATACAAAGCAAGGATCCTTTGTTCTGCGCAATTTTATAAATGAAGATATGCAGAGTGATTTTTTTGGTGTTCTGCCAGCCAAAGCTAGTGAATTGAGTGTGTTTTGGCTTCTTGGATATGTAGCAGTCTGTTTTTGCAGTCTTTTGGAACATTATTGAGAAGCGTTTCTTGTAAATAGGACTTACAACTAGTATTTACAAATGGTTTGGTTTAAGTACAGTCTGTGGGCTGTCCTTTGTTTCAGTCCTAAGTGTTGATCTGTGGGTTAAATGTGTGTTTAAATGTCTATCTGGTTTTCCCATTAGTGCAACTTCTGTAAGTACATAGCGATGGCGCTATTTATGAAATGAATGGCTAAAGCGCGCTGTATTGTGTGTCCTGAGTGTTTGACCCCTTTCTGTTTATGTCCTAGTGCTCAAGGCAGAAACAATATTGTCAAGAAATCTGCGGCATCACAAGTTGCACCAAAATTACAACATACCTCCCCTCTTGCAATGAATTTGGGGTAGGGGATGCCTCAGTCTGCTGCCACTATTAAAATAGCCCAACTCTGATAGACTTAACAAACATTTACAAAGCCCACATTCACCTAGTGTAACATAGAAAAAAGGTGAGAAAGCGAGATGGCACCTCACGGGCGCAACACCAATGGGACCCCTGGCTGGTACTCACCAGGATGGCCCTGTTATCATCATTGGTACCATCAAGCTATAACGGAAACGTGTCCTAAACCCAAAGAAAAGATCGTGCGTGATGCAGTGAACAAAAATTATATGTGACTCAACGTACAACATTTAACACATAACACATATTCTATTCTGCAACTAGGACTAGTTCCTTTAATTTTGTTCCTATTTGTTGCATACAAAACATATATAGAATTAAAAAAGGAGGTTGTGAATACTACCAATCGATTCACAACCTACTCACAGCCGACATGTTTCATTGCCTTGGTTTGTATCAGACAATTTCCTCAGGGCATATACCTTTCAATGCCACTGCAAAGGACACTGGGCTTTGCGCACTGTAGCAAGACATAAACAATAAACAGAGTCGAGGTTATCCCACTTTGATGCCTTAGTCAAGTCAAAAGTGCTTATATGCGTCGCATACACCATCATGCTGCAAAGTGTTAATATTTACCCTTCAATAATCCTAGCCTCTCATACCAGCCGAGAGGAATTTGAACAGGATCACAGCTCCCAATGGTAAGCTTTGTTAAGTCTCCCTCCGTTCTTCTTACTGCATTAACAATCAACCAGGAAATATTAAAAACATTGTCTTATGTTTTTATGTACCTGTGATTTTCGTCATTTATGCTCGTAGGCTCCTTCCTATCCCATTTAGAAAGTTACCGGTAGTGAGGAGAAGTCCGGCGCTCAATCAGCCCTGGAACACCGAGGGTCTTCCCTGCCGGTACCTATAGCGTGTGACCCGCCGTTTTGCACAGCATCTGATTGGCTGCGTACGTCTCGCGTACATGGCCGCCATCTTGGATTGGTCTTAAACACATTGTAAACAGAGATTCGTATGTGTAGAGCGACAAATCCTTGCGGGATCTCGCTATCATAACATATTGAATGACATGATAAGATGACAGCAGAATAGCTGATTTATAGGTTAGGGTGTTACACAATTAATGATGTCTCACGGAGGTGTGGACATCAATACAATAAACAAGGTCGCAATTGATATGCACTTTTTAGATACAAGTGTTGGGCTGAGATTGTCATTTACAATAAAGTTATGATAGCGAGATCCCGCGAGGATTTGTCGCTCTACACATACGAATCTCTGTTTACAATGTGTTTAAGATCAATCCAAGATGGCGGTCATGTACGCGAGACGTACGCAGCCAATCAGATGCTGTGCAAAACGGCGCGTCACACGCTATAGGTACCGGCAGGGAAGAGCCTAGGTGTTCCAGGGCTGATTGAGCGCCGGACTTCTCCTCACGACCGGTAACTTTCTAAATGGGATAGGAAGGAGCCTACGAGCATAAATGACGAAATCCACAGGTATAAGACGATGTTTTTAATATTTCCTGGTTGATTGTTAATGCAGTAACAAGAACGGAGGGAGACTTAACAAAGCTTACCATTGAGAGCTGTGATCCTGTTCAAATCCCTCTCGGCTGGTATGAGAGGCTAGGATTATTGAAGGGTAAATAATAACACTTTGCAGCATGATGGTGTATGCGACGCATATAAGCACTTTTGACTTGACTAAGGCATCAAAGTGGGATAACCTCGACTCTGTTTATTGTTTATGTCTTGCTACAGTGCGCAAAGCCCAGTGTCCTTTGCAGTGGCATTGAAAGGTATATGCCCTGAGGAAATTGCCTGATACAAACCAAGGCAATGAAACATGTCGGCAGTGAGTAGGTTGTGAATCGATTGGTAGTATTCACAACCTCCTTTTTTAATTCTATATATGTTTTGTATGCAACAAATAGGAACAAAATAAAGGAACTAGTCCTAGTTGCAGAATAGAATATGTATTATGTGTTAAATGTTGTACGTTGAGTCACATATAATTTTTGTTCACTGCATCACGCACGATCTTTTCTTTGGGTTTAGGACACGTTTCCGTTATAGCTTGATGGTACCAATGATGATAACAGGGCCATGCTGGTGAGTACCAGCCAGGGGTCCCATTGGTGTTGCGCCCGTGAGGTGCCATCTCGCTTTCTCACCTTTTTTCTATGTCACACTAGGTGAATGTGGGCTTTGTAAATGTTTGTTAAGTCTATCAGAGTTGGGCTATTTTAATAGTGGCAGCAGACTGAGGCATCCCCTACCCCCCCAAATTCATTGCAAGAGGGGAGGTATGTTGTAATTTTGGTGCAACTTGTGATGCCGCAGATTTCTTGACAATATTGTTTCTGCCTTGAGCACTAGGATATCATTATTGTGGTGACTTAATGAGTGGAGGGCGTCCTAGTTCTTGTGTTTCCCTCTGTGCTCCTTCTTTTAGCCCTTTCTGTTTATGTCTGAAATGAGCTCAAATGTGTGTTTGTGTTTCTTTTTGATGTTTTCAGTCTATTAAGCAAAATGTCTAAATGCTTAAAAAAAAATAAGATTAAAATTCACATTCACTAGGAATAAAAAGGCTCCCAAAAACGAATGGTATGTTTTGTAGAAAAACAAACTTATAGCATTTTTACTTACATACATTGTATTAGAAATTACTAGGCAAACACTTCAGCTGAAGTAAGTTTTTGCTGAACTCAAACGCATACTATAGAACACGCATTGATATGTCTTCGTTTGAAAAAGACTGTCATCTGCTCATGTTACAACTCTGGGAGACAAGCTAAATAAACAGGAGTATTTACTCAGCCAGGACTTTGCCCTCAGTTAAACACGGGTGAATCTTTGCATTTCAGGATAGTGTTTTATAAAAGGTTACAAACTAAGGTTCATTATTTTGTATTACAGAAAGACATTTCAATTAAGGGTTTCCTCTCTTTAAGCATTTTTTTAAGCATATTCTTGGTTCTGTTGATAATTAAATAAAAATTGTCCTTTTTAGAAAAAAAAAATGTGGCGCAAAAATGTTTTTGTCATGTTATAAGTTAGGCTTCTGTGCTTAGGCTTATGAATAAATGCGTCTAAAATGATAGGCAAGGGATGCAGCTTGTTTTTATATGTGGTATTATCAAACATGATTGGGTTTATTAAAAATAAATATTAATTATGAAAAATAATTATTAAAAATACGTGCTACCAAATTCGTTTTTTACTATTTATAAAGCTTAATGCTCATACTGTGACCTCCTAGCATTATAATTTAATTTGAGTTGTGTTGCAATGCATAATGAGGACGTTAGCATATGGAATTTCACTTAGCGCAGGCGTAAAAACCTCATTTTTCTAAAGATTTACATGAGATATGTCTAATGTCCAATCTCTGTAATCTGTAAAGAACATTCTGAGGATGATTAATATGTAACACAATTATAGGATATTTATTTTTAAGTGCCCCAAATATCAAAGTCGAATTTGGGTAAAATGGACTATTCAAACAGCATTCTTGCCATTTAAAATAGCTTTAACGTGCCTTAGACTTCAGTAAATGCATACATTTAGGTATAATACAAATTTGCAGGTTGTTCCTATTTGGGGTTTGCTTTTAATGGCTCCGTGAGCCAATGTGCCTGGTGCAGAGGTTTGAGTTTAAGATCAGGGTTGAAGGTTTTAACTCTAGCTCTGGACCTACTGAGACGTTCATACATTTAAGGTTGCTGAAATGAGTACCATTGCTTAGGGTAGTAGCAAACATTTGTTCTAAAGCTGGTATGTTATTTTATTATGTTCTGCGAATTCTTCACAGTAACTGTTTTAATAATCTAAGAATGAATGAATTGTAGCCCCTAAAAGGAGTAATATATATATCATGTGTTTTTAAATAGGGTTGATTATTGCAGGTTAGAAAGAGTTGGGAAGGGTTTTTGTCTTTGTCAGCCTCAGAGTAAGGAAGAGGGAGAGGGTTGAGGAGCCCGCAAGGCAGATTTTGACCTTAAGGTCAGTAAGGTGGGAGTTAGGAGTAAGTGTAAACAGATGGAGAAAGCATTGCTTGGAAAAGCAGGGCCTCAAAGGTGGTTGGCGCACGGGACACGCAGAGTGTCTGTGAAAGACTTTTATTTTTAAAGTCAAAATTAAGGTGGTTTAGCATGTTTTCAAAAGATGGTTGTTTACAGTAGATATTTTGTGTGTTATGTGCAGTGTCAGCAGTATGTTGAAAACAGATGTGTTTTTTTTTATTATGACTTCTTTGAAAAGAAATGTTTGTGCGTTTTACATATTTTTGCATTTTATCCTTTTATGAATTGTTCCTGCTGGTCCTGTGTGTCAGAAGAGACACAGTAAGTTGTATTTGACAGCTAAATCTCCACTAACTGGTGATCTGCTGTCAAAAGGAGGGTGAGTATTTTAAACCTGACAAATTAAGCAGGCCCGAATATTGGGTTTTGGGCTGCAGGTTCACAGTGCATAAAGTACATGACATTGTGTTGTGCGTCACCGCTCATTTATATATGCTATTGTTTTGTTTATGCTTTTTGTGCTTGATATACCGCAATTATATCTGATGGCTTGACATGTGCGTTTTTTAATTTTTTTATTTTTGGCATGTTTTTGTTTTATGTTGCTGCTTTTGATACTATTACAAGTTTACCTGTGTTGTGAAGGGATGTACATGACGATGCATATCGCTGCACAACAGTTGGGTAAATTTGCTCTGATACTAAATTTCACAGATATGCTATTTGCATGTTGTGAACAAGATAGACAACACTTCACAAGTGTATGTCAAATTTGGCTATAATGGTATTTGAAGAAAATAAAAGAGATATACAGGATCAAAGTGCGTCACCTGCTGTTAGTCAGGTTACTGCCCCCTTCCCTTAAGGAACAGGCAGTCCTAGATTTATGTATCCTGATTGGACGTAAGGATAAATTATAGATCTGTGACTCTTGTACATGGTGATCTAATTTCTATATTACATTAGTCAGTTTTGTTCTGCTTCCTAAGTAGTGTATGGCTTTGTACCATAAAGGAAACAAGGTTTCATTTTTCCCTGAAGAAGGAACTGGAACATTAGCTGAGGTTACCGTATATGGTGTAGCGGCCAGCGGTAGAGTTAAATTTGTGTACTATTTTAACTTTTTGTGTATCACCCATACTCTTGGTATTGTATCACATGCTTGACTATCACCCAAGTAATTTCTTGTTCTTCCTATAGATTTTTCTTTGTCTCCCCTGACCGATGTCGCATTGTGTCTAGTTATTGAGGATTTTAGCTGTGTCCTAGTCCCATTTCCCTTTTTCCATATTCCTTTCACCAGTCAGCCCTTTTATTATTACTGGTGTATTGTTCAGGTTCACACTTCCAGACTGCAGTAATGTACCAGAGACCCCCATATTATGCATAATTCCCTTTGGTATGACCAGACTGTTTTTTAAGAATTTTCTTTAGGCCTACTTCGATGTTTTCCAGTCTGACTGTCAGGGTAGTGATGGACTGGTTAACTGACTCAATACTATAGTAAGACAAGCTTTCCACCTCAATAGGAGATACCTTACAATTTATTTTTTTGAACACGACAAATTTTCAATGACTATTTTTAATTTGAATTTTTACCCTTTTATTCCTGCTTCTTTAATTTTCGGTGGGATCAGATGTGTTCCCAAATCATGGAAATACCAGGACTCTCTAGTTCTTGTCTTTTGTTTCCACATTTGATCATTAGCTTGTGTGTTGCATAGTGCACCTGATGCACAGTTATTAAAAGGGAGGTATCTACATGTACCTGATAATCTGTATTATGCGATTTTTCTTTTGAGATGTTCTAGATAAGGAATTTAGGAATACCTAGAATTCCCATGTCGCTATCTACCCTTAGATGGTAGAGGATATGCTCTCACACGGAAACCCAATTGAAGAGCCTAGAGGCACTGTTTTTCCTACTGCCTTTGTCTTTATATTGCCTTTGAGAATGACAGTGTATTCTAGACCAGAATTGTCCCATGGCGTATGGCCACTCCTTTGAAGATTGCAGGTCACCTGCTTGCAGTCACCTTGTTAAATACTAGGAATTGTTTTTCTTTACTTGGAAGGAAACTAACAACTGTGTCACATTTCCTACATCACTAGTCTCAGCACCCAGAAAGTAGCAAGGCTGGAAATTGATCGCCAGTGCGCCATCAATGGTATCTTCAAAGTATTGTGCTTGCTTCATCAGAAGACGTTGAACATCAGAGAAGAAGGAGGATCTGGTTTTGCCACAGAACCAGAATTTCAGTGCAAAAGAGCGAAAGAGTTGAGGCTTGAGTTTTCTACCTGTCATGTGCTGGTAACCTCTGACAGTGTGCAGTCCCTTGAGCCCCTTGGCCTGAGTTTTGGCCACACAACCTCTTTTCCTTTGCTCCAACGGAAGTGCAGTGCACCGGAGGATCCAAGATTGGCAAAAGGCCCTACATTATGGTGCCCATGAAAGAGCAGCCTGAGCGTTCTCTGACGCTGAGTAATGAGTGTTGGAGCCTGAGAATGTAGACCCGGAACTGCATAAGATGATCTGTGCCCTTGATCAATGAAGAGCACACTATCTGTAGTGCCTGCCGCAGAGGAGAGATATTGGTGCACTGCCTTGAGACATTGAGACTTTCGAATGAGCTGTGAGTGTTTGCCAGGAGGGCACTCCAACGGATACTGAGAAACACTATTTTTCATGGGAGGCCTGAATCAAGAGGCCCATGCAACAATGGGAGCAGATTTGATGGACAATAGAAGCCTGACAGAGAGGCTTGAACGGACTCTGGGCATAGTTGGTTGCACAAGTGGTTTCCGTGCGATTGCATAAAATGGGTGTTAGGAGACTGATTCTTATTGTTTTGCTGCCATTGTTTTAAAGTAGTATTCTGTTTAGTAAAAGCAGAATAAAGTCCATTCTCTGTGGAAGAGTATCCCTTTTCACCTGAGAGCATTGATAACGATCGCCACTGTTTCACCTGAATATATAATAAGTTACTGAAATACATAGGAGCCCTAAAATGTTACTAGATAATTTTAGGATTTGCTTTTTGCTTAGGGTTGTAAAAAATGATAATTTTTGTTTGTAGAAGTGGTCATTACTTTATGTTAATTATGAACAATTGCCCTGTTCTCTTTGTATTCCTGCTCATACCTTTAATGAAATATTTAGAATGGAAAATGCTCGCCGAGCAATTAATTAGGATTTGCCTACGTAATGGCAAAAGGAGGGGCTGAGGTTCTGTAAATTCTGTCTTGTCCTGTGAGGTTATGGTTCCGTCACAATTTTGGTGATGTTGTACCATATCTAGTAAGTACGGGTAATATGGAATGAATTCGTCATGTTAACTAGTGAGTTCAATACGTATTCAGAGACTTTGTCCCGAATATGGGTTCCATTTTGTATGTGCCTCCATTTTGTGTTGCCATCACGTAGGCCTTTGGAGGTAACCAAACGAACAAAGTTGCATGGGCTTCGTTGTTCATGCACTTATTAACTAAGCCTTTTCTTGACTCTAAGGTGCATAGTACGGAACTGACCCCTTTATCTGAAACTGACCTCGCTAAGCCAATTTCCTTGGTTGATTGTTATCTGAGATTGCCAGTCAAAGTTCAGGACATCGTTAACTTTTAGCTTCTCTACACATGCCTTATCTTGCTCGTTATCTGTCATTGTTTCCTTTCTATGTTTCTTCATTACATGCATTGTGCTTTCAATTATGGGTTTGTCCGGCTTGTGGAGATTGGATTTGGGACATTCTTAATAATTTACTTTGGGTTGGGTTATTGCAAACTGAGGTTTCTGTCATGTGATACTTTGTTTGAAAATGTTTTTCTATTGGCTAATATTTGGCAGATCTTGCATGTCCATGTTAGGCATTTTGCATGTTTGCAAAAGCTAGGACTGCCCCTTACTTTTATGCTGAGTTTGTAACCCTAAGCATATATAAGGCCTCTGTTTTCTGTACTCCTCAGACTGCCTCCTTCAGTTGCTAAGGCTTCTGTGTGACGTAGTCTCACTCATTTGAGTTTAATAAAAATGTTCTCTTTATATTCCAGCTTCTGTGTCAGATTCTCTTCTTTTGTATTAGTGAGACCCCTGAGAATGAAGATTTGAGTTTCCTCAGGTTGTAGGTCAATATCGATGTCAAGGATATCGACCTGCACATATATCATTTCTACAGTATTGACTAAAAACATAGTGTTGAAGTTTTCATAATTAGGGAAATGTAGATTTACTCTTCTTAAGTTCACATCTTGTTATCCTCACAACGTGATGAGAGTGGATATTGTGGAGTTGATCTAGATGGTCAACATTTAAACTTCAATATAATGGCAGACGACTGTGAGTAGCTATGTCTATTATTGAATGGATATTCTTCTTGGGCGAAGGATTAGATGGAATAACTGGCTTTAACATGTTAAATATCGATGTAAGTGTCCACAAATCCATATTTGCAATTGTTGACACATTTAATTCATGGAGTGAAATACAGCCTCCGGGTCATTTTGTTTTCCAATAAGAGCGGTATTAGATCGAACCATAATGTTGATGTGAAGTAATGGCTTTTGAAGGTCTGTAATAATTGACCATTGGTTGGGAGTTTGGATGATTTGCTGTATTGAGGGAGATGGTTGTGGCCCTTACAACCAAAACTAGCCTAATTGATGAGTCTGGACACTTGCGCGGTAGGCCTTGGAATAGAAACCCAATGACAGACTGCGCCATGGGCCTAGGAATCTGAATGCATTGACCAAGCGAATAGGCAGCAAGCTCAGTAGGGTTGAATACAGAACATCAAGAGCACCTTTGAAGTGCTCTTTTGGTGATCTGTCCATGAATCTCTAATGAAAGTGAACACGAGAAAGTTTTGGTTCAGTGGCTTGGCCAACAGGAAAGGAAGGACCTAAGAAACCAATGATTTTGGGAAGCAGGAGCGTGTGTTGTATTTAAAAAACATATTTTCCTGAAGCTAATACAATACTAGAAGACTAAATTGGATTGGGTCATTTATGTAGTGGCCATTTATAGCATCATAAATTCAGGGCCTGGATGGGATCCATATTATTGCATATCAAATCACAACAGGGATTTGGGGGGAAAGTATTTACAGTATTATTTAAAACATGTTTAGTTGTCTTACAAATTCTCTTGTTGTGGCATGGAGTCTAATCCTGCTTGTATTTAAGAGAGAGACAAAACTTGATGCTGCAAATCTCTACCCTATGGACTTATTAGATGCCACTGGTAACATTTTTGCAAAAGTAAGACTGAAACATTTTGAGGAGTAGTTCATGAAAGCAAATCTGATTCCATGTACAGCAATGGTGTTAAGAGCCAAGAACAGTACAAACTCATGGCTTTCAAATTAATAAGAGAGAAGAATAATCTCTTAAAGAAGTAGAGGGTGCATATATAGATTTATGCCGTTTTTTTTATTAAAGTATCCAGGTTAAAAGAGATAAGATATTCTTTATTGAAGCAGCACAGTACAAACGGTCTGGATGCTTACCGATCCACTGGCTACTGAGTCTCAGAACAAAATTCCAGAATTTACAAGGCAGCGCAAGCACAGAACTACTCTCAAGCATAAACAAAAACCTATGCATTTAAATAAAGCTATCTTGCACCCACTAATATATAACAGTAGGACTTTAGATAGTGTAGATCTTTAAATCCTTTGGTCTATATTGAACATGTGGTGAATTCTGCTTGATCTCTCAAGAAACATTGTCAAGCTTCACACTAATAATTGGATCATAAAGTGACTAACCAGGAATATGTGTTGGCACCCCTACAGTTTTCAACCAACTCGAGGCATATTTTTCAGCTTATTTAACCAAAGTCGGTTTTCTACATTCCAGTTTAAGTGCTAATCCTTTATTAGGTTTCACATACACAGCGCTTGCGAAATATCTTGTATTTTTTTAAAGAAAATCTTACCATTGGCTGACTCCCACGTGGGTCTAACGTCCCTCTTGTTTCCTGGCTTTCTGTTGTTCAATGCCTTCATCCTGGGCTTCAAGTCTTCATCTTGCTGTGGGGCCTGGACCAAGTACTGGTTCTGGCGGCCAGTGTCCTTCCACAGCAGGCTCCTGCAGATACTCTTTTTTAAAAAACTTTTTGACATGCATCCATCCGTGTGTTTGTCCGTGCATGCTTGAGTCTGTTATTGTGTCTGTCTGTGTGCACTCCTGGGTACATGCGTCTTTTGCTGTGTATCTTTGAGTGTACACCTTTGTTTGTGCGACTGTTTGTGATCATAAAGGGTTGGTTATGTTTTGTTAGTTTTTAAATATGTTGAATTTTAGAATGTATAGGAACTGGTAGGATGGAGTTTCAAGTAATGTGAAAGTATCCAACATGCTCCCCCAGATATCTGAAAAACTAGCATAAGTACAGAATTATGTTATGGAGATCATTTTCTTCTTGAACCAGAATTTAACATTTACCATGCTCATGGTCTGGTATGAAGCTTGTTCATTGTTCCAGCGGAATTTGTGGCTGAAGTATATTGTATGGGGGAAAAGTTAGGAGTACGATTGAGTATGAAAAGGTTGACTCGTGTCAGTCAATCCACAGTGGCCAGTAAAATGGAGTTTACCTATCTGCTAAATTAGGTGGCAAGTTCTAAGGCATCCATACACATTTTAAAATGGATGAGCTTTCAACTGCACGTAATGTATGGACATGATCCACCACTGACTTTAGATATGAGCACTATGCTTGCTTCACATGTCGATTACAAGATAATATTCATGTTGTATTCAGAATTTTTGCACTTGTTGTGATTCGGAAGTCAATTTTAGGACAGTTGGTTGTTTCATTACTCTTAATTGCAAACACTGATTCAGTTAACCTATTGTACAGTCGAGGAAACAGATAATATCTGGTTTGGGTTCTACACATTTTCCAAGGTATTTTTAACCATATAAGATAAAGAATTTGGTCATGTAGAATATTGAAATCTATTTTATCATGATTGTTTCATGTAACTTTATTAATACAACTTCAAATGTTTGAATAGTGATCCGTGAGACTGAGCATGTGACTTTAATATGTGCTTTACCTGCAGGAACTATCTCACAAGATAAAGGGGCTCAGTTTAATTTCACACTCGAATGTATTCTGCCATGTGTATTTTTAAGAGGAGCACTGTCAGTATGAGGGTCTCTAGTGAGATCTCAGCACACACCACAAGGTGCAATATAGGTGCTTTCTGAGATCTTTTTAGATCTGTCACGACTGAGATATAACAGTACATGAGAAGTTCAGAGAAAGGAGCACTGTCATACAGCAATTGATGCCTCAGTGCTGTGAAGCTGCTTTATCAGATGCATACTATAGGCAAGGGTAGAGATGCTTTGTGAGAACTCAAACTGTCTCAGTACTTTGAGGCTAGTACATCATACGTGTATATAACACTGGGAGCTGTGTAGATGTCTCAGAACTGGTGCATGCAGAGGAAGGACCATTCTGCTATTTGTATTCGGTAGGTACCAGTATGCAAACAAAACACAAGGTGTGGATGAATTACTCGTCACATCAGTGATGGGAAAACTTGGCAGTGCCTGGGGCCTCTGCTCTATAGAGAAGGAGGCAGCAGACCGGCAAATGGGGAATTCTCTATCAGTTGCTGACTATAAGGGGTGCTATGCATTGCTGTGAGTTAACCAACTAGGGCAGAATTACATTTTTTGTTCTGGGGATAGCCAAGACTTTTAAAAATTCTGATATAAATGCATTTTGGTGGGTATCCAGGGGGCGTGGCTTGGCGCGGATCGAAGATGGCCGCGTAGTTTGTGAGCTCCGGTGCCTAAATACCCCCGCAACTATCCTGAATGTCTATCTGACAGTCCATTCTGCAGCCCCTACCGTCTAGGAGCTAGCGGAACCCCTCCGCTCTGTCCCGAAGTGTGTGGCGTGCCTCTTGGCGGAGATCTGGCCATCGGAGGCTGCGGGCCTGCAATGGGTCTTGGAGTCGGGGCCCACAGTGACGGGCTGACCCACGCTACGAGGCTTCCTGGCTGGTTTCGGTGCTGCGCCATCAGAAAATACAAGAGAGTAACCCTTCAGCCAAAGGGAACTGGGTCAATCACAAATGTAAAACAAAAAGCGTTCCCTTGGAATTTTTCTGCAGTTTCTATTGTATCAGACTCAACTCTTTTCACAAACTGAACCCTTAAGGAGAAAAAAGACGATGCTCATACTGACTAAGTATACTAGTGTATAATATTTTTAATAATCTGAATGTAAAACGAACATTGGTTGTTGTATAGTTGAACATCTCTTTTATATTTTGTGGTTCTACTTATACCCTTGTTCGGTGCTGCGCCATGCCATGACTCCTAAAGCACCCGACTCGCCGCTGTCCCGGAGGCCCGGATTGGGACTGCGGAGGGCGGCGGTAGTGAAAACATCTGCTGTGAGAAGTCCGGTAGGCATTTAATATGGGCGGAGGCATTTCAGCCGCGAGTGTACGCTCGCTGTGTACGGGCCTGGGGCCGGCCGCGCGGTGAGAAGCGGAGCTTGTTTCTCTCTCCCCCCTCTACATAAGCGGCGGACACTTGGAGCATTGAGTGACCTAGTGTATGAGCCTGGCTAAGGTGGGAGATCCGGAGGATAGAACCGGCGCAACCCCGAGGTGAGGAGGAGTGTCCGGGCCCTCCTGCGGTGGTGCTTCGGCAAGGTTGACGCGGAGCAGTCTGTGCTGTGGGCTGCACATGAAAATCAGTAGCTGCAGGGCTGAGGATTGGAGGTGCCCCCCCCCCTCTACTCTCGGGTCTCACCTTCTGCATGCCTGCAGCCAGTAAACCGTGCAGACAGGGGCCATCCTATAGCTGAGCAGTGTGGCCTGTGTGCCTGGTGGCCGGAGCTTGGCGGCACTCCCCAGAACGGCCTGTATTTCTACAAAGGGGGACAGCCAGGATCAGTTGTCCCTGAACTGGTACAGCATGACCCTGTTGGCGACGCCATCTGTCGATGACGTGGCCTGTAGCGAGACGGAGAAAGCAATGAATGCCGCTCGGTGAATGGCCCGGCCTTTGTAGGCACCACTGGCCACTTGGGTGCTGCAGACCGAGGGGGACCGAAACCAACGACCTGCTGTGGATGCACCCTGCTGGGCGTGCGCCCGGGGCTGCCGGCTCTTCTGCAGTGGGGCATCGAAGACACCCTGGTATCGCCACATTCCATATTGACCGCAGTCGTCCAGGGAGAGGCGTGACGAGGGTGACAACCATGCACCGGAGGAGACAGACGACAAGAAGGGAAGGCGCCCCCGAACTGTGGCAAGGTAAGGGGGGCTGAAGGCATGACGTCTCGTGCGGTAATCACCCCTACTGCCGATCCGTAGTACTTCCCCACCCCCGCAGTGAGGTGCACCGGACAGTGGGTTCTGCTGGGACTTCGACCCTAGACCGGAATCTGTGAAATAGGTGGGAGTACCCTGTGGCGCCTCTGAACTCCTTGAACCAGACTGAGATCTGCCTTGGCTCAGGCTATGACGATGGATTGTGCCAAAGGAGCGGGCACCAGGGGGTCAAAGCCGGCCCAGACCAACAAGTTGGACCGCTATATGATTGCTAAGGAGACGCAGCGGAGCAGGCTGTCCAAGGAGGTGGCAAGGGGGGACCCCGGTGAGGAGGAGCAGGAACTTTCTCTGAAGGATGTGAAGGAAGCCATCACTGGGGTGAAAACCTCACTGGGACATAAAATGGACTCCATGGCCATAGACATTAACCTTATTCGGACCGACATGGAAAAGCTAAATGAGAAGGTGAAGCAGGTAGAGATACCGGCCACTAGCCTGGTGGAGGATGTTACGCAACTACAAACAGAGGTTTGTGACCTTCGGGACTCCAGTCACTCGGCTGACCTCAAACTCGATGACTATGAAGGTCTCCTCCGCCGCAACAACCTACGTATCCTGGGAGTGCCCGAGAGATCAGAGGGGCAGGCTCTTGACCTGTTTGTTGATGATCTCATTCTTAAGCACCTGCAGCCCAAGGGCCTCAGTAACTTCTTTGTAATAGAAAGGGCACACAGGGTCCCGGGCGGCCGTCCCAAGCCGGGCGCTCCCCCGCGGCCCATGTTGGCCCTAGTCCTGAACTATCGAGACAGAGACGTGATCTTTCAAAACTCAAGAGCCAACGACCCGCTTAAATATGAGAATGCTACTATCTCCTTTGTCCCGGACTTCACACAGAGAGTACAAAAGCAGAGGAGATCTTCCTATCGGTTAAACGCGACCTGAGGGAAAAGGGCTTGAAATACTCAATGTTATTCCCGGCCCGCCTCCGCGTTGAGGCGGAGGGACGAACTTGGTTTTTTGATCAGGCGGAGACAGCGGCGGAATGGATCAAATATCGAGGGAATCGTGACCAAGGGGATCATGGTGCTGGTACGAGTATGGACAGTCAACCACCCTAAAGCAGAGCCCTGGGGGTCAACCGGTTTGCACATGTGGAAGTGATTTTGTCAGGGGTAGTTTTTTTTGGGGGGGTGGCACGTTTGCCGTACATGACTAGTGGGCTGTGAGTGGTCTTACAGTTTGACATTTCTAAGGCTATTAGGACGGGATATTGATTATGTTTGGGTTGCGGGCATGGAGCTCACGGCCGGTTCCCCCTAAGTTTACTCTTTCTTTGAACTTGTCTAGGGCGACAGGCACTCTGCAATTTTCGATGGGCAGTTTGGAGCCCAGAGGGCAGGGTAGTGGGGTGGGGGGATGTTGGGTGGGGGTGTTTTGTTCACCGATTTGGTGGTTTGTTATTTCAATCAGCATAGTACACAGGCCGGACAGAGATAACATGGGGGATTATCAATCTTACCAGGTAGACGATGGGGGTAGGGAAGTTAGGGTTTTGAGTTGGAACGTCAACGGGTTGGGGGATAAGATCAAGCGGAGTGTGGTTCATCAGTATATTTAAAGACATACTCCAGACGTGGTCCTGCTTCAGGAGACGCATCTAGTTGGCAACACATGTAAAGCAATGCACAGAGGGGGATATAGAATGGTCGCACACTCGGGGTTTACATCTGGGTCCAGAGGGGTGGGCATTTTGATTCGAAACGCATTTCCATTAGCTGTGACCTCCACTTGGGAGGACGAGAGAGGCACATACTCCGGTGTCACGGGCACGTGGGAAGGCCGACACATAATGTTTCTATCGATCTATGTTCCTCCAGGCCTGCAGGGCACGACCTTTGCTGAACTGGGGCGGTTCTGCTCACTATCCCAGAGGGGATTTTAATTCGGGGAGGCGACTTTAATGCAGTCGTCTCTGGTATATTGGACAGACATCTCCCATGAGAGACGGGAGGGGTGGCGCGATGGCTACCAGACTTCATAGATGCAATGGGACTAGTCGACAGTTGGAGGCTTCACGGCCCGGAACAAACGCAGTACACATTTCACTTTGGGGCTCACCACAGTCTCTCAAGACTAGATTACTGCCTAGTCCCGGCCGCACAAGCAACACACATAGCTGAAGACAGACACTTGGCCATAGGCATCTCAGATCACTCTCCGCTGTGGGTCCGCTTTGTCATAAGTCAGGGAACTGTGGGAAGGGTGGCCCCAATAAATCAGGGGTATCTTCGAAACCCCAAGATCCGCAAAGACCTCATTAAAACACTGGACAAATACTTCATTAATAATATATGGTCGGTGTCCTCTTCTCAGACCGTGTCCGAGGCGTTTAAAACTGTCATAAGGGGTATGGCACTGTCCTTGATAGCGGGCTCCAGGAGGGAGAAGCAGAGGGAGGTGGTGGAGCTGGAGGCTGAAGTGTGCAGATTGGAGGGTGAGTTGGAGCTGGGGGTATCCCAGGCCAAACTACATTTGTTGCGCCTGAAGCAACACGACTATAAAACACTAGTCTTGGATAGAGCCAGAGCTCTTGGCAGGGAACAGCAGGGCCGGCTATATGACTTGGGGGATAAAGCCGGAAGGCTCTTTGCATGGCTAGACCGGAGAGAATGGTGACGTCGTCTAGTCCCGGAGATCAAAGTGGAGGGAGGAACTTTGCTTACTGAACTACAGGGAATAGTAGACAGGTTTGCAGACCACTATCAGATGGTTTACAGATCGGTCTCCCCTCGCTCGGAAGCGGACTCCCAGGAATTGCTCCGTGACATCAAGCTCCCCTGTCTCTCCCCTGGGGATCGTGACTATATGGATAGTCCGCTCACTACGGACGAAATTGCCCAGGCAATCCGATCATTAAACTCTGGAAAGGCACTGGGCCCCAATGGGCTTCCTATAGAGCTCTACAAACTTAGACCTGACGTACCCGCACCTCATCTGAAAGCGACGTTTGTAGAATCCAGAGACACAGGAATACTGCCAAAGGAACAGAGAATAGCTGAAGTGGTTGCGATCCACAAGGAAGGAAAGGCTAGAACGGAATGTGCCTCATATCGACCCATCTCTCTCTTAAACGCGGAGCCAGAGATTTTAGCCAAGCTCCTGGCGAACCGTCTGGTGAAGGTGATCAGCGACCTAATACACCCCGATCAGTCTGGTTTTATACCACATAGAAACACTGCTCTAAACTTGCACAGACCACACGGGGTAATCAATAGAGTCCACACCTTGCAGGAACCAGCCATAATCGCGTCGTTAGATGCAACAATGGCATTTGATACAATTGAATGGCCCTATCTATGGGCGGTTCTTGCCAAGTTCGGATTCTGTCCCGAATTCACCAGATGGTTGCGTTTGCTATATTCGGAACCGCTCGCCCAGGTAGTAGTAAATAACAAAGTCTATGCCCCGTTTCCACTCGGTCGGGGCACCCGTCAAGATTGCCCGCTGTCCCCCCTTCTTTTCTCGCTGACCTTGGAAGCCCTAGCTGCCTGGATACGTTGGAAGCCTTCGATCAGATGAGTGCGATGGTCTCCTGGATGGGAGGATCGAATATCACTGTACACAGATGATATACTGCTCTACCTGACTTCCCCCCGCAAGTCCCTTATGGTTGTTTTGGATGTCCTGACCTCCTTTGGGAAAAATGCGGGACTCTCGATTAACTGGGAGAAGTCTTTGTTGTTTGTTCTGAGAGGTGATCCCCCAGTACCCCCGTACAACTGCCCCATACAAGTTATCACTGAGGGGTTCAAGTATTTGGGAGTCTTTATCTCACTGGAACCCTCGGTTAGGTATGAGCGGAATCTTCTTCCTCCACTGCAGAGACTTAGGAGTGACATTGCTAGCTGGAGGAAATTTCCTATTTCGCTGCTAGGTAGAGCGGCCCTCTTCAAAATGATGGCTCTACCTCGATTTCTCTACACCTTGCAAAATACCTTGGATGTGGTGCCAGCCAGATATTTCCGTGAGATTGAGAGCCTACAGAGAAGTCTGTTGTGGGATGGCACTAAATAAACTAACACTCAGTTGGTATGATGCGGGCATTAGTCTCCCGGATATTAAGAATTATTATTGGGCCTCCCAGCTAGCCGCAATCAATCATGGGACGTATGGTCGGGTGGATGATCCGGGCTACGCCATGGATAGGTGGCTCCTCCCAGGGGGTAAATATAGTAGGGCTCTGTATTGCCGTCCGAAGAAAATGGCGCTAACAGGACCAACAAAGCACGCAGTCCAAATCTGGCATGATGCCACGGGTTCTCTGGGATGGCGGCTGAAACGAACATTGGCCACCCCACTGTGGGACTCTGAAAGACTTGGCAACCTTTGGAAGACAAAGGGGTTTGACAAGTGGGACCTGATTGGAATCTCCACTATTGGGGATCTGTGGAAGACAGGAAGGGTTAAGACCTTCGAGGAGTTGCAGAAGGAATATGAACTAACGGATACAGAGTATTTCAACTATGTACAGGTTCAGCACTCACTTCTCTCCACTCTGACCGGGGACGCCGAGCCCCCAGAGGCCTCTCTGTTAGAGGATAGAATACTAGATGGTCACCTTGCTGAAAAGACAATCTCATTAATTTATAGGAAGCTAATTAACCATATGGTAGATCCCCTTCAGGCGTTGAGGGACAAGTGGGTGCAGGATGGGAGAGAACTTGGCGACGAAGATTGGCAGAAGGCGGTGTCCTTCCCCAGGGAAGTCACAATCCCAGCTCGCCTGAGACTAGTCCAGCTTAAGATTCTACACCGGATTTATATCACGGGACCCTTACTGATACGCATGGGATTATCAGACACAGGGCTATGCAGACAACAATGTGGCCTCACAGGTACTTTTAAACACACCATCTGGGAATGTGTGCACATTGCCGCTTACTGGCACAAGGTACACGTCACAATTAGCAAGGTACTGGGAGTATCCCTGTCCCCAGAGGCAAGGAGATGCCTCTTAAACATATGGGAACCCTCCGACTTAAACACTTCTCAGACACAATGGGCCACACTAGGTTTTATGTTGGCTAAAAGAAACATCGTTCAACTGTGGGGGGCGGTACAACCACCCACACTAGACACGTGGGAGAGTAATCTGGATTGGTGCATGTTTCGGGGGAAAATGGTCTATCTTGCTAGCGGTTGCCCCAGGAAGTGGTCGCTGGTCTGGGGCCCCTGGAACCGCCACAGAGGGGAAATTTGTACACCACCCAGAAATGCTGTGCTAGATGACACCCCCCCTCCCCGTGAAGTTCCTTTTCAGGTTTAAATCTTGACTAATTTTGTAACCCCCTGATGTATAATATGCATCCTTGAATGATCCTCTGTACCGAGTTTCCTGATTCTTGCTGATGTTTTATTTCAATAAAAAGAATTATTTTTAAAAAAATGCATTTCGGCATACATACAGAGAGGGGCTTCAGTTAGCTTTCTTCATTCGTTGGTCTGTTGTAGTTTTATCAACATTCTGCTTCTGTCACTCAGTATCAAGCACGGGGCAATGTGTACGCCCACGTCATCCATTGACTACCTTTAGTGAGTCACCATTTTTCCAGATCACATATGCATATTAATTTAAAATGAATTTCACTTCAGTGCCAAAGCTGGTAGGCCAGTGCAGCGTCATCATTAAAATGTTTTTGAGGGGGCACAAACAGCGCTTCATATAAAGCTGGTGACCCAAATAATTAGCAGATTTGAAAAGTGTGCATAAATGAGCCTGCAATCCGCTTACCTATTAGGTAGGAGGATGGTGCAACGCCTCACCTGGCTGCGGCTCAGGTAGATAGAGCACCGCTCTGATAGAAGGAAGCAAAGAAGGATACGTCAGGGGTAGGTGATGTGTGTCACTGACTCCTTTTGATCAATATAAAAAAGTGCATCTGGTATTGTTGAAAAGTCAAGGTCTTCACTAAAATGGTAGAAGGAAGCAAAGAAGGATACGTGAGGGGTGAGGGTGTCGGGCAATAGAACACCTCGTGAATATTGTGTGTTCATATTAAAGAGCAGACCTTTCAGAGGCTGCAGCCATGACACCTATCTCGTGTATTTTTTAGTATGCCTAACAAACATAGCGCTAAGCTAGTTCAAGAACATTTTAGTGAAGACCTTGACTTTTCAACAATACCAGAGGCACTTTTTTATATTGATCAAAAGGAGTCAGTGAGTCACACTTTATTATTTACTATTATTGTTGGTAGTGAGTTTTTTTGTCAGACACAGAATAGCAAGTTGATTGCTTAGACCCACAGTTACTTTTTGTTTTCGTGATTGTCTTCTTTGGGGGCCGTATCTGTGCTTGGTCTTTAAACATACCCTTGGACCCTCCTTCTATCGGTTTTGTTCTTTATTTGTGCATACTCTGCTGCACAGTCTTTTAGATTGCAGCAGTGTTCCTGCAACTGTTAACACTGTATTGCATTACATCATACTTTGAACTTGTGTATTCATGATATATGTATAACTACGTAGCTAAATATATATTAGTCAGACTGGAGTCACCAGGCTTACTCCGAAGAACACTTCACCTGCACTCCACCCCCAACTACGACAGACGCCAACACAGCGGGAAACAACTTCCACCAATGGATCACCAACTGCGCCAGCACACATGCCCCCCTCCAGAAGACTACAAGACGACACAACAAGAAAGCAAACTGGTTCACCGCAGAACTCCAAGAATCCAAGTGCTCATGCCGACGACTGGAAAAGATGTGGAGAAACAGTAAAAATCCGGAAACACACACCGCCCACAAAACAGCCACCACAGCACACCACCAACTCATCAAATCCACAAAGAAGAACTTCCCCTAAGAGAGAATCCTCTCCAACGCCCACAACTCCAAGGAACTCTTCCCCATCATACAGGAATTTGCCAAACCCAATAGCGAAACTACAGACGTCCCTACCTTCCAAGACCTCTGCAACAGACTCCGCTCCTTCTTTCACCTCAAGACGCACGACGACCACTTCGACGACCAAGACCTCTGCACTGTCTCAACCCCCAGCGACACCCCCAACATGCCCTACCTTCTTGGACCCCACTCACGACAGAAGACACCCTAAAGACCATGAAGAGCATCCACTCCGGAGCACCTTCAGACCCCTGCCTGCCACACATCTTCCACAGGGACGTCACAGTAATCGCACCCTAGCTACATCAAACCATCAACTGCTCTCACGAGACCGCCACATTCCCTGACAACTGAAAGCACACCGAAGTCAACCCATTCCTAAAGAAACCCTCCGCAGACCCAACAGACCTCAAGAACTTCAGGCCCATCTCGCTGCTAAGTCAACAACATACTAGACACCTCCCAATCTGGATTCCGTACCAACCACAGCACCGAGGCCGCCCTCCTCGCGGCCACCAATGACATCCGTGCCCTCCTCGACCAAGGCCAAATGGCAGCCCTCATCCTCCTAGACCTAGCAGCAGCCTTTGACACCGTCTCCCACTGCACACTAGCCACCAGACTCCACAACGAGGGTATCCAAGGACACGGAAAAACCAAAGGAAATGATGGACGGAGCGTTGACAATACAAGCACTCACCCCCAGTCAACTGATCTGGGTTTAATCCATCACCGTTCTTTAGCCTACTCTGTAACCCCAGTTCAGACATGGCCATATGCAAATCAGTCTGACCCTGTGCCTCATGGGAACAGTCCAGCCCGAACTGCCAAGCCATGCCTTCCCTGGACTGGAAACAAGCTACCGAGGACCGGTTTCTGGCATTTCAGCCTTCAGCCCGGCTTGCATGAATCCAGTAGCAAAGTGAGCAAGGGACTCACGTCTGATCATACCCTGCCAACTTATGGCGAACAAAGAAAAACCAAAGGACACGCCCTAGACTGGATACACTCATTCCTCATGGGCAGAACACAGAAAATCAGACTCCCCCCTTCCTCTCAGAACAACAGAGACTAGATGCAGAGTACCCCAAGGACCCTCCCTCGGCCACACTTTCTTCAACGTCTCCATGACCCCCCTCACAACCATCATCAGAAACCATGGGGTCAACATCGTCTCCTACACCGATGACACCCAGCTCATCCTCCCCCTCATCAAGGAACCCGACATCACCAGGCACAGTTTCCAAGAAGGAATGAAAGCCGTCTCAACCTGGATGAAGAACAGCTGCCTGAAACTCAACTCATAGTAAACAGAAGTCCTCATCCTCAGCTCCACCCCCTCCGCATGGGACAACAAGTGGTGGCCCCTGCCCTCGGAAACCCTCCCACCCCGACAGACCATGCACGTAACCTCAGCATCATACTGGACTCATCGCTCACTTTGAATCGCCAGATGAACGTCATCTCCTCCGCATGCATGCCTCAACACCCTTTGCATAACAACATAAAACATTCAAATGGATACCCTCCCACTCGGGGAAAACGCTCAGTCATGCCCTGATCACCAGCAGACTAGACTATGGTAACTTCCTCTGTCCCAGAATCAACAAAAAACGTATCCGCAAGCTCCAGATTGTCCAGAACGCCTCAACCAGACTAATCCTCGATACCCCACAGCACAACCACATCACCCAAGACCTCTGCAACCTCCACTGGCTCCCCGTCGAAAGAAGGATAACTTTCAAGGTGCTCACACACGATGAGGCTTGACAGATCCAACTACATTCCCCTCTCCCTGTCTACTTCTACCTCATAGACCCTGCTCAAGGCCTAAATTATATGTTGGCAGACAGGCAACTCCGTTGCAAAGGCGATGGAGTTCCCTCCGTGCCAACACAGTGGTCCGTCTGCCGGCAGCAAATGCGGCCGAACCTTAACTTTGGCCATGGCAGTGATTACTCTGTCATGGGAACAGTTCAGCCCAAACTACCAGGCCAGATCCCCCCTGGACCGGAAAACAAGCTTCCTGGGATTGGTTTTGGGTATCACACCTCATCAGTGAGGCTAGCTTAAATCCAGGGGCATCGTAACCATGAGCCCCATATCTGGGTATGTTATGTTATGTTATTGGGTGTCTTATAAAGCGCGCGGCTACTCGGGCAGAGTGTCCCGGCGCTACGTAGATCTGTAGAGGAGACCGGAAAACACAGACAGACTAAAGACCGAAAAGCCAGGTCTTCAAACCCTTCCTAAAGGACAGCAGATTGTCTAATTTCCTAAGACAGAGGGGAAGCTTATTCCAAAGCTGAGGTGCCAGTAGTCTGTAGGAGCGGCCCCCAATCCGGGCACGCTTAGTAGCTGGAACGATGGCCAGAGCTTGAGTGGCAGAGCGTAGAGATCTGGATGGGAAATTGAATTGGACACGTTTCCTTAAATAGATAGCACCAATACCATGCAAGGATTTAAAGGCCATGGTTAGAGTCTTGAAGAGTATACGCTTCCTCACTGGGAGCCAGTGGAGCGAGTCAAGAAGGGCTGAGGTGTGAGTCCTACGACTCAGGCCAAAAATGGCCCTGGCAGCAGAATTCTGGACAGTTTGCAGGCGGGCTAGAATGTACTCTGGGAGCCCAAGATAGAGTACATTGGCATAGTCGAGCCTAGAGCCGATCAGTGCCTGGACTGTGATTCTCCTGTGAAAAAGGGAGAGAAAAGGGAGAAATTTCCTGAGCGTACGCAGCAGGGCAAAACATTGGCCAACTAGACTGAGAATCTGGGGCTTAAAAGTTAATCCATTGTCAATTTTGACACCCAGATTCTTAGCAACCAGGGTGGGTGAAGACGGGGGATGCATATCCACAGGCCACCAGGATTTTCAATGAGTGTCAGGGGCACAGCCGAAAAAAATAATTTCAGATTTATCTGAATTACATTTAGGCTGGTTACGAAACCAGGAGAAAACGGACTCGAGACAACTCTTGATGGAATCACCGGCAAAATCAGTGTTCTTGTCACAGGTGAAGAGAAGCTGCGTGTCGTCAGCGTAGGACACAATCCGGGCACCATAAGACTCCACCAGTTCAGCCAGGGGGGATAGAAAAATATTAAAAAGGGTGGGACTTAGTACCGACCCCTGTGGCACACCTAGTGCCAGTGGAGGGACAGCCGCTGAAAAAGGAGGGACCCAGATCAATTGTTGGCGCTCGGACAGGAAGGACTCGAACCAGTTGAATACCGTCCCTCTAAGTCCAATCTCCTGGAGTCTTGAAAGAAGGCGGTTGTGAGGGACAGTATCAAAGGCGCTGAAAGATCCAATAATACCAGCATCGCCTTCCCTCCACGATCTGTCACCTCCTTGATAGACTCGGTTAC
Organism: Lissotriton helveticus; assembly: GCF_964261635.1. Lineage (NCBI taxonomy): Eukaryota > Metazoa > Chordata > Amphibia > Caudata > Salamandridae > Lissotriton > Lissotriton helveticus. The sequence goes on from NC_136061.1 coordinate 1,176,789,230, forward strand.
CTCCAGCAATGCTGTCTCTGTGCTCAGATTAGAGCGGAACCCTGACTGAGTATGATGCAGAATGTTGTGTGTTTCTAAATAATCAGAAAGAGTGGAGTGCACATGTTTTTCCGCAAGTTTGGCCAGGGCAGGAAGCAGTGAGATCGGTCTGTAGTTTGAGTGCACCAAAGGGTCCAAGTTAGGTTTTTTTTATCAATGGGACAATGTGCGCCTTTTTCCACGCCCTAGGGACAACACCCGATTCAAGAGAGGCATTAAGAAGAGTATTGACCAGTGGATTGAGAACATGGGCCATTTTTGCCAAGATTTTAGCAGGGCAAGGGTCGGATGGAGAACCGGATTTCAGCTTGAGTAGTAGATCCAGTGACATCTGAGGAGACAGTGATGGAAAGACTGCAAGAGTATGACTATCAGAGGAGGTACACAACCCGGGCGCTAGAGTGCCAGGATCGTTAGCAGGGATATCAGGCGGAAAGAACGCCTGAATGTTAAGGATTTTATTTGAAAAAAAACTTGCCAGTTGCTTGACCCAAGATTCAGAAGGGGAGGATTTGGGGATAAGAGCAGTGGGAGCCGTAAATTCCTTAACGATTTTAAAAATGTCCTTACTAATATTGCTAGCCGAGTCGATTCTTTTAGCGAAGTAAGATTTCTTTTCCGCCACAATGGCCTTATGATAAGTTTTGGTGAGATCTTTATACATCGGCTTAGAAGGGGCTTCGTAATTTTTGCGCCAAATTCTTTCAGCCTTCTTACAGCTTCTTCTGATCTCGTGGAGTTCAGCAGTGAACCAAGGGGCTGAAGTACGTTGACCAGATTTAGGCTTAGCAGGGGTAGGGGCTAACTCGTCGAAGCGCTGTATAAGCCATGACTGGAAGATGGAAAGGTCATGCTCTAGCTTGCCCGTTAATTGGCATGGATGGGATGCCAAGGACTGCTCCAGCATGTCGCTAGTAACTCGATGAAAGGGGCGGAAAGCCATAGACTCAGAGTCTGTCCCACTGCCGGTAGATTTAGAGAGACCCAGAATGTCAAAATTTAGCAGACGGTGGTCCGACCAGATCAAGGGTATCGGCGGGGAGGACAAAATGGGAATGGAGGAATACACTTGATCTAGCAGATGACCCTTATTGTGTGTTGCCGAGAGAATATAAGGAGAGAGGCCAAAAGTGCTGGTAAGATCGTGGAGTTTCATGGAGTCCGCTGCCTCAGCGTCGTCCATGTGAATGTTAAAGTCCCCAAGAAGTTAACAATGCTTATATTTCAAAATAAGCGGGGACAGGGCCAGATGGAGCTCTTCAAAGAAGGAACTAGGGTAGCCTGGTGGCCTATACACCAATAGGCCAGCGCACAAATGGTGCGAGGAAAAAGACAGGCAAAACCCGATTGATTCAACCCCTGTAATGGTCTCAGTCTCAACCACTGCACAGGTGAATTGCCTATCAACCACAATGGCAACTCCTCCTCCCCTGCCCCTGCCCACCTCCCGATCCTTCCTCACAATGTAGTAGTTAGGGGGAAGGGCAGCCGAGATGTCAGGGTTAGAGGTGTCGGATAGCCAGGTCTCAGTGAGGAAAAGACATGCCGGTTTCTGCTCCACAAGGAGATTAAAAAGGTGCAGGGCATGTTTGCCTAAAGATCGAGTGTTTAATAACATGCAGGAGTAGGGCTGGGCCTTAGCCCGAGCGGGGTCCGAGGGAATTCCCAGGCCTTCCATATCTTGCCTGAGGGGGGAGGTAATGGTCGTCCATCCGCATTCCACACAATTCAGGATGGCAGTTGCGGGATCACTTGCAGACTCAGAGCACTCACAACCGGCATTTCCCTTAAGACCATAGAGAGTAGCGAAATCATAACTGTACTCAGGGATAGGGCTTAAGTGAACCGTGTCTGCTGCGGGCAAGGGCTCCTGCGGGACGCGGACGGGCGCAGACGGGCTTAACATAGGCGCAACTTCGGCGCGCCCAAGGGGCGCCCGCTGCACTCGTCCGCTGCATGTCCTTGGGGCCATACTAGTGAAATAGGGAGGGAGGTGAGTCACCCTTTTCACTTAGTGCGACTATAGCAACACAAAAAGATGATGGAAGGATTGCTGAACATTGTCAAAGATTCACCCCCAGTCACAGATCTGAGTTAAATCCGTATTTTATTTTACTCACCATGCCACTCCAGTTATATCCAGCCATATACAAATCAGTCTTGACCCTCCACCCCATGGGAACAATCCAGCCCGAATTGCCAGGCCAGGTCTTTACTGGATCTGAAACTAGCATCCTGGGACCGGTTTCGGGGTATCAACCCTCATCAGTCAGGCTAGCTTAAATCCAGTGGCAGAGTGACCATAAGCCCCCCATCTGGGGAAACCCTTCCCACATGACTATAGCAGCACAAAAAGATTATGGTCGGAATGCCATACATTGTCAAACATTCATCCCCAGTCAAAGATCTAAGTGAAATCCATAGTTTATTTTGGTCACAATACCATCCCAGTTTGAACCCAAACTGGGGTGACATGGTGAGCAAAAAACGATGGATTTAACCCAGACCTGTGACTGGTGGTCAAGGTTTTACAATGTTTAGCTTTCCGGCCATAATTTTTTTATGTTGATATACATGTCTGTCCACCCAATTAGGATCAGCGGACACAAATACATTTTTTTGCTGTCTATCAGTGCCAGGCAAATCTGAACACTGAGGGATGGTAAAAAAAAATATATATATATATCCCCTCACTATGGCCGATGACTTTCATGGTGAGAGGGACATTACCTTTTTATTTTAAACAAGAAAATCCTGCTTCCAGATGTTCTCTTTTTGACAGTAAAAGAATAAATAAAAACAGTTTGGTGCAAGGCTCTATCATATTGATGGAGCCGTGCACCAAACACTGAACTGCAGTCACGTCGGTTCCTCCCAATGCTTTATAAGTGACTGCCAGCTTGGTGCTGATTTTTAAATCTGGCGGGTGGCACTTCCGTTGGGGTAACGGACTAATTTACTCCCACAGGATATAAATGAGGCCCTTAGTCTTCACCTCTTTCTTTACTCCTTGCACTTTAAAGATGCAGTGTGTAATGCGTCTATATGGCTCCCAAGAAAATAACAATACATTATCTGATGAACAGCGACCCCCTAAGAAAGCAGGGCTTTGTGGAAACAGTTTTTGCAACTGATGCTGAGGTCAGGGGTTTAAACAGGGTGGCCTCCCCGCCATCTTTGAACATAACACATTAAACCATTGGCGGCTAGTGAAATTTAAAAGCAGTGTAATGCAAACGCATGCCCAACTCTAGTAATTAGGGGCTCACGGATTTTCCTCCCCATCAAAAATGAAAAATACAGGACAAAAAGGTGCATCATACATCTAAGTTTAAAAGGAAATACGAATAGGGAAACTCCTAAAACATTCAAATACTGTACTGTGTGCTCCCCGTGTTTTTGTAGTCAACATAAACATTGTAATCGTACCCAAATATCACTTTCCAAAAATATAAAACTCCAATGGCATAAGTCATGTCGACGATTGGATACTACGTAAGAGGCTAAAGTCTTAATACTGTGCTAGGAATGTGAGATGAACTAGATAACAGCCATGACTTTCTTTGAAAGATGAGAGTGACACTGAGCCAGCAGGCGTTTTGCAAAGGACTTCGCCTGCATGATCACAGTGGTTTTACTTTTCTATTTTCACCTCACATTTTTGCAGCAGCCCCCAGACGACAGAGCAGACTGGCCACTGCTGATTCCACAAGGAAGGCAATCCGCAGAATGAAGATATATATTGCCTGCGTCAGGCACTCTGTCACTTTACGACTGTCTACATGGTTCGTGACTGGCTACCCGCCCCTCCCAGCTTCCCACACCACACCTTGAAGAATTGACATAAGCAAATTGTCTTTGGAAGGCGGGGGGTCAGGGACCCCCCGGCCGTATTTATTATACAAAACAATAAAAGTATGAATATCAACATGACATCAATATGTTAGAATAACAAAATTCCAGACGTTAGATTTACAGTATTGAAGACAAGTATTGAAGGCTAACCTTAACAAAAAGTCTAATACAGCGTGTTTCCTATCCGAATCTAACATCCTACCTGAATTTTGCATTCTAACATTTCAGGCCCTGACGGCAAGGTCGCTAACCGGTGTCAAGTCCTACAAACCACGCCCTTACCTACAGGTGCGCATGCGCGACAGGGGACCGCCTACCCCGTCGGCATCCTGAACTCCATTTAACCAACAACGAGGGCCCTTACACTCTCCGTCATATGCTGACGTCATGGTGTATGTGCGGGGTGGCTAGTGGCCTAAGGAAAGCGTGACTCCCTCCCCCGCATTTTTAGCAGCTAGCGGATATACCTGCCCCTGAAGTTCTAGGAGGGACCAGTGGCCCCTCCCCCTGGGCCGTCCCCTCCATGGATGGTGACGCCCCCCCTTAGGACCTTAAATTGCTGCTCACCGATCATGACCTTACCGCATGACCCACCCTAATAAATACGACGATGAACCTAGAAAAGACAACCTCACTAAAGGACAACTACACTCAACTAAAACAGAAATAGTACCTGTGCATGCTGTACTAATGGGGAAAAGGCCTAAGCATACGCAATATCATATCTTATTGACAAAATGGTCACAGCTAGAAAACGGGAAAAAAGGCCTAAGTATACAAAACCATAAATGAACACAAGCAAAATTAAACAGAAGCATTCACAGCTATACACGGGAAAAAAGGCCTAAGTACACAAAACCATAATTGAACGCAAGCCATCACAGCTATAGCGGGAAAAAGGCATAAGTACTTCAATCACGTCCAACCGCCTGCACATGAAATGGGAAAAAGGCCTAAGTTACAAATCGTATATTGCCTACAACTAGTATTGTCTAGTAGCTTGCTTTTTTGGGGATGGTGGGTGGGTAAAATTAGGGGCCCCAAGCGTGGGGCGACGAGGTCTGCGGGGAGTGAGTCAGGGGCAAAGAGGGCGCTCCGCTCGCTCCCTGGCCCTCTTAAACTGCTGTCCTGCCAGGGGGTCGCCGGCCCCGCCGACCCGCCCCCCAGTCGTCCCGCTCCCATGCCCCGGAAGCTATCCAGCTGCTTCCGGGTCAAAGGGGAGGCTTCAACCTATCGGTGGTGGGGCGCGCCGCACGCGTCATCGCCAGGCGACACGCCCCACCATCGACAGGCCGGGGGAGGGGGGGCGCCGCACCGCCATGTGGGCGCGAGGGCCGAGCGGCCCCACCTTTTCAACAGAGAGAGAGTATTTCCTCACTCTCCTTGCCTATCTCGTGAAACGGCCCACACGTGGGGCATCTCAAACCCAATGATTCTATTTGTAGAATCATTTAAATGAGATGCATACCTATGGATGGATGGAAGGGCTTCTTTCATAATGGCCGGCTGCCTGTCCCTTGGTGGCACTGACAGCCATGGGGATGGGTCACAAAAGTGGACAGAAGAAATACAGCTGTGCAATGGGCTCAATCTTGCAACTCCCCGCCATCAAGTGAACGAGCCCGTCAGAAAATTGACAAGTATTTTGCATGTACCTCCGTCTACTTTTCTGTTCATATTTTCTATTTTGTCCAGCTATTTTAGTATTCCGTTCGACTAACTATATAGGGTGGCACAGCAGAGACATACTGACTCAGTGTGTAGTATAGCATGCCCATTGTCTTATCATGCAAGATGAAGTAGGCAGAGCGCTACCAACTAGGAAAACATAACATTACTACCAACTGCTTTAAGGCTACTGTCAATGTCTCAGCTTAGCCTTCCTGATTCCTGATACATGGTCCCTTCCTGCTGACTCATAGATTTGTAAAGATTGTACACTGGCTTTATCAGCTTTGGGGTGAACATACTCTGTACACTGGCTACTACCAAAACAAACCTACCTCTTACTACTCATTATTCTGGAACACCCTCCACTATTTTGTATGTTTCTCATAAAGTATGACACTGACTCATTCAGGCATGCCACACATAGAAACCCACTGATTATTATCCTTAATACAGTATTAACATGATGTATTTGTCATGCCCCATAAAAAATTAGAGGTTGGTTGACCCAATTGTCACCTGACATCAAAGGTCGACACCGGCTTCAAAGCTAATTCTCTCCTCCATACCTTGGAGCTCCTTTGCTGTTCAATGTTCAGCCCTCTAGATACAGAAGTGTCTGGACCAGGAGTCTATGATGAAGCATGCTACTAGTAGGCATAATGGGTGGAATTCCTTGAGAAATCCCTTTAGGGTTGCCCCTTCAGGTCAGGGGAAGAGAGTCTCATTGGATTCACTCTCTGTTGATTATTTCCGGCCAAGTTCTACATGTCATTCAAACATTCCTATCACAGAGGCACAGAGGATCAGCGTCTGCCACCACACAGTGAAGGTGAGGAGGAGAGGGGAGGACAGGATGGGGAATTGAGGGTAAAAATAATATTTTTATTAAAGTACCTCTCGCTGCCCGACGCCAACAGCCACCTTGAGGCTTCAGCCCCGGCAGTCTCTGGGAAAGCACAGGCTCCCCACCCAATCCGACGCAGCTCTTGTGTTATGAGAGCAGCACCAGGATTGGTCTGAGCGGCCTAGTCTGCCACTCAGACAGGGCGTTGAAGCCTGTGACTTTCCTCCAAACCAGCTGTGCAACACAGCTGGGTTGCAGAAATAGAAGTGCGCATATGCCCAAGATGACTGGCCAAACCGACATGTGCACTTCTAAGTGCCCACCACTCCTCCCTTTCATGTTCCAGCCTCCACCTGCAGGCACGCCTCAGTCAGAGCCCGTCACAGAAAAATAAAATATTACTGTTTCAAAATCCTTTTATTTTTCTGTGAGTGACTCGGACCAGTAGGGCGACGCTCCTCCGTCATTATGGAGGAGCCGCCCATGAAGAAGATCATTCATCCAGTCCAAACCTCAAGATTCGGAGGAAGGCGGGAATTAACCAGCTATGGGTGGAGCTAGGATTAGAGAGTACAGTTTTCCCTAATAAAATAGGAGACCAAGACCTGTAATTAGCTTCATCGCTGATTAATTAGCAGAACTATGCCCATATCCTTCTTGAAGATTGGATGTGTAAGGTAATTTCTGTGCAGTATAATTTCATGAACTAAATTCAGATCTGTCAGTCAAGACTGCAGAGCAAGTTCAGAGAACATATCACCAACGTTTTGGGATTTAATGTTTTGAGAACAAGCTGACTTGAATTAAGAAGGCTCAGGTTTCTCACACCCACCAACCTCTTCCGCTGCAGTAGACTAGGAATAGACGGAAAATGTTCTGTGCAGAGACTGATGGCGGCTAGTGAGAGATTGGATCCTTGTTGTTTAGATTTGCAGGGCCCCACCTGGGGAAAGTGATACTGATTGGTGACGAATGAGGATAACCAGTATAAACTAGAGGTGGCGAATTCCATGTGAATTGCCAGGTTTTGGTAGGGTTTGGTGGTTGTTGGTGTCTGGTTGGCTTTCTTTGCAACCATGGTTTATGTTTGCATCTCTTTGTTTGCTTGCATGGGACTCTAGGTGCATATGTGAAGTGTATGTGTTCATTTTCTGCCATGTGTAACCAGTCCCTGTGATTATCAATCAGTCAGGGGTTGGTAAAGTGCAAATACTCACCCATGAGGGTCTCAAGGCACTGGGGAGGAGGGGGGTGTCTCTGTAGTGTGCTGAGGTCATCCGAAGAGCCATGTCTTGAGGTCCTTCCTGAACTGGGGCAATGTGGGAGATTGCCGGAGGTGGATGGTAGGTGGATCCAGGCTTTGGCTGTGAGGTAGGCAAAGGACTTTCCTCCCGTTCTAGTCTTTTTGATACGAGGGACGGTGGTTAAAGAGAACTGGGGTGATCGCAGGAGTCTTTTGGGTACGTGAAAGAAGTGACTGTTCAGATATGTGGGTCCAGTGTTGTAAAGGGCCTTGTATGCGCATGCATTATGGCATGTTTTATGTCAATCTACACATTATCTATCGTGATTTCATTTTATGTGTTTCTGTGTGTGTCTTTTTGTGTGTTTGTACTGTACTGGAAGAATGTCTGTGAGGTGCCACCGTGCCTGTGACTGCTTTTTTACGTGGTATTGGTCAGAGCTCCCAGCATAGAGTGATGTGAGCTTAATTCACAGCACATCTTAGGAGCTAAGCTGCTTTCGCATCTCCTGTGCCAGCCCTCATCTCGAGTAACAAAATTCATATTCAGTGCTGTAAATGCCATCTTTTAAATATTAATGTAATGCTGCCAGCTAGGTTTACATCAGGTTTACTGCCAAGGACTTGGATGCATGGGAATGCTAAGGGAGCGCTGCTCTCTTGTGTAATCTTCTGTCTCGGAGGGGCAGCGAGGTCACATTTACATCCTTTCTAAAAGCCCCAGAGTGGTCCTCTGGCTGTGGTGTGCTCATCCCAGGACACAGGGCAATAGGATATTAATAACATAAAACAGAGTGGAAAAGCTGCGCGCAATGGCCCTGGGTAAGAGAAAAGTCGCTTCTGGCTCAGTTTTTAAATGAGAAAAAAAAGGAAACATGGGTCCATCTTCTAAGTGTTGGAAGTCTTGGCACACTCAGATAAAATGAAGAATGCGCTGCATATAGTCATATATCATAAGCATCATATTGGGTTAAGCATGCACAATCAGTGACTTACCATAAAATGATGCCCCCCCCCAAAGTGATGAGGAACCCATGAATGTCCCATATCTCCCCGAATGGATCCCGCTTGAAGGGGTGGGCCTCCCTGGGCTGCAGGAACTTGTGCTACGCCCCTGACGCGTATATCATTGAATGTTATATAATGTTCAAGTGCCACATAATGGACAAGCAACTAAAATGGATTCCACAATGCATCCAGGACAATATACATTTTCAAGTAATGTTAATGTGGACCTGGTTAGGTTGCACTATGGTTAAGTTGGCATCTGGAGTAGGTAATCACTGTGCCTTTTTAGGTCTCAGCTTGGGCAGCATGCATGAGCTGTCGCTTGCCACAATCTTTTGTTTCTGAAAAAACTCTAAAAAAGGGATTTTCACCAGCCCCTTACTTATTATCATTGGTCGGCTTCATTGTCAATCTTATTTTCTCGCCCTTATTACTGGCGAGCGTGCCAGGCTTTGCCTTTCCTCGATGTTTCTTTTCTTCTCTAGATCATGGACTAAGTACTGGTTGATTTCTTGATTAGTGGTCTTCCACTCTTCTTGCCTCTGGTTGTGGCAGTTTTTTCAGTTTGTTTTTTTATTTGCTTTTACTTGCAAAACAACTTGAAAACATCAGACTTGAAGCTTGCGCTTCCCGTTATTTACAAGAGCTGTTTCCATGCAACTTTCAATAATGAAACTTTGTGGTATGTTACCAATGTCTAAAACATACTTAGGCCTTCTGTTACTGTACTTCTGCCTACACCTGAACCCTCAATGCGCCCTTACCTCCCTTTACCTTTTATCACCCTTGAACCCTCAGGTCACCTTCACCTCGCTTTACTTCAGTCTACCATTGAACCCTAAAGTCAACCTCACTTCCCATTACCTCTACCAACCCCTGAATCCTCAAGTTACACACACCTCCCTTTACCTCTTCCCACCCTATAACCCTCAAGTCTTCCTCACCTTCCTCATCTTCCTTTACCTCCAACCACCGAGGCCTCGTCTCCCTTAACCTTTACCTTCCCCAAGCCTTCCAGTCACCCTCACTGCCCTTAACCTCTATCCACCCCTGAAATCCTCCACTTTCAGATGTACTTTGTTTCCCTGTTATTTTTACCCCTTCCTTCAGCATTGTTGCTTGCCCTGCATCCCCATGTTGCTTGTCCCGTCTGCCCCTCCCCTGTTGTTACGTGCTCTTTCCACCCACCCTTTAGTTGCTTGCCCCCTCCTGTCGCGCCAGACAAAAAGAGCCCACAGGACACGCCAAAACTTTCAAGATGGTACTGGATGCAAACTTTGCTGTGCTGTGCTTCCTGCTCTGCATAGCCTTTTTTGACCCTGTATTCATGTTTGGCCAACATGGCCAACTTCAGCTCGGACATAAGATAAATAAAAAATGTTTTGTAGTGAAGACAGAGGATAATCCCATACTAAGAGAACGGATAACTGCCCCTCACGGTCAGCATTGGAGGCCTAATAGCCCTTTCTTTTAAAGTTCTAGCCGTGTTGCACAGCAGTCGGACTGCTGTAAAACATGGCGAAAAGAACTTGTCAAAGCCAAGAGCTCTCACCTATAAGCAAGACCTATTGGCTTTGCCCACGCTTGTTTTGGTTGGCCAGTATTGAGGGACATGGTGGCAGTATAAGAGGCCAGGACTAAATAGAGGTGGGTATGTCAACAAATTAACAGGGCACGTTACGTTGTGCCAGAGCCGAGCCTTGGTCTGGTTTGGCTTTAAGAGCGTGTGCAAGAGCAGAGTCATGGAATATTTGGTATGTAAATTGTGCAACAAATATTGTGTACAAATATGATGAAGTTGTGTAAAAATATGAAACAGGAATGAGTTGTGTTTCTACCCCCCAGCAAGGAGCCATACGATAATCAAATTGTGGGAGACTCTGGTGTGAAACACATTGGATATTCCGAAAAGCTATAGATTGCTGAAAAGTAGACAAAAGTCTGCATTCAGCAAGGGCATATTTTACAGTTCGATCAAGGATTTCTCAAAGAAATTAATCAAAAAATACTGAATAGAAATTTGTGAAAGAGAAATATGTAACATGGTTTCCACCTGTGTCTTTTCACACAGACATCAGGTGCTGAAACATAGTAAACTGTTATGTCAGTCTATCTCTTACGTTGCAGAGATGTAAAGTGTATGTAGTTTGTCGGAAGATCTACAATACTCAAACCCAATAATCAAGATATGATTTACATTTTTCCACTGCATAATGAGTATAGCTCACTCTATCAAGAAAAATCTAATGAATTGAAAAGGGTTGGTAAATGAAATGCAATTTCCAAATAAGCCCAATAATCTGAGATTAGGCAAATATCAATTTAACCACTCTGAATTCTAGATGACTTGTAATGCTGGTGTCGGAGGATTTTTTTTTTAATGTGTTTTTGTGGACACTGACTTACAATAGGAAATCAAAACTATAGAGGTATTCAATAGATAATAGCAAATATCCTACCATTCTGCATTCCCACACATTTCCTGATTAAAATCCTACTCTTGAAGTCTGGGTAGGCCTAATGACTGGAACAGAACGTGACCGTGTAAAGTGCAAGAAATAAGCTTGCAATTGGTTCGGTTTTTAGAAACATGTAGCTGCATACTTTTACAGCCTACAACAAGAGAACCCTACCACCCCAACATATTTCTGAAAACAAGGCACCTGGGACACCTGAGGGAGTCCTGGGAGGTGTAACTTGCATGGATGTCACCACTATTTCTTACCAGGTATGCCCTGAGAACATCACACTTTGGTTCAGAAAACACATTACTGTGACAGAAATCTACAGAATTTGCGGGGCGCAGCAAAAGTCACACCACCCAGCACTCCCCCATGTCTACTGATACAACCAGTACATAAAATGTGTGGCTGGGCCTTTCATAATGGAGAGAGACATGTGAAATCTTTGACAGCCCACCAACAAGTAGGATACCAATTTTATTGAAAGTAAGGAAGCTTATCATTGCTAGACGTTCTGGGGTTTTCTGTCACAGAAAAGTGAAGAAATCTTGATTGTATTTACCTATACTTTGCTATTTACACAACCATATAGGTAATAAAATGTGCTGGGATTAATGCCATATCACACTGGAATCCTCTGGGTCTCTAGTTTTCAGAGTTGTCTACGATTGTACCTGGGTGCCGGACGACCCTTGGCCCAAATACTGGCGTCATTCCCATGCAAGCTCTCCTAAGAGAAACATTCCTTGGTTACTAGTGTGTGAATTGATGTAATGAACCCCAATGATCTCAGATGTTACCGAACTCAGGAAAAACACTGGGGAACACAAATGTAAGTCATCCCTTGGTAGTGACATATTTCTGCAGGAAGAAAACAGGAAATAATGGAAAAAATCTTTACAAATCTGACAAACGTCATGTTCAGCACATGTTCCTGGTGAGCCAAAACAGGGCGAGGAAGGTGTGGCACCTAGTTGTAGAAACCTTACAATGTGTTGATGTTGAAAATATTTGTTTGCTGTATATTTCCACATGGCCCAGGGATGGTAGTTGTGACATAGGGAGTAGTACCCTTGAAAGGTATTTCACTTGCTCTACAAATTTCACAAATGCAGTGCAGCGAGTTTATCTCCCCTGAGCACCCTGAGTCTGTAGAAAACTGTCAGGTTTGTATAAGATGTTAATTAATGAGATTGGTATGTTCTGCCATCCTCCCCTAGTGCAATGTTAAAGTACAGTTTATTATTCTACATTGATTCTAGATACTTAAAGAGTTTTGATTCTTGAGATTAAGATTCTCCTGTTGACAGCTGTCACTGGGAGGAGAGCAAGCAGTAGTGCTGTAATGCTTCTTCTGTATATCAAATAAATCACAATTACTTCAACGTCTTGAGAGAATAGACATCTTTTCAGTAGTGACAAGGGTTTCAGACAGGCTGCTGCTGGTCGAAACTCACCCCATTTCCCTTCCTTTCCGGATGAGTGTGCTGCGCTTGTGAATGACTGAAGAATACATACCTGTCTTCATTTGATGCATGATTTTATTTAAAGCATTTAGCCAGTGCTTGCAAAAGAATAAAGCCATAAAAGAAAATAGCATCTCACTCAGGTTCCTGGGTGTCTGCAGTTTTTAACGCTCTAGTCAAGCACAGACGCCCAAACAGGCATCAGACATTGCAATGCTCCACTAGAAAAGGTAGTACTGCATATTAGGACAACAGGACATCAGAATACAGGGACTGGGTCCATCTACACCATCGGAGACTGTTGACCCAATTCCTAGCTAGCTCACAGTGCCTCACCTAAACCCAAAACGTTCCTGGGGTGGCAGGTGATTTTGGCAACCTCGAACATGACACTCTGATCCCCAAGGGAATTGTGAAACCAGATCTTTCCCCTTTTCATTGTCTATTCATGCATGGCCTGGGTAAACATAAGAAAGATATGAAGTAAGTTTTCAATACAATAATTGAAACAATCATAATCTTGCATAGAGTTCTATATATATATATATATCACACTACCTCTACTCTGAGAACATAGTGGGTGTACACTCTGCCTGATCTCTCAGGTTAGCTTCAGACCCCCATACCTGGACGACTTGGTATGAAGTAGAATTGGAGATCCTTTTCTGATGGAAGATCAGTGTTAGCAGAGCTGCATGTCGAGCATAGCTTTTGTTCTAGGACCATCATGGTTGGAGCGCCCCCCTGATCATTGGGATCTCTTGCTCTGTTCCTAGCCTCAAACAAAATATACAGATTGCCTCACAGGAAAGGTTTTCTAAAAACAAGCAGCAAATACAGCATCTTCTCAGAAATAAAACATGTAAAAATAATATAGATAAAATGAAGTCTGCTAAAACGCATAACATGTAAAACTAAAATGGAGAACTAAAGTGAGTCCAAGAGGAACTCACTACAACATCAAGACAAATGTGTTACCACACCACATCTGTGTGTCTGCATGCTATATTATGCATCAATAGGCGTCTTTCTAAACCCAGTTTCCAGAGCAGAGCACCAGGGATATCAAGAGACTCAACTGAGTCTGGAGCACACTGGTTAAAACATTTTCAGAAATTTTAACGAACAGGTCAGTTGAGACAATAAACCATTCAACACGTGACTCCCGCTTGGGTATACTAAGATAACTGAGTCTAGGTGTCAATATTAACCTTACTAAGTGCTCGGTCTCATTGTGTTTGCTAGAACTGCATTAACATAAACAGCACATTAGGCTTGATATAACATAACTTAATACATAATTTTTGACCAGGCAACAATTTACCCATGTAGTGGATTGCATTGTGCAATTAAATGAAAAAGGTTATATCTTGTGCACCTTTCCTAATAGTACCAGCAACAACACCTTTAAATTGGCAGGAGTGGATGGATGCATTTGGAGCATATTTGGAGGTAATCAATAGTGATACATCTGTTAAAAAAAGCTCTTTTAAAAACATTACCAAAAGATGAAGTCAAGGCTTATGCAGGAGAAGAAGGTGATGCTGCCATCATTGTGTTGGATGAATATTTCACTATTTTAAAAACCTTAGACAAAAGATTTAATCCAAAGAGAAAGTGGTTTTGGAGAAAAATACGTTTTTGCGGCAAGCTTTCCTAAGAACATTGTCTGCCTCTTGTAATTATACATATGAGATCATTAGGAATACTGTTAGAAATTGGATTTCTGGTTGGCAGAGCTAGGCATCCAGTCTAAGCAGAAGCCACAATCTTAGTCAGGGTAAGCTAGATACATACTAAAAGATAACCCTCGCTCACCCTCTGGTAGCTTGACACAGAGCAGTGAGGCTTATCTAAAGAAGCAATGTGTAAAGTATTTGTGCAACAAACTCACACAGCAACACAATGAATACACCACAAAAAGACTCCCCACAGGTTTATAGAAATAGATTATATTTAGGGCTGCCGGTTTTATGGTATTTATTTTTTTAGCATTTCCGCCTGTATTTATCCATATTTATTTTTTGCCCACTTTATCTGTATATATCCATATTTATTTTGTGGTTTGCGGATAAATGAAGTTGTAAAACTATATTTCCATATTTATTTAACTGATTGACACGCACTCATGCTTTGATCTCTGTCTGTTTTAGATATTTCAGCTGCAAAATATTATATAACAAAGCATCCACTGGTAGATATTAGCATCATACCACAAATGTATTATTTAATGAAATTGCATACTGTTTTTTTAATTTCCCATGCTGTCCATCTGCTCAGCTGTTGGCCTATAATTCATGGAAGACAGCAGAGAGTCCCTTAAAAGAAGCCCAATTTTCTGTATTTACCCACTTTTAAAAATAAATGCAGACAGAAAACACATTATTTTCTGTCTGTATTTATCTGTAAAAATCAGTAAAAACGGAAAACCGGGAGCCTTAATTATAGTATACTGAAAGGAAGGGGTCCCAGTGTGTCAAGGGAACTAATTAAACAATTGAAACACAATTACTCGAAAGACAAATGTTTAGATCCACACGGTTTAATTCACAGTGGGATAGAGTATAATATACACATTGAAGAATGCAATAAACTGTATTGACGTCATACAGTGCCCCAAGGTGGGAGAAGGAACGTGATAGTGAGGATAGCGTGAAGTGAAGGGATTACGTGACAGTAAAATCAGTTGTTTAGGCATATATACGTGACACCAATGCGGTGGCAACAACTTGTATATCACATAGTAAATTGTTCAAACACAGGCATACGACACCAGGTACAGCATATATACAATGTTGGTGTGTAGTTGCCACAATAAAAACAAACAGTCGACGTTTCGACCCTCTTGAGGTTGCAGGATCGTTTTAACCTTGCTGTGGGGTCTTCATCAGGACCATAGAAGGGGAGTGGGGGCAAAGGACCTAATGGGGGTACAATAGTTCCAGGTTAGAGGGTGGAAATCAACCTCTAAATTTACACATAGGTAGAGACAAAATTATGCTTAGGTCGGGACAAAGAAATGACCTAGTAATGTCATTGGTTGAGAAGTAATGATTACACATGCAGTTAAAACGGATTCATAAATGGGCCTGGAGAAAGGGGACCAGTGCGCGCCGCTACATAAGCATTTACAGACAGCGGTACCCTAAATGTGAATGAGCTGGTTAGTGACAATTGGTTTATAACACTCTAACATGTCATAAGGACATGTATGTATATACCCATGCAGTTAAACGGATTCATTAATTAGCCTTGGGAACAGGAACCAATGTGCGCCACTACAAAAGCATTTGCAGACAGCGGTACCACAAATATAAATGCGGGAGAGTAGGTTTAGAACAATTGGGATGAGACAATCAGACATGTCATAAGGACATGTATGTAAGGCCGTCGGTCGGGAAAGGGCTGTAGTGTAAATCACTAACGCTTGGAATCATGCTCAGGGAATGCGGCAAGGGGCTACGCGCATGAAGGAGGCCTGTCCGTATGTCACAATGTGGATGCCACGGGTATTGGAGCTGCCGGGTTATTATAAAACAATGGCTGAAACTAATAATCAAGGTCTTTATTTAAACGGAAAAGAATAATAGCTAATGGCTAAACACAGCCATCTATGAAACGCTTACCGCAAGTCAGCGTGCTGCTTATCTCACAGGCGGCGGATCAGATGAGTTAAAAACAAGTAGGCAGATACCGCATCTGAAAAAAGGAGCGAGCAATCTGGTAATCATAAATTAAATAAGGTCCGAAAGCGGCTGTCTGAGAGGGCCGGCAAAGCCACTTAGCAAATAGAACCAACTAGTGAATGGTTACATTGAAGGTGGATAGACCGGGCAGCTTACCGATTTGTGGCGGCACTCGAGTTGTCAGTGATCGGTAATATCCAAAGTCGTCAATTTCAGACTTAATGGTCTACGGGATGGGTCTGTGGGATGTAAAAAATGTATTAAATAGGGCCGAAAGCGGCTTTCAGAGAGGAGCGGCGAGGCCACTTAGCGAATTCGTCCAACACGTAAATTGTAGATTAAACCGGGCAGCTTACCGATTTAGGCGGCACCTGAATTTGACAGAGATCGGTAATGTCCAAAGTCGTCGATTTCAGACTAATTAGTATGCGAGATGAGTCTGTGGGATGTAAAAGGAGGGATAATCAATCTTGATGGTCTCTATGGGGAGCGAGAGCGGGCTCTCAGTTAGAATGTGACTTACTCGGTGGATTGCTTTCAGTGGCTCCGTGCGCGAGATGAGGGTCGAAACGTCGACTGTTTGTTTTTATTGTGGCAACTACACACCAACATTGTATATATGCTGTACCTGGTGTCGTATGCCTGTGTTTGAACAATTTACTATGTGATATACAAGTTGTTGCCACCGCATTGGTGTCACGTATATATGCCTAAACAACTGATTTTACTGTCACGTAATCCCTTCACTTCACGCTATCCTCACTATCACGTTCCTTCTCCCACCTTGGGGCACTGTATGACGTCAATACAGTTTATTGCATTCTACAATGTGTATATTATACTCTATCCCACTGTGAATTAAACCGTTTGGATCTAAACATTTGTCTTTCGAGTAATTGTGTTTCAATTGTTTAATTAGTTCCCTTGACACACTGGGACCCCTTCCTTTCAGCATACATACAACCCAGGTCCCAGTGACTATACATGGGTATACCCCCTTGTTCATACTCTACTTCGAGCAGACGCTGGTCTGCGAGGTTTCCCTTCCCCACTCCATTGTTCTTGATTCTTAACTCTAGCATCACAATATGGTAGAAAGAGAGCTCCTGTCCTACTCTGAGGACTACATTGACAAATTGCTTGAAAACCCTGACAATATCTTCTTTCAATCTGATGTTCCAACAATTGACTTTTCATTAAAAGACAAAATCTCACGTCTTGAACGCCTGGAGAAAAAACTGGTGCGTACCCGCTGGCACGGTCATTTGCTCACTAAGTACCTTAAAGAGAACATAATTCCAGTTGGACTGCAAATCAAGATAGAACCGGCCATTTTCATTGAAGTTCCGAAATTCAGAGAAGGCTTCAGCCACATATCCAATAATTGCTCTCGCCACTGGATGGTGTTGGGCGTTGAAACTGCCAAAGACCAGGTAGTACAACTCACCGCCGAAATCGCTGCATTGAAAGCGGAAATATCTGCTGACTCCAATTTTGCAAACGCAAAGGACACCTTAACCAACCAACAAGCTACACTCAAGGACTTTGATCTAACCACCCAAAACCGTAAACTTGAAAAATTGGCACGAGATATTCGTCTCTACGATAAAAAAAAGACATACCCATACCTGCAAGACGACTATTACCGACAGGACACACAAGGCCGGTTCACTACCAGAGGTCGGGGTAATTTCAGAGGCAGACGGAATTACCCGACCTTTTCGGATTCATCATATAGCTCTGAGGGAGAGCCGGACTCTGCAGGCCCAAGTCACCAATACCCGTACTTTGACTACAATTATCCTCCTCAGTTATTCCCTCCTTTTTTAGGACAAGGCCGTGGATCTTGGCGACCCCCACGAGGAAGAGGCAATTCATGGCCCCGAGGTCAGAATCAACGTGGCTCCCAGCAGCAACAAACCAACTGGAGTGGAGGCCAAGGACAACCGTCCAAACAAGTTCAATTCCAACCAGAACCGCACGGCGAGAGGGTGACTCGCAACAAGACTTACCGTTGGTAGACCCATTGGAGCCTGATGGAATACTGAATCCCATTGTCAATATCTCAAAGCAACAACTCAGTGACACAGAAGTTCAAGTACTCAGCAAGGGACTATCCTATGTCCCTACATACAACCCTGACGACTTCCTGGTAAGAACAGAACTCATCAAATTCTTTCGGAAAATCCGATTAAAGTACTTTTTCCGCAACTCCGACACACAGTCGAAAACATCTGTAACAGGCTTACGACCGCCATCCACATTTGTCCCTTATGCCAGCACGATGTCCAATCAAATTCTAGCCTATGAAACGGTGGTCTGGCGTGATATACAACGGGCCCTACAAGACAAAACCTTTGTTCGATATAACATCAGCAGATCCCAGAAAACTGCACTACAGACACTGGCCAAGAACACCCAAGTCGTGATCAAGCCGGCCGATAAGGGCGGGGCGATTGTGATCCAGGATCAATCTGCGTATAAATCTGAGATTCTACGCCAATTACAGGACACCAGTTGTTATCAAATATTGAGATCAGACCCCACCAGATCCATTGCTACTGAGATCTTAGAGATTACACAAGAGGGATTGGATCTAGGCTTCCTGTCTGAGAATGAATTCCATTTTCTCAACAATAAACACCCACGCCTGGCAACCATCTACACCCTACCTAAACTTCACAAAAGCATGACTAATCCACCCGGTCGGCCCATTGTGTCAGGTTGTGGGTCCATTTTGGAACCATTGGGAAAGTACATTGACTTTTTCATTAAACCACTAGCAGAGGCTACTCCGTCTTACCTCAGAGATACGATGCACACCATCAATATAACTGAAAGTATACTATATGATCCATCCCAGCAAATACTAGCCACCTGTGACGTCGTCTCCCTCTACACCTGCATCCCTCAAGAGGAAGCCTTGACGGTCATTGCCCGCTGCCTCCAGACACGTCCAGCACCTGTTCAAGTACCATCTGAGTTCATTGTAGCCCTACTCAAAATCGCAATGACCCGGAATTTTTTTCTGTTTGATACCAACTTCTACCTCCAAACCTCTGGAGTGGCGATGGGCGCTCCATTTGCACCCGACGTAGCTATATTATATATGGCAGCATTCGAAGAGGACACGGTTCTTAGCCAACTCAACCCATTCAGAGACCAAGTCGGCCTTTGGGTAAGGTAGATCGACGACATCCTCTTGATCTGGAATGGTAGCCATGACCAATTGAACAATTTCTTTACTTGGCTCAATGAGCAATCCCAGCACGTCAAATTCACAATCTCATCAGATAGCAACTCCATTGACTTTTTGGATGTCACAATCTACCATGAATCTGGAAGACTCTGCACCAAACTATTCCGCAAACAAGCTGAGAGGAATTCCCTATTGGCTTACACGAGCCATCATCCACGTGCCCTCAGGGATAACCTGCCCTTCGGGCAATTCCTTAGGATACGCCGCAACTGTTCCACCAAAGATGATTATTTCTCTGAGTCTCAGGATCTATCCAACCGATTGCTAAGCCGTGGCTATCCCAGACGTTTGATCAAAAAGGCCCGCAAACGCGCTTGGTTCTACCCCCGAGAGGAACTACTTGTGCCCAAAAACAGAACGGAACAGCAGGAAAGCCGTATTGTCTGTGTCACGACGTTCAGCACCAAGAGCAACAGCATCAAAAAAATCATCAACAAACACTGGCATTTGGTTTCCGATGACATTAAACAACCTCTTACACCACTTCATGCATTCAAGAAAGCTAAATGCATCAGGGATCATGTCGTGAATTCATTCCTATCCCCTGAAAGTCAGCCCACGATCAACACTCTGTGGAACTTACCACCTGTAATTGGCCACTCTAAATGTGGCCATTGCAAGGCCTGTGACTTGACGATACAGACCAAAGACTTTACTTATCTTCATCTAACTGTGAAATTGAAATGCTTCAGTAACTGCAACTCTAGCAATGTCATTTATGCTATTCTATGTCCATGCCAGAAGATCTACATTGGGCAGACCCAACAGAAAATCAAGGCACGCATACTGCAACACATGAGCCGCATTCGTTGTGAGGTTGAAGGTGCACCACTTGCGGAACATTTCAAATTGAACAACCACCCACCAGAAAGCTTACGATGGTTGGTCATTGAAAAAGTTACACTGGGACCACGTGGAGGCAACATTTCTGACATTCTCAACATACGAGAAATAAAATGGATGTACTTTTTCAATTCCATCGAAACTGGCCTCAATGAATCTGATAGTTCATTCTCCCAATTGGCCACATTACCCTAATTAATCTGATTCCCTCTCACAAGCTATCTGTTTTGCTCTACCTTTCATTTTTGGTCCACGCTGTAGCCAATTTATTTACATACATTGCTGATCATGTGTAACATCTGTTCACGTATACACAGAGCCTTTACCCTCATGTTTGAGAGGTACGCTCCGTTAACCACAGTAATTGTTATGAGGTTAAGTCACATAAGACGGTGAAGATATTTGCATGCTGTCCTCCCCACATAGCGTTCAATGTTGAGCTTTCATCTATATGTGTCTATGTATACTCTGTAATTTAATAACTATAATTGGTCTCCTCCATCTCACTTTGTATTCCATTATAATGTTTACCATTCGATGAACATCTGCCTTTTAGCACTTCACTGCGCTCCCCTGTGTCACCATGAACGTGCCTGACCAGTCAGTCTTTTTACTAGCTCTACTCTCCCCAGCTGCCACCACATGACCTGTTTCCATGACTCCCATATCTAACCAGGAAACGCGGCATTCGCACCGCATCTCGCGCACGGAGCCACTGAAAGCAATCCACCGAGTAAGTCACATTCTAACTGAGAGCCCGCTCTCGCTCCCCATAGAGACCATCAAGATTGATTATCCCTCCTTTTACATCCCACAGACTCATCTCGCATACTAATTAGTCTGAAATCGACGACTTTGGACATTACCGATCTCTGTCAAATTCAGGTGCCGCCTAAATCGGTAAGCTGCCCGGTTTAATCTACAATTTACGTGTTGGACAAATTCGCTAAGTGGCCTCGCCGCTCCTCTCTGAAAGCCGCTTTCGGCCCTATTTAATACATTTTTTACATCCCACAGACCCATCCCGTAGACCATTAAGTCTGAAATTGACGACTTTGGATATTACCGATCACTGACAACTCGAGTGCCGCCACAAATCGGTAAGCTGCCCGGTCTATCCACCTTCAATGTAACCATTCACTAGTTGGTTCTATTTGCTAAGTGGCTTTGCCGGCCCTCTCAGACAGCCGCTTTCGGACCTTATTTAATTTATGATTACCAGATTGCTCGCTCCTTTTTTCAGATGCGGTATCTGCCTACTTGTTTTTAACTCATCTGATCCGCCGCCTGTGAGATAAGCAGCACGCTGACTTGCGGTAAGCGTTTCATAGATGGCTGTGTTTAGCCATTAGCTATTATTCTTTTCCGTTTAAATAAAGACCTTGATTATTAGTTTCAGCCATTGTTTTATAATAACCCGGCAGCTCCAATACCCGTGGCATCCACATTGTGACATACGGACAGGCCTCCTTCATGCGCGTAGCCCCTTGCCGCATTCCCTGAGCATGATTCCAAGCGTTAGTGATTTACACTACAGCCCTTTCCCGACCGACGGCCTTACATACATGTCCTTATGACATGTCTGATTGTCTCATCCCAATTGTTCTAAACCTACTCTCCCGCATTTATATTTGTGGTACCGCTGTCTGCAAATGCTTTTGTAGTGGCGCACATTGGTTCCTGTTCCCAAGGCTAATTAATGAATCCGTTTAACTGCATGGGTATATACATACATGTCCTTATGACATGTTAGAGTGTTATAAACCAATTGTCACTAACCAGCTCATTCACATTTAGGGTACCGCTGTCTGTAAATGCTTATGTAGCGCCGCGCACTGGTCCCCTTTCTCCAGGCCCATTTATGAATCCGTTTTAACTGCATGTGTAATCATTACTTCTCAACCAATGACATTACTAGGTCATTTCTTTGTCCCGACCTAAGCATAATTTTGTCTCTACCTATGTGTAAATTTAGAGGTTGATTTCCACCCTCTAACCTGGAACTATTGTACCCCCATTAGGTCCTTTGCCCCCACTCCCCTTCTATGGTCCTGATGAAGACCCCACAGCAAGGTTAAAACGATCCTGCAACCTCAAGAGGGTCGAAACGTCGACTGTTTGTTTTTATTGTGGCAACTACACACCAACATTGTATATATGCTGTACCTGGTGTCGTATGCCTGTGTTTGAACAATTTACTATGTGATATACAAGTTGTTGCCACCGCATTGGTGTCACGTATATATGCCTAAACAACTGATTTTACTGTCACGTAATCCCTTCACTTCACGCTATCCTCACTATCACGTTCCTTCTCCCACCTTGGGGCACCGTATGACGTCAATACAGTTTATTGCATTCTACAATGTGTATATTATACTCTATCCCACTGTGAATTAAACCGTGTGGATCTAAACATTTGTCTTTCGAGTAATTGTGTTTCAATTGTTTAATTAGTTCCCTTGACACACTGGGACCCCTTCCTTTCAGCATACATACAACCCAGGTCCCAGTGACTATACATGGGTATACCCCCTTGTTCATACTTTAATTATAGTATAAGCATAACAAGACCAGGTTACATTAAATCATGCGGGACCAAGGCAAAGTCAATGTTCTGGCTGGCCACAATGGAGCTCTGGCCAGCTACAGGACACACACAAGCCCAAGTGAACAAAGTACCTTTCCTGGTCGTAAACAACGAGATGTGTTCTCCTTTTCCATGCAGTGAAGGTGATGCATCAGTTCCGAAGAAGGGTTCCGGAGGCAAGAGGTGGTGAGCGATGGGCCGGTATCTGTCACGCAGTCGAGGGGATGCATCAATTTCACCCAGCGATGCACTGTCCGCTGTATCAATCTCTGGAGGTAAAGCAATGATTCCGATGCAATGCGTTGGTTTTACTCCCGCAACCGGTTCGATGCTGCCACACACATACAGGAGAGGGATACAAATCTATAGTGCAAGTTTCTGGGCCACTTCCAGTGAGCTAAGCACAGGAGCAGGGGTGCAGACTTTGATTTCTATGAGTCTCAAGCAACAGGAGGCAAGCCAACAAGCCCTTGGAGATCGCTTGGTGAAAAGGCAGAGTCCAGCTCTCCTTCGGCAGATTCAGAGAGCAGTTAGCAGCAGGGCAATACAAGAGAAAAGCAAGCCTTCCAAGTCTGCAGTCCAAAAATGAGTCCTTTAAACAGCACAGCAGTCCTTCTGACAGAGGTTCAGTTCAATATCCAGAAGTGTCTAATTTTTGGGAGTGAGAGACCCAGTACTTATACCCAAAAGTGCCTTTGATATAGGGGGTGACTTCAAAGCATCTTTCTGAAGTGCACAAGGACCCCTTTCAATCCAGTCCTGTCTGCCAGGCTACCGGCGTGTGTGGGTGTGGGTGGGTGGGGGGGTAAATCAGTGATTTGTGTGTAGACAGGACACTACCTTTTTAAGTATGTTAGCCCCTCCCATTCCTCCCTGCCCAGGAAGACTCATCAGAATGCAGATGAGTTCTCAGAATACAGATTAGCCTCACCTCCCTGTGCTTGTGGCTGTCTAGAGGAAATGCACAAAGTGTAGCTGCCACCCACCTCAGACGTGTGTTGGAGACAGGCCGTCAGGCACACAGAGCAGGAAGTGCAAAGTAATGCCCACTTTCTAAAAGGTTACAAATAAAGGGTAAACCTGGGTACAAGACAGTATATATTAGGGTGGTCCCAGTATTAAAACATCGATTGTGTCAAAAGGGAAAGGATACAATGATATTCAAATAAAAGAATCAAAGCAGGAATAAATCAATGTTGCAGTGTTATTTAATCACACTGAAACTAGTTAACATTTTGCAGAAAGGCATTGAAGGACATACATTTTTGTAAAAATATCATTGTTGCTGTGCCCAATGGAGAACGTGGAAAAGGGAGGACGGTGATTCTAGTGAGGTAAACAGAGTATAAGTGGTGATAAAATATCACAAACAAATATTCAGGCATATATTTTTCATTTGCTAGGAAACCAAAAACAATTAGATATTCGTCACAGTACATAGCATCTGTACAGATTTTGCAGTGTAACGCACAATTCCACAGTAAAGTAAGTACTGTTGAAGAGACTGGCATTTATGAAATGTCGACGTTTCGACTCCTGTGTGTTTGTAGGTTCTTCCAACCCTTACTCGCAGGTCTTGCTCAGGGGCCTTTCACAAATCAATGGTGGAGGGTTAATGGGCTCCGTGGCTCCCAAACACATGGAGGAGGGAGGGAGAAAACACTAATAAAACTGCTGTAGATATGGTCCAGATAATTCATAGGTCCATAAACTTTGAGGTACAAATTCCGTATCATAGGAGTGTCAGAAATCCAGATTGAATCAAGGGAGTATGGAGATCTTGGTGCAATAGTTGGGGCAGCAGCTGGCCATGACATTGCTGTGTCAGGTGCTTGCTGCAGTGCTTGGGGCTTCCCAGTGTGTCTCCAGGATCTGATCGAGGGACATGATGCGGGAGCCGCACCCACCTGCCCTGACCATTCTTTGAAGAAAAGTTGGCACCGCCCCCCCTCTTTACAGGGAACTGGTGGTGCAAACCGGGCCCTAGATGAGGCAGGTTAGTGGATCCGCAGGGGCCTGACTGAAAAGGGGCAGTCAGAAGAGAGGAGTGCCAACCTGCTGCCTTCGACCCATTGGCCTCCCAGTGGTGGAGCTTGTGACCCGAACGTGTGTAGGATCAGCTGCTGCTTTGGGCTAGAGTTGCACCATGTGAACTATAGGCGATGTCACCATTGAGCACCCAACTCCGCCCAGGACAACTCTGTATGGTGGTAAATCGTTATTACACCTGGATCACTACATTTGGGGTCTGCACATGCCCCCACCTCCCAGAGGAGACCACTGGACCTGTGCTCCCGCAGCGGAGAGGGCTTAAGTGGCCTTCCATTACATACTGATGGCTTAGAGCCTATGGGATCGCTTGGACTGCACACTGGGCCTTGGTAATAGCCCCCCCTTTACATTGCATCACTGTGTGGGCCTGCATAGGTTCTCTGACACAGAAGTGGGGAGGAACCCCGTTAAGCTTGCATGCCCACATTATGGGGCCATCAGTGGATCACGTTGTGGCTTCCCTTCACACACTCCTGGTCTGGAACTCACAGGCTTATTTGTATTGCTCACTGAACCTTGGGTAGTGCCCCCCGGGACAACATCTCTGCCTGCACATGTCCCTCTGTGTCAATATGGTGTGGCCGGGCTGCTATTAAACACTTTTGCTGCAGACTTGCATGCCTACTTGAGGGCTGCTGATCCCTGGACACCACAGGCACACATACATCCTCTTTACGGTGGGGAAGGCGGACAAGCAAACCCCTAAACTGACCTTCGACATGGTGGACCTCTAGGCCACATGAGGATGGATAAGGAGAGGGATGTGCACCTGCTAATGTGGGTGAGGTGCCCCAAGAGATGACATCAACTTCCAAAACGATTGATTCCAAAATAGATGCTCTCACCAGTCTTCTGGACTGAATGAGCAATCACCTGGACAAGAAGATGACTGCCTAGCACCATTGGAGCAGCAAGTCTCGGACTCTGAACAATAACCAACAAAGAGTGTCTTCTTCAGGTGGATAAAGTCCTTGCAATCATCAAGGCAAAAATGTAGGTCCAAAAGGCATGGTCCAGAAGAAATAACATCAGAGACCTGGGACTTCCTGAGACCATTGCAATGACTAAGGTTAAGAACTATACTGAAACATTTCTCTGCAACCTGTTCAGCAACCAGCTGACTGCACTCTTTTATGTGGAGATAGCTCACCAATCCTTCAGGTCCAACTCCCCGCCAAGGGTGCACCAGTGTGGCCCATTATGATCCACCTGCTTCACTACAGGAACTGCAACAAGATCCTACGCTTCGCACGAGTAAAGGAGTAACTCCCCTACCAGGGTACCAAACTGTCTTTACCCAGACTGTACAAGCTGCTTGCAGGGAGTTCCTTCCTGTTAAGCATCTCCTTACAAAAACCGGCTTAACATACACCCTCTTTTACCTGGCCAAACTTTGCATCCCGCTACATGGAAAGGCACACAACTTCAATGACCCCAAGATTACCATGAAGTTTATCAGCAAACCTGTCATGGGTTGAGCACCCCAGGCTCAGAGATGGAATCCGAGCTTGGAAGTCATCTCAGTGATCACAACTGATTTTGATCCTACTCAACCACTACTAAGCCCGTGCCAGACCCTCCATCCCCTCCGTTGACTGGATAGATGCCTGTCTTCCTATGCTGATCCCAGAATTGTTTCTACCTTGTTTTTTTGGGCTGTTATATTGGTGGGGGGAGGTTCTTCAATGATTTGGAAATTCAGAAGAGGGTTGGTTTTTTTTGTTTGTTTAATCGGTTGTTTCACAGTACATTCAACAGTCCAGAGCACTATACAGCTCCTAATCACAGTCCCTATGCACAATACACTGCTTTTGCAAGACACATTAAAACAGCATTAGGCACCTCCATGCTCAGACCTCCCACAACACCTGCCCCCATGCAGTGATAGGTAGCATCACCCTTATGCCCTGGAATTTCAGGGACACAAATGACTCTAGAAAGGTGAGGCAGACTGTAGAATAATGTGGGAAGTAAGCTGGTCATGTTCCAAAGACTTCACACATGATCTGATGGCAATAAGAAGTTTCTTTATTCCAAAAGATAAGACCCAAAACAAAAGGACCATCCAGACAAGTCCAGGAACCACAGGCAACTGACTCTACCTGATAATTCCAAAACTCACCAGGTATTCCCAAAAAACATCACACACACACAGATTATCTCATGGACAGATTATAGTGAATAAACCCCAATACTACACAGAGAATGGCATACCTTTGCAGACACACCATAGACATAGCCCTGATACAGGAAATGCATTCACCAGAAAACACTAACAGATGACTGTGGGTGATTTGGATAGGGGAAGCTCATCTTCCCACTTACTACCCTACCCACAAGAAGTGACTGTTCTTATCAGAAAGGGACCTCAATGGCACACCTTGAAATCCTTCTACGATGTGGATGGCATCCAATGCAGACTCCCTGGAATTGTTTGCTATGGTCTGGAATAGAATAGTAGCACTTGGCCACTCTACAGTGTTTTGGGGTGGTGATTTTAATGCGGTCTAGACACCCGTATGGGCAAATCTCCTTCTAACTGGCGACCACACTCATGAGCACCACCTAACTGCATTCGCTCCCAGCCAATCAAGAGCTAATCAATCTGTGCAGTGGCAGGCACCCCAGGGGAAGGTGGCAAGGAGAGAACATGTAACACATCCTCAGAGGGCACGTAGTTGTGTTTAGATTACTGGCTGGTCTCCAAACATACCTGCTTGCATACATGGGCTGCCAGGCACTGTGCCTGCACACTGTCGGACCATGCATCAGTGGATCTAACGTTTGTGGGCAGATGGGGCGCTGAATTGTGCCTTCGTGTGGGGACAAAATATGAAGCGTGACTGTTATTACGAGCAGAACTCAGGCTCCTTGTCCTCTCCTGCATTCTTCTAGGAGTCATTGAAGGCCTATATATGAGATATTTGCATTTTCAAACAGGCTAGGGCACTCTGTGATTTATACAAGTGCCTGCGACTGCTGGAGGTCCTTGCCCCACATCTTCTAGCAATGTACAAGGAGGCTAGAGAGACTGGCCAGCTGCCCCCTTCGGTCTGTGAGGCTCTCATAGTCACCATTCTGAAAACTGGGCAATGAGCTGAACTCTGTGACTCATACCGGCCACTCTCCATGATTATTGTGGCTAACAAAATTAAAGCTCACATGCTCGCGACCAAGATACTTTCCCTCCTCCCCACATTGGTAACCTGACCAATCGGGCTTCATCCTGGTGAGCTTTTCTTGGCACAACCTGCAGACCCTCTTGGCTTTCTTCCACACTCTACAACTGCAGTTTCCAGCAGTGGCTGTTTTCCTTGATGCCACAAAGGCATTTGGCTCCCTCGAATGCCTGTTCCTATTTGGTCTGTTGCAGCGCATTGGCCTTTGCCCCTTATTCCTACGTTGGTCCGCTTCCTCTATACTTCCCCAATGGACAGCTTCCAAAGCAGTAGTACCATCTCTGACCCCGTACAAATCCACAAAGGTACCCAACAGGGGTGTCCACTTTCTCCCATACTTTATGCAATTGCAATGGAACTATTAGCGGTTTGTCTGAAGCAGCATCATCCAGATAGAGGCCTCAACTACATGACCTGCAGGCTTGTGGTGTCTATGTATGCAAATGACATCACTGTGTATGTGGGAGACCCTACTACAAATATAGCCCCAATATTATGAACATTTACACTTTTTGGTGAACACACTGGCGTAATGAAAAATGTGTCCATATCCGTGATTTTCCTCTTAAGACTACAGACAGATTTGTCATGGACTACCCGCTGGAGTGGGTGGCAGACACGATTAAATACCTGGGAGTAATGATCCGCTGAGACATGTTCCATCGCTGGCTTGAGAATTACGGCAGGGAAATTGCATGGCAGGAGGAGCGGGTCCCTGTGTGGCTGGACTTGCCACTCTCTCTTGCTGGCAGATTAGCCATCGCTCAGATGGTAGTTCTGCCAAAGTTTTTATGTGTTTTAATCAATCTGCCTATCCCACTCATTCTGGCATTTTTTGGACGGCTCCGATCTCTAATGGTACCCTTAACATGGACTGGCCGACAGTCACGACTGGCATGAGAGACTCCAACCCTGCCCTTTGGTCAGGGTAGTTTAAATGCTCCTGATATGGAACTATGCTATTATTGCACACAAGTCCAGTACTTTTTCCATTAGTTACACCCACAACATATTTACCTCACCCAGCTTTTGAGGTGGATAATGCCCACCCATGTCAGTTGCTGACAGTGATTTGTCAGAAGGCCACCTGCCCTAGAGAGTCTGTTGACACAAGTCATTGTATGGTCTCAGCCGCATAGCTAGGGGGGGAGGGGGGCGGTCCGCCCCAGGCGGCATGATTTCGGGGGAGACAGCCTTTATAATTTATTTGGGGAAACTCAGAGTCAGTGTCCACAAATAAATTATAAAGGCCGCCGCCACTGGGACCCGCGCGCGGCCCCCGTGTGAAGGAGCAAGCACGCTTGATTGTAACTCATGCATGCGCGACATATTCTGTTTATTTATGGTTCTCGTCCCAGGGCGTCAATCTTGTAGCGCGCGAAAGCGCTACCAATGACGGCCCTGGGCATAATGTTTAGTCAGCCCTTGCGTTGCGCTGAAAAGTAGCGCGGCATTGACGCATCACGCATCAGGCGCTCGCCTCTTTTCCGGCCCAGGCAGTGCAAGGATTTTGCTGCAGGGTGATTTTCTGCTCACGGCGGTTCGTGTCGGGTCCATCAGCTGGAGGAGAGAAGGTGTTATCAGGTGAGCCGCCCGTGACTTTCATGCCACGGTCTCCCTCTGATTTCCATTCAGAGCCTCTGAAGTAAAAGAATTCTACTTTTAAATACTAATCAAGAGCTAAGACACAAGCCACCAATCACTAGCAGCTTAAAGGCAGCACCACACCATATTCCAGACAACTCTTGCTATGTCATTTAGCAAGTAAACATTTAGACCCAGGCCCGCCGGCACAGGTAACAGCGGTAGGGTGGGGTGGTGGGGAAGTGGATAGACCGTGGAATAGGGAAATTTAAATAAAATAATAAATAAAACCACGTGCCCTGCGCTTGCCGCATCGCCAAGTCGGCGAAGCAGCAAGAGTAAGGTACGTGTTTTTTTTTGTATCTTACTGTCTGTCCCCTTCCCCTCTCACAGCCCTGTGGTGTGCGAGGACTGGGCCTCGCACGTGGTTGGAGCAGCGACAATAAGACACAGGTACAGACAGTTATAGTGTGCCGGAAAGACCCCGAGCGGTCTTCCGCTACTTTATTATATACCCCGGCGCGAGCCCGCCCTGGGGATGTGGGGATGCGTGTGTGGAACTGGCTACAATGTATTGAGAGGCCCGGATGGCTCTCTACATCCCTCCTTCAATTTAGTCTGTCCTTCTGGCCGGGGACTCATCAGGGTGAAGTCCATGCAAAGTCTCTTAGTCTCTGGCTCGGACCCGGATTGGGTCTCAGGTTGTACTGACGACTTCGGCCCACCGGGGTTGTCTCCTCACTCACGACTGGAGAGGCAGGGCACGACGAGATGGTGTTATGTGTGGTGTTTTGACTGGCCTCTCCGACCGGGCTCCCTCCACCATGCTGGGGGGAGAGTGGGCCAAACCCTGGTCTTTCCGAATCTTGAGTGTAGTCTTCTTCTTCCGACTCCTGACCGGAGACGCTCGCGGGGGGACCAGCCGGCCCTCCTGCCTTCTTGAAGCACGACACGTTTTGGGTTACTATCTGATGCCCTCGCCGGACAGTGACCATAGTTCCTTGAATCTTCTCTACAGTCCATATCTCTGGCTCGTAGGGTGTTTGGAATTTCCAGCCAGGGAGACGATCTCGGACTACCACGGTGTCTCCTTCTTGTATGCCCGGTTGTTGGGCATGTCGGGCCTCACTTGCCTTCTGATTGGTGGCTCGTCTTCGAGCTTGGATGGCTTCGTCATCTCTTGCTGCCGGGGCCCAGGTGTGGGCAGCCGGGATGTGTTCTCGCGGTGCCTTCTTGAACAGCACGTGCGCGGGGGCACACTTTGTGGTGCTATGTGGAGTCTGCCGGTAGGCACCCAAGAACTGGTCTAGAGCTGTTTCTGGGTCGTCTCCGTTGTCTACAGCAATTCTGAGGGCCATGTTGAGGGTCCTCATTAGTCTCTCTACCTCCCCGTTCGCTTGGGGCCACAGCGGTGTGATCTTTCGGTGCCTGATCCGAAGATTCTCTAGATAGTTCTGAAATTCTTGTCCTTGGAAGGGAGGACCGTTGTCAGACTTTATTTCTTCTGGGAGCCCCATTGTGGTGAAGACGTGGTCGAGGGCTTTCTTGACTTGGGGAAAAGCGATGGATGGAATGACTTCCACTACTGGAAATTTGGAGAAGGAATCCACCAGTACGAGTGTGTGTCTTCCATCTGGGAAGCTTCCAAAATCAACGCTGAGGTGGGTCCACTGTGTGTGAGGGGCATCTTCTGTCATGATCGGCGCTGGCGCCGGGTCCCCGCCTGTGATGGTGCAGGCACGGCAAGATCGTACCATCTCGTCCACCAGGTTGTCCATGGCTGGGAACCAGACCTTGCTTCTCAGCCGCGCCTTAGTTTTGGCCATCCCCTGATGAGCTGTGTGTGCAATTGCCAGCATCTGGCGCTGAAGACTCTCTGGCATGACAATCAGATGCCCTCAGAGTATGACTCCTTCGTCCCCCACGCTCAGCTCACTCCTGACTCGCCAGAGTTGCTGCCGGGCATGGCTGACTTACGGTCAAAGGATTTGGGCCCCATCCAGGAAGTGCGCCCAGTGATTCTCCTCGAGAGCACGCTTGACTCGGGATAGCGTTTCATCATTGGCTGTGGCTTCGCCTATCTCCTGTAGCGTCATCGTATCTGGGCACGCGGCTCGTGAGATCATGTGGACGAATTCCTCCACACCTGGTCCATCGGCGAGGGGATGAGCCTGCTTTGTCACATCCGGATGCCGGGAGAGGTAGTCGGCAGGGTTGTGTGCTCCCAGTCGGAACAAAAGCTTGAAGTTGTATCCTTGCAGCTGAATGGCCCAACGCTCTATCCGTGGGGGCGCAAGTCTGGATGATCCCGTAAACAGACTCAACAGAGGTTTGTGGTCCGTCACCACGTTGAATTCTTGTCCACACAAGTACAAATGAAAATGTTGGCACGCCCACTTTATTGCCAGGGCCTCACGTTCAATCTGTGCATACCGAGTTTCTGTGTCTGTCAGGGCCTTGCTCGCGTATGCAACTGGTTTCCATTCATCCACGCCATATTCCTGTAATAGCACGGCTCCTAGGCCCACCGGGCTGGCATCTATAATCAGTTCTGTTTTCCGGCGTGGCTGGAAGTATTCCATTGTTGTCTTGTCGAGAAGGCTTGCTTTAATTTCTTGGAATGCCTTGTTTGCCATACTGGTCCACTCCCACTCGTGGTCCTGCCGGGTAAGCGCCCTCAGGGGTTCTGCCAACACCGCCAAATTTGGGATGAAACGGCCGCAATAGGTTGCCATGCCGAGGAAGCTCCGCACTTCGGTGGGGTTCCGCGGAGTGCTCGCGGTCCGGATTGCTTCCGCCTTCTTTCAGTCCCTCTCGTGTGTATCTAAAGAAAACGATGGATTCTTGGTAGAATGAACACTTGGACCGATGCAAGGTCAGTCCATGATCCACCAGTCGTTGCAGTGTGGCTCTCAAGTGGGCGTGATGTTCCTCAAGGGTGTTCGAATAGATGAGTATGTACTCACTGAGGTTGATTACCCCGCTCAGCCCTGACAACACCTCCCGTATTGCGTTCTGGAACACCTCCGCTGCTGAGGATACACCGAAGCTCAGCCGCCGGTATCGCCGCAGTCCTACGTGGGTCGAGAAAGTGGTTATATATCGACTCTCAGGTTCCAGTTCGAGTTGGTGGTACCCCGAGTTTAGATCTAACTTCGAAAACCACTTCGCCCCGTTCAGGTCCGCGACAATATCATCCATGGTTGGGGTAATGTGACGTTCTCTCTTCACGGCGGCGTTGGGGAGCCTCATATCGACGCATAGCCTGATTGCGCCTGGTTGTTTGGGTTTGGGCGCCACGACCAGTGGCGATACCCAGGGGGTCGGGCCTGACACCTTTTCTATGACCCCGAGATCCTCTAGCCTTTTGAGTTCAGCCTCTACTTGCGGTCGGAGGTTGAATGGCACTCGCCGGTGCCTGAGAGCGACCGGGCGCACAGAGGTGTCTATGTGTAGATGAAACTTCTTTCCTTTGAGCTTCCCCAGGCCGCTGAACAGCACGGGAAATTCTTGCAGCATATTGTCCGCATGCGACTGATGTACCTGATTGGCAAAGAACACGAGTCCCAAGTCCTCCGCTGTGTGACAGCTCAGAAGAGTGCCTTTCTTTCCTTCGGTGATGTGGAATCGAGCTTCCGTCGAGTATTCACCATTCACTATGGTGGTGCTGATCACTCCGCGCAGCGGCAGCGGGTCCGTGCCTCCATACGTATAAATGCGTGCGCTCGAGGGTGCAAGCGTGGGCTTGGGTGACATTTGCTCATATTGCTCCGAGTCCATGACGTTTACCGACGCCCCGGTGTCTATGAGTGCTCTCATCTCGGTGCCTTCAACGGAGACGGTGCACATGGGCGGTGGTCTCCTTTTCGTGGATACCCTGCTGACATACGAGATGACGTCATTCTCGTCATCCTCATACCGTGGTCTTCTTTCTTGAGCTTGGTTGTCAGGGGGCGGGTGTTCAGATTCTACTGACAATTGCCGGACTCGTTGTGTCAGTTGTCTGGGTCCATATCCTGCGCGGGGTCTTGGTGCGTTCGGCCTGTATCTCCCGCCTTGCAATACTGCAGCAAAGTAGTTCAGGCGGCCACATTTTAGGCATGTTTTTCCTTTTGCACTGCATGTCGCGATGGTTGGGTGGTCTTCGCCACAGTATGCGCACTGTGCTCCCCGGAAGGGCGTCTGTCGCGGGCAATTGGGCTGAGGCCTCCTCTGTATCGCGTCTACTCTCTCTTCTTTGATCGGCGCCATTTTGGACACAGCGGGAAGCGCCATTGGTGAGCGTAGGGCAACCTCCATTTCTTCGGCCCGTGCATCCGACAGCTCGTGCGAGCGGGCGAGAATTAGTATTTCATCGAGCGATATACCAGGCTGTCGGAGCATGACTTTCCTTAGCAGCTTTGAGTGACATCCCACGATGATTTGGTCTCTGATTTCTTCTCTTGGATTGGTAAATGGGCAGCTGCTGGCCAGCCGACGCAGCCTTGCATAATACATGTCGACTGATTCTGACTCGGTTTGCCACGCCCTCTTGAACTTAAACTTCTCGAAGTCGTTGTTTAGTTGGGGGTCAAAATGGGTGTTGAGCGCGTTAACCGTAGTCGTCCTCTTGTCCGGTGTTAGGGAGCGTTTCGAAAAGGTCATATATTTCTGTGCCTCCGTATAGAATGAGTAGGGATCTCTTGACCGTCCCATCTGTTTCGTGGGTGCCCTTGAAGTATAAGTTGAGCCTACCGAGCCACGCTTTCCACCTCGGCGCCGCTGTTGCAGGGTCAGCCGACTCGCTGAATAGGGGAAGGGGCGCAATGCCCGTGTGAGCATGGCCGGATACCTGAGGTCCTGGTGCCGCAGCTTGGTTTTGGGCAGCTCCTGTAGGGCCTGGCGGTGTCGGTGCGGTCGCTCCACCTGCGTTCTGGCCAGTGGCAGGTTGGCCCGACCCTGTCGCAGGATCTGTCATTGTATTCTCCTCCCCAAGATTTGAAGCTGCCCTCTGAGCTTATTTCCTTGCCTCCTTCGTGATGTGTTCTAAGGCAGCTCCGGCCACTCTGCCGCCCTGCGTCTCTGTGGGTGTGTGTAGGATGCAGCCGAGGATCGCAGGAGGGGTGAGCTGAGGTGCGTGACGTGCCTTTGCTACTTGCCTTAGAAGTGCAGTTTTCAGTGTCTCCTGGGTCAATCTTTGTTTGATACCCCTTGCAGTGCTACTTGCATTAGCCAATGCTTTATTGACGGCGTAGGTGGCCGGGGCTGAGGTGTAGCGTCTCACGCTGAGAGACGGGGTGCTGGCAGGACAGGCAGAGAGCCAACGTGCAACGTCGCTCAGGTTCACCCCTCCCCCTTGAGGCCGCGTGTGAATGAGCCTCGCACGCCCGGATGGGGGGGGGAAGGGCCGTGCACCACGAGATGAGCACGCGGGGCCAAGGCCGTGTAGGCCGCGGATCTTCGGCGCGGGCGGGGCTGCTGGGGAAAGCCACTCACCCGTGTGACGCGCTCGGCGAGTCCCGCCTGCCGAAGGCGCTCTCTGAAGGGAGACGCGTGGGCGGGCCTCGAGCCGTAGCGCAATCAGCTTCGTGGACCGGGACGGCGTCTTGGACAGAGCGGGTGGGCTCCACGGCGTCCCTCTTCCGGCGCTGGCAGCGCGCCGATATGCAGGCGCAGACGGCGTGCTGATGCTCCAGGCAGGAGGCAGAGTGGGCACGCGCGAGGTCCAAACAGGCCTCGTCGCCAATGTGGTGTGCGGTGACTGGGCCTCGCACGTGGCTGGAGCAGCGACAATAAGACACAGGTACAGACAGTTATAGTGTGCCGGAAAGACCCCGAGCGGTTTTCCGCTACTTTAATATATACCCCGGCGCGAGCCCGCCCCGGGGATGTGGGGATGCGTGTGTGGAACTGGCTACAATGTATTGAGAGGCCCGGATGGCTCTCTACAAGCCCCACCCCACATCTGTTACCTGTGCCAGCAGTGCCTGTTTAGACCGCAATGCTTGTGTTTTTGGCATGCTTTGGCAGCAACTGCCCGTGTAGCAGCACCATTCTGCATGAAGCCGCCAGTTTCTGCTGAATGAGCTGCACCGCTGCATCATCTTAAGAGCAGAAGGAGTTTCACTTATAGAGTGAGTGGTAATTTGCGAGTGCCCTCTTTAATATTTTAGAAAGTGATACTGATCCAGCGGCCTATAGGAAATATGTCATAAGCAACGCTACCTAACTCTACAACTTACTTCACAAAACACCACTCAAACTCATGGACCCATTAATCAAATATGACATATTTTGACCTACTGAATCAGGTGGCCAAATTAAACTTGTATACAACTTATTTACAAATTATATACAACCGCGGTAAAAGATGACATCATTTGAACAAATCCTAACTATTTAAATGACCACCATGGCGATGGCATCTAGCTAATAGTAACCTGCACTTCTGAATAACCAAGACCAGCTTGTTTTCAAAAGTAAGATTTTATTAACTAATTTTAGATTGTTGAGAATATAATTTTATAAATGCAATTTTATTAGAATCATAGTAAGCATGTTTGAAAACATCATAGAAAATTACAGTTTTAAGCAAGAAATTATAAGTTTAGCATTTCTAAATCCTAAATCTCTAGCTAAGCTAAATAAATGGAAATAAAGTAAAGTCTTTAAGGGTTCTTACGTGCTCCAAGCAAAGTCCGTCAGCACGACACCCTCATCCGAAAGTTGAAAAGCAGCAGCGAGACCCATCCATAGGGCATAGGTTTTTTATACCTTTCTACGCTAGCTAATCTAAGTAAAGGAAAATTTTCTGCAAAAGTCGATGTCCCATTGGTCCGAAAGTGACAAGTGACATGTCACCCCATATTTCAAAACTTCCATTTCGTCATATTCTTTGAGACCATTGTCTTTATTGTACGTGTTCCAAAGCTTCCTTAGTTTGCAACAAATTTGAACAAGAGTTCTCACTGGTTTCATTTCACTTCCTCGGATGCCAAGTTATCAAATGTTCTCTCTGCCGGTTCCTGACCTTGGCCACGTCCGACAAAATAATGACAGCGCTTCTTCATTGTTAAGTGAATGTAACTTTCATGGAAAACTTTAGAATGGACATCTCGTGCTTCTTGCAGAAATTAAATTCATCTTTTAGCAAACTCGAGCAAACTAGGCCCAAAAGCAGGCAACTTATTTTTCTAGTATAAAACAAACACAAGGAAAGTATTAATGAAAGAAATATTATTTTATTCTGTTTCCACCCTTCGTTTACTAATTGATTAACCCACCCTATTAGTCTAGTGTTACCTAGCAAGAAGCAAACAAATAAAGCAGCATTTTATATCTACCAGTCTTCAAGAATCCATGAAATCTTATATGCACCTATAATAGTGGAAATGACATCACATAGACAAGGAAAGCAAAATAAGCACATGCCACTTTTAAATCAGCTGCAGTTAGTAATGACAAAAATGAAAACGACAAAATTAATTTATTATTTTTGTACGAACAAAAGATGCAACAATAATGCACGTTTATGAGCACACATGTTAATGTCCCCGTGTGTAAAGTTTAATCTAAGTTGAGTTAGCATAACACATCACAAATCATTAATATTATTAATTTATATTATGGAAGTGTGACTTCACGAGTTTAAACAAAATTTTATTTTCTATCTCGCTTCATCAACTCCCTCATCTGGTGATTAACAAATCACCACACCACAACCCAAAATTTGGAAAATTTAGACTTCTTGGAAAATGATTCAAATTCATTTGAGTTAGTATTTCTAGAAATTTGTTTCTGCAAAATCCTTGCAATTGTCATATTGTGCTCTGTGTAATTCTTGTAACTCAATCTCCCTTTCTTCTTCTTTTTTGATTTTATAAATTCTTCTCTTTTCCTTCATTTGTTTCTTTCTCTTATGCAACAAACAACCAATTTTTGTCAGAACAAATATGAATATTATCACAATCAAAGGTGCCAAAATCTTGCCAAGAACTGAACTTCCAATATCATGAAACCAATTTTTAATTGTTTGGAATCTTTTTGAAAGTTTTTCTGAAAAATCTTCTTCTTCTAATGGAATTATCTCTGAATGCATTTCTGTAATGTTCTTAATGTACATCTCAATGTTCTTACTTTCATCGGGAATATAGGTGCAACAATGTTGCACATGTAAAATGCCGCAGACTCCTCCCTCTTTTGCTAGGAGTATGTCTAAAGCAAGGCGATCTTGAATCACCATGGATCTGATTGCAAAGACCTCAACATTCAGTAATTGGAAACCATCAGCTGTATCTGTTGACAATCTGTCAACAATTGTCGATAATTTTCTGATTCTTCCTGCATTCAGGGTTATACCTACTAAAGGTATCACTGCTTCAAAAATATCTCCCAAAATCTCTGTGAAAGTTTCTCTTTTAGCCCTATTTACATAATTATTAATTTTGAACAATCCTTCTGTATTTCTGTCAACATGAAAGATTTTAGGAAAAACAATCCCAACATAACAAGTCCCATACCAATGGTCAGGAAGGTTGTAGTAAGCTTTGTCACCACAAACAAAATAAATCCCAGGGAAAATTGGATCTTTTCCACCTTTGAATCCCCAACCTCCCATGATCTGATATGTATCTTCACAATTGCTTGCACCCACAAAATAATTATCAAAAAGTGTATTGTCTCTTCTAATGCAAAGCTTACCACTAATTGGTTTGTCTATGTGAATTGCAACATTATCAAGTGTTTTGCCATTTAACTTCTCATCCTCTTTTTGCCAGAACCTAGACTTAGTCTGCTTGACTAATTCATTTCTCTTGTAAATTGCTCTCCTCTCCTCAACTAGGTTCAAAAATTTCTTTCCTTCAGCACTTAATTTGCAGGTTAGATTGTTCTTGTAAGCATACTCGTAAGTAAGTTCATTAGTGACAAGGAAAAATTCCCTCATCTGTTTAGCTTTTTTATGCTTATTCAAAGCACCCTCAATTTTTAAATTTGCAAAAATTTCATAAAAATTTGAATAATAATATTCTAAGCGTCCAGTTTGATAGAACAGGCTAGCTAGCACACTGCATGTCACACCATATATAAGAGGAAGCATATTGTATGTCACTCCCTCAGAAACAAAGCAGGTAATTTAACGCAAACGTAGCAATCTTTAGCATCCATTACCTTAACATATTCGCTCAAAAGCCTTGTAAATGTATTGCTTGAAAAATCACTAATAGATTTATCCTGGTGAATGTCGGGTCGATGATCAATAACTTTGCCTGTTGCACTATGTTTGTTTTGACTAACTGAAGCTTTGCTTGTCAAGTTGGCTCTGTGAAAATCTTTGTTAATTTCAAATGGAATAATAACAGCTAAAACTAACCAGAGCAGAATCAAAATGAGCACACACACCAGAGTCATCTTACAGCATCTCTTGAAAATGGAACACCTTGAAGTACTCCGTTCCTTGACGTAAGGCATCTTTTGTTAGCTTTGCCTCAAAAGAAAACAAAAATTATTTTAAAAATGATTTAATTAATTAATTAATTATTTACACCCCCCTTTTAAAAGAATTTTTTTTTTTTTTTCAAAACCCTAACAGTGTTTCTTCGACCTTATGTCACAAATAATTTTTCTCAGCTAAACAAATTTTCTTCGACCTTGTGTCACCTAACAAGATTTCTTCAGCCTTTTGCCAAAATTAAAAACCAAAAAAAAATCCCAATTAAAATTTCTGTACTTCAATCATTGTCACTAATCTCTTCACTTTCTTCTTCCTCTTGACTGCTACCGTAAATATCAATAACAGGTGGAATTACTAGATAAGTCCACTCAGGAGATTTATATTTTTGATTTGGCTTTATAATTCTCTTTGTTTTTCTAGTCACTACTTCAATTTTCCTTCCAATTTCAGCTTTCTTTTCAGAATTCTTTTGACTACTGATTTCTTCCACCTGCTCCTTTGGCTTTTTAATTAACCTGACTCTCAATCTTCCACCTGGCCAAAAATCTGTTTTTCTCAAGAATTTTCTCTTTGGTTCAGAAACATTCGTTTCTGACATCCAGGATCTTTTCTTCGCACTTACACTTTCACCATCCACGTCACTTTCTTCAGAATCGCAATCTGAAACTTCAATGATTGACTCAGGAATTTTTCTATTCGGCAGTTTGACTCCGTCAGGAACTATACTTTGTCTTCCATCACTGGTACTCGGTAATTCGTCTTCTTCCTCTTCTTCAATTACCTCCAACTTCCCAGTTTCGGGTTTTCTGTTCCTTATTTCAGAGCTTATTTTCTGCTTTTCGATACTCTCCTGATCAGAAATTTCAATTGGTTCAGCTTCTCTGTCTTCAAAATTTTCAATAGAATTTACTCCACTTTTCTTCTTAACTGAATCTTCAGTTGTTTTTCTTTCTAACAGATTCTCTTCATCTCCAGAATCTATTTCAATAATTTCCAAATATTTTCTTGTCAACTCTCCATTCACAGGCACAGGTTCCAGATGTCGACTTCTCTGTCGATCTTCAGAATCTGGATTCCTCTCACTTTCTACTTCAGAATCAGAATCTTCTGTAGAATCACTCTCCTCATCAGAATTTTCAGGAGTAGGCACTGGAATAGTATGACTAGGATGGATCCACCTTTTCAATCCTCTGCATTTCACTGCATTTGTAGTGACCAGAATTATTTGTCTAGGTTTCTGCCACCTAGGAACCAGACAATTTCTTCTTCGATGTACTTTTGTTCTGACCCAATCACCAGGTCTCAAATCATGTGTCTGAACTTTCTCATCTGATTGTGCTTCAGTTCCCACCTGATTAGACACAGAAGTTACTATATCAGATAACCTCTTACAGTAATCCAAAATAGCACTGTCATTTATGCTGAACAATTTGCCTACAGGTACAAAAGCTTGCCTCATGACTCTGCCCATAAGAATTTCATGTGGGCTCAAACCTGTCTTTTTATCAGGTGTACTTCTCAATGACATTAAGACAAGTGGAAGAGCATCAGTCCACTTTACACCTGTTTCTAGACACATTTTTCCAATCCTGTTTTTTATTGTCCCATTAATCTGTTCAACCACCCCAGATGCCTCTGGTCTGTATGCACAGTGTATCTTCTGCTCAATGTTTAGTGCCTCACATATCAGTTTCATAAGTTTGTTATCAAAATGGCTTCCTCCATCACTCTCAATAGTGACTGGAAAACCGTACCTTGGGATAATTTCTCTGAGCAGCAGTTTTGCTACTGTAACTGAATCACAATGTCTTGTAGGAAATGCTTCCACCCATCTTGAAAACAAACAAACAATCACAAGAACATATTTCAAACAATTGTGTAGAGGCATTTCAATGAAATCCATCTGCAACCTGGTAAAGGGGCCACCCTCTCGACCAATTACCCCTGTACCTACAACTGATTTTCTGTTGGGGTTCATTTGTTGGCATGACAAACACCTTTGACAAAGAGACTCTGCAATCGTTCTGAATTTCGTATTAAACCAAGTCTCTCGGAAAAGTCTGATCATGGAATCTCTTCCAAGATGAGCTGGGCCATGATACAATCTGGCCATATCAGCAATCAAACAATTTGGTAAGACTATTCTGCCATCTTTGTAAGTCCACACTCCATCCTCATCACGTGGCCTACAATCTGCTCTTAACCACAAATCTTTCTCCTCATCATCTGCTTCGTTTTGTAAGTCCCTGATTTCCTGCCATGTCTCTATTGCTGTAGTTAGCATCAATGAATTTGAATCACATTCTTTACTCTTTTCCCGATTATATGCACGACAATTTTTCGCACAGTATTTTGCTGTTTCATCTGCATAGGCATTGCCTTTTGAAATATAATCCACTCCTTTTGTATGTGCTGCACATTTCACAATTGCAATCTCTCTTGGCAATTGTATAGCATCAATTAGTCTTTTGATAAAAACTGCATTTTTAATTGGTGACCCTGCTGAAGTTAAATAGCCTCTCTGAGACCAGAGCTGTCCATAATCATGCACAACTCCGTATCCATACTGACTATCAGTAATGATGGTAACTCTTTTATCTTTTGATATTTCACAAGCACGAATTAAAGCAATCAATTCAGCCACTTGTG
Organism: Lissotriton helveticus; assembly: GCF_964261635.1. Taxonomy (NCBI): domain Eukaryota; kingdom Metazoa; phylum Chordata; class Amphibia; order Caudata; family Salamandridae; genus Lissotriton; species Lissotriton helveticus. Next base: position 1,176,831,090 of record NC_136061.1, read on the forward strand.
CTGAACGAATTCCTTCAAGACATGATGCTTCTTCAACATCTGCAACTGTACAGACTGAGTACGCTGCTTTCAAAACACCTCCCTCTGTTCTCAGACAGGAGCCATCCACAAAGTAGACAGAATCTGATTCAGGCAAAGGTTCATCTTTAATGTCTTGCCTGGGTTTGGTGCAAAATTCCATGACATCCAAACATTCATGTTCCACTTCCTTTTCATCAACAATTTCCAAATCAGGTAATAATGTGGAAGGATTCAAATTCAAGCATCTTGAAATGGAAACATTGTCTGCTCCTAGTATGATTTTCTCATACTTCGTCAACCTGCTGCTGGTTAAATGTTGAGTTTTACCTCTCGTCAGTAGTATTTCAACTGAATGAGGCACAACAACTTTAACAGGAAATCCCATTATGATTCCTTCGCTTTGCTCAAGACTTACACTTGTAGCTGCAACCGCTTTTAAACAACCTGGTAAGGCTTTTGCAACAGGATCAAGAACTGCAGAGAAGTATGCAATGGGTTTCTTCAGATTCCCATGTCTCTGAATTAACACAGACAATGCACATCCTTCTCTTTCACTGCAATACAGTTCAAAACCTTTCTCATAATTTGGCATGCCTAAAGCAGGAGCTTCACATAAGCTCTTTTTCAGATTTTCAAAAGATTCCAACTCAGCTTCGTTAAGAACAATTGGATCTTTTACATCAGATTTTGTCAATCTCTGTAGTGGTTTTGCAATTACTGAAAATCCACTTATCCATTGTCGACAGTAGCCAACCATTCCCAGAAACATCCTGACCTGTCTCTGTGTTCTTGGTGGTTGCATTGCTTGAATCATTTTTATTCTCTCAACTGTCACCTGTCTTTTTCCTTTAGCAATTCTGTGACCAAGATATTTCACTTCTTGTTTACAAAACTGTAATTTTGCTGGAGACACTTTATGTCCCTCATCTGCAAGATGGTTCAAAAGTATTATTGTGTCTGTCACACAATTTTCTCTTGTTTTAGCAGCAATCAACAAGTCGTCGATATACTGCACCAACGTTGACCTGCCAGGTAAATCTAAATTTTCCAAAGATCTTTTTAACAGCTCATTAAAGATTGAAGGACTCTCTGTATACCCCTCAGGAATTCTACACCATGCGAGGGTCCTACTCTGGAATCTGAAAGCGAAAATTTCCTGACTCTCTGGATGCAAAGGAACAGTAAAGAATGCATTACAAAGATCAATGACAGTGTACCATTCTGCGTCATGTGGAATCTGATACAAAATGACTGCTGGGTTTGGAACCACAGGACAACATGGAACAACAATCTGATTGACTTTTCTCAAATCTTGAACGATCCTGTACGTTCCATTTGATTTCTTAATTCCCATGATCGGTGAATTACAAGGGCTACTCTCAATTTCTTTTAAAACACCTTGTTTAATGAATTTTTCAATCACAGGTATTACTCCCTCGATTGTTTCTGCTTTCATCTTGTACTGAGGAATATTTGGAAATTCTATTCCCTGTTTCAGTGTAATTTTGACTGGATCGACATGTTTCATCAGACCCATCTCATTTCCAGTCAAATCCCAAATTTCAGATTTCACTGTTTCCTTAAGCTCTTCTGGCAGATTTTCTTTTTCAAATGCAGGAAACAATTTTGTTTCCTCTGATTCCATCAGCATCATTGTCATCCTGTACAACCCATCTTCTTCCATTGTTTGCAATTCAACTCCTTCAGGAGAACAATATATTCTGCAATTCATTTTGCACAATATATCTCTGCCCAATAGATTTACTGGACTACTGTTACAAACCACAAACCTGTGCTTGTCTTTAAAATTTCCAATTTCGACTGGTACTGGGTCAGTTAAATCAGTTCTGATCTGTTGATTACTTACTCCGACAACTTGGATGGTTTCCCCAGAGAGAGGTAGGTTTTCAATTTCCACTGATCAGTAGAACGGGTAGCACCAGTGTCCACTAGAAAAGTGATGTCTACATCATTAACTTTCCCATTTACAAATGGACCAGACTGGTCAACCTCAAGAGTGGCTCCAATAACACACTCTTCCCCCTCTCTCGGGCACCGTCAGAAGTAATCATCAGAGTCACTCCCCTGTTCTTCTGTTAACAAAAACTGTTGTGAAGCATTTTGCACAATTTGCCTTTGGGATTTTATTACCTGTTCATCTCCTTGAAATCCCACACCAGAATTATATTTTTGAGTTCCCCCACAATTAGGAAAAGGAGGCTGTGGCAATTGATTCTGATGGTGATTCACCTGTTGCTGCAGCTGTCGCTGAAGACTTAATTCATTTAAATTCTGTTGCAACTGTAGCTGTCGCTGCAGATCAACATCACTCTGCATCTGTGGATTTAACAATGGATTTTTTAAATTTCTGGGTGGTTTCTTACATTCGTCTCTCCAGTGTCCAATCTCGCCACAATTAAAACAAGGTAATTTCTGTTTTAACTCTTCAATTTTAGGATTAAATTTTCTGATAATATTATTACCTTTAAATTTTCCTTGACCTTGATTTGAATTTGTAGTCTGAACAAAATTCGTGTTTTTATTTCCAAGATTAGCAATCTGTTGCTCAGCCACTTTTACTTGAGCCCACATTGCTTTTTCCTTGAGCTTCTTCTGTCTCACTTCTAACTCATCACTGCAGTATTTTGCTTTTCTCAAAATGTCATCAACCGAAAGTGCTTGTCATCCGACAATGCTATTCCTGATCATATCTGCAATTTCTGGCTTCAGACCATAAACAAATCTGTAGACGAAATGACTCATATCTTTTTCGTCTAGTTTTTCATAGCCACTGTATTGTTTAAAAATCAACAGTAACCTTTCGTAAAATGAATGAACTGATTCTTTTGTTTCTTGGTTTGTTCTTTCTATTTTAACCCAATCAACCTCTTTTGGTGGAATTTTGTCTTTCAACCAGTAAATCACCTTTTCATAAAAATCCATTACAATTGGATTAGGAGCACCTGTTTCTTTAATTCGCTCAGGTTCTACCTTTGGCCAACTTATGGCTATTTTGCATTCTGTCCAAAGATCTGATGGGACAACAATGTCAAAAAATCCATCCAGATCAATCCACAGAACTTTTGAGACTTTGATGAACCTGTCTACCTGTCTGTACCACTCAACAGGCTTCTCTCTCAGTCCTGGAAAATCATTTGTAAACAGTAATATGTCCTGTCTTGACCAAGGGACATGAACATATCCTCCACCTGCAATCTCTCTCATTGGAAATTGTTTTGACAATTTTTCCAATTTCTCATCTTCCTTCTTTCTTGTCCATTTCACTCTCCACTTACTCAACTCTCCCAGTTTTTTGATGTAAACTATCAAATCTTTTATGTGCATTATTCTTCCCATTGAGTTCAAGTTTTCAATGTCATCTTCTGAAAAGTCTAGTCTGTAATGTTTTGCAAAATTCTTTTGCCTGCTCAAATCAATTTCAAGTTCTGCTGCCAGTTCATCCAACTGATCATATTTGTTTTTTGTTTTCCACTGAATACTCTTGCAAATGAACAGAAGTTCATCATCTCGATAAAATTTTAAACTGTCAGAACCAATCGTACCAATTATTAATTCCTCCAAATTTGCTTTTAATTTTGCAACATCAAGTTTAGGTTTTGACACTCTGACTTCAGAAAACTCAGCATCAGATTCTGCACCCATCGGTGAATTTTGAAATGAGTCCTCATTACAAGTCAGATCAGGCATTCTCGTTTTTGAAGAATTGATTCCAGATATATCTGAGTATACTTTTTCAGCAACCTTTTGAATTTCTGCATTTAAAGGGATAGTCAAACCTGGCTTATTAACTTCTCTTTGTTCAAAAACAGGCTGAACAGGACCAATCGTTACAGGAACTGTCACAGCTTCCATGCTTTTTGTTATTTGTCGAATTAATTCTTCTTTTGATCGTAAATACTCAGAAGAATTCTCAACTTCCACATTTCTGACTTCTCTTGTATAATTTTTTGGAGCTTCCCTCTCTCTTGGAATTAATGAAAAATGTCTACCTCCAATACAGACATTTGCATTTGACTCAGTTTCCGATTTTCTTGGAGTTTCAAAAGATTCAGAATTATTTGGGTAAATTTTAGAAGTTTCATTAACTGGAGGTGCACTCGGTGTGATTTCTGTAGAAACCATTGGAGTAGACCATGACCTAGGAGGTCTCAAAGGCTCATTCTTTTTATTAGAAGTGTAAATTTCTTCTAAAACTGCATCTTCAGTTTCACTCTCTACAGGGGCATTATTTTTCTTTTCAGTTCCTTTTTCACCTGGAGAACCTAAAACCATTTCTCTAATTAAATAGAGTCCCTCACTCATGCTCCCCTGTCTCCACATTCGCATCCTGTCTTCATGTGTCTCCCTTCTATAACTTGGAATTTTAGGAGGTATTTTAATTCCACTTGCTTCTCTTTGTAATTGAAACATCTCATCCTCCCATTCAACTAAAGCTTCAAATTGAGTAGGTCTCGGTTTTGGAATAAGAGCATTCATTTTCTCCCTCAAATTTCTCAAAACCTTTACATTAAATGAACCATCGTCAGGCCAAGTCAAAACACCATCATCCTTAGTGTAGTGTTTCCAAATATCAAACCACAAAACAGTATGATAACCATATTCACCTTCCATATACGCTGCAGGTGTTTTGTACTTATGAAGTAATTTACCACCTCCCGTCTCGATTTTCTTGTCAGGTTTCTGAAACAACGTTGGCTTTTTCTCAACGTGTTTAAAATGATAACTCATTTTTAAAAGTTAAATTCAATTAACAAATTTGTTCGTAAAATATTTCCGGGATGTTCCGCAAAGCCAGCCAATCCGTGCGCGAAACACACCAACAAGCCAATGAGAGTTGAGCTACGTCACCTTTTTACTCAACCAATAGAAATAGAAATTTTCTGGAGAACCAATCGGCTTACAGTTCATCAGAGATTTGAAAACCAATCAGAACACAGTTTGTGACGTATATCACCTAATCACAGCGCGGCTCTGTGACGTACACAGCAGCTGCGGTTTCTCACTTCTCACTCTTAGCGCTCACCCCTCCTTTACAAAATCTTTTCACAGCGCCATTTTGAAAATGCTTTTTCAGTGAAAATTAATTTTAACAACGACAACAAAGACTCATCTGTCTGTTTCTCTAATAAGTGATAGAATTTCAATCATTCAAGTATTCTCTGCTCGGAATAGACGGCGCTATTCTCATAGAATATACATTTGCCAGTATAGTAATCTTTTTACTCTACCCTTCAAACAAGTAATTATGAACTCATTTCCCTCAGAACGCACAACCAAGTGACTGTTCAAAATTCCACTTGAACATAATTTACAAAACAACCTCGCACTTTCACACGGAAAAAGTCCCTAAATTCAAACACACATGAAATCCGTACAGGACTCTCACCTGTTTATAGAAATCATGCACAGTTAGTAGAATAACGACGTTATCCGTACAGGACTCTCACCTGTTTATAGATATAAAACATGTACCCCTACAGGACTCTCACCTGTTTATAGATAATCATGCACCGACGTTACCCTACCCTTCACTCGAGCTCGAATATATACTAATACTTTTATCACAGTGAGTTTTATAACAGGCTCTCAGTCTCATGCTGTTCAAATTTCTTAGATAATCCTCACTATACAACATTCACACCTAGCCCTAAAATGTGTTGCACGGCCACAACACTTGTGATACACGGCGATATCACTACTCTGAAACAGATCAAATGCCCTGTGTGACTACCTTCTCATCAAACAATCTGTACCGGTACAACTCACATATAGCACGAAAACGAACTCAACATGTGTTAAACATCGATCCTATATCCATACCATAACACATTGGTTACCTTTAGCAACCATCAATCTCTGCTACCAGAAGAATTGATCCAGCGGCCTATAGGCCTATAGGAAATATGTCATAAGCAACGCTACCTAACTCTACAACTTACTTCACAAAACACCACTCTAACTCATGGACCCATTAATCAAATATGACATATTTTGACCTACTGAATCAGGTGGCCAAATTAAACTTATATACAACTTATTTACAAATGATATACAACCGCGGTAAAAGATGACATCATTTGAACAAATCCTAACTATTTAAATGACCACCATGGCGATGGCATCTAGCTAATAGTAACCTGCACTTCTGAATAACCAAGACCAGCTTGTTTTCAAAAGTAAGATTTTATTAACTAATTTTAGATTGTTGAGAATATAATTTTATAAATGCAATTTTATTAGAATCATTGTAAGCATGTTTGAAAACATCATAGAAAATTACAGTTTTAAGCAAGAAATTATAAGTTTAGCATTTCTAAATCCTGAATCTCTAGCTAAGCTAAATAAATGGAAATAAAGTAAAGTCTTTAAGGGTTCTTACGTGCTCCAAGCAAAGTCCGTCAGCACGACACCCTCATCCGAAAGTTGAAAAGCAGCAGCGAGACCCATCCATAGGGCATGGTTTTTTTATACCTTTCTACGCTAGCTAATCTAAGTAAAGGAAAACTTTCTGCAAAAGTCGATGTCCCATTGGTTCGAAAGTGACAAGTGACATGTCACCCCATATTTCAAAACTTCCATTTCGTCATATTCTTTGAGACCATTGTCTTTATTGTACGTGTTCCAAAGCTTCCTTAGTTTGCAACAAATTTGAACAAGAGTTCTCACTGGTTTCATTTCACTTCCTCGGATTCCAAGTTATCAAATGTTCTCTCTGCCGGTTCCTGACCTTGGCCACGTCCGACAAAATAATGACAGCGCTTCTTCATTGTTTTTTTTGTGAAAACTTTTTATTGGTTTTTAAAACAAGAAAACAAAAGAACAATACAAAACAAGGCAGTACATTAAAATGTGTCATCACGTGGTCCGTGGGGGGGGTACATAGAGGAGTCAAGCAGTAGTGCAATCAATAATGTGGGGGGGGGAAGAAGGGGGGGGAAAGGAGACCAAAATATATACAAAACAACTATATTCCTGCGGAGGAAACGTCAGGTTGGGAGGAAGACAAATCAGCATCAAATTCCGACATTGGGGGAGTACATATATCACCACGGTATGCGTTCCATTGGGTCCACACTTTCCCCCACTTGCCTGGTCTGCCACGGGAAACATACACAGTTTTTTCTCGAAACATGCACCAATCCATGTTTTGTGTCCACCCTAGAAGTGTCGGAGGCTTCTGAGCGCCCCACAGTTGGGCAATATCACGCTTGGCTACCATGTTGCCAAAGGTCGCCCAGCGGAGCTGCGCTTGATTGTAGTCATTCGGCTCCCAAACATTCAACAAGCATCTACGCGCTTCAGGCATTAATCGCACTCCCGTGACCTCACTCATTACTTCATGCACGCGGTTCCAATAACGTATCACAGCAGGGCATTCCCAGATAATATGAAGGAACGTAGCCACCAAACCGCATTCGCGCCTGCACAATCCATCCATCGAAAATCCCATTCGAACCAGACGTGGGCCAGTCACATACACCCTATGCAAAATTTTCAGTTGGACGAACCGAAGACGTGCCGGGATAGCCACTTCCTTCGGGGAAGAAATAGCGGACTGCCAGTCCTCATCATCGAGTTCTAGACCATCTCTGGTCCACAACCCTCGAAGACTATCTAGTAGATCAGTCCTGGTATTGATCAACTTTTTATAAATTAGCGAGATCGTGCTATCAGGAACGTGACCATCCAGAATCCGATCCTCGAGCGGGGATGCCTCCGGTACGTCCGAGACTAGTGGAAAAACAGACAAGACCGCGTGCCGGACTTGCGCATATCTGAAGAATTCCTTATCATTCAGCCCATACTCAACTTTCAATTCCTCAAACGTCTTGACCCTGCCCTTGATCCATATGTCATCTACCCTACTGATCCCGATCATGTCCCACCGATCAAGACCCTTCGATTGCCAAAGGGAGCCCAGTTTATCCGAAGCATACAGTGGGGTAGCCCGGGTCGGCCTATCGGCCCATCCCGTGGCCGCCGTAGCTCTACGCCACACCTGCACTGCTGTTTTGGTGGGGCCCGTAAGAGTTTCGCCAGCTGATTTCGCATATAGAGCCCTATTGTAGTCCCCACCGGGTAGCAACCATCTGTCCATCGCAAAGGGCGGGTTTAGTGGGGGAGTGTAGGTGCCATGGTTGATGGCCCCCAATTGAGAGGCCCAGTAATAGCGACGAATGTCCGGGAGAGCGATGCCGCCATCGTACCAAGGGAGTGTAAGCTTCGAGAGGGCGATGCGAGGACGGCCCCCCCATAACAACTGCCGCTGTAGACTCTCAATCTCACGAAAATATTCCGCTGGCACTACATCAAGCCTGTTTTGAAGCGCATAAAGGAATCGGGGGAGCGACATCATCTTAAACAACGCAGCTCGTCCCAAGGGAGAAAGGGGGAGTCTGCTCCAAGTCCCGACATCCGCCCGAAGGCGTCTGAGAGGGGGCAGCAGATTGCGCTCATACCGAAGTGTGGGGTCCAAGGTGACAAAGATTCCCAGATATTTGAAACCATCTAGTACCACCGGAATAGGACAATCACGGGGCAGGAGAGGAGTATCACCGGAGAGTACATAAACGCAAGATTTAGACCAATTTATAACTAAGCCGGAATTTTTACGGAAAGAAGTCAAAACGTCAAAAAGGACGATTAACGACTTTCGGGGCGATGTGAGGTACAAAAGGATATCATCTGCATACAGAGATACACGGTCTTCAAATTCCGGAGACCATCGAATGCCCTTCATGGAAGGTTCCCATCGCAGCCAAGCCGCCAGTGGCTCTAAAGCAAGGGCAAACAAGAGTGGGGACAGAGGACAGCCTTGGCGCGTACCTCTACAGAGAGCAAAGGAGGCCGAGACACGTCCATTCACCACTACCTGAGCTAAGGGATCAGCATAAAGCAATCGAACCCAACGGATAAAGGTGGGCCCAAACCCAAATTTGGAAAGGACCGCCCAAAGATAGGGCCATTCAATCGTGTCAAACGCCATGGTGGCGTCCAAAGACGCCAAGATGGCCGACTCTCTCAGTGTCCCCGCTCGCGCGAGGACTCCATGCAAGCGCCGAAGATTAAGTGCCGTATTGCGATGTGGTATAAATCCGGACTGGTCCGGATGAACCAGATCGCCTATAACAGCCACCAGACGATTAGCAAGAACTTTGGCCAGGATCTTGGGTTCAGCATTTATTAGGGAAATAGGCCTGTACGATTCGCAGCGGTCACGTGGCTTACCCTCTTTATGTATAACCACTATGGAAGCCAATCTCTGGTCAGGAGGAAGAAACCCTTCCGCCAGTGATTCCAAAAACATAGATCGCATATATGGTGCCAGCACATCCGGACGGAGCTTGTAAAGTTCTATAGGGAGTCCATTAGGGCCCGAGGCCTTCCCGGAGCGGATCGAACGGATAGCGGTCGCAACCTCATCCGCCGTAGGCGGAGCTTCCAGTAGGTCCCTCTCAGATTCAGACAAGCATGGTAGCGAGATATTGCGTAAAAGCATGTGGGAGTCCTGCTCCGGTCTATCGGACACAGGGGAGTACACTACCCGAAAATAATCGGCGAACCTCTCAACAATCCCTGCAGGGTCCGCGATACTTTCGCCATTCGCGTCAACTATAACAGGAACCACTCGACTCGCGCATTCTCTCCTATCCAACCAAGCAAGCAACTTCCCAGCCTTATCTCCCACATCATACAGACGTCCCTGCTGTTCACGACTCATCTCCTTCGCTGCATCAGTCACCAGAGCTCTGTACTCATGTTGTTTTAGGTCCAACAAATGAAGCCTCTCAGGGGAGGCTCCAGCATCAAGCTCTCCCTCAAGAACGGTAATTTCAGTCTCAAGACGAACAACCTCCTCTCGTCTACATCTCTTAACATTGCCAATCGACGAGAGGGCCTGCCCACGAATTACAGTTTTGTACGCCTCCCACAAGGAGACAGAAGAGGATACTGACCCCACATTTTCGGCAAAGTATTGATCACTTGTCTTAAGTAGTTCCGCTCTAATCTTAGGATCACGGAGGTACCATGGGTTGATTGGGGCCACTCGACCCTCCGATCCCCCATGTGCGTTCACAACCAACCACAGTGGGGAATGATCCGAAATACCCCTGGCAAGATGTTTCACCTCCCCTATACGGGAAGTCTGGGAGGAGGGCATCAAAACATAATCCAATCTCGAAAGGCTGCCGTGGGCCCCAGAGTGGAAGGTATACTGTTGTTGCCCAGGATGATGTTAGCGCCAACAATCGGTCAGCCCCAGCGCCTCCATGAAGTCCCCAAGCCAGGATTGGAACTTAGCGAGAACTCGGGGAGGGTAACGATCACACATCCCAGAAACTACTGAATTAAAGTCTCCCCCGACTACAAGCAAACCCTCGGGGACTCCCAGAATCACTCTTCCCAGATCTGCATAGGTCGTAGTTTGAAGACCTGGGGGTATGTAAACAGAAAATAATGTAACCACCCTACCCTCCCAACGCCCCACAATGGCGGCGTACCGCCCTCTATCATCAAGTATAATGTCTTCAACAGCGAGGGGGAGGGAGGTCCGGATTAGAATGCCCACCCCTCTGGAGCCAGAAGTGAAACCTGAGTGTGCAATGAGACGATAGCCACGCCTATTCATGGCGTGGCACGTATTACCCAGCAAGTGCGTCTCCTGAAGCAAAACCACATCAGGGGACAAGCGTCTCAGTAACTGCAAGACCACTCCCCGTTTAATTCTGTCTCCCAGACCATTTACGTTCCAACACAGTATCCGTAATCCCCTACCCCCCATCCCAGAGTCCACCCCAAGTCCCCCCCCACACCAGCCGCGACACCATAACACAGAAGATCATCAGCATTATGCCTTGAAAAAAACAAAGAAACACATCCCTGAACTTCCCAACCCCCCAGAACAACATCATACCCCCCACCCGCACCCCTGCGTTAGACTCAAAAGCCACCCCAACTCGCAGCGTGCCTGTCGCCCTAACATACAACTAATCTACGAAAAGAACCCCAGAGGAGGAAGTCTCACCCGCCCCTCACCCACACCCCAGTAAGACAATGGAGTAGCAATCATTATCAGTATAGCATCGAACCACTGCCGAAAGTCAAAACGTTGGTCCGGGAGCCGATGTCGCTCCCTATTCCTGCTCCGTCGGGCCACCCTCCGCTCCACCGGAAAGTTCTGATGTTTCCAATCGCCCTCGTCCCATAGGCAGCGAGTCCAAACAGTCATTAGTCGCTTCAGGATGGTCAAAGAAAAATGTTCTATCGTTGTGGACGATACGCAATTGAGCCGGGAAAAGCATGGCATATTTCATGTCCCTGTCTCTCAGTCTCTTCTTCACTCCTTGAAATCCCAGCCGCTGCTTCTGGACTTGTTGGGTGAAGTCCGGGTAAAAGCTGACCGCAGCGTTCTCATATTCCGTGGGGCCTGACGTGCGGGAAGCCTGCAGTATCACATCCCTGTCGCGAAAGTTGAAAATCCGCGCAATGATGGGGCGCGGAGAGGCACCCAACTTGGGCGGGCCACCCGGGACACGGTGGGCCCGTTCCACTGCAAAAAACTTGCTCAGGCCCTTGGGCGCTAAATGATTTAGGACTAGGTCCTCCACCAGTAGGTCCACAGCTGACGATTCCGTCTTCTCCGGGACACCGACCAGTCGGACGTTGTTCCGTCGTGCTCGGCCCTCAAAATCGTCCAAGCGACGGGAGAGATAGTCACGGGCGGATCTCAGATTACCGACCTCCGTCTGTAGGTCAGAGACGTCGGTGATAAGACTAGTAGTCTTCAGGTCGAGAGACTTGACCTTTTCGTTGGTTTTAGCAAGATCCGCCCTGATTAGATTGACATCTATGGCAACAGTGTCCAGCTTGTGGGTTAGGGCCTCATACTGTTGTCCCATCGCGGCCTTCATCCCAGCAATGGCGCACATGACGTCTCTCAACGACGGGTCATCACCCAGCAGGGATTCGTCCTCAATGCCGGCCGGGGGTTTAGCCATTCCGCTCGGAGAGCTCTTAGTGAGGGTATATCGGTCCATGACGTTGGATTGGACAGAACCTCCTCGAGCTGCCGGTCTGGTCTTGCGCCTCTCTGCTTCAGGCTTGGTGGTCATCGTAGGTCGTGTGCCCCGGAGGGAATTCTGAGACCTAGTGAAAATGGCTACACTCGATGTGTCCGCAGAAGCTCAGAGAATAAAGTGAGGACCAATCACTAGGCAAAGAGCAAGAAAGTCCGGATCTCCAAGCGACGTTGCGAATAGATGAGTGAAGCAAGCAACCAGGGCGACCAAGGCAAGGTCAATGACGCAGGATCGTCAAAATCGAAACCGAAAGTAGAAGACCGGGCAAGGGAGGTTAGCGCAGGCCGTTGTTATTCAATTACTACCCGGCTGGCAGAGTAGGCAAGCCCGGGGCAGTGCCATGGAGCAGGGCGCAAATATTCAAAAAGTCATATCTTCAGTTCCCGGAGACCAAATCGGAAATCGCAAACGGATAAGTGATCAGCAGGTTCTCGACCACAAAAGCCCGTCGTCCAAATCAGGATTAGTTGCAGGATAGTCGATGGAGGTGGCGAAGGTCCGGGAGCTCTGAGCTCACGCGACCATCTTGGGTGCGTGCTAAGCTCCTCCTCAAGTAGGCTTCTTCATTGTTAAGTGAATGTAACTTTCATGGAAAACTTTAGAATGGACATCTCGTGCTTCTTGCAGAAATTAAATTCATCTTTTAGCAAACTCGAGCAAACTAGGCCCAAAAGCAGGCAACTTATTTTTCTAGTATAAAACAAACACAAGGAAAGTATTAATGAAAGAAATATTATTTTATTCTGTTTCCACCCTTCGTTTACTAATTATTAACCCACCCTATTAGTCTAGTGTTACCTAGCAAGAAGCAAACAAATAAAGCAGCATTTTATATCTACCAGTCTTCAAGAATCCATGAAATCTTATATGCACCTATAATAGTGGAAATGACATCACATAGACAAGGAAAGCAAAATAAGCACATGCCACTTTTAAATCAGCTGCAGTTAGTAATGACAAAAATGAAAACGACAAAATTAATTTATTATTTTTGTACGAACAAAAGATGCAACAATAATGCACGTTTATGAGCACACATGTTAATGTCCCCGTGTGTAAAGTTTAATCTAAGTTGAGTTAGCATAACACATCACAAATCATTAATATTATTAATTTATATTATGGAAGTGTGACTTCACGAGTTTAAACAAAATTTTATTTTCTATCTCGCTTCATCAACTCCTATATCTAGGTGTTGTGTCTGAGCGTGCCTAGGGATTAGGGCATCATGTTATGAGAAGGACTTTATCTGCTCGTGTTCCAGTTATTAAAGTTTGTAGAACTGCCTGTGAGCATGCCCTAATGATTAATGTCTCATGCAAATGAAATCGCCTTCTTACAATTTTAGTTTTCATTCATGCTTGACGGTCATTGCCAAAAAAGCTACTTTTCCAAAAGAATTAGTCAAATTTTGTGTTGCGAGATAGATGTACTATTTTTACCTCAGTTTGCAAGGTCAGACGCCTTGGGTAATGTTGTAGGTTATGGCTGACCATGCTTGAATGAATGGAAGTGGTAATTTCTCAATGCACAGAGAGAGACCGAAGCAGCTTACCTTTGGTCTTTTTGGAGCTGTTCGGTTTGACTGCCCTAGCTCCATTGTGATATGAGCCCTGATACTCCTTGTACAAGCAGTGCGTCTCACATGCCGAGTGTACTTAACTTGTGCGTAGCCTCTTTAGAGGAGCCCAAGGATTAAGTTGATGCATGCTGATACTATATATACAAGTCTTCATTCAGGCACACCACTGTGCTGTCCTTTTGTATGGGTGCTTTCTCTGAACATGTCCTGGTGACTAATATCTTATATTTATAAGGAGTCATCTCTAAGCACGTATTAGTGACACATGGATAATGTTATAAAAGGAAACCTTCATGGGGTTGTCTTTCAACATGTACTCATTCATGTTTCATTAGTGTTTTATGTTCTATGAGGGTTTTGCACTATTTTTTTGTCTGAACATGTGGTAGTAATTGCTGTAATATGATTTAAGATGGGGCTTGTATTGTTTTGATTTATGAAAGTGTGCCTTATATTCGTTTTTTAAACCCTGCATCCCCACACCCCGGTGTAATTTCCACATTGCAGCTGAAGTACCTCCCGGCAATTCCATTGGGAGGGAGCCCCTTTCCCGCTAGTTGAATCTCTGTAGGTTTGACCTCCATACAAATATACTGGAGAGCCTTTACTATGTCAAACTTTTATTGCAGTGACAACTCCACTTACTAGCCCAAAACTCACGGCAGTGTTACTTCTGTGCTATCATATTTAACGAAATGCACTTCTATTTGTGCGACTCTACTAATAAATAATTAGTCTTTTCAATGACAGTTTATGATGAAGTTCAAAACCATTTTTATAAGAGACTAAGTACTGAAACTGCTCCTTCTAGATTACTCTCCTTTAAAACCGGCGCAGACCAAACTCCATGCCTGTATTAGTAATTCACAACCACTATTGGTAGAAGCTGGGAGGACAGATTAGGCTGCAGTGGCAGCATTTTTTCCAAGGCCTGAATGACAAACCGAACAATGCCTGGCATTGGTCGTAAATCGTCCTAAGCCAGTAACAACTCTGATTGTCCTTACTATACAAATTGACACTGACCAGCGGGCAAGACGTTTTCAAAGATGAGATTGTGTACTGCACTCTGTGTAGACTTCTCCAGCTTCTGAAACTGAAAATAGGCGGAGTGAACAAAAAATACAGCTGGGGTAAGGTAGGTGATCCTTAACCTCATGCAAAAAAGAAAAAACATCCTAAAAAAGGTCTGCTTCTTTGTTGTACCTGACAGGACACTTTGTCACATAATGGCCAAAAGAACCGTGAAACGGGGTAGCCCACTCATTACCGACAGATCACCAGTGCTTCAAACTATGAATTTCACGTCTCTCATGTGCAAGGCTCATGTCTATCTAAGTGTAACCCTAATGCTCTGGGTGTCTGGATTTTCCATGGAGGAACAGTCTCGAATACGTTTACAAGTTCTGGTTCGAAGTAAAAGCAAACCAGAAGCCATTAACAGGGTTAGTGGTACACTGTTACCTTCAGAGATCATAAAACAGGAGACAAAGCCATGTTTCTCATAAAACTTGACAGGGGAGTTTTGAAAGCAATGGCCATTATCTGTATGACCTGGTACTGCCTAAGTCCCCTTTTCTTTAAAACCCAAGACCGTGGCGTGGACAATGTAATTAAGGGCGTAGCTCAAAACACGTAAGCTAAAAATCTGTGTTTAGCATAGTGTGCCACCCGACTTGTATTTTGCTGTTTCTGTCATTGTATCTAGATGTATGATACAACAAGTAACATCATACCTACAACAAGGCAGGACTATTAGCTTTGTCAACGGTTGTTAGTTTCATAAGATAAATAAGCAGCAACTATGGCTTGTATATAATATTGAAAAATTTTACACTTATAGCCCGAGTGACACCACAACACTGTTGCTGCTCCTGAGTATTAAAAAGATAAGGGAAATCCAGAGAGAAAATTACTCTCTCTAAAGGATTTCCCTCCCCCTACAATACTCACCTGGCATGACGTCATGCTGTAACTTCTCCACTAGTGAGAAGTGAGTGCTTTTGCCAGGGCACAAACCAGAGCCCGATAGAGACCCGTTTCAAGGCCCCCTTTAAAAAACGGCCGGTGCTCAGCACCTGTGAGACCCGGCCCACTTAAAACCCTGAGAGCTATCAATATTTACGAATTACAATAACCAATACCTTTCCTTAGTCCTCTCATGCCCAATGTCACTTAGCTAAGGAAAATTATGTTGGGCGTGGTATTTTTCAGTTTTTTAAAACTTTATATAATAGAGACTTTTTATTTCTTTTTAAGGTGCTCTCACAAAAAATACTGTCTCTAGTGCTCTACACAAGTAAAAATCAAATTCCTAATTTCTTAGCCAAATCAGAAAAAGTGGAATTCCACCTATGGAAATGATTTCTGGCCTTAAAAAAACAACACTGATCAAGACTATTCAATATGAAATAAGTTTCCTCTGAATAGGATATAGACACCAGATAGAACACAGAAGAGAAGCAAACTGGGAACAGCTGTGTAATGATGTTAATTTGAAGTTTTCTTTATCAAACATATGCATCTTTTGCTAGATTTTCTCAGATTGACAAAGAATGATCGTAAACGAACTGTCTAATAGAGAAGTAATGAAATCCTGGCTAATGTTTCTTGGAAAAAACATCGGAAAGGAGTGTGACACACATCCTGCATCAGACACAGAGTATATAGTTGCTTATTTGCCCGTTTAGGATGAATTGAGATATTTATAAAAGCAGAACTTGATGCATGGTTAGTAAATGTTATATGGATTTTAAATTGGTGGGCTTGCAATTGGAGATTATATAGGGTTGAAATGTAAAAATATTAAACATGTCTTCTCTAATACTAGATCTTTCATAGATTCACATGGTTGAATTATTCGCCATTGTCATGACATGAACTCTTGGTAAACAATGTTAACATAGCAGTGTACATTATGACTCAATAACATTGGGAGACACTGATACAAGTTCAGAGTGTGAGAAGTGGGAAGCATTGGACTCAGAAGTTTTACCCAATAGTGAACACTTGTCGGATCTGACTGGACCTGATGGTAGTCCCTTTGAACAGGCGTTGCATCAGTCTTGGGTCTGAAAATTCTCCTCCCCCCGTTGGCTGCACACATGCACATTGTGTAGTAGTAACGTGTAAGACAGAGGAAGGGTTTTTGTTCTTTCTTCTTGTCCTCACGATGTTGAGAGTACACATTGGGCTCCCCTGTCTAGACTCTGCACCAACCACACATACCTAAATGAAACTGTGTCATCTGTAACTATGCTGCAATGTTAGTGCTCTGTATTTTTTGTTGATGGAAAACTGAATAATCAAATTAAAAGAAACACTCAACAGAAAATTGCAAATACTCGGGGTGCTGTGCGCAGCCGCGAGTTCGGATAGTTAACACTTACTTGCACTAGTTAAAAGACCAATGAAAAACTAGCATTCCAATGATACACGTGAGAAATATTTGGGCTCGAAATTTGACAGTGAGGTGAGATTAAAAATTCGAGTCCGAGACTTAAGCTCACACAATCACAGGGTTGCTGATGCCATGGGCGGCAATCTGAGGGATAGCCCTGGGCGCCACAAGCTCTAGCTATGCCCCTGTATGGTCTGGTCACGGGTGAGGCTGTGCCAAAGAGCGGGAAGGCCTGCCGCTAGTCCTCTGAACTGCCACTTACCAATACCTTAATGCTTCCCCCTACTGCAGAAAAAATGATGATACACCAGCTGATGACCTGTGGGCTGCATAATATAGGAGACCTATACCTGGGGTGTGGGGGGAGGGGGAGAATTCCTACCACTTCAAGAGGTGCAGGCTATTGCGGCATGCACGCCCCTCGACGTTTTCCCGTAATATAGAGTGTGCAGCACCTGCAAAATCGTGCATGCCTGATTCCAGCAGGAGCCAGACCCATTACACACTCTTGACGGTATCCTTTTCTCCCAGTCTCCTCAAAAGTAAATTACATGCGGATATACCACAATGCAAAAAAAGGCTACTGCGAGGGAACTCAAGGCGCTGGAAAGATGGCGGGCTGAACTATCTGGAGAAATAAGCAAGGAGAAATGGAAATATTGCTGTTCGTTGACAGCCTTGCTCTCTCCAAATTAAAGGCTACGATTTCATGTTAAATTTCTCCATAGAGGTAGTGTACCATTCTCCCCATGGCCTCTTCAGGGTGGGCCTTCTCCCAGACTCTCGCCGCTTGAGATGCAGATGTATGAAAGCCGACTTTTACACCTTGCCTGGAGCTCTGTAGCATTTGTAGAATACTGGACTGAGGTGCTGGACTGTGATGCCCAGGTGATTGGTCACCCAGTGAAGAGTATACAACTTAGCACTCCTTGGATATGTAAATGATATTCCGGCTGGCATTTGCCTCCTAACAGCAATGATGCTACTGTTGGCCAAGTGAAGGGCGGCCATGCATTGGGATCACCAGTTGGCGGATGGTTCACATTGCCAAGAAAAACTCGAGACTACTGGTAACTGATGCCAGCAAAGTCCCGCTCAAAGTACTTCTGGTGTTCCTTCAGCATCTACATGGAGAACGACCCAGGCTCATGACTGAAATAAGCCAACTGTCTGGACCAGCTAAGCAAAAAAATAAAGAGATGCTGCCACGACGAACTGGACCCGTGCCCTATTGGCTGGGCGATAACTGTTAAGTACGGGGGCATACTAGAGTATCAGGGAGGGCCAAATGGACCATCATATTGAATGTCTAACTCAACACCTTGTTCTCACATCCTTCTCACTGAGGTCATTCTATGTCCCAAACACTTTTCTTACTATTCCATTTGTACTCACACACATTCACATTCTCTAACCGAAATACTGCCCCTCACACAAACACACACACAGCCTTCCGTCTCAAATCCTCCTTTCAGTACACATTCTTTTAATTGTTCTTCCCACACACATTATCCTGCCTTATACTCTCCTTTCTTTTTTCCATGGTCCTCTCTTTTTCCCCATCATCAAAGAATTTAATTTCGGTTCAAAAGAACCATAAAAGTGCGTAGTTTCTATAAAATGCAATACTTTACGGTACACTTGTGACTTTAAAAATCGTTCTCACCTCGTTTCTCACATGCACTTTTATATTTTCACTCCTTCTCTCACTTAAACAGATACCCACATGCAAGGATAACTGTGTTTTATTCTCCCTATGTCTAGTGCAAATGTTAAATGATCATTTTTAGGCATACACTGGTCAAAACAACGCTGTCACCGTCAATTATACAATAGTAACTTAAATGTGGTAATTGTGGGGGCCTGAGGAGAATATTCTATGCTGGATTGGAATTTAAATTAATGCACTTGTGATTACAATATGAAGCACTAATATTTCAATTTGAAATACATGCAAATTAAAGGTTTGAACTCACTTGCAAATTGTTGGATTCAATGTTGATTCCTTGGTTTTCTTGTGATGAGCAGTAGCTGTAACCTATTGGGCAAGTATTATTTTGATCAACACAGCTGCTTTCTAAGTACCTGAACTGAAGTTCAGCAAATGGGGGCCAACTTCTTTGTAACGGCTTCATGTTTACTAGATATAGACGCTTTGTGATCCCAGCCTTGGTGCTGCACCTGTTCAAAATGTTGAGGGTCGCCACCGTGAAGGAATATAAAGTCGATACTATATAATGTTGTCGTAATATATCCAATATATATCTGCTACTTTGAAAGAACCCCTTTGTAAATACACTCGACCCATGTAAATTCTCAGAATCGGGCCTGAACTGAACAAACACCATCTTGGTTTCATTTCCCTGGGCCTCTTTCATTAGTTAAGAAAACACGTGACATGCTGCTGAGAGGAGAGCCTGAAAGGTCGGCCTGGGCTATGAACAGACCATTGATTCTAACTTAGGGAACTCAAGGTCGCATCTGTCTTTCTTCAAGGAGGAGCACATTCTTGCAGGCGCCATGCTTGTACTCCCGTGCACCAGAATGAAAGGGAGGCACCTTTACTGACCTACCCCCGGAATAACTTGAGCTGAGTTTCAAATCAATCAGTTGCGCCTTATATGGGTTTTCCTGTTGGGTTCTCATGAACTGGTACTTTTCCATGTACAGGGTTTCTATGAGGTATGCCGAAAGTATATATGCACTGTTTTGAATGTAATCCAGCAGTCTCCTCTGCGCACCTTTGAGGGCTGTGTCGAGAGGGAGGCTCCCCTATATAGGGCGCTTTTGCAAAATAAACGATTGAACCTTCTCCATTGCCGACTGACTTATTCTTAATAAATAAGGTATATGGGCCATTAGTAAGTATAGCTCTATGGAATATTTTTTCTAGTACTACAGTTGGCGACTCCGCCGGGACTCCGCAATAGGGTTTTCCCCTCCTGTAAGCAGGAAAAGAGGGACGGGGAGGGTTTCTGATCGATTGGGTTGATTGAAAAAGGATCCTAATTAAGAAACCAGTTAGTGGTAGAAAAGGAAATTCCACTCTCGAGCCCAGTGACCTTCCCAGCTGCTAAATAACCCTTCGCCGGAGTCCTACGGGCTTAACCCGGGAACAGCTGACCGTGTTGGTATATAAAAGAAGTCGGCAGTGGAGAACACGCAATCAGACCTGAGTGCACCAGGTGAGTGAATTGTATTGTAAGTCCTTTGTTGACTTTGGAACAAGCACTTTTGAGAAGTGGCTCAGAAGAACAGTTAACTGAGTATGGAATGTAGTGGTTGGTGAACCACAGGGAATCTGGGGGTCTGACGTGGTAGAGGTGTGACTGCACGGGCAGATGCCTCACAGACTTGTTCGGTGATGAGTTGGGACAACATCGGACGCCTTAGTGTTGCACGGGGGTGCTCACTCGGCCGAATCCTTTTCGGAAAGGCCCGCAGGAGCAACGGGGTAAGCGCGGGGTCTGGGGTTGCGCCCATAACGCCCGGCCCAACCAGCACAGGACTGCGGGATAGTCTGTAAGAGGGTTCATGGTGTGCCTGTCTGATGATCCCAGGGTAGTCTTTGGACTGCCTCTTTTGTGAATTCTTTTAGTGGTCTGGAATCCAGGGTGATCGATTCCCCGAACAGGAGTCGACGGGCTCTGTTCGAGTATAAGACATGTCGTATGGAATTGTGAATTCATAACCGGAGTACTCTTATCGATCGAAAATTATGCACTTTAAGTATGATTATGCGAATAGAATCATTTTGAGTTGAACAGTGAATGAATGTGTGGTGAGTGGACGCGTCCATGAGTGTCACTTCAGTTGGAATGGTATGATTTGTTGAATTCATAAAAAAGTCATGTTTCAGTAAATTGTGCTTTGGATGCTGCCGCCAGAGAAGTGGACGGCTGGAAGAAAGACAGCCTGCTCCTCCGGAAGGCAGTCCTGGTTTTGATATGTATGTTAAACATGGTATTTCTCCCTTTTTGTTTACTGCACTGTGGAATAAATACACTAAAGTCAATGCAGAATTACAATGGCCTTTAACTGGGTCTTTCGATGAAAGAAAAATTAATTATTTACAAAATAAATTGTTTTTAAGAAGAAGCCGCCAGACTATGTTTGACTCCTTGACCTTGCGGTTGAAGGAGGCAAAACGTCGGCGAATACGAGAAGAAAAATTGGGAAAGATTAAAGCAGGACAGACTGTAACCCAAAAACCAGTAGCATATGAAAAAGAGAAAGTAGAGAAGAATACTGAGCAATTGGATAGACAGTTTCGATTACAAACGGATAAAAGTTATGTGACCCGAACCGAGGCAGAAGATGAAATAGAGGAACTATTAGAGATCCGCCCTCCGCCTCCATATGCCCCCCAGGGTTTGTACCCGGCGGTCCCAGTGGACCGAACAGGGAGGGCGGGAGCAGCGGTGCCTGCAGTTGCTACCGCACCGGTAGCCATACACCCTCCGGCTCCGTTGTCCGCCCCTCCTACCCTTCGTTCAACTACCTCAGATTTAATTACTTTGTTACCTGGGTCGGGTGTTGTCTCTCCCTTGTCCCTGGTATTTTTAACGCCCTCAGCAAGAGGGGCAACGGCCATCCCTATGGGACTGACCTCTGCCTCATCGGATGTCATGCCACGACGCCCTATGAGAGGGATGGAAGGTCGACGAGTTTTTACTCGATCGTCCTTAGGAGATGAAGAAAGGCGGGCTGTAGTGATTCAGGCGTCCCAATGGATGCGGAATCCAATTTATACTCTGGAGGACATTTGCAGTACTATGGAAGATTTTGAACCAGTTACACAACAACTAGCATTGGAACATATGGCAATAAGACTGATTTCCTTGTGGGAGCAATGCTTTCAGGAAGGGTTGGCCCCCCAGATATTGTGTGATATCAAAGATCGAGCTTTTAAGTTCGACTTAAAGGTCGAAGAAGTATTTCAAAATGTCGAAACTTTGATATGATATCGGGACCGAATGAATAGTAGATGTCCGGATGTAGGGGCACAGTACCCCATGAGGGAAGTGCACCCTCTTTTCCATCCAGAGATTCCTGAAGTGTTAGATGGAGGGGTCCAGGTAACCAGACCACGTGTAGAAGCACGTTTCCAAGAACAGCGGGTCTATACCTCTTGGAAGCGGAGCGAGGTTCTTACCTTGAAAGCTCAACTCCCTGACCCTTGAAAAAACCCTACGGCTTATTATAAAGAATTGATAGAAGCCGAAAATTCAGCTGTTATGACTTTAGCTACATTGAGTTATTCTTTGGTCTTTTGATCCCAGTGGATATATGGAGACAGGTGCATGATTCGGATCATGCTGCTGAACTTGGATGGACCTGGGATCAGATTAAGACATGGGCCAAAGATCAAAAACCGGGCGACAAGCCCAAAGACGAGATTTTAGCTATACCCGCTCGAATCATTACATATATGCAAACCCTTATTCCTCCACGAAAGGTGTATTGGGATAAGTTAACAGCTTGCAATCAAAAGAAGGATGAAAATGTGTCTGATTTCTTTACTCGCTTTGAGAAAGTGTTTATTGACTTCAGCGGACAAGATTTGTCCACAGAAGGTGGCAAACGACTGTTTGTAAATAGATTTGTCACTAATTTGTTACCAGAAATAAAGACCCGTTTACAGGCTGCCGAAAGTACTTGGACCACTTCAACCCCCTCAGTTATTCTTAGCATGGCTCAGTATTATGAACATCGGGAAAATGAGAGCAAAGATAAGTCGGACAAAAAGGTTAAGGAGTTGAAAACCCGGGTACTGCTACAGCAAGTCAGCAGAGGGCAAAACGGTAGAAGGGGAGGAAGGGGCTCCTTCCCAAGAGGCGGAATGATGAGAGGAGGAGGTGGTCAGGGACCTAATGTAGGGATTAATCAGTTTTCCAATTGTAGACAGGAGGGACACTGGCGAGCCCAGTGTCCATTATTGTACGGATGGGGTGGTTTTAATCGAGGACGAGGAAGAGGAAATACTGATCGAAATAGTATGAGACGTGGTGACAGGTCCGGCGATGAGTCAGGAAAGAATTATTTTGATGATTTTCAAGGAAGGCAATACTATAATGAGGATTATCGAGAAGACGGATATGATGGACACAATTATGCATGAGACAGCCACAGACAGAGCAGGGGCCATATATCAGTACCAGTTGACCAGCAGGGGCCTTCTGTACAGGGGCAATTGATGGGGACATCTGAGAATTTTTGGGTGGATACTGGAGCAATGAATAGTGCTGTTGCTCATACATTGGTCCCAGGGGCTCCTCTGTCTGGGCAAAATAACGTATCGGTGGGATTTTCAGGGATCCCCATGGTAAGCCCCGTTTCGAAGCCACTTCCCTTTACTATTAGCCCTGTTACTGTGGACTCACCATTTTTGCTTACTTCTAGTTGTGGTGAGAATTTGCTGGGATTGGATATACTAAAGAAGTTGCATGCTCGTGTTTATTGTTCTCCTGATGGTGTGTATTTAACATTGCAGCCTCCTATTGAACGTATGTCCCAATGTTTAGTCAAAGATGCACCTCTCCCTCCTGAGTTTCAGATATACCCCACACTCTTTGGGGGCAAAGGGGGACACTGATGTAGGATTGTTGAAAATACCCCCTGTATCCATAACTTTAAAACCGAATGCACATCTACCGCGTATTCCCCAATATCGAATTTCACCCGAAGGCGAGCAGGCTTTATTGCACGTCATCCGTGATTTAATTAAGAAGGGGGTGGTGGAAGAAACAGTTGCAAACATTTGTAACAGCCCCATTTTACCGATTTTTAAAAAAAGGCCCCTCTAGATGGTGACCCTGATTATAAAGATACTTATCGTTTTGTAATTGACCTCAGAGAGGTTAATAAAATAGTGACTCCTCAATACTAAGCATGGGCGTAAAATCCGTTCCGCTCACGGATTTTGCGGATTTTCGGCAAATTCGCAATCCGCGAACTCTCGCGAATTTGCAGAAAATTCGCAAATCCGTGCGAAGCGGATTTTTTGCTTGGTCGCACTTGTCAACTAGAATACTGTACAATTTCGCGGGAGTAAACACTTGCGAACACGTAGATGCGGCGGGCAGCGACAATCTCGCAATTGCGAGATTGCAAAATTTACAATTTCGCACAAGAAATCCACCAGCAGGCAGCATAAACCTTGAAAAATATGATTTTTATCAGAATAACTCCTCAGGTTGACATTTGCCTGCACTTTTGTTTTGCAAGGAGTC
This sequence comes from Lissotriton helveticus, assembly GCF_964261635.1. Classification (NCBI taxonomy): domain Eukaryota; kingdom Metazoa; phylum Chordata; class Amphibia; order Caudata; family Salamandridae; genus Lissotriton; species Lissotriton helveticus. The sequence goes on from NC_136061.1 coordinate 1,176,855,426, forward strand.
CATTTTGGGGGGGGGGGGTGGGAGGAAGGAAGTGCCCCACAGTCTCCAAATTCCTGTTCCTGTCCAGCAGGCTCCTCCCAGTGCTTTCTTCATGTGCTGGTCACTTTGATTTGGATTTTGACCTGGAAGTATGACTTTTTGTGGATGCTGCTGGATATTTGGATTTTTGCAAAACTGAAAGCACTCAGCAGGTGCAAAAGTTCAATCTTATCATTAGTAACCATTCCCTGTAGTGCTTCCTGAGGGGCTCCTTCAGAGTTCAGCTGCCTACTTGCAACTATTCTATGACCCTGCTCTGACCCTCACAGCAGGCTCAGAGAATAGCTACAAGTATACAACAAAGGTCCTGTTAAAAAAATTACACTGCAACAGAAAGCAATTACAGATAAGGAAGCAGGTGCCAGCCTGGAAGTTCAAATTCAGTGACACATTAATCAGCCCCTAATTCATTCATGTCAGTTGAGGCAGGGCAGGTGTGCTTTTCCCCCCATAATCTACAGTGATGAACTAGAGGGTGGCATGGGTGAGCCAGAGGGTGGCATGGGTGAGCCAGAGGGTGGCAGTGGTGAAACAGAGGGTGGCAGTGATGAAACAGAGGGTGCTGTGATGAACCAGACGTAGAAACAACATGGTTGCGACCGTTGCTACCCGACAAGTAAGTTCGCGTTTGCGAACTGGTAAAAAACCCTTGCGAAATGGCAGAAACACATGCGAACACAAAAAAAAGGAATCCGCAAAATTCGCGAGAGTTCGCGGATTTTGCGGATTGCGAATCCGTAAATACGCAATTTCGCGGATTGCCAATTTGCAAAATCCGCCCATGCTTACTCAATACCCTGTGGTCCCGAATATCACCGCTATCCTGACTATGATTCCCCCTACTGCCCAGTATTTTTTAGTAATAGATTTAAAGAACACTTTCTTTAGTATCCCGATCCATCCTGACAGCCGTCATATTTTTGGATTCTCATTATCTGGCCGCAGCTTCAGATTCTGCCGCGCACCTCAAGGCTAAACTGCGAGCCCTAGTATTTATAGCCTAACCCTGAAAGCAGTATTGGATGAATTAGTACTACCTCCTGGTAATGTTCTCGTCCAATATGTGGATGACATCTTAGTGGCATCAGATACGGCAGATGGTTGTAAGGAGGCCACAGTTAAATTGTTGCATCATTTGGCAGCTAATGGTAATAAAGTGTCCTTATCCAAATTTCAGTATTGTCGACAGGAAGTGACCTACCTTGGTCATTTACTGTCGAAAGCGGGGAGAAGATTAACTCCTGAACAGATAACTGTTATTACTAACATGTCTGTGCCCCGTACTCAACGTGATGTTCGTGCTTTTCTAGGCATAACATCTTACTGTCGCCAATGAATTCCTAATTTTTCTCTTTTGGCTAAACCTTTGTTGCATTTGGTTACCAAAGATGTGCATGAACCCTTGCCCTGGACGGATGAATGTCAAGATGCTTTTAATTCTTTGAAATGTGCTCTGTGCTCTGCACCCGCCTTGGGTACTCCGGACTACCGAAAACCTTTTGTACTTTATGTGCATGAGGTGGACGGTTGTTCTCTTTCAGTGCTAACTCAGGGTTTTGGTGGAAAGCAATGACCTTGTGCATATTATTCAGCAATATTGGATAATGTTGCCAGGGTCCTTCCCAGCTGTTTAAGGGCCACTGCTGCTGTGGCGGTGGCCATTCGACAGTCGGAGGGGATTGTTTTAAATACTGATCTCACAGTGATGGTACCGCACGCTGTGTACATATTATTGAATCGAACAAAAACTCTGCACCTCACGAGTGCACGATTGACTGATAAATAGAGATGGCTATTGCCCAATGCCCTGGTGTACGCAGTAGTAGTGATGGCTCATGGCACTGCCCACATTGGAGCAAAAGGTATTTGTGCATTATTAGACCCAGTGTGGAATAACACAAATATCCCCAAGACTGCTGCCCATGTGGTTGAATACTGCATGGTCTGTTTACAGCATAATCCCCGTGGGAGAGAGACAGTTCTCAGTGGAAACTTTAACCCCCCTTCTTTGCCGTTCAAAGTACTACAAATGGATTATATTCAATTTGACAGAGTCAACAACCTTAAGTATGTACTGGTGGTGGTTTGTGCGTTTAGCAAATGGGTTAAAGCCTACCGCACCAAAGACAATACTGCCTTGGCCACTGCAAAAGCCCTGATTAAGGAGTTTCTGCCTCGATTTGGTTTCCCCCGAATTATATGGACAGACAACGGGTTGCATTTCAATGCAGAACTCGTTAAATATATTTGTAAAGGGTTACAGATAAAACAGAAATTTCATGCAGCACGTCACCCGCAATCTGCAGGACTGGTTGAGAAATATAATGGCATATTGAAATTAAAGATGGCAAAGATACAGGAAAGCGCGGGATTGAGTTGGCCGGATACGCTGCCCCTAGCATTAATGTCAATAAGAGTAACCCCCCATTCTCGGGCTGGGCTGTCACCTTATGAGGTTGTTTTTGGCCGACCAGCCAATGTGTGGGGTGTCCAAAGGCCTAGATCCTTTCGTGATCTTGATTATCCTATGATGACAGACTATTTGTACGCCTTAACTAAAGATCTGCGTTCCATTCATCAACAGGTGTCAGCAGTACTGCAGCCGCTGCCGGAGATCGAGTCTGGAACCTAGGTGGAGCCGTCCTTACCAGATCCTCTTGGCCACCCCAACAGCAATAAAAGTAGATGGGAAGAAACATTGGATACACGTTTTGCATACAAAGAAACTTCCCCTGCTGCTTCCTTCTGACCAGCAGAAGCGAGATGGAGTTCTGACACAAGAAGGAGAGCAGAGGTTGAGCTTTGTGCCTTTCCCGGATGCCATTGAAATTGGGCAAGAGGAAGGATTGTTGACGCCGCAAGGAGACGAATCAGCCTCAGTTTCTGAAATTCGTGATAAGGCTGATCCCCCTGAGGCTTCTGAAAAACGTGTTACACCAAATGTCCCTGCTGCTGTGTTGTTTCATGGCCATCTTCGATACAATTTACGGCCCCGAAAACCACGCGATACCCCAGTTTGGGATTGTAGGAGACAGGGAAAGACTTGAGTTATAGGGTTGAAAATAGTTCTTTTCTGGGGTATTGAGCAAGACACTGGACTGAACCCGTTGAGAGCTTGGAACTGACACATTGCTCTGTTCAGAAAGAAAGACTGTGTTGCATAAAGGGCCTAAATTGCAACGATGAAATTACAGTGAAGATTGTTTCTGTGGATGAATAATAAGAGCCTCCCTGTGAGGCTCTAGAGTGACACAGGGAGAAGAAGCCCTCTGGCGGTTGGCTTGCATCTTTTTCCCTAGTTTAGTTTGGACTTTTAGTTAGAATGTGTCCCTTTGCCCGATTTGCCCTTGAAGATGAGAGACCTCTTGCTCCCAGATCTTTTCTCGAAAATGTCCCCATGTTTTCCGGTTGGGCTACCAGAGTGAAGATAGACTTTGTAATAACTGTTGCAGTAATTATGATAATATTGATGAGTGTGTTTATGTATTTGGAATTTCAATACCCTATGCATAAGGTATTAGGTACCACCACAGCCCCACCTGAGCTTTTCTTTTACACCTTACCTCCCCACAAAGAGCGACATCGAGAAGCCTATGCTAAAAACGTATTTATAGAAATGTTGCATGAAGCTCATAGCACTACGAATAAGACAAACTGTTGGGTATGTGGCCTTTTGTCATCTGTAATGCATCGCCATGATGTATTCATTTCTTTGCCATTATCACACTTAGCAAGCTGTGAAGCCTGGTTTCAGTTGTTATCTCTCATGTATCTGCATTATATAGCTGACCCTAAAACATATACTGAAAAGGATTATGAAGCTGTTTTAAAGTATATAGAACAACATCAGGGATTTGATGCTCAAGGAAACCAAGGAGAAGGATCTTTAGATCCAGACGCCTGTATGAATCTGTATACTACTTATGAAAATGCTACTTGGTTAAGAGAAGAAATGTTAGATTTTGAACAATTTAACTCCACACAATATTTCCAACACTTCCAGGACCGTAATGTTACCGATGACAAGGCAATGCCAGTTCCTATTTTGAATAGTACTGCTTCCTTTTGTATACAAGGGAAATGTCATGTCAAAGTAGGAAACAGTAGATGTAACTAGCTCTATGGTATATTTTTTCTAGAACTACAACCGCCCTAGCATATTGAGGGGTTTTATCCAGCAGGTTATGAACACCTGGAGGGATGTCCATTACTGATCACTATACTTAGGGGTGGGTGTAAATTGGGTAATTCAGTGTAGCGTAATCACGCTGAATTACCTGAGAATTCAGTGAGATTACGCACAATTAAGCAAGAAAAGTAATACTGCATTTAGTGCTGTTTCTTAGCACAAAAATGCCTCCATGCATCCAAAATTGCCGCAATAATGCATTTTGTGCTAAGAAATAGCGCTAAATGCAACAGAGCATAAATACCGAGCATAAGCAGTCGCTAATGCTTGCTAAATGTGCCCTTGGGATAGGATTTTCCCCAAATTGCACTCCGCATTTATGGCTATTTTCTTAGTGTGCCATATCCTCTCTCCTCCAAAATAGTCACAGGAATGTATTTTTCGCTAATAAATAGTGCTAAATACAGTAGAACATGAATAGTGAGAGCGAACAGCTACACTCTTGCAGTAGAATTCCCCCCAAATTACTCATAAACTATACAAGCAAGAGATATCTGGAAATTATAGGTATTTCTGTGTCAAAGAGTAATGTGGAATTACCAAAATTACTCTGGTGATATTGAAATTCTGCACAGGCCTAAATAAAATGTGCATGAAGTCCTCTAAAGGACGTTAGACTTCCAAAAAGGAAGTGGCCCTGTGACTATATACTGGACATCCAGCCTAACCCCATTTTTAAAAAATGGCAGTGCCATTGACCCATGTGGGACCTGACTGAAGTTTAGTCATTAGGTCTCCACCTTTCCCCCACTCTCTAAATGTGGCCTGGAATGCAGAAGAGGGCAGGTGCAGTGCTGGAATATAACGGGATCTGATTCCGCACCTGGGGCCTCATTTATGAGAAATGACGCATCGCTGCTTGAAAGCAGCGATGCGCCACTTCTCAGTGCGCACTCCTTGCGACATACCTGATGCGTCATATTTACTTTATGACGCATCACGTCGTAAAGGAGTTACAGATACGTCAGTATTTCTGACATATCTGTATGGCGCAAAAGTGAGGCATTGCTGGAGTGTGTCACAAAAGTGGCGCAACCCCAGCAATGTGTCCTTTCACATGGGGCAAGCCCCATGTGAAAGGGCTTGCGTCAGTCTTACACCTGCTGTGAGGCAGGCGTAAGATTTTGACGCATTTGAGTCCTAGAAGTGGCGCAGTGAAATCTGGTAGATTTCACTGCTTCACTTCTATGACCCTTTCTTGCGTGGGAACACCCCCCCCCCCTGCATACATTATACCTGGCGCAGGTATAATGTAGCGCAGGGGTTTACAAAGTGACACATCTACCTAGATGCGTCACTTTGTAAATGTGGCGCAACAAGGCGCATTTTTTACACTGCTGGTGCGTCCCAAAAAGTGACGACCAGTGGTGCAAAAGTGACGTAAGGGCTCATAAATGAGCCCCCATGTATTGTGTGTTACACCGGATCCCAGCTGGTCTCATCGAATCTTCTAGAATGTGTTCTGATGCTGCACACTAACGCCTGGACATAGAGGGCTCACGTACATTCGTTTACCAAAGGTGAGCAGAGCCTTGGCCTGCGGGGGAGAGAACTCTTGCTTTTCATCTAGTTCAGACAGACACAAGTCGGCTCACACTGCAGACCAATCATTAATTTATTTTTCTCCGAACTGAGTGTCCAACTGCAAGTCGTTGAAGGTCAGACGAGGCGGTACAGCTAGAAAACCTCGCATCCACATTCAGCAACACATAAATGTGCACTCAGGTGTCTCTTCAGACGTTTGGAAGAATTTAAATTACATTTAAAAGTGTTTATCACTCAAACTCTGAATATGTAAGAATGTGTGCTTTTGAATAACACAGATGTACGTTCACGTGTCTCTATTTAAACAAACAGCAAATTATGTAGCCCACGATGCAAACTGGGTGTTTTCAACATTCAAAAGGAAATTATTACCATCCAAATAAAGCCAGTTTTTCAAATCTAAATAGTGAAGCGCTGATTTAAAACCTGCAAGTATTCGAAATCATGATTTGCATATTACGTGCTGCTGTTTGTTAAGGATGCATAACCCAATGAGCAGTTTTTACAGTCTTTAACTCTTGATCTAAAGATTATTTAGCGAACTCAGAAACAAAAGCATTAGACCATTGATTTATCTTAGATAAATAGAAACTATGTTACTAACACATTACATGGAACTTTAAGGAATATAAAAATTTACCGTAGGGCTATTTAATGGCTCCTCCCTATGACTGGGTTTTTGTAGCCTGCAAAATAGATATCTTCAGCAGTTACATTAACATCTCAAGTTATCTTAAAGTGTTGTTCATTTGTGACCACTTAAGGAAGACAGAATAGATTGACTTTCACTTTTTCCATGTTGCCAATTTCTTACTGGTTAAGAGTGTGAAAACATAACGCATAGGACGACTGTCATTAAGCTGCTCCACATCATTCCGCCACCTTTTTAGCTGAAACGCCGAACCCTTTATTTGAAGGGTCCCAGATTCAGGTTTCTATTTGCAGCTCTGGAACGATAGAAGATCTGCCTTTCTTTGGCATATAGCCCATCAGCACCTTCTTCTAATTGACCATTATAAACTAATGGGGTAACCCAAGAAGCCATAGGACCTGGGTAATGTACGATACATGCAACAGTATGGTCCTTCTGGCATTTATTTAAAGAAACCATACACGATATTGATTTACGTATTATATTCATGGCGTGAGAGAGACACATAGAAGTCACAATGACCAAAAGGTTTTTCTTTTTTCAAGGGAACTAATATGTCCAGACCAAAGGGGCGACCATGGGAGCAGGCTTTGCTTCAGATTTAGCGATTCTATTTATGGACCTGTAAGAAAAAAAACATATATTCAATACGAATAACCCATATAGTGACAACATAGGGCTGTGGAGACGGTATATCGACACAGTGTTGAAGTTAGGGTCAGGCACTGAAGAAACCTTGTACAATTTTCACAACTGACTTAACTCGAGGTCTAGTGACATCCAGTTTTCCCTTGAACACAATAACAGGGCTATACACTTTCTAGACATCACCATCAAAGAGGAAGAAGCCCTACTCCACACCACACTATATAGGAAAAACAGAGAAAGGAACACATTACTACAATACTTTTTTAAAAACTTTATTTAGCATTTTCTTAAAGACAAAAGCAAAGCTCTGAGGTCAATCAAGTATAAGCACAAGTACACGTACATGGTATAACTTATTAATTGTCTCACAAGCATAATTAAGGACACAACTTGTAAAGTACAATGCAAGTAGGTCTCACTGAGCCCAGCTCAAGCATCCTGTTGCTACTCCCATCTGGCAACCTACCAATGGTGGTCCTCTCGCCCCTGTATCCCATCGTAAAATAATATCTGAACCCGGCAAACCTTTTGACATATAAGTGCCATGAGTGGTGCATATCCTGTGCCCTTCTGGCCTACGCCTGTCGGGACTATACCCTGTTCCTGTTGAGTGGGGGGGATCTTGGTGCTGCGTAGCCAAAAAGGCTCTGAAGGGGGCCCATATATCCTTAGGTCTTGAGGAGGGAGGAATTGTATTGGCATATAACTCACTCTTCATAGAGCAAGATGCCAAGCTGTTGAGCCAATTCTTGATCGTAGGTGTACGCATTCTGCCCCAGTGTATGGCGATTTCTCTTTTAGCCAACAATAAACAAATAGCAACAAACTTGCGAACTGTCTGGGAAAATTGGACGACATAGCCTAAAAGGGCATTGGCACATTTATCATACCGCTTATTGTCTTATGTATACCTGTCCAAAAAGCATATATGCCTGGTCATGTCCGGCAAGGTGGGCAAAGTCGGCGTATGGGGAGTTGCATCTCTGACAACAGTGTGGCCTAGTGGGATCTATCCTGTGTGATTTAGCTGGGGTGATGTACATCCTGCGCAAAAATTTGAAATGTATCAATTTGCGACGACTATTAAGGGAAACAGTTTTCGTAACTGCACAACAGGCTGCCCACCGTCCGTTTTGGGATTACCCAAGTCTGCCTCCCAGGTGCTGCGTATCTTGTTATCATTAACTGGAATGGTATCGGCACACGCTCTGTAGAGCTGGGATATGAGATGGAACCCCCTACTACTGCCTATCACTGTCGTGAGTGGAGGGAAAGATGCAGGTTCTAGCGGATACTCCGGAAGTCTTGCCTGCAATGCAGAGCGTAGTCTCATGAGGACAAATCTGTCCCTGAATGTAATGTCAGGGAATAAAGTCTCATCATCAGGGTCGAAAATGTGGCTCTCTTGATATACATCACCCATTTTAGTAATGTCAAATTTTGTTAGCTTTTCGCCAGTGATGGGTAACCATTTGGCGTTAGGGAGTGGAAGGGCAGAGGAGTAAAGTGACGGTGCGTTTGTAATGCGTCCCAGTTTAGTCCAAGCCCAACTGGTAGTTGAGACCGGCTGAATATCTTTGGGATCTTTGGGGATTCCCAGGGGCACTACGGTAGCCAAGGTGTCTGGGAGAACAAAATCTGATTCCGGACGCAGGAACGGGATCCTAGCATCTGGATGGTACCAAGTTTTTGCAAAGCTGCATTGTGCTGCCAGATAATACAGTTGCAAATCGGGGACTCCATACCCTCCTCTCTTGCAGGGAAGTGTCATGATTTGCCAGCGCACCCTGGCCTTTCTGTTGCCCTATACCAGCTTGATTAAGTGAGAGCGAAGATTAAGAAAAACCTGTTAGAGAGTGGGAACGGGATGTTCTGAAATAGATATAAAATTTTCGGAAGCACATTCATCTTTATGAGGGCCTCCCATGGAGAGTGGGAGTTTAAGCCATATGTCTATTTGCACCTCCAATTTGGAAATTGCCACCCCATAGTTACGTCGGATAATCTGGTCTGTCTCAAGGTGGATATGTATACCCAGATATTTCATTGAGTCTATGCACCATTCCAAAGGGAATTCAAGGTCCCACTTGACTGTGCTAACCGTGAGGGGGAAAATCACCGACTTGTGCCAATTTATACCCAGTCCGGAAAAAATACAGAATTGGGGTATTTCCCGGATCAGGGGATCCAAATTTACCTGAGGGTCACGGACATATAATATTGTGTCATCCGCATATAGTGAAACTAGTAGTGGGCCTCTGGTCAATTGTAAACCTCTGTGTAGGTGCTTCTCCTGAAAATGTCTAATCAAGGGGTCCATTGCCAAGATAAATAGCAAAGGCGATAGCAGGGAGCCTTGCTTCGTGCCACGCGATAAGGAAAAAGGTGCAGACGGGGTACCGTTTAGCTGGAGCCTAGCAGTGGGTTGGCTGTATAAGAGGGCCATGGTGGCAATGAATCCTGTGGGCATCCCCATTCGCTGCATTATGGACACAAAAAAGGGCCATTCTAAGGAATCAAAAGCCTTTTCCGTATCTAGAAGGATGGCCGCAGCGGGGGTGTCCGGGTTTATTCTAAGTAGGGTGTTAAATAATGTACAGAGGTTGAGGGCAGTGGAGCGATGAGGTACAAAACCAGATTGAGCTGGGGAAATTATAGATTCCATTAGTAAGGGGAGACGACAGGCAAGAGCCTTGGCAAGGATCTTGTAGTCGAGATTTAGAAGCGACAGGGGTCGATACAAGCCACACAATCTGGGATCCTTTCAGGCCTTAAGGAGCAGTATTACAACCGCTTCACGGAGAGTGGGTGGTGATACCTGCCTCTCCAACGCTTTGGCATACACCTCCAGTAAGCGGGGGATCAGTAGATCCTTATATGCCTTGTAGAATTCACCCGTGAAACCGTCTAGGCCAAGGGCAGTGGAGGAGTTTAGGGCAGAAATGGCCTCAACTAGGCTGTCTTCCGAAATGGGTACCACCAGGAAGTCTTGCATGAATCTTTCAAGATATACCAATGCGATCCTGGTCTGTGCGGTCTTGCCCCAGTCTCCTAGTGTACAAAGTGTTAAAATAAGAAAGACATTCACTCTGGATATCTAGCGGGTCGGTGATGTGCTGTCCCGATGCTGTTTGCAGCTCGGTAATATATGCATTTGTGTAAGGGGGTCTGATCATCTGAGCCAATACCTGCCCGGGCGGTCTCCCTCCCTGTAGACCGTGGCGTTATGATACTTCCCCATAAAGAGTATTTCCCTCTCTACAGTGTCTCTATATTCCAGGAGCAAAGCTCCCCACGGTTTTTCTATTTCTGGGTCTGCTGCCTGTGGTTGTCTAGCGTCCAGCGAACCAAGCTCTTTCTCCAAACACACAAGAGTACCGCGCAAGCCCCGCAGCACTCCGGCGCTCTTGGAAATGCGTACACCCCTCATATAGGCTTTAAAGCGCTCCAACAATACTGCCTCGGAGTCAACTGACCCTGTATTTATGGTGAAGTAGTCCTCAATCGCCTCCCGGATTTCCTGGCTGATCACCTCATCCTCCAACGCACGATTGGGGAAGAGCCACTGTCTCTTGAAACCCTTGGGGCGGGGGACCCTCAGGGGCATCAAAACTGGGGAGTGATCAGAATAAGTCCTGGGGAGCGTCTGGAGCCCATGAAACCAATTGGAATTCCCGGGGGTCGTGAGCCAGTAGTCGATCCTTGTCCATGTGTTATGGGGGCCAGCATAATGTGTATAGGTGGTGTGACCTGGATCTCGTGTGCCACCCAAGTCTAACAAGGAGAACTGATCGCATAGGGTCTCCAGGGCCTTGCGCGCTCTGGTTTTGGGGTCTGGTGCCATCGAGTTGCTGTCCACAATTCGGTTAAGGGCAATGTTAAAGTCTCCCCCTATCAACAGGGGCATGAGGCCAAGCTACATCAGTTTAGAGAGCACTGAATAATAAAAATCAGGGGAATCTACATTGGGGCCATAGACACATATCAATGCTACCCTGTGGCTCATAAGTGTACCCACAATGATCATAAATCTGCCCTCGACATCACACGCTACAGAATGGCACTTAAAAGGGATACGCTTGTGTATGAGAATGGCCGTGCCCCTGGCATAATTACTGTAATTCGCAAAGTATCTATTTGATCCCCAGCCCACGGCAAAACAGGCCGGATCGCTGGTGGGAAGATGAGTCTCCTGTAAAAAGGTGATGTCGACCCCATGCCTGAGCAGATAATGGACCCCCTGTCTTTGTTTACACGTGTTATTCAAGCCCCGGACATTCTATGTAGCAAAGGTTACGCTCGAGGGGCCAGAATTATAGCCTAACTGTGCCATGACGGTATTTTAGGACGGAGCATAATGAATGATAAACGTGTGTACTTGCAAAGAGCGTCTATGTACATATCTGCATTTGACTCAGTGCTAAGCAATAAGAACCAATCCCCTCCCGCCGCCCCCCACCTAGCCTTCCCGCCCATCCGGAGAGGCAATACCAACTTTAACAAACCAGCACATAGTACAAATACTAACCTCAGTATAGCAAAAAGCAAACATTTAGGGTACATTCTGTTCCCACAAAACTATTACACAGTGTACACCAAAAGGGGGGGGGTCACGCTCCTACGGCCTAGTGACATATGAAACATACTGAATACAATGAACCAAATCCCAATATCAACGATGAGTTCTCAATTGCGCGGCATATGTTTGCAAAAGGTGAGTCCAGACTGTCAGCCAGGACCAGAACCATAGAACAGATCCATGCTCGTGTCCGAACCACTGTGCGGAGGGGAGAGCTTGTCCTTATCCAAGGATTGTTTGTTGTTGAGTTTATAAGTATGGCAAAACTCCTGCACCTCCGTAGGATTCTCAAAAACACAGGCCCGTCCATTAATCTCCACCCGCAACCTAGCTGGGTATAGCATACCGTACTTCTGTCCAAGGTTCCTGAGCGTTGCTTTGATTCCCAGATATTTCCTCCTGGCATCCTGGACCATAACGGTAAAGTCAGGGTACAGAGACACTTTGGAGCCTTGCCACATTGTTTCACCGTGTTCACGTGCCAGTCGCAGCGCTGAATCCCTGTCTCTGAAGTTCATAACTCGGGCGATGATGGGTCTAGGCGGGAAACATACTTTACAACACAACTTTTACCACGCAGTGCCTTTACGACGCAACTTTTACAACGCAAACCATTACAACGCATTGCGCTAGGGAGCGCTCTAGGATAGGGAATAGATTTAATTTACTATCCAACACCTTCCCTAGTGTCCACGGGGACTGGAGTTGGAATAGTAAATTAAACTATTCACTATCCAGCGCCCCAAAGCACTATGCGTTGTAAAGGTATTCGTTGTAAATACCGCGTTGTAAAGGCATGCGTGGTAAAAGCATGCGTTGTAATGTCATATATCCGGTCTAGGCGGGCATCCCGGGTTGGGTCTGGGGCCAAGTGACCTGTGGGCGCGTTCTACCACAAATCCCGGAGTGAAGGCTTCCCTTCCAAATATGTCAATCAGTATTATCTTCACCAAGGTGTCCATACGTCCAGCAGCTGTAGATTTGGCGCGCCCAAAATGCGGATGTTGCTGCGGCGACTACACGCTTCTAAATCTTCGTTCTTAATTGCGACCTCTTTGAGAATACGTTCCATGCGATCAATCCTTTTCAAGGATTGCGCCATTCCATCCTCCAGATCTGATGTACGGGACTCAACTACATCAAGGCGTCTGTCATGTACTGTGATCTTTGAACCTAGTTCTGCCATGTGTTTGTCTAATGTGTCGAAGGGCCCATCTAGGGCTTTGAATTCCCCCCTCTTTTCCTGCATTAGGGGGCCCAACTGAGTGGTATTGTCTTCAGGAATGGAGGATGACAGCCCCCTTTCCGCCATGTCACTTGGGAGGTCGCTGGTGGTCTCTGTAACTTTTTCGAAGGGAAGTAGGCGCTGCTTGGGATCCTTGCGACCCATGCCGCAACAGCGCAGGAGAGCAAGTGGAGTAACTGCGGATAATGGCCCCTGGGTGTGACATTGAAGGAGTGTTATGAGCAGGACGTTGGTGTACTAGGTAACCGCTAGGTAGTCCGGCCTAGCACCGCATGGATGGACGCCTGGAGTGCGGGTCAGGACAATGTGCAGCGGATGGTGTAGAGGAGGCAGAATCGGCAGACCGTCTAATTTTAGCTATGGTAGGAGAAACTGCACAAGGGAGGACCGGGGCCACCTCATGGTGTATGTGTCTCTTGCAGTTCTCGCCATGGTGTCTGCTGAGGTATCATACCTTACAAGCAGTAGCTGCCCAGGGCTCCCGTCGTTAACTTCTAGGCAGGGGAGGGGCCGTGGTGATGATTCTCAGGCCGGGAGAGGTAGAGAAGGAGGGCGGTGCGGGCCTCCCCCAAGAGCGCCGGCCCGGAGGGGATAATAGAGGTTGTGGCTGAGGCCTACGCTAGGATGTGCGAACAGGCCCTGTCCCCGCTCGCACCGGCCTGCACTACTGAGGGGGCACACAGTGCTGACTCCGCGGAAGGCCAAATAGACCATCCGCAAGGGGGAGCTTACTAGACTGGTGTGCGGCCCCGCAACGGCCCGGGGAACGTTCCGCGACTTACCGCACCGCCTCAATCTGGAATCCGCTCTGCACGATCACTCCGCCTCGGCTCCTGCTCCCCGTTGCCGCCTCCTCGCAGCCATTCTACGTTCCGCTCCTGTTGTCTGGGATACCGATTCCGCCCGTTCCACCGCTCTCAGACACTCCAGACGGCAGATACAGATGGCGGGACAATTCCGCCTCATGACCCACGAGTTTAGGCCGCCGTGGAATCCGGGAAAGGGCCACAATGTCACTGGCCAAGAGAGATTCAGCGCCGTGCGACCATCTTGGTCCACGACTTGGCCACGCCCCTCCATTACTACGATACTTGAGTCACCACCCAAGGGGTCTAAGGGACAACCTTCCTTATGGGCAATTTCTCAGACTCCACTGACTTTTTTGAAGAATCAGAAGAACTAATCAACCGTCTAGCAGACAGACACTATCCCAAAAGCCTTCTAAAAAGATCTTGAAAGAGAGCTTGGTTCTGCCCGAGAGAAGTTCTCTTGAAGCCCAAACAATGAGCAGGGGTACCACATAACAGAATGATCTGCGTGACTACATTCTGCACACGCAGTAATGACATCAAGAAAATCATAAACCGATATTGGTCACTGGTGGCAGATGAGGGAGAAACTCCTGAGGTACCTATGCATGCCTTCAGGAAAGGCAAAAGTGTGAAAGACCATATTGTGAGGTCCCTTTTATGTGGTACCCCAATAACCAATCTACTCACACAATGAAACACTCCCCAGAATAAAGGACATTTCAAATGTGGTCACTGTAAAGCATTTATTTGGACCTCAGAGACCAAGTCCTTTACGTACAACAATCACACATACACACGCATTCAAGGACCACCCAACTGTAATAGCATGGATGTAATATATATAATCATGTGGCCCTGTGACTTCCTGTACATAGATCAAACGAGGCAAGAAGTAAAAGCTTGCATATTACAACATTGCAGTAGAATCAGGTGCAATGTTCAGGACTCGCCACTGGTGGAGCATTTGAACACATTTGGACATCCTTCTGACAGTTTGAAATGGCTGGTCACTGAAAAGGTAACTGCCAACGCAGGGGAAGGGAATTGTAACAACATATTAAGTTTACGAGAGTGCAAATGGATGCACCAACTGCACAAACTGTCAAGGGTCTTGATCGAGTATGAGATTACCAGACATGTTTCCACACTGTGATTTTGTTTTACCTAGATTTGTATCATTACCATATCCTTTCACTTTTTTCTTCCTTAGTTGACTGTCAACACTTTATCAGAAATGAAGAATCAGAGCATTACATTTTTTAGACTTATATTTGTATTTGTGTTTGTGTTCTGTACAATGTAATGTACATGTTTATGTACTTTTACATTTATTGTGGGAATGAGCTATCGCTTCTGCTTTTTTTAATGTTTCTCTGACCATCCCATCTCTCCAGCTCCATTTGTGGACTGTTTGTATTAACATGAAAACACTATACATACCTTTTTTAAGAACTGCATTCTCTGTACAAGCCACCATCGCAATCTCTTCTGCTCCACTTGTGGATTGGATGTTTTGAAAAAAGTACATGCATATATTCTTCAGAAAATATATTCTCTGAAGGAGACACCTTCTCTGTCCGCCGTACACTGCTCGTAACTTTGTTTCACTTTTCCACCCTAGAGTTTTATTGATGTGATTACATTCTGAGAGGCACCATTTGTTTGGCCAATTTTTGTCTTTGAACTTGGGCCATGTAATAGTACGGGGTCCGTAGGATGAGCCATTGCTGAGCAAACGTGCACGCCCGACGTGCACGCTGACGCTCATTACCTCCCAAAAAAGCATGTCCAAGCTCATTCAGACAGCCGAGTTGTCAGTTGGAGTCAGACGACCCAGAGAGCAAAGCGCTACAGCGTTTAGGGGCTTTATTTTTCTACTCTGTTGTGTTAAACGTCTTCTTTTTTTTAAGTTCAGAAAGAATTTTATTGAACAATAAAACAAAAGTTACAAAATAAGTCAAAGAAATTTACAAAGAAAATCACACAGCAAGATTAATAGTGGTAATAATACAAAATGAAAAAAGAGACACCAAAAATTGAGAACGATTATAAGCAAAACTGGCAACTGGTATATTATAAAGCAATGAAAAGCATAATAAATATATAATATAGATAAAAGAAAATAGTAAAATAAGAGCAGTACATTTAATAAGTTATAGGAAGTTATGGAGGTTTAGGAACTTCTTGTTGCATTGGAGATAAAGACAGAGAGCATTTAGCACTGAAATCAAAAAATAATGTAACTGGACTCCACAATTCTCTTCTTTTTGTAGCTAGAATCAAGGGATACACATAAGTCGTATCTAATCTATGATTGTAGCAGACAGCATACCACCAAGCCTGAAAAGAGATTTTAGTAAAATCTTTCCAATTTTTGGTAATTTGTTGAAATGCAACTGCCAATAATAAGTCAATTATTTTAACCCTGAAAGTACAGTGATCCCAAATAGGAGAAATACTCCCCAGGAAAATGTGAGAAATAGAAAAGGAATGAGTGGAAGAGAAAATCTTGTTAATTTGAGACCAAACTTGCACCCAGAAACTATAAACAAGGGGACAATTGAAAAGCATATGGAATAGGTCTGCGCAAGGTGAGGAGCAAGACCAACACTTGTCAGAGGTGTCTGGAAATTGTTTGCTAAGAATGAGTGGTGGCAATAATAGACGGTTATAAATAAAAAATAGTGTCTGAGTTGTATTAGCAGCTCTGGAAGATTTACAGATTTTCAACCATAATTTGTCCCATAGCTGAATAGGCCAAAAAACCTCTAAATCCTCTTCCCAGGCTTCTTCAGTTTTGGTTTTCATGCGGGGTGAGGGTAGAGTTTGAAGAAATGCATAAATTGTTGAAGCTTTAGAATGTTTAAGAAGTAAAGATCTTAGTGAGGGTGTATCAGAGACCATGTGACATGATGGAGGAGAAGAAACAAGAAAAGCATCATAAGCATGTTGTAGTGCAAGTGTCAATAACGAGTATTTAACACGGAAAGTGGGTGGTAGAGTAAAAGAGGTGGCAGCTAATGAGAAAGAAATAATCCGATTGTGATGAAATAATTGATGCACCCAAATGAGGCCACGTGATCTCCAGGATTTCCCCCAAAAATCGGTTTATTATTAATTAAAATAGATGTGTTATGCCAAATAGGCTGATCAAAGAAGGATGGAATGGGAAGGCTAGGAAGGATCTTGGAAGTATATTTAAGAATGGGAGTAGATAAAGATTGAGGTTTACGAGAAAACATAAGATACTCCTTGAAAGAAAAAGGAGATAAGAAAGAATGTTCTAAGGTCAACCAGAGAGGAGAGGATGAAGTGGAATCTGAAAACCAATTTGACGCTTGATTTAATAAAAAGGATTTGTGATATAAGGAAAAATTCGGAAAATTTACCCCACCTTCTGTTTTAGGACGCATTAATTTGGATAAAGACATATGAGATTTTTTATGTCCCCACAAAAAGGAAGATAAAATGGAATTAATTTTCTTAAAGTGTTTCAAGGATATAACAAATGGTATATTGGAAATGGTAAATAAGACAATAGGAGAGAGCATCATCTTAATTGTATCTAATCTCCCCCACCATGACAAGTATAGAGGATGCCATTTGGTAGTGAGAGTAGTCAATTTATGTATACAGTCTTCCATACACTTAGTAACTGTACCCGAAAGAGAAGATGTAAAATGAAGACCTAAATATTTAATAGAGTTGGGACTCCAAGTAAAACCCGAAGCAGAAAAATCATCCTTGAAAGTAACTTTAGTAAGGGGCAAGATTTCGCATTTATCTTTATTTAACTTATAACCAGAAACTTGAGCAAAAGAGTTAACTTCATCTAAAAAATGCAGGAAGGGATGTATTAGGTAGGGAATGGAATAATAACACATCGTCAGCATATGCTGCCATCTTAATATCAGACTTATGAAAATTGAAGCCATGTATTTTATCATTTTGACGAATTCTCAATAAAAAAGGTTCTAAAGCAAGATTGAACAAAAAAGGTGAAAGAGGGCATCCCTGTCTAACCCCTCTGTTGAGGGAAAAATAAGAAGATAGGCTGCCATTCGCCGAAATTGCCGCTCTAGGGTGAGAATATAAAAGCGAAATCAGGGTGGAAATTTTGGGACCAAAACCAAACCACTTCAGAGTATGAAAAAGATATGACCACTCAACTCGATCAAAAGCCTTCTCGGCATCCAAAGCTATGGCTGCAAGGGGATGAGAGGAATGCGAGGTCTTAGAAAGAATATCAAAAAATAATCTAGTGTTATCTGTCAGCAGTCTGCCTTTAACGAAACCTGATTGTTCTTTTCCTAAAAGATCGGGTAGATAAGATTCTAAACGCAAGGCTAACGCTTTCGAAAAAATGTTGTAGTCAATATTGACCAAAGAAATAGGACGATCATTTTTGCAATGCTGTGGATCTTTTCCTGGTTTCGGGATAATACAAAGGAGGGCGTCAGAAAATGTACCAGAAGCAGAACCAGTTTGAACAAAAGTGGAGAGAAGAGTATGTAATTTGGGAATAAGTAATTTTGAGAAATAAGAAAATAATTCAACAGTAAAACAATCGGGCCCGGAGCTTTCCCATGTTTGAGAGAATTAAGTGCTTGAAGGAGATCTTTTTGTGTAAGGTCCGATTCTAATGAGGAAAGATCTGGAGGAGTATCGAAAGGTGAAGAAATTTTTTACAAGAATTGGGAAATGGATTGCTCAGAGGAAGCTGAATCAGAGGAATATAATGTTTCATAAAAATGTAGGAATTCTTGTAGGATTTCATCATTCTTATGTTTTAGTAAACCATCGTGACTATAAATGGAGTCAATGTTCACTGTATGTTGCTTTACCTTCAAATAATTGGCCAACAATTTCCCAGCCTTATTCTGCCCACCATAGAATTTAGCACTAGATTTTAAAAGAAAATTGGAAACGTTATATGTGGAATCTTTATTAAATTGAAGTTTAGTGGCAATGAGGTCATTCGAGCAATCTTTAGATTTGGAAGTATAATAGGAGTGCTCTAATTGTTTGATTTTAGAAAGAAGGTCATTAGTGGCTTGTTGAGCTTTCTTCCGTTTGCGCGAAACATAGCTAATGATAAAGTCTCTAGCTGATGCTTTGAAAGCATCCCAGACCACAGGAAATTTGATATCATCAGTGTGATTAAACAAAAAATATTCATGAAAAAAGGATGTAAAGAAAGAAACAAATTGTGAATCAAGAAGGAGAGCATTATTAAAACGCCATTTTTTAATGGAAGTAGACCTTGGTAATACATCCAAATTGATAGAGACTGGTGCATGATCAGAAATTAGGATGGAACCAATGTCAGAAGAGATAAGGGACTGGGTAAGGTGATGGGAAATAAAGAAATAGTCTAAGCGGGATTGAGTATGATGAGGGGGTGAGAAGAAAGAGTATTCTCGCAAAGTGGGATCGCAGAGTCTCCATGCATCAATAAGCTTATATTGTGAAATAAGTTGTATAAAAGATTTTTGTGACTTGTGAGGGATGTAAGCGCTAGATGAATGTCTATCCAGAAATGGGTCAAAAACCTCATTACAATCACCCACAAGAATAAAGTTATCAACATAATGTTGGGTAATGTGCGGTGCTAAGGAGGTCCAAAATGAGGCATCACCAGTCGTTGGGGCATAAATATTTAAAATGGACATGGGGACATTGTCTAGAGTAAAGTTCACTAACACCCATCTACCTGAATTATCTGTACAATGCGTTATTAACTTGATGGGAAGAGATTTTCTAAACAAAATCAGGACTCCGTTGCGCTTACCATCACCTGGGGAAAAATAGACCTCACCCACCCAACCCCTCTTCAGTTTAACAGATTCATCTGCTGATAGGTGTGATTCTTGTATACTGGCTATATCTGCGTTTAGCTTGGCTAGGTGAGATAATACTCTCTGTCGTTTGATTGGTGAATGCAAACCTCTAACATTCCAAGATAAAATATTTAAAGGCATACAATAAGATTAGAGAAATAGAGCAAAACACCAGTTGAGGTACATATTTGAAGAATAAAAACAATTAAGACATATAAGAAATTGAAGAAGAAACACCAAAAAACAAAGAAAAAAACAAAGAAAATAGCTCCATGAAAAACAAAGGGGAAAACAGAGTAGAATCCAGTTATATGATGAAGGGGAAAACTAAGAATAAGAAAAGAAAAAGAAAAGAGAAAAGCAAGAGGATATGAAGGGAAGTGAGGAGACTGGAACAGTAGAAAGAAATAGAAAATAAGAAGAAGAACAATGTAGTAAGACGGAAATTGAGAGCATAAGGAGCATGAAAAGAAAAGGAAAGAAATGTGAGAACAAAATAGCATAATGAGAAGAATGAACAACTTACATATTGTCGAGAACATACAAAGGGGAGGGAGGATGGAGGCCACATAGAACAATGACGGGTCCTAAGCTCCAAAGGGAATGCAGGGAAGGAATATGACTGCAACGGACTCCAAGGACATAAGGATGGGGTATAACGTGGAGGAAGAAAATCTGTGTAAAAGGGGGAAAGAAAAAAAGAAGGATAAAGCTTAACAATAAAAATATGAAAATAGTGTGAGTAAACAACTAGAGAAAATGTCTAAACATAACAATCATAATGAACAGTAAAGAGCATAACAGCCATGCAATAATACAAAATCAGCATGTAAACATAATCATTTAGAGCTTGATGAAGCAGCAGTATCCATTGAAACAACACTGTGAGAATAAAGGAAACTCTTTAGCTTTAGTGGATCATCGTAAGTAGTAGTTTTGTTGTTAAAAGTCACTCTGAAAAGGCAAGGATGGAAGAGCCCATATCTCGCTCCCATAGAACGCAACTGTGGCCTAAGTGAAAGAAATTCTTTACGACGATCAGCAGTGGATTTTGCATAATCCTGCGAGAAGAAAAGAGTATTTCCAGACCAAGTGATGCGAGGCATAGCTCTGGCTGCTGATAAAACTGTAAGTAGATCTGTATATTCGAGGAAGTAGATAATGACACCTCTCGGCCTTTTGACAGTAGAGTTAGATGACCCAACAGGAGGAGGACCTAAGCGATGAGCTCTTTGTATGTTGAGATTGGTGCTCTCCGGTAACTGAAGAATTTTTGGCAAGAAGGATTTGAAAAAAGCAAGAGCATCGGAACCTTCTGAATTTTCCGCAAGGCCATAAATGCGCAGATTGTTTCTTCTATTCCTATTTTCCAAGTTTTCAATTTGTTTGTGAAGTGTTGAAACTTGTGCACAGAGCGGATCAACTTTGGAAACAGAAGAAGTAAGAGCCTCAACGTTTTGTTCCAGAAGAGTAACACGCTCATCGACATTTGACCACTTGTCAGATAACAACTGAAGAGTAGTTTTAGTTTCCTCAATGAAGGGGCGCAGGGCCCTAATCTCCTCTAAAATAATGTCCAATGTCACTGATGAAGATTGTTTGGGAGGAGAAGGCGGATCTTTTTTCGGTCTTTTAATTGAACTCTTAGTGGTTGCACCCGTTTGTGAAGCTGAAGGTGAGGAGGAGCTTTTAGAAGGGGTGTCGAGGGAGTCATCCATCTCGAGACACTGATACCTAGAACTTGTATGAAGGAGAAATTTACGTGGAGTTGGAGAGGGCTTGTGAAGATCCTTAGACAGTCTACCCATAGAGTAAATGAATAAGTACAAGAGTATAGGGGAAAAAGTGAACAGTTATAAACACATTGAACTAGGAAATATTAGAACAGATATGCGTTTCAAATAGGCTGTCTAATATAAATGAAAACAGTATGAGCGGTGCATGACAGCAAAAGTAATATCTAGTAACTAAGGCAAAGGTGCCACCAACATAGAGCTAGTGAATTCAAGAATAATTCCTGAGGTAGCTCACAAATGACAAGAAGAAACAAATACCCTCAAAAAGGATAACATCAGAGATAATCAATAACAATAGAACTTAATGCTGTAAAGTAAGTTGGTACTAAGTGACCTACAAAGAAAAGTCAGTTAAATACATACTAGCCGATATAAAGGAGAAAAGCACGTCATGAAAAGAACATATGATAAGGCAAGTTATTCTATTAAGCTTAGTAAAACATTAGGGTATACATATTTATATGAATAACTTTGAGAACAAGTATGTACTGTAGGGTAGCGTCAGTATGTCCACCATGACATGAATGTTATTTGAGGAGCAATAACTCTAGCAATCTTGAAGAGTAATTGAAGACAAGATGCGCGCTATCAATGAGTAGCATGCAAAACAACAAGTGCTTAATTCAAGAAAATGCCTAGCCTCAGTGAAGCTGGTTATTAGGATGCATCAGCGTTGAAGAGGAAATGCCTGCAATATCATGAAACGATAGGATCCAAAGCGCATGAGGAAAGCGCTAAATTCAGTAAAACCACAATAGTGATGCAAGCAAGTGAAGCATGATAGTGCGCAGGCTAGAGGAGAAGGCGACAGTAATGAAATGTGTGAAAGTCCACTACAATGTAGAACCACTAGGAACAGAAGTCCGTCAGCGGAGCTACAAAATGGCGGCGCGACTCCAAAAATTAGTGTAACACTCACTTGTGAAGTAAAGATAAGTTCTGTTGAGAATGAGCAAAATAAACCAAACAAGCGCTTATTTCATGAGAAGTAACAACTGCAATGAAGCTGGATAGGAGGCAGCGTCAACGCTGAGAAGATAATGGCTGCAGCGTCGTGAGGAGAAAGCATCCAAAGCGCATGAGGAAAGCGCTAAGCTCAGCGATGCTGTAGTTTTGTGGCAATTGAGTGAGGCATGACTATGTTCAGTCAGGAGAAAAAAGCGGCAACATTAAAATTTGTAAAGTCTGGCTTCCGTGTAGAACCGCTAGGAGCAGAGCTCCGTCGGCGGTTCTACAAAATGGCGGCCGCAATTCCAAAAATCAGCTCTACACTCACTTGCAATAAAAAAGTCCTTGAAATGGTGCAGCAGGATGGGTAAGGGTGTCCCTCTAAATCTCCATAGCTTCCGACAACCAAATCCGTAGCTTTCGGGGGAAAATAAAGTTGCACGGAGTCACGCCGGGATTTCCATTCTCCGCGCCTCCCGGGTGATTTAAGGAGAAGCTGCCATCGTCGTCGGGCGCTAGCCACGCCCCTCCGTGTTAAACGTCTTCTAACCTGGTAGTCAGGGCATTTTGACTGATTTTTATATTTGGTTACAGTTACGATTGATTTGTGAACATACAGCTTTATCACTATTGGTTTCCATTCAATGGGAAAGGAGACAGGTCCTAATTGGTTTGTCTACTCTGTTGCAATTTACGAGCTGAATCGCGATGATCAGCATCCAAAGTGAGGTAAGCGGTCTTATACGCATCAAGTAATTTTTTTTGTTGATAATTAAGACTACATCCACTGATACAGTGTCATTTGATTTTTGTGTGATTTTTGTGTGATTCTAGACCGTTTTTGGAGTGTTCACTGTACCCTGAGCATTTGGCTAAGATAGCAGGATGTATTTGAGTTGAACACCTACAGTGTGGATGCACCACCGTAGGTAAGTGGTCTGGGTTGAATTTTTGGTGTTTTAAAAGAGCACATTTTCTCATGGAACCCAGCCCTTACTGATTTTAGGTTGTCTTATTGTAGGTTGCACTACCCTTTTCGCTCTACTGTCCTGATGAAGACCTGCATGCATGGGCCCAATCCACCTCACGCAGCAGTCGGGTCAAAACAGCGGCACTTCTGTTTCTAGCCTGGATTGAATATAAATGTTCCATTGAATGCTTTGCTAGGATTCGGCTACCACTTTCTCTGAAATATGGACACTACCTTATAAGGTTTAGGTTTGGAACCTTGCATCTACTGGTTTCATATCCACGAAATGTATATACAGATGCCGGATTGGATGTATGTCCATGTGATTCACAATCGAAGCAGAGCACGTTGCACTTTATGTTCTTTTGCAATCTTTACATCAATCCAAGGCGCACCTTTTTAATACCACTTTTAAAATACTTAAAAATAAGAAGGTGCCAGGCAGCTTTGCACTATCGCCAGCTTTTAAAGGATGAATTTATTTTTCTGATGGTTTATAGATATATCTCCTCTTCAGTTCGACTTAGGAATATTGTTGGGAAATGAGTTGGTATTAAATCTTATCTTTGCATTATATATTTATTGAAGTCTAAAAATTATGCCATGTGGCTGCATGAATGTAGATTTTTTTAAATTTAGTTTAATTATTGTTGTGTCTAGGGTGGTGATATGAATTTCATGAGTTTTTCACCTGGACATTGGTAAATTGCTTTTTTTTCTTTTTTAAGAAATATAGATTACACTGTTTATTTTTCTAAATCAGGCATTCTTTGTCTTTTAAAATGTATTCTTTTATAGCTTGGAATATAGCCAAATAAATATTTCTGACATTAAATGTAATGGACACTTGCCATTGCGCAAAAGATTTGTTTCGATCGGACAGGCTTTCTCACCTTGGCTGATTCCATTCTTAGGAGCTACTGGTCAAAACTATAAAAAATATATCCTGGAAATTATTTAGACTTCTTTCTCTCTTGATCACCTTACACATGAGCACTTCGTCAAACACTTTTCTTATGCACTCTCTTTTGGCGAAACCATGTTAAAGAAACCATTGTAAAGGAATTGATATACGTTACTGCAAAATATAAAAAGAAAATATAAATTCATTTTATTGTTCCAAATAGCCTTAGACGTGTGATCTGTGCTATGTCTCTCTCTCACGCCATGAATATAATACGTGAATGAATATCGTATATGTTTTCTTTAAGAAAATGCCGGTAGGACCATAAAGTTGCATGTACCCTCTACTAATTGAGGCTGATTGGTTGTATGTGATTTCATAGAAAAACTATTTTATGGAATACCATTACTGAGAAACCATTCCATCTAAAATGTTTAATGAAAAGGTTCAGAATGAATGGCATTTACCTTTGCATAGAAACCAATTCATAGAATGACTTTTTGGTCGAAGTTGGCTTTTGAATGCATATTTTGTAAGTGTAAATGCAATGGTTGCAGGTCTTACTTTCAGAAGCAGTCTTGTCTGAGATATTTTTTCAGTGCTTTACTTGAGGGGATATTATTTCATACATCATCAAATCATTACTTCAGATGTTTTCGATTTGCTGACCCATCACCACCTATAAATACAATGTTTGTTGACCCCTCACAACCCCTAAACACCACCAGTCCCTGCCCCCTAAACCTGTCACCCCACTTAAACTCCTCCCTGAAGCCTAAAAGCCTATTCAACCCCAGAAATCTACCGTCTCAGAGCCATAAAATCACTCACTACCTCTAACTCAACCAATTCCTGAACCCTAGAAACCCCTTTCTATGACTAATTCCCACTTATACTATTGCACCCTAAAACACCTCAGCACAACCAAACTCTCCCCATCCCTGAACCCTAAAAAACCCTCACCGGCCATAAATACCAGCCTTCCATGCCTGATAAGAACTTTTCACCGCCCTAAACTACTCACCCCTAAGCCCTAAAAAACTCTTTCTACATTGCAACTACACCCATAACTGAATACTTAAAACCACTCATGACCCAAAAACTCACCCCATTCTGAACTTTAAAAACGCTTCACCACCCCGGCCGCTACCCATAATTGAACCTTAAAAACCCTCACCAGCCCGAAACTCCGCCCATCCATGAACCCTCATACACCTCAACACCCTTACACTCCATCCATCCCTGAACCAAAACATTATCTGTCCCTGAACCCAATAAAAGCTACAGAAGTCCTAAAATCCACCAACGTTTGAAGTAATGTTAGATTGTTTCTTAAAATTATCTTTCTTTTAAAATGTAAATGTTTCCTCTAATTTTAAGTTTTTTTGTATTTTCCCAAAATTGGTTTTCCATAATGTGGTTTCTTCCAATGTGGTTTCTGAGTTTTCATTTTCCATTAATATCAAGTTGGTTCACATGTTCACATGTGGAATTGAAAATGCTGTCCAATGATGGATTATTTAAATGCTCATTAAAGTACTTATTCATATGCTAACTTTTTAATCTTTTGGGGAATCTATTTTTACTCTCCTTCCCAACTTAGAAAAAGCATTTAGTTGCCACAGTGCAAGTGTGTGTTGTGGTCAGCATGATTTTTGTGCAGGAAGAAATTACTTCCTGCCCAAATAACTATGCCTTAAACACAATTACCTCTGTATGTGTGTGTTTTGCAGAATGCAGGTCACATGCAATGATGAAAAAACAAGGAAATATAAAAAAGATTTAGTGTTGTTATGCCAGCTCCAGGGAGGTACATGATTTTGCTCCAAATCCATGTTTACAAGTCTTTCTAAGTATGGTTTGCATTAAAATCTATGGGTAAATGCATGGGACGCGCATGGACCACCCATGCAACGCCTCATTGATGGAAAGTAACACATGGGAACACTTTGTAATACCAATCCAACACTTTGCGTTCGGTCTGCGTTAAAAAAGTAATGCATACAAGATGCAAGTCATGGAAAATCTTTGCCCCTATACCGCAGTGTGCTTACCACCACAGACTTTCTCATTTGGTAACTCACACTCCTTTTGTAACTTACTCATTCTTGGTTTGGCTAGCTGCCCCCTAGCATATGAGCCTATGAGAAACCGAAATAAAGACAAGGTTTCTCAGTAAATTGATCTTTGACCTGTATAAATTAACGATCTTTAGAGGCCTTCTATGAACAAATGCAGCACGGGGTCAGAGCAATGCTTTTAAATGGATATATAGAAGTGCAGGTACTCACTCTTTTGACTTTGAGTACCTCCCTGCTCCTGAACAGGGCTGGTACGCTCCCATTAAATGTATTGCAGCAGGGCTGAGAAGTGCAGGCGCTCGCTCTTTCAAATTAAAGAAGTGCAGGCACTCAGTACCGAACAGTACCTGTCCATTTAAAGCACTGGAACAGAGGAGAAACGGGCTGGATTAAAGGAATAACGCCATGAGCCCAGCTCCAACCTAGAGGAGTCCTGTCCCCACCTCCTCAAAGGGTATTGGCAGCACTTGTGCATTGAAGATACTTCGGTTCAGGGCATTTGCCCTCATGGGACCCAGACTGAAGCTCACCCTCGTATGAATCTGCTCTTAACCTGGCACCTCACCCACATATAGAATCTGGCTATTCGCAGCACTTCAAGGGTTTTAAGGGTTAATCAGGAGGGATTCAGTGTCCACCAGCTATGACTGTCTGATATGATTGGGGCTTCTGCCTGCTTGTAGTCTCTAAAAGTAGTCTTAATCTGCTGCCATATAATAGAACACCTAAACAAAAGCTGTTTGCCTCCCTTCCTCCTGCCGTTATGCAGTTTGTACCTCCCAGCACCACTTGCAGCTTATCTCTGACCCCCAAGCCCTGCTTGCTCCTTACCACTACACCATCTCCCTTGTGTGCTAAAAAAACGAAACTTTCAAGTACCCAATCGCTCCCTTTGTCCTCAAAAAACGGCCCTGCTGCTGCTGAGCACAGTCCTGTGAGTTGGGAAAAGCGAGTGCCACCCTCCACCCTGTGTCTGCACGTCACTGGAGGCCGCCCTGCAGTCCCCAGTCTGCAGGAAGAGCCAGGCCGGCCGCTCGTACAGGTGGGCCGGAGCAGGCTGTGAACTCGCCGCACTAACACGTATGATAAACGGCTCCTAAGGCTGTGCGTGGCAGTGGCCCGACCTGGGCATCGGGGCAGGAAAGGCAGTACAGCGGGTCAAGGCAGCAGCAGCCGGGCGTGTCAGACTGAGGCGCACACAGGCTCTGGGGTTGTACCTCTGCCTAGAATACTAGAAACGAATAGAACAGTGTGAACGTGCGACATGCTGACACGATTCATGTGCTGACAGTTCGTCGCTGGGGCTGTGCCGGGCCTGATGGTACAGAGCACCCTCAAGCTGCCCTGCAGCCGAAAGAATGACGGTGGGCAAAAGCATGCGCAGGCGAGGCAACCACTCACTCAAATGAACCACCGCCTCTCTCTCACCCAAAGAACCCGCAGCAGTGTCTGCCGAGTCTGAGGCCACAGGCTCGGTCTCCCCTGACAGATGGCTGCTCCACTCATTCCGAGCCGTAATCCCTCTCTGTCTAGTGGAAACAAATCGCAGATAATGGAGTATTATGATTTTACAGCCCAAGGGCATTATCGCTGTCCCGCTAATGGGGGACATATGCTACAGCATCTGCCCGAGGAGCCATGAGGAACATGCCTTCACTGGTGACTGATAGCCATCGCCTTCTCGACTCCCCAAATCCAGTCCTTGATGTGGCCTCTTCCACACCCTGACCCTCAAAAACTGTTCTTCATATGTCAAGTGGCTCACACTTCAGAATGCTTGACTATAAAGTAGTCCTCCGCTCACAGTAGGTTTTTGGTGGATTCTTATAAGCTGGTAGACAGGGGTGTAGCATAGGGTGACCAGATCATGAGAACCAAAAACCGGAACATTTTGAAAAAAATAGGACTACAATTTTACATCAACGGAGTGGTACAGAATGACAGCTCTTAGCAACATATAAACATAGAAGAGGCACTAAGAAAATACATTGGGGCAGATTTATGAAGGCCTTGCGCCGCCGGTGCGTCATTTTTAACAGGGGAAAAAGTGACGCACCGGCGGCGCAAGGCCTTCATAAATCTGCCCCATTGAATGTAATTTCTAAAATCAGCATCATACCTGTCAATTAAATTGTTTACTTATAACAGCTGCTAACTATCACAGCTTTAGAACACCCAAAACGTGCGTCTCACTGGTTCAAGTTGACCCTCTCTAAAAACCTGCACATGAGCCGAAATCTGCTGGGACTGATGGTGAACAAGCATTTGCAATGCAATAGGTCTCGCATTAGGAAAGTGTGAGCTATTGGTATTGTAAATGACACATTTTTTTAATATGTGTTGGCTTTGAAAATATATAAATTAATAGCATCGTTATTCACAAAGCCAATAGCTTACACTTTCCTAATGCGAGTCCTATTGGCTATGGCACTGCTTGTTGGTAGCAAGCAAGGACAGTGCTGTTGTGGTGCTGAGTGATGATGTCGTTTCTTTTTAAAAAAGTTTTATATAGCGCTGGCTAGACCCGGAGGTATCAGAGCGCTTTACATGAGCATCAGATCATAGTTACAGGATACATCGTTACAAAGGTTACACAGTTCTTAGAGCATGGCAACATAGTTACTTGTAAGGTCGAGATAAACAATAAGCACAAACACGTAAAGGGAAAAGAAGGCAAGGTGAAAGATTCAGGGGAGGGGGGTTGGAGTAGGGGAAGTAGACAGATAATGAAGGCGGGAAAGAGGAGGGGAGGGTGAGAGACACAGCATGGGGAGAGGAGGGGAAGGGTTACGGGGACACAAACCGGTAGACGAGTCAAGGCAACGTCCAAAGTCCAGTAAGCTGTGATCCCAGGGGAAGTGGTATCCCTTCTCTATCTCTATTGCGAGAGGCTCCCTTTACGCAGTGGACTCTCTCAGAGGGGTCTCTGAGACTCCAAGGCCTACATACTGGATCCTTCCCCAAAAAGGGGAGAGGGAGTGCTTTGGCAAGAGGTGCCATACCATACCTCAATAGTGAGTGGCTCCCTTGGTGCAGTGGACTCACTCAGCGGGTTCGCTGAGACTTCAGAGTATAAATATTGGATCTTTCCCCGACAAGGGGAGAAGGAGTGCTAAGTCAAAGGGCACAAAGGACAGGGGCGTAGGCAGAGTAGCAGGCAAGGGGAGAGATTCAGGGGAGAGAGGAAAGGAGATAGGGAAGAGACAATAAGGAGAGACGAAAAGAAGTCTGCCTAAAGACCGACTGGGTAGGTGACGACCAAGGAGGGAATCCACGGCCCATCTCCCCTATAGCTAAACCAAGTAGCTCCATCGGGCATCAGACAAAATAGTTCAGTCTCAAAACATTGAGAGAGGAGGGAGGGAGAGAGATAAATAGAGGGAGGATGCGGTAGGAGACGACAGGAGAGACGAAAGGAAGTGCAACAATGTGGTTCAACAATATACCAGAAGAAGATCAACAAGTTTATATTAAATCAAACAATCAGCAATACATTTAGGGGAGGAGAGAAAGGAGAGCGAAAGTAGTGGGGCGTAGGGGCGGAGGGAAAGTGAGGATAAGGGAAGAGACAACCGTAGAGACGAAAGGAAGTCTGTCTAAAGACCGACTGGGTAGGTGACGACCAAGGAGGGAATCCACGGCCCATTTCCCCTATAGCTAAACCAGGTAGCTCCATCGGGCATCAGACAAAATAGATCAGTCTCAAGTGGCAAGGGAAGAGGTTCACAGAAAAACAGGGTGGGGACAAAGGGCAAGGGCATGTGAGGGCAGAGGACAGAAGCTGGAAAGAGTAGGAGCGGAGAGGGGGAGGGTTGGGGGAAGTGGGAGGGGAAAGGTAAGGTCAGGAGAGACGCGGGTGCGTTAGCCCGAAGTCAAGCTGGGTAGGTGATAGTCAAAGTGATGTGGTGGTGTATTAGAGTGATGTGGTGATGTCCCAGAGTGATATGGTGGTGTCCCCGAGTGATGTGGTGGTGTCCCCGAGTGATGTGGTGGTGTCCCTGAGTGATGTGGTGGTGTCCCTGAGTGATGTGCTGGTGTTCCCGAGTGATGTGGTGGTGTTCCCAGATTGATGTGGTGGTGTCCCCGAGTGATGTGGTGGTGTCCCCGAGTGATGTGGTGGTGTCCCCGAGTGATGTGGTGGTGCCCCTGAGTGATGTGGTGGTGCCCCCGAGTGATGTGGTGGTGTCCCAGAGTGATGTGGTGGTGTCCCTGAGTGATGTGGTGGTGCCCCTGAGTGGTGCCCCTGAGTGATGTGGTGGTGCCCCTGAGTGATGTGGTGGTGCCCTTGAGTGATGTGGTGGTGCCCCTGAGTGATGTGGTGGTGTCCCTGAGTGATGTGGTGGTGTTCCTGAGTTATGGAGGGTAGAGTTGGAGGGTGGAGTTGGTGGGTGGAGTTGGAGGGTGAAGTTGGTGTTGGAGGGTGGAGTTGGAGTTGGAGGGTGGAGTTGGAGTTGGAGGGTGGAGTTGGAGTGGGAGGGTGGAGTTTGAGTTGGAGGGTGGAGTTGGAGGGTGGAGTTGGAGTGGGAGGGTGGAGTTGGAGTTGGAGGGTGGAGTTGGAGTTGGAGGGTGGAGTTGGAGGGTGGAGTTGGAGTGGGAGGGTGGAGTTGGAGTTGGAGGGTGGAGTTGGAGGGTGGAGTTGGAGTGGGAGGGTGGAGTTGGAGGGTGAAGTTGGTGTTGGAGGGTGGAGTTGGAGTTGGAGGGTGGAGTTGGAGTTGGAGGGTGGAGTTGGAGTGGGAGGGTGGAGTTGGAGGGTGGAGTTGGAGTTGGAGGGTGGAGTTGGAGGGTGGAGTTGGAGTGGGAGGGTGGAGTTGGAGTTGGAGGGTGGAGTTGGAGGGTGTAGTGCTTATATTTTTCTATATTCATAATTGAAAGGCAAAGTAGGTTAGCGAGAGGGATGTTACGGGGAGAGTGAGGGAGAGCGTGAGAATGAGAGAGAACTACAGGGGAGGAATGGAGATAAAGAGAGCAAGGAGTAACAGAAAGAGCGTGGGTGCGAGAGGGAGCAAGAGACGTGAGGAGAGGAGCTTTTAGTGAGGGGCAAAAGGGCCACTGGTGAGCTTTAGCTAATGCATGGCGAGTGTAGGGCTAATAGAACAAGATAGCGGGGAGTGCATTCCTTTCAAGTCTGATGGGGGGGCGGGGGAGCGGCAGCCTTTGAAGTCTGATGGGGGGGGCGGGGTAGCAAATGGTGAGGCACATGAACTGGCCATAATCCGCATTCTAAAGCCCTCTGGCATCAAAGGAAGGGTGGGAGGGAAAAAGCATATGGGGTGTGAATGATAACAAAAGTAAGAGGGGGAGCAGGAAGGGAGGCCGAGCGCGCGCTGGCGAAAGCAGTCCAGATGCCAGCTTCGCGCTTGAATGCCTCACATGCACTGGCCATAATCCGCATTCCAAAGCCCTCTTGTTAGTTGGCTACAGCGAGAGCTAACCAGGACTGTCCCGGCAAATCCAGGACGCCAGGTCACTTTAGTATTGCATAGTCAGTGACATTTGGGGGGCAGAAATCTCAAATTTCCCAACTAAAAAAGTAGTGGGGTGCAGGGTGGAGGGTGAGATGACCGAGGTTCAGGATAGACTGTTCCCAAGAGACACAGGGTCAGCACTAGTTTGCATTATCTGTGCCACTGTCTAGAAAGACACAGCGGTTGAAAAAAAAGGTGGGAATGCTACCCTGAGCGATTGCTACTGGTTACACTATTTGCACACATTCATCCTATTGCATTTTGGGTGTTTGATAGCCAGTGGGGATGGCTGGAAACCTGAGGCTGGCTCAGCATTCCAAGCCTACGACTGCTAATGTTTGTGAATTTCAAAAAGTAGCACATTGGCACCCATTCAAGGAGTACTTCCATGGATGCAGATTTATTATTTTTTTGGTAAACTAGTAACTATATATATTTGTTTCCTCTCCAAAAGATGTACAAGGGATAAGCTCTTAAGGAAATGAGCATGGCAAGAAAAACCAATACAGACATAGCAGACCAAGCTCAGGACCCCCAGACCCAGCTACCAAGCCAAGAATGAATATGAGGGGTGTCATACCCCAAGCACCCCCATAAATCTCTCTAAAGTTATCGCCCTACCCAGCCATCTGGTAGTTCTCCCTGGGAACTCAAGGCTATGGTCACGTCCAACACACGTCCTGGGGTCGCTGCCCTAGGATCACTTATTCAAAATATATTTTCACTCCATATTCTCTTCTTCATTTCTGCTATGAGAAACCTTGATGGTAGATTTGTGAAATCACTCCAAATAGACAGGACTCAAAGTTTTCAGTCCTCAATTTTATCAAATGGCTGACAGCTGTATGTACTAAGACAGAGCTGCCAATAGAGGTGGGCGTTCTGTCAAATTAAGAGGGCAAGCTGAGCCAGAGCTGGGCCAATGGACTCTAAGAGTCCATGCACAAGCCAAGTCATGAAAATGTTTGCATATATATGGTGCAATTAACTAAGGCCCAGATTTACAAATATTTCATGCTGGGTTAACCTGCACAACATTTTTTCTTGGAATTACTTTCCAGTGCAAAGTTGCCTCATAATAAAGCAACACATTACTCCATATCAAGGGTGTTAGACTTGGCATGATTTCCCCTGAGTTTTTGCCACTAGCTCCTGTATTTTTGGTGCTGTCCTGAATTTAGTTTTTTCTGGCTTAGATGCTTTGGGCACTTTGCCACTGCTGATCAGTGTCAAGGTGCAAGTGCTCTCTGTGTAAATTGTTGTTACAATTGGTTCTCCAGGATTGGCATATTTGATTTACTGATAAGCCCCTAGTAAAGTGCACTGAAGTGTGCCAGGGCCTGTAAATCAAATTCTACTAGTGGGACTGCAGCACTGATTGTGCCAAGGTAGGACATGCACTGGTGTGTGGGACATGTCCTGATAGTGAATTACTGCCAATTTCGATTTTCACTATTGAAAGGCTGTCTTGCCCCATAGGATAAAATGGGAAATGCTTTGTAACATCTTACAAGCATAAATGCCCATTGGGACAAGATAGAGAAATAAAGTTTAGATTCTCTGAACTCAGAATTTAATAACACATCTTCAAATAAAGATGGTTTTCATATTGTGTTTGAAAATGTCACTTTTAGAAAGTAGGCATTTTCTTGTTTAACCATTCTGTGTGCCTCTGCCTGGTTATGTATTGCTTGTCTGGTTTTGGAGTGACTGGGGCTGGGGATGTGCATTCACTGTAGACAGCCACTGGGGTGGAAGGGGTGGGGCTGAGGTGTGCCTAGCCCTTCCTGGATGACTCAGAGCTCAGCGGAATAGACCTTGGCTGAATTTAAAGTAGTGGGAGGAGATTTTTTTTGTACCTGAATAGGGCCTGTCCCCCTTGCACAATGCTGTCTCCACCCTCTGTGGTTATACTGCACCAGCGAGGACAGAACTTGTTTGGTCTGGGCTCAGATACCCTTGCACAAAGAGAACAAATACATTTTGGGGTATAAGTATTATACCTAAACCCCCTGAATTTGAAAGATAATTTCTGGAATCCAAGAGGAACCTTTGCCAAGGAAAAGAGCTCAAGAAACTGATGGAGAAGTACTGCCCCTTTGCTGTGTGCTGTCTGGAGTTGGCCTGCAGTAGCCGATTCTGCCAAGGAAAGGATAAGGACTTTGCTGAGTGCTGTGCCCCCTGCTTGAAGAAGATCTCCAAGGGCCTGTGTGTGCTGCCCTCCTGTTCTGAAGTCTCAGGGACACAAAGATGTCACCCCCAGCTCCACTGAACTTCCTTGCTGGGATTTCCGACCTGCCAAGAGGTGCCTGTGACTGTGTTGGGCCTCTGGAGGTTGTTCCTGCTTTTGGGAGCTGGAAAAGCAATGCAACTAAAAGAAAATAGATGCATTGCTCTTCTTGTGGCAATTTTTCTGCCGTGGTGTGTAAAAAAAGAGCCTTTTAGGGGCCCACCGGTGCAGGGGTTCACCCTTCTCAGTCCACTGGTTCTAAAACCAACGAAGAGATTGGCACGGAAGATGTAACATCAAAGAAATACGTTTATTTACCTCTCATGAGTGGGACTACATTGATACAACACCCTCGGGCACTGTACAAGGTAGTTCAAGGAATACAGAAACCAAGGGTGCTATATACTCTGTTTACAGCTGAATAAGCATGGAGATTCAAAGAGGAGGTACAGGCATATACAGGAATAGTTATTGACTAACATGGGCATACAAATATGTCTTGGTCAGCAAAGAGGGAGGGGAAACATTACTGCTTACATCAGTTGAAACAGCCTGACAGTTACCGTCTAAGACAGCTGCATTCTAGCAGCTTCAGGTTTTTCTGAGCATGCGCAGTGCTCTGGCTCAGTACTAAAGGAGTTAACTATAGTTGAAGACTCAAGTAGAATAGAAAAGCAGGCAACAGTGAAGACGGAAGAAGCACATGGCTAACCCATGTCTAACTAAAATGGATGCCATAAACAAAATGGCTTCAGCTTATGCTAACGGTAATTTCTGTGATTTCCACAGAAGCACAGCTGTGCGAGAAGAATCCCCACACATCTCCGAGCTGCTGCAGAAACCGACGCAGCCCCTGTCGCTGCTGCAAAACCCGACGCATCAAGGGGTCACGGCTAAAAAAACGATGCAGCGCCGCTCGATGCCGCCTGCGTCGATCGCATACGCATCCCACATTTCCACGCTTTGTACCTGTGCTGCAAGTTTTTCTGACGCATCACCCACAGACCGGAACCATCCAGAAGAATCGACGCAGCACTTCCCCCTACTGACCGGATTTGACGCATCACTTCTCCAGCATGCAGCAGAACCGTCACATCACCTCCCCAAGGTCTCAGGAACTGATTTCGACTGTTTTTTGACGCTTCCTCACTCTGAGTCTATTTGGCCTTGTGGATTTTGTCGCAGTTTCATGTACTTTGAGATAAATTAAGCATCCATAATGTTCTATGGACCAAGTTGTTGAAACTTTTCTAAAGTCACATTCTTATACATGAATGTTGGATTTTTGTTGTTTCGGTCTTGTTGAGTTTAGATAAAGATACTTTATTTTTCCAAACTGGTGTGGTGTCCATTTGTGGTGTTATCACTGTGTGTTTTTTAAGTACAAATACTTTACACATTGCCTTTGTGATAAGTCTGTCTGCTCATGCCAAGCTACTCAGGGGGTGAGCAGGGGTTATCTAAACGTGTGTATCCTGATAGAGCGCGATGGCGCTCTTTTCATTTTCTAGGGATGCATCATAATCATGAGTAGGTTGCATCTGCATTTACTGTTTGTCGTATTAACATGAGGGTGTTACATATGTATTGTAATAACATGGAAATTATATGTTGAAGTCACGTTTACATAACATGCACAATTAATGTTGCAGAATAATTTGGGCTTGCTTGAAAGCTGTAACGTGTAGAATGTTGTATATGCCACTAACAAGTATTGACATATTTGATGTGCTCATGTAACTGTATGATTTAGAAATGTTCGGTAAAGTGTTCATTTATATGTAATGTCATGAGGCTTGTATGCCATATTCTTAGGTTGCAATGAGATAGAGAACACAAAGTAAAACTGAATAAAGACAACAATCACGTGGACATGAAATTTAACCGCATTGTTTTAATCACAATGGGTAAAACATAATTAATCACAACAATAGTCTAATAATTCGTGAAAAGGTGGAGCAAAGCCCCGAAAGGAGGGAAAAGGGGGGGAGCGTGATGTTGTGAGGATACAGTGATAGGGAAGGGTTGGTAAGTGACAGAATAATCAGTATTTCCAACTGAATACTTTTGATGGTTACAAACTATGTACAAAGCAAAACTGAAAATAATCCACTTTAAAATCAAGACAAATCGTACTCCAAACAGTACAGTGTATGAACAGTTGGGGCGTGGAGTCGATGATTAGGACGGGTAGTTGTCGACGTTTCGACCCTCTATTAAGCAGGAATACTTTTATCCTTGCAACGGGGTCTTCTTCAGGACAGGAGAATAGGGGTAGACCACCTAATTAATGTATACAAATACTGGCATTATTTGAAATTATTTGACAGGTGGAAATAAATCACCATCATTAGATGAGAAAAGCACAGGGATCTATTGAATATAAGAAAGGGGAAACATGCAAAATTATACCAATGGTATGGATTAGCTCCACCGTGGTTGGACTATGATTCAAAAAGAGCGCTAGGAGAGTCAGTGATCCGCCACCAGAGGGTGTAAGATTAGCACGGAGTGTCTGACAGGGTATAGCAAGTCCAAAAAATTATCGTGTGGGAGTTTAATCGTAATTCGCCACACTGTGATTGATGGGAATTGGTTCTTGGAAGTTGCGCAAGAGACTAGTGACCCGTCACCCAAAGGTTGTGTGCTGTGCACATGATGTCTGACAGGGAATACGGTTGGATACATGACATTACCTTTGTGGAGTCACTTTGAGGTATAGTGCCACTCTAGGACATCGAGTTACTATAAGGTATAGTATCAATCTAGGACATCGGGTTGACGTTCCTAAGAAGGGGCCGATATATTATCGTTAGAGTGTATGGCTGACACACGTTTTAAAAACCACTTAAAGATCGAGGTGTAGGGCGCTCGGGAGAAACTTACCCCTTCGGAGTATTCTTTCCACGAGGGAGTAGGGATAAGATGCCGGATGAATCTCCAAATGAGTCTAGGCGGGAATCGAAACAAGGATAGTCGGATTGACGTTCCTGAGAAGGGGCCGATACAATATCGTTAGGTTGCATTGCTAACACACGTGATAAATTAATCATAAGATCGAGGTATGGGGCGCTCGGGAAAACTTACCCCGTCGGAGTATTCTTTCCACGAGGGAATAGGGGCCGGATTGAATGCCGGATGAATCTTCGAATGAGTCTGGGCGGGAATCGAGAAAAAGATAGTTAAAGGGAATAGCGCTAACACAATAATAATAGTGAGTGAGCTCAGTAAGCCCGCATATGCCGCTTACCGGAGGCTGAGTGAATCAGGCGACGGATCTGATTGAGTTCGCAATGGCGAGACTCAGTTCCTGCTTGGTTATGTTGCCTAGGTGACGAAGTCACGTGGTCACAACCACCCCGATGAAGCTGGAAAACAGACTCCACTGATGTCAGAGGGTTGTGTGTGACCAACTAGGAATATTAATAATATGATCGCTACATTTGGCAGGAGAGATTGCCAGGGACACAATAATTAAAGAGCCGGATACGGGGATAAATTATATAATGATTTGTCTCTTCAAAAGAGTCGGTAAAATACTGCGGGTTGACAGATGTTCTGTGAATTCTGCGAGTACAAGAATTACTAATTGTAGTTATTACCACATGCAGTTTGGTGACCAGAATGGAAAACATTATATGTACTTGGTGGTGTATTATTAACATCGTATTAACATACCATTCATGGGGGGTAATAATCAATAATTATCATGGTAAATACTGTACCACTTAGTAGGGCCCACAGGTGCGAGATAAAGTGTTCCATGGGGGCCCACTGTTTTATTAAATGGCGTACCTCTCACAAGAGGGTAAAGGCCAATTCAACTCAACTGTGAACCACAATAGTCATGCATGAATATATTCAGTATACATCATGAATTCACCGCCGATTGGCGTACCTCTTCCACAAGGGTAAAGGCCATGGCGTTACAGGTGTGACAAAGTACATAATCACTGCAGGGTTGCCAATTGTGAAAAAGAGCTATCTTGTTCATTAAGACCTTTGTCAATGGAGTCAAAGAAAAACATCCATTTTAGTTCACGAGTGTTTAGAATACTTGCAACATTCCCACCCCGGGGGCCCAGGATAGCCTTTTCTATCACTACCCATCTGAGACTGTCTGGTGGATGTGTGGCCGTGGTGAAGTGTTCGACCAACGGAGCTCCCTGTACAGCACACCTGATTCTGCTCATGTGTTGAAGTATGCGCACCTTGATTTTCTGTTGGGTTTGGCCGATATATATTAGTTGGCAAGGGCACAATATCGCATAGATTACGTTTGAGGAGTTACAATTAGTATGTGCCTTTAACTGAATTTTCAGTTGACAATGTTGGAATTCCTTCCCTTGGATGGTGGTGTCACAAGCTTTACAATTGCCACATTTGGAGTGGCCGGTCACTGGAGGCAAGTTCCATAAAGTGGTAATGGTCGGGTCCTGCGGTGTGGGTAAGAGAGATCTCACCACAAAGTCTTTTACGCTTTTAGCTTTTTTAAAAGCGTGTAGTGGTTTAGCAGATTGGTTGATGTCATCTGAGATCAATTGCCAATGATGATTTATAATCCTTTTGATTTCATTGCTTCTGGTGTTAAATGTAGTAACACAAACAATCCTTGGTTCTTGTTGGCTCATGTTGTTCTTGGGCGATAATAGTTCCTCACGAGGATAGAACCATGCTCTTTTTCTTGATTGTTTCACCAACCGTCTGGGGTACCCTCTGGTCAGCAGACGATTAGTGAGCTCCTCAGATTCCGTCAGATAGTGTTCTCTGTTAGAACAGTTTCTGCGGATTCGGAGAAACTGCCCGAAGGGCAGATTGTCCCTGAGGGCTCTGGGGTGATGGCTGTCGTAGTATAGCAGGGAATTCCTCTCTGCTGGTTTTCGATAGAGCGTTGTCAAAAGGATTCCTGCATTCTCATAGATGGTGAGGTCTAAGAAATTAATCATGTGATTGTCCGATTGTATCGTGAATTTCAAAAAATCGGATTGAAGGTTCAGCCAATTGAAAAAGGAAAGTAATTCCGCTGGGTTGCCATCCCAGATGATGAGGACATCGTCAATATATCGCATCCAGAGACCAAGCTGGTCTCTGAATGGATTGACTGGATTGAGTATGGTGTCCTCCTCAAAAGCGGCCATGTACAAAATGGCTACATCTGGAGCAAAGGGAGCCCCCATTGCTACACCAGATGTTTGGATGTAGAATTTGTTTTTGAAAATGAAGAAATTCTTCGTCATAGCAATCCGGAGTAGGGACACGATGAACTCCGTAGGTACTTGAGCTGGTGCCGGACGGCGTTGTAGACAGCGTGTTATAACATTCAGGGCTTCTTGTTGCGGTATGCATGTATAGAGCGACACCACGTCGCATGTCGCCAACAGTTGGAGCTCCGGGATGAAGGGGGAATTTTCAACAATGTTTATCGTGTGCATCGTGTCACGTAAGTAGGTGGGAGTGGATTCAGCCATCGGTTTCAGAAAGAAATCAATATACTTGCCGAGTGGCTCAAGTATAGAGCCGCAGCCAGACACGATTGGTCTACCTGGTGGGTTGTCCATACTCTTGTGGATCTTGGGAATTGTATATATAGTAGCCAGTCGAGGATGTTTTTGGTTCAAAAAATTGAATTCGGATTCAGAGAGGAAGCCCATGTCCAATCCGGCTTGTGTTATTTCCAGGATTTCTTGGGCAATTGCTCTGGATGGGTCAGCTCGCAGTTGTTGGTAGCTGACTCCGTCACTCAATTGTCGAAAGATTTCGGTTTCGTATGAAGAGATGTCTTGAACGACAATAGCTCCCCCTTTGTCCGCCGGTTTAATAACCACTTGGTCTTTGTTGGCAAGTGACTGCAAGGCCGCCTTTTCTCCCTTACTGGTATTGTAACGGACGAATGTTTTAGTCTGTAGAAGTTGTTGCACATCACGCCATACTACCTCCTCAAACGCCAAAATCTTGTGTGACATAGTACTATTATAGGGAACAAAAGTGGACGGAGGTCTGAGGCCGGTCACTGATAGTTGAGTTCTTGGTTCTGAATTTCGAAAGAAGTATTTGAGCCTGATCTTCCGAAAAAACTGATAAAGTTCTGCCCGGACAGTGAAGTTATCAGGGTTATTGGTGGGAACATATGATAACCCTTTTTCCAATACTTTGGTTTCATTCTCGCTAAGAGTCCGTTTAGATATATTGACAACAGGGCTACAAGGCATAGGTGCCCCACCTAGTAGTTTCATTTCAAAAGGAACCTTGGAGACATTTACCATCTGTATGTTTTGTTGCGGGTAACTCGCTCTCCGTGTTGTTCCGGCTGGAACTGAACCTGTTTTTGAGGTTGACCACGACCTCCATCCCAATTGCTTGTATTTGGTTGAAATCCACGTTGGTTGCCTCTGGGCCAGTTGTTTGCCCTGCCCCGCGGTGGTCGCCATGACCATTGACGCTGGCCTAAAAAAGGATAGTATTGATGTTGTTGTTGCTGCTGTCCGTAGTCCGGGCCGTAGAATTGGTTGCTCGTACCGGGCTGTTCCTGTTCTCCTTCAGAGCTGTACGAGGAATCCGAAAAAGTTTGGTAATTTCGTCTTGCCCTATAGGACCCTCGACCACGATTTGTAAAACAACCCTGGTTATCCTGACGGAAGTAATCTTCCTGCAGGTACGGGTAGGTTTTTTTCTTGTCGTATAGTCTTATGTCCCGGGCTAGTTTCTCTAATTTGCGATTTTGGGTTGTTAAATCAAAATCCTTGAGTGTGGCTTCAAGGTTGTTGAGGGTCTCCTTGGCGTTTGTAAAGTTGGCATCAGCCGCTATCTCGGCTTACTGAGCTCACTCACTATTATTATTGTGTTAGCGCCATTCCCCTTAACTATCTTTTTCTCGATTCCCGCCCAGACTCATTCGAAGATTCATCCGGCATTCAATCCGGCCCCTATTCCCTCGTGGAAAGAATACTCCGACGGGGTAAGTTTTCCCGAGCGCCCCATACCTCGATCTTATGATTAATTTATCACGTGTGTTAGCAATGCAACCTAACGATATTGTATCGGCCCCTTCTCAATCCGACTATCCTTGTTTCGATTCCCGCCTAGACTCATTTGGAGATTCATCCGGCATCTTATCCCTACTCCCTCGTGGAAAGAATACTCCGAAGGGGTAAGTTTCTCCGGAGCGCCCTACACCTCGATCTTTAAGTGGTTTTTAAAACGTGTGTCAGCCATACACTCTAACGATAATATATCGGCCCCTTCTTAGGAACGTCAACCCGATGTCCTAGATTGATACTATACCTTATAGTAACTCGATGTCCTAGAGTGGCACTATACCTCAAAGTGACTCCACAAAGGTAATGTCATGTATCCAACCGTATTCCCTGTCAGACATCATGTGCACAGCACACAACCTTTGGGTGACGGGTCACTAGTCTCTTGCGCAACTTCCAAGAACCAATTCCCATCAATCACAGTGTGGCGAATTACGATTAAACTCCCACACGATAATTTTTTGGACTTGCTATACCCTGTCAGACACTCCGTGCTAATCTTACACCCTCTGGTGGCGGATCACTGACTCTCCTAGTGCTCTTTTTGAATCATAGTCCAAACACGGTGGAGCTAATCCATACCATTGGTATAATTTTGCATGTTTCCCCTTTCTTATATTCAATAGATCCCTGTGCTTTTCTCATCTAATGATGGTGATTTATTTCCACCTGTCAAATAATTTCAAATAATGCCAGTATTTGTATACATTAATTAGGTGGTCTACCCCTATTCTCCTGTCCTGAAGAAGACCCCGTTGCAAGGATAAAAGTATTCCTGCTTAATAGAGGGTCGAAATGTCGACAACTACCCGTCCTAATCATCGACTCCACGCCCCAACTGTTCATACACTGTACTGTTTGGAGTACGATTTGTCTTGATTTTAAAGTGGATTATTTTCAGTTTTGCTTTGTACATAGTTTGTAACCATCAAAAGTATTCAGTTGGAAATACTGATTATTCTGTCACTTACCAACCCTTCCCTATCACTGTATCCTCACAACATCACGCTCCCCCCCTTTTCCCTCCTTTCGGGGCTTTGCTCCACCTTTTCACGAATTATTAGACTATTGTTGTGATTAATTATGTTTTACCCATTGTGATTAAAACAATGCGGTTAAATTTCATGTCCACGTGATTGTTGTCTTTATTCAGTTTTACTTTGTGTTCTCTATCTCATTGGGACCCCTTCCTCATATTACTAACCAACCCAGGTCCCTGTGACTTCGTCTGGGTAAACCCCCCCAATTGTACACCATATTCTTAGGTTGGCTGATTTCTGTAGGCCTGGAAATGCTTTTCGCCCTAGACGCTCTCTAAAGGGGGTTGAATATGTTAGGTTAAATTTCACGTTCATGTTGGATTTTGTTCTTTCTCACGTTCTGTTGCAGGTGATGAATTCATCGTTGTTAGTTAGAAAAACACTTTTGTTTTAGGAGTTAGGCTTAGGGAGGAGAAGATACAATGAGCGTATGGAAAGCTGATAACAAGAGAGGGTGTTCTTTCTCGCTGGAGAAGGCCTGGGAATCAAGGTCATCGTGTCGGGAGCTGGGAGTGTCGTGGTGGAGTGGAAATTTACCTATGAGAATGTGACCAGTGAGATGAATCGACCAGGAGACCGAATGGGCATGTTTTGTGATTCTGATATTAGTATTAGGGACAGTGCCCCGGGGGTTGAGAAGAGGAGAAGAGGGGAGACACAAAGAGGAGAAGGAGCATCTTAGAACGAGCTCCGTAGCTTATGCTACTTGACCCATTCAACGTGAGTATACTACTTAGGAAGTCTTCACGTGCTGACACCTTTTTCCTGAACTTGCCTGGGAAGATGTTAAGTAGGGATTTCACTTCAGAGGTAGTGTAGGGATAGACTAATGCTTTTACTTACGAGCCTCAGATGAAGTCTGACCTAGATGTGGGGGCTCTCATTGTCTGCGTTCCTGTTCTTGAGTTTGTCATTCTGTTTATGCTACATCGAGTTAATTTTGTCCATAGCTTTGCCTTTGTATTAGTTCCAATGGATCTTTATAACCTCATCTTGAGGTGCTTGTATGTCCAATTATTTTTGGCTTTGTAATAAATAGACTAAACGTCAAACTAGAGCCTGTGATTCTTCGGAGTTATGAGTTATTGGGCCCAAAACTTGCTGCATAAATTGTTGTAGTGATAGGTTTCTTCCCTCTACACTGCCAATCGGGAACCAATGATCAATCTGCCAGAGAGTGTTCTAGAAGTAAATTGTAGTGTGGAACATCACCCCTAACAATCCTTCTTACCCTGACTAGAAGCAAAGGTTCCTATCTGGACAAAGGTACCTACCTCTGCCAACTAGAGACCCCCATTACTAACAAACAGGCATTCCATAGGTGCTGCATGACCATTCCCATGTCACCACCCAAGGTTTTAGCTGCAAATCCTTATCTACTAACAACAGTAGACAAGGTTTTGGAGCAAAAAATTACACCACTTTAAAGCAGGCGTAAAAAGGAGAAATGCTTTTTTCCTACCTTTTCCCATTTTGCATGTGTGCTACACTGTAAAGCACACATCCAAAATAGGATTTTTTTAAAAGTTACTCTAAGCATAGTATTTTATACCAGAAGGCTACCCTTCCAGTACTAAACCTATGCCAGACGTGACACAGATATCTTTTCACTATGGTGCAAAAGTGTGGTCTTTGCGCTAGGCAGCCTTAACTTGCGCCAGCACTAAGGAGAGAGCAGGATAGTGCCATATCTTAGTAGATATGGTGCTTTCCTGCTCTCTCA
This sequence comes from Lissotriton helveticus, assembly GCF_964261635.1. NCBI lineage: Eukaryota > Metazoa > Chordata > Amphibia > Caudata > Salamandridae > Lissotriton > Lissotriton helveticus. The sequence goes on from NC_136061.1 coordinate 1,176,899,167, forward strand.
CTCACAACAATCACAGCAACTTTAGTTGCTGTTCTGAGTTCTGTGACACTTTTGTAGATCGAAGCCATAGAGTAAAAATATGATATAGTTACAGTGAGGTAGTCCATGCTCTCAATTGCACTCAGAGAAACAAGGCCTCTTGCCCTGATGGTGTACCAGCGGACCTCTTCCTAGACAACCCTAACTTCTGGGCCCAGCTCCTGACTAACATCTTGAGGAGTGTGGCGATTGAGGGTGTAAGTGCTGGCCTCATTAGTTCTAACCTTCTCCAGAAAACTCTGATGGTTCTTTTTCGCAGCAATATTCACACAATAGCACAGGTGTGCCACATGACAAATAAGACAAAGAATTTATATAGAATCCATGTCCACAAAATATTCTTCCAAGTATCTTCCTTTATTCAATGAAGTCTTTAAAACATAATCAAGGTGATTGAGACACAGCTGACACGTTTTGTCCTTATCAGAAGGACTTTTTCAGGGCAAACAGATCTTTAATATTATTTCTTTACAGATAAATAAGCCATCTGGTAAGTCTGGTATAGAATATAAGAGATGCTTCCGTCCTCCAATATATTATGTTTAAAAATTATGACTGGCACCATAGTCTAAAAGGATAGGATGAGCGGGTATATGATAACTCCCAGTCTAGTTAATCCTAGTCCCAGGTCAGTGAAATGCCAGATATACAAAGATAATTGCATAATACTGTAACCGATCAGAATCAGTCGGGGCAGTCCTCCCCACACAGAGTAGCATGCAAGTGTAAAAGGGAGAAACATCGTTAATACTCAATCAATTAGTCAATAACTCCACTTGATGCATAACATTTCACAGACAACTATATAAGGTTAGTTAATTTATTACAAAGCCAAGAATAACTGGACATAGAGGCACCTCAACACGAATGTATAGAAATAGAAAGGAATTAGCATGAAGCCAAATCTACAGATCCAATTTAAATGGTGCAGCATGAACAAAACTATTAATTCAAGAAGTAGGATACAGAGAATCAGAAATTGAATCTAAATTTCCCTGCATCGAGGGTTGATGAATGAAAAGCAACAAATCTATCTCTGCTCTATCACTAAGATGTCTTCCTTACATAAGCACTTCAAATGAGGAGGAAAGGTGTCAGTATGTGAAGTCTTCCTAAGAAGTTTCTCCACCATCCAATAGGCCATGCAGTATAAATCCATACTGCAAAAGAAAGAACTCATCCTGAGATGCACAATCTCTGAAGGCAGGAAAGAAGTGGGCACTGTCCCTAATTTCAACAATCAGTTATTCACAAGTATCATTCTCATAATGCAGTAGATCACAATGGGTACATTTATGAACGGGTTTCCCCACAGTGTTCTCCATATACATCCTTTGCAACAATTAGTCCTTGGTTCCCATGCTTTTTCTCATGCAAATTCTACTCCATCTCTCTCACCTTCAAACCATGTAACTGTAGCCTTTTCTCTGCTTACCTAGCTGCTAAAACAAAGATATTACTTCTGCCTAATGAATACTTCTCCATCTCTAATGTAAAACGTGGGGGGGGAAAGATTCCACAGTGTACACGAAATTCAGATATAGTGAGTTTGTCAGGGGCTCCCATTTCAGGCCTACAACTTTAGCTAACAGAAGAATGCATAACTTTAAGCATTACAGATTTGAATAACCCTATTGTGTTTCAACGAACACATCTACTAACTTATAGAAATATCATTGTTAACCACGTTTAGCATAGGAGCAGTGTCAACTTCACAACATCAGTTATTCATGTTAACGTTTGATGCTAGTTACATTCATCTTATACGTTAATTCTTCATGCAACTTGTCAGTAACCTAAAATATGTCATGTAGTTTTGTTAATACATTTAGAAATTCTACCACTTCAAGTTTACCTAATACAAGATTGTATGCGGGTGCACTTTACACATAATTATGATGCACCCCTACATTAAATGAGCCTTCCGCTCCATCAGTTCCCCCCTCTAATGACGTTGAGTCATCACAAAAATCCTCAAAACATCCCTGAAGAATAGACCGGTCTAAACAGATGTTCTAGCCAATCTTCTCAGCCTGAATTCCTCCATTCGCCTTAAATTTTCATAGTAACTGTCCTACAGTCTTTTCATCCTTCTTTCTGTTTCTCTTAAGGATTTCTCCAACTGTCTCGCTTTGAGCCACTTACATGCCCTTAGCATTCCTACCAAGACAATAATACAAACTATAGCTTTTTTGAATTCAGGATGTTTCCAAAGATTCCACTTCCCATATTTATAAACCACCTTCCAACTGCACCAAATCCTTTACTAATCGTATCCTTCAGCTGCCAAATCCTGTATTTCCTGATGTATATCAGTGATGTTACTAATAATTCTCTCCAGATCTTTGCTTTTATCAGGGATATAAGAACAACACTGTTGGACCTTCAGTATCTGCCAGACTCTGCCCTCTTTTGTAAGTATCACATCTGATGCAAGGCAGTTTTGCATCACCATCGCCCTTATTGAGACCATCTCCCCATCTATGAGTAGTAAAATCTGAGCAGTGTTAACAGATAACTTATCCACTATGGTAGACAGCCTTCGAATCTTGATATGATTCAACACTACTTCCAAACTAGGTATTATCGATCCAAATATATCCCCCACAACCTCTCCAGCACTTAGTTTGCGCTTGTCCCTGCTATTCGTTTTTCCTTCAGAACTCCAAATCATCCACATGGTATATTTTCAGAAACACAACCTCTACATGAAAAGTACCATACCATTTACTCAGCTACCAAACATATGCATTCTTCCGGCACAGGAAATATGCTCCCAGTACTATTCGAACTGACTCTTGCAAAAACGTCTTCCAAGGCCCATTAACCAAGAATATATGATCACACACATTCTGTCCCACAAATAGTGAATTGTTGCTACTCTCACCTTGAGGTATGCAAAGCTCTCCTCACTGTTGCCCATCTAAAGCTATATGACCAGACATTCGCTTAGCCTTATGAACTAATTCCTCCTTGGTCCAATCAGAATCCTTATCCTTGTTCTCAACATTGTTAACTAATCCTCCACGTCTATCTTCTACTTGATCTATACATTACTTTTCTATATCTGTTTGTATGCATATTAAGTTAAGTCTATGCGCACAAGCACAGTCTAGAGTTACTGTCTGTGAAAAGTAATTTTCCATTATTTCTACTCTCCTTTGGGCATTGTATTATTTAGATGTTTATAGACCGGTATTTCTGAAAGTACCACACCATATTGAAAAGTAGTACACCTAGTGGCCTTTTCCATATAACATACTAAAGAGTGAAATAGAACTAATGCCATAAGTCAAGGGTAAGTGAGGGTAGGTTATCCCCTCTTCTACCGATACGGGTAATTGCATGTACACATAACAATATCTAACTTCCATAGTATCCACGTACTTGTACAACAACCTAGCGTAATCATTTAATCATTTAAGGTATAATCTCCCGTAGAGAGGTCTTCATGGAGGTAGCGACTATTCTCTCTAGTATGTCTTTTTCAGATCCTAGTGTACCCTCTTTTGGAGCAGAAGTAGTAGGTGTGAATGACCAGTGCACCCCCACCCCATTCCCTTCACTTTCATGCAAACTTAATATTGACTTTATGATAACTAAAGCTATTACTACAATCATCCCCGCTCTCAATGGCATTTGCAACCAGATAAGTCCACCCAGGAAAGGAATATCTCTAACAAGGCACTCGCGCTCGCTTGGGTCTTTTCGCACACTCTCTGGGGCATATTATCAAGGGGGTTTATCTCCGCTTTTTTGGCTTTAAAAGCCAAGAAAGCGGAGATAAAATGATCTCCCTATTACCTAGCTGTCGCTAACACCAGTTAGCGACAGCTAGTAGGAGATAGCGACCATCTTGGTCCCCGCTTTGCATGTCAGTGATATTTATCACTAATGACATGCAAAGTGGGCGTGCCAAGATGTTAGCGACTGGAAACAGTCGCTAACATCGCTATCTCCTATTACCTACTTTTGGAGATATTCGCGCTAAGCGCGAATATCTCCAAAAGCTAACACCTGCCCCTGAGCAGTTCTTAGCTATGTTATCCAATGGTAGGTGGATAACATGGCTAAGAGCATTAGCTCGGTAATGCATGAATATCGCTGACTTTTCAGCGATATTCATGCATTTCGGCCGATTTTTATCGCTTAGGAGATAAACCTTGATAATATCAAGGCTCCTAAGCGATAAAAATCGCCGCAGCTCAGCGATAAAAATATCGCCGCTAAACCAACATAGCGATAGTTATCACTAGTTGTTGGTAATATGCCCCTCTGTGTTTTGCTCAGTATTGCTTAAATCGGAGTCTGAAGTTTCACCTATTGGTGCAAGTTCTCTTTTAGATGCAAGTCTCAGGGTCCTTCCTCTCTTTCTCACAGGCCAGGTTTCACCTGCTGCATCTTTCTTTCTTAACTGCACACAACCACTTGTCACACCAGTTTCTTCCACTGAGTCAGACTCTCGGTCACTCGCAATGTTACCGTCTCCCTCAGAGTCTATACCAGGGTCTTGTGTAGCTTGACCCCCCTCAGATCGATCTAGTGCTTATCCAGCCTCTTCAGATACCTCCACAGCTTGGCTTGCCCCTCCTGTGAACCTTGGGTCATGGCTGGAAGTTCTTCTGGGAGAGAAGCTGTTTTATCAGAGGGACCTAAGACTCATCGGTTGTGAGAGGCATGGACCCAATTCGGCACTCCACCACACTTCACTGCAGTTGTAGTCACCAGTTTCACTTGATATGGCCCACACCACTGAAAATCAAGACCGTTTTTCCTCACATGCTTTCTGATGAGAACCCAATCGAATGGGTTAATGTTGTGGCAGAGATCTTTTGAAGACTGTGCATTCACTGCTTCAACCTGATGAGACACAGAACGAACCACGTCAGCCTGTCCTTTACAGTAGTCAAGGACCAAATCATCGGAGATGTTTACTAACGCATAAGCAGGCACAGCGGGCAAATGCATCAGTCTTCCCTTAAGTATTTCGTGAGGTGACATCCCAGTTCTCTTGTCAGGGATGCTGCGCAGACTCATTAGCACTAAAGGAAAAGCATCAAGCCACTTCAAAGTTGTCGAAGCACACACTTTAGCCAACCTCAATTTCAAGGTACCATTGATTTGCTCCACCATTCCCAATACTTCTGGCCTGTAACTACAATGTAGTTTCTGATCCACCTTCAGAGTAGTGCACAGCCACTTTATGACCTCATTGTGGAAAGGTGTGCCTCTATCTGACTCCAATGTAGGTGGAAATCGGAAACTCAAAATGAGATCCCTCAACAACAACTTACCCACCGTGAGACTTTCACACCTCCTAGTCGGGTAGGCCTCGACCCATCAGAAAAAGATAGACACATACAATCAGAATGTATCTCAACCCATTACACTCAGGCATCTCAACAAAATCCATTTGGATTCAATTAAAATGGACCCCTTTATTGCCAATGCGGCTCAAGGCAACAACAGTCTTCTTTCCAGCATTAATTTGTTGACACAACAGACGTACGATACACAGCTTCTGCAACTACTCGAAAACTAGGAATGATGCAAGTCTGCCTGAACAGTCTCACCATCGCATCCCTCCCTATGTGAGCTGCTCCATGAATTAGCCTCGCCATTGGATGCAACAAACAACCTAGTAATACTGCCCTGCCATCAGCTGACACCCAAATGTCTTCCTTCCCTTTCTCACAGTCTGCTTTGATCCAACCTGCTTGTTTCTCCTCTGTAACATTCATTTGCAAACGCCTCACTTTATACCATGTGTCAGCAGTTGCTAGCATCATGTTGAGCTTGGGCGTCTCTAATCTCTTGCCAGTATATTCTCCATTGAAAACACATGCATGAAAAACACAGTAACGTGCAACTTCATCAGCATACTTATTACCAGTAGTAACAAAATAATTTCCCTTTCCATGGGCTGCGCACTTAAAGACAGTCACTTCCCTTGGCAGGTATGAAGCTTCCAACAGCTGTCTCACATGCTCCCCAGTTTCTTATAGGGGACTCAGATGATGTTAAGAACCCTCTCTGTGACCATAGCTGTCCGAAATCATGAACCACACCAAAACCCTACAGGCTATCGATATAGATCGTGACTCGGATTTGTTCAGAGACGTGACATGCATGTGTCAAGGCAATGATTTCAGCCACTTGTATTGAATGTACTCCCTGTAACTAAGTAGCTTCCACTACTCCTGGATTGGTAGAAAGAGCAAAGGCTGCTCTTAGGTTTCCTTCATGGTCTCCTAACTATGAACCATCAACGAAGAGAGCTTGGTCAGGATCAGACAATGGCTCATCGACAATGTCAGTTCTTGGTTTCGTACAAAGTTCAGTGAAATCCAGACAGTCATGGTCTCCACATTCTTCCCCATCAGCACTTGGAATGGGTAACAAGGTAGCAGGATTTAACACAGAGCATCGCTTAGGAGTAAAGTTTTCAGCAGCAAGATGCAACTGCTCATACCTTGTCAACCTGTTATTTGTCAAATGCTGCGTCTTGGTTCTCGTCTTCAGAAGCTCAACTGAGTGTGGTACATATACCATAAGAGGATGCCCCATCACAATGCTTTCACATAGTTCAATACTGACACTTGTTGCAGCAACGGATTTGAGACATCCGGGCAACTCTGAAGCTACAGGATCTAGAGTAGCTGTGAAACAGGCCACTGGTCTCTGGGCACCTCCATGTGTCTGGGTGAGTACAGATAGAGCACAACCTTCCCTCTCATGGCAGAATGGTGAAAACGCTTTGTTGTAATCAGGCATTCCTGAAGCCGGAGTTTGGCACAAGCACGCTCTCAGCTACAGGAAGGCAAGTAGACAATCGTTATCCCAAGGTTCTGGATCACACACGTCCTTGTTGTTAGACCTGGCATCCTTAGCGTGGGTCTCCCTTCCATTTTTGCTGTTGCCTCAAGTATTTTTGCTGGTGTTATATGCTTTGGGCACTGTGCCACTGCTATTCAGTTCCACAGTGCAAGTGCTCCCTATTGTAAATTGATGTATTAATCAGTGGTACCATGTTTGGCTATTTGGTTTACTTGTCAGACCCTAGTCTAGTGCACTGAGTGTGCCCAGGGCGTGTAAATCCAAAGGCTGCTGGTGGGCCTGCAGCACTGGTTGTGCCACCCAAAGAAGCAGCCTTGTAAAGTGTGTCTAAGGTCTGCCATCGCAGAGCCTGTGTGCAGTCGGGTACTGGGCAAGTGCACCCACTTGCCAGTCCCTAAACCTTCCCTTTTCTTCATATCAGTCCCCGATGGTAGGCCCACTGGCATGGTGCATTGTAAGTATAAGGTAGGACAAGCCCTGATGTGTGTGGCATGTCCTAACAATGAATTACAGCCATTTTCGTTTTTCACTGTTGCAAGGCTACCTGTTCTCCATAGGCCAGAATGGGTTGTTAGATTATTACATGTGTATAAAGGGAGTGACCGCCCTGCTGCCTCCAGAAGCGGTCGCTCCCCCACCTCCCTCTCCTCTCCTGGTATCGTAGCTATTGCTGATTTCTGCTCGCATTTTACACTGTAATATTGCTAATTTCGGCCTCGCTTTGTACTTTGTTTGGAATTAGAGCAGCGCCGCGCTCTGTGACACTGCTGTGCCTTGCTGCCTATTAATATTGCATTTCGAGTGTGGTGTGCTTCGTGATCTACTCTGTAAAGCGCTTTCTGGCTTCACTGAGTATAGCGCTTTCCTCTGCTGGCCTGAGACAGTCTTGCCCTTGCATAGCGCTCCATTATCATTGTGGCTTCTGTGTTGGAGACCCTCGCAACATTTGTTTGCCTGACTGCCATTTTGTTGATTTTCGGCCCGTCCCTGACCCTCCCTGCACCTCGCTCCCGCCTCCCAGCTGCCCCTCCCACCCACAGAGATACAGGCTGCGCACCCCCTCGTGGAGAGCTGTGACCGCCCTGCTGCCTCCAGAAGCGGTCGCTCCCCCACCTCCCTCTCCTCTCCTGGTATCGTAGCTATTGCTGATTTCTGCTCGCATTTTACACTGTAATATTGCTAATTTCGGCCTCGCTTTGTACTTTGTTTGGAATTAGAGCAGCGCCGCGCTCTGTGACACTGCTGTGCCTTGCTGCCTATTAATATTGCATTTCGAGTGTGGTGTGCTTCGTGATCTACTCTGTAAAGCGCTTTCTGGCTTCACTGAGTATAGCGCTTTCCTCTGCTGGCCTGAGACAGTCTTGCCCTTGCATAGCGCTCCATTATCATTGTGGCTTCTGTGTTGGAGACCCTCGCAACATTTGTTTACCTGACTGCCATTTTGTTGATTTTCGGCCCGTCCCTGACCCTCCCTGCACCTCGCTCCCGCCTCCCAGCTGCCCCTCCCACCCACAGAGATACAGGCTGCGCACCCCCTCGTGGAGAGCTGTGACCGCCCTGCTGCCTCCAGAAGCGGTCGCTCCCCCACCTCCCTCTCCTCTCCTGGTATCGTAGCTATTGCTGATTTCTGCTCGCATTTTACACTGTAATATTGCTAATTTCGGCCTCGCTTTGTACTTTGTTTGGAATTAGAGCAGCGCCGCGCTCTGTGACACTGCTGTGCCTTGCTGCCTATTAATATTGCATTTCGAGTGTGGTGTGCTTCGTGATCTACTCTGTAAAGCGCTTTCTGGCTTCACTGAGTATAGCGCTTTCCTCTGCTGGCCTGAGACAGTCTTGCCCTTGCATAGCGCTCCATTATCATTGTGGCTTCTGTGTTGGAGACCCTCGCAACATTTGTTTACCTGACTGCCATTTTGTTGATTTTCGGCCCGTCCCTGACCCTCCCTGCACCTCGCTCCCGCCTCCCAGCTGCCCCTCCCACGCTCCGCACCTCCACTATCCATTTTAGACAGATGCCCCAACGTGCAGCGTCCACGCGCTGCGGCCGCGCCGAAGGTGCGCCAAAGGTAAGCCCGTTTAATCCCGTCCGTGCCTTGACCACGCCCAGCGCCATACCCCCTGGCCCTCGCAAACAGCTCTCCTCCCACATAACATATGACACAGCCACCCTCCTAGCCCTTAACCCTGGACGCTCCCCATTATGCTGCGTAGCTTCCCCAGGCCACACCCACGGACCCTTCGCCTGCCACTCCTGCAAATGTACCCGCATCAAGAGCCATACCACTTCCACTAACCCCAAACACAGCTCCGACTCCAACCACCTGAAGTGCATCCTGCTGAACACCTGCTCAATCCACAGACACGCCACCGAACTCTGGGATCTACTCGATACTACATCACCGGACGTCGCCTTCCTTACTGAAACATGGATGAACGCATCATCAACACCCGACATCGCCATAGCCATCCCGGACAATTACAAGATCATCCGAAAAGACCGCCCCATCCAAACAGGAGGAGGCATCGCCATCGTCCATAAGAACACCATCAAAATCACGACCAGCTCCGACGACAACCTTACAACCGCCGAACACCTCCACTTCCAGATCCACACCGACCCTAGGACCACACTCAGAGGCACCCTCATCTACAGGCCTCCAGGAACGCGTAAACAATTCAGCGAAGACATCACTGAATTCATCAGCCCACATGCCCTCGCCTCTGAGAATTACATTCTACTAGGAGGCCTCAACTTCCACCTGGAAAAGAAAGACGACAGCAACACCACCACCCTTCTTGACAACCTGGCCAATCTCGGCCTCAAACAACTTGTCGACACCCCCACCCATGTAGCCGGACACACGCTCGACCCAATCTTCACCTCCAGCAAACACATCTCCTTCGATTGCACCACAGCTCTCCATTGGACGGACCACAGCTGTGTTCACTTCAGCTACAAAACCACCTCGTCCCACAACCCCTCACAAACTATTCCCCGAAGAAAATGGAACAAAATCACCACCGACCAACTCCTCACATCGCTCAACCAAAACCCACCCGCCCTCTCATCGGACCCAGACGAAGCTGCCATTAAATTCAAACAATGGATCACTCTCTGCGCTGACGAATTAGCACCCTTGAAAAACCATCACACCAAACAAGACAACAAAAAGGCCCCCTGGTTCAACGAAGACCTTAAGAAATCCAAGAAGCTATGCCGTACTCTCGAGAAAACATGGAGGAAAAACCCAACAACCGACAACATGTCCAACTTCAAGGCAGCCATCCGCAAACACCACCAGCTGATTCGATCCACCAAGAAATCAGCATTCAAGAATCGACTCGACAACAACGCCCATAACAGCAAGGAACTATTCAATATCGTCAAAGAATTCACCAACCCCACCGCAGCCTCAAACACATCACTCCCTCCCAAGACCTCTGCGATTCGTTATCCTCCTTCTTCTACAACAAAATCGTTGACATACATAACAGCTTCGAAAACAGTTCCAACGAACAATCTTCTCCACCCCCCACAGAACCTAAACCGCCCTCTAACAACCTCAGCGCCTGGAACCCAATCACCACTGAAGACACCATCCGCCTAATGAATTCCATCCACTCTGGCTCGCCAACAGACCCATGTCCCCACCACATCTTCAACAAAGCAGACTCCATCATCGCGCCCCATCTCCGTGATGTCATCAACTGCTCCTTCAACTCTGCTACCTTCCCAGAAAGCTAGAAACACGCCGAAGTCGGCGCCCTCCTGAAGAAACCCACAGCAGACCCCTCTGAACTTAAAAACTACCGCCCCATTTCCCTCCTCCCATTCCCGGCCAAAGTCATTGAGAAAGCTGTCAATAGCCAACTCGCCGCCTTCCTCGAATCCAACAACTCCCTCGATCCCTCACTGTCCGGCTTTCGAGCCAAACACAGCACCGAAACCGCCCTCATCGCAGCAACAGACGACATCCAAACACTACTGGACAACGGAGAAACAGTGGCCCTCATTCTACTCGACCTCTCCGCCGCATTCGACGCGGTATGCCACAACACCCTCATACAACGTCTCAGCAACATCGGCATAAAAGGAAAAGCCCTGGACTGGATCATTTCGTTCCTAGGTGGGAGAACTCAGAGAGTCCGACTTCCACCATTCAAATCAGAGGCCACTGAAGTCATCTGCGGTGTACCACAAGGATCATCACTCAGTCCCACCCTCTTCAACGTTTACATGAGTCCACTCGCTTCCAGTGCGCGTCAACACAACCTTAACATCATCTCCTACGCTGACGACACCCAGCTGATCCTCTCCCTCACCAAAGACCCCAACACCGCCAAAACCAATCTTCAGGAAGGCATGAAAGAAGTAGCCGTATGGATGAAAAACAGCCGCCTGAAACTTAACTCAGACAAAACGGAGGTGCTCATCCTAGGATCATCCCCCTCTGCCTGGGACGACTCATGGTGGCCTTCGGATCTGGGCTCAGCCCCCATACCCACAGACCACGCACGTAACCTTGGCTTCATCCTGGACTCCTCACTCTCGATGACCAAGCAAGTCAACGCCTCCTGCTTCAACATACTTCGTATGCTCAAAAAAATCTTCCATTGGATCCCCGCCGAGACAAGAAAGACTGTCACCCACGCACTGGTTACGAGCCGACTAGACTACGGAAACACCCTCTACGCCGGAATTACAGCCAAATTACAGAAAAAACTCCAACGTATCCAAAACGCATCAGCGAGACTCATTTTGAACATCCCTCGCCAAGATCACATCACCGGCCACCTGAAAGACCTCCATTGGCTCCCCGTCAACAAGAGAATAACGTTCCGTCTCCTCACCCACGCACACAAGGCCCTCTACAAACTAGGGCCCGAATGCCTCAACACCCGACTATCCTTCTACACACCCACCCGCCAACTAAGATCCTCCAATCAAGGCCTCGCCGCAGTTCCGCGTATCCAAAGATCCACCATGGGAGGTAGATCCTTTTCCTACTTGGCGGCCAAGACCTGGAACTCACTCCCTACTCACCTCCGCCTTACACAGAACCACATCCCCTTCAGAAAAGAACTTAAAACCTGGCTATTCGATAAATAATGAATCCCCTCCCCAAGCGCCTTGAGACCCTCTGGGTGAGTAGTGCGCTATATAAATTTTTGAACTTGAACTTGAACTTATAATCCTAACTGTCTCAAAGAACATGGTAGAAATTCGAGTTTAGTATGCTGAACTGATGATAAAATACATCTTTTAGCGAAGTTGGTTTTAACATTCTGTGTTTGCAAATACCACTTTTAGAAAGTAGGTATTTGCTTGTTTAACCATTCACACCTGCCTCTGCTAGGTTGTGTATTCCATTGTCTGGTTTTGTGAGTGACAGGGCTGGGGGATTCCAAGAGACAGGATGAGTCACCCTGTGGTGAATAGAGAGATCTGCATCTAGATGGGAGGGAGGAGTTGCACCTGAACCTTGAATAGGGCTGTGCCTGCCTTCCACAATGCTGGCTCCACCTCCTGGGGAGCGGCTGATGTCTCTGCCCTGCACACTGAAAGAAGAGAAGGAGTCCTGTAAACAAAGTGATCCAGGACAGTACTTGCCTTCCACAATGCTGGCTCCACCTCCTGTGGGGTGTCTGATGGGCCTGCCCTGCACTGTGAATGAAAGGAGAAGTTTGGTAAACAGAGTGCTTCAGAACTGGTTTGGACTGGGCAAAAGCCCCTCTCCCCTCAGAGAACAAAGGATTTTAGGGTATAAATATTGGGACCCTGATCCCATGAAATTAGATCACTTTTGGACTACAAGCAGAAACCTTTACTGAGGAGAGGAACCTGAAGAAACTGAGGAGAGACTATTCCCAAGCTGAAGTGCTGCTTGGGGGATTGGCCTGCAGTGGTTGCCTTACTGCCAAAGGAAGGAACTTTGTGTACTTTGCTTTCAACTTGTGAATGATCTCCAAGGGCTTGGAAAAGAGCTTGCCTCCTGCTGAAGTCTCAGGGACAACAGACTTCACCCCCGAGCTCCCCAGAGTTCTTTGGAAGTGCCTGCTGCTGTTTTTGGGCCTTCTGAGGAACTGCGTGTCGCAAGGAGCTGGAAGCGCGACTCAATGAGAAGAAGCATGTCGCCGTCACTGGGCCTGCTGTCGCAACTCCGAAGGAGGGTGTCGCCGCTGGAACTGTCGCACAGCACTGCATCGGAGAGAAGCGTGACGCAACAAAGAGTATGCGTGTCGCCGTCGATGCTGCTGCCGTCGCAACTCCGAAGGAGGGTGTCGCCGCTGTAGCTGTCGCATTGCACCTCGCAACGAGGTCGGAGTCGCTGTGCCTGCCATTACAACTCCAAGGAAGGGTGTTGCCGCTGGAACTGTCGCACTGCACCGCATCGTAGAAAAGCGCCTCGCATCCCCGAGAAGCGCACCGCTGTCGGAACTGCTGCTGTCACATCGTGGATGTCGCCGCTGTAGATGTCGCATCGTGCGGAAGCTTCACGCATCCTGGGAGCAGAGTGTCGCAAGTGGAGCTGCTACCATCGCATCGCGGAACAAGGATGTCGCCGCTGCAGTCCATGCATCAAACCGAGAACTTCTCGCATCCCCGGAGAAGCGTGCCGCATCTGGAAGATCTTCATGTCTTTATTTCTTTGCACCTGAACTTTGCCGCATTTCCCTCGCTGCGACATTGCTTGTCGTGGAAGCGCAACGCAACCTAAGGTACATTGACGCAAAGTGTTGCATCTAAGAACTGAATTGAACTAAGCTTAAATCTACCATCTTAAAGTAACAGTATTGTGTATTTCTGTTGTTTGTGGTCTTGTAGTAACTCTATATAAAGTCTAATTATTTTTTATATAAAACCTGTGTAGTGTCCATTTGTAGTGTTGTCACTGGGTTACTGTATGTGGTCACAAATGCTTAACACAACGCCTCTGAGATAAGGCCTGTCTGCTCGTGCCAAAATACCAAAGGGGTGAGCTGGGTTATTTTAGGAGTGTAATCCCCTCATCCTGACTACAGACGAGGGTCCCTATTTGTCACAAGTACCTACCAGTGCCAACTAGAGACCCCCAAATCTAACACTTCTGTGTCAGCATCTGCAAAGTCTTCACCATCAGGGAAAAATTAGGAATCCACTGTTGGCAGTAGCCAACTATTCCTAAGAACATTCTGACCTTTTTCTTGTTAATAGGTGGATTCATTTTCATGATCGCTTTCACTCTTTCTGGTGACACCTTCCTCTTGCCCTTTTCAAAATGTCGGCCCAAGTACTGTACTTCATTCAGACAGTACTGAAGCTTATTCAGGGACACTTTATGCCCAATGTCAGCAAGATGGTTCAGTAAGGCAATGGTATTGTCCTTGCAAGCATCTCGGGTCTGGGATGCGATGAGAAGGTCATCAATGTATTGGACCAGCACTGAGTTTCGGGGCAGAATAAGACTCTCAAGGTTCTTTTTCAAGATCTGGTTGAAAATTGATAGACTTTCAGTATACCCTTGAGGGATAGGACACCATGTTAAGACACAGTTCTCTATACGGAAAGCAAATAAAAATTAGTTTTCCCCATGCAATGGGATGAAGAAAAAAGCCTGTCAGAGATCAATCACTATGAACCATTTAGCTTCGCAAGAAATCTGAAATAGGATCACAGAGGGATTCCGAACTATGGGCCCACATGGAATCACTGTGCTATTGATTTTCCTGAGATTTTGGACAATGCAATATTTCCCACAAGGTTTCTGCAATCCCATGATAGGAGAGTTGCACGGGCTTCCCTTGATCTTCTTTAGAATGCCCTGTGCAATCATGGACTCGATTATAGGTGTAATCCCTGCCACCATTTCTTGGATCAAATTGTATTGGGGTGTTCTTGGAAACTACATTTGGCATGACTTGTTTGTGAACTGGCTTGACGCCTCTAATCAGTCTGATCTCTTCTCCTGTGAAGTCCCATACCACTGGACAGTGTCTCTGAGGTCCAGCAACATGTCTTCCACCGTCGGTAAAGAAAACATGGCAGTCCAAAGGTTCTGGTTTGAAAGCATTGTCCTCGTCATTAGTCTGAAATTATATTCCCTTTGACATGCAGTAAATGGTACAATTCAAATTGCATAACAGTTCACGTCCTAACAGACAGACTGGACTTGAATCACATGAACTGATGGTGATCCTGGAAGCTTACCATTTTCACCATCATCTCTTCCGTCAATGGGTTTGTCATTCTTTTATTAGAGACTCTGATTACTTGGATTGATTTCCCGGAGAGGGGCAGGTTTGGAGCTACTGTGGATCTCACAGTAGAATGGGTAGCACCAGTATCAATCAAGAATGTAATGGGATGACCATCTACATCTGCTTCTACATATGGTTCACTCTGGTCTACCTCTAAGGCTGTGCCAAGTGTACAGTCTTCCTCCCCTCTCAGGCACCGTTATACGGATGGGTCAGGATACAATTTATCCAGAGAATCCATTAAAGGCATCTGGTGATATGTCTGCCTGGCAAGTAAAATTCTTGGAGGTTGAGGTACTTGAACTAATTGGTTCTGATTTACTCCTGCAGTAAACAATCTTGGCCTCCTCGCTGTCTGTAACTGATTCACACCAGCTACCATTTGTATGAGTTCTTCTCCCTGTTATTGGTTTGCAGGATTAAGGCAACACTCTTGCTTCCAATGCCCGATCTTATGACAAAAATGACATGCAGTAGTCTTCGTCAGAGTAGCAACATCTATTCCCATCTTCAGATCCATAGGGACACCTCTCCCTCTTCCCTGTCCCATTGACCCTACAACTGGTTGTGATTGTACCTCTCCAGAGGCTTTCCCCTGAACATGAGCTACAGCTCCCATCATTACTTGATCTCCTTTCTGTGCATTACACATTTGGACTAACATCAATTTCTCCTTTAACCACCAATGTTTGGAGTCCACCTCATCGCTGCAGTACCTGGCATACCATAAGGTTTTGCCTACAGATTTGTTTTGCCAACAGATTAGGTGCTGTTGGATCATGAGGCTGATCTCCAGCCTCAGTCTAGTCAGAAATTTGGACACAATCTGTCCCAAGTCTTTGAGGTCGAGTGTATCTAACCCACTGTACTCTTTGAAGGCTTGTGACAGCCGTTGGTAACAGAAATGTACCGATTCTTTAGGCTCCTGGGTCGTTCGATCTATCTTGACCCAATCGATTTTGGACTGCAACCATGTGATCACCTGATCATACTTTTTCATGACCAAGAGCGAAGGACCAGGAGTTACTGAGTCCCTCTCTAGTTCAGCACTAAGCCATTCAACAGCTATTTTACAGGCATACCATAGGTCACTAAGAGCCACAATTTCGAACAACGCATTCAAATCAATCCACAACACCTTTGAGATCTTTACAAAGCGATTGACGTCCTTATACCACTCAGCAGGTTTCTCCCTTAATCTGGGGAAATCATTCATGAACGCTGCAACCCCAACTCCAGGGAACATGCACGTATCCCCATTAGGCACATCCCATAACAAATAGGCCTCTATTCCCTGCGTTTCCCATCCTGGACGATGCTTCTCTCCTGTTACCTTCCTTACGCTCTTCTTCTTTGACCACCTTGCTTCTCACTTTTCCAGCATACTCCAAGCCCTTATTCCTATTACCAGTTCCTGAATGTGCATCCTCAATCCAGTAATCCAGTCACCCTATTTTCCTCTAACTCTGAGTCACTATAAGTAAGCCTGTAATTTCTCTGTAATGCCTTCGTCTAGGATACATCTACCCCATACCTCTGAGCCAACTCCAACAGCTTCGTATGAGTCTGTCTTGCCCTCAAATCGTCTGGCTCATAGGTGTTTATCCAGTCTAAAGGTAGACACCTACTGATGATATCCTCCAATTCTGCCTTCATTCTCACCACATCCACTAACTTCACCTTCATTGCAGCCTTGATGGTATCCTGACTCGACTTACTATTCTGATGCTCCTTACTGTTATTATGATCCCTTAACCATGACTTTAAGTCCGCAACATCTAGAACGTGCTGATTCTCAGGGGTTCTCTGACTTGTGCTTGCTTCTTGAGTCATGCCACTTGGTCTTCTCACAGGAATTTCCCACATTCGCAAGTCTGAACTGATGCTTACCATAGGTATAGGCCTTATGGTGCTGGAACTAATCCATTCTCCGTAGCCGCTAAAGGGGTACTGGATTCCATAGGCACTAAAGGATGACAACTCCCATTTGTGGTCCCTGTTCTTCCCAAACCGGACCCTTCGGCATGTATGGGTTGTCTCTGACTAAGGATTCCTGTTGGGCCGGAGTCATAAACAGGAATGGCATGGCCAATGGTAATGGGTACTGTAAGATCTTCCAGCAACTGTGAAGAAGCATTAACACCATTGTGTTCATACCTCCTAAGACAGACACTCCTGTCCCCATTTTCCTGCTGATATAATTCCCACGACCCCTGGATCTGGAGCCACTGGAGGGGATACACTTCCCACATTCCTCCCTCTTCACCTGGTTGTGGACTATAAGGTGGAGGATACTTGGGGAAAACCCCATCCATCAAGCTGGCTTCATTGTCCCGTCTGTCACTCCCATTTGTCCTTATATTCCTGTCCTGTGGTCCTCCATCTCCTCAAACAAAAATAGGGGGAGAAGGAGGTTAAGGCTAGGTTCACCCTCCTGAGTATCCGTAGTGTAACAAAAATCCATGAGTGATGAATCAACTAACCTAGGCAGGGGAATGGGGGTTCACTTAATGAGTGAAACACACCCCTGTCTTGGGAAAAGAAAATTCTGTCCATCATCTCCTTGTGTTTGATTTGTTCACCCTAATTTGGCAGGGTATGCTCAGATGTGGGTCCCTTGCTCATTTTGACACTGGATTTAAGTGAGCCTGGCTGATGAGGGCTGTTAGCCCGAAACCAGTCCCAGGATGCTTGTTTACGGTCCAGGGAAGACATTGCTTGGCAGTTCGGGCTGGACTGTTCCCATGAGGCACAGGGTCAAGACTGATATGCATATTGCGGTGTCTAAACTAGGGTGGTAAAGTGAGCTAAAGAATGATGATGGATTCAACCCAGATCTGTGACTGGGGGTGAGTGTTTGAAAAGTTTCAGTGCTCTGTCGATCATCTCCTTGTGTTTTAATAGTAACCACAGACAACTATATAAGATTAGTTAATTTATTACAATGCCAAAAATAGCTGAACACAGAGACCCCTCAAAATGAGAGTGTAGAAATACATCGGAATCAGCATAAAGCCTAATCTTTGAATCTAGTATAAGCAATGTAGCATAAACAAAACAATTAATTCAAGAAATAGAATGCAGAGGATCCGAAAGCATGAGACCAAGTTTCCCTGCATCTAGGGTTGATAAATATAAAACATCAATCTATCCCTACTCTACCACCACAATGGCATCCTTATTTAAGCATCTTCTATGGCAAGAAGTAAAGATGTCAGTCCAAAGTAATTTCTCCACAATAATGGGTCATGTAGCATAAAGCTATCGAGAAGGAGCTTGTTCTAAAATGATATCTCTCTGAAGGCAGAAAAGAAGTGGGCACTTTCCCTACTCTAACATGGCATTATTACAGGTATTTTTCCCAAGAGTCCTTGGAGGTCACGCCATCTGCTCTAAGCACAATCTCATAGGTAATTTTCCACGGAATAGCAGTATTTCTGAACTGCAACATGTTGACCTCGATTCCCAGGGCTTCTCCGGTGTGAAAACACAACAGTTTCCCTTATCTGCTTCACTTTAAGATTTATCTTCTTCTCTCCTTCCCTGGCTAAAACACAAAGATATTATTCTTACCAACAAGGGGGCTTCTTCCACCTGCAACACAATATGTGAGAAAGAACGAATTCCGCATCACACATCAATTCAGCGTAATGCATTTCAGTCTTAAAAAATTCAGCGAACATAAGAGAAATGGCATATGAGATTCACAAAATGTCATAGGAAATAAGGCAAGGTCAGTGCCTACCACATGTAAAATTTCACATTAATAAACACATTAAATAAATTAATGATTGTCAGCTGCACAATATGAGTTCTTCACTTTAATGTTTTCTGCTAGTTAGTTTCTATGTTAATTCTACAGGTTACTATTCAATGGCCTAAACACATCACATTTCACGTTATTACATTTGAATACTAACACTTCACGTTAATACAACAAAGGATTATATGCTGGTGCGCTCTACAAATATGAATATAATGCGCCCCTTCAAACGAAACACGATTTCCGCTACATCACCAGGAATACGTTTACAAAAATTATTAAATAGATTACACTTTTTCCTGAATGGCTTGGGCTTAAAGACAAACACCACTAAATCTCATGTTATGGTCACAGGGAAGTCATGTACTGCTCTAAAGTCTCAATATATCAGCGGTGAGAAACTCTCATGAGTGCTCTGCTTCTCAGACCTGGTTGTCCCCTATAATAATAAATGTTCATTGACTCACCTGATCAAGACTAGAAAATAGAGACTCAAACAATCTACTGCGGCCCTTTTTAGATTTGCGAAGAAGAGGGCAATAAACTCCTAGCTGCCATAACTAATGTCAACCACACACAATTTCTTGCCATTACAACACATGGAGCAGAGATTTGGGGTTACTGTAATGCGGATGTCCTTCAGGTGTCCCCAATTTGTTTTTAGGAAGTCTGTTGTCTGACCCAGATAGTCTTTCTATATTCCTCTGTCTCGCAGATTTGGGACTTGTCCCACTAGTTGATCATGTTAAATTGGCACCGTTAATGCTATTGAGATCAATATGGGTTAAACAAGAAACTTTGCTTAATGAGGCTTTTATCAATGATTGTAAGTCTCTAGATAAAGCACAGAACCTCCGTCTAGCACTGAACTTGTTTGAAGTATATGCTGACGCCCTGGAAAAACAAATCCTGCCTCCTACATTAAGCAAAGCGGTTATAATTCTTCTTCCGAAGCCTGCTAAAGACCCCTCTCTTTGTGGATCATACAGACCTCCTTCGCTATTAAATATAGATATAAAATACTCGCTAAAATTGTAGCTAATAGACTGTCACAGTTAATGGAGTTCGTTATCTCCCCAGCACAATCAGGCTTTGTCCCACATCGCTCAACCTCATTAAATTTGCAGACCTTGTTCGCAGTATTGCATAGGATAAATCCCGAAACTCTTGCTGCCGCTATTCTCCTTGACACAGAAAAAGCATTCTATACACTTGAATGGCCCTTCTTTCTATCCATAATGCGTTGTATGGGTATGCCAGCTGGCTTTATAGCCACTACAGGCTTATTATATAGCCGTCCTATGGCAAGGCTTTGCATAAACCGTACTTTATCTGGCCCCTTTGCACTAACCCGCGGTACATGTCAGGGATGTCCTCTGTCGCCCCTTTTATTCATTCTTGCCATGGACCCTTTAATAAAACATTTTCAGGAACAACATCTCCATAGAAGACTGCAATTTGATACAGGCCCCCCTTTGATTTCATTCTACGCCGACGATACCATTCTCTATGTCAGAGAACCACTCCTGAAACTAGCCCCGCTCATCCGGGAAATCCTTCGCTTTGGATGGCACTCTGGTTTAGGTATTATTTGTCACAAATCAATTATTTTTCCTTTAACCACTAGAACAACCCCTTGGGATTGTGAGTTTCCATTTGAATGGTGCTCGGTTTCCTTCAAATATCTGGATATCCACGTACACTTGGACCCGGTCCAGATAATGCGCCTTAATTACGGACAATCAGTTGAGAAGCTGGTGACTCAGGTGGAAAAATGGTTACAACTCCCTCTGTCCATGGCAGGCAGAATCGCTATAATTAAGATGATGATCCTACCCACATTTTTATATCTTTTTAATTATATCCCATGCCCCTCACACATAATTTCTTTCTAACACTATGATCCCATCTTAACCGGCTGGTGTGGGGAGGCAGGGGGCCGCATGTTCGGTGGAAGATACTCACTATACCGTATGATGGGGCGGATTTGGAGTGCCGGACTTTTATTTATACTACTTAGTGGCACAGTGTAGTTACGCCTTTGCTTGCTACCACCCAGACGCAAGGATCCCTTTTCTGCGCCCGGAGGCCGATTTTGTCCTCCCTAAGCGACTGGCGGCTGTTTTACCCAAGGGCGAACCCAAGAGTCCAGTCAACATACAAACGGTTTCGACCACCAGCTTGGCTTGGAGCAAACTCCACAGTTACACTGGCACTTCAGTTTTATACTCATCGGCCCTTCCACTTCCGAACGCCCGTTGGCTTCCTATAACAGGTGAGAAAATTGTGCAATGCACATTGACTAAGTTTGACATTATCACAATAGGTGATTTGTACCCAGGCGGACATGTCTTTTCGGCCGCTCGTTTCCAAGAGGTCACATGCATGGACAAATTCGTTCTCAAGAGACTATTCTCAGTATTAAGAGCCACGATCATTGGCTTCCCGCTGGAGCCTGACTCATTTGCACCACTGTCTTTCCTCATTGAGAATAAGAGTGGAACACACATAATTTCCAAACTTTAGAAACTATGCATAGCACAGATCCCTATCATAGATGACAGGCTCTGAGCGGAGTGGGAGGCTGATCTGTGGCGTCCAATTTCGGACGACCAGTGGACCGTCTGCTGTAAAACCACAAAGGTAATTTCCTTGAACGTCACCATAAATTATTACACTAGAAGTTTCTACGAAGAATTTACATGACACCGGCAAAACTGCATAAAATTGACCCCAATAGACCACACACATGCTGGAAATGTGGCGCTCAGCACGCTGATTTTGCCCATCTGACCTGGACTTGCCCCCGCATACGCCCATACTGGAAACAGGTGCACAAAACATTAGGGAACATTCTTGGGCTCACACTGGTTCCTATTCCGGAAGTAGCACTGTTGGGCTACACGGTTGACTTTCTTAAAACAGTCCAGAAACTAGCATCCCTTGGCCTTCTCTTGGCAAAACGAGAGACAGCGGTACACTGTGGCAGCAAGGTTTCTCCCACGTCACAAGACCGGTTAAATAGTTTAGCGCACTGCGGTACACATAGCGAGATCTGCTGTAGCCTGTTACCCAGCACAGCCCGCCCCAAGGATGGCTGGGGCCCATATAAGGCATATATTGACCCCCTATGCAACTCCTCCGCTTCCCAGTGCAACTCAAGTATAGTACCCACGGGTATAGGATAGGTCATTTGGATTCCACACTGATAAGTCATATAAGGCTCTATATTGCACTGCTGGATTTAACACCACCTTACTCTCACCAAGTTAGCACCTTCTGTTATTCTAGGATAGGGAATACAGCAGATTGATGGCCAGGTCCTGCTGCTTCGACAGACATGGAAGGGACATTTAGACACTTGATCGGTCTGTTGAAAATTGTATAACATGTATTGTAGTGCATACAGTATGGCGTTAATCACATTGCAAGATACCTTCGTTCATTGGAATATGAGATTTGCATGATAACACTGTATATATGATGTAACTACTAAGGACGACTGTAACAGATAAAACATATGTCTTTATTTTTTGATAATCAATAAAAATAAAGTTTAAAAAACAGCACAGAACCTCCCTTGGTTATCCTATGAAAGGAGCATCTTGCCCTGATGGGGAGAGAAGATTGTTACCATAACCCACTTTTAATGGTTTTCATTCCCAAAAAGTAATTTAAACATGATTTTTTTGCCATAATTGCCCAACAATGACCGGTGCATGAGTCTGAAAAGAAGCTTGTGAAGAAATTCTTACCTCTCGTTATTATCATGAACATGGAACCATATTTGATTTTTCCTCTCTCCCACTCACAAATGTTTTACTTAACCATATTCAGATTCGGTATGGCTTGTTTTTTTGGCTTATCATAGTTTTTCACACATTTGATTCTCTCTTGGACCTTTGTCCTTGTAATTCAAGAACAGCCCAGTCTCTTTTATACTTTTTATTTATCTGCAAATGATATACTGTTCCTCAAAAAAGTTTTTAATTCCTTTATTGAAGCGTCTGAATATTAGAAGTTGTGGATCAGCCCTGTGCAACTTACGGCTTCTTCAGACAGAGTTTATTTGCCTGATGGTCTATAAACTTCTGTCTACCACTACCTGTCTGAGAAAGCTAGTGGGGCGATAAGCAATGGCATTTCGAATTTGTTGTGGTCAGAGTGGCATAATAGGGTTAAGGTGCATCTTGTATATTGAGAACTGCACCAAGCACTTTTTCCGCACATTTGTTCTCCTATACCGGGTTTTACTCTGATATATACTCTTCTATGGTCATTTTATTCTATACTGTATATATGCTCTCTTTGCACACAATAACGAAACTGGAATATGAATCGCTCTACTATGACAAGCAAAACAAATACTTGCTGTTTTAATGTTTTATTTTATTTACATTTTTATTGTTTTCAATAATAATGCAATGGTAAATCATACTTTTTTTGTGTTCCCGTAGAATAGATTATCACAGTACATATTAGCACAACCATAGAGATCCAATCCAAGGCCTATCATCATTACAGTGTTACGACCATAGTCCCCCCTACAGTTTACAAGCATAGTATTATTCTTCCAAATCCAAATTTTCTTCGTCTTGCACTGGTAGAGGTTCACATATATCCCCTCTTAAGGTATTCCACGCCCCCCAGATTTTATTCCATTTTTGAGGGCATCCCCTATTCATAAATGCCGTTCATTCAGCAAACATAGCCGCATCCATGTCTCTTCCCCACGCAGCAAGCGTTGGCACCTCTACAGCCCCCCAACTTTGAGCTATATTCCGCTTAGCAACCATGATCCCCATTGTGGCCCAGCCCTGCGCCTGACGTGTTAGATCATTCGGTTCCCACACATTAAGCAAACATCGTTTGGGCTCTGGCATCAGCGATACCCCCGTTGATTGAGGCGCAGTTCTCATCACTCGAGTCCAGTACTCCCTGATTTTGGGACATTCCCATAGTGTGTGCAAAAATGTTCCTACATCCCCGCAGCCACGTAGGCAGAAGGGGTGTGTCGCCCTGCCTATCCGGTGTAATGTGTGCCTAGTGTAATAAGATCTGTGTAGGATACGAAGCTGCACCAGTCGGAGCTGTGAGGGTATACCCACCTCTGTTGGGGAGGCTAACGCCTCTTGCCATACTGAATCCTCGAATTCGCCTAGCTCATGAGACCATTTGTCCTGTAGGGGTCTCGCCGGGTCAGGCAAATTGTTAACCAGCTTGCGGTATGTTAGTGACATGGCTTTTTTTGGCATATGCTCTGCCAATAACTTGTCCTCCATGGGGGATGCCTCAGGGACTTCTGTGCCGGGTGGGAGCGCTGACATCAATGCGTGCCTGATCTGCGTATACCTGAAGAGTTCCATCGGAGCCAGTGAATATTGCTGCTGAAGGCGCGCAAATGTGACTCTGTCTCCCTTGTACCACATGTCCCCCACCGTGGATATACCGATGTCGTCCCATCTGTTGAAGCCCTTACTATTCCTGAGTCTTCCTAATCTTTTTATATCCCATAGGGGTGTAAGCTGGGTCAGAGTCCCGCGCCAACCTAGTTTGGCTTCGGCGGCGTGCCATATAACCACAGTGTATTTTAACGGTACAATAAGTGTACCTGCCAGTTTTTTATCGTAGAGGGGGGAAAGTATGCCTCTTGTGCCTAGCTGTTCCCTGTCCGCCCCAAATGCCGGGTCTGACTGTGGGGCATGAAGCCACTGGTTAATTACTTTCAATTGTGCACCCCAGTATTAGAGTTGAACATTGGGGAGTGCTATCCCTCCATCATACCAGCCTCTCCTCAATTTTGACTGTGCGATACGTGCAGGCTTATTGCCCCATAAAAGGCTAGAAACTTGTGCCGTGATGGCGCGGAAGAAAGAGGGCGGCACCTGAAATGGTGTGTTTTCCAACACGTATAAAAAGCGAGGTAGGGACATCATTTTGAAAAGTGCTGCTTACCCTAGCAGGGTCAGCGGCAGGGTACCCCAATGGCGCACATCTCTTTTTAGGCGCTCCAGCGATGGCTGCAAGTTCAGTCTTAGGAATTGCACCGAATCAGGAGTTATAAATATGCCTAGGTATTTAAATGTATCCTCCGCTATCAGAAGTGGGCAGTCCACCGGGAGGTGCTGCAGGGGTCCGCGCTTCACGTAGAGTACAGACTTGGACCAGTTAATGGTGTATCCCAATGCCCTCCCAAAGATTTCACTGATATTAAGAAGGGTAAGAATGGAGCGCCTTGGATTGGTCAGATAGAGTAACACATCATCCGCGTACAAGGAGATGCGGTCCTCCCAGTCGCGAGTCCACTTGAGTCCCTTTATCATGGGCTCCCACCGTATCCATGCTGCCAGCGGCTCCAGCACTAGAGCGAAGAGCAGCGGCAACAGGGGACAACCTCGGCAGAGAAAAGTCCTCAGACATATGGCCATTAGCAGTGACATGTGCCATGGGTTTGGAGTATAAAAGTCCTATCCAAGCACAAAAATTTGGCCCAAAGCCTAAGTGGTGCAGTACTGCGAACATGAAGGGCCTTTCAACCATGTCAAATGCCATCTGTGCGTCCAAAGACAGCACCACTGCTGGTTCTTGTAGATAGACTGCGCGGGCCAGGACGCCGTGGAGTCGCCTCAGATTAAGAGCAATATTCCTGCCCGGCATGAAGCCGGACTGGTCTGGATGTATGATTGTCAATAAGTGGGGCGTTAGTCTGGACACTAACAGTTTTGCAAGGATCTTAGTCTCCACATTTAGTAATGATATAGGGCGGTAGGGGGTGCATTTATCCGCTGGTTTCCCGGGTTTCGGGATAGCCACTATAGTTTCCACGCGTTGGTCCAATGGAAGTTTGCCTGTCTTTAGACTGAAGGTGAACATGTTGAGCGATGGTGCCAACCGTTTTCTTATAAAGTTCTACAGGTATACTGTTTGGCCCTACTGCTTTACCGGACTACAGTGCCCCAATTGCCGCCTGCAGCTCCTCTACTGTCAGATCCGCCGCCAGTTCACTTACTGCATCCGGGGCAAGCCTGGGCATATCCAGATCTTGCACATATGTCAGTGCTTCCTCTATCGTCATGGTGTTAGGTGACGTATAAACTGTTTAGAAATGACTTGCTAGTGCCTGCCCTATCTCTTGAGGGTCAGTTATTACCCGGTCTTCATCAGTACGTAGTTGTGTCACCCATTTGTCCCCTTTATCCCTCTTGTCCAGTCAGGCCAGCAATTTGCTGGCTTTGTCCCCCACATCGTAGATTTTGTGTCGTGTGGTTTCTATCTGCTGTGTGGTCAGCTCTGTTAGGCACGCTTTATGTCGTCTCTGCGCTAATTGTAGGGCATGTGACGTGTCAGTGGTGGGGTCTGTGGCATGTTGGGTGTCAGCTGCCTGCAACTCCTGGTCTAGCGAGTTCAACTCAAGGTGTTTCTCACGCTTATGTGCCGCAATGGAGGCAATTGCCTGACCTTGGAGAACAGTTTTATATGCCTCCCAAAGGATGGTCGGGGAGTCCACCGATGCAGCATTCTCTCGGAAATAAAGGTTTGTCGCCTTTACGATTGCCTTCTGAACCTTGGGGATTTGCACATAGCCAGGGCGTATTGTGTACATACGGCGTCTCGTACGTTGGTAATGGGTGTAGCTCAGAAATATGGGGAATGGTCCGAAATTCCTCTGGGCTTTATTTCTATATTGTCGACGCTTTTAAGGCTACCCATAGAACCTATGAAGTAATCAATTCTTGTTAAACTGTTGTGTACCCCGAGTGATACGTGTACTGCTGCTCTGTCGGATGAAGTCGCCGCCATATATCCACGTGCCCTAGCACCTCCAGAAAGCTCCCTAAACGGGACACTCCCCCACCGCCCAGCCGCGGAGGGTATCTATCAAGGGTCCCGTTCATGACAGTGTTAAGGTCCCCGCCCAGGAGTAGTTCTCCCTCTGGGAGTCCCAACAAAACTCATTAAGATCTGGGATTGCCACTGTGTGTAGTGCAGGTGGAATGTAGACCGAGACTATGTTAAGAGGCCTCCCCTCCCATTGCGTAGCCATTGCCGCGAATGGCCCTGCTCCATGTTTTGGTGTCTTTTATTATTATTGGGAATTTCTTCCGTACCAATATCCCCACTTCTCTGGACCCAGAAGAGTACTCCGAATGTACCACCATCTTATATCCCCATCTATCCAAAGCCTTGCTTGCAGCACCGGTAAGGTGAGTTTCCTGTAACAACACCACCGCTGGGGCACACCTTTTCATGTATCGTAGAACCAAACCCCATTTTATTCTATCCCCCAGACCACGCACATTCCATGTAAGTATTGAGAGGGGTGGTACCAGTGTCAGCGGTTCTCTATCAGGCACCCTTTTGTCTTTATCCCTTAATGTCATGTCTGGCGTAGTTTCTGTAGGGTGTTAAGGATTTGCTAGCGTGAGCCACAGACTCCCCCGCGTGTGCTTGTACTGTGTGACCATTGACCATCTCCAAACTTAACTTAAGACCTAGGAAAAAAAACATGCAAACAGTCCCAACCCCCCCCTCCCTGCCATGCGGACTCCAAACTGCCCGCCACCCCAACTCAGCAGAGTGCTCAATTCCCCAACACTTAAGCATTACTTGTGTGTGTGGGAGCGGGGAGTCCGAGGAAGTCCGTTCACATCCCTTGTCCCAGAGTTCTTAGTTACTGATAAGTCCAGTGTCAGTGCGCAGTCTAGGCGAGATAGTGCAGGGCCAATGTACGTTACCGAAATGTAACACCGGGATATCCCGCTTTGTTTCACTCGCCGGCCTCTACTTGCAACCACTGTTCCCAATGAGCCGCGCGCCCGCGCGCACACTTCTCTACCCCCGAGCGCGCAGTGCCACATGTGGAGCGCACACAGAGGGCACATCCTGCGAGAATATTCGCGCCGCCGCCGGGAAAAACGGGCATTTCCAGTTTGCGGAGGTAAGTATTCTTTGGCCACTTGCGTGTGCTTTTTCTATTGTTGTAATAGTTAATTAGGAACGCGAGGCTGCGGGGGAGATTGTCTGCCTTTATTTAGGTATCCATGTTAATTGCAGCCCCTTCACGAGCTGCGATTAACATGGATATTTAAACAAAAGCACTCAATCTCACCCATAGCCTCGCTTTACTATCAGAACAATACAATGGCTTGGTAGTAAAGCAATGCTGCGAGGGAGATTGAGTGCTTTTGTTTAAATATCCATGTTAATCGCAGCTCGTGAAGGGGCTGCAATTAACATAGATAACTAAATAAAGGCAGACTATCTCCCCCGCAGCCTCGTGTTCCTAACAAAATAGGCTGGAATTAACATGGATGCATGTACTTTATTTTGTCTGACAGCGTTCGGCCACCGTATGGATTATCTGTTGGTGACGTCATCCGTCCTGTGCTCGCCATCTACAGTAACTTGCTTTGTGTATTTTCTGAAGTTATTCTTCAGTATGATTGCAATGCACCTGGAAAGCTGGAATCTGTAAACGGCTACAACTTTGTGAGCATGCTAGCAGGCTAGCAGGATTTAATTTGCCTCCTGGCTCAAGCGGACTAAAGTGTCCTCTCTACTGCCATGGTGGGCCCAGCCACCTGCCATCGGTGAAGTTAACGGGCGGGGAGTATGGAGCTGAAAACAAGCACTTGTTGAACCCTTGGTTTTACCGATGTTATCTCAAGAGGAAGCCCTGGAGCAGGGCGGGGTGGACATTGACCCTGACTTTGAGCCTCAGAGCCGGCCCAGGTCCTGTACTTGGCCTCTGCTTCTGCCGGACTTTTCCATTGTGAAGCAGGAATCTCCGTCCGAAGGGATCCCAGTGCACGAAGCTCGGGCGATGGCCAAGAATGATTTGGAAAGCAGGGCCGTGGCAGAGGGCATGGCAGGGGTCGGGGGAACGATCCCTCGCAAGGGCGGCTCTCGGCGCAACGCCCGGGGCAATCAGTCGTATGCTGAGCTGATCAGCCAGGCCATCGAGAGCTCCCCGGAGAAGCAGCTCACCCTGTCCCAGATCTACGAGTGGATGGTACCATGGGGATAGTGGTCCTGGAGGCCTTTATCACAGAGAGAGTGACTGGAACAAGGCAGAGGCTTGTCACTGACTGTGAAATGTGTGCCAGCACTGCTGGACCAGTTGCCAGCTGGGTTGGTTCCACATGGCTGGTGGAGGATAATGTAGGCACTCAGGGGGCGTGAGGCTTGAAGCCATGGGGATCCAAGTCAACGTGTCGAGCTGGGAAGCCTTTCCATGGGCATGAATGATACTGCCCGTGGCAGAAAAGATGAGATGCTATTTGCATCCCTACATTATCATAAACATGCACAGTTTTTTAGATAAACTGTTGTATGCATAAATCATGACATGCAGTACAACGGGCTTGGAGTCCCAAAACAACTTCCTGTCTGCGACAAATATAGCCATGCTAATCTGCACAGTGCAAGAATGCTCTCCATTACTACACACGTGATGGCAGTGCCTAAAGTCGCATGTGCAGGATTGTATTAAAGCAAGCATCTGCTTATCATGTGGCTGTGTGAGGTTTTCATACCAAGGAATTCACACACACAAACACTACACTATGTGTAAATTATAACCATAAGTGCATACAGTCAGCTATTTTTACCTAATATCGAGACCCAACCCTAATAGTGTTTCCAGCTTTAATAATGCTTGTGCATAAATGGAGACATAGCTATGATCTTTTTATGTTACTTGGGATTGTGTTGTGTCTCTGTTCTCCTAAGGATTTGAATTACAACTATTGCAGACCACCATAATGTAGACAATCATCTTCGTTCTGGTCAATGACAAAATGTAATAATTGCTAGACCGTCATCGTCATCTCTCCCAAGGGATACAATGCACAACTTTGCCAGATCATGATGTGATGCTCGGATTGATTTCACATCCCGTAGTGGTAATGTGGCTGCACTCCTTTTGAGTGAAAATACTATTAGTTCAGTCTCTGTCAGGCCCCAGTGCAATGTATGTTTTTAACTTTTATAGTGTAAACGTACCCATGGTACAACAAGAGCTTATTTAGTGTACACTATATGTAGTCGCAAATGTTTTACTAGGGGCCAAAATGAATAGTCTGTTGTGACCGAGGGCAGCATTGAGGCCAGCAGGGTGGTGATAGGAGGGGTGAGTGTAAGGTGGGCATACAGGAAACGAGGCATGTACATGGTATGGGCAGTGAGTTATGGAGTTATTTTGAGAGTTTCAATCTATACTGCCCTCTAAACCAAGCTCCTAGTTTCTAGAGGAGCCACAAATTTGATAGTACTGTATTATGCTCTGTCTGAATCGTGATCCCTCTCCTGCACCCTGGGGTAAGCCTTCTCTGCTTGATTTTTGCTCCCTTTGGCGAGTCAAGTGTACAAAGGAAGTAACCTGATTATTGAACTGAAATGAAATAGAATCTTAGGCCTCACAATCTCCTTATGCCTTTAGCCACTTACCTGCAAGCCATAAGATTGGTAGAAACAGGCTCAGTTAAGGTAGTGAGTTCAAAGACCCCCAAACAAGGTGTTCAATTCACTGAGGGTGGCTGACACAAACACCCAACCTCCTTCATGAAATTTGGGACAATGGCATTAGCCATAGTGCTAGGAGATTTGACATTTAATTCTGGCTTTACCACTTTTACAAAATATGCTGAGTGTGAACTCTATTAAAAGTCTGGGAAGGTTCCACAGCACAGTGGCATTTGCTTTGGGAGAGTAGTCCCGGATCTCACAATGGAACCACTCACACCCCCGTTGTCTAATGAGCAAGATGGGAACTATGAAAGCAAATGGCATGTTATTGTTAATTAATCGCAGCTTACCCTTGTGACAAATTTCGCGCTCTTAGGTAATCACTTTCTCAACATATTTTTCTACCCATTTCTTTGACAGAGATATGAAAACTTAAATCACACTAAACATTGGTAGTAATTATTTGATATTGAGACCATAACCCAACAATAATTTGATTTTACCCATGGGTAGAGAACACTCAGTCACATAGACCACTCACTAAAACGTGAGGTTGTGAGAACATTATGAATCTAGAAACAAGCGGTCATGCACTGTGGTGGTATTACGCCTGGTTCACCAAATTGTTTAATGCTAGTCAAATCATATCCTTCCTGTTACATCTGGCACCCTTGGTGTGGTTTTCCCCAAATGTTTTACCTTCATTCCTCCTGTTTCGCTGAATTCGTTTTTGTTACCCCTAGAACTCTGTAAACGTTCCACTGCTAAAGTGTTTGTAAGCATGGTAAAACTGTCTTACACCCAAATGGCATTTTTTATTTAATTGTAAATCCCTAGTAAAATTACCGTATACCCATGGCTGGTCAGTTATATGCAAAGAGTGGGCCTGCAGTCACCCAGTTATGTTGCACTCTAAAATATGGCTCAGCTCTGCCATAGCAGCCTGTATGTGCTGTTTCAAACTGCCAATATAAACATTGTGCCAGGCCAAAACCACCCTCCTTTTTAATGCATATGTCACTCTAAGGTAGACCCTAAACATCCTTGAAGGCAGGGAGTGTTGTATTTAAAAAGGTGGATATATACTTTTACGTTTTACATGCCCAGGTAGTGAAAAACTTCCAAATCCAATGTTCACTATTTCAAGGCCAACGTCTCCCATAGGATAACTTTGGATTACCTAATTATATTTAATAAGTGATTTATTTTGTTTTGGAGCAGGTAGGAATGCCTTGTTTGGTGTCTGCATAATTGATATTTTAGGTCACAACGCTGAAAATGCCAGTTTTAGAAAGTTTTTATATCAAAGGGGGTATGGCCCTTATCAACAACTAGAAAGGGCCTACTGTTAGAAAAACAAAGAGGATCTAGCCATCACATTTATGTTATGCAATTATCATATGGCAAACCAAGAAACAAATCATATGGTTTGGAGTATTTATCTACTCAATTATTCATTATTTTTTAATTGAGCATAGTTATTCACATATGTTCAGAACAGGGGAGACATCACAATTCAAACAGTGAATGTACATTAACACAATTGACAAAAAACAGTTGATGAGAAAACATTACAATGCACATGATCATACATAAACCTTAAAACCAGTCATGGTTTCAAAAAAGAAAGAAAGAAACTTTAAAACCCTTAACGTGGCGCTGTATGTTTGGAAAATGCACCATCTTTTCACCTTTTTAAGTAAACATTTGGAGTGACATTTGGCACCGTACACGCGCGTGGTCTGGTTCCTGGTGCACATAGCCATGGTTGCAGCGCACAGAGACCCTCCACTGCCGCACACAGAGGAAAAAAATTAGAGGGAACATTGCTTGCAACTGTTCGCCCTCCTCCGTCCGTCGCTCAGGCTCTTCACGGTCGTCCTCCGATCCTTGGCTTCGACGTCACCCGTCGGTGCGGCCTTGGCCCTTCACCTGTCTCCAACCTTCAAGCCAGTCGTGAGCCTCCCCCGGCGTCTCAAAAAAACATGTCTACCCGTCTGCCACCACTCGGAGCTTTGCCGGGAATAGCATTGAGTACGGCAGCTCACGGGCTCTCAGTTTTTTTTTACCTTCCATGAAACTTCTGCGATGTGCCGACACCGCTGCCGTGTAGTCCGGGAAGAAAGCTATCGTTGAATTCTGTATCCGCAGCGAAGGCGCCACGCGGGCCATCTGTAGAATGACATCTCTGTCGCGGAAGTTGAAGACGCGAGCCAGTACCGGTCGAGGGGGTGCCCCGGGTTTAGGCCTGCCTCCCGGCACCCTGTGTGCGCGTTCCAAGGAGAAAAAGGTTGATAGCCCCCTAGGTTGGAGCCTGGTTTTGATCAGTTCCTCCACATAAAGATCCATGGCAGGGCTCCCCTCACTCTCGAGAATTCCCGTGATGCGGATATGATTGCGACAAGATCGTCCTTCTTGATCATCCAGTTTCGTCGTGATACATTTGTTTTCGGCCTCTAGTTGTGAGACCCTTTGGAGCAGCATGGAGGTATCTTTTGTGAGGGATGCATTCTTCTGCTCCACCTCCGTGACCCTTGCCGACATCTGGAAATCCGCTCTAAGGAAGGTCACATCCGCGGAGATTGATCCCACTGTTGTCTGTACGTTATTTAGGGCAGCCATCATCTAGTGTTACTCTAGGCACCCCGGCCTCTTCTGGAGTTTTATCTGTGCGCCCAGTGCGTTCCGGCAATGGTGGAAATTCTTTGCCATATGCAAATTTGTCCAGTTTTCCCTGCTGGGTCGCGTGGTTCCCTCTGCCGCTCATTCTTGCCCACCCACGTGGTCTCACAGGCTACTATTCCGTACTTCGGGCAATGTGCTGAGTCAGCGACTTTCGCTGACAATTCGCCATCTGGTCACGTCTGTCCGTAGATTTCGATCCTTCGGTCAGTGCCCGATGTGGAGGATGAGTCACAGTCGCTCTCCTAACACAATTAAATCCTGCCGCCGCTTGTCAGCAGTCTATACTGCAGCAGTCCATCAGTGTGTGGGATATCATTTTGTACAGACGCTCACAGCCCCCACCACCAATATGGCCGTCGTTCGCCTCGCCACGTGTTTCCTGGCCTAGAGTTTTGTGGCCCTCACCCACACGCTGTTCAGTGTCGCCTGGTACTTTTATCCGAGGCTCCACCTGGACCCCAGCATATGAACTGCTATCTTCCTTCAAGGAAACGCTCCATTTCGGCAAAAAAACCCTTGTCCCCAGCACATCTCATAATATTGGACCCAGCCCCCGGGCGTCTTGATTCTGCCGGCGCACCGACACTCAGGCATCCAATATGTCCTCCCCTGCCTGACGCTCACTTGTCCATCGTGTGCTCTGTGTCAGGGGCCCGCTCACAGGCTCCCAGTTATGTTCGCCCTCTGGTTGCCAAGGTGTTGTTCAACCTCCAAGATGGCTCTAGGCTTTCACGTCTCAGGGCGCGGAATTCCAATGCAGGCCTCCGGCTGCAGCCGTCTTTGTGGGTCTACCCCGCATCTTTGATCACACGACCCTGTAGGTGGTAGGGAGCCGCTGGGGGCAGTTAGCACTTCATCGCTAGTGTACCGCTGCTGCCGCTGGGCGGCACGCACGTCTGAGCCGGCCGGCCGGTGGTTCACCTCCAATGCGGCCGTCAGCCTCCCTGCCGCATCCGGGCCGTGCCCGAAAATTTACACCCCGGCGGCCGCCGGCACCGTAGGCCCGTCTCTGCACCGCGGTCGTTTCAGGTCAGCAGACGGTGGGGAGACACCGGCTTCACTGCATTCGGCGGCGCCCGCTCTCCGCTGCATGCAGGCGAACTCTGGGTACAATTTTGATTTCGGATTAATGTACGGATGGCTGGGATGTCGGTCTCATCCCCGGAGTCCCGTTAGCTTGCGGCCATCTTGCTTGGTGGCAAGCCACGCCCCTCCCTGTTTAATTTTTAACAGGTTTTTCTGACGTGACAACAATTATTTTGCTGTTTGAATTCCTTATGGATTTTACTGATTTTAACATAATTATGAATGTTTGCTTTTATGGTTGTATTCTTGTATACCGAATAAAGACTATCTGATCTGATATAGTTTCTTTATTATTCGAAAAAGTGTATTAAATGTATTTCCATACACGTGGAAGCTTTACACCTTTGTAAATTGGATTATACCACTGCATAGACAGGCATTTATTAAAAGTGATAATTATTTTTTAATAATTTTTTTTTAGATATACATAACACAGGAAGAATAAATGTAATCAAACAATTTAGATGAAGATAAGAGTATACAAGTATACGTTAATAACATCTATAAAACTAGTGAATTAAAGATAAAAGATTAAAGAATTATATATAACACTTATATTAACAGTCCTAAATAATGATTACTAAATAATACATATTAAACGACAGGCCATAACATTCGTATTGGTATATTAAGAAACTGCATAAGTCTGAAAGGATATACAATACTGAAGAAAGAAAGTTCTTTATTTTGTTTTTATTAAAAAAATAAGGAAAGGAGAAAAGAGAGAAAGGAGGATATAAAAAGAAGAAGCTAGAAAAAGGGGAAGAAACAAAAAAGAAAGAAAAAAACAAGGAAATATTGAAAATATAGGAAGAAACGAAAAAGAAGGTGAATCCGAAGATAGGAAAGTAGTGAATGGTAGCCATAGTAGATTAGATTTCATTTGAACATGAATTGAAGCATGAGGTACCGAAGCAATTCTATGTACATCACATATTAAATTCCACCAAAGTAAAAAGGATATTTTAGAGTTGTCTTTCCAACATGTTAATATAACCTTAAAAGCCACAGCAATAAATAAGTCAAATTGAATTGATTTGGAGGTAATTTGATCAAAGTCAGGCGACATAGTACCTAAAAAGACATTGTGAATATTAAATTGAATCTTATAAGGGAAAATACATTTTGACCATACCGCTTTCCAAAAAGCCTGAACCTTCAGACAATAGTAAAGTAAATGTATTAAAGAGCCTTCAGCAGTAAGACATGACCAACAAGATGATGAGACTGAATGGTTGAACTTATGTAAAAGGAGGGGTGTAATAACAACTCTATTATAAATAAAATATAAGGATTGAGTAATATTTGCAGCTTTGGATATCTTGAAGAGTTTTTGCCATAACTTGTCCCATTGAGAAACAGACATTATTTGGGATTGGTCCCTTTCCCATTCCAGCTCAATATTTAATTTATGTTGTGCGCAGGTGGGTGTAGATAAAATGTTATATATAAACAAGGCACTAGGAATAATGGCAGAAGAAACTTGGTACAAGGGAGTGTCAGGAGTGAAAGAAGATCGAATTGGTTGAGAAATGAAATTCTGTAAACAACTCTGTAGTATCGGAGCTAGAATGTTATACTGCTGAATACATGAATCAGGTAATTGAAAGGTCTCTTGCAACTGATGGAAAGACAACATCATATTATTGACAATCATTTGATTGACATAAAAAATAACCTTTTCTTTCCAATGTTTGTAATAGAATGATTTGTGACGAAATTTGATGTGTTTATTAAACCATAATGAGGATGTGAGAAAAAATTGATAAAAGTGTGTTTAAAAGATATTGAGAGTATTTCAAAATTGGATATTT
Source organism: Lissotriton helveticus (assembly GCF_964261635.1). Taxonomy (NCBI): domain Eukaryota; kingdom Metazoa; phylum Chordata; class Amphibia; order Caudata; family Salamandridae; genus Lissotriton; species Lissotriton helveticus. Next base: position 1,176,935,098 of record NC_136061.1, read on the forward strand.
GGAAAAAAAAGTACTATTGGTCATGTATATAATATCCTGTACTGAAAAATCATTTATCAATGAGCATTCAACAGTAACCCAAGAAGGTTTAGGGAAATCCTGATAGTCTTTAGACATAGCATAAAATTGACGAATCAGAAAAGCATTATGATATAATTTAAAATCATAAGTAATGTCCGATACAGAGTACCAGCAATATTTTCTCATCATGGCCATCATTCGGTCTATCACTAAGGTGACTAAGAGAGGGAAGTGCAGGCATCTTTCATTTGGAAATGGGGAGGAGAGGGCTCTGTTTACTCTAATGTGCACCCATGGGGCTGCATAATGGGGCCCAACATATCTGAGAAAAGTGGCCCAAATTTCATATTACGTTGGGTTTGAGTCATGAATGGCCAGCGACTATGTTAAATGGCTTATCAATGTCTACAAGTATCATGGCACTTGTCTTGCGTAGCTCCTCAGCACGGTCAGTATGATCTGCAGGTACCTCAAGCAGTGCTGGGTACTCCTGTATGGCATGAAGCCATTTTGCTCTTCATGCAGTAAGGTTTATATTATTTTAGTGAATGTGTTTGCTAAAATCTTTGCAAGAATTTTGGCCTCACCGTTGAATAATGAAATTGGGAGATATGAAGAGCAGTCATTTGTCGGCTTATTTGGTTTCAAGATCACTGGTATTGTTGCTCCACATAGATTGTGTGACAGGGACCCAGTTTTTTAGGCTTTTTTGAAGATTGACTTTAAATGCGAAGCAGTTAGTTAGCAGTAATGCTTAAAAAATTCTAAAAGGAAGCCATTTGTGCTGGGTGTCATGTCAGATGGAACGTCAGTGATCGCCTGCTGGATTTCCTCATCAAATGGGAGATCTTAAATCCTGATGACCTACAACTGATAATGTGCACATCAGAACGTAATTTGGAATAGGGTCACTCTACTCTTGCGTGGATATGTTTTTTACACATTTTTAAAAATAATGTTCAAGAAACTTGCTTGCAAAGTTCGTGAGAGTTGTGATAAGTTGCCCATCTTGATATAGTATTGAAGAGGCAATTCTAGCTATCCATTTTGTATTCGCCTCCTCACCCATTTTTAGGTCTCGCCTACGCAGTGCACATGCGCTGCATAGGCAAAACGATCTTTTGCAATTGCTTTGGCTTTTCAGCCAAAAACATGCACGTGTTCCATTGCCTTCAAAGGCAACGCGTGCACGTGTGGTGATTTACTTGCAGGAATGCGTGGCGCCATATGGTAGCAATTATCGCTCTTGGCACTGCTCGCTCTCACAAGTGAAACGCTTTCACACGCCCCCTCCTCTCGCTTCTCCCCCTGCTGCCTCCTCTTAGCGTGAGGAACGCGCTTGTTTGACTTGAGTTAATGGGGAAATGACCAGTGATTCTTCTAGAAGGTGCATTTGAAGATCCTTTGGGTCACACGAGGGAGGGGCACGAGGCACCTGAATTGAATTTTGTTTTTAACTTTGCCAGCCCACATATGTGTTTTTTTGAGGCGGCGGTTGCGGAGAGGTTACGTTTATTGACAAGAAATATGGGCTCGGTTTCATTAATATGTATAATGTGTTTCAATTAGTGTGTTTAATCTGGGTGCTATTTGCAGAGTATTTTTGTGGCAGACTATAAACAGGCTCGTTATTGATACCCCTAATCCCTTCCCAGTGGGAACTGGAATCATGTACTGTTTATGATGAGGGCTGCTGAGTGCTTGTCTTGATCATCTGCGCCCTGAAGTTGTGTTTTTTTCCTGGGAGTCCTGCTGCCTGCGTCTTGCGTAAGTTTTCTCACCTTTCCCCTTCACTCTCACAAGTTACATGGCCACCGTGCAGGACAGTAGCTAGCATTCGCTGGACGCCTGCCACCAGCAGCATTGCAGTCCCATTGCGTTTTTGGCACCTACTGCGTCTGCCTGGGATGCACGGGGAGCTCCGACGCTCTCCCGCCTTCTAATCCTGACAACACATCATTTTGTATATTTAAATATGCACGATGGTGCTCTTGTGCTGAAAGGAGGAGTCGTGGGAGGAAGAGATTTTCATTTTGTAACATGAGGCTGAGTGCATGCCCTTTGTTGTGAGGTTTGGTGGGCTGTGGTAAGCCTGCACTCAATTGTTTTTTTTATCTATAGTTAAGATATTTAAGTCGGGTGTTAGCCTGTCTTGTCACAAAAGAAAGCCTGCTTCAAGCCAGTGGGAGCTAGTTCCTTTAGCATACCATGCCATGCTACTGCTTTGCACACAATGACTGACGATCTGCATAGAAATGAGGTAAAAAGATTTATAATGTTGATGTATATAGTAATCAGCTTTTTCTTTCTTATGTAGCCGGAGCGACTGCGTAAGAAAGACATTCTCTAGCGAATTATCCATTCTCAGGCAGATTATGACAGTGTCAGTCACTGGTTCGGATTATGTTAATCCTTTTCTTTAGCCCTGCTTGCATTTACAGTAGTTTAGCCACCTCAAGACTTCTCACATAACTTCTTAATTTTGGAGGCTAGCAAGATGTAATATGGGGGTGCTAAAGTGCCCTGCTGCAAAATTGCTGCGCTCAACTGAGGCTATGCTGGAGACTACAATCCGCTATTCATCCCAACAAATTGGGGGCCTCGGGCACCCCTGGACTCATATTGCAGCCCCATTCTGTGGGCTGAGTCTGACAATTACTTTAGCTACTGAATTGGATTGATGGGTGCAGCGCAGGGGTTGCAGTGCAGCTCAGACCTAGGCCATTTCGACATCTATGGTCCCGCCGGATTTGGGCTTACGGTGGCCACTATACGGACACGGCTTGGTCAGCTGCCTTCCTCCATTGAACTTGAGTGAGTGGTGGCCTGAACATGATTGACCGCAAGCACTTGTTGGTACGTGGCCTGCCTAGGAGTGCCTGGACCCTCTGAGACTCGTGGGGACCGCATAGTCCCTGATCTACTCCAGCGAGACTGCTCCTGGCGGAGCTTCACCGCTCCCACCCCTCCACATCCCCATAGCAAACACCCTGGCCTGTAGTGTATGCCAGCCCATTCTCGGCTGCAGGGCACAGACTTTGCAGATCAGACCCTCTTCTTTTCCCCAACCTGTTCTGTCACACCACTCACCTACACTCAGCAGCTCACTTTCACCTGCATGGTACAAAAGGGGGTGGTGATGGACGGAGCATCTGAACCAATCAAACACTCACACCCAGTCAACAGATCTGGGTTTAATCCATCACCGTTCTTTAGCCCACTCTGCCACCCCAGTTCAGACATGGCCATATGCAAATCAGTCTGACCCTGTGCCTCATGGGAACAGTCCAGTCCGAACTGCCAAGCCATGCCTTCCCTGAACCGGAAACAAGCTTCCGAGCACCGGTTTCTGGCATTTCAGCCGTCTTCAGCCCGGCTTGCTTGAATCCAGTGGCAAAGTGAGCAAGGGACTCACGTCTGCGTATACCCTGCCAACTTATGGCGGCCAAAGTGGTACAAAAGGGGGTGGTGATGGACGGAGCATCTGAACCAATCAAACACTCACACCCAGTCAACAGATCTGGGTTTAATCTATCACCGTTCTTTAGCCCACTCTGCCACCCCAGTTCAGACATGGCCATATGCAAATCAGTCTGACCCTGTGCCTCATGGGAACAGTCCAGCCCGAACTGCCAAGCCATGCCTTCCCTGGACCGGAAACAAGTTTCCGAGGACCGGTTTCTGGCATTTCAGCCGTCTTCAGCGCGGCTTGCTTGAATCCAGTGGCAAAGTGAGCAAGGGACTCACGTCTGAGCATACCCTGCCAACTTATGGCGGCCAAAGTGGTACAAAAGGGGGTGGTGATGAACGGAGCATCTGAACTAATCAAACACTCACACCCAGTCAACAGATCTGGGTTTAATCCATCACCGTTCTTTAGCCCACTCTGCCACCCCAGTTCAGACATGGCCATATGCAAATCAGTCTGACCCTGTGCCTCATGGGAACAGTCCAGCCCGAACTGCCAAGCCATGCCTTCCCTGGACCGGAAACAAGCTTCCGAGCACCGGTTTCTGGCATTTCAGCCGTCTTCAGCCCGGCTTGCTTGAATCCAGTGGCAAAGTGAGCAAGGGACTCACGTCTGAGCATACCCTGCCAACTTATGGCGGCCAAAGTGGTACAAAAGGGGGTGGTGATGGACGGAGCATCTGAACCAATCAAACACTCACACCCAGACAACAGATCTGGGTTTAATCCATCACCGTTCTTTAGCCCACTCTGCCACCCCAGTTCAGACATGGCCATATGCAAATCAGTCTGACCCTGTGCCTCATGGGAACAGTCCAGCCCGAACTGCCAAGCCATGCCTTCCCTGGACCAGAAACAAGCTTCCGAGGACCGGTTTCTGGCATGTCAGCCATCTTCAGCCCGGCTTGCTTGAATCAAGTGGCAAAGTGAGCAAGGGACTCACGTCTGAGCATACCCTGCCAACTCATGGCGGCCAAAGTGGTACAAAAGGGGGTGGTGATGGACGGAGCATTTGAACCACTCAAACACTCACACCCAGTCAACAGATCTGGGTTTAATCCATCACCGTTCTTTAGCCCACTCTGCCACCCCAGTTCAGACACGGCCATATGCAAATCAGTCTGACCCTGTGCCTCATGGGAACAGTCCAGCCCTAACTGCCGAGTCATGCCTTCCCTGGACCGGAAACAAGCTTCTGAGGACCAGTTTCTGTCATTTCAGCCGTCTTCAGCCCGGCTTGCTTTCACCTGCAGAGCACTTGCTTTCCGGAACAGACCCCCTCCCTTCCCCAAACTCCCCCTTCAACCCGTGATTTCACACCTCTCTACATTCCCACAGTAGGCATTGGGCAATGTCTGAGTAGTTGTCACACGCCTCCCAGATTTCCCACACACAGACCTTTGTATCCAAGCAGCTAGAAACTGCACACACATTTGTGCACCTGGTAGTAGGATGAATTGGGTAGTAATAGAGAAAAGTTGTGAAAGAATGTTTGGGAGTTCACTGTAGTCCAAAAGGTTTGGGATGATTCAAGAGGGGAGGGAAAGGTAGAGGTGGAATGTTTAAAAAAAAAAAAATATATATATATATATATACATATACATATATATATTACCTACTGGCGGTCGCCAGTAGGTATATATAGTTAGGATTTTTTCTCTATGGGATTTTTGAAAATTCTATGTCTAATAACTTTGGCGTTTGTGGACGGAATTGGCAGAAATTTTCAGGAAAATGGAACATTTTGTTTCTGAGTAGCCCCTGGAAATTTGGGGGGGGTTCGTCAAGGGGGGGCCGAGAAAAAAGGGGGGTCCCAAAACGCATTTTTCCAATGTTAATTCCCATAGGGCGGTTGGCCTCACTTTTAGCCCGAACGGCTGAATGGATTTGCACGAAACTTGGCAAAATTGTAGGGACTGGTAGCCCGATGTGCCTTTGCTAGGTCTCAATATATGTGCTCCAGTGGATTTTGAGAAATTAACGTTCAAAAAAAGATATATATCTGTAACAGCGGACCGGGCAGCGCTCCGGTTCGCGTACTTTTCGCGTTACGGAGCTTTGTGAAGCGAAGCTGATTGGTTCTCCGGCGTCTGTAAACATTCCAAACAGTCCGTAGCGGCCGCCATCTTGTCTCTCGGTAGGATCGAGAGACAAGAGGAGGCCAAAGCGAAGGGGCAAATGACCATAAGGGGGCATAGTAGATCCTCCCTGACCCCCTAGGTTTGATGTGGAGGTTTTAAAAGGGCCCCGTGGGGCAAAAAAAAATAAAAAAAAATAATAATCGAACGGCTGAATGGATTTGCACGAAACTTGGCAAAATTGTAGGTACTGGTAGCCCGATGTGCCTTTGCTATGTCTCAATATATGTGCTCCAGTGGATTTTGAGAAATTAACGTTCAAAAAAAGATATATATCTGTGACAGCGGACCGGGCAGCGCTCCGCTTCGCGTACTTTTCGCGTTACGGAGCTTTGTGAAGCGAAGCTGATTGGTTCTCCGGCGTCTGTAAACATTCCAAACAGTCCGTAGCGGCCGCCATCTTGTCTCTCGGTAGGATCGAGAGACAAGAGGAGGCCAAAGCGAAGGGGCAAATGACCATAAGGGGGCATAGCAGATCCTCCCTGACCCCCTAGGTTTGATGTACCATTTTGCCAAGTTTGGTGTAATTCCGTTCAGCCATTCAGGCTGTAGACGTATCTAAATGTCCTATGGAAAATTGCATGGGGAAAACACATTTGAAAGTGTTGAAATTTAGAACCAATTAAAATGTTACTTTGGTTTTGTATTTGTGTGTGATGAAAGTTAATTGGTTATGTATATATCTAAAATGAGAGGAAACCACAGCCATTGGCGTCTGTAAACATTCCAAACAGTCCGTAGCGGCCGCCATCTTGTCTCTCGGTAGGATCGAGAGACAAGAGGAGGCCAAAACGAAGGGGCAAATGACCATAAGGGGGCATAGTAGATCCTCCCTGACCCCCTAGGTTTGATGTACCATTTTGCCAAGTTTGGTGTAATTCCGTTCAGCCATTCAGGCTGTAGACGTATCTAAATGTCCTATGGAAAATTGCATGGGGAAAACACATTTGAAAGTGTTGAAATTTAGAACCAATTAAAATGTTACTTTGGTTTTGTATTTGTGTGTGATGAAAGTTAATTGGTTATGTATATATCTAAAATGAGAGAAAACCACAGCCATTTTGTGATACTACTGTCTGAGGTACATTTGTGAGGAATTTTTGGTGCTCAATTTCTGGTGTTTGATTTACACAGTACTAACGCTTCTCCTACTTTCAAAAAGGTGAGTTGTTAATTTGTAAGGGGAACTATGTTGTACACTTTAAGATAATTTGAAAAATGTTTTCTGTTATTTATTTACAGTCCTTCTGTTATACTAAATACTTGATAAAGTTAGTTTTATATTATGTATTACTAAAAACGATAAATGAAAGTGATTATTTTTTTCTGCAATTTACAGCAAGAAATTTCAAAATAAAATGGATCACAATGAAGAGACCGTGGCAATTTCTTTTGAATTATCCACTACATTTATTGAAATTGACAGCACCAATAATGAAATATTCTCACAAGGAGGAGATGACTTGAATGATTTTTTTGATCAATCTCTTGACGGCGAATTTATCGAATGTTTGGAGACCATAGAGTTAAAAGAATCATCATTGCAGACTTTTCATGAGGAGATTCCTGATGAGATGATTGAAGAGGAAATTCCTGATGAGGACATGTTACTAGTTCTTTCAAATTTTGAAAATTCAGAAGAATACATTTATATTTAGAAATCAAAAATTGTTTGAGACATTATTCATTTTTATTTTTAATTTATGAGGTTGTAGCGAAGTGATTGTAGTATAAAATGAGACTTATAGTATAGAGTGCAACATTTTTATGTTACATAGTAAGTTTACTCATATTTACTTCCCTTCTCCCACTATATTATCTCCAATGTGTATTTGACATCTCTTCTTCATCTCCGGCCTCCTTTCTCTCACTGTCTGTCTCTGATGCATCCCATCGCTGCCATTTTGTGTAATTACAGAAGAGAGTAAAATAAAATAGTTCAGAACGTGAAAAGGGGGCAAAGTAGAGTACCCCTCACCCCCTAGGCCTTCTCAGGCGGTCCCAAAAGGATCAGTTCCTGCTTTCCTGAGAGATTATGGTATGAGTTCCATATACCACAATAACTTGCATTACAACATGCAAGATATCTACAGAGGACACGGTGTACATTTCTCAGATGAGGGGAACAGAGTCTTTCTCTTGAATTTTAGACTCTGCATCGGTACCTACTTGTAGGTACTTAAATCACCCACATAACACAACAGCTCTTTTTAGAGCTACCCTACCTCTAAGCACTCCAAATTCTTATTTTACACTATTTTCTTTCACTGTTTTTCCCTGTGCTACGCTCAGGGTACGCGTACCTGGAAGCGTACATGGGAACGCACCCAGCGCTTACCCCGCGAAAATTTTAAAAAAAATAAATAGTTTTTTTGCCCTTCAGGGTCCTTCTAGGCCCCCCTCAGAAAATCTAGGGGGTCAGGGGGGTCTACCCTGCCCCCTTTTAATCATTTCCCCCCATTTATTTTCACCTCTTGTGTCTCGATTCTACCGAGACACAAGATAGCGGACTCTCCGGACTGTTTAGAATGTTGACAGACACCCAAGAGCCAATCAGCTTTCCCCTTGCGCACTTCCGTGGCGAGCAGGGTGCGCTCCCCGGTACGCGTACCGGTAAGCGCTAGAAGCGCGCATATAGATATATATGTGTTTTTGAAGTTAATTTAAAAAAAAAACACTGGAGCAATTTTCACCAAATATAGAAAAGGCACTTCTGCGTACCAGTCCCTACAATTTTGCAAAGTTTGGTCTAATTCCGTTCAGCGGTTCGGGCTGTAGCCTTGTCTATTCGTCCTAAGGAAATTAACATGGGGGAAACATGTTTTGGGACCCCCCTTTTTTCTTGGCCCCCACTTCACGAATCCCCCCGAACCTTTCAGGGAAGGAGCAGAGCGGAGCTGGCCTTAATTTTGGAAAGTTACAGGCAGATCCCTCAATCTGCACCAAAGTTATTCCCAATAGAATGTTGTGGATTTCCTATGGAAAACAATCCTAACTATAACTACCTACTGGCGACCGCCAGTAGGTAATTACCTACTGGCGGTCGCCAGTAGTTACCTACTGGCGGTCGCCAGTAGGTATATATAGTTAGGATTTTTTCTCTATGGGATTTTTGAAAATTCTATGTCTAATAACTTTGGCGTTTGTGGACGGAATTGGCAGACATTTTCAGGAAAATGGAACAATTTGTTTCTGAGCAGCCCCATGAAATTTGGGGGGGGTTCGTCAAGGGGGGGCCGAGAAAAAAGGGGGGTCCCAAAACGCGTTTTTCCAATGTTAATTTCCATAGGGCGGTTGGCCTCACTTTTAGCCCGAACGGCTGAATGGATTTGCACGAAACTTGGCAAAATTGTAGGGACTGGTAGCCCGATGTGCCTTTGCTAGGTCTCAATATATGTGCTCCAGTGGATTTTGAGAAATTAACGTTCAAAAAAAGATATATATCTGTAACAGCGGACCGGATGGTTCTCCGGCGTCTGTAAACATTCCAAACAGTCCGTAGCGGCCGCCATCTTGTCTCTCGGTAGGATCGAGAGACAAGAGGAGGCCAAAGCGAAGGGGCAAATGACCATAAGGGGGCATAGTAGATCCTCCCTGACCCCCTAGGTTTGATGTGGAGGTTTTAAAAGGGCCCCGCGGGGCAAAAAAAAAAAAAATAATAATAATCGAACGGCTGAATGGATTTGCACGAAACTTGGCAAAATTGTAGGTACTGGTAGCCCGATGTGCCTTTGCTATGTCTCAATATATGTGCTCCAGTGGATTTTGAGAAATTAACGTTCAAAAAAAGATATATATCTGTGACAGCGGACCGGGCAGCGCTCCGCTTCGCGTACTTTTCGCGTTACGGAGCTTTGTGAAGCGAAGCTGATTGGTTCTCCGGCGTCTGTAAACATTCCAAACAGTCCGTAGCGGCCGCCATCTTGTCTCTCGGTAGGATCGAGAGACAAGAGGAGGCCAAAGCGAAGGGGCAAATGACCATAAGGGGGCATAGTAGATCCTCCCTGACCCCCTAGGTTTGATGTGGAGGTTTTAAAAGGGCCCCGCGGGGCAAAAAAAAAAAAAAAAATAATAATCGAACGGCTGAATGGATTTGCACGAAACTTGGCAAAATTGTAGGTACTGGTAGCCCGATGTGCCTTTGCTATGTCTCAATATATGTGCTCCAGTGGATTTTGAGAAATTAACGTTCAAAAAAAGATATATATCTGTGACAGCGGACCGGGCAGCGCTCCGCTTCGCGTACTTTTCGCGTTACGGAGCTTTGTGAAGCGAAGCTGATTGGTTCTCCGGCGTCTGTAAACATTCCAAACAGTCCGTAGCGGCCGCCATCTTGTCTCTCGGTAGGATCGAGAGACAAGAGGAGGCCAAAGCGAAGGGGCAAATGACCATAAGGGGGCATAGTAGATCCTTCCTGACCCCCTAGGTTTGATGTGGAGGTTTTAAAAGGGCCCCGCGGGCCTGGGGAGCGTACTACAAGGAAACAAGAATGATTGACTTTTAACTTATTGTATGTTTATAGACTTTTTTTTTTCTTTTTTTTCTGCTGAGTGACGTCTCGGCCTATCTCCACGGGATGCAGTCCCTACCATCTCGGCGTTTAAGCCCAGGGGGACCGGTAGTGTGGTAGAGATAACGTCTGTTAACGTTCGATTCGAAGGAAATCAGGAAGTGTTGATAAACATTGTCTGCGCCATCTTGCCTTTTTTCAAATGCCACAGTTTTGTCGTGCACGGCAGCCATTTTAGATGCCTTGACCAGACCCACTCTCTGCACGCTGTCGATCCTTAGCATGGCTCCCCACCCTCGCAAGCATCTCCCCCAGGCACTGGTCACCCCCGCTCTCTGTCTTACGCATGGGCAATAAACCTCCCCCCATCTGCGCTGCTCTTCCCTGAGAATCACACCCTGTGCCTGTCCGACACCTCCCTTTCGCCATATTCACTACCGCACCCTCTGACACTCCTCTTCCTCTGTGTCCGATTGTCCAGGCCGGTCCCAGGTTATCAGCTAGCCCTGCAGATGTAGTTTATGGCCCCAGCTGTAAAGAATCACCCCTCTTCAAAGGAGTTATAGTAGATCAAGGCCCACACCCGATGAGATCCGTCACACCACACGCGTTCCTACTATCTGAAAACCATTCTGTATTGTGATTGGGGAGGGGACCGAGCCTGAAGCGGAAGATTCCAGGGATGCCTCTTTGTACATCAAAGTTTTTACAATTATGTGTCACATTAAAAATATATAGCACTCCAACAAAGTAGTAGGATTATAAAACTTTAATAACTTATAAATATATACAACAAAACAAAAACAGTAAAAACATTTAAACATTTTTAGGGAAAAAGAAGGAAGTAGCGGTCGGTTGTGCGAATAGTCCCAACGCAGCACAACGTCCAGATTTCTGGACGGCACCCAGGTGATGTTGCCTGGGTGCCGCACTGATTTCGGTATCCGGCGTGGGGCGTCGCGGGGGGTGGGTCATCAGTAGCGGTCTGTTGTGCGAATAGTTCCAAGGCAGCAGAACGATGGCACCAAGGTGATGTCCAGTAAGTTGCCGCCCTCCGAATAACGGCGTGGGGCGCCCGGGGGGGGGGGGGGGTGAGGCGGCGTGAACGGGCCTCCCCAGGTGGAGGCTCGTCTGCTGTAGTGGGGCGCCCCTTTACCGTTTCAGTTGCCATTCCGTCCGCTTTTGGTCCACTGTGTCAAAATCCGCCATTCAGCTGAGTTGCGCCCACTCTTGCGGTGCAGCGATAGGCGGCTGCCACAGGACTCTCAAAATGGCGGCAGGCTCTTTCCTTTTTGGGCCTGGTCCACTGAAATGGCCCTGGGACACCTTGGAAATCGGACGCTAGTCTGCTAGGTCTTGGACCCCATTCTCGAAAGCGTTCCCTCAGCCTTGAGGATTGCACAAAAGTCTTGGGGGCCCCCGACTCCTGCAGGCTTCCGGTGGGGAGCGGCTGCCATGATTGCTCGCGGAATGACCACGACGGAGCCACGAGATGGTGGTGCTTTCATGCTGACGCCAGCTTCAGTCTGAAACATCCAGAAACAAGGTGGGGCTTTCATCGTTTGGGAAAAAAAAAAAGTTTTCATCCAATGAAAAGTGTTGTTTTTAGGTCATATGATCAAGCCTTCCATCATTAGGAAACCAAAAGTAAAATGAACCAATGAAAAGTTTTATAAACAAGTCACATGACCTGTTATGCGGCATAGGGTATAAAAAGCGTAGAAAATCCGTTGGCACGTGAGGCAGCGTCAGTAGCGGACCGATGTGCGAATAGGCCGAAGGCAGCACAACGCGCCAAGATCTGGATGGCACCGAGGTGGTGTCTAGCAAGTTGCCGCACTGGTGTGGCCATCGTACAATGCTGAAAGTGGGCGTGGGGCGCCCCGTTGGCCTGTGAGGTGGCGTCAGTAGCGGACCGATGTGCGAATGGGGCCAAAGGCAGCGCAGCGCGCCAAGATCCGGATGGCACCGAGGTGGTGTCATAGTTGAGAGTTCTGAGCAGCGGTTGTAACACTGTCTGAAGCTTATTTGCAGCTGCTGCAGCTTCACTACGCGCCAAGATCCGGATGGCACCGAGGTGGTGTCTAGCAAGTTGCCGCACTGGTGTGGCCATCCTATAATGCTGAAAGTCGGCGTGGGGCGCCTCGTTGGCCTGTGAGTTCGCGTCAGTAGCGGACTGATGTGCGAATAGGCCGAAGGCAGCACAACGCGCCAAGATCCGGATGGCACCGAGGTGGTGTCTAGCAAGTTGCCGCACTGGTGTGGCCATCCTACAATGCTGAAAGTGGGCGTGGGGCGCCCCGTTGGCCTGTGAGGTGGCGTCAGTAGCGGACCGATGTGCGAATGGGGCCAAAGGCAGCGCAACGCGCCAAGATCCGGATGGCACCGAGGTGGTGTCTAGCAAGCTATGCAGCTGAGTTGCGTGCGCACTTGCGGCGAATAGGTCGAAGGCAGCACAACAATATTTTCTGAATAGAAGACACCACAAGGCGCTGAGATTCGGTTGGCACCGAGGTGGTGTCTAGCAAGTTGCCGCATTGGTGTGGCAATCCTACAATCCTGCTCCGAATAACGGCATGGGGTGTCCGAAGGGGGGGGGGAGGCGGCGTGAACGGGCCTTCCCAGGTGGAGGCTCGTCTGCTGTAGTGGGGCGCCCCTTTACCGTTTCAGTTGCCATTCAGCTGAGTTTCGGCCGCTCTTGATGCTACAGCGACAGGCGGCTGCAACAGGACTCTCAAAATGGCGGCCTGTCCTTTGGATTTGGGCCTGGTCCACTGAAATGGCCCTGGGACACCTTAGAACTCGGACGCTCGAATTTTTTTTCCTTTCCTCTACATGCAAAAAAGGTAAATTCCCGGTACGTTACACGCTTCATCTGCCACGATGTACTCTCCAGAGGAACCGAAAAAAAATATAGTTATGGTAACTATACCATGCATCGTCATATGGAGAGGTGGCACCGATTAATTATAGTGCTGCATAAAAGAGAGATTTGGAGGAGAACCCCCGACCTGCCAGTACATTCATCAAAGAACTGGCACTGACAGCATCAGAGGCAAGGGAAACGGTCCCAAATATTTAGAAGAACTTTGGAAAGATTAAAATGACATGTTTAGATTGTGGCAAATTAATTTCATGTGGACAGATGAGTGTTACTCTAATAAATACAGCATATGAACATCATCATAGTCGATGGTTGGTAGAGACATTTTGACTATATCCTGGACCTGCCCGTCCTCGCCCAAAATGGCGCCAGAATAAATGGGAGTCGTAACTCCTTGTTGTGTACTGGTTGCAGAACATTGAAATCACGAGATACGTATGCAGTTTTGAAGCACATGGCGGGCGGGGATGAGAATTGATTGAATATTTCGACATCCCTATTGATATTAAGTTCTGATGTGTTATTGATTACTGTACTATTGAAAGTTCGAATTAACGTCACCCATGGTACTTGCCCGCAAATGTATATCTAGATAATTTTATTGTAACTGGCCCTGTCGTATTTTAATTATAAAATGTACGTCCACCGATTCCGCAACTGTTAGACACCTTAGTTCTTGCAACCTAATGGCCCGCCCGTTACGTTCCTCTACAGTGTAAATGTCTACTCATCATATACGATTACAGTTTGCTCCGTGGCCGGCCCACGTGGTTATAGGCCCGTATTTGTATACTGACATTTTCACAATAAAGGTTTTTAAAAGAAAACATGGTAGTAGTATTTACATTGGTAAAGTTTTTAATAATAGTCACTGTTTTAGAATCAGTAAAAGGCAAGTGAAATAAAGCATTCGAATTACATGAAGGGTAAAAGGTATAATACGCAGGAACGCAGTAAAGATAAATGGTCAAGGGTTGTTGTGTTTTCTACTCCTGCAACATAAAGTGATCGATAAGAATCTGATATTCTGGCGTATCGGCGACTAAGACAGCAGGCCGACCCTCTTTTGCTCAACGGCTCCGTCATGGGACGAAGAAACGCCCTTTTTCTCGAAAAAGGAATATATTTTACTTGCAGGACAGTTGTAAATTTTCCAGGAAAGTACATTAGCCTGGAACATTATAACATATGTTTAAGAAAAAATAATGTTCGAAAGTAATAAAAAGCGTAATTTTTAGGTCATATGACCAAGCCTTTCATCATTAGAATAAGAAAAGTAAAATGAACCAATAAAAAGTTTTATTAACAAGTTACATGATCTATTATGCTTACGTTACGCGCTGCGCGCCGCGCCCCGGATCACTTCCGTATGCGCTAACGCGGCGCGTCATATGTCGCATTACGCGACAACGCAGGTCCAGAATATAGTCAAAATGTCTTCACCAACCAGCGGTCGGAACACAACCCCTTTCAGCAGGCTAAATAGTTCTGTTAAATGACAACAGAAGGGACAGGCAACAAGAACCATCAGTCAAAGAGGGGAGGGCAAGTTCTTCTCTACCGGGTCACGTTGGGGCGCTACCGGAACTGATCGAATTGGTAGTCTACAGAGTTTCTGGATGTTTCAGACTGAAGCTGGCGTTAGCATGAGAGCACCACCATTTCGTAGCTCCGTCGTGGCCATTCCACGAGCAATCATGCTAGCCGCTCCCCACCAGAAGCCTGCGGGAGTCGGGGGCCCCCAAGACTTTTGTAGAATCTTCAAGGCTGAGGGGACGCTTTCGAGAATGGAGCCCAAGCTCTAGCAGACAAGCGTCCGAGTTCCAAGGTGTCGCAGGGCCATTTTAGTGGACCACGCCCAAATCTGAAGAGCCGGCCGCCATTTTGAGAGTCCTGTGGCAGCCGCCTATCGCTGCACCGCAAGAGCGGGAGCAACTCAACTACATGGTGAGCGAGACGTTGTAGTCGAAAGAGCGGGCAGTAAACAGCTGAATAGCGGAAGAGGCACAGTGTAGCAAAAGCGGGCGGAATGGCAACTGAAATGGTAAAGGGGCGCCCCACTACAGCGTGTCTTTAGGTGAAACGGATTGTGGGACAAGGTCAAGAATGGAAGAGTTACCAAAAGGCAAAAAGTTCCGCTTGATCCCGGGAGCCGGCCACCTATGTCGGGGGCGATCTCAGGCCACACCAGGAGAACACGACTTGGGGAGGGGGCCGGAGCCAAGCGCCCCCTCCGAGTCCGCGCCATCACACCGTCCCTCGGGGGCCTCCGTTAAGCGGTTCAGGGTGGCACCGCATCACATTGTTTACAAATGCAGTAACGTACTCAAACAGCCCCCACTTACTTTTAGAATAGTGAAGATGAGGCAAGTGCAAATAGGCTTCAGACAGTGTTACAAGCACTCTTCAAAACTTTGAATCATCAGAGTGCATGAGTTTCATGCTCGATCGATTGAGCTAGCCGGATCGGGCAACAAAAAGTTTAAAATAGTTATGTAAATAGTTGTTTAATAAAATGTTTTACCCTGTTACTTTGCTGGTGTGTTGTATATATTTGCATAGAGTTTATCGTTATTTTGGGCGGGGTGGGTGGCGGAGCCGAGCTGTCTTGCAGCCATCATGGTGTGGAGTTCAGTTCATCTCACTAGTTTCGTATTTGTCATGAGGGGTTGTTCCTAATGTTTCTATTTTAGCGAGGTCAAAAAGAGATCCCATTTGTGGCCTACTGATTTTGCTCGATTCCTTTTGTTTTTTTACACGATTTTTCGCTATCTGCAAAGACTAAACAGAGTATTGCGACTCTGTGCTTGTTTGTAAATAGAGAATGAACCAAAGAGAACCAATTCTAAAACAGTAAATGCTTGGATAACAATCAATCAAATGGAGAGAGAAGCAGGCACGACGGATTACAACGGGGGCAAAGGCCTGCGTTAACTACCCTTCACTATCTGCAAAGAGAGAGTACTCCTAATAGAAATGAGGGGGGGCAGCATTCAAAGCAGATCAGTGTGCATAAACACGAAAATGTTTTTTCTTACCACGTACTTGACATTCGACAGCTTATGATATTTGCTATTAAAAAACCATTGAAATTCACTGAAAAAACCATAGGTTATAGACCATATATAGTTAGGAATTAGCATTTACAAAACCTTGAAAATTCACTGAAAAAACCATAGGTTATAGACCATATATAGTTAGGAATTAGCATTTAAAAAACCTTTTTTTACTCACACAAAACCATTGAAATTCCATATATAGTTAGTAGTACTAACTATATATCGCGCACCCGCAATCCACTGCTGATCATGTCACATATTACATCATTCATGACATGGTCAGTAACATCACTGATGACATCACTGATGACATCTCAAATGACATCACTGATGACATCACTGATGACATCTCAAATGACATCACTGATGACATCACTGATGACATCTCAAATGACATCACTGACGACATCACTGATGACATCTCATTTGACATTACTGATCACATCACTGATGACATCATTCATGTGATAATACGATGAACCTCTTCAGACTCTAATATAACCTTAGATACACTCAGTGTAAACAGACACTCACAGACTGTCACTCATCCATGGAGTTACTTACACACCTAGTCAGTCATGCAAAGAATCAATCACACCTCCATTTCCTCAACTATACAGTTATACACACCTTACTTATTCAAACATATACTAACACATATTTACTCTCTTTTACAATCCCTGATACAAGTTCACAATCATCCATACAGCCACTCACACATTCACTGGCTCTTATGCACAGTTATTTATATATGCCAACTCTCACATGTACTGTGTTTTACATATGTACTTACTTTGACATGTAGCACTGAGATATCCATTCACTCACCAATGCACAGAGTCATACACCTCCCAGCCACCCACACACACACTCAGTCTCCCATACAAATACTTGAGCAACCAATCAATAACCCATATACTTACTCATATAGCTACTGATCAACACATGCAGCAGTTTACAGAACAACAAACATAATGATGCACAAATTAACACAGTTCAGTCACTAACCCATGCACTCAGTGAGACACATTTAACCACTCACTCATACAGTCAGTCATGCACCTACTAAATCCTTCATCCAGACACTTCTACATCCACTCATTCTTCAATATGTAAGACATATTTTAACTTTACAGAAATACACAGTCACTGGATGTTGTCATCAGTGATGACATTTGAGATGTCATCAGTGATGTCATTTGAGATGTCATCAGTGATGTCATCAGTGATGTCACTGACCATGTCATGAATGATGTAATATGTGACATGATCAGCAGTGGATTGCGGGTGCGCGATATATAGTTAGTACTACTAAGTATATATGGAATTTCAATGGTTTTGTGTGAGTAAAAAAAGGTTTTTTAAATGCTAATTCCTAACTATATATGGTCTATAACCTATGGTTTTTTCAGTGAATTTTCAAGGTTTTGTAAATGCTAATTCCTAACTATATATGGTCTATAACCTATGGTTTTTTCAGTGAATATATATATATATATATATATATATATATATATATATATATATATATATATATATATATATATTTATATATATATATATATATATATTTAAATAATCACTATATTCATTTTTACAGATATAGATACATCTAAAGATATACATATATGTCTGCATATGTTAATACCTACAGGTCTCGCTTTTGGGATCTTATAAGTATTTAGTTATGCAGCACAATATCCTTGGTGCAACAACATCAACTGCATGGTTAAACACTTATAAGGTCCCAAAAGCGAGACCTATTGGGTATGCCAATGCTTGTTTACATTTTACGCTAGGAACTCAACCATACACTACAAACTGAATGCAACAGTTTTTGGGTCTCGCATTAGACATTGCATGCACTGTTTCATGCTGCTTGCAATGATCTTTGGTTTCTAAAAAAAAAATATTCTAAAATGAGCTTTGGCCAGCCTATTACTTAACATTTATTGGCTTTATTTTCACTCTTATTATCTTTCTTTTGATTGATTTGATCGCGTGTCAGCAAATGTCACCTTCCATGTAGCATGAGCATGGACCAAGTACTGATTGATTTCTTGATTAGTGTTCTTCTGTGTTGCTTATGCTCAGATTGTTTTAGGTACTTTTTTTTCTTTTGCTTGCAAGACAACTCAAAACCATCAGAGTTGAAGCTCACGCTTTCCAGTATTTCTGAGCTGAACGCAAACAACTAGCAATAGCAAAATTTTGTTGTAGGTGACCAATTTCCGAAACATACATCATTGCCTCCTGTCACTTTTATTGATGATGAAGCTGTAAATCTACTCCCTTTGTTTAAGACTGTTGCCGAACAGTATTTTTTTCTGAATTAATGGTTGTCACTCTGTCATATTTACTTGTTTGTTGGTTACCTCTTTTAAAATTTAGAGGATGTTTTATTCATCATAAAACACTCAGTGTTTTCAAAAGGTTTGCTACACCCTTACTTCCTTTTACCTCTACCCACCCCTGAACCTTAAAATCAACCTCACTTCTCTTTACCAGTACATCCCCTAAACCCTAAAATCACATTTGCCTCCCTTTACCTCGCCCCAAACCCTACATTTATCTTTACCTCTCTTCATCTCTACCCATCCTGGAACCCTATAATCATCCCACCTCCCTTTAACTCTACTCACCCATTTTTTTTTTTTAAATCTGTTTATTAGCACAGTATGTCGAGCAGCAACATGCATACAATTCCATATATATACGAGCATATTAACAATCCTGGTGATACATACATGCTTTGCTCCGATCATAGAAAGAAATATAATGTAATAGATTTTTCATTTTCAACTTCATTCTGCCTTAAACGAACAGTCTCAACTATACCCGATCCCTCCCTCCACCCACATGAAATCCCACCCGACACTCTCTATACAGGTACATTATGTAAAAATCGACAAGTGGGCGACGCCCAATGTATTAACACATTAGAATTTAAACACACATAAGGTATGGCAGCATGTATTACGGGTCAGGGTCCTTCGTACCCCAACGCAGTGCACCGTGGGTTGTATTCGTGTATGGGAGAGTGAAGTAGGGCTCAGCCCTACCATAAGTGGCTACACACTCGCGTCCTCCTCATCGTCGGCATTGTCAGCCTCAAACGCCCCCACCATGGCGAACCAATCCAAGGAGATCGGAGTCCTCCCAAGCCCCCTACGTTCCTCTCTCTGTAGGGCCTCACCCTCCGCCTTACCCCAGCGTACAACCTCCGCCCTCCACAGGTCAGGGTCAGGTGGTGTAGACGACTTCCATCTGATCGTGATAGCGCGCTTCGCCAGTAACAGCGCCAGATCCGAGAAGCGCGTCGCCACGGACCTGGTGCGTGTTGATGGCCCCAGCCCCAGCAATGTATGTTCTAGCGTAGGGGACCTGGATAGAGCACCGGCCTGCTCAAGGGAGGTATGTACAGTGGACCAGAAATACCCCAGCTTAGGGCATTGCCATAACATATGTACCAGTGTAGCATCGTCTGTATCACATCTGGGGCAGTTGCTCTTGGATGCAGGGAACATCACATGGAGGCGGTGTGGTGTCAGGTAAGCTCTGTGCAGTAACATTAGTTGTATGAACTTGTATTTGGGGTTCCTAGCTACTTTTTTGGGGAACTGTAGTATGCGCCTCCACTCAGCGTCCCGCAATGGCCTCCCTATGTCTGTTTCCCACGCCGCCCTCAGTGGCATTAGTGTGAGTGCCCTACCCGCTTTAATGCTAGCCGTGAGCCACCTGGTCAGATGGCCACCCGTTCCCATAAGGTAGAGCATTGCGACGAGAGGGTTCGTAGCAGGTTCCTGCCCGTCCGGTGACCATTTGCGTGTAAGATAATGGCGGAGGCCGGCGTATAGAAGAAAGGAGCCGTCGGGGATGCCCTGTTTGGTCTGGAAGTCCTCAAACGATAACAGGTGTCCCTCTGCATAGAGGTCTCCCACATGTGTGGCACCCGCATCATGCCATGGCCCCAGTAGGGTCGTCGTAAGGGTGCCCAGGCCCAGAGGTATTCCTAACAGAGGTACCGTGGGGGCATAAGGTGTCCCGGGGGACGTGTATTTTATTGCTTTCCGCCAGTACGTAACCGCCAGTTTGAGAAGCGGCGGGGCGTTTCTAGGTAGATCCGAGCTAGGTAGTAGCAAGGTGTGCACTCTCCCCTTAGCGTGATCTTCCTTTGAAACATCAATCTCATGTAGATTACGGCCCGCCACCCAGTAAGCGAGCCATTGTAGCTGGCATGCATAATTATACGCCCTGAAGTCTGGCAAGCTCATACCTCCGGAATCAGAGGGAAGCTGTAATTTGGCCAGACCTATGCCCCTGGAGAACATGGCGGCCGCAGGCTAGTGCGGTGCGCGCGCTGATCATCTGAGCTCCTCTGGCATGGGAAGCACTCCTCTCCGCTCTGAGTGAGGATCGGGGATTTTTGAGCTCCCACTGCTCCCGCTGCTTTCTGCTTTGTTTCCCCCTACCCGACTCGGTGTAATGACTTAACCGCCGGACCGATTGCCATCGGACTGGGACTGCGGAGTAAGGTAGGAGGCTGCCGGGACCCCTTCGTTAGACCAGGTCCGCTCCGGAGACATCGGAGGAGTCACTGCCCTGTCGCACCCCCGACCCCACCCCCCTCCTCAGTCTCCCTGCGCCCATCGACTGCCGCTGAAGCTAGGACGGGGAGCGGAGACGGTGACGGAATAGCGGAAGGTGAGGATAGGACTGCCGGCTTGTTTCTCCCTCGCCTGGTCAGTCGGTGCACCTCGGATGTGTTTCGCCCTGCCTCCCAGCAGCTCTCCGCCCCCTCAGAGTTCGTGGAGCAGAGCAGCCGTGGAGCTTCGCCGGGGGCGCTCGGCGCGTGGTCTGCTTAGAGGCAGACTTGAATGTGTGGGCTCCGGAGGCACAGTGGTTCAGCTGCTACAGAAGCAGTCTGAGCCCATCAGCAAGCCCCAGGCGCAAGTTGGTGCAGGCTTAACAACACACAATACCTGCAACAGTAAGGAGCCGTGGGGGGGGCGCTCTTCGCTTTTTGAGGGATCAGGGAAATCTGGACTTGGCAATAGTAAGTGCAACTCATTAGGGGTGGCAAGTAATCTTAACTCTGTAGTTAACAATCTAAAAGAAATTAAACGGGTTAGCCAGGCTTTACTACAGCTACCAGAACCCCCTTCTTTAGAGACGGTGTCTCATATAACAGCAGCAATTGAGTCTTCTGTCCCCGCTCCAGCCCTTCCTCCCGTCTCCTCTGCAAGCAATTCTTCAAGTGAGCTTGCCCCTTCTAGTCTTCCAGCTCTCCCAAAAGAGAAAGAGAAAGAGAAAAAGAAATTCAGTCAGAAACCTAAATTAACAGCTACAAAAACAGCTATAAAACCGAAAGCCAAAGGGAGGGGAAACAAAAGAGTCAGTAAAAGTAGCCAAGAAGGGGCTAAGACTCTAGGTCCAACTAACAGCGCTGTGAAAATTACTCCCTCTTTACGCTCTTTTTTTAAAGTCCTGCCTCAAGTTCTGGATCTAAGCCCAGTCAATAACCGGGAAGAGAGCCTTGAGACCCCTCTGGGTATTGATATTCCCTCAGCGGGTTCACTCCCACTAACAGAAATGGATGATTCATCACCGCCCGCTCTGCCACAGTCAGTGGAGGCTAATACTCCATGCAATGTTGAAGGAGAGGCCCTAAACACTTTACCATCAGGCTCTGCAAAGGCTTCAGGGGGGAGAGAGGAGGAAGGGGAGGTCGGTATCATAACTCATACCACGACCGAGTTGGCATTGGCAGCGTTGGCAGCTTCAATCGCGTCAATGAGAGAAGAAATTCGTAGTGACTTTTTGGTCTCCAAAGCTAACCAAAACGACATTCGCTCATCTTGTGAAGCTCTGGAAAGGAAAGTAGATGGCTTGGGTGAAAGAACGGAGGCATTGGAGTGCACAGTTGGAGCGGTAAAAGCCAATCTAGAAGCAGCTGTGTCAAAAATTCACAACCTACGCAAGGAGGGAGATGCGGTAAAAGAAAGAATGGAAACATTAGAGAATTTCTCTCGTAGAAACAACCTGCGTCTTCTCAAAATACCGGAGGGGAAAGAAGGCGGGGACATTAAGAGTTTCGTTGTAAAACTTTTGAAGGAAGCTTTGGATCTCGAGGAGACAGTAGAAGTGTTGGAGAAAGACATCCAAAGGATCCATCGTGACCCATTCCGTCTTAACGCGGGCAGGTCTAAACCCCGAAAAATCCTTGTCAACTTCCTGACTTATACCTTAAAGGAGAAAATTCTCAATACTGCACTAAAACTTAAAACTACAAAATCCTCTGAATTCCCTTTCGATATCCGCTCTGATTTATCCAAGGCTACACTTGATAGGCAGTGGGAGTTGGGACAGAAGATGGATAGTTTTAGAACAGCTGGTGCAACAGTCCAGATGAGATTCCCGGCCTATTTACGCATCATGTATAATAACAAGATGTACAATGTTAGAACACCACTTGAGGCAGATGAGCTCCTGGAGACTATCCAGAACCACTCGCAGGGCAAATTTTGAATGACTAGGTCCCCCCCCCGCCTCAGTGTACTTGTTCTTACTCAACAGGATTAACAATGCAATTAATTAAGTAGGAGCTGTACGAGCTTTTGGGGTGAGGGAGGGGGGAAGAACGAGGAATAGAGGGGGAAAAATACACATATAAAATAAAAAAATAAAAAATAAAAAAGAGGAGGAAATAGGATAAAAAAAAAAAAATAAAAAAAAAAAAATAATATATATATATATAAAAAAAAAAAAAAATATATATATAAGGGAAAGAAAGGGAAAAAAAAAGAAGAAAAGGAAAGTAAGGGGGAAAAGAAGGAACGGAGGAGAAAAAAAAAAAAAGGGGGAAGAAAAGGGAAAGGAATTTTATGGAGGGAAAAAAAAAAAAATAAATAAATAAATAAATAAATAAATAAATAAATAAAGTAAATAAATAAATTGCACTATTTCACAAAACAACCCTTTTCTGTAGCTAAACAAATGATCAAATGGATAAATCTGGAGAAAGTGAGTAACAAATCATTAGGGGGAAAGTGGGATGGTGATGGTGATGGTGATCATGCACGACAGTATAATGTTTCTTCACAGATAATTTTAAGGAGTGCAACCCCGTGCCGAGAGTAGAGCTCAGATCGGCGCAAACCGGCCTTTCAACTGGCCGGAGTAAGTATGGAGGGGTTCTCCAGATGGGTGGGGGGGGGGGGGACACAAAAGCATAAAAATTCAAAATTATCCTCAGAAACTTGGCCCTTTAAAACAGATTTTTCTTTTTTACAGTCCAATCGCCTTAGATACAATAACTAAAAGAAACAAAGTAATAAATACTAAATCAGGTGGAATGGAAGTGAGCAAAGGGAAGGAGAAATGACATCGATATCCTTTTTATCTTGGAACGTGAATGGTTTGCGCGTGCAGGGGAGAAGAGAACGCATCCTTCAATATTTGCGCGACTCCCCGGCGCAGATCATCATCATTCAAGAATCGCATCTTTTAAAAAACGAGGCAGATGCAATTTTAAAAAAGCAAAAATGGATAGACGTATTCTTAAGCACTGACCATAATGCAAATATAAGAGGAATTCTCTTAATCTGCAAAAAACCAGCTAACGTGCGGATCCTTGAATTCAGAGAGGACAAATCTGGAAGATGGCTCATAGTCAACCTCTCTATACATGAGCAGAAATACACTTTAGTCGGATATTATGGTCCTAACTCCGATGATCCATCTTTTTTGGAGACAATTAGGAACGATTTAATAACCACCTCTGATCCCATAATCTGGACAGGGGACTTTAACGTTATTTTGAACCCCAAACTTGATAAAACCACCAATAGTAGCAGATATAGGGGTCAACCCCCCTCAAAATCTAGACAGACTATAAAAGGGATTATGGAGGACTTGGGTCTCGCAGATTTATGGAGAGAAAGAGCCGGCTCTAAACCAGGGGTATCTTATAGGAATCTAAAGTATAAACATACTTCACGAATAGATTTTGCCCTGTTTAGTTACTGTCTCCAAAACTCTATAGCTAGTATTAAGTATATACCCTCTCACTTATCCGACCACTCAGCCCTCTCTTTCACCTTAATACTTCAAACTTATAAAAAACATCCCTCCTGGACATTTGATCGAACTATTCTTTTGGTCCCGGAAGAAGTAACATATCTCAACTTCGAAGCTAGGATGTTTTTAGATAGCAATTTGCACTCAACCTCCCTTGCCTTAGTATGGGAAACTCTGAAGGCTTACCTGAGAGGTTGCATTACCAACAGAGCCTCCTTTAGGAGGAAAAACTATCTAGCCAAAATCAAAAACCTAGAACAGGAGCTGGAGATAATTGAACAAAGGCTTAGGGGCACAACTGGCTCATTACAAGATCAAAAAAATATGTCAGGCCTCAAGAGCCAGATAGAAGGTATCCTACAAGAAAGGGTTTCAAAAAAATGGGAGGCGAGTAAACTCTCCAATTTTGAATTCGGAGAAACCGCAGGGAAGATTTTAGCCTGGAGGGTCAAAGCAGACCAAGCAAAAAACCACATAAGAGGGATCATGGTAGCGGGGGAAAATCAGCTTAGGTCATCAGATGTAGGAATTAGCTCTGCCTTTACGCAGTTTTTTGCGGAAATATATAGGGATGATATCAAAGAGGACCAACAGGCGAGGAAGTCATGGCTGGATAAAATCCCTCTTCCACACTTATCGCAAGCACAAAGTGAGGCATTGGAAATGGACATCTCAGAGACAGAGGTTAAAAAGACTCTATCCGCACTAAAACATGGCAAGGCTACAGGTCCTGACGGACTCCCAGGAGAACTGTATAGAGCCTTGGCCGATATTATTGTCCCTACTCTGACGGCCCTTTTCAACGGTATTCTGAAGGACGGTAATGACCCACCTCAATCATGGAGCGAGGCAACTATAGTCTTGATTTTAAAACCTGGGAAAGACCCAACATTATGTGGGTCCTACCGGCCAATATCATTATTAAATAATGACTACAAAATATATGCTTCTATTTTAGCAGCTAGATTGGGAGCAGTAATGGGGAAAATAATCCATCAAGACCAAAAGGGATTTATTAAAGGGCGTCAGCTTTCTGACCTAACATACGATCTAGTGGGGGCAATTGACATCGCCTCAGCTTTTTCTATCCCACTGGCAACCCTCACCCTAGACGCAGCCAAAGCTTTTGACAGGGTAAATTGGCCCTATTTAAACGATGTTTTAAAAAAGTTCAACTTAGGGGAGAAACTCTGTCGAACAATAAAACTTATATATAAATCACCAACAGCACGGCTTCTAATAAATGGTAAGCTGTCTGAATTGTTCAAGATCTCTAGAGGCACAAGACAGGGCTGCCCGCTTTCCCCCCTCCTCTTTAACCTTTACATAGAACCGTTTGCGGAAGTTCTCAGACGAGAAGACTCTATTCCATCTTTTAGGTTCGGGGAGTGGGAAAAGCGAGTAGCCTTGTACGCAGATGACATCTTGGTCTTTACTTCAGACCCGGAGATTGCTCTACCAGTAGTCATCGATAGAGCCGCAGATTTTGGACGTATCTCGGGTTATGAGATAAACGCCTCTAAAACAGATATTATGGCATGGAACATACCCGACCTACGCTCAAATACATCAAATGCTATGAGATATTTGGGAATTCAGATAGTGCAAGATATCGCACAAATCGCCCAAGTCAATCTTGAGAGAATCCTTAAGGAAATTAAAAAATCTTTGAATTCTTGGTCTAATCTCCCACTAACTATCCTAGGCAGAGTAAGCCTGCTAAAGATGTCAATTCTTCCCAAGTTTACCTTCTTATTTAATACGATCCCCCTCGCATTTGATAAAACAGCGTTAGAGAAATGCCAGAGAGAGATTAACTCCTTCGTTTGGGGATACAAGTCAGCAAGGATATCCTGGAAAAAGCTGAGGAGGAGGAGGGAAAAGGGGGGCCTATCCCTACCTGACTTACAGTACTATGCGTGGGCATTCCAACTATCCCATTCAAGAATGCTCTTAAAAGTACCATCTAATACTTCAATAGGCCTCATGTTCATGGCAATGCTGATCGGTGCTGGCCTACCAACTAATGGCTATATGTTTAAGTTTGGAGAACAGAAATACTTCAAGAAAGTTAAATTAAAAATTCTTATGTCCCAAGCGAAACTATGGGCACAGATAAGGAGGAACCTGGGTTTGTCATACTACTCCAACCTTGCGCCCATCTGGGAATCACCAGGGCTCCCTTCCTGCTGGGATGATAGGCTTACTATCCCGTTGAGATCAGGAGGGATACTAACATGGGGAGATGTGTTGACAGGTAACTCTCTGAGGCCCTGGGAGGATTTGCGAGAGCAGCGGGGGATAGAGCTCTCGAGGTTTAAATACCTACAATTAGATAGCTGGGCTAAGGCAACAAACAGGTCTGGGGCATCATTAGGGAAGTATAGCATCACCGAGGAGAAATTGGTAGCGCAACCTGCAGGGGGTAAAGAGGTCTCGAAATGGTACTGGTGCCTGCTAGAAGAGATAGACGGAGATTTCACCCTCCCGGAACAACTATGGGGCTCAGATCTGGGGGCCCAGAGCATCGAAATCTGGCAGAACTCCTGTACCCTATTATATAAATGTGTCAAACCCGCATGGCTCAGACGCAATCATTTTTTTACAATTCACCGTGCATATTTTACACCGCTAAAACTTTCCAAATTCATCCCAGGGAAGAAATGCAATAAATGTGGCCATATTGCAGCCTCAGATGTCCACATGTTCAAAGAATGCCCCAACATATTACAATTCTGGAATGAAGTTAAAGCAACTCTGGACTCCATTCTTAATACTTCGATCTCCATCACACTTTCCTTGATCATATTTGGATGGGACAACAACATAAAGGGCCACGCTAGGACATTTTTGTTTTTTGCCATACTGCTTGCAAGAAGAGAGATATGCAAAGTTTGGATTGAAAACTCAGCACCATCCCACGCTAACTGGCTGTCGTCTCTCTATGCAACCTCTAAAACTGATTTGAGGAGAACAGGCGGCGAGCGTAGCCGCATCTTTTGGGACGTTCTGGTTCACTGGAGACAATGACCGGGGTTTTTTTTTTTTTTTTTTTTTTTTTTTTTTTTTTTTTTTTTTTTCCCCGGTCCTATGATTATGCCTTGAAACTCCAAGAACTAGGCCTCCCCCCAGACGGCTCAGAATGGCTAGTTCAACTGAATAAAATTTCAAGTTCGGAGTTTTTTCCCACGATACTCTTCGAGCCATCTTCTTGCCGAATTCCACCTAATAGAGCATAGGATGCAGAGGAAACTCTGCACCTGGATAGAGTGGCTGGCAGTTGGAGGCTAAATAAGAGGGGGCCAGGCAAATGAGGATAAAAAAAAAAAAAAAAAAAAAAAAAAAAAAAAAAAGTACTGCATGGTGAAGGTCAAAATTCTTACCTGCATGAAACTTAATCCTAAGAAAATAGATCAATGCCCTTGTGGTCAGCGCTGGCCAGTCATAACACTTTTTGCTAGCTTTCAGCCATGCTACACAGCAGCCGTACAACATGGCTAAAAGACATTGATAAAGCCAAATGATCTCACAGAGGTACTACCTATTTGCTTTGCCATGTTTGTTGTTTCATTGTGGTCCTGGGTAGCTCAAGTATCCGAAGTATGTCTGTGCTATCTGAGGCAGTTAACTGTCATTCTAAAGTAGTAGTTCTTCCAGGCCTACTACTTACCTCTCCCTATTCTTTCATAACTTTCTTGAATGCATTCCGCAGGCTAATCGGGGAGGGTACGGAATCAATATTCCTTTTGAAATTATCCACAATACTGTCTCTGAGGAATCTTGATTAAATCTTGATTTGTGTAGTTACCCTGCATCTAGGCGCCATATTCCTTTTGAACCCCTTTCTAAGCTGCAAAATACCAATTCCATGGGAGAATGAAGGGTTTTACAGTCAAGTTGGCACAATGCATGTACTCTCAACCCGGTAAGCTCCATTGCAGGGACAATAAGATAATTTACTTGTAGGTGGGTACATGTGGGTGGGAAGTAAGTAGTATGTGTATTGCTTTTCTGCTATGTGTTGCCTCTGCCATTTTCCAATAATTCACAATGTGCTACCCCATTTAAAGTGGGTCATGGACTTGGTAGATTGTAAGAGTTTTTTTTCGCACCTCGCATCATTCATGCTGTTAAAATCACCCCACTGACTGTCATTAGAGTAGTGAGTGATTACAGTGTGGGTTCCATAAATGCTTAGAAGTGTTGGAGCTTAGGCACAGTCAAACATTTATCTCCAAAGGGGCGACCTTTCTAGCAGTATGAGATGTAAAGGGAAAAAACTATCACTTGTTAACATCTCATTTTAGTGCAACTCATGTGGCCACACAATAATCCACTTGATAACTTAATCTGGGTTTAGTAGGGTTTAATTATAAATTTAGGAACAAATCATTGTAGACAAATCTCAACATATTCATATGAAACTACAACAAGACGAAGATAAGACCAAATCTCCTCAAGATCAAACAATCAATAAGATTTTTTTTTTTTACATAAGGCCCTGTAAAGGGTCCTAGATATTTAACAAGACAACGGAACCACCCATGTGCAAGTCAAAGAGCAAAACCAATGATGTATAAACAATTACTTTTATTCTTCATCTTTCATTTTTTCTTTTTTTCTTCAATATTCAAAATTAGGTGCAAAGATGCTACAAAATTAGAGATCATTTCATTATACAACCATTGGATAAAACACACGTTTCAGATTATCAAAATATACAGTCCCACACGCACCGTTCAATCTCACATTCATAAAGACACATTCTTCACTCTTAGCCATACAACAAATCTCTCATTCACAACTCTACATATGACCTCAATATTACATTACCGCCATCAGATGGATTGATGACCAGATGACAAACAGATCATCAGGCAAAGCAAAGGTGGGGCAGGAACACAGAAAGGACTGAGGGTGGAAAGAACAATCCTGCTGCCCGCAAAAATAACGCTAAAGCGCGTTTCGGTGTCCGGCCCAATAGGGGCCACACCTTCGTCAGGGCGATGATGTAATAAGGAGTAGGGGACAGAACATCTATTGGGGATGCCACATCCAAGTGAGACAATTCCCGCCTTGACTCTCAGCTTCAGACGGCAGGCGATGTAGAGTTCACGAAAATTTGGCCCGTGGAACTCGGTCAATCCGTGAGTACGTCAGCTTGGGTTCCGCTCGATAGTTTTCTTCAATTTGTGAGCCGCTAGGGAGATACTCTGAGATAGGATATCTCCAGTAAAGAAATTCTATTCTCTATTTAAAAACGGTCTGGAGCGGATCCCAGTTTCTTTAGTACACCGTAGTCGAAAAGGAAAACATGGACTGGCGCTCATACAGGAAATCTATAGATGGGCTGGTGTCGCCGAGGATTGCGACCTGACTTCGTACGTGCGGCAAGCGCATCGGTAACTTCACCGAGACCATCAGGTCTCCTCAAGACATTTACCCGATATAAAACAAAGCAGACAATTAGCTCTATGACAATAATGCAGACTTTCAGGAAAAAGAATTGAGGATCAAATTTAATCTGACGATTCTCCAAAGTAAGCATGAACAAGCTACCTCTCTGTACATTACCTTAAAAGGGGCAACCCTAAGCTAAGAAGCATTCGGTGAATGTCTGACAGAATATCGACAGACAGAAAATCGACCTACAAAAATATCGACATGGAAATATCGAAGTCAAAAATATCGAAGTCCAATCTACATAAAGGTAAGTACAAAAAAATTGAAAAAAATATTGTTGCCAAAAATATCGATGTTAAAAATATAGTTTTTTAATGTTTTAATAATGTAAAATTAAATAAATAATACATATAATTTAAAGAAATATAGTTAAATATATTAAAACATAATTAAAAATAATAACTAATACATATAATGTTAAAATAAATTAAACATATACATAGAATTTAATATATATATACTTACTCCACATAATGCAACATTAGGGAACGCGTTGAATAGCATAGGGGTAAAAATTACCATTCCCACTCCAGTGAGTGCAACAGTGGGGAAAGCGCTGGATAGCGTGGGGTAACAATTACTATTCCCACTCCAGAGAGTGCAACAGTAGGGAAAGCGCTGGATAACGTAGGGGTAAAAATTACTATTCCCACTCCAGTGAGTGCAACAGTAGGGAAAGGGTTGGGTAGCGTAGGGGTAAAAATTACTATTTCCACTCCAGAGAGTGCAATAGTAGGGAAAGCGCTGGATAGCGTAGGGGTAAACATTACTATTCCCACTCCAGAGAGTGCAACAGGAGGGAAAGCGCTGGATAGCAATGGGGTAAAAATTACTATTCCCACTCCAGTGAGTGCAAGAGTAGGGAAAGCATTAGACAACGTAGATGTTACAAATAACATACTTACAAATGAAATAAATATTGTAATTAAATAATGATTTATTAATACATTTAGAAAACAAAAAACTAAAAATATATCAAAAATAAAAATTACTTTAATATTAAACACTTCCCACCCTAATATCCAATAAACACTTAATGCACTCCACATAAAATTTCACACAATTAAATTAACTTTCAGTTAATCAATTAATAAAAATTAATTTGCAATTAATAATTAAATTAGAATAAATTAATTAGCAATAACAAATATACAATAAAAATTAATAACCAGTTAATAATTAAAAAAAAAAAATTCGCATTACCAATAAATATTATTTAATAAAAATTAATAACCAAATAATAATTAATTAACAAAAAATAATTATCAATGCCAATAATATTTAATAAACATTAATACCCAATTAATAATTAATTACTCAAAAATGTTATCAAAACTCAATTTTTCTTAATTACTTAATTACAAATAATTTACTTCCCACCCTATTCCCCTATAAACTCACAACCCACTCCAATAATAAATTAATACAAATAACATAATTATCAATTAATAATAATTAATTGCCAATTAATAATTAATTAGCAGCATGTTATTAATAATCATTAAAAATGTATAATTACTTAATTAAAATGAAATTACTTCCCTCCTTATTCCCCTATAAACCCACAACCCGCTACAGAAATAAAACACAAGATTTAATTAAAATGTATTCATAATTCCTAAAAATTATTATTTAATTTAATATAATTAAATTACTTCCCACCCTATTCCCCTATAAACCAACAACCCGCTAAGGTACTAAAACGCAAAATATACTTTACATTTTTTCACTAATTTCTAAAAAATGTATACATATATTAAAAAAACAGTACAATACTTAACAATAAATATAGAACACATACATATAAAATACATACTAAAATACATAACACTCATATAAATATCGATATTATTAACATCGATAATTTAACTATCGATATTACTAACATCGATATTTGCAACATCGATATTTCTTACCTTAACTTCGATATTCTGGTTGTCGATATTCTTGATTTCGAAATTCTGTCCCTACAATATTTAAAACACATTATAAATGTGCTTCGATATTTAAAAATCGATATTTTGACTGTTCACCGCATTTGGTAAGGATGAAATCAGAAAGGTGTCAGCTGTTGGAGTCCTCAGTAGAAGGCACTCCAACCATGGGTCAAGTAGCATAAAACCACACAAGCAGAAGCATAGGTCAGCTCCCTGTAAAAATCTAAGATGACTCTCCTGTCTCTCACTTTCGTTCAGCATAAAATATCAATTGAAGTCAGAGTAGACAATCCCACATCCTCTTAGCGGGTGAATTTCCATAGCCACATCAATAAGTTGCAACTTCATTCATCCTTGGTCATAAGTCTCCAATGAGAACTCGCCTCCTTGCTCGTTCCCGTGCTTCTCCTCGCCAACTTCATCTTCTGATACCTTGCTAACTAAAGAAAACATAACCCTCCAATACTAACTAATGAGGCTTTCTGTCTCCATACCTTGCAGTCGGAACAAAATACAAGTACACACATTGTACATTGAAGGTTAAATGCGAATTACATGTTAAACTTTAAACGTGAGCATGGACCAAACTATTTATCAAGGCCCACTCTATACAGCTTTAGTAGTGTACAGGGTTACAGAATATGTGCACATTTCTACACCCACAATAAATGCATCTCCTTAATACATGTTTAAAATGTAAAGAATTATACAGATGTCATTCTAAAAGCACCTGCATGAAATACATTTGTGTTACACTATATAAATGAAAAAACATTAGTTTACACACATTCAATTTTAATAACCTCACAATGGGACACATTCATGTAAATGTATCCTGTCATATTAATATATGTAAGTGTCCCATGAACCTTTCTTAATCATGTTTTATATGCGAACATGTCATGTGGAATACTTTAAATGTGCAATATTCCACTTCCTTTAGTAACATTAATTGCAGAGAATATATTCGAGTGCTGGCTACGCATGAATGTGTGGCACACCTACAATCTCTCAGATGGGATAGATTACACTTCTCCAGAAGCATCCAGTATTACCAACTGTGCTATCCTGTCACCAAAATATATTTGCCTAGGTAATCAGTTATGAGTGTCATCACTGCTAGTGGGAATGATTTTATGAAGATGAATAGCTACCCCTCCCCCTTGACCTTGATTAAAGCCCAAGTGATGCACCATAGTTCACCAGTAGTGGCCAAGAAATGCGCATTTCATGCCCAGCAGGTGTGCTTCTTGCAGGAAGAGCACAGATGAAGCATGTTGATTAACATATAGCATAACAGCTCCTCTCTTGATTTTTGTTGTTAAGTCGATTTACATTCCATGACATCAGATGGTATTGCCCTAGGGTATTATTTCGGTTCACCATAGTGGTTGTTGATTAAATAATTGTGGTTCTGTGGTGAGTGCCCTTACCTGCAAACAATGATCAAACTGTGAAAACAATGTGGCCCTTCCTTTCATCTCCCTTCCAAGCCAGAAAAATTCATAGTCCCCATAAGTATCAATCCCACAAGAGAAACTTCCTTCATTGACCATATACAACTCCCCCTTTCAGTAACTATAACTCTGAGTTCATATCCAAGTTCAATTCTGACCACTACTCACTGTAGCCGAAGGAGCCATACATTTATGGCCTTTTTATCCCTTGGCTTGTTTCATTACCAATACTTACATTTTTGCAACCCAAGGACTCCCATTGTTTAGCCACAACGTGATATGATTTCAAGCAGGCACTAGGATTTTGTGCACATCATATGTGTGAGGTGTGTCGGTCAGTAGATGTTGTCTGAGCAGCATTGATCTGTATCTCTTCGATGCGTTCTGTTCTCTGTGTCCTTTCTCTCTTATGATCCTTTTCCTTCTTGGAGTCATCTGGGTGCCACTCTGTGCTCTGTCTAGACAGGTTGTGCACTTGTGATGGTGCCTCTGTTATTTTGGAGCTAGCCCTGATTAAGTGATCTTAACACATTTTGTTCACTCTTGATTGCCTTTGATTGGGTATATTGTGTTTTTCACCCAAGACCAAGCCTGCTGTGGGGTCTCAAAGAAGCTTACTTTGTTTTGTAACAGGACCTTCAGCTCAGGTACCAACTTTGACATGTAGCAGAGGTCTATCGCACTTAGGTTCTGTTTCACCTGATGAAAGGTTCGACTCTGGACTAATCTGATATAGTCAGGAAATAAGTGAATTTTTCTGTGACTAGGGCTCCAACTCCTCACCTGACCTGTTCTGGCTATTTTCAGGATCAGGTCAAAAAGAGACCATAGGCCAACC
Source organism: Lissotriton helveticus (assembly GCF_964261635.1). Classification (NCBI taxonomy): domain Eukaryota; kingdom Metazoa; phylum Chordata; class Amphibia; order Caudata; family Salamandridae; genus Lissotriton; species Lissotriton helveticus. The sequence goes on from NC_136061.1 coordinate 1,176,968,952, forward strand.
ATTATAATTTGTAATACAGACAAAAAACAAATAAGAGCTCACCGTAATACAATCAAATGGTATAAGTCCCAATGGACTATTGCACATCGTACCTAAAAATTGTCACCACTTTATAACTTCCCCTAAACCCCACCCTCTAGGGTACATCAGCTGCCTGCTAATAGCTGTCTCCCAGTGGAGTAAAACAACTGGTAAGTAACAGTGCGCAAGAGTAGGTAAAACATACAGAATGAGATCAAAATGAAGTAAAACATATTTTCACTTATCCTCGTAGACAATTTGGTTCCCCACCAGACACCCCTTGTGGGATCACTATATGTTGTGTCCCATCTCCAACATGCCCTCCACTGCCTGCCTCACCTGCCAATGTATTCATGTACTGCCCTGCATTTCTCACCACTGCTATTACCCTGTGTGTTGGAGTCTTCCCCCGTGTGCATGGGAGTCTGCAGAAATGTTTCCGGGGGGGGCACATTTTTAACTTCATCACCATCCTCCGACATGATTGAGCACAAGTATTAAATACATTTTAAAACATCTAATAAGACAAAGAGCTTAAATAAACAAAGAAACCCATAGGGGGAAGAGAAAAATCTTGTGAGGCGCCACAGCAGATGACCTGGCAACTACAATGAAACAGAGGGAAAAGCTAAAAATGGCCGGAAAAAACCAAAAGTATTATAAATCAGGTTGATGTGGTTCTAGAGAGAACCACATCAGCAAACCTTTCAATGATGGTACAGTGGATGATTGTGTCAAATTGAAGAGCTATTAGGATCACCCTCACTAAGCCACATTGTATCAAACAACATTAATGAAGCAACTCATTAAGTACCAAAGCCATGACTGATTCCATCTATCTACTTGAACAGAAACTCACAGAGGAGTGTACAGAGCTTTGAATTCTTCAAGATGGTCGGTAAGTTGTTCAGACATTATTTGCTTTGTCTTTTTTTCAAAAGTGGGTAACAGCACCATGAGATCAGAGTTATAAACATTTGGAACATCCAAACCATCTCTTGAAGGCAGAGGGCTAACAACACTGGATTTCCAAACTTTGGGGACAAGTCCAGTTGTGAATAATGCATTGATAATATTGGCAATTTCCTAGACACTGACAGTAGATATTCCTTGTAATTTTCTCACACAGCACAAGTCATTGGGAAAGCCAGGTTTCATCATGGACAGAAGAATGCATACCTTCTATATATGGTCAGTGGAAAAACAAGAGAGGGAAATCTCAGTGCAGAAGTAAAGGTCAGGTGCAGGAAAACTGAAACAAGGAAAACAGGGGACTGATAAATGGGTAGGTTTTAGGTGTACTCTGCAAGTCATTAAACATGGAAGTGGCAGGGCTACATGTGCTCCAATGCACATCTCTTTAGAACAGAGCCAGAGACCAAAAGGCAAACAATAAGGATGGACAGAATGGAGTTCATGGGTTTGGTGAGATGGAGTTCTGAGAGACTTGAGAGTTACATTCAGCTAGGAGTAGGGGGGCAAGAAAATGGAGGACAAGCTTAGCCCTATTTTACGTTATTCAGGGGCCTTGCCCATTCTAGGGAAGAAACAGTGTTTTGAGGTCACTTAATAACGAGCATTAGCATAGCCAATAGGTCTCGCTTTTTGGACCTTATAAGAATTTAGTTATGCAGCACAATATCCTTGGTGCAACTGTTGCATAGCTAAACACTTATAAGGTCCCAAAGGCGAGACCTATTGGCTATGCCAATGCTTAGTGTTCTTGGAAGTAGACAGTTTGTCATGCCCACATGATCGACCAGTTCACATAGTCAGGGGTATGGTCGGGAATGCGATTTTGGTGCACGGGATGAGAGTTCCCTATTATGGGTGCCTCCTGAGAGGTATACAGGCTTGAGATTGATTGATAGCTCTTCCTTTACTGCACCTTTATGCAATGGATATTCTAGTGAATTACTATAACTGGGTCTACAGGGTTTCCATAGGGGACACTTTTGTACAACTTGCAGCAGTTTGTAACATCTTGCACTAGGCATTTAGACACAGAACTGATATGCTCTCCTGTTCAAGATTTTTATATATCCAGATCAATTGAGTGGCCTGTATGTCATTTGAAAAGAACCTGTTCACTGCCATGAAATTTATCTGAGGGGACCTGGGAAATCGATGGAGGGCAATTAAAAGTAACTTTCCACCCATAAGTTGAGATAGTCTGGAAGGCTTCATTCTTTCTTCATGGGTCTTCATGGGTCACCATGGCCTGTTAGTCTGAAGGACTCTTCAATGTATCGCTGTGTCACTGCGTGCCCTTGTGGCCTCCGTCTTCACCGGCCTGCTGCTATGGGTCACTACTTGCTTCCCCCTGGTAGACAAGGTTGAGGTTAATTGGTGGCTTCCATCCTTAACTCATTTCATTCTGCAGTGGGGATGTTGTTAGAGCCTGCTTCCCTTGCCAAAATGTTTTGTTATATTACATTATGTTATGAAAACCTTTATAGATCGCACTATTATCTGGAGGCCTGCTGGCAGTAATTGGACCCTTGTTTTACGAAGTTGTCAGATAAATTATCCAAAGATTTGACCGAAAAGCAGAGTTAAAATGCGTCTTAAGCGCAAGTGTGAAAGAATAGATGTGAGATGAAGAGGGAGACTTTGTAGAAACCTCAGAACCAAGGTCGAAGAATTGAATTAATTTATACATGTGCAAGTGATAGGTTCTAGACCTTGCTTCATTTGAGCCAGTGGGTGCGCACCGGCACTCATTTTTGGGGACCAGTACTTATATTTCTTTGTCAGATTTTTATCCAAAGCAAGAGAGTGGAAAACACACAAGGAGCAAAGGAGGAAGAAAAAGGCCGAAAAAAGTGACGAAGGTTCAAAGCAAGAACATGCAAGAGTGAGAGAACGGGACAGGAGGGACAGGAGGTTGTGGAACAAGGAAACAGGCAGCGGAATCAAGACTATGCAGCCATGGTTTGCTGAAATACAGCAGCGCCTTCTGAGCAAATTGTGAGCCCCGGGGCTTCTACTTACAAATTAAGCACCAGTCCTAGAGGAGTGTAGGTTCTTACATAATGAGAAACAAACGTGGGAACAGTCAGTGGTACTGGAAATGTGGATGCAGGAATTGATGAACCAATCTCATAAAACTTAAAAGATTTTAGTAGGAAAATTAACGTTTGTCATCATTTAGTATGTTTTCCGACGCAGACTGTTAAATATCAGGCACCCTTTTCTGTCAAACTGCTGTAATTATTTTAACATGATGACCTCTGTTTTAGTATCCTTTCTGTCACTGCCAAGTGAGGAAATGTTCTAATTTGAACCGAATCTCCCCGCGTAGAGGTGTATGAAAGGGGAACATTATATCCAGTTCAGAGATTAATTTGTAAAAAAGAAAAAAAGTCCCTGTCCCCAAACGTTTGTTTTGTTTTGCAGAGTTTTATATAGCGCAAACTAGACCCGAACCGAATCAGGTATCAGAGCGCTTTACATTGCACCAGTTACGTAACATGAGGACGGACACACATTCATTTTAGGCATGGGGAGATTAAGTGATTTGCCCAGAATCACAGGAGGTTTTTTATGGCGTCGTTACCGAGACTCAAACCCAGATCCCCAGGTCTGAGGTCGAGCACCCTAGCCGTTAGGCCAACTCCTCTCCTCTTGTTAGTGTCCAGTCTGCCATACCACCACTTGCGTGGGCTGTTGGTTCATAAGCACCTTCAGATATTGTAACTGTAGCTCTACATTGGTTGTGGCTGACGATTATGGTGTTGTTTCTCTCTTCAAATATTTAATGTTGTCAATCATAGGAGTTAATCTGTTTTCTGAGTCGGAAGGGAACACCTAGATTTATTTCTTTTTTGCCTGCTCCCCACCGCAGCAAAAATGGTTACCTACTGTGTCTGTGATCTTCGAACACAACCAAAAAACTAAAACGGTAATCGTCCATTGTGTGGCCAGAGACATGCCATCAGGCTTTGGTGTGTGTGAATGATGCCTTTAGAATTGCCATGACCTGTGGCGTAAGGACGGGTAATGACTAGATCCGTCCAACGTTGTCTGGCACATTCATGTACCATAAGTAGTGCTGCTCCTAGGATAAATCAGACACAGGCCCTGCTGCACTGAACAAAGAAACCAAAGTAAAACCTCTCCACTGTTAAAATAACATAAGAGGAAATGCAAGTTTGTCTCTCTGCTTGAAGTTCTTCCTGCCTGCCTTTGGTTTGATTAGATGCCTCCTTACTATAATGAGGCCCTTGAGAGGTTAAGAAACAAATTTGCATATTTCACTTTTAGGTAAAGGGGCCCAACACGGGCAGGGTTCCAGAATCCACCCCCAGACAACAAAAGATGCTAGAGTAAACAAAACAGAATTGTAAAAAAAAAATAATAATAACCACCTCTCTCTCCGTTTTCTGCTCTTCTCCCTTTCCCTTCTTTGGAAGTGAGCAGAGCTCATTGTCATGTGAGGTCACTCTGTTTTTTCTTTTTTTTGTGAGCCCTGCAGGATGCTCTGCGTTTCATTCATCAGGGGCAGGGCTCACTTCACACCTCACACCACAAGTGTCTGCCTAACGCTGTTATCATGCAGATGCAGCGATTAAGCTAAGAGAAAGAGATGCAGGCAAAGCTAATCACAGCCACAAACCCTGTCCTGACCAGTCTGCAGCACCTCAAAGGGATGCGGTGTCATGTTGTCGTTTCAGCTCATGGCAGCCCGGCCCAGGAGAGGGCCCCCTGACTGGGCCTGCACTGGAGATCCAGGGGGGGACAAGCGCCCCCTCTTGCCCCCGCCTGCGGACACCCATGCCCGTGTGGGACAATAGCAACAGAGGGAACACAATGTTCCAACTCCGCCTGGCAAACGGCTAAGGCATCATGGTTTAATAAGGTATTTAAAGGGACTCTAGGAGTCAAGACCAAATGTACATGTAGATAAATGAACATGAAAATGCATCATCATCGATGGTGGCAGGCAGGCGACTATGCAATCTACATTCAGTCAGTCAGTCAGTCAGTCAAATACACTTTATTCGATTTATTAAAATCATAAAAAGGCATAAAATATTTACAGACATACTTTTTTTTAAAATACAGTATAACACATCATGAGACAGTTTATGTTTTTGGGGCAAATTTTTAGAATTTCTACAAAAAATGTAATTATAAAAATGTCATTACAATAGGGAAAAACCACAGAGGCGACCACAAAGTTACCAAAATATTCATGTTTTGCGTGATTTAGCTCTAGATGCAGCTACCAAGAAGTTTGCTACGCTAAATATAACAAGAGTGCTGCCTAAGAACTGCAAGTACATTACGGCAGGCTTCACTTGGGTGAAGCCCTCTGTTCTCAAGATTGGTAACAAAAATTTGGCCCTTTCAACAGCAAAAAACCTACAAAACATAATAAAGTGTGTGGTATTTTGTATAGACACATCATCACATTTGCAAAGCGGAGCTGCCTCTGGTTTAACCCATTTAGGATAAATACCTAAATGAAAGTGAATCAAATTAAAACGAAACTTGGTCAATAGGAACCTGTGGAATGGTTTGGTGACAATACCAAGATATGGCTCCATTGAAGGAGAGTGCAGAAGCAAGTAATGTGATCTAACAGTCGGCTTCCTCAATTCCCCTTCCTCATGTGCCGCTCTCGCCCCCTCCAAAAATTGCTTTTTAATCATTCTAATGTCTTCTCTCTTAATACAAGAGGGAAAATGTAAAAGTTCCGGGCGACCCAGCTCGGCTAAAGATCTTCTAATGTATTCCAGCCAGGGCACCTTATTTGAGTGATCTAGGGACATAACGTCGGCCAAGATTGCGTGGTTAAGAGATAATTCGCTGTTAAGCCATGTCTTGAGCCAGAATGTTATCGGGGCCAGCCTCAACCTGTCTGAAACAAAGTCCAAGCCCACCTCCATATGGGTCGAAAAAGTCGGAGTGGACTGAGGAACAGAGAGCAGAGATCGTAGGAACCTGTTTTCCACCTTCTGGATTATTTCATGGTTTACATAACCCCATAGGGCGGAACCATAAACAGCGATAGCCAAGCATTTGGTGTTGTAGATTTTTTTCATGGCCTCCATCGGCCTGGCCCCCAACCTTTTGGAAAACCCCATCAGTGCTGCAGTTGATCTCGCCACCGCTAAACCCCTGGCTCGAACCTGTGGCCCCCATGAGCCTCTCTCGTCAAAGAACACTCCTAGGTAAGGAAAAACGGCCACTCTTGACACCACATCGCCCTTACATCTAAAAATTTTAGATTTTGCCTTTTTACAATGAGGACCAACCACCATGGTGTGGGATTTGGTGACATTTACCTTTAAATCAAGTTGGTCCATAAAAGACCCGAATGCATCCAGCAGATGTTGCAACCCAATACCAGTGCGGGCTATGAGAACTGCATCATCCATGTATAGGAGGGCAGGTATTTTTGCCTCTCCTATACGTGGGACGTCCCCCTGTACTGCCTCCAGGTGATTACTTAGGCCATTGATATAGATGGTAAAAAGGAGGGGGGCCAGGATGCAACCCTGGCGCACCCCTCGCATAGATTTGAATGGGGTCGTACACCTGCCCTCCTTGGTGACTCTAACCTTTGCGAACAGCTCCTGGTGGAGTGATGCCATGAAGTTTACCAAAGGCCCCTCAATACCAATCTCAAGGAGGATTGCCCAGAGTTTGGTTCTGTTCACTAGGTTGAAGGCCGAGGAGAGGTCCATGAAGGCCAGAAATAGCGACCCCTCCTTGGCTACAGTGTATTTTGCAATCAAAAGATGCAAATTTGAGCACTGCTCGACCGTACCTCTCTTCTCCCTGAACCCATACTGGATGTTGGATAGGCCCCCACAGCTTACCATACTATCCCTTAATTTCACCAAAAGGACTCTGCCCAGAATTTTAATGGCAGAGTCTAGAAGGGATATGGGTCTATAACACCCAGGATCCTCCCTTTGACCTTTTTTAAAGATAGGTACTATTATTGCGGTGGCCCAAGAAGTTGGGATTACTTTGCTATTGGCAGCTGTAAAAACGTTTGCTAGCACTCCTGCCCACAGCTTAGGGGAATGACGATAGAAATCTGCTGGCACTCCATCTGGCCTGGGGCTTTATTTTTGGAGGTTTCTAGGATGGCTTTCTCCACCTCCTCCTGAGTAAAAGATAGCGGGTCATACTCTAAAGTTATCAGTTGGGGAGTGGATGGGGCAGATGCTAAATCCCCATACACATATTTAAAATGGGCGAGCCACTTGTCGTCTGGGATGACGCAATCCATGAGCGTATTGTCCTGACCAGAGAACAGGGGCTCATTTATCACTGACCAAAATTGGCGACTGTCCCGCAAGACGTCCATGGAGAGCAAATTCTCCCATGCCCCTTGCTTGATTCCCTCTTTACGCTCTCTAATGGCCCGCTTATAATCTCTCCTTTAGGGTAGCGATAACCTCCCTATTTCTGGGTTTATGGTTTAAAGCAGCAAAAAGGGCTCTATGAGTTTTTGAGCAGTTAGAGTCGAACCAGCGACAGTGATTTTTTGCACCCTGGCCCAGTCTAACTGTTAACTGTTTTGATATTTGTAAGCAGATGTCTTCGTAGGCCCCCATTATTTCATGCTTTGACGCTCTATGGTTTTGACAGGTTGCCACAAAGCCATTAATTTTGGGGAACAGTTCATCATAAAAATCTTCAGGGACCACGTTTACCCACTTAAGCCGTCTGCCTTGGTCCACTGCTCTTAAGGTTCCTGGCCTAGTTTTAACTGAATCAGGCCTGGGTCCAATGGAATCACCCCAGTGTACTTCCAGTGAAACGGGATTATGATCACTAAATGTGGAGGTCAGAGTCCTATATGATGCAACTCTGTGTAGTATCCCGGGAGACACAAATATATAATCAATAATGGATCCAGGTGACGAACCTTTGTAGGTGATAAGTCTCGGTCCTCCCATACCGCTGAGCGGTTCTGTTAGATTGGCGTTAGCCAATAACTCCTCCAGTGCCTCTCCACATTTAGTGTGCTCGAAGTGCATGCCCTCTAAACCACACTGCCCCTGGGAGTCATTTAAACCACACAACAAACTGCACGGGTGAATGTTAAAATCGCCCATAAGAACGAATTCGATATTAGTGTATTTATCTAGACTGACTACTGACAGAAAGGAATCCAGGATAATAAGATTATCATTGCTATTTTCCTGAATTCCAGTATTATAAAAATTAATAAACAGAGTTTTCTGAGTCGGGGAAGTCACTCTTTCAACTATTAGTAAATTTGGTGAGGCGTGTTTGATTACCTTTAGGACCCCCTTAAGTTTTAGCGAGAAAAGCAGAATCAGCCCACCTTTGGCTCTACCCGCTGCACTCGGGAGAGCCGGCACAACAAAGCTCGAAAAACCATCCAGACAAAAACTAGGAGATGTGTCCCAAGATTCTTGGAGAGCTACAATGTCATACTAAGAAATAAAGGTGAGCCATAATTCGTCTGCCCTTTTCGCTCTAACTCCCGCCACATTCCAGCTCAATAGACTGCATGTGTCAACTAACTCTGGGACCGAAGCTTCTCCTGTGTATGGCAATGATGGGGCAGGTAGTCAGTCTGTGTCCTCTAACCCCGAGAGGGAGGAGAAATGATTACTAAGGGCCACCCCACACCCCTCTGACCTTCTAGAAGTATGTTGGCTAGGAGATACATGCTGGGGTAACTCAGAAAGCAAAGTTAAGGTATTGGTGTGAGTTCCCGCGCCTTCTGTGAATCGGTGTCGGGTGGTCTGCCTGCCTGCGTCTGCCTCCCCGACTGACTCGGGTCTTCTCCTTTCCCCTAAAGGTAGACAGTGAGGGCCATTCAGTCTTACTAAAGGTGGATAGAAGAAGCCCAACGGCATTGGTCTTATGTAATAATTAAATGAGACTTTAGAAAACGTCCCAAAATAACCTTTCAGCCACGTCAGCCCTGTCGAAGTTGACTATCACACAGTCCCCCTGCACCGTTTTCGGTATTTTCCCGATCCAACCCACCCTGTTAGCTGAGATTATTCTGTTAGCAATACTGCCCCTGCTACTGAGATCCGTGCACCAGCCTTGTGCCTTAGCCATAAGATCTCTTGAATGCTCCAACTCTCCTTCCTTCAATTGAGGGACCCCCGTAAAAATTGCCACTAACGGCGCAGCTTCTGGAGGTAGGTCTAACTGTGTCTTGCTGCCCAAAAACCTCTTCTGTGCGGGCAACCTATGTGTCGCCGTCTGGCTATCCAATAAGGTAGGGGGTAATGGTGCTACCAAAGGGCAAGTAGATAACAAACTACCCTTAGGCGGAACCAGAGCTCCCTTTGGCTTCCCCTCTGGACTGTTCGCCCCATGCCCAACAATGCCCATGTTATTATTTCCTACACATGGGCTCTGGCCATTAACCATTTTGTCGATAATGGCACATTTCTTAAGGAGACCTTCCAGGCAGGTGTTTAAGGTCTCCACGATGTCCTTTGCGATGCCGACCAGTACGGGTTCGATCCAGCAACAAAAAGCGCCTCCAGCTGATCCCCCATGATGTTGGGAGGTGCACTTAGAGCCCCTGACGCATTTTTTGGTTTCCCTCGTTTTCGCCTCACAGGTAAGTCACTTGGGTGCAGGCGTGGGGGTGATTGTACAGTCTGAGGACTGACAGGTGTAGTACCAACTCCCTCCGTCCGGTTGATTGCGGATTTTGCGATAATGACCAAAGGTTCCAAGGGGATATTGGTGGTAAGGAGAGTTTCAGCAGGATCAGCAGAGACCACTGGAGCCTGGGTATTATAAATGTTGGACAGGGGGGAAGGTTGTATCAGGCCCAGGTCAAATTCAGCGTTCGCGATTTCCTTATTCAAAGCACCCACAGCAGATGTAAGATATGTCAGGATGGACTGTGAGTGTCTGGCCACCTTCGATTTCCCCCCCCCCCTCATTTCTGCTACTGTTGATTTTTCGCTTACCCATCAGGAATTTTCAGGGGGAGTGGCCCTGCCCTGCCTCCTTCTGCCAACGACTGCCTCAGACTGCCCGCCCTTTGCCCGGGCTTCGTCCGGCGCCGCCCGCGCGCGTCCCGCGGGGCGGAAGGAGATGCTGGAGATATCCGGTAGGAAGGGGGCGGGGCTGGCTAGCGCTGATGCTTCCCGGGACAGCGAGTCCCTCGCGCTGCTTCTCCCGCCACCCTGCCTTTCTGCTCAGGGGTCTGTTCGCCAGACAGGAATCCTTTCTTCCCTGGTTCCCTGGTTGCTGTGGTTGCTGTGCGCTGCATTCATTTCTATGTAAAAGAAGCAGCATAATAGGGGAGCATCATTGGTGGCAGCGGGCTGTTCACGTTTGCAGACTGGTGATAGTCCAGTATAGTATGGGACGATTGCATGAGCACCAGAACCAAGCACAAAAAAGCACCCTCCAAAGTATGTTTCTGTATATATGCACCCAAATTAAGATATGTCTTGCAGCTACGAAACAAATATCGGAATGATATTTATGCATCGCGCGGAGCAGGAGCGTAAGTACTGTAACAAAAAGGCAATAATATTCCCCAGCGAATATATATGTAAATACATATGCCCAATAGGTATGCCTCACAGGTTGGAAGCAATTTTGGATTGGCCTACCAACCTCCCAAACAGTGAGGCGGGACAAAGTAACAATGGTGCCCCGCTGAGGGCAGGCACAGAACATAGTGTAAGACCCCAATTCCCCCAGACTCTTAATTGTCACAGGTCCGATATTAGTGGCAAAAGTCATTAGAATTTGGCCTTGGTCCCTGAAAACAGATGACTTACTTCATCTAGACAACACCGTGCCAGTGTCCCTGCAAGTATCCACTCAGCTCCCAGCTGCAAACAGTGTTGCCAGATATTAAGGCCCGTCTCAAGCCCAAACCCGCTCAAGTATAAGCCGGAATTTAGCCCAATGTAAATGTAAATGTAAATTGATACTTGTATAGCGCACTACTCACCAGCAAGGGTCTCAAGGCGCTTGTCCGAATACCGCTGTGGAACCCATCCTGGCTTTCCCTGTGAGGTGTCCACTCCTGGGCACCCCCAAGGTGGAGGCCAGGCATCCGTAGCGTTGTGGGGGCCGTTTGTGCTTAAAACGGTCAATCCAATGCAGACCAGTGTCAGCCCAAACACCAGCATAAAGTAGCAACACTCAGATTATACTGAAATAGTCATCAGAAACCATTTTACGGATGAATATAAATTCTAATCACTGTACAGAAAGTGGGAGGGGGATAACTGGGCACCTCTCTTAATGCTACTGATTTTCAAGACCAGTCCCCACTGTGACTTTGCCACTTCTAACAGGCATTGCTGAAGTTACAATAGTAGAAAACAAAGGGATTAAGAAAGGCAACATTAGTATTACATGCCAATTTCTGTGCCCTCTAAATTGTATTTTAAGCACAAATGTAGAACTCACAGTGCGTAAATTATTCATTACATTACACATTAAAAATGAAACATATACATGGAAAAATGGTCACTCATTTCTCACGATGAACAGCAATTTGGAAAAACTAATGTTTGTGAGATTTTATGTTTCGCAGCATGTGGCTGGACGTCGCCTTTATCAAGTGCACATCAGTCCTCTGACACACCTGTTCACATTTGAACCCTTAGCAGGACCCAGTTTGTTTTCTTTCATTTCAAGAGAGAAAGCTAGGTCAATGCCTCGATTGGCTCGTTTTAAAGTGTGAGACCAGTACCTGTAACTTAAACATGGCTGGGAAATTGAAAAAATGAACGGTTCATTCAATCACTTGTGCTTTTTGGATTTTATGTTTCACAGCTTTTGGCTCAACGGCACCTTGATCAAGTGCACATCAGTCCTCTGACACACCTGTTCACATTGGAGCCCTTAGCAGGAGCCACTTTGTATCTTTTCATTTCAAGAGAGAAAGCAAGGTCAATTGCCACATCCTATGCCTCAATAGGCTTGTTTGAAATTGTGAGGCAAGTATCTGAAACCTAAACATGGCTGGTAAAGTGAAGCTACGAATTGGCTCATTCAATCACTTCTGGTTTTTGGATTTTATGTTTTGCAGCTTTTGGCTGTACATTGCCTTGATCAAGAGCACATCAGTCCTCTGACACACCTGTTCACACTGTAGCCCTTAGCAGGAGCTAGTTTGTTTTCTTTCATTTCAAGAGAGAAAGCTAGGTCAATAGCCACATCCTATGCCTCGATAGGCGTGTTTTAAACATTAAGACATGCACCTGTAAAGTAGACAGCCGGTAAAGTGAAGCTCCAAACAATTCAGTCAATCACTTACACTCAAAGTTTGCTGCAGGTTGCTTCAAATCTTTGGATGCAGTTCTATACAGCAGTACTTGCATGCTGCTTTGGTATTATCTCATTTTATAGGGTAATCCATCCTTTGAATTCAGAAACCACTACCACTCCTTTTTTGTATATTGTAGTATTGAGCTCACTTGTCCATGTTGCACTCTTTAAACTGCAACTGCTTGGCAGCTGGGATAAGCTGCTCAATGATAAATTGCGTCTTGATGAGACGGCAGGGGACTGCCTGAAACTGCGGTCTGGGCCCCCTATTTAACAGCTATTTATAATGCTATATGCAGGGCCGGCTCTAGGCTCACGGAGGCCCTGAGCAGGGAGTGTAGGTAGGGGGCCCGAGGCCGCCAAATCCCTGCCAGGGGCCACCACGCAAATATGTATCTAAGGATATATATTGGCGTGGCGGCCCCTGGGGTTTGGCGGCCCTGTGCAGGTGCACAGCTTGCACATGCCTTAGGCCGGCCCTGCTATATGGGAAGGCATGGAGGTACCTAGTACTTGGATGGGGGCAGAGATTGTCCCTATCTTTAAGAAGGGCTCGCCCCTGCTGCCAGCCAACTACAGACCAATTAGTCTTATTGACGTGCCCCATAAACTTTTTGCAAGTCTGATCCTTAATCGTCTTTTGGAATGGGCGGAGGAGCACTCCATTCTGAGTCCATACCAGGCTGGATTCAGAAAGAATGTCTCCACAATAGATCAGATTTTCCGCCTACATATGCTCCACTGGAAAACTGTTAAGATCGGGGTGGGTCACTCTATACAGTCTTTGTAGATCTACGTGCGGCTTTTGACTTGGTCCCATGCCAGAAGCTGTGGACTGTATTAAGGGAGCTTGGCGTTCCTCCCCCTCTCCTGGACATGTTAATCCGCCTGCATGTGGAGAACTATGCACAGGTCAGGTGTGGCAGCAATGGCTTGTTGTCAACTCAGTTCCCCGTTGGCAGGGGGGTAAGGCAGGGTTGCGTTCTGGCGCCAACCCTGTTTTGCCTCTATGTCAATGGGGTAATCGCACACCTGGCAGCGGTTTCAGACAGTGATGCCCCTAAGCTTGCAGGGTCTCAGATCGCCGCGATTATGTTCGCGGACGATACCCTTTTACTTTCTAAGACACCGATGCGTATCCAGCGAGTCTTGGATGGGTTCGTCTCCTTTTGTCGGGAGCGCAGTTTGGAAATTAACACCTTAAAAAACAAATTTATGATTTTTAATCCCCCCGTGACATCTCGCCCAAACCCTGTTATAGATGGAGTCCGGCTAGAAAGGGTACATACTTTTGAATATCTGGGGCTTACCCTCAATGAATCATTTACTTGGGTCCAGCACCAGATAAAATCACAACTTAAGATGACCCAGATAGCCGGGGGAATTCTGAAGCTCTTGAGCAAATCATCGGTTAAGCCGATTGGCTCACCACTTGAAATTTATAAACTACGGGCACCTGGGGCAGTTATCTATGGGGCTGAGCTGTGGGGCTACGAGAGTGGTCCAGCGATTGCTGTAGCCGAGAATAGATTTATAAGACAGTTCATAGCCCTGCCCCCGAGCACCCCATTAGTACCACTACGACTCGACCTTGGCCTTAGACCAATTGAAGAAGATCTGGCCCTCAGACCCTTAACCTTCTGGAGGAGACTCTGGGTTTCCCCAGAGTTGAATGTATATAGGCAAGAATTAATTGAAGTCTTGGGGCTGCCTAATGCGGGTAAACTTCCTTGGTTTAAATATGTCCGAGAGGAACTTGAGAAACTCGACCTTGCTTCGATGTGGTCAAAGCCGGAGCAATCTTGCGCGGGAATTTCACGGCAACAGCTGGTCCACTTGTTCCGGGACAATAAAAGGGCTCTTTTGGTGTCCAGCTCTCAATCGGGAACGTTACCAGCTACGTTTTTATTGAAAAAGGACTCGTATTATTTTGAGCGTGTTCTGGATGATGTTAGCCCCAATGTCTCAAGGAAGCTCTACCTTCAATGGCGGCATGGATCTCTTCCCATCAGATCATTTATGACTAAATGGTGCCCAGCATCTCCCAAGAACTGTCCTGGGTGCACCACAGATGTGGAAAATGAGGTGCACATTGTCTTCTTTTGCCCAGCCTATCAGAACCCGAGGCGCAGATGGATAATCCCGATATGCAAAAATATGGGAATAACCCATTGTTCTAATGCATTTAGAATTCTAAAGTCTGACCTCTCACCTGTCGTGGTCTTCGCTGTTACTAAATTCCTAGCAGCAATGTGGAATACCCGAAGGCCACTGGTGCTCAATTCTTAAGCCGGGACAAAGAGGGCATAACTTTAGAACTGTATTGGGGCTGCCCCCTTAACTCCAGCAGGGCATGTGGGTCCAACTGACATGTATGAGAATTAGTTATTATTATGGACTAGTTTTATTATTCGCTCTTTTAACTTTTTTAAACTTTTATGTATTGTTTTAATGCTTTATTGCTGTCTTTTATGACATATCATGTCGAAATAAAGAATTCGAATAAAGGCAATACAGAAAGCAAGAGACAAATGATCATCTCTCCATCTCTACTGGCATAACTATGGTAATCCTAGAGCTAATACATGCCAATGGCATCGTCTTGATAAATTTCTTGGAGCACTCCTGGTGCATAGCAGTGTTACACAAAGGACGTCACGCCATATGAAGGTGTAATTGTAAAACCTCATATTGCTCTAATATTCATATACATGTGTGTTCGGCAATCATAAATCTGAATGAAGAAGGTTGCAAGTAAACCTGCCAGGTAAAGGGACATTGCGAATGGTCATACCCTTTCACCTGTGGACAGGAAGCACCTCCAGTATCCATATTAAGGCATGTACCTGTAAGCCGACAAGGCTGGTAAAAGGAAACTGTAAATGACTAATTGCAGCAGTGAAGGGTTTTCAACTTACAAGTTGCAAGAAAGTGAAGTACTGCATTTGCTATATTTTTTGTACAGGCCTGCTTTAATTCCATCAAGCCATGGTAGATGCCTACTATTGTGTCTTGCTTTTGGCTTTAGTAGTTTAGGTATATGCACAGGAGTTTTGTCACCACCACATCCGCTGAGCCATCAATCAATTAAGAGTATCCAGATTTTCCTAAATCTGTTGCAGCTTTTCTTCAAAATATGGGTTTCAATCTCTAAATCTCTTACTGGCATAACTGTGGTTATTCTACAGTTAGTATATGACAGTGGCACAGGATACATTACAGTAAACCTGTGAAAACAATGGTTGCCTGCAGCAACAGTGTAGTCATACACTTCATTCAGAAGTATACCAGGCTTGGTGTCTCTCCGCAAATGGACATGAATACTTTCACATTCAATCTTAGAACCTTAGTGCTCAGTGAATCTGAAAGACAAGATGGATATTTCACAGGCCAATGCTTTCAGGAACCCCAGTCACATTTTCACATCACCCTTAAAGACAGAGCTAAGGTTACTTTATTTCAGTTTCTTTATGAAAGTTAGTCTATGATCCACACCCTGATGTGAAAGATAAATGGGTTACATTTGTAAACATAGGCTCAACAATTTCTCTTCATTATAGGTGAAAACATTTGAAGTATCCTTTTCAGTGTGGACAAGCGCAGAGTATATAGGTCACAGAAGATGTGGAGTGCCTCTAGCTGAAAGATTTTTAACTACCTTCATTTTTTGAAGAACACGCTTTAAGAAAGTTGATTAAAGCTGATTTGTTTCATCTGCAAGAGACAAACAATCATCACTCCATCTATACTTGCATACTTCTGGTAACCCTACAGCTAATGCATGCCAATGGCACAGTCTATCCTTTTTCAGCAATGTAATTTTGGAAAACACCCTTTCCACATGAGCATTGGATATTGTGGGAGTCTACATTTTTATAGCACCCAATGCAGGCTTGTGAAAACAATGGTTGCTAGGGGCATCGGTGTTCGGAAATGTATACCACTTTGCGAATGTATTTTAAAGTCAATAACTCATATTAAACCTTAAATAAACATGTGTATCCATTGGTTGAATTAAATAACATAAGAAGCTGCAACTGGTCAGTGAAATGCCAAACAAATACTAAAAATTGGGATGTTTTGCTCTTTCTGGCCACTCCTCTGACTCTGCCCACTGACCCCAACCTCGGGAAATTCCCGCCCTCTCATTCTCCGCCCATAGATTCCCTACTTTTATTCCCCCACTTCGACCACTGGTGAGAGTATATGTACTGATAAAAGAAAAGCAGCAACTTTAATATTAGAAATGACTAGTCTCAATGCTCAAATCTCTACATGAAAGGGTCAAAATATATAAAGTAAAAATAAAATCTTGTGGTACTTGGTTCACAGATTTCTCTGCCCATGGAAACTGACCCACACACAGACCCTACCCATTCTATTCTGCTCACACTGACAACGAAAGCACATAATTCTCATCAGAAACTGAAAGTCTGATGCGTCCATAGCACGGCCTAAACACTTGGTTCACAACGAAGCATCAATGAAAGGGGCACCAAAGATAAAAAGAACATGGAGCGCAACGCGGGACCAGATACCCAATTCTACAAATGTAGGGCAACCTCCACCAAATATACGAGGGAGATTCTCACACCAGGACCATACATTCAGTCTATCGGCAAAAAATCCTATTGCCGCACCTTTGATTCCAAGTCAATACGCAAATTAAGGTAATATTAATGTAATCAGAATGCTGCTAGGTTTTAACTGATTGACTGGCTAAAGGCTGACCAGCTGGACATTTTGTTGCTATACTTCCCTATAAACCCTAGGAATAGTAAAGGTAAACTTAAATAAACAAACTTTAATTAGGGCATGCTTCTACTCGCAGTGGCTGGCCGGGACCACACGTGTCACCACTCGAGGGGCCACAGCAGCTAAAGGCCAGAGCACCAACAGGCCGGGCCTCAGAGAGTAGAGTGACTCTGAGTGAGTGACACAGAGGTCACAGCCCAGGCCAGCCCAGTCAGGCGTCTCCGGGTGTGGGAATCTTTGTAACATTGGTGGTGATCCCAATTCCAGAGTCCAGTCAGTCACTCTGAATGAGTGAGTTTACTGTATGCTCTGGGGGGCCACCGCTTCTGCTGCCAGCGCAGAGAGAGCGTGGTGTCCATGACCGCACTGCATTTAAACAGCACCACAGGGGTTGACCCAAAATTATGCCCAGGGCCGTCATTGGTAGCGCTTTCACGGTACAAGATTAATGGCCCTGTGACCCACATACACCCACAGGCACTGCACTACTATGTTCGGGTGGCAACTGGCACTGTTAGCACACATTGCAGCATCAGCAGGAGCACTGGCAAATACACATATGTGCTACTGGCTCAGCATCACATGTATGGTGTGTATCATCAGCACAGTCCACACTCCTCCTCCAATCATGCCCCAGCCATCAGCGCGCTTTGCTTGCTCATTCGCCAATTGCTGCTGACCTTGCCTGTGCACCACTGTGATAGGCGCTTACTCGTCTGTGCCGCCCACCACTCATTTGCACACAGTGGGTTAATATCTGACCACAAGGTAGCCACCCGCCAGGTGTGGGTTTTCCCCTCACAAATGGGTAAAATATCGCCCATTTGTGCGGGAAATAGCCCAATCTGGCAACACTGGCAAAATGCTGGAGGCTCTGGTTGCTGGGTGGGGTAACAAGCGTGTTGGGGACTCAGCTCGGTGTGTGACACAGGCGCAATGGCATTCTGGGAAATTTAGTTGTTTATTGTACAACGGGGTGCCCAAGAATGTTTACAAATGCTTATGAACGGAGACTCCTAAGGTCATAGTTGGAGGGTATTACAACTGTATTGAATTAGTACATCTTGTCTAGTGGTACTCTATAATATTATGGAGGAATTTGGGGGGAACAATGGCACCAAGAATCAGTAATTTAAAATTAAGGGATGAGCTGTCCAAGTCAAAAATTGACTGCTACACTAGTAAGTCGATGGTAAATAGGGAAACCTATTTACAGCCTGGGTAATCCAGTGTAAACAGGATGGGTTGGCTTCAAATGAATATGACACAAACAGAATGGCCAAAGTATGCCAACTATATATGTATATATGGTGTTAATATTGATGTCAATATATGCAACAATACATGTGTATTCAAAAACGAGATTAAGTCAATGTTGTCAAAATCTCCCGAGATGACCTCTCCATCAACTCTGAATAAGAAATACGTAGTCAGCCAGCCCTGTGACCTAGGCCTGAGGCCACCTGCTGGACAAACACGCAAACAGGAATAACCCAGATTTGTCCCACAGATAGGTAGCAACACCACAATGGCTTCAGGAGATTGGCTCCAATAAAGCACATATGTCTAGAGGGGGACTCGCGTCCCCGAAACACCATACAGTTAGATGCCACATGAAGTTAGGAACACTCAGCCAATCAGGGAACAGAACATACTGTAAACTCAGCAATCA
The DNA here is from genome assembly GCF_964261635.1 of Lissotriton helveticus. Lineage (NCBI taxonomy): Eukaryota > Metazoa > Chordata > Amphibia > Caudata > Salamandridae > Lissotriton > Lissotriton helveticus. The sequence continues at coordinate 1,176,987,667 of NC_136061.1, forward strand.
TGCGCTCCTTATACTGGACATCTGAACACTTCACCCTTTAGTCCTCATTGTGTCCACGCAAGGTTGACATCCACCTGAATTCATTATCAGGTGGGCTGATTTACAGAATTACTTTCACACTGGGTGTACAGGAGAAACTAGCGCTCATATAGATATCCTACTTCTTTGAATGCCTGTCCTATAACTCCTTTGGGTGCTTACAAACCAATTGAGAGAAGAGAACACCCTACTTCCCTACACACAATCCTAAGATTGAACAGTACATCAAGATAATGTTTGCAGCACACCACTTATCACACTCTATTTAGTTCATATTCATGCAAGGAAAATAACAACAATCCATTGGGCTCTTGATGTTCTTTGTTTCCTTTTTTATTATAGCCCATAATACCGAACAACCTTGTGCGCACACTATTAACAAAGTCAGTGATACATGCATGATATTTGTCTTTTGCTTTTTCAAGTTAAATTCATATTGATTGATTGTTTCTAAAGCGCTAGAATCGACTCCCGAAGGAGTATCTCTGCGCTGTAGACCGCTGGGGAACCCGTCCGGCTTTCCCTGTGAGATGGTCCCTACTGGGTATCTCCAAGGTGAAACCAGGCATCCCCGGCGTATGTAGGGGGCCGTTGTGGAGATGAGGCAGAGTGTGATCCCTAGTTAGAGTAGGCACCGAGGCGAGAATTATCGAGTCCGTTGACCCTGGTCTAAGACCCTGTCGCGTCGGGGATTGAACCCTGGTCCCGGGCCGTCCTCTGCTCCAGGGTCTGCCGCCTCTAACCAGTGAGCCACACCACTCTTCAGAGGGATGTGTACTAAGATGTTCTTAGCTCGTCTAAATGAGTACATGGTTTAATGAAGTTTAAGCTACCTGATTGCAATATTACCCAGTTCTTATTTATGATTTTTTAGAAAGCATTGGAGAGGGTACTGATAGTGGTGAAGCATATTAGTCTATTCTCTTTTTCTTTCACAAAGGTCTGCAGAAGTTGGCCTCTATTCTTATTCAGAGCTCTCTTATTTGCCCTTACTATCAGATGTGGAGGATAGTTTTTCTCGCTCAACTTCATCGACAACTTCAGTGCATGTGAATTGTAGTCACTGATTTCTGAAAAGTTGTGTCTGAGCTGGAGGAACTGTCCCACATTCAGATTTTCCCAGAGTGACCCATGGGTGAAAGCTTTCAAAGCGGAGCAGATTATTATGGGCAGTGGGCTTGTAATACACCTCTGTCTTGACAGGAGGAGGCTGGGCTGGGCCAGAGACCTTGTAAGTAGCAAACCGTGCTTTCCAACTTTTGTGGAGCTGTGTTGGATAAGGCTGAGGGATTTCCTGGCATATATCTGAATAATCTGGTCGTATTTCTCTAGGTGACACCTAGGCAAAGGCAAAGTTGTAAATAAACACCGTATAAACTTCCCATATGTCAGGTACAAAGAAAGATAAGGTGGTCACGGGGGCAGGCTCTATGAACAATTTCCTCGTCAAAAATGGTGAACAAAATCAACGATGATAGAAGGGCTTCATTGGGCAAAGGTGGTTCTCTAGAACATGATCTTTCTTCAGTAGGATTATCTACGGCGGAGGCGACACCAGAGACTGAAAATAGCACTGAGTGTGGGCTAGGTGGACCTAATGTAGCTAGTATAGTAGTAGCTTCGATCCATCAGGCCCCCGATACAATAACGCTTGACAAATCATCTTCTGACTCTGAGGAAGAGGTAGAGGTAGCGGAAGAGAATAAAAGTGTGAGACCTGTTAGAACCTGTAGAAAGCAGCAAAGCAAGAGGGGGGGCAAGATCACCTATAGGAGAAGAGGGGACACTCACTTGCCTGATAGTCACACCTCCCCTAAGGTGACACTGAATGCAGAGAGTAAAAAAGAATCATGTATTACCTTGAGCCCTGAGCAGTTTGGTTTGTTAGTTAAAACCATAGAGGCCACTATTGATCTAAAACTTAAGGATTACCACAACTCCCTAGCAGTCAAACTGGACACCGCTTATGCGGAGATAACAAGACTAGGAGGTCTGTTAGAACAGCGGCTGGCCAATCTAGCTAAAGTTAATCTCCCACTCCCTTTAACTAGCACAGCGAGCTTAGGGGCTGTAGGGAAAAATGCTGTTAAAGACTCCAAACCATCTCATATGATCCCTCTGGTTAACAGGGCGGATAACAAACTTATTGCCCCTTCAGCTACTTGTCCCTTGCCAGTAGACACGGCTGCGAGACAGCAGAGGCCAGGTCTTTCACATAATACAAATGCCATACAAAGTAGGCGGATCAACTCTACTAATCTACCCCCGGATTGCGCCCCCTATGTCGTTGTGTTGGCAAATGCCCCAGTTTATATCCCAGGCTCAACCGAACCACATGAGGAAGCTCATGATTCCCTCAAAAACAAAGTGGTGGCTTGGCTGAGTTCCAAATGTGGTTTCCCTACTAAATTTGCCGGAGACATTATCACGACCAGGAGGGTAAATTGGATTGGTCCCTCGAGGAAAACTTGTAGAGGGGATTGTGTGGTTGTGAATTTTAAATACCCACAACATGTGGCCACAGTCCTCCTACGGGCAGCATCACTGATGGAGGACAGCAATGGTATTCAAGTGCGCCCGTTAGGGTATTTTTACAATCATATCAATTCAGCCTCTTCGCCCAGGCAAAGACTGAGTCCATTTACCCCGGTGGGGCCAAGATCGGCTACCCACAGACCGTTTCAGGGATGCGATAATCTCTTTACTTTTGGACCCCCTATTGCAACTCACAACAGATTCGACGCTCTCTCAGGTCTCGATCTTTGTGACTGACGTGGTGCTGGAGAGGGTACAGTGGACGACGTTTCAGTGGAATCAACACCTACGGTTCCTGTACCTTCTTCTGTTGTGGACTGTAATAGTTTAACTGAGATCACAACAGTTAAAGGGGATACGGTCAGATTGTTATCCTGGAATATTGCTGGTTTACGGTCGAAGAGGGAAGACCCAATTTGGGAGAACTTTGTAAAGCTCCATGATATCATTGCTATTCAAGAGACTTGGAACATGGAGTGTGACTATTGGTTGGATGGCTTTACTTCTTATTTTGTACCTGCCTTGCCTTCCCCCGCAGGCCGGAATAAAGGAGGACTTTTGACGCTGGTATCGGTGAACATCAAGGGCAAAATTACTCTGATTGACTGTGCCTCTCACAATTTCCTTATCCTAGAGATAAATTTGGATGATGGCTGTAAATTGCTTCTTGTTAATTGTTATAATGCACCGAATGGTCACCCAGAAACTGTGCATTTTGCATGGTTAGCAGATTTTTTAAGTCTTTACAAGGACAAACAAACCACTTTGTGTCGATTTATATTAATGGGCGATTTTAATGTACATATGTGTTCATATTGTGCCTTAGCGGATGAATATGGGCCTGATAGTGTTTCCCCCCCTCACCTAGAACATACACAGAAGGGTTTGGTGCTCGAAAATTTATTACGGGAAAATGAGTTGTACGAACCAGAGTTCTATGATAAGAGTACACGGGTTGCCACTTACACGGGAAGGGCTAGTGATTCGATAATTGATTTTATTTTTGTTTCATTAGGTTTTCTTAATTATGTGATTTCATATAATGCAATCGCTATGCCAATGAGTGATCATAATCCTGTGGGGTTGGAGCTAGTAAATAGCTCTTTCTTGTTAAAATCATCTGATACCCCCCGGTCTATATTGCCATTAAAGGTTAAGGATCAGGGGAGAAGAATCAAATGGGAAATGGTAGTACCTGAAAATTTTTTCTTAAATTTATCCTCTTCAGTTTCTGAAGAGCTTAATGTGTGTGCCAACCCGTTAGCCGGGAACAAGGAGGTTATATCGTCCTTTGAAGGTATTTGCCGGTTTGTGGCTACTAGCCTCACAGCTAAAAGCCAGGGGGGTAAACATAAATCGGTGAAAGGCTGGTTCGATAATAATTGTAGTAAAGCACATAACCGCCTTAAGAAAGCACTGAATATTCGCCCAAGGGACAAAGCGCTAGTTATGCAATTAAGAAAGGATTTTACTATGGCCACTAAATTGCGCAAAAACGAACTAAAGAGTAATGCTTGGGAAGAATTAATGGATAAAGCCACCCTAAAAAACAGTGCTAAGTTTTGGTCAATTATTAACACTCCCCTACTTTCAGGTGACCAAAACTCTGCACTGGAACTTAATATATCAGAGGAAGACTGGCTTAGCCATTTTGAAAAAAATTATGATAGTAATAGGGAGCTGGAACCCTTTGTAGTCCCTACTACTGAGATTCCCCTGGAGCCTGTGAGTTTTGATACAATTGAGGTACTTAGAGCCATAGAGGACACGGCAGGACGTAAGGCCCCGGGTCCCGATGGAGTGCCAGCGGATATGTTTCAGGCAAATCCGCTGTTTTGGGCCAATATTTTAGTGAAAGTTTTTAATGCTTCTGCTGCAGTGGGATTCCCTCAGACCTGGTCTTTAGCTATGATAGTACCAATATTTTAAAAAGGGCAGAGAGCAGACCCAAGATGCTACAGACCAATATCGTTGCTGGACTCCTCGGTAAAATTTTTAGGGAAGGTTGTCCTGGCAAGAATAGCTGCTTGGGCCAAGGGGAATAATATTCTGTCCGAGGCACAATATGGATTTAGGACAGGGAGGAGTACAGAGGATCAATGCCTCAATCTCCACCTCATAATTTCCAAATATACTAGAGCAAAAGGGGGAAGTATATTCCTTGGCTTCATGGACTTGTCCACAGCCTTTGATCTTGTCAATAGATCTAGACTGTGGGCAATGCTTCTGAAGATGGGCCTCGATAGCTCCTTGGTACACTTTCTGGCGGAGCTCCATAAAGATCTGAGAGCCCGCATCAGAATGACAACTGACGGAAAGTGTACAGAGAGCTTTAGATCAACTAGAGGGGTCCGTCAGGGATGTATACTGGCGCCAATGTTATTCACGTTATACGTGAATTCTTTGGAGGATGACTTAATGGCAGCCACAAAGGATATTCCGAGCATGGGGGGTGCACCAATTCCGGTGCTCCTCTATGCCGATGATGCGGTGCTAATAGCCAGGACCCCAATTGCCCTGCAAAAGTTACTTGACTCATTCGGTAACTTTATGTCCAGTCTTGACCTGGTGGTTAATAAAAATAAATCGCACACTATGTCAGCAGGATGCGGCAAATTTAAAGAAAAAACCTTCTTCTGCGAAGGTGAGGTCATCACAAGCGTTAAAGTCTTTACTTATTTGGGAATTATTTTTGATCAAAGGGGAACTTGGACACCGCAGTTAACATCAAAAGCGAACGCGGTGAGAAGTTCATACTCTGCAATCCTGGGGTTCGCAAAGAGATTGGGTGGAAAACCAATCGAGGCTATCCTGGCCATTTACAAAGCCAAGACCGCCGCGATTGCTAGATACGGGGCTGCAGTCTGGGGATATGTTAATTCTAAATGCATTCAGATAGAGGAAAACAAATTTCTTCGTTCTTTGCTGGGACTACCCCAGTCGACTGCTACTCATTCTTTACATCTTGAGCTGGGTCTGGGTTATATTTTAGATATAATTAATCTAGCTCCGCTTCTGATGTGGATTAAGCTCTGGCTAAATCCGAACCTTAGCCTTAACCACAGGATCATTAAAGATTGTCTTAAATTAGACCACAGGAGGGATATTCAGTGGTTGTCATATGTTGAGTCCCTGGCCGCAAAGCTGGGACGCCCTGAAATCTTTGATACTCCGGATTCCCTGTGTAAAGCTGACTTAATGTGGGTGAAGACCAATTTCATCACGTTACGCATGGCCGAGCGCGAAGCGGATGAGCTATGTAAACCCTCAGTGAGGGCACATGTAATGATAACCCTATCATCTGAATTGGCTCCTTACCTGGCAGTGGTCACTAATTCTTTTCATAGGTGGTTACTGTCTAAGTTCCGCTTTAATCAAATTTATATGGTTCTGTGGGACGAGAAAGATTGGTGTAAGCTTGAGGAGTCGTCCCCATGTAAATGTGATGGTTTTTCAACCCAGGATAATGCGCATTTTTTGTTCTTTTGTTCTTTTTATTGTGAACCTCGCATTCGATATTTAAAACCAATCCTGAAGGAGATGGGTTTCAAGCAGTACAAGCTTGCACTGTTATATTTACAGATGATGAATTCCCCTGTAATTATGTATTGCACTGCTAGTTTTTTGGCTGCATCTGTTAGATGTAAGAGATCAAGGTTAAGATTGGAATTACAATTGAGGACAGATACCTAAATTCATGTCTACTGTATTGTTGAGCGCAAACTGTAATGAATTTTGTGTAAATAATGCCCTTTTACTTGCTTTTTAATTCCACTTAATGTTTAATACTGTATTAATTGATTTTAAGACATTTTGAATGTATGATATATGTTTGTAGAATACTTTTATGATTTTAATTAATCGAATAAAGTGGACTTTGACTTGACTTGACCTCTGACTTGAGATGTCCATCCTTTACTTTTATCAAAAGGAAGAGGAAGGGTATTTCCAAGTCTCCAATTGTCATAGTAATCTCATGAAGGGATTAAGGGCATTCAATCACTCTGAAAATACAAGGGCCTCTTCCTTGGTGCCTTTCCAGATCAAAATCTCTTTGTCGATGTACCTTTACCACAACCTTATTTTATCCAAGAAGGGATTGTGCTGGTGCAGTATAAATTCTGTCTCAAAGCAATGCACATAGAGGCATGCCAGACTAGGGGCGAATGTGCTCCCTATAAAAGTCGTGTGTACCTGAAGAAAAAACTCCCCTTTGAACTAAAAAAAATTCCAAGTAAGTGCCAAATGCACAAGATCCAGTATGCATTCTATTTGTGTTATGGACAATGTAGGACACTGGGGTTTTGTTGCAGTACCCCTTCCCATACACACACAATTTGCCTGGCATCTGGTGCAATTTTGACTGAAAGTGTTCTGGGTTCCTGCTAACCAGGTCTCCAGTACGTGTTCTTTCCCTAAACTGTACAATTGTTAACCCCCTTAGGCCCTTGTAAGTCCGTTGTAAATGGTACCCCTGGTACCTAGGGCATTAGACCTAAAGATGGTCCCTAAGGGCTGCAGCAGAAATTGTGCCACCCTAAAGGTGCCCTCACCAAGCTCATGCAAAATGCTATTGCAGCTGACGTGTCTTGGTGCAGACAAAACCGAAGATTAAACATGGCACACAGCCCCGGGTGCCATCCCTAAAGGCACTGCATGAGATATAGGTAAGCCACCTCAACAGCAGGCCTGACAGTCCGAAGGCAGAGTGCACTATATCCCATGTGTAGACGTATCTGACTGAGCAGCTATGACCCTGCAATGTCTAAGTCTATTCTTAGACATTGTAAGTGAACAGGGAAGCCATAACAAGTACATGGGATGGACACTAGTCATTACGAATTCCCCAGCTCCATGATGGCTTCGCTGTACCCCAAGATGTTTGGTACTAAACATTTCATCTTAATAAACTCGCTCTGATGCCAGTGTCAGAGTTATTAATAAATGCACCAGAAGGACACCTTAAAGGTGCCACTGAAAACCTACAACTACTAGTGTGGTTGCCGACTGGTGTTTGCCAGCCTACCACCACTAGACATGTTTCTGGCATCCTAGGGTGAGAGCCTGCGGTCTTGGAGGCCAGGAACAAAACCTGCTCTGGGTGGAGGTTTTCACACCTCGTCCAAGCAGGAACTGTCTTCCAAGGTGGGAAGCTTCAAAGGCCATGCTATCTTTGAAATGCGACCCAGGCCTCTCCAGCTAGTGGAAAATGACAACCCCTCTGTCCATTCCCCACTTTCTGGCGGGAGGATAGGCTGGAAAATTAGTTTGATTTGGAGTTGTGCCCACACCTAGCCAGCCCCACCCCTAAGGTGAGGCAGCGGATGTGAACCCCACTTTTTAGAATCCTCCATCTTGTGTTGGAGAGAAATAGCCTACTAGGGTCAGCTAATGCCCACTTACCAAGGAAGGGGTCGTTTAGAGGGTGTAGTCACCCTAAAGGTAGGTGGCCTATTTGCTACTTCTTGGTACTCCCTTTAACACCCCTAAATTGAGTATTTAGGTGCACCCCTCAATTCAAAACTTCATATTCAACGGAAAAAGCGAAGAGTACAAAGAAGAGCTGCTATACCCAAGAACTGAGTGCCTGCCAGGGAGTTTTGGTGTAAACCCCTGCCTGAAGACTCAACAGTTGAGGTTAACTGCCCAGGGCTGCTGCCGTGTGGCCTTTAATAACCCCAGAGGACTACCAGCCTTCATAAGCTGCCCAAGAAGGTCCTTATAGTAGATGAGCTACTCCCTGGGAGACCGCAGACACCGAAACCACAGAGTCCGGTTTATCGACTTGCATCTCCCCAGCCCGACCGACACAGCAACCAACGAGAAAGAGGTAATCGTGCTCTGGAGGGTCAGATCTGTCTTGCCACAGAGTGTGGGGGCACCAGTACTGACCGGAGCCACACAGTACCATCCCTGAGGTACCGGATGCCCTGCAACTAAGACTGAAATCGAAGAGTCCAGTTGGGTCTCCAACTGTACCACAACCCCGGCAACTGCCAAGGGACATCAAACCCCAGAGACTCACTTCGAGAGCAGCCTTGCAGTCCAGAATTTGCCCCTGCCAGCTGTTGGCCCCTGACCGCGGGGAGCACCTTTACACACTGGGGTCGTCCAACCTACCTGCTCTGCGCCCAGCCTGCCCAGCCTGGGTAACAAGGAACTGGCTGTGCTCCTTTGACTATAAGGCCCTTGCAACCCTAGCCCCCATTTGAGAGCTCTCAGATTTGCCCTCAAGTCCTCTTTTGCAGCCTGTCTTTAAAGGATCCCTCTTTCCCTTAATGCACCAGCTACCATCTCCACCAACTCCCTGCCTCTTGTGGAATGTAGGATGCACCAGACGAACTGTTGTTAAAACATTGGAACTTGGCTTTCTACTACTCTCAGCCCGAAGGTGTACCCAGTGGCATAATGTAAGGCCTCACAGCCCCCGCAGTGTGGGGGGGGGGGCCGAGGTCCTAGTCACATGGGTGGTTGTCAAAATGCACAAGCGCCCCAGGGTATTTCTTTCTTTTCAACATGACACACAGAATCGCTTCACCTTAGTCCATGAGGTGAAGCGATTACACGTGTCATGTTTGAAGAAATAAGGAATACCCTTTTTTGCATTTTAACAACTGCTGGATGGATGCCCTTGGCATCCACTTAATGGCTGGTCATCGGTCAAAATGCAAACAGGGTATTTCTTTCTTTAACCATGTCATGTGGTATCGATTTGATTTATGTCCCAAATTGAAGTGATTCCACGTGCCAGGTTTAAAGAAAGAAATACCTTTTTATGCATTTCGAAGACTGCTCGGGTTGATAATATCTGTGTAGCTTTCATTGAGCGAACCGCCGAATGCAAAAAGTGTATTTCTTTCTATAGTGCTGTAGTCTATATGAAGCTGCATTGCCAGGAAGGGTCATATAGGTGAGAAGAGAATGTTACAGAATTACATTACTTTCTTGGGCCCTCATTTATGAAAAGTGACGCATCCTTGCGCAGGCGCAGGGATGCGCCACAATTCCTTACGACGCGCTGCGTCAGAATTTTGCGACGCGGATGCGTCACATTAATGCAATGGCGCATCATGTCGCAAGTGATGCCGTAAGCCGGAAAAAAGACACGCAGACGCTGGCGTCCTGACGTACCGGAAAGTCACGCAAGTGCGGGAAAAGTGCCGTAAGTCGCAATCGCGGAACTGACGTAAGCCTACGCGTCGCTGCGCCACTTTCACGTTGCGTCACAATCCGGAAAACTCCAAAAATACACGCATCCATCTCCTAATCCTCCCGCAAATGGAAAAAATTGTTACCATGGAGCCTGAAGGACACAGCAGCAGCCAAGGGAACCTTCCACATGGCAGCCAGGATGCCCAGCCACATGGCAGCCAGGATGCGCAGCCTGAAACACAGGGAGAAACCCATGTAAAGAGGAAGCGCAAAATTAATTTCAGTGCTGAGGAGAACAACATACTCATAAATGAGGTCACAGACCACCAGCACCAGCTCTTTGCAAGTTCCAAGTTGCCACTATCAAAAAAAGAGGCAATTTGGCTGTCCATATTGACAAAGGTCAACTGTGTGGCCCAATCTAAGAGGACAGTCATTGACCTGAAGAAATGCTGGAACGACATAAAGCGCCGGACAAAAGAGAAAATGGCAAAAAAACGCAAAGAAGCAGCGGCGACAGGAGGAGGCAGCCCATCACAACAGGAAGAGCTGGATGACCTTGAGGAGCGGGTTGCGGAGGTCATCCCAGACGAGTTGGTGGTTGGAATTCCAGGACAGGACAGTGCAGAGCATGAGGAACCGCAAGACACACAGGGTAAGTCCCTACAAGGGGAAATGTGCAAAGAAGGTAATGTTGTGCAGTCCATAAACTAAGGTAGCCGGCTCAATTACAGACGTGTAGTGGAAAGAGTAGTCATGCAATGTCATGAACTGTGAAGGGTCTTCAAAAAGTATTGTACCAGGGACATGCACATGTCACATTTGGTAAACACCTACCCCTGTCAAAGTAATAACATATTTTCTAAGTGAAGTTCCAGCCCACTGCTGCACCTGACAAGTGCCACACGCAGGTGCAAATATACAACTACCCTCATGAAATACCATGATGTTATTTTGATCATGTAGTGATGGCACAATGTGCCACACCCACAATAATAGGCCACAGACAGCCATGTAACATAGTACTGAAAAAAGGGGGAGTAGAGCCCATGGGACAGAAGGGTTGGCTGGGCCAAATGAAGTTGCAAAAAAAGATAGATTTGCCTACCCCTCATATATTTTGAGTTTTGCAATTACTAAGGCAACAATGATAAACACTTTTCTTCTGTTTATCATAGACATTTATTTGTCATTTCATACAAAATTTTCGTTATTTTTTGAACATGTATGTATGTGGAAAAAGAAACAATTGCACTTCCAACTTCTGCTCACATATCACAAATAATGAATTTCATAAGAAACAAGTGATTTTTATACAGTGAAAAATTAAACAATATGTGATTTATGTACAGTGACAAAAAAGTGATGATATTTGTCAAAACAACGATGCAAGATAATGATTTCAATCAAGCATATACCGCTTTTATACAATTTAGTACATTGCGAACAATGAAGTTATTTTTGAAAGAACTCAAAGTGAAAAACCAACTTGTCTATTTAAAACAGACATAAATCAGTGCGCCTCGTTTTATTACTAGGCTTGTGCCGACGCGTTTCGAGTCCAGACAATCAATCGCCAAACTCTCATCAGGGCTTTATTGTTCTGATCTACAAAATGAAATGTTTTGACAACATTAGGACGGAACCTCTCTTTGTGATTACTGCACTAACTACCGTTACGTTAAAAAGGGGGTACCTGAATGAATGGTTTCGTCTTTCAATGTAATTTAGGAGCGTTGTGGCCATCCAACAAGCACCTGCAGGGGAACATATTTAAAACACTCTCAGTGTTTTTATTCTTTTCTGTGAGTTAATGTTTATGAGGCATGCAGGGAAGAGTACATACCGACAGAGGGTGCTCCTGGACCTTGATTTACTCACGAAGTTGATCAAAAATTGGGGACTATGTTGTATGTATCTGAAATTCAAAAACGTTTTGGTTTTTGATTACATGTCCATTCCTTAATCATCGTTATAAGTGAACCACAAGGATAGAGTACGGCGCAATGGTACCTGGATTAGTCGTTATTAAGTTGTAACATTGCTGGGGATCGCTTAACCAAAGCGGTTAAGCGATCCCCAGCAATGTTACAACTTAATAACGACTAATCCAGGTACCATTGCGCCGTACTCTATCCTTGTGGTTCACTTATAACGATGATTAAGGAATGGACATGTAATCAAAAACCAAAACGTTTTTGAATTTCAGATACATACAACATAGTCCCCAATTTTTGATCAACTTCGTGAGTAAATCAAGGTCCAGGAGCACCCTCTGTCGGTATGTACTCTTCCCTGCATGCCTCATAAACATTAACTCACAGAAAAGAATCAAAACACTGAGAGTGTTTTAAATATGTTCCCCTGCAGGTGCTTGTTGGATGGCCACAACGCTCCTAAATTACATTGAAAGACGAAACCATTCATTCAGGTACCCCCTTTTTAACGTAACGGTAGTTAGTGCAGTAATCACAAAGAGAGGTTCCGTCCTAATGTTGTCAAAACATTTCATTTTGTAGATCAGAACAATAAAGCCCTGATGAGAGTTTGGCGATTGATTGTCTGGACTCGAAACGCGTCGGCACAAGCCTAGTAATAAAACGAGGCGCACTGATTTATGTCTGTTTTAAATAGACAAGTTGGTTTTTCACTTTGAGTTCTTTCAAAAATAACTTCATTGTTCGCAATGTACTAAATTGTATAAAAGCGGTATATGCTTGATTGAAATCATTATCTTGCATCGTTGTTTTGACAAATATCATCACTTTTTTGTCACTGTACATAAATCACATATTGTTTAATTTTTCACTGTATAAAAATCACTTGTTTCTTATGAAATTCATTATTTGTGATATGTGAGCAGAAGTTGGAAGTGCAATTGTTTCTTTTTCCACATACATACATGTTCAAAAAATAACGAAAATTTTGTATGAAATGACAAATAAATGTCTATGATAAACAGAAGAAAAGTGTTTATCATTGTTGCCTTAGTAATTGCAAAACTCAAAATATATGAGGGGTAGGCAAATCTATCTTTTTTTGCAATGTAACATAGTACAACATATCATGTCATTGCACCATTCCCACATTAAAGTGTGAGAAAGCGCAATTCCAGGGCTGTTGCTGGGGGTGTACCCACAAACATTCATGTCCAATTGACAATGTCCAATAGCAAAATCAAACTGTAACTATGACGCTGTGCCACAAATATATGCATCCACAGGGTCTGTGTAAGGCATGCACAACCTCAAGAAATACAAACTGTTCCCTCTCGGATATACCCAACATATAGCTTTTGCATTCAAGTGGACACATAGAAAGCGGAAAAATCTTTACATGACTGCATCATGCAGGAATGTGTCCCTTCCATGCACACAAACACTGATCCCCTGCACTGCTGGACCACCTGCAACATGGTGCAAGTTTGCCTGGGTCGGCGCATGCCGAGCATTGCGCACCTGTGTCGTTGTGAAGGACAGGTGACACCAATAAAGAGACCCTACTCATAGTCACCCCATGCAGGCCCAAAATCTGTCATTGTACTACTTTGTGCATGATGGTTTCAGCCACATCATCTGCATATGTAAGGGAAAGTACTCAGGAATGTTACTCAGCATGCGAAGCCCTGTGCCACATTACACAAGCATCATGTATAACGTATGCATGGTGGGTCTGCACATCCAAATAAAAATATCAGTAGTGGGTGATGTGCAATCCATACAAATTTTTTAAATACATTAGCATCTGGCAATTGTGTCAGTACCTCACACCTGCATCATGGTAGGTATAGGGGTGAGGCAGTGCCACTGGGAGAGGCCTGCACCAAGGATTGATGTACTTGAATGATGCTACTCACATGAATGCATGACTTAAGCACTGACCAGCTACGTCTGGATGAATGACGTATATAACATGAATAACAACATGTAGTGACATACAGTGAATACAGCACATCTATGTTGTCACGACTTTGGGAAAAACATAAGTGTACCAATGGTGTTCTTGCAGTGAAAGAACATCCAACATCAATAGTTAGCAGGAATGTGCACCATCTCACCAAAGGCCTCCATTTATGGTCTGTACCTATGCATGCACTGCAGCACACCTATATTGCAAGGTGCGCAGTCCAGCTGATAAACATCCAGCAAATATGCACCATAGTTAATTATACAAATGGATCATCAGCGAGTCAGCAGCACTGTGGGCCTTATTTATGAAGCCCTTGCGCCGCCCGAGCGCCGCTTTTTCCCATGTTAAAAGTGACGCACCGGCGGCGCAAGGCCTTCATAAATAAGGCCCCGTATGTGTAGCTTAAGTGCCAAGAATGTATAATCACATTAGCAAGCTGTTGCATACAGATGAGAGCAAATGCTCAGGAGTGAGAGCAACTTCTGTGTCAATGGCATTGCATGTCCCAACAAAACTATGGCAATGACATGCAAAGTAGGTGTTACGTATCCAAATAATGCAAACAAGTTGACTAACTGCACCTTGCAAGATTAGCAAGGCTGTCTCAGACATGAGACAAAAAAGCAAACTCATGCAAATGCACAATAGCTCCCGGAATGAAAAGCCACAACATACATGTCCCTAAGGATGGTGACATCGTGCCACAACATATATGCATGGGAGTGGTACTGGACAGCGCTGCAAACAAGGTTACAGGGTTGCCCTGTGACAAAGATACACTCGACAAATGTGCAACAACAACAATATTGTGTGCATTCCTATGGCACAACCATGAAAATTGTTGCTGCAAGAAGACAGTGAGGCAACCCATGTCCCTTCTTGCAATAGCATGGATGTACAGTACCTACTGGACATTGCTCAATGATTCAAGCAATGACAGATCCTTTAGAAATCATAATGTCAGTGTATGCACAACCATGCCGCAACTCCACCAATGCATAGTGGCAGACAATGGCAATTGCACTGCCCACATACATGGCTGCCATGAGGTAGGGGGAAAGTAGGGATGCAAGTACATTCATGAGGGGTGCAGAAACGATGGTGTCATTCGAGATCCTAACAGTGCTATTTGTGTGCTGTAGTGACACAAGTATTTAAGCATTGGTGGACTGTCTTTGCACAAGGAGTGGATGAGATGTCATGCACTGCCCTTGTTCCAGCTGCAAGAGGGTGCAAGGATGGCGGTGGTGATTGCTGGTCAAGTCACATATGTCATGCATTCAAGGATGGTAGTGCCAGGAGAGTATGAAGTCAGACCTGAATCATAAGTACCTGCAGCCGTACTATGGAGCCGTACTACAGGTACTTAAAAGTGTCCTGTTCAGTGGTATGTTGAGGTCCCTTGATGCTTGTGTGTGATGTCAGTGAAGTTACCCTTGAGGTGTTGTTGGTGAGGTAACTTAACCAGCTGAGGTGGAACTGGAGGTCATCGAGAGGGATGCTGTCTGTGGATGTCACACACTGGGGTGCAATGAGGTCAACAATGGTGTTGGAGAATGGAGCACATGGCCTGTGTGTCCTGCACATGAGTGTGGTGTTGAGTATGCCCATGGGCCTGGCCATGATAATGTAGTTGTCGTAGTACATGGTCAACCATGGCACATTAGAGTGCCTGCTCATTCTGAGTGTACCAGTGTCTGGGTTAACAATGCCTCATCCATGATTGTCGTGCTGCCACATGCAGGTGACACAGAAGTTGTCAGTGACAGTGATGGTGATGTCTGTAGCAGAGTTACGTCCTGGCAGGTGAGGTGGCATACAGGGTTGAATGTGAGGAGGTAGCTGACATTGTATAGTTGCAGTGTCCAAGAGGAATAAACCTTGGTACACAGTGTGGACCTGAGCCAGTCAAATGCAAACAGCCTACACCATGGTTGCGGTAGTCATTAGTGATGACCATTACAATGTATGCTGCACAATGTGAACAATGCAATGAATGTGTTCCAAAATATCATCTCTAAATACTTCATTCTGGCCACAATCATGTTGTGATCTAAGTACTACATGTGGTAATGAGTGTCAGTATGACATTTTTAAAAATTATGACAAATCCTAAAAATATCACAAATGTGCATTTATGTGTCAAAGAATAACATCTGGTTGTGTCATGGGTTGACATATGTCTGAACAATTATTAATATATATGTACATCATGAGAAATAGGGGGTGAAATGTTGAGAATAAGAAAAAATGCTGTGCATATTTCTTCAGGCTATGAAAAATGGTGTGTGCATTACTCACTAATCTGACTCAATTGTGTGTGTCGTGGTTGTTCATAAAGGAATTTAATGCTTCAGGTCTGGGTGTGTGGTGACAAGGATAGATTGTCCATGTACTCACTGAACTTTGAACAGTGTAATGAAAGTCTCTGCTGTGCAACACCTACTCTACAGTTGCAACATGCCTAGTATTAACAATGAATTCAATGGAATGTGATGACATGGCATGTTTTGGTAATATGTATGTGCCTTTTGGCACAAGACTGTTACACCTGCTCTGCATGGGGGCACAGTGACAAACATTGGCAATTGGGGGGGGGGACAGCTGTGAGTCAACAAATGCAGGAAATACCAATCAATGTCTTATGGATGCAGGGATGTGTGTGAGTGTGTGCTGCAAAACATATAGTGGCCCATTCACAGAATGAACTTAAGA
Source organism: Lissotriton helveticus (assembly GCF_964261635.1). Taxonomy (NCBI): domain Eukaryota; kingdom Metazoa; phylum Chordata; class Amphibia; order Caudata; family Salamandridae; genus Lissotriton; species Lissotriton helveticus. The sequence continues at coordinate 1,177,004,017 of NC_136061.1, forward strand.
CTCAATCAAAACGTACTACTATATTGGTATTCACAGAATGCACTTACTAATTGTAGCATTCACATAATTAACGTACTACTTTTGCTATTCACAGAAGTTAGGATTTTGTCCTAAGTTTCTCTGAAGACAGACTTAAGACAGACTAAAGGCAAAATCCTAACTTCAGTGAATAGCAAAAGTACTAAGTTCATTCTGTGAATGTCAAAAGTAGTAAGTGCATTCTGTCAACACCAAAATAGTATTAAGTTTAGGATTGAGTCTTAAGTCTGTTTTGTGAATCAGGCACACATTGAGGGAAGTCTGACCTCAAAGCTGTGTCCCATTTCTCTGGAGCCTATGCAACCCTGCCTTTGTGTCACGTAAAACAAATTAGCCAGCCAGGCTCACTACTCTGAGTCAATCACAACGCTGTGAAGTGCTGGTGTGACTGGTAATAGGAAATGGGATAAGTCATGCAGCCAAATGCTGGAGTGACGGCCATGTTTGCAATGGAGGCTGAAATGCAGCCTGCATACCAAACATGGAAGTGGGTATTACTGCTCTGGTCATCATGGGTGGCACCTGAGTCATCTTGCCAATATGCACATGCCCCACCTCATATTAGATCTCCCCTACCCACCCTCCCATGCCATGATGACACATAGCATGATCACATCAGTCACTCATCCCTTGTGTCTCAATTATAAGTCAGTTCAGTGCTCTCATGAGAGCCCACACTCCACATATGGTCCATGAACTACCACTAATGCCCCCACCCCTGTCTTCATGTGTTCCGTCATCACTGAATATGTTACCTCACACTTAGCCTACTCAATGTCAGCTGCTGTGCAAGCGCACAGCAGACGCATGTACATGGTGTGCTGAAGGCACGCCAATGGCTAGTCTGAATGCGCACATCTGTGTCCAAAATGCAATCATTTCCAGCAGCAACTGATATACAGTCATTCACTGATGCAGCTCACCCAGCCTCCATGCACTCATACATGGAAAACATTGGAGAATGACAACAGGCCTTTGCAAACATGACCCGCAGACATTTCACATGCCTACACTGCTGACAAACCTCAACCACCACCCTGGCCTCAAACACAGCCAACGCCAGCGTTTCTGCAAGTGAAAGTCACACCTGGAAACACAACTGCGCATACCAGACCTCCACCCTCTGCAAGCCTACCAAACAGCACTACAGGGACACGGCATGGTAGAGCCCAGATCTCTAAGAAGCAAGAGGCACCAGCAGATACCTTGTTAAGAACTGTATGAACACCAAGACACCTGTGGCCTTATTTATGAAGGCCTTGCGCCTCTGGTGCGCCCCTTTTAAAATGGGAAAAAGTGACGCACCGGCGGCGCAAGTCCTTCATAAGTAAGGCCCCTGAAATGTAAAACACACACATGGACGCAATGAGGGAGTACCACAAAAAAATAGTCTACCATAATGGCAAGTCCTGCAAACTCGTCAAGGTTCTGTATGAATAAAATAACCTATGCTGCAAAGCTACAGACATCACCCTGGCAGTACAGACCTGTGATAAGTGTCCAACAAAGTTCACCATAAAGTAAAAATTGTCACTACAACAACTTTGCCGTACACAGGAGATGCCACAGGCAGCACCACGCAAACCTCTTCCAACACAACAGCCATACTACCATACCCACCGGGACACCAGTCAAAGCTCAATGCACCCCCTCCAACATGAGATACAGCCACCTGTGGGATCACTACAGCCCTGTCCTCATCACATCAACAACAGCACCAAGATCACCCTATTCACAGCCACAGGTGACATCTGCACCCTCCGGGACCAAGAGCTGTGAGTGTGCTCCGACACACACTAACACCACAAAGATTTGCTACACTACATGAAGCAGGATTCCAAGGAACAACGCTTAACTGGGTCACTCATCCCAGCAAGAGGTCCAAGGATCCGACTGACAACCTTCGTCTTTATGATCACGTAATTCCAATGCTGAATGCAAGAGGGACCATCTATGTGTCTGACCCTTGTCAACATCAACAGGGCTGCCTCAGCGCCATTTGAAAACAAACACAGCCTCAACATTGTATCCATTGCTGATGACAGACAGCTCATACTCTCTCACACCTAAGACTACACCAACCAAACACTTGAAATATATTGCGGAATGCATTACATCGCAGTCTGCATGAACCACGGCTGCATGAAAAATAAATTAGATAATACAGAAGTCTGTGTCCTTGGAACAACTCTTTCAGCATGTAAAAACACGGGTTGGATCTCCCACTCTGATGGGAAGGGGCTGCGGCTACCGCTCAAAGAGACAGGTCTTGATGAGTCTTCTGAATGGGAGTAGGTCCTGGGTCTGCCGTAGGTGGGCCGGGAGGGTGTGCAAGGTCTTGGCGGCGAGGTAGGACAAGGATCTGCTGCTGGAGGTTGGTCATAGGATGCGGTGGACAGTGGTGAGGGGGAGGCTGGTGGAGCGGACCTGGCGTGTGGGTGTGTAGAAGCTGAGTCTGCTGTACAGGTAGGCTGCTCCGGGCTACTGGAGTGTATTGTGCGTCTGGGTCTGGAGCTTGAAGCTGATCCACTTGCTGATGGGGAACCAGTGTAGGTCTCACATTTGGGGGAAGATGTTGCTGCGGTGTGGGACATTGACAATCAATGAGCCGTAAGTGTATTGGATGCGTTGCAGTACTTGTAGGTGTTTGTCTGAGAATCCTCAGTACAGTGCGTTGCGGTAGTCCAGTCCGCTGCTGCTCAGGGCCTGCGTCACACTAATTTTAGTCTGGGGTGGGGATCCACTTGTAGATCCAGCATAGCATGTGGAGGCAGTTGTAGCATGAGGAGGAGATGGCGTCGACCTGCTCAGACATGGAGAGGGAGGAGTACTGGATGTATTGTAAGTTGCGTGCATGGTCAGTGGGTGTTGTTGCTGTTCCCAGTGTGGTTGCCCACCAGGAGTCGTCCCAGGCTCAGGGTGTGGGTCCAAGGATGAGGACCTGTGTCATGTCCAAGTACAGTTTCAGACTGCTGCTCCTCATGCACTTGGTGAGGGACTTCATTCCCTGGTGGAGGTTTGTTGAGGGGGTGTGTGGGTCCCTGGTGATGGAGAGGATGAGCTGGGTCTTGTTGGTGTAGGAGATGATGTAGAGGCTGTGATGGCGGCCCACGTGTACGAGGGGGACATGTACATGTTGAACAGTGTTGTGCTGAGGGATGACCCCTGGGGTCCGCCGCAGATGATGTTGATGGCGTCCCATTTGATGGATGGGTTTTGGACACTCTGGACGCTCTGGGTTCTGTGGGAGAGAAAGGACGTGGTCCAGTCTAGGGCCTTCAATTGGAATCATGATTCTCAGAGGTGTGTCTTCAGAGTGTGATGGCATACCATGTCAAAGGCGGTTGACCGGTCCAGGAGGAAGAGGGCTGCTGACTTGGTGCTGGCTAGTTGGTGCATGATGTTGTCTGTGCCGGACATGTGGACTGTCTTGCTGCTGTATGTACGTATGAATCCGGACTGGGACGGGTGAAACATGTTGTGGTCTACCAGCCCGCGGCCCAATAGCATGTTCATCATTACCTAGATGACCTTCGTTGGGAACGTGAGCAGGGAGATGGGCCGTGAGTCCCCGAGGGCCTTGGGGTGTGCCTTGTGCGTCTTGAGGAGGGCATTGCTTGTGGCGTGCTTCCATATTTCATGGAATGTTGCTGCATTGAAGAAGATGTAGATGAACTTGTGTAGTTGTGGTATGATCGCTGCCTCTGCTTTGTACAATAAGTGGTGTGGCGATGGTACTGCTGGTGATCCAGAGTGTACGGAGTTCATGACCTTGTGTGTTGTGTCCTTGTTGACGTAGTACCAGGATGTGCTGCGGTTGGGGCTGGTGGTCCTCGCTGGGGAGGTGGAGTCTGGCATAGTTGGGGTGGATGTGGTGGTGAAGCTGTCGTCGATGGCACTAAACGTGCGCTGTGAGAAGATGGACAGTGAGTCCCACACTTCTTGTGAGGGTGGGATGTTGACAACGTTTGCGCATGGGTTTCTCTGTTCAATAACGATGCAGAAGACCTCATTGCTGTCGTGTGCATTGGTATCCAGAAAGGTTTGGAAGGAGGAGCTCTTTGCCAATCTGTTGAGGTGGTGATGTATACACGTGGCGTCCTTGTGGACTGTGTGGTTGCGTAGTGTGTGTCCATGGAGCCATGTTCACTCCATCTTCCGGCATGTGCGTTGGTAGGTCTGGAGGTAGTTGGTGAACCGGGTGGCTCTGTTGCAGGCGTGGCTGTTGGAGGGCAACGTGAGTGGGGCAAAGGTGTTGGTGCAGTCCTACATACACTGTCAGAGTTTTTGGGCACTGGCGACTGGGTTGGTGGGGTTGTAGTTCGGGCCCTGGCTGAGAGGTGTGAGCAGCTGCCTACGTTTACTTTTACCCAGCATTGGTGAGGCAGCAGTTGTCTGCAGTGGTGTGTGGTTGATTAATAGAAGGTAAAATTGATGCTGCGGTGGTCGGTCGAGTGCAGGTCAGTGGTGTGGTTGGAGGTGACGTGGGTGCCTGTTGAGAAGACGGGGTCCAGCTTGTGGCTGGCAGCGTGGGTTTGGTCCCGAGTTGTCTGCAGGCGGGTCTGGTGAGGTCGTTGATCAGTATGGTGGAGTTGTCGTCGTTGTTGTCCTTGAGGTGTAAGGTCAGGTCCCACAGGATGATGTGGTGCGTGGAGGGGAGTGTGTGGGTGCTGGCGAGGTCATTGATGGAGCAGCAGAACTGAGCACAGGGTTGGTGTCCTGTACACGAGGGTCCTCTGAGGGTGGTGTTGGGTGTTGGTGTGGATGTTAATGTGCAGGTGGTTGGCGGTGTTGATGGTGTTGTCTGCATGGGTGCCGAGCTTGAGGGTGGACTTGTGGTCGATGGTGACCCATACACCAAATCAGTCAGCGCAATCCCTGCGGTTCAACTTGTAGCTGTCTGGGATGTCTATGATGATGTTGGTGGCAGAGGAGTAGTCCCACCAGGTCAAGTTTAATAATCACACATCTGGGGCGGAGGTGTCAAGCACATCCCAGAGCCACATGGGCTGTGTTCGTGTGGAGTGGGTGTTGTGGATAATGCATAAGAGGTGGTTGGGTCCACTCCATGGGGGTTTGGTGGCTCACTTGCATGTGAAGCTGCATGTGCGGCAGGAGAAGGGTCCCGTGTGTATGTTATTGGGATGGCCTGGAAGCAACTGTTGTGTTGGATGGCATTGAGTGCATGGAGGGTACAGGCGTAGTACTGGAGTCTGGTGTAGTGGCGTCAGTGGCCACAAGGGGTCCTGGCGCTGGGCATGGTCCAGGCGCAGATGGCTGCAGACTGGCTTGCTTAAGGTGTGCCTCTGGTGTGCAAGTAGCACAGTCGAGCACAGTTTGGGACATATGGGGATGTGGGAGGGAGGAGCAGCTGGTAGGCGGGAGCAGCAAGTGTGCATGGGGTGGTAGAACAGTGGCACTTAAACCAAAATGGTGTGCAAACAGGGTGTAAAATAGTTGCACTGAGGCCACTAATGGGACACTAATATGGTGTTTCTGCACACCTGCCAGTGTGTACTCAGCAGCGGCAGCAGGGGCACACAGGGGGAGCTGGGTGTAGGTTGAGCAACATACCAGGAGCAATCTGTATTATCAAAATATAACGTAATTAGCATGAACACACAGGAAATGGTCCACACACAAACAACACAGCTGTGATGGCTATGACAGGTGGGATGATGGGAGATGGTAAGAAATCCATGTCCCCAATCCTCAGTAATTGTGGCCTGATACCTGTTGCACACATATAGAGTGCAAAAAGCCACTTGGACTTACTACTGTGCTGGAATGTGTCCCCAATATACACCAACAAAACAGACATCAGGACATGCACTCAAGTTGAATGTTGCAAGTGTGCAAGCACTGTCTGGCCATGTGCCATGTTTTTTGACAAACATTTGGAATCCATCAAATGATTCATGCCATGTCATTTTAGGTAACATGAGTGATGATGTGTAGCTTTAACTTCGACATGTTGACACACATCAAAGTCAAAAAGGGTAGATGACTCAGAATTGTGCATCTGTACACCATATGTCAGACATGATCATAAACATACATCTATTTTTCATTTCAGAGCATGGTACACATCCTCATGAGCAGGAACCTATGTTTGAATCCGATGATGACGGCGGGGAAAGTGTACCAAGTGTAGACACAGACGTCATCCAGGACCTGTTAGAATCAATACAAACTCCCTCTCCCCGCACCAGAAGGCAAACCAGCACAGTGGGATCTCTGCTTGCCCAACCTGGAAGCACTCCTACGCCACCTCCCACAACATCTCTGCCTCACCACTCGCCTAACACGCTGAATTCTTTTGAACAATGTGTTGTGGATGTACAGGGTCAGTTGGCACAGGAGGTGCATAAAGGCATTGAGAGCATGGCAGGCACCCTAGAGGGAGTGCTCCGTTGCCTAACATCCAATAGTGGCAGTGCGGAAACTGGTAGCAGCAATGATGCACCACCACGTACTTTGTTTCACGCCATGAATGAGATATCAGAAGTAATGCAGCAGAGGCACAGACAAATGCCTAACACAAGTGCCAGTCTTGAAGTGGCCAACAGGCTGAGGGAAATTCAGGACACCCTTAAAGATATGAATGCAAAACAGGATGCCTACCTGACCAAATTGGCCAACTACCAACGGGATGTAACAGCTGTGCTTAAAAATTACCAACTCATGCTCAGTGCATTCATGCGCTACCTGATGGGCATGGAACATGATGCTGGTACAATCCCATCAACATCTGCAGCCCCTGATGTGTCTATGCCTCCTGTGTCGACTGCACCACTGATTCCACCATCAGCTGTGACAACAAACACATCTGATGAAGAAGAATCAGAAGATTGTCCAGTCCTCCGCAGAACCATGCGTTAGCATCACATATTGTACCTGGACAATACATATACACTGTCTGGTGCACATAATACTGACATTGTACCACAGTAATGATGAACAACAAATTACTGCTAGCCAATGGATGTACAATAAATTATCTGTGGCCTCCCTCCATGAGGTGAACATATGATGTTGACACTCCCTTATCACACAATAAAACACTACTCACTCACGCATGTCTCAAATGTCATGTTGATGTATGGACTGTGCATGTACAAACTCAACCGTATGTGTCCCTTGATCATTAGAGTCCTGTCATACCTTGCTAATTGCTAAGTTGTGTCACTTTCATAAATGTCCACCCACAACATGCAATGTCCAACTGGCAACGTTCATAAAGTGACTAGTAACGTGTGTACAACAGCATTGCTAATGTGCAACATTACGAATGATGACTTAAGTTAGAATGACTAACACTACAAGTTTGTACAAGGAGGGGGTGACTGGGAAAATCAGATCTGCTTGCACGCTACCATGATTGTGGGTCAGTCCAAGGTGTATGTATGTGATGATGAAATATCTGACATACCACATGTATGTATGAAAGGAAAACATCAGCACGTGGCTGGCATCAAAAGCACATCCTAAGGTAAGATGAGTAGCACACAATTCTATTACCTTAAGCATGGGAATATGGACATGCTTCACACCAGTGATTGAAACAACATCACTCAACACTCACATGGTGTCTCATGTATGAAGTCCTACAAAAAGACTTCATTGCTGCTGCAAAGACTGTGGCACTCATGCCTCAATGCCTTTAATACACACTTGGTACAGTCTCCTACCACTAGATCATCAAAGTGAATGTCAACTTAGATGAACATAAGCAAGGCATACCACACAACACCTTAGCCCAAGTAAGCCACACTACACACCATCCTCTGGTGGCCACATGTCTACATGTTTCACATCACAAACACCGTGATGGACATACTTTAAGGAGCACCCACACACCCCTCCCCACTGCACATCTTCCACAGGGCTGCATCCCACATTGCACACGAACAGTGACAGTACATGGCCTCAACCATTGGAACATGCACCTCCACAGTAATAGCAAATGCTGAGAACTACATGACATTAGCAGTTACACCCCTGCTGACCAAACAGACGTCAAGACCCACAGGCACATCTTTCCACACACATATGCAGTCAAATTCATAAACCAGAGGGTCATCATGCACCCAGTGATGTTCATAGGAACATAGAACATCCCCAATCCTCCGCCATGACAAACAACAGCATCAAGAGGTCCCTCCTACACGCCACAACAACATCCACACAATCCTCAAAGTAGGTCACACTGCCACTCCATATACACAATACATCGCATCATTGCAAGAAACAATGTTCCACAACACACTAGCAGTTAGACTCCACTATGGCATGAGGCAAGGTAATACACCACACTGGAATGTCTCCACCCTTGCAGACCGGAGCAGATGATTCAGCCTAATACATTTCACAGCACAACACACAGAGTACTGATGCTGAGTTCCTCAGGGACTGTCCCTCAGTACCTTTGTCTGCTATGTCTACATGGCTCCGCTTGCTATGGGCATCAGTGAACATGGACTCTGCATAGTACCCTACGCCTAATACACCCAGCTCTGCCTCTCCCTCACTAAGATACACAACATCACAGGACACGACTAACCACAATGGATGCGAGATGTGCCAACAAGTATGTGCCTCAGCTGGACAAATCTCCATTTGTTGTCAAAACAGGTCATCATCATCACAAGAACCACTACCACATGGGACTATACCTGGGGGTACCCTGGGCTGGATAAACAGTTCTGCACTCATATGTGCCACACAAACTATACATTGTACAGAACACATCCCTCCCCCTGTCATTACGGATAATAGCAGTATCCTCACCATACTTCTTCACCCTCTGCTAACTCTGCAAGTGCATCAAAATTATTGCCAACTGATGCATTCATTAGATCTGCCACACATCCATCATCATCAGCCTGTGCAATGTGAAAGCCCTCAATAACAGTATCAAAAATACCCTCAGTACAAAAAATATGAATGTCCAGACAAACGTAGGTAGACGTTCCCTGTGGCTCCCATGATAATACCACTTCCGCCTGCACATACAGGAGCTCTACTGCATCCACACCCATACAGATATACTGACACTCAAGGAGCTCACACACGCCTACACAGTCAGCCAGAACCCTGGGCCAGCAAACCTCTACCAATGAATCTGCTTCTAGGCCCACAAGACATACGTCTGCAATACAGACCTAGCCATGGTCACATTTCCCTGCATCTACATAGCCAGCCTGTAAACCAGCTTTCTTTTCCACTTGCAGGAAAGACGTGGGTCATACTGGCCCTCAGCATTGGGAAACACTGCAAACATTGAGGTACAGTCTCAATACCAGGTGGCCCAATAAATGACCGCCCTTGTGCCATCTGACCCTCACTTGTTGTGACGTTGTGTGATGCCTAACCCTGCCTAACAGTCATCATCCATCACCAAGGCACATAGTCATGGGATAATGCTGCATGCAGCAAATCCAACCCTTGCACGCATTGATCTGCGTTACAGGCACGTGCAATGGGTGTTGCAGGGTGCCTTCCCAGCAACATCCATTGCCTTTTGACAGTGCCCCAGATGTAATAGGAACATGAAATGTGAGGCACTGTCCAGAAATTACACAGACCCAGTGCAGGCGTGAAGAAGGCTCAATGTTGACAAATATGATGAATTCTCCTTGTCTCCCCTTTTTCTCACAATGCAGTAGACATAGTAAGAGGAAGAGGCCGTTGTGATGATTGATTAACTGAGAGGTGTCCGTTCCTGTACAAGTCTGATGTTCACCGCAAGGCAGACACACTTGCCCCATTGTGCAAAGGTGACTGCGTTAGCGATGAACAGGACATTGTGCAACAGTGCTGGTGAGAACAACAGGACTGCTCAGTAACTAGCAGATACGGCACGGTCCTGCACTTCATCCTGCAAAAGGGTAGCGCTACAGGAAGGCCTGCTGTGCTCCACTACGGAAAAACGTCATGAAAGAGGTCCCAGAATCTTTACACATGATTGTTGATCACATGGGCTCACCGAGACACATTACCTAAAGTCCCTCAAGGGTGAGTATTGGCCTGTATGATTTCGTGATAGTGTAATGAACATTTGGCTTACAATAGCTAACATGTAACGGTAATCTCAGATATGAGATCATTGTTGACATTCCTTGGCCAGCAAGGGTAAGGCTCAACCAGAGCTGATTTCTCAACTTCATATGCCTACAAGTACAACTTATTGTAATTGAAACACATATTTTATTATCAAAAATTGTTCACACTATTTAAATGTTATGCTAAACTACACTACACTATTAAAAAATATTTATAAAATCCTACACTAATCTAATCTAAGGCACTAACATCTACACTTATCTTGTCTAACTGTTCCTATACCTACCTCACACATACTACACAACACACAGATGACCCCCCACCCCCTATTCAACAATCACATATCAGGCATACATACACTTAATCTAAACACATACTAATTAACCTACCTAACTAAACAAAGAAATATATATATATATTTTTTTATACATCTCAAAATACATTTAACATACACTATACATCAACCCCCACCCACTCCTAATAACTTAACACTTATCCTAACACTATTCCTAAGTACTACAACTATCCTAAATACTATCTAACCATTTAAAAAATGTAAACAATAACAAGGTCCGTAACTTGACATGTGAAATTCTATGTCATGGACAACGACCACAGTAGTTCACTCTGTGTTCATTCCTGCTCGTCCATTTGTTCAATGGTGGCATTCATGTCGGCAACCATGGACAGCAGGGTGGCCAGCTGCAGTTGCATGCCCGCAACCTTCAATGTCAGTTCCTTTTGGGCCTTTTCAAAATTTTCCATTTTGCCCTCAATATTGTTAATTTTGGCCATCAGGAGCACACCGTTGACCTCAGGGGGAGCTGCTGCATGCCCTGTTGCTGTACGTCCAACTTGCGCTACTGCTGCTCCACCTGTCCTCGTTGCAAGGGCCTCTGCTGTGGTGGGTCCAGATTTTGGAGCAGTGGTTGTCACTGGGCTCAGATCCGAGGGATGTCCAGAAGTGGATTGACTTGCAGATCCTGAACCAAGACCAGCTGGGGGTGCAACCAAACCAGATGTTGATGGTGCTGATGTCTGAATGCCTGAGGGTCCACTCTGTGTAGGAGAATCAGTGTCCATCTGGGGATGTTGATCTTCACAAGATCCAGTTGGTGGTCCTGAGTGCATGAGTGAGGTTTTAGCCTTTTCCTTCCTGCTCCGCGTGTTGGATGGTGGAGTGGGAGTTGGTGATCTCCATGCTCCAGCAGCACGTGAGTGCTCATGTCGGCGTCCCATCTGCCTGAATGAACGACCAACATTCCTTATGTGGCGGTATCTCTCTAGACGGATGCGATACTGCCTCTCCTCATCTTGTGTCATGTTTTCTGTAATGGAGCAATGACATCCACATCAGTCTGCACTTACACATTGACACCTGTACACATGCACATTAATGCAATCTTCAGAAAATTTTGTCAAGGGGCTATCGTTAACAGGGCATCAATTTAAAAGCATGGTGGCATCGTCATCGATGGTCAAATTAAAAGCATGGTGGCATCGTCATCGATGGTCATACACAGGGATGCTAAGTGATGTTGCGTACTACCTAACATGATAATTGACATGTAAGGCCTCAATACATATGAGATGGTGCATTCCAATGCATTTGTCCTGGCCATGAACCCAATGCTCGCCATTCACATATGCAGGCCCCTTCTCAACATGATGCCAGTGCATCTGTGTGCAGGCAAGGTTTGTATAGGCATTGTAATTGTGCTCTTCATACGCAGATACATAGCAAGGTATATGGACCATCATCCCTGTATGCTGCACAAGCCTACACACATGTAAAATGCACCATGGAAACGAAACATGGCCAAATTAGGATTGTGTTGCAAGGAAAGACACAGGGGTGCACTGCAATTGATTTGGGCACCGCCTCCTATCATTTAACTCTTGTACATGTGGTGCTGCTTGGGAGTAAATACGTGCTGCGTTTTCACACTACGCAACACACACTGCACAACACTTTCATGGTAGACGCATCTTGACAGGGGACGTCATATCATGGCCAGCATCAAGGCCTGGTATGTGGATTGACTATGCATGATAAATGATGCAATGGCCATTTATACACATGTACATCAATGCATATTTACTACTGATGTCAATAGTCAAATCTGCCGGTGGCCCTTTTAGTTGCATAGGTAACTGCATGATTATTGTGCTAATTGATGATGGACTTGCAGCACTGTTGCATCCCTCTAACAATGGCAAGTACTGACACACGTGGGGCACAAGGAAATCCTACTTGTAGGAGGTATGTCTATGTTGTACTACAATTAGCATGTGTCATGTAGCCATGGTCTACATACACTGACTGTCACGTACCCCAAATCTCCTTGCTCAGCACGACACTCTTCGACATCTCCATGTGCACACTTGCCACCATTGCATGCACACACCACCATAACATACAAACCTATGCCAATGACACCCATCTGGTACAGTCCCTCACCCATGACCCAGCCCCAACCAAAAACAACCTCCATGAAGGAAAGATAGACGCTGCAGAATGGCAGAAGGTCAGTCAGCGGATACTGTAGACACACAATACAGAGGTTATCATTCTTGGCAAATCAACATCCGCCAGGGACGACGCCTATTGGTCCACAACAATGGTCACTGCAAGAACACCCACGGAGCATACACCCCACTTGGGATTCTTCCAGGTCTACTCACTCACAACTAACAAACAAGTGGACGTCATGTCATCCTTATGATTCTACACCCTGCGCATGCTCCGATAGATATTCTGGTGGATCACCACCGGAACGTGTGAGACGGTCACCCAGGCCCTCATCAACAGCCAAGTGTACAACGGGAAGGCCCTATACACAGGAACCACTGGCAGACTTCACTTAGAATTACTACCCATAGTAAATGCATCGGCACAACTCATCCTCGACGGCCCTCACCACAGCAGCATTTCTACAGGCCATATTGACCAACACTGGGTCACCGTCAACACAAGGATCACGTTCTGCCTCCTCACACACACACACACACAGACACATGACATGGGCCCAGAATGACTCCTCAACCGCCTCTCGTTCTCAGATCCTACCGGCTACCTCCGCTCCACCAGCCTCCCACTGGCCACCATCCCAAGGATTGACTCATCCACCACTGGACGTAGATCATCCTCCTACCTGGCCACCAAGACATGAAAGTCCCTTGGCGCACAACTACGACTGGCCTGGACCATCTTACCTTCATTAAAGAACTGAAGACCTGCCTATTTCATCAGTAGCAGCACAACCCCTCCCTTCAGTGCCTTCAGACTCTCACACCTGAGTATGGTGCTCTATGGAGGTCTAGATGTATTGTTTGATTGTGGTCTCATTTTATGTGATAGATACTTACAGCAGCACAAGAAGTGTTACTGTGTCCCTTGCACACTGTAACACCTCATACATGTGACCCTTATCATTGAGTTTATGGATTTCCACATGGTGCCATTGAGTCCTTCACACTTCCATGCACATGTGATGTGTAAACATGCTGCATGCAAGAATGATGATTTTGGACTGTCTGCATACTTGGCATGCATGAGGAGACATTGTAAGCATACAGACAAAGATAGTAAGGATTTCACACTCACCAATGGCCTTAGGATCCTTGAAGGACTCCACCTCATCCCTTGTGTATGGTGGTGGACCACCTACAAGGGAAAGACAATAGAGCAGATTCTCAGCGTATGTTGCATATTTCAACACAGTACAGAGATTACATGAGAGTCAGTGGTATCTTCAACATTGGCTTACGATGCGTCCCATGAGGCAACCTGATTCATACAACAGTCTCTGGCTAAGTGCTTCACATGTGAAGCACACTCTTCCACTGCATGTATGACACACATGTGATCCCTTGTTTGTGGTGTCACATTGAGATGGCATTTGCCAAATACTTGCACACTTGTCCCATATCGATAATATGTTTGCATTGTGTAGATGTATGTTATTGTGCTTTTATGGGGGACTACATTTATAATGCAGCACACCATGGTGAAAAAACGGCACAGATGCGTGAGGCATCTGTGCGGGAATTGTGGCCCATTGCTGGAGTTGCGTCGCAAGCGCAACGCAGCTCCAGCAAGGCTCGGGGATGCACCATCTGCACAATGCTGCCTCAAGACCTACGCCTGCTTCAAGCAGGCGCAGGGTTTTGACGCAGCATTGCCCAGAAAGTGACTGATTGAAATCTCATAGATTTCACTCAGCCACTTTCATGAGGCGTTCCTGCGCAGGAAGGCCCCCCCCCTGCGCAGGAACGCCTTCTTATGGCGCAGTGCTTTACAACGTTGTAAATAGGGCGCTTTATTTGCGCGGCAGTTGGTCAAATAAAGTGACGCAATTGCGGTGCAAAGAGGCACAACTGCCTCATAAATCTGCCTTTATGTATGTAGCATTTTTGTGTAGCAAATTATGTTTGAGATTTAGCAAATTAACACCAACCTGTAGTTGATGGTAAGGTGCATTATTTTCAAAACATGCACAATTTAGCTTTTTGGAAGGTGGCAGGTGATGCACACACATGGACATAGGGCATGTATGTGCCCCATATGCACACACATATACTTTAGAGGGCTGCAGCAGGGTGTCTTTGAGACACCCCTGCACCCTTGTAATAATTCACAAATGTCGATTAGCAAATAGCAGATTTGCATTGTGTATTTATTTCAAATTATTCCAATGGCCCTCCTGGGCCATGGCAATGCATATGGAATTATCCCTTAATTGGAAAAAATAAACATGCAAAGTTGCACATACGGAAGATTAATGAATTCCTAAAATAATAGCGCTTTTTCTTCATACATACCATTTAGCAAATCATAAATAGCAATTCCTTGAAAATCTCAAGTTTAGTTTAGCGAAAGGGTTTGTTGCTAGATATGGCCCTATATCTGATGTTACAGCGGTGCAAGGGGATCATCAGTGAGGCCCCTGTAGTTTCACAATGGAATAGCTTAACCTTACAATACAGCTGTTAATACATGAAATAAATGTAATTTGACTTACCAATTGTTCCCTCGACCTCGATTCCAAGGTGGTCCAGGAGATCCTGCTCACGGTTGATGACATCAGCCCACCGATGCTTGTACTGTCTGAGGGTCCGGTCCACTCCAAATATTCGCAACATCTGGTACCGGACCCTCTCCCACCTCAGCTTCCTTTCTTGGGTTGGGTAACCCAGCAGTACCCTGCCTCCACTCCCAATCATGTTTGGGAGGTAGTGGACAATCAGCCACAGTAGCCCCCCATACTCCTGCTCAGTGAGGTTCCTAGACCTGGGTGACATTGTGACAAAGCACAAGCCACGCTGTGTGAATGCAACAAAAAAAATGTTGCTTTCACAGGAATCCCCCTATTAGTATAAATCCACTAAACAGAACACTAATCCCCCTATTACTAACTTAGAAAACCCCTTAACACAACACAAATCCCCCTATTAATGAATATTAAAACCCCTAAACAGACAGACACCCCTTTACACACAACACACAGGTAGACAATACACAACACTACAGAGACTATTTGGACACAGTTAGCAAGACACACACTGTAAAACAACTGAAGGACAGGACAAAACTCTCAAGTACTTTGCAAACACACTCCTACACCTCTCAGAGACTACAAAGGAGTGAAAGAGAAAGCGAAAGTATTATATAACTTCCTGTTTGTGAGCAGGGCAGGCTGGTTACATCATTTCCTGTTGCGATGCGACTCGTTTCCGTCGATGCGTCATTATTGGCATGCGAATAAAACGTAATTATGTCGCATCGTTGACTTGAAGCATGGTACAGTTAAAATATTTCCCCTTACGGTGCGACCAGTTATGATGGAAGCGTCATTATTGTCATGCGACACAATCTTTATTATGTCGCATCATTGATTTGAAGCATGGGTGACTGATGACATATTTTACCCTTACGGTGCGACCAGTTATGGTGGAAGCGTCATTATTGTCATGCGACACAATCTGTATTATGTCGCATCATTGATTTGAAGCATGGGTGACTGATGACATATTTTACCCTTACGGTGCGACCAGTTATGGTGGAAGCGTCATTATTGTTATGCGACACACTCTTTATTATGTCGCATCGTAAATTTGATGCATGGCTGACTGATGACATATTTTCCCCTCAAGGTGCGACCAGTTATGGTGGAAGCGTCATTATTGTCATGCGACACCATCTTTATTATGTCGCATCATTGATTTGAAGCATGGGTGACTGATGACATATTTTACCCTTACGGTGCGACCAGTTATGGTGGAAGCGTCATTATTGTCATGCGACACAATCTTTATTATGTCGCATCATTGATTTGAAGCATGGGTGACTGATGACATATTTTACCCTTACGGTGCGAAGGTGCGACCAGTTATGGTGGAAGCGTCATTATTGTCATGCGACACAGTCGCATCATTGATTTGAAGCATGGGTGACTGATGACATATTTTACCCTTACGGTGCGACCAGTTATGGTGGAAGCGTCATTATTGTCATGCGACACACTCTTTATTATGTCGCATCGTAAATTTGATGCATGGCTGACTGATGACATATTTTCCCCTCAAGGTGCGACCAGTTTTAGTAGATGCGACTTTATTGGCATGCGTCACAATCTTCATTAATGGCACATTGCAGATTTTATCTGACAATGTTGTTGCATATCTTAAGTGCTGTATGTTTGGACGCTGGGCAAAAGATGCGTGTTTACGCTTTGCGTGAAAGTGTCTCAACAGGAACACAAAATGTTTGTGTGTAAATATTTGTTGTTTCTATATTCAGCTAAGTCAGACTATGACATGTGTTGACCAATGTCACTTTTGGTCCTTGTGTAACGTCACTTTTGTGCGTGGAGTCAGGAATGCATGGGTCAGATTGTGACGTTGGCAGACCTATCGTCACTTTTGGGGGTGGAGTTGGGAATGCATGGGTCAGATTGTGACGTAGGCAGAGCTAATGTCACTTTTGTGCGTCCAGTCAGGATAGCATGGGTCACATAGTGACGTACGCAGACCCAACGTCACTGTTGTGTGTAGAGTCATGAATGCATGGATGAGATTGTGAAGTATGATACACCAACTTCATTTATGTGGCTGCCACATTAGTTATATGATGCAAACTTGTGTGAGCACTGAGGGCTACTTTTTCATGGATGGTCATATTTATCCTCACATCCACTGTGTAACATATTAATGAATGTAATGTTTGTCCTATTATTGATTTACCTCCAACATGACTTTGCAACATACAAGAAATGTTTTATATTTGTACCTGCTGTCTGATTTCATAATGTGGACTCATCTTCACCTGTGCTTTTATCATTTTCTGCACCACTAAATTGGGATGGTAAATGTTGGTTTTTGACTATTGTGAATTTATACCCTAATTTATGATGTTTTTGCGTAGATTATTACAGCATGCATTCGTGCAGCACTTCCCTGCAGCAAGCAAATAGGGCAGGAAGGTGCTGTGTCTTTGACATACGGGAGATTCCTGTGCTTTTCATGTGCGCTGACTCACAATGGCCGGCCTGCCTACCTGCACTATGTATGCTGTGTTGCATGGAGGAATATTTTCGTACAGGAACGGTCACCTTCATACACATGTGCATTCATACCCTGCACACAGACACACATGCACTATGGTGCCAGGGTACCTGTGTTGAACAGACACTGGTGAGTGTGGCCATTGCAGGTGAAATTGCAAGGCAGTACAATGTAAATGGATGTGTGGCCTGATGTATGTCTGATGTCAGCCTCCAGACATGAGAGTAAATGTCATGTATACCTGGTGACCTATCCTTAGGACACCTCCGCGCCGCACGGCCACCAGCTGTCGCGTGTGCCCCCCGCCTGAGTGCCACTGCTCTCAGCCTCGCTGAGCCGTCCTTCCTCTGGCCACGCCCCCCGCCACTGCTCGTTCTCCCGCATTTTCTGCATTTTGTTGTTTAGTTTGTAACTGTACAGCATTCCGTATTTAATTCCTGTTTTGCCCTCTGCTTGTACTGGTGTCCCCCCCCTGTGTATTTTGTCCCCCGCGCCCACCCGCCCCGCTCCCCGCTTCCCCCTTCCCGCCGCCGGGAGTGTGGACACGCCCCCTCCCTTCTGTGCCCTCCCCGCTCCCGCCTCCCAGCTGCTCCTCCCTCCCTGCACTTGGCCATAAATGGCGACCGTGTGCACGCGCAGCGTTGACGCACAGCGGGAGCGCAGATTGTGTGCAGAAGGCGCGCCAAAGGTAAGCCCGTCTGCGCCCGTCCGCGCCTGGACCGCGCCCAGTGCCAGGACCCCTGGCTCCCGCAGACACCAGCCCACCCGCCGGACCTACGCCGCCGCCAAACTCTACGCACTCAACGCCGGCCGAAGCCCGGCCTGGTATCGAGCCACCCCAAGACGCACCCACGGACCCTTCTGCTGCCACTCCTGCAAGTTCACCTGCATCCAGACCTGCACTACACCAGCACCGACCAAGCCGAGCACCAGCAGCAACCACCTCAAGTGCATCCTGCTCAACACCAGCTCCATCCACAGACACGCCGTCCAACTCTGGAACCTGATCAACACCACATCTCCAGACGTCGCCTTCCTCACAGAAACCTGGATGAACGCCTCCTCAGCGCCCGACATCGCCATCGCCATCCCGGACGGCTACAAGATCATCCGGAGGGACCGCGTCAACCAGACAGGAGGTGGCATCGCCATCATCCACAGGAACTCCATCCACATCACGACCAACACCGACGACGCACTCGCACCCGCCAAACACCTGCACTTCCAGATCCACATCAACCCCAAGACCACCCTCAGGGGCACCCTCATCTACAGACCCCCGGGACCACGCACACAATTCAGCAAAGACATCGCCGACTTCATTAGCCCGCACGCCCTCCTCTCCGCTGACTACATCCTCCTCGGGGACCTCAACTTCCACCTGGACAACAACAAAGATCGCAACACCACCACCCTGCTGGACAACCTCGCCAACCTCGGTCTCAAGCAGCTGGTGACCACCCCCACCCACTACGCCAGACACACACTCGACCCCGTGTTCTCATCCAGCAAGGACATCACCTTCAGCCACGCCACCGGACTCCACTGGACGGACCACAGCTGCGTCCACTTCAGCTTCAAAAGGACCACGATCCACCACCACCAGCAACAGCTTGCACGCAGAAGCTGGTACAAGATCACAGCCGACCAGCTTGCGACTTCCCTGAGCATGAACCCTCCCACCAGCGCAACAAACCCAAGCCAGGCCGCCACCAACCTCGCAAAGTGGATCAGCAACTGCGCAGACGACCTCGCCCCTCTGAAGACCCCACCTAGCAGACCCCGCAGCAAGAAAGCTCCATGGTTCACCAACGAACTCGAGAGCTCAAAGAAGAACGGCCGAGCACTCGAGAAAGCCTGGCGCAGAGACCCAACACCAAACAACATGACTGCCCTCAAGCTCGCCACCCGAAAACACCACCAACTAATCCACGCCACCAAGAACAATGCATTCAAGGAACGGCTGGACAGCAACGCACACAACAGCAAGTTAGTCTTCAACATCGTTAAGGAGCTCTCCAACCTCAACGCCGGAAACAACGACATCACCCCTTCGCAAGACCTCTGCAAGTCCCTCGCCTCCTACTTCCACAACAAGATCACGGACATACACAACAGCTTCAGCACTCAACCAACGCTCGCCACGACTGAACGACCGCCCCCACCACCACCCTCCGCGCCTGGACCCCGATCAGCACCAAAGACACCATCCGCACGATGAACTCCGGATCTCCGACCGACCCCTGCCCTCACCACGTATTCAACAAGGCCGACGCTGTCATCGCACCCCACCTGAGGGACATCATCAACGCCTCCTTCGACACCGCCACCTTCCCGGAGAGCTGGAAGCACGCCGAAATCAGCGCTCTACTAAAGAAGCCTTCAGCCGACCCCACCGACCTCAAGAACTACCGCCCCATCTCGCTGCTCCCGTTTCCTGCAAAAGTCATCGAGAAGACCGTCAACAAGCAGCTGGCCGCCTTCCTCGAGACGAACGGATCCCTCGACCTCTCGCAGTCTGGCTTCCGGGCCAACCACAGCACCGAGACGGCCCTGATCGCAGCCACCAATGACATCCGAGCCCTGCTAGACAGCGGAGAAACAGCGGCCCTCATCCTCCTAGACCTCTCCGCGGCCTTCGACACTGTCTGCCACCGTACCCTAGCGCAGCGCCTCAGCAATGTTGGACTCCAGGAGAAGGCACTGGAATGGATCACCTCGTTCCTCGCCGGAAGGACACAGAGAGTCCGCCTACCCCCGTTCAGATCAGAAGCCACCAAAGTCATCTGCGGCGTTCCTCAAGGCTCCTCACTCAGCCCAACCCTCTTCAACGTCTACATGAGCCCCCTCGCAGCCATCGCACGCCAACACAACCTCAACATCATCTCCTACACCGACGACACCCAGCTGATCCTCTCCCTCACCAACGACCCCGCCACCGCCAGAGCCAACCTACACGAAGGGATGACAGACGTAACCATGTGGATGAAGAACAGCCGCCTGAAATTGTACTCGGACAAGACGGAAGTCCTCATCCTGGGCTCCTCACCCTCCGCCTGGGACGACTCCTGGTGGCCCCCCGCCCTGGGCAGCGCACCCAAACAGACAGACCACGCACGCAACCTGGGCTTCATCCTGGACTCCTCCCTCTCCATGACCAGACAGGTCAACGCAGTCTCCTCGTCGAGCTTCAACATCCTGCGCATGCTACGTGAGATCTTCCGGTGGATCCCCACCGAGACCAGAAAGACTGTTACCCAGGCCCTCGTCACCAGCCGACTGGACTATGGCAACTCCCTCTACGCAGGAACCACTGCCAAACTCCAGTAGAGACTCCAGCGGATTCAGAACGCCTCAGCACGACTCATCCTGGACATTCCCCATCGCAGCCACATCTCCGGACACCTGAGAGATCTGCACTGGCTCCCGGTCAAGAAGAGTATCACCTTCCGTCTCCTCACCCACGCACACAAAGCCCTACACAACCAAGGCCCAGGATACCTCAACAGCCGCCTCAACTTCTACGCTCCCACACGCCAGCTTCAATCGACCGGCCACGCCCTCACCGGCGTCCCCCGCATCCGAAGAGCCACCACAGGAGGAAGGTCCTTCTCCTACCTGGCCACCAAGACTTGTAACTCCCTCCCGACCCACCTCCGCCTGACCCAGGACCACCTTGCCTTCAGGAAGTGGCTCAAGACCTGGCTGTTCGAGCAGTAGCCGGCCCCCCCTCCCCTAGCGCCTTGAGACACTCCGGGTGAATAGTGCGCTATATAATAGCTTTGATTGATTGATTGATTATGTACTCCACATATGAGATTGTAATGCAACTTACAGTGTAAATTTTAGAAAAATAATCATGCACAAGGGAGTAAAGGTTGTATGATGTATTTTTATTAGTCCAAACAAAAATCAAGATGCATGATGAGGATGTTATTTTTGACATTCTTAAAAAAAATTATGCACTATGTCAGCACGTCTGCGGATGCCTGCTGCTGTGCTTTGGTTTACAGGAGCATGGCCGTCCTCCTGGTCATCCTCCGGCATTTGTGGATTTAAATCAGGTCCATCGTCCCAGGGGACTTTTGTGAGCACACATATGTTGTGCAGTATTGCACAAGCCAAAATTAATTTGCACACTGTCTCTGGTGAATACAGCATACGTCCACCAGACTTGTCCAGGCGCCGAAACCTGGCCTTGAGCAGACCAAATGTTCTTTCAACAATGTTCCTGGTCCTGCAATGTGCTTGGTTGTACGCTACTTCCTGTGGCGACTGTGGGTTTCCATAAGGTGTCATCACCCACGGCTGGATGCCATATCCCTGGTCAGCTGTAATGGAATAAATGAGAAGGTACAATGAAATGCTTGTAATGGTTCTGGTCGAGTACAGGCCATATGTTGGGGGCAATATTTCATTTGGCAGTGTCCATTGGGCATGGATGTTGCAGAGAACACACCCAGTGACTCACATGCAAGACACCTTTGGCACATAGTTATGCTGGGAAATGGACACAGATTTGGACGGACATGCATTGACTCCCTATATGCCTCTACATGACCTTGGCCCTCATTTATGAAGGACTTGCGCCACTGGTGCGTGACTTTTTCCCATTTTTTAAGTTAGGCACCAGCAGCGCATGACCTTAATTATTATGCCCCTTCTATTGATGTATATGTATATGCTAGTACAACATTATTCCATCCATGACCTCATTAAAGCGTCATTGAAGCAATATTAACAGTATGGTAGCATGGATGGTGCATTGTATCATACTCTTTTGCTTACCTACAAGTAGGCCATTGCCATACTGGACATTCTTGAAGCGGTCATTTATGATGCAGTTGCGGAATATGAAGGCATCATGTACACAGCCAGGGTATTTTGCCAGCACATTGGTAAATAGTCCACGGTGATCCACAATGGCCTGTACATTGATTGAATATGTATGTTTGCGATGTATGTACAAATGTGCTGTTGCTGCCGGAGGTACTAATTGCACATGTGTACAGTCAATGGCACCCAGCACATGGGGTAAGCCTGCTATGTCATAGAATCCTTGCTTGATCTCCATCTGCTCTTGTGGATTGTTGGGGAAACGGAGGTAGCGGGGTGTCAGATGGATGATGGCATCCAGGACAGTTGGTAGGAATGATGAGAAACCTGGCTGGTATATTCCTGCCACTTTGGCAACTGTTGTCTGGAAGGAGCCCGACGCTAGCATATGCAACACAGCCAGGAGCTTTGCCTGTGGCGGTATGTTGGTAGGCCTGTTGGTTCCTACCTCTAGCCTTGGTCCAATGAGTCGCAGTAGATGTTGTATGGTCTGCTTCTTGAGGCGAAATAGACTTATGACCTCCTCATTCCTGAGGCCTCTCAGGACGCTCCTTTGACGGAATAACCGCTCCTTTCTGCGGCGTTGCCTTGGTGGGGGGGGGGTGGATTTTGTGGGGTGGGGGGTTGTGGTTGGATTCCTGGTGCTAGTCGTCTCCGTCTGGCAGCTACTCGCAGCATTACCACCTCCATGGTGTGGGGATAGTTGCAGCAATGTCCACTGTGGCCTCTACTCTTGCTATGTGCCGATGCGTCATTTCCTGCGCGTCCGTTTTGTAGGCGCACCAATTCTGACGTAACCGCAACGCTGCGCATTTTCCGCAACAGATGCGACAAAAGTGGATAAAGTCATTAATATGGATGCGTCACTTTTGCGCGTGTTTCTCCGTGGTAACGCCCACCTTGCATACATTAATACTTACGTGTCGCAGGACATTTTCACGCAGTGGTTTTCCGTGCGCAGTGGGCTGAAAGTGGCGCATCGTCGGAGATGCGCCACTTCATTACTATGGCGCGAATGCGTTGCGCTGACGATGCGCCATTATTTTTGGCGCATCGACGGCGCAAGCTCTTCATAAATGAGGCCCCTGGTCTTTTCCAAGGAAGTTGAATTTTAATTCAAGACATGCTGCCCGTGTACTTGCATTTCTAATTTCTGAGTCTCAGAGTATCCTTGCTGAAGCTTTGGTGGTGACTATAGTTCTTTTAAATGAAGTGTGCCATAGTTGTCAATGCTTAAACATAATTTCCTAGTGCAGCACATGGGGAGGGGTCAGGATGGCAATGTATAAATGTTGGAAAATGTTATTTGCCGAAAGTTGAGGTAAATGGATTTTTCTGTTTGTTTACCCCCCCATGAGGCAAAAAATGTTTTATCAGTGCCATGTGGTGAAGCCCAATTGACAACAAACTGTTGGGTTTATATTTTCAAGTTTCGGATGGTAAAACGTATTTCCCTCCAAGATCAATGCAATGTGCAGTCGGGGTTATAACTAAATCCAGACGTACGATTTTTCGCTATCCTTTTGAGTAAAAAGCAACGTGAACCTGCATCAAGTGAGTGGTGGCAGGCCAGAGTAACATTTATTAATTAGACCATGTTCTGAGATGTGTTAAAAAGCCAGACAGATGGCTCGGTGAGCTACACTGCTTCTGTGACTCTCGAGATTGAGCCCTACCCAAATCAGCAACCTCTCAAACTTCTGAGGTTTATGAATTGAATACAATTGGCTTGGATACTATCAACACCTGTGCTGCACTTGGAAACATCAGATATGAACTGTTAAATAAAAAAACAAATTAGTCGATGTGGAGCACTTCAGAATGTATGTCTGGCACGCCATTGTTTATTTGTATGTAAGATGGATAAGGAACAGGAAGATTTACTTTCCGTGCCCTACTGAAGACACTAACAAGTTCGTTAATATCAACCTACAATATTGTTGCATCCATTATAGAAACCTACCACTGTATTGTAAAGTAGTTATATATTTGCTGTACAAATCTCCACCCATACTTATCTTAGGACATAAACATAAGTGGAATTATGAATAGTAAATATATATATAAATATCCTTACAGTGTAGTGGTTGCAGAACTTATCACATGCAATGTACCACATCTGCTATAGTAACCCAACACTGGCCTATCTCTTAACCATGTGCTATAAACAAAAAACAGCAAGTTCCATGTGAGTGCACAAGTGTGACAGGGGTGCAAGCAATCCAGTGTAAGTGAAGCACCTGTGTTTGGTTTGCCTAGCCAAGAAAAAGTGCTATGAGCCTTTTTGATTCGCAATATTGAAATTGCTTTGGTGATTGATTCGTTCATTTAGTTTGTCTCTTTTAAATGTGTACAATATATTGCCAACTGACTATGTTGCACTGCCGTTTATACTCCATATAGACCTGCTGTGTATCCTTCTGTCCCCAGATAGGGTTAAGATGTTTGTTTTCAGGGGGGAAGGCGTCTCACAGTACCTCACCAAATTACATAATTCATGCCAAAATTCTGAAAGAATGCAGCAATTCCATACATTATATTGATATCTAAACATAGGTAGCCCAATTACACAGACAATGAATTGGAAGGGTCGTCTGGGCCTGCCCTCAATACCTGACCTTAGTGTCTACTTTGGGGTGGGCCATTTATAATCATGCACAGTGTAGGCTCTTTTTGAATCAGGATTTCAGATTTGTGTTTGGTGATGCAATCAGTCTCTAGGCCTCTGGTCACTAGGAATTGTATCTCCTCCTGAGCCTCTGAGGTGAGATCCCTAGCTAACTTTTCTTAATTGCGGGGGTCATTAGGTAACTGCAAACACTCCTACTTGTACATTGATTTCAGAAAGATAACAATAGTCCACCCTTGTCAGCAGGCGTAATCACAATTGTGTCATCATTAGCCAGTTGTTTTAATGCTGTCATCTCGTCTTTACTGATGTTACAGAAGCTGTTACTACTGCCTGGTGTTATTTCATAGGAGGGAGGGATAAAAGAGGATTTGGATGCAATCCTGTGTTGGTTTCATGACGCTCATCTTGAGATTGGTCACTGAAAATAAAATCATCTTATCTTGCTTCGGAACTCAGCAGTCTCCATCGTTAGTTTGAAGATATACTCTGTAGGTACGAAACCAAGACCTTTGTTGAGCACCTTATTCTCAACCTCAGTTAGTGTTCGATTGCTATAGTTGATTGTGATGTCTAATGAAGGAATCAGGGCTGCTTGCGCTTGGAATTAGTTCTATTAAAACGTGTGCTATCGTTGAGTCTCTATGTTTTGCCAGGTCACTCCTTTTCTCTTCCCTCTCCCCTTTTCCCAGTCTCGCTCTAAAAAAGCATTGTTAGGATTAAACCAGGGCAAGTTCTGAGCTGAAGCAAAGGCTGAGGGCCCAGTTGTGGGGTGAGGGCTGCTGCTCGGTGGCCAGACCCACAAAGTCTCATCGGGTTATAGGTCCAGAGGGAGACAGGTGGGGTGGACCCCTGTTAGTTCCATCTCCTGCTTCTTCTCTGATGCCAACAATATGCTATTGTTGAATTTATCCTAAAGTGTATAGGCAAGAAGTTATAAGACTTTCTTGTCTGTAAGCCAAAATGTAGCCTTCCAGAGATCTGACATGATTGGTTAGAGTTAAGTGGATAAGCCAGGCTGCTTTTATCAATTGATAAGTAGCCCCTGGGGTAAAAGAGCAATTTTGGGAGGAGAGGGTTCTGCTGTATAGGAATGCCAGAGCAAGGGGGAGGGGTTGTACACCATGATCGTCAAAAGAAGTAGGAGACAGACAGAAGAAACCAGTTTCAGTGGCACCCCTCCCATGTGAACCTATCCAGATGTCAGACTTAAGGAAGGAATGTGCAGATGCCAGGGAGAGGGAGGTTATGAAGATGAGCCAGCTCTTGCTTTTCTGCTGAGACTTCAGCCATGTTGAATTTTGGAGAAATAGTATTATCTGGGAGACCATTGTGCCGCACTTTGGAGAAAATGGTCACTGTTGCCCTGCACCCCACTGCGCAGGAGTGCCCTCCTGTGTGATCCCAGAGAACACTGAATAAGTAACTGAGAGGGCAGTGCCTCTCAGATAGGCTTCTTGAGACTGAAGTAAAAAGAAGGGTCCATGCTGGAAGTTTGATTTGCACGAACCAGGCCCTGCACTCTGATTGACTGTGCCTGCTGCACAATCTGGAACTGCAGCCCTTTGGATCAAACCTGCTTCAAAAGGACGAAAGTGTAAACTCCCTGCAAGCTTTAGGTTCACAGAGCTCACCTGCATCATCACCACCAAGACTCCTGAGCCTGGAGCACTAGTCAATGGATTTATAAGAGTTTTGTCCAAGTGGATTTTGGGAATTGAAGTCCCAAACTTTCATGCACCATCTTGGAGCTTCCAGACCCTTGGAGTAAGTTTGGACTCTTTGGGACTTTCAAAGGAACGGCAAGAAGAAGTTCCAGAACTTTGGAGAACTTTGGAGCAACTTTGAAAAAAGCTCCATAAGTGGACCGACTCGACCTGGCTTGCCAAGCAGGGGACCCTCAATCATGAGCCAGCCTGCCCTCCAGGTTCACCCTGCTGAAAATCTCCGGAGGTCCAATTTCCAGAGTTTGGCCAGGAGCTGGTCGAATCCCAAGCCAGTGAACCCTCACCGAATCCAAGGTTGCAAAGAGCATCGAGGGACCACTGGAGAAAAAGCTCTGTAAAAGTTTCTAAGTCCGAACGTAGAAAAGGTGACTGGGACCAACTGCAAGAGTCAAGCTGCCCATCCTCAACTGCGAGCCAGCCTGGATCTCTAGTTCGTCCTGCTGGAAAGCTCCAGTGGTCTGACTTCCACAGGTTTGTCTGTGAGTTCATACCAAGATCAACCAGCTAACACTCACCGGATCTGGACTGGCTGAGAGCTTTGAGGGACCTGGACCGCTGGAAGAAAAGCTACGGAAAGGTTTCTGAGGCAGACGGTAAAATCTTTGACCGAGACCTACCGCAAGGGGTAGTCGCGCAGGGCTCAATCGCGTTCAGCCTGAAACTTTGACTTTGTCCCGGTCTAGAGTGACCAGATGTCCCAAAAGGCTCTATAGGTTTTAATGTGCTATATAGTGCTAAATCTTTAAAAAAAAATCATATCTGCGGTTCCCTACGTTGGATTTTTTTCATTTTATTTAATTATAAAGATACATTTTTTTTTCTATTTTTATAAATTGGTGTTGGATTTTTATTGTGTATTGTGTCTTAATTATTCACTGAATTGGTGTTTTTAAATGCTTTACAAACCTGTCTCTGAAGTTAAGCATGCCTGCATGCAGCCAAGCTACCAAGGGTTTAGCATGGAAATAATTTTCTGAGACCTATTCTGAGCCCTATATTGTGTTAGTGGCCTTATTACCAGTGTTAGATTGATATTCACCTCTACTAATCATCCACTTTCCAACACCCACCATCAGGATGTCTGCATCACCTGCATGCTTAATCTGCAGTCTCACTGCATGCTTCCCAACTCTCAAGCTACGCACCACAGTTGCAGAAACATTGCCCTATATTACATTCCTGGGTGTGAAGAGTCTCTTCTTGTACTGCTTCAGCCCGATGTATTGCTTGATGGCAGGCTTATGTCTGATTTTAAAGGAGTGTGGCTTGAGAGATCTAGTGAGTGCTGTTGAGGATTTTTGTGTGTTTATAGATTTTTGAATCATTAACAACATAAACAATGTATTTTGACACTTGATTACACATGTACACACAAATAAAGTAGTCGTCTTTGAAACAGATTCTCTGTGATATGTAGAAGTGCTTTTTTCTGACCCTTGTTAACTAGAACTCAACTTGGGTCTGTCTCTGTCTTTTTCAAAAGTGATGCCCCCCTTGTCACTTTTGTCTTCCCCCTGCACCTCTCACTGCCTTGTTTCTGCAGCACCTAGTCAAGCAGATTATCATGTATTTATTTCCATTCTCATTGTTCATACTGTGTACAATAAACTCTTAGTCACAAAACTGCCACTATTTCTTCAAGCTTTTTTCTACCAGATCACTGTGCCATATCCATTCACACAACACACTGCTGTTTATGTAGTCAATTTGTTCCTGAATCTCAAGAAGGCATTAGCATAGAAGGGGCAAAATAATTATTAGTCCATTGGGAGAGTGCTTAGGTGTTAAGGCAATATGACCTTTTATGAGTCTGTGGTCTGATTTGTTGAAGAAATTATATATTTGCGCACACCATAGTGATTCTGCAGTTCTGTAAATTTCTTGTACATAAATAATGTAGAAAATCCTCAATTTTAGGCGCGAGCCAGAGTCTTTCTTGTTCTAGTAGGGATGCTGTCTGTTTCTCTCCAAATTTTGCTGCCCACTTGGAACTTAGACTCTTTTTTGATTTAACGTTTCTATGTATTGCCATATTAATTGAGAACCTTCATGACACTGACTGTTTCGCCATACTTTTGAATTTTTGTAATAAAATGCCTTAACTAATCCACTGATCCAGAACTCAGTTACTGAGTGGACCCATTTACCTAATTGACTGTATTTCTGATATTTTTGATGTATTGGGGGTGCCTTGACAATAGGACACATTGCCTCAGAAAATTGAGGTTTAAATCCATCTCCAAATACTGTTTCAGGCAAATTTTGGGCTGTCTAAAATGTCAGGGTCCTCAGCATCCACAGTGGCATCCACCATCTTGTGCAGTCAAGCCACGACCTCTTCATGTATTTATTAATCACAATCAAATGTCGCTTTATCAATTCTTGAGATTTTCTTTTTGAAAGGTTAATTTATAAGAATGCCCAATGGGAATTGAAGGCCAGTGCGATCACACAGCACCCATTCTTGAAAGTTCCCAACTGGAAAGATGCTCTCTAGCTGTGTATCTCTACTAGATACACAACAAAATAAATTGCACTATCAAATAATACTTCTCCAATCGATTGATTGTCTTATCAGATCCATACAAAAGGGCACCCAGATAGAAATTTCAAGTTACATAACATAATATGTGTTTTTTAAGGTCATGCTACTCTTACAGGGGATGTCCAGTCTCCTATAAACAATGACTTTTCAAAAGGGGTTCAACTGGGCTACACTTTCTTTGAAAACCTGGCTGGAATGATTCAGGTTTATGCCTGACATTATTTTACTGGATGTGCATACTGTATCATTGCCTAATGGGCATTCAAGGCCAAATCTGAGATTTCAGGATACTTATAAGAAAAGTTATCAATGGCAGACTAGTCTATATCATGGCCCCCTGAGCATTCAAGGACAGGCTGATCCCACCAGATTTATTATTGAAATGCCTCATTTAAGGGCATTATCTGTCAGTGCCAAATGTGTTGTAAAGGTTAAATGGATCTCACTGGACCATACCTCCCAACTTTTCAAAGAAGGAGTAGCCTACTTATTCATTTCTCTATGGTAGCCAGACTGGACTGCTCAAACACCCTTGTTGGAGTTTCATAGCCAGTCATTTCTGTGATACAAATAGCATGAATACAGAGATTTTCTAAAACCCGACTGGCTTACGCATCACCGCCTGGACTGTACAGTGAGCACTGCCACTTGAAAATTCCCCACCTATGAAAATGCTCATGATTTAAGAGAGAAGGAATCAAACATTATTTTATTATCTATATGCTGAAGGAAAATGTGCACGCATTAGCTCAACCTCTAACATTATATTTTTGTTTCTTTAGTTTATCTTGGTTAAATTTGAAGTTATATCCGTTCTATTTTTAGGGGGTGTTGCTTAGACCTAAAGCAACCTCTAAGTAAAAAAGAAACATACGACTTTTTGAATTCAGAGCAAATAGTTGAGGTCTACAGGGCCCCTCAGCCATTTTGTGTGTTCACTTCTCAAAAGGCTTATCCCACACTTTGATTCACATACACTCCTTCCTTTCTCTCCACTCAGCCTTCCAGTCAGCACAGCTGTCTGGTTACTAAAGACTTATAGGGAACATTCTGAAAGTTGACTTATAGAACACTTTCCATCCATTCCTTACCATTAACGTTGTGGTTTGTAACTCCCATGTGCTTGCTTTCTATTTGCTGTCTTTATTTATTTCCGTCTGTCGAGCATGTCTCTGTCCCTCCCGTAGAGCATAGCTTGTTTACCGTATTCTTCCACAAGAGCTTGCATTCTGTAAGCAAGCCTTTACATATATTGTTCTTATCTTGCCACAATTGCTGCACAGTCAAAGACAGAGATCAAATGTCAGGCGGTCTTCTGAGGGAGCTTAGTGTTTACTTTTCTTTTTCTGAAGGAATGAGAGGATGTATCTGACAATTTGAGAATGTGAAAGGAAAGGCTTTGTTCTAGCAAAGAACAGAATTGAAATGTCTGCAAATGACTCATTCAGAATTAGGAAAGTACAAAAAAGGAAATATTTTGTGTGATTCTGAATACAATCGAAACAAATCAGTGCATGAGGTGATGCAATTTCCACACATTATTGTTTGTGTGCTGTATAGTTTTATCAGTAAAACTTTATGTGGAAATGTAACTGTCATTTCAATTGAAAATGTGAAGTTTGTAATGGCAGAGAACTACCTCAACATGAACTCTCCACTCTACGCTACTCTAGGCCAATGTACGCCCCTCTACTCTACGCAACTCCACTCTATGCTACTATATATCACTCAATGCCACTCTG
Organism: Lissotriton helveticus; assembly: GCF_964261635.1. Lineage (NCBI taxonomy): Eukaryota > Metazoa > Chordata > Amphibia > Caudata > Salamandridae > Lissotriton > Lissotriton helveticus. Next base: position 1,177,035,166 of record NC_136061.1, read on the forward strand.
CTCCATGCCACTCTAAGCCACTTTACTCTACTCTACTTTATGCCACTCCACTTTACTCTACTCTACTTTATTCCAATACACCACTCTGCGTCACTTCACTCTATGAGACTCTATGCCAATCCACTTTACTCCACTATACGTTATCCACTCCACAACACTTTACTCCATTCTACAAAATTTTACTGCACACTGTGCTATGCCATTCTACGCAACTCCACTCTGTTACTCTACTCCACTCTATGCCACTTTACTCCTCTCTATGCCACTCTACTCCTCTATATGCCATTCTACTCCACTCTGTCACTCAACTCCACTTTATGCCATTCTGCTCTATGACTCCACTCCACGCCACTTAACTGTATGACACTCTATGCCACTCAACTGTATGACACTCTATGCCACTCAACTGTATGACACTCTATACCATTCTGCACAACTTTTGTTTACTCTATGCCACTCCGCTCTACTCTATGACACTTTAGTCCATTCTGAGTCACTCTGCTCTTGGCCTCTCTGCTCTTTGCCCTTCCACTCTCCGCCCCTCCGCTCCATGACAGTCCATGGCACTCTATACCCCTCCACTCTACGATAATTTACTTCTCTCATGCCATTTTTCCTCTGTACTCTAGGGCACTCTACTCCACTCTACACCACTCCACTCTTCTCTACTCTATGCCACACTATTCCAGTCTACTCCATTATTCCACTCGGCACGATCCCCCTGTATAACATTATGGGCCAGATGTAGGTATCCAAATACCGGTCGGTAACGGCCGAAAATACAGATTTTCGGCCGTTACAGACCGGTATTTGGATACTGAGATTTAGGGCCACCTAAAATACAGATTCGGTAATTTTACAGATTCAGTAATTTTACAGATTTGGTAAAATTACCGATTCTGTAAAATTACCGAATCTGTATTATGAGATGTAGGTAGCACTGTAATCAGTGCTACAGGGCTTTAAGAATTTGTTATTTACCACCAACTAGAAGTTGGTGGTAAATAATGAAAAGCCTTGAAAAAGCATTTTTTTTGCTTTTCAAACGCTGCCATGTTGCAGACATACATGCCCTTAGGGCATGTATATCTGCAACATGTGCACCCATACACGATCGAGGGGTGCAACAGGGTGTCAAAGTGACACCCTGCCACCCTCCAATGTTTCCCCCAATTACCGAATCGGTATTTACCGATTCGGTAATTGACATTCATTCCTATGGGCCTCTAGGCCCATAGGAATGAATGGCAATTACCGAATCGGTAAATACCGATTCGGTAATTACCGAATCTTACCGATTCGGTAATTTAAAAAGAGAAATTACCTACATCCCATTTACCTACTCATAAATACCGAATCGGTATGATTCGGTATTTAAGAGTAGGTAAATCGAGATTACCAAAAATCGAGGGTATACACAAGGGTCTAAGGGATGATATTTAATGACCAACCCACCTCCATACCCCTAATTCAATACATGTACAACAAAAAAAGGAGGGAGTCAGTCTGAAGGATCAGACAAAACAACCTGGTGAGTGCTCAGAAAGGAAGCCCACCCGACTCAGATCACCTTCTCAGCAGTCGGCATGAGTGTAGATTCCATCAGCCCACCCTTGTTGGCGGAGCCTCGTCATCTGGAATGCACCGGAGGAGAGTTTATGTAACCAATGTTGTCCACAAGCTAACAGTATTGGATACCTAACTGCTTCCTCCAAATTCACTCAGCCAAAATGCTTATCAAGGTATGTGAGCGCTGATGGTGTGGAGTGATACAGTGAAATGTGAAAATAAAAATTACTATAGAGACGAAAAATATGTTTATTTAAGATCGTCTGTATGTCATGGGTAAAATCAACCTGATAGTGTGGAAAAATGTTACTATCTCTTTACAATAGGTTAAATCGACATGTTTCAGCCGTAATGGCACATGTGCCCGGCTTTCTTCAGGACTTAGTGGATGATAAACTACTACTGCATCAGAATAACATATGTGTCAAAAAATATTCAAGAAGCTTTATTCAAAAAAAGGAAGGAGTACGTCAGTGGTCAAAGACCACCCTACCAGAACTGGAAAGCATATCCATGTAGAAAAATGCATACTCTTCTTTCCTAAAAGAAAGTTAAACTGAGTGTAAGGTGAGCGAAACAGAACTGAGCACAAAGGTTGTAAGTCAGCGGTTAGTTCAAACAAGTAATTAACCGTCCCAGCCCTATAAGTGGCTTTTTTCTAACAGTTTATATTAAGATGAATTTAGTAACTACTCACCCAACGTTCTGTGGGAGTATGCCTCACCTCACCCGGCTACTGCTCGGTAGTTGAGGCCCCGCTCTATTTGTAGGTGAAACAAGGAGAAGGTGCTGTCATCATACCACACATACCCTTAGTTTCACTCATACATCAAATAAGTTATAAACCTAAATCAAATATAAGATCTCATCTTTCAACACCAGGCTGTGATGCAGGTAGGCTCTTTAAATACAAATAAAAGTAATGATAAGCCTTTTAATTAGATAGGGTTCCTTTCCACTTTAGGAAACAAAGTAGAAGAAAAAGATAAAAAGAAGAAGAAAAGGTCATAGGTCCTCTGGGTACTAGAACTTGTACTGCTAACTGATTACCATTCCACTCTACAACACTCTATGCCACTCCATTCTATGGCACTTTACTCCACTATACGCTACACCACTCTACTCTACTCCATTCCACTGCACTCCACTCTGACACTTTACTCCATTCTGCAAAATGTTTCGGCACTCTACGCTATGCCACTCTATAACACGCTACTCTATAACAATCCTCTCTATGTCACTCCTCTGACAATCTACTCCACACTATGACACTCTACTCCACTGTATGACACTGTACCCCATTCTATGCCACTCCACCCTATGGCACTCTACTCTACACCCCTCCAGTCTATGCCCCTCCACTCTACACCACACCATGACACTCCAGTCTACATCACACCACTCCACTCCACTCTTCTTTGCCACTAACTCGCTGAACAGCAGCCATTCCGGTGTACAACATGGCTAAAACACATTGTCAAAACCATTAGCTCTTGCATAGGTGCAACATATTGGCTTTGTCAGTGCTCGTTTAATTTTGCTAGCTTCACACACTTTGTGAAGTTTAAAATAGGGCAACTTCAATAGGCCTTTGCAGCAGCTGGAATCTGTTCCGGCAGATGAGCAAAGTGAGTTGACAGGTACTACCTGCTTTCTATTTTCCTGTGACAACCGTGCTGGTGGTACCTCTGCTCCATTACAGGCACCATGAACCACCTCCTTCTGAGTTAACCTTCTTCCTTCAAAGCTTGAAGTCAGCAAACAGCAGTGTGGGCAATAGGGGCTGCACCATTGTATTTAATTCTCATATATATATAGTAGAGATGCTCAACTTCCCATGACCCCACCGCTAAGAAGTCACAAATATAAGAGAAAAGACTTTCTCTCAAAGTAGTTAGGTTCTGAAAAGGAGCATACAAATGAACATAATACCTTCATTAATTATGCACAAGCATGTAATTAAACTTCTTTTTCACCAAATTATACAAAATGTTATGGGTCCACAAAATACATGCAAAAATGGAGTGCAAGTAGTCTTGAGATTTCTTATTTTCAATTATTCTTTATTTGTAGTCAAATGCATCAGCCCAGCCAACGCGTTTCGTCCAACATGGACTTCATCAGTGCTGAAAAAAGAATAATAAAATATATGTCATTTAAAATATCTCATATACACCAAAAGGTTAGTAAAACCTAGGTGCAAAGACTAGATAGACATGAAATACAAAAACAGACATAACAAATCAACCTTTGAATGAACAAACATCAATAATCCAAGAGAATTGTTCCCTCTCATCAAAGACTCCCTGCCTATATACAATCTCAAAATAATATTACAAATAACAATTGATTGGTTAATGAAACACAGCAGCATTATAAATTCAAAAAGTGACTCCAATTGATAAAAGGCAGACATGGATAATGCAACATAGATTCCATTATTAGTCTTAAAGTTTTCAAATTGCACATGTTCAATCGGCCCTTATTGAGACAATGCATATGTTTATCAAAAGCTAAAAATAAAGGAGAAATTCTCCTATCAAGATTTAAGGGTCCTCTTCAGTATGACCAGAAAAAGAAATTACTTTCTGGTTGAATGTCTCGACCAATAACAGTCAGAACAAAAAAGGCAGCACCAAAATCAAATTCTCACGATAGACTCACTTGGAATTGTCTTTTTGAAGATCACCAAGATGTTTCTCTATTATAACCAACATAGCATCTGTTAGATAAAGACTTTGAAGGAATGAATGCCTTCTATTCATACTGGAAAGGAACAGGAAATAGTTTACTATTAAAGTTCAGTAATCACTCTTTCAAGGATTGGATTAATAATATTATACCAAGGTATGGCTACAAATTAGTTATCAATTTGAGATAAGTCCTCATTATTGTAACCGGAAACTATCTTAATTTCTGGTTACATATATAGACCACTAACTATAGGACTAAGATCGCAGCACCCAGATTTAAGGGTTCTCTTCATTGTGACCAGAAATAATTTAAATCTCATCCGCAGAGCTCACACCAACAATAATAGGTGCCAGTGGAAGTGGAAGATACAACTTAGCACTTTCAGGGAGTTTTTACATTGAGTACCCTATCACCTAACTCTCCAGAAATGTCAGAAAAAAAAGCTTAAGAATGGTTGTCTGAGGTACAAACACAGAAGTCCTCAATGCTGGTGCTTTCACTAGCTGGAGGACAAATGTCTCTAAGACGAAACTGCTCTCTTTCACCATTAGCCAGAAGCATGGCACAGCAACTTCAAGACTGAGCGCAAACATGATGTATGAAGTAAAGGGAGGACACAGTCTTAATCCCCAATTCTCTTGGACGATCGCTCAGAAATTTGTAATCAATGAGTACAGTAACTGTACCAACATGACACATGCTGGCAATTGGAACTTGCTGTCCTACAGATTTATCTTCCAGAACCTCCAAAAACTAAAATTAACAACAGTCATTTCATTTCACTCCATGCTTGCGCTCCAGCACAATATTGCATCTTGTAGGTCACTCACTACACTACACTACCTTTTCCTCATCGTTACGCACCATCTCTACTTGGAACACTTGTAGTATTTGCTGCCACTGTCCTAGCCTCAGCCCCTCAGTAACCTTCACACCAATTCTTCTCAGAACAACTACTCAGTGCTGCACCTGGTCGGCTTCTTCTCATCACCCTATCTAGGGCACCCACATGCTATCATATCAACACACCCTCACACATCTGCAAGAAACGGAGATAGCAGCAACTGCCCATCTTACCAATATGCCTGTCTGACACATCCTGTGCCCAACTCTCTTACCTTATCATTGGACTAATAAATACTCAGTCAGCACTGAGACACATGCTTGCCATACAGAGCCTCACATTTGAATACAGTTGTCAGATTGCAGGGCCTTGTGAAACATGATTTAAAGCTAGCATCTCTAATGATTAGCTTGTTGTGTCTGGTAGCTCTCCATCTACTTTTAAGTACCTCTCCTGTGTGCAGCTCAACCTACTAAGTTACAAGCGTTTGCTTAGTTGAATTAATATTTGTATATCAAAATTGAAAAGCGTGAATTAGTGACGAAAATGTGTGTATTTTCAGAACTCATAATCTGATGTTTGGAGGGAAATGGTTGACTAGCCAAAATATATCTAAAGATGATTATTGAACAAAAAATCATGTAGCGTTTGGGAGACTTAATACCAATATGTATACCTTGGTGCAAGGGGAATTGCAGCTGCTATGACTTATAGAGGGTCTACAATTTGACAGAGCCTTTTTTATATTACTGCTAGCAAATCTGTAATAAGGTGATCATTGCTGCCAGTCTTGCATATGGTGGCCACTAATGTATTCTTGTTTGATGTGGTCACTATGAAGACACTAATAATATTAGTAGCTCAGTATGATTTTCATTGACCATAAGTAACTCTTGTTGGAGAAATGGTTGGAGAGCTCGCTATAGACACAACACAGTCCTTAACATTCATAACCTTCTCCCTTCTGGTCACTCTAGAGAATAGAGAAGGCGAACCAAGGAGAAGGTTAGCACCTGTCCACTGCATTGAACTCTCATGCACCACAGTCTCAACATTGTGCTGTGTTCAATCCAGTATTATTGGGGTCACACCTTGAAGATGCTTGCATTCTCATCCTTTGAATACAGTTGCAGTGTTCATAGAAAACTGTCCAGACTCCACCCTCCAAGGGATACAGAAACTGCATTGGCAAACAAAGAGTGGAAGACTCTTACTATCCATGCATGATGACAATAAAGCTGCCTTACTACTCCTTGAATTTCTCCTGCCTACAACATCGTAAATCACTCAGTTTTACTATAGAGACGCAGACAGATGACTGGAATGTCTAAACTCACAATACAGTGATCCATCAGATTTGATCTCTCATTAATGGACCCACATTGTGGTTTCCCTGAGGGAGAAGAGTATTATCCTTCCCCTACCCCTACCCCGGCTACAGCTGGATCAAAAATTCTTTCTTACTTTCTAACTTGGTCCTCTGATGGATCTTGTTTGTACGCCCTGATGGGAAGATAGAGTTAGTGGTGTATATTTATTTAACAGTGCAACCATTTGGCTACACAAGGAGGACCGGGAAACAGTAGCCAAATTTAAGGGTGTTTTTTACAGATTAGAAATCAAATTAAGGTTGATCCCTCTCAATGTCATACTATACAAATACAAGATAGCCACAGGGAGGCCTAGCCCTGGAGCAAGGATTACACAGACTAACAATACTGTGGCAGGTAAACAAAACCTACAACATTAATATTTGATGCTCGGAAAATAATCACAGACTATCTTTTCTTTACATTAGCAATCAAAATCTTCTGAGCACAGACTAAGGCACAAGAATACTCAGAGTTCAGAGATTAAGCAACTCTGAAGAAAATGATAGGGATTAGGTAAAACAGTATAAGTAAGACCCCCAGATGCAGTTTCAGAAGTTTGGTCAAGAGTCTTCAATGGGTCGGAAAGCACCCCTCAGGGGAAATAACGGTACATAAGGATATTGTCTCTAAGAGTCCATTCAAGGGGCAGTGGGATCTAAGAAATGGTTTGAGTTGGAGTCCAAGGAAGGTTCTGCATAAGATCTGCAGAAAGTGGTTTAGCAATAGAAGTTCAGCATGTAGTCTGCAAGAGAGTCCGGAGTCATCTCTGCTTCTCAGCCAGAGCAACAATAAATTATAATCGACAACGTCTGTTGGCAACTCCCCTTTGAATGCATCATCTTTAGGAGTCCATTGTATTTGTTTCACTCTCTGTGTTGATTTAAATGGTACACTCTGAAACAGTGAAGAATAATCGCATTTCCAATGGGAACATCATATCAGTCACACGCTCAGGCTTAAGTACAACAGTCCATTGTTGGTCCACAGGTTTCCCATGTGTTTGTACATAAATTCCTTTCTCAGACGTTTATCTATTGCTGTTACAAGACATTTATCTATTACAAACTAGAACTGTGTGTGGAAAACTGCAAGAAAAGATAGTCAGCAGAAACAACACTTCTACAGCTTCATAAAAATGTGATAATGAAAATGCAGGCCTTAAAAGTAATGCTAATGTAGGACATTAATTCAATGGTGCACATTTAACATACATGTGCATTTTAAACATGTACAAGTAGAATACTCTTTAGTACTTTTAGTTCATGTTTCATTAGAATACAACAAACAATCAAATTGAACAATCGTAGGTATGGCCTAGAACTACATTTTGAAAGTATATACGTATACCATTATTGCATACATTTAGGAATCTCTTTCATTTGACTCATTTTAGAATGCTAGACCCATAAGGATTGTTGAGAACTAATAACGATATTTCTACGAGTTACATCGACAAAGTAGCACACAATTAGGATTCATGAATGTAATGTCAGCAAAACAGTAGAAGAGGATGTGTTTAAATAAACTATACATTGCTAATGTTCATTCTTGTAATATAACATGTGTTATTGAAAATATCTTAGTTGAAATTAAGCTTATACATTTCTTATCACACGTTGGTCACTTTATTATTCAACATCAATCCTATTATTCCTAAATCATTTGGTTATTCAATACTCTTCGGCTTAGTGCAAACTGTTCCTATGTTAAATGTTTAAAGGAAGCTTTCTTCAACTTTAATAGACCTTCTATGTGTGAAACTAAATTCTACAGTAAAGACTCTCCACAACGGTGTTGTCAGGCACAACGCGTGCACACATCATGGTGCTATGTGTCATATCATTATTGTCATGTTTTCTGTGATGTGTAAAGAGTGGGCATCCTTGCGCTTCACCAACAGTGAGTCCATTCATTTTTTATAAATCTCAGCTAAAAAGTGAGTATATGGCCATTTGAAACTCGAAAATACCGAGCCTCTCAAACTTTTCCTCAATGATTAGCCCTCTGGGGCTTTCTCTTTAATATCAATGTATGTCCCCGGGCTCAGCAATTCTAGCAGTACCAAATATATGCTGATGACATGCAAATAGACCTGACTGGATAACAGGCCAAAGAATTTATTTACTTATTTATAGTTTTATAGAGGGTGAACCAGACCCGTGAGGGTATCAGAGCGCTTTACAGGCTTGAGGGGGAGGAATACAAATCGTGAGGATCGGAGGGGATACATTGGGAGAGCCAAGGTTACATTGTAAGGGATGAGCGTGCAGTCTTAAGTCCAAGCTACATATGGGATAAAATTAAAGCACATTATGCAGGAGGTGCACGCCGTCAAAGGTCCAAGCTACATGTGGGATAAAAAATTAAAGCAGATAAAAATTAAAGCAGGTAGGTATAATATACACGCAGTCCCATGTCATGGGGGGATGCCCTGGAGTGCAGAAAAATGTGTCATCGGTGGAGGTCATGGATAATGCTGAGGAGGAGGGTGGAACAAGTCGATGAGGTGATTGAGAAGTATTCGTTAGGTGAGGTATTTTCCCATTAAGAAGGTTTTGGTCTCCTTCTTAAAGTGTGCCAAGGACGGAAGTCTTCTGATGGAGGGAGGAAGAGAGTTCCAGATTCTTGGTGCGGCCCCAGAGAAGGCCCGATTGTAGTTTTTTTTCTTCCGGATGCGTGTTGGTTGCAGCAGCAGGTCTTTGGCAGATCGGGAGTTTCTGGCTCCTCCGGATATCAGGAGTTTTTGTGCGAGAAATGTAGGGGAATTCGAGTATAGAGCTTTGTGAGTAATGCAGGCTAGTTTAAATTGTATTCTATCCTCTAGGGAAAGCCAGTTCAGAGCTTTGAGGTGGGATTAGTTGTGGTAAAATTTTCATGAACCCATTAGGAGTCTGGCGGTGGTGTTGAGGCAGGCTTTCAATGGGGCCAGAAGAGAGTTTTTGGTAGCCCTGCAAGAGTAGAGCATCCATATTCAAGTCTGGAAATGACTAGGGCCTGGGTTGCCGTTTTAAGGTCGGAGGCATCGAGCAAGGGTTTTAGGTTTCTTAGGTAGCTCAGGTGGAATCTAGACGTTTTGGCCATAGAGTTTATATGGCCTTGCATATTCAGGCTGCCGTCAAGGGTTATACCAAGGCATTTTGCAGAGTCAACACTGGTAGGAGGGCAATTTAGTGCCGTGCTGGTCTTGATCCATTCCTGGATGTCTGGATTGGGTTTGGGAGGGGAGATCCGAAGAAATTCGGTTTTATTTGCGTTGAGTTTCAGCTGGTTGGCAGTGAGCCAATGGACTGTCAGTTTCAGGGCCTCGTTAAGGGAGAGAATGTCCTCAGGGGAAGACATTTTTATGTAGACCTGAGTATCATCGGCATACATAAAGTAGGAGATGTTGGCGTCACGAAGCACCTCGGTGAGAGGTTCAAGGTAAAAGTTGAAGAGGGTGGGGGAGAGAGTTGGTCCTTGGGGGACTCCACACAAACCGGAGAGGGGGCATATAGCTCACCATTGACGAGGACTCTCTGTGAGCGGTTTTGGAGGAAGGATCTAAACCATTCAAGGACTGTACCATTCGATCCCATCCTGAGTTTGAGGCATTCTAGGAGAATTTCGTGGTTCACCGTATCAAAGGCGGAGGAGAGGTCTAGCAGGATTAGGAGACAGGTTTTGCCTGGGTCTAGGGCTTGGAGGGCGTCATCCACAATGTGGAAGAGGGTGATTTACGTGCTGTGCCCAGGTCAAAAGCCAGATTGTAAGTCATCTAGCAGGTGAAAGTTGTTGATGTGTAGGCTTAGCTGCTGTTGCACACATTTTTCCAGAACTTTGGCAAGGAGTGGGATATGGGTCTGTAGTTCTCAGCGGAGGCAGGGTCCAGTGTAGTTTTTTTAGGATGGGGACAACTTGGCCAGTCTGAAGCGAATCAGGAATTGAGCCCTGTAGGAGGGAGGCGTTGATTATTGCGGTCCTGGAAGGGATGATAGCCTGAGAGGCGGCAGCTAGGCAATTAGAGGGGAGAGGATCGTTAAAGTGATTGTTCGGTTTTAAGGAGGCAAGAATTCTCGAAATAGCGTGGTCGTCATAGGTTTTAAAGTTAGGCCAGTGCGCTAGGTTAATGGGTGAGGTTAGGGAGGACAACGCAGAGGGAAGTCGTGGAGCTGGTTGATTTTGATTTTGGAGGAGGGTTGCGGATTTAAGTTCATTTTCTAGGGCAGAGATTTTATCACAGAAGAAAGAGGAGAATTCCTCACTTGATATTAGGGATTTAGGTGTTTCTTTGGCGGTTTCCGGTAGTTTGTTGGATTGGTGTTTGACCAAGTCAACCAGTTTGCGAGATCAATTTTTGGTGTTCTTAAGCTTGCTTCTGAAAAATTGTTTTTTAGTGCTAAGGATTTTCTTATTGTAGGTATTTCTGTCCTGTCGAAGAAGTTTTAGATGTGCTGCAGATGGGTGTTGTTTCCAGATTCGTTCCGTCTGTCGAAGGGATCTCCTCTCCTTGTTGAGGGATCCGCTGAACCAGGGATTTCTGTCCTTGATCTGTTTTTTTTTTAGTTTTAGAGGTGCCAGGTCATCGAGAATGTCGGATATGGTGGCAGAAGAATGGTCTGCTAGGTTGGTGACTGATGTGCACTGTGTGGGGGGGGAGGTCAGACTCACAACGCGCTGCCAGTTTCTTGTGGTCGAGGTTCTTGGTCTCCCTAACCCATCATTTGGGAATCACAGGTTGAGGTGGCCATGGTTTGTGGGTGCTGGGCAGGAGGAAGATGATGGCGTGGTGATCGGACCAATCACACGGATCAATGGAGATAAGTTTGACCGCGGATTCTTTTTCAATGATCCAGTCTAAGGTGGCACCTTTTGAATGAGTGGGGAGGGAGCAGGCTTGGGTAAGGGCTTGATCGGCCAAGAAGTCTGTGATGGCATTGACCTGTGGGTCCTTAGGATCGTTCCAATGCAAGTTGAAATTGCCAAGGAAAATGTCGTTAGAGTTTGGGGACACCTTGGCTGTGATGATTTCCATGAGGAGGTCCGTAAATGTGTTCTTGCCAGGGGGGTGGTAAAAAATGGGAAGCTTGCACAGCTGTGAGGTGTTGTTGGAGATGGCGAGTACGAGGTATTCACAGGAGTCCGTAGGGTCTACCGGCAGTTCCGTAACAAGGAGGTTGGAGCGGTAGATACAAGCAATGCCACCCCCTTTTTTCTTTGAGGGCCGGTCTAACCTTACGACGTTATAGTTGGGGGGGGGACTAAGAGGTAAAGGTAGGGCGATGAGGAATCCTTGAGCCATGATTCAGTCAAGATCGCTAGGTTCGATTTATGACTCAGGATGAGGTCGGCGATATCAGATGCATGCTTTATAGCTGACCGGCAGTTTATAAGGAGGGAGGGAGGAGTGGGTGTCGAAGGTAGAAGTGGAGGTGGGAACTTTAGCTAGGTTGCTATTGAACACCCCTCTGATGTGGAAGGTTGCAGATCTGTTAGGGTTAGATTCAACTGTGCAGATAGAGTGTTCTCCCCTCAGGTCTAAGGGGCAAGGGGCTGTCCGAGCTGAGTCATAGCTACTGAGGAGGTCAGCCACTTCTTTCTCTGTGAGTTCTGAGGGATTAGACGTGCCAGGGGTAGGTTTGTAGGAGTGGAGGAGAGCAAGAATTTCCTCCTCCGAGAGGTGGCAGGGTTGCTTACGAGGGCACAAGTGTCTCAGGGATAGTGGTAGAGGGTGGAGGAGGGGCATTGTGAGGGGGATGTGGGTCGCATTCTGTGAGATCCAGAAATTAGAGAAGGAGAGTTTGGTGATGTGAAGGAGGTGCTTAAGGTCCAGAATCGATTTGTGGATGCTCAATGTTAACTCGGAGGATCTGCGGTGGAGAATATCAATCTCTCCAAGAAATGTATGTTCTGGTAGGCTGGGGTCCAGTTGCCAAGGAGAGGTTCTGATGGTATGTGCAGGTAGCCTAGAGGTGGGTTCAGGCGGGCTGGGGGCTGGTAGGAGGCGAGATATTGGGATGGAGTGAAGGGGGCTAGGTCGATCCGCATCCCTATGGGAGGGGCTAGCTAGACCAGAGTTTAGTGTCAAATAAGGCGTTTCCATATCTGTGTTGTGAGCCCTAGTGGGTGTTACAGTAGCAGGCGGTTAAGGATTTATGGAAGCTTCTGGTGGCATATGCTGGAATCGTGATGGCGGGGCTGGGTTGACATGTGAAGTGGGTCCTAGGGGGAGTTTTGGATTTTGGCAGAGTGGAGATCCCTAGGAGGTCTAGGTTCTGTGGTAAGGGCGCGCTGTGGATGTCGTGCATGGGTGACAGGGTGACAGGGCTGGGTCGCCCAATGATGAGGTCACTGGCAGGAGTGGATGTATGACATTACAACGCATGCTTTTACCACGCATGCCTTTACAACGCGGTATTTACAACGAATACTTTTACAACGCATAGTGCTTTGGGCCGCTGGATAGTGAATAGTTTAATTTACTATTCCAACTCCAGTCCCCGTGGATAGTAGGGAAGGTGTTGGATAGTAAATTAAATCTATTCCCTATCCCAGAGCGCCCCCAGCGCAATGCGTTGTAATGGTTTGCGTTGTAAAAGTTGCGTCGTAAAGGCACTGCGTGGTAAAAGTTGCGTTGTCAAGGATGTTTCCCGGCAGGAGTGGTTGGTGAGGGACCAGGTATACTAGGCAGAGTGGGGGCGAGGGGGAGCGGTGAGAGCGTGAACTGAGATGGGTTGTGGACATGTTTTTTAAGGAGGGTGAAGAGGTCCGCAAACTTGATGAGTTTTTTGGGAGGCCATTGAATCAGGATAGTGCTGCTATTGTATAAGGTGATGGTGAGGTCTGCACGCAGATTTGCAGACGGAGTAATTGTGAGTTTTTTTCCGTGAGGGATGTTCCTTGTTTCTTGTACTTTGAGGCAGCTCGAGAAGGCATTACGCCAGCGAGACGTTTTCCTGGAATGGAAGATGAGGTCGTTGATGACAATGCCCTGGGTTACGCAGAGCCAATGGTCAGATACCTTACACTGTCCAGGCCTTGATAGGCTTGCGTCTCGATTACGCGAACGCCCTCTATCTGGGCCTTCCTAAATATTTGATATCACGCCTGCAGGTCGTGCAGAACTCGGCTGCTAGAGCCATCTTTGGACTACAGCGAAGGGCTCGAGCCTCGGAGCTTCTCGAGAGACTTCACTGGCTTCCGGTCACCAAGAGAGTCACTTTTAAGATCTTGACTCTGGCCTTCAAAGCTCTCCACTCGATTGGCCCAAGTTACCTTGGGAAACGGATGGCCTTCTATGCTCCCAGGAGGACTCTAAGGTCCGCTCTGCAGGCCAAAGCCGCTGTTCCCATTATTAGACGCGCTCGTACTGGAGGTCGCTCCTTCCGGTATCTGGCACCTCGTTGCTGGAACGAGCTCCCCTTTTCCCTGAGAACAGCCACTAGTCTGCTAGTTTTTAGAAAAGAATTGAAGACCTGGCTCTTCTCCCAGTAACTTTGTGCCGGCCTGCGGTGGGCGTTGTGTTGTGTACTTTTCTTTTACTTCTCTTTGCCAAAGCGCCGGGACACTCCACGGAGTAGCCGTGCGCTATAGAAGAGCCCTTTATAACATAACATAACATAACATATCAGTGTCACCGGATGACTTTTTAGGATGGAGTATTTAAGAGTTTTGGAGGCAGATTTGGAGAGAGTTGGAGGGTAGATAACAGTGTAATAATTGGCTCCCGTGGAGGTCAAGCAGAGCTCAGCCATGCTGGGGAGAGTGAAGCTGTTGAAGCCACACTGGTCGGTTTGTGTGGCGAGATGAACCCGCAGATCTGCCCTACAATCAAAGTTTGCCTACGGAAAGGTGCTACTGCGACAAGAAGGCCTGCCTTAGATGAGTAGTGAGAAGCAGAGTGCAAGGGCAGGTGTGTTTGGTCCACTTTCATTAGCTAAGAATAGTGCAAGTGTGTATCCAGAGCAGTTGGAAGTTGAAAAGGCTGTAGTAGAGGCTGTAGAATAAAAGCCCATGTTCAGATGGCCACTGTAAAAATCCTTTTTCCGTTGTAGTAGGGGCTTCTGGCATAGTCCTGCTGACAGTCTACATAAACGTGCATGTACCTCGCCTTCAAAAAATACTGCAGGCCTCTACACCAACCATAGAGTCTAAGTGATGAAAGTCTGCATCTTAGTGCATCTCAGCTGCTGCACTATTATGTAGTCTGGCCTCCACCCAAAAAAATATTGCTAAACTCTAAAGATCTCAGAGTCTCAAAGCCAAGCTGTGTATTATCTTACGCCAAGTCCTTCAAAGTTACAGACTGGCTTTCTTTCGATATAGCCTTATGGTATACCCTAATGCGCTATACCAGCCATCAAAGGTCTGAGCCGAAGGCGAGGGCCTTTAACAAGGGAGTGGGACTTTAATGCCTGTATAGCCAAACTATAAGGCTATTAGAACATTCCACCACTAGAGGGCAGAATGTTCCAACAAATGAAACAAAGGCTTCATGGAGCCCGATGGGACTGAAATCCCCTCGCTCCCTGAGGCATTCATTCACCACAACAGCTATGAATGATAACATTGGGATGTTGGAGCTCCGGGCTTCTACCAGCCATAAGAAGCCTGAAGCACTATTTTCAGTGGAGCTTCCAACATTCCAATGTTCTAATAACAAGATCAAATTTAAGAACCTATGCACCTTCCAAAAAGCACACTGAGGCAAAAGCCATATAAACATCCAGAACTGACCGTTCACAATACATCACCAAGCCCACTTTGCTCAATGCCAGTCCTCCGGATCAACAAAAGTGTATTCTTGAAGATGAAGCATTGAATAAAAATCTCTTTACCTATAAACCAACCCTGATATTCAAGCCCAGCTGCATACAATTCAGAAAACATTTGAAAATTGATCTATTCAAACTTGTAATCAGCTGGTCTCGCCATAGAATTCAGGGTGCGATTAAAGAATGTCAGGCATGGTTCTCTACAGTGTATCTAAATTCTCACCCCCACCCTGCTATTTTCTATATATGCGCCTGAGTTCTGAAGTAACTGAAAGGAGACATGTAGAACTTCATAACCCAAAAAAAAGAATTATACCAGTCATTATGTACCCTCTCCTCTACATTTGCTGCATAGCATTTTGATACCACAAACTGTTAATAATGCTCAATAAAACATGGGATAAGGTACGACACACTACCCATTATTATGATAGGGAAAGTCACTGCTGAGTTCTTTGAGCAAATAAAGGGAAGAAGCCAAAAGCTACATTTCTATACAAGTCACAGAAGTCTGAGGTGGCCTGTAAAATCGCTATTACATAGTCCAGGGGCACGGAACAATATGTGCTGCAGATTTATTCGACTCTGTAGAAATAAGTTTACAGTGCCTTCAACAGCTCATCATCTAGGAGCACTGAAACCAAATGCGTTGTGGTGCTATTGCTTATTGATCACAGTAGGATGTATGAAGAGTGTAATGCTGCTTACTATTATCTCTGCAGTAAATGCATGCAATGCAACTTGTTTATCTTACAAGCTGCTGATAGGTCCACGTAATATATGGTATAAAATGCCCTCTACTGTTCAGTGTCAACTTACTGCGGAAAATCGCTGAGAAGGTCTGTGACCATATAGAGCGATGGATTTGGAGGCCATGCTTGTTTATGCATGGAAAGAATTTCAAGATGACTCTCAATATTCCTACAACATAGAGTTAATGGCATTGTTTTTCTTATAATTTGTACACACCATCACCTTTATCACAGCCTCTCTTAAACCTTTTTTGCGCCTCCGCATGAAAAAGGTCCACTAGAATGAATGTGCACTTATACTGCAGAAGTAAACACACCATTATGCAGCTTGTAACTGGTTAAAAATGTATTTTAAGCAATTTACCATGCCATTTTGAAATGTAGCTGTAGTTCAGAATGTAGCTGGATTCCTGCTTTCCTGTAATGAACTTTAGCAGTGTAATAAAAAAAATTGTGATAAAATGTCTCTTTATCATCTAATAAATATTTTTGGGCAAAAAAGGGGAAGCTAGTTCTCCTTTTATTTGCCTGAATAGCAGTTGCAATTTCCCTTAGTATAAAATTCGTAAGCAAGATTGTTCTTTGAAAGACAAGTTTTATTCAGCTGAATAACATGGGAGCTCCCAGAATGTCTGACAAAAATCTCTAAACATAGGTATTTTTATCCTTGTCCAGCAATGGAGATTTACACAATGGTTTAGTTATCATGCCTGGTAAACCGATGTGTATTTATTGCACGTGTAACAACTTCATCCTGGTACATTGAAAACATTTGGTAAATAGTGGACTTTCCCACTGCAACCTTTAGCGATGCTTGCACAAGCCAGAACAAGAACATCATAACTCATTCCATAGTCTTCCCATGCCGTCTGAGCTCTGCAAAATACCCTTAATTATTCGTTGTTTTAGCGCATACGTATATTAATGTTGTAGTAAAGCACTCACGTCACAGGCAAAATGGAGTCGGTTTAGATTTTGAGTTTGCAGGATAGGCCCCCAAATCTCAACTCAACTTGCAGTTAACAGAGTAGAGAGCATGGCCAATTTTTATCCGAGTGTCTGACCCCGTTAGGGGAGGACACCAGGATAGCAGGGACAACTTGGACTCAGCTGTGGTTAGGCAAACTCAACAAACACCCAACAGTGTAATAACTGTTTGTCCAAACCTGTGCTTGCCTTTATAAAAAGAAAGTAATAAGCTTTAAAACACTGTAAGACACAGTACAAGATGCAGGTAGAATGACTCTCCTGTGCACTGGGTAGAAGCATCCTCTGTGGATCCACTGGCGCTCCACTTGTGTCCTAGCAACAGATGCAAGGGCCATGTGGCGAAGTCAACATTGATCACAGTCAGGATTGCAGGCTGTCTTCAGAATGCCAGCCATCTCTGGGGCACATGGTGAGTTGGTTGGAAGTCTGAGTTTGCAGGTCACCCCAGGGTCCTCTCCTACGGCAATGGTGTAGCTCCAACACCACACATCTGGATCATGAGTCGATTGTTCACCTGAGAAGGTCTAGGGGTTGAGGCAATGAATGATGCAGTCCACTTTGGGTCACAATCGTGGCAGGCAGCAGTTGGCCTGCTTCAAGACACTTTTCAGTTCAGCTGCGGTAATGCAGCCCAATCGGACACAATTCAATTCAGCGCCTCAGGGAGATGCATTCAGGGTTTGTTTGCAGAGGCTTTCCAAAGCTCACATTTACCCTCACTCTAAACTTTCACTAAGTCTGGGGTGGGACTACTTTCCCCTGTCAGCCTAGAGGCAAAGCAAGGCCTGAAGGGCAATAACGCGCTCACAAGCGCACCAAGGAGCCCACAGCTTGGGTTTGTTTGAAGAAGTTTTCCCGGCCCACATTTGCCTGCCATCGTCAAACTTTAACTGAGGTTGGGGTGGGACAACGGCCCCTAGTTACCTTAGAGGCAAAGCGGGTCAACGAGGCACTCAAAAGTGCGCCAAGGATCCCGCAGCTCAGGATGATGCCTGGACGTACTCCTGGGGGAAGATCGGGCCAACACGGGCCAGTCATCGCCCAACAGATGCCATGCTGCAGGGCCAGTCCTAGAACTTTTGGGGCCCTGGCGAAAATGAAGTTGTGAGGCCCCTTTAATTTGCATGTAACATCACAAGAAGTGACATCACAGAAAGTGACATGCAGGACTATTGATCTTATTTGGCATCACTGAAGAGACCTAACGTGGATATCAGTAACATGAACAAAAGGATAAATATGCAAATGAAATAAGTCCACTTATTTTAAAACTGTGTTAAATGGATTACATTTGTCACATTGGATGGAAGGGAAAATCTAGGTACAGGTCTCACAAAGATGGATATTTTTTACTCCATGTTAACTGGGTGTTTCCAGATGATTAAAATTCCAATTCTGTCTCATAAAGGAGAGAGATCCTGTTGAGGTAATGAGGGGCGCGATCTTTCAAAATAAAAAATTACACAAGAGAAAACCTCTCACACCACGGATATAATCGCAAATTTCAAAAGGCTCCCTTATTTTTCTGTGCCATTATTGTGCCACCTTAGGAAGACATTAATACTTAGTAATTTGTTTTAATGTAAATCCTCTCATCTGTCTCCCACACGCACATGCTAAGAGTCGCAGGACAATCTTTTTGGTGCATGGGCTCTTTACTCGCCAGAATTATGTTAAGTGCAAAAACATTGAAGATTGAATCTCCTGAGGCGGAAGCCGGGAGCCGGGAGCTTGACTAGCGATTATTTTAATATTTGAGAGTCACAATTTGTGTGTGTTGTTTTTAAACCTGCCTTACCTGCAAATCACGCCCCTGACAAAACCCGCGCAGCGGATCCTAGCGCTGCCGCGGGAACACCAACAAACTGCATTTGCCGCCATTACCGGCGATCCCTATGACCACGCCCCTTTTCTGAGGCCACGCCCACCGCCCTGACTATTTGAAGACGCTGAATGCTAGCGTCATACAGAAGATTGAATCTCCTGAGGCGGAAGCCGGGAGCTTGACTAGCGATTATTTTAATATTTGAGAGTCACAATTTGTGTGTGTTGTTTTTAAACCTGCCTTACCTGCAAATCACGCCCCTGAGAAAACCCGCTCAGCGGATCCTAGCGCTGCCGCGGGAACACCAACAAACTGCATTTGCCTCCATTACCGACGATCCCTATGACCACGCCCCTTTTCTGAGGCCACGCCCACCGCCCTGACTATTTGAAGACGCTGAATGCTAGCGTCATTTAGAAGATTGAATCTCCTGAGGCGGAAGCCGGGAGCTTGACTAGCGATTATTTTAATATTTGAGAGTCACAATTTGTGTGTGTTGTTTTTAAACCTGCCTTACCCGCAAATCACGCCCCTGACAAAACCCACGCAGCGGATCCTAGCGCTGCCGCGGGAACACCAACAAACTGCATTTGCCGCCATTACCGGCGATCCCTATGGCCACGCCCCTTTTCTGAGGCCACGCCCACCACCCTGACTATTTGAAGACGCTGAATGCTAACGTCATTCAGAAGATTGAATCTCCTGAGGCGGAAGCCGGGAGCTTGACTAGCGATTATTTTAATATTTGAGAGTCACAATTTGTGTGTGTTGTTTTTAAACCTGCCTTACCTGCAAATCACGCCCCTGACAAAACCCGCGCAGCGGATCCTAGCGCTACCGCGGGAACACCAACAAACTGCATTTGCCGCCATTACCGGCGATCCCTATGGCGACGCCCCTTTTCTGAGGCCACGCCCTTTCTTGTTGTCTCCCATCCCCTACAAATTATGTGCCTCTTCCGAACGTGCAGCGGGCAAGCGCAGCGGGTGCGCCGTCTGCGCGCCGAAGGCGCGCCTAAGGCAAGCCCGTCTCCGCCCGTCCGCGCCAGCTCCGGGCTAAAGGCTAGCCATGCTGTCAGTCCTCATCCCGCTCAGAGGCTAATTTGGACCAGGTCACAACTATTAGACCTAGGTAAGACAACTTGCACTTTCCCCACTCCATGCAACCTCCCTCTGTCCAGCCCTTCCTTGTTCAAATGTCACAATTGCCCTTTCTCTTTCTCTCCCTATTCAAATCGCCCCCATAACTCCGCAATTAGTCAGCCTACACCCTTGAACACATATTCTATGGGATTGGTGAATTGTCGCTCGTTACCTTCTCACGCTAGCGACATTTGGGTGTTAATGTCCTCTATGTCCTGGGACCTACTGTTCCTGACTGAGACTTGGATTAAAGACTCCTCCAGCCCAGACATCTCTCTTGCCTTACCCACCGGCTACCGCCTTACAGGAATAAGCCGTGAGGGCTCCAAAACGGGAGGAGGAATCGCAGTAATCCTTAGGACTCATCTGACAATCACGTCTAGGAAATTTGCGAACATAAAGCCCATTGAAGCACTATACTTCTCTGTCTCGGACTCCACGACAGCCATTTTCTCACGGATTTTGGTCTATAACCCCCCTAATACCCCACAGCCTGCCATTTCTGAACTCCTGGCAATCACTGCAGACCTGTCTCTTAAACACCCTCATTTTACGGTACTGGGAGACTTCAACCACCACGTTGATGTAAGTAGCTGCAGCCGTGCAACCTATCTCCTAGATTCCATGCAAAATATAAATCTGACTCAAGGGGTAAGGGGTCCCACACATGTTGCAGGACATACCCTTGACTTAATCTTTTCGAACTGCACGAAGCTAAAAATCCTTCCTTCTACACCTCTGACATGGTCTGATCATTTTTTGATCCCATTCGAGGTAACCTTAACTCAAATTGTCAAAAAGGAATCTGCCATCAGAACACAAGGCAGAAAATGGCACAAGATCTCATACACTGCCCTGGAGCAATCCTATAATAACAGCTTAAACCCATTCCCTGACGATCTCAATGAAGCGGTTCTTACATTCAATAATGATCTCAAGACTGCTATTGAGAAAGTAGCCCCCTTACAGACCCTCACCTCCCGCAGACAAAAACCCTCAGCCCCCTGGTTCACACCGGAATTAAGGGAAAACAGAAGTAGATGTAAAAAGATGGAGCGACAATGGCGGCGGACTTATGACCCTGCAGCCAAGTCTCTTTACAGACAGGCCCTTAAAGAGTTTCACAAACTCAAACGCAACTCTATGAGTGTCTATTTTGCAGAAACTATTGCCAAAGCAAACAATTCTACCAAAGCCCTCTTTAACATTGTTAAAGATTTTACTAATCCCACTGCTCTGTCCTCCCCAGTTCGCCCTTCCCAAGCACTTAGTGAAGATTTATCAGATTTTTTTGCTAAAAAAATTGCCGACATCGCGGCAACTATTCTTCAGAATGGTACTGAGACTACTGAAGACCCTGCCACCTTCTGTATGAATGCATTCACTGCTTTTAAACCACTCACTAAGGAGCATGCCATAAACCTATTCTTGAAATGTAAATCAGGCTCACCATTGGACCCAGCCCCGGCCTTAATTATGAACGAAAGTGCCCTGCTCGTTATTAACCCCCTACTCGAAATCTGGAACTCCTCCTTATACTCAGGTGTTGTCCCTTCCGCTTGGAAACACGCAATGCTAATTCCAATCCAAAAAAAACAGGCAGCGATCCAACCTGCCTGAGTAATTACCGACCAATCTCACTCCTACCCAAGCCGGCCAAAGTGCTTGAGAAAGCGGTACAAGAGCAGCTGTCCAACTACCTCGAGTCAAACTCGCTGTTTCATGACTCTCAATCAGGATTCAGACCGGACTTCAGTACCGAGTCAGCTCTACTTGAGGTGTCTGAATCGATTCGGGAGTGCACGGATAGGGGAGAGGAGGCCATGCTGGTCCTCTTTGACCTATCCGCAGCATTTGACACCATCTCCCATGACATACTACTTACTCGCTTACAAGAGGTAGGTGTTAGAGGTATTCCCCTCGCCTGGGTTAAATCTTTTCTTACGGACAGATTTCAACAGGTGATGTTGGGCTCCTTCCTTTCTACCAAGAAGCCATTGATTTGGGGAGTTCCACAAGGTTCTGCTCTCAGCCCGCTCCTATTTAATGTGTATCTAAAACCACTGGCAAAAGTGGTAGAATCCTGGGGCGTCAGCGTAATTTTTTACGCTGACGACACCCAGCTAGTGTTCTCCTTCAAGGACCACTCCGAAAATTCATTCCACAACTTTCGCCACTGCATGCTGAATATTGCCACCTGGATGTCCTCTAACAATTTAAAACTTAACACTGATAAGACGGAAGTCCTATTTTTTAATCAGAAATCTCCCACTTCTCCCATTCTTTGGTGGCCGACTGAACTTAATCCTTCTCCGGTACCAGTCCTAGCTGCACATAACTTAGGCTTTCAATTTGATACTGCCCTCTCCTGCAAGACTCAAATCAACAAAGTCACCACGTCCTGCTTTGGAAAGCTCCGCATGATAAAAAAAATCATCCCTTACCTGCCACTAGACTCACGCAAGACAGTAGTCCATGCCCTCATCACCGCTCATTTGGACTACGCAAATAGTCTTTATGTCGGAGCCCCGGCGTATCTCATAAATCAACTACAGACAGTCCAGAACGCAGCTGCCAGGTTGATTTGCAATATCCCCTATCGTCATCCCATCTCACCTCATTTGGTCAAACTTCATTGGCTCCCAGTGAGATATAGCATTCAATTTAAAGCCTTAACCCTGGCTTTCAGAGCTCTTAATGATCGAGGCCCTACCTACCTGCGACGTAGAATGAAGTTTTCACAAGCACCCCGAAACCTTAGATCTAACCATCTCCGCCTCATGATCTGCCCCCGTTTTCGCCTTGCACGAACGGGAGGAAGGGCCTTTGCAGTGGCCATCTCCAGACTGTGGAACCTCCCTCCCATAGACCTAAGATTCCTGACTTCAGAGCCTCTATTTCGAAAAAAACTCAAGTCCTGGCTCTTTTCCCTTATCTAATCTTCCCTCTCCCTCCTGCATCCCTCTGAACCTTTCGAGATACTGGCTTCAGCGCCGGGACACCTCCGTCGGAGGTAGCTGTGCCCTCTACAAACTACTAAATAATAATAATAATAATAACACATATAATACAAAATTACAAGGCACCATTGCAAACAAATGAAGATTGTACATAAATAAAAAAGACATAGATCAACTGAGACCATCTTTAAATCATACATTGACTTGAAGGTATGCTGCAGAATCAAAGGGTTTTCAAATCAACGTTTTTGATTTGGTGTTAGAACTGTAGGAAGTGGTACTGGCCGGCTTTAGCTCTGGTGAAGCCTTGTGCGACCATGTTTGTTGGTCTTCCAATGACTCCTTCTGCCATGGATTCCCACACTACCACCCTTTAACAGTGCCCCTCAAGTCTCCATAACCATATTCTTGCTCAGGGGTATTTAATTTGATTTACAGCATCACTGATACCAGTGTAGGGTGTCAGAGAACTATATACCACACACATTACACAGAGACAATCAATCATACATGTGTATATCACTGTATAGGAAATGTCACATAAGACAAAGGACTACAAGGTGTAGGAGTCACATGACAATCGTACTAGTAGGCAGTATAGTTTAATAGTGATTGGTCTGGAGAAAACATACTCTGAATTTAGAATGTAATACCATGGTTGGGGATTCTCTTTAATAACCAGAATTGTTTTCAATCCAAATGAACCCTTTTTGCAACATTAGGATAATCAAAGACTGGGGATAAACCATAACTCTCTAATGTATACCTTGCAGTTTTGAAGCAGCTCTTAGATGACAGTTAATAGCTCATTGTTCTATGTTAGGATTTTGACTTATTAAACTGAAAGTAACAAAAGAATCTTACTGACAAAAGCAGTAACCCACTGACCTATTGACATTATGTGTACTTTGTGATCTTCATGGTACATGTTCTTTGCAGAAGGCACATTAAACCTCTGCGCTATCTTTCCATGAGTCAAAACTTCCACTTGTCAAAATTCCATTTCTCTCTTGGAAGAACATTAATCACCGGAGAAATCATGACATTTTTATGCTTGGCGAAAAATTGCTGGCGTTCAGGAAGGAGGCAGCAACCGCTTTTAAAACCATAATATACTTCCAAGCATGATGCCCCCACCCAATAAAAGTCGCCCAGGGTGGTCACACTGGTCGCACCGCCCTAGAGCTGGCCCATCTCAAGGTTCCTGTGACCTCAGTGACAGAGTCACTGTTGCTCTAGGGTGTGCTGCTTCATAGGCCTGCCCACATGACTGGTGGTGAACTTCAGTATGTATTGTGGTGAACAGACCTTCAAGGTTAACCCACACTTGCCACCGCTAGGGTCCACCTGCTGGTGCTAAGACATCATGGCTTTTAAGGTCAGGAGGGGCCGTCTACAGTCTAGCATGGGAATGTGCTCCTTCAGGCGAGTGGTCTAGTGGACTGGTCATGAAGGCTGAACCTGGTTCCCCAGTTACAAATTCGGCAGCTCTGACCATAGTGCCACATCCCCTCCCCACTGAACACCAAACTGCCCCACTGAGAGAAACTCGCACTGCCTTCAACTACAACCCAATTGCTCCCCGCTATAAACACCTAAATGCAACTTAGTTCAGATTGCTCACTAGACAACAGCAATATGCTGCCTAAAAAACAAAGTGACAACATCCTGTAAAAAGCAAACACTCATAGGGAATGCAAGATTAAGTAAAGCATGTGAAATGTAAGAAGGAACAAATTGGTTACCTTAACGTTTTTGCACTTATTATTCAGAAGTCAATTAGTGATTTTGCATGAAAAGTTAAGGACATGACTACAGGGCGGGAAGGGACCCGTTTCAATGTCCATTGCTTATATCCTTACAAAACGTAAGCAGAGCCGCAGTATGCATTTTGTTTTCCAATCCACTCATCAAGCAGGTATTGCAGTACATCCAGGAATTGTGCACTTCCCCACTTGGGGAAAACAATGCTGTTCAGAGAAAGACTAGAATACAAAAGTAACGCTTCACTGGCAAACTCTTTAAAGTGGTGCTAATATGGTTTGGGTGTAAATACAATCAATCTGGGTTCTTTTCAACCCACTCTGTCTTGCTTTATTTAGTTATTTTTCACATTTTAAACTTTTCATTTCTCTCCGTCCCGAGGCTGCACTTTGGATGTGAAAAATATCCGAAACAGACAACCTTACCAGCAAAGTGTTTTCCTTTTATGGATCCATTTCACAGGGGAACAAGGAAAGGAAAGAGGAAGTAATGGATACAAGGCCCTGGGCGGGGGCCCCGCACTTGGACCTTGCAGCTTGCTCTAGAGCTTAGATGCCCAGGGAAGGAGGGCCCCCTCCCCAAGGCCACGAAGCAATAACGAGGCATTTCGTAAAACACAGCCCTACCACGGCAGCTCTACATACATTTTAAAAGTACATTTCCATAAAAAATTTTTTGCTATGGGTGATGCAAAAGTTAGCAAAAGCCAGTTGATCTGGCTGCTCCCTTCTCCCTTCACCCACCTTTTCTTACCGGTGTCTGGCTGGTCCTGGAAATAAAGGGGCCTTCTGTCACCTAGAAACAAAATGCAGAAAGGGAATGCCCGGTACTTAACAGAGGTGCTGCCCCGCCCCTGACACTGTGAGCCAACATAATTGCTGGCCCGACTCCTGTGCCTTCCCCATTCTCTTTGTCTCTTCCCCCCACCCCTGCAGCCCCAGGAATGCCACCTCGTCTTGAACAGCATGGTCAAGACATCTCGCATTTGAATTGTGATTGTGTGGGGCGCTGAAGGAGCAAATGGGCTAACTGTGAAAGTGTGGCATTTCACAGAGAAGCAGGCCCCCTGTTTTTTAGCTGAGCGCGAGGCCCTCAGCAGCTGCCCACACTGCCCATGCCCAGCACCAGCCCTGCCGGGCTGGGTCTACCCTCTTCCATTAAAGTTTTACTGATGCTGACGCTGAGATTCTGCAAGTTTATTGTATCTGTTACCTTAGTTCGCTACTTTCTCCCTGCTTCACAGCAGACTCTCCTGATTGTTAAATACCAGACTTTTGTGGCTAAGTGATGGGAAAACAGAAGGCATCAGAAATGCCTTAAGCCAATGCTAAGAAATTAAAGAAACCTGCTGTAGGTGACTTTTGCCCCAATACAAATGCTAGTAGGAATTGTCCTCTGGATGACATTGATCACTTCATGAAGGAGGTCAAGACAATATTAAACGGTGAATAGGCCAAAGGCATAGTGACTTCTGTAAAAGTGTTGGAAATGTTTAGAAAAAGTGCTCCAAAAACTCTAACTGGAACTCAAGACACTGAGCCAGAATTCAGAGTACCTCCTATTAGTGATCCTTTCCCCTCAATAAGTGAGTTACCATTGTGTCCTAAAATGAATATCTTTCTTAACGTGCCAGGCTCTAACCGGTATTCTTCTTTATTAGTTAATGAGACATCTAGCTGCATCTTTAGCCTAACTGGCACATCCCTCTACAGCTAGGGTAAATTCTATTCCCATTGACTCCACTATCACTACCCCTACCACTTATCCAGCACTTGTAGGCTCAGAAGGTCTCCTTTCACTTCACTGCATCGTTGGATGATCTATGGTGTTTAGTAGCCACACTAATTGAATAAACTGTAAATGAGAAAAACAATTCTGCTAACACCTGCTGCTGTAGTTGCCATGGTAGGCCTAAGTCTGTAAGATAACAGTGGTCTACTGCTGGAGCAAATCCCACTGCAGGAGAGCCTACTAGACCTTGGATCCCTAAACAGACATTTCCTCAGGACAAGAATTCGATTTGCATCCCCGGAAGTCAGGCACCCTGTAAATACACTTATTTTAACCAGAGGCCAGAGTATCAGAAGGATGTTCCGCTCGTTAAGCGGTTCCAGGCAGGGCTCATACACTCTCTATCTGGTGCTAACTATCAAACCAAGCAAAATCCAAGATCTTCTTCCCCCTCACCCATTAAGTTTCAACCGGCCCACTAATTCTCTTCCCTCTGTTGCAAGAGACCCATTTGCTAACAGGCATAAAGGAAGTGACCCGATTAGGGCCTCCCGGGTCACTCGCGTCCACCTCTCAGCCTTCCATTCAAATGAAGAGTCGGTCAGACAGTAGAAAATACAAACCAAAGTTATTTATTAGTCATACACTCGAGTGGAGTCCAGTCTGACCAGCCGGCATTGTCCCTCGTATATTTGTGCCATAATGTACTAAACATAATAGGGCCAAGGCCGTGCTTGATATACATTTAACATTTTGGAGTGCCTTCCGGAGGCACAGGCTGACTCTCTTCTGATCGAGCGTCAGCAGAACAATAACTGACACAGCACAACTTACTAAAACAAGGCATTTTTCAAACGAAAAATTGTTCACTTTTTATGCCAAGCAGATATTTGCAAATATCTTACCAAAGTTGGTCCTCAAATCTCACCAAATCCAAACCAAAGTGGTATCATGTTCACAAAGAACTCAAACAAATTCAAGCACTTGTCCAAAAACGATCCTCAAACCGTAACAAGCACAAACCAAAGAAAGTCATAACCACAAAACAAAACCAAAGCAAACTCACCTAGTGCACACAGGTCAAACGAATGTATTTTCCACTGCCGACTCTTCGGACCAAACGATCAGATCCAAGGGGTTTGCCATTCCGGACCCAAGCCGGGATGACTTCCGGCCAAGGCACCGCCCGGTCAGACAGACTGGGCAGCTCGTATACCAGACTCTTTCGTGCAGCGATTCCGGAATGTCTGTCTGACCCGACGTGGCCCTGTCCCCCTCACCCGTCCGCGGGTAAGGAAGCGTCACTCACCCGATGGAGTCCCTGTTCGGGTGCCAACTGAAGGAAGTGACCCGATTAGGGCCACCCGGGTCAATCGCGACCACCTCCCAGCCTCTCATACAAACGAAGAGTCGGTCAGACAGTAGAGAATACAAACCAAAGTCATTTATTAGTCATGCACTGGAGTGAAGTCCAGTCTGACCAGCCGCCTAGGATTGCCTCAGAGGGACTGATCCCCACTAACATGGTAATACAAGATATACATTTCCAGCGCCCCTAAAGACCCACCCAGACTGGAATTTTCCAGTCTGGGCGCTGATGAACAAAGAAAGTACAGAAGGATGGGCTACAATCCTGAGACTGGGTACATGGTATCTTGGTTTCAAGGTTACTTTGCCTGTGCCTATCTCTCTGAGAGTGGAAGCAGGCCTACCTACTGGGAAAGGCATGCAGTGATACAATGATCTATTCATAAGTGCAGCGAAGCTCAACCTTGAATAAAAAAAGAGAGACAATCAAAGCTGTTTTCTGCTGAGGCAGGCAGTTTGAAGCAGAAGCTTATTTTCAAACATGGTACAAAATGGCGGCTGAATACAAAATGGTGCCTCAAATGCTAACTTAACTCACACAATGCTAGAAGGAGTCGATTAGACACATTTTTCAGTCCAACAGACCCTCCCTTTAGCATTTACTAACAATTTTGTTTAATGCTAGGAAACCAACTGCTCACATTTTTAGAAGACCATTATTACATGTTAATACACACATTATCAATATTCAAAAATACCCTCATCTATGGACATAAGGTCATGGACAGCCTGTAGCATCATGGATGTTGACTTGGCCTCACACATTGGGACCTTCAGTGTGGGTGTCAATTTTTCAACACAGTGAGCACAACAAGCAGGAAGGCAATGTACCCATAGGCAACATGTGAAAATGACACCTGCATTTATTATCAGGAAGTTTAGAATTTTACATCGCCATGATGCTATTAAACCCCAGAACCAACCAGAAAGACTCCAGGTACCATTCTCTTGGTGTATGTCAGATGCGAGCCTATGCAACTTCTGCATAGCAGTGTATACATTAGGGGCGTGGTCCAGTATATATACAAAGCAACTGCTGCCAATGATGCGACAGGTCCCTCCCCGATCAGCAAGGATGACATCTAACTCCATCCTGTTCTGAAGAGCAACATTCCTCGTAGCCTGGAGCTCAGTTGTAATATTTGTCAAAATCCCTGCTGTGGTATTAATGACCCCTTCCACAACTCTGGTGAGCTGACGAATGTTAAGGCTATTGGACATCGGGCCCCAAAATGGTAAAATACCCTTCAGAGCATCTGTGAACTGCTGCAGAGTGGTGTCTGTCTGGTCTATGTCGTCTTTATTAATAACTGTTCTAATTTGTGACAGATGGGCACTCCTACGCTGTCAATCAATGGACCTTATGATAATTGGAAGGTGCTATGTACACTGGGGCAAGGAAGAAGGAGAGGTAACATACACCTGACCATCCCCTAGGAAGCCAAACATAAGCTTGAGATCCACAAACAAAGTAGATGTTATGTGCTGGAAGCAAAGTCGGGCTATTACTCATGCTCAATGTATATGTATAGTTGCAATTACTCTCGCCCACTTTCACCTTCCCAAACCCTCGAACATAAAACCCAGCTGTTGTGTTGACTTCTGGCATTAGCTTGCCTCATCCTGAGTAATATTCCGCATCTGGAATGAACGGAAGTATGCAGTGACATCCCTGGACATCCAACATTTCATTTTGAAGCCATGATACATTTTTCTCTCTTGCATATACATTCATGCAGGCTGTTGGGGATAATGTATCGGGGTCCCCTTGTTCCCCCGGGGTAAATCCTTGGTGGATACATATATATTCTATCACTGTGAGACTATTGGCAGATGTCAAATTCATAGTACAAGAATGATAATTAATGTATTCCATAGGGAACAATTCAAACCTTCCCTCACAACTGCCTAATTAAGACATAGGTAGCAACAACAGGCTATCACCCTTATGTGAAACAGAAGGGAGCAGTTCACATATCCAATAGTTTGTAAGGTTAGATGTATCATGGGCTTGGTGGAGCGTTTGGAAAAACACATTATCTACTTACTTATTTCTATGTTTACCCTTATGGGGGGCCAAAGTAACAAACGTGTTCAGGAGGAACAGGTGTTGTATCAATCAAAGAGTGCAGAGGATAGGTCTCCTCAAGAAACCATACTATTCCAATTACTGCTATCAGAGAAATCAGGACAATTACGATGAAAACTATTTTACTCTTTGTAGACCAACTGGACCAACCAGACTCATTCTGCCCAAAACGTGGGGCTGCACATGGCTGTCCCTCCTCCATAATGGGCTGACCAAATGGATACATTTTAACCAGAGGAAAAAATGTGCAATGGAGCCAATGACAAGAAAACAAGAGGCAAATGTTCCCAGTGTCCTTCAGAGCCTCACTGGTAGACATCTATTGTTCATCAGTGTTGGCTCTGTTGAGCTCCGGCAGTGGAGCTGTCGGACCAGCTCTTGAAGAAACCCACGGCGCTCAAGATAAGACACCCCCCTTTCCCAGGGGAGCATGCTCGATCAATCATGTCCAATGTACGAACAATGCACCAATCTTGTCTCTCCCTATGCTACTGTTGCCTGACTTATCATGTCCATCCCTGCTAATCTGACTTTTCCTTTAGTGCACTGTTCCTCCACCGGGGGCGCAGATTATACCTAGCTACTCCATGAACAGAGGGGTCAGCAAAAAGGACCCAGACACAGAGGGGCCAATGGACTTGGGATCAAGCACAGATTGGCCAGTAGACTGGGGCTCAAGGATGGCCCTGATCTCAGGAGGCACTGCCTCATTCAACAATGCGTCTTTTTCTCCCTCCGTTTGTGCACATGTCAGCCGGGCATCCGAGAAAGGATCGAAACGAGGCACCTGCTCAGTTTCAGAGTAACCGACTCTGTCAGGCACCCATTGGTCGTGGGGTAAAGGTAGGGGCACATTGCGGCAGTGTTGGGAATGTATCCAATTCTCCCCGCCGGCCACCTTCACGGAGGTGCGGGTGGCGAGGCGCACCTGTGCATGCCCCTTCCACCGAGGCCCCAAGCTTAATTTCCTCTAGAAGTTTCTGGTCAGCACAAAATCCCCAGGCTGAATATCATGTCCTGGCCCCTCGGGTGCTGATGGCAAGGCTTTGTGGACCTTTTGGTGAACAGAACTCAAGCTTTTAGTTAACTCATACAGATAATCCACCAGCAAAGGGTATTCAATTTCCCAAAACCCGTTGAGGTGGCGGGACGCCCCAGACATTCGCCGGGCGTCAGAACATGACCTCGTACGGTGACAACCCTGTTCTAGTGTGAGCCGTAACTCTTGTAGACAGAAGAGCTAATGGAAAAGCCTCTTGCCACTGCAATCCTGTGCTCTCCTGAATCTTTGCCAATTTCAGTTTGAGAGTACCATTGTACTTCTCAACCAGACCTGCTGACTGGGGGTAGTTTGCAGCATGACATTTTTGTTTGCTGTGAAAACCATCACACACCAACTGGATAACCTTTGAGTTGAAGTGGCTTCCGTTGTCACTCGAGATCAAACGGGGCAACCAGAACCAAGGGAAGAATTCCTTTAGGAGTGCCTTCGCCATGGCCATGTTCTCTTTAGTAGGGTAAGCCTCAACCCATTTACTGAATGCACAAACAACCACTAACACATATTTCAGATTGTTGATTCGCTCCATTTTGATAAAATCCATCTGAAGGACCTCAAAAGGAAAGGGGGTGCAAAATTTCCAGGGGGTGCAGGGGTGCCTTTTCCAGGAGTATATATCATTTTATTTTTTATTTTATTTCTTTTCAAAAGTTTTATATAGCGCTGGCTAGACCCGGAGGTATCAGAGCGCTTTACATGAGCATCAGATCATAGTTACAGGATTCATCATTACAAAGGTTACATAGTTCTTAGAGCATGGCCACATAGTTACTAGTAAGGTCGATATAAACAATAAGCACAAATACGTAAGGGGAAAAGCAGGCACGGTGAGAGATTCAGGGGAGGGGGGGTTGGAGTAGGGGAAGTAGACAGATAATGAAGGCGGGAAAGAGGAGGGTAGGGGGAAAGACACAGCATGGGAAGAGGAGGGGAAGGGTGATGGGTACACAAACCGGTAGACGAGTGAAGGCAAACGTCCAAAGTCTAGTAAGCTGTGATACCAGGGGAAGTGGTATCACTTCCCTATCTCTGTTGCGAGAGGCTTCCTTTGTGCAGTGGACTCTCTCAGAGGGGTCTCTGAGACTCCAAGGCCTACATACTGGATCCTTCCCCAGAAAGGGGAGAGGGAGTGCTTTGGCAAGGGGTGCCATACCATACCTCAAGTGTGAGTGGCTCCCTTGGTGCAGTGGACTCACTCAGCGGGTTCGCTGAGACTCCAGAGTATAAATATTGGATCTTTCCCCAACAAGGGGAGAAGGAGTGCTTAGTCAAAGGGCACAAAGGACAGGGGGGTAGGCAGAGTAGCAGGCAAGGGGAGAGATTCGGGGGAGAGGGATAGGAGCTAGGGACGAGAGAATAAGGAGAGATGAAAAGAAGTCTGTCTAAAGACCGACTGGGTAGGTGACGACCAAGGAGGGAATCTACAGCCCATCTCCCCTATAGCTAAGCTAAGTAGCTCCATCGGGCGTCAGACAAAATAGTTCACTCTCAATACATTGAGAGAGGAGGGAAGGAGAGACATAAATAGAGGGCGGAAGCGGTAGGAGAGGGCAGGAGAGACGAAAGGAAGTGCAACAATGTGGTTCAACAATATATCAGGAAAAGATCAAACAAGTAAACATTATATCAAACAATCAGCAATACATTAGGGGAGAAGAGAGAGGAGCGAGAAAGTAGTGGGGGGTAGGGGAGGAGGGAAAGTGAGGATAAGGGAAGAGACAAACCATAGAGACAAAAGGAAGTCTATCTAAAGACCGACTGGGTAGGTGACAACCAAGGAGGGAATCCACGGCCCATCTCCCGTACAGATAAACCAAGTAGCTCCATCGGGCATCAGACAAAATAGTTCCGTCTCAAGTAGCGAGGGAAGAGGTTTACAGAAGAACAGGGTGGGGAGCAAGGGCATGTGAGGGCAGAGGACAAAAGCTGAATTACTGTACCTTACTCTATGTTTAAGTAACACATCCTGTTAAAAAAAACACCAAAAAGACATTATTTACAAGTTTGGTGGTAACGGCTACGGGAGTGTTAGTCGAGTATGGGTCGGTGAATTAGTTCTAGAAATGATCATGCAGATATCTTGGTGTTCTGGCCCTTCTCGGGCTTAACTTCAGGCAGGCAAGGCAGCAACGGAACAGTACAAGATCCCCCAGCCCGGTCGAGGATCGGGACTCGAGGCAACGTGAAGATCAGGGGCACAACAGGGTATAAGCAGGGCTGGTGACATATTTAACATCAGGCGGGGGGATGAGGGCCTTATGTTCAGACCCCCATGATCAACGGCACAGGCCAAGTAGGATTAAGGCTGCATCTTTGGTATACAAGTAAGCTAACTCTGGCCGTCCCCGCATAAGAGGCAAGGGCTGCAGCAGAGCTGGCGAAGCGTCGGCGGGATGGTGCGCAGGGTCAGGCAGGCAAGGAGGCTACCAAAGAGGGCAGACCAGCTCTCCCACGATCGAAAACGACAAACAGCATGTGACCTTTACTGTGTGGGGCCTCACTCCGGATGGGCGAGTGAGCCGGTTTCTCAGAGGTTTGGTTGTGGCGCACTATTTTAACGGCTGATGTGCGCGTGTCCTTTGTTCTGATGTGCTCGTATCCTTTATTCTTTATACAGCCCTCAGCAGGTACTGACAGTGAGTGGTTAATGGGTGGGTATAAGGAGCTTCAAAGACCTTCAGGAGGCAGCTCTGTTGTGTGGTTCAATTATGTTATGAGATTCAGTCCTCAGGGTGCTATTGCTGAAATAGCAGGCAGTATGGTGTGTAGATTACTTATGTACGCGCTACGGCACTTAGGCACTCGGTTGTGCGCCGCCATTTTGGATCAGGCTCCGGTGATACCCCGATGTCAGGAGATGCTGGATACCGATGCCAGAAAAAGTTCAATAGTCAATAGTTCAATCATGCACACCATACAGTATTTAAGTAGATGGGAAGCAACCATGAGAATGTTGTCATTCTGCCATACAGGATCCAACAGTCTACAAATACTTTTTGCACTAATGTGGGATGGCCCATGTGCCATAGTGACCAGAGGGAGGACATATGCATCTGGTAACATCCATCTCTGGTTCCCTGACTTATCCGTCCAACACCCATCCTTATCTAAGCTTGATGTGCTTTCCTGCCAAACTGCTAAGTCCTCATTCATTGCCTCACTTTGGATCTCCTTCACATTGTCCAGCGTATCCTGAAACATAGTGACCTCGGGCACCCACCTAGCGGGACCCGCTGCAAACATCCTCTTCATCTTTGTTCGAGTTGTCTCCGTAGCTGGCTGGTCAGCAAATGATTTCCCCTTCCCACATCATCAGTAATTGCCTTGTGGGCACTGCACTTTACTATAGCCAATTTCTTAGGAAGCGTCAAGGCGGACATAAGCCTATGTATAAGAGGGCCATGCTGGATATGTGTCCCATGGAAAGTAGGGAACCCTCTCTCTGCCCAGAGCCGCCCAAAATTATGTGCGACACTGAAGGCTTACTGTCTGTCAGTACAAATATTAACAGCCTGTCCCTCGCTCAATTCATAAACACTAATAAGGGCGACCAGTTCAGCTGCCTGAGCGGACTGATAAGGGACTCGTGATGTCTCAACTATCATATGCAGTGTAGTAAGCGCATATGCTGGAGTGGTGGTGCCGTCTGGTAATTTGAAACAAGAGCCATCGATATATAGTTCCCATTCGGGGTCATTTAAGGGAACATCAGTCAGGTCTACCCATCCCTTCGTCTCTTCCTCTATCCGAAAAATACAATCATGTATGTCAATTTCCTCACTCTCAGAAAGGAGGGGTAGTAACGTGGATGGGTTCAGAGTGGCACATCTTTTTATCATGATATGCGGGGCAAAGAGAGTTAGCTCATAACCAGTCGGACGCACACTAGTGAGGTGCTGCGGTTTGGTCTTATTCAAAAGGGTATCCGATTGCCTTATGGAGACGGCCAAAGCCGCGACTGCTCTTAGACAGCTTGGCAGGGCTCAGGCGACTGGATCAAGCAGAGCAGAAAAATAAGCACACAGCCGTTGCTTACCTCCAAATGCCTGTGTTAAGACAGAGAGTGCACAGCCAGCTGTCTCGTGTACATACAGCATGAACAGCTTCAGGTAATCAGGTGTACTAAGCACAGGTGCAGAGCAAAGTGCAACTTTTAATCACTCAAAAGACTGCTGACATTCAGGCGTCCAAGTCAGGAGCTCATGCACATCTTTAGTGGTTAGCGCAAGTAAGGGCTTTATTAGTAATTAATAATTAGGGATCCAATGGTGACAGTAGGAAGTGATGCCGATTAAAGCGCAAACATCCCTCTGAGTTTTAGGGATAGGCATTTTAACAATGGCATTTATAAGCTCAGTGATTAATCGCCTACCCTCCTTCGACAATAGGTGACCTAAATAGGTGACCTCCTGTCAACAGTATTAAAATTTAGAAAGGGACACTTTATGTCC
The DNA here is from genome assembly GCF_964261635.1 of Lissotriton helveticus. Lineage (NCBI taxonomy): Eukaryota > Metazoa > Chordata > Amphibia > Caudata > Salamandridae > Lissotriton > Lissotriton helveticus. The sequence continues at coordinate 1,177,070,528 of NC_136061.1, forward strand.
ATGGTGAGCCAAATGCAGCAACAACTTAACGGTACTGTCTTTGCATCCCTGTTCAATGTCAGAAGCTCTTAGTATATCCTCCACATATTGAAGCAATACATTACCTGGGTAAAGCGTGAGGGAGTCCAATTGGGCTTTCAAGGCTTGGCTATATATGCTAGGTGACAACATCCTGGAAAAAGCAAACACTCATAGGGAATGCAACATTAAGTAAAGCACGTGAAATGTAAGAAGGAACAAATTGGTTACCTTAACGCTTTTGCACTTATTATTCAGAAATCAATGAGTGCTTTTGCATGAAAAGTTAAGGATATGACTACAGGGCCGGAAGGGACCCGTTTCAATGTCCATTGCTTATATCCTAACAAAACGTAAGCAGAGCCGCAGTATGCATTTTGTTTTCCGATCCTCTCATCAAGCAGGTATTGCAGTACATCCAGGAATTGTGCACTTCCACACCTGTGGAAAACAATGCTGTTCAGAGAAAGACTAGAATACAAAAGTAGCGCTTCACTGGCAAACTCTGTAAAGTGGTGCTAATATGGTTTGGGTGTGAATAAAATCAATCTGGTTCCTTTTCAACCCGCTCTGTCTTGCTTTATTTAGTTATTTTTCACATTTTAAACTTTTATTTCTCTCTGTCCCGAGGCTGCACTTTGGACGTGAAAAATATGCGAAACAGACGACCTTTCCAACAAAGTTTTTTCCTTTTATGGATCCATTTCACAGGGGAACAAGGAAAGGAAAGAGGGAGTAATGGATACAAGGCCCTGGGAGGGGGCCCTCCACACCTCGCAGCTTGCTCTAGTGCTTAGATGCCCAGGGAAGGAGGGCCCCCTCCCCAGGGCCTCGAAGCAATAATGAGGCATTTCGTAAAACACAGCCCTACCACGGCAGTTCTACATACATTTTAAATGCAAATTCCCATAAAAAATTTTTTTGCTATGTGTGATGCAAAAGTTAACAAAAGCCAGTTGATCTGGCTGCTCCCTTCTCCCTTCACCCACCTCTTCTTACCGGTGTCTGGCTGGTCCTGGAAACAAAGGGGCCTTCTGTCACCTAGAAACAAAATGCAGAAAGGGAATGCCCGGTACTTAACAGAGGTGCTGCCCCGCCCCTGACACTGTGAGCCAACATAAATGCTGGCCCAGCTGCTGTGCCTCCACCATTCTCTTTGTCACTTCCCCCACCCCTGCAGCCCCAGGAATGCTACCTCGTCTTGACCAGCATGGTCAAGACATCTCGCATTTGAATTGTGATTGTGTGGGGCAGGGAGCGCTGAAGGAGCACATGGGCTAACTGTGAAAGTGTGGCATTTCACAGAGAAGCGGGCCCCCTGTTTTTTAGCTGAGTACAAGGCCCTCAGCAGCTGCCCACACTGCCCATGCCCAGCGCCAGCCTTGCCAGGCTGGGTCTACCCTCTTCCATTAAAGTTTTACTGATGTTGACGCTGAGATTCTGCAAGTTTATTGTATCTGTTACATTAGTTCGCTACTTTCTCCCTGCTTCACAGCAGACTCTCCTGATTCTTAAATACCAGACTTTTGTGGCTAAATGATGGGAAAACAGAAGGCATCAGAAATGCCTTAAGCCAATGCTAAGAAATTAAAGAAACCTGCTGTAGGTGACTTTTGCCCCAATACAAATGCTAGTAGGAATTGTCCTCTGGATGACATTGATCACTTCATGAAGGAGGTCAAGACAATATTAAACGGTGAATAGGCCAAAGGCATAGTGACTTCTGTAAAAGTGTTGGAAATGTTTAGAAAAAGTGCTCCAAAAACTCTAAGTGGAACTCAAGACACTGAGCCAGAATTCAGAGTGCCTCCTATTAGTGATCCTTTCCCCTCAATAAGTGAGTTACCATTGTGTCCTAAAATGAATATCTTTCTTAACGTGCCAGGCTCTAACCGGTATTCTTCTTTATTAGTTAATGAGACATCTAGCTGCATCTTTAGCCTAACTGGCACATCCCTCTACAGCTAGGGTAAATTCTATTCCCATTGACTCCACTATCACTACCCCTACCACTTATCCAGCACTTGTAGGCTCAGAAGGTCTCCTCTCACTTCACTGCATCATTGGATGATCTAAGGTGTTTAGTAGCTACACTGATTGAATTAACTGTAAATGAGAAAAACAATTCTGCTAACACTTGCGGGTGTAGTTGCCATGGTAGGCCTAAGTCTGTAAGATAACAGTGGTCTACTGCTGGAGCAAATACCACTGCAGGAGAGCCTACTAGACCTTGGATCCCTAAACAGACATTTCCTCAGGACCAGAATTCGAGTTGCATCCCTGGAAGTCAGGCACCCTGTAAATACACTTATTTTAACCAGAGGACAGAGTATCAGAAGGATGTTCCAATCGTTAACCGGTTCCAGGCAGGGCTCATACACTCTCTATCTGGTGCTAACTATCAAACCAAGCAAAATCCAAGATCTTCTTCCCCCTCACCCATTTGGTTTCAACCGGCCAACTAGTTCTCTTCCCTCTGTTGCAAGAGACCCATTTGCTAACAGGCATAAAGGAAGTGACCCGATTAGGGCCACCCGGGTCACTCGCGACCACCTCTCAGCCTTCCATTCAAATGAAGAGTCGGTCAGACAGTAGAAAATACAAACCAAAGTTATTTATTAGTCATACACTCGAGTGGAGTCCAGTCTGACCAGCCGGCATTGTTCCTCGTATATTTGTGCCATAATGTACTAAACATAATAGGGCCAAGGCCGTGCTTGATATACATTTAACATTTTGGAGTGCCTTCCGGAGGCGCAGGCTGACTCTCTTCTAATCGAGCATCAGCAGAACAACAATTGACACAGCACAACTTACTAAAACAAGGCATTTTTCCAACAAAAAATTGTTCACTATTTATGCCAAGCCGATATTTGCAAATATCTTACCAAAGTTGGTCCTCAGATCTCACCAAATCCAAACCAAAGTGGTATCATGTTCACAAAGAACTCAAACAAATTCAAGCACTTGTCCAAAAACGATCCTCAAACCGTAACAAGCACAAACCAAAGAAAGTCATAACCACAAAACAAAACCAAAGCAAACTCACCTAGTGCACACAGGTCAAACGAATGTATTTTCCACTGCCGACTCTTCGGACCAAACGATCAGATCCAAGGGGTTTGCCATTCCGGACCCAAGCCGGGATGACTTCCGGCCAAGGCACCGCCCGGTCAGACAGACTGGGCAGCTCGTATACCAGACTCTTTCGTGCAGCGATTCCGGAATGTCTGTCTGACCCGACGTGGCCCTGTCCCCCTCACCCGTCAGCGGGTAAGGAAGCGTCACTCACCCGATGGAGTACCTGTTCGGGTGCCAACTGAAGGAAGTGACCCGATTAGGGCCACCCGGGTCAATCGCGACCACCTCCCAGCCTCTCATACAAACGAAGAGTCGGTCAGACAGTAGAGAATACAAACCAAAGTCATTTATTAGTCATGCACTGGAGTGAAGTCCAGTCTGACCAGCCGCCTTGGATTGCCTCAGAGGGACTGATCCCCACTAACATGGTAATACAAGATATACATTTCCAGCGCCCCTAAAGACCCACCCAGACTGGAATTTTCCAGTCTGGGCGCTGATGAACAAAGAAAGTACAGAAGGATGGGCTACAATCCTGAGACTGGGTACATGGTATCTTGGTTTCAAGGTTACTTTGCCTGTGCCTATCTCTCTGAGAGTGGAAGCAGGCCTACCTACTGGGAAAGGCATGCAGTGATACAATGATCTATTCATAAGTGCAGCGAAGCTCAACCTTGAATAAAAAAAGAGAGACAATCAAGGCTGTTTTCTGCTGAGGCAGGCAGTTTGAAGCAGAAGCTTATTTTCAAACATGGTACAAAATGGCGGCTGAATACAAAATGGTGCCTCAAATGCTAACTTAACTCACACAATGCTAGAAGGAGTCGATTAGACACATTTTTCAGTCCAACAGACCCTCCCTTTAGCATTTACTAACAATTTTGTTTAATGCTAGGAAACCAACTGCTCACATTTTTAGAAGACCATTATTACATGTTAATACACACATTATCAATATTCAAAAATACCCTCATCTATGGACATAAGGTCATGGACAGCCTGTAGCATCATGGATGTTGACTTGGCCTCACACATTGGGACCTTCAGTGTGGGTGTCAATTTTTCAACACAGTGAGCACAACAAGCAGGAAGGCAATGTACCCATAGGCAACATGTGAAAATGACACCTGCATTTATTATCAGGAAGTTTAGAATTTTACATCGCCATGATGCTATTAAACCCCAGAACCAACCAGAAAGACTCCAGGTACCATTCTCTTGGTGTATGTCAGATGCGAGCCTATGCAACTTCTGCATAGCAGTGTATACATTAGGGGCGTGGTCCAGTATATATACAAAGCAACTGCTGCCAATGATGCGACAGGTCCCTCCCCGATCAGCAAGGATGACATCTAACACCATCCTGTTCTGAAGAGCAACATTCCTCGTAGCCTGGAGCTCAGTTGTAATATTTGTCAAAATCCCTGCTGTGGTATTAATGACCCCTTCCACAACTCTGGTGAGCTGACGAATGTTAAGGCTATTGGACATTGGGCCCCAAAATGGTAAAATACCCTTCAGAGCATCTGTGAACTGCTGCAGAGTGGTGTCTGTCTGGTCTATGTCGTCTTTATTAATAACTGTTCTAATTTGGGACAGATGGGCACTCCTACGCTGTCAGTCAATGGACCTTATGATAATTGGAAGGTGCTATGTACACTGGGGCAAGGAAGAAGGAGAGGTAACATACACCTGACCATCCCCTAGGAAGCCAAACATAAGCTTGAGATCCACAAACAAAGTAGATGTTATGCGCTGGAAGCAAAGTCGGGCTATTACTCATGCTCAATGTATATGTATAGTTGCAATTACTCTCGCCCACTTTCACCTTCCCAAACCCTCGAACATAAAACCCAGCTGTTGTGTTGACTTCTGGCATTAGCTTGCCTCATCCTGAGTAATATTCCGCATCTGGAATGAACGGAAGTATGCAGTGACATCCCTGGAAATCCAACATTTCATTTTGAAGCCATGATACATTTTTCTCTCTTGCATATACATTCATGCAGGCTGTTGGGGATAATGTATCGGGGTCCCCTTGTTCCCCCGGGGTAAATCCTTGGTGGACACATATATATTCTATCACTGTGAGACTATTGGCAGATGTCAAATTCATAGTACAAGAATGATAATTAATGTATTCCATAGGGAACAATTCAAACCTTCCCTCACAACTGCCTAATTAAGACATAGGTAGCAACAACAGGCTATCACCCTTATGTGAAACAGAAGGGAGCAGTTCACATATCCAATAGTTTGTAAGGTTAGATGTATCATGGGCTTGGTGGAGCGTTTGCAAAAACACATTATCTACTTACTTATTTCTATGTTTACCCTTATGGGGGGCCAAAGTAACAAACGTGTTCAGGAGGAACAGGTGTTGTATCAATCAAAGAGTGCAGAGGATAGGTCTCCTCAAGAAACCATACTATTCCAATTACTGCTATCAGAGAAATCAGGACAATTACCATGAAAACTATTTTACTCTTTGTAGACCAACTGGACCAACCAGACTCATTCTGCCCAAAACGTGGGGCTGCACATGGCTGTCCCTCCTCCATAATGGGCTGACCAAATGGATACATTTTAACCAGAGGAAAAAACGTGCAATGGAGCCAATGACAAGAAAACAAGAGGCAAATGTTCCCAGTGTCCTTCAGAGCCTCACTGGTAGACATCTATTGTTCATCAGTGTTGGCTCTGTTGAGCTCCGGCAGTGGAGCTGTCGGACCAGCTCTTGAAGAAACCCACAGCGCTCAAGATAAGACACCCCCCTTTCCCAGGGGAGCATGCTCGATCAATCATGTCCAATGTACGAACAATGCACCAATCTTGTCTCTCCCTATGCTACTGTTGCCTGACTTATCATGTCCATCCCTGCTAATCTGACTTTTCCTTTAGTGCACTGTTCCTCCACCGGGGGCGCAGATTATACCTAGCTACTCCATGAACAGAGGGGTCAGCAAAAAGGACCCAGACACAGAGGGGCCAATGGACTTGGGCTCAAGCACAGATTGGCCAGTAGACTGGGGCTCAAGGATGGCCCTGATCTCAGGAGGCACTGCCTCATTCAACAATGCGTCTTTTTCTCCCTCCGTTTGTGCACATGTCAGCCGGGCATCCGAGAAAGGATCGAAACGAGGCACCTGCTCAGTTTCAGAGTAACCGACTCTGTCAGGCACCCATTGGTCGTGGGGTAAAGGTAGGGGCACATTGCGGCAGTGTTGGGAATGTATCCAATTCTCCCCGCCGGCCACCTTCACGGAGGTGCGGGTGGCGAGGCGCACCTGTGCAGGCCCCTCCCACCGAGGCCCCAAGCTTAATTTCCTCTAGAAGTTTCTGGTCAGCACAAAATCCCCAGGCTGAATATCATGTCCTGGCCCCTCGGGTGCTGATGGCAAGGCTTTGTGGACCTTTTGGTGAACAGAACTCAAGCTTTTAGTTAACTCATACAGATAATCCACCAGCAAAGGGTATTCAATTTCCCAAAACCCGTTGAGGTGGCGGGACGCCCCAGACATTCGCCGGGCATCAGAACATGACCTCGTACGGTGACAACCCTGTTCTAGTGTGAGCCGTAACTCTTGTAGACAGAAGAGCTAATGGAAAAGCCTCTTGCCACTGCAATCCTGTGCTCTCCTGAATCTTTGCCAATTTCAGTTTGAGAGTACCATTGTACTTCTCAACCAGACCTGCTGACTGGGGGTAGTTTGCAGCATGACATTTTTGTTTGCTGTGAAAACCATCACACACCAACTGGATAACCTTTGAGTTGAAGTGGCTTCCGTTGTCACTCGAGATCAAACGGGGCAACCAGAACCAAGGGAAGAACTCCTTTAGGAGTGCCTTCGCCATGGCCATGTTCTCTTTAGTAGGGTAAGCCTCAACCCATTTACTGAATGCACAAACAACCACTAACACATATTTCAGATTGTTGATTCGCTCCATTTCGATAAAATCCATCTGAAGGACCTCAAAAGGAAAGGGGGTGCAAAATTTCCAGGGGGTGCAGGGGTGCCTTTTCCAGGAGTATATATCATTTTATTTTTTATTTTATTTCTTTTCAAAAGTTTTATATAGCGCTGGCTAGACCCGGAGGTATCAGAGCGCTTTACATGAGCATCAGATCATAGTTACAGGATTCATCATTACAAAGGTTACATAGTTCTTAGAGCATGGCCACATAGTTACTAGTAAGGTCGATATAAACAATAAGCACAAATACGTAAGGGGAAAAGCAGGCACGGTGAGAGATTCAGGGGAGGGGGGGTTGGAGTAGGGGAAGTAGACAGATAATGAAGGCGGGAAAGAGGAGGGTAGGGGGAAAGACACAGCATGGGAAGAGGAGGGGAAGGGTGATGGGTACACAAACCGGTAGACGAGTGAAGGCAAACGTCCAAAGTCTAGTAAGCTGTGATACCAGGGGAAGTGGTATCACTTCCCTATCTCTGTTGCGAGAGGCTTCCTTTGTGCAGTGGACTCTCTCAGAGGGGTCTCTGAGACTCCAAGGCCTACATACTGGATCCTTCCCCAGAAAGGGGAGAAGGAGTGCTTTGGCAAGGGGTGCCATACCATACCTCAAGTGTGAGTGGCTCCCTTGTCGCAGTGGACTCACTCAGCGGGTTCTCTGAGACTCCAGAGTATAAATATTGGATCTTTCCCCAACAAGGGGAGAAGGAGTGCTTAGTCAAAGGGCACAAAGGACAGGGGGGTAGGCAGAGTAGCAGGCAAGGGGAGAGATTCGGGGGAGAGGGATAGGAGCTAGGGACGAGAGAATAAGGAGAGATGAAAAGAAGTCTGTCTAAAGACCGACTGGGTAGGTGACGACCAAGGAGGGAATCTACAGCCCATCTCCCCTATAGCTAAGCTAAGTAGCTCCATCGGGCGTCAGACAAAATAGTTCACTCTCAATACATTGAGAGAGGAGGGAAGGAGAGACATAAATAGAGGGCGGAAGCGGTAGGAGACGGCAGGAGAGACGAAAGAAAGTGCAACAATGTGGTTCAACAATATATCAGGAAAAGATCAAACAAGTAAACATTATATCAAACAATCAGCAATACATTAGGGGAGAAGAGAGAGGAGCGAGAAAGTAGTGGGGGGTAGGGGAGGAGGGAAAGTGAGGATAAGGGAAGAGACAAACCGTAGAGACAAAAGGAAGTCTATCTAAAGACCGACTGGGTAGGTGACAACCAAGGAGGGAATCCACGGCCCATCTCCCGTACAGATAAACCAAGTAGCTCCATCGGGCATCAGACAAAATAGTTCAGTCTCAAGTAGCGAGGGAAGAGGTTTACAGAAGAACAGGGTGGGGAGCAAGGGCATGTGAGGGCAGAGGACAAAAGCTGAATTACTGTACCTTACTCTATGTTTAAGTAACACATCCTGTTAAAAAAACACCAAAAAAACATTATTTACAAGTTTGGTGGTAACGGCTACGGGAGTGTTAGTCGAGTATGGGTCAGTGAATTAGTTCTAGAAACGATCATGCAGATATCTTGGTGTTCTGGCCCTTCTCGGGCTTAACTTCAGGCAGGCAAGGCAGCACCGGAACAGTACAAGATCCCCCAGCCCGGTCGAGGATCGGGACTCGAGGCAACGTGAAGATCAGGGGCACAACAGGGTATAAGCAGGGCTGGTGACATACCTAACATCAGGCGGGGGGATGAGGGCCTTATGTTCAGACCCCCATGATCAACGGCACAGGCCAAGTAGGATTAAGGCTGCATCTTTGGTATACAAGTAAGCTAACTCTGGCCATCCCCGCATAAGAGGCAAGGGCTGCAGCAGAGCTGGCGAAGCGTCGGCGGGATGGTGCGCAGGGTCAGGCAGGCAAGGAGGCTACCAAAGAGGGCAGACCAGCTCTCCCACGATCGAAAACGACAAACAGCATGTGACCTTTACTGTGTGGGGCCTCACTCCGGATGGGCGAGTGAGCCGGTTTCTCAGAGTTTTGGTTGTGGCGCACTATTTTAACGGCTGATGTGCGCGTGTCCTTTGTTCTGATGTGCTCGTATCCTTTATTCTTTATACAGCCCTCAGCAGGTACTGACAGTGAGTGGTTAATGGGTGGGTATAAGGAGCTTCAAAGACCTTCAGGAGGCAGCTCTGTTGTGTGGTTCAATTATGTTATGAGATTCAGTCCTCAGGGTGCTATTGCTGAAATAGCAGGCAGTATGGTGTGTAGATTACTTATGTACGCGCTACGGCACTTAGGCACTCGGTTGTGCGCCGCCATTTTGGATCAGGCTCCGGTGATACCCCGATGTCAGGAGATGCTGGATACCGATGCCAGAAAAAGTTCAATAGTCAATAGTTCAATCATGCACACCATACAGTATTTAAGTAGATGGGAAGCAACCATGAGAATGTTGTCATTCTGCCATACAGGATCCAACAGTCTACAAATACTTTTTGCACTAATGTGGGATGGCCCATGTGCCATAGTGACCAGAGGGAGGACATATGCATCTGGTAACATCCATCTCTGGTTCCCTGACTTATCCGTCCAACACCCATCCTTATCTAAGCTTGATGTGCTTTCCTGCCAAACTGCTAAGTCCTCATTCATTGCCTCACTTTGGATCTCCTTCACATTGTCCAGCGTATCCTGAAACATAGTGACCTCGGGCACCCACCTAGCGGGACCCGCTGCAAACATCCTCTTCATCTTTGTTCGAGTTGTCTCCTTAGCTGGCTGGTCCGCAAATGATTTCCCCTTCCCACATCATCAGTAATTGCCTTGTGGGCACTGCACTTTACTATAGCCAATTTCTTAGGAAGCGTCAAGGCGGACATAAGCCTATGTATAAGAGGGCCATGCTGGATATGTGTCCCATGGAAAGTAGGGAACCCTCTCTCTGCCCAGAGCCGCCCAAAATTATGTGCGACCCTGAAGGCTTACTGTCTGTCAGTACAAATATTAACAGCCTGTCCCTCGCTCAATTCATAAACACTAATAAGGGCGACCAGTTCAGCTGCCTGAGCGGACTGATAAGGGACTCGTGATGTCTCAACTATCATATGCAGTGTAGTAAGCGCATATGCTGGAGTGGTGGTGCCGTCTGGTAATTTGAAACAAGAGCCATCGACATATAGTTCCCATTCGGGGTCATTTAAGGGAACATCAGTCAGGTCTACCCATCCCTTCGTCTCTTCCTCTATCCGAAAAATACAGTCATGTATGTCAATTTCCTCACTCTCAGAAGGGAGGGGTAGTAACGTGGATGGGTTCAGAGTGGCACATCTTTTTATCATGATATGCGGGGCAAAGAGAGTTAGCTCATAACCAGTTGGACGCACACTAGTGAGGTGCTGCGGTTTGGTCTTATTCAAAAGGGTATCCGATTGCCTTATGGAGACGGCCAAAGCCGCGACTGCTCTTAGACAGCTTGGCAGGGCTCAGGCGACTGGATCAAGCAGAGCAGAAAAATAAGCACACAGCCGTTGCTTACCTCCAAATGCCTGTGTTAAGACAGAGAGTGCACAGCCAGCTGTCTCGTGTACATACAGCATGAACAGCTTCAGGTAATCAGGTGTACTAAGCCCAGGTGCAGAGCAAAGTGCAACTTTTAATCACTCAAAAGACTGCTGACATTCAGGCATCCAAGTCAGGAGCTCATGCACATCTTTAGTGGTTAGCGCAAGTAAGGGCTTTATTAGTAATTAATAATTAGGGATCCAATGGTGAGAGTAGGAAGTGATGCCGATTAAAGCGCAAACATCCCTCTGAGTTTTAGGGATAGGCATTTTAACAATGGCATTTATAAGCTCAGTGATTAACCGCCTACCCTCCTTCGACAATAGGTGACCTAAATAGGTGACCTCCTGTCAACAGTATTAAAATTTAGAAAGGGACACTTTATGTCCATGGTGAGCCAAATGCAGCAACAACTTAATGGTACTGTCTTTGCATCCCTGTTGAATGTCAGAAGCTCTTAGTATATCCTCCACTTTTTGAAGCAATACATTACCTGGGTAAAGCGTGAGGGAGTCCAATTGGGCTTACAAGGCTTGGCTATATATGCTAGGTGTCTCTGAATAGCCCTAAGAAGCACAACAGAATCTAAAGCTTCTGCCAGCTAGGGTAAAACCGAACAAATGTCTGCTGTCAGGATGGATCGGGATACTAAAGAAAGCATTTTTCAATTCAATGACAGAGAAGAATTTAGCAGAGGAAGGAATCATTCTCAGAAGGAAGTAATGTCAGGGACCACCGGGAACTGAGGGACCACTATTTTATTAACTGAGTGCAAATCGATCACAAAACGATCAACATCTGGGGCAGTCATCGGGGGAGTCTGAAGATGCTTTTTGTAGAACAGGAAGAATAGGACTATTAAACACATTCACCTCTGTCTCTTCAACCACTCCCAGCTCAATCAGATCTTGTATAATTCTTAGCAAAGCTTGCTCCACCACTTGTGGAATTTTGTACTGGGGAATACGAGGCAAAATGGCATTATCTTTAACCTTAATGGAAATTGGGGGAATTTGCAATAGTCCTACATCAGTGTCACCTGTTGCCTACAAAGTGGGCGGCACATCCTTAAACTCAGCAGGAAGGGGCACATCTTTGGACAGACACTGCCTAGAGCTGACCACATTCAGACCCATTGTCCTGTAAAGACCTTCCGGAGAGCAATACATGGTCGCATGCAACTTCTTTAATAAATCGAGGCCCATTAAATTTTCTCCACAGTTGGATGTCAATAGGAAAGGTGAATCCACAGTAAAGGACTGATAGTCAAGGCAAGAGGTTTGGAAATGGGGCTTACAACCGGTACAGCAGAAAATCCTACCAAAACATTATTTTGGCCAGACAGAACTGCCAGAGAACGAGAAACAGAGCTATTCATTGTACCTGTATCCACTAAGAATTTCCTAACTGAGCCTTGCAAATCTGCTGTGACATAAAGACCACACTTATTTACAGGTATCTGGACTGGTCCTTCACCCTGCCCCTGGCTGTCCTAGCTGTGAGACATCCCTGTCACCTCGTCCAAATCATAATTATCGTGATAATACTGTCTCCTTCGAGGGTTATCAAAATAGTTCTGGTCTGAGCGACCCTGCGATGTCCTATCCTCCTGAACCCTATCTTGATCACTTTCTTTACGAACCCCATCCTCTAGGGGCTGCAACTTTCTTTAATAACACCGACACTCGCTACACCAGTATCCCTCCTCCTTACAGTACGCACACTGATTCGGTCACACAGTCTCAGTGCTCCTTGCTAGTACAGGAGAGCTGCCGGGCCGGACCAGCACCACGTCCCCTTCCATTTCCCCTAGACACCTGCTGTAACAACACCTTCGTCTTCAACTCGTTGTGCTTCTTCTCCACCCTCTCCTTCTCCTTGTTCTCCCTGTGTTCATTACTGTGCCATACTCAATATAAAAGAAGGGGAGGATGTCGTTCAAGTGCTCTCCGAAGCCAGCAAACAAGTTGCTATCTCAGGAATCAAGTTTGTAACAAATCTATTAACGAACAACTGAACACCCTCTTCCATCGACAAATGCTATCCTCTAAAATCCAAAAAGACACCCTCAAGCCTGGTGAATAAATCTGACACAATTTCATCTTTCATCTGACGACATGCCGTTAACTTGTCCCAATCTACCCTTCTCGGTGGAATGAGAGAGTGCACATACGTAATATTTCGACCAGGCAAAGCTAATATCTCTGCCTTAGGCTTTTCCCAAGGCTTCCTCTCCGTATCCCATGCTTTAATCTCATCCCAGGTACCACCCAATTCCACAACGTGGACCTGGGTGTGCACATGTCTCCAAATTTCAACCGGCACCAGCAGACCAAAGAACCTTTAAGTATCCGCAAGCGTCATCGCTGTCGATGAAGCAGCCTCAGTCAATTCCTTATTAATATGCGTTGGGATTCTTCCTGGGGTCAGGTAACTGAGTCTTAAGGGACACAACCTCCCTCCTTTTCCACAGAGTGTAACCCTATTGTTCTTGGAAACCGGCCTCAACCCTCGGTCTAAAAACAGTATTCTGCTGCTCTCGTAGTTCCGGTAATTCAGGGTGTTATATGGGATGGATTTCCCTCCTCGGAAACTGGGATACTGTCTTTGGGCTCTTCTCAAACAGCCTACTTCGATAAGCTATCAATGTTGCAATGTTACCGTAAACCTCCTCAGGCACCATACCAGCAGCATGTACATTGTCCCTCATATCATAAATAATCTGGGGTGCTACATCCTTGAATCACTGTTCCCACAATCCAGTCACTGTAGCCAACATGTGCTTAAGGGCATGCTGCTGCACAAACCGCTCATAATCTCTCATCACACTCCACACATCTTCCGTACTACAGATGGGATGATGAGCCCACTGAGGGGCCTGATTGGCTACCGCCCTTTTCTCTTCCTCTCCCATATCAGATCGTATCAATATCCACCCCAGTTACTCCCTAGCAGTTGCCTGGTCCCCGTCCCCCGATCCACATACAGGCATCCCACTACCCAGTACTGTTGGGGAATGAAGGAAAAGGGAAGCGTAGTAACAAAATGAACAGGCACCAATGTTGTTAATGGCTGTGTTATGGGAGTAAGAGCTGGAGAGAGGAGAGGTATTGATACAATAGGTGTAGCAGGGAGACTATGACAGGAGGCGCATTGGCCAAAGCAGCTGGCTCAGTAACAGAAAAAGCACGGGCAGAAGAGACAGATGACTGAGGCTGTGGCAAGGCAGGGTATATTCTCGGCGGAGCGTATGGAGGTGGAGGTCGGGTGTCTATCAAATCCCTCCACAAATGCATTGTTTACTTCTCGAAGCACATGACTTTTCACATTGCAATAGAAACTTCCTGTCAGCACACTCTATCCCCTTCTTAGTCTTCTCTTTATCATACGCAACAGCTTTCTGATTCACTGTCTGCATCCCTCCCTTTCGGGCCTCCTTTTCTGCTCTCATTCATCTCTGTTTAGCTTCATTTTGCCATGTTCTAAGGGAATCAAACATTGACTGCCTACTTCTTTTCGCAAACAATTTATCCTGCAGGAAATTATGCTTTTGCTCATCAAAAGTGCTTCTCAGCGGCCACTGCAACTCGGCATTGTCCCTCGTATATTTGTGCCATGATGTACTAAACATAATAGGACCAAGGCCGTGCTTGACATACATTTACCATTTTGGAGTGCCTTCCGGAGGCGCAGGCTGACTCTCTTCTAATCGAGCATCAGCAGAACAACAACTCACACAGCACAACTTACTAAAACGAGGCATTTTCAAACGAAAAATTGTTCACTATTTATGCCAAGCAGATATTTGCAAATTTCTTACCAAAGTTGGTCCTCAGATCTCACCAAATCCAAACCAAAATGGTATCAAATTCACAAAGAACTCAAACAAATTCAAGCGCTTGTCCAAAAACGATCCTCAGACCGTAACAAACACAAACCAAAGTAACGCCATAACCACAAAACAAAACCAAAGCAAACTCACCTGGTGCACACAGGTCAAACAAATTTATTTTCCACTGCCAACTCTTTGGACCAAATGATCAGATCCAATGGTTTCGCCATTCAGGACCCAAGCCGGGATGACTTCTGGCCAAGGTACCGCCCGGTCAGACAGACTGTGCAGCTCGTATACCAGACTCTCTCGTGCAGTGATTTCAGCCCGTCCGTCCGACCCGATGTGGCCGTGTCCCCCTCACCCGTCCGCTGGCAAGGAAGAGTCACTCACCCAATGGAGTCATTGTTCGGGTGCCAACTGAAGGAAGTGACCCGATTAGCGCCACCCGGTCACTCGCGACCACCTCCCAGCCTTTCATACAAATGAAGAGTCAGTCAGACAGTAGAGAATACAAACCAAAGTTATTTACTAGTCATGCACTCGAGTGGAGTCCAGTCTGACAAGCCTCCTTGGATTGCTGCAGAGGGACTGACCCCCGTCAACATGGTAATACAAGATATACATTTCCAGCACCCCTAAAGACCCGCCCAGACTGGAATATTCCAGTCTGGGCGCTGATGAACAACGACGTTACAGAAGGATGGGCTACAATCCTGAGACTGGGTACATGGTATTTTGGTTTCAAGGTTACTCTGCCCTTGCCCGTATCTCTGAGAGTGGGAGTAGGCCCATCTACTGGGAAAAGCATGTAGTGACAGACGATCTATTCATTAGTGCAGGTAAGGTCAACCTTGAATAATAAAGAGAAATAATCTAGGCTGTTTTCTGCTGTGGCAGGCAGCATGAAGCAGAAGCTTATTTTCGATCATGGTCCAAAATGGCGGTTGAATGCAAAATGGTGCCGCAAATGCTAACTTAACTCGCACAATGCTAGAAGGAGTTGATTAGATTCATTTTTCAGTCCAACACTGGCACCGACCATACAGTATTGAGGAAAAACAGCCCAAATTACAACCGATGCCCAGGCTGCTGGCACAAGACGCCTCTTAGTTCCCATTTTGATCAGTTACCAAATAAAGAGACGGGCGCTGGAAGCGGGAGTGCAAGAACAGATTTTTATTTCTCATGAGGAGAGCCTGTCGTTTCGGACACGCGCACAATGTCTTCAAGAGGTGCTCTAACCGCATCTCTGAGGCCTGGCCTCTTATACACAGGTTTATGGCTTTATTACATTTATGACATCCGTGGTATTGCTTTGAAGTTCAAAAAGGCATCTTTGGAATCCCCGGTTCAGGCCCGTTCTCACACATATCTACAGTAGAGGTCCCTACCCAAATCTCAGCATGATGGCTATCGCGCAGCTGGACATTCCGCTGGGAACAGGAATGTGGGCGATCGGTCGGATCTAGGGGTGTGAAGGCATTGATTAATCCCCGCTCCTTTGATGTGGGGCGAGGTCCTACTGTAGGGGGCAATAAACTGCATCTGTTGAGCTAGGTGATGGCCTGGGGTCAGGCCGGACAATCGGGCAGGGAGGAAGAGGTTATCAAAAGGGCCTGTTCTATGAATGAGATGAAAGAGTGAGGGGGGTTCAGCACGGGATGTGGCTCGGAGACAGGGTCGCGCTGGAGGTGCGTTTATGACCCAAGCATGAGAGAGCGGGGGTGTTCAACGGGGGGGGGGGGGTGCTGGGGATTTAACAAACGGGCAGAGAGGCCTTGGTGCCTAAAATGGCTGTCGTGTACGTGCGTGCATGGGCCTATGCTGGCGGGATGATGCGGTCAATGCTTCGCGGTATTCGTTCTGCTTACAGCGAGGGGTATGGTGAACACAAATGAACGCCGCTTATGTACATATACATTGTCATTTTCCACAGTCGCCGCTTTTTAACATAAGTTAGTTCATTTCCGTGTTTATCATAACTGACGGGGTGTACATATAGCCATGTGTGGTCAATGAAATAGCGTTTGTCAATACTGGCGGATTGCATATAACCATGTGCAGTCGATGCGATAGACGAGGTGCAATACAGATGAATTTACATTTGTCGTGTTATATATACGAGTCTAGAGATCGGTATACTACTCAGTCGGAGTCAATCAAGGAAATGTTCCGACACATAATGGAACCATGTTCTGACTCTCTCTCCGGCGGTATCAATGTACAGTCAAAAGTGACCGATGAAACATTTTGAAAGCAATACAAAGTGGTTGAGGGAGGAATTCAGTTCAATACAAGCAAGTAGTCAGGGGGGGGGGTAGAAAGTTCAGAAAGGGGAGGGGGGGTCTTCGCCACAGTGTCTTTTTAGCAGCGAGCCATCACTGGTAGGCTCTAGTAGTTCGTTTTCTTCCGTTGGCGCTGTTGAGCACCGGCGGTGGAGCTATAGGTCCAGCTCGGATCCATCCTTACACGTCGCAGGGTGCGATCTGTCCTCTGCTGTTAGACCACAGTCCTGTTTCCTAACTAATCTTTTTAAGGGTGCCTCATGCTGGGCACCTGCATTTCTTTCTCCTTCTGTGGCAAACCCTATTCTACCTAAATGCTGTTCTTCTTCTCTGAGTCAAAATCCATGTGAAAAAAAGGGGGGGGGGTTGTCGGATAATCGAGGGAAGAGAGGGCGGAGTGGGATCAGATCTTTGAGACAAACCAAGGGAGCAAAAGATAACGAGCAGGCAGGCCCATCAATCGGGCTCAAAGGGGCGGGGACTTCTGGCACGCGTGGGTCAGCAAGCAGAGGGCTTCAAGGCAGCCCTCCATCCTTTCATTTTCCGTGTTTGAGAGTGGTGCCTCGTCCCGCGTCTCGTTGCTCTGCGGCTCCACCTTTGGTCGAGGTCACATGTGCTTCATGATCTGCGGCTAGGCTGTGCGTCACGTCCGGCCCCTCTCCTCCGGTGATTGTGTATCTTTGAATGGGTACAAAACAAGCATTAGAGAACTGGCAGGAGAAGACATTTATACATTTCAATTCCGCCCCCAATCTTAAGTAGTTGGGGATACGTTCATCGGTCACGGTCAGAAGTTATCACTATGGAGTATGTATGCGGGCATTTCTACTGAGTTTGTACTAAGTCTATTTGGCGTTCATTCATGACGTATATGGAGAGAAGTCAGACTCCTATTAACTGCGTATTCCATCAAACTCGAAATCAGATCCTTCGGTAGAGACTCGTCTTTCTAACCCAAGCCCTGGCAGTCTTCTATCATCATGAGAGAGGGACAGAGGCTAAACATTCTTTTCTCGGGGAGCAACGGTTAATCAGGGTCATCAGTTATACTTCGGGGTATGGAGCTGGGGTCAATCGGGAGAAACGAGGACGCTTTGGACATCCGTACTTGGGTGCAGAGAGGTGGGGCAATCTGGGCATTGGGGATTGTGTTTCCAATGAACTGAGAACAGAAGGCCACTGACATATAGTCCCCCTATAAAAAAGGCCTGATTAGGGGACATCAGTCGTCTTACCTGTCCTTTCCTTCTTAGCCAATTCAAGTTCCATCATTTTACAGAAAGGAGAGGTAGTAATATGGCAAATTACAATTGTTTTAGTTTCTGTCAATTTTGCCGAACACCTTTGTGTTCAAAAACCAATTAGGCTTGTGCCGGCGGGGCACAACATTACCACACAAAGGAAGAGGGAACAGGGGGACCCTCAGAGAGAGAGAGAGTCGTCCGCATTTTAAACGAACTATTCGGTACACGTACGACATGGAGAGAGAGAGAAAGAGAGAGAGAGAAACGTGTACAATAATAGGCCATTTAGTGCGCACACAACACAGAACAGCAGGGGTCAAGTTATATAGAAACACAGGCTGAGGGACGACGTAGATCCATACATTACGTACATATGAATTCAGGCGGGGGGGGGAATAGTACATGTATTATATACACAAATCCAAGACAAAACATAGAACAGTACTTGGCCAAAAAGATTTCTTCCTGCATGCTGCACATCCTTAGTATCCTACTTAATTCATCTGGCTGCCTTTGCTGGTGGCCTCGGTTGCAAATACTTACACCTTTGTCAATTGTTCGGGAACTAACCTGGTCGGGCTAATACTCACGGTGGGATCTTCGAATCATTTTTAGCGAATGGGTATCCAGGCTGAGGCAACGGAAGGTGTCAGTCGGGAGAACAATGGGGCAGCTTTGAGTTTCATGTCTATGAGGGTGCAAGAAGGAGGTGGTAAATCTTAAACATTGACAATATTCCTAGTCTTCCAGGAGGAGGGTACTTGGGTAAACCTCACCCCGGAATATTCCTGAACCTTTCCCTATTTAGTTACCGTATGAATTTACTCAGGGGTGCACGTCATTCTTGGTTGCATTATTTGGGGTGCCGGTTGGAGTCATATTTTGTCATACTGCAATAACCCGCCAAGTTTCTGCTTCAGGCCACCCTCCCAGTCGCTGGGTTCAGAGAGAGAGACAGTCGTTTCTAAGTAAGGTAGTGCTATATCTTTGTTTGTTCGTCGTGTATAGGCACCATGTTCAGACCCCTTTTCCCCATTCCATCGGCCGTTCGATCATCACTTAAGTCATACATAAAACATTTCTCTTATCAATCCAAACGTGTGCAACATGTATTCAGTCGAGCTATACACATCAGGGCATACACGCGTGCATTCATATCACACAAATTCGTCACGTTCTCAGGGGCAGTCCCCATAGACAATATACAATTTTTCCGTGCGGAACCATGGCGTGTTGCTTAGGTCTTCTCCATACTCTAGTCGACGTTCCGATGTGACCTGCAGAAAAGAAGGGAAAAAGAAGGGGTGGGGGCAGCGTTTTAAAACACATCAGCGCGCATAAAGCCGAAAATGCTTTTACTTACCACATACTCGACCTATCTCCGCGGGATGCAGTCCCTTTCATCTCGGCGTTTAAGCCCAGAGGGACCGGTAGTGCGGGAGAGATAATCATTGATGGACTGTGTATTGCATAGATCGCCCAAGTGTGGTATTACGGATCGTGTGTAGGGAAGGGTCAAAAACAAAGGGCAGTCAGTGTAAAGTGGGGGGTGAACTCGTGCTCTCCTTCGAGGAGGAGGGATGGTCTACAGTGGTACAGGGTCGTTTTTGTTCATCAGGCACGGAAACTAGAGGGGCTAGGTGGCATTCCTTCGGAGTGGCTTAGGGGCATCTGAAACAACTTCCCTGATACAGGTGGCACATAAAGTAAAGGCTAAATACCGGGACCTTTATCGATTGCTTTACGTTGCACAAAAATAAAAAATATAAAAAAACACACAACAAACCTGGACCATTCATATTTGCAATATTTCTGTGTACTTTGCTTTTTAACCTTTAAGTAATCGAGTTGCTTCATTTCACCTGTATTTTACTTATATCGGAAACAGTGGCCATTTATTCGAAACTTACCAATCTAAGCGCTACAACTATGTTTGCTTTTCAAAAAAACCTTTATTTAAAAATGTTGGCGCACAAATACGGGCCTACAACCACGTGGGCCGGCCACGGAGCAGACTGGAACTGTACATGGGGGGATATTTATTTGAGGAAAACGTAACGGAGTCGGTGGTCGTTGATTTCATAAAGGTGCGACAAGTGCAATAAAATCATATCGAAAATTCATTGAGGGCAAGTACCATAAGTGTCGAAAATGAGAACTTTCAATAATACGATAATCAATGACGCGTCAGAACTTAATATCAATTCATTGTCCGAATGTTCAATCAGTACCCATCCCCTCCCGCCATGCGCTTCAAAAACTGCATACATATCTCATGATATCAAGGCTGAGCAACCGGAACACAACAGGGAGTTGCGAGTTTCATTTGTACCGGCGCCATTTTGGGTGAGGTCAGGCAGGTCCAAGTATAGTCAAAATGTCTCCACCAACTCGTGGTTGGACCAGAGCCTCTTTCGGCAGTCCAAAAGTTTCGTTAAAGGGCAACAGAAGGGGCCGTCGATATGAACCATCAGTCAAAAGGGGGGAGGGAGGCAACAATCTTTCCTACCGGGTCATACTGGTGTTCCACCGGAACTGATCAAATTGGTAGTCTGCAGGATTTTGGTCATTCAAACTGAGGCTGGCGCCAGCATGAGAGCACCAACGTCTCGTGGCTACGTCTTGGTCGTTCCGCGGGCAATCATGGCAGTCATTCCCCATCGGGGGGCCCGCGGGGGGTCGGGGGCCCCTGCAGTTCTCGTAGAATCTTCAAAGCTGAGGAGAACGCTTCTGGACGGGGGACTCATTTTCTAGCTGACAAGCGACCAGGCCATCTTTGCACGCCAGGCCCAATCCTGCAGAGTCGACCGTTATTTTATGAGTTCCGCGGCAACCGGCAGTCGCTGGATCGCAAGAGCAGACGGACTCCAGCCTGTCGGGCGTGGCGTTGCACCGCAAGAGGGGTGGGCGCAACTCAGCTTGGTGAGTGAGGCGCAGGGGTGCAGCGCTGTGTCCCAAGAGTGGGAGGAACTCAGCTGGTTCGGGCGAAGCGCCGTTGTATCGCAACAGTGGACGAACCCTTGTCGGGTGAGTGGAGCGTTGGGGGTGCAGCTGAGGGGCCTCCACCTGGGGAGGTGGGAGAGGCTCGTCCGCGCTGCCTCTCCCTCCCAGTGCACCCCACGCCGTCTCCTGGCGCTGACATTCGTGATGGCCGGACCAGGCGATGAGAGAGGGGGGGGTCGGAGGCATAAGCAAGACATTCCCCCCGTGGCCTGCAAGGCGCCAGAAGAGGATGGGAAGACCAGTACATTCCGGGCCATCCACCACATGACCTCTCCGGCCGATGGCGGCCAGCCGGGCCCCGCCCTGCACGTGTCGAGGCCTCGTCTTCCGGATGGGCGTAACCGTGGACCTGTTGCACTTCGGGAGCTTCCGGAATGGGGGTAGGTATCTGCTGACTTGTATCTATCTTATGTTACCGTTATTGGGCGTGGCGGGCGGTGGGACAGACATGTTTGGAGCAGTGAGGGGCGGCGGAGCCTAGCTACCTCTTGGCTGCCGTGATGTCAAGCTTGGCTTCTCTCACCACTTTCATGTTTCTTATTGCGGGCTATTTCTAACGTTTCTTATTTCTAGCGAAGTAAAAAAAAACTCATCAGTGGCCTACTGATTTTGCTCGATTTCTTTTTCCTTCCTTTTCTAGTGTGTTTCGTGCTAAAGTTTCTGTTAACAGGATACGGTGATTACTTCGTATTTTACATATGTCCTTTTTATTAGGGGCGCCCTCCGGTTGAGCCAGATGATCTACCTCTAATAAATGGTCCGGGTGGAACTAGTTTACCAATCAGTGGGGAGTAGATAGGCATGACAGATTACAACGGGGGACAAAGGTCCGCATTACCTACCCTTCACTACTTGCAAAGACTAGACAGAATATTTCTATTCCACGTTATTTGCAAACAGAGAATACCTCAAAAGAACTATTCCTTGAACAATAAATGTCCAGACAATCAATCAATCAGTGGGGAGAAAAACAGGCATGACGGATTACAACGGGGGACAAAAGTCCGCATTACCTATCCTTCGCTATCTGCAAAGGGAGACAGAATATTCCTATTCTTCTCTGTTTGTAGACAGGGAATATCTCAAAAGAGCGATAATCGATAAAAAATCGATAACAAACAATCAGTGGGGAGAAAGATAGGCATGACGGATTACAATGGGGGACAAAAGTCTGCATTACCTACCCTTCACTATCTGCAAAGGGAGACAGAATATTCCTATTCTTCCCCGTTTGTAGACAGCGAATGTCTCAAAGAGCAACAGAGCAACCAATCAATCAGTGGGGAGAAAAACAGGCATGACGGATTACAACGGGGGACAAAAGTCCGCATTACCTATCCTTCACTATTTGCAAAGAGAGAGGAACGTTCCTATTCGTCGCTGTTTGCAAACAGAGAATGTCTCAAAGAGAACCAATACTTCAAGTAGCAACCAAGGCTAAATGAACCAATCAATGAACAATACCAGTATTTAAATACCGATTCCAATATAAACAATCAATCACTCAATCAATCAGATGGATAAAGTCATCCTATCAATCAGACGTAAAGACGTCCTACTTAACCTTATCCGGACCGGACCGTGTGGACAGTTCTTCGCCTTCCCTTTCCAGCGCCCGATCGTTCTCTTACTCCATGTTTTTACCGCAGCATTCCTGTGGGATCCCAGTCAGGACAGTAGGTCGCTTGAGAGAGGTCCGTTCGGAATCGGTGAAGTTCATTCAATCGGCAGCCGGACGAGGGCCCTCTCAAGGCAGGTATACTCCAATCGTTCAGATGTTCACCCCATCGTCTGGACCTCTCTTATCGGACCTTATGTCGCTGATGGGCCCCGCGTTGGGACGCCAATTGAGGAAAAACAGCCCAAATTACAACCGATGCCCAGGCTGCTGGCACAAGACGCCTCTTAGTTCCCATTTTGATCAGTTACCAAATAAAGAGACGGGCGCTGGAAGCGGGAGTGCAAGAACAGATTTTTATTTCTCATGAGGAGAGCCTGTCGTTTCGGACACGCGCACAATGTCTTCAAGAGGTGCTCTAACCGCATCTCTGAGGCCTGGCCTCTTATACACAGGTTTATGGCTTTATTACATTTATGACATCCGTGGTATTGCTTTGAAGTTCAAAAAGGCATCTTTGGAATCCCCGGTTCAGGCCCGTTCTCACACATATCTACAGTAGAGGTCCCTACCCAAATCTCAGCATGATGGCTATCGCGCAGCTGGACATTCCGCTGGGAACAGGAATGTGGGCGATCGGTCGGATCTAGGGGTGTGAAGGCATTGATTAATCCCCACTCCTTTGATGTGGGGCGAGGTCCTACTGTAGGGGGCAATAAACTGCATCTGTTGAGCTAGGTGATGGCCTGGGGTCAGGCCGGACAATCGGGCAGGGAGGAAGAGGTTATCAAAAGGGCCTGTTCTATGAATGAGATGAAAGAGTGAGGGGGGTTCAGCACGGGATGTGGCTCGGAGACAGGGTCGCGCTGGAGGTGCGTTTATGACCCAAGCATGAGAGAGCGGGGGTGTTCAACGGGGGGGGGGGTGTGCTGGGGATTTAACAAACGGGCAGAGAGGCCTTGGTGCCTAAAATGGCTGTCGTGTACGTGCGTGCATGGGCCTATGCTGGCGGGATGATGCGGTCAATGCTTCGCGGTATTCGTTCTGCTTACAGCGAGGGGTATGGTGAACACAAATGAACGCCGCTTATGTACATATACATTGTCATTTTCCACAGTATGGGAGCCAATCACAGGAGATTAATTTATCTGACTCCAATACCCAAATTGTCTGGCGATGTTTTCAAGAACATCGAATCATTGATAAATAAGGTTTTATATTGAATCAGAACCAATTGTGATTGCATTTCCATAGGGAGATCTGATATTGAACATGCTAAAAAGTGTAACACTGTCTACTCTTCTTTTGATTATCTCCTGGTGACAATAAAGAATGAGTTCCAGTTCGAAGTCCTCTTTAACTTTGTGCTTTGCACTTGTCATCCCAGTATCTATCAATTCTGAAATCAGGCTAAGACTGTCTCCTCTGTCTGTGCAGACTACCACCAATAACTAGAAACTCTTTTCTGACCAGACCAGGCTCTCCCCTGTTCTAAGATCTAATGTACCTGGTCCCATGGTAACAGATGTTGTTGTGTTCTAGCCTGATTGTAATCAATTCACTTAGACAACAAGTTAATTCTGACCCAGTGGTTAATCTAACCGAGGCACCTTTTGCATTCATAGCCGACTGTGCTGGCATTAATGAGCATAGAAATCAGGAGATGCAAATCAGAGTGAACGCCCTTAAATCCTATCTGCACTACCATGATATCTAAGGAGAAAATTGCTCAATACAATGAATTCAAAGTGATGCCTGATTCGCAGGAAGGTTTTTCCATGATTTCATGGAGTTTGGCAGAGATCAAGTTAAAACTCACTGACTCTGAATGGTCCTCCTTAATAGGGAACACAATGTTTGTTTATTTCAAGAAAGGTGGTAAAAGTGATTATAAATGGTTTTGTCTCATGTAGTGTAGAAGTGATGCCTACAAGGAAAGTTGGGTGAGGGCCTTCTAATTTTGGTAAAAAATAATATTGTATGCTCACATACACTACGAAAGCTAGATCCC
The DNA here is from genome assembly GCF_964261635.1 of Lissotriton helveticus. Classification (NCBI taxonomy): domain Eukaryota; kingdom Metazoa; phylum Chordata; class Amphibia; order Caudata; family Salamandridae; genus Lissotriton; species Lissotriton helveticus. Next base: position 1,177,095,103 of record NC_136061.1, read on the forward strand.
CCCTACTTAATGGGGCTTTTGCTTACATTCCCCCCAGAATTGAATATGGCATTATTTAATGTCTGTGCTAGCTCAGTCCCTGCCAGTAATGATTCACCCGTTCTAACCATGCCAGATGAATGACTTGACCTGTATCAGCAACTAGCCAAAATAATAGTTGTAGGGGATTTAAGGTATCTTTTGAGCCCTCGCCATTTATTAGTGTGCTAATCGAGCAAGAAGCTGAAAAATGGGATATAGCATCCATATCTGGAAAATTCCAAAATCATTTTCCTAATGCAGCTCTTCAATTAGTATCTATAATGGTGGGTCGGAGTCTTATGGTATGCAGTGTGCAAATTCACTCTGATCTTTAAAGATGATGGGCATTTAAAAGAGGTTCTCACTCAAGTGTTATCGATTATCTCTTGCTTAATGTAAGGCTATGACCACTGATCGCTGATATAAAAGTCGTAACTCGTATAGACAGAGACCAGAACCTACTGATCACATTTCTAACTGGGGACACTCTCAAAAGGGCTTTAACCACTTGTCCCACTGTTTTTCTGGAGCCTATGTTAGCTAACAATTATAGGAGAGTCTACTGGCCTCGGCTAATGTCAAACCATAAATTGAACTTCAATATCTATCATTGGTTTGTGTTTTTTCTGTCCGACTATGAAGAAACCCCTGCCTCTGAGGTGTCCATCTTAGATATTCATGAATGTCTTTATAATAAATTACAGTGTATTTCACAACAAAATAGATCACAAACAGATAACCTACGTGAGGGACCCTGAATGTTTAAATTCGGAGTGCAAATGTAATGTAATGTAAAAATTACTTTTAAAGCGCAGCTAACACCTAACGGTTTCTTGGCGCTCGAGCAGCAGGGGGAAAACAGTTCGCGAGACACGAGGCGTTAGCGGTAAACACTACAGAACAAGTGAGTCTTGAGAAGGGACCTAAAACGAACATAGGGAGAAACAGATCTGATACTTAAAGGGAGTGAGTTCCAAAAGGAAGGAGCAAGAAACGAAAATCTTAATCCTCCATGTTTCTTGCGTTTAAAAGCCGGGACCTTAAGTAGGGCCAGGTAGGAGGAACGAAGGTTACGAGAGGGAACATAAGGGTGTAATAGTGAAGAAATTAAGGAAGGACTCATACCAGCGAGGGACTTAAAGATGGTGCAGCCCAGCTTGAATTTGCACCGCTCGGACACAGGGAGCCAGTGAAGGGACTTTAACAGAGGACTGACGTGTTGGTGCCTAGGTTGATGGTGGATGAGGCGTGCAGCCTGGTTTTGGACAAGCTGCAACCTTTTCAATAAATAGTCCGGGATACCTGCATAAAGAGAATTGGCATAGTCAATCCTCGAGATGACTAGAGCCAACAGGACTAGGGTGAGGGCCTCAGTGGTCAAAAAACTGTCAATTTTCCGGACTTTACGGAGCTGAAAGAAACAAGTCGAAACTACAGCATTTATCTGAGGCTTCATCGTAAGATCATTGCTGATGATGACTCCCAGACTTTTGGCTGAGTCGACTGGGTTAGGGGGAGACCCAAGCTCAAAGGCCAAAAGGTGGATTTCCATGGATTGGCCGCACCCCCGACAAGAACCAGTTCTGTCTTGTCGAGGTTGAGCTTGAGGTGATTAGCCCCCATCCAGTCACTGATGTGACAAAGAGTGGATTGGAAATCAAGAATGGACTCCGCCGAGCCATCAATATTAAAAATCAGCTGGATGTCATCCGCGTAATTAAACGCGGTGACATGATTGCCTCGCAGGGACCGGATAAGGGGGGTCAGGTATAAATTAAAAAGAAGAGGGGATAAGGAGGAACCCTGCGGGACGCCACATGTTAAGCCGACCCTGTCAGCGGTAAACTGAGCGAGCCGGACCGCCTGATGGCGGTTGGTCAAAAAGGAGCGAACCCAATCCAGGGCGGTGCCCCGGATGCCAGCCTCCCTGACACGGTCGATCAAAATAGCATGGTCGACCGTGTCAAAGGCGGCCGACAAATCCAGAAGCACTAAAACCTGGCTGGTGTTAGAGTCTGCCCCTCTCTGCAGTTCCTCCATAACTGACAATATGACCGACTCCGTAGAGTGGGCAGGCCTAAAACCGGCCTGTTGGGAGTCAAGATATTGGGAGTGTTCAATAAATGAGCTCAAAATGTTGGTAGCATGAGACTCAATAATTTTGCTGAGGTTAGGGAGAAGGGAAATGGGGCGATAGTTAGTCATGACCATAGGGTCCGCTGTGGGTTTTTTCAAAATGGGTACAACCTCAGCAACCTTGAAAGAACAGGGGACCAGACCAGAGAACAAGGACATGTTCAGAAGTCCCAAGGGAGGAAGCGGACAAGCTGTAAAAGCCTCGCGAAGAATCAAGGGAGGACAACAGTCAGTAGGGGACCCAGAGGTGACCTTACTTAAAAAAGCTAAAAATTCCTCCTCCAAGATTGGGGGGATCTGATTAAGTTGCTGCGGATTAGGGGATAACAAGGAAAGGTCGGGCCTAAGGGGGAGAGGCAAGCCAACAGGAATGATGCTCTTTTTAATATTAACAATCTTGTCCACAAAAAACTGATTAAGGGAGTCACAAAGCGCTTGGGAAGGGAGAGGTTTAATAGTGACCCTGTCAGGATGTGACAGCTCCTCCACAATGGAGAAGATGTCTTTGGTTTTGGTGGTTGAGTTGACAATCTTTTGTGAAAAATAAAAAGTCTTAGCAGATAGAATCGCTGTTTTATATTTTTTAAGCAGAGACATATATCGCAACTTAGTGTCCGCGGCATAGCCTCGCCGCCAACGACGCTCAGCCTGCCTGAGCTCGAGCTGTGAGGTCTTGAGATCTTCAGTAAACCACTTTTGTGCATCATGAAGACGTTTAAGCTTAGTGTACTTAAATGGGGCAACAGCATTACTGGCTGATTCAAGCCAAAGCGTAAGAGCTGAGGCTTGGGTGTCGATGGAATTAGCTGCAGGGGGAGGGGAAGTTTTAAGTAAGTCAACAAATTTACCAAGGTCAGCCCTGTTCCAATTTCGAGCTCGAAAGTTACTCTCCAGGGTTCTACTAAGACAGGGAGTAGTAGTAAGGGAGAAAGAAATTATAAAATGGTCTGACCATAGGCAGGGGGAAATAAGGGGAACCGAGATCTCCACATTAGATGTCCAGACCTGGTCCAAGATGTGATCCTTAATATGGGTCGGAACATTTATATGTTAGCGACAGTTCAAACCGGATAGAAGATCCGAAAACATAGTGGAAGAGGCACTCTCCTTCTCATCAGAAGGCCAATAGTTAAAATCTCCTAAAATTAAAATATTAGAGTTATTAATAATTAATTGAGAAAGCATATCGCCAAACTGCAGTGAAAAGTTGGGCATAGGTTGAGGTGGGCGGTATGCTAGTACACAAACAAGGGGTGTGGCTAAAGATTCCAATCTTAACACCAGGTGATCAACCAGGGGAATACGGGCCGTAGTTAGACTAGAGAATCTGATGGAAGATGTAATAATGGCTGCTACTCCACCACCTGGCCTGCCAGAGGCTCAATCCTCTTGCAGGATATAATAACCAGGGGGACAGCCTCGAGAATGTCTGGAGAAGACTCAGCATTAAGCCAGGTCTCGGTCAGCAGCAGTAAGTCGGGTTTCACAGAGTCTAAATAATTAAATATTTCCAACTGATGTCTTACCAGTGAGCGAGTGTTGAGATAGGTCACTGTAAGCTTCGGAAATGAGGGCCCTTTAGTAGAGAGGGAGGTTTTGATACCTGAAAAAGGGAGTAAGGAAGGGGAAGCTACAGAGACTTGTGTTAGAGGCGAGCTGATCTCAGGGAACGAGTCCCTTGCGCAAAATATCCCCAGTGACTCAAGTTTGAGCCGAGTAATAGGCACAAGGGGCCAATGAGCATGTAAGTGAGTAAGGTAAGTGGAAGAGTATCCCGAGCAACGGACAGGGGAACTTGTCCCTTGCCCCGGCCGGCCACGGACGAGCGCAGACGGGCTTACCTTAGGCGCACCTTCGGCGCGCCGTCGTCGCGCCCGCTGCGCTCGTCCGCTGCGCTTCCGGGGGGCCATTGCAATTTGAAGCTAAACCCCACCCCCAGCTAGACCGCAACGCGCGTCACCGCCAGGAGCCAGGAGCCAGGTCCTCACCTAAGATTGCGCCTGCCCTCCACAGCAATCGGCACGTCAGCCGTGATGGACCGGGGCAGGGAGGCACACCCCACCGAGGAAACGAGTATCAAATCAACCGCTGTCTGGCCCAAATAGAATCAGGTAGGAGAGATGAGGGAATAAACAATTTTTAAAATGTCGCGCAGCAAGGCTGTTTTAAAATTACTAACACGGCGAAATGGTAAACAGGTGACAGAAGAGCTACACGCAGTGTCGGTAGCTCGCAGTCTGCCCCCAGCGCTCAACGGACCTTCAGTAGTGCTGCCACCACACCTACTAGCACCGCAGAGCGCCCCACGCCTGTGGTCAATTTGAAGCTTAACCCCACCCCCAGCTAGACCGCAACGCGCGTCACCGCCGGGAGGCAGGAGAGCAGGTCCTCACCCAAGATGGCGCCCGCCCTCCACAGCAATCGGCACGTCAGCCGTGATGGACCGGGGCAGGGAGGCACACCCCACTGAGGAAACGAGTATCAAATCACCCGCTGTCTGGCCCAAATAGAATCAGGTAGGAAAGATGAGGGAATAAACAATTTTAAAAATGTCGCGCAGCAAGGCTGTTTTAAAATTACTAACACGGCGAAATGGTAAATGGGTGACAGAAGAGCTACACGCAGTGTCGGTAGCTCGCAGTCTGCCCCCAGCGCTCAACGGACCTTCAGTAGTGCTGCCACCACACCTACTAGCACCCCAGAGCGCCCCACGCCTGTAGTCAATTTGAAGCTAAACCCCACCCCCAGCTAGACCGCAACGCGCGTCACCGCCGGGAGCCAGGAGCCAGGTCCTCACCTAAGATGGCGCCTGCCCTCCACAGCAATCGGCACGTCAGCCGTGATGGACCGGGGCAGGGAGGCACACCCCACCGAGGAAACGAGTATCAAATCACCCGCTGTCTGGCCCAAATAGAATCAGGTAGGAGAGGTGAGGGAATAAACAATTTTAAAAAGGTCGCGCAGCAAGGCTGTTTTAAAATTACTAACACGGTGAAATGGTAAACAGGTGACAGAAGAGCTACACGCAGTGTCGGTAGCTCGCAGTCTGCCCCCAGCGCTCAACGGACCTTCAGTAGTGCTGCCACCACACCTACTAGCACCGCAGAGTGCCCCACGCCTGTGGTCAATTTGAAGCTTAACCCCACCCCCAGCTAGACCGCAACGCGCGTCACCGCCGGGAGCCAGGAGCCAGGTCCTCACCCAAGATGGCGCCTGCCCTCCACAGCAATCGGCACGTCAGCCGTGATGGACCGGGGCAGGGAGGCACACCCCACCGAGGAAACGAGTATCAATTCACCCGCTGTCTGGCCCAAATAGAATCAGGTAGGAGAGATGAGGGCATAAACAATTTTAAAAAGGTCGCGCAGCAAGGCTGTTTTAAAATTACTAACACGGCGAAATGGTAAACGGGTGACAGAAGAGCTACACGCAGTGTCGGTAGCTCGCAGTCTGCCCCCAGCGCTCAACGGACCTTCAGTAGTGCTGCCACCACACCTACTAGCACTAGCAAATATACCAAAAAGATGCAAAGAAAGGCTATCAAAGGTTGCATTGCTGAAGCACAAACTAAATATAAAGCGGCACTTGCTAAAACCAAAAGTGACTGGGAGGAATAGAACTGGTAGGATCTGCTGAAGGCTGTGAAACAAATGACAGTAGCTCCTTCTGACACATAATCTCACATGGAAGCTTAGACAGTGTGAATACTCGTCGCCATCACATACAGCCTGAGAAGTGGGTTGTCCACTTCTCTAGACTGTTTGCCCAAGAAACATCCAACACCAAGTTCCCTTATGTGAGGATACACTAAACCTAGCCCCCAGTAACACCACTGAGGCACTTCTCAGCTTAGTGGATACTCTTTCTGCTATTAGTCGACTTAAGTCAGTGAAAGCTCCCAGACCAGATAGAATACCGGATAATATGTACAACTCTGAACCCCAAACATGGGCTTGCTATGTTAATCTTTTATTAAATGTGATTGCTGCTGGGAGAAGGATCCCAGATACCTGGAGGAGGAGGAAATAATTCCAGTTTTCAAGAAGGGTGACGCCTGAGGTCCATTCAATTACAGTCTGTAAGCCTAATTGATCATCTGCAGAAAGTTTTTTCAAAACAGGTTTGTGACAACCTGCAATATTGGATAGCCATTAAGTAGATTCTGTTCCCACTCCAAGTGAGTTTTGAAGCAAAAAAAATCATCTCTGATCAAGTCTTCAGATTTGGTCTTTTATGTTGGAAATATGCAATGCGCAGTAACCACAGATTTTTGAGCAGCGTTTGATCATGTTCCCCGCGAGAACCTCTGGAGAGTGCGAGCAGAAATGGGGTCCCAGTAATCTGATTAATTTTATTGCTAGATTACATGGAAACAATTATGCTCTGGTCCGCTAGGGCGAATTGACTACTTGCATTCCCTTCCTCCACATGGTTCTCCAGGGGTGCAATTTCGCCCCTTCCCTGTTCACTCTGTATATTAATGATGTGATGTAGGAAGTCATGGCATGTAAGAACAATTCTCCTATTCCAAATGGTAAGAAAATCCCTCCTTTTTGCAGAGGATTCACTACATATTTCAAATACACCTACAGATCTCTAAAATTTGAGTAATAAGTTTGTGGAATTCTACATAGCAAGGGACTTAGAACTTTACGCGACTAAAACAAAATATATGGTCTTAGGCAACGGCACAGCTAAAATTACCGCTATAAAGATCGCCAGCGATTCTCTTGAAGGGTCCTTTGTTTTGAATATTTTGAAGTCAAATTATGTGACAAAATCAATTTGGAACCCCAAATTAACTAAAGTTCCCTTTTAACAGTACAAAATCCATACTCTGATTGCATAAGCAGGCCCATTCCTGCTCAATGTCATCGGGCTCTTGAGGCATACTGTGCTAAAGCCCAAAACGCAGCACTCTTTGGAGCCGAAGTCTGGGGTAACGCTGATACTCAGAAGCTCCCCTTATTCCACTATTCCGCGATCTAGGTATCAATTGTATTTTGGATGTGGCACAATTGAAACCATTCTCTACTCTCTATACCACAAATACTCACAAACGTTATCCCAGGGGTCACAAAGTAAGGCCTGTGGTGTGCCTGAGGTCCACATTGATGCCAGCACGGTGGCAGTGTGGCTTTTTGTTATGGTGTATCCAAGTCGCAATCCCTCTACCGCACCTTGGGGTATGCCTTCTCTGCTTGATTGTACCACTTTGGGAAAGTGTAGCAAGGAAGTGACTTATTGAACTGGAATGAAATAGAATAGCACAATGTGAAACCATGAAATCTGGGAAGAGCCATTGCTTTCCCACTTGACCAAATTGTGTGATCCCAAGCAACTGTCTTATTTCACTTTGCCTCCTCTTTCTTCATTTTGAACATACGAGCACCTTGAAATACATGTTTCAAGATATATGCTGTATAATATTTCTCATGTGTTTCAGTTATTAAATTATAATGTTGTCCATCTATAATAACAACCAAAACCACTCAGAGGGTTCCTCATGATCACTGACTTGTCTCTTAGTTCAGTATTGGTATTATTGCCAGGTTGGGTGGAGGCATGACTGTTTCTATGTTAATTTCGAAAACTGTCACTTTTAAAAAATCTCAAAGTCCTAATATAATCGGATGTACTAAGATGAAACGCATGCTAATGAAATACACTTTTTTTTATTTTAAAGAGATTTAATTTTTACACTTCTGTTGAAAGATGTCTTAAAAATGATTGTGTTCCTAAAGTTAAATGATGCAGGACACCTTATGTGCTTCTTATCTTTTATTTCAGTTCTTGTATATACACGCTTGCAGGTTTAATTGACATCTTTATGACTTATTAGGGCTCTCAGCCCCCAGTGTGATCATTCAACTGGGAGGCCTCATGTGAAGGCCAGGAGGGCTGCATGCAGCCCCTGGGCCACACTTTGATTATCACTGCTCTATACTATAATAGCTCGGATTTTGACCCATTATGAATCCAGGACATTAGTACTGGATTCGCATTGGGTCAAAACCCAAGCTATTAGACCATAGGGATTCCTTAGGGGATTTGATGAAAATGGAAAGTGCTATGAAAGCTCCTTGGATGAGGTTTGTTTTTAGCTGATGCGAGAAGCTAGGTTGACTTAAATTATGGGATGACCCAGGAAAAATCCACAAGGCAGAGGCTGCTGTTTTGAAATCAAGCTACTGGGCCAATATGCACGATCAACAAGTTTGTGGGGGACTCAGGGATGTTTTACCAAACAGTTCCATGAGTTCAAGCCAAGCCTGAACAATGAATTGTTCTTGGATACCATCACTCCACCATTCCTCCAAAAGTTTATATATGTGATTTCGATTAGGAAGTCTACCCCTGACTTGGGTGATGTACCCTTACCACTGGGCAGCTGGCTGTCCAGTAGATACCAGCTCTTGTTGGACAGCAGTCATCTGGGTAGTCTATGGAGCTTCCCCCCCCTTGGTCAGAAAGAATTTGGGACTGGAAAAACCAGTGGTCCTACAGCCTAACTTCTATACAAGAACAGCAGGCAGGGGATGGGTATTCGCTGTCTGCATTATCAGAATCAGTTTGGATCTTCTCTCATGCGTCCTTTTTAGGCTGACTTCCAGACTTTGTGTAGAATGATGCTCTTTGCAGCAGACTTATCTCCAGATTGGAACACCCATAACAGAGGAAGAAAGGGGTGTGAGCATTTTGCAACTGGATACTGGCTACCACACAGATGGTGATTAGGGAGAGAGACACAAGGCTTGCCTAACCTAAAGGACCCTTCATACTCTGAACAAGAGGGACTACAGGCATGTTCTCTGCCTTCACTGTCTACCAAATGGCATGCTCAGGAAGTCTAATCAGTAGCCCTTTGCAGCAAAAGGACCTAATTGCAATTCCAAGGGAAGCTCTGCCGCCTCCTCTTCCATTTTGGTGTCTAGGTACCCTCCCCTGAGTTTCACGAATATCAGCAATACACTTCCACTGTCTGGGAAAATACCCTCAACTCTATCTTGTGCATGTGAACACAACAGGGTCTTGCAAAATCGAGCACAGGCATATTTTACTCTGGCTCACACACACACATCTTCTATGTATGTATTGTGCAGGCTACACACAATCACATAAGCATATATATTCTGGGATTTTAGCTCCGCGACCTGGATTAGCTTGCCACAATGGAACTTTACACATGAAGACTGGTAGTCGCTCTCATCTGTGACACAGATAAAATGAAAGGCCATGACTATTTACGATTCACTAAAACATTGTATGCTGCCATCACTATATATGCTAACTTCTGAAGGGGACGGTAGTTCACTGTCGCAAAGGAGAGCACTCTTGGTGAGTCTTGGTGAGTCCCTCCTGGTCAAGGCCAGTCCCAAGACCTCATTCACATCAAGGGACATGCCTAGGCCTTGGGTATGCAAAATTATCATGAGTATGGGGCCAAAATAACCCAAACCCAGTAACCAGATGTTGCAGTTGGGTTCCGTCCATTTAGTATACCAAGGGAAGCGCCATCGCACCCCACCAAGGGTGGTGGCCTCTCCCCTGCTTCTCATGCCCGTGTCTTGGGGGAGTGGTGCAACAACCGGAATGTAATCCTTGCCCTGCAGGGAGAAGGCAGTGAAGAATATAGCTGCTGGCTCCTGCACAGGCAAGGAAGAGAGCTGGCCAGGCGGGGAGCTGCTTGGGCAACACAGGAGTGGGCTCTCCATGCTGCTTCAAGCAAATTAAATGTTAGGGTGCCTGAGTGGGACCTGTCACCCACAATAGAAGAAAAACCATGCGGCTCTCCTGAAAGCAGGGGAGAGCCAATAATTAAATATTCACTGTTTCCATGAGGGATTGCCACATATTATCCTGAAGGGCTTAATTTTCATGTACATTTCTTGGCATGTTGTATCCCCAAGACGGCAGTGGCACCACTGACAAAGTAAAGAAGTAGTGTTTGGGTTGTGGGAGTCACAGCAGCTCCCCAGAAGTAATTTTTGTAAAGTGACACTACGTTTGCGCCGCGGGTCATGTAAATTATACCTGCCCCATGTTTGGTATGGGTAGGGGGGTATGGTGATTTGATTGCAGAATGTCACCTAAGGTAATTTCAATCTACTCTATATATTTGTAAATTAATGCATAGTATTTAGTAGTGGGTGTGATAATATCTAAAGAAAAAGCAATGACTGGAAAATCATTTATTGTTGTGTGCCAGCAAATGGTGATCACGAGCCCACACCACCTCCCCCGAGTAGGGCTTGGACTGCTCTGCTTTGTTAACCTGAGAGTCGAGAGCCACAGTGGGGTGCATGGTTCCCAGTAGGGGGACATTGTGTACCGATTACTTGCGCCTGCCTCACATCCTGCTAAACTAATAACCCAATTTCTTACATCAGACACTCACAGTTGGACACTCAGGGCAATGGACAGGAATGTACACCATGCTGGGGACATTCCCGCCCTGACACGTGAGTGGTGATAGCACAGTAGGCTATAATAAGGAAATTAGAGATGAGTTTTTCAACAGCTATTAAACTCTTCCTCTTACTATAAATTGGTACATTAATAAATAAATGTTCTCCCTCATACTTCAGCCAACCCTCTTTGGCGATTGACAGTAATTGCGATGAAAGGGAAAAGGACTTCTAGCCAGAAGATTGTCGCTAGCAGCAACTGCAGATAAGTGTGAAGACTGTAAAGGTAGATTTGGCGACAAAAGCAACTCAAAGTGCCAGCGGCTTTGACTGAGAGGTAGTTATTCTCCAGCTCTGCAGGTGTTGAAAAATGCAGCTTTTACCATGTCCGCCGCCTTCTTTCTGACAGGCACCTCCGCAAGACATACACAGAAAATGATTGCTTTTGATAGAGTACATTTCACTGAGCATGCAGATATGTCATGTTCAAACAATCGAGCGTAATTGATTGTCCTTTGAAAAGCATCACCCAGGCTCTTCCTCCATCTGCAAGATGCTGTCATCAGAGTGAGATGGTGCGGGGGTGGAGGGGGACGAAATCGGAAATCTGGCATCGGAGTGAAAGGGCGAGATTTTGATCGATACCTTATATCTATTGATCCAAACCTCGATCTGGTCGACTGAACCTTTATTGCCTGTCTTGGAAGGAAACAGTACACCTATCTGCAAGTTAGTTCACCCAATAAAGGACTCTACTCTTAAAGATCACGGACAACTTCTAGGTTTCAAAAGTTTATTGTAAAGATATAATGAGCTGCAAATACAAGCATCTCAGAATGAGATTCACGAGATACACAGGTCCAATTACATACATGTGCTCTCGAAAAGCCCTCAGACGAGCAACAGAAATCACTAACACAAGTTCTAAAAATAGCAAAGCTATCAGCATAGACGCATATCTCTCCTTCATTTAGGTTGGAGGAAAACAAACACAGGTTAGGCGTCCCTACCCTGTTCTAGATGGTATCCCTACTTAACCAAATCCCAACCTAACAAAGGTGTCAGCAATGAATGACCCCCAAGGGAAGTCACCCACTCTAAGTCTCTTGGTGAAAACCTAAAGTTCTCCAGTCATGACCCCTCACTGCCTACCCATCCGCTCTCTAAAGGGTCCTCAGGTCTCTGCTCTAACTCCACCCAGGGGTGCTGTCCCTAATACAAAACAGTCAACAACATTTGAGACGCCCCTTGCGAAACGCCTCTCACGTGGTGCAACTTCAGGCTTTTTCCATGATGCTTTGTATTGGGCCTCAGACGTTAGAGTTGACCTTGCTTCTCAGTCTCTTCTCCGGCCCGCTGATACCCCTTAAACATTCCAGAACCCTCCTCCATGTCTGGGCCGTCTACTGAACAGACCTCTATTCATTCACTTATAATTGGATCCCCCCTTTCCTGTTGCAGACAGATATCTGCCGCCAAGAACCCAACTCTCATAGACTTCTAAAAAAAGCTTGCAACATTTCTCAGCCCAGACATGTACGTGTAAATCAATGCTAAAACATCTCAGGCCTACAATATTTCACATTATGATTATAGCATTCAATTTCTTCATTTAATTAAAGCATGTTAAAACTCTTATTCTATTATTTAGAAAACATTACTCTAAATCATGGCCCATTAATGCAATGACCAAAAACGTTAAACAATCTGTGTCGTGAAAAGAAACACCTTCCCTTTTAGCTCCAGCTCTGGCCCTGAGGCCTACCACGTTCTGCGTTTTACCACAGACCATCTTATATGTTAACAGCTACACGACATAGATTCAAAATAATCTCGTCTAATAAAATCATATAATGTCACGCATTTCTGTATTAGTTCCACTTCTACTTAAATCTCTATATTAGCTATACATTTAGAATATAATTTCAGATACTATTAGCACTCATGGCATTTCTCTTCATGAATTATGCTCTCTATAGGTAAGTGTGATGTACTCATATATTTATATCAGTTTGCGCTCTCTCAGTTCCCCCCTTTGATGACCTCTCGGGGTCATCACTAACATTTAAACTGCAGTTATTGCTGGCATTCTCTGCGCTTCCAGAGCTCTCAGGCTCCTGTACTGATTATCTTGTATGGCAGCCAATCTCTGCAACTGTTCTCTTTGGGCCCTTTCTGACCTTCTTGCTCTGTACCATTTGAATACCCTCACCAATCCCCACAATATTATCCCACAGATCAATATTATGATGATAGGCTTTAGGATATACCAAATAAAGCTTTTGCCTAAGGTGGAAAACCACCCTCCAACTGTACTCATTCCGTGGCCCACCTTTTCCCAGACATTTTCTCTACTCAAGTCTTCGATCTCTTTGTGTATATTAGTTATGTTCTTAATAACTTTCTCAAGGGGTTTTGAAAGGTCTGGAATGTAAGTGCAACATTCCTGAACCTTCAAAGCCTTACAGACTCCGCCCTCTTTTGCTAATAAGACATCTAATGCAAGCCGATTTTGAAGAACCATAGCCCTTATCGATTGCATCTCTCCTTCTACCAGCATTAAGGACTGAGCAGTGCTGGCAGACAACCTGTCGACAACTGTTGCCAGTCGTCTAATTTTAACATCATTAAGGATTATTCCCAAAAGAGGGAACATAGCTCCAAAGACATCTCCAACCATTTCTGCATCGCCTAAATCCCTCCTTCCCCTCGATGATGTCTGGCCCTCAATGATCAATAAGTCTTGTGCATGATATATTTTGGGGAAGACAATTGCCAAGTAACATGATCCATACCAGTTGTCAGGTAGTCTCACGTAAGCATTTCTTCCACATACAAAATACACATTTGGAATCACTTGCATTCCCTTCAGGAAATCCTTAGTGTAGTACTCTAAATTAAAAGCATGTTCACAGTCAACTTCACCCACGTATACATTTTCATAATACGTTTTGGCTCGGTGAAGACATAACTTTCCTTTCTGCGCTTTATCTAAAGCTATTGGACCACTACTACCCTTTCTCTTGTGTGACTTCTCTTCCTCGGTCCAATCTAATTTCCCTTGTCCTGATTTTTTCAAAATCTTTTGTCTCCTGTAACGATCATCCACCTGCCCTATGAACTTTTTCTCGACTTCTGACACCTTGCATGTCAGATTATTTCTACGGGCATGTGAAGTATCTAAGGTAATCCAAGGAATGAAGAATTTGGCCAATCTGTCTTCACTCTTCCAGTAATCCCATTTATTCATCTGCTTATAATTCGGGACTTCTGGCAACACAGAATCATAATTGGAGAAATAGTATTCAAAACTATCTCTCTCATAAAATATACTAAGCAATAAGCTACATGTAATGCCATATGTCAGAGGGAGGTGATGATATCGAATTCCTTCATCTACAGACGCAGGCAACTGCATGCAGACGTAGCAATCCTTAACCTCCATGGCATCCACGTATTCATACAAAAGTTTAGCATAAGCATTTGACCTAAAGTCTCCTTGGGACTCGTCTACATGTAACCTGCGGGCTTCTGCAGCCAATAACGCTTTCTCTTGAGTGTTTTCCCTTTTCTCACCTGCAACAGTGGGTGTAAGTGTTACTACAGAATTCGCATCAGTTACCTTTACCTCTTCCTCATGTCCCTTTACATAAGAAATTGTTACCACTAAAGCTATTAATATTATCACTCCTACTATTAGTGTACCTATTATACATTTAGCTCTGCGGTTCGGGGTGCCGGCCTCCATTTCGTCAGACAATCTAGCTTTTCCCTTTCTCTTTGCAAAAAAAGTTCTTTTCCTCTCGTTCCTTTACAGTCTCTTTCAATCCTTTTTTGTCTTTAGAATCCACACAGCTGGAGGCTGACAGCCTTTTTCGCAAAAAGTCCTTTCACAGTTCAAAAAGACAACCCTAGCCCTTCTCCATCCACTCAAGGGGTTCCCTAAAATTCTCTGCTTCCTGGGCGCTAGGTAATCTTCTTTTCTTCTGCTTGCTTTATTTACAAAGTCCTTTAACAATCGACTATTAGATTTGTGGTTGCAGCTTCAATAGCATAGTTCAATATTTCCATGCGAAGAGTATGCTCTTCATGTGCTGTTATCGTGGTACCAAAGTCGGGGAATTTCAATTCTGTAAGAAACATGTGTTTTAACTTGCTGAGGCGGGGAGGTCTGGGGAGCACGAATGTTAGTGACCCTTCTTGTTCGACACCGGGTACCAACAGTTGTATTTCCACGGTGATAATGGGCTCAGAACTGGACACCACCACCGCTCGGATCCTCCCTGTCTCCGGTTTCACAGACATTTGTCGCCAGATATGTCCACTCAGGTGTGGAGTATCTTCTGTTAGGCACACGCACTCTTCTTGACCTTCTTCGGTCTGGTGCTTCAGCGCCCTGAGCACCTTCTTCTGGGTCTGAGTCTTCTGATATCGGAGGAAGGGTTGCTTCTGGAGTTGACCTCAGGCTAGAACTTCTTCTTTGCGGCCAATTTGCTTCTCCACGTGCCCTTCTACTCCTTCTCCTTCTGGTCTGTTCTCGCTCTCTTTCAGACCTGTCAGGGTCAGACTCGTACTCCCAGCTGTCTTCTCCTTCTGTAGCGTCTTCTGTTTCGCTGTTGTACTGACCGTCCTCAGCTTGGTCAGACTCGTTCCCTGCTTCCACTGGCACCTCTACAGCTTGGCTAGCCCCCTCTATGGCTTCTTGGTCCTCAGCTGGACGTCCATCCGAGAGAGGAGCTGTTTCCAGAGGTGCTGGAACCCTTTTCGTATGCGACGCGTGTATCCAGTTGGGCAGGCCTCCCACCTTTACAGCTGTACTTGTGATCAGGATGACCTGGTAGGGCCCACGCCAACGAATATCCAAGCAGCTTCTTCTCACATGTTTCTTCACCAGGACCCAGTCCCCAGGATACAGGTCATGGCAAGGGCCATGGCACGCTGGAACCTCTGCAGCCTGCACCTGAAGGGACACAGAACGCATGGCGTCAGACAGTCCCTTACAATAGTCCAGGATCATATCATCTGTGATATTTAACAGTGCAGTAGCTGGAATAGATGGCAGTCTCATTGCTCTCCCCATTAACACCTCATGTGGTGACAACCCTGTTCTTCTGTCTGGGGTACTACGAAGGCTCATGAGTACCAATGGCAGGGCATCAGGCCAACTCAGGGTCGTTGAGGAGCAAACTTTCGCTATTCTGGACTTGATCGTGCCATTAATTTGTTCCACAATTCCTGAGGCTTCTGGTCGGTAACTGCAATGGAGCTTTTGGTCTATATTCAGTGCAACACAAATCATCTTCACAAGCTCGCTGTTAAAATGTGTTCCCCTATCTGATTCCAAAAAGGCCGGCACCCCGAACCGAGGGATAAGTTCTCTAAGCAGTAACTTAGCCACTGTGAGGGTGTCGCACCTACGTGTAGGGTATGCCTCAACCCATCTGGAGAACACACAAACAACCACCAGGACATAGCGGAGGCGGTTGCATCTTGGCATTTCAATGAAATCTATCTGCATTCTGTTGAATGGACCTCCAGACCTTCCTATGTGACTTAGTGCAACTGGTGTTCTTTTCCCTACATTCAGCTGCTGGCAGGTCACACAACGCTGGCACACTGCTTCTGCTGCTATTCTAAACTTCGGATTGTACCAAGTCTGTCTAAACACTCTCAGCATAGCATCTCTCCCTAAGTGTACGGGACCATGTATGAGTCTAGCCATTGGACTCACCATCTCATTGGGCAACACTGCTCTGCCGTCTGCTGAGACCCAAAAATGAGTCTCACCCATTACACATCCTGCCTTTTCCCATGTTTCCTTTTCTGAATCAGGAGCATTTTCTTGCATGGTTGACAATTCATCCCAAGTATCAACAGTTTCCAGTATCATGGCTAATTCAGTTCTTACATTTATTCCACCCACATCCACCTCTGTGAAAGAGTAACCTTGTTCTGCGCAATACCGCGCAACTTCATCAGCATATCTATTGCCTTTCGAAACAAAGTCCTCATTTTTGGTATGTGCGATGCACTTTACAACTGCGATACTTGCTGGACATTGCAATGCTTCTAACAACAAGCGCACAAACTCTCCATTGCGAATGGGAGAGCCTGAAGAAGTCATGAACCCTCTTTGAGACCATAACTGCCCGTAATCATGAACTACCCCAAACCCGTATTGGCTGTCGGTGTAGATGGTGACTCGAATTTGATTGCCTGCTAAGCAAGCACGTGTTAGGGCAATAATCTCGGCTACCTGAGCGGAGTGTACTCCTTCCAGGCACCCAGCTTCCACAACTCCTTCAATTGTACAAACAGCATAAGCTGCTCTCAACTGCCCAACTTCGTCTCTTACACATGAGCCATCGACAAAGAAAACTTCGTCTGGGTCGGTCAGTGGCTCATCTACGATGTCGGGTCTGGGTTTGGTGCATAGTTCAGTCACATCGAGACAGTCATGGTCTGTATATTCATCATCATCATCAATATCATTTGGAAGTGGCATTAAGGTAGCAGGGTTCAAAACAGAGCATCTCTTGAGGGTCACGTTCTCTGCAGCAAGAATAACTTGCTCATAGCGCGTGAGCCTGCTATTGGTCAGATGCTGTGTTTTGGTCCTGGTCATCAACAGTTCAACAGAATGTGGCACGCACACCTCTAACGGGTGCCCCATGACGATATTTTCACATCTTTCAATGCTGACACCCGTTGCAGCAACGGATTTGAGACATCCGGGCAACGCTGCGGCTACTGGGTCTAAAGTAGCTGAGAAATAAGCAACTGGTCTACGGGCATTCCCATGGATTTGGACCAACACAGACAACGCACAACCTTCTCTCTCACAACAGTAAAGAAAGAATTGTTTATTGTAATCAGGCATTCCCAATGCCGGAGCACGACACAGGTCCTCTCTCAGCTGTAAGAATGCCATCAAACAGTCTTTGTCCCATGGTACCGGATCACTCACCTCTTTGTGCGTCAGTTTTTGCAAGGGCTTTGCTTTCAGTGAAAAGTTCACGATCCACTGTCGGCAATAACCCACCATCCCTAGGAACATCCTGACCTCTCTCTGTGTCTGAGGCGCATTCATTTTCATGATCGCCTCTATCCTATCTGGTGACACTTTTCGTTTGCCTTTCTCAATTCTGTGTCCCAAGTACTGCACTTCTGTCAGGCAGTACTGCAATTTTCCCGGGGATACCTTATGCCCATTGGCAGCTAGGTGATTTAACAAAGCAATGGAGTCTTCCCTGCAAGCTTCTTCTGTGTCTGACGCCACAAGGAGGTCGTCTATGTACTGGACCAGAACTGACTTCTGGGGCAGCACTAGACTTTCAAGATTTTTCTTCAGAAGCTGGTTAAAGATCGATGGACTCTCTGTATACCCCTGAGGGATACGACACCATGTTAGGACGCGATTTTCCAGCTTAAATGCGAAAAGAAAATGGCTATCTTCATCCAAAGGGATCGAAAAGAAAGCCTGACAAAGATCTATCACAGTGAACCACTCAGCTTGGAATGGAATCTGAAACAGTATCACTGATGGATTCGGTACCACTGGACAACATGAAACGACTATGTTATTAATCTTTCGCAGGTCCTGTACTATCCGAAATTTCCCATTTGGTTTCTGCAGACCCATAATCGGGGAGTTACATGGACTACCCACGATTTCTTTCAGTATTCCCTGTTTAATCATGGACTCGATCACGGGTTTTATGCCTGCAATCGTTTCTGGAGTCAATTTATACTGGGGTGTTCTTGGGAACTCAGCATGCGGTTTCACTACAATTTTCACTGGGTCCACCCCTTTGACTAATCCAATCTCTTCCCCAGTGAAATCCCATACCTCTGATGCCACTGTCTCTCTCAAATCCCAGGGAAGCTCGTCTACTGTCAAAGTAGGGTACAGCTCCACACATATTCTTGAGTTTGCAACTTTGAAATCTGCATCATCATCATTAGTCAATACCTCCACTCCCTGGGGTGTACAATATATAGTACAATTCAATTTGCACAACAGGTCTCTTCCTAGCAGACACACAGGGCTTGAATCGCAAACCACAAATTGGTGCTCATCGCTGTACTTCCCTATTTTCACCTGTACCGGTTCTGTCAATTGGCTGGTTATTCTCCTGTTTGCGACCCCTACCACCTGTATGGTCTCTCCAGACATGGGCAGGTCTGGAACTGCAGCTGATCTGATCGTGGATCTAGTGGCTCCTGTGTCCACCAGAAATGTCGTAGGGCACCCTGCTACTTCTGCTTCCACATAGGGTCCCCTCTGATCTACCTCTAAGGCTGCCCCAAGGGTGCAGTCTTCTCTTTCCACTCTCTGTCCGGTTAATGGGTCCACATAATAGCATTCTTCACCTTCCACAAACAGGGGCATTTGTCTATAGGTCTTACCCATACTCCCTACTCGAGGAGGTTGCGGGAACTGGGCTCGGGGAGGAGCCCCCCCCCCTTTGAGCACCTTTCCTTGGTATGGCGTCGCCCCTCTCATAGGTGCGCTCTGAACCTCTTCCTCCTCTATCTCTTGCTCTCCGATCTCCACATTGTAAGGGCACTCGCGTTTCCAATGCCCCAACTCGTTGCACTGGTGGCACCTAGTCGTTTTCTTCAAGGTAGCTATGTCTACTCTGGGTCTAAAGGTAGTACTCTCCTCATTACCCTTGTTCTGACTGTACTGCTTCTTACCTCCTGTACCTGTCCCTTGCTGCTGTTGTTGCGGTCCCCCCTTTCCTGCTGTCTGCAATTGTACCACCATCAGCTTTTCTTTTAGTTTCTTAGCCTTGGAGTCTACCTCATCACAGCAGTACCTAGCATATCTCAGTATTTCATCTAGGGGTCTACTTTGCCAACAAATCGAGTGTTGCTGAATCATTAAACTAATATCCGGTCTCAGTCCCAGGACGAACTTGGACACGAATTGCCCTATGTCCTTTGGATCCATTACATCCAAGCCGCTATACTGTTTAAACGCCTTCAGCAATCTCTCGTAATATTCATGGACTGTCTCTTTGGGTTCCTGTCTCGTTCTGTCTATTCTGACCCAATCTATGTCTTGCATTGGCACTTTTTCTTTCAGCCAAGTCATCACTCTCTCGAATTTTGCCATCACGATCTCGGACGGCCCATTAGTCCTAGCATCTCTCTCTGGCTCCGTTGTGGGCCACTCAGCGCTAACCTTGCATGCTGTCCACAGATCTCCTGGTACTACAATGTCAAACAGCGTGTTCAGATCTATCCATAGGACTTTTGAGATCTTTACAAACCTCTCGACTTGCTTGTACCACTCCACGGGGCTCTCTCGTAACTTGGGGAAAGATGTGGTAAAAGCAGCTAAATCTCCCCTACTCCAAGGGACATGTACATAGCTCCCATTGGCAACTTCACGCAAAGGGTAAGCTTCTATTCCCTGCTGTCCTGGTGTTATACCAATCATGCTTCTCCTGCCGGTCCCTTTCTTGGACCACCTCTCTTCCCATTTATCTAGTGCCCTCCATGTCCTTATTCCAGTAATCAGTTCCCTTATGTGTGTTTTCAGCCCAATCGTTCTCCTCTCATCTAGATCTCGATCTGAGTAATGTAGCCTGTGGTTACCCTGTAATGCTTTGGTTCTTGACAAGTCCACCATATATTTGCCTGCTAGTTCGACTAACTTCTCATGGACTGCTCTCGCCTTTCGTGTGATGTCCTTTGCCATATACAGTATTTCATCCTGTTCATACATTTCCATTCTTTCCAAAGGCAGGGTACCATCTACCATGTCATCCAGATCTGACCTTAAGCTGGAGACATCTAGTCTCTTGGCTTTTATCTCAGCTCGCAATATGTCTTTTGAAGGGGGCTCACTGGTCTCCCTCCCATCCCAACTTCGAGCTCTGCGTTTGGGCTCAGGAGAATTAATGGGTGGCCTCCCTTGCTCCCATCTCTCCAGGTCCCATGCTCGGCCATCCAATCTTGGAAGGTGATGGAACACGGGCCTTTTATCCCTACTCTCTCTCTGCCCACTCTCGTCTTCTTCTCTCCTCTCACCGCACATCTCTCTATTATTTTCCCTCTGGTCGCTACACTCCCTTTGCCTCGTATCGCTCAGTATCCGATACGATCCTTCCTGGTTCCCCATATTCCCTGGGCTGCGCTCATTTCTGTCATCACAGGGACTATGGTGCGACCTCTCACAACTCCCATTCTGTTCTCTGGTGCCAGGCACACAGTGTGGACACTTAAAGCTGTTCCTGTACTCTTGCGCTCTCTTCTCCCCTTCACTGAGTAATGGGCACGCCACCCCTCCACTCCCGGGGCCCCCGTTCTCCAGGTCTGTTCTACCTCCACTCCGGGCCCAATGGGTGACTCCCCTACTCCCTCTACAGTCCCACTCCGGGCTACTCTCCCCAGCCCCGCAGTGAGTTCGTGCTCTGCTGTCCTGACTTTCCCTTTCTGCTTCTGCAGCATTGATGCACTTTTGAGCCTTCACTGCCTCATCCCACTGCTTCATGTACTCATTTAGCTCTTGAAAGGATTTTCGTCCAGATCCCCTCAGATCCATTGGCCATCTAGGGCCCCCAGGATCTCCTCCTGGGTCCCCTGCTGTGTGCATCGGGGTACTCCACTCTCTGGGTATCGGCATCTGACTTGGGGAATTAGTGGTATCGTTCCTCCTTGCCTGCTCTGCTCTTTCTCTGTCTTTCCGTTTCCGTTCTTCCCCTTTTGCTCTCTCTTGGTCATATATCGATATTATAGGACCTATGGTAACAGGTACCTGTAGTGCATCTGGTAATGGGTAAGATGTGGCGCTTTCCGTTTCCGGCGCTCTTTGTACCACAAACCTACCGACTACCTGTTGCACCTGACTAGGCTGGAGCAACTCTTTCTTTGGCTCAGGATCCCACTCTGAACTGGGAAGCGGTCTATGCTCTCTTGCATTGCCCCCCTTTTCTCCTTCAGTATTCTCGACCTCTCCCCCTGCTCTATTATACGGGGGTGGCCTGTCTGTCAGTAATCTGTTTATCAGGCTGTCCTCTGTTTCGCTCTCATCATCTTCTTCTAGGGGGCTTTTATTTACTGGCGCCTCTAACACTGGGTACAGTTTATTTATTTCCAAATTATGCACTCTCCATCTTTTAGCATCCGCATCCCACCTGGCATCCTGTACTGCCCTTACCGAGCGTTTCACCCTTTCTTGCCGTCTGTTCATATTCCTTTCATGCGCTGCCCTAAGCCATGCTTCAAGGGCTTCAAACTGGGTTGGTCTAGGCAAGGGTCTCTTTGAGGTCATGATTGATTTCAATCGATGTAACACCTCTAATCTGAACGTCCCGTACTTCGGGAACGTCAGTTCCTCGTTTCCTTCAGTAATCTTACTCCACTCTGATATCCAAAGGATCGTATGCAACCCAACATTTACTGCCATATAACGAGCTGGCGTACCCTCCGGCGGGGCTTCTTCCCCTTCGTACGATCCTCGCCTCTCTTTCTTAAACAGCGCTTTCAACCATTTAAAACACTTCATAATTATGCGCACAAAATCCAGCCTCGCTACTCTGTTTACTTCCTGATGACAATCCACCAATCCTGTCGCGGCTTTGCTAGCTTGGCCTATCACAGCGCGGTCTTTCTCCTGTTGGCCAATCACGTCGCGACCCTGTATGACGTGTTCGCTAGCTGGCCTATCACAGCGCGGTCTTCCTCCGGTCAGCCAATCACTGCGCGACACCACCTGACGTCTCTTTTCTCCGCTTCGCAGCAGCACCCCTCCTTTCTCAACTCGTCTCCCGGTTATGCATGCGTCCCATTCATACACTGAAAAATGACTACTTCCGACCAAGCGGTCACTTCTCTCGACTGTACGTCCACAGTCTATCTGTAATTGTCAACACAACTGACGAGATGTCTATCGTCTCTCTGATAGGTTACTTACACACACAGTAACTTCCGACCAGCGTCCGTTACTCACGCACTCACTCTTACGTTCCCCCTATCTCGGTCTCTCGGGTGATCAATGGTACCTCATGACCCCCTTCACACTAGTTGACAATTACTCTGGGTGTCCGATACACCCGAACCACTTAAGCTCTCCTTGAACTTAAGATTTCCACCGGTTGCGCGCGCTCACAACCTGTTCCACAGTCACTCTACAAACATTCAACTCCGCCAGACATTACAACATAGATACAATACAAAAACACCGCAATCTAACACGCATAACCCTTTATACTCACTCTCGACCGATACTGCTGCTTTTTCTGTCTCACGTCATCCGGATCTTCATCTGCGGGCTGTTCTTCCGATCATCGATTTCTAGGGGCCTTGGGGTAAGCTAACCTGGCCTAGGTCACCGTCCTCAAGAAGGCAACCATCCTCTGCTACCAACTGAAAGGGCGAGATTTTGATCGATACCTTATATCTATTGATCCAAACCTCGATCTGGTCGACTGAACCTTTATTGCCTGTCTTGGAAGGAAACAGTACACCTATCTGCAAGTTAGTTCACCCAATAAAGGACTCTACTCTTAAAGATCACGGACAACTTCTAGGTTTCAAAAGTTTATTGTAAAGATATAATGAGCTGCAAATACAAGCATCTCAGAATGAGATTCACGAGATACACAGGTCCAATTACATACATGTGCTCTCGAAAAGCCCTCAGACGAGCAACAGAAATCACTAACACAAGTTCTAAAAATAGCAAAGCTATCAGCATAGACGCATATCTCTCCTTCATTTAGGTTGGAGGAAAACAAACACAGGTTAGGCGTCCCTACCCTGTTCTAGATGGTATCCCTACTTAACCAAATCCCAACCTAACAAAGGTGTCAGCAATGAATGACCCCCAAGGGAAGTCACCCACTCTAAGTCTCTTGGTGAAAACCTAAAGTTCTCCAGTCATGACCCCTCACTGCCTACCCATCCGCTCTCTAAAGGGTCCTCAGGTCTCTGCTCTAACTCCACCCAGGGGTGCTGTCCCTAATACAAAACAGTCAACAACATTTGAGACGCCCCTTGCGAAACGCCTCTCACGTGGTGCAACTTCAGGCTTTTTCCATGATGCTTTGTATTGGGCCTCAGACGTTAGAGTTGACCTTGCTTCTCAGTCTCTTCTCCGGCCCGCTGATACCCCTTAAACATTCCAGAACCCTCCTCCATGTCTGGGCCGTCTACTGAACAGACCTCTATTCATTCACTTATAATTGGATCCCCCCTTTCCTGTTGCAGACAGATATCTGCCGCCAAGAACCCAACTCTCATAGACTTCTAAAAAAAGCTTGCAACATTTCTCAGCCCAGACATGTACGTGTAAATCAATGCTAAAACATCTCAGGCCTACAATATTTCACATTATGATTATAGCATTCAATTTCTTCATTTAATTAAAGCATGTTAAAACTCTTATTCTATTATTTAGAAAACATTACTCTAAATCATGGCCCATTAATGCAATGACCAAAAACGTTAAACAATCTGTGTCGTGAAAAGAAACACCTTCCCTTTTAGCTCCAGCTCTGGCCCTGAGGCCTACCACGTTCTGCGTTTTACCACAGACCATCTTATATGTTAACAGCTACACGACATAGATTCAAAATAATCTCGTCTAATAAAATCATATAATGTCACGCATTTCTGTATTAGTTCCACTTCTACTTAAATCTCTATATTAGCTATACATTTAGAATATAATTTCAGATACTATTAGCACTCATGGCATTTCTCTTCATGAATTATGCTCTCTATAGGTAAGTGTGATGTACTCATATATTTATATCAGTTTGCGCTCTCTCAGGAGAAAAATAAAGCGGCACCCCGAGCTGATGCTCGGGGTTCCTAGCCTTCAGAGGTTATACTTCCGACATGCCAGCTTTGGGGTAATTGATGCTGACGAGCGGAAGGGTTACAATATGTGAGACTTTCAGAAAATGTGTTAATTGCTGTTTGTTATTGAACCCAGCAGTGCAGGAAAAAACAGGGATCCAGTTAGAACCCACATCCAGCAGTTATTATTGAGCCTGATCAGAACGATGTGTGTAGGTGAAAGTCACACCCCATGCTTTACCAAGCTAAGATCCCCCCTGGGCCCTGTTCACGACTCTATGACTCCAATGTGAGAAGGCCAGGTTTGTATCTGGTATTTCTCCTTACTGTAGTGGCGGTTCCTCCATATGAGCAGAGGAGAGTCGCCCTCCACACTGCTGCGCAGAAAGCTGGAAAAATAAAATGGTGATCAAATGATTTTATTACCATTTTATTTTTCTAGCTTTCTGGCGAATGGAGAATGTGGGCGGGCCAGTGCGTCATTGCTGATGATTGGCAGCAAGTGGCCCTTTCGAGTTTGAAGTGCGCATGTCGGTTTGGTTGGCTGGCTTGCTACGGCCAGCCCAATAGGCACAATTCAAACTCAACAACTCAGCTGTCCTGTCTTAGACAGCTGGGTTGAAAGCAGGCACAGGCCTCCAATGCCTTTTGGCAGTGGCGGCTGGTGACATTTGAAAGTGGTGAGGGGCGGAAAATCTGTGTGGGAGTGCACCATGGCAAGCGAGCGTGCCGAGCGTGCCTATACAACGTAAGGGGGGTTCGGGGATCTCCCCAAGGCAATTTTTACAAAAAGAGTGGGCAAGCTGGGACATCTTAAGGATTTTGGGTGCCCTGGGTCAAACATATTTAGAGGGCCACTGTTAGGAACAGATTTGAATGTATGGTCCAGTTTCAGCTGTTTCATGCCCTCTTCGACCAGGTCACTGACAGTGCACAGCCATTCCTCCAAAATTCTAAATGTGTTTTCAATATTGCAATGGATGTCAGTGTCATTACTGTGCAGGGGCTTTAGTATGCCCTGCACTCTACTCCAGGCACATCTCATCCTCCACTGATTAGGTACTACAAACCTTTCCCATAGGCTCTTGGACCCCATTCGAAGAGGGTTACACTACCCCACTAGGCATAACGTTCAGATCTCTCCCTTCTAGCTGATATCATACTAGTCTTATCTTGCATGAGAGCTCAGCAACTGAAGACAGGATTGACTCAGCATTTCATCTTTCCCATGCATTTGAACATCATTAAATTTCGTGGAAGGTAAGTCCAAACACAAGATACACAATAACAAACATCCTCGCTAGCAGAACGGCTCAGTGACTCCGAATCCCGATGTGGCCAACTCAGCCTATAATCTTTCCGGGGTCGATATATTTCAGAACCATTGAATTTGTGACACTAACACCTGTTATTTGCAGTGTTTAAAACCAACGATTAAGCTATTGAAGGGGGGGGGTAGGCGGGAAGGGTATAATTATGATAAAATAAAACTTATGATCCCCAGGTCCCGCGTTTTCCTTCTGACGCAGCTCTCCTCTGTAAACAGAAAAACAGCCACCCACAGGCAGCCTCGCTTCCCTCCACCAATCACACAATGTTGCAGCATTGTGATTGGGGCGATCGGCGCCCAGCCCGGCCCCTGTAGGAAGGCCATTTTTTAGGTTTCGCCTGTGGAAAGCTGTGCACCGCGCAGCTTTTCGGCGCAGGCGAAATCTTATGTTAACAGTATGTGGCTTGGTCACCGCCCCTCTGTTCCATTGGCTAGCTCCATAAATGGAGGCTAGCCATTGGAAAAGAGAGGCGTCCGTCATTCTGCGAGGCGACTCGTGGTCGTTCCGGTGATTTTTTCTCATCCTGCCCCTTTGACAACGTCATTGCGGTGGTGGGCGGTTCCTATTTTTTTTTTTTGGACGCCATATTTTGATCATTTGCCGCCGGAAGATGTCCAGGTGAGTGCTTGCTGTCCTGTCTTCCCCCGCCCCCCCTCCCGCTGTCCGTGTGCCCGTTACCTACCCCCCTCCCGCTGTCCATGTGTGCCCGTTCCCGCCCCCCTCCCGCTGTCCGTGTGCCCGTTCCCACCCCCCCTCCCGCTGTCCGTGTGCCCGTTCCCACCCCCCCGTTCCCACTGTCCGTGTCTCCACCCGCTGTCCGTGTATCCGACACCAAAGAAAGACATGCACAGCCAGTCTCTAACAGGTGGCAGCCTTCTCGGAAATGCAGTGATCCATTCCAGCCGGATGTAGAAAGGCAACATTGCAAAACAGAGAGCGTGCACCGCCATATTGGAACGGCTTCTACTTCATTGTCTAACGAGGTACAGCCGCTATTCCCATTGTTTGCCAGAAGTGATGTTAAAGGCTATCCGTGTAGGGATGGGCTGTGATGGAGCCGGCGAGAAAGGGAGGTGTGCGGTTTAAAGGGGTGTAGGTGTGCGGTCTCATGTCTGCCAGACCAGCGCGCACTGAGTGGTCCTCAGCCCAGCGTCTCGGCACACGTGGATTTTGTAACCAGGTCTTTCCCAGGGCGGCTTGCATTGCCTCCAGTGCTGCCGGCTTTTTATTCGACTTTGGCGGTAGTGCGCCCTGGGCTCTTCTCCCAGCCCGACCAGTGGCCCAGGCCCCCAGACCTTATTTCCACCGCAAGCCTGAATGGGAAGACCCGGTGGCTGGGCACGGCCTGCTGCGGAACTGAACGCGGGTGAGCCGGGGACAAAGGGGCCGGCGGCATCCTTATTTCCGGGTCCTGCCGACACCTCCCGGCAGTGTTTGCCCAAGTCCCGGCCACCCAGCTGACTGAAGGTCTCCACGGAGACACGAGGACAAGCCTGGGCGAGCGCACTGCACCCTCGAAACGAAAGAGAAGGTGCGATGCAAGGGCACGGCCGCAGTTCAGCGGTGCTTTAACTGGAAACTGCTTCCACCTATGTATGAAGCGAGTCAGAAACTGAAGCAAGTTTGTTTTAGTTCCTTCTCTTCTCGAATATTCTAGCTGAGACCGCGATATATTAGTCCATCTCAGAATGTACTGGGGCCAAAGTCGTAGCTCCAAGGGGGTGGTGTTACACCCCTGCTAAAACATTTACTATGTAGTAAATAACTTGAGTACAAATGTTTTCTGTCGGGTATCGTGCGGTCTTTTGGATTTCACCTGGAACTTTTGCATGCTCAAAGTGACACAAACACACTCTTGTATGTCTGAGTACATAGTGTGCCCCTACAATCCGCACTCCTCTCTTTCCACTGTCCCTTAAGGCCCCCTCTAGTCCTACTTCTCGTGTGATGTAACAAGTTGGCCACCGTGATTATTGGGAAAGCTGAAGCTCACCCCCTAGTCATACAGACGCCCCTGCTGCCGGCCCTGCATTTTGCATTTACCATGTGTGTGCATTTGCATTGCTCATGCCTATTCTGTGGCAAAAACATTTGCCCACCTGCGCGCGATGTACTTTTCTTTCGAGCGGAGGTTGCAGGGCTCAGAGTGCGATTTTCTACCTGTGCTGGATCTGTTTCTGAGAGGGGAGCGGAGACTGAAGCTGAACATTTGGTAAATGCTTTGCACAGATGCATGCTCCGGTCCTTGGCTCGGAACGAGGGTGTCACGTTTTATGAATGGATGTTTCCAGTACCAAGCCAAAAGGGGGTGCTGCAATAGCAGTGCTGGCTGGTGCTACAGCTCAAATCACCTTAGGGTACTTTTTAGATCTGTGGTTCTTCAGGTTTTGCCAACTATGTCTGAGATACATCTACAGTTCTCTTGATGCATTGGTACTGACTCTGGACACCCAACCAACCCAACTCCACTGTGTCATCAGGCAGACAGTCCCTCCGTTTGGACAAGTCTGGGCAGGTGTGAAGCTCCTGTTTCTCTCATACTGAAAGTGAAAATGCTGGTTCAAAGTTTGTTTCGGCTTCCACAAAGTCATGAGTCGGATGACTCATCGGCATTGCCACGTAGGCTTTGAATATTGTCTTGTGTTTTACGGTTTCTGGGCGTATCATTATAAGCTCTATTTGTTTAGCGACTTTGGAAATTACATTTTTGTTAGGTACTTTTAGAGGCACTGGCACAAATTCTAGCAGTAGCTGGTGAGGGAGTGCGAGGGAGTGCAGAGTGACTAGGGAGTGCTAGGGAGTGCAGAGTGACTAGGGAGTGCTAGGGAGTGCAGAGTGCTAGGGAGTGCAGAGTGCTAGGGAGTGCAGAGTGACTAGGGAGTGCTATGGAGTGCTAGGGACTGCAGAGTGACTGCAGAGATTAAGCTAATGGCAATGTAAATGACAATGCCATTTATTTATCTGTTTTTAAAACCAACACATAAATACAAATTTTGTCATTTACAATGCCAATAGCTCTAACTTTTCCAAAGGCAAACCATTGCATTGTAAATGCTTGTTCTATGTAGGCTGCGGCCTACACAGAGAAAAGGGAGAGTAAAGGGATAGTGCATATGACTGCTTTGGTCGGCCCCATGGCCGACCAAACAGTCTGGGCCTACAACAGTGGGCTAGCCATGCCTCCCCTGATTTCAAGCAGACCTGCCCACAACCAGGCACTTCTGCTTTCTCGCAGTGCTAGAAGCAGAAACGTAAAATGGTAGTTTTACCATTTTATGGTTCTGCTTCTCCCACTGCAAGAAAGCAGTGGGGCGACGCCCCCCTGCCCCAGTGGAGGGGCCGCCACTGCCTTTTGGAGCACTGAGGCAGCCAGCTCCAGCCAATCCTGACGCTTCTCTCATGCTGCTTCACAGCCAGAGAAGCAGCGTCTGAATTGGATACGGTAGTTTGCTTTGGGATGTCATCTCAGCTCGTTGGAATTGGTGTCACAAACTGAAGAACTTGAGGTGCTGCAGGCTAATGTAAGTGAAACTTTTATTTTTTATTTGTTAAATGTGGTGCCTTCCTGACCGTGGTATATTTTGATTGTGTGTGTTTGTATGTGTGTGTGTGTTTGTGAGCTTGATTGTGTGCCTCACCATTTTTGTATGCCACCAACCGCCACTGGTTACCAATGCCAGAAGCACGCTTAACTCTTTGGGAAGAGGAGTGGGGGAGGTAAAACATACTCCCTTTTACTAAACCCAGGGGAAAATATACAGGAATCAGTGTTTTTATATTGATTCCCACATGTGTTAGCTGCTATTTCGCATAGCAGATGTTATCACCGGGAGAAATACTCTTGATCATTACTGTGGCTCTCATAAACCCACTAGAGCCAGTAATTCCTGTTAACCAAACCACCAGGATTATTGGGCCACCTGAAATTAGGAACATAGTGTCTCTGGTGGACCAGTGTTCGTGCAGAAGAGCACTAAATTGCTGATAGGAAAAGAAAAACCTATCCCTACATTTCCCCCCCACTGACTTCCTTACCAAGAGTCTTTTTATTATTTACAGTGATGTGTAGAGTTTTTGGTTATTGTTGCGTCTGATGGGCAAGATACTCTGAACACCCCCAATGTAGATTTTCTGGCAATTTGCATTGTACTTATCAATTGAAATTCCTGAAATTACACCATCAATGCATAGTTTCTGGTCTCTTCTGGTAAGACACCTATCACTGGCGCAAGGGAACAGAATGCGAGGATTGGTTATCAAGGAGCTTGAGCTTTTTACACTTTTTTTTTTTGCTGCAGAATGCTTCATTGTGTTAAAATGAACGCAAGGAATCATTTCCCATTAAAAGATAGCAGTAAATACCAGATTTGCATTACTCTCGAATTTTCTGAAATGCCATATTATTACTCCATAGGAAATTAATGAAGTACAAATATCCCTATTTATTTCCAAACAGGTGTGCAGCCAGGAGATGTTCTTTATGTAGGTCAGAGATCCTCTTAATACTATGGAGGTGTGTGTCTGGCTATTGGAGGTGTCCGCACTATAGGTAACTTTTATCCTATGACCCAAGCTTGCAGCTTGTGCCTTACCTTCTCCACGTTTTGAAGGATTCCTTGTAGCCTCACTGCAGATAGGGTCGCCAAATAGTGTGAGAAGAAGCTAGCATAGGAAGCATTTCACACATATATTTCAATTAAACTCAAACAGTATTTGTAAAGCACAGCTAATCATCCTGGAGGGTATCCAGGCGATGAGGTCTTGCAGGTCTTAGTCGAAGAGCCAGGTTACAGCCCTTTTCTGAAGTCCGATAGTGAAGGTGCGACATGGAGGGTGAGGTGGGAGGTCGGACCAGGACTTATCAGAGAGGTAGGAGAAGGAACGCCCACTGCCACGGCTTCTGTGGTTGCAGGGGACGTGGGCAGGAGCGAGGCAGAGTGCAGTTGTCTGGAGGGTTGGCGAAAGGCCAGGCGGTGGTTGAGGTATGCAGGTCTTTGGATTTGCAGGGAGCCAGTGGAGGCTTCTGAGGTGGGGGGGGGTGATGCTGGTCTGTTTGGGATGGTTGAGGATGAGAGAGTATTTCTGTAGTCGAGTTGGCTGGAAACGAGGGCTTGTGTGAATATTTTCCTGGTGTTGATGGGGATTCATCTGAAGATCTTTCAGAGCATACGGAAGGTGTGGAAGCAGGAGGAGGATACTGAGTGGACCTGGCGCTGCATTGAGAGTTTGGAGTCCAGGATGACTCTGAGGTTGCGGGTGTGGTCGGTCAGGGTGGTACGAGTTCGGTGGCCCACCAGGTGTCATCCCATGGTGAAGTGTTCCTCCCGCAGATGGGCACCTCCATCTTGTCCAAGTTCAGCTTTAAGCAGTTGGCCCTCATCCAGTCTGCAACATTTGCCATTGCATTACAGAAGTTGGTGCTGGCTGGGTCTTTTGTGAGTGAGAGGGATGAGCTGGGTGTCTTCCATGCAGGAGATGATAATGAGGCTGCAGGTGAGTATGACGTCGGTCAGCGGAGTCATGTAGATGTTGAACAGGTTGGGGCTGAGGAAGGAGCCTTGGGGGACACCACAGATGATACTCTTAGGCTCAGAGGTATACAGTAGGCAGATTCTCTGAGTGTGTCCGGTGAGGAAAAAGACGATCCATTTGAGAGCTTCTCTCTGGATGCCAATATGTGGTGGAGTCTTCTGATGAGGGTGTGGTGGGAGATGGTGTCAAAAACCGCTGATAGGTCAGGGAGGATCTAGGCAGTTTTTTCTCTGTGGTCGAGGATGCTTCTGATGTTGTCGGTTGCGGTTTTGAGGGACGTCTCGGTGCTGTGGTTGATGCAGAAACTGGATTGGGAGGCGTGGATTAGGTTATTTCCTTCCAGGTATTCAGTGAGCTAGAGATAGATGGCTTTCTCAAGAACCTTGGTGGGATAAGGAAGCAGAGTGATGAGGTGATAGTTCGTTAGGTCTCTGGGGTTTGGTGAGGACTTCTTCAGGAGGGTTTTGGCTTCTGTGCGTTATCATGTGTTGGGGGCGGTGGACATGGAGATGGATGCATTGAGGATGTCAGTGAGTGTGCTGCTGATTTCTTTGTGCCCCAGGTTGAAGATGTGGTGGGGGCAGGGTTCTACCAGAACTCCGGAGTGAGTGGAGTTCATGATGGCTGAGGTGTTCTGTTGCATAAGTGAAGTCTTTGTGGTGAGGAGGTGGTGGTTGGAGGTGCCGGTTGGTTTCAGGAAGTGGTCGCTGTTGGTGGCTTGGGGGTTGAAGTTGCAGTGGATGTTAGTTATTCTGTTGTGGCAGTGATCTGCCAAGGTGTTGCAGAGAGCTTGTAAAGGAAGGATCATGTTCTTGGTGGTTCTAGGGCATGAGAACTCTATGATGATGCTGAAGAGGTCCTTGGCATAGTTGAGCTTGCTGCGATTCAGGTTGTTAGTGTGTCTTTCTTGGTTTCTTTGAGTTGATGGTGGTGCTCTGAAGTTGGTGAGGTCAGTGGGGTTCCTGGTGGATCGCCATCATCTTTCTAATTGCTAGTTTTCTCGTTTGGGGACCCGGACTTCAGGGCTGAGCCAGCTGAGGTGTTTGCTGGATCTGCTGGTGTCGACTGGTTTGGTGGGGGCGACTGTGTCAGCGCAGTTGGACATCCAGTTGGCGAAGTTCAGGACGTCCAGCTACAGGTTGCTGGTGCTGTGGGGCTTCCTGGTGTTGAAGGCAGTAGTCCACTGGGTCTCTGTGACTTTGTTTCATCTATGGCAGTGGTGGTCAGGGGCTTGGTGGAGGAGCCCAGGGCGCCTGCGATGGTGAAGTGGACTATGCTGTGGATGGTCAGCATTAGCTCGGTGATGTGGCTGAACATGACTCTGTCGCTGGCTGTGAAGATGGAATCCATGTGTGTGTTCTGCAATGTGTGTGGGGTCAGTGACCAGCTGCATGAGACCGATATTTCTCATGCTCTCTAGGAGGTTGGTAGAGTTGGTGTCTCTCGGGTCGTCGAGGTGGAAGTTGAAGTTGCTGAGCAAGATGTAGTGCTTGGATTTGATTGCTAGAGGGGAGATTAATTCGTAGATAGCATTGCAGAAGCCGGGACGGGCCTGGTGGTCTGTAGGTAAGGGTTTCTCTGATAGTCTGTGGGTCTTTTCAGATATGGAAATTAAGGTGTTCTATGATTGGTGTGATGTCATCTTCAGTGGTGGTGCATCAGAGGGTTTCCTTGTAAATGATGGCGATGTCTCCTCTGTGCTTGTTGTTGCAGTCTCTGTGTATCATCTTGTAGTCCTGGGGCGTAGTGGTCGCGATGTCGGGGTTTGATGAGGGGTTGAGCCAGGTCTCTGTGATGAAGATTATGTTGGCTGCGAGAGAAGTGATGGTGCCTGTACTTCTGTGACGTGCAGTGGGATTGGGCGTTGAATAGTATGCAATGCAGCTCTTCCAAGGAGCTGGTAGTCTAGCAGGTGGGGGTAGTGAGGGTTCATGTGTTGTACGAGAAGTGGCAGTGGCAGCAGGTGAAAGCCCCTTGCTCGATTGTGGGGATGAGAAGCAGAAGCTGTTGTTCCGGGGTCCTGGGCAAGGAGTTCAGTAGTGGAGTACCAGCAGCTAGCAGGAGGACCAGGGTTCCTGGAGCGGGGCGGGCGCAGACGGGCTTGCCTTTGGTGCACCTTCGGCACGCCAGTAGCATGGCCGCGCTACGGCCTCCATTAAGTAGGTCCTAGGTGGGTGGCGGGGAGCTGGGTGGCAGGAAGCAGGGAGCGGGAATCAAGTGGTGGGCAGGCGGCACGAGGAACAAACAATGCAAACAAATTAACAGCGGCACAAATTACTTAGGAAAACAGTGAACAGTACAGGCTGACTAGACAGGAAAAAAGGTTGCTTATAAAACGGGGTTGTGATAAAGAGCTGACTAAAAACAGGAAAAAAAGACTAGCTATGACAGTGGGTATGGGCCAAACAAAACAAAACAGATATCACAATGGGGATACAATGTAGCAGTGAACCGGGCGGGAGCAACAGTGAGCGCCTGAGGTCAGCGGCTCACAACCTGCAGCAGGGCAACCAGGGGAGTGAGGGGGAGCTAGTAATAGGTACTAGGTACTGGGTACTAGGACCTGCAACAATATAGAGTTGTTTTCACCAAGTCTTGTCAACTGTTGTGCTTTGTGTAAGACAGAAATGGGTCTTTCCATGGCTCGTCTCCTTTATGACTCACAATAGGACCGAGTGTATGAAGACCCATAAAGAAAAGAGACTTTGAGGAAGTCCACCCCCACCCTGTACATCTCACCATTGATGATGACATCTGTCAAGCGATGATGGGGTATAGTCCTACTACTTTCCTTGTGCTTCTTTTGTGCATTGAGCATAAAACACATCATTCCTATGAAAAAAATGGTGCTTTGTGCTGCGTTCATATATCAGTCCAACTCCTCATTGTTATCTCTACCCTACAGAACTACACCCAAGTAAAATATCTAAAGACCTTACTCCCACACCTCCTGCTCTTGTCTTTAGTGTTGTTAGCGAGTTGTGTTAAGTCATGTGAACAGTGTCAAAAGGCAACTATGGGTTTAGCTTGTCGTTTGAGAATAGCTTTCTCTGGGTAGGACCTTATTAGAGAAAATGAGATTAATTGAAATGGACTATTACTTTTTATAGAGTGCCCTTTTGGGACAGATCACAACGTTATACCTCTGCCCTGGAATCTCTTAACTTATTAACCCAACTTCAAATCCCTCTTAACCAGATTTTCAATTATGAAGAATGACAACTGTTTCTTAGGTCCTACACACCTCATCTTAGTGCCTCTTCCTGGAATCTCCTTGATGCTTGTGTTAATCCAGTATTTCCTCATGGTCTATATCTCCGGGTTTTCTCTTTGGGTTTCCTACATCTCTCATTGTGCAAACACCATACAAGCTGGCCTTGTTTGGAAAACGAAGTTCCTCAAAACCGCCTCATCTATTTACAACCTACTTGTCAAAATTATAGGCTCCCCTTTGGGTGAAATGTGAGACGTCATTTCTAAACCCAGCTCCTAGTCCAGTAATTTCCCATAAATCTGTTTTTGTCTTCTGACTATGCGCAAATGTCCACACATTTTGTATTTTGCTTCTGTTTGCCCACCAAAACATTGCAATCATTTAGAAATAATGGAATTTAATCTCCATTGCCCTCAGTTTTTGTGACACGTTCTGTATATGTTGTTCGGCATACCATGGCAGCCGATGCAGTTGATTGAAAGTAAGGCTGAAATTCATTGCCACATATTTCCCCAATCGTGCCAGCTGCGAAATATTTCTCTCACCTTCCTACTTAACATCTTTACAGTACTAGTCTGCACCTAGAATTTCGTATGAGTGCACGTACGCCAAAAGGTCTCTTGCCGCTAAGTTAAAAAACCACCTCAGAAGTTGTGTCTAGCAATAGGCTTGTGTGAAGAGCCAGGTTTTAAATTTTTTCTAAAACACATGTAATCAGCTGTCTGTCTAATGTCAATCAGCATGGAGTTCCAAAGTTGGGGACCCAACTTGGAGAAGCGCGAGCCGCTAATTCTTTTGCGCTAAAATCTGGGGAATATCATCAAGTTCATTTGTGCCGATCTGAGATTCTGTTTTGGGAGGTATGGGTGGATCTTTGTAGAAAGAAATGTGGGGCCTCTGTTGTT
This sequence comes from Lissotriton helveticus, assembly GCF_964261635.1. Taxonomy (NCBI): domain Eukaryota; kingdom Metazoa; phylum Chordata; class Amphibia; order Caudata; family Salamandridae; genus Lissotriton; species Lissotriton helveticus. The sequence goes on from NC_136061.1 coordinate 1,177,130,465, forward strand.
GATTGCCTTAAAGATAATACAACCTGTTTTAAACCTGGACCTCTGTACTACGGGAAGCCTGTGAAGCTTCTTCATCAATGGCTTTGTATGACAGTGCCTGGGTTGTTGAAAAATTATTCTGGCAGCTTGATTTTGGATCAACTGAAGCGTATAAGTTTGATTGATAGGTAAACCTAAGTAGATGGCATTTGCATAATCAATTTTGGACAGAATCATGGCCATCATGATTAACAGGCTGCTCTCTCTAGTGAAGAATCTTCTGATTTTTCTGAAATTTCTCAGTTGATAAAAGCAGGATGACGTAACCAATCTTATCTGGGATTGCATAGAAAGATTAGCATCTATTTGAAGGCCGAGACTTTTTACAAGACTCTTAGGGGTTGGTGGGCTTCCTAATGTATTAGACCAGTCTGAGGGAGTCCAATAGTTTAGACCAGTGTTTCCCAAACTGGGGTCCGCGGACCCCCAGGGGCCCATGACACATTCCCAGGTGGTCCGTAGGCAGCAGTTTTAAAAGTACATAAAAGTTTCTTGTATAATTAGCAGCTTTCCAGCAACAAAAAAGTGTCAAGATAATGCCAGTGATTAATGTACCTGCTGGAGAGCGAGGAGAGGGTTAATGTGCCTACTGCAAAGTACGTGTAACATGCATTTTAAAATACAGTCTTTTATGTGCATAGGTTCGTGGTTACTGCTTTTGTCACAGAGATTCCTTCGTTACTGTGCACTTCATAAGTGACAAACTCTATCTAGCAGATGGACCTATAAACTGTCATCAAAGAGCTGCTTGCAAACTGCATGGTACCAGTTAGTAACTTATGTTTTTCCACAGTTATTCATTATCCTGATGCTGCTAAAAAGATTTATTTTCTTGGAAATACATTTTTAATGTTAAAGTCAGTGCTAGCCACTGTGTTATGTTCTGAATCCTGAGTTTGTGCTTTTCCAGACCAAGCACTCTTTAACATTTTTATATACAGACTGATTTACATTTATGATTCAATGTCTCTATATGTGTGTGATGTAAAGTGCTCAGACATCCTACAATGGTATTTGAGAGGCTATAAAACAAATGAAATACATGTGACAGAGGGGCTATTCCTTCAATATAAAATACTAAGGGCTAGATGTACGATCCGTTTTTATATGCGCGTACGGGTTCGCGAACCCGTTGGCGCATGCAAAAACCTATTGAGCCTTGTACATAGCCTATTTCGCGAGTCGCAATTTGTTTGCGACTTGCTAAATAGGTTTTGCAATTTGCTATTTGGAAGGGGAATTCCCTTCCAAATAGCGAGTCTCAAAACCATGTACAAATGTTTTGCGGTCGCAAAACACTCGCAATTACCACCTACTTCAAGTATATGGTAATACATTTGCAAAAATGCATGCAAAATTATTTTTTAAGGGCAGGCAGCGGTCCCAGGGACCTCTGCCTGCCCTTAAAAAATTAAACAAAAACGTTTCATTTTCATTTTTTTTTTAAAGCATGGAAACGGGCTGCATTTTTTTTAACTGCTTTATTTAAAAGCAGTCCCAGACATAGTGGCCTGCTGAGCCCAGCAGGCCACCGTCCCTGGGAGGGCTGGCATTCCCAAAGGTCTCTCAAATTGCGAGAGGCTCATTGATATTAATGAGACTCGCAATTTGCGACCCGATTGGGAATCCCAAACAGTGTTAAACACACTGTTGTACATTTCATTTAGCGACTCGCAATTTGCCACTCTCAATGTGTCGCCAATTGCGAGGTGCTAAATGAAATGGTCGTACATCTGGCCCCAAAATCCTTAGTACTTTGAGCATTTGTTTTGTGTGCACACGTGTGTTTTTTTTCGAATTACTGTTTTAATATTTGTAATTTAACTCCTACAAATTGCTTGGGGGTCCCCGGCTTCCAGTGGTGACTCAATGGGGGTCCTCAGGAGTCAAACGTTTGGGAACCACTGGTTTAGACTATTGTTGGAAATGACTATCTCTGTTTTATCAGAGTTCAGTTTAAGGTGGTTGTGATATATCCAATCTTTAATGTATAACATAGTGTTTTGGAAGAATACCTTTTATTCCTGTGTCTCATCAATTGAAAAAATCAGTTGCATGTCGTCCGCGTAATTGTAAATATTAACCTTCATTTGTTGGAGGGAATGAATCGGGGGGCAAATATAGATGTTAAAAAGGTGGGAGGAACGAGAGGAGCCTTGTGGTACCCCACAGTTTGTGGTTACTATGGCAGAGCTGTAGGAGGCAAGCTTAACTGATTGAGTACGATCTTTCAGAAAGGATTTAATCCATTCTAATGCTGTGCCTCTAAGACCTGCTGCTGCCATTCTATCCGCTAGTATCGCGTGATCCACGGTATCGAATGCTGCCGACAGGTCAAGTAGGACCAATGCTTGCGTGTGCTCCCTGTCAGCTCCTTCTTTCAGGTTGTCCACAACACTTAAAATTACTGATTCAGTCGGATGAGAGGGCCAAAATCCTACTTGATAGGGCTCTTGGAAATTGGTCTCTTCAATAAAGGCACAAAGAGGATTGGCTACATGTGCCTCGAGAATTTTTGCAGGGTAGGGAAAACGCGAGATGGGTCTATAGTTGTCTAACTGTTGGGGATCTATGCCAGTTTTCTTTTGAAGCAGAATTACAACTGCTTCTTTTAAAGCACGAGGAACCACACCATGCATAAGTGAAAGGTTGAGCAAGGCAAGGATACTGTCTGCATTCTTTTTCAACCATTTGCCTTCCCAATTTTCTCTCTCATTTCATTTCTTAATCAATGTCATCAGTTCTTTATAATGCAACTTTATTCCAGGAGCTCTCAGATGCATAATGTCTTTGTCACTGAAGTCTAACCTGTATGATCTCTGTAAAACCTTTTACTTTTGAATATCGACACCATGTTTTTGAGCCAATCCGGTCAATTTCTCATGTATTAGGCTCTCTCGTCGAGTAATGTCTTTACAGAGAAACAATAGCTCTGTCTCTTGGTATGTATCTGTACCGAAATCATTTCTTCCAGTTCTACTTTAGCCTACTCACATCAATTGGTTTTCTTTTTTTCTGAACTAGATACTGAATCAAACTTGAATTTGGAACTGAAATCCAAGCTGGAGCTGAAAAAGAAACTGAAATTGTACTAGGACTGGATCTAAACTCAAGACTGGCGCTGAAACTGAAGCATTTACAACATTTTTATTATTAATCGGAGTACTATATCCTTTAAGCCATTTCTCAAATTCCTGAGGAGTAAATCCTGATTGCTCTCTTGGAGTATTTAAATTAAATCCTTCATCACTCAAATTTGCACTTGTTCCAGGTTGCATATTTAATGCATATGTATCTGGAACTGTTCTTCCCAATGTCATGGTAATGTCAGGGGCATGATAAGTCATTTGAGGAGATCCACTCGATCTAGGGCAATAAAAAGGATGGACACCTCTGAAACATTCTGCTCATCTGGCCACATTGAGTTTGATGTGGAATGTAACCTACATTTCTAGCTTCTGTTGAAGAATTGCTTTGAATTGGAACCATAAGTGTCTGAAGCAATGATCTTGTAGTTATTTCTACTGGATATGTTTGTGCTGTATTTACTCCAGTGAACAGTTATGTTATGTTATGTTATATATTTATTTTTATAGCGCACGGCTACTCCAGGGGAGTGTCCCGGCGCTTTATCAAGGCAGCTCAAACTAAAAAACATAACACCGATGCAGACAACAAAAAAATAAAAAGAGAATAGGGGCTCCTAGAGATTAAAAAGCCAAGTCTTCAGGCCTTTCCTGAACATGAGCAAATTCGAGGAGGAACGTAGCGCCAAAGGCAAGGTGTTCCACAACTGAGGGGCCCTCAGACTAAAGGAGCGGCCCCCAGTGCGCGCCTTTCTCACTCGTGGCACCTTGGCCAAAAACAAAGACTCTGATCGCAGTGATCTAGTCGGACGATAGAAGGTCAACCTGTGTTGTAGGTACTTTGCTCCTGCGCCAAATAGCGCTTTATGCGCCAAGGTCAAAGCCTTGAACATGACCCGCTTTCGAATGGGCAGCCAGTGAAGCGACTGCACCAATGCGGAGGCTCTCGCTCGCCTATGAAGGCCGAAGATGGCACGGGCCGCAGAATTCTGCACAACCTGCAACCGCTGCACTAGATAGTCCGGAAGTCCAAAATAGAGGACGTTCGCATAGTCCAATCTAGAGCCCACTAAGGCCTGAACGGTGATCTTCCTATGCTCTTCTGAGAGCAAAGGTAGGAACTTCCGGAGCATCTTGAGCAGCCCATAGCAGGTACCCGTCAGACCCTGAATATGTGGGATCAGCGACAGGCTATTGTCCAGCTTTACTCCCAGGTTTTTGGCCACCAGTGAAACCTGGGCAGGAGGGCAGCTATCTATAGGCCACCACGCACGCCAATCAGGATCCTGGGAGCAGCCGAAGAACAGCACCTCCGATTTACTGGGGTTGGCCTTAAGACTGTTCCGCTGAAGCCAGCTAAAAACCAGCTCCAAACAACCCCGGATGTTCTCTCCATCGTAGGCCTGATCCTTCCCACACGCAAACAACAATTGCGTGTCATCAGCGTAGGACACGATCCGGGCCCCCAAAGACTCCACCAGTGCCGCCAAAGGTGTCATAAAGATGTTGAAGAGAGTCGGGCTCAACACAGAACCCTGTGGAACCCCGACTCCCAATGGCGGCATTTTGGCGGAGCTCGGAGAGGCCCAGACCGTTTGTCGGCGGCCCTCAAGAAAAGATGTAAACCAATTAAACACCGTCCCCCTCAGACCGATGTCATGTAGTCTGGCAAGGAGCACCTCATGGGGGACGGTGTCAAAGGCCAACGACAGATCAAGCATGACCAGCATGGCCCTACCTCCAGCATCCAGAGTCTCCCTAATGATCTCCGACACCTCCAACAGTGCCATCTCCGTGCTTAAGTTAGGGCGGAAACTGGACTGTGAAGAATGAAGCAGATCGCTGGACTCTAGAAAGCCGGAGAGGACGCCATGCACATGCTTCTCCGTGATCTTAGCCAACGCTGGGAGGAGGGAAATTGGCCTGTAGTTGGCCAAAACCTCTGGGTCCGCACCGGCCTTCTTAAGGAGGGGGATCACCATGGCCCTTTTCCAGGGCGATGGGACCTTCCCCACACTGAGAGACAAATTCACAAGTGGATTAACCAGTGGGTTAACCACGGTAGCCATTTTAGCCAAAAATTTGGCCGGACAGGGGTCCAGAGGCGAGCCAGATTTGAGATTGGCCAAGAGCGCTAGGGAGGCATCGATGGAAATCGCAGGGAACTCTGCGAGCACCACAGCCGGCGCGGACAGCCGTGCCGGTCCTGTCACCGCACTCAAACCCTCCCCTGAAGACTCCACTGTGAACGAGTCCTGGATAGTTTTAATCTTATCTGTAAAGAATTTGGCCAAGTCACAGACCCACCGCTCCGATGGGACAGCCTGAGAAAGGTTGGATCTAGGGGCCAAAAACTCCCTGACCACTGTGAAAATCTCTTTACAAGAATTGGAGGCGGCGTCAATCCTCCTAGCCAGATAGTCTCTTTTTTCCCGGAGAATGTCGCGATGGTATGATTTAACCATGGTTTTATAGGCCAATCTCGCCCCCTGATCATAATTAAGGCGCCATGCCCTCTCCGCAACCTTACACTGACTGCAGGCAGCCCGCAGTGCCTCAGTGAACCACGGAGCCGAAACCCTCTTAGCCGTCTCCCGCAGGGCCATAGGGGGGGCCAGATCATTCAGCCTCTCCAACAACCATCCCTGCAGGGACTCGACGTCCTGTTCTAAATCGCCTATAAGAGGGCACGGATAGTCCACAGCGGCCATGGCTAACAAATCAGGCGTGACTCTATGCAAGGCCCTCCTAACAGGGCCAAGTTGTCTGGGCGCACTACCCGGGAGAGACTCACTGGCCAGAATGGAAAATCTGGCCAGCCTATGGTCAGTCCATAGCACCGGAAGGAGCTCAATGTCGACCAAAGGGAACGAAGAGAAAATCTGATCAAGAGTATGCCCTTTATCATGTGTGGGGCCTGTAAGAAAAGGGACAAGACCCAAAGGAACCATAATGTCCAACAGTTTGTTGGCGTCCAAATCGTCGCCCACGTCCATGTGAAAATTAAAATCTCCTGCCAACAGGCAGTGCTGTGTACTCAAGGCCAGACCCGCAATAGCTATCTGGAGGTCGTCGAAAAAGGAACCCACTGGTCCAGGGGGTCTATACACCACCAGTCTTTTCACCGCCTGTTGCGGGGTCAATCTGATCGTGAATGCTAAGGACTCGGATCCTGTAATGGTGTTAAGAGAAAGAATAGAACAGGATACTGACTTATTTACTACCACCGCCACCCCACCTCCTCTGCCTTTGACTCTATCCTGCCGAAAGATGTTATAATCCGGTGGAATTGCCGCCGTAATGTCCGGATTGGACGTCTCCCCCAGCCATGTTTCGGTCAGAAGAAGAAATAGAGGTTTTTCTCTGACAAGGAGATCAAAGATTTCCAAGGCATGCTTGCCTACCGATCTGGTATTAAGCATTAGGCCGAGGTGTCTCACGCCGACATTCCCTCTCCCTCGTGGCACAGCGGGGGTATAAATAGGCGCCCAACCACATCCAGGGCATAAACGTTTCCCCCTATAACGGGCCGGAAACACTGATCTGCAGGTACCAGAATGTTTTTGCAAAGCGCAGAGTTCCATAGCAGAGTAGTGAATCATTTTAACCGAGTATAAATACAAAGGAGGAGACGAACCCTCCAGACCCCTACCTCCGCTCCGCCGCCTCCTGGACGCTGACGGGCGCAGACGGGCAGGACTCTGGCACGACTCCGGCACAGCGAGGCACGTCCGCTGCGCAGATCCGCTGCGCGGAGAGGCGAGCTTTAAGTAGCAGTCCCTCTGGACATCCGGAGCGCTAGACCGCTCAATGTAGATGTTCCTCGAGCTGACCCCATTCCGAGATGGCTGCCGTTCTCCCCCAGCACCCAGAACCGGGAACCGGACCCGCAAAATGCGGTGAAAACCGATTATAGTGCAGGTATGAGGGCCCTAGATACTGCCAGCTAAAAACAGGGGCTTAAACAACCAAAACCAAATCAAATACGAAAATCGGAGCGTTTTAAAAGAACAGCGCGATAATACAGCGCCGAGCGCTTGAGCAGCCTTCAAGTGTCTTAACAAGGGCTATTCCCCAAATGCTCGCCTTAAGTAGCAGTCCCTCTGGACATCCGGAGCGCTAGACCGCTCAGTGTAGATGTTCCTCGAGCTGACCCCACTCCAAGATGGCTGCCGGTCTCCCCCAGCACCCAGAACCGGGAACCGGACCCGCAAAATGCGGTGAAAACCGATTATAGTGCAGGTATGAGGGCCCTAGATACTGCCAGCTAAAAACAGGGGCTTAAACAACCAAAACCAAATCAAATACGAAAATCGGAGCGTTTTAAAAGAACAGCGCGATAATACAGCGCCGAGCGCTTGAGCAGCCTTCAAGTGTCTTAACAAGGGCTATTCCCCAAATGCTCGCCTTAAGTAGCAGTCCCTCTGGACATCCGGAGCGCTAGACCGCTCAGTGTAGATGTTCCTCGAGCTGACCCCACTCCAAGATGGCTGCCGTTCTCCCCCCAGCACCCAGAACCGGGAACCGGACCCGCAAAATGCGGTGAAAACCGATTATAGTACAGGTATGAGGGCCCTAGATACTGCCAGCTAAAAACAGCGGCTTAAACAACCAAAACCAAATCAAATACGAAAATCGGAGCGTTTTAAAAGAACAGCGCGATAATACAGCGCCGAGCGCTTGAGCAGCCTTCAAGTGTCTTAACAAGGGCTATTCCCCAAATGCTCGCCTTAAGTAGCAGTCCCTCTGGACATCCGGAGCGCTAGACCGCTCAGTGTAGATGTTCCTCGAGCTGACCCCACTCCAAGATGGCTGCCGTTCTCCCCCCAGCACCCAGAACCGGGAACCGGACCCGCAAAATGCGGTGAAAACCGATTATAGTGCAGGTATGAGGGCCCTAGATATTGCCAGCTAAAAACAGGGGCTTAAACAACCAAAACCAAATCAAATACGAAAATCGGAGCGTTTTAAAAGAACAGCGCGATAATACAGCGCCGAGCGCTTGAGCAGCCTTCAAGTGTTTTAACGTATTTACCTGTAATCCAGATTTGTAAAGAGGTACAACAGGTCCAATAGTAACGGGAACAGTTAAAGCATCTGGAGCATTTGAATCTATCGGATTTATTGGAGGTGTAAATTCTGACCTCCCTTTTACAGGATTAGCAAGAGTATGTTCTGCAGGCATGTCATGAATTAAAGGGGCATTTAGAATCCCAGCTGTCCTACCGCATTTATCAAACCCTCACTCTGAATCTCATTGTGATGTGCACAATCAGGTTTTTGTGTCTACATCGGTAAAGTGTCATGTAATGTGGTTTTAAATTAATTAGCTTCATCATATACATGTATTGTTTTTTGTGCTGTCCACTCCTCTAGTGTGGCTCTCGATTGACCCAACCAATGAGGTGAAATATATAAATGGTGATTATTATTTCTTTAATGAGTCTGGGTAATTCGATGCAGGCCCGGACTGGCCATAGCGGGCACCGGGCAATCCCCTGGTGCGCCGCACGGGTGGGGGCCGGTTTTGGGTCCCTGGGGCCGTTTTTGTTACAGGGCCGTTTTTGGAAAATCGGCCCTGTACCAAAATCGGTACAAAATCCCCCCCCCCCCTCCCGCCCCCTCCAGTGGGGAGTGGGGGCCGGCCGAGCACTTTGCCAGGGCCGGTTGTGGTTCCCAGTCCGGCCCTGATTCGATGACTGAAATCCGGTATGTGAAAAACGACAATGTGGGTTGCACCTTGGGCAAATAGTGCTGTTGTACGCAGTCCTGCCATCACGGGTGCCCCCACCTCCCTGCAATTCCTCACGCTGTACATCACAAGGACAAGGCTCCAGCTTACTCACACACGAGAAACCACACTTAGTTAACATCCATCGAGGACATGGCCTCTGGCCTGAAAGTTCGTGCTCGAGAGAGCAATGATATGGTGCTGACCGGAAGTAATGAAAGCGTGGGCTTGGAGATTGTGAATGTAAAAACACTCAGACTGTTGGTTGTGCAACCCTCAATGAGACACAATGACACAAGGCAGTATGATTGTTAAGAGAACACATGGGCATCCAATGGGAGGAAAGGAGAATGAACTGCTGTGCCAGGAGGCTGAAGGAAGGCTGGTAATTAGCTGAGAGCAATCAGTAGCGTTCTTGTCTCTAGCCAGGGGGTTTGAGCTCCATCAATATTTCATGAGAGAGAGCTCCAAGGACGGGTATGGCTTGCAAAAGAGGGTGACCCTTCATTGTGATTATCTTGGCCAGACCTGTCTGAAACACCAGGCAAAGGACAAAAGAACACTAAAGAGGGAGACAAGCAGCTCTCCCTGTGAGTGTGACATGACCATTTGGTGCTTTAGCCCACTACCATGCAGCTAATATAGTTAAAGGATTTACCAGATTTCCTTTTGGAATGATCTCCTCTGAGTAGAAGCAGATATTTTTCTTATCAAGTTGTAAACATGCAATAATACTCAGTAGCAAAAAGTATCTAAGTATTAACAAATAGCATACTTTAAGCCGCTGATGCAAACATTAAACTAATGAAATGTTCACCTAGCAAGGACATCCCAGTTATGTACAAAAAAACACTCTGTTAAACATTTGCTGTTGAAATAATTTGCAATGCTGTAAAACAGTACAGATTGGTAATGTTAAATAAAATAATTACATTAACTGTGGAAACATCTTGAGGTAAAATCTGTTAATTTGGCATTGTAGAGTTATAGTGATGTACACAACCTAATTTAAACATAGAAACTATTGGCACTTACAAAAAAATGTGCAGATTCAGCCTTCGAAGTTCTATTTTTTGTGAATTTCAATACGGTTAACCTGTGATGCATTTAATAAAGAAGGTTGTGGCTTAGCAATTGCAACTCTCTGTGGGTAAAGCATGGAGGCATTTTGTTTGTTAGGTGGGCGAATACCACTAAAAAGAGGGAAACCCACCTAATGCGGGTGACTTAACAGATAAGCTGTATTCAGCGTGTGGGCAAAGGTTATGCCCATTATCACTTGACTGGGAAGAGAAAAATGGGTGCAGGTTGATTTACTCCAAGACAACAAATTCTTCAGAACACTGTCACAATGACTGGATGATGTCATCAATGATTTTATGTAGCACGTCATGGGTGATGTTATTTTGAGATCATAAGCAGTGCATGACTGACCGAAAAGTAATAGTTAAAACATTAAATTATAATTGGCGAGTTTCAGTGGTTTCGGCTTTTAAACATTTGTTCTCAACACAGTTCAACACCTAACTATAACATTAATTTAACCGTTGTTTTTTCAGTGAATATATATATATTTATATATATATATATATATATTTTTCACCCAAATTGCCCTCAGCAGCGGGAGGTCACGCGACAGTGCTCGGCCATCCGGCTTAAAAATGCAGCTTGCTTTCGTGTTTCAATATTTTCGTTATTTATGCCAACGCGTTTCGGGGTACTTGGCCCCTTCTTCCTGGGCGGCTGCAAACATTCATTTGAGGATCACACTGACGTTTTTGCAGTTAATTTATTCAAGTCAGGCCCCCAGTGGGCGTGTGCTCAATAAAATTAATTCAATGTCTTCTGGGACACTGAGTCCCCAGTGTGAGTTAGTTCGTTTTTCTTAGGGTAAGTTCAAATGTTTGTTTGGTATTTTCAGCAAATTCATGTCCTTTAGTAGGATGTGACTCACCAAAGCAGGCTCAATTAGCATATCGAGCGCTGTGCTGTTAAGTCTTGAAGAGTGCAAAACTTCAGCCTCAGCCAGCTGGATGTTCCTTTCTTCCCAGCTTGGCGATGGTGCTCCTCCCCAAGGTCGAGCCACCGTGTTAATGTTTTTCACCCAAATTGCCCTCAGCAGCCGGAGGTCACGCGACAGTGCTCGGCCATCCGGCTTAAAAATGCAGCTTGCTTTCGTGCTTCAATATTTTCGTTATTTATGCCAATGCGTTTCGGGGTACTTGGCCCCTTCTTCCTGGGCGGCTGCAAACATTCATTTGAGGCTCACACTGACGTTTTTGCAGTTAATTTATTCAAGTCAGGCCCCCAGTGGGCGTGTGCTCAATAAAATTAATTCAATGTCTTCTGGGACACTGAGTCCCCAGTGTGAGTTAGTTCGTTTTTCTTAGGGTAAGTTCAAATGTTTGTTTGGTATTTTCAGCAAATTCATGTCCTTTAGTAGGATGTGACTCACCAAAGCAGGCTCAATTAGCATATCGAGCGCTGTGCTGTTAAGTCTTGAAGAGTGCAAAACTTCAGCCTCAGCCAGCTGGATGTTCCTTTCTTCCCAGCTTGGCGATGGTGGTCCTCCCCACGGTCGAGCCACCGTGTTAATGTTTTTCACCCAAATTGCCCTCAGCAGCAGGAGGTCATGCGACAGTGCTCGGCCATCCGGCTTAAAAATGCAGCTTGCTTTCGTGCTTCAATATTTTCGTTGTTTATGCCAACGCGTTTCGGGGTACTTGGCCCCTTCTTCCTGGGCGGCTGCAAACATTCATTTGAGGCTCACACTGACGTTTTTGCAGTTAATTTATTCAAGTCAGGCCCCCAGTGGGTGTGTGCTCAATAAAATTAATTCAATGTCTTCTGGGACACTGAGTCCCCAGTGTGAGTTAGTTCGTTTTTCTTAGGGTAAGTTCAAATGTTTGTTTGGTATTTTCAGCAAATTCATGTCCTTTAGTAGGATGTGACTCACCAAAGCAGGCTCAATTAGCATATCGAGCGCTGTGCTGTTAAGTCTTGAAGAGTGCAAAACTTCAGCCTCAGCCAGCTGGATTTTCCTTTCTTCCCAGCTTGGCGATGGTGCGCCTCCCCACGGTCGAGCCACCGTGTTAATGTTTTTCACCCAAATTGCCCTCAGCAGCGGGAGGTCACGCGACAGTGCTCGGCCATCCGGCTTAAAAATGCAGCTTGCTTTCGTGCTTCAATATTTTCATTATTTATGCCAATGCGTTTCGGGGTACTTGGCCCCTTCTTCCTGGGCGGCTGCAAACATTCATTTGAGGCTCACACTGACGTTTTTGCAGTTAATTTATTCAAGTCAGGCCCCCAGTGGGCGTGTGCTCAATAAAATTAGTCAATGTCTTCTGGGACACTGAGTCCCCAGTGTGAGTTAGTTCGTTTTTCTTAGGGTAAGTTCAAATGTTTGTTTGGTATTTTCAGCAAATTCACGTCCTTTAGTAGGATGTGACTCACCAAAGCAGGCTCAATTAGCATATCGAGCGCTGTGCTGTTAAGTCTTGAAGAGTGCAAAACTTCAGCCTCAGCCAGCTGGATGTTCCTTTCTTCCCAGCTTGGCGATGGTGGTCCTCCCCACGGTCGAGCCACCGTGTTAATGTTTTTCACCCAAATTGCCCTCAGCAGCGGGAGGTCATGCGACAGTGCTCGGCCATCCAGCTTAAAAATGCAGCTTGCTTTCGTGCTTCAATATTTTCGTTGTTTATGCCAACGCGTTTCGGGGTACTTGGCCCCTTCTTCCTGGGCGGCTGCAAACATTCATTTGAGGCTCACACTGACGTTTTTGCAGTTAATTTATTCAAGTCAGGCCCCCAGTGGGTGTGTGCTCAATAAAATTAATTCAATGTCTTCTGGGACACTGAGTCCCCAGTGTGAGTTAGTTAGTTTTTCTTTTTTTTTTTTTAAAATATTTTTTTATTTTTCAAAGGCAGAGGCAGAACAAAATACAGAGATGGAACAAGATACAGTAATAAAAAAAAATTAAAACAGTAATAAGGTAATCAAGATCAGTGACAGATTTCAAAATAAATTGTAGCAGCATGCTATCACTTTAAATTATAAACATATTTAGATTAAATCCAATCATCAATAGGAAGCCATAACTTCCTAGCAAACAACTTTTTTCTTCGTCCCTTCAATTTGTAGACTGCATTGTCCATTCGATAAATATCTAACAATTTACCTAGCCATTGTTCAAATGAAGGTGGATCAGCATCTAACCATCTAGAAGTTATACAAAAGCGATAAATGGACATTCCAATGAAAAGGAAATACTCTTGATCAAGGGATAAGCTCTCGGGTGGAAAGTATACACCAAAAATAATAACAGAAGGGCATAATTTGATGTTAGTATTTAACAGATTAGTCAGAAAATGTTCTATCTTATTTTTATATACAGTAAGTTTAGAACAGCTAAAGAACATATGGCATGAATCAGCTGCTAAAATGCCGCACCGACTACAATTGGTGCCTTTCGTAGCTTTCCATTTGACAAGTTTAGCAGGTGTATAATACAGATCCAGGGAGGCCATATAGTGTTGACTTTTGAGAGAGCTGTTAATTAGTACTGTATTACTAAACTCAAACGCCCTTGCCAGATCAATCCCTACTATAGACAATTTCCTCTCCCACTTCTGGGCTTGTTGATCCAGGTCATCAGATAGCCCATTTAACATCAGCTGATAGATGGTACCAATACGGGCATCCTTCCTAACACTCTCCAAAACTTCGTTAGGCTCCATTGCATCACTATAGAGCAAATTTTTCCTATCCAAGAAACTCCGAATTTGTAAGTACTTAAAGAAGTCATGTCTAGAAAGACCAAATATATTTAGGAGTTCAGCGAAAGACATTAAGGTCCCAGCTGAGTACAATTGCCCAATTAGTTGAATCGATCCCAGACAAAATCCAGAGGTAGGAATATTTTGAGACATACCTGGTATTGAGATGTTACAGCGTATAGGTGTATAGAAATTATATTTAGGGATAATCCGCAAAACTTTATTCATCTGTTTCCAAACCAAAAAAGCAGAGAACAAAATCTTAAATTTTGTTTTTTTATAATAGCTCGGCTCCGTAAATATTAATAGTGATTGGCGGACATAATCACCCATGAGCATTTCAAAAATGGAAGGTGCCTTACTGATTTCATTGACATGGTCATGAAATAGCAAAACTTTAATAGTTTTAAGGGTAATGGCCCAATAGTATAACCTAAAGTTCGGGAATCCTAACCCAGCACGCTCTTGCGAGAGTGTACACCACTTGATAGCTCTTCTTGACCGACGATACCCCCATAAGAATCTAGACAGCATCCTGTCTATTTTATTAAAAAGGGACATACTAAAAAATAGAGGGATAGTACGAAAAAAATAAAGAAACTTGGGGAAGATTAGCATTTTAATGACATTAGTCCGTCCAAATAAAGATAAATGTAGATTGTTTATCCTTTCCAAAGTCCTATTAGTAGATATAAGTAAGGGGTCCAAATTTAAACCAACAATGTCATCTATTTTAGATGATAGAGTTACACCAAGATATGTAGCGGTGGAATTAATTGGCAAATCCAGGGGCATACCTGTTTTTGAATGTATGATTTGAGTTTTAGAAACATTCAGTTTATAGCCGGAGAATTTGCCAAATTCGCTAGCGACTTCAATAATTTTAGGTAGAGCTATGGAAGAATCAGAAGTTACGATGGCAACGTCATCGGCGTATGCTAAAACTTTGTGATCTACTTCATAGAGTCGAATAGGGGGAATACCAGGTTCTATAATTAATCTATTCAAATAAGGGTCTAGATAAAGTGCAAATAAAAGTGGAGAACAAGGGCACCCTTGTCTAGTCCCCCTAGTGATGGGAAATGATCTGGAAATATCGGTGCCAAGTCTGATTACTCCTTTTGCGTTGAAATAGAGTGACTGTATAGCCTTGATGAATTGTAATGGGAAGCCTTTCCATTCTAACACCGACCAAAGGAACCCCCAGTCTACTCTATCGAACGCCTTTTCGGCATCGAGTAAAATCACTCCGACTGGGGATTCCTTTGCTTGAGCCCAATCCAACAAGGCAATAACACGTTTGACATGGTCTGTAGTATCCCTATGTTTAATAAACCCGTGTTGTATATTAGAGACCAAACTGGCCATTACATCATTTAATCTGTTGGCAAGAATTTTGGAGTATATCTTGCTATCTGCTGTGATGAGGGAGATAGGACGGTATGATCCTAATTCCTTTGGATCCTTGTTTTTTTTAACGAAGACAACAATAATGGCAGTAGTCCAAGAATCAGGAGGATAATCTTGGAATGCTACATTAAACATTTTTAATAGTTCTGCCTTCAACAGATGTCTAAACGTCCGGTAGAATTCGAGAGGGATCTGATCGGACCCCATAGCTTTACCGGCAGCTAGGCTCAAAATAGCCTCTTCAATCTCTTCCCAACTTATTGGCCTAGCAAAGGAGTCATTATCATCTGTACATAATGTTAGTTGATTAGCGTTTACAAGGTAGTTTATAGGATTAAGAGTCTTGTCGACTTCATTATTTTCGTCATTATACAATGCTTTATAGAAGCCATAAAATGCATCTAATATTCCTGCCTTGTTTTCTTTTAGTACCCCATTTATATCTTTAATACATTGTATTTCACTAAAAGAAGATTTTTGGCGTAAACGCTGCGCCAGGATTTTCCCCGTACGTTCGCTAAATTCGTAGCGTTCTGTTTTATGTTGTTTAAATTTTATGGCTACTTCTTCAGCCAGATGTGTTCGGAGGCCTGAGCGTGCAATAGTTAATTGTGTTTGTGCATCCTCTATGCTAGCATCATTTTTACATGCGGTAGATAATTCGAACTCGGCCAGTCTAACCTTATTTAGCCTATCTTTGAAGTCTTTTTGATTTTTTTGCCTTCTATAATTTGCGAAACTAATAGTTTCCCCCCGTACAACTGATTTAAAAGAATCCCAAACTACCTGAGGAGAGGCAGAATCATTGTTTATAGAAAAGTATTCTTTAATTATTGTGGCCATAAACTGAAGATACTCTTCGTCTAATAATAAACTCCTCTGAAATGACCAAGATCTATTGGGACCCTGACCATTAGTAGGGAGTTGAATCTCGGCAATGATAGGATTATGATCAGAGATGACCTGTGGTAGTATTTCAATACGAATTTGCTCCAAAAAAACAGAAGATACAAAAAAATAGTCAAGACGGACAAACTTTCGATGAGGGGTAGAAAAAAAAGTATACCCAGGATCATTATGAAAAAGCTTATTCCAGACATCAGTTAGCCCATTACATAAGACCAAATCTCTAAGTGCTTTGTAAGCTTGAATCTTACGGCCCATGTATTTTTTCTCTAATTTAATATCCCAGTCGGCTGGTATATGGATATTAAGGTCCCCACACATTATTATCGGTTGTGCCCAGGTGGATAATTCTGTGTTGATAAGATTGAATAATTCAGCGTCATCCAAATTGGGGCCATACAAACAGCATAGAGTGAATCTGCAGCTCCCAGTTTTTAATTCAGCAAGCCCCCATCTCCCCCATTTATCAGAGGATGTTTTAACACACTTCCCCACTCCCTTTCGCATACAAATAGCAACGCCTCTCTTGATACCCATTTGTTTAGATGTAGTCAAAACTTCTAGCCCTAAGTTATTCAGAAGGGAGCGTTTGTCCCAAGAAATATGAGTTTCCTGAACACATAGCAGATCAATATTCAGAGTTATAAGCATAGTACGAAACATAGCAATCTTCTTTAAATCATTGAGGCCATTAATATTAATAGTGCATATTTTCAGCCGATTATACATTTCAAAATTAATATAGAATAACAATTACTGATTTGCACCTCTAGATTATACCTTATCCACATTATAACCATCCCTGCCTTAAATACATTAACCTTAGTGGCCATCATTGTATTGAACACCTCTGCCTTACACCCCCACCACCCCCCGCTGCCCAAACCCACCCCCACCCCAACCCCCGAAACCCCTCCCCCCACCCTCCCCACTATAGGAGGCACAGGAACTAATAGCTCCTGAAACATATGGATGCCGTGTCCCTAGCTCCTAGCATCTCTACCAAAAAAAAACACGACGAAAAAAAGGAAAGAAGAAACAGAATAAGAAAAGAAAAAAAATTCGCAGTTCAGCCAGCGTTCGGACAAGACCCTAAGAAAAAAAAAAAAGGAAGTATAAGGAATATTTAAGGACGAAAAAGAATATAGAAAATCCTACATAAAGACAATAATTATTCTTGCTCAATGTGATTCCTAGACTTAAATTCAGACATTTGCTTACACACAATTGAATTAATCAAAATCATTCAAAGTGAGTCTAAATACTCCTTAGCTTTAATAGGAGAAATGAAAAATTTAATTTGGCTTTTATATATAGTTTTAAGTTTAGCAGGTCCTTGAAGGAATACTGCAACTTCCTTCTTCTGGAATTCAGGGATCAATTGCTTCAAATGCCAACGTTGAGCCACAGTGGCTTGACAGTAGTCTGGTCGAACAAAAAACTGAACGCCAAGCCCCTCCGCTTTCTTGTCTGGCCTTGCGTTAACAAAAATGATTTCACGGGCAAGAAAGTTGTTGAATGAAACCAGAATAGCCCTGGGGTAGCTTTCCTTGCCTTGTCGCGGGGTCCTTGCAGTAAAAGGGAATCTATGAGCTCGTTGGATCTCCCGGGTCCAGTCCCAATCAGTGATTTCTGGGAAAGCATCACTTAATAGATTAATAATAAACCGCCTCGGGTCCCCTCCTTCCTTGTTTTCAGGGATTCCAAGAAAACGCAAGTTACACCTGCGGGCCTGGTTTTCCAAACTAGCAAGCTTATCAGATAGATCATTTTTTTGCATTTTAAAGTCTCCGACTTCTTGCTTTTGAGCCAAACACTCCTCTTCCAGGACAGATATCCTAGCCTCAGCTTCTGTGACCCTATCCGCAGTCTCTGAGCATAGTTTAATTGCACGGCGTACTACATTTTTAACTTTGGCGCATGTCATTTGAGTACGTTGATTCTCCGCCTTGCTTTCTGCCCTATGAGTCATCATGGTGTCAAATATCATTTTAAGTGTAATCTCTGGAGGATCATCTGGTGGCAAGGTAGGGTCAGATAAGCCATTATGGTTAGATCTAGGAGTTTCATCGGCAGCAACAGAAGCAATGGCTACTATTTCAGGAGATAAAGAATCCATATTATTTATTGACCTAGGAGTAGTCTCTTTGCTCGCCACACGAACGGATCTTTTCTTCTTCAACCTCTTTTTAATAATAGTAGCTGCGTTTGTATTATCAGGGCTGTGGCTACTCTCCCCAGGAGAGGATAAAGTCTCGCAGCTAATATCTGCCCATTCTTTATTTACAGCTGTCGCCTCATCAGATGAAAGATCCGAAAGTGAATAAAAATTTTCGGGAAGTTCCTGGCTGTTTTGCTGCATAGTTATTTCTGTTCCAGAACACAAATCACTGGGTAAATCGTTTAGTGCCAATGATAGTGATGGGAGCGAGCAAGACCGATTGGAAATAGTTCCAGCAGGGACTACATTCCCCATAATGCCCCGCCTCAGAGAATCAGTCGGTATTGAAACCGGAATCGGAGCCATTATCGGATTTGAAAGAGTGTTAGTATTATAATGAATATCGCCGCTAATAGGTGATTGAGTTAAAGACTGTGTAGCAGCTAAATCAGTGCTTTGATTTTCCACTCCATTATCCATATTTTTCTTTTTAGCAGCATGCTTCTCAAACAAAACAGGCAGTGTCTGCGATACTGATACATTAGATACATTGGATTTAGTAGCAGCCCCCTTGCTGGAGCTCTTACCCGGTTTAGTGACAGGTTTGCCAAGAATCACAGGGGCTGCCTCTGCCATTGTGGCCTCCACGTCCTTCGGCTTGGACCCAGTATCGTTTTTTTTACTGCTGCGTGTTGTAATAGAGGAAGGAAACGGTGTCCTCTTCTTCTTTCGTGGGCCCCCTCTGCCCGGAAAAACGTTCCTCTGTACCCAGCAGAGGCAGAGTGTAACACGCCACAGCGGAGACCGCCGTCGAAGCTCGAAGAAATTTAGTATCATTCGTAGACACCGCCTTCCAAAAGGATAGTTTGTTGCTGCAAGTAATGGTTCACGGCTATTGAAAGCAGTTTTTAACAAAGCTAGATACAGCTTTTTCTACAAAATTTCGCCGGCTTAAATTGCACTGGTTCCAGGATTTCAAGGAAGTCAGCGTTAGTCGCCAAACAAACCAGCCACTATCTCTCGGCGGCTGCAAAACCAAGTCCGTAGCAGTAGACGGAAGCGGGAAACACCCTTCAGTCTCCCGGTCAGCTCGCAGCTCCGCAGCTGCCTCCGAATGGCCCAGCCCAGGGCAGCCTCCGCCAGCCTCCGCCAGCCTCCACCTCCGACTCCACCCGCAGCGGCAGCGGTAACGGCTCCAAATCAGCCGCCTGTAGTCGCGTCGTTCTGAAACTAAACGTAGTGAAAATACTCCGGCTTTTTTCTTTTTGCTGGATAAGCGGAGACTCGAAATCGGGTCTTATGGAGCTTTTGGCCAGAAGAATTTAGCTGGTTATCTTCCTCCCTTCATGTTAGGACGCCAGGAGCAGGGGAGCGAGCTGCCTACACAGCCTTCCCCACGGCAGCCATCTTGCCTCTCGTTAGTTAGTTTTTCTTAGGATAAGTTCAAATGTTTGTTTGGTATTTTCAGCAAATTCATGTCCTTTAGTAGGATGTGACTCACCAAAGCAGGCTCAATTAGCATATCGAGCGCTGTGCTGTTAAGTCTTGAAGAGTGCAAAACTTCAGCCTCAGCCAGCTGGATGTTCCTTTCTTCCCAGCTTGGCGATGGTGGTCCTCCCCACGGTCGAGCCACCGTGTTAATGTTTTTCACCCAAATTGCCCTCAGCAGCGGGAGGTCACGCGACAGTGCTCGGCCATCCGGCTTAAAAATGCAGCTTGCTTTCGTGCTTCAATATTTTCGTTATTTATGCCAACGCGTTTCGGGGTACTTGGCCCTTTCTTCCTGGGCGGCTGCAAACATTCATTTGAGGCTCACACTGACGTTTTTGCAGTTAATTTATTCAAGTCAGGCCCCCAGTGGGTGTGTGCTCAATAAAATTAATTCAATGTCTTCTGGGACACTGAGTCCCCAGTGTGAGTTAGTTCGTTTTTCTTAGGGTAAGTTCAAATGTTTGTTTGGTATTTTCAGCAAATTCATGTCCTTTAGTAGGATGTGACTCACCAAAGCAGGCTCAATTAGCATATCGAGCGCTGTGCTGTTAAGTCTTGAAGAGTGCAAAACTTCAGCCTCAGCCAGCTGGATGTTCCTTTCTTCCCAGCTTGGCGATGGTGCTCCTCCCCACGGTCGAGCCACCGTGTTAATGTTTTTCACCCAAATTGCCCTCAGCAGCGGGAGGTCACGCGACAGTGCTCGGCCATCCGGCTTAAAAATGCAGCTTGCTTTCGTGCTTCAATATTTTCGTTATTCATGCCAACGCGTTTCGGGGTACTTGGCCCCTTCTTCCTGGGCGGCTGCAAACATTCATTTGCGTTAGAAATCAACATCGTGACGCGTCGCGGAAGCGCGACGTATCGCGTTGTCGCGTAATGCGTCTTATGACGCGCCGCGTTAGCGCACCCGGAAGTGCTCCGGTACACGAACCGAGGCGCGAAGCGCAGCTCCCCGGAAGCGATCCGGGGAGCGGCGCGCAGCGCGTAACGTAAGCGTAACAGGTCATGTGACTTGTTAATAAAACTTTTCATTGGTTCATTTCACTTTTGGTTTCCTAATGATGTAAGGCTAGGTCATGTGACCTAAAAATAACACTTTTCATTGGTTTAGAACTATTTTTTTTTCAAAATGATGACAGCCCCCACCTTTTTTCTCACTCTGACTTTCAACTTTGAGAAAGGAAGACCTATTTTGCTGAGTAGAAAATGGCTTCAGTAGTAGCTGCAGCTGGTGGACCCCCACCGCCACCACCACCACCAAGGAAGACAGGACCACCTCCACAGTTCATTCCCAACACAGAGGAGGAAGAGGATGAAGAACAGGAAGAGGAAGTACAGCCAACACAGTTTTTACGTGAGGAGCCCCGGGTATCTCACCACAAAAATAGTTTCATTTGGCAGTTTTTTTCTTTTCCTGAAGGACAAAAAAAAGTGAATGCTCGCTATGTGACATGCCTCATATGCAAAGAAGATTTATCAAGAGGCACAGATAAGAAGTATAGTTACGGCAACTATACTATGCATCGTCACATGCAGAGGTGGCATCCACTAAATTACAGCAGGGCAGAGATTCGTGACCTTCAAGACAACCCCCCAACTCCTGTGGCCAGGACATCGGCACAGGTAACTCTGTCGGGGCCAGAGGCACGGGAAACAGTGCCAAACATTCAAGAAAACTTTGTGCACATGAAAATAGTGTGTATCTATTGCGGTGGCCTACTCTCATGTGCCAACATGAGTATTAATTTGATAAACAGAGCATATGAAAACCACAAGTGCTCTAAACGCCCCAAAAAATAAAAAAAAATGTTGCTCCTGTTGAGCCCTTTGTAATGCCTGTTTTTCGTTGTTTCCCCCCCAAAAAAACAAAAAAAACCATAAAATTGTTCAAAAAATCCAAAAAAAACAAAAAATGTTCAGAAAAATAAAAAAAAATATAAAACAACAAAAACATAAAAAAAGTTCTTTTCAGAACTACCTCCCCTTTATAAAAAAATTGCTAGAATGTTTAGCACTCTGGCAACCTCTATTTCTTTTGGTTCGCTTCTCCGTTCGCTCCCCGGTACGCGAACCGGGAGCGAACCAAAAAAAAAAAATAAAAAAAAAAGAAGAGTAAGTATAAGGGAAGTAAACAGAGAGTAATGTTAAAAGAAAGACAGCTATAGGGAGTAAACCAGAGATACTGTTTAATAGATTTATTTACCGAAGAAAAGATGGAAGAGTGTATAATTGTGAAAAACAAAATAGATAAGGAAGTGAAAGAAAAAAAGGAGAGTAGAAGAATAACAAAGAAGAGTTTCTTAGAGAATATGAGTGAATGTTCAAAATAAGATTAAAACATGTGGAATAACAGAGAGAAAAAACAGAAAGCAGAAAAGAAGAAGTAACAGAAAAAGAATAATTGAAACAGCAAAGAAATCTAAATAACATAGGGGCATATTATCAACATAGGCAATAAAAGTTTTGCAGCTTTTATCAGCAGAAATGTGTCGCTAAAGCCGCTTTTGCGGCAGAAAACTGTCGCTAAAACCGCTTTTGCAGCAGTTTTCTGCCGATAAAAACAGCAATAATTTTATTGGCTGTGTTCATAATATGCCCCTTAGTGTGCTTCAACTACACAGAGAAAGCATAATGAACAAGTAGTGAAAGAGTGGTCAGTCAAAGACACTAAGAGTAATAGAGACGGAGTGAGTGAACAAGAGTGAGGAACTATGAGAAGAGAGGGACTGAGAAAAAGAGTGGAAGGAGTAGAGTAAGTAAGTAATAGAGAAAGGAATGAGGGAAGTAGCAAAGGCAGGAAAGTGAGGGTTAAAGAAATGAAGCAGTGGAACTAATAGTAGTTAAATGTGATAGAAATGTAATGAAAAGAGTACAAAACATTTACCTTATAATTGTCGTTAACTTAGTCACTTGTTATTTTTATACTTTCAATCTGTGAAAGAGAGAACAAACATTTGAAAAATATTAAAACATGTATTTAAAAATTAGAAAAGACAAGGGAAAAGATTGAAGGACAAACAGTTTTTCAACAACTTTGACACTTACAGAAGCTTCTGCTTCTCCAGACCCCCTACACAGTCCTAAAGATATACATTTTAAACTAACAGTATCTTGATGCAGATGAAGTGAGGCCTATCTTGGAACATGGTGCATCTTTTGCACTGCTGTTGTCTCACAAAAGTGACGCAATGGCAGCACAAAAGAGGTGCACAATCATCATAAAACTGTTCCTAACATTTTAAATGATTGTTTCAGGATGGCAATAAGGTGTGTCCTATCCAGACGTTTGTTTCAGGTGAGGCCTACTCAGGGTTGCAGATCAAATTTAGGCTTGTTGAAGAGTACAGAGGAGATAATACATGTGCAGGCCAACCAATAAAGTTCAGACTTCCTCTGTTTCCCTGGACAGGCCTAAACTTCATCTACACAATGTGATTCGTAATGTTAGGAAACACAGGTAATGTATTTGAAAAACGTGCAATTTCTTTTGCTCATTTCACAATCACATCACTTGTGTTTCCTTTGGTTAGGTATCTCATTGTGCAGATGTAGTCCAGCATATGAAAGAGTACGCACTGCATGCAACAACTTTGACACTTACTGAAGCCTCAGCTTCTCCATACCCCCTACACAGTCCTAATTATATACATTTTAAACTGACGGTATCTTGCTGGAAATGAACTGAGGCCTATCTTGCAACATGGTGCATCTTTTACACAAAAGTGACGGAACAGCGGCGTAAAAGAGGCACACAGCCTTCATAAAACTGCCCTTAACATGTTAAATGATTGTTTCTAGATGCTGATAAGGTGTAACCTATCCACAGATTTGTTTCAGGTAAGTCCTACTCAGGGTTGCAGATGAAATTTAGGCTTGTTGAAGAGTATAGAGGAGATAATACATGTGCAGGCCTACTAACGAAGTGAGTCATGTCCACTGCACTCTTGAACAAATGTCAGACCTCCTCTGTCTCCTGGAACAGGCCTAAACCTCATCTACACAATGTGCTGTGTAATGTTAGGAAACACAGGTAATATAATTGAAAAACGTGCAATTTTTTTTGCTTATTCCACAATCACATCACCTGTGTTTCCTTTGCTTAGGTATCTCATTGTGGAAATGTAGTCTATCATATGAAAGACTACGTAGAATGTGAGCACTGTATGCAACAACTTTGACACTTACAGAAGCCTCACCTTCTCCATGCCTCCTACACAGTTCTAAATGTACATCATAAATACAAACAGTACAGAATTAATTATACATGTTAAATGGTTTATTTTTGCTGTTCTCAGAATGTATCAAATTTCACTAAAAACAGTGACTTGAAGGTATTCATCATATAACAGCGGGGAAAAAAAAACACAATCAAAATGATTGTGTTTAAAAAACCCATATAACATAACCAATCAGAAATCAGAACTCCTCAAAAGTAACTTACTTTCCATGACGTCGAAGGATGTCCTATGAACAGCTTACACTCGGTTGTGCTGTTTTTATTTTCAGCCCGCCACTTTCTGAAAGAAAACCTCCATCGTTTTGAAAAATATGTTACATACAATAAATGACTTCTCACTCTCTACCACACGTTTCCACAAGGCCAAATCATGTAAGAGCCATTTATAACTCTTAGAATTCTTGTAAGCAAATCCCGTCATTTTCTATTTCCGCAACTTTCAGAAAGAAAACGTTCAAGATCACTTTCACAATCCTGGACTAGTAATATCTTACCCTTCTTGCTCACTCATGTTCTACATTTCCTATGACACTGATACTGCTTACTATGAAGCAGACTTACACTACCTCTATGACTACTACAATTATTTAATTCTCTACATCACTTTTAATCACAAAGCAATATAAAACAGTAGATAAAATTATATCAACCCCTAGAATCATTATACGCCAGTTACCTACCCTAAATTCTCTTTTCTGAAAACAGAAAGTAAGAATATTTTTAAGTAAAAAGGCAACATTGTATCGTAGTCAAATGGGAATAATTTCCGAAACAGCAATTTTTTTTACATTTTCAATAAGATGTGTAATAAGCGGATCTTGTCAAATGACCATCATGCCATATAATAGCTGCAGTTACAAATGTTCTTCCTAAAATCAACGACTGTGTAGCCACAACATTTGTAATTAAAGTTGAAGACTTACTTTCATCAGGTTTATATAGTTGGATTTTTAAATTGACATTATAATCAAAAGTTTGGACCAATAATCTAGACAGCATTGCAGACTTACATTCCCTCTACTCCATGTTTTGATTGGCTGCTTGAATTAGCTTATAAAAAGAAACAGTTTTTCTGAACTCATTCAAAGTGCAGTTATTTTTCCATGACGTCAAGTGTTATGGTAAGAACACCGTTTGCTTTGGGAAATACTCTGTTGTCCTTTAACTAATCTCTGCCCACCACTTTCTATAAGAAAATCTTCTTTTTTTCCAGGAACTATTTAAAACTCAAAAATAACTTTTGACTCTGTACTACACTTATCCTCAAGGCCAAATCGTGTAGGAGCCATTAGAACCTCTTGAAATTCCTCAGAGCAAATCCCGAGATTCCTTCTCTAAAATTTTGGTTTTAAAAACACCAGGTAAGAATTTTTAAGGTCGAAAGGCAATTTTTTTTTGAAAATTAAAACAGAATCGTTGCAGAATGACCAGCCATTTCTAGACTTTAAATAAGCTGTGTAATGTCCTGATGTTATTGAAGGACCATCATGATATATAATTGCTGCAGTTACAAAAGTCCTTCCTGATATTGACAACTGCGAAGCAACAACATTTTTAATTAAAGTTGTCAATTTTGTTCCATCAGGCCTACATCGTTGGAACATTAAAATTACATACTGGCCATATGTTCGTATAAATAATGTTGACATCATTTCAGATTTACATTGGCTACACTCCATGTTGTGATCAGCTGCTTTTACTAGCTTATTAAAGGAGACTGATTTACTGTCTGGCAAAGTTAAATATATAAATCTTTCTGAATCTACACTAGTAGTACTTGATACCCTACAGTTCTCGCAGTCATGCTGCCATTGATAAGAAAGCCCAAACAGGTGATCTACATCTACACCTTCAGCATGCAATACATCAAGCATATACATTAAAAACTCCTGACAATCTTGCTGAATATTTTGAGAGAATTGTGTTTGACCTGAACATCTGTCTAACAGATTTCGAATTTCAGACACACTTTCTATTTTTGTTCTATCAGTGCTACATTTCTCTAACACAGAATTTAACAAACTGCAAAATCTTTGATCAGAATTGACCACAATCTCTTCTTTTACATTTTCTAGAGAAAACAAAACATTAACCACTACATTAGCATAGCAGTTGACACCAGAACTATTTTCAAATTGAAAACCAACAACATCTTCAACAGAATCCATTTTTTTTCTGCTTATAATTTCGGGTTCATCGACTTTTCGTCTTTTTGCTACAACCTCCCTAGTATTGGTCACATTTCTTCGTTTCCGGCCTACCACACGTTTCTCAAACAAAGGATATTGAGGCAAATGTGGCGCATACTCTCTTCTTAACCTATTGTATTCCTTAACACAATCTAGATCCGCACAAATGTTTGTGACATCACACTCAATCAAGTACAATCCCGATCAAGTTATAACTCGTGACAATGCCACATATGCCATACCCTCCTTGAACACAGAACTGCCAATATTCACCAATGCACTGTCTACACTTAAACCTTGCGATTTATGGATTGTCACCGCATATGCCAAGCAAACAGGAAACTGCTTACGGCGAACATATAAGTCTTTTACAAGCAAAAATCTAGCAGAACAACGACCAATTAGCTGTACTTCCTCAATGCCATCAAATTTAATTTTTAAAAATTCAATTCCATCTCTATTTCTGTATTTCACAAAATCAACAACATTACCCATTGATCCATTTACCAGACCTCTTTCAACATGTAAATTCCTTCTTAAAATTATACGGCAGTTTAAGCACACATTCAGAGTCTTTTCAAAACCTGCAGTTTTAGATATAGTCTTCTCTAATGAATCCAATTTTGTTTTCAAATTCTCAGACAAAATAATTGTTGATCCCATATGCTCTACTCTGTCAATAGCTTCCAGTTTCACAATCTCTTGGTTTTCTAAATGCAACATTTTGTTGTTGAAGATGGCACATTCTGCAAGAGTTGGCATCAAACATATTCCAGATTTCTTCTCAGTAATTTTCTGAAAAATATTCTCAGGCACAACGTCTTGTTCTGGATATAAATTTGACAGTAATCGTGCATGTAAAGCTTCTTTCCCATGCTCGGTCACTTTTCCAATTCTAACATCTTGTAGAATATTCTTGTAATCTTCATCCTTCGCCTGACGCATATTTTCATGCAGTTCAGCATAATTGAAGTTTAACCATATATTGACGTTGCCAATGCTCCCTAGGCACTTCCTGGTATCTTCATGCGTGAGCATTTTGAACACAGGTTGTCCTTTCACTGGTGTCAGCTGCAGAAGATCTCCGAAAACAATGATGTGTTTGCCACCAAATAACACATCATACTCTGTTTTAAGAACTTCTTGCATTCTCAAATGCACAAAGGCAAGCATGACATTGGAAACCATGCTTACTTCGTCAATGATAAGAAGTTTCATTTTCCTCAAGACTCTTGAAACTTCACAACAAGCATCTCCAGATAACTTGTGGTATTGTAATTTGTTGTCATGCTCCACTGGCAGCATCAGTAGACGATGCAAAGTAACACCTTTAATGTTATGTGCTGCCAGTCCAGTTGGAGCGGTGACAACACAAGACAGCGATGACTCAGTCCTTTCCTGCAAATAACATGAAATTGCTTTAATGAGGAAACTTTTTCCAGTTCCCGCTTCTCCACTCACGTACAGTCGGACAGGCTTCAACGACGTACATGAGCACTCTTTCTTCTCATGACTTAATCCATGATCAATTTGCTTGGTAACTTCGTCATATATTTTCCTCTGCTCAACGTTGAGTTGTCTTTCCAAGTCTTCTAAGTTAACCGCATCCTCCTGAGCATGTGCCATGGCTCTTTCCACTTCATTCATGGCAGTGGCAGCTTCATTTTCGATAACAGGTCCTCCTAGTGGATCCTGACTCAATGAAACAGAACTCTGAATGTCCTGAGAACTGTCTCTGGCAATCTCGGCTGCAATCGTTGCTTCCTGCTCGATTTCCGCATTCAACATTTCTAGATATTTGGGAAAAGCAGGACATTCTATGGTCTCCTTGGCGGCAGTGAAAGAGTCTTCGTAACAGAGGAAATCTCCAAGCAGTTCCTCTTCTGCACGCCAATGCTTGAAAAGTTGCAAAAGTGCTAAATAGAAAAACTCCTTTTTTTCAGGAGATTCGCCACTCAATTTTCGATGGTTTACCAAGTGGCATTTTCTTTGCTTGACCAGACATCCCTCACTTCCAATTACAGCATACACTCCTTTCTCAATATCTTCTTTGATGTTCCTCTTGAATATGTAATTTTGTAGAACCTCATACAGACAAACATTCTCGAGGTGACTGCTTCGATTTGGATAATATGTATCCAACATGTTGGTCTTCAAAATATCGGTACTGTTCGGCTCCTTTTCCGCCAAATACTCAATTTCCCGCACAGGTTTCAGAACTCGATTACGCGTTGCAGCAAGACCAAGACTCGCCCAAACGATACTCCTGGATTTGGCATAGAGACTTGCTGAAGACAACCGGTCAGAACATTCGTAAGCTCCAATTTCTCGATGTGACAACATCTTCAGACTGAAACTGTACAACTTCTTGCTGAGGCTCTTTTCATGGGAAATGTCCTCCCACATATCCTTCAATTCTGTCTTTTCTTTTTTGGTGATGTAAGATGTCACATACCGAGCCACAGCCATACAGTTATCAGCCACAAACTGTATATCCATGTTAGCATTCCACATGGACAAAATCACTGGGTTGTAGTCGTTGATGTACTTGGACTCTTCGTTCCTTTTCAAATTGTATGTGTTTTTAGGTGATTTCTTCATCACATTATGTCGCAGCAAAGACATCAAACTGTTTACTCTTCCTTTAGAAATCACCGGTCGAGGAAAGCCGAAACAACATTTGGTGTAGAACTTGTCCTTGTTTCTGAATTTACGACGACAGTACTTTCCACAACGATGGCTTTGGAAACGTAGAACTTGTTCTCTTAGGCTTTTCTTCTCCTTTGCGTTTGGAACAGCACACGTAGAATACTGTTGTATGAAACTCATCACTAAGTCTTCTGGATCTGTTCCAAATTTAGGTGCATCCTTGATCCACAGCAGCATATGTATATGAGGAGCACCTCTTGCTTGGTACTCCTTTCTCCAGAAGAAATCCAACACCTCTCCAAGAGGTGGATTCTTCTTATTCATGATGAAAGACATCATAGCTTCAAATCTATGATTGAAGTACCTGCATACATTCACTGGATCCAAAGAGCACAGTTCTCCGGGTGTCTTGAATTCGATATTTTCAATGTTTCCATTTGCCTCTCGTAGAAATTCAAGTAAGTCTTCCCAGCCATACTCGGCACAGCTCAGAGTGAGGAACCATGTGGGAGTTCCTAAGTTCCTCAGCATACATTTTAAATCACCATGACGACGGTACCAGTACTCATTAGTACCACGCTGACACGCCATGAGATTAATCAGGTGACAATCCAAAATACTGTCTTGCACATTGACTTTATCCATAAAGTCACTTGCAGAGATGTTTTGCATCTGTATACCACTTTTCAAGATGTGGTTCACTGCATATGACAGTCCAGACAGATCGCTTTCAAACAGGAGATGAAACAAATAGGGAATGCATTGTCGAAACCTAGCATCTTCTGCATACAATCGTAAAGTCCGGTATTCAGAAGCAGGAATTTGATGAGGTCGCTCATCATATCTTCCTCCTTGACCTGTTGGAAATAGCTGTGGGAAACACCGAGCTTCCAAACTTTCCTCCCAAACACTAATGGGACTCCCTTTGGCTTGTTTCATTTGAAACAACTCAATAGCATTCCCCATGACTTCCTTGGAATGCAAAGGGTGAACACTATAATGTTCATATATTTCTTCACTTTTAGAGGGTTCTACTTTCTCAATTTGACCAGCACACAAATTGCTATCCTCTTCTTCACTTACTTCCTCTTCTGCAATATATACATTCTTATAGTACTTATTATTTTTTTTCAAATACAATGTTGCCTTTTTGACTTTCCTAACATCCACTAAATCTTGCCATATTTTCTTACTCTTTGTCGGAACCCCATTAACTAAGATAACCAGAGGTTCCTCTTCCACTTTTTCTACTCCAATTGTATTAATGTTTTTCTTCAAATCTAGAGGCAAATAAACAACTCTTCCCTTTAATCCTCTCTGTAAATCTGATGGAGGCAATTTCCCTGTCTTTGGCTCAATTCTTACAATAGCCTGAAAGGGATGGATACTTTGAATCAAAATAGATTCATAAGTATTTAAATCCTTCAATTCAGAAGGAATCTCAACCAATTCCAGATTATTATGAACCGCTCTAGCAGGCATCTGGTTTTGATTTAATTTGTTACAACAATAAGTACACACACGTTGATCTGATCCCAAATCAAAACAATTTTCTACCATCAAGTATGTTGCAAAATCCTTCCATTCACTATTATTTTCCCTTTCACTTTTTGCATATAAATCCACTAACTTAGTCTGATTCTTATAATAAGTGCGTCGACAACACACACAAGTGAAATTAGGCCTCTCACTTGATTTCACCTGAAACGTGGCAATTTCCTTCTGAAAATTATCTGTACTGGAAACCTGTACACTGTCTTCCACATTACCCTCTTCTTCTGGGTCAATTTCAACATTCTCCTCTTTACTTCCAAAGTAACAAAACTCAATTTCTTCACAAATATTCTTCACATCTATTTCAGAACCATGCAAAAGAGCAGCGCATAGTTGTTTAAGCATAATTGCTGGACTCTTAGCATAATACAACATTCTAACTAATTTCCTCACTTTATTATGATGCACTGCTAGCATCCTGAAATGATGAAAAACACTCTGGCATACTCTCCTGGAAAGACAAGCCAGTGAATGACCATGCAAACCTGTCACTTCTCTCACTCTGCAAGGATCTAATTCTTGCAACAACATCATTTTCTGCTTCAAACTTTTTTTATTAAATGTCCGTACAAAATCACAAAGCAAATTGATGGAATCCTGTTGTACACTGCAAATACTACTACACTTCCAGGTGTACACAGGACCCTTAGGACGTCTTCCTAAAACCTCATTACCTAACACCTCTTCTGTCTCTGTTGTCACAAGTTTTTCTTTTTCAACTGGACAACCATCTTTCACCTCATAAGCTTGACCACTGGTGTCAACTGCATGCACCAAATCATTATCCTGGAAATAACTCTCCTCATTAAAAAATGCCTCACAACTTGAACTATGCATCCATTCTCCGGAAAAAACGTCACAAAAATTACTACGATTAACTATTCTCTTCCATCTACTATTTCTTTTGAAATCATAAATTGCCTTGTTTAGCTTCCTAATTCTATTGATTATCAAAATAAATAACTTTCGTTTAATTTCAAATGCCTGATCAATAACTTTCTCAACTTTTTTTTTTCTCTTCTAAAAAACCACTTTCTGTTGACCTTTCTTAATATTTTTTAACAAATTGCCAATTATCCTGTTGCGGAACATTCGTTTACGAATGTCCCTAAACTGTTGTTTCCTTCTACTATCATGCACAGAGTTATCTCTTGCTCTAGCAGTAACATTTTTGATTGGCCTTTCCTTTCCGTTTAAAATGCTTCTCTTTTTCTGGACTGAAACATTTTCTGTAGTAATACTTTTTGTTCTACAAATGTTTCTTATGAATGATTTAGTTGTCTTACCCGGTGCTTTCTTGGTGACTTGACGATTTTTTTTGTAGAGGACTGCTGCAAAAATCTGTGAACCTGCTGTCTTTGACGTTTTGTAACCTTTCTGATTCTATCCTTACTCGGCATTCTCTACTTTTGAAATGATCTGCAGTTGAATCTGTGGTAAAATATAATAAAAAATGTTATTAACCACTATTACCAAACAGTAAATCAATAACAGTCGTCAAAAACTTAACACACTACTTGTCATTTTCACTTAGAATAATTTTTAGTGCATAGGCAAATTCAGTATTCACAAATATTAGCAAAGAAATGGAATGCTTCTACATTTTACCTGTGCTGTTTTATATGTGAATCTGATCTAATTTTATGAGCATATTATACTATTTTATTAAAGACACTACACATAACCTGTTTTTGAAGTTGTGTTTAATTTTAAATGAAACGGTTTACATTTTTACTTTTTATTTCCGTTAAATTTTAAAAATAAATGTTTATAGTTCCATAGGCTCAAGCAGGTCAGCTTCCCACCCTATGTCATACAATTCTGACAAATCGGCATCCTCATCATGTTCTTCATCATCCTCAGGATTTAAATCATCTAAGGGATCTACTTCCACTGACGTTTCAATGACAAGTTCAACGATAAGATCAAGATCAACGGATTGCTCATTATCACTCATGGTTGATGTTGTCGTTATCTTTAAAGAAAGAGAACAACAATGAGATGTTGCAGAGTAGAAAACAAATCTCAGAGACTATAATAGTAAATTTGTTTAACAAGAGTAACATTTTGCAGCTATTATTTAGCCATGTCCAGCGATGCTGAGGTGGTGAGGCCTATGTCCAAGTTTTCAGTGAACAGGACTCATCTCTTCTTAACCTTGGATAAGCCTCACCGACTCTGTGTCCCCTGCACATACTTAAATGTAAAGGGGCAGATTTATGTTAACTGGCACATCCCCAGGGATGCACCAGTTAACGTGCACCGCTGCTCTGCCACCCATGGTGTGCCGCATTTACAATGTGGAGCACCATTGAGTAAAAACAGCACAGAAGCGTCACGCATCTGTGCCGCAAAAGCAGCACATTGCGGGAATCACGTCATAAGCACGACATGTCTACTGCAATGCACAGGAGGAAGCCACACATTGCATGGTGCATCACTCCTTAGGCTATTTCAAACAGGCATAAGGATTTGATTCAGCAATGCTATAAAGCTGACTCAGTGAAATCTTCTAAATTTCACTGTGTTAGTTTTACAGGGCTTTCATGCAAATGAATGCCCACCCTGCAACAAAACACCTATATGAAACCTGAAGCAGGTTTCATGTGGCACAGGACTTTACAGCATAACACATCTGCCTAGATGCATCAAGTTGTAAATATGTCACAACATAGCAAATGTTTTGCACCGCCGCTGCATCACAAAAGTGACGCACAGCGGTACAAAAGAGGCACACACCTATCATAAATCTGTCCCTAACATTTTAAATGATTGATTCAGGATGACGATAAGGTGTAGCCTATCCAAAGGTTTGTTTGAGGTGAGGCCTACTCAGGGTTGCAGATGAAATTTAGGGTTGTTGAAGAATACAGAAGAGATAATACATGTGCAGGCCTAACAATGAAGTGAGTCATATCCACTTCACTCTTGAACAAAGGCCAGACCTCTTCTGTGTCCGTGGACAGACCTAAACCTCATCTGCACAATGTCATTCGTAAACTTAGGAAACACAGGTGATGTAATTGAAAAATGTGGAGTTTCTTTTCCTCATTTCACAATCACATCACCTGTGTTTCCTTTGCTTAGGTATCTCATAGTGCCGATGGAGTCTAGCATATCAAAGAGTACACAGAAGTTCAGCAGTGTAGACAACAATTTTGACATTTACAGAAAATTCAGCTTCTTATCTTGTTGGAGATGAAGTGAGGCCTGTCTTGCAACATGGTGCATCTTTTGCATCACTGCTGCATCGGTTTCATGTGGCACGGGACTTTACAGCATGACACATCTGCTTAGATGCATCAAGTTGTAAATATGTCGCCACATAGCAAATCTTTTCCACCGCCGCTGCGTCACAAAAGTGACGCACAGCGGCGCAAAAGAGGCACACACCTATCATAAATCTGTCCCTAACATTTTAAATGATTGATTCAGGATGACAATAAGGTGTGGCCTATCCAGAGGTTTGTTTAAGGTGAGGCCTACTCAGGGTTGCACATGAAATTTACGCTTGTTGAAGAGTACAGAGGAGATAATATATGTGAAGGCCTACCAATGAA
The DNA here is from genome assembly GCF_964261635.1 of Lissotriton helveticus. Classification (NCBI taxonomy): domain Eukaryota; kingdom Metazoa; phylum Chordata; class Amphibia; order Caudata; family Salamandridae; genus Lissotriton; species Lissotriton helveticus. The sequence goes on from NC_136061.1 coordinate 1,177,164,256, forward strand.
GTAAGTCATATCCACTTCACTCTTGAACAAAGGCCAGACCTCTTCTGTGTCCGTGGACAGACCTAAACCTCATCTGCACAATGTCATTCGTAAACTTAGGAAACACAGGTGATGTAATTGAAAAATGTGGAGTTTCTTTTCCTCATTTCACAATCACATCACCTGTGTTTCCTTTGCTTAGGTATCTCATAGTGCAGATGGAGTCTAGCATATCAAAGAGTACACAGAAGTTCAGCAGTGTATACAACAATTTTGACATTTACAGAAGATTCAGCTTCTTATCTTGTTGGAGATGAAGTGAGGCCTGTCTTGCAACATGGTGCATCTTTTCCATCACTGCTGCATCGGTTTCATGTGGCACAGGACTTTACAGCATAACACATCTGCCTAGATGCATCAAGTTGTAAATATGTCGCCACATAGCAAATCTTTTCCACCGCCGCTGCGTCACAAAAGTGACGCACAGCGGCGCAAAAGAGGCACACACCTATCATAAATCTGTCCCTAACATTTTAAATGATTGATTCAGGATGACAATAAGGTGTGGCCTATCCAGAGGTTTGTTTAAGGTGAGGCCTACTCAGGGTTGCACATGAAATTTACGCTTGTTGAAGAGTACAGAGGAGATAATATATGTGAAGGCCTACCAATGAAGTAAGTCATATCCACTTCACTCTTGAACAAAGGCCAGACCTCTTCTGTGTCCGTGGACAGACCTAAACCTCATCTGCACAATGTCATTCGTAAACTTAGGAAACACAGGTGATGTAATTGAAAAATGTGGAGTTTCTTTTCCTCATTTCACAATCACATCACCTGTGTTTCCTTTGCTTAGGTATCTCGTAGTGCAGATGGAGTCTAGCATATCAAAGAGTACACAGAAGTTCAGCAGTGTATACAACAATTTTGACATTTACAGAAAATTCAGCTTCTTATCTTGTTGGAGATGAAGTGAGGCCTGTCTTGCAACATGGTGCATCTTTTGCATCAGTGCTGCATCGTTTTCATGTGGCACGGGACTTTACAGCATGACACATCTGCTTAGATGCATCAAGTTGTAAATATGTCGCCACATAGCAAATCTTTTGCACCACCGCTGCGTCACAAAAGTGACGCACAGCGGCGCAAAAGAGGCACACACCTATCATAAATCAGCACATTGCAGGAATCACGTCATAAGCACGACATGTCTACTGCAATGCACAGGAGGAAGCCACACATTGCATGGTGCATCACTCCTTAGGCTATTTCAAACAGGCATAAGGATTTGATTCAGCAATGCTATAAAGCTGACTCAGTGAAATCTTCTAAATTTCACTGTGTTAGTTTTACAGGGCTTTCATGCAAATGAATGCCCACCCTGCAACAAAACACCTATATGAAACCTGACGCAGGTTTCATGTGGCACAGGACTTTACAGCATAACACATCTGCCTAGATGCATCAAGTTGTAAATATGTCCCAACATAGCAAATGTTTTGCACCGCCGCTGCATCACAAAAGTGACGCACAGCGGCACAAAAGAGGCACACACCTATCATAAATCTGTCCCTAACATTTTAAATGATTGATTCAGGATGACGATAAGGTGTAGCCTATCCAGAGGTTTGTTTGAGGTGAGGCCTACTCAGGGTTGCAGATGAAATTTAGGGTTTCTTTTCCTCATTTCACAATCACATCACCTGTGTTTCCTTTGCTTAGGTATCTCATAGTGCAGATGGAGTCTAGCATATCAAATACTACGCAGAAGGTGAGAACTGTATGGAACATGGCTATGTAGGTCAAATAATCAAAATCTAAATTTGCCAAGCACACATGGGGGTGTATTTACAAGGACCTTCCACCTCGAGGAAATGTCTTTAATTAAAATGAGAAAAATAACATCAAAGGGACTCAAATGCCTTTTAAATATACCCCAAGCAACCTATGAAACTGTAGCACTACATATCAAGAAACCTAATTAATTTCAAAAATCGTTTTTAAACACATCATCTAAATCAATTATATACCTACATTTAAGGGGAAATGACTTAAAATGGCCTAAGACACATGAAAGCGTTTTTTTAAGGCCCTTGCACCATTTTTGGGTCGCTTTTAACATGGCTATGTTAGTCAAAGAATTACAATCTAAATTTGCCAAGCACAGATGGGGGCATATTTACAAGGACCTTGCACGACGGGGAAAGGTCTTAAAGTAAAATGGGAAAAATAACATCAGAGAGACTCAAATGCCTTATAAATATGCCCCAAGCAACCTATGAAACTCTAGCACTACATATCCAGAAACCTAATTGATGTCCAAAAACGTTTTAAAACACATAATCTAAATCAATTATATACCTACATTCATCAGGAAGTGACTTAAAATGCCCTAAGACACATGAAAGCGTTTTTTTTAAACCCTTGCTCCATTTTTAGATCACTTTTAACATGGCTATGTAAGTCAAATAATCAAGATCTAAATTTGCCAAGCACAGATGGGGGCGTATTTACAAGGACCTTGCACCACAGGGAAAGGTCTTAAATTAAAATGGTAAAAATAACATCAGAGAGACTCAAAGGCCTTATAAATATGCCCCAAGCAACCTATGAAGCTCTAGCAGTATATATCAAGAAACCTAATTGTTTTCATAAATCGTTTTTAAACACATCATCTAAATCAATTATATACCTACATTCAAGGGGAAATGACTTAAAATGGCCTAAGACACATGAAAGTGTTTTTTTTAAGGCCCTTGCAACATTTTTGGGTCACTTTTAACATGGCTATGTTAGTCAAAGAATTAAAATCTAAATTTGCCAAGCACAAATAGGGGCATATTTACAAGGAGCTTGCACCACAGGGAAAGGTCTTAAATTAAAATGGGAAAAATAACATCAAAGGAACTCAAAAGCCTTGAAAATATGCCCCAAGCAACCTATGAAACTCTAGCAGTACATATCAAGAAACCTAATTGATTTCAAAAAACGTTTTAAACACATCTTGTAAACAAATTATAATCATACATTCATGGGGAAGTGAGTTAAAATACCCTAAGACACATGAAAGCATTTTTGTAAGACCCTTGCACTATTTTTGGGTCACTTTTAACATGGCTATGTAACACAAAGAAACAAAATCTATTTGTAAAACACTTGACACAAAGCAACATTTTAAATACACAACTTTCTTCATAATTTTCTCCCTAAAGCATACTATTCTCTAGTATTCTCTAGTAAATGAATCTTTTCTCACCTTAGCAAATACGTTATGAGTTTCAAAACAGTCTCAGAAACACACCAATTTGTCTTTAGCAGAGCAAAAGGTATGCACTCCAGAGTCTGCAGCCATGAAAAGCACAGAAATGCTGTAATTCATCACACATATCTCTCATGTCACCCAATCAAAACTCTTCCCTCACTTTTTTCAAATCAACACCCTTCCCCCCTCTGCCCTTTCTGCCTTTTTTGCATAGCAACCACCTCCTGAAAGACCTCTGATGTTTGCAAGTTCACACAACAATGTTTCAATTGAACTCTGAACTCTCAGTGCACCTGCATATCCAGTGCGATCTTTCATAAAATGATTTTTTTCTTGACCATTCAAATTACATCTTTCAAAGAACTCATCCATGCACCCTAACTTTTTGTTTTCAGCAATCAAAATCCACCAATCACTGCTACTGCTTCCTTAACACAGAAACTCCACAGTTTTTTTCATTTTAAACTCTTATTTTTTCAACTGCCATTTCATTGCCACACTTCATCTGACTGCAGCAGAACCTTCTCTCACCATGTTTTCTGTCTGGATTGTTGGACATAGTTACATCTACTGGGCTCAGAGGTATGCTGATAACAGAAATTTACCTAACCTCAATTTACAAAATGTGGAAATTAAGTGGATTGGCAACAGAGGATTAAAATGTCACCAATTGATACCATTGGTGAAAACCTTTATGCATTTGCCTAAACCTGACCTGTTAATTTTGCACTGTGGAGGTAATTACTTGGGCACTTTGACTGGGGTAGGTCTGGAAATGCTTTTAAAGGACACCTTTGAGCAATTGATGGCACCTTTTCCTCAAACTGCCTTGGTATATTCAAATATATGCCAAAGACCGAAATGGAGGTGGTCAAACCAATTTTGTCCACAAATTGAGAAATCGAGGAAGCATGTAAACAAATCTGTTTCAGCTTACATGAGAGACCATGGAATGGGCTCCATGTACAACAATAACTTGCGTTACTACATGCAAGATATCTACAGAGGAGATGGAGTTCACTTCTCAGATGAAGGGAACAGAGTTTTCATTCTGAATTTAAGACTGTGCATTGGTACCTACTTATAAGTACCTAAATGTACCATAAACCCAAAAGCTCTTCTCAGAGCTACCCTACATCTGATCACTCACAATTATTATTTTACTCTAACTTTTTTCACAAATTTTCAACAAAGTACGCTCCCCGGAGCGCTACCCGGTACGCGAACCGGAAGCTAACCGCGCGAAATTTAATTTTTTTTTTTCTCGCACATATGGGCCTCCTCAGCCATCCTCAGAAAACCTAGGGGGTCAAAATACGTCTACCATGTCCCCTTCTACCCATTCAGAACATTATTTGCCCTCCATCTTGTATCTTAATTCGACCGAAACACAAAATGGTGGACTCCCGTAACGCTGCAGGTTCGCGTACCGGGGCGCTCACCGGGAAGCGCTCCATTAAAAAAGGTGGGAAAGTAATTTACAGAAGAAACCCTGGAGACACTTTCACCAAATATAGATTTGCTCATACTACATACCAATCCCTACCATTTTCACAAATTTGGTTGGAATTCCATTTAGCCATTTAGCCTGTAGACCTCTCTAAATACCCTGAGGTAAATTACTTCACAAAACACATCTGAAGTGTTGGAATTGACAACCAATTAAAATGTTACTTTCATGTTCTACTTTTTTTACCTGAATTTGATTGGTTATGTACCTGAATATATATAAAAAAAGAGAGAGAAACACAGCCATTTTGACTACTACTTCCTGAACTACATTGCAAGATCATTTTCACTCACGACTTAAACTTGTTTTTAAAAGGTAAGATATTATTTCATAAATTTGAAAACTTTTTCAGATAGTTATATACCATCCCTCTGTAAGAGTTAGACATTGAGAAAGGCTTGTTTATTTTAATTATGGATTGATTTAGGTTTCTGTGGTATAATTATGAATTTACATAGGCTTTCTCACAGGCACTTTTTAATAGTACTACTTCATGCCTCAAAAGTACCTGTCTGAACTTAAACCCAACAGTGCCCTATCTCTACTGATATATTTATTTTTTATTCAAATTTCAGCACAAAAATGCAAGGAGAACAGAACGTTTCCTTTGAAATTGTCCTAGACATGAATAATGAGGAAATAATTGAACCCATTGACTTGGAATTCATGGATGAATCACGAGACCATGAACTTCTACAATGTGTAGAATCTGTGGATTATTTACTTCATTATGATGACGGTCAAATGTGGGAAGTTATGTTCACTCAACAAGAGGACATATCGACAGTCAAATGTTAGACGTTCTATTAAATTTTGAAAAAGAATCAGAAAAATAAAATTATATTTAATATTAAAAAAAAATTTGAGTCTTTAATCATTTTTATATGTAATTCATAAACTAGTACCAAATTGATTATAATATAAAGTCAGACTTATAGTATACTGTGCACAATTCCAAAAATACATTTATATTTAATAATCATTAATACTGCTACTTAAATAAAAAAAAAACAACAAAAAGAACAATCAATAAACATACAATATTTCAAAATATCATAGTCTATCATTCTTTTTTCCTTATAGTACGCTCCCCGGACCGCTTCCCGGTGCGCGAACCGGGCGCTCCCCACGCAAAAAAAAATACAAATTTTTTTTTTTTTGCCCCGCGGGGCCCTTTTAAAACCTCCACATCAAACCTAGGGGGTCAGGGAGGATCTACTATGCCCCCTTATGGTCATTTCCCCCTTTGTTTTGGCCTCCTCTTGTCTCTCGATTCTACCGAGAGACAAGATGGCGGCCGCTCCGGACTGTTTAGAATGTTGACAGGCACCGGAGAGCCAATCAGCTTCGCTTCGCGAAGTTCCGTTACGCGTCAAGTACGCGAACCGGGGCGCTGCCCGGAGCGCGCTTACAGATATATACATTTTTTTGAACCTTAATTTCTCAAAATCCACTGGAGCACATATATTGAGACCTAGCAAAGGCACATCGGGCTAACAGTCCCTACAATTTAGCCAAGTTTCGTGCAAATCCATTCAGCCGTTCGGGCTAAAAGTGAGACACACCGCCCTATGGAAATTAACATGGGAAAAACGCGTTTTGGGACCCTCCTTTTTTCTCGGCCCCCCCTTGACGAACCCCCCCCAAATTTTCAGTGGCTGCTCAGAAACAAAATGTTCCATTTTCCTTAAAATTTCAGCTAATTCCGTCCACAAACGCCAAAGTTATTAGACATAGAATTTTCAAAAATCCCATAGGAAAAAAATCCTAACTATATATACCTACTGGCGACCGCCAGTAGGTAATATATATATATATATATATGTATATATATATATATATATATATAAATAAATAAATAAATATATATATATATATATATATATATATATTACCTACTGGCGGTCGCCAGTAGGTATATATAGTTAGGATTTTTTTCCTATGGGATTTTTCAAAATTCTATGTTGAATAACTTTGGCGTTGATGGACGGAATCGGCTGAAATTCTCCTGAAAATGGCACATTTACTCTCCGGTCCTTCCCTGAAAGTTTGGGGGGGGTTCGTCAAGCGGGGGCCGAGAAAAAAGGGGGGTCCCAAAACGTGTTTTCCCCATGCAATTTTCCATAGGGCGGTTGGACTCACTTTTAGCCCGAACGGCTGAATGGATTTCCACCAAACTTGGCAAAATTGTAGGGACTGTTAGCCCGATGTGCCTTTGCTATGTCTCAAGATATATGCTCCAGTGGTTTTTACGAAAATTAACTTTGAAAAAATATATATTGGGCTAAATTGGGCTATATATATATGTTAGAGCCCAAATGTAGCCCAATGTAGCCCAATGTAGCCCAATGAAGCCCAATGTAGCCCAAAGATGGCCACCAGAGACAAACAAATCAAATGTAGCCCAAATATCATCCAGATGTAGCCCAACTATAGCCCAATGACAGAATGTCCCAGAATGTTCTAAAGAACAACTAGAGTGCTAACAGTCTTACTTATGACAAAAGTATGGCATACCTGAAGTCATCTTGATTGGAATAAAGTGTTAACACTTAAAACATTTAATTTGCAAAGGAACAAAATGAAGGATTCATTTTGCCATAGAAATTATGATTAGTGCTGAAGAAAGAAAAATTAGGGCACATTTTGAGTGACTTCTCAAATCCTCTTATATTTCATTAAAAAATTCTGATATGCAGTCTCCCAAGATGGCCACCAGAGACAAAAGAGCACAAATGTAGCCCAAATATCAGCCAGATGTAGCCCAACTATAGCCCAATGACAGAATGTCCCAGAGTGTTCTAAAGAACAACTAGAACGCTAACAGTCTTACTTATGACAAAAGTATGGCACACCTGAAGTCATCTTGATTGGAATAAAGTGGTAACACTTAATAAATTTAATTTGAAAAGGAACAAAATGAGGGGTTTCATTTTGCCATGGAAATTGTATATATATATATATATATATATATATATATATATATATATATATATATATATATATATATATATATATATATATATATATATATATATATATATATATATATATATATATATATATATATATATATATATATATATATATATATAACCTACTGGCGGTCGCCAGTAGGTATATATAGTTAGGATTTTTTTCCTATGGGATTTTTCAAAATTCTATGTTGAATAACTTTGGCGTTGATGGACGGAATTGGCTGAAATTTTATTGAAAATGGCACATTTACTCTCCGGTCCTTCCCTGAAAGTTTGGGGGGGATTCGTCAAGCGGGGGCCGAGAAAAAAGGGGGGTCCCAAAACGTGTTTTCCCCATGCAATTTTCCATAGGGCGGTTGGACTCACTTTTAGCCCGAACGGCTGAATGGATTTCCACCAAACTTGGCAAAATTGTAGGGACTGTTAGCCCGATGTGCCTTTGCTAGGTCTCAAGATATGCGGTCCAGTGGATTTTGAGAAATTAAGGTTAAAAAAATATATATATCTATAGCAGCTTACCCGTGAGCTTACCGGTACGCTTACGGTACACGCACGTACGTGTACGGTAAGCGTACCTCAAGCGCACGAGCTGCATGCTGATTGGCTGCCAATGTCTGTCAACACTCCAAAACAGAAACTGTTGACAGCCATCTTGTGCCTCGGTAGACTGAGGCACAGGAAAGCAGAAAAACAAACGTGTAGAACTTAAAAAGGGGGCAGGGTAGAAGCACCCTGACCCCCTAGACCTGCTCAGGGGGTTCCACAAGGACCCCGAAGGCAAAAATATATATATATATTTTTTTTTAAAGTCGCGGGGTACGCGTACCGTACGCGCATGGTACGCGTACCCCGGTCTTTGTGGGACCCCCTGAGCAGGCCTAGGGGGTCAGTGTGATTCTACTCTGGCCCCTTTGCGAGTTTCACACCTTTGTTTCACTGCTTTCTTGTGCCTTGGTTCTAACAAGGCACAAGATGGCTGCCAACACTTCCTGGTTTTGAGTGTTGACAGACAGTGGTAGCCAATCAGCATGCCTTCCCGAGAAAGCTGCATGGTCATTGGCTGTCAACACTTCTAACCAGGAGGTGTTGGCATCTATCTTGTGCTAGTGTTGACAGACAGTGACAGCCAATCAGCATGCCTTCCCGAGAAAGCTGCATGCTCATTGGCTGTCAACACTTCTAACCAGGAGGTGTTGGCATCCATCTTGGGTCTTAGTAGACTGAGGCACAAGAAAGCAGAAAAAAAACGCGTAGAACACAAAAAGGGGGCAGGGTAGAAACACCCTGACCCCTTAGGGCTGCTCAGGTAGTCCCACTAGGATATTAATACATTTAAACGTTATCCGCTAATGGAATTAGCATTTAAAAAACCTTTGAAATTCAAAGAAAAAAACATAGGTTTCAGGCCTTATATTGTTAGGAATTAGCATTTAAAAAACCTTTGAAATTTACTGAAAAAAACATAGGTTTCAGGCCTTATATAGTTAAGAATTAGTATTTAAAAATCCTTGCGAATTCACTAAAAAAAACATAGGTTTCAGGCCTTATATAGTTAGGAATTAGCATTTAAAAAACCTTTGAAATTCACTGAAAAAACCATAGGTTTCAGGCCTTATATAGTTAGGAATTAGCATTAAAAAAAGTTTGAATATATAAAAACGTTATCCGCTAATAGAATTAGCATTTAAAAAACCTTGCAAATTCACTGAAAAAACCATAGGTTTCAGGCCTTATATAGTTAGGAATTAGCATTCAAAAAACCTTTGAAATTCACAGAAAAAACCATAGGTTTGAGACCATATATAGTTAGGTATTTGCATTTACAAAACCTTGAAAATTCAATGAAAAAACCATAGGTTTGAGACCATATATAGTTAGGTGAATATTTTAATCATACAAAACCAATGAAATTCCATATATAGTTAGTTGCACTAACTATATATTTCGCGCACCCGCAATCCACTGCTGATGATGTCACATATTACATCATTCATGACATGGTCAGTGACATCACTGATGACATCACTGATGACATCTCAAATGACATCACTGATGACATCACTGATGACATCTCAAATGACATCACTGATGACATCTCAAATGACATCACTGATGACATCACGGATGACATCACTAATGACATCACTGATGACATCACTGATGACATCTCAAATGACATCACTGATGACATCACTGATCACATCTCATTTGACATCATTGATCACATCACTGATGACATCATTCATGTGCTAATACGATGAACCTCTTCAGACTCTAATATAACCTTAGATACACTCAGTGTATACAGACACTCACACACTGTCACTCATCCATGGAGTTACTCACACACCTAGTCAGTCATGCAAAGAATCAATCTCACCTCCATTTCCTCAACTATACAGTTATACACACCTTACTTATTCAAACATATACTAACACATATTTACTCTCTTATACAATCCCTGATACAAGTTCACAATGATCCATACAGCCACTCACACATACACTGGCTCTCATGCACAGTTATTTATATATGCCAACTCTCACATGTACTGTGTTTTACATATGTACTTACTATGACATGTAGCATTGAGATATCCATTCACTCATCAATACACTCATGCACACAGTCAACCGCCCATGTAGCTGTTTCCACATGCACTCTTGAACTCATACACCTAGTGAATCAACTGCTCACACATCTATGCACAGAGTCACACACCTCCCAGCCACCCCCACACAAACTCAATCTCCCATACAAATACTTGGGCAACCAATCAATAACACATATAGCCTCTCATATAGTTAATGATCAACACATGCAGCAGTTTACATCACAACAGACATACTGATGCACACATTCAGACAGTTTAGTCACTAACCCATGCATTTAGTACGACACATTTATTCACTCACTCATACAGTCAGTCACGCACCTACTAAATCCTTCATCCAGACACTTATACATCCACTCATTCTTCAATATGTCAAACATATTTAAACTTTACAGAAACACACAGTCACTGGATGATGTCATCAGTGATGTCATCAGTGATGTCATTTGAGATGTCATCAGTGATGTCATCAGTGATGTCATTTGAGATGTCATCAGTGATGTCATTAGTGATGTCACTGACCATGTCATGAATGATGTAATATGTGACATCATCAGCAGTGGATTGCGGGTGCGCGAAATATATAGTTAGTGCATTGGTTTTGTATGATTAAAATATTCTCCTAACTATGGGGGTCATTATGATGGCGGATTTTCCGCATACTGTATGCGGGAAATCCGCCGAGGAGGCCTGAAAGACCCACCGCCAAATCAGGATGGCTGGTGGGTCTCACAATGTGTCCGCCGCTTTTCCGCCGCGGTCAGAAGGCGACCACGGCGGAAAAGCACTAACATGGCTGGCGGTGTCTATCAGACACCGCCAGCCATATTAGGATGTAGGGAAAGTAATGCTTTTCCGCGGCGGCTTTTCCGCCGTGGAAAAGCATACGGACATTCACTTTGGGGGCCCGTTGCGGGCCCCCTGGGTGAAGGTTGCGTGGGGGTGCACATGGGGGGTACCTATGGTACCCCCCTGCCTTTGCGTGCACGAAGCGGCAGGCACCGCGCGGTGCCTGCTGCTTTGTGCACGCAAATGCACAGCTGTCGTTTTTTACATTGCGGTGGGTGCTCTGGCGGCGGGTGCTGCTTCAAGCAGCACCCGCCGCAATGTAAAACATACAGGATGTGACCGCCAGGGTGGTGGTCACATCCTAATTGCCATGGAGGGACCGCCGCTGCCCATGCGGACGGTCCCTCCTACTCAGGGGTGGTGGACAGACGCAAGTCCGTCCGCCATCCTAATCGGCCCCTATATATGGTCTCAAACCTATGGTTTTTTCATTGAATTTTCAAGGTTTTGTAAATGCAAATACCTAACTATATATGGTCTCAAACCTATGGTTTTTTCTGTGAGTATATATATATATATATATATATATATATATATATATATATATATATATATATATATATATATATATATATATATATATATATATATATATATATATATCTCAGTGCTGAATTAATTTGCAGGATATTTAGCTTTCCTAAACAAATAGAAAAGTTAAGTGAATGGTTGGCACAGCATTTCGTCTTAATATATGTAACTTACAGAGGTGGTGACAGAGTCTCTGCTCTGTAGATATGGTTAGGTCAAAGTTTCCATTGAAAATGTATTTATTTTGTATTCTTAATAACTTTGGTACTGTGCCATAAATCTGCACGACTAAATCCAAAAAATGTACATTCACTTTCGCTTCTTCATGGTAAGTGTTGTGCAGGTCCTTCAAAGGGGGAGGAGGGGTAAAAATAAAGGGGCTTCCAAAACTGGCATTTCCCATTTTAACTCCCATAGGTTTCATATCACCTTGATACATAAAAATAGCTGAACAGAATTACATTGAAGTTGGCTTGAAAGTATAACTTCACTCTAGGAAGAGACTTTGCTTGGTTTGGTGTAAATCCAGTTAGTAGTTTTCGAGAAATTTGCATTTATAAAGTGCTCTGGAGCGGAGATGAAGAGGCTACATTTTAGAGATAATCCATGGAAGTCAAAGGCATTGCATCTGGTGTATGAGTTATGGTTTGCATGCTGACTGCACAAGTTATGGATTGCGGTCTTAACCATACCATACAAACTTCAGTTTTTTTCAGATTTAACATTCAACCATATCGCTACTTTGACTGTATTTTTTTAGGGAATTTCTAAGACTTTTGGGCATATGTTAATGTGTTATAACAAAGAGCTAACCATAACTTCATTTTAACAATTTTGCGTGTGAAATATATATATATATACATATATATATATATATATATATATATATATATATATATATATATATATATTCCCACGTTATAGTTAGTTGGACTCACTATAACTTGCGCGTGCAATGCACTGCTGATGACGTCACATATTACATCACTCATGACATGGTCAGTGACATCACTCATGACATCACTGATGACACCATCCAGTGAATGTGTGTCTTTCTGAAAAATAAATATTAGTGAGTAATGTTTAAATATTTAAATATATGTATTAGTGTTTCACTTTGTGTATAAGTGGCTGCATGGGTTGGTGAGTAGCTACATGTGTATGTATATAAGTTATTAGATGTTTTTCTTAGAATCAGTATGAGTGTTTGTATAGTTTGGTGGGGGTATTACTTAGTACATAGATGCATGAATAACTGACTCTCTGTTTGTATGTGTTTTGAAGACAGCATATGTGCAGGACTGTATGGGTGAATGAGTGTGTATATGTGTGTGTTAGTGAGTGAATGACTGTCTCACTAGTGTCTTTATCAGTAACTACATATGTTTTAATCTACTATATGTGAATATTGATGTATATAATTGAGTATATGTGAGAGTGAGGGATTGTAAGAGTTCTTGTTTATATTAGTATGTGTTTCTATAAGTGATTGTTTAAGAGAATAAATATGTGTACATTTGCTCAGAAGTAAGCTGGTAGTGTGTGTATAGCTCTATATGCAAATAAATGGATGTTCAATAGTTTATTTGCATGTGTGAGTATGTGTGTGAGTAACTTTGGGATGACTGTCGGTGTGTAACAGGATGCATAGGTGTATCACTACATATGATGAGTGAGTATATGTATGAGTGACTATATAAAACTGTTTGTGAATGAGTGTATGTGTATATAGATTGGGGAATTATTGAATTGGTTGTTGTAAGTGGTATGGCTATCTCCATTTTTTTGTAAATTTTAGTTTCTATTTTTGAACATTTGTTTCAAGGGTTACATTACAGTGAAAGGAGGTCTGTCACTCTGTCACAAGGATGGTGTCATCAGTGATGTCATGAGTGATGTCACTGACCATGTCATGAGTGATGTAATATGTGACGTCATCAGCAGTGCATTGCACGCGCAAGTTATAGTGAGTCCAACTAACTATAACGTTGGAATTTCAATGGTTTTATGCAAGTAAAACTTTCAGCTAACTATTACTGGTGTATAACCTATGGTTTTTTCAGTGAATTTAATAGGTTTTTTAAATGCTAATTCCTAACTATAACTGGTGTGAAACCTATGGTTTTTTCAGTGAATTTCATAGGTTTTTTCATAGCAAATATCTATAGGTATGAAAAGTAATAATTTTTGTAACAAATTTTAAATTGTGTAAATATGTTTTTTTTTTTTTTTTAATGTTTGCCCCCGGGCTCTCCCGAGGCGTGTACCGGTAAACGTACGGGTAAGTGCAATGTTACGAAGCGCTCCACGGCGTGTACCGGGGAGCGTCCCGGGAGCGCTATTCCCGCGAACGAAAACAACATCATGACGTTTTGCGTCATCGCGTGATGCGTCATATGACGCACTACGTAAGCGCACCCGGAAGCACGCGATCGCATACGATCGCGCAATGTCTGGACTCACTTACGCGACGCGCCCCGAGGTGCGTCCGGGGGTGCGCCCTGGGGCGCGCCTACGGGCACGCCCCGGGGCGCATAGCGTAAGTGCGTTGGGTCATGTGATCTGAAAATAACACTTTTCATTGGGGCAGATCAGTTTTGGTTTCCAAATGATGAAAGCTTGGATCATGTGACTTGAAAATAACACTTTTCATTGGTCCAGAACACTTTTGTTTTCTAAATGATGAAAGCCCCCTCCTTTTTTCATTATTCTGACTTTGTCCTTTGACTGAGGAAGATTTGTTTCGAGTTCTATCTCAGAAAATGGCTACAGTAGTATCAACAGCTGGAGCATCTGGTCCACCACCACCACCACTACCATCTAAAAGACCACCAGAAGATTACGTTGTTGGTCAAGATGAAGAGGAGGAGGATGATGAAGAAGAGTCACAGAGAATGGAGTTCCTGCCAGAAGATAAACAGCCCTACAAACCCAAAGAACACTTTATATGGCAGATCTACAAACTCCCAAGGGGTTTTAAAAAAGTCAACGCAGCAAAGGTGACTTGTTTAATTTGTGATGCTGAGCTATCCAGGGGGAACCCTAACAAAAAGTATTCCTTTGGGAATCACACGATGATTCGCCACATGACGCGTGCGCATCCAAACAACTACTGTACTGCAGAGGTAAGGGACCTCTGCAGTAAACTACCCCCATCAACGTCTGGACGCTCAACATCAAAACAACCCACTCCATCGGGTTCGGGAGCAAGAGACACATTGGCTACTATCCAACCTAAGTTTAATGATTACAAAATTTTATGCAGATATTGCAGCAAGTTACTTTGCTATGGTGAGCAAAGCATCGAACTTATCATGGTTGCTGGTGATAACCATAACTGTCCATTGAAACCCTAATTTTTCCTGATTTTTTTTATGCTCCAGTTGAGCCATTGACAATTCCCTGTTTTTTGTTTATCCCCATAAAAAATACAAAAAAAATATAAAAGTGTTCAGAAAAGCCAAAAAAGTACAAAATGTTCAAAAAAACATAAAAAAATATAACACAACAAAAAGAAAAAAAACCAGTTCTATTTAGAACTACCTTTACTTTATAAAAATAAACCTATATTTTTAATGAATCTGTCTCAATCTTTTTTCAGCAGGGTACGCTACCGGTACGTGCACTGGGGCGCGCACCGGGGAGCGCACCCCAAAAAAAATGTTAAAAAAAAATTAATGAAGGAGTTAGCATGAGGGAAGAACACAAAGAGAGTAATGTTAAGAGAAAGAGAGCTACAGGATGAACACGATTTAACCTAGCGTGAAGAAAGTGCCTCTACTGACACCCGAAAACACCCGGCAAACTTAAAGCCCTGAAACTATTTTCATATCCCCGCTCCCTTTCCACCTTTAATTCTTATTTTCAAACCACATTTCCTTTCCATCACACACGATTCTTTTTCGGTGTTCCACATTCAACGTTTAGACACTTTACCCTTTTTAGTCAGAAGCTGCACCTCCAACATGCTTAATCTATGAATTAATTACTCTATCTTTCGCGCTTTTTCAATGTTTAAATTCCACAGATTTTTTTCACAGAAATACATACCACCGGCTCAGTACCTCTTAGTAACATGAAACCAAGTTGCTCCCTTTTACTTACTAATGCCTTAGAGACGGCAAAAAATTATATTTGTATAGATATGAGCGTACTAAAACATGGAATTAGTCCTTCACATCCAAGCACTACCAATGGCATGACTTATTTAACAGGAAGCGCTGTAATATTGCATGTGCTCACAAAGGTACACCGGTGCCTGCTATAATGCCGACTTTTACCTTATTGCTCAACAGTGCTTATTTATTTACAAAGAATGAGAATTACTATGAGTTTTTAAACGACAAGCCTTACTCTGTAAAAGTCACTCTACATATGCCTCTCTATAAAAATGTAGTTTATCCACCCCCGCATTGGAACCTTGATGTTTCCAGCTGGCCGCGAAATCCGACCTTGAATCCAAAGTTCCATCCTAAGACTTGAACAACAGCCTTATTGTCACAAAATGAAGTTACCCGAGCATCTGTTCAGAAACATATCTCATTCACTTAGCTAACACTCGCAGAAAACTGCATACCTAATTAAATAGTGACCTTCCTTTACAATTTTCTGAGGTGACTCCCTTAATCTTTAACGCTCCTCCACTTCACATCTGGGCTATTTTTTTTGCAACTACTAACCAATGGTTTGCTGATTTTTTTGCATTCAAATTATTTAAAGTCATTCTGCTACTCTTCACTCCATATTCTCTGACCTATGTTTCTGAACTTCCAGATCTACTACCAGCAGCTGCTACTTTTCAGCTCCTATTTTCTTTATTACAAAATGGATGTCCGTCCTGCCTTCGCAAACGAGCTGGAACACTTAGAACTGTTTCGCCACAGGATGATTGAGCAGTATGGCATTCTGCCACTCGCGACTTTGAGTGCATCATATGGATTATCATTTCGATTTTCCTATTTCACCTGTGTGCAGCCTGTATTTCATTGCCTGAGCTGTGATTTCATGTGGGCCCTGGACTTATGTCTCTGCAACTCGGTATCTCCTGAAGTGAATTACAATCATCTCATGAATCCGTTAATCGATCATGAACAGCTTTGTTCCGACGGAGGGATTATGGCCTTTGCAGCGATACATGGAGTTCTGGGTCATTGGAATATATTCGCAGTGGCGCAAGATTTCTTGGCACACAGCTACATTGAAAATTCACCGAGTTGTCCTCTGATGGGACCAGAGGCTCCAATAATTAAAGAACATGTATGTTCATTTCCTCTTTTCAATTGGATGGCTGACTTGTTTTCGGACGATAACAATGACTTTCTTTTAGAAGCGGTTGCCACTTACTTTGCCTACTCAATGCAAGGATGACTGTTATGCAAGCCATTGACGTCTTAACTGTTTTTTTCCCTCCTAATTTTTCATATTAATTTTTCTAATTTTTTTTATGTAAACAGAACTATTGCCTTTACTAACAGTGGACATTGCAATTTCGTGCTGTTGAGATTTTCCTGTTTTATGTGCAGTTAATATTTTTTTCCTCACCTACTCGATTTCGTTCAAAACATTTCATGGTGCTCTAATTTCAACAAATCATTCGCTTATGTTATCTTATCTTATTTGTATCATTTTCGAAACAAGGCTTGGTAAAATATGGTTAAATGTGCCGTGATAAATGTGTATAGTTACAATGACTTTTTATAAGGCTAAACGCCATTTTCCCTTTCTCTCCTTATTTCCGCCTCACACGCATTTGCTGCTTTTGTTTTCTGCCTAGTGAACTATTTTTGATTCATAACTGAAAAGTATGTGATTACACTGATATTACCCTTGCTTATCGAGCTGTATGTGACATCGAGTACTGAAACCTTTCAAAAAATTATCTCAATACAGTAGTTGTTCTGAACACTGATTTTCCAACGTCCCTGCAGATAACATACATGCACCTCCACCCAAGTTCTCGCTTTTGGCGCGTTTTTTATTTCCTTACACAATACCTTTCATCAAACTTGATAGTGCTTTGTATGCAGAGAACTAACTGTTATTGAGGTGATGTCTAACCACTAGCATTTTCATATATGATTACTGAACTTAAAATCAAAAGACACCTTCTTACATTTAATATAATTTAATATATTTGGTTAGGAGGCTGTACAATATGTTTTTTTAAACCTTATTCATTTTGCATCATACTATACTTCCACCATTTATGTTGTATGGACTAGTAACTATGCCGATTACTTTGTTTATAATATCTTTACTCATATTACATAACAAACTTCGCTTCAAAGCACTGCATCATTGAATAATTATTTCAAATATATACGTTCCCTCTTTTAATCCATATTCACAACTGAATTTATTGTATACTAAAACTCTATTCATGTGTTTGACGTAATCTCAACTGTACTCACTTCACATTTTCTCTTCTCAACCTGAATTATTCATGCTGCAACTCGCTAGCCTGCGACGGCCCATCAAGCCTTTGTTAGCGGGTCGTGAACCATGCAAACAATCGTACCTCTGTGTAAAAAAAAATGTATTTCTGTAACCAAGCACCGCCGCAGTTGTGCTACACTCATACTGATAATCCGAGTTGCAAATTGCGAGTCGCTAAATGAAATGTACAACAGTGTGTTTAACACTGTTTGGGATTCTCAATGGGGTCGCAAATTGCGGGGCTCATTAATATTAATGAGCCTCTCGCAATTTGCGAGCACATTGGGAATACTCGCCCTCCCAGGGATGGTGGCCTGCTGGGCTCAGCAGGCCACCACGTCTGGGACTGCTTTTAAATAAAGCAGTGTTTTAAAAAAAATGCAGCCCGTTTACCATGTATTTAAAAAAAAATATTGAAAATGAAACGTTTTAGTTTTATTTTTTAAGGGCAGGCAGAGGTCCCTGGGACCTCTGGCTGCCTGCATTTGCAAAGGGGAAGGGGTCCCCTGGGGACCCCTTCCCATTTGTGAATGCATTACCATCTACTTGAAGTAGATGGTAATTGCAAGTGTTTTGCGACCGAAAAACATTTGTACATGGTTTTGAGACTCGCTATTTACAGAGGTGATGGTGTGCACTTCTCAGATGAGGGGAATAGAATATTCCTCCTGAATTTAAGACTGTGCATTGGAACCTACTTATAGGTACCTAAATCAGCCACAGAACCCAAAAGCTCTTTTCAGAGCTACCCTACCTCTAATCACTCCAAATGATTATCTTTTTCTAACTTTTTTCACTATTTTTCACCAAAGTACGCTCCCCGGTACGCTGCCCGGTGCGCGTACCGGGCGCTCCCCCCCGCGAAAATTTAAAAATATATATTTTTTTCCGCCTATATGGGCCTCCTAAGCCCCCCTCAGAAAACCTAGGGGGTCAGGGAGTGCCTACCGTGCCCCCTTATACCCATACCCAACGTTATTTGTCTGCCATTTTCTGTCTCAAATCTACCGAAACACAAAATGGAGGACTCCCGTAGCGCTGCCGGGAAGCGCTCCCAGAAAATGTTAAAAGATAATTTACATAAAAACCACTGGAGACACTTTCACCAAATATACAATAGCTCATACTACATACCAATCCCTACCATTTTCCCAAATTTGATGGAATTCCATTGAGCCATTTAGCCTGTAGACCTCTTTAAATATCCTGAGGTAAATTACTTCACAAAAACACATCTGAAGTGTTAGAATTGACAACCAATTAAAATGTTACTTTCATTTTCTACTTTTTTTTCCTGACATTTGATTGGTTATGTACATGAATATATATAAAGAAAGAGAGGGAAACACAGCCATTTTGACTACTACTTCCTGGTGTACATTTCAAAAGGATTTTCACTAATAACTTCAACTTCTTTTTAAAGGTAAGTTGTTATTTTGAAAACTGAAGTATATTGTGCACTTAAAGTTAATATGGAAAACTTTTTCTGATAGTTATATACTATCCCTCTGTAATAGTTATAGATTTAGATAGACTTCTCTGTTATAGTTATGGATGGATTTAGGCTTGTCTTGTATAATTATGAGTTTACTTAGGTTTCATCACATACACTTTTTTATATTTCTACTTCCAGTCTGATACCATACAGTGCACAAAGATAAATTCACTGTTAAAAACTACCTATCTAAACTTAAACCCAACAGTGCCCTATCTCTACTGATATATATTTTTTTAATGCAAATTTCAGCCAAAATGGAAGGAGAACAAAAAATTTCATTTGAAATTGTCCTTGCAAACAACAATGAAGAAAACATTGAACCAAATGACATTGAATTCATGGACGTATCACGAGACCATGAACTTCTACAATGTATAGAATCTGTGGATTTCCTCCTTCAAAATGAGGACATTTCGGACAGTCAAATGTTGGAAGTTATGTTCACTCAAAAAGAGGACATTTCGGACAGTCAAATGTTAGACGTTATATTTAATTTGGAAAATGAATCTCAAAAATAAATTTATATTTAATAATTCGAAAATTGTTTGAGACATTATTCATTTTTATATGTAATTCTTAAACTAGTACCAAATTGATTATAATGTAAAGTCAGACTTATAGTATACTGTGCAACTTTTTTGTGTTACATAGTAATTTTGCTCATAGATACTTCCTTTCTCTACCGAGGCACAAGATGGCTGCCACAATTTCTGTTTTGGAGTGTTGACAGACAGTGGCAGCCAATCAGCATGAGCTGCATGCTCATTGGCTTTCAACACTTCAAACCAGGAAGTGTTGGCAGCCATCTTGTGCTCGGTAGACCGAGGCACAAGAAATCAGAAAAACAAACCGGTAGAACACAAAAAGGGGGCAGGGTAGAAACACCCTGACCCCCTAGGCCTGCCCAGGTGGTCCCACAAGGACCCCCAAGGCCCAAAAAATGTTTTTTAAAAACCCGGTCTGTTTTTTTTCAATTTACCCCCCGGGGGGACCAAATCGCGGGGGCATTGTGATAAAGAAGTGTGGGGGGCCCCAATCCCCCCCACACTGCCCCGGGGACCGCCGTCCCCCGGGGCAAAGCAACGCAGCCCCCTGGTGCATACTGGAGGCTCCTGGTGGGCTAGTGGGCCCCCAGGGACCCCCAGTATGCAAGGGGAATTAGTTCCCCCTCTGCAAACGTGCCAGGGGTCTGCGTTGCAGAGAGGTGTAAAAAGGGGCATAGCCTCATTACACCTCTCTGCAATGCAGCCCCCTGGCGCATACTGGAGGTTCCAGGTGGGCTAGTTGGCCCCCAGGGACCCCCAGTATGCAAGGGGAATTAGTTCCCCCTCTGCAAACGCGCCAGGGGGCTGCGTTGAAGAGAGGTGTAAAAAGGGGCATAGCTTCATTACACCTCTCTGCAATGCAGCCCCTTGGGGCATACTGGAGGTTCCTGGTGGGCTAGTTGGCCCCCAGCGACCCCTAGTATGCAAGGGGAATTAGTTCCCCCTATGCAAACGCGGCCGGGGCCGGCGCTGCATACAGGTGTAAAAAAGGGTGTGGCCTCATTACACCTCTCTGCAATGCAGCCCCCTGAGGAATACTGGACCCCCAGTATGCAAGAGGAATTATTTTCCCTTCTGCAAACGCGCCAGGGGGCTGCATTGCAGAGAGGTGTAAAAAGGGGCATACCCTCATTACACCTCTCTGCAATGCAGCCCATTGGCGCATACTGGAGGTTCCTGGTGGGCTAGTTGGCCCCCAGCGACCCCCAGTATGCAAGGGGAATTAGTTCCCCCTCTGCAAACGCGTCAGGGGGCTGCGTTGCAGAGAGGTGTAAAAACATTTTTTTTTCAATTTATATTAAAAATATGTAATGTAATTTAAAAAAAAAATATCTAAAAATAAATAATTTAAAATAATGTAGTAAATCAGTATAAAAAATATAACATACATTTAAAGATTATCATTTACAAAACCATTGAAATTCACTGAAAAAACCATAGGTTTCAGCCACCTTATAGTTAGGAATTACCATTTAAAAAACCTTTGAAATTCCCCCGTTATAGTTAGTTGTTCTCACTATAACTCGCGCGCCCGCAATCCACTGCTGATGATGTCACATATTACATCATTCATGACATGGTCAGTGACATCACTGATGACATCACTGATACATCTCAAATGACATCACTGATGACATCACTGATTACATCATCCTTGTGAAAGAGTGGCAGATCTCTCAGCGTAATATAACCCTTGATACACACATTCAAAAATAGAAACAAAAATTTTCAAAAAAATGGAGATACCAATTCCAGTTAGAACAACCTATTCAGTAATTCCAAAATCTACATACACATCCAGTCATTCACTAACAGTTCTATTTGGGCACTCATAAATATACTCACTCATCATGTGTACTCATACACCTATACATCTTATTACACACGGACACTCATCTATAGAGTTACTCACACACAAACTCAGAAGAATCCTGTGGCTGCTGTTCTGCCATTTTGATATGAAAAAAGCTGGAACAAAGCAGAGATCCTTCTCTCAGGAAACCAAAAGAGATAGTGAGGGAAGTGGGTGGGGTTTTTCAAGATTCTGGAAAAGAAACTACTATAAACCAATCAAAAGTGTTGTTTTCATGTCACATGACATTTCGTGCGCGCAACGTGTGCGCACGCATGCGTGCACGTTGCGCAACTGTCACATATAAATGCCGTTTTATCCGATTTTCGCAAAAGCTTTTAAAAACGTGAAAAGGAGGCAGGGAAGGGACTCCCAGACACCCTAGGCCTTCTCATGGGGTCCCTGAAGGACCCCAAAGGCCAAAAAACACATTAAAGAAATTTAGAAATCGTGAGGTGCGCGCACGTTGCACGCACCCTCGAGGCAGAACTGAGTCAAACACAATAGTGGAGAACGTGAAAAGGGGGCAGGGTAGAGACTCCCTGACCCCCTAGGCCTTCTCAGGGGGTCTCTGAAGGACCCCGAAGGGCAAAAAACCATTAAAAAAAAATCACGAGGTGTGCGCATGTTGTGCGCACGTTGAAAAAATAATAATTAATTGACAAATTTGACTGTTTATATTTTGATTGAAGATGTAGACTATACTGTTTAACTTCATCCAAATCATAAAAACTAGCTGTGCCGTTGCATATTACAGGATACAGTCAATGTATTACAATATACAAAGGCAGTTTGTTGGAAAATAAATATATAAAAAATATAAAAATTGATACAGAAATTAGCATTTTAAAAACCTTGGAAATTCACTGAAAAAACCATAGGTTTCACACACGTTATATTTAGGAATTAGCACTTAAAAAACTTTGTAAAATCACTGAAAAAAACATAGATTTCACACACGTTATAGATAGGAATTAGCATTGAAAAAACCTTGGAAATTCACAGAAAAACCATAGGTTTCACACACATCATAATTAGGAATTAGCATTTAAAAAACCTTGCAAATTCACTGAAAAAACCATAGGTTTCAGGCCTGATATAGTTAGGAATTAGCATTTAAAAAACCTTTGAAATTCACTGAAAAAAACATAGGTTTCAGGCCTGATATAGTTAGGAATAAGCATTTAAAAAACCTTAGAAATTCACTGAAAAAAGTGTAGATTTTAGGGGTGTTATAGTTAGCTGGACATTTCACTCATACAAAACCATTGAAATTCCTCCGATATAGTTAGTTGTACTAATATCTTGTATCGGTGTGTCAATGGATTTAAATATTTACAGTGAGTGACGAAAGGTTATACTAGTGTATGATGAGGTGTATCGTCACGTGGATGATGTCATCAGTGATGTCATTTGAGATGTCATCAGTGATGTCACTGACCATGTCATGAATAATGTAATATGTGACATCATCAGCAGTGGATTGCGAGCGCGTGAGATATAGTTAGTACGGAGGAATTTCAATGGTTTTGTATGAGTAAAATGTCCAGCTAACTATAACACCCCTAAAATCTACAGTTTTTTCAGTGAATTTCTAAGGTTTTTTAAATGCTAATTCCTAACTAAATCAGGCCTGAAACCTATGGTTTTTTCAGTGAATATACATATATATATATATATATATATATATATATATATATATATATATATATATATATATATATATATATATATATATATATATATATATATATATATATATCCAATACTCCACTCCGAACACGAATGGGTCTGACACTGCACGGGTAAAATACAAAGTGGTTTAATTGATTTTAAAAGCACAAATTCAGTGAGCTGTGAAACGCCATGGCAGACACGTTTCAGCGATTAGCTTTCTTCAGTGCCGGTTTCACAGTGGGGGGTCATTACACCTGGGGTTTAGTTAAATACAATGTTCATTACTCTCATTGGAGCACAAATCTAGCCCCACCTTTGTGTTTAAAGATGTAGTGTCCCAACCACAGGCTGCACCGTTCGCCTATCTCCCGGCCACAACGCATTGGTTTGCTGCAGTCCGCTGCGAAAGCCCATTAAGTAATGCGGCATCTGTACACCGAGTGGTGCCCCAATCATTGTTGCCCATGGACTGCATGACCTCCCATGCAGCTGGTACACAGTTTTGCTGTTGTTGAGTCCACAAGTATAGTACCCGTTCAGTGGTACAATACCACACCTCTCTCCCCAATGAGGTGATCTTCCTGCCAGAGTGCTGTGTCTGCCGGGGGGCAAAGCGTTTGCATTTTGTTACACCATCCACTTTTGCCGACTGACGCGTTGCTCCTGATCGAGAGGGCGTATATATATATATAAAAAATCACAACTACAACATAATGTACGTTTTTTTTACCCATGTCACTGTGTATTCTTGAAAGCACTTCACTGTAAATCCTACAACAATGTGTACTCTGTACTGTACTGTAAACTGCCCTGCCACCTCATTGATATGGCCTAGGCTACATAGAACTGGCAATAAGGTATGTTTAAAAAAATAGAGATCGGAAGTAGTTGAAAGGAGAGAGTGAATCGAGAGCGCAATAAAAGCACTTGTATATTGTCATGGGGTCTAGGGGCCTTGGGGCAGCCGGCCATTTTCCTGTGGCTGCAGTTGGATGAGCTACAGTACTCTGGCAGAATTGTGCAATGGATATCACACAAGTCATATAGAGTCTGTCCTCGAGGACAGAGGGTGGCACTGTACCGGTGACAGACCCTAAAAGGAAAGGGAGTTGGGGTTTGGAACAACAAACAAGATGCCATGATGCTCCTCCGGGACAACCTCAGGGAGACCTCAAAAGACCCGTCACAGATCTTATGTGAACGCCCAAGGTTTGAGGAGTATCTGTAGATTGCAAAACAGTGGTTTAATAAACACAATGTATTTGATACATAGCAGCAACAAATCTTATTATATATTGCAGTTTATACCCCAAACCAACTTCTACTGTGTCTGCCTTTCTGGTCAAAAGGTGCATGGTTTTTTATGCGTGCGGTGTTGGCTTCCGATGGATTGTTTGATGATAGTTATTACGAATGATCAAACCAAGTCACTATTGCAGAGCAATTCTTCAATTTCTTGCTAGGGTATTCCTTTTATGAGCTGAACTAAGATGTCATCAAAGTCACACCTTGCAGTCTAGCCAAGTTATTCTTCTGAGCGCACTGGGGAGCAAATGCCTCGGAGATATCAGTCCTGATAGAGCCCTGCCAGTTATGGGGTATTTAGTGCGCTTTCTTAAAACAAGAGTAGATAATTCTTGAAATTATTGTGCTACTGAGCTCAGAGCATACAAGAACTGTCTCACAAATACCTGGAGTTGAATTCTTCTGAAGCGTTGTCTTTTCCTTTTCTTTAGGGAATCTAGAGTTCTTCTTCTGAGGATGGGAACAATGCTGTGACGCTTACAAGATCCGGAGGCTTGGTTAAGGGAATTCAGGTAAGTGAAAAGCAAAGAGAACAAGCGGGGAACTGGGATGGGCACAGACTTTAAATAGAGGCTGACCCGTGTCCTTTTAGTGCACCTGTCAGGGTCATGGAATGTTTACTGTGATTTAGGAGTCCGATTAACAAAAGCACAGGGTCATGGATAGTTCACTGTGAGCCAGGAGGCTGATTAGCAAACACATCTGCCGGGGTCATGGTATGTTCAATTAGAGCTAACAGAGTCATGGAATGTTCACTGTAAGCCAGGGGTTGTTTAGCAAATGAGTCTGCCGGGGTCATGGAATGTTCAAACAGGGCTATAATTCTTGAAAGTGATACCTTGTGAGTTTAATTGACAAGGATACCTGTTACTGCTGTTTGTTTTGGAATGTTTGCAATAAGCAGATCAATTAGTTCTGACAGTTACTCAACATTAATGAGATTGATTGGTGCACCTGCCAAGATTCTGGAACTTTCATAGTGGTTGTAAGGAGCTGTGTGCTTTTGTGGGCAGTTCGATCAGTGGTTCGTGGAGGTCAATGATTTTCCTAAACCACCCCGAATGGAGCATATGGCAAATCAAATCAGAATATGAACACACTAGATGGGGTGTGGGTGAGAAGGGAACAAACGTGGCTCCTTGAGGGTTTCCCATGACACAGATGGTGCATGGGAAACAATAGGTAAGGGATTGTCAATTGTTAGCAACTGGTTAGGAGACTTAGGAAATGGATTGGTAATTTCCATTTTGAGACCTTTGTGAATAATGTTGATGATATTATCTATCAAATTTTGCAAATACCGGAAAGGCAAACAAGGAGTGAAAAGAGAACTGCTCTTGAAATACAAGATGAACAATAAAAATACTATGACAAAATGAATATCTTAGAAGAGAGCAGAAGAAAGAGGTTAAACACAACAAACCCGTAATCTATGATGAGATCTGATGAGTAGATACAATGATGGCTTGATTCCCCATCAGAGGGGGGCTTGATGAAGTGAAATATTACAAAACCACATCACATGACACTTTACAGATTTAGGGCCAGATGTAGGTAGCCAAATACCGGTCGGTAACGGCCGATTTCGGCCGTTACCGACCGGTATTTGGCTTTTGAGATGTAGGGGCCATTATTTTACAGAATCGGTAAATTTACCGATTCGGTAAATTTACCGATTCTGTAAAATACCGAATCGGTATTTTTACCGATTCGGTGAATCCAAATGTAGGTGACACTCCTAAGAGTGCCACAGGCCCTTAAGAGTCGGTATTTTACCACCCAATCCTATTGTGTGGTAAAATACCGAATTCAGGTGTGCATGCACATCTGTGCATGCACACCTGTGCCATGTGACACACAGACATGCCCTTAGGGCATGTATGTGTGCCACATGTCACACATGCCTGTAGTCTGGGTGCTAGAGGGTGTCAAAGTGACACCCCCTGCACCCTTGCAGGATTCGGTATTTACCGATTCGGTAAATACCGAATCGGTATTTCCCATTGATTCCTATGGGCTTCACAGCCCATAGGAATCAATGAGCAATACCGATTCGGTATTTACCGAATCGGTAAATACCGAATGTTTCCGATTCGGTAAATGTAAATAAAAATTTACCTACATCTCCCACCTTCTTATTTACCGATTCATAAATACCGAATCGGTAAAATTCGGTATTTATGAATCTGTAAATTAGAATTACCTACATCTGGCCCTTAGACACAAGAACTTGAATGTGCACATTGCATAAAATAAACTGCAACAATAGAGACACATGAAGTAACAGCACCGTGAAAGTGTGCTTGAAAGAGTTAGAAAAAGAGAAAATATATTGCTAAATAGTTGTAAAGCTTATTAATACATTTTTATAACAAAATTACTCGTGAAATTATGTTTTATTATTCTTTTTAAGTATTTTTATTGCAGATTTGCATAATACTGAACCATTCTTTTCGGCAATCCTGCTGGTGACAGAAGCACTGCATAAATCGTTAATCAAAACATTTCACAGCCAGTAAGCCCACATCCCAGAGGCCGGGCGGCGTTAACTGGAAAGTTGCTGGAAGCATAGAACTGTTCAGCCGGAAGTTTTGGCATCTGCTTTTCTTTTCCTCCCTTCCACCCAGTCCTCAACGCATAAACAGTCAGAACCCCTAGAGGCCATAGCAAGGTGTCAGTACAATCTAAACTCGGTATCCCTTATCTAGTCTCCCTTCGCCCCCCTATTGGTCTCCTCGTGCACTAATCTAGGTGTGCCTCACCCAAGTGGCTAACAAATTATCCCTTATCTCGCCCCCCTCCCCGGGTTCTCATCCTTGAATTGCAGATGGTAACAGCGCAGCCAATGTGAGTGAGCAGGAGTCGCTGGAAAGTATGGTATGTGATGTGGTGTTCCTGTTGTATTACGGGGTG
This sequence comes from Lissotriton helveticus, assembly GCF_964261635.1. NCBI lineage: Eukaryota > Metazoa > Chordata > Amphibia > Caudata > Salamandridae > Lissotriton > Lissotriton helveticus. Next base: position 1,177,192,205 of record NC_136061.1, read on the forward strand.
GTCCCGCCTTTTGAGTGCTGTTCTACCTGGTCATCCTGCATATCATAGTCGCGCAATGCCTGTGTCAGAGCGTCCCTTGCTCGAGCCGATTCTAATGCCTTTTCATTATGTTGTCGCTGCGCAGTTTGAAATCTGATCGTACTCTCTCCATTAGCCCATTTGAGGAATTCGTTCCTCCATCTCATGCTATTCGGTCCTATCGCTGCCTTCCAGTGTCGTGTAATTTTGCGCTTGGCTATTACAAGTCCCATGTCTATGAATTTACTGGTAGTCTTATTTTTAGGGGTGTGGGGAAACCTGTGCAGCACGCCCACTGCTATGTCGAATATCAAACTTCGTTCCGTGATCGCGTTCAGGGTGTCTCCCACCTCCTTCCAATATAGCTCCAGCGCCGGACATGTCCACAGCATATGGCCCAGCTCTGCCCCAACTAATGTGCATCTGGGGCAAGCCGCCCCGTCTGCATTGAAGTACCTCTGGATCCCTCCCGGCGTAAGATATGCGCGGTGGAGAACAAAAAAGTGCACCAGTTGAAATCTGGCGTTGCGCGTGCTCTTCTGGGCCCGCCTCACAATCTGCGCCCAAGTCATTTCAGGTATGGGTCTTCCCACCTCCATTTCCCATTTCCCCTTCAGTGTCGTTAGAGGAGGTAAATCTTCATTAACCATCCTGGAGTAAAGACAGGTGACTGCCTTGTAAGTTCCAGCAGAACTCATGGCATATTGGCACGCCATTGTCGTTTTCGGCTCGGTCAGGCCTTCTTTCCAGTGTGTCTGTATCGCTTGTGTTAACGCGGCGTGGAGCAAGAAGTCCCCCCTAGGTAAATCGTAGCGTTCTAGTAGCGTCGGGTAGGGCATCAGGGCCCCATGCTCATATAAGTCTCCCACAATCTGTATTCCGGCCTCCTCCCACATCTGCAGTCTCGACCAGTCGCCTCCGTGCGGGAGCGCTGTCAGCATTCCCAATGGCATCTCAGGGGCGTATGGATGTATCACCCCCGCCTTACGCTGAGTGCGGTTCCAGCATTGCCGTAACGTGTTTTCCTCAGGAGATAGAGCGCGTGTTACTAGTTTTTGCTGTAGTGCTATGAACGAAAGAACATGACGAGGGATGCCTTGGTCTCTGGTCTGTTCCGGGCCTCTAAACTCCCGGGCCACCTCCTGCGTGTAAATCTGTAGTTGCGCTGCCAGATAATACAGTTCCAAATCAGGGACCGCCATCCCTCCCTCTGATTTGGGTCTTAACAGTGTCTTCAGAGCCACTCTTCGCCGACCCGTCCCCCAAAGGAAGGACACTATCATGGATCTCAGGAGTCGGAAGGTGGCAGCTGGAATCCACACAGGTAGCGTCCGAAAGTACTATAGAAACCGCGGTAGTGCCACCATTTTTAGTAGTGCCACTCGTCCTGCTATGGATAGTGGAAGCGTGGCCCAAAAGGTCATGCTACTCTTCAGTGATCTCAGTCCGCGCCCTATATTCCCCTCTAGTACGTCGGCCGGTGAGCGGTATATGTGTACGCCTAGATATTTTAAGCAGGCGGGCTCCCAGCGCACTGGTCTGGCAGTTGTCGTTCGTGGTTCGTCGTGGCGTACTGGGAATAAGCATGTCTTGTCCCAGTTTACCCTGAGACCCGAGACCGTACCAAACCGCTGGAGCAAGCTGTCGGCGCCCTCTAACGCTCCATCGGTGTCCTCGAGGAAAAGCAGGAGGTCGTCCGCATATAACGATATATGATGACGTCCTGTTCTGTCGCTCAACCCGGCGTAGTGGACACCCGATCTGATCGATATTGCCAAAGGTTCTATCGCTAGAGTGAACAGTAGCGGTGACAACGAGCACCCCTGCCTCGTGCCTCTCTCGACTGGGTATTGCCGTGATATTATTCCTCCCGTTTTTACCCTAGCTACCGCCGATGTGTATAGCACTGAGGTCCACTTTAAGGTATTCTTCGCCGACGCCGAAGCGCCTCAGTACTGCGTAGAGGTATTCCCACTCGAGGCTGTCGAACGCCTTCTCGATGTCTACTGGATGACGGGCCTCAGGGTGGCTCCCCTCCAGCAGTCGTATCAGTCGACGTACGTTTGAGGTCGTATTTCGCGTCGGTATAAATCCAGCCTGGTGTACATGCACTAATGCGGTCATGTGGCTTAATAGGCGAGATGCTAAAATACTGCTCAGTATTTTATAGTCAGTAGTGAGCATCGGAAGCGGTCTATAAGAGGCCGTATCCTCGCCCTCCTTTCCTGGCTTCAGTAGGGGTATGATTAGTGCTTCCCGCATGGAAGGTGGGAGCCGTCCCAACCACTTCGCTTCACTGTAGACCTCCAGCAATCTTGGCGCCAGGAGGTCAACGTGCTTGCTATAAAATTCTATCGGTATGCCATCTAACCCTGGGGTTTTGTTCCGCGCCATGCTTTTAATGGCGCCCCGAATTTCCTCCAATGTTATATCTTTGCCCATCGTCTCTGCCTGGTCCCGGTCCTACTCCGGAAAGCAGAGTCCTTCCAGAAAGGCCTCCAAGGCCGGGGCCCCTACCTCCAACCTACTTCTATATAAGGATGCATAATAGCTCTCGAAACACTGCAGAACCTCGGTCTGGGTGTAGACCTCCCTCCCATCAGAAGTGCGCATCAATACTACAGGGGTGCTTCTTTTGGTGGGGTTAGCTGGCCAGGCCAACAAGGTCCCAGCCCGATCGCCCTCTGCATGCGTCTTGGCTGTGTATGCCTTATAGTCGTAACTGTGCAAGCGCTCCGTTTCTACCGCCACGAGTTCCTTGGCCTTAGTGATCGTGTCCTGAAGCTCCTGGTGACCGGGTCTGGAAAGTTCCGCCTCCCGAAGCGCCCTGTCTGCTCTATCCAGATCCTCCAGGAGAACCCTACGCACTCCTACCTGTGTTCCTATGCAAAACCCCCTCAAAACTACATTGAAGGCATCCCATTCCGTGGCCCTCTCCTCAGTTGTGCCTGCATTATCATCAAAGTATTGTGTAATTCTCTCCGCTAATGCCCCCTTAAACACAGGATCATCTAGCAATTCAGGACGCATGAACATGATACATTAGGAAGCCATCGCAAGGCTAACAGCAGAGGGTTATGAGCTGACACCGTTTGTGTCAAATATTCTGTACGCACCACCATTGGTATCAGGTCTGGGGAGCAAAGAAGCGCGTCCAGCCGTACATGGAGCTCGTGCATCCCTGAGAAATAAGAATAATCTCAGTTGTGCGGGTGCTGTGAATGCCATATGTCCGTCAAGCCCCACCTCTCTTGCCATTCCAATCTACCTTTAGTTGTACGATGTATCAGGGAGTCCCTTAGCCGTGGGTGAGATCTATCTAATGAGGTATCTAAAATTGAGTTAAAGTCTCCCACCATTAATAGTAGTCCTGTCAGTAAATGTGCTAGGGATCCAGACAGCTTCGCCAGAAAAGCCACCTGCTCAACGTTGGGTGCGTAAACACTGCAAATAGTTATAGCTCTACCTCCCAATCTGCCCCTCACCGCCACGAACCTGCCCTCTGGGTCAATAACCTGTTGGGTCACCTGAAATGGAACTCCAGCCCTGATCCAGACCAGTGTACCTCTTGCGTATGCTGAATAGGTCGTATAAAAAACGTGCCCTCTCCACCTACGCTGCAGCGCCATTCCCTCTGCTCGTGTTAGGTGTGTCTCTTGCAGCAGCGCTACCTGCACTCTTCTACACACCAAATAGGCATGAATTTTATGGCGCCTTGTCATGCTGTGGAGACCTTGCACATTCCAGGTGATGCATCGTATAGTAGTCAAATCACCCATTGTCCCTCAGCGCTTCACACACTCCGCCATCCTGGCAATCCGAGTTCCCAGCGTATGGGAAAGTGCTTTTCTCAAGGATGAGTCCCCCCACCCAACTCCCAAAACTAAAACTAAACAGTCCCCCTTCCCCCCAGAACAGGACCTAGTGATCGCCATCTAGTACCCGTCCAAACAATCCCTTTGAAAACTATGGAATTAACCCCACAGGAGTCGCTGTGGGTACGCCTTAAGGGCTCAGTGGGGGGGTTGGTCGCCTACGGGCAGCCGCCTGGGCCCCAGACTCGTCGTTGAGCGATCGAGCCTCGTACAGTGTAGTGCTCCATCGACAATCTCCCTCCTCAACCATAGACAGGTTCCCTTCCCTATCCACCTCAGCCAATCTTCCCCTGCCGGCCCTGTCTGGATCCCATACAGCTCACCAGTTGTCTTTAGCCTTCATCCATCATCTCTTCCGCCGTGGCCGGAGTGACCACTGGTAGCGGCATACTGTCTGTTTCAGAACGTTCGGTGTCAGAGTGTCCATCGCCTTTCTCGGATTCCTTTTCCTCTTGCGATGGCGTGCCTTGTGTACCTGATATAATGGATACCAAGTCCAGAACCTCTTGCCGCTCTGCCGTGGATACGGATTGCGGGGGCTTCTTCTGTCCTCTTTGTCTGTTCCGAATGCGTCTCGATTTCCATTGTGGCAGGCCAACAGAGTCAGTGCCTGGTCGGTGCGCAAGTACGTCTTTGCCGTACTTGTATAACTCCAGCCAGGTGCAGGCATCCTCTGGAGTGTCGAAGAACTTGGTGGAGTCGTCAACAATGACTCGGAGCCGGGCCGGGAAGAGCAGGGAATATTGTAAGCCCTCAGACCGTAATTCCCTTTTGACCGCGAGGAAGGAGGTCCGCTGTCTCTGCGTGTCGAATGTGTAATCAAGAATATGTTAACTTTGCTGTTCTCCACCTGAAAGGGGCCGTTTGTTCTTGCCTTTTGAAGCAACAGGTCTCTGTCCCTATAGTGCAGTAGTCGGGCGACCACCGGGCGTGGCGGGCGACCTTGCTGGGAGGCCTAGCCGGGACTCTGTGAGCTCTCTCCAGCGTGTAGAAGGCGGATAGTCCCTCCGGTGCCACCGTTTGCCTGAGCCAGTCCTCGAGGTATTGCACCATGTCTCTCCCTTCCACTTTCTCCGGCAGGCCCACTATTCGGATGTTATTGCGGCGATTACGCCCTTCTGCCTCCTCCGCTCTTCTCTCCAGCATGTCCATACGGTCCAACATAGTAGTCATGGTTGCCCGAATGTCTTTCGGTGCCGGTTCCAACATGTGGACCACATCTTCCACCAATTTAACTCTAACTGCCAATTTGCCGTGGTCCGCTCGGAGCAGCCCCAGGCTTGTGGTCACCTGCGCGATATCGTGCTGGAGCGCCGATCGTGTATCCGTCAGCGCCGCCAAGATTTTGTCTAGGTGAAGCTGCAATTGGGGATCCTGCAGCTGTCCAGGGCCCAGCTGCTCACCAGTGTCCGTTGACTCAGTGTCTCCTAAGGACGGGGTGCCACCTTTGGTTCCTTTGGGTTTTCCCATGACCGGGTCGGTTGGGTAGCCTCCTCAGTGGTTGCCTGGCTGTAATGTCTCCAAACTGGGGGTCTTACGCAATAACCGACCTCATGCACCAACTCCTGGGAACCTCTAGACTTCTCCGCTAGCCTGCAGGGTTCAAGGGCCACCACTCGCAACACCGCAACAACTGGCTATAAGGAGGCGTTTGCGCAGCAGGGTTGGGAACTGCAGGTTTAGGGAAGTGGTAGTGCTCCCAGCAGCGTCTCCAACAGGCGCGGTCCACCGGCCCAAGGCAACAGGTCTTGGCGATCCTTGGATCAGCTATCGCGCGAGCGAACCGCGAATCCCCACCCACGCCCTGTCGACCAGTGGGCGCCACCGGTACGGTCCAACTTGCGGCCGTGTCTCAGCCCAGCCACGCTCCTGCGCTTGTCGCAATTCACACAAAAGTTCCCTCCGTGGCTGCTCCCCGCGTTCCCCTTCCTGGTGTAAATGCGGCGTTCACCTTCTTCGCTCTGAGGGTTCCAGCCGCCTCTCCAGCGATCCGTGGTTACTGAGGGGGGAGAGGAGGGGAAAACGTTGTGCCCTCCGAACAACGGACGGATAGCCCTCTTGTCTGAGTCCTTCCAAGGGTCTCTCGTTATGGCGCCTCCTTCTCTTCCAATTCCCACCAGTGCGGTGCGCACTGTCCGTCTATCCCCCACTCTCACGGGCGGCTTGTGTCCAGCAGCGTAGATTGCAGGAGCGGGCTCGCCCTGTGCTTGAGCCGTTCCGCAGACGCAGCCTCCTCAGGGAGCGCGCCCGACACTTGGTTTCACTGCGGGGTTGAGGCTAGATGTTGCCGACCCACACGCCGTCAGCGCTCTTTCACTGCTCTGGGGTCGGCGGAGGCCAAGCCAGTCCCGTGGCCGCCATTTTAGGCGTTGCACGGAGCGGCGGAATGTTTATGGCCCGCAGCGGTCAGCAATTCGGGATTGTCCCACCCAGCCTCAGTTCAGGGGACACCTCACTCACGCCGGGCCCGCCGGTCCGTAGATCGGAGCCGCAAGCACCCACCGTGGAATGACTGTTTCACCAGCCTGTAGACAGACGTGAAGCCGTCAGCCCGATCCTTGCGGCTGGCGTATACAGGAGCCGCCGTGCGGGTCACACCGATCGCCGATCGCGTTTGGGCAGCCACTTCTCTTCTCGTCGGCGGTCAGGGGGGTTTTTATTCAGGACCCAGGTCGCGCAAAGTCTCCGCTCACTCGGGGATCAGCTCTCCTGCCCGGCCGCCATCTTAACCACAGCTCCGTTCAGGTCAGCCGGTCTGCGTTCAGCGCAGTTAGTTTGCCGCCAGCGCTGCAGGGACAGCCCGCCGCGGGTCCGCCGTCCGAGGACACCCTCCCACACAATCTCCAGTGGGTTAGGGGTCGGGGACGTCGATTTTCAGGATTATTGGAGGCTCGATCGCGGAGCCGAGCGCTCAGGCGACCTCCTTGATCGGCGCTCAAGCCACGCCCCCTTTTATTATTCATATACTGATGAAAACTAATGAATCTCTGTAGATAGAAATTGAAATAGCAAAGAACCTAATGATTTAAAGAATTATGAAACAATTTTAGTAAAATGGTTTTAAAGAATAATTTACATCTATGAATGTTGAAAAATTGTCGCAGTAGACCATAGCTACAGTTTATTTATTTTGTGTGTGAATACATTGGTAAAACATATATTCTTATTCTTTTTTTATGAAATAATGATTGATGCATTATATTTGATTCCAATTAAATTTAACTCATTTAAAGCTGATGTATGCATTTGTGTTCTTTCTTGAGCTGCAATTTTCCCTTAGCAAGCAGTATGGCCCTGAGAGTAGTGTATTTGAATCTTATTTCAAATTTATGAGCTGGTCGCCAATTAATTGACCTCATTGAGTGGCTAACATGAAGTTTTGGACATCCTAATTCCCACTCCTCCTATCGGAGGAGAAAGATAAATAAAAAAAAAAACATTTGCCTCTGTGGTGAAGGTAATGCTGTAATCCTTCTAACTGTAAGGGGCCCAGTGTAGTTAGAGAGATAGATGAGTAAGTAGTGAAGTGGAAGTTAAACTTGAAATATCTCAGGATCATGTAAAACCTCTGTTAGATAGCTCGGAGAGTTTAACCACCGGCTGTTGAGATTTGTGTGGAACCTGTGATCCAGTGGTTTCGGGGCCCAAACTTTTCATGCTGTGACATACTTTTGGGCCTCCAATGGACCTTGTATTTGCGCACTGAGGGGAAAGAGAGTTAGAGGTATACTTTCATTAAACAGTGCAACCATTTGGCTACACTAGGAGTCCCAGAAATCAGTAGCCAAAATCAACAAGCTTTAATACAAATTAGTAATAAGAATTAGGTAAATCACTCTCAACACCATACTATATAAGTACAATATAGCAACAGGAAAACCAAGTCTCTTAAAGAAACCTAGACAACTAACAATTTAACAGATAATGAGCACAACAGCTGCGATGCAAAATAGCAGCACTAATACCCGATGCTCAGAAAACAATTTAAAGTTATTTGTACTGTACATTAGAAATGCAAGTATCCCATTTGCAGTCCTTTTACAGAAAATTGTTTAATCTAGTAAAGTTTCTTTGTAATCAAAAGAGTTCCATATGGGAAAGCATAGTATGGCACAGCAATTACAAAAAGACCATAATATGCATCTACTAAGTTCTGTCAAAAAGTCTTTAAGAGATCAAATACGTGTCAGCCTAAGCCACCCTTAAGGTAGAGTCCATAAAAACCATTTGAGGTCTAAACCTCTCAAAGTCCATTCAAAGCGCAGTTAAGAAAAGGGTCTGTAAGGGGCTCAAAGGGAAATTTCGCAAGGCATCTACAGAATTGTGTTCAGTTAAGGAACCCAAGGAAAGGTTTGCCGGAAAAGGAAAGGAATTAAGAACACTACGGGAGTCCATCAGGAAAGGGTCTCTCTCTCTCTCTCTCTCTCTCACTCTCTCTCTCTCTCTCTCTGCCCAGCCCCCTCATCCAGGGGAAACAATGGGTTATAGTCAAGTCCGCTGGAATTATGTGATTGTGCGGCTGCGACAACTTCGCATAATTGTAGATTTGTAGCATTTGCCACATAATCCATCATCTGCTGCTTAATCTGCAGATTTTAACAAAAATAAATTTCGCTTCTAGCTCCAATTGTTAAAAAGTTAGTAAAAACACAGCGACGTGTGTTGCTGCACAGTAGAAGGCCCTTTGCAAAGGTTGACTGGTCACCTTTATGTAGCTTATTGCTATATTTGGGTGTTAAACTGGTGGTACTAATGAGGCACAACTAATGTCCAGACGCTATTGACTAGCTTAAAAATGACAAAATAATGTAGTAGTACCATCACAATATGTGCTGCTCAATTTGACTTTTCTTGCTGCATACTTTACTCAACCCTGCCATATAATTTGACCCTCCTCTGCTGCATAATTCCAGTGGCCCCGGTTATAGTCTGTCAGTCCACATGTAACGCCCATGTCTGGCGCATCATTATAGGCAACTCATTGTCCATGGTATCCATATGTTACAGACAGCAACAGTAGTAGAAAATCCCACACTGGGCATGTGAACAGTACATGGTTTGCACACGCCTAAAAGAGTTGAATGTTCCCCTGTCAAAAGTACAGTTCTAATGTGCTCGTCTGTCCACATTCCTTTCTCAGGCATTGTATCTATTGCTATTGCTAGACATTTATCTATTCTAACTAGAAATGCATGAGAATACCTGTAAGAAATTGTTTAATCAACAACAAAAGAAAACAATAAACCCTTCATAGTCTGCATGTTAAACCTCAGGCCTACAGATTCATGACAATTGAAGCTATTAAATCAGAAGTTGCAGGTTTAATATACAAGGGTGCATTTAACATAAACAAATGCACTTTCTTCAGTAAATTTAGTTCTTAATGTATTAACATTCAATGAATAATCAATTTATCTACTGTAAATGTGAATAAGAACTATATTTGAAAGTACCTATATGTAGCATATATGCATACATTGTACAAGCTTTGACATTTAACTTGTACTAAGATTTAACACATATAAGCATAGTAATGTTTATTTTGTTGTTATTGTTGCTGCCAGAATTAAGGGCAAACATCACAATGGCTGTAGGAGATTCAACATTCGGCCCCATTCAGCACAACATCTGTTGTACAAAAAGAATAAGAGAAAACAAAATAAGCAATGATGAACTAAGGATAGAAATTCCCCCTTCCCCCTCCCACCCTTACCCTGCCCTAGAGTGCCAATGCTAACAAACTATCCAGTGAAGTCCAAAGATATCTCATTTGTGCTGGGCAATGGTGTTATGCTCTGTCGGTGTTGTCAATCTTAAAGGTTTTAGATATCTCAGGATGGTTAATTCTGTGAACTCTTGTGACAACAATGCAATGAATGGCTTCCAGATCTCGCTATAGGTGTCGCCTTGTTGTGTAAGTGTGAGAGATAGCCTTTCCATCCCCAAGAGATGATACAAATGGTGCAACCAGTTCAATCTTGTAGGAACCCTGTCTGAACCCCAGTGTGTCAATATGGATTGGTGTGCTTCCCCTAGTGCTAATGGTTTGTGCCAACCTCTTCTGGATTTTAGAGGGAAAGTCTGTGGGTTAGGAAAGCGCTATACAACTTATGCTGGAAACCTGGGTAATTGGGTGTCAAAATGTGTGTCAATGTCCATCAAAATGTCTGCTCAGAACTGTGCTAATTTAGGGCATTCCCATGGGATGTGCAGCAATGTCCCAGGGGTGTTGCAACCTTTCCAACAGAAATCTCTCTTCTCTGAATTCTCTCTGTGGAGATGTACAGGAGTTAGGTATCAGTATGTAGCAATTTTTGTTGCTGTTTCCATACTGGCCACGTTGGATGCTGTGGGCCTTGCTCGGTAGTATATAGCTCCTCATTCCTCAGTAGTAAAGTGCCGGCATATCTCCGTCTCCCATCGCGTTTTTGCAGGGTTATCCGAGTCAGGTGGCTCTTGCGAGAGCAGCGTGTATAGTTCTGAGACGAGGCGACAGTCAGATCCTTTAGCTAGGAGCAATCTCTCGAACTTCATGAGGCGTCGCTGCGCAGCTTTCCTAACCGTTGGTTGCATCATCCAATGTCTTTTCTGCATATATTTAATCGCTCTGTTTCTGGGATCACAATCTCAGTCCGTAGAGTGTAAAATGGGATGAGACAGTCCTCATCAAAGAAGTGGCCTACTGATCTCTGTCCATCTCTTTGCCATTCTTTAAAAGCGGAGATGTCCATTTCCGGAGTGAAATCCAGATTCACCACCACTATGGTGAGTGGAGAGGGGAATGTTAAAAAACCTTTATGGGTCACCAGTGTCCCAAACCCTCAGGGTGGGTGAGGTGACCGCCAATAGTTAGAGGTTTGCGGGGCGCTGAGGCCTATCTAAGAAGGGCATCTTCCACAAGGCAGTTTTAGCAAGGGCCCTCTCCATAAACAATCACCCCTTTTTGCAGCTATTCGGCCCACCCATGAGAGTGGATACTGTTGCCATTGTGAGAGATCTGACTTCACTCGTTTGACAAGACTCCAGTAGTTAAGGGAGATCACCTCTTCTATGGCTGGGGCTAGTTGGATGCCTAGATAAGGGACAGAGCCTCCCGCCCACTGGACAGAGAGAAGGCGAATAGATAATCTTGCGTGTCTTGGGAAACAGTGAGACTTAGCGCCTGGGATTTTTCCAAATTGAAACCCTGACACAGTCCCAAACAATCTCACTCCTGCTAAGAAGAGGGGAGGGCCTCTCTGGGGTTGGCAAAAGAAGCAATAACGTCATCCGCGTACAGCATAATTAGGTGCTCTTCACCCCCAAATTGAATCCCCGTGATCTCAGGGTTGTCCCGAGTTCTTTGAGCAAATGGCTCCATATAAAGCGCAAACAGCAGGAGCGATAATGGACACCCCTGTCTAGCGCCACGTCAAATATGGTAACGAGGAGAGGTCCTGCCATTGACCTGAACCGAAGCACTTGGTTTGCATTAACTACTTATAACCCAAGTACAGAGCCACTCTCCTAAGCTGAAGTGTTTCAAGACAGCAGCCAAATGGGGCCAGAGGATGCAGTCAAATGCTTTCTCCGCATCTATAAAGAAAATAATAGATTCGCATGGGGAGTAGACATCCTTATCCAGGAGGTGTAATATCTGCTTGGTGTTAACTGGGCACTGTCTATTGGGGATAAAGCCAGCTTGATCCGGGTCCACTAGGCCCGGCATATGGGGGCTAGTCGCGCCGCCAGAATCCCAGTAAAAAGCTTGGCATCAATATTTAAAAGAGATATAGTTTGGTAAGATTCACACTGTCTCATGTCCTTTCCTGGTTTGGGAATAACCACAACCCATGCCTCTGTCATGCAGGGAGGGAGTGTTGACGGGCTTGAGATGGAATTAAACGCTAGTGCTTTGCAGAAGGTTTTATAGAAAGATGCCATGAATGCGTCGGGTCCTGGATATTTGTGAGGTTTCAGTCTACCTATCGCAGAAATAACTTTGTCTATCCTAATTTGTTCATTCAAGCCCGTCGCTTGGTCATCAGTCAGGCGAGTTACCCTCGCCCCTTGCAAGTATGACTGAATTCCCTGGGAGTGGAGGTCTTGTGCGGAGCATAACTTCCCATAGAAAGCTGCAAAGAGCAATGCTATTGCTTCTAAGCATGGGCGTAAAATCCGTTCCGTTCTTGGAATTTGCGGATTTTCTGCAATTTCGCCTTCCGCGAATCTCGCGAAATTGCAGAAAAATCCACTAAATCGCGTTCGGGACGGATTTTTTAAAACTGAAGTACATGAAGCACTTACAGGGTTACAGCAGGTGCCCAAGTTGAAGCTAATTTCTTTGTAACCATTTACAAAATGGTTACAAAGAAATTTACTTCAACTTGGGCACCTGCTATAACCCTGTAAGTGCTTCCTGATCGGCGCCTCCAGAGTTGTTGCCTACTTGCAACTATTCTCTGACCCTGCTCTGACCCTCGAAGCAGGGTCAGAGAATAGTTACAAGTATGGCACAATGCTCCAGGCTGTCACAAAAATTAAACCACAACAGGAAGCACTTACAGATAAGGAAGCAGGTGCCGGACTTGAAGCTCAAATTCAGTAACACATTAACCAGCCCCCGGTTGAGGCTGGGCAGGTGTGCTTTCTCCCCATTATCTACAGTGGTGAACCAGAGGGTGCTGTGATGAACCAGAAGGTGCAGTTGTGAACCAGAGGGTGCTGTGATGAACCAAAGGGTGGCAGTGGTGAACCAGAGGGTGGCAGTGGTGAAACAGAGGGTGCTGTGATGAACCAGAGGGTGGCAGTGATGAACCAGAGGGTGGCAGTGATGAACCAGAGGGTGACAGTGATGAACCAGATGGTGGCAGTGGTGATCCAGAGGGTGGCAGTGATGAACCAGAGGGTGGCAGTGGTGAACCAGAGGGTGTCAGTGGTGAACCAGAGGGTGTCAGTGGTGAACCAGAGGGTGCTGTGATGAACCAGAGGGTGGCAGTGATGAACCAGAGGGTGACAGTGATGAACCAGAGGGTGGCAGTGGTTAACCAGAGGGTGTCAGTGATGAACCAGAGGGTGGCAGTGGTGAACCAGAGGGTGACAGTGATGAACCAGAGGGTGGCAGTGGTGAACCAGAGGGTGGCAGTGATGAACCAGAGGGTGGCAGTGGTGAACCAGAGGGTGGCAGTGATGAACCAGAGGGTGGCAGTGATGAACCAGATGGTGGCAGGGGTGAACCAGAGGGTGGCAGTGGTGAACCAGAGGGTGGCAGTGGTGAACCAGAGGGTGGCAGTGATGAACCAGAGCGTGGCAGTGATGAACCAGAGGGTGGCAGTGATAAACCAGAGGGTGGCAGGGGTGAACCGGAGGGTGGCAGTGGTGAACCAGAGGGTGGCAGTTATGAACCAGAGGGTGGCAGTGATGAACCAGATGGTGACAGTAGTGAACCAGAGGGTGACAGTGGTGAACCAGAGGGGTCTGTGATGAACCAGATGGTGGCAGGGGTGAACCAGAGGGTGTCAGTGGTGAACCAGAGGGTGGCAGTGGTGAATCAAAGGGTGGCAGTGGTGAACCAGAGGGTGGCAGTGATGAACCAGAGGGTGGCAGGGGTGAACCAGAGGGTGCTGTGATGAACCAGAAGGTGGCAGTGATGAACCAGAGGGTGGCAGTGATGAACCAGAGGGTGGCAGTGATGAACTAGAGGGTGGCAGTGATAAACCAGAGGGTGGCAGTGGTGAACCAGAGGGTGCTGTAATGAGCCAGAGGGTGGCAGTGATGAACCAGAGGGAGCTGTGATGAACCACAGGCTGGCAGTGATGAACCAGAGGGTGGCAGTGGTGAACCAGAGGGTGCTGTGATGAACCAGAGGATGGCAGTGATCAACCAGAGGGTGGCAGTCGTGAACCAGAGGGTGGCAGTGATGAACCAGAGGGTGGCAGTGATGAACCAGAGGGTGGCACTGGTGAACCAGAGGGTGCTGTGATGAACTAGAGGGTGGCAGTGATGAACCAGAGGTTGACAGTGATGATCCAGAGGGTGGCAGTGGCAAACCAGAGGGTGGCAGTGATGAACCAGAGGGTGGCAGTGAGGATCCAGAGGGTGGCAGTGGCGAACCAGAGGGTGGCAGTAATGAACCAGTGGGTGGCAGTGATGAACCAGAGAGTGGCAGTGATGAACCATAGGGTGGCAGTGGTGAACCAGAGGGTGATGTGATGAACCAGAGGGTGGCAGTGATGAACCAGAGGATGACAGTGATGAACCAGAGGGTGGCAGTGGTGAACCAAAGGGTGGCAGTGATGAACCAGAGGGTGACCGTGGTGAACCAGAGGGTGGCAGTGGTGAATCAGAGGGTGGCAGTGATGATTCAGAGGGTGCCAGTGGTGAACCAGAGGGTGCTGTGATGAACCAGAGGGTGACAGTGATGAACCAGAGGGTGGCAGTGGTGAACCAGAGGGTGGCAGTGGTGAACCATAGGGTGCTGTGATGAACCAGAGGGTGGCAGTGATGAACCAGAGGGGGGCAGTGGTGAACCAGAGGGTGGCAGTGATGAACCAGAGGGTGGCAGTGATGAACCAGAGGGTGGCAGTGGTGAACCAGAGGGTGGCAGTGATGAACCAGAGGGTGGCAGTGGTGAACCAGATGGTGGCAGGGGTGAACCAGAGGGTGGCAGTGGTGAACCAGAGGGTGGCAGTGATGAACCAGAGGGTGACAGGGGTAAACCAGAAGGTGGCAGTGGTGAACCGGAGGGTGGCAGTGATGAACCAGAGGGTGGCAGTGATGAACCAGAGGGTGACAGTAGTGAACCAGAGGGTCACAGTGGTGAACCACAGGGTTCTTTGATGAACCAGATGGTGGCAGGGGTGAACCAGAGGGTGTCAGTGGTGAACCAGAGGGTGGCAGTGGTGAACCAGAGGGTGCTGTGATGAACCAGAGGGTGGCTGTGGTGAACCAGAGGGTGGCAGTGATGAACCAGAGGGTGGCAGGGGTGAACCAGAGGGTGTCAGTGGTGAACCAGAGGGTGGCAGGGGTGAACCAGATGGTGGCAGGGGTGAACCAGAGGGTGTCAGTGGTGAACCAGAGGGTGGCAGTGGTGAACCAGAGGGTGCTGTGGTGAACCAGAGGCTGACAGTGGTGAACCAGAGGGTGGCAGTGATGAACCAGAGGGTGGCAGGGGTGAACCAGAGGGTGCTGTGATGAACCAGAGGGTGGCAGTGATGAACCAGAGGGTGGCAGTGGTGAACCAGAGTGTGGCAGTGATAATCCCGAGGGTGATAGTGATGATCCAGAGGGTGGCAGTGGTGAACCAGAGGGTTGCAGTGATGAACTAGAGGGTGGCAGTGATAAACCAGAGGGTGGCAGTGGTGAACCAGAGGGTGCTGTGATGAACCAGAGGGTGGCAGTGATGAACCAGAGGGTGGCAGTGGTGAACCAGAGGGAGCTGTGATGAACCAGAGGGTGGCAGTGATGAACCAGAGGGTGGCAGTGGTGAACCAGCGGGTGCTGTGATGAACCAGAGGATGGCCGTGGCCAACCAGAGGGAGGCAGTCGTGAACCAGAGGGTGGCAGTGATGAACCAGAGGGTGGCAGTGATGAACCAGAGGGTGGCACTGGTGAACCAGAGGGTGCTGTGATGAACCAGAGGGTGGCAGTGATGAACCAGAGGGTGGCAGTGATGAACCAGAGGGTGGCAGTGGTGAACCAGAGGGTGGCAGTGGTGAACCATAGGGTGCTGTGATGAACCAGAGGGTGGCAGTGATGAACCGGAGGGGGGCAGTGGTGAACCAGAGGGTTGCAGTGATGAACGAGATGGTGGCAGGGGTGAACCAGAGGGTGGCAGTGGTGAACCAGAGGGTGGCAGTGGTGAACCAGAGGGTGGCAGTGATGAACCAGAGGGTGGCAGTGGTGAACCAGATGGTGGCAGGGGTGAACCAGAGGGTGGCAGTGGTGAACCAGAGGGTGGCAGTGATGAACCAGAGGGTGACAGGGGTAAACCAGAAGGTGGCAGTTGTGAACCGGAGGGTGGCAGTGATGAACCAGAGGGTGGCAGTGATGAACCAGAGGGTGACAGTAGTGAACCAGAGGGTGACAGTGGTGATCCAGAGGGTTCTTTGGTGAACCAGATGGTGGCAGGGGTGAACCAGAGGGTGTCAGTGGTGAACCAGAGGGTGGCAGTGGTGAACCAGAGGGTGCTGTGATGAACCAGAGGGTGGCTGTGGTGAACCAGAGGGTGGCAGTGATGAACCAGAGGGTGGCAGGGGTGAACCAGAGGGTGTCAGTGGTGAACCAGAGGGTGGCAGTGGTGAACCTGATGGTGGCAGGGGTGAACCAGAGGGTTTCAGTGGTGAACCAGAGGGTGGCAGTGGTGAACCAGAGGGTGCTGTGGTGAACCAGAGGGTGGCGGAGGTGAACCAGAGGGTGGCAGTGATGAACCAGAGGGTGGCAGGGGTGAACCAGAGGGTGCTGTGATGAACCAGAGGGTGGCAGTGATGAACCAGAGGGTGGCAGTGGTGAACCAGAGTGTGGCAGTGATAAACCCGAGGGTGATAGTGATGATCCAGAGGGTGGCAGTGGTGAACCAGAGGGTGGCAGTGATGAACTAGAGGGTGGCAGTGATAAACCGGAGGGTGGCAGTGGTGAACCAGAGGGTGCTGTGATGAACCAGAGGGTGGCAGTGATGAACCAGAGGGTGGCAGTGGTGAACCAGAGGGAGCTGTGATGAACCAGAGGGTGGCAGTGATGAACCAGAGGGTGGCAGTGGTGAACCAGCGGGTGCTGTGATGAACCAGAGGATGGCCGTGGCCAACCAGAGGGTGGCAGTCGTGAACCAGAGGGTGGCAGTGATGAACCAGAGGGTGGCAGTGATGAACCAGAGGGTGGCACTGGTGAACCAGAGGGTGCTCTGATGAACCAGAGGGTGGCAGTGATGAACCAGAGGGTGGCAGTGGTGAACCAGAGGGTGGCAGTGATGAACCAGAGGGTGGCAGTGGTGAACCAGATGGTGGCAGGGGTGAACCAGAGGGTGGCAGTGGTGAACCAGAGGGTGGCAGTGATGAACCAGAGGGTGACAGGGGTAAACCAGAAGGTGGCAGTTGTGAACCGGAGGGTGGCAGTGATGAACCAGAGGGTGGCAGTGATGAACCAGAGGGTGACAGTAGTGAACCAGAGGGTGACAGTGGTGATCCAGAGGGTTCTTTGGTGAACCAGATGGTGGCAGGGGTGAACCAGAGGGTGTCAGTGGTGAACCAGATTGTGGCAGTGGTGAACCAGAGGGTGCTGTGATGAACCAGAGGGTGGCTGTGGTGAACCAGAGGGTGGCAGTGATGAACCAGAGGGTGGCAGGGGGGAACCAGAGGGTGTCAGTGGTGAACCAGAGGGTGGCAGTGGTGAACCTGATGGTGGCAGGGGTGAACCAGAGGGTTTCAGTGGTGAACCAGAGGGTGGCAGTGGTGAACCAGAGGGTGCTGTGGTGAACCAGAGGGTGGCGGAGGTGAACCAGAGGGTGGCAGTGATGAACCAGAGGGTGGCAGGGGTGAACCAGAGGGTGCTGTGATGAACCAGAGGGTGGCAGTGATGAACCAGAGGGTGGCAGTGGTGAACCAGAGTGTGGCAGTGATAAACCCGAGGGTGATAGTGATGATCCAGAGGGTGGCAGTGGTGAACCAGAGGGTGGCAGTGATGAACTAGAGGGTGGCAGTGATAAACCGGAGGGTGGCAGTGGTGAACCAGAGGGTGCTGTGATGAACCAGAGGGTGGCAGTGATGAACCAGAGGGTGGCAGTGGTGAACCAGAGGGAGCTGTGATGAACCAGAGGGTGGCAGTGATGAACCAGAGGGTGGCAGTGGTGAACCAGCGGGTGCTGTGATGAACCAGAGGATGGCCGTGGCCAACCAGAGGGTGGCAGTCGTGAACCAGAGGGTGGCAGTGATGAACCAGAGGGTGGCAGTGATGAACCAGAGGGTGGCACTGGTGAACCAGAGGGTGCTCTGATGAACCAGAGGGTGGCAGTGATGAACCAGAGGGTGGCAGTGATGAACCAGAGGGTGACAGTGATGATCCAGAGGGTGGCAGTGGCAAACCAGAGGGTGGCAGTGATGAACCAGAGGGTGGCAGTGATGATCCAGAGGGTGGCAGTGGCAAACCAGAGGGTGGCATTAATGAACCAGAGGGTGGCAGTGATAAACCAAAGGGTGGCAGTGATGAACCAGAGGGTGGCAGTGGTGAACCAGAGGGTGCTGAGATGAACCAGAGGGTGGCAGTGATGAACCAGAGGGTGACAGTGATGAACCAGAGGGTGGCGGTGGTGAACCAGAGGGTGGCAGTGATGAACCAGAGGGTGACAGTGATGAACCAGAGGGTGGCCGTGGTGAACCAGAGGGTGGCAGTGATGAACCAGAGGGTGCCAGTGGTGAACCAGAGGGTGCTGTGATAAACCAGAGGGCGGCAGTGATGAACCAGAGGGTGGCAGTGAAGAACCAGAGAGTGACCGTGATGAACCAGAGGGTGGCAGTGGTGATCCAGAGGGTGGCAGTGATGAACCAGAGGGTGGCAGTGGTGAACCAGAGGGTGGCAGTGATGTACCAGAGGGTGGCAGTGGTGAACCAGAGGGTGCTGTGATGAACCAGAGGGTGGCATTGGTGAACCAGAGGGTGGCAGTAATGAACCAGAGGGTGGCAGTGGTGAACCAGAGGGTGGCAGGGATGAACCAGAGGGTGGCAGTGATGAACCAGATGGTGGCAGGGGTGAACTAGAGGGAGGCAGTGGTGAACCAGAGGGTGGCAGTGATGAACCAGAGGGTGACAGTGATGAACCAGAGGGTGGCAGGGGTGAACCAGAGGGTGGCAGTTGTGAACCAGAGGGTGGCAGTGATGAACCAGAGGGTGGCAGTGATGAACCAGAGGGTGGCATTGGTGAACCAGAGGGTGACAGTGGTGAACCAGAGGGTTCTGTGATGAACCAGATGGTGGCAGGGGTGAACCAGAGGGTGTCAGTGGTGAACCAGAGGGGGCTGTGATGAACCAGAGGGTGGCAGTGGTGAACCAGAGGGTGGCAGTGATGAACCAGAGGGTGGAAGTGGTGAACCAGAGGGTGCTGTGATGAACCAGAGGATGGCAGTGATCAACCAAAGGGTGGCATTCGTGAACCAGAGGGTGGCAGTGATGAACCAGAGGGTGGCAGTGATGAACCAGAGGGTGACAGTGTCGATCCAGAGGGTGGCAGTGGCAAACCAGAGGGTGACAGTGATGAACCAGAGGGTGGCAGTGATGATCCAGCGGGTGGCAGTGGCGAACCAGAGGGTGGCAGTGATGAACCAGAGGGTGGCAGTGGTGAACCAGAGGGAGCTGTGATGAACCAGAGGGTGGCAGTGATGAACCAGAGGGTGGCAGTGGTGAACCAAAGGGTGCTGTGATGAACCAGAGGATGGCACTGTTGAACCAGAGGGTGCTGTGGTGAACCAGAGGGTGGCAGTGATGAACCAGAGGGTGACAGTGATGATCCAGAGGGTGGCAGTGGCAAACCAGGGGGTGGCAGTGATGAACCAGAGGGTGGCAGTGATGATCCAGAGGGTGGCAGTGATAAACCAAAGGGTGGCAGTGATGAACTAGAGGGTGGCAGTGGTGAACCAGAGGGTGCTGTGATGAACCAGAGGGTGGCAGTGATGAACCAGAGGGTGACAGTGATGAACCAGAGGGTGGCAGTGGTGAACCAGAGGGTGGCAGTGATGAACCAGAGGGTGACAGTGATGAACCAGAGGGTGGCCGTGGGGAACCAGAGGGTGGCAGTGATGAACCAGAGGGTGCCAGTGGTGAACCAGAGGGTGCTGTGATGAACCAGAGGGTGGCAGTGATGAACCAGAGGGTGGCAGTGAAGAACCAGAGAGTGACCGTGATGAACCAGAGGGTGGCAGTGGTGATCCAGAGGGTGGCAGTGATGAACCAGAGGGTGGCAGTGGTGAACCAGAGGGTGGCAGTGATGTACCAGAGGGTGGCAGTGGTGAACCAGAAGGTGCTGTGATGAACCAGAGGGAGGCAGTGATGAACCAGAGGGTGACAGTGATGAACCAGAGGGTGGCAGTGGTGAACCAGAGGGTGGCAGTGATGAACCAGAGGGTGGCAGTGGTGAACCAGAGGGTGACAGTGATGAACCAGAGGGTGGCATTGGTGAACCAGAGGGTGGCAGTAATGAACCAGAGGGTGGCAGTGGTGAACCAGAGGGTGGCAGGGATGAACCAGAGGGTGGCAGTGATGAACCAGATGGTGGCAGGGGTGAACCAGAGGGAGGCAGTGGTGAACCAGAGGGTGGCAGTGACGAACCAGAGGGTGACAGTGATGAACCAGAGGGTGGCAGGGGTGAACCAGAGGATGGCAGTGGTGAACCAGAGGGTGGCAGTGATGAACCAGAGGGTGGCAGTGATGAACCAGAGGGTGGCATTGGTGAACCAGAGGGTGACAGTAGTGAACCAGAGGGTTCTGTGATGAACCAGATGGTGGCAGGGGTGAACCAGAGGGTGTCAGTGGTGAACCAGAGGGGGCTGTGATGAACCAGAGGGTGGCAGTGGTGAACCAGAGGGTGGCAGTGATGAACCAGAGGGTGGCAGTGGTGAACCAGAGGGTGCTGTGATGAACCAGAGG
Source organism: Lissotriton helveticus (assembly GCF_964261635.1). Classification (NCBI taxonomy): domain Eukaryota; kingdom Metazoa; phylum Chordata; class Amphibia; order Caudata; family Salamandridae; genus Lissotriton; species Lissotriton helveticus. Next base: position 1,177,212,705 of record NC_136061.1, read on the forward strand.
ATGGCAGTGATCAACCAAAGGGTGGCATTCGTGAACCAGAGGGTGGCAGTGATGAACCAGAGGGTGGCAGTGATGAACCAGAGGGTGACAGTGTCGATCCAGAGGGTGGCAGTGGCAAACCAGAGGGTGACAGTGATGAACCAGAGGGTGGCAGTGATGATCCAGCGGGTGGCAGTGGCGAACCAGAGGGTGGCAGTGATGAACCAGAGGGTGGCAGTGGTGAACCAGAGGGAGCTGTGATGAACCAGAGGGTGGCAGTGATGAACCAGAGGGTGGCAGTGGTGAACCAAAGGGTGCTGTGATGAACCAGAGGATGGCACTGTTGAACCAGAGGGTGCTGTGGTGAACCAGAGGGTGGCAGTGATGAACCAGAGGGTGACGGTGATGATCCAGAGGGTGGCAGTGGCAAACCAGTGGGTGGCAGTGATGAACCAGAGGGTGGCAGTGGTGAACCAGATTGTGGCAGGGGTGAACCAGAGGGTGGCAGTGGTGAACCAGAGGGTGGCAGTGATGAACCAGAGGGTGACAGGGGTAAACCAGAAGGTGGCAGTGGTGAACCGGAGGGTGGCAGTGATGAACCAGAGGGTGGCAGTGATGAACCAGAGGGTGACAGTAGTGAACCAGAGGGTGACAGTGGTGATCCAGAGGGTTCTTTGGTGAACCAGGTGGTGGCAGGGGTGAACCAGAGGGTGTCAGTGGTGAACCAGAGGGTGGCAGTGGTGAACCAGAGGGTGCTGTGATGAACCAGAGGGTGGCTGTGGTGAACCAGAGGGTGGCAGTGATGAACCAGAGGGTGGCAGGGGTGAACCAGAGGGTGTCAGTTGTGAACCAGAGGGTGGCAGTGGTGAACCAGATGGTGGCAGGGGTGAACCAGAGGGTTTCAGTGGTGAACCAGAGGGTGGCAGTGGTGAACCAGAGGGTGCTGTGGTGAACCAGAGGGTGGCGGTGGTGAACCAGAGGGTGGCAGTGATGAACCAGAGGGTGGCAGGGGTGAACCAGAGGGTGCTGTGATGAACCAGAGGGTGGCAGTGATGAACCAGAGGGTGGCAGTGGTGAACCAGAGTGTGGCAGTGATAAACCCGAGGGTGATAGTGATGATCCAGAGGGTGGCAGTGGTGAACCAGAGGGTGGCAGTGATGAACTAGAGGGTGGCAGTGATAACCCGGAGGGTGGCAGTGGTGAACCAGAGGGTGCTGTGATGAACCAGAGGGTGGCAGTGATGAACCAGAGGGTGGCAGTGGTGAACCAGAGGGAGCTGTGATGAACCAGAGGGTGGCAGTGATGAACCAGAGGGTGGCAGTGGTGAACCAGCGGGTGCTGTGATGAACCAGAGGATGGCCGTGGCCAACCAGAGGGTGGCAGTCGTGAACCAGAGGGTGGCAGTGATGAACCAGAGGGTGGCAGTGATGAACAAGAGGGTGGCAGTGATGAACCAGAGGGTGGCACTGGTGAACCAGAGGGTGCTGTGATGAACCAGAGGGTGGCAGTGATGAACCAGAGGGTGGCAGTGATGAACCAGAGGGTGACAGTGATGATCCAGAGGGTGGCAGTGGCAAACCAGAGGGTGGCAGTGATGAACCAGAGGGTGGCAGTGATGATCCAGAGGGTGGCAGTGGCGAACCAGAGGGTGGCATTAATGAACCAGAGGGTGGCAGTGATAAACCAAAGGGTGGCAGTGATGAACCAGAGGGTGGCAGTGGTGAACCAGAGGGTGCTGAGATGAACCAGAGGGTGGCAGTGATGAACCAGAGGGTGACAGTGATGAACCAGAGGGTGGCGGTGGTGAACCAGAGGGTGGCAGTGATGAACCAGAGGGTGACAGTGATGAACCAGAGGGTGGCCGTGGTGAACCAGAGGGTGGCAGTGATGAACCAGAGGGTGCCAGTGGTGAACCAGAGGGTGCTGTGATAAACCAGAGGGTGGCAGTGATGAACCAGAGGGTGGCAGTTAAGAACCAGAGAGTGACCGTGATGAACCAGAGGGTGGCAGTGGTGATCCAGAGGGTGGCAGTGATGAACCAGAGGGTGGCAGTGGTGAACCAGAGGGTGGCAGTGATGTACCAGAGGGTGGCAGTGGTGAACCAGAGGGTGCTGTGATGAACCAGAGGGTGGCATTGGTGAACCAGAGGGTGGCAGTAAAGAACCAGAGGGTGGCAGTGGTGAACCAGAGGGTGGCAGGGATGAACCAGAGGGTGGCAGTGATGAACCAGATGGTGGCAGGGGTGAAACAGAGGGAGGCAGTGGTGAACCAGAGGGTGGCAGTGATGAACCAGAGGGTGACAGTGATGAACCAGAGGGTGGCAGGGGTGAACCAGAGGGTGGCAGTTGTGAACCAGAGGGTGGCAGTGATGAACCAGAGGGTGGCAGTGATGAACCAGAGGGTGGCATTGGTGAACCAGAGGGTGACAGTGGTGAACCAGAGGGTTCTGTGATGAACCAGATGGTGGCAGGGGTGAACCAGAGGGTGTCAGTGGTGAACCAGAGGGGGCTGTGATGAACCAGAGGGTGGCAGTGGTGAACCAGAGGGTGGCAGTGATGAACCAGAGGGTGGAAGTGGTGAACCAGAGGGTGCTGTGATGAACCAGAGGATGGCAGTGATCAACCAAAGGGTGGCATTCGTGAACCAGAGGGTGGCATTGATGAACCAGAGGGTGGCAGTGATGAACCAGAGGGTGACAGTGTCGATCCAGAGGGTGGCAGTGGCAAACCAGAGGGTGACAGTGATGAACCAGAGGGTGGCAGTGATGATCCAGCGGGTGGCAGTGGCGAACCAGAGGGTGGCAGTGATGAACCAGAGGGTGGCAGTGGTGAACCAGAGGGAGCTGTGATGAACCAGAGGGTGGCAGTGATGAACCAGAGGGTGGCAGTGGTGAACCAGAGGGAGCTGTGATGAACCAGAGGGTGGCAGTGATGAACCAGAGGGTGGCAGTGGTGAACCAAAGGGTGCTGTGATGAACCAGAGGATGGCACTGTTGAACCAGAGGGTCCTGTGGTGAACCAGAGGGTGGCAGTTATGAACCAGAGGGTGACAGTGATGATCCAGAGGGTGGCAGTGGCAAATCAGGGGGTGGCAGTGATGAACCAGAGGGTGGCAGTGATGATCCAGAGGGTGGCAGTGATAAACCAAAGGGTGGCAGTGATGAACCAGAGGGTGGCAGTGGTGAACCAGAGGGTGCTGTGATGAACCAGAGGGTGGCAGTGATGAACCAGAGGGTGACAGTGATGAACCAGAGGGTGGCAGTGATGAACCAGAGGGTGACAGTGATGAACCAGAGGGTGGCCGTGGTGAACCAGAGGGTGGCAGTGATGAACCAGAGGGTGCCGGTGGTGAACCAGAGGGTGCTGTGATGAACCAGAGGGTGGCAGTGATGAACCAGAGGGTGGCAGTGAAGAACCAGAGAGTGACCGTGATGAACCAGAGGGTGGCAGTGGTGATCCAGAGGGTGGCAGTGATGAACCAGAGGGTGGCAGTGGTGAACCAGAGGGTGGCAGTGATGTACCAGAGGGTGGCAGTGGTGAACCAGAGGGTGACAGTGATGAACCAGAGGGTGGCAGTGGTGAACCAGAGGGTGGCAGTGATGAACCAGAGGGTGGCAGTGGTGAACCAGAGGGTGACAGTGATGAACCAGAGGGTGGCATTGGTGAACCAGAGGGTGGCAGTAATGAACCAGAGGGTGGCAGGGATGAACCAGAGGGTGGCAGTGATGAACCAGATGGTGGGAGGGGTGAACCAGAGGGAGGCAGTGGTGAACCAGAGGGTGGCAGTGATGAACCAGAGGGTGACAGTGATGAACCAGAGGGTGGCAGGGGTGAACCAGAGGGTGGCAGTGGTGAACCAGAGGGTGGCAGTGATGAACCAGAGGGTGGCAGTGATGAACCAGAGGGTGGCATTGGTGAACCAGAGGGTGACAGTGGTGAACCAGAGGGTGACAGTGGTGAACCAGATGGTGGCAGGGGTGAACCAGAGGGTGTCAGTGGTGAACCACAGGGGGCTGTGATGAACCAGAGGGTGGCAGTGGTGAACCAGAGGGTGGCAGTGATGAACCAGAGGGTGGCAGTGGTGAACCAGAGGGTGCTGTGATGAACCAGAGGATGGCAGTGATCAACCAAAGGGTGGCATTCGTGAACCAGAGGGTGGCAGTGATGAACCAGAGGGTGGCAGTGATGAACCAGAGGGTGACAGTGATGATCCAGAGGGTGGCAGTGGCAAATCAGTGGGTGGCAGTGATGAACCAGAGGGTGGCAGTGATGATCCAGAGGGTGGCAGTGATAAACCAAAGGGTGGCAGTGATGAACCAGAGGGTGGCAGTGGTGAACCAGAGGGTGCTGTGATGAACCAGAGGGTGGCAGTGATGAACCAGAGGGTGACAGTGATGAACCAGAGGGTGGCAGTGATGAACCAGAGGGTGACAGTGATGAACCAGAGGGTGGCCGTGGTGAACCAGAGGGTGGCAGTGATGAACCAGAGGGTGCCAGTGGTGAACCAGAGGGTGCTGTGATGAACCAGAGGGTGGCAGTGATGAACCAGAGGGTGGCAGTGAAGAACCAGAGAGTGACCGTGATGAACCAGAGGGTGGCAGTGGTGATCCAGAGGGTGGCAGTGATGAACCAGAGGGTGGCAGTGGTGAACCAGAGGGTGGCAGTGATGTACCAGAGGGTGGCAGTGGTGAACCAGAGGGTGCAGTGATGAACCAGAGGGAGGCAGTGATGAACCAGAGGGTGACAGTGATGAACCAGAGGGTGGCAGTGGTGAACCAGAGGGTGGCAGTGATGAACCAGAGGGTGGCAGTGGTGAACCAGAGGGTGACAGTGATGAACCAGAGGGTGGCATTGGTGAACCAGAGGGTGGCAGTAATGAACCAGAGGGTGGCAGTGGTGAACCAGAGGGTGGCAGGGATGAACCAGAGGGTGGCAGTGATGAACCAGATGGTGGCAGGGGTGAACCAGATGGAGGCAGTGGTGAACCAGAGGGTGGCAGTGATGAACCAGAGGGTGACAGTGATGAACCAGAGGGTGGCAGGGGTGAACCAGAGGGTGGCAGTGGTGAACCAGAGGGTGGCAGTGATGAACCAGAGGGTGGCAGTGATGAACCAGAGGGTGGCATTGGTGAACCAGAGGGTGACAGTGGTGAACCAGAGGGTTCTGTGATGAACCAGATGGTGGCAGGGGTGAACCAGAGGGTGTCAGTGGTGAACCACAGGGGGCTGTGATGAACCAGAGGGTGGCAGTGGTGAACCAGAGGGTGGCAGTGATGAACCAGAGGGTGGCAGTGGTGAACCAGAGGGTGCTGTGATGAACCAGAGGATGGCAGTGATCAACCAAAGGGTGGCATTCGTGAACCAGAGGGTGGCAGTGATGAACCAGAGGGTGGCATTGATGAACCAGAGGGTGACAGTGTCGATCCAGAGGGTGGCAGTGGCAAACCAGAGGGTGACAGTGATGAACCAGAGGGTGGCAGTGATGATCCAGCGGGTGGCAGTGGCGAACCAGAGGGTGGCAGTGATGAACCAGAGGGTGGCAGTGGTGAACCAGAGGGAGCTGTGATGAACCAGAGGGTGGCAGTGATGAACCAGAGGGTGGCAGTGGTGAACCAAAGGGTGCTGTGATGAACCAGAGGATGGCACTGTTGAACCAGAGGGTGCTGTGGTGAACCAGAGGGTGGCAGTGATGAACCAGAGGGTGACGGTGATGATCCAGAGGGTGGCAGTGGCAAACCAGGGGGTGGCAGTGATGAACCAGAGGGTGGCAGTGGTGAACCAGATGGTGGCAGGGGTGAACCAGAGGGTGGCAGTGGTGAACCAGAGGGTGGCAGTGATGAACCAGAGGGTGACAGGGGTAAACCAGAAGGTGGCAGTGGTGAACCGGAGGGTGGCAGTGATGAACCAGAGGGTGGCAGTGATGAACCAGAGGGTGACAGTAGTGAACCAGAGGGTGACAGTGGTGTTCCAAAGGGTTCTTTGGTGAACCAGATGGTGGCAGGGGTGAACCAGAGGGTGTCAGTGGTGAACCAGAGGGTGGCAGTGGTGAACCAGAGGGTGCTGTGATGAACCAGAGGGTGGCTGTGGTGAACCAGAGGGTGGCAGTGATGAACCAGAGGGTGGCAGGGGTGAACCAGAGGGTGTCAGTGGTGAACCAGAGGGTGGCAGTGGTGAACCAGATGGTGGAAGGGGTGAACCAGAGGGTTTCAGTGGTGAACCAGAGGGTGGCAGTGGTGAACCAGAGGGTGCTGTGGTGAACCAGAGGGTGGCGGTGGTGAACCAGAGGGTGGCAGTGATGAACCAGAGGGTGGCAGGGGTGAACCAGAGGGTGCTGTGATGAACCAGAGGGTGGCAGTGATGAACCAGAGGGTGGCAGTGGTGAACCAGAGTGTGGCAGTGATAAACCCGAGGGTGATAGTGATGATCCAGAGGGTGGCAGTGGTGAACCAGAGGGTGGCAGTGATGAACTAGTGGGTGGCAGTGATAAACTGGAGGGTGGCAGTGGTGAACCAGAGGGTGCTGTGATGAACCAGAGGGTGGCAGTGATGAACCAGAGGGTGGCAGTGGTGAACCAGAGGGAGCTGTGATGAACCAGAGGGTGGCAGTGATGAACCAGAGGGTGGCAGTGGTGAACCAGCGGGTGCTGTGATGAACCAGAGGATGGCCGTGGCCAACCAGAGGGTGGCAGTCGTGAACCAGAGGGTGGCAGTGATGAACCAGGGGGTGGCAGTGATGAACCAGAGGGTGGCACTGGTGAACCAGAGGGTGCTGTGATGAACCAGAGGGTGGCAGTGATGAACCAGAGGGTGGCAGTGATGAACCAGAGGGTGACAGTGATGATCCAGAGGGTGGCAGTGGCAAACCAGAGGGTGGTAGTGATGAACCAGAGGGTGGCAGTGATGATCCAGAGGGTGGCAGTGGCGAACCAGAGGGTGGCATTAATGAACCAGAGGGTGGCAGTGATAAACCAAAGGGTGGCAGTGATGAACCAGAGGGTGGCAGTGGTGAACCAGAGGGTGCTGAGATGAACCAGAGGGTGGCAGTGATGAACCAGAGGGTGACAGTGATGAGCCAGAGGGTGGCGGTGGTGAACCAGAGGGTGGCAGTGATGAACCAGAGGGTGACAGTGATGAACCAGAGGGTGGCCGTGGTGAACCAGAGGGTGGCAGTGATGAACCAGTGGGTGCCAGTGGTGAACCAGAGGGTGCTGTGATAAACCAGAGGGTGGCAGTGATGAACCAGAGGGTGGCAGTGAAGAACCAGAGAGTGACCGCGATGAACCAGAGGGTGGCAGTGGTGATCCAGAGGGTGGCAGTGATGAACCAGAGGGTGGCAGTGGTGAACCAGAGGGTGGCAGTGATGTACCAGAGGGTGGCAGTGGTGAACCAGAGGGTGCTGTGATGAACCAGAGGGTGGCATTGGTGAACCAGAGGGTGGCAGTAATGAACCAGAGGGTGGCAGTGGTGAACCAGAGGGTGGCAGGGATGAACCAGAGGGTGGCAGTGATGAACCAGATGGTGGCAGGGGTGAACCAGAGGGAGGCAGTGGTGAACCAGAGGGTGGCAGTGATGAACCAGAGGGTGACAGTGATGAACCAGAGGGTGGCAGGGGTGAACCAGAGGGTGGCAGTTGTGAACCAGAGGGTGGCAGTGATGAACCAGAGGGTGGCAGTGATGAACCAGAGGGTGGCATTGGTGAACCAGAGGGTGACAGTGGTGAACCAGAGGGTTCTATGATGAACCAGATGGTGGCAGGGGTGAACCAGAGGGTGTCAGTGGTGAACCAGAGGGGGCTGTGATGAACCAGAGGGTGGCAGTGGTGAACCAGAGGGTGGCAGTGATGAACCAGAGGGTGGAAGTGGTGAACCAGAGGGTGCTGTGATGAACCAGAGGATGGCAGTGATCAACCAAAGGGTGGCATTCGTGAACCAGAGGGTGGCAGTGATGAACCAGAGGGTGGCAGTGATGAACCAGAGGGTGACAGTGTCGATCCAGAGGGTGGCAGTGGCAAACCAGAGGGTGACAGTGATGAACCAGAGGGTGGCAGTGATGATCCAGCGGGTGGCAGTGGCGAACCAGAGGTTGGCAGTGATGAACCAGAGGGTGCCAGTGGTGAACCAGAGGGAGCTGTGATGAACCAGAGGGTGGCAGTGATGAACCAGAGGGTGGCAGTGGTGAACCAAAGGGTGCTGTGATGAACCAGAGGATGGCACTGTTGAACCAGAGGGTGCTGTGGTGAACCAGAGGGTGGCAGTGATGAACCAGAGGGTGACAGTGATGATCCAGAGGGTGGCAGTGGAAAACCAGGGGGTGGCAGTGATGAACCAGAGGGTGGCAGTGATGATCCAGAGGGTGGCAGTGATAAACCAAAGGGTGGCAGTGATGAACCAGAGGGTGGCAGTGGTGAACCAGAGGGTGCTGTGATGAACCAGAGGGTGGCAGTGATGAACCAGAGGGTGACAGTGATGAACCAGAGGGTGGCGGTGGTGAACCAGAGGGTGGCAGTGATGAACCAGAGGGTGACAGTGATGAACCAGAGGGTGGCCGTGGTGAACCAGAGGGTGGCAGTGATGAACCAGAGGGTGCCAGTGGTGAACCAGAGGGTGCTGTGATGAACCAGAGGGTGGCAGTGATGAACCAGAGGGTGGCAGTGAAGAACCAGAGAGTGACCGTGATGAACCAGAGGGTGGCAGTGGTGATCCAGAGGGTGGCAGTGATGAACCAGAGGGTGGCAGTGGTGAACCAGAGGGTGGCAGTGATGTACCAGAGGGTGGCAGTGGTGAACCAGAGGGTGCTGTGATGAACCAGAGGGAGGCAGTGATGAACCAGAGGGTGACAGTGATGAACCAGAGGGTGGCAGTGGTGAACCAGAGGGTGGCAGTGATGAACCAGAGGGTGGCAGTGGTGAACCAGAGGGTGACAGTGATGAACCAGAGGGTGGCATTGGTGAACCAGAGGGTGGCAGTAATGAACCAGAGGGTGGCAGTGGTGAACCAGAGGGTGGCAGGGATGAACCAGAGGGTGGCAGTGATGAACCAGATGGTGGCAGGGGTGAACCAGAGGGAGGCAGTGGTGAACCAGAGGGTGGCAGTGACGAACCAGAGGGTGACAGTGATGAACCAGAGGGTGGCAGGGGTGAACCAGAGGGTGGCAGTGGTGAACCAGAGGGTGGCAGTGATGAACCAGAGGGTGGCAGTGATGAACCAGAGGGTGGCATTGGTGAACCAGAGGGTGACAGTGGTGAACCAGAGGGTTCTGTGATGAACCAGATGGTGGCAGGGGTGAACCAGAGGGTGTCAGTGGTGAACCAGAGGGGGCTGTGATGAACCAGAGGGTGGCAGTGGTGAACCAGAGGGTGGCAGTGATGAACCAGAGGGTGGCAGTGGTGAACCAGAGGGTGCTGTGATGAACCAGAGGATGGCAGTGATCAACCAAAGGGTGGCATTCGTGAACCAGAGGGTGGCAGTGATGAACCAGAGGGTGGCAGTGATGAACCAGAGGGTGACAGTGTCGATCCAGAGGGTGGCAGTGGCAAACCAGAGGGTGACAGTGATGAACCAGAGGGTGGCAGTGATGATCCAGCGGGTGGCAGTGGCGAACCAGAGGGTGGCAGTGATGAACCAGAGGGTGGCAGTGGTGAACCAGAGGGAGCTGTGATGAACCAGAGGGTGGCAGTGATGAACCAGAGGGTGGCAGTGGTGAACCAAAGGGTGCTGTGATGAACCAAAGGATGGCACTGTTGAACCAGAGGGTGCTGTGGTGAACCAGAGGGTGGCAGTGATGAACCAGAGGGTGACGGTGATGATCCAGAGGGTGGCAGTGGCAAACCAGGGGGTGGCAGTGATGAACCAGAGGGTGGCAGTGATGATCCAGAGGGTGGCCCTGGCGAACCAGAGGGTGGCAGTAATGAACCAGAGTGTGGCAGTGATGAACCAGACGGTGGCAGTGATGAACCAGAGGGTGGCAGTTGTAAACCAGAGGGTGCTGTGATGAACCAGAGGGTGGCAGTGATGAACCAGAGGGTGACAGTGATGAGCCAGAGTGTGGCAGTGGTGAACCAGAGGATGGCAGTGATGAACCAGAGGGTGACAGTGATGAACCAGTGGGTGGCAGTGGTGAACCAGAGGGCGGGAGTGATGAACCAGAGGGTGGCAGTGATGAACCAGAGGGTGGCAGTGGTGAACCAGAGGGTGGCAGTGATGAACCAGAGGGTGACAGTGATGAACCAGAGGGTTTCAGTGATGAACCAGAGGGTGGCAGTGGTGAACCAGAGGGTGCTGTAATGAACCAGAGGGTGGCAGTGATGAACCAGAGGGTGACAGTGATGAACCAGAGGGTGGCAGGGGTGAACCAGAGGGTGCTGTGATGAACCAGAGGGTGGCAGTGATGAACCAGAGGGTGACAGTGATGAACCAGAGGGTGACAGTGGTGAACCAGAGGGTGGCAGGTGTTAACCAGAGGGTGGCAGTGATGAACCAGAGGGTGGCAGTGGTGAACCAGAGGGTGGCAGTGATGAACCAGAGGGTGGCAGTGATGAACCAGAAGGTGGCGCTGCTAAACTGCCCGGGAGCCCTGTTGGTGTGAGCCCCTGCTCTGCTGAGCTGCCCAGGGGTTGTGAGACCACGCACTACTGAACTGCCCCGGGGACCAGTGGGTGTGAACCCCTGTGCTGCTAAACTGCCCGAAGCCCTCTCAGTGTGAAAATCATTTGTGCTCAATTGCTTCGGAGCCCTCTGGGTGTGAGCACACATTGTGCTAAGTGTCCCCCTGCCCCCAGTACTTATATACCCGTACCGCACAGCACAGCACCATTATGCTCTTGCACCATGAAGTCTGGCGCCTGGATGCTCCTGATCCGTGTAGGTGGTACCACCGTCTGGTGCAGTCAAAATGTAAAGTCATACCTTGCTACACAGCACCAATAAATGTAAATGTAAATGTAAACTTCTTTTATATAGCGCGGGTTACACTCCATGGAGCATCTTAGCGCTTTCAAAAGAGGAGAACAGGTGGTATTGTTCATGTGGGAAAGCATAACAGGTGGATTAGATGAGGTTTTTACAGTATGTATCAGGTAGGTTGTATAACCAGGTTTTAAGAGTCTTTCTGAAGATTGTTTCAGTAGGAATATGTCGAAAGGGGGGTGGTAAGGTGTTCCAAGCCTTAGACCCAAGGACTGCTAGAGCTTTTCCTCCTTTGGTTTTAAGTCGGAACTTGGGTATGGTGAGGAGATTTTCACCTTGGGATCTCAGACAACGTGTAGGGATATAGTGCTTAAACATGTTTTCAATGTATTTAGGTCCAGTTTTATTATACGCCCTGAAAGTGATTAACAGTATCTTAAAAAGCACCCTTTTATGAATAGGGAGCCAGTGCAGAGCGTCCATTGCTGAGGTGGCCGAGGTCCTTCTTTTCCACCCTAGGACTAGTCTGGCTGCTGCATGTTGTACCACTTGTAGTTTGTGGCAGACTGTTCTGTTGGTTCCTGCATACAGACTGTTGCAGTAGTCGAGACGGGAGGTGATGAGGGCCACTGCAACAGTCTTTCTAACTGGGAGGGGGATGAGATCGAAAAATTTCCTAAGCTTTTTTATTATGCCGAAACAGGTCCCCGCCACGGCTACTGCTTGTTGTTGAAAGTTCATAGAGGGGTCGAATTTTATCCCTAGATTTCTTACTGCATTAGCCGTATTCGGGGGAGCAGTCGCATTTTCTGGCCACCACAGAGTAGGGTTAAAGATGTTTCCCTTGCCGAAAGGTAGAATTTCGGTCTTCCCTGTGTTACATTTGAGATGATTTGTTTTCATCCAGTGGAATGTGGCTTCTAGGCAATTTTTAAGTTTGGTCTCTGCTAAGCCAGTGTCGTCCTCCATCACTAGGATGAGTTGAGTATCATCGGCATATGAAATGGTAGCAATGCCATAAGATGATATGAGGGCAATCAAAGGGGCCATATATGCATTGAAAAGTGTCGGGCTCAGGCATGAGCCCTGTGGCACCCCTGTGTTTAGACGTTTTTCTTCTGACCTAAACTGTCCCAGGGTGACTATTTGCCGTCTGTTGGCCAGAAAGCTTTTCAGCCAGTCCAGAACTTTGCCTCCCGTCCCTGCCGCGGCTAACCGGTCTATCAGAATGGTATGACATACCGTATCAAAAGCCGCGGACAGGTCAAGGAGTACCAGGACCGCTTTCTTCCCCTGATCAAGCGCTGCCCTTAGTGTTTCGGTGGAAAAAATTAGGGCTGATTCGGTCGAGTGGTGAGCTCTAAACCCAGCTTGATGTGGGTGCCAGATGTTATTAGCTTCTAAGAAGGTGGTGAGCTGTTGATTCACTGCTTTTTCTGTAAGTTTACAGAAAATGGGAAGCAGTGAAATTGGTCTTAGATTGTTAAGGGTGGAAGGGTCTGGTAAAGGTTTTTTTTGTAACGGCTTTACCACTGCCAGTTTCCATTCTTCAGGGACTGTTCCCATAGTGAGGGAGTAATTAATGATATTGTTAATATATGGATTGACAATCTCTACCAGAGTGTGGAGTACAAAAGGGGGGCAGGCATCCAGGGGTGAGCCCGATTTGGTTTTTAATATTTGTGCCCGGGTTTCTTCCAGGCTCACTGGTTTAAAGGAGGAGAAAAGGTTGGTCGTCAAGTTTTCCCTGTAGTGTTGAAACTCTTCCTGGAATGAGGGATGAGGGAAGTCTATGGTAAGCGCCTGTATTTTATCATGAAAATAATCCGCGATGTTATTGCACAGAGTTTGAGAGGGAGGGAGGTCTCTCTGCATAGTTTTGGGGTTTATGTAGGTATTAACAATGTTGAAGATTTCTTTTTGTTTATTGTTAGTGTTTCTTATTGCTTTCATATAGAAATCCTTTTTCGAGGTTTTTATCGATCTATGATAGTGCCGGCGAGCCATTTTATACCTATCATGATCGTTTATTTCATAATTACGGCGCCAGGTCCGTTCAAGTGCCCTAACCTTTCTTTGCTCTTCCTTTAGGGTCGGGGAGAACCAGGGGGCAGAGTTTCGATGATGTTTATTTCCTCTCAGTCTAGGTGTAGCTAAGTCTTTCTCCATGGTAAGAGCCTTCATCCATTCCCTAAAGGACAGGGTATCCTTTCCGGGATCCCCTGTCGTGGGCGGAATGGTTTCAGAAGCTTTTGTTAGAAACTCTGGGTTTCTCATCAGCTCCTTCCAATGAGGGCCTCCCTGGGATATAACGGGTTTATTTCCCCGTTTGTTATTTCCTATCACTTGAAGGGAAAAGGGGATATGGCTATGATCAGACCATATCAGTTTTTGTGGGTTCTTTACCAGGAGTGTGTCTAGGTTAGAGCAAATGCAATCGATGGTATGACCAGCGATATGTGTAGGTAAGGTGGTAAGTATTTTTAGGCCTAGAATGTTCATCATGTCAGTAAAGCCTATGGTAGTTTGATCTGAGATAGAGTCTAGGTGTATATTGATGTCCCCTAGAATCGTAAAGTTCGAGGTTTTCAGGACAAGGTCACCTATCGCATCACCAATGCTATTTATGAAATCTGTAGGAGTTCCCGGTGGGCGATAGATTAGTGCTCCAGAGAAGGTGAAAGCGTCATGCACCTTAAGCGCAAAGCCTAGGCTTTCCGCGCCTTTGATGCCAGGAATTGAAAACGTTTGGCAGTTTAAGGTTTCCTTATACACAATAGCTAATCCTCCTCCTCTCTGAATGGGTCTATCTTCTCTAGATATGAGATACCCTGGAGGGAGAGCGATCGTGACATCTGGGGTGCTGTCGGGGGTTAGCCAGGTTTCCGTCATAAATAGACAGTCTAGCTCTTTTTCTGAAATAAGATCAAAAATGTGTTGGGCATGCTTGCCCATAGACCGGACATTGACCAATCCACATTGCAGGGTTTCCTTTCTTTTATGCCACTTAGGACACTTAGTTATCGTCTGGTCAAAGATTTTCATACATGTTTTACATCTCCATGTTCTATCCCCTGTTGCTATGTTCCATGATTCCTCACAATTACAGCCTACTATATTCAGAGCTACCAAAGATTCTCTAGAGTATGTTAGGAGTGGGCCAGAGGATATGGCCCTAGGTCCGGTCGAGGCACGGACGGGCGCAGACGGGCTTACCTTAGGCGCACCTTCGGCGCCGCCGCTGCGCCCGTCCGCTGCGCCTCCTGATGAGAGAATCATTATATGCTGTCAGTGGCGTGAGGGCGGGGAGGGGCTAAGCAATCGCCTCTCGCCCTGCTCCAAGATGTCAGCCCCCAAGCAGCGCCTACTCGGCTGCAGTGGGGATAGAGAGTGGGCAGGGTGGCCCAAGTAAGCCAAACTTGACCTCAATGCGAGTCTTTGGCCAGCAATCCGCTATCACGCAGCGGTAAAAAAGTCAATTCCGAGGCTGGGGTCGGGTGAGTGTCCAAATTTAGTTTTTGACGTTCCCAAATTAAAATCAGTGCAATTTTTAAAACACAGTAAATACAACAGTTTAAAAACACACTTCGTCCCGGCTTTCCGCCTCAAGACTTCAGTCGCGCACAACCACACACACTCTTAATCAGCGGGGTGTGCTTCACAGCGACTTTTATGCTGTCAGTGGCGTGAGGGCGGGGAGGGGCTAAGCAATCGCCTCTCGCCCTGCTCCAAGATGTCAGCCCCCAAGCAGCGCCTACTCGGCTGCAGTGGGGATAGAGAGTGGGCAGGGTGGCCCAAGTAAGCCAAACTTGACCTCAATGCGAGTCTTTGGCCAGCAATCCGCTATCACGCAGCGGTACAAAAGTCAATAAACATGTGTCCCCCCTGGCACCGGTATGCGCATGTACCAGGCGTGGAGCACCCGCATGCCACTGCACCCTACTGCCCAGCGCCAGCATATGCCTGTACGGGGCAGTTTAGTATGAGATGGGACATTGTCCAGCAGCAGCAGCTGCATGCGCCTGAACCCACTGAGCAGGATCAGAATGGCTTTGTACCAACACGCGCAGCAGAGCTATCTTGGACATCTGAAGGATTCTGGGGTCCTGTGCCAAACGTATTTTTGCATCCATGAGTTTCCCGAGCACCATCCCTGTGTAGCTCCTGTGACCAGGAGGCTGCTTTCTCCTCATCTGCTGCTCTGCTCCGTCTCTGACCATTTATAAACAAGATGCATGTGAACTCGCATAGAAGCCCCGCCCGTTTGTCCCCATCCACCACACACTAGCGGTATGAAACGTCTTCCTGCCCGTCCCCACTATAATGGCCAGCTCACCCAAGGGACCTCGGTGCCTTTTAGCGCGCTAGCAAAGTTACAGGCACACGTGGTCACATATTTGTGCAAATGGCACAAAAATCCGCGAGTTCGTGGGGAAATTCGCGAACTCGCTGACATTTTTTGCAATTTTGCA
The DNA here is from genome assembly GCF_964261635.1 of Lissotriton helveticus. Classification (NCBI taxonomy): domain Eukaryota; kingdom Metazoa; phylum Chordata; class Amphibia; order Caudata; family Salamandridae; genus Lissotriton; species Lissotriton helveticus. Next base: position 1,177,228,057 of record NC_136061.1, read on the forward strand.
CGAATTCGCATACCGCGAATTCGCAAATTTCGCCCATACTTAATTGCTTCGTCGCCCTCAATCAAAGCACCCTCATCAGATAAGAGAGCCTCTACAGTGTTAACTTGGCACTGACCTTTGAGTTTATTCGCAAGCGTTCTCCCGCATTTGTTGCTCCTGGCATAGAAAGCGTGCTTAAGTCGGAGTATTGAGTACTCCGCATTGTTCCAGTCCAACCCAGCTAACTGTTTCCTTGCAGTTTCCAATCGGCGCCAGACTCTGGGGGCACTGGTGCAATGGTGTATTTGTTCAAGTTCTCGCACTTCTTGCTGCAGTTGAGTACATTTCGCTCTCCTCGCCTTGTTGTCATCTGCCAAGAAGGCAAGAAACTCTCCCCTCACCACTGCCTCTGGGAGTCCCAAATTATGGTGATGGATGTCTCAGCATTATTGCTAGCCTCTAGATATGTCTAATTGCCTTATTTATCTGTGAAATGACTTCTGGTCTACGAAGCAATGTCTCTCTCAGCCACCACGAGTGTGGGCACCGCCCTCAAGGAGGGATGGCAAGGTCCAATAGGATCGCCGAGTGATCTGACAGGGAGCGGGGCTCTATCTGGATGGACTTGGTTGCAGCCTTCACTTCCCGGGACCCTAAGAAGTAATAAAGTAGTGCATAGGACTTATGGGCATGAGAGTAAAATGTGTATCCCCTGGCCATGGGATGAGAGGCACGCCATAAATCCTTTAATCCCAGCACCTGTAATCATAGAGTCCCTCCCCGCCCAAGTGCTCCCGCTGTTCAGTGTCGCTGTGTAGAGTTGTCTAATTGGTTATAGCTCACTAGTTTGAGATCCCCTCCCAGAACCACCCATCAATCCTGAGTGGACATAATGTCTGCAACCGCTCCCTGTAGGAAATGTTCCTGGCCCTCGATAGGTGCATAAACGGACTCTATGATGATGGAGAGGGGACCATGGTGAATGCGGTAACCCAAGAGGTGGCCCTTGATATCAGCAGCCTTAGTCCCTATTTTTCCTTGAAACTTGTGGGAGAATAGGAGTGCCACCCCGCCGATTTGTGTGAATGTGATGAAAAGAACTGCTGCGGAAAGGCTTGTGTGTGCACTCTAGGCCAGTCCTTATGAAGTAGGTGGGTCTCTTGTAACAAGCATATATCGGCCTGAGATTGTTTTAAATAAGACAATATTGCTTTCCTCTTAACAGGGCTATTCAAACCCTTCACATTGAGGGTTATCACCCTCAGCGGCGTCATTCTGTTCGCCATACCCACTCAACCTCACCCACTCTGCCGTCCTTCAAAATCTGCTCCTCCACATCACATTATTGGACATTATATCTATACATCTGGACACTACATGTTGAAAAACATAAACTTTCATTAAGTTGCTAGCACCTCCTAAGAAACTCCAAAACATAAATGAATAACGTCAAAAGTCCCTGGAGTAGGAGAAAGACAGGAAGTCTGTTCCCTTGCTGGTGGTTAAGTCTTCAACTAGGGCAGTGGCCAAAACCGAAGGATCAATCTTTCCATCACCCCGGCTTCCCAGCCCCAACAAACCCATAGCCCATCTGTAGTTCCTCAGGCAGGATCATTAGATGTGGTACCCTTTATGAGCTTATCCAGCAGGGCCTTTCTTTCTGAGGCCATTATGGCCGGGTCTGGCCTGGTGGATCTGTGGCCAGTCGGTATCTGTCGCCATCGCGGGCGGCCCTCTGCTGTGCATGTGCTAGATTGTGACATTGGTTTGATTTACTCTTGTGGCTGTATTTGCAGCAAATCACAGGCCTCTTTTATGGATCGAATTTGATAGAGCCGTTCTTGCCAGCGAAAAATGTGTCTGAAGGGCTGGTCCCAGTAGTAAGTGACTTTCTTTACTGACATGAGGTCATCCCTCAGGGTAGCCCCTGCGTGCCTAGATGCCGCCAGACGTCTACGTGGGCAGCTGCGCTGAAGGGAGGCCTTGCCGATCAGGCCGGCCCGTGGCCTGAAACGTTGCAGGGGGGGCATCTCCTGATCGGGCAGCTTTGTCGCACCGCACCCGGTGATGCTTCAGGTGCAATGCTGGCTCTCTTGTGACGATGTGGCACCAGCGATGCTCCTTGCCTGCATGAGGATACTGGGACTCCGCTAGGGCTGGTGCGATTGTGGGGGCTTCGCCGATCAAGCCGGCCCAGCCCCGGGGCTTAGACATTGCGGGAGAAACGTCTCCTGATCTGGCAGTTCCTCCTCACCATGTCCGCTTCCGTTCTCGGCTCGGCACAGTCTATCATGGCGGCGCAGCTCCGGCGCTGCCCCCTGTGTATCGAGACACCACAGGACTTTCGCTGAGGCCAATGTGGAAGGCCGCCGCCCTCAGCCTCGGGTGTGCCTCCGGGAGCCAACCGTCATAGATCGCTCAAAGACACGGGCTATTTCAATCGCTGGGAATGCTCCCCCAGGTCTCCCTCGCTTAGTGATAGACCCTGGGGTACCAGTACAATACTTAATGGGGGTCCGTGAGAAGGCCCAGCAAGCCGGGGCAGAAGAGACCAAAAAATACATCTCACGCTGCTGCTATCTTGGCCACACCCTACTCATAAGGATAGTTAGAAGTGAATAACTAAGTCCCTCAGAGTTACACAGTAAATACTGCACATGTTTTAGAATCATGAATCAGTTTAAGAGAATGGTTCAAAGTGAGTTATGCATTACTAGCATTTATCTTCACAATGTAGCATAGATTATAATACGCATCTTCTTTAGTTGCGATGAACCGTATGTGTTTGGTTATTACATGTCCATCAATGTATTGATCAACATCAAAATGAGAAATGCAGAGTCAGTTACATAGGATATATGTCTACATATGGGAGTATTTATCACATAAGAACTATGCAAACTCATTCATTATCCACGTTAAACATGTGTTGCATACATTTTCCCCTACTTCCACAACAAAGGCACTCTACAATAGTGCTGTAAAACGATGCGTTTGCACTCAATCATTGTGTCACCTAAAACTTGTGTGCAAAGTGCACATTTAAATCAGGTATCTGTTTACGTTTTCGATCATGAACTGTGATGTGTAAAGAATGGGCAACTTAGCGCTGCACCAATCCCCCTTCTGATGGAGAATCAGGCCATCACATAAATGCCTTCTAAGATGTTTCAGGCTAAAGCTTTGTTGTCTTCATCATTATCCGTCTCAAATCCTCCATAGTTTTAATGACATCATAATATCTACTCTGTCTTTCCTTCAATTCCACCTCTGTTCTCTTTCTCTTCACTTCCTTCTTCACTTGTACACATCTGTACACCTTTACAATCACAGAGTAACAATGCACAAAGAGCAATTATCACTAAAGGCCTCAAAATGCTTCCAATAATTCCACTCTCTAGGTTTCTAAACCATCTGCATATACCAGAAAATGCATTCCCTATTGCTTCCCAAGCTGTACGAGTAGCTGGTTTGTCAATTATAGTAGAAGGTTCTCTGATCTTGTGCAAGTTGAGTATCACTCCTACAGTTGAAATCAAAGCACCAAAAATATCACCCACAATTTCACTAGCACTCGCTTTTCTCTTTATTCTCACATGTTGTATCCTTGTCAAGTCATCAATTTGTCCCATAAAATAAATCTGTGGAAATCCTACCCCTAAATAACAAGTTCCATACCATCTTGTGTGTAATTTGTAAAATGAATTATTGCCAAAAATGTAATACACTCTTGGAAAAATATGATCTCCACCATCTAAATATAAGCCCCAGTTTCCTCAAACTTCTGCTGTATCATCACACTTACTAGTCCCTACAAAATTTGTGTGAGTAGTTGATGTTTTAATGAGAATGCATAATAGCCCTGTTTTTTGCCAATCTAAAGATAAGGCAGTCATGTTTCCCACTATTCTTTGTTCATTCCCCTACTTTGCCCACAGGGGTACTTTTGAATGTTTTGCAGTTTTAGCTAAAAGAATGTTTCTTCTTTCTTCAACTAACTATATGAATTTGTTTTCTACACTTGTTAAGGAACAGGATAAAATATGTTGGTGGGCATAGGCAGTGTCCAGCATCATAAAGGGTCTAAAGAGATGCCCCTTTCTTTCAGCATTTTTGGCATGAGGCTGTCTGTTCAACTTTTTCACTACAGGATCTTCAGAAAGAAGTAAATCTTGATTTGAGTGATAATATTAGAAGTGACCTTTGACATAGAATATGCTCAGCAATAAACTACAGGCATTCCATATGTCAAGGGAATATGATGATAGGTGATTCCCTCAGCAAAAGATGCAGGCAGTTGTGTACATATATAACATCCATCATGTCCACATACTCATAAAGAAGCTTAGTGTACACAGTCAATGAGTAATATTCTCTAGAGCATCAACGTGTAAGTCTTTCTCATCTAGTGCAGGTAAGCTATTGTGAGTAGGAAGAGGCTTTGAGGGGTATGTGGAGGTTTTTTTTGTGTCATGTAAGCGATGCAGTAAATTTTGTATTATGAGCAAAACAACTAGCACTATGGTTGCAACAAAAATACCCATGCACACCCGCATTTGTGTCTAAGGTCACTAGTTCTAGGCTCCATGAGTTCTCTAGTCACAGACTGTTTAGCTTTAGAAGGTTTCTGAACAGTTCTGTCGCAGTTAGTTCTTACTAGCACAAGCACCAAAGCACAGTTCAAATGTCTCTTTTGGAACTTTTTCTTTCCTGTCCTTAATAAATGCGCAGTTCACATTCACAGATAATCACCTCCAGGACAAGTTGAGTCAGGCTGTCTCATGGCAATGCAATTTCAATTCTCAGTTCAGCCACAAAGTTCACTTCAAGGAGATTCATGTGGATGCGAATTTTAGTAGCATAAAGTGTGAAATGCTCTTTCCCAATCATCTGCCAGCTGTGTTAGGAGTTACTTGAGAGACACAAGGGTGTATGGAAATTATCTTTTTGGTAATCGACTTACAGGTTTTTCAGTTTAAGCATTTGGAGCCACTTTGATGACACACGCCTATTTTATATAATAAGGTGGATAACTATTCCCCTGTATTAGTCAAGTCCGGCGGGCATTTTTTCAGATTTTTGATGGTCTCTTTTGGATGATACTGGCATCCAGGTGGATTCATATTATTTGATAAGACAGAGCCTGCTGGCCTGTTCTATTCCGCTTTTTCTTCATTTGTTGTCCCGCTTGTTTGACGCTTGCTTCCAGGTTGCTCCTTCACTACTCTCAGTTATAGTCCTGATGAAGACCCGTGTTTGAGGCATTCAAGTGGTCCCTTCCTTTGTCTTTGTATTGGGACAAAACATCGGCGCCCCATAAAACCAGGCCTGGATTAATATTCACAAACCACATGTTGGCACTTGTTAATTGTGCCCTTAGGGGATGAGTAAATGCTGTATTTAATCATTGGACAGGCTTTTGGACAAGGAAATCTGATAGAGAAAAGGGTCAAAACCCTTCCAGTTCCCTTACTTTCTACACTCTCAAAAGCACCTTCTGTGAGCACCTTCCTTATTCTTTAATTCCTTTTGTAATTTTGAATACAATATTTGTGATTAAAGTATTTATGTATCAAGTGTCTAAATTGTTAAGCACTCTAGAAATTTTAACTAAAATCTATTGAAGTGCTTATATGTGTGTGTCTCTCATTTCTCCTGAGTTTACTGGGGTTTACTGTGCCAATCCCTAACATGTTCTGTTTCATGTATTGTTAAGAGATAGAGGTACGATAATTGCTCTTCATTGTGGTTGCTTTCTCCAATCTGACCATTGTTTATCTGTATCTCTCCCAATCATCAGCTGCCAAGTAAGTCCATTCAGTGAAGAGCACCTCTGACATGGTACCCTTGCTGATTTTGACCTCCTCATTGCTGACAATTTGTCTTCACTCTCACTCGGGCCACATTCGTTGGCACCTTTTGGAATGGCACGTGCACATCAGAAAAACATCACCTGCCTCTCTCTTGTCCTCTGGGCCAACAGCCTCCGGGTTCAACTTGCATATCTTACAGTAGGCACTTCGCCGGGTTCTCGATCTCACGTAATCAACTCTACTGGAGGAGACCCTTCTATACAGACAGCAGTTAACTCTCTCGGACTCTCCTCATGCCAGATGAGTGCTGTCCCAGCAGCTTGCTGATCCCCAATAGCTTGACTAACCTGCTCCCTCTGTCTCACTGTAATTACCGGCACAGCAGGAACAGGTGCTGTTATATCATCAAGGGGGCAAGGGACTCTGAAAAGGACTCAGCAAGGCACTCCGTAAGGGAGATCTCCATACTTCACAGCAGTGTGGTAACCATTATGACTTGGTAAGCCCATGCCACTGAGACTTCAAACACAACTTGCACATGTGCTTCTTCACCATAACCCAGTCGCTGGGACTGAGGTCATGGTACAGCTCCTGTTGAGGCGAAGCTGTAGCCTCTTCAAACTGGTGAGATGCAAAACGTACCACGTCAGCCAGTCCCTTGCAGTATTCAAGGATCATTTGATCTGCAGTATTCACTAATGCATTTACAGGCACAACTGGCTTTCTCATGACCCTTCCCATGATGATTTCATGGAGAGACAATCCTGTCCTCCTGTCTGGAGTGCTTCGCAGAATCATCAGCACAAGAGGCAATTCATCAGGCCACTTCACCTTTGCCAATCTGGATTTCAATGTGCCATTCACCTGCTCCGCAAATTCCAGAAGTCTTTGGACGGTAGCTGCGATGAAGTCTCTGCTCAACTTGTAGTGCTGCACATAACATTTTTAGGACCTCATTGTTAAAATTAGTTCCTCGGTCTGACTCGGGGGACGTTGGAAAACTGAATTGCGGTATTAACTCCCTTACCAACAGCTTCCCTACTATGAGACTGCCATTTCTCCTAGTCGGGTAACCTTTCACCCACCGTGAAAAGATGCACACCATCACCAGCAAATCTCAGACCATTGTAAACAGGCATCTCAATAAGATGTATTTGTATTCTGTTAAAAGGTACTCCTGATCTCCCTATGTGACTCATGATTACTGGTATTTTCCTACCTGTGTTCTGCTGTTGGCACACCACACATCTGTGACACAAACTTTCTGTCACTAGTCTGAATCTCGGGTTTAACCCGGTTTTCTTAAAACGGTGCACCATGACACTGCTTTCCTAAGTGTCTTGCCATGGGAGGTTACAAGCTGTTAGGTAACACAGGTCTTCCATCAGTTGAAACCCAAATCTTATCCTCATCTCTTTTGACACTGCCTGCTCTTACCCAACCTTACTGTTCTGTTTTGAGCACTTCTTCCTGTAATCTCTTAACTTCTCCCAAGTATCAACTGTAGACAACAACAAATTGCAATCTAAAGGTGCAACGAATTTAGTGCACATTGACAAGCAATTTAATCTGCATATTTGTTGCCAACTGTCATATAGTCTGTACCTGATCTATGGACCATGCATTTGACCACAGCAATTTGAGCGGCAATTGTAGGCACTGCAGCAGATTTCTCACGCACTCCCAATTGCGGATCAGTGACCCCTGAAAAAGTCGTAAATCCACGCTGGTACCAAAACTGCCCAAAGCCCTGAACGATACCAAAGCTGTACTGACTATCATTGAAAACTGTCGCTCTCAGCTGGTCTGAAACACAGTATGTTCTAGTAAGAGCAATCAATTAAGCCACTTGTGCAGAAATGACTCCTTGAAGTCAGGAGGCTTCGACCATGCCCAAGACTGTACAAACTGCATAGGCAGCTTTCAAATTTCCAACTTGGTCTCTCAAACAGGAGCCATTAACAACCAGCACATGAGCTGATGGAATAGTGGCAAATCTTGGATGTCAGTTATCGGCTTTGTTCATACTTCAGTAATATCTAGGCAGTCATGTTCAGCTTCATCACTTCCTGTTTCATTTCCAGGAAAGGGTAATAAAGGGGCAGAGTTCAACTTCGTACAGTGATGTTTTCTGCCCCCAGGAAGATTTGCTCATGCCTGGTAAGTCTCTTGTTCAGGTGCTGTGTTCGAGTACGAGTCAACAGCACTTTAACTGACTGGGGAAAAAACATAGCCAATGGGTGACCCATAACAATGCTCTCACACTGTTCAAGGCTCACAGTCATGGATGTAATCACTTTTAGACAACCAGGCGGTGCACCGGCTACGGGGTTATGTGTCACAGAACTATATGCCATCAGTCAGCGGGCATTGCCGTGAATCTGAGTAAGCACTGAAAGTGCTCAGCCCTCTCTTTCACTGCAAAACATTTTTTATAATCAGGTATTCCCAGGGCTGGGGCGCGACAGAGGCATTCTTGCAGCTCTGAGATGGCAAGCATGCGGCGGTCATCCCATGGTACCGGATCTGGCATGTCTTTGGGTCAACTTCTGGAGAGGTTTGGCCATCAGGAAAAAAGTTGGGAATCCACTGATGACAGTAACCCACCATTTCCAAGAACATTTGGACTTCTTTCTATGTCTTTTGCAGATTTATTTTCTGAATCGCTGCAATTCTTTCTTTGGACACTTTCCTTGCTCCTTTTTCAGTGTGATGTCCTAGATACAGGACTTCTTTCTTGCAGAATTGTAATTTGGTCTGGACACTTCATGCCCATTCTCAGCTAAGTAGTTTAGCAAATCAATAGCATCACATTTGAAGTAGCATAGCTAGAGCTTTTGCCTCCAGGGGCAGTCCCTGCGCTTGCTGCCCAGCGATGGCTGATGCAGCTAAGAGCAGTGGGGGAAATTGACAGATGATGAGGGAAAATAAAATAAACACAAAAAAAAGAAAACTTACCTTGCACTCACCACCTCCCCAAAAAAGTGTTGCCCAGGACGGACTGCACCCTGTTAGCTACGCCATTGCACGCTTGCAAGCCTCTTGCGCATTCCACAATTTGCCGACACCAACAGGGCATTCATGTACCTGACTAAGACTGAGTGATATGGCATCTCTGAGGACTCTAGATTCTCTTTGAGTATCTGGTTAAAGATTAGGGGCTCTCTGTATGCCCTTGTGGGACTTGGCACCTTGGCAAGACATGGTTACCAAAACAAAAAGTTAAAAGAAACTGGCTAATCTAATACAATGGTATAGAAAAGAAGGCTTGGTACAAATCAGTGACAGAGAACCACTCGGCCTTGCATGGAATTTGAAACAATAACACGCCTGGATTCGGTACCACAGGACAATAAGGAACCACTATTGAATTTACCTGTCGCCGGTTCTGCACTATGTGGTACTTGCTATTGAGTTTCTGCAAACCCGTAATGGGTGCTTACATGGACTTCTTGTAATCTCTTTCAGTATGCCTTGCTCGATCATTTAGTCAATCACAGGAGTAATCCCAGCAATGGTTTCAGATGTCAGATTATAGTGTGGAATTCTTGGAAACTGAGCATTTGGATTCACAGTGATTCAGACTGGGTCAACACCTTTGATAAGTCTGATGTCTTTACCTGAGGAGTCCTGGACTTCTGGCAACACTATGACTCTCAATTCTGGGGGAAAATCAATGATTCCCTTGTTGAGAACAGATGAAATGTCTAACCTTTGTCTAGCAAGTTTGAAAACAATATCCTCATGACAAGGAACTCAATGCCATTTGTGGTACAGCAAATGGAACAATTAAGCTTATATAAAAGGTCTTGTCCGAGCAAATTAACTAGACTGAAAGCACACCACAAATCGGTGTTGGTCCTCAAAAGACTCTATTTTGACAGGTATCACTTCTTAAACATGAGTGAACATTTGTTTATTTGCAATTCCTACACCATGGATTCTTTTTCCCGAGAGGGGTAGGTGAGGAACCTCTGCTGTTCTCACAGAAGAGCGAGTAGCACCAGTGTCGACGAAGAACGAAACAGGATTCCCATTTATCTCACCCTCCACATATGGGCCACTCTGGTCTACCTCTATGATTGTATACCATCCTCCTCCCCTCTCAGGCCTGTCAATCTGACAGGTCTGAGCTGAAATAATCTCCTTGGAGCTTGGAATATTATTGGGACATATTCTGATTCACAAAGGGATTAGTATTTACATTGGAAACCTGGTTCATATTGTATCTCTGGACAAGTGCAATGTAGGCATTTTGTTGTGGCATCGGAGCTTATAGAACTTACATTGCTTGAGCTTGGGGTATATTGGGATTTTGAACTCTTTGTCTCTGAGCCTGTTGTGTCTGAACCATATTATTTCCTTAGGACTGCATAAATCCGCCATGCTGGACCTGATTACCGTTCACCATGTTAACATTATGTCATGGGTCCCCTACGCCCTGAAGGCCGACTGTGATCTGGAATGGTGGAGTGTGCCTGATAGAGAAGAACCTCTCCTTTCTTCACAGGCAGATGAGCCTGTACCCTGGATCGACTACTCGAGCTATGTTCCTTCACATTCATCTAGTTTTCAAGGACACTGCTCCTTTAACTGGGAGCCGAAACTTGAGGACCCCGCCCCAACGAGATGCGTTATAGAGCAGGAGTCAATCCCTGAACGAGTTCTACTGGAGGTCGATCCTTCAACGGCTGACCCTTGAAGACGCAAGAGGTGTTCCAGAGCAGCGTGCATCCAGGAGAGGCCGACTCCCGTGGAAGAAGCACCGCTACCGAAGAGGACTGGAACCAAGGCCAGGATGCCTGCAGAGCCAGGAGGCCAATGTTCCTGCTCTGCATCCAACCACTTTACCAGAGGAGTGTGGCTCAGCCAGGTACGTGAACACTTCAGCTGGTGGGCTGCGAGGAGGGAGAGAACCGGGGAGCAGTAGGTTGACACTGGTGCCTCCTACCTTGCGAACTTCCCCTCCCTCACAATTACCTCTCAAGTCGTTGAAGCCGTTTGGATCTCATCTGGGTGTTCCCTCACTCCCTTTCCCCTGCATTAACAGCAAGAGCACTGCTCTTACCATTCCCCTTCTCTCTCTCTGTCTTCATGAGAAAAACACCAAGAGGGCCTCCGGGGACGACGCGAAGACCTCAGCCTGCGAGACCCAGTACTAACAGCAGCACGATAACTATTGTCCTATTACAGACTGACTTCTGTGAAACGTCACATATGTAAAAAGAATAAAAAAACACAAAGATTCCCCGTGTGGACCTTGATCCTTACTCTACAGCAAGCACAAGCTCACAGCTTATTAAATCAACATTCACATTTAAATGCCCCAATCTGCTGGGACAGGGGTTAGTCTTCTTCAACGGTGGCACATCAATCCATGTTCTAAGATCAATCGGATGTTTTGCTGTTTTGTTTGTGTTATAGATCCGAACAGGAACTGATCCAGCGGGCTATAGAAAATATATCATAAACTACGCTACCCAACTTCATAACCTATGAACAAATTTCTATACTAAATATGGACCCATTTATGAACCTGATATATTTTGGGCCTACTGAATCAGGTGGTCAGAATAAACCTATATACACATTATCTACAAACTATATACATATTTATACATTTGCAGAAAGAATATTGTCATTAGAATAAAACCCAACCATTTAAACGACCACCATAGGCGACGTGATCTAGCTAATGGTAACCTACACTTCTGAATAACCAAGACCAGCTTGTTTGTCAAAAGTAAGATTTTATTTTCTAAATTATGATATATAAGTTGAAAGTTTTATAAATGAAATTTATTTGCAATATAGCAAGCATGATAGTAAGAAATATGGAAAAATTACAATTTAAGCAATTGAATCAATTTTAAAGAAATTATATAAAGTTTAGCATTTCTAAAACCTATTTCCCTAACTGAGCTAAATAGACAGAAATTAAAGTAAAGATCTTTGAGGATTCTTACGTGCTCCACGCAAAGTCCAGCAGCACATCACCCTCATCAGAAAGTCAGAAAGCAGCAGCCAGCCCAACCCTAAGGGCATGACTTTTTATACTTTTCTACGCTAACTAAACTAGCAAAGGAAAGTTTTCAGAAATCTACGACGTCCCATTGGTTAAGAGTGACAAGTGACATGTCACCCGATTCTTAAAAAGTTCCACAAAATCATGTCTTACAAAGACCATTGTCTCTTCCACGTGAAGCCAGAAGCTTCCTGCGATTGCAACTATGTATTAAGTCATCCTCGCAGCTTCCATAGTCTTTCAGTACAACTTCCGCGGATGCCAAGTTAAGGACTGACAAAATGTTCACTTTCGACCTTGGCCATGTCCGACAGAATGATGTCAGCTCATCAGTTTTTGCTTTGTGAATGCAGCTTCAATAAACGTTTTAATTCAGAATGGGCGTCTCGTGACTTTCTGCAGAATTATGTGTCAGCTCTTTTTCTGTGGTTCAAATGATTAGGCCCAAAAGCAGGCAACTTATGTTTTCTAGTATAAAACAAACACAAGAAAAGTATTAATGTAAGAAATAAAGTAGATTCTGTATCCACCCCATGGTTTACTAATTAATTAACCCACCCGATTAATCAAAATGTTACCTAGCCATTGCAAACAAATAAAGCAGCGTTTATATTTACCAGTCTCCGTTTTTCAATGAGACCCATATGCACCTAGAATAGTAGAAATGACATCACACAGACAAGGAAAAGCAAAACAAGCACATGCTTCTTTTAAGTTTGCAGCAGTTAGTAATGACAAAAACGAAAACAATAAATTATTTTATTATTTTGCACGAACAAAAAGATGCAACAAATATGCACGTTTATGAGCACACATGTTATTCCCCCCACGTGTAAAGTTTAATCTAAGTTGTATTAGCACAACATATCATAAATCATTAATATTATTATTCATGTTATGGAAATGTGACTTTGCGAGTTTAAACAAAATTTTGTTTTCTATCTCGCTCCATCAACTCCCTCATCTGGTGATTAACAAATCACCACACCAGTACTCAAAATTTTGGTAAATTAAAATTTTAAGAAATCGATTCAAATTCAATTGTATTAGTAAACCTAAAAGTCTGTTTCAGCATAATCTTTGCAATTAACATGACGCTCTCTATGTAACTCCTGTAACTCGATCTCCCTTTCCTCTTCTTTTCTGAGTTTATAGATTCTCTTCTTTTCCTTCAACTGTTTCTTTCTTTTATGTAACAAACAACCTACTTTAGTCAAAATAAAAATGAATACTATTATAATCAAAGGTGCCAAAATCTTGCCAAGAATTGAACTTCCAATATTATGAAACCAGTTTTTAATTGCTTGAAACCTTTTTGAAAGTTTCCCTGTAAAATCTTCTTCTTCTAAAGGAATTATTTCTGAATGCATTTGTGTAATATTCTTAATATACATTTCAATATTCTTACTCTCATCAGGAATATATGTACAACAATGTTGGACATGTAAAATGCCACAGACTCCTCCCTCTTTTGCTAGGAGTATGTCTAAAGCAAGACGGTCTTGAATTACCATAGATCTAATTGCAATAACTTCAACATTTACTAATTGAAACCCATCAGCAGTGTCAGTTGATAATCTATCAACTATAGTGGACAATTTTCTGATTCTCCCTGCATTTAGAGTTATACCAACAAAAGGTATTACAGCTTGAAAAATATCTCCCAGAACTTCAGTAAAAGTTTCTCTTCTAGCTCTATTTACATAATTATGAGTTTTAAACAATCCTTCTGAATCTCTGTCAACATGAAACACTTTAGGAAAAACAATTCCCACATAACAAGTTCCATACCAATGGTCTGGAAGGTTATAGTAAGCTTTGTCACCACAAACAAAATAAATTCCAGGGAAGACAGGATCTTTTCCACCTTTAAATCCCCAACCTCCCATAATCTGATAAGTATCTTCACAGTTACTTGCACCTACAAAATAATTATCAAAAAGTGTATTATCTCTTCTAATGCAAAGCTTTCCACTAACAGGTTTGTCTATGTGAATTGCAATATTTTCAAGCATTTTGCCATTTAATTTTTCATCCTCTTTTTGCCAGAAGGATGACTTAGTCTGCTTGACTAATTCATTTCTCTTATAAATTGCTCTTCTCTCTTCAACCATATTCAAAAATTTCTTTCCTTCAGCACTTAATTTACATGTTAGATTATTTTTGTAAGCATACTCGTAAGTGAGTTCGTTAGTAACAAGGAAATATTCTCTCAATTGTTTTGCTTTCTTATGCTTATTTAAAGCATTATCAATCTTAACATTAGCAAAAATCTCATCATAATTTGAATAGTAATATTCTAAACGACCAGTTTGATAAAATAAACTAGTTAATACACTACATGTAACAGCATAAGTGAGAGGAAGCATATTATATGTTACTCCCTCAGAAACAGAAGCAGGTAACTTAACACAAACATAACAGTCCTTTGCATCCATTACCTTTACATATTCACTCAATAGTTTTGTGAATGTATTGCTTGAAAAATCACCTATTGATTTATCTTGATGAATGTTAGGCTGATGATCAATTACTTTTGCAGATGTACTATGTTTAGTTTGGCTAACCAGAGCTTTGCTTGTTATGTTAACTTTGTGTAATTCTCTATTCATTTCTAAAGGTATAATCACAGCTAGTACCAACCAGAGCAGAACTAAAATGAGCATACATACCAGAGTCATCTTACAGCATCTTTTAAAAACAGAACATTTTGAAGTGCTCTCCTTAACGTAAGGCATTTTTAGGTTAGTTTTAGCCTCAAAAATAAAAATAAATTTTAAAATTTATATACACCCCCCTTTTAAAATATATTTTTCTTTTATAACCCTAAACAAGATTTCTTCGACCTTATGTCATACATAAGTTTTCTTTTACTAAACAGTTTTTCTTCGACCTTGTGTCAACTAACAGGATTTCTTCAGCCTTTTGCCAATTTAATAATTTTGTACTTTAATCATTGTCACTAATTTCTTGGATTTCGTTTTCTTCTTCACTACTATCATATATGTCAATAACAGGTGGAATTACTAAGTAAGTCCACTCAGGAGACTTGTATTTCTGGTTTGGTCTAATTATTCTCTTCCCTTTTCTCGATATCACTTCAATTTTTCTTCCAACTCCAACTTCTTTTCCTGGACTCTTTTGACTACTGATTTCTTCAACTTGTTCTATTGGCTTTTTAATCAATCTTACTCTCAATCTTCCACCAGGCCAGTAGTCTGCTTTTCTCACATACTTCTTCTTTGGTTCAGAATTATTTGATTCTGACTTCCAAGTCCTTTTCTTTCCGTTTTCACTTCCACCTTCCACGTCACTTTCTTCAGTTTCGTAGTCTGAAATTTCAATTGACTCAGGAACTTCTCTATTCGGCAATTTCACTCCTTCAGGAACTTCACTTTGTCTTCCATCACTGGTACTCGGTAATTCGTTCTCCTCCTCTTCCTCAATTACCTCTAGCTTCCCAGATTTCGGATTTTTGTTCCTTACTCCAGAGCTTGTTCTCTGCCTTTCGATACTCTCCCGGTCTGAAACTTCCTTTGGTTCAGCTTCTTTGTCTTCAATAGAGACAACCGAATCTTCAGTTATCTTTCCTTTTAACAGATTCTCTTCACCTTCAGAATCTATTTCAATTATTTCTAAGTCTTTTCTTGTCAGATTTCCATTCACTGGCACAGTTTCCAGATGTCGACTTTCTTGTCGATCTTCAGAATCTGGAATTACTTCACCTTCTGTTCTGTCTTCTGCTTCAGAATCAGAGTCATCTGTGGTATCACTTTCAACATCAGAATTTTCAGGAGTTGGTACTGGAATAGTATGACTTGGATGAATCCAGCGCTTCAATCCTCTGCACTTTACAGCATTAGTAGTGATCAAGATTACCTGCCTAGGTTTCTGCCATCTAGGAGATAGACAATTCCTCCTCCGATGTACTTTCGTTCTGACCCAATCGCCAGGTCTCAGATCATGAGTCAAAACTTTTTCATTTGATTGAGCTTCAGTTCCCACCTGATTAGACACAGAAGTTACCATATCAGATAACCTTTTACAGTAATCCAAAATTGCACTGTCATTTATGCTCAACAGTTTACCTACAGGTACAAAAGCTTGCCTCATAACTCTTCCCATTAAAATTTCATGAGGACTCAAACCTGTCTTTTTATCTGGTGTACTTCTTAATGACATCAAAACAAGTGGAAGAGCATCAGTCCACTTAACACCTGTCTCTAGACACATTTTTCCAATTCTGTTTTTGATAGTTCCATTTATTTGTTCAACTACACCTGATGCCTCTGGTCTGTATGCACAGTGTATTTTCTGCTCAATGCTCAAAGCTTCACAAATTAACTTCAACAGTTTGTTATCAAAATGGCTTCCTCCATCACTCTCAATAGTGACTGGAAAACCGTACCTTGGGATGATTTCTCTGAGCATTAGTTTTGCTACTGTAATTGAATCACAATGTCGTGTAGGGAAAGCCTCTACCCATCTTGAGAATAAGCATATAATTACAAGTACATATTTCAAACAGTTGTGTAAGGGCATTTCAATGAAATCTATTTGTAACCTGGTAAAGGGA
This sequence comes from Lissotriton helveticus, assembly GCF_964261635.1. NCBI lineage: Eukaryota > Metazoa > Chordata > Amphibia > Caudata > Salamandridae > Lissotriton > Lissotriton helveticus. Next base: position 1,177,244,450 of record NC_136061.1, read on the forward strand.
CCACCTTCTCGACCAATTATTCCTGTCCCCACCACTGATTTTCTGTTTGGATTCATTTGTTGGCATGACAAACACCTTTGACAAAAAGATTCTGCAATGGTTCTAAATTTGGTATTGAACCATGTTTCTCTAAAAAGTCTGACCATAGAATCTCTTCCTAAATGTGCAGGACCATGATATAATCTGGCCATGTCAGCAATCAAGCAATTTGGTAAGACTACTCTGCCATCTTTGTAAACCCATACTCCATCTTCTTCACGTGGTCTACAATCTGATCTTAACCATAGGTCTTTTTCTTCATCATCTGCTTCGTTTTGTAAATCTCTAATCTCATGCCATGTTTCTACAACAGTTGTTAGCATTAATGAATTTGAATCAGTTTCTTTACTCCTCTCCCGATTGTATGAATAATTTTTTCTTGCGCAGTACTTTGCTGTTTCGTCTGCGAAGGCATTTCCCTTGGAAATATAATCAGTTCCTCTAGTGTGCGCTGCACACTTGACTATGGCAATTTCTTTTGGCAATTGTATTGCTTCAATTAATCTTCTAATGAAAACTGCATTTTTAATTGGTGATCCTGTTGATGTCATGTATCCTCTCTGTGACCAGAGTTGTCCATAATCATGCACAACTCCGTACCCATACTGACTATCAGTAATGATGGTAACTCTAATATCTTTTGATATTTCACATGCACGAATTAAAGCAATCAATTCAGCCACTTGTGCTGAACGAACTCCTTCAAGACATGATGCTTCTTCAACATCTACAACTGTACAAACTGAGTATGAAGCTTTCAAGACACCTCCTTCAGATCTTAAGCATGAGCCATCTACAAAGTAGACAAAATCCGATTCAGACAAAGGTCTGTCTTTGATGTCTTTTCTTGGTTTAGTGCAGAATTCCATGACATCTAAACATTCATGTTCAGTTTCAATATCATCAACAATTTCAGAATCAGGCAGTAATGTAGAAGGATTCAGATTCAAACATCTTGAAATTGAAACATTATCTGCTCCCAGTATGATTTTCTCATACTTTGTCAATCTGCTACTTGTTAAATGTTGAGTCTTACCTCTTGTCAGTAATATTTCAACTGAATGAGGCACAAAAACTTTTACAGGAAATCCCATAATGATTCCTTCACTTTGTTCAAGGCTGATACTTGTAGCTGCAACTGCTTTCAAACAACCTGGTAATGCTTTTGCAATTGGATCAAGAACTGCAGAGAAGTATGCAATAGGTTTCTTTAGATTTCCATGTCTCTGAATTAACACAGATAATGCACATCCTTCTCTCTCACTGCAATACAGTTCAAAATCTTTCTCATAATTTGGCATACCCAAAGCAGGAGCTTGGTATAAGCTCTTTTTCAGGTTCTCAAAAGATTCCATCTCAGCATCATTGAGAATAATTGGATCTTTTACATCTGATTTGGTCAGTCTTTGTAATGGTTTTGCAATTACTGAAAATCCACTTATCCATTGTCGACAGTAACCTACCATTCCCAGGAACATTCTGACCTGTCTTTGTGTTCTTGGCGGTAACATTGCTTGAATCATTTTTATTCTCTCTATTGTTACTTGTCTTTTTCCCTTTGCAATTCTGTGACCAAGATATTTTACTTCTTGTTTGCAAAACTGTAGTTTTGCTGGGGACACTTTATGTCCTTCTTCAGCAAGGCGATTTAACAAAATTATTGTGTCTGTTACACAATTTTCTCTTGTCTTTGCAGCTATTAACAAATCATCAATATACTGCACCAATGTAGACCTACCTGGTAAGTCTAAATCTTCTAATGATCTTTTTAACAATTCATTAAAGATTGAAGGACTTTCTGTATAGCCCTGAGGGATTCTTGTCCATCCAAGGGTCTTACCTTGGAATCTGAAAGCAAAGATTTCATAACTGTCTGGGTGTAAGGGAACAGTAAAGAATGCATTGCAAAGGTCAATGACTGTATACCACTCAGCATCATGTGGAATCTGAAATAGAATTACTGCTGGATTTGGAACCACAGGACAACATGGAATGACAATTTGATTAACCTTTCTCAAATCTTGTACGATCCTAAATGTTCCGTTAGACTTTTTAACTCCCATAATTGGTGAATTACAAGAGCTACTTTTCATTTCCTTTAATACGCCTTGTTTGATTAATTTTTCAATTATAGGTGTAATACCTTCAATTGTCTCTGTTTTCATTTTATACTGTGGAGTGTTTGGAAATTCTATTCCCTGTTTCAATGCAATTTTTACAGGATCTACGTTTTTCATCAGACCCATCTCATTCCCAGTAAAATCCCATATTTCAGATTTCACTGTTTCCTTTAGCTCTTCAGGTAAATCCTTTTCTTCAAATGCAGGAAACAATTTTGTTTGTTCTGCTTCCATCATCATCATTGTCATTCTGTACAAACCATCTTCCTCCATTGTTTGTAACTCAACTCCTTCAGGAGAACAATATATTCTGCAATTCATTTTACATAGGATGTCTCTACCTAATAGATTTACTGGACTACTATTACAAACCACAAATCTGTGTTTGTCTCTGTAATTTCCAATTTCAACTGGTACTGGATCAGTTAAGTCTGTTTAAAACAAAATTTTGTTTAAACTCGCAAAGTCACATTTCCATAACATGAATAATAATATTAATGATTTATGATATGTTGTGCTAATACAACTTAGATTAAACTTTACACGTGGGGGGAATAACATGTGTGCTCATAAACGTGCATATTTGTTGCATCTTTTTGTTCGTGCAAAATAATAAAATAATTTATTGTTTTCGTTTTTGTCATTACTAACTGCTGCAAACTTAAAAGAAGCATGTGCTTGTTTTGCTTTTCCTTGTCTGTGTGATGTCATTTCTACTATTCTAGGTGCATATGGGTCTCATTGAAAAACGGAGACTGGTAAATATAAACGCTGCTTTATTTGTTTGCAATGGCTAGGTAACATTTTGATTAATCGGGTGGGTTAATTAATTAGTAAACCATGGGGTGGATACAGAATCTACTTTATTTCTTACATTAATACTTTTCTTGTGTTTGTTTTATACTAGAAAACATAAGTTGCCTGCTTTTGGGCCTAATCATTTGAACCACAGAAAAAGAGCTGACACATAATTCTGCAGAAAGTCACGAGACGCCCATTCTGAATTAAAACGTTTATTGAAGCTGCATTCACAAAGCAAAAACTGATGAGCTGACATCATTCTGTCGGACATGGCCAAGGTCGAAAGTGAACATTTTGTCAGTCCTTAACTTGGCATCCGCGGAAGTTGTACTGAAAGACTATGGAAGCTGCGAGGATGACTTAATACATAGTTGCAATCGCAGGAAGCTTCTGGCTTCACGTGGAAGAGACAATGGTCTTTGTAAGACATGATTTTGTGGAACTTTTTAAGAATCGGGTGACATGTCACTTGTCACTCTTAACCAATGGGACGTCGTAGATTTCTGAAAACTTTCCTTTGCTAGTTTAGTTAGCGTAGAAAAGTATAAAAAGTCATGCCCTTAGGGTTGGGCTGGCTGCTGCTTTCTGACTTTCTGATGAGGGTGATGTGCTGCTGGACTTTGCGTGGAGCACGTAAGAATCCTCAAAGATCTTTACTTTAATTTCTGTCTATTTAGCTCAGTTAGGGAAATAGGTTTTAGAAATGCTAAACTTTATATAATTTCTTTAAAATTGATTCAATTGCTTAAATTGTAATTTTTCCATATTTCTTACTATCATGCTTGCTATATTGCAAATAAATTTCATTTATAAAACTTTCAACTTATATATCATAATTTAGAAAATAAAATCTTACTTTTGACAAACAAGCTGGTCTTGGTTATTCAGAAGTGTAGGTTACCATTAGCTAGATCACGTCGCCTATGGTGGTCGTTTAAATGGTTGGGTTTTATTCTAATGACAATATTCTTTCTGCAAATGTATAAATATGTATATAGTTTGTAGATAATGTGTATATAGGTTTATTCTGACCACCTGATTCAGTAGGCCCAAAATATATCAGGTTCATAAATGGGTCCATATTTAGTATAGAAATGTGTTCATAGGTTATGAAGTTGGGTAGCGTAGTTTATGATATATTTTCTATAGCCCGCTGGATCAATTCTCTGGTAGCAGAAATTGATGGTTGCTAAGAGGTAACCAAGGTAATATGTTGGTTGCTAAGGGTTGCGTCATGGTATGGAAATAGGATCGATGTTTTAACACTTGTTAAGTTCGTTTTTTCGTGCCTATCTGTAAGCTATACCGGTATAGATTGTGTGGCGAGAAATTAGTCACGCAAGCCATCTGTTCAGTTTGTAGTGATATCGCCGAGTATCACAAGAGGTATCGCCGTGTACCATAGTGTTGTCGCCGAGCAGCACAGTTTTAGGGCTAGGTCTGAATCTTGTATAGTGAGGATTTTCTAAGAAATCAAAGCAGCATGAGAATAGGGACAAAGCGCCTTCCATAAAACTCACTGTGATGAGAGTATTAGTTATATCCGAGCTTGAGTGAAGGGTAAATTTAACGTCGGTGCATGATTATCTATAAACAGGTTAGAGTCCTGTACGGGTACATGTTTCATATCTATAAACAGGTGAGAGCCCTGTACGGATAACGTCGTTATTTTGCTAACGGTGCATGAATTCTATAAACAGGTGAGAGTCCTGTACGGATTTCATGTGTGTTTGAATTTAGGGAATTTTCCGTGTAAAAGTGCGAGTTTAAATTGTATTTTATGTTCAAGTGGAACTCTTAGAACTTTCACTTCGCGGTGGGTTCAGAGCAAAGCGAGTTCATAATTATACGTGTTAGAAGGGTGGGGTAAGGTTGCTCTACTGACAATTGAATATTATCCTTAGTGTGAATAGCGCCGTCTATTCCGAAGTGTGGATACTTGAATGTATGTAAACTATCCTAATTAGTGAAACGAACAGATGTTGTCTTTATAGTCATTGTTAAGAATTAATTTACACTGAAAAGTGTCCTTAAAATGGCGCTGTGAAAAGATTTTGTGAAGGAGGGGTAAGCGCCAAGAGTGAGAAGCGAGAAACCGCAGCTGCTGTGTACGTCACAGAGCCGCGCTAGGATTGGGTGACCTACGTCACAAGCTGTATTCTGATTGGTTCTTGAGTCTCTGACGGCCTGTGAGCTGATTGGTCGTTCGGAAAATTTCTAAATTTATTGGTTGAGCAGAAAAGTGACGTAGCTCAACTGCCATTGGCTTGTTGGTGTGTTTCGCACACGGATTGGTTGTTTTGCGGAACATCCCGGAAATATTTTACGAACGATTTTGTGAATTAAATTTAACTTTTAAAAATGAGTTATCATTTTAAACATGTTGAGAAAAAGACAACATTATTTCAGAAATTTAAGAATTTATTTTCACCTGACAAGAAAATCGAAACGCGAGGTGGTAAACTACTTCATAAGTATAAAACACCTGCAGCGTACATGGAAGGTGAATACGGATATCATACTGTCCTATGGTTCGACAGTTGGAAACGTTATACTAAAAACGACGGTGTTTTAGCTTGGCCTGATGATGGTTCATTTAATGTAAGAGTTTTAAGAAACTTACGAGAGAAAAAATGAATGCTCTTGTTCCAAAACCGAGACCAACTCAATTTGAAGCTTTAGTTGAGTGGGAAGACGAGATGTATCAGTTACAAAGAGAAGCTAGTGGAATTAAAAGACCTTCTAAAAATCCATCTTGGAAAAGAGAAACTCATGAAGATAGATTGCGAATGTGGAGACAGGGAAACATGAGTGAAGGATTATATTTAATTCATGAAATGGTAATGGGTTCTCCTACAGGAAAATCTATGGAAAGTGAATCTGAGGATGCAGTTATGGAAGAAATATATACAACTGCTAGAAAGAAACAGCCTAATCAGCCTTTGAGACCTCCTAGATCATGGTCTACTCCGGTGGTTTCTACTGAAACTTCACCGAGTGCACCTCCAATTAGTGAAGCTCCTAAACTTTATCCAAATAACTGTGAAATCACTGAAACTCCTAGAAGATCAGAATTCGAGAATGCTCGAAATGAAGGTAGACATTTTACAATGACTCCAAGAGCAAGAGAACCTCCAAAAGATTATGCAAGAGAGACAAGAATTGTTGAGGATGTTGATTATAATGAATATTTAAGGTCTAAAGAAGAATTAATTAAAAGAATGACAAAAGGCATGGAAGCTGTCACAGTTCCAGTAACAATAGGTCCTGTTCAGCCTGTATTTGATCAAAGAGATACAAACAAAAACGGATTAACTATTCCTTTAAATACAGAAATTCAAAAGCCTGCTGAAAAATTTTATTCAGACTTGACTGAATTAAACACTTCTAGATCGAGAATGCCTGATTTAACTTTTAATGAGGACTTATCTCCAAAAACACCAATGGGTGCTATGTCAGATGTAGGAAGTCCTGAAGTCAGGGTAACCACACCAAAACTTGATGTGGCCAAATTAAAAGCGAATATAGAAGAGTTAATAATTGGAACAATTGGCCCAGATAGTTTAAATTACTATCGGGATGATGAACTACTATTCATTTGCAAAAGTATTCAGTGGAAAACGAAAAATAAATATGATCAATTAGAGGATTTAGCTGCAGAACTCGAAATCGATGTAAGTAAACAAAAGAATTTTGCAAAGCATTACAGATTAGACTTTTCAGAAAGTGACATTGAGAGTTTGAACTCAATGGGAAGAATAGTTCACATTAAAGATTTGATTGTCTATATCAAAAAGCTAGGAGAACTGAACAAATGGAGAGTGAAATGGACCAAAAGGAAAGAAGATGAAAGATTGGAAAAATTGTCAAAACAATTTCCAATGAGAGAAGTTGCAGGTGGAGGATATGTTCATGTCCCATGGTCAAGACAAGACATTCTATTATTCACAAATGACTTTCCAAAATTGAGGGAGAAACCTGTTGAGTGGTACAGGCAAGTCGATAGATTTATCAAAGTGTCAAAAGTTCTGTGGATTGATTTAGATGGATTTTTTGACATTGTAGTTCCATCTGATCTTTGGACAGAATGTAAAATATCTATTAGTTGGCCAAAAGCAGAACCTGAGCGAATTAAAGAAACAGGTGCCCCAAATCCACTTGTAATGGATTTCTATGAGAAAGTAATTGTTTGGATGAAAAACAAAATTCCACCCAAAGAAGTTGATTGGGTTAAAATAGAAAGAACAGAACAGGAAACAAAGGAATCAGTTCATTCTTTTTATGAAAGACTATTGTTAATCTTTAAACAATACAGTGGTTATGAAAAATTAGATGAAAAAGACATGAGTCATTTTATCTATAGATTTGTTTATGGACTAAAACCTGAAATTGGAGAAATGATCAGAACTAGTATTGTCGGATGGCAAGCACTATCTGTAGATGATATTCTAAGAAAAGCAAAATATTGTAGCGATGAATTAGAAGTAAAACAGAAGAAGCTGAAGGAGAAAGCCATGTGGGCTCAGGTAAAGGTGGCTGAGCAACAGATTGCCAGCATGGGAAATAAGAACACTAATTTTGTCCAAACTGGAAATACTAACCCGATACAAGGAAAGTTTAAAGGTAATAATTTCCCAAAGAAATTTAGCCCAAAGATAGAAGAGCTGAAACAAAGATTACCTTGTTTTAATTGTGGCGAAATTGGACATTGGAGGGACGAGTGTCCTCATCCTCCTAAAAACTTAAAGAATCCCTTATTGAATCCACAGATGCAGAATGGTGTTAACGTGCAGCAACAGCTACAGATGCAACAGGGGTTAAATGAATTTAATATTCAGCGACAGTTACAACAACAGCAACAACAACAGGTGAATAATCGTCAAGACCAATTGCCACAACCACCTTTTCCGAATTGTGGGGGAGTTCAAAAATATAATCCAAACGTGGGATTTCAGGGATGTGAACAGGTAATAAAACCACAAAAACAGCAAAAGCAACAAAGGGTTCAAATGCAGAATGCTTCACAACAATTTTTATTAACAGAAAGTCAAGACAGTGATTCTGATGATTATTGCTGACGGTGCCCGAGAGAGGAGGAAGAGTGTGTTGTTGGAGCCACTCTTGAGGTTGACCAGTCTGGTCCTTATGTAAACGGGAAAGTTAATGATGTAGACATCACTTTTCTAGTGGACACTGGTGCTACCCGTTCTACTGTTAGATCAGTGGAAATTGAAAACCTACCTCTCTCTGGGGATACCATCCAAGTTGTGGGAGTAAGTAATCAGCAAATGTATACCATTGTATATGTAATTTGTTAGGAATGTAATGAGTGAGCAGGAAACTCATGAATTGAATTGACTAGCATATTAAGATTGTACATATGCAAGTGATTTATACTGTTATTGCAATGGTACGATGAATCAGGATTTATGGTTGGAGAATAAACTGATATATGTAAAGAGTACAATGAAAAGTTTCATTTGCAGTATTTGATGAACACTGAGGCCTTCAGCCCATAGCTGTGCGATAGGCAGCGCAGGGTTTCCCCTACGCTCTGTTTGATATATCTGATACCTAAGATCAATCGGAACACTTCGTCCTCTACCCTGTGACTGAAACTCTTGCTGTTGAAACCCATTAACACCTTGGAATAAAGGGACCTGTTGAAATTCTCCCTACACGGGACCAGGATTATCAATAAATGGCTGATTCTGCCCTCTTTGGGCAGCCTTCATTTGTGCAATCATTATCTTTTCTTTCAGCTTTATATTCGTCATCTTCAGTTCGTCACTACAGTACTTTGCATACTGCAGGATCTCATCAATGGGCTTACTTTGCCAACAAATCAAATGCTGTTAAATCATTGAACTAACCCCATGTCCCAACCCATGTACAAATCTGCAATCAAAATGTCCTATCTACTTCACTGAGGTATTTTCTGTCCCACTGAACTGCTTAAATGCTTGCAAAAATCTTTCATAATAAGCATGGATTGATTCTTTAGATTCTTGTTTCACCCTGCCAATTTTGATCCAATCAACCTTTTTAGTAGAGATTTTTGTTTTCAAACCTGATGATATTTCTTCATTACTAGTGTGGACAGAGCATATGATTCAGGATATCTCATCGGGTCCACATCAGTTCAATAAACAGCGAATTTGCATTCAATCCTTAAGTCACTTGGAACCACAATTTTAAATAAGGTATCTAAGTCCTTCCATAGAACCTTTGAAATTTTCACAAACCACTCAGCTTGTCTGTACCATTCCAATGGATTATCTCTCAATTTCAGGAAGTCGTTTGTGACGGATGTAAGATCAGCCCTACTCCATGTTTCGTGCACATACCCTTCACCAGGCACCTTTCTTTTGGGAAGCAGATGCACATTTTCACCCTCCCCTGTTCCAAATTGTGGCATTTGTATCCTGACTTTATTTGTCTACTTTTTCTTTGGCCATCTGCCTTCCCACTTGTCCAGCTCACTCCATTTTCATACATAGTGTATTAATTCTCCAATCTGTAATTTCATTCAAGAGGGGCACATGTTTGCAATGTCTCAGTCACTAACATTCAGCCTGTAGCTTTGCTGTAAGACTTTAGCGCCAGGACACCCAAGGGTAATTGCGCGCTCTATAAGTGTTAATAACATAACCTAACTTTTGACCTCTGGATGTCAATCCCATGTTTCTACACTAGTTCTGAAAGTCTATCATGAGCCTGATAAACCACTAAGCGAGATGGGCCGACTTGCAACTATTAGCTCTTCCATGCCTATTTTCAGCATAGCAACATCCATGACTCTCTCTTTCAGAATTTGAGCAGGAGCTCCTCCACTCGTCCCAGGATCCCCACGTGTCTGTGCCTCTGAACCAATCATCTGTTTCTCTTGGCAGTAAGACCTGATTGTTCTGCTTGGGTGTTTGGAATTATCTACCCACTGTAAGTTCCATTCTGTGAAGTGGATGGTGAATTCAAAAGGATAATGCCAGAGGCACTTCAGCCCTAGGGTCATTGTAGGTCATCACTGGTTGGGCAGTTGAGTTTGGTGTGAAAAAGGCTGATGGTCTCTGAGGAAAGATACAGTCAATGTCAGTCGGATTTGAAGTAGATGTTGCACTGGAAACTCCTATATTATTTCCTTGTGTCAGAACCATAGGAGTCTGAGGAATCTGTCTTACCACTGAGCCTGTTGAATTATCAGCTGTGGCATTTATCCCAGAAGAAACAGCCAAAGTATGGGTCTCTCTCCCTACTGCTGTAGGCTTGTACAGGCCACAACTCGGCCAACTGTGATAGGAATTGTCAATGCATCTGGGGCATTTAGGCCATGTGAGGTGGATGGACTTGTCTATTCTCTGTTGCTCTTATCTCTATGTGCTTTTTCTTCTCTTTGCGTGTATCCTTTTCTTCTCCTTCAGTTATCAATACGGCATATTATCTAGTTGCCTCAATTATGTCAGTCATCCATGTTTTCTGTTCTGCATCCACACAAGTTTGTATGGCTTTCTTGACTCTCGCCTGAAATCTCTCTCTCTCTGTTTAAGATGTGCAGCATGTTCCCAAGTGTTAAGCACTTCATATTGTGTAGGTCTGGGAGGCGGTTTTTCTTTTGTACAATGTCCTCCTCGAATTCTCAATAATTCTCAAATTAAATGTTCCATAACGTGGAAATTGTAATGCACCATCCTTCTCAGTGATTCTGTGCCACTGAGCGAGCCAAAGACATGTGTGGAACCCTTTGTTTGTCACCATAATGCAACCTGGCGTACCTTCAGGTGGGGTCTCTTCTCCCTTTCTAACAGGTATTGTCACATATCGGTTTTAGTTATTTTGCATTGCTTTAAGGAATTTCTTTTTCACTCAATTTATTACAATCATTCACAAATTACTTTCCGTTGAAACCAGGAAATAAATTTCACCCACAATTCTCGTGTTCAGCGATCACAACCAATACTAGCGGGCTCGTTATGGCGTATTCACTCAATCCCAGTTGGCTTTACACCAACCTACCTATCCCAACACAGCACACGGTGATGTTAATCTTGATCCTTTCAGCCGCTCACCCTCCTTTACAGTTTTCTCTCAAGCGCGTTCTCTAAGCATTTTATGCAACACAAATGCAAGCAATTTCAACAACTAAGTCTGTCTGCTCCACTAAAAAGGTAAAGATTATATATCCACACATGAGAAACTTTCAGGAAACACTTTCTATCCTATTTCTAACATTCACTTCAAATGAAACCTCGACCAGCCGGATCTCACTCGGATTGATATAGTTATTCTCTGGGCACTGTGATCAACTAAACCAACCACGTTTCACAATCACACGAAAGTTAAGTCCCTATCTCCAAGATGCTGTCAACGATGTCTCACGACAAGCACCACAACACAGCAGACAACTATTATCCAGTGTCTTCTACATTGAGACGTACCACGTAGGTAGGTATCCTGGGTTCACGACAGACCCGATAACCACTTCAAATTCTCTTCATTAAGTGCCACATTCACACATCAATGTAAATCAACTCCGCACGACACCATCCAGCCATCTCCAAAACACTGTAATCTAAGCACAAGCAATTGCAATACTATTAATATTCACACGCCTTTGCAGATATAAGTTGTCTCCGCACCAGTGATATTACATCAATCCTCCGACCAAACCATGGGATTTGGGGTTTTGAACTGGGCTTGAGCAATTTTTAAAGAGGACACCCTAATTCCCTCACGTCACTGGTAAAACCATCTGCCATGCTACAGATTTGATCCAACATTTTCTGGGCACAAACCTAACTTGCTATGTCTTACTCTTGGTCCTCCTATGGACTTTGTATTTGCGTACTGAGAGGAAGAGAGTTAGTGGTGTACTTTAATTAAACAGTGCAACCATTTGGCTACATAATGAGGACAAGGAATCGGTAGCCAAAGTCAACAAGCTTTATTACATATTAGTAATAAGAATTGGGTCAATCACACCATACTATATATGTAGCAACAGGAAAACAAAGCCTCCTAAAGAATATTACGAGAATCAAAATTAAACAGAAAAGGATCTCAACAGCTACTATGCAAAATAACAGTACTAATACCTGATGCTCAGAAAACAGTCTAAAGTTATTTAGACTATACATTAGAAATCCAAGTATCCCATGCTCAGTCCTGAAAGAAAAATGGTTTATCCTAATAAAGATTCTCATTAGTCGAAAGAGTTTCATATCGGAAAGCATAGTATGGCACAGTTATTACAAAGAGACCATCATTTGCATCTTGTAAGCTCTGTCAAAAAGTCTTTAAGAAATCAAATAAGTGTCAGCCTAAGCCACACTTAAAGTAGAGTCCATAAAAGTCATTTGAGGTCAAAACCTCTCAAAGTCCATTCAAAGGCCAGTTAGGAAAAGGGTCGAAAAGGGCTTCAAAGGGAAATTCTGCAGGGTATCTGCAGAACTGGGTTTGGCCAAGGAATCCATGGAAATTTCTGCCAGGAAAGGAAAGGAAATGTATTATTTAACTCTGCCAGAGTTCATTGTGAAAGGGGCTCTCTCTCACTGTCTCCACTCTGCCCCCTCATTCAGGGGAAACAATAGGTTATAGTCCATCAGTCTACACATAACGCCCACTTCAGACACATTATTATAGGCAACTCATTGTCCATCGCATCCATATGTTGCAGATGGCAGCAGTAGCAGAATATCCCACACTGGATATGGGAAGAGTACATGGTTTGCACACCCATGAAAGAGTTGAATGGTCTCTTGTCAAAAGTATAGTTCTTATGTGCTCATCGTACTCATTTATTTTCCAGGCAATGTATCTATTGCTGTTACAATAAATGTATCTATTCTAACTAGAAATGTATGAAAATATCAGCAATAAATTGTTTATCCAGCAAAAACAGCAATTAACCTTTCAAAGGCAGCATGTTAAAGCACAGGCCTACATAATCACTTAAAAAATATATATATTATTTGGATTTTCAATAAAGAAAAACTATGACAGCTATACAATGATTTAAAGCAATTATCAAACAGAAAATAGCATGCAAGAGACTTTATAAGGGGGTGGGGAAGTGTGGGGGGGGCCTCCATTGGTGCATATGATACATTACTTTTCTATCAGCCAGGCTGGGGCCGAGTTGTGTACGTCTCCCATGATGGAATCCAAAGAGACTCAAAGGTTACTAGGGCCACATGTGTCACAGTCTTTACAAACAGGAATGCATAGGGTACTCTGGTGTCTGATTGTCGGCTGGCGCTGGGGGTGTTGGGTGAGGAAATTTCCGAGACCGTCTGAACATCAGAGGGAGGGGTGCTGTGTTTGTCGTGAAACACAGCGGTAGATGTGCCAAATGTCCTTTGGTCGTGAGGCTGGGGGTAGTAGTGTAGCATATATCTCAGTCTGCAAGTCACAATATGACATGCTGCGTATCCAAGCTGTTTTTGTGGGATAATGTTTGGTTCCCAGTGGATTGCTATTTCCCTCTTTGCCAGCATCAATGCTAGGGCGACAAATCTGCGGTAGCAAAGCTTAACATTGCTGAATATCCCTAGCAAAGCTAAGTTCGGTGAGGGAGGGAGGGGTGTGGTATTTATGTCGGAGATTGTCTGGAATACATCTAGTATGTATTTATATGTCCAAGTCATATGGGCAAAATCAACATCCGGCGCTATACATTTGGGACAATGTGATGACTTAGTGGGGTTGTATTTGGCCAGCTGACATGTAGGGATGTATACTCTGTGTATGAATTTAAAATGGAGGAGTTTGTGTCTATGGTTGGGGGACACCCTCTGTACCTGGTCAAGACAATAAGTCCATTCTTGGTCAGTCAGCGAACCCAAAGGGGACTAGTAACAGTGCGCAGAGGGCAAGCTGCTTTGCTTGATTTTGTTCAGTCAGCGAATAGCCCAAGTCTTCTTCCCACCGCCACCTCACTCCTCTGTCTCTGACCGCTGTCTCTGACCTGCTTGAGTGCCATGCATGCCCGGTACAGTTTAGTAACCAGATGCGTTTCTTCCTTATCAGTTATAACTAATGTAAGTGGCTTGAAATCCGAAGGCGGGGCTGGGAAGGAAGAGAACGATAAACGGAGTGCCCCGAGTAGTCTGGCAGCTATGAATTTATCTATGTATGTCAGTTCTGCGCGTGATGATATATCCGACAAGGTAAGTGCACGACCATCTGGAGATAGTGAGCCTAGAGTACCCAATTCTAGTTTAGTTGGGGTATGCTGTACCAATGTCTTGGATGTGAGCGTCAATAGCGGGTTATTTTGCAGTGGAATAGCCGGGGAGAACAGAGGTCTGCTACCCAGAAGCTCATTGAGTTTACGTCAAGCCCAACATGTAGTGGAAAGTGGTTGAATGTCATGGGGATCCAGTGGTATGCCCATTGGGAATGTAGCTCCCAGCGGCGTGGGGCAGCCAGGTCGCGTTCGGGTTTTGTATACGGTATACGAGCGTCGGGGTGGAACCAATGATGGGCAAATTGAGCCGGCGCCACTAAAAAATACCGGTGAAGATCCAGGACTGCAAATCCCCCCTGGTTATATGGGAGTATCAAGGTATCCCAATCAATTCGTGGACTGCGTCCCACCAAAACAAGTCGAATTAGTAGACCCCATAGTTGAGAAAAAAAGGTGTTTGTGATTGGAATAGGTATATTGATAAATAGGTACAAGAACCGAGGTGATACATTCATTTTAATTAGGGTGATTTGCCCGGCCATGGAGAGAGGTAATTGGATCCATCTTTCAACCTGTAGAGTAAGTTGCTTGATCGCCGGCCCATAATTCAGGCAAATAACCTGTTCTTTATCTTTGTGTAGATGTATGCCTAGGTATTTAGTAGCATCACCTGCCAACTGGAGGAGGAGCTCCACCTCACCGGCAGTAGCGGCATCAGTAATCAGGAATATCACAGATTTACCCCAATCAATTTGCAGCCCAGACATGGCTCCGAAGCGGCTAATCTCATCAATTAGGGGCTGCAGGTTGGTGTTAGGGTGTCTAATGAAAAGCAGGATGACGTCTGCGTACATGGACATCAACAGTGGCCCCGAAGGGAACCACGAAACATATGCTTTTTTTGTAAATGCCGGAACAGTGGATCCATAGCCACTATGAAAAGCAGGGGAGATAAAGGGCACCCCTGCCGGGTCCCGTGGGAGATAGGGATCGAAAAGGAAAGGGAGCCATTTACTCAGAGCCGAGCAGTGGGCGACAAGTAGAGTAGCACAATCAAGGCTAAAAAGTTATCGGGGATACTTAATTTGCGGAGTGTAGCAGTTAAAAAAGGCCACTCCAGGGAATCAAAAGCCTTTTCTGCGTCTTGAAGGGCATTGCTGGTTCTATTCGATTAATGACTGAGAAGACGCTTCGGATTTTTAAAGCGATGGACCTGTGTGGAATAGAGCCTGACTGTACCGGGGAAAGGATTTGTTGTAAAAGCAACGACAGCAGGGAGGATTACATTTTGGCCAGGATTTTGTTGTCAAAGTTCATTAAACAAATTGGGCGATATGAAGAGCAGCTTGTGGGTTCCTTACCTGGCTTAAGTAATAAAGAAATAGCAGCCTCTCTCATATAAGGGGGGAGTGTACTCACCTCAAGCGCCTCCGCATAGACCTCAAGCAATTGGGGAGCCAGGCTGGCTTTAAATGTCTTATAAAATATTCCTGACAATCCGTCAAACCTCGGTGCCTTTGCGCCGGCCAATGCATCTATAGCGAGCGTAACCTCTTCAACCGTGAAGGGCTCGCTCAGAAACTCTGCCTATCCCGTAGTAAGCCATACCATTGCAACCTCTTCTAGATATGCTAAATGATGAGAGAAATCCCTAGGGAGAGTGGTTGTATACAGAGAACGATAGTATGTGACCAACTCAGCTATTAATTCAGTATCGTTCGTGGCCATGGAGTTGTCTGAACGTTTTATCGCAGCTATGTGACCGGCTCCCCTAGGGGCTCCTACCAGACGTGCCAGAGTTCTACCCGGGCGCTCACCTTCCCCATATTGGCATGCTGTGTGAAACTGGGCCAGCAGGGACGCTTCCCTATTAGCTTGTTCATCGAATTCCAAAATAAGAGCATTGCGTGCGTTCAGGGTGTGGTGTGGTTGATGTTGCATCCAGTGAAGCCAGTTCACTTTCAACTCAAGCAAGACTCCCGCGGAATGATCTCAAGACTCCTGCCTGTTTAGATATACTAATACCCCGATTTTATATGCCTTAAAGGCGTCCCATAATGTTGCATATTTGGACACCGTTCCAGTATTCAAGGTAAAGTATTAAGTAATGCCCTCTTGTAATTCGGACAGAAATACAGCGCCATTAGCACAGTAACGATAAATTACCATTTACGTTCCTGTCCGCTTGAGTGTGGAATATGGAGGTGGAGAAGCACTTGCACGTGATCGGACAATGTCCGCCCAGCGTATCAATGCCCCTTGTCCATTGACATCCTTGAGCATTTGTAAGCCAATCATCTATACATGTCTGTGTGGAGTGCGGTGCCGAGTCAAAGGTGTACCCGGGGACGTCAGGGTTGTGTGTACGCCAGAGATCGCATAGGTCTGGAGACTGTATACGATCCTGCACCACTGGAAGAGCACAGGGTTTGGTGGATGCAAGTGGGTTGAAGGAATCATGTCGTGTATCAAGCCCGAGGTTCAAATCTCACCCAAGAAAAATTGCATCATAGTCATATCTGTTTAGTAAAGCGTGAAGGTTCCAAAAGAAAGTAGGATCATCCGTATTAGGTGCATACATATTGAGTAAGAGCACCGTCCTGCCCAGTAATGGCCCCACCACTAACAAATATCTCCCCTGAATGTCAGCTATAGAGTCCTTGCGTGTGAATAGGAGGGTGTGGTGGATAAGAAGACATACCCTCGGGAATATGTACTGTAACTTGCAAAGAACCTGTGTGTGCCCCAGGAGGATGCAAATGGGGGGTTTCTGTAACCGGAGGTGTGTTTCTAGCAGAAATGCTATTTTCACATTATGCCTCCGGAGGTATTCCAGTACCAACTTACATTTCCTAGGGTTATTAAACCCCCGCACATTCCAGGTGATAAGGTTTACATTTACTGCGGTGTCCAAAACCATGACCATGGGCCTAAAAATGTGTGCATGTCTTGCCAGCGCACATCGACCATGAAGGGAATAGAGGGAAGGGATCTAAGGAGGAACACACTTAGGGAAAATATCAAAAAAAGCCAATACCATAACACAGAGATCAACTTCCCAAGCAGAAACAACAAAACCCACCCACCTCTCACACCTGGACACAAATGCCCTGTAAACATACTCCCTCACCGATTGTCCCGAGACAGAAGGAAAAAAGAAGAAAACCCCAAGAGAAACTTAGTTGGATTTGTCCGAAGGAGGCGAGCAACGCCTCGGACAACCGATGCCCATATTTTGGACTACGTACACTTATAATTATCAATATGGAAACATGGTTAACTGTCGAAATGAAAAAGCTGCAACAGTTCCTTTTTTAGGTTCAGGACAGTATTTAGCCAGTTTAACAAATGAACAATTACAAACATTGTGCCCTCAGTCCCCCGTGAAGAGATCTGTGCTCGCGGCCAGCTGCCTGTCCGGGGAAGAGTGACCAGAGGACTGTGTCGGGCTCCTATGGATTGTATTTTTATGTTGCTTGCAGAAGGCTAAGACATCAGCAGCGTTCTCAAAGGAATGGTGTTTGCCGTCCACCATCACCCGCAACCCAGCCGGATACAGCATGGCATATTTAAGGTCCATTTTGCGAAGTTGGCGCTACGCTTCCAGAAATGTATGCCTGGCCTCCTGGACCGCTATGGTATGGTCGGGATAGAACGAAAGCACAGCACCCTGGTAGTGTACAGGGGAATTCTCCTGTGCTAAGTGAAGTATTGTACCACGGTCCCTGTAGTTGAGCAGGCGAGCGATGATGGAGCGCTGGGGCCACCAGGGGAAGGCCTCGGGCCAAGAGAGCAGTGCACCCTTTCACCCACAAAGTTCCTTGAAAGGTTGTCAGTACCAAATAGTTTACAAAGCACAGACTCTATGAATGTTTCAGGATGTCCCATGTTCGTGGATTCCGCCAGGCCCATTATGCAGATCTTATTTCTGCGGGACCTTGCTTCTAGGTCCTCGTTCTTGATTGCCACTGTTTTGAGAAAGCGCTCTACCCGTTCTAACTGGCAAGTCGTGTCCCTGGTTCGATCTTCTTGGAGGAGATTCTCTGTTCTGCCTCCTTAAGCCTGGTACTATGCCTGTTTAGAAGTTCTCCCACCCTGTGCAGTCTTGAGGTGAGCGAGTCGAACTGTGCGTCTATGCCGCAGAACCCAACCTGGAGTTCCGCCATTATGGTGGCGGCGTCAACCGACGGTTGTCTAGCCTCATCTCGCTCTGACCCCTCACCGCTCTTCAGGCTGTGGTCCTGCCACTCAGTGCCACCCTGCTTATCAAAGGTCAGCTTCTGTTGTTTAGGGTCCCCACGACCCATCCTGGCGGTGTGTAGGACCAGCCGTGTCTGGTTATCACCAGTGTAGTAACTCCAGTAATGCCTGATTTGAAAGCCAAGACTGTGTTTCACAGTGAGAAGTGCTTTGGCCACAATGTCAGGCCTCCACGCAGGGGGTGCGTGTAATGGACTATGGGCAGAGCTCCAGTCTCAAATAGAGTCCAGGTGTCATCATCTAGGGGCCACTACCCAAGGGAGGAGGAAATGACAGAGTCCCAATGATCCTGGTCCAAGCCCTTCTCTCCTCTGTGTTGCAGATGTCCCTGATTCTGGTTCTGTGGGTTTCTCTGATGGCAGCTAGGGCAGCATTCCCGTCCCTGGGCACCCAACAAGGGAGAACAATGAAGTGTCTAACAGGTGTAGCAGCACAGCCCCCTCAGTGGACCTACACACTCTAGAAGGTTGTCACTTGTAAGGAGCAGAGGGGAGAGGAATCCCCATCTCAAACTTGGAGGAGCCACGGGACCGGGGTGATGACGCCTGTCCCGGCAGATCGGTGGCAACAGTGCTGGGCCCAGGTGTGCACCTCCTTGCTGACTGATCGGTAACAACTGAAGGGTGGGGGCGTGCTGCACCCCCAAAGCTTAGTGTCCTGCAGTGGGTGGGGGGGGACAAGAAGCAGCAGCGGCCCTCTGTATCAGTTAGTGAAAGCCTCCGGTAGCATATATGATCATTGGGCCCCGGGCCGGACTGGCTACCGGGCGTTTTTGTGTGCTGCAAAGCTGGGGGCTAATTTCTCTGCTGTGGGGGCTGATTTCGTAGATGAGGACCTGCGTGCCCTTTGAAATAAAAAAAGCAAAACGAACTTTGTTCAACACACGCAGGTCCCCATCAACGAAGTTAGCCCCCAGCTCGGCAGCACACCAAAATGCCCGGTAGCCAGTTCGGCCCTGATTGGGCCCGGCACGCTGAGCTCCGCCCCCCCCCCAAACTCCTTTGTCTTTCAGCGCCGGGCGAGGCATTCAAGGGCAGGCTGAATTCCCTGTGGCATCACCTCCTTCCCCTCGCCAGGCAGGGCGTGTCAATTGTGGTAGAAGACCTGGTGGAGTACCCGCTGCTCCGGCCTCAGACCATCCCACGGACCCTGTCACCACAGGGCCCGCTCCGAGGCAAGCCAGGTCTTCGCTCTGTTTCGTCCGGTGACTCCACTCCCGGTCCTGGGCCCCAGAGGTCCACAACCTGGATTTTTCCAGCTCCGGGCCAGTCACCACATAGGGGAGGATGTTATTTGGGCAGTTGCAGCGTGTAGCGGTATGTAATCAAGCTGTTTCCATCGTCGTTAGGGCATTGGATGCCGGAGCTTCAGAGCCGTGTGGCCATGTTGGTCGACGGCTTGGCCACGCCTCAGGAACAGAATCATGACAATTTAAGCTATTAAATCATAAGTTGCACATTTAACATACAAGGTCACATTTAACTTAAGCGATTATACTTTCTTTAATACATTTCTTTCATAATGCATTAGCATTCAATGAATAATCAAATTCTCAACTGTAAATTTGACTCAGAACTACATTTGCAAATGCCTACATTTACCATACATACATACATTGCACAAGCTTTGTCATTTAACTTGCACTAAGATTTAACACATATAAGGATAGTAAGGAGTGAATAACTAAGTCCGTCAGAGTTACACAGAAAACATTGCACACGTTTTAGAATCATGAATCAATTTAAAGGGATGGTTCAAAGTGAGTTACATGTTAATAACATTTATCTTCGCAATGTATCATACATTATAATACACCTTTTCTTTAGTTACTATGAAGCTTATGCGCTTGGTTATTACATGTCAATCAGCTTATTAATCAGCATCAAAACGAGAAAAGCAGAGTCTGTTTCAGATGATGTACGTCTAACTATGGGAGTATTTAGCACATTAGAACTATGCAAACGCATTCATTATCCATGTTAAACACACTGTTGCATACATTTTACCCTACTTCTGCAACAAAGGCTCTCTACAATAGTGCTGTAAAACAATGTGTATTCATTCAATCATTGTGTCACATAAAACTCCTGTGCACAGTGCACATTTGGATCAGGTATCCGTTTACATTTTCTATTATGATCTGTGATGCATAAAGAATGAGCACCACCTACAAGAATAGATTCGAGGACATGTGTTCCCACAGCCTGTCTTTCACTCATTATCCACAAATTATTAGGAGCGAGTTACCTGCAGCACTTCAACAGGGTAAGAGAAGAGAACGAAAATAAACTCTACATAAATATGACATTATTGTTTGGACCTGTACTAAAATTGTTAAAGAAATCTAATGAAAAAACACCGTCTTGCCCGTGTCGACCACATGAGAGAAGTTGTTCATGCAATAAAATATCCCGTGCTTTAAATGTGTCGGCACTGTCCGGTACTGAGTTCCCGCACTTTTTTTTATTTTGTGAGGGAGAGTACCAGCACTTCTCAAGAGAAATGTGATACTTTTAATTGCAGAGTACCAGTACTTCTCAGAAACAAGCAGGTCCTCTGGTACAGAGGACCTGCGCTTCTATTTTTCCATTTCAAGCACTGATAATACCTTATTTAGAATTACAGTGGTTGGGATTGTGTTCACCAGTGTCTTTTTTGTATCAATGCTATGCATCCTAAGCTGGCAAAATGTCTCACTTAATGGGTCTTACCGCACATTTCTGGCTCATAAAAGCGCCGTTGGCAGTTGTAAATAAATATGTATTTAAAAAGCCTGAGGTGCCCTCTTCACACAGTGCCTGGGTTTGTGACGGTTCTCTGCACTTACAATGCGTGCTCCTCTGTTTCTATCTAGCCTAATTTGCTGTGACCTACTTCTTCACACCCTCATTTCCATGAGAACCCCGCGTGTCAAGAAAAATAGAAAAATCAGCCCATCTTTTGAAACTTCAAAACACCTGCGCCGCGCAAACACGATGAGGCATGTGACAGTAGCCTTTCTGCCTTGGCAGGTTGAGGCTCGGAAAAGTTTCTTCATATGCTGGTTTGCTCGCTGTTTATTTGAAGTGTTTTCTACAACGCCAGCACGATGCCATACTGTCATTCCAGAGCGCTTTGCTGTACACAAATAAGGCCATCCAGGGGCAGGCACTAGTACTCTCACGTGGCTCCATCTCTTAAGGACGCCAAGGGTCCAATTCTCAAAATAAGTACACAAAGCAGTGCGTGCGGAGTACATTTACTTATTTGTAGGAATTCACAGAGAATTTCAGGGATGTAGCTCTGGGCGGCTGAGGCAGGCACAGTTTCCCAGCAGCTGTTCTCGTACACTTTTGGGAATTGCAAGTTACTAAGAAGCGAATGCATTTTCGGATGAGTAAGTGTAATCGGTACATTGTCGCATGCCTACATGTGCTGCGCAAGTGCAACTCCTAACGTTTTAGATGTTTTTCTCCGCTGCAAAATGTATTTCCTGTGGACTTTCCCCTTCACCCTTGACGTCACCAATTTGGGGGGGGGGGGGGGGGGGTTACATCCCGTGTATCATCCTGTATAGACATAAATATGTATACATCTATTGTCTTTTATACATTGTTTTTGAAAGTCTTGTATACAAATGTCTTTTTTTTTTTTAGGATTGTTGTTTTTCTTCTTCTCTTTTCCTTTCTGCTTTTAAGTGGCATGCAAGATGTATTGCAAATGGTTTTAAGTGACTGTGCAATATAATTAAAAATAAAATACAGAGTCACCCTGGATAATTTACCTATGCAGTTTAAAAAAAGAAAACCTCCATAGAAGCAACAACATGTCTATCAAATGTGTATGAACCCCCCTACAGACATGCATGTTTGTGAATGTTTACTGATGACAAGTAACACCAGCAACCTGCTACCTGGAGCAGATTTGTTTATGTATAATATTAAATTATACTGTTGAAATACGGTGTGTGAGCAAATCGATCTATGCGTGTAAATTCACATATTTTTTTTTTTATTTATTCAATCTTTATTTCGGCCATTGGCCATCAAAGATATGCAATAAAACACATACAATTACTGTAAAATCAACATTCTTAATCAATCAATACACAGTTAACAATATAAAACCTCCAGTTTGTTAATGCTAAAATCTCATTTAAGAGCTGTGGTCTTACGATTACAAGGGAGCCTGCGTTTTCAAAATACGGTTGCGAGTGTGCCAAACATTGGTAAGGAATTTTGCAAGTGCGAACACAGTTAAGCTTGTGGCATCAGTTTTTAAAATTCTGTACATAGGAAAGTACTCCCTACCACCCAGATTCCTAATCAATGGGAGGAGCCAATTTTTCCTCGCTGCTTTATAGGCTGGGCAAAACAGGACCACATGCAAATCGCTTTCCTCCGCGGCAGTACAGGCCGGGCACTGCTTGGTGGAGGGGGGTGTTGACCAGGAGCTAGTGAAAGATCGTAGGGGCAGCGTGCCATATCTCCATTGGAGAAATAGCTTCCTGGACAACACGGGGGAAATATCGTCTAGAACAGTCTCAAACCTGTACAAGTCCTTGCTTTGTACCAATGCAGAACCTAATGACCCTTCACCCTGGCTGTCTATAGTCATAGCTAGTTTTTGTTCATGATATGCATTGGCCAGGGCTCTCTTGGAGATAATCAGTGAGGCATTAGCGGAATTAGACCAAAGTTCAGGAAGCCCCAATGTCATACAGGTGTTTTGGATATATTTTATCCAGGGGATCCGGAGCGCTTTCGGATGGGTCAGTAGCTCCCTCAATTCCGCCCTATAGACAGAAAGATCATCACTGCTCCATAGCCTCCGCCAGAAAGCTATGGGTCTCAAACCTAGTTCATCCGCTATTGGTCGCAGACCGAGATCCAGCCTCAGAGGGAGGAGGGGGGTGCTGGGCGGAAGTGCGGCTATCTGTCTGATGAAATTGTTCTCCGTTAAGGAGAGACTGCGACAAGATGTATGTCCCCACAATTCCGCCCCATACATGGTCGCACCCCTGGCCTGTGCCTTGTAGATCTGGATAAGCGATACCAGCGGACGATAGGAGGAGCCCTTCATCATTCGCGCGATGCCCCCTGTCGTCTGTACCAGTTTGAGGTTAGCCCTGTTCTGGTGTGTTCCCCAGGACATAGTTTCATTGAGAGTCACACCAAGATATTCGAAGGTGGACACTCTCTCAAGCCGTGAGGCGCCCAGTAGTGGATTCGGCCGTAGTTTTTGGTTTGGGTTCAAAACCATAAACTTGGTCTTGGCCACATTGATTTCTAGCCCCCTATCAGTGCAAAAGGCCATAAATGAGTCGAGGATCCTCTGTATCCCCATTGTGGTTTTGGACAGCAGCAGGGTGTCATCTGCAAACATAATTGCAGGCACCCTGCTGCCGTTCAACCTGGGGGTGTCAGTGTATTCAGTGGCATTTAGGTGGGCGATTACCCCGTTGACGTAGAGGCAGAACAGGGTCGGTGCCAGCACACAGCCCTGTCTCACCCCTCGGCCAACGGGGAATTTGTCCGTAAGTACCCCTGACAGCCCGCACCTTACTCGAGCGTAGTTATTATGGTGCAATCTCTGCAGGATTATCAAAATGTCAGGGGGAACGCCCATCTCTGCCAGAACGCTCCAAAGTTTCCCTCTGGGCACCAGATCGAAGGCGGCCCGCAAATCCACAAAAATTGTGTAAAGGCTGCCGCCCTCGAGTAGTGCTGTCCTCCAGTATATCATGTTCAATCGAAAGACCTGATCCACTGTAGAGACCCCCTTTCTGAAGCCCGCCTGGAAGGGGCTAAGGGCGCCCACCTCTTCTGCCCAGTCCTGAAGCCGGTTCAGCAATTCCCTACTGAACAATTTCTGTGCCACATCATCAGGCTGATGGGCCTGTAGTTGGCTGGGAGGAGAGGCGAGCCCTTTTTGAATATGGGTACCACCTCTGCCCCCAGCCAAGTGTTGGGGATTTCCATGCCACTAAGAACTCCGTTGAACAGGGCTGCAAGGTAGGGGGCCCAGACAACGGGTTCCTGTTTAAACAGGTCCCCGGGCAGGCCATCCAATCCTGGCGCCTTTCCCGAGGTAAGTCCTGCTATTGCGGCCGTAACCTCGCCCAAATTTATTGGATCCCCCTCATAGTCTGGCCAGCCAGCGCCGGTGTCAATGGTAAGTACTCCTGTCTCAGCACTATATAGGGATTTAAAGTGTGCCTGCCACACCCCTGGTGCAATATTTGGCTCAATTGCTGGATGAAGATTTTCTGACCCCCCACTCACTATTCTCCAGAACAAGCGGTGATCTTTTATCGCTAGGGACTTAGTGAGCTCTTCCCATTGCTTTTCCTCCCATTCTGTTTTGGCATGAGTGGTGAGTTTTTTGTAGGCCCATCTACTTTCTCTTATCTTGTCCCCCCCTAGGCCCTCCTTAATGGATCTAAGAAGATCCCCTTTTGCCCTTCTGCAGGCTGAGTTATACCATGACAACTTGCATGGCCGCCCCCTGGTTGGGTTCTG
This sequence comes from Lissotriton helveticus, assembly GCF_964261635.1. NCBI lineage: Eukaryota > Metazoa > Chordata > Amphibia > Caudata > Salamandridae > Lissotriton > Lissotriton helveticus. The sequence continues at coordinate 1,177,269,352 of NC_136061.1, forward strand.
TACGTTACTATGGAGGTTGGGGGCCACAGCCTTTATAAGGTCCTCATGGGCCTTATGTAGTTTGGCCTGGTAGTCTTTGTTATCCGCTACTATATCCAAATCTCCCACAACCTCCAAAATGGGAATTATCCCATCGTAAAGCCTCGACAGTTTCTCCTTGCTTGCGACCAGATGGTCCCATCTGATTCTTCTCCTGTTGTTTTCCAGGAGGAGTTCAGGTTTGGTCCCCTCATGAGATGTTGTGGAAATTCCGAGGCCGGGGTGGATGAGGTCAAGCTCAAGAGCATTGTGGTCACTATCTAGCCTTTCCCTCACCCTAAAGTCCCGAATGGCTGCCCAATTCGCTATTTGGACCAGGACATAATCCAAGCGAGATTCTCTTCCCACTCTATTGTAAGTGGTTCTGCTCGGTATGTCGGATCTAATACGCCCATTACAGGCTCTGATTCCAAATTTCAGGGTGAGGGCTGTGATCTGTAATGCTAAGGGAGACCATGCTTTCGGGGGGGGCGTCTGTCGAAGGCACTGACCATCTAACCTCTTCTTCCATTGGAAAACCCTCCAAAAGACCTGGCAATGGCTCAAAGTGAGAGTTTAAGTCCCCTCCCACTACGTAGGGTAAGTCACTTGGTAATTCAAGTAAATAGTTCGTAAGTTCCTCTATGGTAGGTGATTCCCTGGCAGTTCCAACTGGCCTGGAGTAGATGTTGATTAAGGCAAGCTTTACTTGGTTTGGCCAGGACAGCAGCACCACAAGGATATCGTCAGATGTAACTGGTAATCGTGTTGCCTCACAGCCTAGATGAGATGCAACCCAGGTTGTGATCCCGCCTGAGGGGCGACCTTTGCCCTCCCACCTCGCTGGAATAAAAAATGACTGATAACCTTGGTGCCTAAGGTCTTCTCTTGCCCAGCTCTCCTGGAACATACAAACGTCCCCAGTCTCAATGTAGGTTTCCCAATCTTCGGCGGCTAGTTTGTTGGCTAAGCCGGCAACATTCCACCAGATTAGTCTCAGGTGATCAGGGGTGGGATTTGCCGGGATAGAAGAGTGGGACAGGACAGTTTCATATATTAGACCGGAATCTGTTTCGGGAACATTTTCAACAGTAGGACTAGATGGAACAGGGGGACTGCAGGGACCAATGTCCAAGGTCACGGGGTTGTTCTTGGGCAGTCAATCAACCCCCTCGAGTCCACTCAGACAGTTGAAGCGATTGTAGTGGAAGTAGGGGGTATCAGGTGGTTGGTGATTGGGGCGTTCGACGTATCCTTTTGGTCTGGATCTCCGTTCCACCCTAGTCCAGTCTTCGTGAAACGGGTTATAATGCATACGGATGGGTGGAAAGAAGAAGGAGACTGGCAGGGTCTGTATAGTGGAATCCAATGATCGGTTCATCCCTGCACAAATATGTAGAACAGTACCTGGATCCCTAAAAGTCACCATTATACAATCCCCTACAATTGTTTTCCTCGTCTTCCCCAGCCAGGGTACCCTTCTGACCATTATAATCTCATTGTTGAATTGTGGTGGTAGGGGTCTGTTCCAATTCAGCCATTTAATGACTTTCTTCTTAAGGGATTGGAAATCTTTATTTTCTCCTCTATGTAAAGGGGGGGCACCCGCTAAAACACCATGAGACTGTTGGCTTCCGGTGGCAAATCTGGTCTCCGTGCTCTCTGGGCGAGCTGTCCCGGGGGGGGAGAAGAAGTAATGGCATTTTGGGGGTGCTGAGGGTTAATGCCAGGCTGTGAGCTATGGGGGTTCTGGTCTATTATCTGTGAAGGTATATTGGTTAGGATGTTTCGTGGTGTCGGGACAGGAATGGCCATAAGTGGCTGCAGGGGCAAGGCGATGGGAGTGCCCTGGGAAACTCCTTTACTGGCACCCCGTAAAACTCCTGTATTAGGGGAGGGATTTTGTTTGTTTGATATGGTTCCTGTAGATGGGTTGGGCCCCTTATTGTCGGATTGCTTACTAACTAAGGTGTTCAGTGTTGTTAGGGTTGCCTCTAAGATAGTAAGCCTAATCTCGACTTTTTTCATACTTTCACTGATAGGCAGCAAGAGTGAACGAAGTAGGAATTCAATACTCCCTAAAGATACGAGAGAGGGAGCTAAGTTGGGCGGATTAGCCCCTGGGTCGCTGTTAGTAACTACAGTGCTAGCACTTATGTCCTTAAGGGGGGTGGCAGTCTGCACATTGTCTCTCACCCTGGCAGGGGATAGTGTGGTCTTATGTTTTTTGCCAAAATCTAGATGAGATAATTTGGTTTTCCCCTGACCACCCCTTGTGCGCCTACAGCGTTTGTTAGGCGGAGGGCCGTGAATTTCTGCGCGGACAGTTTGCTTGGGTTTACTTTTCTTACTCTTAATTGGCAGGGGAGTTTGGGTGATCAGATCAACAGCCCTGATAGTAAGTGTTAGGGGGGGAATAATCTCTGTGCTCTTGTCGGGCAGTGTACCGGGCGTGATGCGAGTGTCCCGTAACAATAGTGGGACATCCCCTTGGGTTGATAGGTCTTGGCTATCCATGGGGGCCGTTTCTTCTTGGGAGATCGAAAAGGGGATTATCTCAGTGAGGGGTCTATTTTTCATGGATTCAATGGAGCGACGACGCTCTGCCCTGCGCTTCTCTAAGGAGCTTTCCTTTCCCCCATCTCCTTTCGTGGATTTGAAGTAATTGTCAAGAGTCCCTGTGTTGCTTCCCCCTGCCCTTAAAGGGGTTTCACATAATGTTGGTGAGGGCATGTCCGTATTATAATCCTAGGATCAACTGCTATCAAGGGGAAGCGGGCGAAAGAGAGTGGGCCCAGCCCAGCCTCCTTCGGCCCCGGACGGCCACAGACGGTCCCGCCCTTGTCCCGGGCTTCTCCCGGTGCCCTCCCGCGCAGCGGGATTCGTGCACTTACTTATGTCCTTGGAGTCGGTGGTAGAAATGTTGGGGGCGGGGCGATGAGGGAGAGCGGCCCAGGTGGTACGGGCGCGAGATGTGCTGGGACTCTTGGGAGACTGAGTCCAGCGCTTCTGCTCGCAGCCCTCAGCCCTGTTTGCACCCAACTACAGCAGCTCCCAGGTACGGCAAGTGCCCCTCGGCGAAGCGGGACCCGCGCAGCGGGTACCGCGAGGCGTGGAGATGACACAGCAATCCTTAGGTCCACACACTGGCAAGGACGGGCTCAGAAGGCTCCCAGGATGTTAGGGCAGTCCGAAGTATTTCAAAGGTCAGTTGGGGGCGGGGCGATGAGGGAGAGCGGCCCAGGTGGTACGGGCGCGAGATGTGCTGGGACTCTTGGGAGACTGAGTCCAGCGCTTCTGCTCGCAGCCCTCAGCCCTGTTTGCACCCAACAACAGCAGCTCCCAGGTACGGCAAGCGCCCCTCGGCGAAGCTGGACCCGCGCAGCGGGTACCGCGAGGCGTGGAGATGACACAGCAATCCTTAGGACCACACACTGGCAAGGACGGGCTCAGAAGGCTCCCATTACGAGACTACAAACCGTGACTATACACACAGGAAGGGAGGTATTTGCGCAACCAAGCTCAATTTATTTGTGCCAATGCCATAGTAAACTGGGCACACTGCTTCCTAGTATTAATGGTAATACATTCTAGGTCACGTGGAATAAATATTCATCATCACTTTCTTCCCTAATTTGAATTGCTACGAGCTTTCATTTGGGAAATCTCTCTTAAACATATGTCACATATTCTATGAAACTGACCACTCGCTTTCACCAACACCACGAAAACTCCAGCTCTCCTGCCTCCCCTGGCTTCTGGTTAGCATAAAGTGCATCCCACTAACATCAGGTGTGGTGGGCTTCCTGCAGCATCACTGTCATACTGAGGGCATCGTGACTGTATACAGTTATGTAATCGTTACACAGGACTGTACAATGGCAGTATCAGTAGGTGTAGGTCAGTAGTAAATGTGAGAATTTTATGAAAATGTCTAGTTAACATTCAGGGTCAAAGCAGTGTCCTTATTAAAAATTAAAGCTGTTAGCTGGAGGCAAAATAATGTTCTTTAAAAAAAAGGTGTTTCTTAAAAAAAAAACATATAGCTTTCTTTGGAGGGTTCTTGTTGTATTTCCCGGCAATGAAAAACTAGTACTTGGGGGAAAATTAATCTATTTTCAGAAGATTGCAACCTTATATTTTAGTACAAAGTGAGTGAATTTGTAAAATATATTTTAAAGATGGAATTTGAATTTTTATTTTGATTGGGGGCATTTTAGCTACAGAGTGCATCAATTATTTGCAAAGTACAACCTTCTTTGAAGTTATCCCAAGTCATTTCAGAGTTGCTCAGCAAACTCTTATTTGGATCTGGTAGACCTCATATTATCAACTCTTCCAAGAAGTATAATTCTAACAGGTACACCGAGCTAGCTGATTTTGGGTCAGCCCCTTGCAGCCATTGGCTTTCATGTGTCTTTCATTGTTGGGAGGGAAAAGTCCTCTGGTAATGGACGTGCCGTGCCCCCTGCCTAAAGGGCCCAAATGTACGGATGTCTGGATCTCTAATGCTGATTTTTGTTGCCATAGGCAAACACAGTTCATATCATGCATGTGTGCAATCAATTAGGCATGTCTCATGGATTGTGGTCTTGTTAGACCCGGAAGGGGCACCCAAAGAACTATATAGCATCCTTGACAGATTTTTTTCAATCTGCGTTAATGGAGTGAGGCCTACCGGCTCACTCATTTTTAAAGTTCCACTGCTGTGGCTTAACTCACCCTTGGCCTACATTGGTTTAATGTGAAGTGCTGAGTAGCACAGGAGTGGTGTATTTGCACACAATGTATGAGTGCCTATGAGTGGTATAGTACAAGAAGGATGTAGTGCTGTGCAGTGCATGCAGGTTTAATTCATGTGCGAGGTGTAGGTGTATCTATGAGTGGTACAGTACATGGAGGATACAGTACTGTGAAGTGTGTATGCCCTATACATGCACTGGGTGTATGTGTGCCTGTTGATGAAACAATACATGGAGGGCCCTGGGTTCCATTTTGGGACACCCAGGCCTGCACTGTGAAACATGGAGAGGAGGTAGAAAAATAATCCCCAGACAGATTTGTGTATTGCTGCACTCCTGTAAGCTGGATAGAACACACACACTGGGGAGGGGAGAGGCAGGCTTACCATGTACACATCAAAGGGTACTCTTTAATTCAGTGAGAGCTCACAAGGAAGGGGCCTGGGCACATCTCAGAAAGTAAATGGAACTGGGAAGAGAATCAAAGAGTAGGGCTGGGTCCCTGGGCTAACCGTTTGATGCACATATCACTGTCACTGACATTCAGGTGTAAACTCTAGATACTTCCATGGCCTGTGTAATGGGATTGTAAGCTTTGGAGTCGCTTTTGCTGTGACAGATTGCTTTTCAAAAGCAAGAGATAGCAGAGGAGGTGGTACCACAAAAGAAGCAGACCCTTTACATAAAACTTCAAATACTTAGACCCTAAATCATATTTGGAATCTGGAAATGGACTATAAGAAGGGGAGTTTGAGACCCCAGAAATTGTCATCTGCCAAGCAGCCAGATGAGGTGAGCGAGAAGGGGAAGCTCTGTCTGTGACCAGGTATAGGGGCCAAGGTCTGCTAGTCTCCCTGCTGGGCGAGGGGACATCAGCCAGAGAATCAAGGACCACTTGCCCCTTAGCCGGGTGCACCCGCACCTCCCTGCTTGCAAAGGCCAGTGTGCCCTGTGAGGAAGAGGGGAGCGTTGGAGGAAGCGAGGTCCAGTGGGGAGCCCTGTCAAGTTGACTTACTGTGTGAAGTGGAAGGAAATGGCTGCCTCACTGTTTGGGCCATTGCCTTTATGGAGAATAGAGTCGGTGACCCTCGTATTCCAGGAGAGGGCCACTGTGATTTGATGCATGTGCTGTGCTGAGGGGACCAGAGTCCATGGGTAATGCCACATTGGTGACCCCATATGCCAGATGGAACCACTGTGAAGAAGACTGCCATGAGGGCAAGGCTTTCGCCTCGTGTGGTAGCGGGCTGTGACCCTTTATGCTAAGTGGGGCGTCCGCGGAAAAAAATCTACCATGTTGTAGATAGCCATAGCATTGAGCTGTAGCCAATGGCAAACCTGTCTGCCAGGAGAGCCGGCCGTGAAGGATTTCAGTGTGTTGATTGGGCAGGAGTCCAGGTGATGTAAGATGAGTTGACCCTTTATGCCAGAGGGGTCCCCGTGAGCATCAAAAACTGCAACCTGATCAGCCATCTCATGCTGGAGAACTGTGGGAACACCTGTGAATCATCACCCAGGTGAGTGACCTAAGTAGGATTGCAGTAGCCACCTCCCACTTGGAGAGGAACTGGACACAAACTATAGGAGGAGCTGCAGAGCACCTCTGGTTGCTTCCGGAGCGCATCTGCGAGTGAGAGACTCTGCACCTGCTGAGTGTAGCTGCCTGGGCTGTGTGCACTGGACTCACCTGAACTCAGCTGTAGCCAATGCGAGTGCCAATGGACAGGGTGATCTTGAGAACTCCAGACGTTTCACCCCTGCCGGTGAGGGTAAGACTGGCTTGAGGTCTATTGTTGCGGTGGGCGAAATCTTCTGTTCTGTCAGCCGAATTGCCAGAATTTTGATGAATCCGCCTTACTCATGTAACACAGAGTTCTGGCCAAATTCCGCCCATCGCTGTGTGGCAGAATTTTTTCAAGTGTGTGTCTATAAAAAGGTACGTTGGCGAGCATGATTTGGTTCCTCTAGCATGATTTTCAGTCACTAGTAGGAAATCCGGCCACATTTCTCCAACTTGGGCGGTCGCAATCATTCGCGGTCAGAAGGCTGTCTGCTCGAGTAGAACATGTACTCGAGTGGCAGCAAGATCAACTCGAGTAGCAGCAAGATCAACTTGAGTAGCTCTGCCCTCTAGCATGCCGTGTGGTACAGTTTGTGCTGATGTTTTTAGTGCGGAACGCCTATTTCTGCCCGTTGGTGGAACTCTGCGGAACCTCAGAGTTTTTATGGAACTCCACCGATTTCCACGCAGTCAAATTCCATGAGGTCTGCCCACCCCTAGTCTATCGTCCCGGTTGGAACTTGTTGTTATAGTTCGAATGGCAATACTGGAATACTATTGACTTTAAATCAGAGTCAAAGTGGACTCTTGAGACTCGGACTACTAGTGGGGCATACCTTGGATGTTACCAATAGTGAATGGGAAATAACCTCTATCATGAGGAGCGAATGAGACAGATAATTGCCACAGAAACACTAGGGCACCACCCTCAAGAGGAACTGTGTAATTGTTTGTGAATGTTGTATTTTTCCTTTGTGCTAGGTAGAGGTAGAAATGAAATGGCATTTACTTTTTTCCCAGAAAAGTGAGTATTTGGGTGGACAATGATTTATTGCTGCTGCGTGCATTTTGATGTTGTGTGCCCATATTTACTATCCTGTGTCTACACCCCCTCCCTCCTGAGGGAACCTTAGATTGCTTAGACCACACTTGAGTCAAGTGCAGAAGGGGGCTTAAGCCACTTGCTCAGAATCCATAGTAGGTCAGGCCCTGGGACACCAGGAGTAAAATGGCTTAACCCCCAGTGTTGGGCCCATTAACCCCTGCTTGTCCCATGGCCCTCTGAAGGGGTTCTGACATTCATGGTTTGACATTGCATGGATAGGGTGTCGATCAATGCCATGGCATTTTAAGGATGGTTACATTGTACTATTTGTGTTCCAATTATGTTTCGGGGATGGGCATTAAGTATCACATTTATGTGTGGCATGCATCTTGTAATCGATACCCAATAAGTGTTCTTCAATATATTAATTTACTGATATGGCATTTTATTTGCCAATTCATGCTGTTCAGTCATTTCCAGTGTGGGCATACCTTTATGAATAATAAACACAGTAGATCCAACAACATGATATTAAGACAGCAATGTAGAACAAATGAACATACAAGGACAAATATTGAATAGCAAAGTATCTGTAAATGGATTAAGGCATCCACACAGCAAGCATTTTCTAAACAAAAATGCCTTAAATCAGAAATTAGTTTATCTGCTTTTGGGCAGTTGTTCAGCTCCGGATTGTTCTTTCTGCATTTTCTCAGGTGCTTTTGAGGGTTCTGTGTAAAGAAGTGATCTGTGCACCCACTTGTACCCTGAGAGTTGGCTGATGCCGACTGCTCTGTTTGCAGTGGACAAATCTTCTGTTTTTGTGTGCTATCCCTTAGCCTTGGAAACATTGCACATGATTGTATGTTAACCTGGGGTTACGTGATTGTCAAGCCTTAGTGGCTGTAATGACCAACTGGCATTTTCAAAAGGTGCCCTGATTTTTTTTCTCTGATGTTGATCTCTAACCAAAACTTGGTTTCTCATTCAGATAATTGTGGTCAGAGTTCTTCTCTTTTGGCTTACTCTGTGGTTGGTGTTTTCTCTTTTTCCATGGTTCGCTAAGATGTCCTGGGTGTTTTGTCTCCACTGCATACTGTCTGCATAGTATTCTGACTCGTCAGCCAATTGAACAAAAGCGGCTCCTAGAGCACACTGATTTATGTTGCAGTAAATACACAGGAAGTCTTGTAGAGCCCCCTCAATATTCCCCTCCAAGGAATCACTATTTTGCCTGAAGGTTAATCCTTTATTGGTGATATTGAATTTTAAGGAACCTCTCCACAAAGCCAGATGTGTTGGCTGTCTGTATTGCTGGACCTGTTCAGGAAAATCTTCCATGAGTTGGTTTTAGTCGTTGTTCATGCTTGTTGCAAGAAGTTGCATTGTTCATTTGTTCTGTGATTTGCTTTGTGGGAATGCTGTTTGGGAAACCAAGTTGAAGTAGTCTTTGGAATCGATAGACCTCTCTTCTGTCTTCACATGAGCTGCTTGCGCCTTGATAGGGAACTGACAGTATAGTCTATATAATACAGCAATTCTGTTTTTTGCAGATTATGTTTTCAATGTGGCGAGGGGTGTAGTGATGTGCCCACGGGCATCAGTGTATATACACACAAATGCCCCCTAAAGGAGGAAAATCAGATAAACTCAGTAATTCCCTTTTCATAAATTTAGTGTTATATCATCCAATCACACTCACAAATTAATACAAAACACAATAGATAAACCAAGAATATATCTATGTTTTCAATATGAGGTGTACTTAGGGTAATCAAAGTGTTTAAAAAAAATTGTCATCAACAATCCACAAATGTATACATAGGTGATGCTATGTATGGATCAGAGCTATCTGAGGCTCTTGTTAAAGTTGAAAATAAGTTATTCAGGAATCCCTAAATCTCCTGCAGAGCGCCCCCTGCCTTCCCTAGCTCCTTGATATGGTCATATTCCTGATTCGTTTTACTTTGCTCCTCAGACCCCTGCTGCATTGGCACAGGTTGTGGTCTACAGAGGAGCTAGAATCGTATAGACAGTTTATCAAGCTGCTTCTTAGCCAAAGGGGGTGGGAGAAGATACCATGGCTTGGTTTTATGAAGTCAATATTCCAGGAAAAAGGCCTACCAGAACTGTAGGAGAACCCAGATGAATCCAAGCTAGTTTCACGCTTATTAAGGCTGGTAGCCTGACTGATGCATTTCTAGACTGTAAGCCTGCCCCTGCATATGAATCATTTCTTGATGTTATCCCAGTGTGCTATGCAAAGCTATTATTTTTGAAAGGTGGATATGACATACTCCATGTTGACAACTTCACTGCAAATTGGGCCGTTGATAAATCTATCCATGGTAGGTGTCGTTGGTGCAATCAGGAAGATTAAACTCTCCATCACTTCGCCACCTTTTGCAGTGCGTATGCCTGCCCACATGGGAAATAGCTCAAGACACTATTCAAACTTCTGGGTTTTAGGCAGTGTACCATTGCACTCAGAGTCCTGCACACAGACACTAGTGAAGTAGTTGTTATCACAGTATCTAAATACATTCATGCATCATAGCTCATACGGTTTCGAAGGGAGCACCGAAGAGGCGAGTTCATGGATGCTGGTGTGCTCCGATGTTTGGAGTCCCACTCTCTGTGGGCACTGACCACTGGAGCACACTGGGAGTTTTAGCAAGAGGTAATTATCTAATCTCTAATAAGCACTGGCACCCTCTGTTAAGGAAGGAGGACAGCAATGTGATGTTTGATCTTGAAATGGAACTGATATTTGTTTACTTAGGCTGCTTTTTAATGTTCAGTATCACATGCACCTTAATGATGGTCTATGTTTCTATTCTTGCAATTTATATATTAAATATTCTTTGTTTATGTGTGTTTTCATTGCTGTGACTATTTATGATATATATTCACAGAAAAAAGCAGAGGTTACAGAGACTTTATATTAACAGAAGCAACAGGACAACAAAGACCAAGGTTTAGCACAACCAAAACACTACTCATAGGCATACTCGTTCGAATCCGAGCTACCATGCCGGGAGCCTAACTCGATATACTTGGGGGGACTATTGTGTCCAGAGGGTCGTTGTCCATAATTGCGGCACGGTCCAGGAGTACGAGTCATATAAACCACCTGAGAACATTACACACGCCCCTGTGTGACATCTAGGATAAAAGTTTTCCAGTAAACATTGCGTAGAAATAAGATCTTTGTATTTTGCGTTACCAACTACTAAACAACGGCGGTCTCTCAGTGCCTATTTGTCTTGGAACCAGTTAACCTATAGCAGCTTCACCCGGTTTTATGACTTAGATTTTCTGTCATTGGCCTCGGCACCGGCTTCATACCTGCATTATTTACAATTCGCTGGTCGTTTATGGTTCCAAACTAACATCACTGACCTAGCCCTGACGAAGTTACAAGACGTAACGAAACGCGTTGGCTGTATATGTCCTCTTTGGTAAAATTACCTAAATAAAGAAAAAGAAAACTCAAGATCACAAGTTCCAGCGTAATTCCTTTGAGTGCGCCTTCCATTCTGTTTTATGTTACAGAGACTTTATAATTAGGCTGACATTTCACTCGTACAAAACCAGAGAAATTCAGCACTTATAGTTAGCTGAGCTATAACTCGCGTCCCCGCAATGCACTGCCTATGACCTCACATATTACATCACTCATGACATGATCAGCACTGATGATATCACTGATGGGATCTCAAATGACATCACTCATGACATCATCCGGTGACTGTGAGTGTTTCTAAAAAGTTTGAGCGTTAAATATATAGACACCAAGGTGCATTGATGAATCAGTGGGTGTATGTGTACCTGGATGATTTTGTGGGTGCATGACTGACTGTATAAGTGATTGATTATACGTGTCTCAGTGAATGTATGGGTGAGAGACTAGGTTTTAAGAATGTCTGTATCAGTCTGTCAGGTGGTGTCTCAGTGGCTGTATGGGTTGGTGAGTGGATACATGAGTGGCTGTATGGGTGATTGATTGGGTGTCTGAGTACCTGTATGGGTGCATGAGTGCCTGTGCGGCTGGGTGAGAGTGTGTGTGACTGCCTGCATGGATGAGTGAGTGTGTAAGTGAGCGGCTGTATAGGTGTCTGAGTGTGTGTATGGGTGTGTCAGTGAGTGAATTAATATGTCACTTGTATATGGTTGAGTAACTGGATATGTGAAAGTCAGTATAGGTGAGTGTTGGAGTATATGAGTGACTGTGTGAGTGAGGGATTGTGATAGTGGTTGTATAGGTGAGGGTGTGCTTGTGTCAGTGACTGTATGGGTGAGTGAGTATGTGCTAGTATCTGTGTGAAAAAGTGAGTGAGTGTGTATAACTGTAAAGGTGAGTAACTGGCTGTGTGAGTGACTTTCTAGATGAGTGAGTATGTATGTGAGTACCTCTATGAGTGACTGACAGTGTGTGAGTATGTGAGTGGATATATCAGTGGCTGTATTAGTAAGAAGGTTGGTGTATGGGTGACTGAGTGGATGTATGTGTAGACGTATGAATCATCAGAGAGTGGGTGTGTAAATACTGGTATGGGTGTGTCAATGGTTTTGAGAATGGTAGTGTGGAAGTTGGAGTGAGTGTATAAAATGTTATGTGGTGGTGTGAGTGTGTGGATCTAAGCTTCCGTGGATGATGCCATAAGTGATGTCATTTGAGATGTCACCAGCAATGTCATCAGTGATATCACTGACCATGTCATGAGTGGTGTAATATCTGAGGTCATACGCAGAGCATTGCTGGGATGTGAGTTATAGTTATCCCAGCTACCTATAACTGCTGAACATATCTGGTTTTGTACGAGTGAAATGTCAGCCTAACTATAATGTCTGTGCAACCTCTGTTTTTTCAGTAAATTTCTAAGGTTTTTTAAAAATTATATTTCCTAACTAAAACGTCCCTGGAACCTTTGTTTTTTTTTCAGTGAATTTCTAAGGTTTTTTTAAATTCTAATTCCTAACTATAACATCCCTGTAACCTTTGTTTTTTTCAGTGAATTTTGAAGGCATTTTTAATTTTATTTCCTAACTGTAACCTGTAAACTTCAATAGTGGGTGTGTGAGTAGCTGTATAGGTTGGTTACTGGGTGTGTGAGTGGCTATATGGGTCTGTGAGCAAGTGTGTACCTGAGCAGCCCTCATTTAAAAATAATACAGATAACCCGGGTCACATGACGGACTTTTAGAAGCCCATACGCAAAGGTTCTTACCTTGATGTTTTTGTCTCGCTTGGTCTGACTGTAGTTATAGAGCTGCATTTTATAAATTGATGTACTTTTTGGGAAATGAATTAATATATGTACACTTGCATGAAATGTGATTGACTTGATTATGTTTTTATGTATTCAAAAAATGTCTTGGCGCTGTGCACTTTTATGGTTCATCAAACCGAAATGAAGTTAATATTGATCGATCGAGTGTGTAATGTCTGAGTAATTACATAAGTGTATAAGTAGTGCCTTGGTCATTGTATGATTGCCTAGGTAGTGCCTGTATGATTCTATGAGTGCAATTGCGAAGAACACACTGCGAATACCGGGTGTTCTTGACAAAATGTAATATATATATCTAGACATATTTTACATAAGGTTTCAGTGTAACTATTTGGTAAGATACTAATTTAACTTTCCCCTTTGTATTCATTTGTCAAAATAACTAAATCAAAAATGCATTTTCCTTCTTCACAGCAACACCGGAGGTCGCAATGACATCAGAGGTCCCGAATACAAATTACAAAGTCACGGATAGAACATAACTACCAAACACCCATCAAACTACCCAGTGTTACCCAAACTCATGGGAAATTAAAAACTGCTGCAAAACTAGTGCAATGCACAATCTGCAAACATAACATGACTGGGAAAGTAAGGAATATATTTAAGGCTCCCTGTTTTCTGTTTTTACAGATTTTTAAAGATAAATACAGACCGAGAACATTTATTTTCTTGTCTGTATTTATTTTTAAATGTGGATAAAAATTAAAATTGGGTTGCTTTTTTGAGTAATTCTGAATACTGGCTCCCATGACTGCTAGGACAAATGCTGTGTGGATTGATATGTAAGGGGGCTAGAAAAGAAAGGAATTTTAGTAAAGAGGTTTTAACAGCAGTAGATATGCACAAAGTTGATGCTGAAATATGTATATTTTCTTATCAGTGCATTGATATATTTTCAGTCGTGGTTTACAACATTGAAACCTAGTAGGCATTCAAGCATGAGTGCATATTTACCCGATAAATACATGTGGAAATATACTAATTTCAGCGTCATTTTTCCACAAAACCCATTTAACCGGGAGCCCTAAATTTAATTGGATAATATACTTTTCAGTAAAACGAATAAGAAGTATACAACCACTCCTCCTTCTTGAATCTTCTTTCCCAGAACTTTATTGTGAGTAGGTGGTAGATTCTGGCTGGAGACATTTTTGGGACTTTTTTTGTACCAACAATGGCAACACAGCATGGAGATGGGGATCAGCTACAAGAACAGCTGGATCAGGATATGGAGGAGGTCGACATAGAAGATTTTGAAGATGAGGGGCTTCCCCAGAAGAGGGCAACTGTGGCATGGGATTTTTTTATAATCGCATTTGGGGTATCAAAAACTGCAGCAAAACTACTGCAATGCACAATCTATGACAAGACCTTCGCTACAGGGACGAACAAAAAATACTCATGTGGAACGACGTCCATGTTATATCATCTTAAAACCAATTGTTGAAAACATCTCCAACTGCCGATCAAGCAGAAGGAAGCTGGAGGACCATATACATCAGTGGCAGCAGCAACAATTCCTGGCCAGAAAGTCCCTTTAGAGGTACAGACTACCACAACAGATATGGCTCCAGAGATTTCAACAATGGACACATATTGCATGGCCTGTAGTGTTGTTATAAGAGCTGGTGAGCAGTGTGTTACAGCTATTTGGAATGCTGCAAAAAATCATACATGCTAATTTTTTTCCCCTTTTACATTTTTTTGTATATTTCTCAGTGTACATTTATCGAATTCCTGCTGTCCCAGTTGCCATTTTTGTTACCATAAAGAAGAACACACTTTTTAAAAAACGTTACAAAACCACTAACAATTAAAAAAATTAAAAACAAAACAGAAAATCATTTGACCAGGAAATAAAGGAATATCATTGGATAATACAGTTTTCAAATAAAAGAATAAGAAGAATACACCTGTTTATCTACCTAGGACATTCTTTAAGGGGAGCCCAAAGTGAGCAGTAAGAAGGCAGCAGAAGGCTCAAGGATCCTCGACTTCAATAGCAGCCACAACAACACCAAAGCAGACAGTCCTTTCAAAAGTCAATCTCATCTAAAAGATTTGGCTCCACAGTTTTCCCAAATGGCAAAATACTGAATGGATTATGGAGTTGTACTGAGTGGTGGAGAGCTGCCCATAACGATCATTTCAGTGCTGCAAAGAATAATAAATGTTGATATTTGTTTAATTGTTGGCCCTTCATAGTTTTTCTACATTAGCATTTCATTATCTTACAGAATGGGTATCTAATATCTACGTGTTTATTTTATTATCTTCTAATTTATTGTAACACTACTTGCATATAACTTGCCATACAGACAAGTCAAATTGTCCATCTGCAAATAAATGCACAGCTAAGTCTTGCAAGTTATTATTTACTTTTTCATATGTTAGACCTGTCTGGCCTTTTTGCGTAGCCCCTCCTAATAATTATTTATTTTGCCCCCTTTTTGCCCCTCATACACTTTTTATCTTTTTGAGTCCACTAGATTTTTAGGGTGTTGTCCTGGGGGATAGATGCTCTTTTGCCCTCATAGTTTTTTACCTCAGGCCCAGGTGCCTTTTCTCTGACTAGAATCCACCCAGATCTACAAAATGGTGGTTTTTAACTGTCACAACTGTCACACCTGAGACCTGTCGCATAGGATAGCATTGAGGCCTTCTAGAATCTTCTGGATTCTGCTGTACCCTGGGTGGCCAGCCTATAAATAGGGCAGGGGCAAGGAAGCCATTTGGTGCAGTGAGAGAACTGACCAGTGCGGAGGGAGGCGACTTAAGGTGGAGGATAACACTCTAGTGGGGACACGATCGACCTGTGGGCCGGCTGTTCTCTGCTCAGAAGTGACCCCCCTTGAGCTGACCAAACCCCACTACCATAGAATTCGGATTGAAGGCCAGAAGACTCTGTGACGAATTTCACAACCGTTGGTGACTCTAGCGGTGTGATTACTAAGAGACTGTGAGGAATTGCGCTGAGGGCACGAGCGCGGCTGAAGTGAATCCAGTTACCCTCTCTGTGAACCTTTGAGTGAGAAAGAATCAGGGGACTGAGATCCAACCTTCCGCAACTGCAGTGTATGAGGAAAAGTTACTCACAGTGAGCAGAAGCAGCTGACAACTCATCAAGAAGTGAACCCTCATCGCCGTGTGAGAACCCTGTCGTGGGGTCGGAGGAAGCGGGCCCAGCTGATCCGTATTTTCATTCCGGAGTCCGCCCGAGGTGACGGCGGAAGAGGCGGAGAGTCTGCGGAAGGAGGCCGGACGTGGGAGGAGCCCACCGTGACTGAGGAGAACGCCCTTGCAGATCCAGCGACGGCTCGACGCTTCGTGATGTGGTAGCAGAGCCGGGGTAGCAAGGCGAGCGTGTGTCAGCGGTTGTTGGCAACCTTGAAGAGCAGCGCAAGTGGTTCGAGAAGACCTACATTAACCAAGTAAGCGAGGGAAAGTAGTCGGGCGGGGAGGAGAGACTGTTGCCCTGCCGTAACCCTCATCGAACTGAATGGCGCGGGGACTGTTGAAGAGCCCGTAAAGTTATATGACTGACAATTCCATTTGAATCATCGAACCTGAGAAAATCCGCTCTTGGGGGAGGGGGCTCTCCAAAAGTGAAATCGATAGCCCAAACCAAGCCCGGGGAGGGAGAGTGAACCGTGAGCTGAGGTAAAGAGTGAAGTTGGGTTCACAGGAGGTTGCGGGAGATCCTTAATGTCACGATAAGCAACCTTGGTGGTGGGAGTAATTGATAACGAAAGGCTTATCTGGGCCTATGAAAACTCCGCCGGGGTCCAGTAGTTTTCCAAGGTTGTAGCCTGTATTAAGAATTGAGCCACAGTAAAGTGATAATTTCCTTGTCTCCTTCAGTTACTCTACTGCTTGCACCAGAGCCTCGCGGGAAGGTGTGAAACTGTGGGGAAAAGCTGCATCCTATTAAATGTAATGTATCAGTTTGATTTGCTGTAAAGAAGCCTGATTGTTCATCAATACCTTAGCGGGGAAGTGAATGAATATTGCACATTTAAATTGTAAGGGTTTTCTACGTGATCTTTACATTTGGGGGAAGAGAAGTTTTGGAACTGTCATATGAACTTTGAAAAGAACTAATAATTGAATGTGAGGAGATGTATTGAACTGAATTTGCAAACCTGCTTAAAGGAAAGAAACATATACTAAAGAGTTTTATAAAAGGAACCGGTATGTTTCTAAAATTGGTGTGGTGTCCTTTATTTTTAGTGGTAGGTCATTGAGTCACTGTGAGTGAATTGTAAGCATTACACTAAAGCCTCGGAGGTTAGCTGTTTCCACTCTGAGCCAGGCTACCCTATGTAACCTGGGTACCCCTAGGTCCAACATAATTGGTGCTTCAGCGGTGGGATACGGGTTTGTGCTTACAACCACTTATTAGTGACACAGTGTTTACCACGGACCTGCACCTGGAGTTTTCTCCTGGCGGACTTCCTAATTTTTACTTTTGCTCTTTCCAAATTTATTCCTGGTGGTGGGGTGGAGGTAGCTTCAGGTTGCCCTTGCAACTCTATCCTTTTTGTGTGCTTGACCTTGAATTGCCTTTTGCAAAATGGAATTTGCACTGGAAAAACTGGACACTTATCCACTGGCCCAGCTAAAAGATTTCTGTCAACAAATGGGAGTGTTCTTTAAGCGTGGTGCCAAGAAGGGGGAACTCCAGACCAGTTTGAGGGCTTGGGTGGAAGCGCGCAGAGAAGAGAAGGAGGAGGATGAGGAGACAGACCGGGCCACGGTCCTAGGGGTAGAGGGATTGTTCCAACCAGAGGTGGGAAACCTACTCCCCGAACCAATGACCTCTTCTAGGAGGGGCAGTAGTGTCTCCGGGGGAAGCTTGACCGAAGCAGAGCTCACAGACAGGAGGGAAAAAAGGAAGCTGAAGTGGGAGTAAGCCAGATTAGAACATGAGAAGGAAGAGCGGAGAATGGCTCATGAATTCAAACTAAAAGAGTTAGAACTCCAGGCCCTGCAACGGGGACCCTTTCCAACTCCAAATGGTGGCAGCGAAACCAGAGAACCAACCAGGGAGTCCAGACCCTACCTGCCTAAGGATATAATTGCCAGCTATAGTCAGGGGGATGATATAGCCAAATGGCTGGCTGCCTATGAGGTCTCCTTAAGAGCCCATGGGATCCAGGAAAAACACTGGGGGAGTGGGTTTTATAAGTATATGCCTCCCACTGGTCGAGACACCTTGTTAGCTTTAGAGCCAGAGGAGCAGACTAACTACCCCCCCATGAAGCTAGCATTGATCAGGAAGTTTGGGCTAACCCCAGAAAAGTATCGCCAGAAGTTCAGGGGGAGCCACAAGTTAAGCACCCAGAACTGGGTGGATTTCCTGGATTATGCGAGGAAGGCATTGGAGGGCTGGGTACAGGGCAGTGAGGTGAGGGATTATGAGGGGTTGTATGATCTTTTTCTTAAAGAGCATCTACTCGAGAAATGTTTTCCCGAGCTGCGCCAGCACCTGGTGGACAGCAAGCTGACCAACCCCCGGAAGCTTGCAGAGGAGGCGGACATCTGGGCAAGTACCCGGGTGTCCTCAAAGGGGACTGGAGGGGATTCCCAAAAGGCCGGACAGAAGAAGGAGGGGGGAGATAAAAAGCGGGAGTTCTCTAAAGGTCCCCAAAACAGTTTCCAGGGAAAGGGAACAGGTTTCACCCCTAAGGCTAACCCACCCAGAAACCCTCATCCTGGCCAAAGCCAGCAGCCAAGGGTTGTCCACTGTTTTGAGTGTGGTGGTGTTGGACATTATAAGGGAGATGTCAGATGCCTAAAGAGACCACCCCCTCCCACCGGAGGAAAAGCCCCGGGAGTAGCTAGTGTAGCGCTCAGGGAGGAGTTGCCCTTAGATAAGGGGGGTGAGTGGGCGGGTGTCACCTTAGTGTCCCTGGGAGAACGGGAGATGGTTCCTAAGATCCAGGTGCCCCCAAATACTACCAAGTATGGGCAGTGGATCACCATCAATGGCCAGAGAGGGGAGGCTCTGAGAGATACAGGAGCCAGTATGACTATGGTGAGAAGTCATCTGGTGTCTCCAGAGCAGGTGATTCCCAATGTACTCTATCCCGCCGCGATGGCTGACGGCAGAATGGGCCACTACCCCGTGGCCGAGGTTCCCTTTGAGTGGGAAGGGGTTGCAGGTTCACTTCGAGTTGCCGTAAGCCCTGCCGTGCCAGTTGATTGTCTGCTGGGGAATGACATGGAGCACAATGCTTGGAGAGAGGTGGAATACCGGACGCATTCAGGGATGCTAGGTACACCTGACTGGGCCTGTGTAAGCACAAGGTCTGCGACTGCCCGGAGAGGGAGTTCGCCTGGGTTGGAGCCTGGAACAATGGCCCAACCTGCTGCCAAAAAGGGACAGACCCGAAGACAGGAGAAGCCTGCTTCGGTTTCCACACCCCATGTGACAGATCGGCCACCTGCGGTGGTGGACCAGGAGTCCCTGGAGGGGGGAGTAGTTTCTCTGGAGGACCTGCCCCTCCCTGCTGAGTGGCATGTGGAGGGGACCTACCAGAGAAGAGTTCTGTAAGGGCCAGAAGGAGTGCCCTACCCTTGAGGGACTGAGGCGACAGGCTGAAGCCCAGGCAGCAGGGGACGTTGCGGGACACTACCACATTTACTGGGAGGATGGACTCCTCTACAGTGAACCCAAGGTACCCTTACCTGGTTCATCAAGGGCCTTGGTAGTCCCGCAACGGTACCGAGCCTTTCTGCTGGAATTGGCTCATGAAATTCCCTTGGCAGGACACTTAGGTCAGGACAAGACCTTTGCTCGGCTTGTCCCCCACTTTTACTGGCCTCAGATGAAAGTGGCGTCTAACACCTACTGTCGGACGTGTGTAACCTGCCAAGTCAGTGGGAAAACAGGCGTGAAGCTGAAAGCTCCCCTGGAACAACTTCCTGTCATTAGCACCCCCTTTGAAAGGGTGGGCATCGACATTGTAGGGCCATTGGATCCACCAACAACAGCTGGTCACAGGTTTATCCTGGTTCTGGTGGATCATGCCACACGGTACCCAGAGGCAATACCTCTGAGGACTGTCACTGCACCTGTGTTGGCTAGGGCCCTGATGGGGATCTTTACCCGAGTGGGATTCCCCAAGGAAGTTGTGTCCGACAGGGGGACCAACTTTATGTCAGCATACATGCGGGCAATGTGGAAGGAGTGTGGAGTGACCTACCGGTTCACCACTCCCTATCACCCCCAGTCCAATGGACTGGTAGAAAGGTTCAACAAGACCTTGAAGGGCATGATCAGAAGTCTGCCTGAAAGCCTGCGGAGGAAGTGGGACGTCCTCCTACCCTGTCTGCTATTCTCCTACAGGGAAGTGCCACAGAAGGGAGTGGGCTTCAGCCCCTTTGAGCTTCTGTATGGGCACCCTGTACGCGGTCCTCTCAGCCTGGTGAAGGAAGGATGGGAGAAGTCTCCCAGGAAACCCCCCCAGGATGTGGTGAGCTACATGCTGGCCTTCAGGAGCCAGATGGCGAAGTTGTGGAAGCAAGCTTCTGACAACCTGGAGGCCAGCCAGGCGGTGATGAAGGAGTGGTATGACCACAACGCTCACCAGGTGGAATTGGAGCCTGGCCAGAAAGTGTGGGTGATGGATCCTGGAGAGCTTAGTGCCCTCCAGGATCGCTGGACAGGCCCCTTTGAGGTGTTAGAAAAGAAGGGTAAGGCCACATACCTGGTGGACCTTAAGACCCCTCGACAGCCCCTACGGGTGCTACATGCTAACCGACTCAAACCCCACCATGAGAGGCCCGAGGTCATCTTAATGATGGTGACTGATGGGGGAGAGGAAGCGGAAAGCGAACCTCTCCCAGATTTGTTCTCGTCTCAAGAAAAGGATGGGTCAGTGGAGGAAGTGATTCTCTCTCCAACCCTAACTCCTGAACAGTGGGAGGACTGTCGCCAGATACTGGAGCAATATTCTACGCTGTTCTCCCTTGTCCCGGGAAGGACTCACCTGTGTACCCATGATGTGGACACAGGGGACAGCCCACCAGTGAAGTCAAAGACCTACCGGCTGTCCGACAAGGTGAAGGCTAGCATCCATGGTGAGGTTGCCAAGATGCTGGAGCTAGGAGTAATTGAACCTTCCAGCAGCCCCTGGTCCAGTCCGGTGGTTCTAGTGCCTAAGGCAGCTCCACCAGGCACCACTCCAGAACTGAGGTTCTGTGTGGATTACCGGGGACTGAACTCAGTCACCAAGACTGATGCTCATCCGATCCCTAGGGCGGATGAATTGATTGACCGGCTGGGAGCTGCCCAATATCTAAGTACCTTCGACCTCACTTCAGGGTACTGGCAGATCTCCCTTACAGACGGAGCAAAAGAAAGGTCAGCTTTCTCCACGCCTGAGGGACACTTCCAGTTCTGCGCGATGCCCTTTGGGCTCAAGAACGCCCCAGCCACTTTTCAGCGGCTGGTGAACCAAGTCCTCTCCGGAATGGAGGGTTTCTCCGCTGCTTATCTGGATGACATTGCTGTCTTCAGTAGCAGTTGGGAGGACCATTTGCAACATTTGCAAGCAGTTCTCCAGGCCCTGAAACAAGCTGGATTGACAATCAAGGCCAGCAAATGTCAGATTGGGCAGGGGTAGGTTGTGTAGCTTGGACACCTGGTGGGAAGGGGGACAGTGCAGCCCCTGCAGGCAAAGATTGAGGCAATCACGGCCTGGGAACCCCCCAAGACACAGACTGAGGTCCGAGCTTTCCTGGGCCTCACAGGCTACCACCGTCGCTTTGTGAAGGGGTATGGCACTATTGTAGCGCCCCTCACAGAGCTTACCTCAAGGAAACAACCCCGACGGGTAGTTTGGACGGAGGCTTGTCAGCAAGCCTTTGAAAAGTTGAAGCAGGCAATGTGTGCAGCATCGGTCCTGAGGGCCCCAGACTTCTCCAAGGAGTTCATTGTCCAGACAGATGCATCAGAACATGGCATTGGGGCAGTGTTATCACAACTGAATGAAGAGGGCCTGGATCAGCCTGTAATTTTCCTATCCAGGAGACTGCTTCCCCGGGAACAGAAGTGGAGTGCAATTGAGAGGGAAGCTTTCGCGGTGGTGTGGGCTCTGAAGAAGCTGCGGCCATACCTGTTTGGCTCGCACTTCCTGGTTCAGACCGACCACCGACCTCTTCGTTGGCTGATGCAGATGAAGGGGGAAAATCCCAAGTTGTTGAGATGGTCCATCTCCCTACAGGGAATGGACTTCCGGGTGGAACATCGGCCTGGAGTGGACCACGCCAATGCAGACGGTCTCTCTAGGTATTTCCGCCTTAGTGATGAGGACTCCCAAGGGGTTGGGTAGCTCTCCCCACTTTCAGCTGGGGGGGACGCGTGTTAGACCTGTCTGGCCTTTTTGCGTAGCCCCTCCTAATAATTATTTATTTTGCCCCCTTTTTGCCCCTCATACACTTTTTATCTTTTTGAGTCCACTAGATTTTTAGGGTGTTGTCCTGGGGGATAGATGCTCTTTTGCCCTCATAGTTTTTTACCTCAGGCCCAGGTGCCTTTTCTCTCACTAGAATCCACCCAGATCTACAAAATGGTGGTTTTTAACTGTCACAACTGTCACACCTGAGACCTGTCGCATAGGATAGCATTGAGGCCTTCTAGAATCTTCTGGATTCTGCTGGACCCTGGGTGGCCAGCCTATAAATAGGGCAGGGGCAAGGAATCCATTTGGTGCAGTGAGAGAACTGACCAGTGCGGAGGGAGGCGACTTAAGGTGGAGGATAATACTCTAGTGGGGACACGATTGACCTGTGGGCCGGCTGTTCTCTGCTCAGAAGTGACCCCCCTTGAGCTGACCAAACCCCACTACCATAGAATTCGGATTGAAGGCCAGAAGACTCTGTGACAAATTTCACAACCGTTGGTGACTCTAGCGGTGTGATTACTAAGAAACTGTGAGGAATTGCGCTGAGGGCACGAGCGCAGCTGAAGTGAATCCAGTTATCCTCTCTGTGAACCTTTGAGTGAGAAAGAATCAGGGGACTGAGATCCTACCTTCCGCAACTGCAGTGTATGAGGAAAAGTTACTCACAGTGAGCAGAACCAGCTGACAACTCATCAAGAAGTGAACCCTCATCGCCGTGTGAGAACCCTGTCGTGGGGTCGGAGGAAGCGGGCCCAGCTGATCCGTATTTTCATTCCGGAGTCCGCCCGAGGTGACGGCGGAAGAGGCGGAGAGTCTGCAGAAGGAGGCCGGACGTGGGAGGAGCCCACCGTGACTGAGGAGAACGCCCTTGCAGATCCAGCGACGGCTCGACGCTTCGTGATGTGGTAGCAGAGCCGGGGTAGCAAGGCGAGCGTGTGTCAGCGGTTGTTGGCAACCTTGAAGAGCAGCGCAAGTGGTTCGAGAAGACCTACATTAACCAAGTAAGCGAGGGAAAGTAGTCGGGCGGGGAGGAGAGACTGTTGCCCTGCCTTAACCCTCATCGAACTGAATGGCGCGGGGACTGTTGAAGAGCCCGTAAGCTTATAAGACTGACAATTCCATTTGAATCATCGAACCTGAGACAATCCGCTCTTGGGGGAGGGGGCTCTCCAAAAGTGAAATCGATAGCCCAAACCAAGCCCGGGGAGGGAGAGTGAACCGTGAGCTGAGGTAAAGAGTGAAGTTGGGTTCACAGGAGGTTGCGGGGAGATCCTTAATGTCACGATAAGCAACCTTGGTGGTGGGAGTAATTGATAACGAAAGGCTTATCTGGGCCTATGAAAACTCCGCCGGGGTCCAGTAGTTTTCCAAGGTTGTAGCCTGTATTAAGAATTGAGCCACAGTAAAGTGATAATTTCCTTGTCTCCTTCAGTTACTCTACTGCTTGCACCAGAGCCTCGCGGGAAGGTGTGAAACTGTGGGGGAAAGCTGCATCCTATTAAATGTAATGTATCAGTTTGATTTGCTGTAAAGAAGCCTGATTGTTCATCAATACCTTAGCGGGGAAGTGAATGAATATTGCACATTTAAATTGTAAGGGTTTTTACGTGATCTTTACATTTGGGGGAAGAGAAGTTTTGGAACTGTCATATGAACTTTGAAAAGAACTAATAATTGAATGTGAGGAGATGTATTGAACTGAATTTGCAAACCTGCTTAAAGGAAAGAAACATATACCAAAGAGTTTTATAAAAGGAACCGGTATTTTTCTAAAATTGGTGTGGTGTCCTTTATTTTTAGTGGTAGGTCATTGAGTCACTGTAGGTGAATTGTAAGCATTACACTAAAGCCTCGGAGGTTAGCTGTTTCCACTCTGAGCCAGGCTACCCTATGTAACCTGGGTAAACCTAGGTCCAACATCATATAAATATGAGTCAACAGTCTGGGTTGTATCTTCTAGTAAGTGCATTGACCACGTAGGTAAACATACTCTGTTTTTGTAGACAACACTGTGTCACATTTTGTAATCTCATCTTTAAAACTATCAACTGTACTGTATGTGCCCTGTTCTGCAACTCCTCCTCTTAACAACTCTTCATTTTCCCCAGAATCCTGCTCAGGACCAAAGAAACAAAACTTCACATCATCGCAAACATTTTCTACTTCTGCCACACTATCATGCAAAAGTGCTCGATTAATTTCTCCTAAACATAAAGCAGGAGCTTTCACATAGTATCGCCTCCTAACTAAAGTTCGCATTGTTGAGTGGTATAACTTATTTTGTGTTTTAAACTTCGCCTTGGAAAGATATGTAGGAATTTTCTTAATATATCAATAGATTGCTGTCGAATACTGCAAACACTACTAACATTCAATTTGTATACAGGCCCTGACGATGCATTCCTTACACATCTTCTGCAATAACTTCTTCTACATTTCTAGGTACCATCACCTCTTTTGCTGTAGGACTACCATTCTTCAATTCATAACATCGTTCTCTTTAATCAATAGCATGAACTAATCTGTTATCCTGGAGATAGCTTTCTTCATTAAAGAAAGGCTCTGTACTAGAAGTATGTATCCATTCTCCACTAAAAACTGTTCAAATGTTACTTCTATTTACTAATCATTTTTTCTGGTTTTGTCTGCTCATGCACAACAGTATTTTGTCAAGAGTCTTCATTCTATTTAGAATCAAAATGAAAAGTTTCCTCTTCAAAGCAAAGGCCTTATCAAGTACTCTCTCAACTCATTCTTTCCGTTTCACTACATCTCTCCTTCTACAGTTTTTAAAACTTCTCACAAAATTTACAACCACTCCACTACGAAACGTACTGGCTCTGATTTCCTCAAACTGCTTCTGTTTCCTGGTTATGTTATGTCCATCTTTGTTAAAATATTTTCTCTTCTTCCAATATACACTTTGTCCACTCTTGTTGGTTCTCATTGTCATAACTGTATTTTCTTTATTTTGTAATCTTTGCAAATGTCCACATATATGTTTAAGAAACGACTTTATCCTCTTACCAGTAGCTCTTATTACTTTCAGCAATTTTTCTGCATTTTACCCCTTATTGAACGAATTTCTACAGAGATAATGTAGTTGCTTCTGTTGCTTTTTCATCTGAGCTTTGTAGGCATTGTAACTGTGTGTAGTTATGTATATCTTTTTCTGTAAAATCTTTTTTTTAAAATTTTTAACCTACCCAATGTACAAACTACTTTACTACTGACTTACACATAATACAAAAACAGTTTTAATGGCATGTTGCAGTTTTAAATCTACAGATGAACCTTGCTATATTTTCTACATGCACGTACTTCAATATAGCTAATCCAAAGCAAAACACAAAACGTAATTTATTAGTTACCTTTTAACATTTTAACACACTTTCCTACAAAAGGGCTGCACCATATCTCACTTCTAACTTATACATGGTGAAATACCAGTGTATTCCTTCTGTAGTAAATTTAAAAACAAACTTCAAGCCAAGGGAGCGTATTTATAAGCTCCATGTGCCAAAGCGTCACTTTTTTTGACACACCATTGACATAGTGTGATGCTCCATATTTCCAAGGCCACGTAAAGCCACTCTGTGTGGATTTTCGTGGCCTTGTAAATACGGGCCTTTCTCACGCAACAGTTTGTATGAAAGGAGCATGCCATGGATTTTGCTGTGGGTATTTCCACACAACACACATGCATTTTGCCACATTTCCAGATTTACAATCATTTGTACACCTGGTAATGCGTCAGATTTCTATGCCTCCCCAGGTGAGGTGCAGGGAGGCACATGTTAGGAAACCACTCTACTGAAACCCTTTGGGGAGATGAGACGCTAGTTCCCAGTACCCCCAAGACCATACCTCTGCCAAAACAAAAAAAAACACTTTGTGCAAAGAAAGAATCCCAGGGGAAAGGGGAATTGGATAAAATAAAAAAGAGAGATAACAAACACAGCAATCTCTAGTTTGGCGAACATCTGATGACCTGACAAGCTTCTTCTTCCTTCAGAACTGACTGTCACTATTTGTAGTGCGGTATGTTTATCTAAACAACAAATGATATACAATTGTTCAGTTATATGTTCTATTTGCTATTAAATTGGAGAGAGGAGTTGGCCTAACGGCTAGGGCTCTCGACCTCGGACCTGGAGGAACTGGGTTCGAGTCTCGGTAACGACGCCAAAACCTCCTGTGATTCTGGGCAAATCACTTAATCTCCCCGTGCCTAAAATGAAAGTAACTGGAAAACGTAAAAATGTAACGTAACTGGAAAAATATGTAAAGCGCTCTGATACCTGATTCGGTTCGGGTCTAGTTTGCGCTATATAAAACTCTGCAAAAAAAATAAGAATTAAACAACACAATAATTATCCAATGTCTATGATTTCTATATACCGCTCAAAACCGTCTATGACCCTGATGGACTCTCTGCTTTTCCAAATATTGTTGGGGTTATTCTTTAAATGAGATTTATTAATTTACACATGCACTGAAAAAAGAAACAAGAAGAATTAGCTTTTACACAAACAACCAGTTTGTTCATATACGCTAGTTATCACAGGATTAAATATCATTGCTTAATGTCTTTCAATATCCTGATTCAATTAGAATTACTTTTCTTTTTTGAACGACGACAAGCATTACATCCCAAAAGAATAGTTCTGATCTATGGATTAATGTTGCTTCACAGAAGTTCTCTTATGCATAGGATTTGAAGTTAAAAAGTACCTGAGTATTCTTGGGACTGCATCAGCAAGATGCGAAAGCAGAAAAAAATACATTTGTTTAACTTTGTTCTTTGTTCTCTTTCCTTACAGCTCTCGAGGGAAACTGGAAATGTTGCAGGACTCTGGAAGGTTGTCCAGGCAACCGAAGTTGTAGAAAGCTGGAACATCGAGATGTCCAGGAAGGGGCAGACAAAACCAGGAACTGAAGCTGGAGAAGACAGGAGCCAAAGACCTCACACGCTGGAATGGAGGTAAGTGGAAAAAACAACGAGGTCAAGTGTTTCCGTTGTTGAACCGATTCTATTGATAGTATTGGGAAGGGTGGGGTTCTTCAGGTGCAGATCGTGTATGACTTATTGCTAACCGATTCTGAATGTACATGACTCATCGTTTAACCAGCAACGTGTATCACGTGGTATAACTCATTGCTAACCGATACTGAATGTGCATGACTCATCATTTAACGGGCAACGTGTATCACTTGGCAACCACGAGTTTACAGCACACGTGGGGAAGAATTTGAATATTTCCATTTCCAGTTGTGCCATAAGCAATTTATATTTTTGTACATAATGTGTACAGTAGCTTAACATTACAATTTGTATTTTTCTACATAATGTTTACAGTTGCTTAACATTACCTGATTTTTAAACACAGAACAAGCACATTACAACAAGTCAAGAAAATCACTGTGTTCCCATTCACTTTGTATGTACATGACCATAAACATGCCCGATTGTATGCACATGGTTCAATCATTGGTCAGAATTGCGCAATTCCTTACAGCACCACAAGGAGAAATACTTTTAATCCTCGTTCTTTCCTCTAAAGAGGAAAACACCTCTTGTGATTGATTTTGTGCAGGAAGGTGTGCCACAAAAATAATCATCCCCACAACACAGGCACCCTTGCACCATGATGCAAGGGTGCCTCCATTGGAGCATGACAGCCAGTTGTGCGCCAGCATAGGGGAGAGCACAGGGATACATCAGATTGCTGTAAATATGACGCATCCCTGTGCTTTGAAAGTAATTCAGCATGACGCAGCCAAATGGCTTGCAGATCTGCACTGCATTACCCAAGTGTAGAAGTATTTGCAGTGTATCAACACTGTAAATCCAAAAACACACCATAAAAGCTATTTGCGTGCCTCTCTACCACTGTGTCACTGGTTTATTTAAAAAAAAAAAATTAAATAAGCTTTATTCGATTTTTAGATTAAAAATCATAAAAGCATCGACAATACAGGAATAAAAACCGTAGACATTTCATTTCATAGACACAGTAAAAAACCATCATTCAACAATTTTTGTGCAAGATTCAGTTACCATTAAAAGCTTGAGAGTTAATCCTATGTAATATGAGGGGAGCTCGGGTAGAAATCGTACAAATCCCAAATACAGATGGTGCCTTGTCTTTCTTTGGGGGTGCAAAATCGTAAAAAGAGGGCAACATTGCTGTTTTTGAATTTAATTAGTACCAGGTCCCCAGCAATGCATTTGGGCAGCGTCCCTAACCATCCCACCCTCCTGACACTCAAGATACCCCCATCTAGCCCCAGCGGCAAGGGTCTATTGTTTTTTAGCCAATAGATGGCCTTATTTAGCAGATCCTGCTGGGATTCGCGTGTTCACTGGGTGAGGGCAGGGACCCCAGAAAGGACAGACACATACGGGGCGGCCTCAGGGGGCAGGTTGATACGTGGCATTCTTGCCAAGGCGGATCTAGCCACTGTATGGGTTGTTGATGCAGGTTTGACAATTACTTTGGGGCCTATTAGAGTAGGTGTACAGGGTGGCTGTATTTGGGTGGCACCATAGCCAGATTTATACTTTTCGGGGGCGATGGTAGGGTTAGGGCAGACGGATGTGGCCATTATGGTAGCTGGAAGAGGATGCTTTCTTATTACTGACTCAATGTTGGTCAGCCTTTCCCCTAAATCATTGATTTTTGTGACCAAGGGAGAGATGGCAGCTACCAGCAGTTGCTCAATTTTGGCCAATAAAGTCATATTTAGAGACAAAAGAGGGTCCTCTAATTTATCCGCGGCCGGGTCCTCGATAAATGCTGTTGGTTTAGCAGGTGATGGTATTACATTGGTGCACAGAATTTGTGTACTTGTATTGTTCCCAATGTCAGTTGCGGTGTCGTGCTTCCCTCTATTGTAGGAACCCAGGGGCGCAGCATTTACTTGGTTGTAGGCTTTGTCAGCGGGGCCATTTGACTTAAGACAAAATGTAACCACAGTAGGGGAGGTTATAGGATCAGGGACGTAATTTGTGCCACATAGGGCGTTGAGTTCTTCCCATATAGACATTGTGTTTGTAATAGTTTATAAAAACGCCAAAAAGGTCAAATAATGTTGCAGCACAATACCTCCTTCTATGACGGGATCAAGTGGGGTGGCCCGTCCCGGCCTCCTCGTACCTCTGAGGGCCACAGAGGGCCCGCCCTTTGCCCGGGCTTAGCCCCGGGCGCCGACCCGCGCGCGATCCCGCGACGCGGGGGCTCACGCTGAACTTGTGAGCGCCTCCGGGGGCGGGACCGGACGTGCACGCCTTCCTCGGCGCTAGGGGTGCTGGGGGATGTGGTCCTCTGTCTCCGGCGGCGTCAGGGAGGCAGGAAACCCAGTATGGGCAGCGTTGTCGCAGCGCCTGTGCTGCGGCGAACCAGGACCCCAATGTCAGGCTCCCACTGGTTTATTTAGTATCTCAGTACTTTTCTTCTTAAATGTATCAGATTTAAATTTGGGGAAACGCTGCATATAAAAATCTGCACATTAATCAATATCCAACCATATAGCTTACTAATTCTTCTGAGTACTTGCACAGAGTGTGTGACAGTTTGCATACATAATTGTCCACATTGTTTTAAAAGACTACATATTCCTCAGTAAAACTTGTAAATACATGGGTTTGGGGTTGAATACATCTGTACAACCTAGGTGATTCGATGAGGATACAGGTAGTGCTTAGATTATTCCCGGACTATGTCATATCTCCATGGGTCATTCCACATCTGCATACTTACTGCCTGCGTGTATCCATGATCCCACCACTAGTATCTGGGTGTTTGGATGAGTGCATGAGTAGAGCCTGATTGATTAGAAAGGTGCTTGACTAATGCTTCAATAATTCAATACATGCATGCGATGATTAAATGAGTGCAGCTCTAGTGCCTGGATGATTGCAGGAGTACATACATAGTATAAAGGTGATTCATAGAGTGCATGGATAGTGCATACATGATTGTTCAAGTTCATGTATAACAACTAGCCTATTGGATGAGTGCATAAATACAGCTTCAGCGATTGGATGCTGTCCATTTGGCTTTGGTTGAGTGCATCAGAATTGTCTGGCTAATTAGATGAGTGCATGACTAGTGTCTGAGTGACTGCATGAGTCCATTGTTAAAGCTTGAGAGATTGGATGAAAGTAAGTTTATTGCTGGGGCGATTGTATTAGTGTAAGTGCAAGACTATTGCCTAAGTAATTAAATGACTGCATAGGAACTGAATGGGTGATAGGTTTACTACAATGGTACACTCTATGTAATTAGATGAGTGCATGAGTGGTGCCTGAGTTTTTCATCAGTGCCCGCATGTGCTTCAGTATTCAATGACAGGTTCTGAGCAAATGTTATAATGATTGCATAGTTACAGCCTTGTTAATTGCATAGGTAAATAGTTGGTAGCTAGGTGATTAGGTGAATGTATGGATAGTGCCTGCATAGTTCAATAACCACATCATTGTTGCCTGCATGATTGCAATTGTACATGTGTAGTGTCTCGGTAATTGAATAACTCCATGGATAGTGAATCACAGATTTGATGACAGCCTGACCAGTGGCTGGGTGATTGCATAAGTGCCCGCATATTGCCTGACTGACTGTGAAAGTACCTTCATTGCTGTTAGATACATAACAGTTGTCACTATATCTCTGATTCATTGGTTATCTCCTTCTGTCAGTATCAAACTACCTGTGTTACTGTGTATTTGCTTTTCTTCTGAGCTATGCTTGAGTGAAGTTTATATATCACACTTGCTATATAATTACATACATGGATTCTAGAAACATACATTGCTTTCTTACTGAGCATGCACAGGCATCAGTAAGTTTCGAAAATGGAAAATAACATTTTGAAAATTTTCAAAGCACAAAACCTTTTGCGAATGGCATACGTACACCATTTTTCAAATACTTCTCTGCTTCTAAAACAGATATTCAGCATATCTCAAACAAAAGTTACACTCAAAATGAAGCTAGCACAAGAACTCTTGAGGCATTCTGCACTATCAATCCTCGTCAATTTTAAACAAACCATGTTTAAAGAAAAACACTACCCTCACCATATATACATGACATTTTCATCAGCCTTACTGAACATAGATCACCATGTAAACATATATGCAATTTCTAAATAGATGAACACTTTCAAGCCATCTTTCCAACACTATATTCCGCTCTGCATCTTTAAGTAAACGCAAAAGCCCCTGTGTAAATATAACTATGTGCAAGCACAAAAAACATATCTCACCATCCAAGCACATGCAAAGCGCTCATATAAGTTAAAAACCACATTGACAAACACTTCTTAATACACACCTAACAAGTATTACTTCTTTCTAATTCATATACAGGAGGACAACATGTTCTCATCTTTTATTTCTCACTACACTATTCCTGTTTAATAATGTTACTAAAAGTACTACAACTCCCAGAATGCAAATAACAGACGCATCTATTCTGCACATATTTAGACATTTAGAACATTCTTAGTTTCTCATTGCAGCTTTCCACAAGACTATGCTGTTATTTTTCAATAAAATACACAATGTAATGAAGAGGCACTTATTAATTTTTCTCTTACATCCCAAAACATTCACCCCTAACCTTTTTAACACATACCCTCTAATAGACACAGTTCATCTCATATATATTTCTCACATCACTGTGATACTCTTTTTTTTAATCAAACTCCCATATGCCTCTACATTTCTAATGTAGTTTTTAAAGGATTAAAAAGTTTTGTACATATCAGTAACATGTGTTTGTAGATTTTGTTGTTGTTTTAGCTCTCTGTGGATACCTTTGACAATATTAGGATTTGGAAAAGCTACGCACAAGAATAGTATACCATTCTCATACAACACATCTCTAAAATGGTAACCTCTTCACCTTTCCACTCTATCATTATGAGAAAGGCAGAAAATGAAATCATGTCTTTCATTCTAGACTACTGCATCTCCGCTTGTGAATGGTTAGCACCTGTTAACCCATTCCCTATCTTTCAAAATGAGGTTCCTGTCGGCACGTTTTCGCAATGTCTTCATGATGATTGCAGAATAGTCCCTAAAAAACCTGGAGTTCAAACATATAACTAGGTTCTTTTTTCAGAAATTTAAATACTACACAACAGTTTACTACATAGTCCTGAGTTGGAAATTAAAACTTGCAATTAGTTAAATTGTGTCATCACTTCTCAACTTTCTAAAAAATGTTCTGTCTCTTTAACACCCTTTCTCCCAATACACTCTTAGCCCAGTGTACTGTAACCCAGTGGAACCAGTAGGTCACAAGTTCACAGCACATTATAGAAGGAACATGATTCTTCCAAATAAGATTCAGCAGGTGTGCGTTACTCCACAGATTCAAATGCATATCCATGTCTGTTTTACATTTCTTTTTTAAACAACAGCCAATAATAAGACATCTTGCTTAGGCATCCAACACACTACCTAATTTTATTCACTTTCCTGCTGACAGTATCCAATGAAAAATATATATTTTAAACCTCCATTTTAACTGCTCTTCCTTTGGAAAACTACCTCATTCAGCTCCAGCCTTCTCCTGACTACTATTGCTCCTTCGCTTCAAAATGCTTACAGTATGGATTGTGGGCCACACCTATGTCTATTGGGCTAAAGATACTGCAAAAAAGAGAGGTATTGACAGGGACTTAGGTTTGCCAAATGTGCAGATTACTTGGTTTATCCAGAGAGGGTTAAAGTTTCATCAGTTGCTGGCTTTGGGTAAATCCATTGTGGATTCCCAAGCTCTTGACCTGATGATTGTGCACTGTGGTGTCAATGACCTATGCCCAGTGACTGTGGTAGGGCTGGAAATCCTAATGAAAGAAACCTTTGCAGAACTGATGTCACACTGTCTTTGTGTACTCTAATATATGCCAAAGTCAGAAATTGAAGTGGTCAAATCAGTTCTGTTCACAGATTGACAACGCCACAAAACATCTTAATAAAACTATTACTGCATTACTGAGAGACCACTACATGGGTTGTATCTATAACAACAATCGGCATTTTGACATGCATGGACTTTATAGAAATGATGGAGTGCACTTTACAGATGAAGGCAACAGGGTGTTAAGAAGTAACCTGAAACTCTACATCCAGTCTTATGTATCGCAACCATGTACACACAACCAATGAAATGGCTCTTGTCAGAGCCACCCTAGTACCCAAAATATTGTGAAGTACTTTTCTAAAGGTTTTTGTTTCTTTACTTTTTGACAACCTTCGCGAAGATGTCACGATCCCTGCGGACACGTTGAGAAAATAGAAAATAAAACCAGACATTCAATGACAACCAACACATCCAAAAATATGTTAAAAAATCCATTCTGAACATTACCCTACACATATTACCCTATACAAGGCAGCTGAGAGCACTTGGACCACTTCCACTCCCTCGATCATATTAAGTATGGCGCAGTATTATGAACATAGGGAAAATGAGAGTAAGGATTAAGCATGGACGAATTTTGCGAACTCTCGGTTCGTGAATTTGCGAATTTGCAAACTCGCGATCCGCAAAATTCACGAATTCGTGCAAATTTGCGAATTTGCTGTTTTTGCCAGTTCGCGAGGGTTTTGTACAAGTTCGCGAACGCGAACTTACTTGTGTGGTCGCAACGGTCACGACCATGTCGTTTCTACGTGTCCAGCCTGTTAGCGACCCTGTGGTTCATCGCAGCCACCCTCCGGTTCATCACTGCCACCCTCTGGTTCTCCAATGCCACCCTCTGGATCATCACTGTCCCCCTCTGGTTTATCACAGCACCCTCTGGTTCATCACTGCCACCCTCTGGTTGATCACTGCCATCCTCTGGTTCATCCCTGCCACCCTCTGGTTCATCACTGCCACCCTCTCGTTTGCCACTGCCACCCTCTGGATCATCACTGTCCCCCTCTGGTTTATCACAGCACCCTCTGGTTCATCCCTGCCACCCTCTGGTTTATCACTGCCACCCTCTGGTTCATCACTGCCACCCTCTCGTTTGCCACTGCCACCCTCTGGATCATCACTGTCCCCCTCTGGTTTATCACAGCACCGTCTGGTTCATCCCTGCCACCCTCTGGTTCATCACTGCCACCCTCTCATTTGCCACTGCCACTCTCTGGATCATCACTGTCCCCCTCTGGTTTATCACAGCACCCTCTGGTTCATCACTGCCACCCTCTGGTTGATCGCTGCCATCCTCTGGTTCCTCCCTGCCACCCTTTGGTTCATCACTGCCAACCTCTGGTTTGCAACTGCCACCCTCTGGATCATCACTGTCCCCCTCTGGTTCAAGGCTGACACCCTCTGGTTCATCACTGCCATCCTCTGGTTCATCACTGCCACCCTCTCGTTTGCCACTGCCACCCTCTGGATCATCACTGTCCCACTCTCTCATTTGCCACTGCCACCCTCTGGATCATCACTGTCCCCCTCTGGTTTATCACAGCACCCTCTGGTTCATCACTGCCACCCTCTGGTTGATCACTGCCACCCTCTGGTTCATCAATGCCACCCTTTGGTTCATCACTGCCACCCTCTGGTTTGCCACTGCCACCCTCTGGATCAGCACTGTCCCCCTCTGGTTCAAGGCTGCCACCCTCTGGTTCATCACTGACACCCTCTGATTCATCACTGCCTCCTTCTGGTTTGCCACTGCCATCCTCTTGTTCACCACTGTAGATTATGGGGGGAAAGCAAAGCACACCTTCCCAGCCTCAACTGAGATGAATTAATTTGGGGCTGGTTAATGTGTCACTGAATTTGTGCTTTAAGTCTGGCACCTGCTTCCTTAGCTGTAAGAAATTCCTGTTGCAGTTATTTTTTTTTACAGGAGCAATGTGCCATACTTGTAACTAATCTCTGACCCTGCTTTGAGGGTCAGAGCAGGGTCAGAGAATAGTTGAAAGTAGGCAACTGAACTCTGGAGGGGCCCCTCAGGAAGCACTACAGGGAATGGTTACAAATTAGTTTGAACTTTTGCACCTGCTAAGTGCTTTCAGTTTTCCAAAATGTGTTTTTCTTCCAGTTCGCGAGATTTGCGGGAAGCGAAATCGAACTTGTAATCCGCAAATCCGTGCGAATTTGCTGATTTCTCTTTTTTTTGCATGTTCGGGCGTTTTTTCATTTTTTTTGCGTGTTCGGGCGGTTTTTTGCATCTTCGCGGGCCGCTTGCAGCGCACCGACTCCGAGGTTGCCCATGAGGTCATGTACGGGCGCGGCCATCTTATTTGCGTGATGTGTTTCCGTTTCCGGCCGCTCGTTGCGAGTTCGCGTCATATGCGGCGCGCGATTACATATTCGTGAGCGTTTTTGCGTGCTCGCGGGGGAAATATCGCGCGAACTTACCCACGCGGTCCTCTATGGGCGCAGCCATCTTGTTTTTCATTCACTGCTATGGTTTTGGGCATGCTACCTCTCTATCCACCTTACATCTTTGTATGTTTTTCTGAACTTTTTGTGTTTTTTTTTGCTTATTATCTCTCTCTTCAATTTCCTACATCTATATTTTGTGTTTTTTTTTAACTTTTTGTTACTTTATTACCTACTTTATTTCTTTTGCTCTCTCTCTTATTTTTTTTCACACCTATTCTTCTTTCCTTCTTCTTGTGCCCAGGACCATGGCTAAGGGAGGCAACAAGGGCAAGGGGAAGGGCCCAGCCCACGTACCCGGCTCCCTTGCCGGCGTTGGAGGGGGGAGGAAGTGCAGCCCAGGGAGATCTTTTCTGCAGTGGAGGTGGCCGCCTTGCTGGTTTTTGTCCAGGTCCACCTCCCTAAGACCGTGGCAGCAGGTGGGCAGATTGCTTCCGGTTACGGCCTCCGGGAGCGTCGCCAGCTGTGGGACAAGGTGTGCCGGCGCATGCATAAGGAGTCTGGGGTCCGGCGCACCTACCACCAAGTGACGCACCGGTGGAGTGACATCTTGGACCGGGAGCAGGACTTGGTCGACCTGCTTGGTGTGGAGATCCCTGGGCTTGGTAAGTAGCTATTTAATAACTACTTTTTTTTCCTTCTGCTCTGTTATATTGCTAATCTATTTTTTGTCCTGAAGAGTACGAATGCTGCTGATTAGATTATATTGCAGGTAAATTAATGTTTAAATAGCTTCTGTTATTGCAGGTGCTCGCCTGGTTATTGGCGTTGCTACTATGCTTACTTGTTTGCAACTTTTTAGTCATTTGAGAGCGTTACTATATACTGCTAGAGACAGTAGACTCAAGTCTAGTCCTTCTTTGTACTCCTGCTGCTGACACTTTGAAGAGATAGTGGTGGATTGATACGTTGAGTATACTGTTTATTACTTGTTCTAGGACATTTGTTAGTGGTCTGCAATCATGATGATGGACTGTGTCTGTCACGTGACGTCTCGTGCTGCTGCGTGATGGCAGTCGTAGTAGAACCTTTTTGCTGTTGATGTAGTTAGTGAATTACATAACTTTCCTATTAGACGGTCTGTGAATCCTGCAATACTGTACTACTATCCTCTTAGTTGACCAGATCAGATGCAATTGATGTTAATTTGTTTCCCCGACATAATTTTAGATTGAGTACAAAGAAATCAAATATTTCCCAAAAAACAATCATCCATGTTGTGTTTCTTTATTTCATGATCACCAGCAGCAACTCCCAGGGGCAAGGCGACGGCGGCAGAGACTCCGGTGGCAGACGTTGGACAGGAGCAGTCCCTTCCAGGCTCTTCTGCTGGCCCCTGTAAGTTGTCTTATTGTTATCTTAATACTTATACTTCCCTAACTTTTACAGCCCCTATTTATTATAAACTGGCTCCTAATTATTCTATGTTTTACAAAATAGTCTTGGAACTTCTTCTAATGCAGACTACTTTCTACATTCTTAATCCTGCCTCTACCATCACTCTCTGTGCTACTACTATTTACAATTATGAGTCGGTCTGTGTAGGTAGCTAAGCTTGCCCATTCGGCAAAAGGTGTGAAACAAAACTCTGATACAGCAATAGCTCTAGGCACTGAGTGTAGTCCTCTGGGTTGCCCTTGCTCTCTATTCCAGTCTTCTTAATGTAAGTGCTTTGACAATTTGCAACAACAAAATGTAATTGTTTACACCAAGTAAAAGGTAGCAGTGTCCTTTTTGATTTGAGAGGAGCACATCCCATACCGCTAGTGTTTCGGGGACTATTCTGCACACAAAGAAGTATGGACAAGATGATAGGTGCAGTTCGTCTTTCGACATACCTCAGTCCGAACAGAAGTTGAACCCCCAATCCCCTGACCGACTATCTAGAATGTCTGACCAATGATTTTTACGACCCAGAAGAACAGAAGAAGACTACCTCCGAGTCCCGGCCTATCTGAGTCACTGAAACATGACTGCCAAGTGCAGTAGTTCAAACCTTTCCGTT
The DNA here is from genome assembly GCF_964261635.1 of Lissotriton helveticus. Classification (NCBI taxonomy): domain Eukaryota; kingdom Metazoa; phylum Chordata; class Amphibia; order Caudata; family Salamandridae; genus Lissotriton; species Lissotriton helveticus. The sequence goes on from NC_136061.1 coordinate 1,177,306,833, forward strand.
CACTCACTCGTAAACAAAAACCACACAGTGTTTGTTAGTTTTAAAGGTTTATTTTCAATTAAGAAATGAAAACACAGTACTGCTGGTGATGACTTACTAGTAGTTGGAGAATTGTCTTGCAGAAGGGCAATGTAATCTTCTTTCTGTAATGAGAAAAATGGTGCCCGTAAGCAAGCATTCATCAGTGTAGCATTTAATGGAATAAGCATATAAAAGGTTAACACCCTCCCCAAAACCGTTACTTTTTTTCAATCCCAGTAATAACAAAAATGTGTTATGTAACATTTTCTTCCGTTACGAGACAAAATAGGGTTTTGTGTATGGCATCTGAAAATATGACATGTTTTTCCTAGACGTCACAACATCTGACGCGGCACAGATGACAACCAGTGCCGGGGCCAGCAGTGCGGAGGGTCCACTCAGGATGGGGCGGCGCCAACAGGAGGAGCCGGGGGGGAAAACTCAGCGGCGGCGGACGGTGGTAAGTTATTATGCTCCTTACTTATTGAAATATTTTTGAGTAGCCTCGCAAAGGAGTGTATGATGTACTGTACAGTAGTACACAGTACACTAGCATAAGTACACTGTACTGTCAAGAACATTTACTAATTTAGAATTACTTTTTGGACTATCACGTAGAAGACAGTCAACCTTGACTGTTAATAGCATTAGCTGCGGTACTTCTCTGGTAACCAATGGCCCCTCTATTTCACTTCAACTCAGCTGGCCAATTTTTATTGTGATTTGTGAAGCCAAGTCATATCAGATGAAGTTTATGGATGTGAAGAACGAAAAGTTAAAGAAGGGTGAAACGAAGGACGAGCGAGTCTTAATATTTATGACTGTAAAGAATGGTTTTGTTGAATGCAATTCAACATAAGAAGACAGCGCTTTCCAAAATATAATGAAAAGGGTGTTAGTTGGTTTTTGACAAAAATAAATTTTGGTACATTTGAGACATCAAGAAGAATCAGAGACGTACTTTCGAAGCCTGGATGTTATCTTCTTTATCCTCCTCGTCGATAGCAGAGGTGTATGATGTAGTAGAGCAGACGCTGAGTGGAAGAAGTATGGCCAGTGGCAGTGCCACCCCTATAGAAAAGTAAGACATTCAGATCCCCACTTGCATGTACTGCTTAAAGTACTGCGGGTCTGCATCATCATGGCCTGTGTCTGTATTTCTTGGGTGAAAGCAGAGTGTGCTGCCATTATGGCGGCGAGCACAAGTTCACGTACCAGTGATTTCTTTTGCAACCCAAGAGAAATAAAGTAAAAAAAGGCCTTTTTTGAGTACTCTCTGACTATGTATGTAGTAGTGAGTCCACCCATAGTGCTGCTAGTGGAATTCCTGAAACTCCCAGTAATGTCACAGGCTTACAAAGACGGCGGAAAGATACATGCCAAAATGTTATACTGTTAAAACAGGTATCTGTGCACACGTCGCCTTTTACAGAGTAAATGCTGTAGGTAATCAAACAACACAAAACCTGGTCCTACTCTGCTACAGGCCATTATATATAATACCTCTTGTTGACTCGTTTGTGCGGTTATTCTTAACCTAACACCCACTCACAGAGTTTACAACAAGGTGTGCCTGTCTTTAAAATGTCCTCATAAAAATCTCTGCGTGTCATTCACTATATGTCTACAGTCCCTATACTCAAGTTGTACTTGTGCAGCCCCATGTGTGGATGCAGAAAGGGAGAAGTCCAGTCAATACAAATCAAGATTTAGAAAAAATCAAGAAAAATGTGTGGACGATGGGAAGGTGCCTCACGGGAGCAACCACCAGGGAACTGCTGACAGGTACTCGTCAGTATGTTCCACTTCTCATCATTGGCTTCTTCCCATCTTAAATAAACAAACTGGAAAGTAGGAAAAAAGAAAATTCAGTTAGCTCAACAGTGTATGTCCCTACTATAACCGTGTGCATCTACCCCCATGAACACCACCACCGCTACTCAGTGTGATGCTGAATTAAAACGGAGTTAGAAATCCCTAGCTATTTGAACACCTTTATTCTGTGCCGGGTTTCCACTCCCACTAAATCCAACACTCTACCGTTGTGCTTCGTTTATGTAATCTATGAAGCCAACATGTTTCATTGCCTGTGTGCTATCGTTGGCAATTTCATCAGGGCTGGGGGTGTTTTCTCCGCACAGCGCCGGTCACCGCCGGCGACTAATTCTTTTTCTCTTTGGCTTTTTCTCCCGTTCCCACCAGTGGGAACGGGAGCCCCGAATAGAGAAAATGTCTTCAGCGAAAGACGGTCGACGAAAAGCGACCCGCTCAACCTTGCAAGGTGGTCGAGTACCACACCAAAATAAAAGGGGAAACTAGCAACCCCAGGTACATGAGCCGCCAAAGAGAAAAATAATTAGTCGCCGGCGGTGACCGGCGTTGTGTGGAGAAAACACCCCCAGCCCTGATGAAATTGCCAACGATAGCACACAGGCAATGAAACATGTTGGCTTCATAGAATACATAAACGAAGCACAACGGTAGAGTGTTGGTTTTAGTGGGAGTGGAAACCCGGCACAGAACAAAGGTGTTCAAATAGCTAGGGATTTCTAACTCCGTTTTAATTCAGCATCACACTGAGTAGCGGTGGTGGTGTTCATGGGGGTAGATGCACACGGTTATAGTAGGGACATACACTGTTGAGCTAACTGAATTTTCTTTTTTCCTACTTTCCAGTTTGTTTATTTAAGATGGGAAGGAGCCAATGATGAGAAGTGGAACATACTGACGAGTAACTGTCAGCAGTTCCCTGGTGGTTGCTCCCGTGAGGCACCTTCCCATCGTCCACACATTTTTCTTGATTTTTTCTTAATCTTGATTTGTATTGACTGGACTTCTCCCTTTCTGCATCCACACATGGGGCTGCACAAGTACAACTTGAGTATAGGGACTGTAGGCATATAGTGAATGACACGCAGAGATTTTTATGAGGACATTTTAAAGACAGGCACACCTTGTTGTAAACTCTGTGAGTGGGTGTTAGGTTAAGAATAACCGCACAAACGAGTCAACAAGAGGTATTATATATAATGGCCTGTAGCAGAGTAGGACCAGGTTTTGTGTAAAAATGATGTGAGTGGAGGGTATCTGTGTCTGAAGAATCGCCCTCTGTGTTCCTTCTGTGTATGAATCAAACAACACAACCAGTAGACAAACAATGTGGAAGTAGTCTTGATAGAAGTGTTTCTTCAATTCAGATTTTATCCACCACGCCCAGCCAACACGTGTTTCGTCAGGGCTAGTAGCCCGCGACTTCATCAGGGCTCCCGCGGGCAGCGGTTCCAAAGCTATTGCCACAATGGCTAGGTGCTCTCAGCCGGTTCTAATTCCGACCCGGCTACCGGGTAGTGTCGATGTTCTCGCTGATTCGTCTCAGCCGTCTCAGCTTTACAGCGTCTCCGCGTGTAAACTGTAAATGACTTCCGCATTTACATGCGGAGACGCTGGAAAGCAGTACGTCTTAACCTGCCGCTCACACGGATACTCCTATGGTGTGTCGCATCTTTGGTATTAACCATCACCCGGACGGCTGAGACGAATCAGCTAGAACCTCGACAGTACCCGGTAGCCGGGTCGGAATTAGAACCGGCTGAGAGCACCTAGCAATTGTGGCAATAGCTTTGGAACCGCTGCCCGCGGCTAGTAGCCCTGATGAAGTCGCGGGCTACTAGCCCTGACGAAACACGTGTTGGCTGGGCGTGGTGGATAAAATCTGAATTGAAGAAACACTTCTCTCAAGACTACTTCCACATTGTTTGTCTATTGGTTGTGTTGTTTGATTACCTACAGCATTTACTCTGTAAAAGGCGACGTGTGCACAGATACCAGCTGTGTCAATTATGTTTGGATCTTGGTCCTAATTGGAGGTTTAGGTTCTTCCTCCTATCTGGGGCACCCTCAAAATAGTGGTTAGAAATTATAAATAACGTCACATACGGGAGGCGCCAGTTGTGGATCAACAATCAAAAAAAACCTGGTCCGTTATCTTAATGTTATACTGTGTTTGCTACTTGCTGGTGTTACTTATGCTGGTGTTACTGAGTGTCAACTTTCTGTTGAATTATTTTGACTTTATGTTAAAGACTATTGGCTACAGTATTTTTCTTTCTTTTTTCATAGATGCTACTCCCAAAAAGCTCACCCGTAAGGAGATGGCTGTCCGGGCCAGGGCCCGTAAGCTGGAGGCTATTTGTGTCGAGTATCGACGGTTGTGGGCTCGGGAGCATGAGGAGGAAACTACAACAACCTCCACATCCTCCTCCACTGCCCCAGGGTCCACCAGCCACAAGCCTCCAGCCAAACGGAGCCGTGGCCCGACAGCCTCCCGCCACCGCCGCACAGCAGCAAAAACAACAGCTGCCCCCCCCCAGAGCCTGGATGGTACGCCAGCGCCGCCTCCGAAAGCGAGTGGACTACCTGGCGCGCCAGGTCCGGGACCTCTGCAAAGAGCTGCGGGACGTGCAGCACCAGCTCTCTAAAGTTAAACGCCACTGGAGGAAGTGACTGTCCCTTGTCCCTTTTTTTAAAGACTGTTGGGGGGGGGGGGGGGGAAATTGGTTTTTTGGGAAAGGGTACTTTTTGATTTTTGGACATTGGTTTGGTTAGGGAGGGGGGTGAGTTGGGGTAATTCTATTTTTGTGACAACAACAACATTCATAATTTATATTTCTCAATAATTATATTTTTCATTCAAAAACACAGTATACGCGCTCATATTATTTTGTGTGGGGGTTGGCGGTGGTTACTGGACGTTTGGTTTTTCAAACTTACCAGCATGAATGAAACATCTTGTCCTAAATGTACCAAAATGCAAGTAACCGAGTTAGTCAATTCAGTAGCCCTACTACTGTACTTTACTAGTAGTACTGTTAGTCTCTGCTCTCCTCCAAATTTTGTCCTAGCCCATTATTCTACTACCTCCCCAATATGCTTATCTTACCTGTGATTTGCGAATCACGGTTGGTGAATAAGGTTGGTTGTTGACTTGAATCCTCGACGGATGCAATATCATTGTTGTGCTGGTAGCAGTAGTGGTACACACTGGCAGTCTCACCATATGAAAAAAAGAGGAAATTAAACATTGAGTGGCCTGAGCGTAGCATTAGAAACAGTACAATAGATAGTACGGTACAGAACAGTGCCCTAAATTGTAGCCTAAGCAGTGCCAATGTAAGGTAAGCATTAAGCATTAGATTGTTCATATCGTGTAGGAGGAGGATGTTCTTATTATCAATCCAGGATGGCGCACATGAACTTCTGGTTGCTTTGACCTTATCCTCCTCAGCAAGTGTGTGGAATTTATTGTTGTTGTCAGTCACATATCAATGAAATACCACACAGCCCGGGGGAAGAGGGTTAGGGTTTGAAAATTGGATGGGAATGGGTTTTTTTGGGGGGAAAGTTTGGTAGAGAGGAAAAAAACACAACATGGTCAGTAAAACAACAAATGAAGAGAAACAAATCTTTGGATTTGAAGATATCTATAAACCTTTAAAGGGACATAAAGAAAGTGCACTACTGCATGCGAAAAGTTGTTTGTTGGTAAATGGATGGTTAGCTTACTGAAAAGTAGTACTACTACTTACTGCAACTTACTAGTAACTACGAAGGAACAAGTTAGCAAACTTGGCAGTACAGGGCTGCAGTCATTACGCAATTTCACTTGCCTCTCTGCCCTCAGACAATAAACACTTAGAACATTAAATTAGTGTTAAACATAGCAAAGACGTATCAAATAGCTGGAGGGATGAATTTGAAGCAGAGATCAAAGAAACGCACAGAGTCACACTCGTAGAAGTAAGTTCAAGTTCACAAGAATATCATTGAAAAGATAAGGAGAATTTTGGATACTGTTACTGTTTTTTGTAGTGGTCCCGTTGAATTTGTGAAGTCGATGCATCCAGCCATTCCTCTTACTCGCGGTACTCCTTCATTCCATTGGATGCTCCGTCGATCAATCTTGGTGACCAGACACACTGTCCACTGCCTGCCTGATGCGGATTTGCGGATCGCTAATTCTACGCCTGAGTAGTACATCGATGGCACAGGGTAAAAGCCTGCCTGCAATTGATGATGGAAAAATACAACAGTAAGTGTTAAAGACACCTCGGAGAAAAAAATATGTAAGGCACGCTGTGTAGTGCAAAAATTATACTGTCACTTTCAGAGATGACAATCCCCAAAATCTAGAACACCCCACATTACCCTCCCAAAAACGTGCAGAATACTGCTGCTACCTCACAGAGGGCTAATTTCAAATCGTGTCAAAACGCACTCAGAAAGTATGGCCAAAACCCCCCTTTCCCACCATGGATTATGTTCAAACGATTAGACATTACAACAAGTTTTCCAAGACCCCACCCAGTCGTAAAAATCTATAACCCCCGCCCAAACACATGCAATACAATACTGCTAACCCTAACAAGCCCTAAGTTAAGAATAGTGGCAAACGCTTTCTTTCACTAGGCAAAATCCACCCTTTCCCACCATGGATTTTCTTCAAACCACTAGTTGCAACCAAGATTACACATTCCCACGAGTGCTGTAAGACCCCAGAACCCAGTTGCAAAAATCTAGAACACCCCAAAACAGATGTAATACTGCTGCTAGTGCTAACCCTAACGAACCCTAAGTTACAAAAAATGCAAAAGGCTTTTCAGCATGGATTTTGTCCAAACCACTTTTATCTGGTATTAGACCTTCCCAGCAATGAGCCAAGACCCCCCAACCCACCCGCAAAAAAGCACAACACCCCCAAACAGGCAAAAAGCAAAAATGGCAAATCTCATACTTACAATATTTTTCGGCCTTCTTTCAATGCTGTCCAAACGCGCTGTGCAGCTAGGCCATAACTCCCGTTTTCCACCATGGATTTCCTGAAAAACAAATGCAATAAAAATTAGACTGTGCCAGCAGTGCTCCCAGACCACAAAACCCACCCACAAACACCCGGAACGCCCCCAAAGAGCACCTCAAAGACAAGCAAGTCAGCAAAAACGCAAAAAAGTTTTCACCTCCGATTTTGTCCAAACCAGTTTTATCCGGTATTAGAGCTTCCCAGCAATGGCCCCAGAGCCGTCAACCCACGCGAAAACAAGTAGAAGACCCCCAAACAGCCAAAAAGCAAAAGTACAAAAATGGGGACTTTGTCATTTTTGGGGCAATTTCCAAAATCACTCCGCGCGCGCTCTGCAGCCAGGCCCTAACTCCCCTCTGCCTCCATGGATTTTCTTCAAACCTCTTGCTATCAAAACTATCTATACACGGCAATGCTCCCAGACCCCGAAACCCACCCACAAACACCAGGAAGCCCCCCAAACCGGCCCCGAAAACGCTACATTGAGCGAAATGTCAGAAAAAGCAAAAACTTTTTCCTTATGGATTTTGTCCAAACCAGTTTTATCCGGTATTAGAGCTTCCCAGCAATGGCCCCAGAGCCGTCAACCCAGGCAAAAACAAGTAGAAGACCCCCAAACAGCCAAAAAGCAATAGTACAAAAATGGGGACTTTGTCATTTTTGGGGCAATTTCCAAAATCACTCCGCGCGCGCTCTGCAGCCAGGCCCTAACTCCCCTCTGCCTCCATGGATTTTCTTCAAACCTCTTGCTATCAAAACTATCTATACCCAGCAGTGATCCCAGACCCCGAAACCCACCCACAAACACCAGGAAGCCCCCCAAACCGGCCCCCAAAAACGCTGTAGTGAGCAAAATGTCAGAAAATGCAAAAACGCTTTTCCTCATGGATTTTCTCCAAAACACTTTTATCCGGTATTACACCTTCCCAGCAATGCCCCAAGACCCACCCACCCACCTGCAAAAAAGCACAACTCCTTCAAACAGGCAAAAAGCAAAAATGGAAAATCTCATACTTAGAATATTTTTCGGTCTTCTTTCAATTCTGTCCAAACGCTCTGTGCAGCAAGGTCATAACTCGACTTTTCCACCATGGATGTCCTGGAAAACAAATGCAATCAAAATTAGACTGTGCCAGCGTTGCTCCCAGACCCCAAAACCCACCCACAAACACCAGGAACCCCCCCAAACAGGCCACCGAAAACATGATAGTGAGCAAAAAGGCAAAAACTTTTTTTGCTCCTGATTTTCTCCAAACCACTTTTATCCGGTATTAGAACTTCCCAGCAATGGCCCCAGAGCCGTCAACTCACCCGCAAAGAAGTAGAACACCCCCACAAGTGCAGAGTCTTTCTTCATTGGGCGTAATCCAGCCATCTGCTTTGAGGGAAATATGAGTCTGGAGGAGGAGGATAGAGGAGCATGTTCTTGTGAACTTGTGAACCTGAGGAATGCAGACTGCGGCACCTTCAAATCAATAAGCAAATAAGTGAAGACAGTTCTGCTGATGGGCTTCTTTTTGTGATTGATTAGGTGATTACATTTTTTATTTATATTGACTTTTCAAAACAAAGAAAGACATACACACAGGAATAAAAGTGAATAAGGACGAAAAAGAAAGTTATTGATTCATTGGCTCATTTTCAGGGCTCGGTGTCAGGGAAGCAGAGTTCATCCTCATACTCTGCGAATTCAGGCGGGAGTAGGTCACCTAACAGAGAAGAAATTCCCTCATCTAAGTTGGTGTCCTCCTCGTCTTCTTCCGGCGTGTATTCTAGTACTTTGTAATCTGGTGGTATGAGGTGCTGATTCATCTTGATCATTGTTAACCTCTCCACATTTTTCGGCGAGAGGCGGGTCCTTTTGCAAGTTACAATGCCACCAGCAGCACTGACAACACGTTCAGAAGACACGCTTGCGAGTGGGCAAGACAAGTAATTTATAGCCAGGTTGGTGATCTCTGGCCACAATTCTCTTTTCCCATGCCAATACGCCAATGGGTCATCATGAATATAGACCTCTGTTGGGTCATTCAGATAGTCCAGCACCATCAACTCAAGGTTCTGCAGGGTTCCTCCACTTTGCTTACTTTTTGCTAGGACCTTTTCAGAAGCAAACCCAAGCTGAGTTAGCCAATTGTCTTCTTCACACAATGTTACTGTTGTGTCTGGTGCAGATGATCCGGTTGCTGGTGTCTTTAACGGCTGAGAGGTCACTTCTGCCACAGCCACAGGTGCAGAAGTGGATTCTTTGGGCTCCGGATGGCCTTCTGATGCTGATGTACTGCCTTTTCCTTCAATTTGCTGCCGTTCTCTTTCAAACCTCATGGCTGATAGACCTAGCCAACGTTTGTACTTTGAAACTTCTTCGTCACCAAAAGCAAACAATGCTCTGGCTGCCTGGGCCTTTTTGTAGCATGGATACAGAATAGTAGCACAAATGTAATGCTGTTCTGTGTTGATCTTTTGAAGACGTTCATCGCAAAGTAGGCGCCGTAATAATTTCTCCGCCAAAGCAAAAGCTTCTTGGTTTTCTTCATCTTTTTGAAACGTAGAAGACACCTCCTTCAGTTGGTGCTCTAGCATGCGCAACAATGGGATAGCTTTTCCCAAACTACAGTCCTCACTGCTGACTGCACGCGTGAAGACCTCAAAAGATCGAAGCATGTCTGTCAGGCTTTTAACTAGCTCCCATTGCTCCGCATGTAACCTCAGGTCCTTCGCAGCTGTACCCAGTGTAAGGAAATACTGATCAAGTACCATAAACTGCTCATACAGACGCTCAAGCATGTAGAAGGTTGAGTTCCAACGTGTTGCCACCTCCTGGATGAGTGCTTTCACTGGCAGTCAACGTTCATGTAGCAGGCCCCTCGGATGCTTCCAGGCCTTAAAAGAATGGCTGAAATGTGTGCACATTCTTCGGCAGGTTGTCAGTAACTCGCACGCTGGACTTTCTTCACTCAAGAATTTTTTAACAACCAGGTTTATACAGTGCGCCAAACACGGCACTCTGAAATAGTTACCCTTATCCATGGCCTTAATTACATTGGTGCCATTATCCGTGGAAACATAACCAATCATGCGTTTTTTGGGGGACAGCCATTTAAAGACCTTTGTGTTAAACTCCTGCAAAATGTTTTGTGCTGTATGACTTTTCTCCATGCAAAACATGGCTAGTGTTGCATGTTTCCGAGCAGCTTTAAAAACGTTGTCCGTGTCAACACCTGCCTTTAGCTTTGCTGTAACTCCTGAAAAAGAGACCCAGTGTCCAGTGATGCACATGTAATCAGTGCCTGCGCCACTGGTCCACATGTCTGTTGTCAGATGTATAGTGTGAACAGCACTCTTCTTCAAAGCTGCCCCAATCGCCTCCAGCACATCTGCATGTAGTGCTGGAACCGCAACTCTGGCAAAATAGTACCGGCTAGGAACCTTCCATTTAGGGCAGAGCGTTGCCACTAATTCAAGAAAACCAACCCCTTCCACAAAAGAAAAAGGGAGAAGGTCCAGCGCTAGCATTTTAGCCAGCTTAGTGTTATACAGACGCACCATTGGGTGGTTGCGTTCAAATGGCGCATCTGAAAACAACATGCTTCTAATGGTGGGCTGGACCATTTTTTTACGGGCAGATGATGACTCCTTCGACCCAGTTAAGCTCGGTGATGAAGTTTTTCGCATTGGTGTCTCTCCCACACTCTTAGTGTGGCGCACAGGTGGTGTGCTGCTCACAGGGGTACTGGGTGTAGGTGAGGAAATGTTTGACGCTTCTTCCTCCTCGTCATTATCAGATGAAACATCAACGGATACAGTTTGTTGACTTCCAATTCGGGCTTCATTGATCTCCTTTAGGTGCGCAAGCCATTGGACAGTGTGCTGTCTCTTAAGATGACCTCTCTGGTACCAAGCTTACCACGACTAACTGCAAGCTTACAAATGCTACAAATGGCTATGTTTTCCCTTTTTGTGCAAACACTAAAGAAGTGCCAAACTGCGGACTTCAAATTTCTGTGGGGGGCGGAGGAGGCAATACTGCTGGTCATGCTGCTAATGGCAGATGAAGTGGAGGATGTGTGTTGCCGAACTTTACTACGTTGTGCACTTGCATCACCACTAATTGAGGTGGAGGTGGATGGAGGTCCCTTCTGGCGAGAAAATATGGAAGCGGTAGGTGGTGGTGTACTAGTTAACTGCATTTGTGGCGGTCCCGTTGTCACGTCGCCATCATCACGCTCAGCAGCATTTCGGGATAGGGTAAAAATGTCTGTTTGCTGCATGCCCGCTGAGGCTGGAGTTACGCCTATGATGACTGCGTCGTCGTCAGGAGAGTCTTCATCAGCAGGAGTATACGCCACTTCTTCTTCAGCGTCATCATCACACTCCATAACTCTGAGACTTTCGGGGACCTTCCTTTTACGCTTAGCTACCTTTGTCAGATCATGGTGTGCCTCACTCTCAGACGGCAGTGGTGGTTCCCAATTTTCATCCATATCATCAGAAAGAAGGGGGCTTGAAGAAGAAGTAGACACCATCCTTGATCTTTTCCTTGTTGGGTATCTGGAAGACAATGAATCATCAGGAGGAGTGGCTTCCTCATGTGATACCTCGGCTTGAATGCCGATTTCCTGATGTGCCCCTACTTCGGGAGGAACAACTATTGTGGGCACTTGTGCCGCTCCATGCACCTCTGCTTGCGCCTCTCCTTGCGCCGCTTCTCCTTCCACATGTGGTTGTTGTTGCGGCTGTGGTTGTTGAACACTCGTCAGATGAGTTACAACAACCTGTGTTGATTGAGGGACATTGCTGCTACTTTCTTGCGATGAGCCAACATCACTGGTCGATGGTGATTGAACAACTATACTGGCTGCCTCTGCAGCACTCAAGGGCTTGGACCTAAGTTGGCGTGGTGGTGGTGGCACTGAGCCCAATGGAGCGGAGGTGCTGCTCCCAGCTTGGTCCCCAGCAGACTCCGCTGCTGCTGCAGGCGTACTTTTTTTTCCCCAAAAATGTGGCGGTCTTCACACCAGTCTCCTTGGTAAGTGGCGCCAGTTGCTTCTTCTGCTCCTTACTGGCAACTTTCTTGCTAGAGGAGCTACGGGCAACTTTTTTTGGGGCCATCTTCTTCAGATGTCAGAACAGCAGGCCGCAGTTGCACAAGTTGCAGAGTTGTCTGTGGCCACAAGTGACGTTGTGCTGCACACACCACAGCAGGACTTATTCCTGGCACTGGTGGTTCTCTTGTGCACCTAGTGGTCTGAGAAGTGTGGCTCAGGGGTTAGAGGCAGCAGACCCGGAAGCTGAGATCGGTCCTGGACCAGGGTTCAATTCCCCGCCTCGGCGGGTCTTGGGCTAAAAATTCCACGGACTCGATAATTCTCGCCCCGGTGCCTCCTCGACTCTCGGGTTCACACTCTGCGACTCTGGGCAATAGCTTGCTTAATCTCCACACGTGCCCCTCGCGGCGGGATGCCTGACTTTCACCTTGTGGATACCCTGATATCTCACAGGGGAATACCAGGACGGGTTCCCTAAGCAAGCGCCGGGAAACCCACTGCGGGTAGCTGTGCGCTATATAAGCTCAACTACATTTACATTTACATTTACATTTACCTAAACACAATGGAAGACAGAGGAACATCAGTTATACACCCCAAAAAGTCGAAAAACACATAAAAATCAGCACAATCCCAGGCCATCCATGCCCTCAATGATGTTTAAATTCAAGAAGACACCCCACAGAAAGACTAGGCCCATCCATGCCCTCAATGATATTTAAATTCAAGAAGACACCCCACAGAAAGTCTCGGCCCATGCACCACTCACTACCCCTGGGCATAATGGATGAAAGCTAGGCAAAATGGGTGCAGGCCTCAGAACACTGCCTGTCTTCAAAATGGCCCCTTGCACCCCAAGCACATGGCCAGGGCCTGCCTGTACCAGCACTCAAAATGGCCACCACCCACATGGCCAGTCCCCATCAACAGTAGACCCCCAAAAAACGAAAAACACACAAAAATCACCACAATCCAATGCCATCCATGATGTTTACATTAAAGAGACCCCACAGACAGACTCAGTCCATGCACCACTCACTACCCCTGGGCAAAAAGCCCCAACAGCAGCCCAAAAAATCGAAAAAAACAACAAAATTCAGCACAATCCCATGCCATCCATGCCCTCAATGATGTTTAAATTCAAGAAGACACCCCACAGAAAGACTAGGCCCATGCACCACTCACTACCCCTGGGCATAATGGATGAAAGCTAGGCACAATGGGCGCAGGCCTCAGAACACTGCCTGTCTTCAAAATGGCCCCTTGCACCCCAAGCACATGGCCAGGGCCTGCCTGTACAAGCACTCAAAATGGCCCCCACCCACGTGGCCAGTCCCCATCAACAGTACACCCCAAAAAAACAAAAAACACACAAAAATCACCACGATCCAATGCCATCCATGATGTTTACATTAAACAGACAGACAGACTCAGTCCATGCACCACTCACTACCCCTGGGCAAAAGGCCCCAACAGTAGCCCAAAAAATCGAAAAACCCCACAAAATTCAGCACGATCCCAGGCCGTCCATGCCCTCAATGATGTTTAAATTCAACAAAACAGTTGTATCATGCACCCATAACTAACCCTGGTCCTACTTGATACTGTGGCTACCCACAATATATTTTATTTAATGTTCTGAAAAAGTTCCAAAATTGTAGTTGCAGCAACTGTAATGCCGTAAACAAACTTACTTGTGAAAGTTGATTTCTGATCCAAAAGTGATCCAAAGAAAGTCAAAAAGGCCTCAAATCCAAATATCCAGCAGCATCCACAAAAAGTAATCCTTCCAGGTCAAGATCCAAATAAAAGTGACCAGCACATGAAGAATGAAAAGGTAAGGGGGCCTTCAAGGGATATATTTCAGGAGAACAATCAATTATTCAATGTCAATTGTGGAGAAATTAATTCACCAAATGTGTAAATCATATAATCAAAATATAAACACATTGAAACATATAAACATATAAACAACAAAACACAGAGGTGTATATAAAAAGAATTTTATCAAAAAGTTCATTAAATCAGCAATAAATCAAAGAAAGCAGGTAAGGAAATGCTGGTATAAATGACGTGATAGTACAATAATCAATACCACAGCAAAACCTAAAAAGAACATCTATCTCAAGAAACAACGTGAATCAAACACTGTAGAGATAAGATGAAGGTCGACGTTTCGGTCTCTTTACAATAGATTTATCGAGACCATCCTCAGGACTGATGTCATTAAAACACTGCTGTGAGCTGTGCTGTAATCAAATGGACTGAGATACCACAGTGTTGGTCTCAGAAGAGGTTATATGGCTTTACCCGGGTGGATGCCTATATATAGAGCATGACCGTCGCTCAGGCTAGAGCGCTGAGAGTGTAGTGGTCGATCAATTAAAGCTGGCTGAGGGCTCACAGGAATGGATGCTCCGTGATGTGCAAACCAGAGATCTAAACTTGTCTTTTTGCGCAATATCTGTGTCCACGAACACGTAGTCTTTTGAGTTGAAACAGTTATCCAACTGGTAGCAACAGACCGCTAGGTCACTTGATTGCTGGGAGAGCTGGAGTATGAAACGCGGTCAAACTTAATTTGACTGGAAACACGGGTTTCCAGTCAAATTAAGTTTGACCGCGTTTCATACTCCAGCTCTCCCAGCAATCAAGTGACCTAGCGGTCTGTTGCTACCAGTTGGATAACTGTTTCAACTCAAAAGACTACGTGTTCCTGGACACAGATATTGCGCAAAAAGACAAGTTTAGATCTCTGGTTTGCACATCACGGAGCATCCATTCCTGTGAGCCCTCAGCCAGCTTTAATTGATCGACCACTACACTCTCAGCGCTCTAGCCTGAGCGACGGTCATGCTCTATATATAGGCATCCACCCGGGTAAAGCCATATAACCTCTTCTGAGACCAACACTGTGGTATCTCAGTCCATTTGATTACAGCACAGCTCACAGCAGTGTTTTAATGACATCAGTCCTGAGGATGGTCTCGATAAATCTATTGTAAAGAGACCGAAACGTCGACCTTCATCTTATCTCTACAGTGTTTGATTCACGTTGTTTCTTGAGATAGATGTTCTTTTTAGGTTTTGCTGTGGTATTGATTATTGTACTATCACGTCATTTATACCAGCATTTCCTTACCTGCTTTCTTTGATTTATTGCTGATTTAATGAACTTTTTGATAAAATTCTTTTTATATACACCTCTGTGTTTTGTTGTTTATATGTTTATATGTTTCAATGTGTTTATATTTTGATTATATGATTTACACATTTGGTGAATTAATTTCTCCACAATTGACATTGAATAATTGATTGTTCTCCTGAAATATATCCCTTGAAGGCCCCCTTACCTTTTCATTTAAATTACCCAAGCCCTCAAGGGTGTAACTGGGTTGCTCACCTCTTTGAATCAGCACATGAAGAAAGCACTGGGAGGAGCCTGCTGGACAGGAACAGGAAGTTGGAGACTGTGGGGCACTTCCTTCCTCCCACCCCCCCCCCCAAAATGGACTCCTTGCAAAAAAAAGTGCATGCAAATGTCAACCGTAGGAGTTATTCTGATAAAAATCATCATTTTCAGAAGGTTTATGCTGCTTTTTTGCTGGTGGATTTCTTGTGCAGAATTGCAAATTTTGCAATTTCGCGAGTGCGAGATTGTTGCTGCCCGCTGCATCTACGTGTTCGCAATTGTTTACTCCGCCGATGCGTGATCACAAGCCTTTATGACGTACTCGCGTTGACTAACTCTCGCTGTGCAAGGTGGCGGGCGTGATGACGTAATCGCGGTCGACAAACTCCCGCGGGATCACGCAGCAAGATCCAAAATGGCGCAGCACACGCAAACATGGAGAAAAACAACTCTTCAAATGCTGAATGGCGGTAAGTGAACGCCGCGCGCCGCAATATTGTATTTGTCAAGCGCGACCAAGCAAAAAAAAATCCGCTGCATGCGAATTTACGAATTTTCGGCAAATTCGCGAGAGTTCGCGGATCGCGAATTTGCCGAAAATCCGCAAATTCCACGAGCGGAACGGATTTTACGCCCATGCTTAGTAAGGATTGAACAGAGAAAAAGACTAAAGATCTCAAAACCCGAGTGTTGTTGCAGCAAGTTATTCGTGGACGTGGAGCCGGAAGCGGTGGTAGAGGATTGTTCCAAAAAGGGGTGGATCCGAGTCGAGGAGGAGGCCCATCCGCCGTCCTGGGAATAAACCAGTATTCTTATTGTAAACAGGAGGGGCATTGGCGTGCTCAGTGTCCTCTATTATTAGCCCGGAACGGGACAGAGTGGGGAAGAGGACGAGGCCGAGGAGGTACGGATCGAAATAGCATGTATCGTGAAGACACTGCCCAGGGTGAGACGGGTAAGAATTACTTTGATAACCCGCAAAGCAGACAGTACTATAATGAGAGTTGTACGATCGAAGATGACGGAGGGTATGGATATGCATAGGACAGCCAAAGACAGAGAAG
Source organism: Lissotriton helveticus (assembly GCF_964261635.1). Classification (NCBI taxonomy): domain Eukaryota; kingdom Metazoa; phylum Chordata; class Amphibia; order Caudata; family Salamandridae; genus Lissotriton; species Lissotriton helveticus. Next base: position 1,177,323,234 of record NC_136061.1, read on the forward strand.
GGGCCAGGTGTTAGTACCCGTGATCAGCAAGGACCTTATGTGAAAGGGCGATTGATGGGAACTTCTTAAAATTTTCTAGTGGATACGGGTGCTATGAATAGTTTCATTGCTCATTCACTGGTCCCGGGGGTTACTCTGTCTGGCCATAATAACATTTCAGTAGGATTCTCTGGGATCCCTGTAGTAAGCCCCATCTCTGCTCCTATCCCACTAACCATAGGACCATCCTGACCCCTTATGTTGGCTTTCACACATATTTTCAGCCCCATTTCTGTTTGCTTGTGCATTCGCGAGTAATCGCGAAACCATTGCAAAAACTACTCAACAGATTTACGCCAAATAGGCAAAAGGTGCTTCCTGTAACCAACATCTACCCCCCTGCCAAATTTGGTATACGTTCGTTGAGCGGTTTGGGCTGTATGTGTGGCTAAAGGTTCCTTTGGTAATTAACATTGCAAACCCACCCTTATTTCGTGAAATTCTCAGTCCCCACTGCACTGATCACCAATCATCTGTGATAGTGGTGAAAACATGACAACAGACCATGAAATGTAGTTGTGTTACTTGGAATGCTGCTGCAAAAAGTTCTTACCAGGTTCAACAAAGATTGGAGTGATATGGTTTGTATTTGCAGTGATTCAGCTATGTATATAAAAAGTTTTGTGATGACCTGCCAAAATCGATTTCTAAGCTGAAGTGCTTCCCTTAAGAGATCCTTGCCACTTGCTAAATGGTATGCTGAAAGCATCGTTACAATCTTCAGAGTTAATTAAGAATGATATTGCATTTTTTGTGCTGTTATGTTATGCGTGGCAACTAAAATGCTAATATTTCTCATTTTGAGCTTTGTGTGTCATATAGCTGGTGCTTCTCAGTCCTAGAGGCGGTGAATGCAAATAATAAACATTAGAACATTGGAATGTTGGGAACTCTATTGAAAACAATGGAGTGCTCTGAGCTTATAAGGGCTGGTATAAGCCTGGAGCAACAGCATTCCAATGCTTCTTTGTTCACAGCTCTGGCTGTGAACAAAGGCTTCAGGGAGCCTGAGGCGATTCCAATCCCCTCACGCTCCCATAAGGCTTTGTTCTTTTTTGTTAGAACATTCTGCCCTCTAGTGGTAGAATGTTCTAATAGCCTTATAGCCCTTCGTAGATGGGCTATACCGGCTATTAAAGTCCATCTCCCTTGTTAAAGGCCTTTAACGCTGGAGAGGGCCTTTAATAGCCGGTATAGCCCTCTACGGCGGGCTATAAGGCTATAATAATAAAATTAATAAAAGCAAAACATTCTATAAACACCAGAAAAACAGTGTTTCTGTTGTTTTTAATGGTGCAAAAAAATGTTTAACCACTGGTTTTTAAGTATTGAAATCACTTGGAAATACTGGGGGGAAAAGCACCAGAATTTACCAAAAAATTATCAAAAATAGAAACTGAAAACAGGAAAGCCTAATAAATATTGGTTTTCTCAGTTCATTTTATGACTGTAGATTTAATCATATTACTGGTCCTGTTTAGGTATAATCAGTTGATTTGGGATCATTTTACCCTCCGGTTGGCCGTACTAACAGATTCTTACTGTGTAAGTAGTTATTTTCACTATAGTTGGGCAGGTGTCTTTCCTAACTGGGCGCTGTCATTAATTAGATTATAGGACACCATTTTATGTGGTTAACATAGGATTCATGTTGCATGATTTGGTTTGTTTGGCATGTTACGATCTGTTTTATCACAGGATGATTTTACAAACAAGGTGAAGTTTCACTTCTGTTCTTAAGTATTTCTTTCCTAATTTTCCATGTGCTGGTGGACAGATTAAGTTTGCCTGATCCACATCATGATTTTATTGGTGGTATGCTTCATACTCTCTTTGTTTTATTTTATTGTAATTATTATCTCTTGACTATGCTCTATAAGTAGGTCCTATTTTAAGTATAAGGGGTCTAAGATGTATTATACCGACACACTGTCCTGAAGATGGTCTTCCGTACTTTTTAGACATCGGGAGACCGAAACGTTGACACATTAATCACCACAATTGCCAAGGAGTGGACTTACCTTTATAAAGACCTAATATAAGGAATGAAATTAAACTAATTATTGATGAGAGGTTGGGTGGTTGCCTTATCTGTTGCAGCCCACTTCATGGGAAACATGAATTCTATGTGATTACTGATCGACTGGGGGCTGGTTCTCTAGAACCTGCATATATATTTGTAGATTTTTAATGAAAAAATTAATAAAACATTTTGATTTCTTAAATGAAGCACGCTTCAAATTGATTAAATAGATATGAGTTTGATTTATCTATTCTGTTTTAAAGTAATTTTTTGTACGGGATTGGCGACCAAATCCCGTAAAAAGTGAATAACTGAGCTTATATGATTTTCAGGGGGCATTTGTGTGCATACATATCATTTTACCTAGTTCTCTGGGGTATTATAGGGTTGCATAAACAGTTATATGGGATGGGAGGTTGACTGTATAATGACTGGGGTGCTAACTGATGGTAAATATGACCACACTGGGGAAACAACCTTTACAACGCAACTTTTACAACGCACTACCATTACAATGAATCTTTTACAACGCAACATCCATTACAACGCATGCATTTACAACGCAACCATAACAACGCATGACACTACAACGCACACCACTACAACGCATGCCATTACAACTCAGTCATTACAACGCATACCATTACAACGCATAACATTACCATCCAACACTTACCCTACTGTTGCACCCCCTGGGGTTAGAATAGTAATTTTTACCCCTACACTATCCAACACTTCCCCTACTGTTGCACCCCCTGGAGTTAGAATAGTAATTTTTACCCCTACACTATCCAACACTTACCCGACTGTTGCACCCCCTGGAGTTAGAATAGTAAATTTTACCCCTACACTATCCAATACTTACCAAACATGCAATGTAATGTAATGCGTTGTAATGGTATGCGTTGTAAAGGTATTATGCGTTGTAATGGAATGCGTTGTAAATGTAGTTTTTAAAATTTCGTTGTAATGGCATGCGTTGTAATGGAATGCGTTGTAATGGATGTTGCATTGTAAAAAATGCGTTGTAAAGGTATGCGTTGTAAAAGTGTGCTTTGTAACGTCATACATCCCCGCACTGAAATGAAAACTTTACTTTGGTACATTGAGCATTCAACGTGTAAAACATTATTAAAAAATGATGTGAAAATATGATTAATAGTTTAAAGCATGATTAATACTAATTAGTGATTGTTTATTGCTATTTACAGTGACCCCTGATGAAGGGCACTTCTTTGCCTGAAATGCATTGGGTTTTATTCAATAAACACTGCCTTTGATGAACTCCGCTTTTGTCATGTTTTTACAAGAGGTCCGGAGGGGCACAGTCTGAACATTAAGACATTTGGAAAATGGCGTTTGGCTTTGTGTGGGGACCTAAAGTTAAGACAGAAAAACAAAGAAGAGGAGCAAAAGGATGAATGGAACCAGAAAAGAGTGGTTTATGAGGAACTAATGATTGCCAACGCAACACATTTCACAGTGCGTTTGGTTGGGGCACATGATGCCCCACTTCACAGAGTATTATAGGGTTGCCCTTTTGTGTAGGATCATATTTGTCAGTAGTCAATATTCCAGGAACTGGGATGGTACTAAGGGGGATCCGAGAGAGGGCACTTTTGATGAATGTGTGTCTACATTGCACATCCCAGTTCAGTATCCTAAGGGACAAGTGGTACATAACATTCATAAGTTGAGAAGTCCTCTCTAATCGGTTTGTACGAGAGTGTATTGCATTAATCTGACTGGGTGAAATGTACTCTGATAACCAGATTATGATCCACATATTTTGGGAAGGTTTGAGCTCCAAGGGTATGGTTCTGAGGAAAGCCACAAGACCAGCTTGCTGGCACCTGATGTGGCTGAAACATGTAGGCCATATCTGCTACAGTGATTTGATCTCATGAGCATCACCTTTTGTAGTTAACCTCGGGCAAACAAACCTCAGAGACTTAGGTCACTTTCTAGGCAATTTTAAGCTGTAGAACCACTCCCACCATATCAGTGTTCCCTTGAGGTTAGAGGTTAGAAGCCCGCCCTGATAGTTTAGTTTATAGGCTTATATAGTGCATGAATCACCCCCTGAATGGTATTTCGCGCTTGTGGATTTGCAGCAGAATCAGAGGCAGTGGGCTGGTCTTAAAAAGGGCTGTTTTCAAGGCTTTTCTGAATTTCAGATGGTCTGGGCATTGTCTTAAGACAATTGGGAGTTGGTTCCATAAGAATGGCGCTTGATATAAGAAAGCCTTTCCTACTGTTTGTGCCTTTTTTATTCTGGGGATTTTGAGCAGAGATTGATCGCAGGCCCCTATGGGGGGTGTACTGGTGGAGCCTCTCCGCCAAGTAGGAGGGTCCCTTTCTCCATATTGCCTTGTGTGTCAGGCAACAGGTCCTAAACTTCACACGTTTCCGAACAGGCAACCAATGTAGCTGGTGAAGAAGAGGATGTGAAGCTGATCTATGGGGGCATTTAAGACTAAACATGCTTCAGTATTTTGTATCATCTGAAGGCGGTTTATTGAGGACTCGTTAGCCGCGATCATTACGGCATTACAGTAATCTAACTTACTCAGCACCAGGGTTTGAATCAGGGTCTCATGGGATCGGGAAGATAGGGGAAGACTCTTCTCAGCAGGCCCAGCACATGGAAGCAGGAGCCCACCGTATGCATTACATGCTTTTTCATTGTTAGGGTCTGTTCAAGATGCACAGCTAAGTTCTTAGCCATTGTTGTGGGGGGTCAGCGGTTCCCAATTCTATAAGCCACCAATATGGTGCCCATAGAAGTGGGGCTTCTCTGAAGAGCAAGACTTCAGTTTTTCTGGCGTTCAGCTGTAGGAAGTTGTTTTTCATCCATTGCGAGATAGCCAGCATGCCGGAAGAGAAGGTGGATTGGGCTGTTTGAGATGTCTTATTGAAGGAGAAGGTAGGTTGGGTGTCATCTGCATAGGCTTTTGGGACAAACCCATAGTTCCTCAATTGAGCTACCAAGGAGGCTATGTAGATGTTGAAAATGGTTGGGCTTAACATTAACCTTGGGGTATCCCCTTGGTCAGTTGTTTCGGGTTGGACCGATATGGGCACAAGTTAATGGTCTGGGAACGATTGGAGAGGAAGCTAGTCATCCATTGCAGTGCCACTCCCACGATCCTGGTCTCCCTTAGTCTCATGAGCATAGTCTGGTGATCGACTGTATCGAATGTGGCATAAAGATCTAATAGCACTAGGAGAGTGGGTTGGCTCTGATCTAGTGCAAGCCGGATGTTATCGGTAACGGCCAGCATGTATCAGGGAGAACTCGTTGATGAAGCAAGCCGCTGTTAACACTTATTTTGGGTAAAACCAGGGCGATTTCCCTTAGGAAATTAGTGGATTGGCTCTCTTTTGAAATTCTATTACATTAGCACTCGGAAGGTAAATCAACACTTAGCAAAATTCTCCTCCCCCTCTTTTTGATTTTGAAAGGAAAAATTCTCTTCTGGTCGACATAGGTGTATCAATAAATGTTATAACTGACAAAGAAGTTGCAAAGTTAGAAGGCAATTTTATTCTTCTGCCTGTACATCTGCATACATGCCTAGTTTTCCACAGAGCCTCTCAAGTGCCTTAGTTTCTTCCGCCCCCTGTTTAATTATGTCCCACATGTTGAAGAGTTTTGTACATCTACATAGCTGAAGCTGCTGTAGACACTGGATACCTACTATGTTTTTGCTCATGCAGTTAAAATGAGTCTTCCATCCCTGTGTCAGTTGATGATCCGGTATGACTGTTTCTGGTGAGACATATGTGGTAAAGACTGCTCCAAACTTGTTCCAGTGCCTGGGCAAGATCACCAGTTCACCTACACATTGATCAATTGGCCAGGCATTCACTTTATTAGTCAGAAACAAAATTGAGAAGGAGATAAAAAGCCTGGACCAGCAAAATATCATGAAGCCTGTCAAAGGACCTACACTGTATGTTTTGGCAATAGTTGTTATGCCAAAATGTCAAGCAGGAGGAAAGATTTGCATTGTGTTCATATACGGCAACCTACCCTAGTTTTCTAGATAAAGAGACATTTAGCTGCGCTTCCAGGATAAGATCCATCAGCTAAATGGCTTATGTTTTTCTCAAACCTTGACTTCAACAAAGGGTATGAACACCTTGAATTGGTCTAGTGCTCTCATCACATTACTACATTTGCCAAACATTTTGGTCTCTTCCGGTACATGCGTCTGAACTTTATCATCTCATCTCCAGATAAAGTTTTTTTCAAAGAGGAGATCATAAAATAATTTGAGGCATTCCCAACTGTTTGACTGATAGTGATAACATTTTAGTATTTTCCAAAATCTTAGAAGTGCATACTAACACCCTGTGGGAAGTTTGCCATGCTCTCTGTGAAACAAATCTCACACTTAATAAGGAAAATGCAATATTAAAAAGACTTCTCTATTTTATGTCCACATATTCTTACAGGAGGACATGTGACCTGACCAAGACTAAGTCATTGCCCTTGCGTCAGCTCTTCCATGACACTGTGCCATCTTTAAGATCCTTCTTGGGCATGGCCATTTATAGTGGCAGATACATACCTGAGTTTGTATCCACAAGGTCTCCTCTCAGAAATCGGATGAATGTTTACAAATTATCAAAGGAATGCTAAGTAGCTTTTGAGAGCATTAGGTCAAAGATCTCTGAAGCACAGTGTCTTACTTACTTTGACCCAGCTTTGAGTAGTGAAATTGTTGTGGACGCAAACACTGTGGGCCTTGGGGCTATTCTAGGTCATTGATATAATGACCTGGAAACCCTAGTCAAGGGTATAGCCTATGTGGATTGCAGCCTAGTAACCACAAGACAAGAAATACTGAAGGGAAAGTTTGGCTGTATTGTGGGCTTGTGAACAACACCAACTGGTCACCTATGGCAAGTTATTCACAGTCATTACAGATCAATAGACTCTTCTCATAATATTCGATAACCCTAAGTTTAAGGTGCCCTCCCACCAACCGGACCAAGCGATGATGCTCCATATTACAGGACTATCAGTTAAAAAATAATTAGTTGTGGATGAAAAGATCAACATCCATATAATCTTTTCTCTCAATTTCCTCTCAGATGCTACTGTCTTTAGCTGAAGATTAACTCAGATATGTGATCAAACGAGCTCATCCAGCAAAGCAAGGAAGAAATTGCCAGGGCATTGCTTGCAGGTCCTACTCCCAGCACTCATACTTAATTGATTCTCAATGATGGAGAGATCTTACATGATGTTGAAGATACACAAATGGTGCCATCTCAAACACCTAAAGGCATTTCATAATGTCCGGGGTGAAATGACTTGCCATCAAAGAGGATTGTCTCTGACCCCGAGGAATACACAAATCAATCACTTAAAATGATACAGCGTTTCCGAGAAAGAGGATATCCTGAAGTTGTGCTAAATAAATCAGCTGAACGTGCTAATACCAAAATTCGTAAATTACTATTAGCGACACCAAGCACACAGAAGAAACCTAGATTCACATGCGTTAGCAAATTTTCCACGGCCAGCATGCAATTTAAGAAAATCATTAAAAAAACATTTGTCGCTACTACAGACTGAACCTGGTTTCCACAACATCTTTAGCGACACCCCAATGTTTGCCTTTAGCAGGGCAAAAAATATAGGTGAAATTATCAAACAACCAACTTCAAAGGCCATTGATAAAAAATATAATAATATTAATAATAATAATAATAATAATAATAATAATAATAATAATAATAATAAGGGCATTTATAGAGCGCTGAGTTACGCACACCGGCGTGTCCCCGTATAGAGGAACAGTTCCGTGCTGGAACTGCAATAACTGTAACAATATCCTGCAAGGCACAGCATCACTCATCCCATGAAAGGGCACACGATACCTCTACACGTGAATGCCACTTGCGACACCAGCAATATTGTATATATGTTAAAATGTCCTTGTGGAATGGCGTATATTGGTCAAACTGAGCAGAAACTGAAAATAAGACTGAATGAGCACAAAAGCAATATTAGAACTAAAGCTGCTAAATCAGTTGTTGCTGCCCACTTCATTGAAGCCAACAGGGCCGGCCTTAGGCATGTGCAAGCTGTGCACTTGCACAGGGCCGCCAAGCCCCAGAGGCCGCCACGCCAATATATATCCTTAGATACATATTTGCGTGGCGGCCCCTGGCAGGGATTTGGCGGCCTCGGGCCCCCTACCTTGGCTCCCTTCCCAGGGCCGCCTGGAGCCTAGAGCCGCCCCTGAAGCCTATCATCAAGTGAGCCAGATGAAAGCATGTATTCTGGAAATCATTGAAAGATCAGAAGAGAAAGACAATAAGAAATCTCTTTTGAAACGCGAAAATTATTGGATTTATTACCTACAATCTTTGAAACCAAACGGCATGAACGAAAGGGTTGAATTTTCATGTTGCCTATGAAATCGATTTTTGATATCTACCATTGTATATATTTCCTTTCATGAGTGACACTGGTTATCTTACTTACAGTTTGTTACTCTATGTATTTAAGTTCCACTTTTGAGGGTTCTCACCCATAGCTTCTCACAATTCTTTAAGTGTTTAGTTTTGTCATTGTCTGGTTATTTTGTCAATTCCTTCAAAACTTTATTAGTTTATCCTACACATGCACTCGATACGTTGTGTGTATACCTTTAATCCACCGTATACTGAATCGCGCACTTAACCACTCCCCCTTACGTAACATAACACACGTCCCAATCCGGTTTGGTGAAGGGACGCGGAACAAGAGTATGGCGTTTGAACCGCCACCTTATTGAATCACCGCAGCGTTTGTTTAATCGGTAAGCGTTCATTTCGTAGCCTTTTTAGCTGGTAGAGCACTTGTTATCGATGATACTCCTTTACTCATGGTTGAAGTGAAGAGCACACCCTTAGTTGGTTTATAATACTACTCGTAAAACCGCTATGTTGGTTAATGTTGTCCCGACCCCCCACGCCCAAGCTAACAGGAGTTAAGTTTATCGTTTAAGCATGCATTTAAAGCATGCCTCTTTACCCCCACACATTCACATTGTTCCATTGTAACCTCATTCCTATTTTTGCACTCACACGCTTTTTTTAGTTTAGATACGCGTGTTAACATTACGCGCTGTTTTTTCTTCAGTTCCATAATGGTTAGAAAACTAACAAATCATTCACATGGCAATGGTTGTTAGGTGATGGATATTGTTCAGTGGCATATTCGCTTAGTGATGTACATTATATGTTTTTCACTAGATATTCCCCAGATGAAGGTAGTAGCCGAAATGCATTGGGAATGAAAGATAAACATAATATGGATACCCAGGAGTGATCAAAAACATATTGCTTACTTACCTGGATGCAGTAAACGATGAATAAAATAATTTCCGGTTGAAAAAGAAAAAGGAACATTGATTGATTTATTTCAAGGTTAAAACTAGCTGCAGTACGCAGCACCAATATCTGTGCCCAAGGAGACACCAATACACTCGTGTTGGTGCTACTTTCAGTTATTCGTTCTCTCTTGAGCGGGGAGTTATTCTTTGGAGCACGAGACACACTTGAGTGTGGTTCATCTCTTAGGCTGTGCGCGGTCAAAACCATTGGTCTTGTTCAAGTAGAACACTACAGAAGGACATAACAGTAGGTGGCGAAGTGAATTAGCTGTGTAGTTTGCGAGAAACAAGTTTGGAGAAAAAACAGCTGAGGAACTGCAACAATGTATCAGCGTTACGGAGAGAAGGGTGGCGTGGAGCTGATAGGAGGCACAAATGTGACAAAACAAAATGGCCGCACTTCACGTAAGCAGGCCCAAAATGGAGTCGACGTCGACCTGCTGACGTTGCGGCAGGGAAGCTGGGACAGAAGTTGCCAAGCAATGTGATGAAACGTGGCTGGCAGGCGTCAGGGTGGAGTCAGTGGAGTTGCTAGGCAACGCTCCTAGAAACAGAGGGCGTGCGTGAGCAGGCAACGGCTTGTTGGCTGATATTGGGGAAATGTATGAAACAGTGCCTTTTGATGAGAAAAAGATGTAGCCTGATCAGGAGCCCAGTGAAGAATGCGTGGTGTAGAGCTTGGCAGGAGCAGGACAGTCTTTGAAGTGGACGAGGATGACATGGATTCTTTCCCGCTGACAAACCACGAGATGAGGCAGAAAAAAACACTCTGGCTCAGTTCATCAGTTCATAAATCTTTATTCGAACTCCAAGAATTCATAAAAGCACATACACAATTTACACAATTATTATAAAATCCAAATAAAATCAATTAAGCCATAGAAACATCAGACATATTTACAAATTAATATTCAGAGAAAAACTCAGGCATTGTCCATCATTTTACGAGCTCGGACGGCAATACTCAAAAAAGTGCTAGTGCGACAAGTTAATTCTTCATTAAACAAGGAAAGCAGCAGTTGATAGGATTCACCCCAAGGTAATTGGTCTATGTGTTTTACAAAAAGGGAGTTAAAAACCATTTTACATATTTTAGATAAAATTTACAGACAAAGAAAAAGTGCAAATCACTTTGTGTGCTAACCCCGTCGCAAGGACATTTTATATTATCGGAAATTGGCCAATAGCCCAGAGGAAAATTTAGCAAGAATCTTACAGTTCCAGCCCTCAGTCGAAACAGAAGACATCTTTCCCAATTTGTCATTGGCAGAGTTAGATATAATAACAAAGGGTATCTATATGATTCCCTGCCCATGTAGGTAAGGACTGTAATTTTCTTAGATTCTTCCCTGACTCTGTCTGTGTTATAAAGTGCATAGAGTGCTTTCTTCAAGTCATTCTTGTGTATCAAGTTAACTTTGCTTGGGTCAATGAAGATGCTACCTTTGTCAATACAACACCGACTTTTATAGACACCCGAGTGCCAAGGAATCTTCATTCCTCTTTCACATTTTAGACAGTCAGTTATAATTTCTTGGGTCAGGGTAGCTGATTTATTCCTCCAGACAGAATGCCAAATTAACGTGGGTCGAGCACTAATAAAATCAGATATAAAATGTAAATTTAGTTCCTTGTGGCAGATGTATTGGGAGGTGGAAATCGGCGCTCCCAGCAGCTTTCTACAAAACCGATTTTCTTCCTGCTGGATACATTGGTTCTTCACCAGACCCCATAACTCTGCCCCATAGGTAGCTACAGGGACACATTGTAGTTTAAAAATCTTTACAATTGCTTCGATGGCGCATGTTTTCTTAGGTCGGGGGATACTTAAAATAGAGTTGATGGCCTTTGAGAATTTGCTCTTAGAATGGGCCAAATGCCCAGCCCACGAGCCATTCGCAGCAAAGACCATCCCCAGGTATGGGAAATTGTGAGTGGAAATAAGTCTGTCTTTCCCTACCAATATAGAGTTGAGCTGACGTTTCCCTGGTCCACATGACATGATAATTGACTTTTTAAAATTCACCCGTAAGTCCAGTCCGTCTATTCTGTAAAATTTTTGACTAGGGTGGACAGGGAGTTTGGTGTCCGTCCCATTAGGACCGCATCGTCAGCATAGAGAAGTACAGGCAATAATTTGCCATTAATTATAGGGACATCTGTAGTAGACTGTTCTGATGGTTACTCAATCCGTTAATATAAATACTGAAAAGCAGGGGTGCTAAAACGCACCCCTGTCTTACTCCCCTTCCTACCTTAATTGGTCCAGATAATTCCCCTCCCATTCCTATCTTTACTCGCACCTTAAGGTCAGTGTGTAAAAATGCTAAAAAATGGACCAATAAATGGTCCAAACCATAACTCAATAAAATAGACCAAAGTTTGGACCTGTGAACTAAACAAAAGTGGATGACAGGTCCATGAGCGCTAAATAAATGGGGGTGGAGCGAGCAATGTTATATTTATTGATAACCAAATTAAGATTTAAACATTGTTCAACTGTCCCAATCCTACTTCTAAAACCCAGTTGACACGGGGAAAAAATGCCGCTTTCCTTTGTCCTGTCTAAAATCCTGTTGTAAATAACACGGCCCAGAATCTTTAGGGTGTTATCAAGTAAAGAGATCGGTCTGTAATTCCGATCTATCACCCTTTTTGTATATTGGGACGATTACACTCGTTGCCCATGTATCAGGCATGGGTGCTTGGGGTAAACTATTAAAAACATTCACAAGGACTGGGGCCCATAGTTCCGGTTTCCATTTTATAATATCTATAGGTAACCCATCAGGTCCTGGAGCCTTGTTTCCAAGGCTCTGTGTAATCGCCTCTTCTACCTCCACCAGTGTTATCTGTAAGTTTCCAAGATGGCCCTGCACATAATGATCCGAGCTGTGTGATGGCAAGGCATAGAACTGCTAGTAATAGTGCAACTGACAAGTGTTAACTGTTGGCCCATATTATGCAAGTCTCTTACTGCGGGCCAAAATAAGTTACCAGTCTTCCCCCCTGCTGTTTCTGCGAGGGCTTCCCATCGCTCACTCAGAAGGATGCCCTTCAGCTCATTTATTGTAGTTTTATAGACTTTCCTAGCTGCACTAACATCTGCCCTACATCTTGGTTTAGCTGTTAGGGCCTTACGCAGTTTCTTATTGGCCTCAGAGCAGTTGTGGTCAAACCATCTTGGTTTTTTGGGCCCTGGAAGAGTGGCACCGATAGAAGGGATCTAATCACGGAACATATTTAATAAAGTCTTGAATTACATTAGGACATGGAGCTGTCAAGTCAAGTTTAAATTTATTCGGTTATCAGATAAAAACAACCATAAAAGTACATATATAAAATTCATCATAATACAAAATATTCATACATAAATTGTGGCAAAAATAAAATAAGCCCATTCATTTAAATAATTGTCTTTCGAAATCTAAAAACAGATTTAAAATATGCAGACAAGTGTGCAATAGTTAAAATATTATCCAATTTTTGCAGTTCTAAAAATGCAGGGCGACACTGAGTACATTCCATGATTTTCAACAGGGGCACAATCAATTTTTTCCTTGGGATGGTGTAAAATCTACAGAAAAAAAGGATATGAATGTCTGACTGCTCTGAAGAATCATCACAAGGGCATTTAATTAGTTGTTTAATCCAGATATTCACAACAGGGAAGCTAAGAGATCGGTGTAACAGATTTAGTCTAAAACGCGTCAGTAAAAACCTTTCAAAATCGCTAATTTTTAACTTAATATATGGTTGCATGTGATCAGAAGTCATAATCAATTGATGTGAGACCACAGTTTTCTTTACCATTTCTGTGTTAATTCTAAGGTCGCACAGATGCCTCATGCAAACATCTATAAGGAATTTCCTAGATATGTCACACACACTTGCTGGGTCGTCATAATATTCCCTATGCCCTATTTTAATAAGGAACGTTCTTACATAGGTTAGCCATGCCACCCTCCCAACATTCTCTAGGCTCATAACATCCATTAAAATAGAGCGATTGAACGCGCATTCCTCAGTTGACCAAATCCTGTGCCACAAGAGTACTGGGGCAACCTTAATAATATCTTCTATGTACGGTACCCCCAACTCAGCGTGACTGACAGGTTGAAACACTATACGGTACTGCTAATAGGGATTTTAAGAAGTTATTCTCTACTACTTGTAGTGTTTTTGTATTTACATAACCCCATACCCCTGCACCATATGTAGCAACTGCCATGCAGGTAGCTCTGTACACAGTTAAAAGCTCCCTGATAGGTTTTTTGCCCATCATTCTGCTGAATGTTTTCAAAGCTGTGATAGATTTACAGAACAGTAATCTCCTGGATTGTATTGCGTCATTCTATCGGCCTGTTTCATCGAACAATACTTCAAGATATGGAAACGTGGGGGTCTGTTCAAGTCGTTTAGAGCTGACAAATATTGTTTTACCCTTTTTGTGCTGTCCAGGGCCGTATGTCATACTAAAGGTCTTCGTGCAGTTAATTTTTAGGTCTAGATTAGTCATAAAAGCTGTAAAAGAGTTAACCACCATTTGCATGGCCAGTGGTGTCCTGGCCATTAAAACTGCATCATCAGCATATAGGAGTGCAGGGACAGACCTTCTCCCATCAAGTGGCATGTCCCTGCATTCCTCTAACAGAGTTGTTTCAAGACCATTAATATAGATTGTAAACAAAAACGGGGCGAGGATGCAGCCTTGCCGCACTCCTCTTGATATGGTGAATGGATCAGTACATTCTCCACTCTTTCCATACCTAACCCGCGCTGTAGCCCCCATGTAGAGTTCCCTGAGAAAATTAATTATGTCTACCTCTACTTCTAGGTTCCGGAGGACCAACCATAGCTTGGAATGGGTGACACAGTCAAAAGCTGACGTTAAGTCAATGAATGTTAAAAACATTCGACCACCCTTTGCTTTAGTATACTTTTCTAATAATAAATGCAAATTGAGACATTAGTTAATGGTACCTAGACCCTTCCTAAAACCATATTGAAGGTCGCTTATTACGGACCGATCATCAGCCCATAATTGCAGTCTATTTCAAATTACCCTGCCCAGAATTTTAATGGTAGAGTCCAAAAGCGAAATAGGGCGATAGCAGTGGCAGCTCGATCTGTCGCCCTTCTTAAAAATAGGGACTAGTATTGACTCGCACCATGAGGAGAATAACCCATAAGAACAGGATGCATTAAAGAGTTGGGTAAGCAACGGGCTCCAAAGATCCATGTTGCTTTTATAAAAGTCAACTGGAACGCCATCGGGGCCTGGAGCTTTACCTCCAGCACTGTCTCTTATACTCATATTTACTTTGCTCAGTGCGATACCCAGTTCCAGCTTGACCCTGCTCTGTGATACCTCAGACCTCTCGGTGTCATCGATAAGGGCTTGATCATGTTTGATTTTAGCACTATAGAGTTCTTCATAGTGCTTAACCCATTCAGTTTCAGAAATAGCTATCTCGACCCTAGCCTTTGCTTTATCAAAAAAAAGGGGAGCATTTACCACTTTCCAAAAGGCTGCCGAATCCTTATTCTGCGATGCCGCACACAGTGAATCCCATGCTTCCTTTTTGATAGTGTCTTTCCTTAACTTAAGATTTTTCTCATACTCCTTTCTTAACTTTCGTACAAGATTCGTGTCTCTAATAGGAGCATTCAGAGCGAGCTTCAGCTTTGTACAGGTCTTGGTGCAGACTGTGTCAAACCAGCTCGATTGGTTAACCTTAGGATTTTTTGTCTCTACCCATAGGGCATTTTTAATATTTTCAGCTATAATTTTAGAATTGGACACAATACCCGAATCATCCGCATTGTCCTCAAGACATGCTTTAATGTTAAAATTACATTTTTTAATCACCTTATTCAAAAGGTCTTCAGGTACTATTTTACTCCATTTAAGGGTATAACCGTTCTGCCGATTAAGAACTATATCCCGAACTTCCTTATTTGGGGCACTTATATTGGGGAGATCTTTGCCTAGTTGTGCAATCTCCAGGCTTAGAGGGAAATGATCGCTCAAGGGATTGTCAAGAGTTTTAAATGCTAGCACCTCCCCACCGTATCGGGCTGATATCAATACAAAATCTATGGTGGAATTTGCACCTCTGCCGTTAAACGTTGGGCCAACCATCTCGATCTTGCAGCACTTTAACAGGTTAGACACATAGGTAAACTGACCTCCTTTGGCCCAGCCGTAAGGGAAGGGAATTGCTGGTAAGTGAAAAGTCTTAAAGCCGCACAAATGCGAAGCTTCTATCACCCAAGTCTCTTGTAGACTTGCAATATCGTAGTCTTTGATCGCGTTCAACCATGTGGGATTTGAAAGTTTCGTTTTGAGACCCGCAATATTCCAAAACATAATTGACCAAGATCTCCCTGTAGTTGTAACTTCCTCCATGACAGTGGGTTCAGGAGTACCTGGTTTGTCTACTGTTAGGATGGTCAAATTATTATTATTGTAAACCATAGTTCCAACACAGTCTTTGTCAGAGACCTCTGTGCCTATTCCTGGATCCGCCCTACTGGTACCACCTCTTTTGGTTACCTTATCCTGTTTTATGCTTCAATTGACCATGGGAAGATCTAAAGTCACGCCTTATCGCTGCATCCCAGTCAGTCCACTCCCTCCATTCCATGAAATGTGTCGAAACGATTGAACAAGGGGAGACAAAACTCTTGCCTATGTGCGATATTTGGTCGCCTGTATGGCATATCTATCCTATTTAGCGAGAAAAGGGGGGTACCAAACGCTGAGCGAGGATAAAAATAGCTCAAATCAAGAGTTTGGATCCCGCACTCCCCTCTGTGTTCTTTCCCATCACATATGAACCTTACCACTCTGGGGTCCCTAAAGTTCACAATTATACAGTCCCTCCCAGATCCTTGCGTCTGCGACCCAACCAGCTCACCCTTCTAACATGTAGAATTTCCGCGTTTGTGTAACCCGGAAGTGATCTATTGCTATTGAGCCAGAAGATAACTTTGTTTTTTAATTCCCTGTGGGTTTCCAATTTATCCTGTTGGATCTCTGGTACCCCTGTCAATATGACAGTATACGGGGCAGAGTCCGGGGGTAGATTGATACAAGGATGCTTCTTTTTCCCACCCTCTGGGCCTAATACCTCTTTTCCTTTGTTAGTTACCTCTCCGACTAGTTTTGAGGTTGCCAACTCCTTTCTACCATTCCTCCCAGACACTTCTACTCCCTCACTACTAAATTGTTTTATCTTTTTTGCCTCTGTAATACCCCCATTATCTGTAAGTTTTTGTTGCCCAGTCGGTCTAGATTGTTTTTCTTTTGGGGTAACTATTAGAGTACCATTAAGTTCTTGAGCTATTCTTTCTTGTACTGTACGATCAGAGTCCAGTATGGTACCCACAGCTTTTTCCAATGTGTTTGAGTTAGCCATTACAATTCTTTCTAGTTTCCCCAGGTTTTCATTAATTAATTGTATCCTTTCAAATAGGGGTAACATCAGTGACTTCATTAGATGTTCTATGTGTCCCAGGAGGCCATCAGGAATTTGAGTTACCAACGGCGGGGGCTGTGGCAGCTCAAATATCCGCTTACCTTGATCTTTATTAGGCAGCCGAGGGGGCACGTTGTTAACTGACAATTGGGTGGGTTTAGTCGTATCCCCCCCTGAATTAATAGTTTTAATAACTTTTGGACATCTACCCTTTTGTGCGCCTCCCCCATGCTTTCTTTTCCCAGTCTTCATATGTACATTTGTATCCTTTTTAGATCTTTGCTCAATCAGAGTGCTAGGGATAGTAGAAGTACTCATCTCTCCCTTCCTGTTTCCTAAAGTTGCTATGCTCTCCCTAGTAGAATTAACTGAAGTGCAAACAACGGACCCATCAGATCCAGCTGACTCTATGCTGGTGTCCAACCAATTATCACCCTTAGCTTGATAGACGGATAGCCGCTCAGGTGTTACAGCTTCCCTAATGGTGCCCAACGAGGATCTCTTAGAAAATATTGGTTCTAATGATAATCTTTTTTCTGTTAGCGCTATTTCGCGTTCTAAAACGACTGCAGCTCTTGTGATAAACTGGTCCAAAGTTCCAGTAACTGTTCCTCCAATGCTACCTGGCACAACTTTCCTCCCCTTTCCTGCGTTAAGCGCCATTATTGTTCACCTCGGGAAATATAAATTATTTAAAGTGCCAATAGAATGACGATAACAACACGACAGTACAGTATTTCAACAGGACCAGATACGGGTACTTTATGGGTGCCAGGATAGGATGTTACTCCCACACTGATACTAGCAAAAATAATAATATATTAGTAACTATCCAGCTCACTTAGCTAAGCTTGAGTCCCAGTCTACGTTGGAAAAGTTAGGGGGGTGTCCCAGCCCGGCCTCCTCTGACCCCGGATGGCCACAGATGGCCCACCCTTTGCCCGGGCTTAGCCCGGCGTCGCCCACGCGCGTCCCCCGACGCCGGGCTCCCCTCTGATCTTAAGCCCCTCCGGGCGCGGACTAGGCGTAGGCGGCTTCCTGCCACTTGGACAGCTGGGACCTGTAGTCCCTCCCTCTCTGCGGCCGCGCCGGATGTCAGGAGGCTTGCGGTGGCGGAGGGGGGCCGGCCCCGGGAGCGGGAAGCAAGGAGTTGCGGTGGTTCAGGTGAGTTCTCCCCAAAGCAATGTAGGCAAATGGCAGCAGCGGTACACCACCCGCTCTGCCGAGGCTCCCCTCTGATCTTAAGCGCCTCCGGGCGCGGACTAGGCGAAGGCGGATTCCTGCCGCTTGGACAGCTGGGACCTGTAGTCCCCCCCTCTCTGCGGCCGCACCGGATGTCAGGAGGCTTGCGGCGGCAGAGGGGGACCGGGAGCGGGAAGGAAGGAGCTGCGGTGGTTCAGGTGAGTTCCCCCCAAAGCGATGTAGGCAAATGGCAGCAGCGGTACACCACCATGGAGCTGTCGTCGATAGACATGAATTAATTAGAGTCTGATGCCCTGTTAATAGGGACTCAGTTAATTCCCCGCTATCTATCCCCTTTCACTTTAGTCTTAGTTTATCTGTTGAAGGGGTTATATCCCTTGCCCCTTGAGCAGTAGCATACACAGGCCTTGGAGCTAATCTTAAGGCCACTGTCAGAGGGTTGTGATCCCCGAAGTCTGTTACAAGGACCTCTTTGGCTGATAGGAGGTCCGCCAGGCAGGGAGAGACAAATATGATATCAATAGTTGAAGCACTATCCCTGCCTCTATATGTTGGCACCAGCTCGGTTGTAGGGGGTAGACATAAATCCATTGCGTTACTTAGAATATGTTCACTAAGAAAAGAGTTAGTTCTAATCCCCTCCACACAGCTGGATCCGCCTGTCGTATGCCTGTATTACAGGTATCTGTTGGGAGCTTGGCGTTAAAATCCCCCCCCAAAAGAATCCCCATGCCCTCACCTAAGCCCTGAATTTTCTCTAATTTAGAAATAAATTTAAAAAGCGCAATGACATTTTTATTTGGGATAGAATAAAATCATTATTATAGAAGTTTATTAAATAGAAAGGGACTTGACACTTATATTCTATTACTTGTATTTTAGGGTTATTTGTATTTATTATCTTGAAACTCCCACCAGCTGCTATACTGATCTTAATAAATAAGCCCCCTGCTGCACGGCCGAAATTTGGCTTAGGCGCCACCACACTAAAGCAGTGAAATCCTTCAATATACAAATTGTGGGTGGCCCATGTTTCTTGAAACATTATTATATCCTGAGAGGATAATATATGTAGCCATTCTGTATCGGCGAGTCTTGGCTCGAGACCGACTACGTTCCAGCTTAAAATTCTAAGGTCAGAGTCATTATTACTTCTAATATTATTCCTAGGAACCATAACTATTGATCCACCACCGGTTTTCACATGGCTAATACCATCCTCTACCTGCCCCTGATAATCAGTGAAAATTAATGACTGCGGGTTACATGTTTCCAGAGGTTCCTGTTCCTTGCTAATGGGAGATAAATCGATACATAGAAGGTCCCCTGGTATGTTGTAATTTTCCATCCTATCTAGCTGTCAGTCTTGTGCATCTAGGTTGGAGAAAGCTAAATCAAACCGGTTAAATGTTGGCACATTGTACTCATACCTCCCCTGGTTGTGAGCACTAGTAAGTGGTTGGCATCTGTATGTAGGTAGAAGAGGGGGGTCCGGTAGAAGAAACCTAGGGGTAGAATATGTATCCCTTCCCTACCCAAATGCCTTATCCCTGCTCTCTCCAAGATGTTTTGTACTAACTTTATTGAACCAAAATTCAGTATTATGCAGTCACCTCTGCTAGATTTGATCGATCTACCTATCCATGGGACCCTTCTGGCTATTTTAAAGTCCTGAAACAAACAGCTGCCCAGTCCCGTCTTAGTGTCCAATAGGTGAAGTGCCCTATTTCTTAAAGAACTCCAATGTTCCACTGTATTGGGAGCTAAAGGTGGTACATTGGAGAGGACAATAACATAGGGTGAACATTCGGGGGTAAATTAAAATAATCCTTGCTATAAGCATTTTGTGCAACAATTGAACCATCCCCATTCAAGCCCCCATCTTTCCCCTCACTTTATGTTCCCCCCCTTTGTTTAGAATTGCATGATGTCAAATTTGCGCCAATAGTACATGATATGGGGGAGTGTGTGCCCGCTCTGATAGGGTCGTTATTTACAATTGATGGCTGATTGAGGACGGATGCCAGACGTGCACCAGACCCCCCTAATGATGCCAAATTTCCATTTAATAACTGGCCAGGCTGGGTCGATATTTTTTGCTCGATAGTGTTTAGTCTTATATTAATATCGGCAAGTTTATTTAACAGTGGATTTAACAGTAACGCACATTTATCTACTAGCTTGGATAATAACACATCTCCTAAATCTCCTAAATCGATTTGGAGCTGCTTACAGGGGCAGTAACATCCAGAAGTACTTAAATCTGAGGGGGGGATGACAGTTACCTCATCAAGTGGGCCCGTCTTCCCACGGGCAAAGCCTTTTGTTTTAGCTACTTTGTAAGTTTGTTGAGTTGTAACAGGTAAATCCCTCGCCTTCCTTTTCCGTGTTATATTTAAAGCTGTATTTCCCTCACCCTGTGGCTGACGTGTAGATCGTGTAAAGATTTGAGGAGGGGGTGAAAGGGGCGAAGGGGACATACCTATGGTTGTAATAGATAATTCTATGGCTGCCGTCTCGGTCTCAGAAGGCTCAGTAGCTGGATGGTGAATACTAATTAGGCTGCATTCGGCTTGTTTTGGCGGGTTAGAAGAGGGACCACCTATGGATGTTTCAATGGGGGCACACCTTGTCTCCATTGACAATCTTTTTTGCGTGGATTCAATCTCTTTGTTTAAAAATGATTCTGCCTGGCCTGGATAAAAAAGGCATCAAGGGTACCCACAGCCCCGTTACCCCCAACCCCATTACGAGTACTCATTATTCAACAATGAGGTAATAGGCAGAAATAGCAAGCAATAAAATGTGAAAGTCACTGACCACGTAAACAAAGTCCATGAGAGGTGAGTCCAATATTCCCATGAAAGGGAGGAGGCCCTGCCCTGCCTTATCCTGCCTCTGACTGCCTCAGACGGCCCGCCCTTTGCCCGGGCCTAGCCTGGCGCCGCCTGCGTGCGTCCCACAACGCGGGGGCTCTCCTTGGTTTTTATGCACCCCCGGGCGCGGAACAGGCGTGTGCGGCTTCCTGCCGCTGGGGACACTGGGTGATGTAGTGCCCCCATCACTGCGGCCGTGCCGAGGTTTCAAGAGGCTGCGGTGGCGGGGGGAGACCGGCGTCAGGGGTAAGGAGCGCAGCACTGGGAGCTAGGAGCCATGCACCACCAGGGACAACAACAAGAAAAAGGTCAGAGTAGAAACACCAGGTAAGAAACCCATCACAACACAATCCTGGCTTTGTTCACTGCTGGCCGACATATGAGGAATATCTGATGAGGCTTTGGGAGGATCACAAATTAAACATACAGTCTAATTGGAAGGCTGGGTGACCGACTCCTGAATTAATTGGGTGCCAGATGTAACGGTCGAAGTTACTGTAACCGAAAAATGGCTTTCTACACTCTCAATTTCTTTATCTATGGCACCCATGGCTTTCCTGATATAGCCATCTAAAGTGGTATTTCCAGGCCTGACGGGGGAGGGTCTTTCGTTTAACCATGGTAGTAAATACTGGACAAAGGCCTTAATCATAAAACTGCACAATACCTTAATGAAGGCTCTGTAGTGTATAGCTAAGGGAGGTGGCCCAGCTTGTCCTCATTCAGCTGCTGAATGGCAGCAGATAGGTCAGCTCTTGGTCTGGTCTTGGCCCGGACCATGCCTGGGCTCGACCCGTGTGCTCTCCGGGCTGTGGTACGCCTCTCTGCAATTTATGCGCTCTAGCACCTGTAATCAATATCTTGGCCTCTGGGCCAGACCGGGAATGCTGGGGGGTTGAGTTGAACCTGGACAGTCTCAAACAAATTGAGCCAGCAAATAGAAATCCAGAAAATGTGAGTTACAAACCACAAAGCCAATGGTAAGCAATGGGTCAAGTTCATTTCCAGGGAAGGTTTCTGAATGTCCCCAAGATGTCTTCAGCAAACCGGACAGTTGCGCCGTCTGGTGCGCTTTGACCTAAAAAGAGAGTCCGAAGTGTTTTATTTATTTGCAGTCTATGTTCCAATACATTCTTTTCGAACTGAACACAGGTAAGTATACTGAGTGGCAGGCGGTCTCATGACATACCAGCTCTTTTTCCCTCTTTCAACCAGTGTTCCTCTTAGTCCACCTACCATAGTCAGATGACTCTGCTGATTGGCTGGTTTTACTGGTCTGGAGTAATGTTGCCAACAATCCCTTTAATGTTATGACACCAGTACATTTGTCGCCCCTGACACCCATTATAAGGCATTAATATTTTTTTAGTTTGGAGAGTTGAGTTTCGTCACCTTTCGCCTCGCTCTTTTTATTGACCAAACTATGCTGTGTAATAAGTGCAATGTATCTTCAAAGTGTCCTAAAGAGATGGATAGTCAAACCCTCTTTTCTCAGTTTGCTCTCATAAATGCTAGATTTGCTAGGAGAACTCCCTTCATTTAGAGCTGTGCTCTACGAGACTGAAAATGTTCAGTTGATGGCTGCGACAGAAATCCAGTTTCCTAAAAATCCCCAGTAAATTCAAAAGAAACTACCATTGTCGAGGTGGTGCCATCGCATTATGCTATTCTTCTTCTTTGAACATTTAATTGTTAGATTTTCTGCTATTAGAAATTAATCTTGTTTTATTTATTGCAGTGATATGTTTACCACCTACCCCAAAAAATGCTACCTGAACATCCTATTATGAATTTAAAAGTGTATTATTAGACTCTAGGAAGGGTGCTCTCATTTTAAGTGATTTTAATATTGGGCTTGATGAAAATGATGCCTTAGCCATAGAATTTTTAAGTTTACATTTTTGCTGGATATCTTTTAGATTTCATTAGATATATTATATCCAGTCTATAAAAAGTTAGATGCTTATTTCTCAGTCAAAATAAAGATAATTTTACTAAGAAGGGGCTAAAATGCTTTGGGTTAATATTGAATTGTCATTAAAACAAGAAAGCCTTTTACTTGATAGGCATTGGCCTAAGTTCAGAAGTGATGACAACAAGCTAGCTTGCAAAAAACAGGATTATTTATATAAAGCGTGACTGTGGCACAAGCCCCTAAGTGCAGTCACTGCTCCCCGAAAGACTATATAATGCTGCTAAAAGCCAGACCCTGGGCAAAAGGCTTGAGAGAAAACTATCTCCTTGAAGCTACATGTATCAAGAACAATTTAGGGGTAATTTAGGGACACACAAAATATGTCCAAATGGAATCACTAGATTCGCAGTTTGTTGGACTCCTTCTGATTTAAAGGAATGACCAACTCAAATATAAAAATGAAAAACTCAGAGTAATCTGTTGGTCAAAGGGGAAAATGGCAGTGATGTAGCAGTTGCACATAATAGTCAATGAGTTTCGTCCTTACACCATACATTCTAAGCCATGAGATATGCTTGTGTTTAAGGGTATTTTTAGGCACATACCTAGAAATAAAGCAAAGAAGAATGGCCACAGATGAGATGGCATAGAAAAAACGTAGAGTTAATCTTCCTTCTTAAGGGGGCGGGATTAAACAATCGATGGGCCCTGACCCCGACGCCTGGAACGACACCTGGTGGCCGCCCGCTCTCGGAAACCTGCCCACCCCCAAGGACCACGCACGCAACCTGGGAATCATCCTTGACTCTGAACTCAAAATGGACCGCCAGATCAACTTAGTCTCACTCTCCTGCTTACACACCCTCTGCCTCCTACGTAAGACCTTCAAATGAATTCCCCTTAAACACAAAAAATGCCCTGGTCACCAGCAGACTCGACCACGGCAACGCACTTGACGCCAGAATAAACAAAAACCTTACTTGCAAGCTACAGAACATCCTGAATACCGCCGCAAGACTGGTCCTCAACCTGCCTAAACACTGCCACATCTCCCAGCACCTGCGCACACTCCACTGGCTCCCCTTCGAGGCTAGAGTCACCTTCAAGATGCTCGCCCATGTACACAAGGCCCTCCAGGACAACAGACCAGCATACCTGAACAGCCAAATTAAATTCCACGCACTCCAAAGGACCCTACGATCAGCCCAGCTCTCCTGCGCCGTAGTCCCAGGCACCAGAAAAAACAGATCGGGTGGCCGCTCCTTCTCCCTCCTTGCAGCCAAAGCCTGGAACGCCCTTCCGCTCCACCTCAGACAAACAACATTGCTTTCCATCTTCGTAAGAGACCTCAAGACCTGGCTCTGTGACGGACCGCATCCCTGAAGGACTGGAACATGCATCCCCCCGCCCCTACGCCTTGAGACCCTTACTGGCGAGTAGTCATGCTTAAACAAATGCTTGATTGATTGATTGAATGATGATTGATTGATGAGGAGCCATACATCTGTTTACATATGGGCATATAAAAAAGACAAAGATTTTTAACAAACACACACATACATTGCCACTAACGCCTTCATCTATGAGAGACATTCCCATTCACGTTATTGACCACACATGTGAACAAGACTCAATGGACTATTGTCTGCAATGGAAACCACTGAATTGTTTGAAAGGTAACTCCCAGACCATGTTGGGTGCTACAATGCCAAGCCCATCCATCCACTCGATCACCTGTTATTTCACTCGTAGTCCCCTTTTATCACCATCCATTCTTTAATCATCCTTCCATTAATCATTTTACCCATCCTTGCACCATTCCATAATCCGTCATTTCACGTTTGCATCTATCATTTCCCCTATCTTTCCTTCCTGCCTTGCATCAGCCACTCAGCCCCCCTTCAGTCTTGTTTGCTGGTATTGAAGTTGAACTCACTGACCAATAGCGAAACGAACCTTGAACCCCCTCCACCACCCCTCTCCTCTACTACAAGGTACACAGAGGGGTCCCCGCTCCGGATTTAATCAGGAGCTTTTAGGCCAGGCTGTGCTGAGGGATACCCCCTGCCCCCCCCCAAACACACCACGGGGGCTGAGGGGGGCCTGTGTTACGTCTCTCACTCCCCTATGTCTGACACGTTGGTAGCCAGCAATGGTATTGTGGGCTTTTGTCTGCAGAACATGAGAGGGCCACAAGCTAGTCACAATTCGGGGTGTCCCCATTATACCAGCACATGCGTTTCAGTAGCACTCCGATCCCGCCGGCTGATGTTTCACGTTATCCACTGGCTTTGTAAATGAGCTCTTATTTAGATTAATTGTGTGTTAATGTATCCAATATGTATGTCCTGAAAATATGTCTTGGACAGGACACCCTAGTCGCAGATAAGGCATCTCCTGTTCTCAAACTTCAGGGCTCTGTAGACCGGTTACATATCACGCACCTTCTGAACTCAGACCTCACAGCTGTGCACATATACTCCATACCTCAGTTCTATGCGGACGGATAACAGATTTCACAAACATTGGCAACACTAGCTACAGGTTTCACAACATTGGTAGCATATCTTTTATTGCCTCCACGGCTGGACTGGGAACCACAACTGGCCCTGGCAAAGTGCTCGGCCCAGCTATGCTACAAAAACGCCCTGTAACAAAAAAGGCCGCCAGTGGCCCAGAACCGACCCCCACCCATGCTTCGCACCTGGGGATTGCCCGTTGCCCGCTATGGCCAGTCCGGCCCTGATTACATCCTCAAACACTTTTATCTACTGCAGAGCCAATGTGCCTGCCGTCTCTAGCCAGCGAGGTAACGGTGGCCCACTGATGAATGCTACCTGTTTTCAGGTTATCTCTATGCATCCCAGAGACGTTTTAAGGCGTGGGCAAAGTAGGCTCTGTCCCAGGGCCCAGCCATTGTGTTTTTTTTTTTTTTAGTGACTGCCATCTATTGTTTTATTTTACTTTTTCTTCGTTCTTGTTTGTATCTGTGACATGTAAATATGTAAAATTCTCCTCATGTAACTACTTAGTTCTATTGGGAAGCACTATGACACCTTTGAATAAAGTCTGCGCTATATACAAATGCATGAAATAAAAATACAAAACATTCAAGGGGCCCCGATAGAGCCAGCTCTGTTCTATAGTCTTGCCCTGATGACCTTGAATAATTCTCAGATTGTTTTAAATACCATTTTCCTCTCAATAATGTTAATGTGGGTGATGTGTGAGAGTCTATTACATTTTGTGAGCTGTTGTGTTTGTTTTATGCAAAATACATTAAAAAAGGTTTTTTTTAGATCAAAACAGGACCTCATATGAGAAATGGGAGGGTGTCACAGACATTATATGCAGTAATATTAGTGAGCTGCTGCTGTGTTACAATATTGTCACTATCCTTGAATATGATAGGTAAACACATTTAGAATTTGGACGACTGTGCCTGTGCCAAAGAGGGCATGAAAAAGCTGAATCTGGATTATAAATCGAAAGCTTTTCATCAACAGGAGCCCTCAAAATAAGTGTGGCTCAGGGCCCCCAAATCCTTGTCGCAGGTGCATCCCTGCCCGCCTTTTCATAAGTAATCCGGCCTATGGCTGTATCCCTCCCCATTTAGAGAGAGCAATCCTGACAGGATCAGACATATTGTGCACTTCTGCTGTGTCTACAGATATCCAGGTTACTTGCTCACAGCCATAGACCTTTGACCCCTGAGGATTTATATGTCATTACATAATTAAGTCGATGATTCACGATGGCAGCTAATGGAAGGCTGAGGAGCACCGCCACTCTCGGTCTGTTTCCACCAGCGCTGCAGTTTCAAGCTGCAGATAAACGCGAAAGCAGCTTTATTTAAGGCCCTGTCCGGTTCCTGTGCCACCGAACATGAGAAGTGGCCTTCCTGATAAGACTTGGGCTTTGTGAAATGCTATATATTTTATATTCTTATGTCGTAGGATATATATCACTGAAAAGAAAACATTGGGAAGCACAAGATTTCTCTGCTGCTTTGAGCCTGCCAATGAGTATTTACATTACACATTTGCCACTGGTCTCTCCTTGTAGCACTGCTGGCTTTGTGGCGGGGCTATTTTTTTGCAAATTTCTTTCCTTATTGTTCGTCCTTTTCTGGTTTTGTAGGTTTGTTTCAGCAACGTTTCTATACCTGCGAGCATGGGCGCAACTAGACCTGAACTTCGGGGGGCTGACACTCCCAGCCAGGGCTGGCCCTAGCACTGATCTCACACAGTGCAACAGTCTTTTTTGGCGCTCCTCGCCCATTTCCTCCTTCTCCATTAATTCCCTCAATACCACTCACCTGCAATGCACTTAATCTCTCATACAAACATTTCATTTTTGTTATAGCACTACTCAATCAGTCAATAATAAGGTTTATTCGATTTCTTACAAGAATATCATAAAAGCAGGTGCAATAAAATCACGAAAAAGTTATAAAAACTGTTGTTAAAATACAGTTAGCTTAATGAGATTGATAGCTTTTTCATCACCTAGATACAAACATGAGCAGAAATCTCATAATAAAATGGTTTTCCTACAGCTGATTACATTCTTTTAAAAAGGATGCTACAGACCTTGGAAAATGTTCGTTATCTAAGAATTGTAAAAATAAAAATGCAAGATGGCATTGTCTAAGACCAAGCAGCCTTAAAATTGGCAAGATCCACTTCCTTCTGTGTACTACATAGAATTTACAGAAGAAGAGAACATGTATTGTCTATTGCTGAGACACTTCATCACATAGACATTTAATTAATGATTTCAACCAATCGTTAGTTACAGGAAAAGTTATTGATCGATGGAAGACACTAAGCCTAAAAACGGGTGAGGACAAATCTGTCATGCACACCTAAAATGTTTTTAAGGTATGGCTGAATGCCGTAAGTGGTCAATATCATTTGGTTGGACTGTACAGTTGGTAACAATATAACAGAAAGTCTATTTGTCTCCAGAATAGTCATACAGTTTCTGTTGAAATCTCTTTTAGTAACGGAAATTATAGAATCTGGATCTTCACAGTATTCTGGGGGTTCCAGGTCGTTCATAAAGTCCTTTATACATTTCAACCATGGGTTATTGAATACCTGATAAAGCTTAACACAGTCTCTTATATTGTTCCTGTTAAAAGTGGTTTTTGTAGAGTTCCAGATCCTATGTCACAAAAGGACTGGTTGGATTTTTATTAAGTAGCCACAAAAAATCTGAAATCACGGATCAAGAACCTAGCTAAAGATCCCCATCAAAGTGATTGATGTGTTCTAAAAAAGGATAGATGTCCTTTCTTGAGTCCCCTCACTCACCTGGGTTTCCCCACGGTGACATGCTTCAACATTGGGGCCATCTCAACCCGCTGCAGGTTAAGGCGTGCTATGACTTGCGAGGATACGTAGGAGCACTTTTTTGTGAGGAACTATGTGTAGTGCAGTGATGTGTGTGAAGTGGGGTAATTAAAAATACCTAACTAGTGGGTGGAATTATTTTTATTCTTGCTCCTAGTTGATATATTAAAAGTGGGGTGGGTCTCTAGGTCGGCCTCGTTGCAATGGGTCAGGGTTCCTAGATAAGTGCCAACATGTTTCGAGCTTACCCCTACGCTCTTCTTCAGGACGTCACAGGGACCAGCCCTGCGAGTACCACTCCAAAAAGGTGCAAATAATAAGTGATTATAATGCTAAATAATCATAACATGAAAAATACAAATGGCATTTAATGATGTATGGTAGGTACCTGTAATAAAGAAAGGTAATGTTAATAAACAGCATCCTGCCTAAAGCAGGTCTATTAGGAAGTATTCAATGTTCCTCAGTTGTGGTGCCTACGACGAATATATCATGCGCCAAGTTGCATACATATTGTGGACATGCCTGTGGAACAAATAAACGTGCGCCTATGAACCTAAAATAGGAAAAAGGCATCGTGTTGTTGTGCACGGATGCACATCCTGGATTTTTACTAAGTCTGTTACATAAGGTAACCCTAACTCTGAATGGCATATGGAAGCGGAAGTACTGCCTGGGACAGCCAAAAGGAATCTTGAAAAGGCTTTCTCAACTAACTGTAGAGGCTAGCCCCACACGCCTGCACCATATATAGCAATGGTGACACATTTTGCCTTGTATATGTTTAACAGCTCTATGGGTGGTCTTTTACCCAATTTCCTTGAAAAATTAGCTAGGGCAGCCATAGCTTTAAAAAATAAAAGCTTCTTCTCTTTAATTGCCTGGGACAATGACCCCTTCTGGTCGAAAAGAATATTTAAGTACGATAATGTCTTTATAGATTCAATCTTATTGTTATCTGTATATATGTTTGAAAAAATATAACTATTTGTGGAGAACTAACAGTGCACTTATACAAATACACTCACAGCATACAACTCCACCAGTCTTAAAAGGGCTGCAAACATCCACACAGTTGACGTCTATTTACAGACAAAGTAATCAGTGCACCGACTCCCGGTTTTAAAGATGCAGCTATAATATTTATCGTGTGGCCAACACACAGGGAAACATTTCTAAAGAAACCCACACACAGAAGGACCGACTGACTAGCGGGACCCTTTTGACCTGGATTATAATAGTTCCACAACTGATTAGGTGGGACAAAGAGTGTCTGTTCCCTAGTGGAGGTATATGAGTGGTTTTAATGTGGAACACATTGCTGATTCATCCCACTTAGTTAAGATCAACCTGAACGATCAAACTCACCTTTATATTATAGGTGTACTCTCTAGGTTGCTCATAAAGAAGGGTAGATAATTCATTGTCCTGAAGAAGGAGGCTTTAATCTTTCTTCTGTACCACCGAAACGCTTTGACACTTGTTACCTCTGGGTTAAATTCAAGGAATAAAGTGTTGTTTTTATAAACAATCAGATAATGCCATTACTGTAACTGATTCTTTGGAATAAACCATTGTACATGACAAATCTATGTCTGATATTGTGTCTCTCTTTGACAGTTTTAATATTATGTGAAAGTATTGAGGATACTTTTTTATTGTTTTTAATGTGATTTTGTTATACATATGTATGAAACCTTTTTAAATAATATAAAATAAAATTTGAATGTAAATTTATTTGCTTTGTCAGCCCTTTTATGACTGGTGGAGTTGTATGCGGTGAGTGTCTTTGTATAAGTGCACTGTTAGTTCTCCAAGAGTAATTGCATTTTTTCAAATTGATTACAGCACCCTGACTTTTGGTGTAGAGGGGTCACTCTTGTGTTTTATATCTGTATATATGTCTCTGAATTTGCATAGTCGCGCTATGCAAAGTTCAGTGAAACGGCAAAAAATCTCCGCGAGCACGCGGAATTGCTTGTTCCGCCCGTTACACTACAGCTGTAACTTTGCTGGTAGTGTGTGGGGCGGGGCTTCTATGCAAGTTCACATGCCTCTTGTTTATAAAATGTCAGAGACCGATCAGAGCAGCGGATGAGGAGAGAGAACCTCCTGGTCACAGGAACTACAGGGGGATTGCGCTTGAGAAAGTCATGGATGCAAAGACCTCCATCAAGCATCACAGCAAATTTTTGACAGTAGATATGGGGAGAAAGCACACCTGCCCAGCCGCGACCGAGTTCACTCATTTTTTGGGCTGATTAATGAGTTACCGAATTTGAGCTTCAACTCGAGCCAGGAGCATCATGCCAGAATGAATCCTGCCCTGCATATTTATCCAAGAAGAGGCCACCGTTTTGTGCAATACCTCTACTCAACTGGACTGGAGTACTTTCTACTGGCTAATCAGTAAGTGTTACCTCATTGGGTAAATGTGTATAGTGCTGTGCCTACACTACAGCTGCGTAAAGGGCCAGAAGAGTTGTCTCCAGTGACCATGTGTGTCTGTAACTTTGCCACCGCGCCGAGTCCCTTGAGTGAGCTGTCCATCATAGTGGGTAAAGGACGGGAAGACATTGCATACCGCTAGTGTGTGTGGGGCGGGGCTTCTATGCAAGTGTCACAAGTGAGGTTACCACTAACCTGATCAGCCGGATACAGCAGGAGCGATGTAAGGAGCTAGCTTTCCTTCTCCCCTGTGTGGAATGACCTGAGAGTAATAGCACACTCACCATACAACTCCACAATAGGGGAAGGGGAAAAAAGGGACAAAGGAAACAAAAAAGTTGCTGCAGTCACTGCATGCTCTATTGCACAGGTGCGGAGTAGAGCAGGTTTCTCTCTCCCTATGCCTTCCGTGCTCCCTGTACAAAGAAATAATGCATCTAAATCAATACACTTCCCCACTTGCACACTCTATCAATATAGGTATGTGTTTAAGGTTTACACTTACATTTATGACTGCTGCAAGTTCATCCAATACAAACAGCTCAAAAAGTAAAAAATAAGGAAAAGAAAGCAAGCAAGGAATCTATCTCTTCATTATGCAGGGATAGAAGCATTCACATGTCACAGTAAGGGGACCGGCAAGGAACCAGATAATAATGTACTTATCTGTTACGAGACTGTCCTCTGGTAATACAAATCCAGTGTTAGAAGGAACTCAATTATCCTGAAAGGGTAAGAATCTGCGAGGAATCTAATCCGAGCCCTTAACAGCTCAAAGGGGCTACACGGGTAGATAATCCTTAACCAAAAATAAATGTTACCTCCATCTGATAAGAAGGTGCCTTGACGCAAAAGAGTTCATTTGATGTTCCTTAAACAATATGCCAGATGTCAAGCGATAAACGTTGTTGTAACTGGCAGAAAAGAAAAAAAAATGTTTTCACTCCAAAAGCGATCATGAGGATTCTTATCAGCTCAATCACAGAGCGAGACTGACAGCGTCTTCTAAACGTGAGACGCTAAAGTTTTATCGTCCTGCTCAGAGCGCAGGGCGGAAATGAAGTTTCCCAAAAAGTAAACGCTCCTCGGGTTTAGGAGTACGGGCGGGTGTTTTCTGTTCCGCTCGCAGGGTGGCAACGATGATTCCAAAAGGAAACGCTCTTCGCGTTTAAGAGACGAGCGGTTGCATTATGCGGCGAGAATGTCATGAATACCAAGGCAAGGAAGGTCTACGGAATATAGGTGACAAGCACCGATTCCAAGATTGCTGGGGATTTGTAGGTGGGACAGATAGAGAGATAGAGCTAGGACTACATCCTCCCTAGGTGTTATGGGAGATGTAGTGCATTCATTCCCCTCAGTATTCTACAGCCCCTGTCCAGGTCTATCTAACCGTGACAGCAAGTTCACAATCATGCCTCTTGTTTATAAAAGGTTCGACACCGATCAGAGCAGCAGATGAGGAGAGAGAACCTCCTGGTCACAGGAACTACACAGGGATTGCCCTCGAGCAATGGATGCAAAGATCTCAATCAAGCATCACAGCTAATTTTTGAGAGGTAGATGTGGGGAGAAAGCGCACCTGCTCAGCCTCGACTGAGCTCACAAATTGTTTGGGCTGATTAATGCATTACGGAATTTTAGCTTTAACTCGGGCACCTCGTTTATATCTGTAAGTGCTTCCTGTTGAGGTTTAATTTTTGTGACAGGAACATTGTGCCAAAATGAATCCTGCCCGGCATTTATCTAAGGAAATGCCACCGTTTTGTGCAATAATAATAAATAATAATAATAATAAAAGCCTTTTGTATAGCGCCTGGTTACACTAGAGAAACAGTGTGTCCCCGCGCTTTACGAACAAGGACTGGGCTGATATTGGGAAGATGGGGGAGAATATTCGAAAGGAGCAGAAGAAGAGGCTCATACTTTCGGGAACAGGTAAGTTTTAAATTTTTGGCGGAATTTTTTTTCTGAAGGTTCCATTCTGAGCTCAGTGGGAAGTGCATTCCATTGTTTGCTGGCCAAGTATTTAAAAGATCTACCGCCCATGCGTGCCTGGTAAATTCTGGGTACTTGGAAGAGCATACATCCTTGGGATCTTAAGAATCGTTTGGGTTGATACTTGGTCAGTAGTTTTTGGAGGTATCTTGGTCCTTTTCCTTGGGCGATACGATGAGTCATACACATTGTTTTAAATGTAATGCGTTCACATATGGGGAGCCAGTGAAGAGAGGCTAAGGCACATTTCCCTGACGACCTTCTAGATAGGTTAAGTGCCATTCGGGCCGCTGCGTTTTGGACGCATTGCAGACGCTGAAGACCTTTTTTACTCAAGCCCATATACAGTGAGTTGCTGTAGTCAAGATGGGGTGTTACTAGAGCATTGATCAGGGTTTTCCTATTTGTTGCAGGAAGCGAATCCAGAGTTTTGCGTAGAGTTTTAAGGATTCCGTAGCATTTGCCAGCAATCCCTCTGGTGTGGTGTTCGAGGGATAGAGTAGAATCTAATCTGACCCCTAGGTTTTTCACCTGTTCGGAGGGCTTTGGTATGGCGCCAAGTTGAGATGGCCACCATGCAGACGACTAGATGGACGGAGTCTTCCCCAACACAAGAAGCTCCGTTTTATTTGCATTAAGGCATAGACAGTTGGTATTCATCCATCTGGCCAGGTCGCTGAGGCATGCCGAGAAGCTAGCTGAGGCTTCCTCCGGTGGTCGAGACAGTGTCACCACTAGTTTTTATTGCCCCATGAAGGTAAATGTCTAGGCATAGGACGGATATGCAGAGGCTTTGGGAAAGGAAACAACTTCATAATGGTCTGCAAAGCGAAAGAGATACTGAATGCGTCACAGCGAGAAGAGAAAATGGACACCAGAAGCATTTTTGGCAATCCCACAGGGCCAAATGGCAATATCAGTTACAATAAGTAGAAACCAAGCAAAGTCAATTGTTGTCAAGTTCATCATGTACAGGCTCTTCAACATCAATATTAAGCACTTGTGAAGAAGATGGATGTGCGGTGATGATATCGACTAAGGAACGAAATGCACATGTAGGATTAGCTGCTTGCAATTGAGATTAATAGTCAAAGAAGGATCACCGAACAAAGCAACAAAATTAATTTGGACACTCCCAAAATTACATCAAAGGTGAATGGTTGCCCTATTACCTTCATTATAGATAGTGCTGCATCGATTAATTTCGTGCAAGTAGAGAAGTTTAACAGCTTATCTCCTGTGCATGCCTTACTCCGTCAAACATGAAGGTATGAAGGTGGGCTGCTTCTAAACCGTTAGAGTCAAGTGTCTCGCCCATAGTCCCCGTGCCAAAAAAAGGACTGTGGAGGTTCAGTGCTCATTTGTGTTGATATGCGCGAGGCCAACAAATCAATCGAGAGAGAAAGACATCCTGGTCCCCAGATAGCGGACATGATCATGCAGCTGAACAGATCCAAAGTCTTTTCCCATCTTGACCTGAACAAACGATACCATTAACCTGAGCTGGAAAATAAATGTAGGTACATTGCTACTTTTCCAACTCATGGTGGATTGTTCAGATACAAAAGAATGAGTTTTGGATTATCTTTGGTTGCGGAAATATTTCTGGATATTATTAGTCGAGTAATTCAACCGGGTACACATTTTTTCTATTACAGTGATGATATACTGGTATTTGGGACAGCAAAAAAGGACCATGGCAAAGCTGTTACACAAGTGTGCCAATTGCTTGCTAATTCAGGTCTCACTCTGAATGCAGCAAAGTGTGAGTTTCATAAAACCAAACTTAAATGCTTTGTGTAGATATTCTGATGAGAGAATGACTTATGACCCAGATAAAGTACAAGCATTGTTATCTACTTGCCCACTGCAAGATTTGAGCATGCGGCGATCCTTCTTAGGCTTGGTCAGTTATTGCTTAAGATACATTTGTGACTTTGCCACAGTGAGTGACCCATTGAGAGACTTAACAAAGCAAAATGACCCTTTCCAGCGGTCTCCTGTATTTGGCTACAGTTTCAGAGAAATGAAACATGCAATTGAAAATGCAACTGAAATGGCCTACTTTGACCCCAAGTTACATACTGAGATCACAGTACATTCAAGCCCAGTGGGGTTGGGGCAATTCTTGCTCAAGACAAAGGCCATCCGCATAGTCAGAGAAGCGTTGTGGCCTATGCCAGTAGAAGCCTGTCTGAAACAAAACATGCCAATTCTCAGCCGGAAAAGGAGAGTCTGGCTGTAGTGTGCCTGCAAACATTTTCATGTGTTTTTATAAGGAAAACTTTTCACTGTCATCACTGACCACCAGGCTTTGCTCAATATTTTGGGAAATTCAAAAGCTTAAATGCCCCCTTGTATCGAGAGATGGGGGTTGCGACTGCAAGAGTACGACTATGTGATTGTACACAAGCCTGGGAAAGATCAAAACCCTGCAGATTACTTTTCACGAGTGTCGCTGCATCACCACAGTTCAACATCCAAAGTGGCTGAAGAGTATCCAAATTCAATGTGAGGTCCAGCACACCAGTAGTTCTATCAATTGAACAGATTATTGCTGCTACTAACACAGATGAAGACATGCTCATCCTCAAGGACATCAATATGACGCAATTGTGAGAAATATTTAGCCGACCCTTAACTGATGATGTTGAATTAAAAAAGTAAAAAAATGTACAGGATAATCTATCTGTCACCCAAGAAGGTATAATATTGAGAGGCTCAAGAATCATTATACCTGCACATGTGAGACAGCAAGTCATTGAGCTGGCTCATGAGGGACATCGTGGCATTGTAGCCATCAAGAGGCCCCCTAACAGAGCAAGTGTGGTTTCCTAGTCTAGATGAACAAGTCAAGAAAGAGCTGAAAGCATGCCGCCTTTGTAACTCTTATCCCCCAGGGTGACGCAGCATCACCTGACAATGTCTGACCTTCATGCGTTGCCTTGGGAGAGAGTTGCAGTTGATTTCTTTGGGCCGCTAGTAAATGAACTCTATAGTACTAACAATGGTTCAAGTACATAATTATACAGAACAAAAATATAATCACCAAAAACCATTGATACACATAAAATATATATACACACTTTTTACTAAGCCCACAAATCAAAAATACAATACAATCTTGAACTGACGGTACTCACAGAATTACACAAAACAATAAATAAGATTACCTGTGTAAACAGAAAAACAATGGAAGAGGCAAATACATTAACAAAAAACACTGATTGGACCGAACACAAAACCAGTAATGGCAATTAATGCATCATCGTGAATAGGTACCAAAGATAAGCTTCGATGGCGGTCCGATCAAATAGAAATGATATGGTCATCATTATGACAAACACAACGATTGACAGTGCATACAACTCAAAATTATGAAATAAATATATACAAAATTTAGAAAATCAATTACAATTGATAATCACATCGCAAAAGGGCAAAAAATCAGTCTCATACATTAAATTGTAAAAGTGAAAAAATATAAATGAAATCAAAATCAAAAAATAAAAGATGGCAAGAGCAAATCTGGGTGCTGGATCCTATATTAACACCAAATGTTAAGTGTATTCGGCAAGTTGTGCAGTTAAAATAGAATAGGAGAAAGACCAAGAGTTAAAGGGCCATATGTATCAAGGTACCCATTTGTGATTCTGAAATAGCAATTTTTAAGAAATCGCTATGTCAGAATCGCAAATTGGTTTGTATGTACAAATTCGCAAATTTTTTGCGAATTCTTAGTATTCCTTAATTGCGATTCGCAAATTGCGAATCGCAATTAAGGAATACTTTCCCATTCATTTCTATGGGCCAGGAGGTCCATAGGAATGAATGGGAAGTTATTCTCAATTTGAGATTCGCAATTTGCTAATCACAAATTGATAATAATTTCAAGGGTGCAGGGGTGTCCAAAGGACACCCTGTTGCACCCCTGAAATATGCATGGGTGCACATGTGGCGCACATACATGCCCTAAGGGCATGTATGTGCATCACATGGCACTTTGATAAATGCAAAAATGTGCATTTTTCAAGGAATTCGCAACTTACTACCAACTAGAAGTTGGTGGTAATTTGCGATTCCTTAAATGCAATTGCAAAATAAGGAATTGCAAATTTTGCGATTCCTTGGTTTGCACCAGATTTTGCTTTATACATACCATTTAGCAAATTCGCATTCGTAAAGGCCGAAGTTCTGCGAATTTCGGCCTTTGCGATTGCGAATTTGATTGATACATATGGCCCTTAGTCACCAATAGTGCCTGCATAGAATTTATAGGACATAAAGCCCTTAGAAATTCAAAAAAGTGGGGATAAAAGGAACTACTTATTTAGGATCTCATTTAAATTTATATGCTAATAAATTCAATCAAGAAATGAATTCCATCATGAAGGGCCAGAATGATTCGGAAGTCCCAATAATCAAAAAAAGGAGAGAATAATTAAAAATTGTATCTAAACCTTTAAAGGTAGGTGAACTCAACTCAAAAGAAATGGAAAAGTCCAAACTAACCAGTCATAGAAGTACTGGAGCAAGGGTGAAGAGGGACATTGGAACAAATCTTGGCCTTCAAATGAATGCCGGTACAAACTCACTTTCCGTCTCAAAGCAAACTAGTTGAATATCTAATAAAGGAAATCCCAAATATTTACTAAGAAAAGTAAAAAATCTAAACTAGGAAATATTGAGAATCAAAAAAGGGAGATACTCACCTCTCCGAAACTATGGAGGAGCATCGATTACAACATTTAAAACCTAATGGGAGTAGCGTCTAAAAAGGCACTGCCCACCCATCGTGTGGAGACTGTAGAAAGACTATACGTGTCTCAAAAAAAACTCTCAGACTCACTTAATATGGGGAATCCAAAAAAATGTAATTGCTTAAGGATGAAGGTGTACTCAAATATCAAAAATTTCAGATCAGAATTTTGAGAGAAGTGATGACATAACGGGCGCAACATCTGAAGGCACTGCTCACGCATGAAACAGAGACTGCAAAAAGACTATGCGTGTCTCGAAAAAACCTCAAACTCATTAAGTGTCAGGAAATAAAATTAGTAAGTTCATCAAGGTGTAAATAATGGTGTATTCCAAAGTCAGCAATTTCGAATCTAAGAGGGGAACTAAATTATGCATTATATATATATATATATATATATATATATATATATATATATATATATATATTACATATTATAAATATTGTTAGGAGATGGTTCTGACACTGGGCCGTCCGGATTTTTCACTTTTTGAGCACCTAATTGTTGAGCATTTTACTGTGGGGAGCTTCATAAGTTGGGATTCACCCACAGTGAACACACGATGAAAGAGACTGCATGGGGATTTTACTGGTGTCCCCTTGCCTTGAACAGGCCACTGCGCAGCGGCTGGAGTAAGGGACACCGGGCTGGGTACATGCTGACACATGTGTACATGCGTGTGCACACGTGTAGGGGCTGCGCAGGGGAGATTCCTAGTGTGCGCAGTCCAGGAGCAGCTACAAAGTGAATGGTGTGGCAGGACTTTTGCAGAATTGGGTGGTGACATGGAATAGGCTTTATACACTGGGAAGAAACATGCCAGGGAAAGTCAGTGTGTTTTACTTTGTTTTTCACTTCATTCTTCCCTTATGGGGATGTGCAGCCCATGGGCTAGATTAACTTTCCTAAGGCCTACAAATTCCAGGCATGCACTAAAGTCCACTGTAACAGGTGTGAGAAGCAGTCTTCTGCAGAGTTCAAAGTCATATTTGTACTGCTTTTGGGTCATCCAGAAATGTCATATTTCTCTGAGGGCTGACCTCAGCAGGCTGAATTGATAACCTTTCTTCCACAAGCTAAAGCCTCCTCTCCACAAAGAGAAGATGGGTGGGGCTAAAGGATCATCCATCAGCAGCTATCTCTGGGTGCCAGGCACCAGGCTGCACCAGGGAGGGAAGGCAGTGTGTGGGGAAGGAGCTTTCAGAGACCATGTGGCAGGAGACCCTGGAAGATGCCCTTTTTAACAAACCCAGATGCTGGGCAGGAAGGATGGAGCAGGGGCAGGGAAGTGATATGTCGCTGTGTGATAGGGCGAACAGAGACTTCCTGCCATCCCCCTCCCCAACTTCTTAAAAGAACTTGTACATGAAGAGAAGCTCTCTCTGGGGTGTGGTCTGCTGAGGCAGAAGGTGCTGGAGCCTGGCGCAATGGGCAGTTGGAAGGAGTAACCCCCTGACTGTCCCCAGGATCCTGAACAGCGCCAGGAGAAGAGTCCAGGACCAGAGCGCAGAAGCAGGGGCCTCTGCGCAGGGAGAAGAGAGGCCCAGGAGGAGAGCAAGCGAAAGGCTAGCGCAGGGAGCCAGTGAAAATAGCTCCCTGCTGAATCCTCCCTCTCAGAGACCCAGAGGATGAAGGAGAGTGCTCCCAGTGGCTGGGGAACACCACCAGGAGCAAGAAGAGCCCTAAAGCAGGAAGATCGGACCTCTGGGGGCTGAGATATGACCCCAGAGGTGAGCAACCTTTGACCTGTGTCCAACCGACAACGAAATGCGTGGGGCTCCGCCGCTGGTTCAGAGAATGCCCTCGGGGTGGGTCAGGTCAGAAGTAAAGTCGGGGTGCGCCGTCGTGCACCAGTGAAGGTTCCCCCGCTGGGTGCCAGGAGCCCAACTGGCCCCCGCCGAACATTAAGCCGGAGAGCGAAGAGGTGTAGGGGGAGGGGCCCGGGGTCCCAACTCCAGGCCCCGTGTGAGGAAGGAGGCAGGTGAGCGTTGTCGCCCTTACGCCCCCCACAAAGCTGACCGTCGCCCAGTGAATATGCCCAAGGGGCCCGGACCCCATCCCCGGGCCCCGAAGAAGAGGAGGAGGCTCGCTTTGGGTGCCAGGAGCCACCCTGGCCCCCACAGAAGTGGCTCGGGGAGCAGCATCGCACTCCCCTTAAAGCTGGCCAAGGGCCCGGGACTCCATCCCCGGGCCCCAATGTGAGGGAGGAGGAGGGGGTGTGCCGCTGCACTCCCCCGAGGCTCAGGGGAGCAGCGCGGGACTTCACGCTAGCCTGCCGGAGTGGGCAGACAGAACTATGGTACAGGCTCCCGCGGCAGACACAAGGGTGCTGGCTGGGCGGGGACCTGGCGAGGGCAGTGGGGGGTGGGCTCCCCAGGCTGCCCTCCAACGATTTGGCAACGCAGCGCCTGGGTGGAACTGGGTCCCGCGAGCAGAAGAGTGGCCGGGGGGTTGCTCCCTGAGCCGCCGGAAAAACTCACCACGGCAGAAGCAGCCGGGGGTGGGCTCCCCGAGCTGTGCGATGTCCCCTGGGGGTTCGGGTGGGACCAGGCCCCCCAACGAAGCCTGAGGAGATGCGGTGAAGCCACCAACAGTGTGATTGCTGCTCCCTCCGAAGCAGCAGGGGAGCCGCTACTATTATATGCAACAAATCCCATAATGCCTTGCAGGCCAGGACCGGCCTGCAAGGGCATATTGCTTTTTCTCTATTTGTGGTGGCCCCAGGAGAACGGGGTCACCACCCAGTGAGTACAGAGGTGCAAGGGGAACTGCTGGAGAAGTGAAGTCTCCACCAGCACGAAGAGGAAAGTCCCCCTCCTACATTTCTAGGGGGCCTAAAAGAATAACCCCTCAAGGGCTCAGCACAAGCATTAACACCTCCTGGGCTGGAACATTCATTCTGCAGCTTTGGGTGTACTGAGAAGTGCCTCAACGAGTGATAAGCTGAGCTGAGGATGTCCGGAGAAGGGCATCCCCTGGAGGTGAAGAGATGTAATCACCAGAAAAGCATTTACTATGGTTATTTCTTTAAGAGGGACGAAAGGTCACATGTGTAATGTGAAGTACCTGTGTAAGGTGATGTCATAAGCAAAGTGGGGTTATGTTGCCAGACGTTCCTGCTAGGGTGTCTGGCTGTATATGCATAATCCTGTGATTTCATCTGTGATGCCTTTAGGGCCTGTAATTGAAATGCATTCTAATGATCCACAATTGTGATGAGTACTGTCATTCTAAAGTGATCCTTAAACATGTATTCTTGCTACTGCGCTTAGGTGAAGAACCCAGACTGCTAGCCCTTAAGATGTAGAGGTGTATATTTCATGGTCAGTAGTAAATGCTCAGTCAGGGTTGTGTGTCACCAAGTCAGGGTTACTTATTTTAAATGCTTGTTGGGAAAATGGGGATGGGGTCGTCGTCACTGGATGATGCCAGTGCGTAGGGCCCTCGCTTCAGGTTTTGTTCAACTAACTGCATTGGGGCCCAGATGATGTGCGTACATGGGGGTGGTTGTACTAGAAACCACCCCCCTTCGGGAGGGGTGGGATGTTATGCAATGTCACAAAGTAATTCCAACTGGTTATGTATATTTGTAAATTGGTGCATAGTATTGAGTAGTGTGTGCGTTTAATAAATGTACTCTTACTTTTATAAAGCAAAGTACAGACAGGACAATCAATTATTGAGTGTTATTTCTGCGCACCTGCAAATGTTGAATACTAGCCCACACCACCCCCCTTGAGTAAGCCTCAGACTGCTCTGCAACGCTACCCTCTGAGAGTCAGGCGCTATCATCGGGTGTTTGGTTCCCAGTGAAGGACAAATGTAGTCCTATTATTTGTGCAGGCCTCACAGATGCTGATAAATATATATATATATATATATATATATATATATATATATATACATACATACATACATACATACATACATACATATATATATATATATATATATATATATATATATATATATATATATATATATATATATATATATATATATATATATATATATATACACGCCTACGCCAGTAGGTAGTTATAGTGAGGACCTATTTTCCATAGGAAATCTGCAACATGCCATTTGGAATAACTTTGGCGCCGGTTGACGAATCTTTGCGAAATTTTCAAAACTGGTGAGGCGCTCCGGTCAGCTCCTATCCTATAAGTCTCAGGGTCATTTATTAAGCAGGGGCCGAGAACGGAGTTACTCCAAACTTGGCAGAAAGGTAGATCTTGGTTCAGAGTCGTGCTTTTCTGTTAAATGGTGTAAATCTGTTCAGTCATTTTTTAGATATTAAAGGAAAAAAATACATATATATCTGGGGGGAGCCTTACCACACATCTCATCGTGAGATCTGATTGGCGGTCAGCACTTCATCCAAGAAGTGTTGGAAACCATCTTGGGACCAATAAACATGATAGCGCCTCATTAAAAAGCTTTGCTGTTAATAGAAGGTTGTATGACTTTAGTTACATTATAAATCATTTGTTGATGGTACCATACTCGTTTTAGGAATTGTGGTGTGTTCTAAGGTGATTTTACCATGTGAAAAAGCCTTCTGCTGGGATATCATGAATCATGTTTGAGAAAAAACTATTTTCTCATGCTTTTCCCACAGAGGTTTGGAAGGTGATCTATAAGCTAAACAGAGAGCATATTTTCTGTAAATTCACATCATCTTTCTCAGTCATGTGAGAATGAAGTCTGACATTCTCAGTAAAATATGAACATCCAACAAGAGCAGAGACTGTCAGTTGATTCATTTGTGTTCTACTGCAGCTTCAAAGAGTGTTCTAAAGAACAACTAGAGCGCTAACAGTCCTACTTATGACAAACGTATGGTACACTTGAAGCCATCTTGATTGGAATAAAGTGGTAACTCTTAAAACATTTAATTAAAAAAAAAGAGGGATTTCATTTGCCATAGACAGCAGTATGATTAGTACTGCAGAAAGAAAAATTAGGGCACATTTTGAGTGACTTCTCAAATCCTCTTCTATTTCATTAAAACATTCTGACATGCAGACTGAAACATGCACTTTCAATACCAGCAGCAGACTTCCCTGTTGAGCAGTAGCTTTACAACAGTGATCTAAAAAGCAACTAGAGTGCTAACATTCTGAATTTATGGCAAATGTGTGACGCATCTGAATGTCTTCTTGATGGAATCAATCTAAAAAACTGAAAGTATTTCCTACTGAGGAGACTGTAGTAAATAAGGAAATTAGGAAACTTCATAACAAATAAGTCTCCCAAGATGGCCACCAGAGACAAAAGAGCCCAAATGTAGCACAAATATCACCCAGATGTTGTAACCCAAGTATAGCCCAATGACAGAATGTCCCAGAGTGTTCTAAAGAACAACTAGAGCGCTAACAGT
Source organism: Lissotriton helveticus (assembly GCF_964261635.1). NCBI lineage: Eukaryota > Metazoa > Chordata > Amphibia > Caudata > Salamandridae > Lissotriton > Lissotriton helveticus. The sequence goes on from NC_136061.1 coordinate 1,177,366,117, forward strand.
CTTACTTATGACAAAAGTATGGCACACCTGAAGCTATCTTGATTGGAATAAAGTGGTAACACTTAAAACATTTAATTTGCAAAGGAACAAAATGAGGGGGGTCATTTTGCCATAGAAATTATGATTAGTGCTGCAGAAAGAAAAATGAGGGCACATTTTGACTGCTCAAATCGTCTTCTATTTCATAAAAAAATTCTGACATGCAGACTGAAACATGCACTTTGAATACCAGCAGCAGACCTCCCTGGTGATCAGTAGCTTTACAACAGTGATCTAATGAGCGGCTAGAGTGCTAACATTCAGAAGTAATGGCAAATGTGTGACACATCAGAATGCCTTCTTGATGGAACCAAAGTAAACAAGCTTTGAAAATGCAATAGGTCTCGCCCTCGTTTAAGTTAAAGCAATTCTGTTTGTAAGTAGATGGCTTTTTAGTTTTGCTTGTATTAGTGTTTTTCAAACTTTCGTGTACATAACACGCATATGTATGCGTATATGTATATGTATGCATGCGTTAATATTTTTATTTATATAGATATGCAGATTATATATATGTTTATATATGTATGTATATATATATATACACATGCATTTATATAAATGTATATGCATATATATGCATATATATATATATGTGCATATGTGTGCGTGTAGAGAGAGGTAGAGAGAGGTGTAGAGGTAGGGGTATAGAGGAAGAGAGGTAGAGGTAGAGAGGTAGAGAGTTAGAGAGTAGTAGAGAGAGCGGTAGAGAGAGGTATAGAGTAGAGAGTGAGTCATAGAGAGTGAGTAGTAGAGAGAGTAGCAGAGAGTGAGTAGTAGAGAGCAGTAGAGAGAGTATCAGAGAGTGAGTAGTAGAGAGTGAGTAGTAGAGAGTAGTAGAGAGTGTGTGGTAGAGAGTGAGTAGTAGAGAGAGTAGTAGAGTGAGTAGTAGAGAGTAGTAGAGAGAAAGTAGTAGATAGTAGTACAGTGAGTAGTAGAGTGAGTAGTAGAGAGTGAGTAGTAGAGAGTAGTAGAGAGAAAGTAGTAGAGAGTGAGTAGTAGAGAGTGAGTAGTAGAGAGAGAGTAGTAGAGAGCGAGTAGCAGAGAGAGTAGTAGAGTGAGTAGTAGAGAGTAGTAGAGAGAAAGTAGTAGATAGTAGTACAGTGAGTAGTAGAGTGAGTAGTAGAGAGTGAGTAGTAGAGAGTAGTAGAGAGAAAGTAGTAGAGAGTGAGTAGTAGAGAGTGAGTAGTAGAGAGAGAGTAGTAGAGAGCGAGTAGTAGAGTGAGTAGTAGTGAGTGAGTAGTAGAGTGAATAGTAGAGAGAGAGTGGTAGAGCGTGAGTAGTAGAGTGAATAGTAGAGAGTGAGTAGTAGAGTGAGTAGGAGAGAGTGAGTAGTAGAGAGTGAGTAGTAGAGAGAGAGTAGTAGAGCGAGTAGTAGATAGTGAATAGTAGAGGGTAGTAGAGAGTAGTATAGGGAGAGTAGTAGATAGTAGTGGAGTAGTAGAGAGTGAGTAGTAGAAAGTAGTAGAGAGTAGTAGAGAGTGAGTAGTAGAGTGAGTAGTAGTGAGTATGAGAGAGTGAGTAGTAGAGAGTGAATAGTAGAGAGTAGTAGAGTGAGTAGTAGAGAGTGAGTAGTAGAGTAGTAGAAAGTGAGCGGTAGGTGAGTAGCAGAGAGTAGTAGAGAGTTAGTAGAGAGTAGTAGAGAGTGAGTAGTAAGAGAGTAGTAGAGAGTGAGTAGTAGAGAGAGAATAGTAGAGAGTGAGTAGTAGTGAGTAGTAGAGTGAGTAGTAGAGAGTAGTAGAGCAGTAGAGAGTGAGTAGTAGAGAGTGAGTAGTAGAGAGAAGTCAGTCAGTGTCAGTCAGTGTCAGTCAGTCAGTGTCAGTGTCAGTCAGTCAATCAATCAGTGTCAGTCAATCAGTGTCAGTCAGTCAGTGTCAGTCAGTGTCAGTCAGCCAGTCAGTGTCAGATAGTCAGTGTCAGTCAGTCAGTGTCAGTCAACCAGTGTCAGTCAGAGTCTGTCAGTCAGTGTCAGTCAGTGTCAGTCAACAAGTGTCAGTCAGTGTCAGCAAGAGCAGTTCTGCTGACTTGGTTCTCTGCCTCTAAAGCAGCTCTGCTGACCTGGTTCTCTGGCTCTAAAGCAGCTCTGCTGACCTGGTTGTCTCCCTCTAAAGCAGCTCTGCTGACCTGGTTCTCTGGCCCTAGAGCAGCTCTGCTGACCTGGTTCTCTGGATCTAAAACATCTCTGCTGACCTGATTCTCTGGCTCTAAAGCAGCTCTGCTGGCCTGGTTCTCTCCCTCTAAAGCAGCTCTGCTGGCCTGGTTCTATGGCTCTAAAGTAGCTCTGCTGACTTGGTTCTCTGGCTCTACAGCAGCTCTGCTGACCTGGTCCTCTGGCTCTGGAGCAACTCTGCTGACCTAGTTCTTAGGCTCTACAGCAGCTCAGCTGACCTGGTTCTCTGGCTATAAAGCAGCTCTGCTGACCTGGTTCTCTCCCTCTAAATCCGCTCTGCTGACCTGGTTCTCTGCCTCTAGAGCAGCTCTGCTGACCTGGTTCTATGGCTCTAAAGCAGCTCTGCTGGCCTGGTTCTCTGGTTCTAGAGCAGCTCTGCTGACCTAGTACTCTGGCTCTAAAACAGCTCTGCTGACCTGGTTCTCTCCCTCTAAAGCAGCTCTGCTGACCTGGTTTCTCTGGCCGTAGAGCTGCTCTGCTTACCTAGTTCTCTGGCTCTAAAGCAGCTCTGCTGACCTGGTTCTATGGCTCCAAAGCTGCTCTGCTGACCTGGTTCTCTGGCTCTAGAGCAGCTCTGCTGACCTTGTTCTCTGGCTCTAAAGCAGCTCTGCTGACCTGGTTCTCTTCCTCTAAAGAGATCTGCTGACCTGGTTCTCTGGCTCTAAAGCAGTACTGCTGACCTGATTCTCTGCCTCTAGAGCAGCTCTGCTGACCTGGTTTTATGGCTCTAAAGCAACTCTGCTGACCTGGTTCTCTGGCTCCAGAGCACCTCCGCTGACCTGGTTCTCTGGCTCTAAAGCAGTTCTCCTGACCTGGTTCCCTCCCTCTAAAGCAGCTCTGCTGACCTGGTTTCTCTGGTATTACAGCAGCTCTGATGAACTGTATCTCGGCCTCTAGAGCAGCTCTGCTGACCTGGGTCTCTGGCTATAGAGCAGCTCTGATGACCTGGTCCCTAGTTCTAGAGCAGCTCTGCTGACTTGCTTCTTAGGCTCTAGAGCAGCTCTGCTGACCTCGTTCTCTGGCTCTACAACGGCTCTGCTGATCTGGTTTCTCTGGCTCAACAGAGCTCTGCTGACCTGGTTCTCTGCATTCACGATGCACGCACCCGACTTCGCGAAAATATATTTCAAAATAATATGTTATTATAAGTACAAATATATTATTTTTATGAATATCTTAGATAATCTCTTGCCCTATTATGTACATTAAAGACACATACATATCATTTTGGAACATACATTTTTTTTGCAGGAGTCGCGCACCCAGTGCGCCCCAGCACGTATATGACGTCACGTGGGACCTGCCACCTAGCAAGTGTCTCGTACCATAATGCACATGTGTCGTGAATGCGCGGGAGCAGGAGTAGCGAACTGGTCGCATACCAATTGCGCACATCACATAATATGAAATGTATAAGATGTAACTGAAAAACATGCAGCCGTCACACACCGTACGTGGATCCTTCACGACTTTTCTACAATGGCAGCTAGAATCCGCGCACCCACCGTGATGTATACGCTTTGAGTGCGCAACTCCGAAGAAAAATTGGGAACATTTTCTTTTTTTAAAAGAAAATAATATAAATATATTAAAATAAAAAATGAAAACAAAAAAATTAATCAATATTTCAGTTTGAATTTTTTTAAACATTTTTTTGCAATTTTCATAAAAATATATAATGTTATTTAATGAATAAAATATTTATAAATAAACAGTTAGAACTGTAGAACATCAGTACAAACAATAGGTATAAGTACTATCACACTTAAAAATTAGCATTTAAAAAACATTTGAAATTCACTGAAAAGAACCATAGGTTTCAGAGACGTTATAGTTAGAAATCAGCATTTAAGAAAGCTTTGAAATTCACTGAAAAAAACATAGGTTTCAGAGACGTTATAGTTAGAAATTAGCATTTAAAAAACTTTGAAATTCACTGAAAATAACCATAGGTTTCAGAGACGTTATAGTTAGAAATCAGCATTTAAAAAAGCTTTGAAATTCACTGAAAAAAACATAGGTTTCAGAGACGTTATAGTTAGAAATTAGCATTTATAAAACCTTAGAAATTCACAGAAAAAAACCATAGGTTTCAGGGGAGCTATAGTTAGCTGGCCATTACGCTCTTACAAAACTATAGAAATTCCTCTGTTGTAGTTAGTTCCGCTAACTATAACTCGGACGCCCGCAATGCACTACTGATGATGTCACACATTGCATCATTCATGACATGGTCAGTGACATCACTGATGACATCTCAAATGACATCACTGATGACATCATCCATGTGACAATTTGATACACATCATACACTAGTATAACCTTTCATCACTCACTGTAAAATACAGAGTACAATATTTGAAACCATTGACACACCAATACCAGTTACTACATACCCACTCACTGATTCCTAAGTCTACACGCACAACTACCTATTCAACAACAGAATCATTTATACATGCAGTCCCTAATTAATAGAACACTATCAAAATGCACTTTATACTCATATATAGACATTGACACATCAGCAGTCATCTTAGTCGGTTATGCAGTCATCCTACTCACGCATGAAAAAAAATAATCACACTTCCATTTACTCACTTACACAATTATCCAACAACACCTCATTTATTCAAACACATAGTAACTCATAGTTATTATGTTAAAAAATCACCATTACAATTATACACTCATTCATATAGTTACTCTCACAATCAGACTCTTACATATACTAATTTATATACACCAACTCTCACATACAATGCCTATTATTTTTTTACTTTGTTGAAGATGTACAAATGAAACATATATTCGCTCACCAACACACAAATAAATACACTCAGTCACCCAAACAACTGTTTCCACATGCACTCTTAAACCTATACACTTAGTCAATCAACCATTCACACATCTATGCAGGGAGTTACACCCACCCTATCCAACCACACACACACTGTGTCCCATACAAATACTCACCCAACTTATCAATAACTAATATACACACTCATGTAGTTAGTGACCAACTGATGCAGCATGTTATACAACAACAGAGACAGTGATGCACACATTCACATAGTTTAGTTACTAATCCATTAATTAAGTGAGACACTTTTAATTACTCACTTAAACAGACAGTCAGACAGCTACTAAATCCAGCCAGTTATATATCTACTCAATCTTCAATACAGATTGGTATATATATATATATATAATACATATTTAAATTTCAAACTAAACCACATTCACTGAATGATGTCATCAGTAATGTCACAGTGATGTCACTGACCATGTCATGAATGATGCAATATGTGGCATCCTCAGTGCATTGCGGGCGCGCGAGTTATAGTTAGCAGAGCTAACTATAACGGAGGCATTTCTATGGTTTTGTACGAGCGAAATGGCCAGCTAACTATAACTCTCCTGAAACCTATGTTTTTTCAGTGAATATATATATATGTATATCTATATATATATATATATATATATATATATATATATATATATATATATATATATATATATATATATATTCTGGACTCCGCTGCCTCGCCTTGCTCCGGGATAACACCAGCCAGGGCTGAAAGGCTAAAAATTAAACCAACTAATACTGATTATCCAACTAAATTGGCATTTTTCATCATAGTAAAATACTCGAAAAAGGGTTCAAAGAAAATTGTTAAGCATAATGGGATCATTGATATACATGTAACTCTGAAAAATTGTAAAATGGTATATACGAATTCCTCACACATCTGATTAAATTCAAAGTAAAATACATATGAATCCAAAGGTTGTTTAGTGTACCCTTGTTATTCATCAGATCTGGTAAATCTCACTTTCGTCTCACCACTAAAAAAATCTGATCAAACGTACCTTAATATCGGGTTCGAATTATAGAGACATAGTAATGTTTCAATAAAGTGCAAATGCATATATAACCAAATGAGTAGTGCAAATGGACTCATTCATGTGTGCAAATTCCGCAATAAATGTGCAAATTAGCTATTCTATGTGCAAATACCGCAATTCGTGCAAAATCCGTAAATCTTGCAGTCTTCATAATTCGACTACCAAAAATCTATGACACTAACGACCAGTTTGATTTGGGAGACCATAAGATGAGTAGCATATGTATGAAGATACATCATATTCTTATTGCTATTTACTTACTGGCAATGTCCAGTAGGTAGTTATAGTTAGGATTTAGTTTCAATAGGACGAGCATTTCTTCATTTGGCTATAACTTTGGTGTAGTTTGACGAATCTTTGTGAAAGTTTCAAAACTAATTTGGTTGTCACTTCAGCTGCTATGTCGAACATTTCGGGGTGATCCGTGAAGCCGGGGCCAAGAAAAGGGGGGTTCCAAACCACTTGTTCTCCATGTCAATTTCCATAGGAAACTTTAGACACAGCTGCAGCCCGAACTGCTGAACGGATTTACACTAAATTTGGCAGAAATGTAGCTTTTGGTCAGAAAGCGTCCTTTTTGTTAAATGGTATAAATTTGCTGAGCAGTTCTGGAGATATTTAAAGACATTTCCAGTTGTATAGCTGGCTGCCAACAGTTCAAACCAGGAATTGTTGCCAGCCTTCTTGTGACTCGCTTGAACCGAGTCACATGAAAAAACAGTAAAAAAAACAAAAAAGGGTAGCAAAACCCTGACTCCTAGGCCTCTTGGGGGTGTACCCACAGGACCCCCCCCCCCCAGGGCCCAAAAAGCTTTTGTAAAGAAAACCATTCAGCAGAAATCACACAGAATCAACAAATCCTGCTGAAGAGAAAAAAATAAAAATGAAGTGCAGGCTCCCACACTTACTCATTTTGGGCCAGGCCCTGGGGGCTTTGTGGAAATATAGGAGGGGGCACACTGGGCCCCCCTCCTTGGGCTATTCAAGCCCCGGGTACCACCACCTACCCGGAGCAGTAACATAATTGTATGTGAGAGAGTCTTACAACTCCTCAGCTGCCTGAGGACCGCCACCTCCCAAGGGGCATAGATTTAAATAAAAGATAATGCAGGGGAGGCCCTGTGGCCTCACCTAAAGCACCAGGGACCGACACCCCGGGGCAACATTTTGTAAAGTAATGCAGGTGGGGGACAGCCGCCCCGCGGGCAAAATCTGAACATTGAACCCATGGCCCTGGAGTTCAAATCAGTGGTGGAGGGGAGCCACTGGCCCCTCTCCAGGAGCCATTAATGGCCCTGGGGATCGCCACCCTGCAGGGTTGGCTCCGCTATGTCCCGGAGTGCCCACCCCCGAGACATAGCTTGTTGCTGTGGCTTGGCGGGAGCTTTATGCTCCTGCCAAATCAGAGCAAACACTGCTATGCTTTAAACAAGCAAGAGCAAAAAAATGCTCTTGCTCGTTGAAAGCAGAGCAGAATTGGTTTCACAGACAGGGAGCTGCCTTTCCAGCGGCTCCCTGTCTGTGAAATCAATGCCTGCTCCTGCAGGACGTGGGGAGCTGACAGGGACTGGGGGGCCTTGAGGGTCCCCCGCACCCCCAACAAATTTCTGTGGGTGCCCTGAGTGGGCCCAAGGCACCCAAAATAGAGGGCTGGCCCCGGCGGATGGTGTTCTAGGGCCAAAATCAGCCTGGGAGGGGCATGGCCCCTTCCCATTTTGTTTTTACATCATTTCTTTTTAAAAGGAGCATGCCCAAGGGAATGGGCCTCTGCGGCCAAAATCGCCCATGGAAGGGAGGCCACGCGGCCCCTTCCTTTATTAAAAAATGAAAAAGCTGGGCCCCGGGGGAGGAAGTCCCCAGGGCCCCCTCCCCATTTTAAAAATACAGCCTCCCCTGCAGCTATGGAGACTGCCACCCAAGGCTAAATATTGTGGGGCAGGCCCCCTGCACGCCCCAGGGACCACCACCCCCTAGGGGCAAAATCTAAACTTTGAAGAGGGTCTGTCACGGCCCCCCAGCCATGAGGACCATGTCCCCGGGGTCAAAATGAGTGGTGGAGGGGGGCAGTGGGCCCTCCTCCAAGAGCCATTATTGGCCCTGGGGACCACAACCCCCAGGGCCGGCTCTGCTATGTCCTGCAGTGCCACACCTGGGACATAGCTTGTTCGCTGTGGCTTGGCGGGACATTTACCGCTCTGGCCAAGCCAAAGCAAACACTGCACCGCTTTCAACAAGTCAGAGCAAAAAATGCTCTCGCTTGTTGAAAGCAGAGCAGAATTAGGAGCCGGTTTTCCAGCAGCTCCCTGTCTGTGAAATCAATGCCGGCTCCAGCTGGACTCAGGAAGCTGGCAGGGACCACTGGGGCCTTCAGGCTCCCCCGCGGTCCCTAACAAATGCCAATTAATGCCCTGAGTGGGACCAGAGCACCCAAAATGGAGGAAAGGCCCTGGGGGATGAAGTCCCCGAGGCAAAAATCAACCCAGAGAAGGGGGGGACACATGCCTACACCTTCCTTTGCATCCAAAAAGAAAAAGCTGAGCCCCGTTCTCCACCACTGTGCAAATTCGACTACTACTTAAAAAACATAGATATTCACTGCAAAAAAACAAAGATTGCAGAGAAATTATAGTTAGGAAACGGAATTTAAAAAACCTCAAATATTCACTAAAAAAAAAAAAGGTTACATGGACATTATAGTTAGACTCAAGTTTCACTCGTACAAAATCAGTGAAATTCAGCTGTTATAGTTACTGAGCTAACTATAACTCGCACCCAGCAATGCACTGCTTATGACCTCACATATTACATCCCTCATTGCATGGTCACTGACATCACTGATGACATCCCAAATGACATCACTGATGACATCATCTACAGAAACTTTGACACACCCACTCACACCCCATATAACCTTTCATACATCCACTCCAACTTCCACACTACCATTCTCAAACCCATTCACACACCCATACCAGTACTTACACAGCCACTCACTGATTCAAATATCAACACACACATCCACTCACTCACCCATACAGCCACTCATACACCCATACAGCCACTCATACACCGATTCACACACTAATATAGCCACTGCCATATTCACTCATACACCCATTTATACACTGCGTCAGTCACCCATAGAGCTACTCACACACCTACTCACTCACCCATACACTCAATCACACAGCCACTTATCCATATAGTTACACACACGTACTCATACAGATACTAACACAAACTCACTCACCTATACAGTCATTGACATAAGCACAAACTTATCCATACGGTCACTCTCACTTTCTCTCACTCACCCATACAGTCACTCACATACCCCATCACTCACATATGCTGTCTTTCAGATACCTAGTTACTCACCCATACACCACGGACACATGCACTCACTTACCAACACAGTCATACACACAATCACTTACCCATACAGCCTGTCACACACACATGCACTATCCCATACCACCACTGACTCACCCACCCACTCACGCATCCATACAGGCAGTCACACCCACCCTCACCCACCCACCCACCCACACAGACAATCAGATACCCATAAAGGGACTCAGACAACCAATCACTCACCCATACAGAAACTCATATTCCCACTCACCCACCGATACAGACATTTAAAACCCCACTAACAGACATTCGCACAAGCAATCACTCACACATACATTCTCTTTAGCACCTAATCACTCACTTATACAATCAGTCACACACATGCTGAGTCATCCAGACAGGCACTCATACACCCACTGATTCACAATACACCTTGGTATATATATTTAACATTTGTTAACTTTTTAAAAGCACTCACAGTCACTGGATGATGTCATCAGTGATATCATTTGAGATGGCATCAGTGATATCACTGACCATGTCATGAGTGATTTATTATGTGAGGTCATAGCTGTGCATTGCTGGGGCGTGAGTTATAGTTAGCTCACTAACTATAACAGCTGAATTTCACTAGTTTTGTACTTGTGAACCCTGAGCCTAACTATAACGTCCCTCTAACCTTTGTTTTTTTCAGTAAATACATATATACATATATTTAGTTAATAGTTCCATGCTTTTCTGCAATGTTCTATACGCTTAGCGGGATTCGACAGAAGCAAAGGCGGCACTTCGAGGTTGTTTTCAACAGTTTATCCATACTGCCAAGCACTAGTGCAAAAAGGGACACTCTACGTGTTTCGGTGTTTGCCTTCCACAGGACCATAAAGTCAACGTGTTTGGCTAGTCCTTTAAATAGATTCAGGACCATAGTCCATCTACAGTGTTTACTATTTTGTCGTGACTAAACCACACTTTCTTTCTATTAAGCAAATGTTTCTTGAGATGTATTCATTTCATTATGTAAAGGACATGATATTAATATATACCTACAATAGATTTCTTACAATTCAGGCAGAATTGAAACAATGCTTGCTGAATTTCCCATGATTATATTTTTATATACAATGCAAGGGTTTACATGTTTACCAATTCCAACATAGAGTTGCAGACGAGGATTAAAACATGATGTCATTGAAGGAAAAAGGTGGAAGGTTGGAGAACGGGGGAGGGAATGAATTGTATGGGGCTAGGTAGATGAGATGTCCATAGAGATAGGGGAGGATTATGTTTTCATTGGACATTTTCCATCCTCAATGCATCAGGGAAAAGAAGCATGATTGAAGAGGTGTTCATTACAACTTTCCAAATGCAACTAAAGGTTTTGTATAAAGTGCAAATCTGGCATCAATCATTCGTGCAAATAACATTAAGGATCATAAGTACAATATATTTTCTGAAGCAGCTTCCTCTAAGAAGTGTTTTTATATAAGACGTTTTTCATTAAAGGTAGGACTTCCTTTAGAAGAATCTTGTGCATATATATTCAAGTAGCAGCATTGAGTTGTTCACTGGAGTCCACAGTATTAAATAAGGTGCTAACGGGCACATGCATCAAAGGAAATTGCATTCGCAAACGGTGCGAATCGCAAAATTCGTCCGTTTGCGAATGCAATTTCCATTTTTGGGATGCATTATGCAAAATTGCGATTTCTTAAATTGCGATTGCATTTAAGGAATCTCAAATTGAGATTCCTTAAATGCAATGCATCAAACTTTTAAAATTTGAGAATTCGCAAATAAGGGGTGCAAATTACCATGAAGTTGACCTTCATGGTTATTTGCGAAAACTTTGAAAAATGCACAAAAGTGCATTTTTCAAAGTGCCATTTTACACACACACATGCCCTTGGGGCATGTGTGTGTGAAAAATTTACTTAATGGCAAATTTCAGGGGTGCAACAGGGTGCCCTTTGGACCCCCCCCTGCACCCTTGAAATTGCATTCTCATTTTGCGATTCCTTAATTGCGATTCGCAAAACGAGAATGTCTTCCCATTCATTCCTATGGGCCTCTAGGCCCATAGGAATGAATGGGAAGGGATTCCTTAATTGCGATTCTTAAATTGAGAATCGCAATTAAGGAATTTTAAGAAATCGCAAATTATTTAGCGATTTCTTGATGCATTGCAGTTTGCGATTCCTTAATTGCGATTCCTTATTTTTCGCAATTAAGGAATTGCAAACTCCAATGTTGATGAAATGTATCTGCAAAATAGTATCCAATAAAGTGCTAATGCATAAATGAACATCCATGCTCAGGACATAAATATAGCAGCAATCCTCATGTGCAAATTAAAATTCATGACAGCAAGTTCTTGTTGTAAAGTCCAAAATGCTAAAGTAGGTATTTTGAGTAATACATTCCTCTGTCAATGTCTTGTAAAGTGCTGGAGTGCATTAATCAATCAAAAATCAAATTGGTACTTTATTTGGTATCCAGACACAGTGCTAGTACACGCATGGTGTATAAGTACTTGAACGGCTGCATTGAACTGTTCACTAAAGCCCACAATAGTGAGTAAAGTGCTAAGTGCATCATTTCATAAATTGTGAAATTATCTACAAACAATACTCAATAATGTGCTAGTGCATGAATGAACATTAATGCTCAGAATATAAGCAAGACAGCAATCCTTTTATACAATTTATAATTTATGACACAAATTAGTTGTTGTAAACTCCTAAATGCTAAAGTAGCTATTTTGAGTAATTTAGCTATTTCGAGTAATGTGTTCTTCTGTCAATGTCTTGTAAAGTGATGGAGTGCATTAATTAATTAAAGACCAAGTTAAAACTGTGTTTTATATCTGAATAAAGTCACAGAGGCACAGAGGGAAACAACATCATGGCCTTCACTACCGAGCTCCAGCAGACAACTTGGGGGGATATAGAGGCCCTCATGCTGACCCTGACACACAGAGTCTCCCCATCGCTGGGACGCCCAAATGCCCCACCAGACAATCTCATGCAGGTCAACTTCTTCACTGAAAAAATATTCTGTGAGCAGCCTAGGGGAAAGCAGACTTGGTGTTCCACAACCACACCATTAAACTTTTTCAGGATCTTCCCCAATTACGCTGCGCATGAGGCATGACTTCAAACAGATCACAGATAAACTATGGGAACTGAGCATCCATTACCAGTGGGGCCACCCCTTTGCTCTTATGTTTCTATTGAAGGGGAAACTGTGCTCCTTACGCTCTCTGGCTGAAGGGAGGAAATTGTTGGGTATCCCTTTTGAAAAGTCTTGCAGAGACGCATCCCCGTCCAACGTGACTGCGGGGGAAGGGTGGCCCCTGGTGTGGCGCATAGTACGCTCTCCGCATCACAAAGGGATTTAAAAGGAGTATACACTTCAAGAGTCCAAGAAAGACATTATCACTCACCTGCAGAACACAGAGAAAGACTCCCCAACTGCTTCCATGATTGGCGGACAAAGATATTGAACAGACTATGCACTAACATGGAGAGGGGTCCCCATTTTTGTGATGTACCTTTGGCAACCTTTGGGCTTTAAACCACGACTGAGGCTGAACAAGGGGATCTGGATGACTACCCTTGTTGTGTTCTCATGTCCACCCCAACGTTGCTCCCATTGACTCACTTTCTACCATTGGAACAGTGATCATTTCCGGCAGCCCTCCCACTTTGATTTGTAACCCAGAAAGGTGACATCTCTAGCGGGATCTGTGTGCACCTGGCCGATCCCCGCAGGGCCCGATGTTGGTGCTGTAACTGCAAACACAACAATGATGGACAGAATGTGGATCAATGTCACACATTCACCCCAGACCAAAGATGTTGGTGCTGAGCACTATTGGCTCACTGTTGTTTGTTTACTTTATTTGTTCTTTATTCTTTTTTGGTCGGATGTCCTCTGAGGGTGGTGGTAATCCCTTTTTTACTGGGTCAAGATGCGCACCACCATATAAAGCGTTGCACTGCAGTAGTGGTATAATCAAATGCTGCCCGCTTCCTCTGGCAAGATACTTGCGGGCCCCGAAGCCTTCCAGCTATTTCACATCTAGGACATGTTAGCCCTCCACCTGTGCCATTCGGTCTGTGCCCCAACAAGTACTATCGTGGGAGCACCCACCTTTGTGACCGCTACATCCGCTCATACTCCATGATACCCTCTTCAACAGGGCCCGGGCATCATCATCCTTCCTGGAGAGACACCACTTAAAGGAAGACAATCACCACGTGCCCCACCTGAAATATCACTCTTGTTTTTCGGCCCACGCCTCCCTCAAAATGCTGGGAGTAGCCTTCCTATGTAAGCCGGGCTTTTTCTCCACTTTTCTACGGTCCACCAAAGACAGGGAAGGCTGTTTTTTCGTTTTTTTAATTGAGCATCATAAAGGGGCACACACACTCTGACCATGCTTAGCATTTACACCCCCCAATCAAACACAGGACCTCTACATCTGGGCGACATTTCGGGACTAGCTGACAGATGTGGTGGGTGATATTACAGTGGGAGGTGACTTCAGCTTAGTCTGGAACTCTGATTTAGATCGCAGCATGACATCTTACCAGGGCACAGGTAAAATGCCGGCTCAACTCAAGCCTGACATCACAGATTTGGGGTTGGTGGATACTTGGTGTTATAGGCATCCTGATACGTGGGATTACTCACTCTACTCTCACGTCCACACCTCCTACTCCCAAATTGACTATCTTTCCCTCACTCACTCCCTACTCTGTGATCTTGACAAAACGGCCGTCTCTGACATCTCAGTCTCAGACTCTGCACACGTGGACCTTGTGTGGGCCAAAGGCTAGACCTGCAGCTGGATCCACCACGTTGACACATCCCCCCACAATTACTTAGAGACCTGATAGACACTGCAGAGGTCCAGAAGGGGATTGTGAATTACTTTAAGCTGAGTGCACTTCTGGGAATATCACCTTACACACTTTGGGATGGGTTCAAAGCTACCATTATGGGGGTTATTCCTACCACTGCCACCGCTATAGCTAGGGAGTCCCGGATGGCAGAATTGGGCCTGGCGGCTGAGATTAAAGCCATTGAGCAACTCAATCAGACTGCTCCCACTAGATGCAACAAGAGACAATTTGCAATTCTACAGAGGCATTTGACAGCTCGTAGGACCAATAAAACTGAACAATCCTTTTTGACCTCAAAGAAGAAATTCTATGGGGGGGTTAAGGTTGGCACCTTACTTTCCTGTAAACTATGCCAAAATCAAGATAGGACTCATATTGCTAAACTTCAGACTCGGGACATGGCTTGGGAGATCACCGAAAGAGCAAAGCATGCATTTTTAAAGATACTACCAAATCTTCTACATGCAAGATGATATCCCTCAGGCCTTGATAGATGCCTACCTATACCTCCCATTACACCTGTAGAGCTTCACAGGGCTCTACGGGAGCGCCCAGTCAGGAAAACACCCGGCCTGACAGGCTCCCCACCACCTGAGGTTCTTTAATTTTGACTCCATCTTACATTTGTCTTCAATTTGTGTTGCCTTTACACAGACTGCTCTATTCATGAAGTGTTTCTGCCCTTTGGACTGCAACGTGTAGAAACCCCCCCTCTGTCCTTGCTTTGAAAGCAGTCTCAGACACTAGCTGGCCTAACTGCAAAGACATGTTCTGCCATTACTGATTGACCTATAAGTGCTGTAATTGATTGACTTATGAGTTGGGCAGAAACACGACGTAAGGGGGACATTCTGGTTACATGATGTTTTTCTATTGGCTAATATTTTGCAGATCTTGTATGTCCATATTAGGTATTTTGTATGCTTGCAGAAGCTAGGACTGCCCCTTTCTTTTATGCTGAGTTTGTAATCCTAAGCATATAAAAGACCTCTGTGTTCTGTATTCTTTAGACTGCCTCATTCAGGTGCTAAAGGCTCCTTTGTGACGTATAATATTTCAGCTTCTGTGCCAAGTTCTTTTGTATTAGTGAGACCCCTGAGAATGAAGATTTCAGTTCTTCAGATGGTGCGGCCAACGCGGGCTTCATCAGAGAAGTGACTTTCTGTGGGAGTGATCTTGTCAGGAGACAGAAAGCTACTGAGGAGGACAAGACAGGATTCTACTAAGAAGGTACTCTGTGCACAGGGATTCTGGAGATTCTTCGTCTCTGCAGCCCACTGTATTTCTGCTCTTCCTGATTTTGATCCTCCACATGATGTCACTCCTGACTGAGAACCCTTTTTGGCATGAGTATTAAAAAAAAAAACCAAAGAGACCGTTAGGTCATTTAGAACTTGACAGTTAGAATTTGGATAACCTTTTGATTAGTAAAAATAAGAAGTAGAAGTGGGTCGCTCCCACAACTTTGTTCGGTTTCTTGGTTTTGATTTGGTTATTGCAATTACCAAAGCCGAGGGGTTTGGTTTCTTGGTTTTTGATTTGGTTATTGCAAATTACCAAAGCCGAGGGGCTCGTATATTTACGAGTGTATTGGTAGAGATAACCCCTTGAAGTTTGAAGCTAGATTAGTGAGCTATAAGATGCCTAATCTTAGCAAATTTGGGACAGTAGGTTTGGAACTTTGGAATTTGTGTTGGCCAACTTTGGATTTGTATAGGTTTGTATATGCGAATTGCAATTTGTGTAGACAGGTAATGAGGAGAATGTTCTCTATTTGGTTTAGTTGAACGGTGCACGTACGAAAAGTACATTAAGGACTATTTTGATTATAATATTGTATATTTTGCAATATTTTTGGGCATGCCTGTTTGAAATCTCACATAAGAAGAATGTGTTGCTTTATTTGGAAGGTAGCATGTTGTGATGTGATAGTAAATTAGCCGGCTTCCCTAGAGGGAATATCTAAATAGGTTTAGATTTACAAACATATTTCTTCCTTGGTGATTTTGTATCCCCAGGGAATTAAAATATGGACATAATACATACAAGGATCCTTTGTTCTGTGCAATTTTATGAATGAAGATATGCAGAGCGATTTTTGGTGTTCTGCTAGTCAAAGCTAGTGAATTGAGTGTATTTTCGCTTCTTGGACATACATCGGTCTGTTGGGCTGTTTTTGCAGTCTTTTGGAACACAATTGAGAAGCGTTTCTTGTAAATATGACTTACAACTAGTATTTACAAATGGTTTGGTTTAAGTACAGTCTTTGGGCTGTCCTTTATTTTTGTCCTGAGTATTGATATGTGGGTTAAATGTGTGTTTAAATGTCTATGTGGTTTTCCCATTAGTGCAATTTCTGTAAGTGAATAGCGATGGCGCTATTCACGAAATGCATGGCTAAAAGCGCGCCGGATTGTGTGTCCTGAGTGTTTGACCCCTTTCTGTTTATGTCTGCAATGAGCTCAAATGTGTGTTTGTGTTTCTTTTTGATGTTTTCAGTCTATTAAGCAAGATGTCTAAATGTTTAAAAACTAAAATGTAAATTCACATTTACTAGGAATAAAAAGCCCCCAAAAACGAAATTGGGTGTTTTGCAAAAAAATAAATAAACTTACAGCATTTTCCTTAGATACATTGTGTTAGGAATTAATAGGCAAACAGATCAGCTGAAGTAAATTCCTGCTGAACTCAAAATAATATAGAACACGCATTGATATGTTTTAGTTTGAAAAAGACTGCCAGCTGCTCATGTTACAAGCACTTAGAGACAAGCTAAATAAACAGGAATATTTATTCAGCCAGGATTTTCCCCTCAGTTGCACAGGTGAAAACTTTGCATTTCAGAATGTTGTTTTAAAAAGGTTCCAAAACTAAGGTTCATTATTTTGTATTATATGAAGACATTTTAATTAAGGGTTTTCCTCTCTTTAAGCATTTCTCTAAGCATATTCTTGGCTCAGTTGCTAAATAATAATTAACCCATGTAATGAAGAAACATTTAAAAAGAAAGAAACCGTAACAGATGCTGAAACAAGATAGGGCAAGTCCAAGGAAACTAAAAAGTTAACGATGTCTTGAACATTGATTGGCAATCTCAGATAAAGATCAGTCACGGAAATTGGCTTTGCAGGTCAGTTTCGGGTGACGAAAGTTAGTTTCTTACAGTTTAATCTGGTTAATGTGTACATGACCTGGGGAGGCCAGGCCACTTTGTTCGTCAGCCTAAGTGGCACAAAAAAAAAAGAAAAGAAAAGAAAATGAAGTCAGATTCAAGGAATTACAGAGCCTTAATGTGTGGAATTATCAAAACTGATTGGGTTATAAAAATCAGTGCTACAAAATTCGTTTTTTACTATTCTTGAAGCTTAATACTTATACTGTGACCTCCTAGCATTATAATTTAATTTAAGGTATGGTATACTGCATAATAAGGACATTAGCATATAGAATTTCACTTGACCAGGCGTGAAAAACTCATTTTTCTCAGGATTTGCAGGAGATGTGTCCAATGTCCAATCTCTGCAATTTGTAAAGAACATTCTGAGGATGATTAATATGTAACATTATTATAGGATATTTATATTTTTAGTGCCCCAAATATCAAAGTCGAATTTGGGTAACATTTTGGAATTTTTGCCATTTACAATAGCTTTAAAGTGCTTTAGGCTTCAGTAAATGCATACATTTAGGTATAACACAAATTTGCAGGTTGTTCCCATTTGGGTTTCTTTTTAAATAGGTCAGTGAGCCAATGTGCCTGGTGCAGAGGTTTGAGTTTAATATCAGGGTGGAAGGTTTTAACTTTTGATGGACCTAACTGAGCCTTCATCCATTTAAGGTAGATGAAATGAGGACCATTGCAAACAAGCATTTGTTCTAAAAACTGGTATGTGTGTTATTATGTTCTGCAAATTATTCACAGTAACTGATGTAATAATCTAAGTATAGAAATAAATTGTAGCCCCTAACAGGAGTAATATATATATCATGTGTTTTTAAATAGGGTTGGTTATTGCAGGTTAGAAAGAGTTGGGAAGGTTTTTTTGTCTTTTTTCAGCCTTAGAGTGAGGAAGAGATAGAGGGCTGAGGAGCCCGCAAGGCAGATTTTGACCTTAAGGTCAGTGAGGTAGGATAGGAGTAAGTGTAAAGAGATGGAGAAATTATTGCTTGGAAAAGCAGGGCCTCAAAGGGTGTTGGCGCACAGGACACGCAGAGTGTCTGTGAAAAAGTTTTTGGAAAGTTAAAAGGGTTTAGCATGTTTTCAAAAGATGGTTGTTACAGTTGATATTTTGTGTGTTATGTGCAGAAATGTTCGTGCGTTTTACATATTTTTGCATTTTATCCTTTTATGAATTGTTCCTGGTGAGGATTTTAAGCCTGACAAATTAAGCAGGCCTGAATATTCTGTTTTGAGCTGCAGGTTCACAGTGCATAAAAGTGCATGCAATAGTGTTGTGTGTCACCGCTTATTTACATATGCTATTGTTTTGTCTATGCCTTTTGTGCTTGATATACGCAAGTATATCTGATGGCTTGATATGTGCGTTTTGTGTGTTTTTTTAATGCATGTTTTTGTTTCATGTTGCTGCTTTTTGATACTATTACAAGTTTACCTGTGTTGTGAAGGGATATACATGACGATGTGTATCCTGTACAACAGTTGGGTAGATTTGCTCTGACACTAAATTTCACAGATAGACAGACAACACTTCATCAGTGTATGTCAAATTTGGCTTTAATGGTATTTGAAGGAAAATAAAAAAAGAGATATACAGAATCAAAGTGTGTCATCTGCAATTAGTCACGATACTGTCCTCTTCCTTTAAGGAACAGGCAGTCCTAAAATTATGTATCCTGATTGGACGTAAGGATAAATTATAGATTTCTGACTCTTGTACATGGTGACCTAATTTCTATATTACATTAGTCAGTTTTGTTCTGCTTCCTAAGTAGTGTATGGCTTTGTACCATAAAGGAAACAAGGCTTCATTTTTACCTAGTCCCATTTCCCTTTTCCAAATTCCTTTCACGAGTTGGTGTATTGCTCAGGTTCACACTTCCAGACTGCAGTAATGTACCAGAGACCCCATATTATATATAATTCCCTTTTGTATGACCAGACTGGTTTTCAAAAAATTTCTTTAGGCCTACTCTGATGTTTTCCAGTCTGACTGTTAGGGTAGTGATGGACTGGTTAACTGACTCAATACTATAGTAAGACAAGTTTTCCACTTCAATAGGAGACACCTTACGTTTTTTTGAATATGACAAATTCAATGCCTAATCTAATTTGGTTTTTAGTTCCTTTTTCCTGCTGCATTAATTTTTGATGGACCAGATGTATTTTAAATAATGGAAATACCAGGACTCTCTAGTTCTTGTCTTTTGTTTCCACATTTTGATCATTAGTTCTAGCATTGCATAGTCCACCTGATGCACAATTCTTAAAGGGAGGTATCTACATGTCCCTGATAAAATGTATTATGCGATTTCTCTTTTGAGGTGTTGTAGATAAGGAATTAGGGAACACCTATATGTAATCATTTAGAGAAAAGAAATGTGTTTGCCCCATTAGACAATGCCACCATGTGTGAGGACATCCATTCGGATAGAATTCCCATGTCGCTATCTACCCTTAGATGGAAGAGGATATGCTCTCACATGGAAACCCAATTAAAGAGGCTAGAGGCACTGTTTTGCCTACTGCCTTTGTATTTGTATTGCCTTTGAGAATGACAGTGTGTTCTAGACCAGAAAAGGTATGGCCACTCCTTTAAAGATTGCAGGCCACTTGCTTGCAGTCTCTTGTTGTACAATGAACTGTTTTTGTACTTAATTGAAGGAAACAACTGTGTCACATTTTCTACGTCACTAGGTTCTGCGGGATCTTCCAGAGTCAAAGGGAGAATGATACCCTGCAGAACGGTGATAAAGATGAGTTCTAATTCTCATCAGTGACAGCTAACAGATGAACAATCCCAACACCCAGAAAGTGCTTCATCAACTGTATCTCCAACGTATTGTGCTTGCTTCATCAGAAGGCGTTGAACATCAGAAAAGAAGGAGGATCTGGTTTTGCCACAGAACCAGAATTTCAGTGCAAAGAGCGAAAGAGAAGGATTCTTGTTGTTTTTGAGGCTTCAGTTTTCCACTCACCTGTCATGTGCTGGTTAACCTCTGACGGTGTGCAGTCCCTTGAGCCCCTTGGCCTGAGTTTTGGCCACACAACCCCTTTTCCTTTGCTCCAACGGAAGTGCAGTGCACTAGAGAATTTGAGATTGGCAAAAGGCACTACATTATGGTGCCATTGAAAGAGCAGCCCAAGCATCCTCTGACACTGAATAGAGAGTGTTGGAGCCTGAAAGTGTTGCTGAGAGTGACAGTCTGTTGCTCTTCCCCGATTAATAGTACTTGGGTCTGCATGAGATGATCTGTGCCCTTGATCAATGAAGAGCACACTATCTGTAGTGCCTGCAGCACAGGAAATATTGGTGCACTGCATTGAGACATTGAGACTTTCAAGTGAGCTGTGAGTGTTTGCCAGGAAGGCACTCCAACGGATACCGAGTAACATCATTTTCATGAAAGGCCTGAATGTAGAGGCCCATGCGGAAGAAAACAACAGAAACAGGATTTGATGGACAATAGAAGCCTGCCAGAAGAGGCTTTGACGGACTCTGGGTATTTCCCGTGCGATTGTATAGAATTGGTGTTTGGAGACTGATTCTTATTGTTTTATTGGCATTGTCAATAGTCACTGAAATACATAATGTTTGCAAAATAATTTTAGGATTTGCCTGTGTAATGGCAAAAGGGGGGTCTGAGGTTCTTTAATTTTGACTCCATCTTACATTTGTCTTCAATTTGTGTTGCCTTTACACAGACTGCTCTATTCATGAAGTGTTTCTGCCCTTTGACTGCAACGTGTAGAAAACCCCCCTCTGTCCTTGCTTTGAAAGCAATCTCAGACACTAGCTGGCCTAACTGCATAAAGACATGTTCTGCCATTACTGATTGACCTATAAGTGCTGTAATTGATTGACTTATGGGTTGGGCAGAAACACGACGTAAGGGGGACATTCTGGTTACATGATGTTTTTCTATTGGCTAATATTTTGCAGATCTTGTATGTCCATATTAGGTGTTTTGTATGCTTGCAGAAGCTAGGACTGCCCCTTTCTTTTACGCTGAGTTTGTAATCCTTAGCATATAAAAGACCTCTGTGTTCTGTATTCTTTAGACTGCCTCATTCAGGTGCTAAAGGCTCCTGTGTGACGTAGTCTCACTTATTAAGTTTAATAAAGATGTCTATTAATATTTCAGCTTCTGTGCCAAGTTCTTTTGTATTAGTGAGACCCCTGAGAATGAAGATTTCAGTTCTTCACACCTTTTACAGGGTATTCCTCCCCAGCCTCCAAGAACGACCACTGACGCTGTTCAATTATTTTACCCAGGATGCAGACCATAGCCCTACCATGGTTGCTGGTGAGATAACCCTCATTCCCAAACCGAAAAATAACCACACACTGTACTCTTTTATTGCCCCATAGCACTTCTGAACACAGCCAGGATCTTCATAAAAATCTTGGTGTCTAACAGTTTGGGACAGTACCTTAGATCAGGTTTAATCAATCAGGGGGTTTAAAGCACACTACTCACCCGCGAGGGTCTCAAGGCGCTGGGGGGGGGGGAGAAGCTCCGGATAAGTCGAAGAGCCAGATCTTGAGGTCCTTCCTGAAAGTGTGCAGGGTCGGGGAGCGTCTGATGTTCACCGGGAGCTCATTCCAGGTCTTGGCCGTGATGTAGGAGAAGGCTCTCCCGCCTGCTCTGGTTTTGCGGATGCGGGGGACCTCCACCAGGGCGAGGTTGGCGGAGCAGAGGTTTCTCTTGGGTACGGGGAATGAGACTCTCTTGTTGAGGTATTTGAGTCCAATGTTGTTGAGGGATTTGTAGGCGTGGGTGAGGAGTTTGAAGCTGACCCTCTTCTCGACAGGGAGCCAGTGGAGGTCTCATAGGTGTTGGGTCATGTGTTCGTGGCGCGGTGTCCCGAGTACAAGTCTGGTTCGAGGTTGGTTTCATTCACAACCGGCAAGGGCCAGATAATATTCGCTGGGTTCCTCCCCTGGTGGAAAAAGCAAATTGTCGCAATATCCTGGTTTACCGTCTCTTGCTGTACCTGGAGAAGGCTTACTATAGGGTGAGCTGGACCTTTCTAAGTGCTGTCCTCAGCAGGATTGGTCCCGAAATTTATGGCACCCTATGTATGCCCGACTGCCTCAATTCATAATAGCGGACAGCACACAAGCCTGATCCATCTTATTAGAAGCACCCATCAGAGGTGTCCGTCATCTCCTTTGCACTTTGCTTGGCAGTCCATGCCCTAGCGATTACCATTCGGCAGACGGTGACCGTCGCGGGCATTCCTTTGGTGGGTTGATCCCACAAAAGAAGCCTGTTCGCAGACAACTACTACTTACTCCCACTCTGCCCCCAACCTCATTGTCAGCAGTCGTACACTCACTCTCCGCCTTTGACATGGTTTCGGGCTTTAAAGTTAATATGACCAAAGAGTATCGCCCGAACTTCACCATAACCAAACAGGATCTACCGGCCCCTTCAAATACTTGCCCAAATTCAATGGGCCCTCCCAATTCGATACCTGGGGCTTACATTTACCATCACACTGACTTCTTGGATGCAAGCCAATTGGCCAGAATATCGAAGATCCATCCTGGAAGACCTCCGCCGCTGGAAGCCATTGCATGTGTAGTGGCTGGTCTGACTCAATGTTATAAAAATTAATGTCCTCCCCAGGATTATCTATCTCTTTCAATCCTTACCTATCTCCATCCCCCAATTATATAGTGTGCCTATAGTGAGAAATATGTTCCTTTCTATAGGGAAGTAGACAACTCAGGATATCTAATTCATTGCCAGTGCTGCCTAGAGGCAGGTGGATTGGCTTATCCTAACCTCCTCGACTACTGTTGGGCGGCCTTTCTCCAATACATCTCCGAATGGGTTTTCAAGGAAAGTGATAAGCATTGGTTCCACATGACCTGAGCAGTGGATTGTCGCTCTCTGTGGGACTTAGCCTGGAAACATTGCTTTTTCTTCACATGGAATTTGCTCCTTGAGAAACAAATAACTTTTGCAGCAGTACACAGTAGTAATGAACAGGCTTGGTGTCGGCTGGACTGGAGGATTTGATTCTGTAAAACATTTGGTCCAAAAATAAAAGCTGTAGTCCAAATCCTCTTCATGCCATCTTACAAGGGTTCCCTGTCATGGATCAGGTACCTCTTGATAGAGCAACTGTAGTATCTCAACAATAGGTTGCAACAAAATAAAGGACATGGTGCTACTGCAATTTTGGAACCTATGAAAATGTGTCATGTATTTCCTAAGAATACATAGGATCTGCATGTTTAGACAAACTAAACTACGTGATTGGTGTCCAGACTGATTCTAGACTCCCCCAAAGGATATGTCAGCCTTTAGACAAGCTAGCTCACAGTGCCACGATAAGCCTCCTAACCTTACCAAGGAGCTAATAGTTTCTAGCAACTATCGCACATGACATCCCTTTATCCTTCAGGGATCATGGAAACAGTGCAGTACTTTTCGCTCTGTCAATCGTGCTCACTTAGTCTCAGAGAGATACCCAGAATAAATGATGGGAATATTTTCAATAAGCATTTATTGAACCAGCACCATTCTAGTATAAAACATGTTTGCTGCGAAAACCCTTAGACAGCAACAGATGTATAAGATTACAAGCACCAACAGAGTAAATAAAAGGTAGAATTCTAGCATAGTGCTAAAACAGTGAATATATGCAGGCAAATATATATACGTGATGGTAATCAAGCGTGCTCTTACGATGCAAACTCTACTTAAGTGTTCCTAGCATGTATGTAGGTGTAGAGCCAAGAATCCTCTAGGAAAGAGACAACCCTATTACCTGATGGGAGAGAATGAAGGAACCCGTCTTGGTCTCGAGTTGGACACCCCGCAAGGGATGTCAGACAGCTGCGTGTTGTAGCTTCTGCAGGCCGGGACTTTATCTTCTAGGTTCAACGTGGAAGCTTCTCCTCTGCCTATCTAGTGTTGGTATGGGCTTTTTATACCATTATGATAACCGCGGGGCTCCTTACACAATCAATATGATGTGAGTATGATTATGCAAATGAGCCTAGAAGAATAACTGCGATTATGCATAGTAGTTCTTTCGCCCTAGGATGAAGAAGACCATGACTTTTACACAGATTATGTTCTTGCTGTTCTGTACTTGATATGAAGGGGATTTTCTAAGAACCCTCATGCATAATAAATTAGGCTAGTTTCAAGGAAACCGATCAACGTTTATTCAGCACATAAGTGGGTAAAAGTTCAATGCTAGAACCTTTATGCAGATCACGGTAGGACAAATGTAGGTAAAAAGTTGTGTAGCTACCTAGGCCTCGATTGGGGTACATTGAGGTACATAACAATTGATGTGGACTTTGCAGTCGTTATGTCCCATCTATACCTGTGTATCGATGCTTATAGTGGTGATATTTAGACAATAAATTATTAGTTCAGTATAAATCAACAGTTGCCAAAACATGAAGGAAAATATTGTCAGATTTTTCCCCATGCCCTTCAACATATGGGGCTGCCCACCAAGCAGCATCAAAGGCGAGTTTGCTTGTATTTCCTATTGACCACAATTGCTAGTTACTGGTTCTGCGATGGAAAGCTGGGCCTCCAAAGCCTACTCGACTCACCTGCATAGCTTGACTGAGAGGTGGCCTACTTACATTAAAACATCATTGCAACCCCATTAATGATGGGATATCCTCCCAGGGTTATTTCGCAAAAAGTAATAACTCTTGAATCAACACATTAAAGTTGTAGAATGCTAATAAAAATAGAGTAAACATGCAGCCTGGTGTTACTAACTCTAACAGTAGCAAACTTATGACACCAGCTGGGTGAGACATCTGTGATACAGAGCTGAAGATGTTCGTTTCTATACTGTTAGTGCACATCTATGGATTCCTTCTTTGGTCCAGGGTTACCACATAAGTTAATGCCCTGGGCTCTTTACCTACCACATACAGAGAGTTCCAAATCTATATGCAAACAAGGAAATTCCTCTTTATCAATGAGAGAATTAACGTCTCCCTTTGTCCAGAACAGGCCCTGAATTACTTTGCTTGTCATGTGGTTAATTTGTTACTTAAAATTCAGGAAGTTTTTAATTTGAGATAGATTTTTTAGGTTTACATTTCATACTTCCACTTAAACTGACCTTCTGATTAGATCTTTCCTCTTAAATGTATCCTAAAGTCAGATGATGGTGGTTTCGTGTTCCCTTTAACTTATACATGGTTTATTCTGCTTAATGACCAAATTACTTGTGGTCTGATGACTAATCGTTTGTCACCAATTGCCAATTGGGGGAGCACGTGAACAAAGTTTTACCCTTGTGGCAGTGACAAGTAATTGAAGACATTAATCCATGCAGATGGTTTGAATTTGTGGTATGGTTATAAATCCAGAAGGTTGTTTGGTGCTTTATTGTTACATAATGGCTTTGCCAAGTGGTAGCTCTTTTACACTACTAATATATTTTGAAATTGTTTGTTTAGCCGTTTTTACATTTTGTCTGATATTATGCACACATTTTGATGGTTCATTGCTTTCCCTGGTTACCTTACTCTCCCATTTTAAGCTACCTGTGTAACAGCTGTAATACATCCGTTATCTAGTTTGGGAAACTGCCACTTCTGGCATGATTAGCCCCATTTCTTTGGACTGATGCTGCTGGGGTTTTATAATTTACTCTGTGCACTGCGACACTGCTACCCAGGCCCCAGTGCACGTGCTCTGTTCACTAAAACCTTTAGAAATTGCAGAGGTGGCTCCTCCATAATGGTGGAGGAGAGTCGCCCCACTGGTCAGTCAGCGAAAAAATAAAATGATAGTAAAACAATATTATGATTTTATTTTCCACTTATCGACTCAGCCATGGAATTTAGGGCCAGGCTGGGCCATGGCAGGGAGGAGGAGAGTTGTGCCCTGTAACTGCCCATGTCAGTTTGGCTGTACATCTTAGGATGGCCAAACCGACATGCAGACTTACATTTCTGCAACCCAGCTGTGCTGCACAAACGGGTGAAAAAATGTCACAGGCTCCCTGTGCCTGACCTAGCGTCATTCTAGCCCGCTCAGTACAATCTGGTCACTGCTCTCATGCTTGATATAGCATGAGAGCAGCGTCTGGATTGGGAGGGGATCCTGTGCTTTGTGCCCGAGTGACTGCTGAGAGGAGAGGGGCACCGGGGCAGCCAGCAGCATCAGCGGCAGGACAGGTACGTTTTTTTAATGTAATATTACCCTAACACTCCCTCCTACCCCTCACCCCACTACTTTGAATGTGCGACAGCTGCCTATAAGAAATTGCCTATATTACCAATTTCATATTTAGCTTACCAATAGGTCCCTAGTATATGGTACAAAGTGTACACCCAGGGCCTGTATATTAAATGTGATTAGTGGACTTAAGCATCCATTGTGCCACCCACTACAGTGGCAGCGTGACTGTAGGCCTACCACAGTAGCCTCTCTCTGCAGTTTTTTAAAAACTGTAAATTCAACCTGTTGAAATATTCCTTTTGACAAGCCTACACCCTCTTTTTAAATACTAATAAGTCACGCTTAAGTAGGCCTTACAACCCATAACAGAGGGTGCATATTATATAAAAGTAGGACATATATACGTTTAATGTTAAACATGTCCTAAGATATTTTTCACTGTAGCTGGCTTGGCTGTTCCATAGGAAAGCAATGGCACACAAAATTAAATGCAATGCTGTTATTTCTGGCTAGGAAATAGATAGAAATGTTTCCCTTTTGTTTGAAATAATTATTATAGGTCCAGTTCACCGCTGAAGTTGAATTTGTAATAAATATTTTGGAAAATGCACTTTTAAAAAATTACCTTTCCCCACCTAAAGCCTCGAGCATTAGGTCCCAACTTTTACCTGTAAGTTAAATAGCACGCTGGGTGAGGTGTGAACTTGCTTCCAGAGCTGAGACAAAGGCCTAGGGAGTGGGGAGGTGTTCTTTTCCTCTTCCAGGATAACCATCTAGGCTGTGCCCAGGAACTTAATACATTTCAAAGATGCTTACCTTGTCACAGGCAAACATTAGCTGACTGCTCAGCAGGGCTCTCTTTTTCCAACTAGTCAGGCAAGCACCAATCCCAGTGCGGGAGGAACTGCACCCAGAACTGGTTTAGAGTAACCGCAGAGAAGGGATTTCTCATTTCCATGGCTACACCTCCGGGATGGGCACAGGAGCAGCACAGGGTAAGAAATTATCTGCCATCTTAGTTTTAGGCAGAGAGCAAGTCTGTGAGCTTTTTTGCAGTGGGACACAAGAGGAACTGCTGCAATAGTGGGTTACCCTGGGAACATTTTCCTTATGGATTAGGTAGGCCCATGATTCAAATCCACCCACATGATAGTGCCAGGCATAAATGTGCCACCCCTAAGCACCCTCTTCAGAACAATATTGGATCTGTGGACGATGGAAGAAGGACTACACCTTTTGTTGAGACCTGAATGGCTAAACCTGCTCCCACGTGTACCCAAGAGAAAGAAGTGGACTCCAAGGGACAGTTGTGTGATGCCCTGTTAAGCTACAGGGCACAACAAGGTACTACATTCCCTTTTCCTGAACAACCCAGCTGACCAGTTTGAACTGGACTTGCACTGGACCCTGCTGGTGGCTTCTGCTGGAGTGAGTCTTGGAGTGAGTCTTGATCCTCAAGTGCTGTACCCTAGGTCCTGGAACCTTCGATTGTATCAAAGTTTACTCCTCTTAATATCTTTAAACACCTGAGACTTCAAAACTTTTTGCTCCAAAGATCTCAGGAGGACTGGAACAAATCTGCCAAGTCAATCTGATGAAGGTGCATTTCTACTTGGCCAAAGATTCAGGTTATTCCAGGTCAGACGTTTTCTGCAGCAGCAAATCATCTCTAGCAACACAACGTGAGAGGTTATCCAGCCTCTTGGAGCCCTGTTCTGCTACAGCTTGCAACTTGCCCTGCTGGAGAAATTTGGTGCTTAAAGCTTTTTGGCATTATTTTTATTTAAAATGTAAACATTCATATCTCTGAAGCTGCTTATTGGATGTTTGTCCTTTTAGTGTCAATTTGTTTATTTATTATTCTCTACTTTTATAAATTGAAGTGGAATTTGTATTGTGTTGTTAACTTTATTGGTGCTTCTAAATGCTTTACACATTTTCTTAAGTTAAGCCTGAATGCTCTGTGTCATAGCTACCAGGGTTTGAGCACAGGTTTAAATCACTGAAACCCTTACTAGACCGAGCAAGGATAGTGACATTATTACTTGTGGTGTACTACCATCCACCCCAACTAATAATCTATTTTCTCTCATTGATTAACCATCCATACCATTTCTTTCTTTAATTACCTGTGTATTGTTTGGTAATAATATGTATATAGTGCTTCATAATTTTGTCAAGGCAACATCACGTAGGAATGATTGGTTGAAAGAATATTCAATTGGTGTGCGGCCATTGTGGAAAGATTTTTGGAGTCATGCATGAGTGACCACGGTTGTGCTTTCAGCCTGTTTTAGGTTGATTCACTGAGGCGTATAATGATGAGGAAAGCGGTACAATGCGTACACTTTACATTTATTGAGTGTTGTTAATTATTCAGCAAGTGTCTACAGGATTCACCTAAAAGTGGTAAACTGGCAAATGAGCAGCCTACTGCAAGCGCTGGAGTCACATATTCAGGACAGATGCTGTATATAATCCCGCAAAATGACGAGTTAGTCACCTGCAGACATGCATTTTATACAGTAAGCCCTGGTACATAATCTTGAGACCATTTGCAAGTGATTTGGGGCTGTCGAGAAAAATGCACTTGTTAATGGGAGCCCGAGCAAAAACTGTATAGGGTACTCCGACATACATAGGAGAGCGACCTGGGTAAATGCTGCTGAGATAAAAGGCCCTAGGGATCTGCCTAGGAGTGACTGCAGAGTAGCTGAGCACATGCACTGCCTACAGGCACCAGTATATTTGCCCTACAGATGCCCCCTGAAACACCATATGAGAAGCCTTCAGCCTACACATGGTACAGGAAGTCAGCACAATTGACCTTTAAAGTCCTTCTAGCGATCAGAATAATTGCATGTACTAGATACAGATGGCGCCATAAAATAACTAAAAAGCCAGTTTATGGGGGCGTGGCCAAGATGGCCGGGACGGAGGTCTGATTGTGGAGCTCCTCGCCCTAACCCCCTATAACCCCCCACGATAGCCCCGAATTTGCTGCTTTGGCCCCATGGCACTCCACCTGAGGCAGCGCGGACCCACAGCCCCGGAGCGCGGCTCGCCCGCGAGGAAACGGCGACCGCTTCTTACCGCCGCCGGACTTAGACGGAGGGAGCCGCGTTGGAGGCCAAACGGGGCTCGGACCGACCTCCGTGCCTGAGCCGCCCGTACCGCCTTCAAAGGTTGCGGCCGCGACCCGGGTCTCGCCCTCAGCACCAGAGACCCCCCTGAGGCACGGGGGGCCGCCTACGGAGAGCTGCTACCCCGCGGCCGGAGAGACCCGCGGCCTGGGCGAGGCCCAAATCCAGCCCCCGGTCTGGGCCTGCGGCCGGTGGGGAGCCGACGGTGAGCGCTGAGACGGCCACTCATTCTACTGCCCACGTTGGTGGGCCCCTCCAACACTGCAGCCGGCGCTGAGTCGCCTCCGCTCCCGAGCCCACGGGGGACACCGAGACCTGGCGCCTGCTCATAGGGCGGACTGCGGCCCGTACGTGCGCTGCTCTAGACCCCGGCTTGGGCCTACACGTGCTTGCTGACGTGCACCCAGCGACGGCCGGTCGGCCTCCTGTGTGGGCGCTAGGGGCGAGGCCTTGCTCGCATCGCGTGCGCTCGGTGCAGCGCGGACTCGTCCTTTACCTGGACATCTGCTGCTGGGGGACGCCCCACGTCGGAGTGCCGACCTGAGGCCCCGGTTTGGGCCTGCATGGCACAGCCACAAACGAGACTTTCTCCAAGGGTCAAGCTGGGGTGTGCCCGCCTTCGTGTCGCCGCCTGGGACAGCGGAGAACAGACCCGATCTGCAGAATCAAAGTACCAGCACCCCGACCGAGCGGAGGGTGGACCCGATCTGCAGTATCAGAGTGCCAGCACCCAGACCTGCGGGACAACCACATGCTCAGAGGTGAGGAGGGGGGAGCTCGAGGGGCCTGGTGATCGTGCCCCTGGCGGGAGGAGAGAGGACACCCAGTCGCTATTCACCCCCCCTCGCCCACTGGGAACTGCTAGAGGGGACTGGACTGGTGGCGGAGAGGCCCGGGGGGTGCCACGCGGACACCTCACAAATTCTTGCGGTTAGCCCCGGAGGCAGTGCCGTGCTTTGACTTATGCCGGTGCCCCCCGGCTGCTGCTGGTTCTCCTAGGTGGCGGACGAGGGAGTTGACTGAATCGCGCCGCTTGGTCTGTCACGGCACGATGTCCAACGCTACCCGCCGAGGGACCCGACCAATTAATGAACTTCTCCTGAAGTCATCCACTAAAGGCGAGAAGCCCCAAACACCCACGTCGCCATCGACATCTGCGGGTACCCCAAACAAACCCTCTGAGGAAGCCCCCATCACAAAGTCATTTTCGGAAAGCCTTTTCAACACACTACGTGATGATTTCCAAACTCTGAAACAGGAACTTGTGAGTGACCAGAGGGAACTGCGCCGAGACCTGGATGGACTAGGGGAAAGAGTGCCGGCGGTAGAAGATTCCTCCCATGCACGCGGTGACGAGCTGGAACACCTACAACAAGAGGTCCTCCGCCTTCGGGAGCAACAGGTGGACCTCCAAGCTCACGCAGAGGACCTCGAGAACCGCTCCCGGCGGAACAACATACGGGTTCGTGGAGTACCATCGAAAACAGAAGGGAATAGCGTCATGATGTACCTCCAGGACCTTTTCCGCGAAGTTCTGGGAGAACCTGACGACTTCCCCATTCGCATCGACCGGGCACACAGGGTGGGGATGCCCCGCCGGGCTCTGGCGCCCCCCCCCGGACATCTTGGCGTTCCTACCGGACTTCCCTCTGAAAGAAAGGATCCTTCGGGAAGCACGTAGAGTGCAACCCCTTCGCTTTCGGGACAACCCTGTTGAACTTTACCAGGATTTATCAGCTATAACACTGCAGAAGCGCAAAGACTTTCGGGTGGTCACCACATTCCTGAGAGAAAAGGGGGTGCCATACTCCTGGGGCCACCCGTTTCGCTTAATCTTCAAATGGGAAGGAAGCCTGCACCAGCTCCGTTCGCTTCAGGACACTTGTACCCTGCTGGGCCTTAAACTGCCCGACGACGCATCAGAGGGGCCCCCTTCCCCGGGATCCTCCCAACATACCGGGCCGCAATCTTTCAGAGACGGTTGGCAACAGGTGCGGAGACGTTGCGCTCCTAAGTCCCGCCTCCGCCCGGACCCGAGCACAATCGCCAAAGAACACACTGCAGCCATCGAAGCAGTGGTTAAAGACACCGCTATGTAACCCTGAATTTGATCCTGCTGGGGGTCCACTCTCACTGCATGTTCTCATAGTGGGGGGGGGTGAGGGGCGGGGGGCCACATGGGTCGCCACTGCCACAGTCTCCTTCACCTTCTAAACCTACAGGCCTGAACTGACTCTGGATAGGCCTGGGACTATGACTTCTGGTTGGGGTCCTCAAGTTGGGGTTAGGGTGGGAAGGGGAGGAGGGTCTGGGATGTTGCTCTCACTATCACTGACAAGAGCTGTTTTTTACATATGCCTACGGTTTGCCTTTTGGAAGTTTGAGGAGGTTTTTGGGGTTGGGGGGGCTTCGAGGGAGGGAACCAGTGGACGGGGTACGGGAGGGGGTGCACTGTTGTGGATGGGGCGGGGTGGGGCATGAGGGCGGGGACCAGTATGCCAAGGGACATCGTTGAATTTCGGGTGTTAACCATTGCTTACTATGTACCGCGATGGGCTGCTGTGCTACGCTTTGCCACCTTCGTACTGTTCCGCAATGACTGACACGCTTAAGATATTGTCACTCAACGTAAAGGGCCTCAATAACCCGATAAAACGAAGGGCTGTTATTTCATATCTGGAACACTCAGAGGCTGACATCTGCTTACTGCAGGAAACCCACCTTCTACCTAAAGACTGGCACAGGATGCGCTCCCGGATCTTTCCTCAACAGTTCTTTTCTTTGCTTCCATCTAAAAAGGCTGGGGTGGCTGTTGTGGTCTCCCGGCGCTTTCGGGGCCGGGTGGGGGCCAAAGCGGGAGAAGTTAAGGGTCGCCTCCTGGCCTACACCTTCCATATGGGGAACAGGGCACTGACAATTGGCTCCATATATGCTCCGAACACAGGTCAGGAACCATTCTTGAAAACTGCACTCTCTGAAACATTTCAGTCACCTAACTCTCAGCTGCTCATTGGGGGGGACCTCAATTTGGTCATGGACACGAATAAAGATAGATCTGGGCACCGCTATGGGGACACGGGAGCGCTGTCTGTGGAGGGCGGGTCATGGCTACGAGAGAGGGGTTTGGTGGATCTCTGGAGAGTGGCGCACCCCAACACAGAGCGCTTCACCTTCTATTCCCATGTACATCACACATACGCGCGTTTAGACCACTTCTTGGGCTCTTCGAATTTGGTCCCTCAGGTCACGGACGTTTCTATTGTTCCGGCGGCCCTCTCTGACCATGACGCGGTAGAGCTGAAGCTCAGTATACCCAAGACTCCACGCATCATGGCGGCTCAACGAACCCCTTTTGCAACGGCCGGCTGTTCATAAACAAATCCATCAATGCATTTTGGACTACCTTGCTATAAATGATACCCCCGCAACCTCGGTGTCGGCTCTCTGGGGAGCCCTGAAGGCCGTGGTCCGGGGGGAACTGATCGCCATTGCGGCCGCTGACGCTAGAATCCGCAAAGAAAAAAGGGTTGACCTCACAGCACAAGTAGCTGAATTAGAGAGGGTCCACAGCCGTACCTGCGCTCCGAGAATTTGGCGTCAACTGAAGGCCGCTAGGGCTCAATTGGCCAGCCTTGATACTGACAGAGCGGAATTCGCCGCCCTTCGACTTCGCCATACCTACTATGTAGGGGGCAACCGCACCGGACGCCTTCTGGCCAGTACCTTAAAGGCCAAGACTCAATGCTCGAAAATCACTACTCTTCTAGACGACTCCGGTGAGACCCTTACCGATAAGTCGCAAGTCGCCGATGCCTTTCGCTCCTTCTACGCCTCCCTGTACAGTGAGGATAAGGTATCGCCAACCGCCATCGACGCATACTTGCTCTCGGCGGACATCACGCCACTGTCCCAGACGAACACAGAGGCCCTGGAGGCTCCTATTCGCCTGGATGAAGTCCTGGCCGCCATCTCGCACTTACGCCCGCTCAAATCACCTGAACCTGATGGATTTTCTTCAGGCTTCTATAAACTCTTCGGCCAGATACTAGCTCCGGTACTCACGAGGTTATTTAATTCATTCGAAGGCCCGAGCTCCATACCCCCGGATATGCTGGCGGCAGAGATAGTGGTGTTGCCCAAACCGGGCAAACCCCCGACACACTGCGCTGCGTTTCGCCCCATCTCCTTACTTAATTTAGATCTGAAACTGTTCACGGGAGTATTGGCGGCCTGCCTGGGCCCTTGCCTACCGGGCATCCTCGAACCGGATCAGTCGGGCTTTGTCCCGAACCGCCAATGCAGTGATAATACTAAGCGGTTGCTGCACCTCGTGGACAAGGCTCACTTTCAGGACTCTGACTCGGCGCTATTGGCAATCGACGCGGAGAAGGCGTTCGACCGAGTCGACTGGACCTATTTGCAGAAAGTCCTACGGCATTATAAGCTGGGTGACTGATTTCAGGCCTGGATCGCGAGCTGCTACCACCGCCCTATGGCCCGGGTTCGGTTAGGCAGCCTTAAATCAGAACCCTTCGAGATACAACGTGGCACGCGCCAGGGGTGCCCTCTCTCGCCCCTCCTGTTTGCCCTGTACGTGGAACCCCTAGCGCAAAAAATCCGTGACAACCCCCGCATCAGCGGCATTACCTTCGGCCGTGAACCTCACGTGGTGGGGCTTTACGCCGACGATATCATTGCCGCACTTGACCGCCCATCCCACTCTATACCGGCCTTCCTGGAAGAGCTGGAGAGCTTTGGAGCGGTATCTGGCTTAAAAATCAATCGGGGAAAGTCCTTGATCTTGCCGCTGGGTAGCAACGCCCGTCCTCACACCCCGTCACCGGACTTTGGTTGCGGCTTACAATCTTCTCCGCAGCTCCCATATTTGGGGATCACTCTCACCTCCTCCACAGACTCGACGGTGACCCTTAACTATAAAACGCTCGCTTCCCAGATCCGAGCCGACCTTACGCGGTGGTCGAAACAACCCCTCTCCTTGCTAGGCCGCATAGCGGCAGTTAAAATGTGAGCATTACCTAAGATCTTGTATGTCTTTCAGACTCTCCCAGTGCTACCGCCACCTGGCGCGCTTGCTGACCTGCAGACCGCTTTCCACCAGTTCATATGGGCAAAGAAACGCGCACGACTGCATAAACAGGTGGGATACAGAGGAGTCGACGAGGGGGGTCTCGGGATCCCCAATCTCCTACAATACTTTCAAGCCTCACAACTCCGCTACTTGGTGGAGTGGTACTGACCCGAGTCCGAGAAGAGGTGGCTCTTTCAGGATAGAGCGATGGCTCAGACGTCACTGTGGAAGATCCCATTCCTAGCCCGCCAGCATAGACCACGATACCTCCTCCGCTCCCCCATCATGCGCACCATTATGAACACCTGGGACACAGTGGCAGTCAGGAGAAACCTAACAACTTTCCCCTCCCCACTCACTCCACTCTTCGACAACCCGGCATTCCCGCCGGGCACCGATCCTCAAGCCTTCCCACAGGGGCGTGGTACGGACTGCCGTTCTGCCGGCCACCTCTTTGACTTACACGGCTTTCTTCCCCTCGCCGATGTCGCACAGGGCTACGGTGTCACCAGGCCCCACATGTTCCAATACTTCCAGCTCCGCCATTGGCTCCTGGGCCCGGATTACGCCCCCCTAGTTAGTCGGCAAATGACCCCATTCGAAAAATGGCTGGTGACAAAGGACTCCGATAGGCACCTTATTTCGGGCCTTTATAAAATGCTATCTCCCGCGGTCGTCCCGGGTAAGACAGCGGGACAGAAGCGCTGGGAGGCGGAACTTGGCAGAGCACTATCGCCCAAGGAATGGGAATTCATACACTACAGGGCTGCACACACGACTCGCAATACTAGCGCCAGAGAGGCAGCGGTGAAATTGGCCATATACTGGCATCTTACCCCGGCTAGACTCAATCAAGGCAATCCACTTCGAAGTGCGCTGTGTTGGAGGGGCTGCGGTGGGAAAGGCACTTTGACCCATATCCTGTGGGACTGCCCCGCATTGCAAACGTATTGGAAAGCAGTTCTGGACGACATCGACTCCACCTTTGACACTGAAATCCAGCGCTTCCCGGCGTACACAATCTTGGGGCTGCCCAACGCACTTACATTCCCTTTGCGATCTCCTCGCGGCAAACAGATGGGCGTTGCCATGCAAGCAGCGTCACAACATATTCTGTCACTCTGGGGATCCGCCACTACACCCACCCACACCGGTTGGCTACATAAATTATGGTTCACTTTGGCCATGGAATGCATCCAGGCCACGCTCACGCACACAGCCGACTCCTATCAGAAAGTCTGGCAACCACTTCTGTCCCTCTTGTCAAGAGAGTTTCACGAGATAACATGCCCGAAATATCTCCGCATTCTACGGCTCACAGGCCCACGGGGAGAGCCCCATTGAGCTTGCACATCCCGAACCACACTACTCTGTGCGTGTCACTCCAGAAGTTCCAGACAAACGGCATACTGGTCGGGGAGGGGGGAGGAGGGGGGAAGTTGGGTACAGGGAGGGGGGTTTGGTTCTTCTTCTTCTTGCTTTGTTTGATTGACTTTCGTGCATGGCATAATCCCCACAACATCGGCAGTGATTCTCTGTGTTGGCATATTGTACTTGCTTCTTCGACGTCTCTTAGAGAAGACATGCCTGTCTGTCTCGCTCGCTTTATATGCCTGCTACATATATGCTGTCTTGCTTGCCAATTTTTTTTCTTGCCTTTAAAACCAATAAAAACACATTTGAAATTAAAAAGCCAGTTTATTAATGTTCATGTAGCAGACAGGGAAAATGTAGCTATCTTTAAAGAATACCCAGAAGCGCATACTGGGGCAATCTGCAGGGGTACACAGGTAACAGGCAGCTGTGTTCCAACCTTGCATTTAGCATTGGAGGCTCGCAAGAAATCAATACAAAACAAGACAGATGAACCTGGCAAGTAAAAAAAAGGAAGATATTACATTCACCCGTCTGTCCTTCCGAATTTAGCAGTTATCAGCAGCTTTAAGTCTTTGTTTGCTAGGGTGCGCCCAAGAGCAGTACATGCTATACAGTGATTCCTTGTCAACATTTTCTTTAGAGCCGACTTAAAAGTAATAGAGGTGCCACTGACTACACATGTAAATGTTCTGTAGAACCCACTTAGAAACGATAACGGAGCAAGTGGTTATATGCTCGGATTACATGCTGCTAGGTAAACGCTCTTTAAAGTCCACCCGTGAGCTGTCGTGTTGCCACTCGCATGCAAGCGTTAGATGTTTCTAGCCACGTTAGTGATTCAGTGGGAACTAGGGGGCATATTATCAAGGACAGGCGATACATTATCGCCGCTTTTGTCGGCAGGAAACTGCTGATAAAGCGGCGATAATGGCCTTGATAATATGCTCTATGAATTCCAATCGAAGCCCATGTTAGATGTGAACAATCCACTCTAAACAACACTCTTCAATCATCCCTCTTCAATCTTCCCCACTCCAATACCCCAACTCTAAGTCACCCAATCTACCCTACTCCAGCCCACCATAATCCACCCCACTCCACTTCAATCCCCCACTCCAATCTACCCCAATCCCATGCACTCCAATCCCGCCCACTCCACTCCAGTCTACCTGTCTTCTCTCCAATCTACCCAAGTCCACTCCACTCCAATCGACCCCTCTCCACTCCAATCTACCTCTCTCCAATCTACCCAAAAATAACCGACTCCAATCTACCCACTAAAATCTACCCCTCTCCACCCCAATCCAATATGCCCCTCTCCACTCCAATATTCCTCAATCTACTGCACTCCACTCTACCCCAATGTATCCAACTCCAATCTACTACAACCTATCCAATTTCAATCTACAGCACCCCACTCCAATTTACCCAATCCAATCCACCCAATCTAGCCCAATCCACCCTACTCTACCCCAAGCGTCCCTACTCTATCCCAATCTTCCCAACTCAAATCCAATCTACCCCATTTCACTCCAGCCTACCCAAATCCACTCCACTATGATCCAATCTACCCCACTCTAATCAACTCCACTCCAATATACCCCACTCCAATCTACCACACTCTCCTCCAATCTACCCCAATCTACCCCATTCCTCTCCACTCCAATCTACCCCAATCCAATCTACCCCAATCCAATGTACTCCAATCCAACCCACTCCATTCCAATCTATCCGACTGCACTCCAATCTACCCGTCTCCACTCCACTCCAATCTACCCCAGTCCAATGTACCCCACTCCATTCCAGAATACCCCCTTCATTCCAAATTCCACTGCAATTTATCCAACTCTTCTCCACCCTAATCTACCCCACTCCAATCTACCCAAACTACCCACTCTATTCCACTCCACTCTAATCTACCCCACTCCACCCTACCACACTCCACTCTAACCAACTCGACCCCACTCCACTTAACTTCAATCTACCCCATTGCAATCTACCACATTCCACTCAAATCTACACCCACTCCAATCTAACCTACCTCACCCCACTTAATCTACCCCATCCCATTGCACCCCAATCGACCCTACTCACGTATACCACTCCCTAATTCTCCCACACCAATCTACCCCACTCTATCCACCACAATCTATACCATTTTGCCCCATCACACTCTAACCTACCCTACTCCACTCCAACCAACCCCACTCCAATCATCCATCTTCAATCTACCCTACTCCAATTCCCCCTACTTCAATCTACCCAATCTACACCACTCTCCTCCACGCCACTCCAATGTATTCAAATCCAACCCTCTCCACTCCAGTGTACCTGACTGCACTCCAATCTACCCTACTCCACTCCAATCTACCCCAGTCCAATTTACTCCACTCAATTCCAATATACTCCCTTCATTCCAAACTAAACTGCAATCTAGCCAACTCCTCTCCATCCTAATCTACCCCACCACAATCTACCCCACTCAAATCGACACCATTCTAATCTAATCCACTCTACTCCAATTAACCACACACCAATCCGCCCAATCTACCCCACTGTACTCCACTCTAATCTACCCCTTCTACCCTACCACACTCCACTCCAATCTACCCCACTGCACTTCACTCCAATCTACCCCACTCCACTTTATTCCAATCTACCCCATTGCAATCTACCACCCTCCACTCAAATCTACCGCAATCCAGTCCAACCCACCTCACCCCACTCCAGTCTACTCCACCCCACACCAATCTACCCATTCCCAATCGACCCTTTCCAATCTACTGCACCCCAATCTACCCCACTCTAATCTACCCCTATCTACTCCACTCAAATCTACTTCACTCCACTCTACCCCACCACAATCTACCCCATTCTGCCCCATCCCACTCTACCCCACTCCAATATGGCCTACTCCACTCCAATTTACCCTATTCCACTCCAATCTACCAACTTCAATCTACCCCACACCAATCATCCCTCTTCAATCTACCCCACTCCCATCTCCCCCACTCCCATCTCCTCACTCTAATCCACCCAATCTACTCATCTCCACTCCACCATAATCTACCCTACTCCACTCCAATCTACCCATACCACTATTTCCCAATCTATCTCTCTCCATTCCAATCTCAACTCCTCTCCAATCTATCCAACTCCACTTCACCATAATCTACCCCACACCATTCCACTCTACTAAATATACCCCACTCCACTCTACCCCAACCTACCACACTCCATTCCAGTGTACCCTATTTACCCCACTCCAGTCTACAACATGCCACCCAAATCTGCCCCATTCCAGTCCAATCTAACCCACTCTACCCCAATCCATCCGACTCCAATCTACTCCACCCCAAAGTACCCTACCCCATCCAATCAGCCCCACCCCAATCTACCCCACTCAAAACGACCCCAATCTACTCCACGCCACTTTACCCCAATGCATCCCAATGTACTCCACTTCACCCTAATCTACCCAACTCCACCCCAGTTTTCCTCACTCTACTCCAATCTACCCAAACCACCAACTACTCCTGTCTAGCCCAATCTACCCCATTCCACTCCATTCTATCCCATTATATCCCACTCCACCCCAATCTACCCCACTCTACTCCAATCTACTACACTCCATTCCAGTGTACCCTATTTACCCCACTCCACTCCAGTCTACCACATGCCATCCAAATCTACCCCACTCCAGTCCAATCTAACCCACTACACCCTATTCCATCCCACTCCAATCTACTCTACCCCAAAGTACCCTACCCCATCTAATCAGCCACTCTCCAATCTACCCCAATCTACTTAATTTCAATCTACCCCTCCCTAACCCAATCTACCCCACACCACTCTATCCAACTCCACTCCAATCTACCTCACTCCATTCCAATCTACCCTGCCATAATCCACCCAATCTATCCCACTACAATCTACCTCATTCTACTCTACCCCACACCACTCCATTCTACCCCACTCCAATTGACATGAATATTTCCCACTCAACTCTACCTTTGTCTACCCCACTTCATTCTACCCCACTCCGCTCCATTCTACCCCACTCCACTCCATTCTACCCCACTCCTCCCCAATATACCCCTCTCCACTCCAATCTGCCCCACTCAACCCCAATCTGCTCCTTTCCACCCCGATCTACTCATTTCCACCCCAATTAATCAATGCCACTCCCCCACTCCAATCTACCCCACTCCATCCCATTGTACTTCACCTCAATTTACCCCAATTCAACCCATCCCATTTCCCCACTGCAATCTACCCCACCCAAATCTACCCCACTCCACTCAATCCCAATCTATTCCACTCCAAACTAACCCAATCTACTCCACTACAAACCACTGCATCCCAATGTACTCCACTTCACCCTAATCTACCCCACTCCAAACTACCCTACTCCACCCAACCCCACTCCAGGCGTCTCCACTCCAATCTACCCCAAACCACCCTACTCCAGTCTTGCCCAATCTACCCCATTCCACTCTACCCTGTCATATCCTACTCCACCCCAATCTCTACCACACTCCTATCTACCCCACTCTACTCCATTCTAATCTACCCCACTCCATTCTACCACACTCCACTTTACCGAAATCTACCCCACTCCACTTCACTTCAGTTTACCCCATTCCAATCTACTACACTCCACTCAAATCTACCCCAATCTATACCAATCTACTGCATTCCTACCCAATCCACGTCACTGCACTCTATTC
The DNA here is from genome assembly GCF_964261635.1 of Lissotriton helveticus. Classification (NCBI taxonomy): domain Eukaryota; kingdom Metazoa; phylum Chordata; class Amphibia; order Caudata; family Salamandridae; genus Lissotriton; species Lissotriton helveticus. The sequence goes on from NC_136061.1 coordinate 1,177,407,201, forward strand.
TACCACACGCTACTCCAACATACCCTACTCTAATCTACCCCCACCATTCTACCCCCTCCAACCTACCCCATCTACTCCATCCATACCTACTCTACTATACCACAATCTTTCTCACTCCACCCCACTGCAATCTACCCCATTCTGCCCATACCCCTCTACCCCTCTCCAGTTCAACCCACTCCAATATAACCTGCTCCACTCCAATCTATCCCACTCCACTCCAAAGTACTCAAATCCAAACTACCCGACTACAATCATCCCTCTTCAATCTACCCCACTCCAATCTCCCCCACTCCAATCTACCCTACTCCATTCCAATCTACACTACTCTAATCAACCCAATCTACCCCACTCCACCATAACCTACCCCACTCAAATCTACCCCACTCCACTCATCCCCAATCCATCTCACTCCACTCCAATCTCGACTTCTCTCCAATCCATCCAACTCCACCCCACCCCACTCTACCCAGTCTACCACACTCCATTGCGCACAACCCCACTGAGCTTCACTCAAATATACCATATGCCACCCAAATCTACCTGCCCATGTCAATCTATCCCACTCCACCCTAATCCATCCCACTACAATCTACCTTACCCCACTCCACCCCAAACTTCCTTACCTGTCCAATGAGCCCCACTCAATCAATCAATAATCTTTATTTCGATTATAACAAACCATAAAAGATTACATACAATATAAAACAATCATAAAACAAATTTTTCAATCCCTTGCACATCCATTCCGACATAGTACAAAAAGGAAAGTACTAATCGAAGTCCCAATAAAGGTAATTCCTAATATTTAAAACAATAAATACAGTTTTGGAATCTTAAAATCATAGAACGTTCATCAAGAATATCTTTTTAGTAAAATTACATTGTTAATAACTCATTTAAACTCGGTTTTTATGTGACGTTATTTCCTTCTTAAAATATATTAAAACTATCTGCATTACATACAGAAACCAAACCAATACCTTTTAAGAGTTATTGTTATTCTCCTTGCACAAGATTAATCAAAAAATAGCTAAAACTTAAAACCCCTTCTCCTCCTTATTAGATGTGCACAGAAGAGGTATCTGCTAATGCTAAACACAATAGTTTGGGTAGTGTCCGTTTGCAATATTCTTTCCGCCTCGCTGCAGCGTCGAAATCCCAAAAGGCGACAGATTGGTTTAATCAATTTTCTCCTAGCATTGATGTGAGCCCCACTTCAATCTACCCCAATCTACTCCATTTTACCCCACTCTCACCCAATCTACCCATCCAAATCTACCCACCCCATGTCAATCTACCTCACACCACTCTATCCAACTCCATTCCAATCTACCCCACTCCACTTCAGTCTACCCAACTCCACCACATTCTACTCCAATTTACCCCAATTCAATCTATCCCACTCCCCACTCCAGTCTACCCAACTCCAATCTACCCAAATCTACTTCACTCCAATCTCCCCCACTCCAATCCATCTAATCTACCCCACTTCATCATAATCTACCCTGTTTCACTCCACTTTACCCCACTCCACTTTTCTTCAATCTCTCACTCCATTCCAATCTCCACTCCTCTCCAATCTATCCAACTCCAATCTACTCCTCTCCTCTTTTATCTATCCCACTCCACTTCATTCTACCCCACTCCACTCCAATTTACCCGAATATTTCCCTCTCCACTCTAACCCGATCTTCCCAACCCCAATATACTCCTCTTCACCCCACTTTAACCCAATTCAACCTATCCCAGTCCCCCACTCCAATCTACTCCAATATACCCCACTCCACCAATCTATCCCACTGCAAACTAGCCCAGTCTACCCCATTCCACTCTAATCTACCCCACTCCATCCCAATCTACTCTACTTCACCCCAATCTACCCCACTTTACCCTGATCTACCCCACTCCACCCATCTCCACTCCAGTCTTCCCCACTCCACTCCGATCTACCCCACTCTTTTCCAATCTACCCCAATATATCCCACTCCACCCCAATCTACCCTGCTCCTATCTACCCACTCCCATACCCTCCAATCTACACCCCACCTACTCCACTCCACCCCAATTCAATCTACCACTCTAATCTACCCAACTCCAATTTACCCCACTCCACCCCAATCTACTCCACTCCATTATACCCTACTCCCCCTACTCCTCTCTATACCAATCCACCCCACTCCACTCTACCGCAGTCTACCCATATCTACTTTACCCCACTGCAATCTACCCCACCCCATGCCACCAACTTTTAGCCATGCTGAACTGCAGCCACGCCCACACTGGTGTACATAATGGCTAAAACAAATTGACAAAGCTAATAACTGTTGCATGAGCGTGATTTATTGGCCTTGCCAATGCTTCTTTATATTTATCATTTGGGATTCAAAAAATACTCAGAAATAGAGAATAATGACCAAAAAATCGATACAAGTATGCCATAGTGCTCACAGTTTTGGGCTGTTAAAGGATTTACGGCTTGATTTAGATTTTGGCGGATGGGTTACTCTTCACAACGGTGACGGTTATCCCATCCGCCGAAATACAAATACCCATATCTCCTATGGGATTTATATTTCGGTGAACCGGATATCCATCACAGTTGTGATGGAGTAACCCGTCTGCCAAGATCTAAATCAGACCCTTAGTCTTGCCACTCTCGTCTTTTCCTGGGGGGGCTGCAGGTCAGAGGGCTGTAGGTTAGGCGGTGGTGGTCTTGAAGGATCCGCTGCCTTGATCCAACAACGCCCCCATTCTAGTCTTAGCCTCCTGCAGTGTGCGGCTGCTTTCAGCAGTTTTTCAGAGCCTTTTTTGGTTTCCAGTACAGCCCCACATGTACTGATGGTACTTCATGGAGGTTAAGTAATTAATGCTTGATGGCAAGATTGTCATAAGGATTAAAGCTGCGTTACATGAAAACTGGTTTAAATCTGCTTCATCAGTAACAACCACTTGTTAACATTTGATCAGCATTTTTTTAAATCGTTGTGTTGTATCTAATTTATGAATTAGCCCCCAAAACAGGAATGACGCTTTCAATTTAGTTTTTTGTGTTGAGCAAAGAAAATGATTTTATAGCAGATTGAATAACTTCTATTCACCTATCAACTCCAAAACCATCCGCAACTTCCTTCAAAAGGATTGACATCGTACCACATTCTGCGATATCTAGATGAGATGCTGAGATTGCAAAGACTGCAGGAAATCTGTTTATTTCCCTAAGGGTTAATTCGCCTATGGACAGAGCCAAGATGCTCCACTTACCACGTGGATAAACGAGGACTTGGCGGCTGTCCTGTGGGGGACCACGAGAGGACAGTGAGGACTGGCTGCGAGCCGATCATTTTTCCCATTGGCTATGATCCACGCGAGAGCTGGCTTCAAAAATCGCTTCCCATGCATAATCCATCATTCCCTCAACAATGCATTTCTGACAGTTAATTAGAATTTGCACAGTGGAATAACCCGCCTCGTGCCCGGAATGGTAATGTGCCGCGGAGCAGCCGGTTGTACCAGCTTTGGTCCGCTTCGGCCGTCCACGCTCTCCGGCTCCAACACGCATGTTAATTAATGTCGAGCGAAGACTCCTGCCTAATGTTTTAAACGAAGTTATTACACGTGTCAGAGGACTGATAACATCATGCTAATTAGCCGGGAAACAGATGGGAGGAGAGAGGGCAACTGGTCTGACCCTCAGAAATGATGGTAGGTCGCTTGTGTAAACAGGAACATTACTTGGCCCTGGACTGCAGAGGTCTTCCCGGTTAAAGGTTAAAGATGGGAAGTGTGCGATGCCTCTGCGTTGCTAACTAGAGTGTGGACGGTTAGCAAGGTATTACTTTCGGTGAGTTATGTTGTGATTGAGTCAAGAATCATGAATGACCAATGCACGATTTCCTAGGGACTGTGAAGGAGAGTTATGGTTTTATTATTGCCATACGATGAGTATGCTTTAACTTTCTTTACTAATTAAGGCAGCAGTCCACAAAATGCAATGCAACCTATAATGCCCATTAAGCCACTGAGGAGCGGGGAACGGGAGGGGGAGTAAGCTACAGAACAGGTGTCTAAAGAATAACCAGTAACAGATCATCCAGTCTGTGAAAAGTGTGTACCACTATCCCACACCTCTCTTTCTTTATGTTGCTGAACATATCATCCCATACTTTCTGCATCTTGTTAAATTAGTAGGCTTGCTTCTCTTATGTCACTGTGAATACAGAATCACATGTTCAAAACAAGAACCATCTTCAAAGTACAAGACCTAGTGTTAATATCAGAGCATATTAAAAACATGCTCCTACAGTTCCATAGCAGGAGCTTCCACAAAAACATCAGTCGCTTTCTTACACTCACGCAATTAGGGTTTGAATAATTAAACTTACCAGTATTATTTAGGCAGGACAATCCTTGCTTATGTCTCCCTATTGACACTTTCAATCAGGAGGGCTAGAACATTTTGCATTCCACGGCAGGACTGGGGGCAAGGCTTATTCTTCCTCAAAGTTTATTAGATGCCAAATAAGAAAACTCCTAGACTCGTCTAACACTTTCACTGCCCTTATGGTGTGACATAAAATGCATAGCAAAGATGATGGACGGAATGCAGAGCCAATCAAACATTCACCCCCAGTCAATAGATCTGGGTTAAATACATTGTTCTTTTGCTCACCATGCCACCCCAGTTTACCCAGCCATATGCAAATCAGTCTTATCCCTGTGCCTCATGGGAGCAGTCCAGACCGAACTGCAAGCCAGGTCCTCCCTGGACCGGAAACGAACATCCTGGGACCGGTTTCGGGGCATCACCCCTCATCAGCGAGGCTAGCTTGAATCCAGTGAATCCAACTGTAATGCATGGGGAACAACACAAAGAGGGATTTAGGCCCAGATCTCTGTACTGCGGTGAATGTATGACATTGTTCTGCATTCTGTCCATCAATTTTTCTTTTTTGCATTTGTCGCCCAGAGTGGGATGGGTATGCCCCGACGTGGGTCCTGGGCTCACCATGTCACTGGAGTCAAGCTATCCTGGCTGTTTAGGAGTAAAACCACAAAACTGGTCCTAGGGTGCTTTTTCCAGTCCAGAGACGACCTGGGCTGGCCATTCGGGCTGGACTGTTCCCATTGGGAGCAGGGTCAAGACTGATTTGCATATGGCTTGGTTCAACCTTGATTGGCATGGGGAGCACAAAAATGATGGATTTAGTCCCAGATCCTTGTACTGGGGTGAATGTATGTTATTGTTCTGCATTCTGTCCATCAATTTGTTTTTTTTGCACTTGTCACCCTGATTGGGACGGATATGCCCAGACGTGGCTTTCATGCTCTCCATGCCACTGGAGTCAAGCTATCCTGGCTGATGAGGGGTGAAACCCCGAAACCAGTACTAGGATGCTTGTTTCCAGTCCAGGGAGGACCTGACCTGGCAGTTCGAGCTGGACTGTGCCCATTGGACGCAGGGTCAAGACTGATTTGCATATGGCTGAGTTCATACTGGAATGGCATTGGGATAAAAAAAAAAACGATGGATTTCGGCCCAGATCTCTGTACTGGGGTGAATGTATGACATTGTTCTGCATTCTGTCCATCAGTAGTTCTTTTTGCATTTGTTACCCTGAGTGGGATGGGTATGCCCAGACTTGGGTTCCGTGCTCTCCATGCCACTGGAGTCAAGGTACCCTGGCTGATGAGGGGTGTAACCCCGAACCCGGTCCTAGGATGCTTGTTTCCAGTCCAGGGAGGACCTGGCATGGCAGTTTGGGCTAGACTGTTCCCAATGGGCACAGGGTCAAGATGATTTTTATATGGCTGGGTTCAAAGTGGAATGGCATGGGGAGCAAAAAAATTATGGGTTTAGGCCCAGATCTCTGTATTGGGGTGAATGTATGACGTTGTTCTGCATTCTGTCCATCAGTTGTTCTTTTTGCATAAAATGCATAGGCATCCATAGAAACCTTGGCAGTGAAACCAGCCTACCATTCAGAGAAAACATCTTTGACGCCACTACTTCACTAGACAAGTGAGCAGAAATATCTATGCCAGCCTCCTGCATCATACACCTGACTCATACGCACCACCACAAACAACTTCTTGAAGGAAAATAGCAACTATTTAATGTCATTTGCACACATTTTGGTGGAAATCGTATGCAACACACCATTTGCGGCAAAGGACCTTCCTGTCAAGTTCAATATATGGACATCCGGCACCAATTAACAACATATTAGGCAAAATAGTAGAGTGAGCCTAGCAAGCAAGTGTTTGCATGACAACTCTATTAACAGACAACCTAAAAAGACTACAGAAAACCCTGCCTACTCAATAATAAATTACCACTAGTTCTATCTTAACTCTTTTCCCAGCAGTCATAAACTACTGTAAAGACAGAATTTTTTATATAGAATTAATCGATTCAATACTATAACTAAACATTTTCACAGATTTTTAGAACCCTACGTATTGAAAAACTACAAACAAGAATGGCATCATTGAAAGGCATATTCCTGCTAAACAAAAGTCACAGCATCTAAAGTGATTTGAATTTTTTAATATACGTTCCATCAGGTCTTAGGACATGAAGAGTATACTGCTCATTGAAATAAAGGCGACTCACTTTTGTAGAAACCAACCTTCTTTAGGATAAAGACTTTTCAATAATTGCAAAGATCTCCTATATCGTCCATTTCGGAGATTTTCATGGAAGTTTCAAACAACACACCTGAATTCCATCTAATAATTCTCTATACGCTTGCCCTTCTGTTCTAGTCTTCTAAATATTAGAAATTGCCTGAGGGTTGTTGTCCTGTAGAAAGTATTTGTAACAGTGAGAAAGGAAAAATCCCCTTGGGTAGATTTCATTACAGACTAGATACTATTCTAGCTGACCCGAGGGAGAAGGTGGCACATTTAAGCAGCCAGCGAATGCGGATATCTGACCCTAATTATTAAAGGGACGGAGAGCGAGAATACCGCTCTAAGAAATAATCAAATGCAGTGGATGTATTAATAGAGGAATAAAGTGGCTCTTCCACTGCGATTATTTTTTGCTAAAGGAAAAATACAAGAAAGTTCCCTGCAGAATATATAACCATCTTTGAAACAAGAGCGCATTGTGTCAACCAAGATCCCCATTATATTCAGCAGGAAGGTCTAACACGGGGACGTCCCAATCAAGCCTGGGATATTATCGATACTCACAGTGCATAGATGATGAAAGAGTGCAACTAGGGAAGTCTCTTTTATTGAAGCAGGTGGCTGCATGAAAGTTTTTAACAAAATACAGAGTGTTCATATACGAGTCTTGAGAAAGATGGATTTATAAAGTTTAAATAAATAACAAAAAGGCCTGAAGGTCGAGTATAGCTGAGATGCTTAGACTAACACTGGACTATTGCGCATCAAAAATTGTAATACATCAGTTATCACAAGGTGGAGTGGCATTCAACATGACTGTTTGAGTCCTATCAGCCCACCCAAATGGCGGAGCCTCATCATGTAGGACCCCCAAAACTAGGTCTGTGTACTGAAGCCCAGATGTATTTTGGCTTCGTGTCACTAGGCCATAGTCCGGTCACAGCAATTGTCCTTACCAATGGTGGAGCTGATGAGTGCAGTGCAAAAAAACGATTAAAGTGAAGTGTGTTAAAATGACTATCGAGGCAAACAAAGAACTTTATTAGTGTTCACCTAAACGTCAGTCTAAAAAATAGTGTGAGGACAGTGTGACAAAATCACATAATTTGCTTGGTAAAAAATATATAGGGCCAACATGTTTCTGCCTTAAGGTGGATGTTCACCGGCATTCGTCATGGCCAAGCTCATATATATGCTACTGCAATGTACACTATCAATCGTGCTCGATAAGAAACAACAGAAAATCTAACACACCATTAAATATTCTAAGGTATCGGAAACTATACTCCTTAGGCTTGTGGCCTTTTTTCAGGCTGTGGATGAGGATTCAGTAGGTCCAATGGAGGGCAGTCGCCGGGATACAAATGGTCCGGGCGTGAAGATTTTACCCCCGCCACGAGCCTAAGGAGTATCATTTCCGATACCTTCGAATATTTCAGCCCTCACGCCTTGGAGGGAACGCACAAGGAAGCTCCTGTGCATGGTTCACTCTCAAGTTTGTAACCTCCTTTTTTTGTTCTTAGTCCCCCAGGTGGCAGTGGCGCCTTAGAGTGCATCACCCACAAAGGCGACTTTTTACCTTTTGGTCCTGATGAATGCTAGGCCGACCTTTGGCTATTTGTAGCAGAAACATGTTGACCCTTAATTCTTTATAGGACTTTCCTGGTTCAAATTTACACAACCAGATCTATGTCCGTCTTGCACTAACGTTTTTAATGAAGTTAGAGCTACCTCTGTATTAAATAATTTTTCTTCACTGGGGAGTAGCCAGCACTCCTTTTAATTCACATTTCACTACTGTTGGATACTATTCTACTTTTTTCTCAACAAGAGCCCAATGACGACAACTGGCAACTGACTTTCTGTTGGTGCCTGAGGGCTCTTTTTCTAGCACTGTGCATGTATCTGTCTAGTACTTTTACTTTGGTGGTGGAAATGTATTCCTCTCTATGGTTTGCCCCCTGCTGCTCATCTGTTTCTTATGTCACTCTTCCGTTGATTTGTACTGATTGTCTCATAAGGGGTTCAAGAGTGGCCTTGTTGACCCTTTCTCTCCTGTTGATGATTTATCTTACTGGATACTCTTTAAAGACATCCAATGGAAGACTGTTTGGGACATGGGCTGATTTAGATTTACAGGTTTTCCCAGGCCTAAACCTTCCTGTAGATATGCTCCCACTGTACTTGGGTATGGTGAGAGTACTGGGTATCTCCCCCTGACTCCCACAGTTTTTATCTGAATTCACACGGTCCTGACGAAGCGCACTGCGGATCCAGTAAGGACCCATCGGATGCGCAAAACATGTTGACCATGTCACACTTTAACATCACTTTCACAGGCTGAGAGCAGTTTCTTTGATAGGCTCCAATCCCCTTGATTTTAATGTACCTTCTGGCCCCGTGAATAAAATTGTATTGGGGTACCAATGAGGTAATTTTATCTTCACTCACACTATTTTTCACAAGGCCCACACACCCGCAGGCACAACAGCGGCACCTCCTATCAAAGATATCCAACAAAGAGCCCTCTCGCGGGGCCCTTGGGGGACTGCAGCAGCAGCCCCACAAGGAGCAACGCCTGATGATGAAGCACAACACCCGAAAGGGTGTGTGAGGGCACTATTGTCAAAAGGAGGAATTCCCCTACTTTTCTCAGACTCACTCTAGCTTGAGACATTCCTACTCAACATAAAGTTGTAGAAATGTTCCCCTTGTTTAGGAACAGCTACTATTCAGTGTGTGTACATTTACTCTTGGGAGCACTGGTACTGGACCTTCATCTTCTGCAAATGCTCCCTATCTCACCCACCCCCTTTTGTGATGTATTGCTTGAGAAAAGATCACACCTCCTCAACCAACAACCCAATTTCTCACACAGGCTTTTATCACTATGGTGATTTCTTCAACTGTTATCCCTTCCTATATATATATATATATATATATATATATATATATATATATATATATATATATATATATATATATGTATGTGTATATATATATATATATATATATATATATATATATATATATATATATATATATATTTGTCTACATTACTATTATTATTACTTGCGACATTTCCACTCTTATTCAAGTACTGTGTTGTATTGTATGGCTATCAATACATTGTTTGTGATATTAATTCCAAAACCTAAAACACTTTTGCATTGTTTAGAAAGCATTTATAACTTATGTGACCCTGGCGTGTAAAATATGATGCTGCCAAGCAGAGGATGAGATGTGATGTCTGAGTCGCACCTATACTTGTCAAGTCCATAACAAACTAGAATTTCCGCGTAACCCATTCTTTTTCTCGTCTAACTTATTTTGTAGTCAAATGGGACATTGTATAACTCTGCCTTAACGGCTTAATGTGATGAATGATTCCTTTGTTAGCTCAATGGATATCTACGAATTATACTTAGAACTTTCCCATAATCTATCTTTCTTGTTTGAGTTGGTTGGGTTCATCCTACTGGAGATTTCTTTAATCAATTTTGTATATTTTGTATATCAAGAAGTTCAGTAAGTCTGAAATTAGCACAGTAATATTATGCCAATTCTTTGTTTGCATCAGTTTTATTAATAAATGTCTCATGAAAGGCACTGCAATCAATGATGTAATAATTTCCCCAATGTTTTGGGAAAGTATTTATTAACCCATCTTTCCTCTTCTTAACTTTTTTTGTTATAGATTTCTTAAACCACCTGTTATCTCAGGCACCTTATCTTCAAAAGCTATTGGGGTGCAACCCATTCTGATTGCCTGTAGAAATGGCCACTTTTAATTCGTACACATAATCTGAAACTGACTAAGTATGTGAAGCTTTGCTGAATATAAGGATAATCTAACAATGACCAAGGTACATCAAGCAGCACACATTATCGCTCCTGCCTGAGTGGTGGATGCTGGTACCACCCTGACCCAAATCATAGCTGTTGTCACCAATCTACAAAAGGAGGTCAATTCAGTGAGTTCAGAAAACAATGTCTTACAAACAGAACGAATCCTAGTCAAATAATAAAAGAAAGTTCGAAACCGATGTAATTATCTCTAATTTAAAACCACTGATCATTGGGCCTTACCTCCTCCAATACCGAATTCTAGGTTCTATGCATATTCACACCCTCTGGCTGTAATACCTTTAGAATCTCCTGAGAGATGTATTGGCTATCTCAAGAAATGTACATTATTCATTAATCAGTGTCTTGTGGACCCAAAATTGATCACCAATTATACCTTTTATATTTTTAACACTCAATATAATTCGGCAGAGTGGTACAAGGAATGCATTTGGAGGGAGATGGTGTGAAGTAGAGCTACACAACTCAACAGAAAACAATATTTACTAGACCACTGCCATGCCAGTTCGTTTACTTTCATGACAATGCAAAGCTAAATACTATGCATAAAATGTAAAGGGCAATAATGTTCACAGCTTTACTTGGGGCTTAGGGAAAATATTACATTCACACAGTCAATGCAGTGTTGTGAACGTATCTAGGACCCTATTTAAATATTCCCGATTTATGCCCTTATGTGGTTATAACAAATTATATCCTTATAAAGGCATAAGAATCATATCCATATTTAGTCATAGCCAATGCAGTCCAAATACGGCAAGGCTACTCCCATAGACTCCTAGAAAGTACAACGCGTTCTTTAAACAAACCAAGCCTCCAGCAGCCCGGGAATTCCCCCTGCTTTTGTTTTGATTTGTACAAGAACTCCTAGAGTCCAGAAAGAACTGCGAGTTCTTAGTGACGTCTTATGTCCAACCTTACGCCAAACTCGGCACCTTCCAGGTATAAATATACCAGCATCTGCCTTAAGCAGACACACGGTGGTTTGGAGCAGATCGGCTATCTACTTACCCGAAGCCCAGCTGTAGCGAGTGCCGAAGGAAGCCGACCCTCCCATTGACGCACTGAGAGAGACGCTGTCTTTTCTCCTGCCGAGAAATCCAGCTCCAGTGTTTCCAGTCACCCTTGCGGGTTGCTGGGAGATCGAGTCCTGAGAAAGGGATACAAGACCTCCTTCATGCTATAACCAAGGTACGGAGCTGATTAGATCCTTAGAGAATTCTTGATTCAGATTCTTGGCAAAAATAACTTAGCTTAAACTGCAGCTCACTTACTCCTTCCCAAGTACTAGGCTTAGGTAAGGTATACCGGGGTAGGCGTATCTTAGAAACACCAGTTGAGTACGTTTAGTCAATGATTTTATGTATGTATATATTTTATCCATTTTAAGTATCCTATGGCTTAGAAACCATATAAATGCTTTTACAGTATTATTTCATAATACTCCTTTTACTGTACGCACTTTACTTTATGATAAGTATTGCAATTGTGGCAATTCACTTCTCTTGCATGAGAAAGAGGACTGCTCAATAAATAACAACTTTTATTGAAAACGCCCGTCTCTCTATTTCTCTGCAGTCCTGGTGAAACGAAGCATGCACGATTGACTGAGTGAAATAGCTGTCTATTGTTTTCACACGACTCTGGAGATATACTCCTTATTCTGGAGGGAGCAAAGTTGTCATGTTTATGCGGTTGTCAGAAACTAATCCCTTCTTGTCTATTCAGGAAAGTTAACCCCTTCCTGTTTACTCGAGAAGGTTTCTAGTGACCTCTGAGCTAGCTGGCATTCATAATTAAGTCTAACATATTCAGTAGAGACCTAGTCGACCTCAGTCCTACGTATAAACTATTGTTTATGTTATTCCAATGCGCAGAGCGTATTGGGAATATAGGAACTACACTACATGGCGCCCAACGTTTGGTAAGGCTATAATCTAACGCTAGATATTAGAGTAACTCAGTCGTGCTTTTCACACTGACCCCTTTTCCCGTAAAAACTCCAATAGACGTTTGGAGTGGGTAAAAGGTTAATATCCACCAGAACTTAGTAGGATGAGAATCCTATGTATTAGTTTTTGGTTTAGTCAACGTTGAAGGATACAGTGTTCCAAAATATTGTGCACCTAATCTTTGTTTCCTTGAAACTTGCTCTGCAAAATAAAAAGAACTTTCTGTCAAAAAACATGGTAGAAAGTGATGAAGAAAGGGAGAGAGCTAGAATAGCAGCTCAACTTTTAGCGGATGACACAAGTCTCCAAAATGAAGACCCGAATGCAATAATCATTCCGGTAAATGTAAGAAAAACAATTACTATTAAACTTATAGAAAATGGACTATCATCAAGAGGTGGTTCAGTCATATTTGTGGTAGAGGCCCATGAATATCGGCTGACAGAGGTATTCTATTCATGGATACATTTTCCTGAAGCAAATCCAATAACACACGATTTCCACTACTACAAAATAGAGGAATCTCCAGAGGAATACGCCCCTTTCGTGGACGTTGAAATTCCACTAACATGCCAAGAGCACCTGCTCTGGTTTATGGCGCCCTAAAACATCAAAATCACATTACCAGGCTCGGTCCACTAGGTAGACCAGGAGCCACATGGCCGGTTCTAGCCAGCTACACACCACATCCCGACATTGAAAAGATGTCAGACCGGGAACTTTTAGTTCAGCTAAAACATTTGACAAAATCATATAGACAATTAGTTCAATTAGGAGCAGCATCTGTGGCGATCCACCAGAAATTGAAAGAAACAGATATAGCGGAACAACCTTTTGAACTTGCCAGAATAATTGAAAAATCCTATGGAGAACTAGGTAGAGATAGTTTGGGTGGGAAACCACTAAAACCACAACTAACTGAAAATCCTGAAAAAACCTTTATTAAAAATAATCTCATACTCCAAAAAAGAGGTGGGATGGTAATAAACAAACCACTCCCAGAGAAAAACAGTTTCAGTCCAGAGGAAGGTCTCCTCAACGGAGAGATAGATCTCCAGAACGGGGAGGTAAGTCTCCCCACAGGGAGCCCTCTGAAAAAAAGATACAACCTTAGAGATAGGGATAAATTAAGAAAACCTGACAGATATCAAGATATTGATACACGTCCCTCTCGATCTTTTCAGACTTCCTCACAGAAATGTGAAAAAAGAGGACGGTCAGAACACAAAGAAGAGCACGTCAAGTCCAAAGACAAGGAACCTGCTCATCAAAGTAAAAAATTACAATTTCCAAAAAAAAGGTAGCTATTATTAAAATGAAACATGCCGAGGATTTTGAGGACACAACTGAAAAACGGAGAATGGGCCCAGACAATGCTAGACAGCGCAGCAGAAGTGACCATAGCTCGCAAGATCCTGATGAATCTTCTGGAGACAGTGGACACGAATGAATACATTCAAGTGGAAACTGCAGACACCAGAGTTAGCGTACCCCATAAATTATATGAAATAACATTACGTATAGAGGGGGACAAAACTAGGAAAATAAGAGGTCTCTTTTGGGAGAACCTATCTAAAGGCTATGATATCCTTCTAGCAGAAAAAAACTGGCCACCAGAGTTTATCAGGGAGTGCCCACATGGCAAAGAAATGATTATGCCTGCCTTCTCAAATCACATTCCAATTCATAAGTACACATTTTCTAGAAAATGGGCAGTGGCCCAAGCCCCTGCATTATATACAAATCATGTAGGATGGGATGAGGATTCTCCTCACCACAAAATCCAGTTAAAAAATCAACCAACTGCACAAAGGCAGTATCCTGTTAAGCAAGAAGCTAAAAAACAAGTCAGGGAGATCTTAGATCAACTTGAATATCATGCACCTCACAAATGAACAATCCTTTGTTTCCTGTCTCCAAACCAGACAATTCATATCGTCTAGTTTTGGACTACAGACACCTAAACTCTGGTTGCAAAACATTTTCAGTACAAAACTCACACAGTGCAGCACTAATGAATAATATTGAGCGCAAACAATATAAAACGACATTAGATATTTCAAATTGTTTCTTCTGTCAAAACATAGCACCAGAAAGCAGGTATTTGACCGCTTTCTCCAGTATGGGGGCACAAAAACAATTTTGTCGTCTCCCACAGGGATTCAAGAATAGCCCAGGATTATTCTCAGCCAGGGTAACAGAGTTACTACAAATATATGATGATGAGGCATTATCTTATGTCGATGACATCTATCTTATAGACGACGACCTGGAGACACACTTGAAAAGAGTGAACACCATCATACTTGGGTTCGCATCTGAAGGGTACAAATTCAACTTTAAAAAGTCACGAATTGCCCATCTAACAGTCCTATTTTTAGGATATGAATTATCAAGTGAAGGCAAAAGCCTAGCAGACAACTTCTTAGAGAAGTGTGCAGTACTCCAATCTCCAAAAACGCTAAAGAACTTACAATCAATTCTAGGTTTCCTGAATTTCGGAAGAACATACATTCTAAATTATGCAGACAGGGTTAAACCTCTCTACGAATTAATAAAACCTGATTTCAAACCAATAAATTGGACTCAGAAACACACAGAAATTTTACGTTCATTACAAACAGACATGTTAACTAAAACAAAACTGCAAACACACGCAAACGAACGCAACCTTGTAATCCAAGTCATCCCAGGAAGATGCGGATTCACATACCTGACCTCTAATGATGGAGAAACGGTACCAATAGCTTATAAATCACACTTGTACACACAAGCTGAAATGAAATTCGGTCCCCTGCAAAAATTCTGACTGCGGTTCAATTTGCTGTAGCAAAAGAAAGAGCCCTCGCACAAGGTAAACAAATAATAAGTGTTACACCGGTACCTGCCCTAGAAGCAGTAACAAGAGCAAGCATTCCCAATGCTAAAGCTTTACATCCAAGATGGATACAATGGGTTAATTCTTTTGCTGCATCAGACGTAGTATACGAATTTGATCCTAACTTAAAAACACAAGAATTTCTCCAATACTAATATGAATGTCCTCTGCCGACCGAAATCCTGCCTCTCGAACACTACGGCTGTATAATATATACAGACGGTTCAGCACAACCCGCAGTTGGGGGTAAACAAGCATATAGTGCTGCATGCGCAATTGTTAAAGGTCGTTGGCACGAAGGAAAATTCAGACCACTGGTCACTAAAACTCAATCTCTAGGAGATTGTACAGCTCAGCGAGCTGAACTACAGGCTTTTAAGATGGCGCTTGAAAATACCGATCGCGAATTTCCTACACTGATAGTGTGTAATTCATATTACTGCGTCCAGTCTTACAATGAATACTTGCAGAACTGGATTCAAAACGGCTTCAAAGATGCAAAAGGTGGCACAATCAAGCATAAAATGCTTTGGGAGCAAGTAGTTCTTTTACAGAAAGAATTACAAAGGACTCACGTGATACATACACTGAGTCATCAACGTTATGGCGTTCACGTTGCAGGGAATTCATTGGCTGATGAGGCCGCGAAGGCAGCTGTGCAAACGGCTTCCGTAGCTGCCATCACCCGGTCAAAAACAAAAATAGACAGCGAAATAATGCACGCTGTCAGTCCTTCAGTAAAAGACAGTGGTAAGACACTCCCGAAAGGCTTTCCAGTAAAGTACTCATACAAAACTGATGCAAATAATGTTCCTTTTGCTGTAATCCCTGGAGTGGGGGATAGAGCAATTCCAAACATGGAACACAGGTTAGGACTAATTTTAGCGGCAAACGAAGGGCTCGCTTCTGCAAATGCTGGCGTTTCCGCCACAGTATCGTTATTAAAACAGAGATATTGGTGGCCACGCATGAGAAAACAGACTAGAAACTATGTTCTAGAATGTGAAATATGCCAAAGAATGAAAGTATCAACAGTAAAGTTACCAGCACAGACGCCCCTTCTAATCTCAGATAAACCATTAGCATGTGTTTACCTGGACCACTGTGGTCCCTTACAAAGGGACGGCAACTATAAATATATCATGGTCGCAGTGGATTCCTGCGCGCGATTCATTTGGATGTGGCCCCAGCGCTCGGCTGATGCCAAAACTGTTATAAAAGATTTGCGAGTCTTTATCGGCACATACGCAATTGGCATGCTACATTCTGACCAGGGTCCTGTGTTTAGCTCTCGAGCTTACAAGGAGGCCATGGCCAGCATGGGCATTGCATTGCGGTACTCTAGTCCATTCCATCCCGAGGGAAATGCGGTAGTGGAGAGAAAAAACCGTGACATAAAGCAATCTATAACGACGAGGGTATTAGGTTCAGGTGACGGGTGGGTCAAACATCTAATAAGTGTCCAACGTAGTCTTAATAATCTGCCAGGAAATTCTCTAGGAGGTATCACTCCATACGAACTTTTGTTTGGTACTAGAATGATCATTCATGATCTCGATTGTCACACTTCAGTGGTGGTACAAAAAACCTTTGATATCAAAGATCGTTTTGCTGTTTTACAGGACTTAAATGAAACAAGAAGTCTAAGTAACACAAAACTAAAGCCAACAGCCACTGAAGAAAAACCACCTGTCCCAGCAAGACCTGTCTGGATTCCAAAGATTGGGGATCTGGTCAGAGAAAAGATCGCGGTGAAGAAGGAATTTGGGCCTTCTTACAGAAAAGCAGTACCTGTCTTGGCTGTCAGCGGAACAAGATCAGTAGTACTACAGCCCCTTGCTGGTAAAAAGGAGAACAGAGTTGTATCAAACGATCTGGTAAAACCACAATCATGTGGCCAATAATAAGTAGTAGGCCCAGTGGACTCCCTAGAAGTAGCAGAAGACCAAATCTTGCTACAATCCAAGAGGTTCAAACTGAAAGACTAATCACTTTTGATAAACCTGCAGTAAATAAAAAAGGACTATGCAACAAAGCCATGGAACTTGTGCCTCTAGAAACCCAAATTGCAACAGTTCGTCAAGAAACACCAATCTACAATGATGTAGCCTCTGATCATACAGATCCAAAGACTAAAGGAAATCCGGAAGCAATTCCAACAATTGACAGAACTGCATCTGGCTACTTCATCAATTTCGATGACTTTTCTTATGATCCAAGTGAACATGAAGAAACGCCAGCAACAAAAACTTTCTAAGAAAAAATGACTGAACTCTTTCATCAACTCAAAGAAACATATCTGATTTCACCATGGATTGAATTATGGATTGTGTTAGGTGTACTTTTCCTCCTACTTTGGCTCATCTTGATTTTAAGTTTGGGTAGATTTATTGATGGAAAATATAGTACAATGGACACAGCAAGTCAGAACATCAACTTGGTCCTAAAGCCACACAGATCCTCTCACATCGAAAAAAGAGAACTGTCACCAGTGAACATCACAGCCATTCCAATACCTGGTGGTGTAGCATGGGACAAAACGGATTACGAAATCTATGGCCCGATTGAGCTCTTGAAATATCCACATCAGTTCAAGGTTTCATTAAGTGACTTTGTATCACCGTGTACTTTCTCTGATGATTGGGACTTTGAAAATATAAATAATATGATGTCAAATTTAGAAATGTCAGCAAAATTTACAGACCATGATTATTTGCAGGGTTCGTCAAATTATGAAGAAATGTATTGCTTTAATCATTATGGGCATCACTATTTGCATAAATCTGCTAATCCTAGAAATGTTTTTACTTATAATCAATGGGAACATTGTCCAACACCGCCAAAAGGCAGCTCAAAAACATTTTATGAGAAATTCCCATACTTCTCAGGGTTTAACAACACTGATCTAGAAACATTTTATTTCAAAATGTTAAATAAGACAGGAATGAAAAACATTTTGACAAATACTAAATTGATTTATTCTGAAAAATTTTATGAAAAAATGTCTACATTTGGTTTTGAATTTTGGAAAAACAACATTAAGACAAAAACCATCTGGGGTACAAAAGACTGGCAGTTACAAGGTTTAGAATCATTATTGAGAGCCTGCATGATCCCAGAACAGATGATATTCCTGAATGACACCATTCAACAAACAACCTGTCTTGGCCTAGCCAAGATAAAAGACTTAAACAACCATCTATTCCAAAGCCCATACCTGATAGTAATAGCACTACAGATATGGAGATAGACATATCCCATATTTTACACCAAAACAGAACAAATCCTGATTGGAAAAAATGGTTGATCTGGCCCACAGACACAAATAATTGTCAAGATAGATTCCTGGGATAGTTACAACATACAGTGTAGGAAACCTATGTCTTGAATGGCTACAGAAATCCACACTGGCTGAAATTAAGCAACACTTGACTTTACTTAAAGAAGGTGCTGACTTGCGAGATTTCATACTGTGACCTCGCAAACAGCGTCAAAAAGTTTCATATACGCCGGTATATACGCTGCTTACAACGAAGCTTGGAAAGTAATGCAAATTGAAACTGCTGAAAAAATACGAGAAATTGATCGTATTCATTTGGAAAAATCACTGTCTGTAGTGGACAATGGGTTAACGACTCTGTCCTCCAGAATTTATTCACTGGACAGTATTGTATCATTTGCTATTGATATAATAGAGCAGGACTTGCTAATGTTACAACATGGCCAGTCCCAATTGCGTTCTATTGTACAGTTAGGCTGGACGTTACAAAATCTGCGTTCAGGCTACGTGCCATGGCGTCTACTAAACATAACGTCATTATTTTCTATCTTTAACCTTACTGATAGCCAAATCAGTTTGGCACAAAAAGGAGCAGACTATATGATTCTGAACATTGAAAAACTTGAGAGGTTACCATTGACAATGTCAGAGAGACCTGTCATTGAATGGATAATACATGGTACAATTACAATTCCGATAACAACTTTTCAGTTTCAGTATTGCCAAAAGTATATACCAGCAGGCCTGTATGAAAGGTTGGGTAAAGGATACATCAAGTCAACCTGAAATTTACCTTATACACATAGATGTTATAGTGAAGGGAAAAAGAGGTATTTCTTAGTGGTAACAACTGTAAAAATTCACTAAGCGGTACACTTCTGTGTCAAGGTATTAACTTGTATGGAGCCTGCGAAGGTTCATCAAACAACCTTTCATGTCACCTGCACGGCACCCCTGCAACACAGATAGAGCCTTTTTTCAGACAGCTTTCCAACGGCAGCTACGTTATAATAAGTGACCACAGCTGTCGTGGCATGGTGCCAGGAATAGCCTATCTCGTGAGTGTTACTTCCAAGGTCATTTGCTGTATGCAAGTATTGTATCCAAACAGCAAACCAGACAAGGAGGCAGCAATATGGCCTTCTCTGAATATCTCTTCCATTTGAATTGATACTTTAAGCAGAATGAAGTCTATTCTTTTACAGACAACTGTGCATTAATCGTCGTCCAAAGAGACGTATGATCTGCAAGTTGCAAGGACAGCGGCAGAGATACATACCCTATTATCGACAAATTGCCCCGTGCATTTCGTAGAAATGTTAAGCCAAATCTTAAACATGTCAGATACCGGTGGCATCGCACATGTATTTAAGACAATTTTTTCGGGACTGTTAGCACCCTTCGAGACAGTTCTTGGCATCTTCCCGAATTTTGTGCATTCTGTATTCGGCGGACTGCCTCTTCTTTTGGGACTCATAGCAGGAATTTTATTATTGTTCCTTCTGCTCCGATATGGCAAGTCAAGCCACAGAGAAAACTCAGGCTACAATGGAAGAAACGATTGTGGCTATACGATACCGAGATCGGATCACTAAAGTCCTCGGTTTTGCCCCGCTGAGAGATCTGAATACTACCTGGTTTCTTTCATTCAGACCAATCTGGCAAGATTGCATCTTACCTGTGCTTCGATGCCTGCTATGCGGAGAAGAATGCGTGTTGGACGTCTGTCTTACACTACCATCAGCAGTACCTCTAGATATCGATACTTTGCTTGGTTCGGTAACGGCTCATGCAACGTGTTGTCCCCAGCGGCTACGTATTCTGATGACGGCATTCGTTGAGACCTCACCATTACGATTAGGTGGCGGTGAGGTACGAGATGAAAGCGGCACACAGGTACAACCTTCCATGAACATTGCTGATCCAGACATTGATGATAGCAATGCTTCGCACATTTGCACTATTTCTACTTTTTCAGACCTGGTCCAACTTTCACCTACTGTTGTAGACGAATTCTTTGCCAGCCTGTCTGATTTGATGTTCTCTCCCAACAACGAGAATAACTTTTGAAACAACGAGCACACTGCGTACCCTGAACTTTGAATTCGGCCTTCAGTTTTGATAAACAACACTACTGAAAACAATTGGAACTATTTTTTTCCCTGAGAGCGAAAGTATTTTTTCCATTTCCAAAACATTTACCTTTTTCTGGCACATGGTACTCTGATTAAAGTAGAACTATTCTTAGAGAACAGAACTTCTATTTTTAGAAACTCTAGAGACAATATTTTAACTTAGCCTCTAGCACATGTACAGTATTGTATAAATATGTGATGAAATGGTCTCGACCTTCTTTTCTGTATTAAGAGCCATTTCGTAAATGTAATTTTCGCAAATCATTCAGCCAACGTACCATATATGCATTTTCTGAATGATACCACTGCTTGAAAGACGTACAGTACAAATACTCATTTTCGTGTATATACCATATACCATTTCAAATGCAATTTATGTTATTTGGGGTGGGTTGGAAAACACATGCATCGTTATATGTTTAGTATTGCTTAGTATTTAGTAATGATGGACATTATACGTGGAGTGGGTGTTGTGAACGTATCTAGGACCCTATTTAAACATTCCCGATTTATGCCCCTATGTGGTTATAACAAATTATATCCTTATAAAGGCATAAGAATCATATCCATATTTAGTCATAGCCAATGCAGTCCAAATACGGCAAGGCTACTCCCATAGACTCCTAGAAAGTACAACGCGTTCTTTAAACAAACAAAGCCTCCAGCAGCCCGGGAATTCCCCCTGCTTTTGTTTTGATTTGTACAAGAACTCCTAGAGTCCAGCAAGAACTGCGAGTTCTTAGTGACGTCTTATGTTCAACCTTACGTCAAACTCGGCACCTTCCAGGTATAAATATACCAGCATCTGCCTTAAGCAGACACACGGGGGTTTGGAGCAGATCGGCTATCTACTTACCCGAAGCCCAGCTGTAGCGAGTGCCGAAGGAAGCCGACCCTCCCATTGACGCACTGAGAGAGACGCTGTCTTTTCTCCTGCCGAGAAATCCAGCTCCAGTGTTTCCAGTCACCCTTGCGGGTTGCTGGGAGATCGAGTCCTGAGAAAGAGATACAAGACCTCCTTCATTCTATAACTAAGGTACGGAGCTGATTAGATCCTTAGAGAATTCTTGATTCCGATTCTTTGCAAAAATAACTTAACTTAAACTGCAGCTCACTTACTCCTTCCCAAGTACTAGGCTTAGGTTAGGTACACCGGGGTAGGCGTATCTTAGAAACACCAGTTGAGTACGTTTAGTCAATGATTTTATGTATGTATATATTTTATCCATTTTAAGTATCTTATGGCTTAGAAACCATATAAATGCTTTTACAGTATTATTTCATAATACTCCTTTTACTGTACGCACTTTACTTCATGATAGTCAAGTCAAGTCAAAATGTATGTTTATTATGACCGTAGTCTTTAAACAAAGCAGTGAGCATAACGCAATAGGGGTGTCTACAATAAATATCTATGGTTATTTTAAAAAATGTTGTTCATTAAAAGCAATTCTACATTTCATTTCCAAAAATACAAAGTCCAAACTATAAAATACTAACAACCAGTAAAAAATTACAAATACCTTAAACTTGTTTATAAAAGTTAGAACCTATTCACTTTCTTACCACCATAACAATTTCAATCAGTTAAAATTCATACAGTACTACATTTTTTCCTTGGTTCTCAGTGCACTCAGGGCCACCTTTAAGAATTTCCCAAGGGCAATTACAATATCAATAAAGGGTATTTCTGTTAGAAGGCTGGCTGCCTGCAACCTTGTTTTTATTCCATATTTTAGGAAAACCGGGCGCAGCCATAGTTTTCTCTGCTCTAGGAGTAACAGACAGTCCAACAGAATATGCGGCAAGTCTCCCTTGGTTCCCAACTTACACCTGCAACGGCCTTCTTGATCTAACAATTTAGATTTGAGCTCTTTGTTTATTATCCACGGGTTAATCCCAATTCAACACCTCAGGATCTCTTGCCTGAACCCGCGGTTAGGTAATCTATCAAGGTAGGGGAACCAATTTTCGTTGGACCAAGCATTTAGCATATGCGCCACTGATTTTTTCTTTGTTAGATAGCCTATATCAATCGATTTAGAAACTTCCTTCCCCCTTTGCTTCAGCTCCCCTTTGGTATTAAGGACCTGAAGCGTTTCCTGGACCCAATCGATCTCTAATGAGTTACAGATTCCTTTCAGTTTGTCCCTACAGACCTTTGCCCATTTTAGCTCGCTTCTCAGTATTTCATTGCGACACCAATGTGCTACTTTTTGGCTTTCGGGGTCTTCCAATCTCTTCCAGAATCTAATCACAGCCATCTGGGTTTGTATTTTCCATGATTTTGTGCCTATTTCTATCCTGATGGCTTGTATCATCGAAGATTGAGGAAGGGATAAGAGCCTTTTTAAGCAATTCCCCTCTATCACGTCCCAGGATCCCTTACCGCTCAAATAAAGGATCTCAACGCCATATAAAACTTGAGAAGGTATCATTGCTTCGAAAGCTCTCAGCATAGGTCGGTGTGACATATCTCCATAGACCCCATTAAACCTTTTTAGACCACATATGGAAGAGAGTGCCTTTGCTTTTTGGGTATCCAGGTGGGAGTTCCAATTTAAAGCCCTATCGAACCATAAACCCAGATATCGATATTCATTAACTGTCTCCAGTTTGAGATCACCTATATACCAAGTAAATTTGCTTATCTTTTTCCCGAAGCATAGGGTTTTGGTTTTATCCAAATTGATTGTTAAGAGTTTACTGGCACAATATGTATTGAAGGCGTTAAGCTTCCTTTGGAGTCCCCTCTCGGTCTGGTCTACTATCACCAGATCGTCTCCGTACAGTAAGCAGGGTATTTTATTGCCATCCATTTTAGGGCTGGCACTACCCTCCACCTCTAAATGTGCCGGAAGATCTGACAGGAAGATCGAAAAAAGCTGTGGGGCCAACACACAGCCCTGTCTTAATCCATTAGCAATGGGTATTTTTGGTGTCAAAGAACCCACCTTATCCTTAATTACTTGCCCCCAGTTTTCCCTGTGGAGTTCTTTTATTATAATGAATAGATCCTTGGGAATCTTCAACCTCTCTAATAACTCCCATAGGCAGGCCCGATCCACAGAGTCAAAGGCTGCTCTGAAGTCGACAAAACAGCAGCATAACTTGCCGTTCTGTTCCGTCGACTTCATCGCCGTCGCCCATAGAGCAAATCCGTGGTCTATTGTAGAGTGGCCTGCTCTAAATCCACCCTGTTCTATGGGTATTATTTGAAACTCGTCTACCCATGCATTCAATTGTTTCAGCACAATTTTAGAAAACACTTTCTCGCCTATATCTAGCAGATTGATTAGCCGGTAGTTTTGTGGCGCCTCTTTGCTCCCTTTCTTGTGAATTGGCCTAATTATGGCCCCCTTCCAGGTTGGTGGCATTACCCCTTCTTTTAGGACTACCAGGAACATCTTGGCAAGAAATCTTGCCCACCATTTAACCTCAGATTTCAAAATTATAGCAGGAAGATTGTCCGGACCTGCTGCCCGAGTTAACTTGAGTTCTTTTATTGTGAGCTCAACTTGTACTTCATTGAATTGAATTAATAGGTCATCTGAGATTCCTTGCCATATTTTAGACTCCACCTCCTCTCTAGGAGTCCTTACCCCGTACAAATCCCTTATGTACCCTTCCCATGCAGCCTCACTCACCACACAGTTCAATTCTCCATCTGATGTTCCCGCTACAGACTTTACTAATCTCCAAAATTGCCTTAGATTTTTATTCTCTATGGCTTCTAATAATTCTAACCAGCATTTTTCTTTATATACCCTTTTTGCATTGGTTACCATTATCTTGAATTCTTCTTTCTGCTTGACTAGCTGGTCCTGTCTCTCTAGTGTAAAGTTCTTTTTTGTCTTCTTTGTACTGCACGTATCTCCTTTTTCTTATTTTGGCACACCACAGAAAACCCTTTGCATCGGTTTATTTGTTTAACCCTTGTAGGTTGGTTCCCTTTTAGTTTTATCTTTAGGCATTGGACCACCTCTTCTAATTTCCCTATAAACCATTCCAATTTTTTATTCTCACAGCTTTCCGGTACAATTTTTATTTGCATGGCCTTCAATTTTTCCATATATTCCTCGGTAAGACGTGTCGTCACCCGTTTGGGATACTCGACCTCCTGGGTGATCACCCTTTCTCTCTGTAGTTCCCTTCCCCCTGCTATTATTATATACAGGAGTTTGTGATCACTCACTTCTTTTTGTTCTAACCTAAAATCCCTGATCTGGATGAAATTCCAGGCCTGCAAGCATATATAATCAATTGGGCAATTCTGTTGCCCTTGGATGAATGTCTTTCCTGCTGGGGAGTCTGTCTCTATTCTCCCATTTACGCAGTGAAAGCCCCTACCTCCTAGGGTGTGTACTAGACCAAGGTCTTGTTTCGAGATTTCCCCAATTGGGAACTTAGCCGGGTTTATTCCATACACCTCTAACTGTTCCCTATTCCAAAGGTCTGCCTTTTTTGGATTTAGTTTATGGTTAAAATCCCCCATTATTATGATTGTCTCTGCGGGATATTTTTCTAGAGTACTGTCTACGTCCTCTTTAAAACACTTCATTTCCCTTTCATACTCCTCCCCGTTATCCCACTGCATGTATACATTCATTACAATCATCATTTTATACTTCTGTTCCACCTTCATAAGTTCAATTCTGCATGATTGTACCCATTTACATTTTGTATTCAACAGTTCAATATCCCTCATAACTTTTGTTGATATCAATGTCAGCAGCCCCCCCGAGGGCCGTCCATGATTTTTCTTTATGGCTGGCTGCTGTATCTGGACGTATCCATCAAATGTAGGGGTGTTGTCGCATAGCCAGGTCTCTTGCAGGCAGGCAATGTCCGCTTTATTTATAACTTCCTTTATGTACTCAAGTTTTTGCTCATTGCCTAGCCCGTTTATATTCCAGGTTAAGAGACCTAGATCTTGCGACCCCCCTCCGTCCTATTCAACGTCACTCAAAACACCTACTTCCTCCATATCCAATGAATTACTTACGTTGCCTTCTCCCATTGGATTACTATGTAACGACCAGTTACCCCATGAGAAGTCATTCCTTGTGTTGTCTATTACGACGTTCAGGCGGCTTAAATCCTTTTCCGTTTCTCTATAGAGAATCACTTGTCTCTTCTGAAGCCCGGCATGCTGATTTAAGAAATTGTTATCATTGGAGGTTTTTATTTCCCTCTCTGGGATAATCCTTATTCCCTGTTGAGTTATCTCAGTTGAGGCTTTCTGGATTGCCCTTTTTACCAGGTCTGAATGGAGGGTAATTTTTGTTATCTCTTTTCCATACCTATTTTCTACAAAACCAACTTGCTGTAGGTATTTAGTACCAATCCCTCTCAGGCTGCCGCATTTTTCAAATGCGGTCAAAATCAATGCCCTATTTGGGGGTCTAGGATTTCCTGTCGACTTCTCTTTCCTCCCAGCTGGTACTAGGTCCAGAAATAACCAATTGTTCTTATCTCTCTCATGTAGATTCGTGTTTGTTACCAGCGCCTGTTGATAGGCGATTGATCTCCCTGTTTGCCGTCCGTTCTTTCTCATATTGGGTTCTTCATGTACCTGAGGTCTTACTGTCCTTTGTTCAGTAACTCGTTCGTCCCTTTGCCTTACTTTCTGTTTCGTCGTACGGATGGAAGTGGGGATCTCAATTGCCTCCATGCGTCTCTGCATTTTCCTTGATACTCTCGGGGTCCTTGGGGTCTTTGGGGCTTTTGCCTCTACATGCGTGGGTCTAATTGTTGTAAAGGTCGGTGCTGATGCATTTAAGCCTGACTGTACCACCCTCGTCGCTGTTTCCTTCCCTTTTCTCTTCCCTGCTTGTTTCAGTTGCCTGTTTTTTCCAGTCCTGTTCGTGGCCCCACGTGTGACAAACCCCCCGCACCTTTTTATCAGCATTGGTCTTCTTGATATGTATACATTATCTGCAGACTCTTCTGCCTCCTTTGCTGTTTGTTCTGCGGGTTGGGGAGCTCTTTCCAGAGATACCCTACTTTCTTCTTCTAATATTATCATGTCTCTTTTCTCCCTTGAAGGGGTTGTCTCCATTGTCATTACCTTGATTGGCATTTTGCTCTTTATTTCTCCTAGTTCTTCTTCTATTTTCTTTAGATGTTGTTTCTGAGCTTTCATCAATCCGTAATTTGAGAGACTCACTTCCAGGATTCCTTGTAGTGCCTTCTGAAGTAACAAGATTAACTCTATCAGCGAAGATGTAGGCGTTTCAGAGATCACCGAATCCTGTATAGTGTTTCTGACAGGGTTTACTGGGTTGCTAGACCTTATGCTCTCTTAATGAGTTGGTGTTTTTTGCAGTGGATAGAGCTGCTGGAATTGATCTGGCGCGCCTCCCCAGATAACACTCTGGTTCTGGTCTTCATTTCCCCTATAACCTTCGTTTCCTGGTGACAACTGTGAGAACAATTTGGGAGATGATGATAGTCGAGGCGCCGAGATTTGGTGATTTTGGCTTTGCAGAGTCAGGTTTATGGTATTGTAGTTCTCCCCCTCCTCTTTGCTATCCAGATTGACTTCTTCGTGGTTTTCTCCCTTTTCTAACCGTCTTTGACTTTCGTCCGGCTTGCTTGTATTTTCACCAATTTCTCCGCCAATTTCCACTATTTCTTCATCTATCTCCGATGTTATCGCTGGATTCAATGATTTATAGTGTTTACCCACAAACTCCTTTATGGACTTTGTCACTCCCGTGTTCTCTTTCTGTCTATTAGTCGTTTGATTGCCACCTCTTTTTGCCTTCTGGGCATTCTTTGCTGCTTTTTTAACTTTCCTTTTCTTTCTTTTACCCTTACTATTGTCCAAGGATGATACTTGACTTTCTTGGCTCTCTTCCAGAGATTTTGAGCCCTCCATTAATTTACTCCTCCCTTGTTCATCCCCTGTACGTAGATTTGTCCCTTTTTTAAGAACCATTTCTGGGTGCAAAACTGTTGTACAAATGTAGGTGTAACACTTAGTTATTAATTTTTACTTTATTACAAGTTAATCACTTACCTCTGTTCTGCCTTAGGTGCCTTCCACCAGCTTTCCTTCAGCTTTCCTTGCCACGATTGCACTTTCTGTCGTATTTGGTAAATCACCTGCTTCACAGTTGATCCAAAGCTTCTTTGGACTTGTGCTTAAATTACTAAGCTCTTCCTAGGTGCCTTTAGGCGCCTCCTTTACGCTGTTAGTACCCTATTTCCCTGTTTCCCTGATTCCCCCTGCAGACTCTGCTGGTTCGCAGCTCCAGCTGAATGTTCGAGTCTGCCTGAGGGCTGATAGGGGCTAAATAATAGCTGGATGGCGCTGAATGGTAGCTGGGTGGGCTCGCGGACGTTGGCGTCCTCCGCTAATACGTCTCTTGTTCCCCTCTTGTGCCTTTCGTGACTCTCGGCGGCTCTCCGGCTCGCGCCTCCTCCCCCCCCGCGGGCTCCGCTGTAATCCAGGCGGGAGACGAGATTTGCGACGGTATGCGGTATGCTCTCTTCCCGCTAGAATATGAAGACGGTCGTCCGGTGGTTGTCCGCGGACGCAGCACACTCTCCGTAACTCCCTCGCTCAGGCTCAGGCTCCCTCGCTCAGGCTCCTGCTCGGCTGCTCGACTGCTTCGTGCTCGCTGCACTCGGTCTGGCGGGGCGTGGCGTGGCTTGGCTCAGGCAAGGCTAGGCGAACAGAGACTCTCCCGACTTACATGATAAGTATTGCAATTGTGGCAATTCACTTCTCTTGCATGAGAAAGAGGACTGCTCAATAAATAACAACTTTTATTGAAAACGCCCTTCTCTCTATTTCTCTGCACTCCTGGTGAAACTAAGCATGCACGATTGACTGAGTGAAATAGCTGTCTATTGTTTTCACATGACTCTGGAGATATACTCCTTATTCTGGAGGGAGCAAAGTTGTCATGTTTATGCGGTTGTCAGAAACTAATCCCTTCTTGTCTATTCAGGAAAGGTAAGCCCTTCCTGTTTACTCGAGAAAGTTTCTAGTGACCTCTGAGCTAGCTGGCATTCATAATTAAGTCTAACATATTCAGTAGAGACCTAGTCGACCTCAGTTCTACGTCTAAACTATTGTTTATGTTATTCCAATGCGCAGAGCCTATTGGGAATGTAGGAACTACACTACAGCAGAATAGAACTAATTACTCCCAGGGGACTTGTGTCTTCTAATCACCTGTCACTTCTGTGGGCTTGCAGTTATCTCAAAGATGGATATGGAATGTTTATCTAGAAATTGCAGTTTTTCCATTGTCCCAGTTTCAAGTGGCTTTGACCATCTATACTGTATAAGGGACGGGGCTTTCAGTACTCTCGCTGTCATGCATCCACACATGAACCATTGAAGGGGCCCTGCTGACTCTGCCCTGGCCTAGCCAACTTTGCTGGCATCTCTGGTCAATGCAGCAGTGCAAATGACTCTGTGTGCACATGTTGGGGAGACCTCACTCGACTTGCTCAGACCATGAACCAAAGAAACTTCGTTTTGTGGATCTTCCTCAGCCCAAATACTAGCACACCACCCAATAAAACATTCTCTGCCCTGAGCCACAGCATTGATCTTGCTGGAGATAGAGATGTAAATGCCAAAAATGTCTGTGATCATTTAAAGCGCTGAGCCTCAGATTTGTGGTCTTCAACTACAATCTCTGAA
Organism: Lissotriton helveticus; assembly: GCF_964261635.1. NCBI lineage: Eukaryota > Metazoa > Chordata > Amphibia > Caudata > Salamandridae > Lissotriton > Lissotriton helveticus. Next base: position 1,177,436,614 of record NC_136061.1, read on the forward strand.
CATGGTTGCTAGCCTCCTCACTGCCAAGCCTTCTAGCACTTTATGGCCGCCTCTGTCCTGCATAGTAATGGCAAACCTATCCAGATGACTGGTTATAGGAGTTGATTCAAGCGCCAACATGCAAGCACAGATACAGGGAGCAAGATGCCAGGCTCAGGGCAACGGAAACTAGGTCACACGGCCTCATCACACATCCTGGTCATGTAAATAGTACATTCTTCCCTGTACTACAGTGGGTCAGTGTAGGAACTTGGGTTACTGGTTGAGGGAGTGAAATGCTTTTCAAGCAGCAGGAACATTTCTTGTTAGGGTGAAACACAAGCAAACCCGAATTAACCTGTGCTCAACCCTTTGGTAGTTCGGCACGAAAGCAGTCCGGCATAACTTTTATTTATTTTTTTTAATGATTTTTTAACAATTTTGACATAATGATATCATGAACTTCTGCATGACAACATAATCCAGCATTGACATTACAATGGCAGTAAGTTAATTGGCCTAGGCGGGATGCCGGGAGAATCCAGTTCAGTGATAGAGTTCACTTAGTCATCAGTGCCGCCTCACTTTTCTGTGACATGGTACATTTACCAACAGTTACATGAGTCATAATAGCAAAAGGAAAACCCGTCATTATTACCCAGATCAATTCCATCATTGAGTCATATGTAGGTAACAAAGTGAAATACCAAGGAAAGAAAAACTAATGGTAGATATCTTTGCATAGCCACAGGTCAAAATGTGCATACCGATGGAGTATAGCAGTGGGCATCATGTGTGTAGCTAAAGGGTTGCAGCGGCCCACCTGGTGGGGATGAGCAGGGGAAGAGGGTGGCGGGCGGAGGAGGCCCCGCGAATCCGGCAGCCAGGAAGGCATACATTTATATTTATGTATAGGGATGCAGGTCCCGCAGGGTTGGGAGAGCTGAAGCCCCGTGCTAATGTCCAGGGTTAACGGGGAGGGCGCGCTGCGGATAGCCTGGCCTCGATTAGTGTCAGATAGTCCTGCCATTGAATGGGGTTCAGCCGCGGGGGCGCTGATGCTTGTGCAGCCATCGCCAGCTGATTCTTGTGTTCCGACGCCAGTGCCTTGCAAAGGTTACGCAGCCATGAGTGTATTTTGGGGCATAGATGTGCTTTCCATGTCATGGCTATTGTACGCTTGGCAAGGCCCAGGGCTAGATCTAGGAACTTGTTCAGGCCCTTATGAGAAGCGGTGCGCCTCGTGATGCCCAATAGCAAATTGGTGGGCCGTGCCTCTACCTGGGTTGCAGCTGCCTCTGTGAGGATAGTGGCTACCTCGGCCTAGTACCTTTGAATATCTGTGCGGGTCCATACCATATCCGTAAATGTGGCCCCCGAGACTCGGCACCTGGGGCATTTGTCCACTGTTGTTGGATACATAAGTGCTAGCCTGTAAGGTGTGAGGTACGTATGATGCAAGTAATTAAATTGGGTGTACTTCAACCTGGCAATAATTTTCGGGTGGCCGGTGCATTGCGTCCTTTGTTTGTCAGTAATGGTTGTGGTGTACTTGACGTCCCAGTACGCATGTAATGCTGTTAGTGTGGGTGGATCGTCCAGTCTGAAAGAGGTGTAAATAGCTGTTACAGCGTGTCAACCCCGTCTATGTGTCAGCAGCGTCCGCAAGAGATGCGATGTGGGGGGTTTGGCGTGGTCGTTATCCCATGTTTGTAGGAAATGGCGTGTGAGCAGTGCATGCAATGAGCCCTGTGGCAACTCCTCAAATGTTTGTAGTTGTGAGTCTGCATACATGTCCCCCCATGTGTCTAAGCCCCTCTCCCTCCAATGCCCAAGTTCCATGCATCCTTGACAAGCGAGCGCAACCGGGAGTACCTCCAGCAGCATGCCAGGGGCATATGGAGTGGTCCGACCCTCGGGTAGCACGTATCTAAGCCAGTTACGTCTGGCCATCACCATTAAGACATTGCCGCAATGTTTCTGGGTCAATGTGGTAGTGCCCGACAACCAATCCAGTAGTACTGGTTGGTCTCAGGATATGGCCCCCGTGATCAACTTGGTGAGGTTGCTTTTAGCCAACCATTGTTGGCTATTGCAGTTGTGCTGCGGCGTAGTAGCGCTCGTAATTCGGGGCACCAAGGCCACCACTTGACAGTGGCAGATATAACTTATAGAGAGCCCCCCTGGCCCTAGAATTCCCCCATATTAGGAGACCAAAAAGGATTCCAAATCCTTAAAGAGTTTCCGTGGCAGGCGGTAGGGAAGTGTATAGAAGAAATGCAGAAGGCGAGGGAGGACCAGCATCTGGGAGATGGCCATCCGCCCCATGGGAGACAAGGGAAGGCCCAGCCAGAACGGGAGAGTTGACCAGGCTCTGGTAATGGCTCACCCGAGGTTGCTGTCTATGTTGTCAGTCCCTGAATGGTAAACCTGGACCCTCAGGTACTTAAAAGTATCAAACGTCCATTCCAGCGGCGTGCTCGGTGCAGCGTGCCTCTGAACTGGTGACATAGGCGTCATTGGAAACACCACTGATTTGGACCAATTGACTGTAATCCAGAGACCCATGCATGCTTATTTAAGAGGTCCATTATCAGCTGCAGTACCTCAGTCAGGCATGGCAGGTAAACTAATGCGTCGTCTGCGTACATTGACACTATGTGCCACTGATTATCTGCATGCAGGCCCCACTCCGTTACACGTTGTCTTAATCTACATGTCAGTGGCTACATGGCCAAGGCAAAAAGTATCAGCGACAGGGGGCAAGCTTGGCATGTACCTCGCGCTATTGTAAAGAGCAAGGAGAAAGTGCGTCCCGTCTTCGCCTTGGCCTGTGGCTTGTGGTACAGCAACCGTATCCACCGCAGGAAGTTGGGGCCAAACCCGGTGAACACCGCCAACAGATAATCTCAGCACAGTGTATCAAACGCCTTTTCGATATCTAGAGATGCTATCCACGACATCTCCACTTCCCCCTTCGTCCATACCAGCAGTGCAAATAGGCAACGCAAATTTAAGCCTGTATTCCTCCCTGGTATAAAACCATTCTGGTCCTTGTGGGCCAGCAGGGGGATAGCCGCGACCAGCCTATTCGCTAGTAATTTTCCAAGAATCTTGTAGTCGACAAAGGGCAGTATGAGGCCATTTGAAGTGGGTCTCGGCCTGGTTTCAGTAGAACCACTAGTGTTGCCTCTCTCAGGGTGAGCGGGAGTTCACCCTCGTTGAAGGCTTCGGTATACATACTGGCCACCCGAGGCGTTAACTGAGTGGAGTAGGTGGAATAAAACTCTAACGATCAAACGTGTGTTCCCAGCATTTTACCAGTTGCCAGCTGCCTGATTGCGTCTGTAATCTCATCTACCGTGATGGGGTCTTCTAGGGGGTCGTAGTGTGCTAGTGTGACTTGCGGGAGTTGAATCTCCGGTGTCAAGATACGTCACACAGCAGCGGAGTTGATGAGCATCGAAGTGGAGCTGTGACGCAAGGTCCTGTGTCGTCATTTAGGAAGCCGGTTGGGCTTAGTGAGACTTGCACTGCAATGCGTCGGCACGGGGCACCAGATGTGTCACACTGGGCTGATTTCAGCATCGAAGAAGCTGCCAGTGCTTGTGAGGACTTGCGCTGAGATGCGTCGAGGAAGAGCTGCATTGCACAGTGTTACATCGCACGGTGTGCACATGCATTGATGTCGAAGAAGCCTATAATTTTCCTACAGCTTGAACAGGGGCCCACCCAACTGACCCTTGGAGATTTCCTGGAGTTCTGTTCCACACAGGCAGGCTGGATTCAGCAGGGCATCTCACAGCAGCAGAAGAATACTGGTGCAGCAGGCCTTTGGCAGCAAAGCAAACCTTGGTCAGCAAGCAGGTCAGCAGGACAGACTTAACAACTTGACGGTCCTTCTTCCAACAACAATAATACTTTTATTTAATTTATAATAAAATCATAAAAGGGTGGAACTTACCACCATTTGGTCAATATTTACATCTTTAAAACCACACAAAAACAGCTTCAAGTCGGAATAAAACAAAAAAGGATAAGAAAAGAAAAGGAGTATAAAATTACACGGGCTTTTCAGGAAAGCGGTCTAAGGGGAGTAGTGAAACTTAGAGAAGTGTTATGAGTTGGATCAGGGTACACTTTTGTGACATGAAATTACATGGACTTTTCAAAAAGTGGTGTAAGGGGGAAAGTAAAACTAGGGGAAGCAATGTAAGTTGGATCAGGGTGCACTTTTGTGACATGAATTGAAGTGCTAAGGGAAGGGAACAAGAGAGTCCGTTAGGAAAATAAAGGTGAGTCCATGGGCGGCTATGTCCAGACCTATTTTCCTGAGTCCTCTTTGGTTGCAGCCTTGTTTCCCAGCTCTTGAGCAGCATGCTCCAGAAATTTTATAGTATTGCAAGATAGTTTTATCCGAGACCCACTGAGGCATATGATGACGGCCGCCCTGCAGGTTCTCACCTGAGCAACTCTTAAGTGTGGCAACAAAAGCACTTTCCTTAGTTTCTGAAGTGCAGGGCATATACAAGTTAAATGCAGTAATGACTCTGTGCCGTTGTTGCAAAGGCGGCAGTCGGAAGTTGGCCACGACTGTTGCCATTTGGGGGTGAGATCTTTGCTCACAAAGCAGCCCAACCGTAACAAGCTTAATTTCCTTTTGTAATGGTCCCTGAAGCAGTCTTGCAAACATGGATGGGGCTTCAAATGGGTGTATGATGGCAGAACAAACCAGGCGTGGCTTTTACCAGCCACTGCAGCTTTGTCCATTAAAAGTGACGCTTGTTTGGTTGCACTGTTGGTTCGCAGTTTGAAAGCAGTGTAAGTCATGGGTGCACGCCAGGATTCTTCCAGTGCTAATGATTGAAGCGCTTGCCTGAGGGACTTATATATAGAATTAGGAAGTCCTGCCTGTTTTTCCACTTCCAGCCAGCACAGATGAGCCAGGGAGTGATCTTCTGCGCCCCTCATTCGCCAGTAGTATTTGACTAGGGCTCCTTGTCTTGCCGGGAGCTGATTTCTGAGACCGTATTCCAAGCGTATTTGGGATTGCAAAATATAACGCGGGATTGAGAAAAGGTTTTTAAAGAGGCTAGATTTGACGAGGTTTAGCGCTGTGGAGTCCCGGGTTGCCATCATCTCAGAGCCATATGTGAGTGATGGCAAGAATTTAGCAGCTACGATCTTTAAAATGTGGGCAGTGGAATTTCCGCATAGATGTTTTTGGACTGTTTTAAAGGCAAATTGGAGCTGTTTAACTTTTGATTTCCCCTGTTCCAAGTGCTGTTTATATTTTAGTTGATGGTCCAGTAAGATGCCCAGGTATTTATATTGGTCTACCTGGGTTAGTGTGGTGGAGTTTATCTCCCTGACACATTTTTGTCTTTTCTTGCGGGAGCCAGAGAAACATAAGACATTTGTTTTTTTTAGATTTATTGTCAGTTGTGCATTCGAGAGGTACGACGCTAGCTTAGATCATACGTTGTAGGCCGAGAGGAGTTTGTGACAAAAGCACTATGTCGTCTGCGTATTGTAGACTCATTATGGGTAAATTACCTAATATTGGTGGATCTCCCTGAATAGAGCGTAAATCGCTTTCTAGGTCCGCAGTGTAAATGTTAAAAAGGCAGGGGGCCAATACGCAGCCTTGTTTTAAGCCGTTAAGTGTGCGGAATTTCTTTGTCAGACATCGGCCGTCTCCTTTTTTCACTTGGACCCAGGTTTGTGAATACAGCTCTATGATTGCTCCCATTAGCTTTGGCGGCCGCCCCAGGTTTTCATTTTGGCCCAGAGTTTGGATCTTGGCACTTTATCAAAGGCCGCTTTTAAGTCCAAAAAATAGGTATACAGCGAGTTAGAGTTATCAATTGCCCTTTTTGCTAGTAGGGTTATTGCAGATAAGTTGGTAAGGGTACCCATTCCTGGGCGAAAACCTGTTTGAGTCAGAGGGATTAGCCCTATGCTGCTTACCCAAGCCTCCAGTTCTACCAGTAAATTTGATGCATAGATCTTTGCCTCCACATATATTAAGGCTATTAGCCTGTAGTTGTTAGGGTCAGAGCGAGACCCAGATGTATGTATTAGATGTAAAATGCTGCCCCTCCACGATTCGGGAATATTCCCGGTCTTTACACTATGACAAAATAAAGGGAATAATTGACTGGCCCAAAACATGGGGTCTTTCCTGAATAGGGCGTTGGGGAGACCATTTGGTCCGGGAGCTTCATCTGCTCTCAATGATGTTATGGTGTTAGAGACCTGCGTTAGTGTCATCAGGTCGGTGTCACCTGTATGCTTTGTTCTTGGCGGTTCGCAGGTAGCTTTGGGGTCCGCGGGCTTTGAGTCTGTTGTTGTTCTCAGGCTTGACAGGGCACATTCCGGGAGAGGCGCAACTTTATTGTCTGATGATGTATCAAGTGTGAAGTTGTATAATAAGTCGATGTGGCTATACCAAAGCTGGTCAGTCATGTCTGAGTTGAACTGCCGATGTTTACCGTTGAGCATGAAGTTTATTTTTGCCCAAAAGTCTTTTGAGTTCTGCAGCTTACTAGCATGGAGTATAGTGCACACTAGTTTTTCCCTGTGCATTTTCTTGGCCAGATTGGTCTCTCTTTTTAGCTCTTTTTTAAGGCTACAATTATTTTCAGAGTTTGTTGTGAAAAGTGAGACTCCTTTTTTCGTTCAGCCCTGGGAAATGCATTCATTTGCCTTTTTAATTGTCGCAGCTTTGGGGTGTACCATTTCCCTCCTCTGTTTCTTATGGCTTTTTGTCCTCTGTGGTTGGATTGAAATTTCTTGTTTAGGTCCACTACAAAGGACTCCCAGATCTTTATTATGTCCTTTGATGTGTCAGATAGTGAAAGCAATGCATGGCATGACGCCATTAGATTGGAGAGGTTTTCTTCATTCCAATTTAGTCGATGTAAGTTGAAGATTTGGGTGTTCAATGATAGGGGCAGCGCTTGCTCAGACTTTTTTGCTTCAATTGTCAAGGTGAAGGTCTGTGGGAAATGATCACTTTCCCCACGTACCTGGATATGGAAGTCTCTGATGTAAAGGAATAGGTCGGGGCCAGCCAGAATATAGTCTATGGTTGATCCTGAATTTTTAGAAACCCTCGTTAGGGCAGCCGGTGTATCCAGATGACCCCTTCCATTTAAGGTGTACAATTGGAGGGCTTCCAACTCCATGGCTCATTTCCTTCCTATTGCCCTTTGTCTGCAAAGGTTGCCCTGCCGAAGGTCTATATGGGTAGGGAGGCTTCCCTCCTGACGTTGAATTAGATTCATATAAAAATCTCCTGTTATAAGCATGTTTTGGCTTGGATAGGTGGACTTTAGCGCGTTGATTGCAGTAACTAGTTGTTTTATCCTCTTCCCCTTGTGTTTTCCACCGGGGTGCATGTAGAGGTTCACGATCAGGAGGCCCATATTTGGGGAAATTTTAATTTTAACGCATTGCATCCATGTAGAATCTAGGTCAATATGACTGAGTTGCCATAGAAGGTCCGTCGATATGAAAATGGATAGGCCTCCTTTTGCCCTGCCGGAGCGGGCCTCCTTATGTGCTGGTGTAAAGAATTCTTTGTATCCCACAAGAGGCGAGTTTTTAGTCTGCCAAGTTTCCTGGAGCATTAATATTTTAAATTGAGTAATAAACTCTATAAAGTCTTCTTCCCCCAGCTTCGCTTTTAGACCATTGACAGAACGTGCAGCCCTGCTCTTTCCCAACCATTGGTCTGCTGTTGGTTCAGTCTGTGTTCCTATGGATTGATGCCAGAGGGGCCTGTTGGTGCCTCTCGGGCAGGTCATTCCCCTGACGGGCAATCGTGATTGTAATTTGCCTGAGTTGGTGGCCTTCTTCTTCTATGCTGCCTCTTAACTCTGGTCCTTTAGCGTTTTTTAGGAGGCCTCGTTTTGGATTTTGTTTCCGCAACGGACTGGGATATCGAGCTGGCTCCACTTTTAGATCAATACCCCATGAGGCAAAATCCTCCCAATGGGTCAGGATTAGTTCTGTGACGATGTGATCAATCCAGGTTGTTATCGTGGAATCGGAGCCTGGTTGGAAAGGGTTTGGTTTAAACTCTACTAATTCCAAATCGCATGATTTTAGATGACTCAGGCCTGGTAATTCCTCTAGGAGTCTTAAGATTGCCCCTCTGTTCAAGATGTCATGGGTCCCTCTTGAGCAGTATTTCGGAATTAGCTCAATTTTATTGCCTAAAATATGCCGCTTTTGAATTTTTGGTTGTCTGCACACTTTGATGAATGGGGGAGACATTCCTTCCCGGTCCATCTTTGGCTCTAAGGTGTGCTGATTAACTGGCTGTGCACTGCTTATGATTGCTTGTTCGTTGAGGACTAGGACTTGTGGAGCTTGTGTTTCTCCCTCCTGCAGGTCTCGTGGATTTGGTTCCTTGATCTTTGCGGGTTTATCTATGCCAACTTGTCTTTTGTTTTCTGATACTTGAATGGATAAGGTGGTATCCTTTGAAAATTTTCTTCGCTTAATGTTTGTGTTAATGATTTGCTCGTCAATTGATGACTTGCAATTTGGCTTTTCTCTAGGTGGGTTGAAGATGCTGAACGTTTTTATTGCATTCTGAATTGAGTTTGTGCAATTTATGGCTCTTTTTAGGGGGGTTATATCCTTGTCAAGGGGTAAGCCTTTTAGGGTAGGCCCTTGCTCTGGAGTTGTTCTAATTTGAGGTGGGGCATCCTCTAACTGCTCTTTATCTTCGCTGTTGCTGAGGTCGTTGTTGTTTTTTTGGGGGGGCTTTGATGATGCACCTCGCCTGTGTGCTTTTGTTTTTCCAGCTTTCCTTTGGCGCTTCCTTTCCCTTTTAGTAAGCGCATGTACCTGAACAGTAAGATTGGGACTGAGTACCGCAATTTGTGGGGACGCCTGAGTTGGATATGCTTCCTCTCCGTGGTCAGCTAGAGTATGTTTGTGTGCACTTGCTGGCGTCGTGATGTCATTAGAGGTGGAGGGATATGATTGGTCTTGGGTTTCCAAGTTTGCTTCGCCGCTGCTAACCTCAGGCGGCCTACCTGGACCCTCTTTAGCGTGCTGTTGGCTGGTTGCTTGTCTTATGGTTGTAGTTGTTGCCATAAGTGAGTCCGTTGAGGATTCCGTGACAGCCCCCAATATCTGCGTCATCAGGCTTGGTACTGTGGCCAGTTTGTCTATTATGTCTGAACAGTGGCAAGTATAGAAGGTGGAGTCCTTGTTGAGTTGCAACTTCGTGATCATGTTGTTTAAGTCTTTTAAGTTTGATTCAATGCCCTGAACGTGAAAGGCCAAAAGGTTAAGCAGGTCGACTTGCGTGTCCAATTTGTCCGCATGATAGGACATAGCGACGCCTATGGTTTCCATTGTCTTTAATAGTTGCGGCCAAATGGAGGCCGTTTGGGTGCTCTCTAGTGTTTCCCCCTGTATATGGGTAAGCTTGGGTGGTGTAAAAGGATGCGCAGAAGGGTCTAGTTGATTGCGATGCTCGCACAGTTGCGCACTCCTTAACGATGACCTTTTGACATTGCCTTCCTCCTTGCCAGGCATTTGGTCATATTGAGCTGCGAACTCACGCATACTCCGTTCCAATTCTACGATCTCACTTGCAGTTACGTTTTCTTCCTATGGGTTCGATGTCTCACTGTGTTTGATGGCATCGGTATTTTCCATTACTAATCCGACAGATGGAAGATGATCCTCTTTATCTAGAGCCGATATGAGCTGGCAGCTCGATTTATTGGGAGAATTTGCCGATGGCATCGAATTTTGAGTGCAGTCTACTGTTTGTGTTTGTGAAGGGCATTCCTTGGTTATTATCAGGGTCGTTTTCTGGATGGAATGTGGACTTTGCTCTATAAAGACCGAGTCATTGCTTGCGTCCGGGGTCCAATGGACTAAGGCACGAGCCGGTGATATATGAGCTGTTTGTTGAGGCTTGGGAATTGGATCCCCCCTGGTTTGGTCAGAGCCATTGGCTAGTTGTCGTGTAATTTGGTCATGCGACCCAGGAGGACCAGATCCCCCACTCCCAGAGATCCTTCTTATTTTAGTTTTAAAGGCGTTGCGAGGTTCGCTATAACACCTTATGTGAAGTGATGGTGATGCTGGTGATATGACGCCTTTGTTCGTGCCCTCCTTGAGCGCTTTGCGCTGAGTACTATTACATTTTAAGCTAGCATTGTGTGGAGGAAGTCCCGTTCCATTCCCAGTGGAGAGTCTTTGACAGACTTTAAGAAAGTCTGTAATCAATGCCCGTTTGCTTGATTTGGAGTGTACGGCTTGAGCTTGAGCTTTATGGTTCAGTAATGGCGTGGCGTCGTGATCCGATAATTTCTTATTCTTGGCTATGGGGCTACAGACTTTGCTGACCTTGTGGAGCCCCTTGGCTCCCGCATCAGGGCTCTGCAATCCGGATTTATCACTTTGGGTTATCGAGCCGGAGGGGGATTTTGCGAGGACTGTTGAACTGATGCCTTGTCCCTCCGGGACTGACTTCTTGGGGCTCTTACCCCCGCCTGCGGCGGACCCATCCTCTACCTCATTGATGGTGCCCGGCGGGTCCCCCTTGGCCTTTTTTGTCTTTGCCTGTAGTTTTTCAACTGGATTTTCCTCGCCTCATATCTTCCCGGATCTCATGATCAAGATGCTTCAAGTTTGAGCAGTGTGATTGTTCCTTTGGTTTGAGGGGCAACCTGGGCTGAGGGTTCCATCGGGTTCCGTCGGTGTGCTGTCGATGAGTCGGAACTATCCTTCTTTTATCTCTTATCTTTTGTAATGGTTGGTTTTGCAAGTTGGTTTACGAGCTGGATTGCTGGTTTGCTGGTTTGCTGGTTGGGGTTTTGTGACTGTGGTGGTAGACGGTGGTGGCGGGCGGGCGGATGGCAAAACCGATAAATCGATGAGCGTCTGCTGTTTCCCACGGGGTTCGATTTGCACCTGCCCTTGGCGTTTGTGTTGTTAGCTTGTTAGCTTGTTAGTTGGGCAGCTTTGATTACGAAGCGAGGTGCAGTCTTGGTCCATTTAGTCCGTGCGGGGGGGGCAACAAGCGGAGCGCACAGGGGGACCGCAGGCTGAAAAAACCTAGTAAGACAGCCTCCCTCGATCTACTCCCCGGGCTCTTACTTAGCTACCACCTCTTACGGCGGCCGGGCTTGTGCCCTCCCCTCCTCCTCTTACCTCAACGCCGAGCCGCCAAACGCCGCGGGGATGAAGCTCCTGTGCACCTGTGCTCAATCCTTCAGCCGGAGAAGCGGAGACCATGGAGCGAGGAAGCGAGGGAGCTTGGAGCTGGACCGCTTCACACTTCAAGTCTCTCCGGCTCTCCGGCTCCGGTGCTGCGGAAGAAGGGACGGGAGTGGCAGAGCGCAGCAGGAAGTGGCAGGGACCGAGAACGCTGACTTCTGCCCCCCTTCTCTTGTGGCTTCTCTGCTACCTGCTGCCGTGCTCCTCTGCTGCTGACTCCTCTGACCACTGACCACCGCACTCACCGTGGCTCTCTGCTTCTCTCTGCTGGCCACTCTTCCAGGCAGAGTCTACAGGTCCAAAAGTCATCTGAAGAGGTGGGTCTGAGGGGTCCACTAGTTATACCTGGTGCCCATTTTGGATTGATAGAAGCTTCTAGAGCCCCCTCACCGCCTCGTATAGAGGGGTCAGGAAAGTCCTGCCTCCCTGCTCTTGCCCCATCTTGTTTGGTGGCATAAAAGACTAGTGTGAAACCCTTTGTGAGTGTGCTGTGGCAGAGCCTTTGTAATGTGTAAGTGTGGTAGGGTGGTAGGTGATGGCTCCACCCTCCATCAAGTCAGAGATTTCCCATCCTGACAAAACCTATTCCTCCTTTGTCTCACTGTCTGGGAACAGTACACAAAGACCAATTGCCAGCTACAACTAGCCATGCAAACTTTCTAAAAGTGCCATTTTCTGAATTGTGATGTAAAATATAACTTTACCATTAAAGAGGGTTTTAAATTACAATTCTTTAGAGATGGAACTCAACATTTCTACCTGATCCCAATTTAAAGCTGTCACTTATTAAATGTAATAAGGTAACTCAATGTTATTCTATGGGACAGACAGGCCTTGCAGTAGTGAAAAATGTATTTAGGAGTTTATTCAGTACCAGGATATGTAACACATAAAAGTGCATGGCCAACTATTCAATACACTGTACCCTGTCCTGTGGGCTGTGCAGAGCCTACCCTTTGGGTGACTTCTTTGTAAGGAAGGTTTAGGCTTGGTGAAAGTTTTATTTTGCCAGGTTGAAATTTAAGTTTACAGCTGCACACGCAGGCTGCAGTGGCAGTGCGGAGACACGGTCAAAGGGCTTTTTAAGTGGTTGGCACAATCAATGCAGCAGCCCCCACAAGCAGTATTAATTTACAGACCCTGGGTACTGGTAGTACCACTTTACTCTGGACTTACAAGTAAATTAAAGGCACCAATTGGGTGCTGCTGCTGATGTTACTATATTTAAAGGAGAGCTCACAAGCAGTGGTGAAGTGCACAGAGCCCTAAATCCAGCTAAAACAAAGTAATCAAAAACAGAAGTATTGAAGGGAAAATGTTGGAAAGAATAGCAGCTAGGATGTCAGATCCAATAGCCAGCTTGATTTCTTTCTGCAAAACTACCCACAGCTATCTTTTAGGAAGACTTTCCTTTGTGCAAGGGTACCGCCATCACTTCTCACCAGTAAGTGGCTCCTTTCCTGAAGGCGGTTTCAAGGCCACTTGTCCTGCCTTCTTTCAGAACTTACTAAACACTGCAAGGGGAGATGGCCAACCGGACCTGCCAAGCCATGTTATCACTGAGCTTGTACACAAGAAACCCAAGACTAGTGTTGGTTGGTTGGGCCTTACTGTGCCACTGGAATCAAGCTTCACCTGAATGAAGAGGGCCATCTAGGACAAAATCAGTCTTTGATTGACGACCTGTTTTGGCAGTTTGGGCAGGGACTGTTCCTACTGGAGCAGGCCCAAGACTGACTTGGATATGGCTGGGTCTAATCCTAGGTGGCATGGTGGGAAAATCTGATTAATAGGAATGCTACCCCGAGAGCGATTGCCTGTGGTTAGACTATTTGCAGTTTTCTATTATCACTTTTTGTGTGTTTGCCATTATGGGATAACCTACAGTCTGTGCTTAATTTGAGCAAGTGGGTTGTAGGTGGAGCCCACTGGAATTTTGGGCACAGGAACGCCATTTTCTAATTATTGGACTTAGCACAAAACAAAAGAAAGAAAGGCAGAAATGGAAGAAAGAAAGGAAGAGAATGGTAAAAACACTGACAAACAGAGAAAGCAGGAATGGAAAAAAACCTGTGCAAGGGAAATAAATGGGCAAGGTGTATATGTTGGTGGAAGGTGTATATGGCGGTGGATGAAAGAGGCATGAGGAGGAATCGAGACTAGAAACTCTAGGTATTTGAAAACTTCAACATTCAGCAGCCCGGGCTGTGGGCTTCTGAGGAACTAATATGGGCACTAGCACTTATTTTGCAATACAACTACTGCCTAAAATAATTATAAGGTGTCCGACAGGACAATTAGAGATATGCCATACATGTGAATAACCCGGCCATTGAAGACCGATTCGTAGTAATGAGCCTGGCGTTATGAGTTTGCTGTAGAATATTTACAGGTACTGTGGCTGGGGTTGCTGAAGCCATCTAACAAAGGGATCATGGAGTGAATACACTGTGCCAGGCGTCACACTGTGGAAGCATGGGGCAACACATTAAAATGGAGAACTAGAAGTGTATAGTTTTTACCAACATAACTAGTAATACTGCAATCTGCCAACAATTGTCCAATGCCTTGGGACCGATACCGGAGTCTGGTAGAAATTACATAGCATAAAATGTCAGTGGGATCAACATCAAAGAAAAATTAAGATTGGTAGCGTTCCCCAGGGTCAATTCCCGTGAAGGTTTAGCACGGGGGCAGTGACAACGACACCTGAAGAAGAAATTGAGTCATGAACACATCAGGAAGCTTAACCTGGTGGCCTCGTGGGAAGTGCAGGACTCCACAGGCTCCCAAGGCCTCTTGTAATAATATTGATAATATATGGACTGCAACTCATCAGCCACCGTGTGCGCGCGCAGGAACCTTTCCTCTACCTGTCTCTCCGCTGACGCATCCTTCTAATCTGGTTCTCGCTCAGGTTTCCTCTGCCAGGGCAGAGGCAGAGATGTCTCATAATGATCTGTGTTCTGTCTACAGTCAGGATCGGGCTTTGATCCCTGAAACCAATTAGTGTTGAATCTTCTTCACAGATATCTTCTCGGCGACACCTGATCAGCCCGATAGAGGGCCGGGAGCTGTCACATGTCTGCCGCCTAAAGTGGCAGTAAATGTCCTCCTGCCTGACACCAGGCTGGGTTTAATATTTCAAACCAAGGTAATGAAGCTCCGGCGCTCCCCGCCCTCCGAGGCCTTCTCGCCCATCATCGCCCTCACTTCTACCTCCACCCATGTCTCCTCTCTCATCATCTCTCGGTGCTGCCTCCTCCCAAGACCATCTGTCAACCTCTTTTTTTAAAACATTTTTTTGAAGTATTCGAGTTTTATATAGCGGGAAATAGAACCGAAGATATCCAGTATCAGAGCGCTTTACACGAGCACCAGTTTCGTTACACAAGGACACATTCATTTGTTTTTTTTGTTAGGCGTCTGCTTTTGCGTCTGCATCCTGTAGCTGGGCTCCTTCGAGGTTTAAAACCTGTGCTCGTTGCGGTCTCAGCATGAACCCCCCCCCCGTCTTTTGTGTCACTATCATTTTTATTATTATTATTGATGAGGAGAGAAAGCCTCGTGATACCTGGAGCCTCTTCATGTTAAAAGACAAGTGGACTTTCGCCTTACGAGCAGAGCTTGCGACTTTGAAGCTAGAGAACCAGGTTCGAGCCTCGACGTGGGCTCAACATCCTGTGATTCCGGGCAAATCTATCTCCCCGTGCCTACCAACAAATGAATGTGCTCTTGTGTAACGTAACTGGTGGCATGTAAAGCGCTCCAATGCCTTCGGGTCGAGTTCCTGCTATATAAAATCAGAAAAAGATAAAATAAATAAGTAATCAAGGATGGCAGCACTTTGTAAGTAACAATTAGTGGGCAATTGTCATTCATGTTCCCACTCCTCAATAGAGTGTGGCCAGAAATGAGGGGACTGACTGGTTCTCGTGAATAGATCACTGTATTATGAGGATTACCCCCAACACAAGGACTTTGTTTTACAGGAACAATAGTGAACTCCTGGAGCAGGTTTACCATGCAAATGCTTTTACCATGCATGCCTTTACCACGAATGATAAGTTTATTAAGGTAAGTGAAACCCTACATATATAATTTTTTAACCCCCCACCCACTTTTGTAGGTACGACACAAGCTGGGACCTTTTGATTTTATTAAAATTACATGTATAACACATAGCTTAACAAAGAAAGGCAGTAGGGGAAATTCGCGTAGGGTAGTGTACAAGTTTCTGCAGTTCAAATATTCCAATGTGTGTAAGTGCTCAAGGTTATCATACAACAACCACCCTGCGCTGTAAAAATGTAGACCTAAGTCCACATATAATATAAATATTAACAAACGACAATCTGAGCAAAAAAAACAAAAGCGAAAGCACATATACAGTCCAAGTCTCAGTCCTCAGTCTTTTCTTTTTGCTTTATTCCAAGTTCTCAGAGGCATACATCCATATTATAATCTTCTTAACAGTTGTTGTCCAAGCAACAACCCATGCCAACACATGTTTAGTCTATACGACTGTAAGCCATAAACTTTATCAGGGCTAGAACAAAAGCAAAGTAGCTAGATTACAGCATGTTACACCAATTTCCCTCATTGATGGTACAGTTAGTCCTTCACCCATATAATCTCTGCCATTAGTGGACATCTATGTAGCACACAACATTAGAATGTCATGAATCAGACCACAGATGAGGTAACTTTCTTTTATAGAATGATTAATTATGGGGAACCAAGAATAAAAATAAAAATAAAGTCAGAAGAGAGCCACCACTATCGTGCATACGTGCTCTTCAATAGTAGGCATTATAAAGGTTATTTGGATGTATATAAAGCAAGAAGAAAAGATTAAGGACTGAGACTTGGACTGAATATTTGCTTTCACTTTTGTGTTTTTGCTCAGGTTGTCGTTTGTTAATATAGACATGCATAACATACTTTCTTAAAGGGTCTTTTGGCCACCCCTCTTCATCCATTAGTATTTCGTTACGTCATTCACATTTTGTTTCCAGCCACTCCAGCAGAGGGCAATGGGCCAGTCTCCTTCAGCCACTCGTTAACTTCTCTCTGAGAGACTGCATTTTGTTCTTTCACAATTAACTCACCCACACACAAGGTAGTTCCCTTCAGTGCCAGAGTTTCTGTTTTTGCTTCATAATTACTTTGGTGTTGACTTTGTGTTTAAAACCTAAGGTGAAAGCAAGACCTTTCTGCCAGATGTGAGCAGGGGCAACATTCCATGCTTTGTCAATTTCTGTCTCTTGCCAAATTTCTTTTGACTTGTTCTTTTTCTGACTGCTGGTATTTCACAGCATAACAGATTGCGTTACAGTTATTCTTCATGCTGATCAAGGAGTAAATATATTAGATTAATGGAATCATACCTATATAGTTATCTTTCTTAAAAAGGATAAACCAGCTGAAAAGAAAGGGTCATAGCACCCTATCTGATCAATTAATACAGATGCCAAGATATATGCAAAATGCAATATGCAAAATAATTGGCTAAAAGGTTGGCCCCTTGTATCAAATATTTGATATGTCCAAAACAGCATGGCTTTATTCCAGGAAACGACACTACCAACCATATTAATGTTGCTATGGCATTATTGTATGCCGCTACTACCCTGGGCCGGCTCCTCTGAATTATATTTTTAGATTCAGCAAGGTCTTATGGTATTTTATTATTGGAAACTTTGCTAATTATGGGCTTAGGGGATAAATACATTAATCTTATCCACAGTGCCTATATCTATACCCAATCTACAGTGTAATTTTGGCTGGACACTGTTCATTGGCCTTTAAAATTTCACGCTGGACATAGACGGGCAGCTCATTATCTCTGCTCCTTTTTGCTCTTTATCTGGAACCTTACGGTGTATTACTTGTAGTCCGCAAATAATTCCTGTAGCTGTGAATGGTAATGAGATCAAGATCAGCACCTATGTGGACAATATAGCTCTGTACTCTTCAAAGCCAGTCCATGCTATCCAATTTATTGAAGAGGAGGCTGAGAGACAAAGGACAGTATCTGGGTACCGTTGGAATCTTCAAAAACTCGGACTTTTCTTAACTTTACCTCTGTTCGGAAGGAGACAAGTGTTTTGTCCATTGCTACCTATTTAGGAGTCAAGATAATTTCATTGGTTATTAGGATAATACATTTAATTACTAACAGTTACTTTCACAGTCTATAATTTATATGCATCTATGCCATTGACAACCTGCAGGCTTTATCGGCTGATGCAACATAATCAAAATGAATATCCTTGTCAAGTCTTTATATCTCTTCTGAGCCATCCTCTTTTGTGTTCCTAAGAAATTTTTGGGCGGCTCGAGGGTGCAATAATTAGTTTTTTATTGGGATATGAAAGGGCTGAGCGGTCTGTCCAGCTCTTGAAATTACCCCCCAATCAAGGGGGGGGATGAGTTACCAGTTTTAAGATTTCTTTTTGGGCCGTCTTTCATCTCTTGTAATGGATACCTTCTAACCGATTGTCAATCAGATTGCAGCTTGTTTGTATATCATCATTCATTCATGTCCAACTTTATTTCGCATTAAAAATGCATAAAAGTACAAAAAAATTCTTACACACATTTTTAGTTACATTACTACAAAACCCTATCCACATAGGTTTTCTATAAAAGCGATAACATCTAAACATAACCTATTTGATATTATAATCAAACAATACATCATCCAATGGTTATTACACAGAAAATTTCATTTTAAGACAGTTATTTAAAATTAAGCTGTACCAGGAATTCTTAAAAATCTATTTACACAGTTAATTCAAGTCCTGTATACTCTATGATTCATCTACAGGAAACGATAAAAAAATTAATTTGTGTTAATTATTTTTAATTCTATTTTTTGATTTAAACTGTTGGTAATTACAAGTCATTTGTAGAAATACCCTATTTGTCAAATCAATAGTTTAACTCAAAATTCTGTGACAACCTGGGCTATACATTCACCATTCGTTTGTTACATTACAGTGTGAGCGCATTTCCAGAGTTAACCTATAGGTAAACTGGAGGCCCCTCAAGTTTTTGAGGCTGCCTATAAAAATGAAGCAATCACAAAACCTATATATGGAGTTTCCAGTTGTTGAATAACTGACAGAGCAGCAGTATAATGATGCAGGATACATTTCCTCAGTAATAGAACAATGAATGTCTTCCTCTCTGAGACGTATGGAGGGCAGTAAAACAGAATGTGTCAGGTCGATTGATTTGACTTTCCGTCACAAGGACATGAAGGAAGGTGGTTTGTAGACTATAACATTTGACGGATAGCCCAACATTAAAGGAATATAATTTAAACATAATCTTATCAAAATGTAACTGTGCTGAGGGTTCTCTACAAAGGAGAGATAGGAAAAGGGACCATGCAGCACAGAAGGTAAGCCATGATATACAGTTATTGTACCTTTTCCTTTGTTCCTATCCTGTGCGCTTTTAGCCATAAAAATGTCTTTCAGCTTTGATTTAGGGAAATTTTCCCAGAGAGTTACAGTGTCATAAAGGGTAGCTAAACCCAGGCATTTAAGAGACTGTCTAACATAGGATAGCCAAGGAATTCTAAGGGCATGATCTAAATTCATAATATCTTTTAAAACAATTTGCGTTAAGTGCACCTTATTCCCTTTCCAGATTGATAATCACAATAATAGTGGGGCCATTTTAATGGTGTGGTGTCACTGATGTAGGGCAAGTCTAATTCTTTGTGAGAAATAAAGTTGGAGCATGCGTTTGGGACAGACAGTAGCCTTTTAGAAAGCTTACGTTCCACACATTGTAGTGCCTCAATGTCCGTGATACCCCAAATTGCTACCCCATATGTAGCTATAGATGTAGTTTTTACTAAATAAAATGTAACCATTTCCTGTACTGGTTTGTAGCCCAGCTATTTTGAGAACCTGAAACCTGCAGCAATACATTTGCCCATGAGATTTGCTCCGTTTAGCACCATCTCCTTCTATTTTAGTTTGGAGTCAAAAAGGACACCTAAGTATGTGAAATTTTCTACACATTCTTTTTCTATTTCACCTAGGTATAATCTCAACGTTCTCTTTGTGCCCCCCCCTACAGCCATAACAAAATACTTATTTAGTGACATAAAGACTCAAATCAGCCATAAAGATCGAGTATTTAAGTATAACATTTTGCAAGGCCATGGGTGTTCTAGCCAGTAACACAGCATCATCTGCATATTGCAGAATAGAAAGAGGGTTTGAATCGATAAGGGGGGTATCTTTACCATTTTCGATCAGGATATCATTTAACTTATTGATGTAAAGATCACATAAAAAAGGGGCAAGCATGCATCCCTGTCTTACATCTTTTTAAATTTTAAAAGGTTTTGAGCATTCCTCCTGCTTCCCATAGCGAATTATAGCTGATACATTTGTATAAAGTTGCCTTATGAACACGATTATCGAAGCCTCCACTCACATGGCGTCCGTGATGGCCCACAATTTGCTATGCGCCACGCAGTCAAAAGGCACAGATAGGTCCATAAATGCCATGTACAGCTGGCCTTTCTTTGCTATGGAATAATGTGCCGCTACTAAGGTCAAGTTCAGAAACTGATCTAAGATGCTCTAAAGCCATACTGGACTTCGGCAAGGATCTTCTTTTCTGGCACCCAGTCTTCAAGCCTGTTCAATAGTAGTCGGCCCATTAATTTAGCTGTACTGTCTATTAGGGAGATGGGTCAATAGTTATTTACTTTTAAGATTCTTTTTCTTTTTTTTTGGCCATGGGGACCCCATCCCCCAGGGCCTGCCGCCAAATTTTAATTTTTTTAAAAAAATGTTGGGAAGGGGGCCGTGTGGCCCCCATCCCGAGGCCTTTTTCGGCCCCGGGGACCCCATCCCCCAGGACATGGCCTTTTTTATCTAAAAAAAATATCTTTTGGAGGGGGGCTGCCTTGCACCCCTCCTGTGGCCTCTTATGGCCCGGGGACCCCATCCCCTGGGGCTGTTTTAAAAAAAAAATTAAAACATTTTTTGTGGAGCGGGTCCGCGTGGCCCCCCTCCCGGGCCACTACTAGCCCCGGAGACCCCACCCCCTGGGGCTGGCCCTCCTCATTGGGGGCCGTGGGGGGTCCCCAATCCCCCCACAGTCCCAGCTGGCAGCCCGCATCGCGAGGGAGCCGGCCTTGCTTTTCTACATGGGGAGCAGCTAACATGCTGCTCCCCATGTAGAAAAGCAATAGTCTTTGGTTTTTGGAAGAGAGAGCAGGTTTCCCTGCTCTCTCTTCCAAAAACCAAAGCAGTTTGCTATGGCCCTACCATAGCAAACTACAGTGTCCCGGGGGTAGGCACCCCGGGACACTGCAGGAGCCGGTCCTGGGGGGGTGACGGTCCCCAGGGCCACCACAAGGCTCCAGGAGGGGGTCCGCGCGGCCCCCTCCCAACATTTAAAAGCCCCGGGGGGGTGGTGGTCCCTGGGGCTGGGGGGTCTGTCCCGGACCCCCCCTAGTTTGAATATTAGAGCCCCAGGGAGGTGGCGGTCCCCGGGACATGTGGGGGGCTTGAGTCCCCCCACACAGGTTTTTTAAATTTATTTTAGAAGCCCCGGGGGTGGCGGTCCCCGGTGCTGCAGGGGGGGCGTGAGCCCCCTCTACATAATTTTAAAGCCCTGGGGGTGGCGATCACCGGGGCTGGGGCCCCCCTCTGGGCCCCCCATTATTATAATAAAAAAGAAGCCCCTGGGGTGGCGTCCCCGGGGCTGCGGGGGGGCCATGAGCCCACCCGCATACGTAATGTGATAGCCCCGGGGTGTGGCCGTCCCTGGGGCTGGCGGGCCCCTCTGGGCCCCCCTTATTATAAAACACATTGCCCCCGAGACGTGGCCCCCCCGGGGCTAATTAGAATTAAAGCATGGGAGCCCACGCTTTGTTTTTTTTTGCGTTCGGCAGGATACAAGTATCCTACGCGCATCCCGCGATTTAAAAAATGTTTAGCGATCGCATAGCTGTAGTCCTTATTTTGAATTGGGGATAGAGTCACAAAAAGGCACTTAGCCATTATGGACTCATGGACACTCAGTCATTATCTAAATATCACATGAATTAATTAATCGTAATTCTTGCATTAGGGTTAATTATTCAAATATTCACCTCCGATCATGTGATTATGCTGCGCTTATAAAATTAAAGTAAAGCGTTAGATATATCCCCTGAACATTGTGGCTGCCGGACACCAGTAACCCATAACACGTGGATAAGCTCTTAATCGAGCTAAGCATATACTACAAAGCCCATAATGCATCCTAATCTGCCATGTGGAGTCTGTTGTATAAATAACTAACACTAATGATGGACAATTGTTTGTTAACCGTCACCAGGGACCGTGTGTGTCCGAAACGCGTAGGTGGGGAACCTACAGGAAAATAAACTATAGAAGAAATAATCTTTAAGTGGTGTGCGGCGTCTTCTTCATTGAAGTCTTCTTGTTGAAAAAAAAAAGATATATATATATATATATGTATGTATATATATATATATATATATATATATATTCACCACAAATGCCTCTTGCATTGGAGAGTCACACACGATGTCCTGCCCTCCGGCTTATTCTTGCAGTCAGTCTTTCCAAATGCGCGTTTGTTTTCTACAGCTTGCCTACGCGTTTCAGGGTCACAGCCCCTTCTTCTTGGGCGGCGAGTCATCACACAAGAAACCAGCACGTTTGGTTTTGCGAACTTTATTGACATGCCTACCTAATGGGTGTGTCCGTTTGGCGCCCATGGCATTGTGGGGCATGTAGTTCAAGGTGCCAGTGATTGATCCAGTTTAAAGATAGTTCAGGTGTTGTTCCTCGCGAATATTGTTTCTTTAAAGTCTCTTAGTGAGTGCTTACTTGTAAGGCTGACTAATGTGCATTTTGAACATCGTACCGTTTGCAGGCTGAAGGTTCAGTACTGACGGCTTCATCCAGCTGGGACACTCCTTTCGCTCAGCCGGTGACGGTGCCCTCTCCCACGGCTGAGGACCGCCGCGTAACTTATTCACCACAAATGCCTCTTGCATTGGAGAGTCACACACGATGTCCTGCCCTCCGGCTTATTCTTGCAGTCAGTCTTTCCAAATGCGCGTTTGTTTTCTACAGCTTGCCTACGCGTTTCAGGGTCACAGCCCCTTCTTCTTGGGCGGCGAGTCATCACACAAGAAACCAGCACGTTTGGTTTTGCGAACTTTATTGACATGCCTACCTAATGGGTGTGTCCGTTTGGCGCCCATGGCATTGTGGGGCATGTAGTTCAAGGTGCCAGTGATTGATCCAGTTTAAAGATAGTTCAGGTGTGTTTCCTCGCAAATATTGTTTCTTTAAAGTCTCTTAGTGAGTGCTTACTTGTAAGGCTGACTAATGTGCATTTTGAACATCGTACCGTTTGCAGGCTGAAGGTTCAGTACTGACGGCTTCATCCAGCTGGGACACTCCTTTCGCTCAGCCGGTGACGGTGCCCTCTCCCACGGCTGAGGACCGCCGCGTAACTTATTCACCACAAATGCCTCTTGCATTGGAGAGTCACACACGATGTCCTGCCCTCCGGCTTATTCTTGCAGTCGGTCTTTCCAAATGCGCGTTTGTTTTCTACAGCTTGCCTACGCGTTTCAGGGTCACAGCCCCTTCTTCTTGGGCGGCGAGTCATCACACAAGAAACCAGCACGTTTGGTTTTGCGAACTTTATTGACATGCCTACCTAATGGGTGTGTCCGTTTGGCGCCCATGGCATTGTGGGGCATGTAGTTCAAGGTGCCAGTGATTGATCCAGTTTAAAGATAGTTCAGGTGTGTTTCCTCGCAAATATTGTTTCTTTAAAGTCTCTTAGTGAGTGCTTACTTGTAAGGCTGACTAATGTGCATTTTGAACATCGTACCGTTTGCAGGCTGAAGGTTCAGTACTGACGGCTTCATCCAGCTGGGACACTCCTTTCGCTCAGCCGGTGACGGTGCCCTCTCCCACGGCTGAGGACCGCCGCGTAACTTATTCACCACAAATGCCTCTTGCATTGGAGAGTCACACACGATGTCCTGCCCTCCGGCTTATTCTTGCAGTCAGTCTTTCCAAATGCGCGTTTGTTTTCTACAGCTTGCCTACGCGTTTCAGGGTCACAGCCCCTTCTTCTTGGGCGGCGAGTCATCACACAAGAAACCAGCACGTTTGGTTTTGCGAACTTTATTGACATGCCTACCTAATGGGTGTGTCCGTTTGGCGCCCATGGCATTGTGGGGCATGTATTTCAAGGTGCCAGTGATTGATCCAGTTTAAAGATAGTTCAGGTGTGTTTCCTCGCAAATATTGTTTCTTTAAAGTCTCTTAGTGAGTGCTTACTTGTAAGGCTGACTAATGTGCATTTTGAACATCGTACCGTTTGCAGGCTGAAGGTTCAGTACTGACGGCTTCATCCAGCTGGGACACTCCTTTCGCTCAGCCGGTGACGGTGCCCTCTCCCACGGCTGAGGACCGCCGCGTAACTTATTCACCACAAATGCCTCTTGCATTGGAGAGTCACACACGATGTCCTGCCCTCCGGCTTATTCTTGCAGTCAGTCTTTCCAAATGCGCGTTTGTTTTCTACAGCTTGCCTACGCGTTTCAGGGTCACAGCCCCTTCTTCTTGGGCGGCGAGTCATCACACAAGAAACCAGCACGTTTGGTTTTGCGAACTTTATTGACATGCCTACCTAATGGGTGTGTCCGTTTGGCGCCCATGGCATTGTGGGGCATGTAGTTCAAGGTGCCAGTGATTGATCCAGTTTAAAGATAGTTCAGGTGTGTTTCCTCGCAAATATTGTTTCTTTAAAGTCTCTTAGTGAGTGCTTACTTGTAAGGCTGACTAATGTGCATTTTGAACATCGTACCGTTTGCAGGCTGAAGGTTCAGTACTGACGGCTTCATCCAGCTGGGACACTCCTTTCGCTCAGCCGGTGACGGTGCCCTCTCCCACGGCTGAGGACCGCCGCGTAACTTATTCACCACAAATGCCTCTTGCATTGGAGAGTCACACACGATGTCCTGCCCTCCGGCTTATTCTTGCAGTCAGTCTTTCCAAATGCGCGTTTGTTTTCTACAGCTTGCCTACGCGTTTCAGGGTCACAGCCCCTTCTTCTTGGGCGGCGAGTCATCACACAAGAAACCAGCACGTTTGGTTTTGCGAACTTTATTGACATGCCTACCTAATGGGTGTGTCCGTTTGGCGCCCATGGCATTGTGGGGCATGTAGTTCAAGGTGCCAGTGATTGATCCAGTTTAAAGATAGTTCAGGTGTGTTTCCTCGCAAATATTGTTTCTTTAAAGTCTCTTAGTGAGTGCTTACTTGTAAGGCTGACTAATGTGCATTTTGAACATCGTACCGTTTGCAGGCTGAAGGTTCAGTACTGACGGCTTCATCCAGCTGGGACACTCCTTTCGCTCAGCCGGTGACGGTGCCCTCTCCCACGGCTGAGGACCGCCGCGTAACTTATTCACCACAAATGCCTCTTGCATTGGAGAGTCACACACGATGTCCTGCCCTCCGGCTTATTCTTGCAGTCAGTCTTTCCAAATGCGCGTTTGTTTTCTACAGCTTGCCTACGCGTTTCAGGGTCACAGCCCCTTCTTCTTGGGCGGCGAGTCATCACACAAGAAACCAGCACGTTTGGTTTTGCGAACTTTATTGACATGCCTACCTAATGGGTGTGTCCGTTTGGCGCCCATGGCATTGTGGGGCATGTAGTTCAAGGTGCCAGTGATTGATCCAGTTTAAAGATAGTTCAGGTGTGTTTCCTCGCAAATATTGTTTCTTTAAAGTCTCTTAGTGAGTGCTTACTTGTAAGGCTGACTAATGTGCATTTTGAACATCGTACCGTTTGCAGGCTGAAGGTTCAGTACTGACGGCTTCATCCAGCTGGGACACTCCTTTCGCTCAGCCGGTGACGGTGCCCTCTCCCAAGGCTGAGGACCGCCGCGTAACTTATTCACCACAAATGCCTCTTGCATTGGAGAGTCACACACGATGTCCTGCCCTCCGGCTTATTCTTGCAGTCAGTCTTTCCAAATGCGCGTTTGTTTTCTACAGCTTGCCTACGCGTTTCAGGGTCACAGCCCCTTCTTCTTGGGCGGCGAGTCATCACACAAGAAACCAGCACGTTTGGTTTTGCGAACTTTATTGACATGCCTACCTAATGGGTGTGTCCGTTTGGCGCCCATGGCATTGTGGGGCATGTAGTTCAAGGTGCCAGTGATTGATCCAGTTTAAAGATAGTTCAGGTGTGTTTCCTCGCAAATATTGTTTCTTTAAAGTCTCTTAGTGAGTGCTTACTTGTAAGGCTGACTAATGTGCATTTTGAACATCGTACCGTTTGCAGGCTGAAGGTTCAGTACTGACGGCTTCATCCAGCTGGGACACTCCTTTCGCTCAGCCGGTGACGGTGCCCTCTCCCACGGCTGAGGACCGCCGCGTAACTTATTCACCACAAATGCCTCTTGCATTGGAGAGTCACACACGATGTCCTGCCCTCCGGCTTATTCTTGCAGTCAGTCTTTCCAAATGCGCGTTTGTTTTCTACAGCTTGCCTACGCGTTTCAGGGTCACAGCCCCTTCTTCTTGGGCGGCGAGTCATCACACAAGAAACCAGCACGTTTGGTTTTGCGAACTTTATTGACATGCCTACCTAATGGGTGTGTCCGTTTGGCGCCCATGGCATTGTGGGGCATGTAGTTCAAGGTGCCAGTGATTGATCCAGTTTAAAGATAGTTCAGGTGTGTTTCCTCGCAAATATTGTTTCTTTCAAGTCTCTTAGTGAGTGCTTACTTGTAAGGCTGACTAATGTGCATTTTGAACATCGTACCGTTTGCAGGCTGAAGGTTCAGTACTGACGGCTTCATCCAGCTGGGACACTCCTTTCGCTCAGCCGGTGACGGTGCCCTCTCCCACGGCTGAGGACCGCCGCGTAACTTATTCACCACAAATGCCTCTTGCATTGGAGAGTCACACACGATGTCCTGCCCTCCGGCTTATTCTTGCAGTCAGTCTTTCCAAATGCGCGTTTGTTTTCTACAGCTTGCCTACGCGTTTCAGGGTCACAGCCCGTTCTTCTTGGGCGGCGAGTCATCACACAAGAAACCAGCACGTTTGGTTTTGCGAACTTTATTGACATGCCTACCTAATGGGTGTGTCCGTTTGGCGCCCATGGCATTGTGGGGCATGTAGTTCAAGGTGCCAGTGATTGATCCAGTTTAAAGATAGTTCAGGTGTGTTTCCTCGCAAATATTGTTTCTTTAAAGTCTCTTAGTGAGTGCTTACTTGTAAGGCTGACTAATGTGCATTTTGAACATCGTACCGTTTGCAGGCTGAAGGTTCAGTACTGACGGCTTCATCCAGCTGGGACACTCCTTTCGCTCAGCCGGTGACGGTGCCCTCTCCCACGGCTGAGGACCGCCGCGTAACTTACTCACCACAAATGCCTCTTGCATTGGAGAGTCACACACGATGTCCTGCCCTCCGGCTTATTCTTGCAGTCAGTCTTTCCAAATGCGCGTTTGTTTTCTACAGCTTGCCTACGCGTTTCAGGGTCACAGCCCCTTCTTCTTGGGCGGCGAGTCATCACACAAGAAACCAGCACGTTTGGTTTTGCGAACTTTATTGACATGCCTACCTAATGGGTGTGTCCGTTTGGCGCCCATGGCATTGTGGGGCATGTAGTTCAAGGTGCCAGTGATTGATCCAGTTTAAAGATAGTTCAGGTGTGTTTCCTCGCAAATATTGTTTCTTTAAAGTCTCTTAGTGAGTGCTTACTTGTAAGGCTGACTAATGTGCATTTTGAACATCGTACCGTTTGCAGGCTGAAGGTTCAGTACTGACGGCTCAATCCAGCTGGGACACTCCTTTCGCTCAGCCGGTGACGGTGCCCTCTCCCACGGCTGAGGACCGCCGCGTAACTTATTCACCACAAATGCCTCTTGCATTGGAGAGTCACACACGATGTCCTGCCCTCCGGCTTATTCTTGCAGTCAGTCTTTCCAAATGCGCGTTTGTTTTCTACAGCTTGCCTACGCGTTTCAGGGTCACAGCCCCTTCTTCTTGGGCGGCGAGTCATCACACAAGAAACCAGCACGTTTGGTTTTGCGAACTTTATTGACATGCCTACCTAATGGGTGTGTCCGTTTGGCGCCCATGGCATTGTGGGGCATGTAGTTCAAGGTGCCAGTGATTGATCCAGTTTAAAGATAGTTCAGGTGTGTTTCCTCGCAAATATTGTTTCTTTAAAGTCTCTTAGTGAGTGCTTACTTGTAAGGCTGACTAATGTGCATTTTGAACATCGTACCGTTTGCAGGCTGAAGGTTCAGTACTGACGGCTTCATCCAGCTGGGACACTCCTTTCGCTCAGCCGGTGACGGTGCCCTCTCCCACGGCTGAGGACCGCCGCGTAACTTATTCACCACAAATGCCTCTTGCATTGGAGAGTCACACACGATGTCCTGCCCTCCGGCTTATTCTTGCAGTCAGTCTTTCCAAATGCGCGTTTGTTTTCTACAGCTTGCCTACGCATTTCAGGGTCACCAGCACGTTTGGTTTTGCGAACTTTATTGACATGCCTACCTAATGTCCCAGCTGGATGAAGCCGTCAGTACTGAACCTTCAGCCTGCAAACGGTACGATGTTCAAAATGCACATTAGTCAGTAAGCACTCACTAAGAGACTTTAAAGAAACAATATTTGCGAGGAAACACACCTGAACTATCTTTAAACTGGATCAATCACTGGCACCTTGAACTACATGCCCCACAATGCCATGGGCGCCAAACGGACACACCCATTAGGTAGGCATGTCAATAAAGTTCGCAAAACCAAACGTGCTGGTTTCTTGTGTGATGACTCGCCGCCCAAGAAGAAGGGGCTGTGACCCTGAAACGCGTAGGCAAGCTGTAGAAAACAAACGCGCATTTGGAAAGACTGACTGCAAGAATAAGCCGGAGGGCAGGACATCGTGTGTGACTCTCCCATGCAAGAGGCATTTGTGGTGAATAAGTTACGCGGCGGTCCTCAGCCGTGGGAGAGGGCACCGTCACCGGCTGAGCGAAAGGAGTGTCCCAGCTGGATGAAGCCGTCAGTACTGAACCTTCAGCCTGCAAACGGTACGATGTTCAAAATGCACATTAGTCAGCCTTACAAGTAAGCACTCACTAAGAGACTTTAAAGAAACAATATTTGCGAGGAAACACACCTGAACTATCTTTAAACTGGATCAATCACTGGCACCTTGAACTACATGCCCCACAATGCCATGGGCGCCAAACGGACACACCCATTAGGTAGGCATGTCAATAAAGTTCGCAAAACCAAACGTGCTGGTTTCTTGTGTGATGACTCGCCGCCCAAGAAGAAGGGGCTGTGACCCTGAAACGCGTAGGCAAGCTGTAGAAAACAAACGCGCATTTGGAAAGACTGACTGCAAGAATAAGCCGGAGGGCAGGACATCGTGTGTGACTCTCCAATGCAAGAGGCATTTGTGGTGAATAAGTTACGCGGCGGTCCTCAGCCGTGGGAGAGGGCACCGTCACCGGCTGAGCGAAAGGAGTGTCCCAGCTGGATGAAGCCGTCAGTACTGAACCTTCAGCCTGCAAACGGTACGATGTTCAAAATGCACATTAGTCAGCCTTACAAGTAAGCACTCACTAAGAGACTTTAAAGAAACAATATTTGCGAGGAAACACACCTGAACTATCTTTAAACTGGATCAATCACTGGCACCTTGAACTACATGCCCCACAATGCCATGGGCGCCAAACGGACACACCCATTAGGTAGGCATGTCAATAAAGTTCGCAAAACCAAACGTGCTGGTTTCTTGTGTGATGACTCGCCGCCCAAGAAGAAGGGGCTGTGACCCTGAAACGCGTAGGCAAGCTGTAGAAAACAAACACGCATTTGGAAAGACTGACTGCAAGAATAAGCCGGAGGGCAGGACATCGTGTGTGACTCTCCAATGCAAGAGGCATTTGTGGTGAATATATATATATATATATATATATATATATATATATATATATATATATATATATATATATATATATACCTACCTACCTACCTACCTACCTACCTGTGAGATAGGTAGTTATAATTAGGACCTCCTTTCCATAGGAAAAGCATGTTTTGACTTGACTATAACTTTGGCATTCTGTGAGCAATCTGCATGAAGTTTTGTGTCAAAGTAGTTTCTGTGTGTAATGGAAAGTTTGGAAATGATCAGGGCAGTGGGGATCGAGAAATAGGGGTGTGAAATAAGTGTGCATTTGTTATGTCAATTCCCATAGGACAGCGTTGTCAAACCTACAGCCAGAACCGCTGGACGGAATTAGACCCAATTTGGCAGAAAGGTAGATGTTGTTACGCTGAGTGTGCTTTATGTTATTTGGTGCAAATCCGTGCATTAGAGTTTGAGAAATTGAAGCTGAAAATTATAGTGATCTCTCTGGCCGCTGATATTTCACGATGATTTTAAAATTAATCGCTACTGCGCACGCTAACAGGAATGCTGGGATTGACTGGATGCAACCTAAGCAGAAAGTTGCAGCTGTCATTTTATCTATTGGGAATGGTTCCGGGGCTAAAATGTTCTGTGGAAGCAAACGTAAGGCGTCAGGGTCGAGGTACTCTGATCCCATCTTTCAGACATGTAAGTGTTAGTGACACAAGTTCTGTGTCCAAAATAGTTGTTTTAATTGGGCATGACATTCGTGACAATGATGCGATTGCCAGCGCAGCCCCAGTGTAGTGTAGTGGGGACGTCAAGAATATAATGGTGACACCGTAAAATTGGTGAAAATATAACACATATAATTGAATCATTAATACACATTTTATTATATTGAGATTCTGATACATATTTTTATAGAGTCATTTAGAGAGCAATTTATTTAGTGTAATGGTTAGAATGAATTATATAGTTATAATTTTTTATTGTGTTAGTGGCTATTGAATTCCTGCTTTTGCTTTCTGCTATTACGCCGTATCCGCAGGGATCGAAATTACTGACGTCATTGCAATATCGGGCCTAACCGCAAAAAAGGAAAACAGGTTTTAGAGATGGTTGTTCTAGAAATACACTAGAAAAACATGCGTTTGAAATATACATTAGTAAACCTCTAGTGTGTAAAATACTGTAGTATGTGTGCATATATGTGTTTTTCATTTTATGGAAAAGGAGTGATCGTCGTGGTTAACAATGTTGTTGCAGCTCCCCGAATAACCACGAAAACTTAAAATAAGTCTTAATATGGATTTTAAAGAAACTGAGTACAAAAACATAAGTTTAAACATGTTTTTAAAGAAGCATATATATAGTAATATGTGTAGGGCATTGCTTAGAATGGATTTTTTGTTAATATTTTTTATGTGCTGGTGGCTTTTGAATGTCTGCTTTTGTTTTGCGAATTCGTGACTTATTCGCTGCGCTCGCGACATCATCACGAAGATGCTCAAAACAAAAAGGATCTTTGTAAAGTAAATTAACAATATTTCGGATACTAGGGTGGCTCTGACAAGAACCTTTCTTTTGATTGTGTGTATATGACAGCTACACATAAGACTGCATGCAGAGTTTCAGGTTACTTACAAATACCCTCTAGCCTTCATCTGTAAAGTTCCCTCCATGATTTCCATAAAATCCAGGCATGCCAAAATGCAGATTGTTGTCAGAGATACAGTCCATGCGATGGTCTCTGAGTAATGCAGAAACAGTTTTATTAACATGTTTCCTGGCTTTGTCAATCTGTGGACAGAATTGATTTGACCACTTCTATTTCTCTCTTTGGCTTATATTAGAATACACCTAGACAGTGTGAGGGAAAAGTGACATCAGTTCAGCAAAAGTATTTTTCATTACTATTTCCAGCCCTACCCCATTCAATGTGCCTAGGTCATTTCCAACACAGTGCACAATCATGAGGTGAGGAGCTCGACAAACAACAATGGTTTTAAAAAAAGCCAGCAACTGATGAAACTTTAACCCTCTCTGGCCAAACCAAGTAATCTCCACATTAGGCAAACCCAAGTTCCTGTCAATACCTCTCTTTTTTGCAGCCTCTTTAGCCCAATAGACATAGTGTTGGCCAACAATCCACACTCTAAGCATTTTGAAGTGAAGGGGCAATAGCAGTCAGGAGAAGGCTGGAGATGAATGAGGAGGTTTTCCAAATGAAAAGCAGTTATGGACGTGTGTTCTTTTCTTAAGATATATTTAATTGGATGCTGTCAGTAAGTAAGTGAATAAAATTAGGTAGATGTCAGATGCATTAGTAAGCAGTCCTATTATTGGCTATTGTTTATAAAAAGGTATGTAATACAGACATGGCTATGCTTCTGAATCTGTGCAGTAAACCACACCTGCTATATCTCATTTGAAAGTGGCATGTTCCTTTAAGAATGTGCTGTGAATTTGTAATCTACTGGTTCCACTCGGTTGCTAGATACACTGAGCTAAGAGTGTACTGGGGGAACAGTGTTAAAGAGACTGAACATTTTTTTTTTACTTTGAGGAGTTATGAAATAATTCAAGTAAGGGTAACCTTTAATTTCTAATTGAGGACTATGTAATAAACTGTTGTGCAGTATCTACATTTAAGAAAACTGTAGCTAAATATAGGTTTGGACTCCCTGTTTTGTCTGCGATTACTCCACGATTAATGCAAAACAATCACGAATATGCAGAGACAGAAACCTTGTTTTGAAAGAGAGGGAAAGAGTTAACAGATGCTACCTTTCCGAAGTGCAGATAGAATAGCCTAAAATGAAAGACATGATTTCTTTGCTGCCTCTCTCATGATCATAGAGTTGAAAGTTGAAGAGGTTGCCATTTTATGGTTGCTTTGAATGATAGTGGTGTACCAGTCTTGTGCTTAGTTTTTACAAATCTTAACTGTGTCTAAACTATTTAAAAAGAGCCAAAACAGCAATATAATCTACAAACACAATTCACTGGTATGTACAGAATTTTTTAGTTATTTAAAAAAAATTACTTTAGACATGAAGATGTATATGGGAGTTTGATAACAAAAAAGAGTATCACAGTGATATAAAAAAAGATAAATATAATATAGGACAATTGTGCCAGATTTGAAAGGTTGCTTATTTTTGGCAATTTCGTGGGCCTTTTTTTAAAGAAGACCTTATGGAAGTTTGTAATCGTTTCAATGAATGATCAAGAGTGAGATTGTAGGTGTTAATAACGAAATAGAAGGCGTAAAAAATGAAATTGTGGATGCCTTGTGGGAGCCCTGAGTTTTCAATCAATTAATCCTGCTATAATTGAAGGGGGGACAGATTTTATCATTTACATCTCTGGCAGTGTTCTCCATTATTATTCGTCAATTAATTTCCTCATGCTAGATTCTTTATTGTTCGATCTGTAACCATGGGATGTCATTGTTCAGTCCAGACTCCCACGTTCTAAGGAGGTACCCCCATCTTTGTACTACCCATTTTAAATCCACGTTCCAATGGCCTTTCTCCAAGTAGTATAGCATGAATTTGGGGAATTTGGGGGTGTTCCTTTTGCACCTGATTGTACTTCTATGATCATTGATTCACATTTATCTTTTCCTGGTGGTCATTCTTACGTAGAAAAGGTCACACAGGCAGGTAATGAGATAAATTAAATTTTCACTATCACAGTTGGTGAAGTCCTTCAGGATCCATGGTTTCCCTGTTTTGATGTCAACTTCTTTTGTGGTTTTAGTGTACAGGCACGCTACGCAGTTCCCACAGGGATAGTGGCCCACCGGCCGCTGGTTTTCCCATAGGGTTGATAGGGTTTGGCCATGCGGGGATGGTGTTCTTGTGTGATCCATTTCATCACAAATACTTGTGCTCCTCTTAAAGGCAAACAGAGTTTGAGGCCATTGTTTTTTTGCCCCATTCAGAATGTGCCAAATTTTCTGCACTATATTTTTGACTCTGTTGGATATGTGGGTGTACGTGGTGACAGTAACCATTCTGTCATTATCTGGTTTCTCTTGATTTTCAAGTAGTGCTTCTTGATTATTGTTCCTGTCTCACTTTTTAAAAAACCTTTTTCACTTGTTTCCTGGGATAGTGGCGAGTGATTAATTTGTCCTCCAAAATTTGTGCTTGTGTGTCAAAGACTTCCAAGGAAGAGCAATTCCCCCTAATTCGTAGGAACTGACCTACAGGGAGACTCTGTCGAAGTGCTTTTGGGTGAAAGCAATCAAACAGGAGGAGACTGTTCCTATCAGTTGCCTTGTTATGGACCTTTGTTTTTATGCCATCTTGGCCTAATGTTAGGACCAGGTCTAAAAATACTGCTTCATCCTTGTTGATTGCATATGCGAACTTCAGATGTTCGTCCTTTGAGTTCAACCACTCCACAAACTCTATTGCTTGTTCCTTGTTTCCGTGCCACACTTTTAACATGTCATCAATGTATATACGCCATAATCTCATCTGCTCCCAGTAGGGGTTATTTGGGTTGTAGATGTAGTCAACCTCAAATTGATGTTCGCATAGGCAAGCCATACTAGGAGCAAAAGTGCTCCCCATCGATGTGCCCCTTATATGATGGTATATGGTGTCATCGTACTCAAAAAAAGTTCTCAGCCAACTCTGCACATTCCAAAATGAAATGGTCTGGAGTCATGAAATGCCAACTCCTCTCCTGGAGGATATGCTCAACCACTGTCAAGGTACGTCTTTGTGGAATGCTCGTGTAGAGAGACTCAATGTCCATTGTGATGATCCAATCATCTGTAGTATTGATTTCCCTGTCTCTGAGTAGACATAGGACATCTTTAGTGTCCTTTAGATATGAGGTCGATTTCTTCATAATGGGTCTAAGGAACCAGTCGCAGAACTGCAAAAGTAGTTCTAGCACTTAGCCAATCACCGATACTATTGGTCTACCTGGTGCCGAATTCTTGTTCTTGTGAATCTTAGGTAGGGTGTAAAATCTCGGTGTACATGGTGTGTCGCCCACGAGAAATTCAGCCTTGTATCTTGTGATCCATTCATTCAGCAGACCCTCCTCTACTAAGGTTTTTATCTTGGTTAATTTGGGAATAAATAGGGTCAGTCAGTCTGGAGGATTTGAAAACTGTCGCTGTCAGACAGGAGTTGGATGCATTCGGTGTGGTCATATATTTGTCAATAACGACTATCGCCCCACCCTTATCAGCTGGCTTTATAATCAACTGTGTGTTCTTTATATTTTCCAAGGCTGCTTTTTCTCTCCTCGTTAGATTCTGAAAGGCCTTGTTAGTTTGGCAATCTATATGCATTAATTTCTTTTAGGACGGCCTGTTCAAAAGCCATCACATGGCATTATTTAGATCGTGTTGGAGGTATAAAGGTGGATTTTTTTCCTTAGGCCTGTGTTGGTGGATTCCTGATCTCGACTGGTTTCCTGGTCTTCAAAGAAGCCCTTCAGTTTAATTCTCCGAAAGAATTGTGCCAGTTCTATACGTAGTGCAAAAACTTGGTGTTGGTACAAACCCCACTCCTTTTGAGAGGATGCCGTTTTCATCCGGCGATAGTGCATGACTGCTCAGGTTCACTATATTGGTGGATCCATGCTTGTTGTTGGTCCTTCCCTTTGCTCCTCGTCATAGCTTGGTTCAGGGTTTGGTACCCCCAATGGACTCAGGGCATATATATGTAACTTGTCATTCATTGTTTGCATGTACTCTGAAGATTTAGAGAGCTATATGTTGTGATAAAGATGAATATGCAGATTTGTATATGCAGTGTTTCTCAAAATTTAATTCTGACACATCTAAGTAGAAAAGTACTGCAACGCTAAATCTACCAGTGACAATGGCACAGATATAGCTCTTCTTTTGTGTTTGTGGTTTTGAGTTTACTGAGGCACTGTATGTACTTTTCCACTTTGGTTGATGCCTATTTTAATATTTATAACAAAAGAGATAAAGTGGTCTTTTAGTGTGTATAAGTGAGAATTGAGATATGGTGCGGCTGTGTTGTAGGAGAGTGTCTTATAAATTAAAAAGGTAACAAATTAGGTTTTGTGTTTGGATTTGGTACTTTGAGAGTAAGTGCTTGTAGTTATGTAGCTAGGTTCATCTGTAGATTTAAAAATGCAACATAACATAAAAACAGTTTTTGTTTTATGTGTAAGTCAGTAGCAAAGTAGTTGGTACATTGGCTAGAATAAAAATTCAAATATACTTTTTTTTTACAGAACAATATCTGCATAACTACAGACAGAATGCCTACAAAAACTCAGATGAAAAAGGAGGAGAAGGAACTACAATATCTATGCAGAACTGAGACACAAAAGGGGTAAAATGATGAAAAAGTGGTGATAGAAAAAAGAGCTACTGGTAAGAGGATAACGTTATTTCTTAAAAAAATATTGGGACATTTCCAAAGATTACAGAATAATGAAAATAAAGTTCAAACTATGAGAAAGAACAGCAGTAGACAAAATCTATATAACAAGAACAGGAACAAATGTAACAAAGATGGACATTCCGTAACCAGGAGACAGAAGCAGTTTAATGACATCAGAACCAGGATGTTTCGTAGTAGAGTAGTTCTAAATTTACTGAGAACTATGAAGAAGTATGGAAGATGGAGAGAGGCACTGAAACAAAAAGAACGAGTTGAGAGAGTAGTTTATGAAGCCTTTGCTTTGAAGAGGAAGCTTTTCATTTTGATTCTAAATAGAATGAAGATCCTTGTCAGGGCCCGCCTCGCAGGATCCGGCTGATGAACAAAGGGGTCCACCTCCCGATGTTACCAACCCCCTGAATATAAACACAGGGGGTTCGAACCATCAGGCGAGGGATAAATAAAGAAGAAGGACCGGGGAAGGGAAAGGGTCAGCAGGGACAAGGGATCTGAAATGACAAAGCACAGAATAGATATAAGTACTGAGCTACATCCAACACTACTCTCGAAAATTCTCACTAGAACTATAATACCTTATTATGCTGTACTCATTCCTCCAACCATAATAAGAATAATCTAGTCCAGCCTCCTGTAATATAAACACACTGGTTAGCTCAATATGCAGAAGTTAATATAACACAGTCATAGATCAAGACCCATACGTTTTACACACCATATAATGTGGAGATGGACTTCCTCATGACCCTTTTTGTAAGCTATTCGTTTCTTTACTCAGACCCTTAAATGTTACTTCCCAGTAATAGTTTTTCAACCTTAATAGAGTTAGAGAGATCAGTCTCTGGAAGCACTCCAAACAGGTATTTTCCACTATACTCCCTGGTGGGAAAGTAGTCAACTCCTCAACATAGAAAGGCAACTTTAATTTATGTCCACCTCTAAAATCCTTTTCTTGTGATTTGTTATACTTAAATGAAACGGTAACATGTGGTTGCGACCACCACTATGCTCCGCTTCTGTCTGAAGAATTATGTAATCAATCAATCCGGCAGCGGGTAGTTGCGACCACCACTCTGCTCTAGATCCACAGTATTGTGAGCACACGGCAACGTGTAGAACCCCACTACGCTCCGCTGTTAATAGTAGACAAAAGTCTCTTTCTCCTCTTACGAAATTATGCACGGCAACGTGCAGCGTCTTGCCACAGCGTTCCATGAAACATTTTACAATACAGCCTTCCCAGAACCGGCACGCATCAGCCGATGCACTTCCTCCGGTTCGTACAGGCAAACAAACAAACAAGGGTTCACGCGAGCTACGGCTCCCAGCGGCTCTAACATCAACAGTACCTTCAGTAGAACAGTGATTCCTGCAACAGCATGTTCTAACAGCGGTCAGCAGCTCAATGCTAACAGCTGACGGAAACTCTCCAACACAACTGACGAAGGATTCAGAATTACGCACACCTTCCCCCAGTCTCCTTCCGCCTTATACTTCCTGCAGCAAAGGCTCATGGAAGATGTAGTTTTTAACAGCTAGGCAGGCGCGGCACGGTAAAAACCTGACAATCCTCGAGAAAATGGTGTGAAAAAACCATGAGGAGAAAAAAACTGAAAAAAGATTAGTGAATAGAAGTAACTTTTGTACAGTTTTTAGTGGAGAATGGATACATACTTCTAGTACAGAGACTTTATTTAATGAAGAAAGCTATCTCCAGGATAATAGATTAGTTCATGCTATTGATTGGAGAGGACGCTGTTATGAATTGAAGAATGACATTCCTATAGCGAAAGAGGTGATGGTGCCTAGAAATGTAGAACAAGTTTCTGGAGAAGAGGTACAAGGAAGGCCGAGTGAGGCACCTGTATACAAATGGAATTGTAGTAGTGTTTCTAGTATTCAACAGCAATCCATTCATATATTAAGAACATTTCTACATATCTTTTAAAGGCAAAGTTTAAAGCACAAAATAAGTTTACAAGGATTGGATCCTTGCAAGATTAGAAAGCATACACATTTGCAGGGATACTCACTGCCTTGTTTATCAAAGAAAGTGTGCTAAAGCACCTTTCATCATTTTACAATGCTAGCTGAACATCTCTCAACAATGCAAACTTTAGTTAGGAGGCTGTACTGTGTGAAAACTCCTGTTTTATGTTTAGGAGAAATGAATAGAGCACTTTTGCATGGTACTGTGGCAGACGTAGAAAAGGTGTGGATTGCAGTATGATGTTTTGGAGGTTCCAGGCCAAGGCAGCCACCTATTTCCTTTTTCCCCCAAACATGTTTGTGTGAGCGCACAGAATGCTGATAAATTTGTATTTTCTGCACCGTTTTAAAGTCTTTTACTTGAGGGAATTTGCTTAAACTGTTAGTTGGAGGGACATTTTAATGTTAATCAATTTTTTTCAGTTTCCATGTTCCAGTTTAATTTCTTTTTTACATTCTTACTGCTGCTTCTATGTTGCTATGTTTATGAACTATTTCCATGTTGTTAAGTTAGGAAAATTGATTGAGCACACATACCCCCAAGGATTTCATGGCGGTGTGACACCCTGGAGGTTGAGGAGAGAGGGCTCAGGCTAATCAAAATCTTTCGTAAATACCAAGGTCTTCAAAAGCTTTATGAACTTCAGCTAGGTCCAGCCAGATTGAAGAAGGGAGAGTTCCCTAAACTGGAGTCCAGGACAGAGAAGTTCCTGCCCCCTGCTTTCTGTCACTCGAACTGAGATTGTCATGTATTCCTATAGGTTCTGAATCGATCCCCCTATTCCTGACCCTATTCTGGTTAAACTAACTATCAAGTTAACTAACAGTCAGCCCATGAGGCAAGACAAGCCCCCATGATGCAGATACCGTTATCTGACGCAGTCACACTACGGCACAGGAACGTGTTATCTGATTAGGTCATAACGCTTGAGATCTAATTAGACAAGCGACATTCCTCCAGCCCCTGATAAGGCATACGACGTTCTCATAACAAATCAAACCTATGACAACCTGGACAATCCGTGCGGCCATTGTTTTGATTTCACAGAGAACTTCAGTAAAAGAATGTGCTAACGAGCAAGTCGTATGACATCTGTATTGACGTATCTATGTCCATCCTTACGTCAATCTCGGCACCTTTAAGGTATAAATATTACCGATCTTGCCCTATGCAAACACACGCGTGGTGACGAGACGGAGCAGCCACACTTGCCGAAGCCAAGAGCAGAGCAGACCCCGCTGGCAGCAGCCCCGCCTTCCTGACGCGCTGAGAGACGCGCTGATATCTCCTGCCGAGAGACCCAGCACCGGCGCTTTCGGGCAGCCCTCGCAGGCGGCCTGGAATATCGAGAACAGAGAAAGAGATACCATTCCTCATTCATCCTAAATTCCAGGTACAGAACTGAATAACCCCTCACAGAGAATTCTTTAGTTATTCACTTGGCAAAAACAAACTTAACTTAAACTGTAACTTTCTATTCCCGCCCACGCATTAGACTTAGGTCAGGTACACGGGGTAGGCGTATTTAGAAACACCAGTTGAGTACGTTTAGTCAAATGTATATGTGTACGTAAATATATTTTAATCATTTTAAACATCATATGGCTCAGAAACCATATCAATGTTTTTACAGTATTATTTTATACTATTGCTTTTAATGTATGCACTTTACTTAACTATAAGTATTGCAATAATATCGATCCATTTCTCTTGTACGAGAAAAGAGACTGATCAATAAATCACACCTTTTTATTGAACACGCCCGTCTCTTCCTTTTCTCCACATTCTGATGAGACTAAGAATGCACGTACTGACTGAGTAAAATAATTGCCTTGTGCTCACACGACTCTGGAGATACACTCTTGATTAGGGGAGAGCAAAGTTGTCATGTTCTATGGTTGTCAGAAACTAAATCCCTTCTTGTCTAATCAGGGGAGTTAATTCTTTCCTGAACATTCGAGAAAGTTTCTAGCGAACTCTGAGCTACGCTGGCAAACCCAAAACTTAAGTCTAGTATCGACAGTAGTAGACCTAGTTAACGTCTGGCCTAGGCCTTTACTGCTGTAGGTATTATTCCAATGCGCAGAGCCTATTGGGAAAATAAGAACTACACTACATGGCGCCCAACGCGTTTGGAAAGGGCGATAAAACTAACGTAAGACATTTAGAGTAACTCAGTCGTGCTTTCTCACTCAGACCCCTTTTCCCATTATACTCCAAAGACGTCTGGAGTGGGTGAAAGGTTATATCCTCCAAAACCTCGCAGGAGGGAACTCCTATGTATGGTTCTTGGTATAGTCAACGTTGAAGGATAAACAGTTCCAAAATATTGTGCATCTAATCTCTGTTTCCATAAGAAACCTGATCTGCAAACAAACAAAATAACCTTCAGGACAGTAAAATGTCAGAAAATGAAGACGAAAGAGAAGCAGTTAGATTAGCAGCTGAAATAGCAGCAGCTGATACTGCAGCACTAGATGCGGACAGGGATATAATACTCATCCCGGTCGCCAAAAGGAAATCTATAACCTTAAAACGTATAGAAAATGGACTGACACCTAGAGGTGGTACAGTCATATTCGTAATTGAGGCACACGAATATCGGCAGACAGAGGTATACTATACATGGATACATTTTCCAGCAGCAAATGCTGTAACAAAGTACTTCCACTATTACAAAATAGAGGTACCACCTGACATTTACACTCCTTTCGAGGAGGTGGAAGTACCACTCAAATTCCTAGAGCATTTGCTCTTATTTGATGGCGCCCTAATACATAACAATCACATTACAAGGCTCGGTCCTTTAGGTAGACCAGGAGCAACGTGGCCGGTCTTAGCCGGATACACACCACACCCAGACATCGAAGGAATGTCTACAGGAGAGCTGTTAATACAGCTAAAACAACTACTAAAAATTCATAGACAATTAGTACAGTATGTAATGCGGACTACAACAATTCAGCCAGCGATTAAACTTCCACAGCTGACCCCTCACCAGGGGAACACAAATAAAATTACACCACAGAACATCCAATCCTGCCTAGGTAAAGTACCGGCTAAACGGGAACAAATACCATTCTGGTTGGCACAGAAAATTACCCAAATAGAGGCGGTGTTTCCTGACACCACCCCATTAGAAAAACACAGGATTCTGACTATCTGTCTTCCAATGGGAATCGCACCACACATTGAGGACTGTGACACTTGGGGTACAGTCTTTGCTTCCATCTACACAAAAACGCACGGTGTTCCATCCATTTCGGTGATACCAGATGTGCTAAAACAAATTCAAGACGAATACGGTCCAGATCCTGCTTTAACTCTTGGTATGAAATTACTAAAAGACTTCAAGCAGGTCTCGGCTATATTATTAGCCAACATAAAAGGTGAAGCAGCAAACGTGGCGATCCGCCAGAGGTTAAAAGAGACAGATATAGCAGACCAACCAGCTGAAATTGCCAGAATCATAGAAAAATCCTATGAGGAACTAGGTAGAGATAGTTTAGGTGGAATACCAGTAAAACCGCAACTGACTGAAAGTCCAGAAAAAATATTTTTTAATAACAATTCACCAAAAAAGAACTGGGATGGAAACACACAATCCAATCCTAAAGAAAAGAAATTCCAGTCCAGAGGAAGGTCTCCAAGGCGAAGAGAAAAATCTCCAAACCGAAGACAGAGGTCACCGCAGAGTGACCCCTCTGGGAATAGATACAACCTTAGAAATAGGGATAATATTAAAAAACCTGATAGATATCAAGACAATGATACACGTCCCTCTCAATCTTTTCAGAATTCCTCGCAGAAATCGGAAAGAAGAGGACGATCAGAACAAAGAGAAGAGCACGCCAAGTCCAAAGACAAGGAACCTGCTCAACTAAAAAAGAAATTACAATTTCCAAAAAAGAAGGTAGCCAGTATCAAGGTAGTTAACAATGCCGAGAATACTGAGGACACAATTGAAAAACGGAGAGTGGGCTCAGACAATGCTAGACAGTGCAGCAGAAGTGAGCATAGCTCGCAAAGTCCTTATGAATCATCTGGAGACAGTGGACACGAATGAATATCTTCAAGTGGAAACTGCAGACACCAGAGTTAGCAAACCCCACAAGATATACGAGATAACATTACGTATAGAGGGAGATAAGACTAGGAAGATAAGGGGACTATTTTGGGATAATCTCTCCAAGGGCTACGATATCCTTCTAGCTGAAAAAGACTGGCCACCAGAGTTTGTCAGGGAGTGCCCTCATGGCGAAGAAGTAATTATGCCTGCCTTCTCGAATCAAATCCCGATTCATAAAAAATATACACTTGCTAGAAAGTGGGCAGTGGCTCTAGCACCTGCTTTATATAAAAATCATGTAGGATGGGATGAGGACTCTCCTCCTCACAAAATCCAGTTAAAATCACAACCAACTGCACAAAGGCAGTACCCAATTAAGCAAGAAGCTAAAAAACAGGTAAATGAAATACTAGATCAGCTAGAATACCAGGGGGTGATTGAAACTTGCACCTCACAAATGAACAATCCTTTGTTTCCGGTCTCCAAACCAGACAACTCATATCGTCTAGTTTTGGATTACCGACACCTTAACACATGTTGCAAAACTTTTGCAGTGCAAAACTCACATAGTGCTGCACTAATGAATAACATAGTGCGCAAAAAATACAAAACAACCTTGGACATCTCCAATGGATTCTTTTGTCAAAATATAGCACCAGAGAGCAGATATTTAACTGCATTCTCTGTAAATGGCACTCAAAAACAATTCTGTCGGTTAGCCCAGGGGTACAAGAACAGCCCGGGGGTATTCTCAGCGAGAGTAACAGAATTACTACAACTATATGATGATGAAGCATTATCTTATGTCGATGACATTTACTTAACAGATGATGACTTGGAGACTCACTTGAAAAGAGTGAACACCATAATACTTGGGTTCGCTGCAGAGGGTTACAAATTCAACTTTAAAAAGTCCAGAATTGCCCATCTGACGGTCCTATTCTTAGGATATGAGTTATCAAGTGAAGGCAAAAGCCTGGCTGACAATTTTCTAGAGAAATGTGCCGTACTCCAAGCACCTAGAACACTAAAAAACTTACAGTCGATTCTAGGCTTCCTAAATTTCGGAAGAACATACATTGCAAATTACGCAGAAAGGGTCAAACCCCTTTATGATCTAATTAAACCAGACTTTAAAAGATCCTGTTGGACTCAAACACACACAGAAATTTTGAGATCCTTACAAACAGACATGCTAATTAAAACAAAATTAGAAACACGTGATAACACACGCAATCTTGTGATTCGAGTCATCCCAGGGAGATGCGGATTCACATACCTAACCCCTAATGAGGGAGAAAAGGTACCAATTGCATTCAAATCACACTTGTACACAAAAGCTGAACAGAAATTCAGCAACAAAGAAAAAATTGTTCATGCAGTTCAAACCGCAATAGCTAGAGAAAAAGACATAGCTGACGGTAGACATATCACAGTCAGAACAGCTGAATCAGCCTTTGAGGCATTAACAACACCGTGTAATTTACCAACAACAACATTGGATCCAGAATGGTTACAATGGGTAAATTCAATCACAACGGACAAAGTATACTACTTCTTTGATCCAGAACTAGAAGAAATGGAAAATGTAGAATATGAAAAAAACATACCCTCTGCCAATCGACATTCTGCCTCTACGACATTACGCCTGTGTAATCTATACAGACGGACATGCTCAACCCTCCGTTTGGGGGGAACAAGCATACAACCCCACATGTGAGATTACAAAAGAAGTGTGGCGCGGAGGTAAACTAAGACCTCTATTAACAAAATCACACTCGGTAGAAACTAATTCAGAAAAACAAACTGAAATAATAGCATTGAAAATGAAGCTAGATAATGCGGATCGCGAATTCCCGACACTTATAGTGTCAGATTCATATTACTGCGTCAAATCATACAACAAGGATTTGCAGACATGGATTCAAAACGGTTACAAACATAACACAGATGCACCAATAAAGCAGAAACTGCTCTGGGAACAAATAGCTCTTTTACAAAAAGAACTACCAAAGACTCACGTGACTCACTCACTGAGTCATCAGCGTGATG
This sequence comes from Lissotriton helveticus, assembly GCF_964261635.1. Taxonomy (NCBI): domain Eukaryota; kingdom Metazoa; phylum Chordata; class Amphibia; order Caudata; family Salamandridae; genus Lissotriton; species Lissotriton helveticus. The sequence goes on from NC_136061.1 coordinate 1,177,480,346, forward strand.
GCGTTCACGTTGTAGGGAATTCATTGGCTGAAACAGCCGCAGCGGCAGCCACTAAATCGGCTCCCGTAGTTCCAAAAAAGCGTACATTAAAATACATTGACGGTGAAACAGTGCTGGCGGTGAAAACGTCATCAAAAGGCGACTGCTCAGCACTACCGATCAACTATCCACTCAATTACACATACATAATAGATGCAAACTCCGTCCCTTTTGCTCGAATCCCTGGAGTGGGGGATAGAGTGATTCCAAACATGGACAGGAGACACTTGTTAATCGCAGACGCACACATGGGCGAGGGTCTCAGACACCATAAATTAAAAGATTCTCTGGAAGAATTACAATCACGGTACTGGTGGCCAGGCATGAGACTGTGTCACACCATGTTTGTAAAACGCTGCCAAAACTGCAATAGAGATCGGAGTGGGGAGAGAAAGAGTTTGATACCTCGTCGTATTACGGCAGATAATATTACCAGTAAAAAGAATGGCTTGCGATTAACATATACAGGCTAGTTACCACTTATAATGTAGATCCTCAGCACTCGGCTGACGTCCGGACTGTTATACAAAGATTTGCGAGTCTAAATGGCATATACGCTAAGAGCATGTTACGTTTGACCATTGTTTTCACTCAGGCCCACCAGCCTGGGGGGAAACATGGCCAAATGAGCACAGCCCAGCGGGAATCTTCTCACTTCCTTCCTGAGGGTACGGGATGGTGTAAAGAAAAAACCAAGGCAGAAAGCAATCTATAATAGAAAGGATATTAGGTTCGGGAGCTGGGTGGGTCAAACATCTAATAAGTGTCCAACGTAGTCTAAATAACTTGCCAAGAAATTCTCTGAAGGGATTCAGTCCGTACGAATTATTATTTGGAACTAGAATGATTATCTCTGACCTCGACAGTCAGACTTCAGTGGTTGAAGAAAAAAGCTTTGATGTCAAAGACCGTTTGGCTATTTTGCAGGACTTAAACAAAACAAGAAAAGACCTGAGCAACATACAGTTGAAACAACAGCCAACAACCACTGAAGAATCACCACCTGTCCCAGCAAGACCTGTCTGGATTCCAAAAGTCGGGGATCTAGTCAGGGAGAAGATCGCGGTAAAGAAGGAATTTGGGCCTTCTTACAGAAAAGCAGTTCCTGTCTTGTCTGTCAACGGGACAAGATCAGTTGTACTACCGCCACTTGCTGGAAAAAAGGAGAACCGAGTTGTATCCATCGACCTGGTAAAACCACAACATGTGGCCGATAACAAACAGTAGGCCAAGTGGACTCCCAATAAGTAGCAGAACGCCAAGGTTTGCTACCAATACAGAGGTCCTAACGAAGAGGCTCATCATATTCGAAACGCCTACAGAAGAACAACAAGGACTATGCAACAATGCAATAGAACTAAGACCTCTGAAAACCCAAATAAAAACATTTAGCAGAGACACACCAATCTACAATGAAGTACCAAGTGAAAATGCAAGAAACAAAAATCCTGAACCAATTGGAACAATTGACAGAACTGCATCCGGCTACTTGATAAACTTCGTTGATTCCTCTGAAAGCCTCAGTGAATCAAAGACACAGCCATCATCAAAAACCTTTAAAGATAAAGCTAAAGAACTTTTGAACCAACTGAAAGAAACATATCTGATTTCTCCATGGATTGAATTTTGGGTGGGTTTTGGTGCATTTATCCTCATACTTTGGCTCATCATGGTACTTACTTTGGGACGCTTCATTGAGGGAAAATATGCTAAAATGGACACAGCAAGTCAGAACATCAACTTGATCCTCAAACCACACACATCTTCACACGTCGAGAAAAGAGAACTTTCTTCAGCCAACTTCACAGCCAATCCGATACCTGGTGGGGTAGCCTGGGACAACACTGACTATGAAATTTATGGTCCGGTCGAGATCCTGAAATATCCACACCAAATTAAGATCTCCTTGAGTGACTTTGCAAAACCAAACTCATTTGCTGATGATTGGGACTTCGAAAGCATTAATAATATGATGTCTGACTTAGTAATGTCTGCTAAATTTACCAAACATGATTATTTGCAGGGTTCTACAAATTATGACAGTATGTATTGCTATAACCACTATGGTAACCATTTTCTACATAGATCTGCACAACCTAGAAATGTTTTTAAATATAATCAATGGGAACATTGTGCAACACCTCCAAAAGGGAGCTCCAGAACCGTTTACGACAAATATTCATATTTTTCAGGTTTTAACACAAGTAATGCTGAAACATTTTATTTTAAATTGTCAAACAAGACAGGGACCAAGACCATGATAACCAACACAAAATTGTTATATTCAGACTCATTTTTTGAAAAAATGAATACTTTTGGATTTGATTATTGGGACAAAAATGTTGATTTGAAAAGTGTTTGGGGTACAAAAGAATGGCAAGTACAGGGTATAGAAGCTTTGTTTAGAGCCTGCATGATCCCAGAACAAATGATATTTTTAAATGACACTGTTCAACAAACCACCTGTCTTGGCTTAGCCAAAATCAAAGATTTAAATAAACCGTCTATTCCAAAGCCAACAATGTTTAGCAATAGCTCTGATACAGATGAAGAGATAGACGTAAACCATATATTAAACCAAAACAGAACACATCCTGATTGGAAACAGTGGTTGATCTGGCCCACAGATACAAATAACTGTCAAGACAGATTCCTGAATAAAACACAGGGGTTCAAAATGACCAGGCCAGACCCAAGATATCCCCAAAGACATCACCCAGGGATAATAACAACCTACAGTGTGGGCAAATTATGCCTTCAATGGCTTCAAACTTCCACACTGCCAGAAAGTAAGCAGCACCTAACTTTACTTACTGATGGTGCTGACTTGCGTGATTTCACTTTGGGACCACGCAAACAGCGTCAAAAGCGTTTCATAGCAGCCTCTGTATATGCAGCATACAATGAGGCCTGGAAGGTTACTCAAATTGAAACAGCAGAGAGAATACGGGAAATTGACCGTATTAATTTGGAAAAATCACTTTCTGTAGTGGACAATGGGTTAATGACTCTGTCCTCCAGAATCTTTTCATTGGACAGCATTGTGTCTTCAGCAATCGATATATTATCGCAAGACTTACTGTTATTACAACATGGTCAGTCACAATTGCGTTCTATTGTACAGCTTGGCTGGACGTTACAAAATCTGCGTTCAGGCTATGTGCCTTGGCGTTTAATCAACACAACGTCACTATTCCAAATCTTTAACCTTACTGATAGACAAATCGGTATGGCGCAAAAGGGTGCTGATTATACAATCTTGAGCATTGAAAAACTAGAAAGATTACCAATGACAATGTCAGAACGACCTGTCAGTGAATGGATAATACACGGAATCATAAATATTCCAATCTCAACCTTCAGGTTTCTATACTGCCAAAAATATATACAGGCTGGCATGTACGAGAAATTGGGAAAGGGGTACATTAAAACAACTTGGAACCTGCCCTATTCACATGCATGTGTCAGTAATAAAGGACAGAAAGTGTTTCTTAGTGGCAACAATTGTGCTATGTCACTAAGCGGCACACTTCTGTGTAACGGAATTAGTTTGCATGGAGCCTGTGAAGGGAATTCATACAACCTTTCATGTCACCAGCAAGGCGCACCTGCAACTGAAATAGAACCATTCTTTCAAAGACTCTATAATGGGAGTTACATTCTTATTGTAGACCGCAGATGTTGTAGTCTTATGCCCGGGACTCCTTATCTAGTAACTACGACTGCGAAGGTCAAGTGCTGTGGACGTTCTTTGTTCCCCAGCTCCTTTCCAGACAGGGAGGCAAGGGCATGGCCCGATTTGAAAATTACTTCTATTCGAATAGATACTTTAAGCTGAATGAAAACAGTGCTTCTTCAGACGCCTACAAGGCTCACGTCATCAAAAGAAACGTATGATCTACAAGTCGCAAGGACGACTGCAGAGATACATACATTATTATCAACTAATTCCCCCGTACATTTCGCGGAAATCCTGAGCGAAATCTTAAATATTTCTGATACCACAGGGGTCTCAAAGGTATTTAAGACAGTATTTTTGATGGCATTAACACCATTCAAAGCCATACTGGGCATTTTTCCAGATTTCGTCCATTCGATTTTTGGCGGACTTCCCCTGATCCTGGGACTAATTACAGGAATCCTATTCTTAGTCCTTATTTTTCGTTATGGCAACCCATGTCACAGATCAAACTCTCGCGACAATGGAAGATACAATCCTAGCCATTGGATACCGGGACCGGATATCAAAAATCCTGGGACTCTCCCGGCTTAGAGACCTGAACATGACTTGGTTTCTATCATTTCGACCAATGTGGCAAAGGTGTGTTTTACCTGTACTAAGGTGTCTGCTATGCGGAGAAGAATGCGTGTTAGACACCTGTCTGACGCTACAATCGGATGCGCCAGTGGATGCAGATACACTGTTGGTTCCTACCAAGGTTCACGCTTTGTGCTGCCCTCAAAGGCTGCCAATCCTGATGACGGCATTCGTGGAATCTTCACCACTACGATTGAAGAGTAGTGAAGTTCAAGATGAAAGCAGCATCGAACAGGTACGACCTTCTGTCAGCAATGCGAATCAGAATGTCAATGGAGACAATCATGCGCACGAATGCATGGTTACACCTATTTCCGACTTAGTGGAACTTTCCCATGAAGCTGTTGACAGTTTTTTCGAAAGCCTTAATGATATGATGTTCTCTCCAGAACAGAAATAGAGACTTTTGAGCAAGCTCGCACACGGCGTTCCCTGAATTCGGCCTTCAACTTTAAAAATAAAGTCACATGAACAATTTTTCCCACCAGTTCACGGACAGCAATTTTTTAGCAGCCCCAAATTATTTTTTACAAAATTTTCGGGACACTTATCTTCTGCTTAAAGTAAGAAACTATTCCAAGAGAACTAAGATTTCTATTTTTAGATACTTTATAAACTTTAGTTGCCCGCTGGTATGTTCACAAACATTTTATTATGTGATGAAATGGTCTCGAACTTTCTTTCTGTATAGCCATATTAAGAGCCATTTCATGTGTATTTCTCATATACCAAATAAGCAATAATGTATACAAATGCGTGTTTACTTTAGCGTTTGATTCATAGCTTAAGTGCATACAAAATATATGACTGCAATTTTTCAGTATATTTGAAAATTTCGAAATGCATTTATGTATTTTGGGGTGGTAAGGTATACACTATACTCTATAGTATGTTGTACTATGTTATACTATGCATAGATTAGTAAATATGACCATAGTTAGCGTGGAGTGGGTGTCATGTATTCCTATAGGTTCTGAATCGATCCCCCTATTCCTGACCCTATTCTGGTTAAACTAACTATCAAGTTAACTAACAGTCAGCCCATGAGGCAAGACAAGCCCCCATGATGCAGATACCGTTATCTGACGCAGTCACACTACGGCACAGGAACGTGTTATCTGATTAGGTCATAACGCTTGAGATCTAATTAGACAAGCGACATTCCTCCAGCCCCTGATAAGGCATACGACGTTCTCATAACAAATCAAACCTATGACAACCTGGACAATCCGTGCGGCCATTGTTTTGATTTCACAGAGAACTTCAGTAAAAGAATGTGCTAACGAGCAAGTCGTATGACATCTGTATTGACGTATCTATGTCCATCCTTACGTCAATCTCGGCACCTTTAAGGTATAAATATTACCGATCTTGCCCTATGCAAACACACGCGTGGTGACGAGACGGAGCAGCCACACTTGCCGAAGCCAAGAGCAGAGCAGACCCCGCTGGCAGCAGCCCCGCCTTCCTGACGCGCTGAGAGACGCGCTGATATCTCCTGCCGAGAGACCCAGCACAGGCGCTTTCGGGCAGCCCTCGCAGGCGGCCTGGAATATCGAGAACAGAGAAAGAGATACCATTCCTCATTCATCCTAAATTCCAGGTACAGAACTGAATAACCCCTCACAGAGAATTCTTTAGTTATTCACTTGGCAAAAACAAACTTAACTTAAACTGTAACTTTCTATTCCCGCCCACGCATTAGACTTAGGTCAGGTACACGGGGTAGGCGTATTTAGAAACACCAGTTGAGTACGTTTAGTCAAATGTATATGGGTATGTAAATATATTTTAATCATTTTAAACATCATATGGCTCAGAAACCATATCAATGTTTTTACAGTATTATTTTATACTATTGCTTTTAATGTATGCACTTTACTTAACTATAAGTATTGCAATAATATCGATCCATTTCTCTTGTACGAGAAAAGAGACTGATCAATAAATAACACCTTTTTATTGAACACGCCCGTCTCTTCCTTTTCTCTACATTCTGATGAGACTAAGAATGCACGTACTGACTGAGTAAAATAATTGCCTTGTGCTCACACGACTCTGGAGATACACTCTTGATTAGGGGAGAGCAAAGTTGTCATGTTCTATGGTTGTCAGAAACTAAATCCCTTCTTGTCTAATCAGGGGAGTTAATTCTTTCCTGAACATTCGAGAAAGTTTCTAGCGAACTCTGAGCTACGCTGGCAAACCCAAACCTTAAGTCTAGTATCGACAGTAGTAGACCTAGTTAACGTCTGGCCTAGGCCTTTACTGCTGTAGGTATTATTCCAATGCGCAGAGCCTATTGGGAAGATAGGAACTACACTACAAGATATCCTCAACTGGTTGGCAAGAGAGGATCTGGGAGGTCAAGGCGGAACATACCTCTTAATTCTGCTCGCTACAAAAGCTGGAGCCTGGTCATGAATGAATTTGTAAATAATAAAAAGAACTCTCAGCTTGATGGGGAGCCAGTAACGCTTAATTAAGGTGGGAGAGAAATGTGCATGTCTATCAAAATTATAGATTATCTTTGCTGCTGTATTTTGAATGAATAGCAAATTGTGTAAACAAGTTGCAGGGAGACCCAAATACAGGGCGTTTGCATAGTCCAAGCAGGACACATTTACCGCAGCAGTAGCTGCTTTCAAAGCTTCGGGTGACAGAAGAGGAACACCTTCCCTAATGGATTTCAATAGACCAAAACACTTTGCAGAGACTGCTTTGATCTGGGGGATCATGGACAGTTGATTGTCTAGCATGACACCCAGGCACTTGGTAGAGGGTGCCAGAACAGGAGGGGCACCGAGCTCAGAGGGCCAGTAAGTGTTGGCCCAGGTATGTTATCTGAGACAATTTTTCAGTATATTTGTGCAAATCAGGTCCTGCAATGCTGCATGTGTTTGTGGGTCGTTCAAAGAGGGAAGGCCTCCTCCTTCTTTGCCATGTGTTAGTCTGTCATTTTGTAAAACCACAGTGCATGTCCAGCAATTTTAGTTATTCTTCTTCCTGCCTCCTCCTTCCCTGCTAAGTCATGTGGCTAGCTGCTATTTTGGGACAAATGCTGTGTTAGGCAGCCATTTCATTTTTCTATGTGTGATGGTTGATTAACTGTTTTCTGCCACTTATAAAGGCCGCCTTTTGGGTCCATTGTATGCTTGGGCCATTTATGTACCCCACATATATTTTTGCTAATTTTTATGTTTTTGTCTAATTTTTAGGTCTTGCCTAGCCAGCGCATATGGTGTCTCTTCAAGACATTTTGTGTTTTATCAGTGGGCTCGGAGTCAGCCCATTACTTACCAATTGATTGGGTTCTTTGTCGCTCCTCTTTACTTGATTCTTTTCAGTCAGCTGGCTTAGGCTCCCTGCCTTCTTGTGTGTTTGGCCGTCCCCTGGAGTACAGCTGCATTACTTATCTCCTTTCACTGCCTATTTTTGAAAAGCTACATTTTCTTTGGACTTAAGCACTCTACCAGAGTGCATCTTTTTTACAAGGCCCCCATGTGTACCTCTTGCCCTTTGTGTCTACCCTCCCCCTGTTGATGGATGGGATGTTAATTGCCCAGCTGTCTCTCACAGCATACATTTGTCCCTGCGCTTGTTCTCAGTCCCTTCCTCCCGCCCGCTGTTGTCTGTGTTGCCCCAAGGTCATCCACCCACCCTTGCTTGTGCTCGCCAATTTACTGTTGCCGAGCTGCATGCGAGAAAGAACTCCACCACACAAAGTGGCCTGAACTATGCCAATTCCACCAGCAGAGAGGAATTTATCACCCACCCCCAGTCTTTATTGGGGTGGTGTGGGGGGGGGGGAATCTGCATGCCCAGTCTAAATCAAAGGGAGAAGGATCCAACGCTGGATATCTACTCGATATAGGAAAAGCAAGGCATTCTTTCCGGATTCGAAAAATATATATATATATTTGGAATGACACTGATAAGTGACACAAGTGTCAAGGCATAGATGTGGTGTACATAAGGGTCATAGTTAAAATTCTTTTGGGTTATGTTTAGGTGAACTTTCATTCAGGGTACCTACTGCTAATTGTTTGTGAGTGGTACTAGAGTGGCCTTTAGTTAAGAGTACTCACTCCAAATTGTTGATTTTTTAAAATTCCCTGAAAGAAATTACAAAAAACATATGCAGGCCTTTGTTTATGTTAGCCCAAGGAAGTTCTGTTTGTAGGTTTCCACAAGGTTGTGGCCTTCTAAAGAGCGGTTTGCAGCAGTCATAAGTCTGGTTCTTCTGAGGTTGCCTGGCAGCAGAAAGAATGTTGATGGTATCCGCTTAACATGATGTTTAGGGAACAGCCCTATTGATCACAATGTCACAGGTTGTGTTTGGAGGATGAGGTTATGGTTGTAATAAAATATGAACAAAAGGGATGTCTACTAACTGGCTGGATCAGGCAATGTCTATCAGTTGGAGACTGCCAGGGAGATGAACTGAAAATGCTATATGCATTATGCTTTTATGTTTCATAAGTATTATCCTTTATTTTCAGACATATCTTATTTCCAACTAATGTGATGCATTATTACACTAGGCCACTGTTAAGGTTTCTTAATGTGAATATATATCTAAAAGAAATTGATAGGTGACTCTAACGTGGTGTTCTAGTCTTGACTTTGCTGGTGATAATTTATTTTAAATATATATCTTGTTTTTACTGTGTCTTTAGATTAGAATAGTTTTAATTAGCTCCTGAAAATAAAAAATCTCTAAGATGATTTAGGGTGTAGTTCCATTTACAGGAATCAATATTTTGTAATCTAATATGTTTTCTGTGTTTTAGAATGCAGCACTGATTATAATTCCATTCAAAAATAGCATCTCCATAGCTACACTAGACATTTTATTGTACTAGTATTTCAATGAATCAAACCTGTTCCAATATGGCAACCACTTAATTTCATAGTAGGTGTCCTCTTTTGGTGCTTTGCTGAAAATGAAGGATGGCTACCTTAGGCCCCGTAAAATAGCTGTTATCTGGGATGGGATTGTGTGGTGGGTGAGTTAGACCTCTAACCTTTCGGAGTCTCATCCCTTGTTACTTATGCAAGATTAGGCCCGATGTACGGAGAGACAGTTCACAAAAATGTAATTTAAGCACCAACGTTTTGGTTGATTTGGCAACACGACCTATGTGCTATTAGGTTGCATTGCAAAATCTCCAGTCTTAGAGAGGAGCCACAGAATGGCATGCCTAATGAATATGAATTGGATGAGTCACTGTTTGAACCCCACTCTGGTTGGTTGGTTGCAGACAAACTTGTTGTGGCTTACAGGAAACAGTAGACCACCATCTGTGTTTGCATTCCCTAATGGAGAAACGTTTTTTTTAAGCAGGCCATGTTCCTCAATGAACTGGTGTTTGGCTATTTGTATTTTTGTATTTGTAGTTATTGAGTTTTATATAGTGCTGACTGGACCCGAAGGTATCAGAGCGCTTTACATTATGAACAACAGCAAGTTACAACAATAATCGATTAAACATTTTACACAAACATTTCAAAGTGAATGCCAAATCATAGGCGGCAGAGAGGGAGATGGGGGGATAAGAGTAGGACTAGAAGGATAGATGGGGAGGAGGGGAGAGACCCAGCGGGGGGAGGAGGCATAGGTAGAGCGGGCAGAAAGAGAAAAGACGTTCAACTCAAGCAAAAAGAAAACATATCAAAAAAACATAAGGTCATGGAACAGTAATTTAGAGACAGAGTTGCGTGGAATTAACAAGGATAGTGGACAAAATTCAACGGGGGGAGAAGGTAGAAAGGGATAAAAGTGATGTTATGATAGCGGGTGCAGGGATAGGAGGGAGCCGGGGGGAGGATGGAGTAGGGCAGACCAGAAGGAGGGGGAAATACTTTGAGGATCGTCTGAGTGAGAGTGGAGGGGAGGGGGGAAGGACATGAGTAGAACAAGATGGTGGGTCCAGGTCCTATACCTCTGGTTAGCAGTCAGTGGTCCTCTGTACCACTTCTGACTTTCCTCTGAAGTCATCCAATAGGATTCACAAAGTGGAAGGCATACCAAAAGGACACCTTCTCCTTTGTGAATAATTTACCACCTTCTTTGAGGGTCGGAAACTGATTAGGGATTTGTGACTGCAATTACAGCTACACATCATTGATCTGTACCATTGAAAATCGCAAGGGACACTTCTTTCAGATCCCTCCTACTTATGATTTAGAATGGATTGCAAAACCCTTTTGTAAGTGAGGAAGGCTTTGCTAACTCTTGCATTTGGTTTAGTAAATAGAAAAAAGTAATTTTGAAAATGCATGACATGGTAGTTTTGCCTTGGTACCTCATTTGACAATTGACAGCTGATGTTCAGTTGACCTCATTGACATTTATTACACTCTCCTTGCTTAGCCACACCGTGATCACGACACAGGTGCCAGAGTATTTTTCTTAGTTTTTGTTTTTTATTTCTATTGCAATTCTGGCAGGTTCTATAAATAATTTCATATTATTACATGATGTTGTTTTTGTCTATATTGTGCTTTGACACCTGTTCCTGCGGCGAGCATTTAGGCTGACCCAATAATCTATTGCGTTGAAGTTAGGTGCTCTGCTTTGGCAAAGGCGGGAGTTTACTTATTGGTAAACCTTACTGCAGGTGGTTCAGACCTTGTTTTTGGCATTAATGAGCTTAATGGATGTTGTCATCCTGTTATTCTTTGCTGATAGCCTGCATCCTCTATGTCCATAGGAGGGCTTGAGACAGCTTTACACATCACCATAACGTAGGTACACATGCTAAATAATAAAGTGGTGGACAACAGGTTGCACGAAAGGAATTAAGAAAATGGGTGAGGTCTATATAAATCACAAACAATCTATTATTATTATTATTATATTTAATTTTATACAGCGCGCAGCTACCCAGAGGTTTCCCGGCGCTAACCAGAAGAGAGAGGACAGTTAATTGCGGAAAAGGTCTCTATGAAATCCAGAGGGTCTAAAGGTTGAATAACCAGGTCTTAAGGTCTCTACGGAACCTAAGGTAGCAAGATTCAGAACGAAGGGAGAGAGGTAATGCATTCCACAGGGAAGGGGCCAAGTAAGCGAATGAGCGACCACCCATTCTGGCTCTCCTGATGCGAAGGGACCTGATATCTTTCTTGGGTCGACGAACGGAGAGTACGGGGGGGGACAATATTGATGAACCAGAGTTCTTAAGTAGAAAGGGGCAATGCCTGACTTAATGCGATGCATGAAACAGAGGGCTTTGAATTTTGAACGGTTTTCAATGCGGAGCCAATGAAGGCTGCGCAGAGAGGCCGATGTGGGAGAGGCTCTGGGAAGATTACAGAGTAATCGGACGGCCAAATTTTGAACTGTCTGAAGTTTGCGCGTTACCTCCTTGCATGCACCCAGAAAAAGGATATTCCCATAGTCCAGCCAAGAAGTAATTAACGCTTAGACTACGGTTCTCTGGGTGTCATGGGGAAGCATCCATATGATTTTTCCCAGCCACCTGATGATGGTAATACAGGTGGCCGAGACCTTGATCACATGTTGCCTCATCGACAGCTGATCATCAAATACGATGCCTAGGTTGCGATCTGTCTTGGAGGGAACAGGTAGGGAGCCCAACTGCTGTGACCAATGGTGGGGATCCCAGAGTGTGGTATTGGGGCCAAACAAAAGAAGCTTGGTCTTGTCCCCATTTAATTTTAATTTGTTATCGTGCATCCAACTAGCTATGTTATTAAGACCAGAGTGAAGGGATGAAGTGGAGGAATTTTGACCTGTGGAGAGTGAAAAGATGATCTGAGTATCATCGGCGTAGGAATAGATGACGAGTCCGGCTTGCTCTGCAATGGTGGCAAAGGGTCTAACATATAGGTTAAAGAATAATGGGCTCAAAATAGAGCCCTGAGGGACACCATGGGTGGAGTGATGAATTTTAGAGGCTGAGGAAGGGGAGAAAACTTGGAACGTACGGTCAGAAAGATAGCTGGCCACCCAACCGAGCGCTGAGCCACTGATGCCGATGGATTTTATGGCAGTAAGAAGGATGGAATGGGAAACAGTGTCGAAAGCAGCACTCAAATCCAGTAGGATGAGTGCCACTGTTTCCCCTTTGTCTACCTGGCATCGAATGGTCTCAGAAACCCCGAGAAGAGTCGACTCGGTCGAGAAGCCAGCCCTAAAACCAGACTGGGACTGATGGAGGAAGTTGCCTGCTTCAATGTAAGTGGTGAGCTGTTTATTAAAGTGTTTTTCCAAGATTTTAGACCAGACCGGAAGGAGAGAGATGGGACGAAAATTAGCTGGATTATTGGGATCGGCATTGGCTTTCTTTAGTAGAGGCACAATCATCGCGTGTTTCCACGTACTCGGGACCCTAGCTTCTCGGAGTGAGGCATTGAGGAGTTCTAAGATTAGAGTGAGTGTAGGGAGATCAAGAGTTAGAAGGATTTGGGGGGGCATAGGATCCAAGGGGGAACCAGATTTAATGCATCCCAGGATTTTCTGTAAAGCCGTCAACTGGGACGAAGAAAGCGGACACATTTGCGTATTAGTTTCTGATTCATACAAGAGTTCAGACATGTCCAGCTCAGGGGAGGATGCAGTGTGCGTGTGAACTCCAAAGTTAGCATAGATGGTTTCGATTTTGGACGTGAAAAATTCTGCCAGGGAGTTGCATTGCGTTTCGTCCAGGCATGGAGCTTTGGGCAGGCAAGACATGCCCGATAGTTCTTGCACAGCTTTAAATAAGGCTTTAGGTCGATTCTGAGCATTTAAAATGGTACGATTACCATGCTCCGCCCTGGCTATATTACAAAGAGAATGGTATTTGGTAAGGGCGTCTTTGTAAGTTTGTTTGGCCCCAGGATCATAGTGCACACGCCATTTACGTTCCAACTTTTTACATATAGATTTCTCAACTTTTAGTTGTTCAGTAAACCATGGGGCGGGGGGTGATGAAGGTTGTGTTTAATTTTGCGTAGGGGGAGACAGGTATTGACCGCGTAGGTTAGCCAATTATGCAGAGCAGCTGCCTCCTCAATGTTGGCCATGTTGGTAGGAGGTCTGATGTTCTCGAGACAGGAGTTTAATTTTTTGGGATCTAGATTCTGCCAGTTTCAGCCAGCTCTAGGGAGCGTGGAATTTCCAGGGATGTTCGGTGCCCAGTCAGTTTTTATAGAAAAACTAATTATGTAGTGATCTGACCAAGGAATGGGCCTGGGAGTGTTACAAAATAAGGTGTCTAAGTTGGAAAAGATGGGATCCAATAAATTACCTGCCTTGTGAGTGGGGCCAGAGTTATGAAGAGAAATATTAAGTGCTGCTAAATCATGTATGAGATGTGTGCTGGTGGGACAGGATGCATCGTTAAGATGTAGGTTAAGGTCTCCAAGGACCAAGAAATTGGTTGAGTGCAAGAGTAGTGGAGCAATGTAATCCGGAAGTGAAGAGGCCCAAGTACTGGCCGTACCGTGTGGGCGGTAGATGAGAGTGCCAGAAAGAGTGTAGTTAGGGGAGAGCAGCAGTTTAAACAAGACGGCTTCGCAGTTAGGTATAGCTAAGTCTTCCCATTTGCACGAGTACATTCTTTTAAAAATGATTGCTATACCGCCTCCCTCCTTATCCACTCTATTTTTACCTACATAAGTGTAGTCATCTGGGAGGGCAGAGGCTATGTCAGGGCCAGAGCTGTTGTTCAACCAAGTCTCCGTGAGAAACATAGCGGCTGGTTGAGCGGAGGTGATAAGGTCAAAGATGTCATTCCTATGTTTCGGTAAGGACCTGCAATTAAGACTAATGAAGTTGAGGTCAGGAGGGGAATTAAGGGGTATGTGCTGTGATGGGGCTTGCAGGAAAGTAGAGGAGGTGATGTCCAGCGAGGAGGGAAGGGATGATAAAGATAAGTTGCACTCTGGGCAGCTTAGAGGGGCAAGATGGCAAGACAGAGTCGAATGACACAGGCATTGTAAAGGCCTGAGGCTCGTCAGGGTCTCGCTGGAGTATGAGAGTATGGAACTTTGAGAGGCAAGGGGGTGGCCCCTGGTCCCGTCTGGTCGCGGACGGGCGCAGACGGGCTGGACTCTGGCACGACTCCGGCGCGCCACCGTCGCGCCCACTGCGCTCGTCCGCTGCGCGTTGGCCAGCACATCGGTTATGTAGGGCGGAGGCGGCAGGAAGACTAGTTCTAGTTCACTGTATGTAATACCTGAAGTCAACCAGACACCACCTAACAAAGGCAGTCTAGGTATTTGTGACTAAGAACTCCCTGTCCTGATGAAATGCCACAGACGGTGTTAGACTTTTTAGGCATGAAAAATGTTAACAGGTTGTTGCAAAAAGGGTTGCAGCTTGCCATTTTTTCAGTTTTGTCATAGGATGGCAATATTATAGCTTTTTAGCCTGCCGTAGTCATTAAAGGCCCGCTCCAGCATTAAAGGCCAGAGGCAAGGAGAGGGCCTATAACAAGGGAGCGGTACTTTAATGGGCAGTATTGCCCAGCTACGGTACCGTTAGAACATTCAGCCCCATCAGGGCAGAATGTTCTAGTTAGTAAAACAAAGGCCTCACGGAGCCCGAGGGGGATGAAACCCTCTCAGGCACTGTGAGGCCTTTTTTTACTGCTGTTTCTGTAAATGTTCTACAGCTAACAGCCGTGCAGAACCTTCGCTGTTAGCTTTTGAACATGCACAGCAAGAGCTGTTAAAGGGGTCTGAAGTCAACCCCTGGTTCTCCCGGCTTGGCTGAACTGTTTTTTGTAATTCTGCCAAGCCAGGGAGACCCAGGATATAAACAAAGCTCCCCTCCCTCCTTCTGATGCTCAGGTGACTCTGAGCTAGGGAGGAAGGAAAGGAAAGGCTCCGGTGTGCCCTGCATCACAGCCTCTGCCCTTTGCTTTCCCCTGCCTACTCCATGGATTTTGGAGAGGTAGGGAAAGAGAAATACAGAGTCTGTTTATTAGAATTTTGAAATATTGTATGCAGTGGGCCTATACCAGTTCATTAAGGCTGTTGCAGCTCCAGTGTCTTCAAATGAGCTCAATACATTCCAATGTTCTGATAAACCTCACTAACCTTTAGCAATTGTAATCTAGAGGTGACACCACCAGGATTGTTGAGGTAAATGACTCTAGTGGTCACTTATGTTTGGTGTACTACAGGGTTGGAGACGAGCAATAGAAATGCCCTCCTTTGCTAAAGGGTCCGCATAATTCATGAGCCCACAGACATGATTGCTGATCTTCAGCAGTGTTAGAAGCGGGCCCAATGATGAAGCACGACAATGAGTGTATGAGAGAGTCAAACGTACTAATAGGGATATCTTTGGGTCTTACGACAGCCCCAACTAGCAACCATTCCAACCTGGTGAGCACAGTTGTCTGGTCTTTTCATTCCTGGCTGTTAATACAACTTTTCACTTGATATCTGGAGGCATTTTTCTGTTGGGGTCTATCATTTGCCCATGTGGGAACCCCGTTTTTCCTTTATGTAATCCTTATTTACTTTATTTGCTGTTGATATATATTCCCTTCTAAAATGGTAATCATGTCCAGGTGATTCCTCCCCTCTCCGTACCCTGACGCAGACCCCGTGCGTCAACATTATTACAGTCCACAGATGTACTAGGAAAAATGATGAAATTAAACTTGTATACTGCCCGCTCCTCTAAAAAAATGAGTGCATCCACTTTTAACTGTAAATATTGGTTGGCACTACATATCATTGCTAACTGCACTGTCTGAACTCTCCCCTTGCACTATTTATGGTTTTGCCGTCGCTATTATTCAAAATGCATCGCACATACCACAGTTGTTTCTAAACAGTGATTTTGAGCTCCTTATTAAAAATATATTAATGTTTTCCACGTAGAACAATCTTTACAGTTTACACTAAATACCCACGGAGAATATTGGGTTGCTCTGTCGCCCTAAACTCATCCATTCGTGATGCATCTTTTAAATGGCTTACATTCCTCCTCAATCAACTCAGTGTTCTAAATTGTGCTTCCTCAATTTTCTGGGATGCAGCAACTATTAGTCTTTCATCTGCTGAGAATACGAACCCTAGGAAGAGAAGCAAAAATGGAAGGTGATGCACAGCCTCTTTTAAATCTCTAGATGCTGGTACTCCAGCCTTAAGCACAGCCACTACCAGGTCTAGATCGCGGTCAGTGATGTGAATCCATATGGTTTGGAAGGGTCACTGTTGCTATTAGGAACTGCCTGATGAAACACATGGCTGTGTTTCCATTGATGTGATCCAGGAGTACTGGTCTGTAGCCATATAGTGCTGTATTTCTACACATGGATTAGGCCCAGGGCAGAGTTCCTTGATGTAGTTTAGGTGACATAGATGAATGAATCTAGCAGTAATGTTGCAGGATGCAAAGGATGACAGATTTTTGAGAGTGAATGATGAAGTATAAAGGGCGAGGTGCTGAGATGTGCTAAGCTCTAGAATAACCAAACAATGTGGTTTGTAAGAGCTTTTTTTATGATCTATATGGATCAAGATAGAAAGGCTTGCTATATGTTTACCTTCAAGGTGATGTGTGCATGGTTCGTTAGTATATAAACATGGTTTTGTGATTGTGTAATGAGAGTGTGTGTTAAGTATACTGGAAGCAGTTTGGATATATAACTGTGAGTATGCCATAAATGATTATTGGGGGGTTTATGTGTGATGAGAAATGTACACATGTGTGAAAAAAGGTGCTCTTGAATGTAGTGGTAGGTTTATTGGTATGCCATGTTGGTTCTATGGACGAATGACAGGGAGTGTATTGGCGCACAGTTTTAATAATGTTTTATATTGTGTAGAGAATAATTTTCTGTTTGAATATTTAAGTAATGTTGCAAATTTTGGATGCTGAGGTGGGAGTTAAGGTTGCCCTATTACAATGGGGTACTGGCACAAGCTAAGGTAGCAGATCAACCTGTGAATTTCATGACTTTTTAGTTTTCTTGGAGAACAACTGTGAACATGTTGGTTTGTGTTAACGCTAACATTTGAAGGAAGTTAAGGTTTTGGAGTTCTGGAGTGGCCTTGTAGGCTCTAGTAGTTAATAGATACAAGCTCTTGATTTGAGTTTATTGGAGGACCTCAAAAGAACCATTTATTTATGTTTAGGAGTGCGAAGAATACACAGGACGTCCTGCTGTCATTGTTAGGAATTTGAATCTGTGGATCAGTGCTTTTTCATAAAGTATCAGTTCACAATGAACATTTCCCTAAAATTCATTTTGATCTCAGTCTTCCCAAATACAATTTTCTAAGGACATATTTGAGTTTTACATTTTAAATGGTGACCAAAACTTGTTGACTATTCACTGACAACAAGTGTCTGACTATATTGGCGTGTAGTGTTACTGGGGGGGGGGTATGCTCTTTGCAGCTTTCGTTGATCTTAAATCAGCGTTTGATTTGGTGCCTCGTACTAAGCTGTGGGCAGCCATACAAGAACAGGGCATCCCATTGGATATCCTGTCACTCCTAATCAGACTGCATGAAGATAATTTTGCCCGAGTCCGCTGGAACCAGCAGGGAAGTGTAACTGATAAATTCCCTATTGCAAGGGGGGTACGCCAAGGGTGTGTACTTGCCCCTACACTCTTCTCACTATACATCAACAGGGTGATCAGCTATTTTGAACAGCAACCAACCGATGCCCCCAAGTTGGATGGCAAGCTGATGCCCCTGTTGATGTTTGCTGACGACACACTATTGATTTCGAAGACACAGCAGGGCCTCCAAAAGGCCGTTGGAGTCTTTGAAGCTTTCTGTAATGACCATGGTCTTGTCATTCATACATCTAAGATAAAGTTCATGGTCCTACACAAAAATAAATTCGCCAGAGGGAAGGTGGTTATGGATGGGGTTCAACTGGAGCAGACCCAAGTATTTAATTATCTGGGCATAACCTTATCATCCAAATTAGACTGGAAACAGCACACCAACCAGCTGGTCACGAAGCACGCACAATTGACAGGAGCACTCACTAAGGAATTTTACTTATCTCATACCAGGCCAATCACCCCGGTTTTAAAGATTTACGACGCCAAAGTTGGAGCAGCAGTTCTTTATGGGGCGGAACTGTTGGGGCTCAGTAACTTAAAAAGGTTGACGGGTGCGCAAAATACATTTTTTGAGCAACATCACAGGCTTACCGGCTTCCACTCCATTGATCCCTCTCCACTATGATCTAGGGTCTCATGGCCTCGAGGACATGGCCAGATACAGATCGGTTGCCTACTGGAGGAGATTATGGGTCACCCCAGAACTCTCCCAGTATGCACGGGCCTTCCTCGAGGTGAGAGACTCCGATAAGGCCCATAAAATACTATGGATGAAGGAGGTAAAAGCAATATACAAGGCTATGGGATTATCTCCATTGTGGGATGACCCAGTAGGGAATCCTTTTCCACCTAGAAAAACATTTCGAGACCTGTACTGGAACATGCTGGAGGCAAAGAGATTTGGCCGCTGTATTGAACCATCTTTTACGGCAGATTTCCTAGAACTTAAGCATTCTCCGGCCTTTGAGGCTTATTGGGACTGGATTACCATCCCAGGGGACAGGAAGAAATATCATCAGATTAGGGTGGGGACATTACCACTAAATGCTCTCACTGCAAAATGGCGAGGGGGACAAGGTTCGGCCTGTCCCTTTTGTCCCGATCAGCGGGAAGTCATTGGGCACGTTCTCTTTGCCTGTCCAGAATATAAGGTACCTAGGAGATCTTGGTTAAAACCTATTTGTGTCCAGTTAGGTCTCAAAACGGGTTGTGAGGCTGTCAGGATTTTACGAACTGACAACTCCCAAGCCGTAGTTATAGCCATAGCTAAATTCCTCCACTGGATGTGGATAATTCGGGCCCGTAAAATGAGCCTACAGTAATTTCGGCCTATGACACCTGAGACTGTAAAATGTTCTTAGAGATTAATGTACCTAGTGATGAATTTTAAAATATTTTCTTAAAGAATGAAATGAATTATATATCCATGTTCCTTTTTTTTTTCTTCTTTTTAACATAACTTATTTAATGACTGTAATCTATGGGTTTTATGTTTGGCGGTAGGCCAACAATTGTTAATTGAGAGTTGAAGTGACGAACTGTGGATTTTACTAGCTGTCAATGAAGGGTAATTTTAAATGTTTTTAAATTGTAAACATTTTTTTTTTAAATGGCCAAGGCTGTAACTGTCTTTTATGATTGAAAAAAATCGAAATAAAGACTTTTTGAATTGAATTGACTATTCACTGACATTATTTTGAAAACATAGACTTGGTGCTCCCAAAACGGTGTGAATAGTCCTAGAACTCATTGTGGAGTCCACAAACTAGTGAAAGAATCTGAAATGTGACCATTAAAAATCTTGTTTACCCATGTTGTGTCGTATACCGTAATTTGCAAACCCTGTATGGAGCCAGTGAACAAAGCAAGGTGTCTAACATTGGTCCAAGAGTATAATTTCTTGCAAGCTCTGTATTGTGTTCAAGAACTTTGGATGAACACATTTGTAGATGGGCCTGTGCCTTCTGGGGTTTCATGACTTCTGTAGCAGGTTTGCGGACCCAAAACCAGGAACTTCTTTTTTAGTTTTAAACTCTGAGAGTGCCCTTTGGGGTACCGCAACTGATCCCGGGGGTCTGGGTGGGTGTGCCTACTTGCCCCCCCTTTTTGGTCTTTCATTGTGTTTTTATGGTATTTGGGGCTGTGCCCTGTGTCCTGTAATGACAGCTGCAAGAGAGCATTTTCTCTTTCAGCCAGCCAGTTACAACATTCAGGTTCACAGACTAGGCTTAGGGTTTATGGAAATAAAATGGATGATGGAGAAAAAAATCCATCATCAAATGAGGTTTATTTTTTTAATTTGGATCAGCAAATTGTTGTTTAACCTGGTTTCACAAACATTTCACGGACTACTGGTCCTGATGTCCATAACCTTTACCCCTTCAAAAGCAATCTGCACATGTTTGTAATGATAATTCCATGCAAACTTCTGAATTGACTCAGATTAATTGAAGACAAGTCCTTGAGCAAAATTCTAGTTTCATGCCAAGTTTGGTATAATTTCTTGCTTCCTTCTGTTGCAGGGATTCTGCATAGGCACAGAACTATTCTTGGTACCATAGAGCCTTAGTTGGCAGGGACTGAGTAAGTCTATCACCATAGTATTCATGTGCCCAGTACCGACTTGCTATAGTGTCTCACTTGCCCTCCTACTCATTCACAGAGGAACAAGTGATTAGACACTCCAGAATACAACACTCTGGACCCTCTCAGGAATCGCGGTTACAGGACACACCCTTTCATTCTCACACTCGTACTTGTCCACTATAAGTTCTGATAGTGACACGAGAAAAGTTAAAAATATTTAGTTTAACTATTGTGCTCTAGTATGCAGTACACGTACCACAATAAGTAAGAAAATGCCAAACCCAAATACAGTCAGGATAGTAAGTAGTCCATAAATCATAAAAGGAACTTTCATTATACAAGATAGGGTAGCCTTACGCCCCTCCCCTTCTACAGAAGCAAAATTATTATGTATCAGTAGATCTCTGGGTGCTGGCAGCAGACCCCATACCTTGGCATACACAGATGAAGATTCCACATCTCAGGTGCCATCACAATCTATTGTGCATACCTATATGACAAAAGTATGTGTTCCCAAACAACAGCTGCATTTGTGTGTTTTGTCTAGATGCTAGGGCCTGACCAGAGCAAAATAACAAGGAAATGTTTTACCTTGTCTACATTGCTCAGACTAAATCCCAGGAAAGAACAGAACGCAAAAACAACAGCAGGTTCTATATGAAAGTGCAGTGTGGCGTGGCACAAAGCATAATACTTTTGTTTAGTAATGTGCGCAAAGCAGAGGGCAGTCTGCAACTTGCTCATGCTAACATAGGGAAAACGGCAATGGTCCTGCAGGGGACAGATGACACTTCCGATGTGTTTTTTTTATGTAGCGGAAAGCAATCATTCCTACATAAATTAAAATGGTAAATGGGACATTCCAAACCTAAACCAGATAAACTTTGGTTTTGGAAGTATTTTGACGTTACACCATGTATACCAATAAGAAACACCTCCTAAAACCACAACATCATTAAATAACTAATATGGGAATTAATAAATAATACTCTATTCATAGATGTCTCATTGATAGTGCCAATGGTAGTGTGGTATGTATCTGACGTGAGATAATTTGTGACATTTTTATTTGCATCTATTAATGAAGGCTGTGGTCATGAGCATTGCATTTGGTGTGCAAGTTATGAATTAATGTATTGTGGCGCTAATCATAGCAGGTGAATCTCAGTGTTCTTACTGGCTTAATTTTGAACCATATCTGTATTTTAACTGTGTTTTTTAAGTGAATGTTTGAGGTTTTTTTAATGTGTTCTAATCAGTCCTAACGTTACCTTTCTTTTATCTCCGTTTTTCAATGTATATTTATTCATATTTGCATTGTAAATAACACACTTAAAGGCTAGTTGTGGTTCATCTAACAGAAAGCCGAAAAACCTGACATTTACCAGTACGAGTTTGCAATGCACTCCACAATATTTTTAATTCCGACATCTTGAAAATGTCGAATATATACAATGCACTGATTTTCGTAGTGTGGAAAAAAATTCGCTGGCAAAGGATGGGTAGGGGGACACTATCATTGGGCTGTACGCCAGGGGAGTGTTGGGGCCTATTGGAGGTGTAGAAAAAAAAACTACTAATTGAAAAAGGTGCATATTTATTAAACTCTGACACACCCGAAAGCAATCTTGATCTCCAAGCCTCCATTTCATAAGATAAGAACGTGCACTGCTTCTATGAACACTGCAAATCAGAAAGAGTGACATTATAAAAATTCCTACTGCAGATGAAATCACAATTTTCAAATACGGTTGAAAAGCACATGCTCCCCAAGCCAAGAAGTACTCTCTTAAAATGCATACACTCCGACACATACACTCACATACAAATGTACACAAGTACACACTCCTAGACCTAAATGTATGTACTCATGCGCGCACACACTCAGATACTTTTTACAAAACATACATCCAGAGAAATACACTTCTACAAAGACATCCAAACATAGCCATGCAGGTAGAAATGTACGGAAAGAAAAAAGAACTCTAAAAAAAATGTGCACTTCCAAGTATACACACACACACTTAAGCCAACACTCCGTCATTGATACATACCCATATACATACACACACCAGCACACAAGATGTATACAAAGACACACACACATCTAAACACAAAAAAGTAGAAAAACAAATGTATTCAGACATAGACTTGCTCAGACAAATGGACACACACATGAGCATAGACTTTCCCACTCAATGCTACACAGACACACACATAGCCAATTATAGAGACACACACAGACAAACCCATATTGGCATACATGCTGGCATTTCTAAACATACATAGAGAAATGCATATACATACGCACAAATGGGCACAAAGATATTCATATACACAAAGCCACACACAGACTGTGTTGTCCCCCTTGCCCCCCACCAGCAGCCTCAAAATGGCAGGAAAGGAAAAATAAAGCGATAATGAACATGCTTTATTATCGTTTTATTTTTCCTTTCCGGGTTGTCCTTGGGGCGTGCCAGGCGGATGACAGTCACTGGAGGGGGCGTGGTATGCACTGGTGTTAGTGCACATGTGGGTTTGGGCGGCCGTCTCAAGACGGCCAAACTGACATGCGCACTGAAGCTGTCTCCAACTCAAGCCATGTTTCTGGGTTGTAGACAGCAAGCATAGGCTCCCAGTCTAACTGGGAATGCAAATTCAGGGCTCTCAGGCCAATCCTAACGCTGCACTCATGCATGAGAGCCGCATCAGGATTGGCCGCAGGGGAGTCTGGGATCCTGTGCCTGCAGTGGACTAGAGAAGAAGAGTGCGATGCGGTTGGCTGCAGGTACATTCTTTTTTTATTTTATTTGTTTGTTTGTCGCCCCTTTACCCCATCCCACCCTGCCCCACCACTCTTCAACAACGCCAGCTAAACTACACACAGATAAATAACCAACACAAACATGCACATACTGACACTAGCCTCATACGTAACCACACACTCTATTTGCAGATGTGCGTAGTGTAATACACTATTTAACCCAACTCTTGAGTGCAGCGATAGGTGTTGACTCATAATAGGCAAACCCTCCACTTGGCCATGCTGCCTATTAACTGATAAGTCTGCCAATCAGTAGAGTCAAAATATTAGATGATGGTATCCTTTGACAAAACATGAACGGTGGCTTGTAAATCTTGTCCCCCTCATGCAGATTTGAGGAGTCATCTCAATGGTTCAGTAAGTGAGGTGAGGTTCTGAATAAAATGGCAGCAGTAGGAAGCAATACAGTTCATATACTGAGAAGGATGGTGTGGCAGGCTTTATGTCTTGATATGCATTTGAGTACAGTACAGCCAGCCTGTGGAGAATCTAGTACCAGAGAAGTCTGTGCCTGGTATTAGATAATTACATTTCTTTCTGTTAGGCATGTGGTCGCAATGTGGCAGTCACTTTAGACCATTAGAACATTTTAAAGCGTGGAACAGTATATTTCAGTCATTTTTGTATCGACCAGAACATTGTTAATGATTTTTTTGTTTAAATCTGTTGTTAATAATTTCTAAAATTTACATCTTCATGAAAGACAAAATGCATCATATAAAAGCGACCATACATTGAACCATCCATCAGTATCAAAGAGATATTTAGGCGGAGCAGAAATAGATCTAACATGCATGTCGAAGACATTTTTGACTCCCGTTACAAGCTCGACAGGTAGTCTATTCCATCAAGAGTAAAAACCACCATACATTGGTGATGTGGTTCCATTAGTGTATTGTACAGAGTCTTTTCAGATCAGTCAGTGCGGGCAATTGCTCAGATGTTGTAGATAATAACCAACAAAACTCAAAACCAGTAACAGCAGCATAGGCCGACTTTTGGGTGTACACTCCTCACCTTGTCCCCTGCCGCCTCCCCCCACATCCCTGTCATCCCGTCCCACAGCATCCTTTAGGCTGTCATCTCCACCCACTAACCACGGTGATGTCCACCCTAGGTGTCAGATGGTGTATGTGCGCGTACAGGGCATTACAGATGTCTACTGGCAGGCTGTCCATCACTCACAGTAGGGACACCTCCCCCTTTCTCAGGTTGCGCCTTGGGGCTGTCCCCCTCAATTTACATCAAGGCCTGGAGTAGTCCCTCCCATTGCGTCGCTATAGGTTCCTTCCGTAGCCCCAACGTTTCCTCTCGCAGGATGGCGATACCCTCTGCTTTGGCTCATGCCACGGGTGAGTAACTCCATGCCCGTATGTGCGGTGGGTCTTGCGCCTTCCACCGATTAGTTAGAAGCTGCTTAGCTCCCACCAATCCCAAGTCAAGGAAACAAGATTAAACTTTTGTGGCCGGGGTTCTGCAGAAGTGGTGTAACAAGTAAACAGGCCATTCAAAGGGTATGTTGCGGCCTGTGCATGTGTGTAGTGCTTGACTAACATCCCGCCAATAGGTATATAGCTTGTGACAGCTCCACAGCATGTGTACCAGTCCAGCCCCCAACTCCGGGCAGCGAGGACACACCGCATCTGTGCGGTGAAAGTACCTATTGATCTTCTTGGGTGTAAGGTATGCTTTGTGGACTATGAACAGTTGTATTTGTCGGAACCTAATTTTTCTGGGTAAACGTGTTGGGCTCTTTATTATCTTTTCCCATTCCTGTCCTCCAGTTGCCTCTCCAGGTCTGCTTCCCATTTGCGGCAGAGTGGATCTATACCTATCGCTGCATGTTTGCGGAGGGATGCTGCAAACCATCTAATCAAGTACCTGCCACGCCCCATGACGTAAAAGTACTTTATGGTGAGGTGTTGGCTCGGCTCCTCTTTCATGTCCCCCATCTAGGGGTTAGTGTTGTGATCAGTGCAGAACATTGTAAATGATAGTGGTAACTCTATTTTTCCTTGAGAAGATCCGAGACTTCATTTTGCTGAGCAGCCCTAAAGAAGCCAAAATATAACCACTTGTATCTTGAAGCTCTAAGGGTGGCAAGACAGTGGTGATTTCTTAACTTGGGGCCAGGAAGCAGTTAATGGGACTCAAAATGACGATCCAGTTCTTAGAACATGCAGGTTTCCTTATCTTCAACAAATAGGCTAAGTGAGTGGAGTGGTGTTCCTTCTTATTGCAGCAACAGGAAGGTACATATCCACAAAAATGTGAACTTAATCTGGTTGCTTGGGTTTCCAGATGCTTTAATTCTAGAGACCCACAGTCTGGGGTCATTTACTTTTTCCAGTAGGCTAGCATGTTCTAATCTTGCCAGTACTGTGGATTGTGAAGAGTATATAGTGCAATATCACTGAATATAATGTTATATCAATATGAAGATGCACTAAAATATCTTTAACTCCTCACCTGCTGAGACATTTCCAAACTCAATGCTGAGGTATTTGATGTTTAGGGCACTTTGGGCCAGATGTAGGTAGCCAAATACCGGTCGGTAACTGCCGAATTCGGTCGTTACCGACCGGTATTTGGCTTTTCAGATGTAGGTGGGTAGTTATTTACAGAATCGGTATATTTACCGAATCGGTAAATTTACCACTTCGGTATTTTACTGAATCGGTAAACATACCGATTCTGTAAATCCATATGTAGGTGACACTCCTAAGAGGGCCACAGGCCCTTAAGAGTCGGTATTTTACCACCCATTCCTATTGGGTGGTAAAATACCGAATTCAGGTGTGCATGCACATCTGTGCATGCACACCTGTGCAATGTGACACACAGACATGCCCTTAGGGCATGTATGTGTGCCACATGTCACACTAGCCTGTACTTGGGGTGCTAGAGAGTGTCAAAGTGACACCCCCTGCACCTTTGCAGGATTCGGTATTTACCAATTCTGTAAATACCGATTCTGTATTTCCAATTGATTCCTATGGGCTTCAAGGCCCATAGGAATCAATGGGAAATACAGAATCGGTATTTACAGAATCGGTAAATACCGACTCTTACAGATTCGGTAATTTTTTACCTACATCTGCCTCCTTCCAATTTACCGACTCTTAAATACCGATTCGGTATGAGTCGGTATTTAAGAGTCGGTAAATCGGAATTACCTACATCTGGCCCTTTGTGCTTAGGCCTTCATAAAAAAAGATTTCTGCTTAAAGGTATTCAGGTGCAATTTGTGCCCTTTTTAACAATATGTTGGGGAATTTCATTGGTTTTTCCCCTAGATACTAATTGTAGAAATCAAAATAATGTAACAGAAACAATTGGATGAAATAAATAGGTAGCAAAGTCTTCATCTGTAATGTTTTGCCCTAGTGACCAGTTTAATTCTTTTAATTGTTATTTTAATAATTTTCCTTGGTATTCACAGGGCTTCTACCCCTGGAAGCTAGATTGGCGTAAGCCCTAAAATCTGTCCAGCCATGGGGCAGAAAGACTGTTGCTGTTAAGGTGTTGGAGCTTGGCCAAATGCCTGATTACGTGCCCCTCCCCATATTTTGTTTTTGCCTATTTGTCCAATGCGCCTAGTAGGGTTTCTGTACCCCGGGGGCAGATTAGGGATAAAATCTTCCAATCTGCTTGCTAGAACAGCTGTTTGGGCTATAACGAGGGAGAGACATGACCAGATGCTTGGATGGGCCCCTCATCCTATTTTTTAAGTTATTATCTCTGGTGTCTAGGGGTCTTTCTGCTCCCTAAGGTGGCTAATCCACTCCAATTTTCCCCCAAATGGGGAAGAAAGATTGATAGGCAAGTTTTGGGCTGGAGGCCTGGCCCAATGCTAGGGAAGGATGTCCTAGGAGGGCAGAAATACTATTTATTTTAAATAAAAACAGAAAAATGTCAGGGTAAGAACTGCATAAAACCGTGAGCTATACTGTCCCAAATAATGTGTTTGTAGTGGTGCTCCAAGAACCAAAAAAGGCCACTAAACCTTTCCAAATCTGAGGGCAAGAAACCACCAAAGCATAATTTACAAGACAAGAAATATTCATTCTGATTATTGGTTTTATAAACTTCCTAAACTCTCCTAATCCCTCAGCAAAGTGAGTGTGCATGAAGTGGCACATGCTCATGCCATTGCCAAAACCATCTGCAAGCTGATGGTGTGACTCAAGTGGCAAGTAGTGCTGAAAGCAAAAAAAGACAAAGTTGTGGCACTAAAAACCTTCCCAGATGTCAACATTTATTTTAATGTTCATTCCGTCCTTTATTTATACATAGCATAAAGGTGAGTGAAGAACAGTCACAGGAAATCTCTGAAAAGGAGGATGAACTAAGAATGGAGAGATAAAGTTGATTACCAGTCACAAACATAGGTGATGCAAGAAAAGATATATTGTGTTAACAAATATTGTTACATTTAAATTTAGATCAAGGCGACACCTGTGACAGAGATCATGTCATAGTCACACTTACCCTAGCAAAATTAATCCAGGTAAATCTTTCAATATACAGTCATATGTATCCTTATTTCCTAAGTCCTTAATCATTGTAAAGTCTCATGAGTACTAGTTAACAACTTGTGATTCATATTATATGTAAGGGAGAAAACTAAGCAGATGTCCTTACCAGATAATACCTAGTAGCCACCATATATTATTCCCAAAAAACTCAGCCTCATAGGCCAAGACCATAGCTGTGATCTAATTTTCAAATATATAAATTGTTTCTGGAATGTAGAATCGGTATATATCATAAGCCTAAACCCTTGCATCTCCTCATATGTAAATTCAAATTTTATACCAAAAATGTGTCACCATTACTTCTAACGGCAGTGATCATTGTCTCTTCTCTGTGCGTGCGTGATTTATCTCTACGTCCAGTAAGGATATATGATAATCGTATAATCCTATATTTAATCAACTTCATATTGGAATATAAACCCATGCAGCATATTCATTACATATTTCTAGTTATACTGTGCAGAAAATGCACTCATGTGTATGCTTAACAAGTCAGCCCACAATGCGTATCATAAAGAGCTGGAGGGCATAAATCAGCAGTGACCATGATCTTGTCTCTGTGGGTATGGCTTTTATCTCAACATCCAATAAGAATATATATTTTTTTAAGTTTGATTTATTGAGGAAGAGAAATCAGGGGGGGAAGAGGGAGAGGGATGAAGGAGAAGAGTTACAATAAATGGATAAAAGAAATAAACAATGTAATAATAATTTCATAAAAAGTAAGCATTACAAGCATGGAGAATTATGAACACATCATGGGTATATAAATACAATGAATAAAACACAGTATAAGAAATGCAATAATCATAGTAATCAATTAAAGAGAGAAAACAGGTAATAAGAAAATCACGGAGGTTTGCAAACTTCAACTGTTTCAGGAGTAGGAGAGGAATAAACAGGGGTAGAGGAAGAGAGGTATGTTACCAAAGGAAGCCAAAGCAGGTCACGTTTGATAGCTAGGGAGATGGGAGATACATAATTGGTGTCTAAACGATGGTTAAAACAAACTGCATTCCACCAAGACTGGTATGAAATATTTGCAGCCTGTTTCCAGTTAGAAGTGACAATATGAAAGGCTACAGCAATGAAAAGGTCAAGCAAAGGGTAGTGATTGGGGGAATGAGGGAGATCTGATGAGAGGGAACCAAGAAAAACTAGTGAGGGTGAAAAGGGGACCTGAAATTGGAAAATCTTTTGTATTTGCCCCCAAACCAATTGCCAGAACTGGGAGGTAGGAGTGCACTCAAACAACATATGTTTAATATCAGCAGAAGGGCAAGGACAAGACCAACAAGTAGAGGGAGTGTCTGGTGAAAAACGGGATAAGGCAAGTGGAGTAAATAAAGATCTGTGATAAATAAAAAATAAAGTTTGGGTAGTGTTAGCAGCTCTAGAGGTCTTATGAAGTTTAGTCCAAATTGTATCCCAAAAAAGTACTGGCCAATTCTGAGAAAAATCCAATTCCCATGCAAGTTCAATGCGAGATTTCAATCTATCATTAGTAAAACGGAAAGAATTACATAGAGCGGATGCAGAAGGAGAGGTCTCTAGTAAAAGGGAAGTAGATCTGCGATCTAACGGAACATCATTGGAAGGTGGAAGAGATTGAAGATATGAAAGCAAGACTGGATAAAGGGTATTGTATTGCGCTCGGGCAGAAGCAGGCAAAGAGAAAAGAGATTGAAGATCTTGGAAGGATAGAGGCGTAGCCTGAGAAAGTAATTGAGAAATCCAATATATTCCTCGAGAGTGCCAAGATTTCCAAAAAATGGTACGATTACGAATTTTGAGAAGAGAATTATTCCAAATCGGTTGTTCGTGAATGGAGAGGAGGGATGGATAAGATGAAGTTAAGTAGGGAGAAAGAAGATTACGAGAATGTGAAAGAATAGGCGAACGAAGACGAGTTAAAGAAGATGTAAAGGATAGAAATTCATGGAAGGTAAAAGGAGAAATGATAAAGGATTCCATATTAAGCCTGACACGGGGATAATGAGGCAGATTAGATGAAAACCAGCGAGTCGATTGCTTCAGGGAAAAAGCGCGGTGATACTGTTTGAAATCAGGGAAACGGACTCCAGATTGAGCTTTGGCTTTACGCAAAGAGGCGAGAGCTATTCGAGGTCGTTTACCGTTCCATAGGAATTTTAGTAATAAAGAGTCAATCTTCTTAAAGAAAGAAAGAGGAATGTGTAAGGGAAGCATAGAGATAGTATAAAGAAGCAAAGGGGATAGCATAATCTTTATAGAATTGAGTCGACCCCACCAGGACAAAAAGAGCGGATGCCAACGAGTGATAGCCGCATCCATTTTCTTATAAATATAATCAAAATTTAGTTTAAGAGTGTCAGATAATAAAGGAGCAAACCAAACTCCCAGGTATTTGATTTTGGATGGTTGCCATGAAAAACCTGTAGAAGAAAAGAGATGTTTCTGACAAAGAGTATTCAGAGGCAAAATTTCACATTTGTCAGCGTTCAAGCGGTATCCGGAAACTGCAGAGAAGGAAGAGACCTGCTGAAGAAAAGAGGGAATAGAAGTAACAGGGTTGGAGCAATAGAAAAGAATATCATCGGCATAAACCGACAATTTGACTTGTTGGGAACCAAAAGGAAAACCAGAAATAGTGTCATCTAAACGAATTTTAGTAAGGAAGGGTTCTAAGGCTAAAACAAAAAGTAAGGGAGATAAGGGGCAACCTTGACGAACCCCTCTATGTAAAGAAAAATAATCCGAGGACATCCCATTAACAAAAATAGAAGCTTGAGGATTAGAGTAAAGTAAAGAGATAGTAGAAATAAATTTAGGAGGGATACCGATCCAACGTAAAGCCCCAAACATGAAGTCCCACCCAATCCTATCAAAAGCCTTCTCCGCATCTAGGGAAATAGCTGCGAAAGGAAGAGTGAGGGAAGAAGATTTGCTAAGAATGTTAAGAAAAACCCGGGAATTATCAGAGGAGAGACGCCCCTTGACAAAACCAGATTGTTCTGGGCCAATTATATCCGGTAAAAGGGGATCCATGCGTAGTGCTAATATCTTCGCTAGAATTTTGTAATCAGTGTTAACTAAAGATATTGGTCTATAATTCTTGCATAAGGAGTGATCCTTATCCTCCTTTGGAATTAAGCAAATTAAGGCTTGTTGAAAGGAACCGCTAGAGGAACTGGTATCAGAGAAAGATTGAAATAAAAGTAAGAGTTTAGGGAAAAGGAGAGAGGCAAAGTGGCTGTAAAATTCAATTGTAAAACCATCAGGGCCCGGAGATTTACCATGATGGTGTTTAGATACAGCATGGGATATTTCAGAAAGTGAAATGTCCTGTTCCAAAGTGTGAAAATCCACATGTGAAAACGAGGGAGATGGAAGAGATTGAAAGTAAGAAAGGAGATCATCAGGTGTTGGAACCTGTTCTGGAGTATAAAGCGCCTCGTAAAATTTGGCGAATTCAATGAGAATTTCTTTATCCTTAAAAGTGGATTCACCGGAAGAAGTTTTAATAGATTGGATTTTTGTGCGTTCTTTACGGATCTTTCAGTAGTTGGCCAGAAGCTTCCCCATTTTATTCTTACCCCCATAGTATCTAGAATTACATTTTAGCAGAATATTAGAGGCAGCGTCTGTTGTGAATTTATTAAAAGAGAGTTTTGCTTCAATAAGAGCCTTAAGGGAGGAATCAGATTTAGAAGTGTAATAAGCATGTTCTAAAGCTTTAATGTCAGCCAAAATTTTCGCCGACTTGATCTCTCGTAATTTCTTCCACCGAGACACGAAGTTAATAATAAAACCCCTAGAGGCTGCTTTGAATGAATCCCAAACCATAACAAAGGGGGAGTCAGGGGTTTGATTTAAAAGAAAAAAATCCTTGGCAAAAGCAGTAAATTCGGTACAAAAGGTGAATTCCAAAAGTAAAGCATTAATAAATCGCCATCTGCCAGAGTGGGGAGAGAAAGGGAGTAGGTCAAGATCTACAAAAACTGGGGCATGGTCGGAAAGTAGGATGGAACCAATCTCAGAACGAATAGCGTGTTGAGACAAGGATTTACTGAGAAAGATATGGTCAATGCGGGATTGGGATTGATGAGGAGGAGAGAAAAAACTATATTCTCGAACATCAGGATTGCATAATCTCCAAATATCTACTAAGGCATTGTTTTGAAAGGAGTTCACAAACTGCGTGTGCATTCTAGAGGTAACAAAAGTGACCTTCGAGTGTCTGTCAAGGAAGGGATCAACAATCTGATTACAGTCTCCACCAAGAAGAATGTAATCTCCAGAAAGGGAAGACAACTTGGAAGAAATAGTAGGCCAAAAGGATCTATCTATTCCAGTAGGAGCATATACATTAAAGAGAGTGAGTGGAATGTTATCAATGAGTAAATTAACAATGAGCCAACGACCATCAACATCATGTTCATGGGTAATCGAGGAAACATTTAACTTTTTATGTAACAAAAGTACAACCCCATTCTTCCTAGATGCAGTAGGAGAAACAAAAACATGACCCACCGAACAACGCTTAAGTTTTAAAGCCTCCGGTTCAGCAAGGTGAGTCTCTTGAAGGAGGGCAATGTGAGTTTTAAGTCTTGCTAAATGAGAGAGAACCCTCTGTCTTTTAATGGGATTATTTAATCCCTTAACGTTCCATGTCGTTACACGGAATGAAACAATTTAGAAAAACAACTGAGCGCAACATGCTTAATAATGCATAAGAAAAACAATAGAGATAAAACGAGAATTAATGCATTAATAATAGAATGGAAAAATTGATGAAAGTGGAAATATAGTGATAAAGAGAGAGTAAAAAGAGGAAAGGAGAAGAAGAAATAAACGTGTGATGAGAAAGTAGAGAAACTGTTATAGAAAAAGAAGTAAAAGTGAGAAGTAAGAAAAGAAGAAGAGGGCAGAAGAGACCAGGAAGAAGGAAATAAAGAAGAAAGAAGGAGAAGCGAGGAAAATTGCAAGAAAAAGTTGAAGAGTAAAAGGGAGAGAAAGAGGACAGAAACAAAGACAAACAAAGAGACAGTACAAGTTCGAAACGAATGACTGAAAGACATACTTACGAAAACGAAAATTCCAAAACAGGGATGAGGGTGGTGGTGGTGGGAGATGACGACGATAACAACCAGAGCCGACAACGAACCTTTAGTACCATAAATCCGATGAATAAGATAAGAAAACAGGATGTAGGTGCAGAGGGACAAATCTGAAGAAATGAGAGAGACATTAGGAATGATAGATACAAGGGTGTACAACAAAAAACCCAAGCAAAGAAATAATGCGTAAAATTTTAAAGCAACAAAGTGATAAACACATGTTTAACAAAAACGTAAAAGGAACAGATCAAGCAACGTCACAACAGAAAAGCAGAACTACAATGCTGGAAAATCAATAAGGCAGTGAAATATTAAAGCCTGTCATCCAGGTTTGGAGGTGTCCATGACATCAGAACTGTGTTGGCGTAGGAAAGCTTGCAAGGCCGCAGGATCTTTGTATGTTGTTGTTCTGTCTTTGTAGGTGACCTTGAAAAGACAGGGATGTAAGAGACCATATCTGGCATTGAGAGCTCTTAATTGCGGTCGAAGGTCTAAGAACTTTTTCCTCCGATCTGCGGTGGTCTTGGAGACATCTTGCGAGAGATATAGGCGATGACCTTCCCAAATGATTTGCTTTTTGAGCTTGGCGGCTGAAAGGACCTGCAAGAGGTCAGTGTATTGCAGGAAAAGCATAATAACACCCCTTGGCTAAGAGGCCACCTTAGGACCAAGTCGGTGGGCTCGTTGGATGTTAATGGAGGATAAGGCCGGTGAGTCTAGGGTCTTCGCAAGGAAAGATTGGAAGAAGATGGTAGGGTTAGACCCTTCTGTGAGTTCCGGAAGGCCATATAACCGTAGGTTGTTCCTGCGATTTCTATTTTCCAAATCTTCTGTCTGACGTCTGAGGAGAAGGATCTCAGCTTCTATTGAAGGAATGCGGGAACATGCAGAGTGAAAAGAATCCGAGGATTGTTCCAAGGTCGTGACACGAGAGTCTAGAGATGTCCATTTTTCTTGCATGGCCTGCATATTTTTTGTGGTGGCCTCCATAAAAGGCTTGAAGGCCCGTAACTCTTCTAGGATGAGATCCATAGTGGAAGATGAAGCGTTGCTCCCGGAAGACGGAGGGTCCTTCTTCAGGCGTTTGGTGGAAGTCAATGAAGACTGGGAAGACTGCGCCTTTCCTCCAATTTGAGCCTTCGGAATGGCACCATGTGTAGATTCAGACTTCGAGGATTTACCTTCCTCCATTTCCTGTGTAGGTGAGTCGGAGTCAGAGCCAACAGGTAGTTTCGGAAAGTTGAGTTTCAAGGTGCGGAGTTTCCCCATGGAGGGTAGTCAGATTGATGAAAGTATAGACCACAAGTCAATATAAAATATGAAAATCTCCTGATACAGAAAAAAGCGTGAAGAGCGATGAAAGAAGGTCTCAACACGAAGCCGTGATCAGAAGCAGGAGACGCACATAGCACAGCAGCAGGTGTTAGGCCGGGAAGGAAATCAGGATTAATTGAATAAGCTATTCAAGTGAGCCATACGCCAAACTTCATGAGTGATGGTGACAATGTGGAGGAAGGAAAACAGCAGCAGGAAATATAGGCACACCCAGCGTTGTAAAAAGTTCAAGAGGGTACAATGTCAATCTTCCAGGTAAAAACAGGTATGAGGAAACTTGTAGGAAAGTACTCCATGAATGTGGTTGATTCTCTGAAAGCAATCAATATACTAGAGCCTCCTGACGCAGTACTTTAAAGCGTGGCATAGCAAAAGGGCAAATTCAAATGTTGGAAGACGTTGCACGAGGTCAATGCAGTTAGTACATAACGGCATACAGGAAGAAAGAGAAGTGAGGCAGGTGAGCGATGAGGAGAAGCGCAAAAAACTTAAAATGGCGCCCGAAATCAGCAATGAAAAGAGCGCGATATGAAAAGCGCTTCACAGCAAAGTCAGAGTTGAAATAAGCTCACCAGGAGTAGTCCATGTAATGCATATCCTCTGTTGAGTGGATAAGAGGAAAATGAGTTTTAAACTGAGAAACCGGCCGCCTCCGAAAATCGCGGCCGGTTCACAAAATGGCGGCCGTTGCCGTGAAAAACTGACTTTTGTCACAGTGCCTCATAAAGCCGCAGAACCGAGAAACAATGAGGGCGCTAGGCTCTCATCATGTTCCGGTTCGCGGGACATGCTGCATTTTGGCTGGAAACGTGTAAAAACTGCCCCAAATCCAATTCGAACGACGATGCGTGCCGGAGCTCCCGGTCTACGCCGCCATCTTGGCCGGCGTTCAAGCCACGCCCCCAATAAGAATATATAATAATCTTGTATGTAATCAACTTCATATTACCGTGTAAACCCATGCATCATATTCATTATGTATCTCTAGTCATATCGAGCCAATAGTGGGCTCATGTGTATGCTGAACAAGTCAGCCCAAATTGGGTATCGTAAATAACTAGAGGGCACAGAGATTAATATAACAAGCTACAGGAGTTATCTCATACAATCTTCTTACCTCAGTGTATTTGAGTCGAGCAACAGAGAGTATTCTGCCCGTGCGGGGTTGGCATGCTACATCTGCTCCATCTTAAAATGACTATTTATACTCTCACGAGGTGTCCTGATAGAAAACTGACTACTGAGTCTTTGACAGCGCCATCTTAACCTGGTGTGTATATCACATATTGATAATCTTAACGTATGAGGAATTGGCATACGTGTATTCATAATGATACGGTTAACAGCCCTTTAATACTTATATTTACCACAGCAAAAGCTTTGCTTCCATGATATTGGTTACATTGCATATTAAGAGTACACAATCTATGTATTCTATTTAAAATTGCTGTGAAAATGGTGTACATGATACTTTATACCTGTCAGAGTAATATGAAGTAATCATAGAGCAATAAGTAATCCGAATGGTTCACAGTATCCAGAATCTAACTATGCTCAAAAGGGGAATTTCTAATTAGTCACTACACACCATACTCTAAAATCCTCCTTTCATACAGTACAGCCTTGTCTATGTTCCAAATGAGGTAAATCAGAGTGGAGATGAAAATGCTTGTACAGCTAAGAGGTAGTAAACTAAAGTGGATGTTAGTCACTACTAGAAGCATATAAGTTACTTCAAATGTGAATCAAGTGCCTAAAAAGTATTGAAGTTCATGGTCAAAATACACACCTATTTTCATTGCATGCAACCTCATAATATAACCTGCTTCACATTTTCGCAACCTCAGTTCACGGTTCCTTCCCCTCATGTCATTCAATCCCATGAAACCTAAGGTGTGTATCCTGAGCTTCACAATCTTTTGCATGTGCTGCAATGGGATATCTGTAGTCACATTGTTTTAATGCCCTGAAATGTTCAGAAATATGATCCGTAACCGACCTGATAGTGTTTCCCACATATATTTTGTTACATTTGCAAATTAGGGCATATACAACAAATTCGGTGGTACAGTCAATGTGCGACCGTATCACAGATTTTTGTGTATTATTGTAAGAATACTCAACAACATCATCAATAGCCAGTCTGCACAAATTACTATGTCCACACTATTTTTTTTTCAGTGAGAGGACTACTTTCTCCTGCTTGGGGAGCCGCTTTCCTACCCTCTCTGGTGTCTAGTGGGTGGTCCCTCCTTAGGATTGCCTTCATGCAGCGATTCCCAAGCAAGGAACCACTGGTGTGAGGTACTACTGGAAAGGCCCCCTGTTCATCAGTACCTCTACTGCCGTATTTGTGCTCAAGGAGCTGAGATCTGCCCCCCCTCCGAGCACCAATCAAAGTGAAGCCATTCTGCACCTAATGGTGCAAGCTGGTTTCACTTTGAATCAGTGTGCCATCAGTACACTACTTGTCATACTCATCTAAAAATAAAACTAATCAAGCATCCCAACATTATTTCTGTAAAAAAATGTAAAGGATTTTCTTTAGCAGCGCTGTGGATGAACGTTTGAGTCCAGTACTGCTGATATCAGGTGATGAACGTGAAGTTAGTCACCTATCTTAAAGGGTTAAGGCACCCTATTCCTTTGAAAGGTGTCAAAAGTCCTTGAGAATATTACTTAGTTTGCATGTACTAGCATCCCATAAACTGGATGAGACAAAGCTAATTGGCAGAGTGGCACTTGATCTGATTGCCTCACCCAATTTTGGTAACAAACATGTCAGTGCATATGTGGTCTTTAAGGACCATGCGAACACCATGAAGAAGCGGTTGAAGTACAGCATTTACTTATTCAAAGATGCAAAGTGAGTTTGATTGAGGAGCAGGTGGTTGGCTGAGCAGCATTTATTGCGACTTCAATATCACTTTAACGGATGTCGTCAGGGATTATACGGACAGTTGCTGTCTAATCATTTAACAGTACTTGTCATTTTAGTTGACTTCTCCATAGGATGTTGCTCATACCAATGCTTGACTCCTCTCTTCCAGTGGTACAAGCCGATGAGACCTCTAAGGTCAGCGGATCAGGGGCTGGCTGTAATCCCTAGGGTGAGAAAAGTCCGCTGGGGAGGTAGAAGTTTATCCCTGGGAGCGGCAAAGGCCTGGAATGCGCTGCCCTCAAGCCTCAGACAGATCCCCGATTTGCTCTCATTTAGGAAGGCCCTTAAGACATGGCTCTTTACACACTAACGCCCCTGCTCATGCCCACCAGCGATCAGTCAGCGCCAGGACACCTCCGTTTAACAGTGCGCTCTAAAAATGTAAAAAATAAATACATAAATAAATAAATAAATAAATGAATTGGTGCTCATTATGAGAGTTAATTCGACCACTCGAAATTCTGAATCTCTGGGTCTGTAAATCCCAGGTCTGCAATCTCTAGACACAGTATTTACTGGCCTGGAGCCACCAGGCACGGTTTGACCTTGAGTGAATCTGCAGCCAGTGAATCACTGCTGGGGCAGGGGCAGGAGAATAGCCTAGATCCCCCTTGACCCTTGTGACATCATGAGTAGAAAATATAATGCTCTCTACAAGCAAGCCCCAGACACCTCCTCAGCTCCAATAAAGTAAGGCATTCCAGTTAAATGACAGAGTCTTGGCCTTTTGTGCACCTTCTGATCCCCTCCCACTTCCAACTTAGAAGCAGACAGTGAATCTTCTGGAGTTCTACGATGCCCTAACCCCCAACACCCGCACCTGACTTAAATCTATACTTCCTATGACCCTTTCCACTAGCTCTGAGCAGGGAGAAATGTCCGCTTTTATCCCTGGAATTAGTAGAAACCACATGAAAAAGGACCTGGTATTACTGGGTCCTTGTGGTTATTACCCTTTCCATGGAGAAACATCTGAATCAACTGATATTGGTGCAGGGATACCGTATGGAATTTTGTGTCTAAATTAATCTAACTCAAAACAGGGCTTCTGTCCTCAGCCGGGTCTTCTAACTCTGTTGATGATGGGTAGTGATAATTTCCCGGACTTTCTGGCTTGGGAAAGTAGACTAAGAGTGTGTGGAATTCTGGGTGCTGGACTTGCGTACGTTTGCATGGTGTTGCACCTTTCCACACAATAAGCACTGGACAGGACTGTTCTGAGTGAATGTAGTTCCCACCTCAGTGGCCACATGAATAACTTTCGGTGGCAAGTCTTGTCTGCAGGATGGTCTATACCATGCATTAGTTGATTGGTTTCAGCTTGTATCTGAAGCCCTTTCACCGCTGATTCAATGTAAGAGACTAGTATTCAAAAGCTGAAGAAAGCATCATTTTGGTGAGTATGTTAAGGAGCGCAGCACCCCTTGTTCTTTGTTCTTGGAGGATGAGGCACCTAGCTTAGCATATACAATGTTCTCCATTGAATGATTTGTGTGCAGAAATCAATCTGTATTACGCACACTCCTAGCACATCTTTCAGATGTAGCAGGAAAGTTTAATATGTTGGATTAACAATTGGCATGAAATTATTATTTGAAGCAAAAATGGTACTGTCATAAGGAACAAGAGGCGGGGCGTGGCTTGGCGCCTAACGAGCATGGCGGCACTGGGGTGAGCGCTCCGCTGAGGTCGGTGAAATTCACGGACATCGTCACCTTTTTGCCTTCCCGGAGACGGATTCAGACGTCGGAAGATCATGGGCATGATTTGAGGCCCTTCCCGACGCTGGAACTGCGGCTGACATTCTTTTCTTTTTTGACGAAGTTTGAACACTCTCAAGCATCCTCTTTTCAAAACAAGCAGTTCATGATGGAACCATCTTCGATAGTCTCAGGGAAAACTAACACCAAAAGGCTGAAAAAGGACCCTCCTTCTCCACCCAAGTCAATGTCGCCAGTTTCCATGGAACTTTTATTGGAGGAAATTAGGGCTTTGCGTCCTTTTATGGAGGAAACCAATGCCAAATTGCAAGTGTTGACAGACAATTGGTCTCAAATGGATGCAAGGGTCACATCAATGGAACAAAGTGTTTCATCTTTCAAAGAAACATCTGCCACAGTTTCTCATTTACATTTACAGGTCACCTCTCTCCAGCGACAAGTGGAGGATCTTGAGAACCGCAACAGACGCAATAACCTTCGCATCTACAGCCTGGTGGAGGGATGTGAGGGGAATGACCCCATCACCTTTTTTTAATCCTTTCTTCCCAAACTTTTACATCTCCCAGATGAGACTGTGCACAATATTCAACGCGCGCACCGCCTGGGCCGAACTCTTTCCTCCACTTCAACTTCGCTGAGACCAAGGGGAGTCATTTTGTATTTTCTAGAATATACCGATTTTTTGAAGGTGCTCACGGCAGCTAGAACTTCTTCACAAATCACCTGGTCGGGTTCTTCCTTGTTCTTTGCGCAGGATTATGCCAAAGCTACGGCGAATCGACGCAAAGCCTTTTTGAATATGAGAGCTGACTTGCGATCAATAGGTGCCCGGTATGGACCTTTCCACCCCTGCCTCTTCAAGTCACACATAATAATAGAACAACGACATACGAAGATCCCGTGCGTCTCCAAAGCTTCCTGAATTCTTGCAAGACAACTAATATGGACTCTTCTGGTCCTTCTTCTTCATTCCCTCCCTGAGCTTGCTTCTTTTCCTTGCATGAATCTTTCAAATCTTGGGTTTTCTTCACATGTTCAGTATTTTCTGTTTTTGAAGGTCTTTGTTCTTCCTGATTGTTGGTTTTAATAGATCATTTCATTATCGTTATAGTTTCTTATCTTGTATATGATTGTTATCGTTGTTATTTGATATTGCCAGTTCCTTATCCAATATTTTTTCTTTTTTAACCTTTTTATTCTTTGGCTCCGTAGATTTATATCCATACCCCGTATTGTCTTCCCGATCATTCGTCTCGCTGACCCTGGATGTCCTGCCTGCTCCGTGTGGTTCCACCCCTCCTCCCTCTTTGTTCCCGATCGTGTTTCTTTGCCTTCCTCTTTGTGTAGGTATGTTTTCCCTTTATTTGTTTCGTATATTTCTTCTTTTTTCCTCAATTGTTCTCCCATCTTCTTTTTCTTCTCCTCTCCCTTTTATCACAATAGGTGTCACTTCCTTTTCTGATCTTTCATTATCTTCAACA
This sequence comes from Lissotriton helveticus, assembly GCF_964261635.1. NCBI lineage: Eukaryota > Metazoa > Chordata > Amphibia > Caudata > Salamandridae > Lissotriton > Lissotriton helveticus. Next base: position 1,177,520,781 of record NC_136061.1, read on the forward strand.
CTTTCCTCTCTTTTTTGGTTTTTTCATGTACTTATGATAAGCTATTTATTTTCTCATCATGCTTCATTCTTCTGTACCTCTCATCTATCCTCTTATTCTGATCTTTATACTCTCTTCTACCATGAATCTTATTTTATTAAAGTTCTCTTTTTTTCTTTCTTGTTATCAATGTTTGAATGATTTGGGCTTTCTTTTTTCTTTCTATCTGCGTTGTTTACATTACTGTCTTTCTAATATTTTATGTCGTTAAAAGTTATTACATGGAACGTTAAGGGTTTGTTTTCTCCTATTAAGAGACCAAGAATTTTGTCTCATTTAGCCAAACTTAATGTTGATTTTGCATTACTACAAGTAACCCACCTCTCTGGTATTAAAACTTTAAAACTTAAAATAGGATGGGTGGGTGAAGTTTTTTATTCTCCAGGTGATGGCAAACGCAACGGAGTGATTATATTATGTCGTAAATCTCTTACCTTTTCTTTAGTAGCTCAAGAAGCAGCCACGCATGGTAGATGGTTACATGTCAAATTATCTCTCAAGGGTGTTCCAATCTCTTTTCTAAATGTATATGCTCCCACAGGCGGTGACCCTACTTTTTGGCACACGATGGCTACTCAAATGACCAATTCTATGGATGATAACTTTATCCTTGCGGGAGATTGTAACCATTCTCTTGATCCCTTTCTTGATAGACATTCCAAAGTTCCATTTATTCCAAATAAATCCCACAAAGGAATTTACTTTTTATTCCCCTTCACATCATTCCCAATCAAGAATTGATTACATTTTTGTCTCTAATAAAACTCTCACTAATGCAGAAATTGGTCCCATTTTATTGTCGGATCACGCCCCTGTTTCGATAAATATCAACATTCTACCTACAGCTATAGGACCTAAGAGATGGCGCTTTAACAATGCCCTTCTCCTGGATCCAAAGTTTATTGCTTCCTTTACAGGCTTTTGTTGACGAGTTTTTTCAGATTAATGATACTAACTCCATACCCACGTGTGCCATTTGGGATGCCTTTAAAGCTGCAGCACGGGACTTCATAATTAGCTTTGTAGCAAAAAAAACGGAGAATGGCTCGTAAATTTACTGGGGACCTTCTTCAAAAGATTAAGAGATTGGAGCACTCTTACTACACTTCACAATCCCGGGAGTGTTTAACAGCCCTAAGATGCAATTCAACAAAAATCTACTGAAGATGCCTCTTTGTTTTTGTTAAAATCCAGTGCGAAATTCTATGGTGGTAAGAATAAGGCTGGGAAGATTCTGGCTAATTATTTAAAGGTTAAGTACAATAAGTTAAATATAGAGTCTATTTATGATGATAATTGTGACCTCAAATATAAGGATGCTGACATTTTGAATGAATTTTCTCTCTTTTATAAAAACTTATATTCCTCTGACACTCACCCTTCCGCCCAGTCCTTATCGCATTTTTTTCTCCAGCAGACACAAACCCCAACATTTTCCTCTTGATCTTATTTCGTTGGAATCAGATCTATCACAGCAAGAACTACTCACTGCACTTCAACACCTCACAAAAGATAAAGCCCCAGGTCCAGATGGTTTTACGGTCGAATTCTATCTTCATTTCTCCAAACTAGTATTACCAAAATTGCACTCCCTAATAGGCTCTTTCATCACATTAGGTAGTTCCTCTGGTTCCTTTTCTGATGCTCATATTTGCCTTATACCCAAGGAAGGGAAATTATAGACCCATTTCCCTGGTTAACATTGACTACAAAATATTTGCCAAGGCATTAGCAATAAAATTGGATCTTCATTTACCTGATCTGCTGGGCAGGGAGCAATCCGGTTTTGTCAAGGGGCGTTTTATAACAGACTAGCAGCCCGTCCCGATGTTGTCCGGGTATGAAATAAAATGTGTGTAATGTGTGTATTTGGCAAGGGCAATTTATTTTTAAAATCTCGCTGTAGACAACATTTTTTGTTTCATTAGAATCGGGACGGAGAAGGCCCAGCTGCAGCCCTGGTTGATGTTAGCAGGCGCGTGCAATGTCGTTGAATGAGAGCGTTATCAGCCGTGGGTAAATCCGTTTAATGAGAGAGTTGAGTGACAGCGAGTAGGAGAGGCTGCAGTAATTATCCCCGCAGACACTCTCATTTGCGTGTTCCCCCGCTTGAGGCCCAGATGCAGGCCTGTTTGATGTTAGCAGGCGCGTGTTACCCCGCTTGAGGGCCAGCGGCAGCCCTGGTTGATGTTATCAGGCGCGTGTAATTAGTGTACTGATCCGCCGCCTGAGCCCGGCTAGAGCCCTGGTTGATGGTAGCAGGCGCGTGTAATTTCGTTGAATGAGAGAGTTCAGTAACAGCGCGCAGGAGAGGCTGCAGTAAAGTTATTTACCACGCCTCCAGCTGAACGCGTTTGTGACGCCCCCCGCACACGGCCACAGCAGACAATCTTCTGATTAATATACGACCCACATGGCATGAAGGGCGGAACTTAGCAGACGCCGCCAGCGTTTCTCACGCCCCCAGCGTGCCCTTTGATGTGGCGCAATTGCGTTCACATGGCATGAAGGCCGGACACACGGCCCCGCGTTTTTCATGCCCCCAGCGTGTCACACCCCCAGCGTGCCCCTTGATGCTGCGCAGCAACGTAATTGGCGCTTGTATGTATGACTCACATGGCAGGAAGGGCGGACACACGCCCCCAGCGTTTGTCACGCCCCAGCACACGCCCTCAGCCCACAATATGATGGCCGTACCATACGCCCCCAGCATTAGTCACGCCCCCAGCCCACGCCCACAGCACAATGCAGACACGCCCACAAGGGACTACTTTGCTGGCACGGTTCTTTTACCTTTTAAATGTATATGGTGGCCGTGCATAGCCTATGTCCTTCTGCTGCAACTGCCCTTTCCAACGCTGTATTGGGTGTTGTGATTGGTGCTGTGGTTACTGAGATTACCCGCCTCAAAGGTTTGGGCTCTCTCTTTATAATATTAGCATGGATAACACTAGACTCCTTTTAACGTTTTATCCAAATCTTCACATCTGAAGCATCCCCTTGTGGAAAAGTAAATTTTGCCATGTTCTGTGTCCCTACGTGTTCCCCATCTTATGTTATATGTGCATGATTAATATGCATATGTATTCCCTTTTGGTCGATTAAAGACACAATTACAGTTGTGTCCATCTCTAGTATGCCAAGTTTCCAGTTCTCGTGAAAGCTACGAGTATTAGGCCTATGTAAACCCATGTTGCCACGTTTCACAGTGTGCACATTAATTCAGTAAAAGTCCCCGTTTCTAGGCCTCAAAAGGGCCCGGACTCAGATTCAGCTCCTGTCTCCTGAACCCTCGCTGAGGAGCGATACAGCCCCCACCTGTATCCCTGACCCTTCACTTACTTCCTGCCTCACAGTGCCCGGCTCGGCCTGGCTCTGCCTGCCAGTCTGCCAAGAGTATGTTATGATTCTAGTTATCAGTCCAGCCCTCCTTCTCTGCATTCCTAAGCTACTGAATCGCATCAATAGTTTCAGTCATAGTCTAGCCTTTACGTCTCCATGTAAGAGAAATACTGTATTAATGGTCATTTAATATTCCTCGATACACACTACATGTAGAATAATGCATGCACCAGTCTTAGAGTCTGTTAGCCTTTGCCCTGATAACTTTTGGATTCTATCAACATGTTCTCTAAACATCAGATACTAGATAGTGTTTAGGTACATGTCGCTCTGACTCTCCAGACTTTCGTCTCCTCTTCTAGCGCAGAAGTCATAGCCCCCAGTTCCTCCTAGTAACACGTCATTGCCAGTTTGCGCGCACCACTAGGTCAGAGGTCCCGGCTCCTTAGGTAGCCCCCTCCATGTTTCCGCCCCGTTTATGACATATTCTGTTACGTTTACATCACATGTCTATGTATACGCCTCTCGTTACACCTACTTTCTGCCTTATCTTTCGCGACTGCTACGAACTCCGCCCACTGCTACGCCTACTGTATTTACTGCAATGCAATTGTTTTAGTATATATATGTTGTGCACTGTTATTAAAAAGGCACCCCTTATGCTCATCCAGATCCTGCCCCCCGCAGCTGCCATCCTATTCCCGTGCAGGTTGTCCTGTTGCTGTCCTTTATGCTGTATTAAAACCTGCAAACTCCAGCTACCTCGAATCTTGACTCTTATTTATTGAGCTATCTGTTATTGTATATCCTGAAAAATAGATCCGGTATTTAATTATTTATTTACCACACCCTTACAGCAATAGCTTTGGATGCTGAAAAAGCATTTGATAGAGTTGAATGGATTTATTTATTCTCCGTTCCTAAATGGTTTTGTTCTGGACCTCAATTTATTTCCTTAATTTCCCTTCTCTATTCCAATCCTCGTGCAGCGGTTTGTGCCAATGGTTTAGTTTCTTCATTTTTTGATCTAGGTAGAGGCGTTCGTCAAGGTTGTCCTCTCTCCCCTTTCCTTTTTAATTTGGCCTTAGAACCCTTTCTTTCTAAACTTCGTCAAAACCCTAACATACAATCACTACATTCCCATATTAAACTTGCTGCATATGCTGACGACATTTTACTTTTTTTATCTAACCCTGGTACTTCTATACCTGCCTTTCTAGAAGAGGTTAGAGCATATTCCAAAATCTCTGGGTATAAATTGAATAACGATAAGTGTGAGATCCTACCTTTAACAAAAGTTACCTTTAAATCAGACTTTAGTGCTTCTAATTTCACTTGGAGCCCCGCTCACATTAAATATTTGGGATTGCATGTTACTTCCTCAGTTTCTGACACAGTTTCGCTTTGTATGAACAAATGTATTCAGAAGTAGTCGATTTGACTGCCATGGCATCCTCATTACCTATCATGGTGGGGTCGCCTTGATACCATCAAAATGATGTTATCACCTATCGTTATTTACACTATTTCTAACATTCCGGTTCCTATCCCTGCTAAATTTTTTAAGAAGATCAACTCCATTCTCTCTTTCTTTTTATGGAACAACAAAATAGATTGTTACGTCCCAAATCAGACGGTGGTGTGAACTTTCTGGATTTCCCGGCCTATCAGAAGGCATTCCTTTTACGACAGGCCTCTTTTTGGTTAAAAGATCCCGCAGATGATTGTCCTTTGTGGACTACAATTGAACGCCTTTTCCTGTCCCCCTTTTCCTTTGCCGAATATCTTTCTTTCTCACGTAAACCACACGTCTTATCCACTCCTATACATAAATATACTCCTAAACTGCTTTTATCTTTTACCCCTTCTCCTCCTACTACAATAAATGATTTCCTTAATTCCACCATCTGGCACAACAAACATGTCTTAATTAAAAATAAACCTTTCTATTGGAGGACCTGGAGGCAAAGGGGATTGATTTGGATATCACAACTATTCTCACAATCGACTTTCACACCTTTCTCAGCGCTTAGTCAATCATTTAACTTACCTGCTTCTTTCATACACAAGTACCTTTTGCTTAAAGAGGCAGTGATGGATACCTACACCCGGCTGTTTAATTCCCATAACTCTCCTATAACTATCAATTCTACCTCACAACTTCACTCCTTTTTACTAACCACTTCTAAGGCTTCCGCTATTTACAAATACCTCCACACTACTGACACCATTAGGCCGAAATCTAAAGTGGAAGAGCAGTGGGAATGTGATTTTGCTACATCTTAGTCAACTCCTCTATGGGATAAGATATGGATCAAACTTCGCAAATCATCCAGAGCAGCTAATACTACGCAGTCCTTGTTTTTTATATATAACAGAATTCTCTTTACACCACATGACTTAAGCAAAAAATATTCTACAATTCAAGATGTTTGCTGGACATGCTCTTCCTCGAATTGCAAATTTATTTCACGTTATTTTCTTGTCAGACTGTGCATAATTTTTGGAAACAAGTTTGGTCCCAAATTAATTTCTTTTTCTTTCATTCATGTTTTCTTGGGAAGTCTCTCTCCCTGTTGGGAAAATGTTACATTTAGTGTTAAAATCATTGACTTATTGATAGCAGTTGCATTTCAGCAGATTATAGCTAATTGGAAAGACTTTTCAAACATCTCTTTTAGAGCTTGGTGGTACAATGTTTGTCATAATCATAGACTGGATACTTCCTTTGTCTTTCCTATTCATATCGCCGCAAAACGTGTCGATTTATGGCTCCCTGTTAGGATGTACCTTGATGTCTGTGTCAGCCGTTCTTTCCACTTGCAGCCTAACCAACAAGAAGTCTTAAAACCTCCCTAATTACCCTCAGCGTTCCTCCTTTCTGTAATATTTTAGCATTATCTCATTTTTATGATATGTCATTTTTATTTGCCTATCTTTAAGCCCATTTCACATATTCCTATTGAACTATTGTTTTGATTGATTGTTATTGCTTAATTTTCATTATTGCTTTGTATTCTGTATTGACACCATTCCTTTCATTAATAAAATCTATTTGAACTTAAAATAAGGAACAAGGGGCCAGATGTCCTAAAATCCTGGCTGCAAAATGTGGTCACAAATTGTACACTAACTTTTTGCGCCCAGTAACTCATTTTACAAATTGGCCTACATAGTAATAGGTCAGTTTGCAGTTTAAGGCATCCTAGTGGGTTGGAGCCTGAACTGCCTAATGGATATTTGGTAATTCACAATTTGTGACCTGCTACGGTAGGCTACAGTCAAAGGGAGGGTAGTCTGCAAGAATCAGCAGGCCACCATCCCTGTGATTGTTTCAAAGCAGTCAGCCAGTGGATATGGAACGTAGGCCCTGGAAAGGGCCATCCTTCAAAGGATGGAAGCACTCCTAAACAAAAGGGGCAAACTACAGCTGAAGCCAAAAAGGACTCGTACCTCACTACCAATGTTGTGCTCCAGATAGCAGCATGTATTGCAGGACATAGAGGATTGCACAGGAACATGTGCTGCTCAGTTGTTGCCCAAGTGCCGCCACCTGTGGCAGATTTTTGTATTTAACAATGCACTTGCATCATGGACAAAACCTACTATTCATTGTTACTTAGGGATTTACCTACCATTTGCACACGCATCACACTAAGATGAACACCTGTACCAAGGTCTCTAATGTGTGTCATTGGTACTACTAAAATAGGCGGACATTGCTCAATGGGAATGCGTTTACATACAGGAAATGCTGAATGTTACTCAGATTTTCTTCATGGTCACTGAATGTACAAGGTTGTTGCTCATACACGAAAATGCTTTATAATCTGTAACTGCTTCTTTAATTTGCAAGTATTTCTCCAATGTACCATGGATTATGTGTGGAAGAGTTATAGCTGCGCAATGTGCTAAATAATTGCTCCCGTGTTTCAAAGGTTTATATGAAATGCAGCAAATACTGTTTGGGGAGCACCTACGGCCGGACTGGGAACTGCAACCAGACTGGCAGATTGCTGCTCGACTGGCCCTGGGAGCAGGGGGTTCTGGTGCCAGTGGGAAGCACCACTCCAGCTTTTGTTACAGGGGGCCGATATTGCAGCACTGTGGCAAAATAGGTCCCCAGTAACAAAAGCGGCCCCACACGGGTACAAAACCGGTTCCCATCCCTCCGGCCCACCGGGGAAATGCCCGGTGCCTGCTACGGCCAGTCCGGCCCTGGTTGTGCCCCTGATGCACTGATGTAGCTGGAACCCGACTGAAGCTTATTTTGTTTGTAGTAGGCTTTGGAACAAAAAGAGATGATGGAGAGATGCCTCTGAAGGTTCTCTTTTGATGTGGAAAGAGCAATAGCAGTGCAGGCAGTGTTGCGATGAGAATCTAAGCATTCTCGCTGCCAGCGACTGAAACATGTCATAGATGGGCAATATGCTACTACTGCAGGCTTGAGCTGCATTTGCTGGACTGTGCCACTAACCCCACTCTTCCTCTGTCCCTCTTCTAACTGCGGAGCAATTTCTTTATAGTGCTTAGTTAGCGTACGCGATCACCTTGCCCGCCTGCTTTTTGGCATATTTTTGTACTTTTCTAACTTACTGGTTGTCTTAGCTTCTAGGCCTTCTGCATTACACTGTTTCAGAATTACTGATAATTAAGCGATTACTCCTTGCATAATCAAGAGTAATTTGAGTGGAACATCTTACTGTGAGAGAACATTTAGAGCTAGTTATTCGTGTACTGATGCAATTAGCAGTTTCTTAGCACAAAATAAATCCTCACACCTATTTTGGCTTGAGAGTACATTTTTGTGCTAAGAAAATAGCACGAAATACCAGTAGTAAGTTGAGGGAAAATCCTACGCCAAGAGCACATTTAGCGAAAGGGGAAATGTCTGAGGGGTCGATAGGACTCCCTTGGCCCCCTTCCAGAGGGCTGCCATCAGGGAGAGCACTGACAGTGCACAGCCTTTTTGTGGCGCACTGTCAGTGCACCTCTTGACAGCTACTTTACCTCTGCGCCTGCGTCCGTAGTGCGTCATGGGCGCAGAGGTTAACAGATTCCCTCATTTGCATTATGCCACACCCCTATGTAAATGAGGGAATGTCCTCTTGAGATATCGCTGTCGCAACATAGGAGTCAGCTCCATCTGCTTTACAGAAGGGACCACGCAGGTGTCTTTGGCCTCCTCTGTAGTACCAAAGTGTCCCGGGGGCACATAAAGCAGGTGCAAATGCCTGTTTCGCCCTTGGGGCAGTTCTAGAATATGTGCCCAGATCACTTTAAGTTAATTAAGAGAGAAAAATGTGAGTTCTTAAAAAGACATCAAACCTTAATAATATAAGACAATTGAATAAATAGCAGATAAGGACACATTAAACAGTCTCATACAATTTTCACTATTGACTATTGACCTTTCTAAAATTCCTTCACTTGCAGTTTCTGTTTCACTTAGGCGCACCTCTTGAGCTGTTTCTCATTTATATTCCTGAATTTTTACATGTAAGCAAACCACCTCTAATCCAAACAATGTATAATGCATCAAAAACATTAGATCTAGGTCTTCCCATTTTTACAGGGTAATCTGAGAGATGCAGCGCTAGAATACAGCGTCACCGCATCACAATTTCGAAGACATTTGATAAAAACAAAAAAGGTCAAAAACAAAGAGAAGGTGTTTACAACCTCCCAAATAGAAGGGCCTAGATTTAGAGATGCTTACTTGCAGTCGACCATTTGAGAGTGTGCTACTAATAAATCAAGATAATGCTAGACTATGTCAATAATTAAAGCAATTCTCATCAGGGGTAGTAAGCGCCATATAAATCCAATTACAATCTCTTGAGCCGGTGAGATTTCAGGGCGCAAAAAAGTAACTCGAGGGTTGTGCATTCTACTTGGCACACTGGTAAGGAGTTGTATTTTAGGACATACCATGGGCAGAACCGGCTAATGGAGGATCTTTTCTTAAATTGTTCCCTCTGTAGGCAGGAGTGTGACTTCCTACCATGCCGAAACCCCTAGTCTTGTAGCAAGATTCATTTCACACTATTCTCAGTTCATTCTTCTCATATTTCCAGCTTTACTCCCATTTGTTTGCACTTTCCCCTGTCATTTCTTGTCTGATCTATACTTTATTTCTCTCACCATTTCTACTGATTTCTCTGTTATGCTGTTGATATCCATTTCCATTGCATTTCAGCCTCTCCTAGCCACTGTATAGTCATAAACGACACCCATTTCATATCCTTGTGCTTTTCGTCGTACCTCGGAACAGGGTCGCTCTCACTGCAAAGCCATAAATTCGTTTGTCACCTTCTCACATATCTCACTATAATTCACAACTCTCTGTAGCGTTGTATTTTTACATCTCGCTATCATTAATTACACACGCATCATTCTCAAGTAACGTCACATTTATTTATAACCCTAACTGTACATCTCCTTATTTTTAACTATGCGTCATTCAATCTCATTTTAACCTCCGTAGGAAAGGTAAAAGAAATACACTCACACCAATAGTGTGGTAAATGTCCCTTCAATGAATATGGCCCTAACTGTTCAACTTTGCTGCTACGTCACTCTATCTTATTGCCAAAACAACCATAAATAGCCCCTTTACATAATGTCTGTGCTGCTTAGTCTTCAGGAAATGCAGGCTGTCTCCTAGTTCGAGGTCCCTTCAGTGCTTAATTTGAGCCTGTGGTTGCTGGTGCTCAGCACCAGCACTTAGACAAACAGCTCCACCCAGGGGCGGCTCCTTCATTAGGGCGGAGCAACATCACCCCACTGCTTTCTCGCAGTACATGAAGCAGAAACATAAAATGGTATTTTAAATACCATTTTATGTTTCAGATTCTCACGCTGCGAGAAAGCAGAACGGTATGCCTGGTTGGGGTGGGTCGGGGAGGAATGGCTTGCCGAATGCAGTGGGCCCTGACTGTTTGGTCGTGCGCACTCTGCCTTTTCTCTATGTAGTCTCATGCAGCCTACATAGAGAAAATGGCCTCCTCATTGGCGCTGTCCCCACCAATCACTACGCCATTGCGACGTTGTGATTGGCTCAGGGGAGGGGAGGGAGGCTCTCTGCTACCTATTCCTGTCGGAGACGGAAGAGCAGGAAAGCAGCAGGAAAACGCTGGACCCGAACAGGAGCGGATGCTGCGCTGGACCCGGTAAGGTAAAAAAAAATCTTCAATCACCCCCGTGCGAACCACCTTGTGACCCACCATCCAACCCCCCACCCACGAGTCATGCTGGCCAAGACTGACCCCACAATGCGGCAACCTGTTCTAATTTGCATAGCAACACACCAACATTTGTTTATTAATTCGATGTACATTAAAAAGTCTATAACCTGTGGCACAAGACATTTTTATAGCTATGGGAGCTTAGAATAGTCTGAATTGTCATGCTGCTAGGGATGTGGTGGTTAGTAGTTGTGTTGGTACTGCAATTGGCAGCGCTGGTTGGAGCAATGGGTGGTGCAAGCAGTGTTGATCTCTTGAGAGAGCGCTGGTGCTTATTATTTGACAAAGTAAGCACTGGGTCCCTTATCACAACTTGCAACGTATTGATCACTCTTTGTGGAACTACCATGTGCTAATTCACTACACTTTGCTCCTCTTCCAGAGCTTCTGCATCATTTTGTCAGTTTTACTACTGCGGATCTCGTAGTCTCTGCTTAGCCTCTCAGTCCTGAAACCAAATTAGCCCATTGACTAAACTGTCTGTCTGTGCCTAAACATGGCAATCTCTATTCCTCATTACCTATTTCTTCACTCCACTAAATTTAAATGACAATTCTCACACCATATTGGTGAAATCGTTCAATGGTGTTGGTTTAGTAAAGTCCAGTTAAACAACCAGCACTGTTCTGCAGCACACAAATCTGCACAGTGGAACAATTAAGGTAAATGGGCTGCTTGCCTGGATTGTGCAGCACAGATAGAGAGCATTTTATTCCAGCTGATCAATTGGCAACCAAACACTCAATCCAAAGGAGAAAAAAAACAAGAAGTACTATGGCTCACTCAAACAAATTCATAAAATATTATAAAGAACTCCCTAGAGCAAACACAATTTACATTCACACCACTCCACACAAGCCACCGTTAAAATAAACATTCCATATATTCAAATATAAAAAAATTACAATGCATTCCATTGATTCCTTTTTCTATTCCGCTCAAAAGGCTGTCCCACATTTAGAAGTTCCGACAATGCCAAATATTAATTGTCCTTGACAAATGTGAATAAAATAGCATATGGAACACTCAGGAAAGGTCTAACGCTGGGGGAATTGTACTTCTAGTGCCAGGTGAGGCCCAGCATGCATTCATTCAGGCATCGTGACAATGTGGACAGCGTCAAAGGTGTTACAATAAATAGTTTATAGGAGCCACGTGCACGGACACAAGATGTCTGCATTCCCAGCTCCTGTGTGTCGACTAGTGGTGACTCCTCTGGTAAGGCGGAGGAGCGTCGCCCCACTGCTCGTTGAGCAGTGCAAAATAAAAATAAAATAATAACAAGAAATTATTATCATTTTCTTTTTCTTTGCGGGACTCCAGCCAAGTAAGGTGGGGTGGGGCTGGGCTTGCCACCATCAGAGGGAGCAGGAGTGGTTTGCATCCCTCCCGAAGTGTGCATGATGGCTTAGCTGGCCAAACAGTCATGCGCACTTGTCATGTTCTCCACTGGAAAATGTTGCACAGCCCAGTGGAGAACATGCCCAGCCTTCCAGGTACTGCCTAAATGTCCAAACAGGCCTCTCAGACCAATCACGATGCCGCTCCTGCAGCATCGTGATTGGCTGGGTGAGTCCGGGAGCCTGGATGCTTCCGGTGGTAGAGTAGGAGGAGGGAGAAGAGACATGCGGTGGTGGCAAAAATGGTACGTATATTTGTTATTTTTTTTTTCATGCCTCCCTCCCTGACCCCCTGCATCACCACCCCCAAACAGAGGCAGCCGCCACTGGTGTCGACTCTGTTATTCTCGGCCCAACCAGGTACCCAAATCTGCAGACAGAACACTACACAGGCAGCCAGTGGTGTAACGGGCTCCCCCACAGTGCGAGGGCCCCCACTCTTCTATATATGAAGGGGAACCCCTCAGCTTGTTTGACCAGGGTGTTCGTCTCCAGTAAAGTATATGCAGTTTGCAGCCTGCTTTGAGCTGCTCTGCACTGACACGGGCGGACTCAGAAGTGAAGAATAACACTTGTTTCTCTTTCACTCCGAGCCTGCCAAAACCCTTACAAGAGCAGTTACCCCCCTCCCACTCCTCCTCACAGGAAGTGTCTTCCTAAGAGCACTGCTTGTCTGAGAGGTGAAGAGGCTGCACAGAACTTATTGGGGCAGAGATAATGTTGCTACCTTTAATTGCAACAGACTAATATAGCCATCTGTTCACAATTTAACATTCTGCAAAAAGGCCCCAATAAGGTTCTGAAATAGAACTTTATAAGAAATCATTGTTATTCAATTGAATATGGCCTTTCTGTGTTTGTCAGTCAGGGGTCGCCAGGGCAGCTGTAGCACACACTTAAAGTGTTTTCTTCTTACATTGCCTGTTTAAACTATGAACTAATAAGGGAAAAATACCAATCTGATTTTTGTAATTGTTGTACCTGCCAGAACATTAAAATAAAGCTCATGCCCATATAAAACCAGTTAGGTAGAAACCATAGGAAGAGGATGTGTGCAGCTGCAGAAACATAACCAGGACTCTACTTAGGGGCAATGGAGGGGCAAAATATAGCTGGAATGTTGAATGAGTGGTGAAGGATGTGGAGGGGTGATTGCATATGAGTGATTGTGGTAGGTGAGCGCTAAGGAAGTGGACACCCTCCCCCAAAAAGGCTCACCTACAACACTACAACACCAGCCTTTTCTTCTCAATGACAAGCACAGTTGTGCCTTGCACAAGAATCTTGTTGTGTTAATGGTCTGCTGTAAGGGGACAGGGATAGCATTTTTTAAAATAGTTAAATGCAGGCATGGTGTCCTCTGCACCCAAGGGGAGTTGTTGTGTGGGGATGTAAAATATTTCAATCAAAGCATGTAAACTAAAAAGGTAATTCTATTACAAGTATTTTAACTGTATTAGCCAAATCAGCAATTACACATGCCTGCGTGGACTATCACAGACATCTGCACTATTTTCTCTATGCGTTTTTTATTGTATGCATTGTCCAGAATCCCACTAGTGGGTCTATCTGTAGTGTCCTTAGAAGCAAATTGTAAGGGGGCATACATTAGGCCATAGTTAAACTGGTGGCTGTACTTTATGAGATAAAGTAGCCCCTGCCATACATTATAAGGATATAGCAACTCACTGAGGAGTTCCATGACCATATAGCGGAACGAGGCCGAAGGTGACTTACAATATCATTATCATCTACGGCAGCAGGTACTTTATTCCATGTAATACATGGTCACACCATCACCTTTCCCACAAGGCACTTAAATCCTTGGTGTGTAGCTAGTGGTGTAACAATAGCCCTCGCAGCACCCATGGTGTGGAGGGCCCCCGGGCTTCAGGGAGCCCCCTCCTGCACTGTGCACAGGCGGTGAGGTCCCTGTCCTTAAAGCTCCTGACTGGGTCCAGGGTGTGGGGTGGCCCTCCTATTTGAAATTTGCAGGGGGCCCCCTTAGGTTTTGTTACGCCACTGCAGGCAGCTAGGTGGTTTACTCATCTCCACACCAACGGTCGCAACAGTGCTCCCTTGCCCTCATCCATCCAGCCAAAAAGTTTGACTTTGCACGCTCACACAGATGCCTGCATGCCCATTCATCAATTTTCTTTCCTTTGCCCCACCAACGTGACTCGGGTGCTGGCCTGCAAACATTGCCCCAGACGCACCTGCAGAACACCGCAACCGCAACTACTGAGGAGACAGAGCTGCTGCACCTCCGCTAGACAGGCAAACATGGTCATTAGTAATATGTGACGCTGACACCTTTGACACATGGGAACCCACACCTCTCCAGCACAACCTAGTGGTCTTTCAGAGGACCACACCAGTACTTCTCGCACCTAATGACCTTCTAATCCAACTACATGACAAGAAACCTCGATAGTGCAATCTCAGACCCCTGCAACCCTTTGCAGCCTGAAGACCATGCCAGCGTGTCAGGCACTTACGTACCTCAGCCTCTAATCACTTCAGTGATCCAGATATCATGAGCCCGTCCAAGTGCAATGAGACTCAGGCAGCCCTGTAAAAAGCGCAAATTATTATAGACCGGAATAGGGCAGACAAAATATTATATATGACGAGTCTGAAGGCATACATTTCTAGTGCTCATTAACACAATTAGGTTCTTTATCAACATTATAAACAAAGTCATTTATTTGGGTGATATTTGTAGATCAGAGGTATGATCAGTCAACACCTATTTTGAGCATTAGTGGCTTGCAGGCCAGGAGCTTTTTCAAGGTTCTATAATTTAATATAGCAGAGGCCATTCGTTGGAATGATCAATAAATGATCAGCCATACAAAGATTAGGAGAAAGAAAATAGTAAAAAAGGAAGAATTCAGAACAAGGAAATAAAGTGAACAAACAAATTAATGTACTTTCAAGAAGAAATAACCTATGATTCCAAAAGCCCGATTCACTCTGTGCTGTATTAACTGCAAACTGTGCTCAAACTATGTGCATTTTCAATAAGTCCAAAAATTATTCAAGCCATTTATGTATTACATTTTTAAAAAATATATATTTTATGTAAAACAATACTTTTGTTAAATAATTTTTATTGAGGATAAAGAACACAGGAATACAAATAAAAAATCATTCGGTTCCTATGAAGGAAAAAAGTAGATAGGTATACATACAAAGCATCAGTGGAATAAGTGATATAAAACAGATTGTATAATTCTTATACTACTAGTCTTGAACATAAGACTATGAAGCAAAATACATAAGAAGAATAGAACTAGGACATAAACATTTGTATTAGTGAATTAAGAACCTGCGTGAAAATAAGAGAAGGTAAACAGTATTCAAGAAAAACAATTACATTTTTTTTATATAAAAGAAAGATAGAGGGGAAGAGAAAAGGGAGATAATAAAATCAATAAATAGTATAAAAGAGAAAACTATAAAGATGGTGAATCTGATGATAGAAAAGTAGGGAATGGTAGCCACGATAAATCAGATTTAATTTGTAGATGAATTAAAGCATGGGGCACCGAGGCAATTCTATATTCATCACAAATTAGATTCCACCAAAGTAAGTAAAAATATAGGTTAGAGTTGTCTTTCCAGCATGTTAATATCACCTTAAAAGCTATAGCAATAAATAGATCAAATAAAATTGATTTGGAGATAATTTGATCAAAGTCAGGGGACAAAGTGCCTAAAAATACATTGTGAATATTAAATTGAATTTTATAGGAAAAAATCAATACACATTTGACCAAACATCTTTCCAGAAATCATGAACCTTAGGACAATAGAACAATAAGTGCATTAAAGAACCTTCAGCAGTAAGACATGACCAACAAGATGAAGAGACTGATTGGTTACACTTATGTAAAAGAAGGGGAGTAATAACAACTCTAGTATAAATAAAATATAAGGATTGTGTAATATTTTCAGCTTTGGAAGTTTTGAAGAGTTTTTGCCAAAATTTGTCCCACTGAGGTATAGAGAGTGTTTGAGAAAGATCCTGTTCCCATTTTAGTTCAATATTCGATTTAACCTGTGTGCAGTTAGGAGTAGATACAGTTTTTTAAACAAAGGAGGCACTGGGAAGAGTGTCAGATGAAATTTGGTATAAGGGAGTATCAGGAATGAGGGAAGTAGGAATTGGATGAGAATTAAAACTCTGTAAACAATCCTGGAGTATTGGTGCTAAAATGTTATACTGTTGAATGAAGGAATCAGGAAGGTTAAAGGTCACTTGCAGTTGATGAAAAGGTAGGATCGAATTATTAAGAATCATTTGATTAACATAAAAAATACCCTTTTCTTCCCAATGTTTGTAATAAAATGATTTGTGACGGAATTTGATGTGTTTGTTAAACCATATTGAGGAGGCAAGGAAAAAACGATACTTATCAAAATTCTTTAAGAAAAGTGTGTGAAGCAGATACTGAGAATAATTCAAAATTGGATATTTGGAGATAAAAGTACAATGAGTCATATATATACAATATCCTTAACTGAGAAATCATTTAATAATGAACATTCAACATTGACCCAAGCAGGTTTAGTCAAATCTTGATATGCTTTAGACAAAGCATAAAATTGATGGATCAGGAAAGCATTGTGATACAATTTAAAATCAGGAAATCGTACACCTCCCTCAGTCTTGGGACAAAGTAATTTGGACAAGGCAATACGTGCATGCTTATTATTCCAAAGAAACTTAATATATAAATAATTAACCTGTGTAAAATAATAATTGGGGATTTTGAATGGTAACATTGACAATGTGAACAATACTTGGGGAACAATCATCATTTTAATTGTATCTAGTCTGCCCCACCATGACAAAAATAAAAGACCAAGAATTCAACAAATTGGTAATTTTAAGTTGTAAAGCAGTAAAGTTATGGGATGTGTATCACATATGTTGGATGAGAACCATGTGCCTAGATATTTAATTTTTTGAGGAAACCATGTAAAATTGGTAAAAATCAAACATATGTCTATAACATGAAGGGTTTAAGGGCAAAATCTCAGTTTAGGAGAAATTTAATGTATAACCTGAAACAGTAGAGAATAAAGAGATTTCGTGTAAAAATGGGGGTAGGGAAGAGGCAGGATTGGACATAAAAATAAGAACATCATCTGCACATGCAGAAAGTTTAATTTGGTGAGACTTTAGGGTAAAACCAGTAACAAGGGGGTTGCTTCTAATGTGTTCGAGAAAGGGTTCCATACATATTAAGAAAAGAAGTGGGGAGCGGGGGCAACCCTGACGAGTACCTCTTTGGAGTGTGAAATATGGGGAGAAAAGACCATTAACAAAAAGACATGCTTTTGGATTTGTATATAATAATTTAACAAATGAAATGAACTTTGGACCAAAACCGAACCATTGTAAAGTGCGTATCATGAAATCCCAATTAATTCGGTCGAAGGTTTTTTCTGCATCCAAAGATAATGCGGCTAAGGGAGAGGGATATTTTTTGCTCAGGGAAATAATATTGGAAAACATTCTGGCATTGTCAGAGGCTAAACGTCCTTTGACGAAGCCAGCTTGATCTGGGCTAATAAGAGAAGGGGTCATTTTCTCGAGACGAGAAGCTAAGATCTTTGCAAACATTTTACAATCATAATTGATTAGTGATATAGGACGAACATTTTTGCAATAGGAGGGGTCTTTGTCTGGCTTAGGGATGACAATAATACGGGCTTCTAAGAAAGAGCTACAGGCCTTAGAGTTGGATATAAAGGAATTAAAAAGTTTTTATCATTTAGGAGCAAAAATTGATGAGAAGGCTAAAAATAACTCAGCTGAAAAGCCATCAGGGCCAGGAGCCTTCAATTTTTTCAAGGATTTTAAAGCATCAGATAATTCTTGAAGAGAAATATCCTCTTCAAGTGGTGTGAAAATATCCAGGAGAGTTTTAGGTTTAGGGATATCTTGAAAAAAGGAGGTAAAATCTTCTTCAGAAGGCTTAGTAGTTTCTGTGTATAAAAGATTATAATATGGTTGAAATGTACTAATAATATCAGAATCAGATGAGAGGAGTGTATTATTCGTTTCTGCATGGATAGGGCCAATTACCTTACATTCTGATTTGATTTTTAAATAATTTGCCAGCATTTTCCCCGCTTTGTTTTGGCCTTCGTGATATTTTGATTTAACCTTAAGTAGGATGTTACAAGCATCTACAGTAGCTATTTTATTCAGGGTGGAGTTAGCTTTAATTAACTCTTGTAGGGATGATGGCGATGGGGATGTGTAATAATTATGTTCTAATGTTTTGAGTTGTGATAGAGTTTCTTTATATTTAGCATTCATTCATTTCTTTTTCTTTGAGGAATAAGCAATAGTGAAGGCCCTAAAAGATGCTTTAAAAGCATCCCAAATATTGTGACGGGAGGTGTCTAGAGAGTCATTAAGAACAAAAAATTCATTAATAAAGGTGATCGCTTCTGAAATAAAGGTATGATCTGATAAAAGGTGGGTGTTAAAACGCCAAGGACCTTGTTTACATGTGGTGATAGATAAATCAATATAAGTAAAAATTGGAGCATGGTCAGAAATAAAAATAGAGCCAATTTCCGATGAGTGGAGACAAGGTAATAATGCTTTGGAATTTAGAATATAATCAATATGAGACCTGGTATGGTGTACAGGAGAGAAAAAAAGTAAATTTAGAAACATCAGGATTACACGTTTTCCAAGTATCAAATAGGGGACGAGATGACATGGCAGATTGGAAAGATTTGTGGGTTTTGTCTGGTTTAAATTTGCATTTAGATTGTCTGTCTGAAAAAGGATCTAGCCAATTATTAAAATCACCACCAACCACTATGTTAGAATTAGATACAGATAATGGTTTCAATTTTATAGATTGCCATAATTCTGGATCAGGTTTAACAGGTCCATAAATATTGAAAAAAGTAATATGTCTTTTGTTAATGATAGCATCAACCATCACCCACCGACCAGAAGGATCACTATCTAATGACACAATTTGGGCATTAGTAGATTTATGAAACAATATAGCAACACCACCATGACGATCAATAGCAGGAGAAAAAACTATTTGATTGACCCATTGGCATTTTAGTTTAAGAGATTCAACATCATTACAGTGGGTTTCCTATAAAAAAAGCAACCTAAATGAGACAATACCTTTTGACGCTTGACAGGATGCCCAAGACCACGAACATTCCACGAGACCACATTAACCATGAGGAAGGATTAGGGAATACATGAGGAAACAGGAGCACGAAACTGCATAAACAACAAAGAAAAAAATGGAAAGACAATGTTGAATATGTGATGATGCAGACCAATTATCTAATACAAAACAATTGCCAAGAAACAAGACAAAAAGTGAGATAGAACAAGAAAAAAGGACATTACATGTGACAAGACATGCAATAAACAGTAGAACCACCAAAGAGATATAACAATAGAAAAAAGAAGAAAAGAGAGGGAAAGAAAGACAGCAAGATAGAGGAATCATAAATTAAGATGGATAGAAAATGAGAGAAAGAAAGAGGAAAGGAAGAGAAAGACAGAGCAAGAAAAAAGTAGACAGATCAAGGAGTAAAATCCAGATCGGTAAAGCAAGAAATAACCGAGGTTGAAAGAGCATAGTGACGTCGAAGGACATGGACAACTGTAATAGAAAAACATAAAGAGAGCCTCATAAATAGGAGAACAACAATGATTAATCATAAATTTTTAACAAAGTATAACTTGTAAAAACATGTTAACCGGCATTGTATTATAAGAGCAGTTAGATGTTGGTATCCATTTCACGAGATGTGATATTATGTAGGTAAAGTTTAAGTTTGTCAGGGTCATCGAATGAACGTGACCGCCCTTCATGTGTAATTTTGCAAAGACATGGGTAAAGAATTCCATATTGAAAATTAAGCTTTCTCGTCTGAGGATGTAGGGCAAGAAATTCTTTACGTTGGGCATTTGTTGCGTTGGAGACATCCTGGGATATGTAGAGATTATGGCCTGACCAGATAAGCCACTGGAGTCAAGCTATCCTGGCAGAAGACGGAAGCAAAATAACGATGGATTAAACCCAGATCTGTGACTGGGGGTGAATGTTTTGCCATTGTGCAACATTCCGTCCATCATCTTGTGTGTTTTGCTGTTCACCCTATGTGGGAAGGTTATGCCCAGACGTGGGTCCCGTGCTCACTAAGCCACTGGAGTCAAGCTATCCTGGCTGAAGACGGTTGATAGCCAGAAACCGGTCCTAGGATGCTTGATTCCGGTCCAGGGAAGACATGGCTTGGCAGTTCGGGCTGGACTGTTCCCATAGGACTTATTTGCATAGGGCCATGTCTGAACTGGGGTGGCTTGGTGAGCAAAATAACGATGGATTAAACCCAGATCTGTGACTGGAGGTGAATGTTTTGCCATTGTGCAACATTCCGTCCATCATCTTGTGTGTTTTGCTGTTCACCCTATGTGGGAAGGGTATGCCCAGAGGTGGGTCCTGTGCTCACTAAGCCACTGGAGTCAAGCTATCATGGCTGAAGACGGCTGATAGCCAGAAACCGGTCCTAGGATGCTTGATTCCGGTCCAGGGAAGATATGGCTTGGCAGTTCAGGCTGGGCTGTTCCCATGAGGCACAGGGT
The DNA here is from genome assembly GCF_964261635.1 of Lissotriton helveticus. Lineage (NCBI taxonomy): Eukaryota > Metazoa > Chordata > Amphibia > Caudata > Salamandridae > Lissotriton > Lissotriton helveticus. The sequence continues at coordinate 1,177,541,462 of NC_136061.1, forward strand.
CAAGACTGATTTGCATATGGCCATGTCTGAACTGGGGTGGCTTGGTGAGCAAAATAACGATGGATTAAACCCAGATCTGTGACTGGGGGTGAATGTTTTGCCATTGTGCAACATTCCGTCCATCATCTTGTGTTTTGCTGACCAGATGAGTCGACATTTGAGCCTTACAGCTTTTAGGACATACATGAGTTCAGTAAATTCCAAGAAAAGCATAATGATTCCACGTGGTTTATTTGAAGTAGGATGGAGACAACCAAGACGATGAGCCCTCTGTATGTTGAGGGGAGATGCAGATGATTGAAGATCTAATAGTTCAGGCAGGAGCTTCTGTAGGAAGGAAACCGTATCAGAACCTTCAATATTTTCCGGAAGTCCGTAAAGGCGTAGGTTATTTCTTCGATTACGATTTAAAAGATCTTTTGTGCGCAGTTTTAACTTGTGGATTTCTTGTTCTAATATTGGAATCTTTGATGAAGCATCATGTAAATCACTTTCTCGTTCTAGTTCCAAAACCTTTCCCTCCATGACAATCCATCTCTCTTCAATTTGTTTGAGCTTTTCATTGGGAGTGGACATGAAAGGTTGTAGGCCACGTACTTCATCTAATATAGAGTCCAGGACTGGATTTTGTGAAGAGAGAATAGGAGAAGGTGGATAATTTTTATGATTTTTTGGTTTTGTGCTCGTGGAAGAAAATCTGACAGTATAAAGATCGCTAGCCCGTTGTGAAACCTTGAACAGAGCAATTTATAAAGCACAGCGTTGGGTGTATACGTCTCAAAAATATAGTAGAGTAGGATTCATTCTTGTGAATTTGCAGATGTTATATTATGAAAGACCACAACATGTTTCACACTTTGTAAAAAGAGTATTGAGCAGTAATAATAAAAAAACCTAAAGGCTGAAACATTAAATATCATTGGAGGTTCCTATCTAAAAAATGCATACTTTCTCCTTGCCTCAGAGAATAATATAGTAATATTCATGAAAGCACTTTGGTAAGAGAGTCATTGCTCAATCCTTCTCACAGATGCATGTAATAGAATAAAAAACATTATCTGCAAGCATATAAAGTTAATAGTACGCAGAAGGAGAGAAATATATGTGGCTCAATACACAATGGCAGGAACGTTGAACAATGCCATTTGCTCCGAGAGGGTGGCGTCAAGTAGCTAAGCTCTGTGTAGTAACAGTGCCAACAGTACCAGTTTAATAATGGCGTAGCTCGAATTTTTGCAGAAAGATGTTAAAAAAGAACAACAATGGTAGTATCCAGTTAAGTGAGAAAATGAAAATAGATGCCAGTTAATCATTGTGAAAACAACAAGTGAATCATTGTGGGCATGAGAAAACAAATTGTTCACTTATCTACATGTCCAGAGCAAAAAAGGCCCGTAAATAATTTATTAATACCTCCTTCATGAGGAAACATGGGCCGCTGTGAAGAGAAAACACAGGCGCTCGCGCCAAATACAAAATGGTGGGCACCCGCGATTGTACGTGCTAAAACTCACCGCTGCGGCAAAAGGGGCTCGAAACTGGTGCTCTGAGCTTAAATGTTCCTGGAAAAGCTCACTGCACCCTCACGGAGCCATTGCAGAGCTTCGCGGTCACGAGTGCAGGTAAACGGGGCTTCGCATATCCATTAGAGTCCTGCTTCGGAGCTCAAGCAGGAAGCGCCCTGTTCCTTTAGCACGTAAGCCACACCCCATAAAACAATACTTTTAGAATTATTTTTGTGTTTGCCTTTATAAGTATAGGAAAATAATATTTTTGTAATTGATATCTTTGACACAATATTTATGAGTTACAATTTTGGTGTGGTTGAAAATATGTCAGTGATCCTGGTATTTAAAGGACGCACACTTAAAATCCAATGTTCTGATAAAAGAAGTGGGAATACTGCTGAAAACCAGGTTTTCCAATGCTAGGGACAGTGATTGAGTTTGTAAGGGGTCTTTGGACAAGAAGTCATGAATTTCTAAAGTCAGCAGTTGGATGATGGATGGGTGCTGATTATCTCAAGTGTTGCTGGAGGGACACACATTTTATAGACCAATCCACTCCAGAAGGAAATGTAGTCCTTTAGTCCCCAGATGTGGATTATTATTGAATTCTGCTATTTCTCACACTGGACTGAGAATATAATAAGTATCAACTAAAATGTGTATTATCCGGGAAGCTCAATTAGAGCTTCATCTTAGAGCATCAGTTTTGCCTAGGCCACTGGATGTACAGCTTCTATTTTGAGATCAGTCGTTCAATTTCTTGAAATTCTGTATTCAGGGCTGATGGCTTTAAATGAGATTTGCCTAACGATTGACAGCGAATCGCATGCTTCTAAGGCTGCACAAATGTGGTTAATTCACTAGAGATTTCGGATGAGTATTGAAGCAGAGTTTGTAGTCTTTTTGCTTATGAGAAATACATATTCCTGAATGCTGAAGTAGACTCTGGTAGCCAAGTATAGACGAGAGAGTACAAGGGTCTGTGCCTTGAAATCAGATCAGGAATCTCGGTTAAGGAAAGATTTCCGTTAGGAGTCTGAGAAAGTGGAAGAGAAGATCACTTGAATACTAAGTTGACATGCAGTGCCAAGATGAGGTCCATGAGCTCCTAAGAGCTTGATGGAGTGAGTTGGACTTGATTAGGGACCCACCTCATAGACCAATCAATCAATCAGGTGGCTTGTAGAGCGCGACTCCTCACCCCTCACCCAGAAGGGTATCATGGCACTGTAGGGAATGATGGTTTGTCTAAGGCACTGTCGTTAAGTCGAAGAACCAGGTCTTGAGGTCCTTCCTGAATTGAGGCCGTGACGTGATTGCCTGAGGTGGAGAGGGACCAATGGGAATCTGGTTAAAGGCTCTGTTAGTTATCCTTTTTAAAGATGTGCATCTTGCTGGCATCCAGTTTTGAATTGTTCTGGTTTGATCAGTCACTCACTGAGTGGAGACCTAGCCATAACAGGCTGGTGCTCAGTTTGGGAAAGAGTTCTATTTTCAAGTGGAACTGGGTGTTTTTGAGTGCCAGAGGTGAGCACATAAATATGACACAGGAGAGGGGAGGTGTTTTGATGCTGGAGCCCTGTGAGACTCCTTGAAGAATAAGGAGAGGGGGAGCAAGATAAAGTGGCAGATAAATGATATGGACTCCCTTCTAGAGGTTAAGGAGGTCCAGTACAAGGCCAGACCCTGCATGCCCCAGCGAGGGGAGCTGTAAGGCTTACAGTGTGAAAAGCTGGTGACACTTGTTTTATTTCTACCTGCTTTGGCTTTCAAGTCTTCCGAAGCGCTGTTAAAACAATTCTGTCCTGTGACGTGGAAGAAAGCTGACCTGACAGTGCAGGTGAGGTAATCAGCGAACTAAATGAACTCAGTTGCATGTAACCCCCTCTAGTTATATCTCACCACCTTGATTATTGGTGAACATTTTAAATGCCTTCAATGAATTATGTATTATGAAAAAAAATCAAGTTGACATCTAAGATTGTACCTCGTTGCCAAATATCCTATCTGTTTCCGATCTCATTACTGATTGCTTTAAATTCCGAATTGCCCAATGGTTCTTGTTTTTGCGTTTATATGACTCATCAATGAGTGACACCTGAAAGTAAGCTTAACATGCATTCAAATGTACAAAAAGTCAGTTTAATGCTCCCAAATGCTTAAGTTACTGGAAAACCTTGTGTTTTCAACTTCCAGTATTTCCAAGAGTCGGAGATTGACTGAAAGCCTGTCCGATGTTATCACTAAAGTTCTGAGTCTCTGTTCTTCCCACACCAGAACCTCAAGGTTCTACCTAGAGTCTCAATTTCTTTTTCCGTTTTTGCTGCACTTCATCTCTCAGATCTATTGGTGGTGTCAAATGACTTTATCATGCTGTCCTTTCAGCGCCAGCGACTCACTTTTATATCCCATGTTCATAATCTCTACGTTGGGCAGTGCTTCCAGTCCCAGGACCGTTCTAATGATGATGCTGGTTCTCGAATATCAAGAGGACATCTAAGATTGTAGCTCCTTGCCAAATATCCTATCTGTTTCCGATCTCATTACTGATTGCTTTAAATTCTGAATAGCCCAATGGTTCTTGCTTTTGCGTTTATATGACTCATAAATGAGTGCCACCTGAAAGTAAGCTTAACATGCATTCAAATGTACAAAGAGTCAGTTTAATGCTCCCAAATGCTTAAGTTACTGGAAAACCTTGTGTTTTCAACTTCCAGTATTTCCAAGAGTCGGGGATTGACCGAAAACCTTGTGTTTTCAACTTCCAATATTTCCAAAAGTCGGAGATTGACCGAAAGCCTGTCCGATGTTATCACTAAAGTTCTGAGTCTCTGTTCTTCCCACACCAGAACCTCAAGGTTCTACCTAGAGTCTCAATTTCTTTGTCCGTTTTTGCTGCACTGTATCTCTCAGATCTATTGGCGGTGTCAAATGTCTTTATCATGCTGTCCTTTCAGCGCCAGCAACTCACTTTTATATCCCATGTTCATAATCTCTATGTTGGGCAGTGCTTCCAGTCCCAGGACCGTTCTAATGATGATGCTAGTTCTCGAATATAGCTGCCTCTTCCAGTCCCAGAACCTTGTGGTTTTGTTCCTGGTGCTGATAATAGTTCTATGGTGTTTCTAAACCCCTAGCTACAAATGGGTGCGATGTGTTGCTTTGGTCTGTAGAACCTTCACAGTCCCACTCTGGTGTATGAGTGACAGGGCCAGGCGCTGCAAATTACAAAGGGCATCCAGGGAGCTAGGGTTAAAAAACTACAGCTAGGCACTTAGCCAAAAAAGGGTCATTTTTCACTGCGAAATTGAGGTGTGACCACGTTGCGCTTTGCGCCGTTTCCTGTCGCAGGCAAGAGGCCGACCTTCCTAGCGTCTTGTGGGCGGAGTGAGACTGCCTTTCTCCCCCCAGACACACCCTTCCATGAAGCGGCAGGGTAGCTGTGCCAGAGCTAAATAAACCTGCAACTAAATGACACGTGGCATTGAGGTGTGATAAATGCTTTGAGAGGTGTTTTACGACCAGGCGCCTCACACTGATAAACACTGGATAATTCGGGACATGATCATCCTGCCAGTTGACAGCTTAGAAAATGAAGGCCAATTATTACAAATTAATGCTCAGGGACGAGAATACACACCTGCGGGATAAATTGCGAAGATGCTGTAAACGTTTGAAGGGATTCGGTAAGTGTCCTAATGACTGTCACATTATGAGGGGATAGAGCGGGTAGGGGAGAAGCGAAGAAAAGCAGAGTAGAGACTGCCGAAAACTGGAGAGGGCGGGGGAAGAAAAGGAGGAGGATATATAGGTAGACTATACTTTTAAAAAGTAATAATGAGTGAGAAAGGGGAGTAAAGAAGAGTGCCGGCCGGTATACTTAAGGCAGGGAGTGGGTAATAGTGAGTAATACATGAGAATTAAGAATAGAGGTGGCAAGAGGGAGCTGCAGCGTGCGCAAGCACTGTTTTTATCGTGACAGTGAAAAAGAGAATGGCCGAGCACCAAAGCTCAATGGGCAATGACGCCTTCTGTTGACATGTGGGTAGAATCCTGCCCAGGTTTACTTGTGCGCCGCTGAGCAGTTTGATGGGAGGATCTCTCATGTTCCAACCCGGCACTCATTCCGAGTCAGAAGGTAATCAATCGCATTTCAGGTGGAAACTCCCTTTACAGGTTGAGGCGGAATAATAAGTAATAGAGGAACAGTGCACCCCGGATTTATATTTCCCATAACATATTTCACAGGAAAAACTGTCAAACTGTGTACGTAAAGCACTTTCCGGAATGCAGGAAAATACGTGCTAGAAGAGGTACATGAAACGCAGATTCCTGTAGTTATTCCCCATGTCTTATGAGAAGCCTCAGAATATTGTGTTAAAGTTGCTTCCGAAAACGAGTGCACTTTGCGGTATCAGGATTGCTGCTGTGTTTACACATTCAGAGTAAACTGAATTCTTAAATAAGGACCACAGTGACGATTGTTCCACTGTTCTAGTGCTTGCAGCGCCTAAGAATTGTACCAGAATTGTTGTGCCATGTACAGAAATGTTATTCTCTCTCTCTTTCTTTATTTCGGCCGATTTGACCATCAAAGATAGGCAAAAAAAACACGTTTGAAACAATATAAAACATCGCAAATATGCAGGAACACATGTTATACAGTATAAAATCATTTCACCCTGAGAAATAGATACTACTAGAGTGAAAAGAGATAAAAGACCATACGTTTAAAATTTTGATCTTATAGTTATGTGAACAACTGCGACTTTAAAATACGAGTGCGAGTATGCCATACATTTGTTAGGAATTTAGCTAATGCAAACACCGTTGGACCCGAGACATCAGTTTTTAAAATTCTGTACATCGGGAGGTACTCCCTACAACCAAAGTTTCTGATGAGTGGTAAGAGACAGTATTTCCTTGCGGCTTTGTAAGTAGGGCAAAACAAGACCACATGTAAATCACTTTCCTCAGCACAAATGCATGCCGGGCATTGCTTGGTAGAGGGCGGTCTTGACCAGGAGCTAGTAAAGGCCCGCAGAGGCAGTGTGCCATATCTCCATTGGAGGAATAGTTTCCTGGCCAGCACGGGTGTCATACCATCCAAAACCCTCTCCAACCTGTATAGATCCTTGCTTTGCATGAATGCAGATGTTAGTGACCCCTCACCCTGGCATTCCATGACCCTAGCTAGTTTCTGCTCGTGGTAAGCGTTGGCCAGAACTCTTCGTGGAATCCCTAGTGAAGCATTAGCTGGATCGGACCATAGGTCGGGGAACCCTAATCTCACACAGGACTTTTTTATATATTTTATCCATGGGATCTGTAGAGCTTTGAGGTGGATTAGAAACTCCCTCAGTTCCGCCCTGTAGGTAGAAAGTTCTTCACTACTCCATAACCTTCGCCAGAAGGCTATGGGCCTGAGACCCAGTTCATCTGCTATTGGTCTCAGTCCCAGGTCCATCCTCAAGGGGACAATCGGTGTACTAGACGGGAGTGCAACTAACTGTCTAATAAAATTGTTCTCAGTTGTAGACAAACTGTGGGAAGATGTGTGACCCCACAATTGCGCCCCATACATGATAGCACCCCTGGCCTGTGCCTTATAGATCTGGATGACCAGCCCCAATGGACGATATGTGGAATTTTTCATCATGCGTGCGATGCCACCTGTGGTCTGCACTAGTTTAAGGTTAGCCCTAGTCTGATGTGTTCCCCAGGACATGTTTTCATTCAATGTTACACCCAGGTATTCAAAGGTGGAGACTCTCTAAACGTGATGATCCCAGTATGGGGTTCAGGCGTGATCTTTTGGTTGGGTTCAGGACCATGAACTTTGTTTTTGTAGCATTAATCTCTAGCCCCCTTTCCGTGCAGAAGGACACAAAAGAATGGAGGATCCTCTGTATCCCCATGGGGGTTTTGGACAGCAGCAGGGTATCATCTGCAAACATGATTGCAGGGACCCTGCTGCCGTTCAGCTTCGGAGCATCAGTGTATTCAATGCCATTGAGATGGGCGATTACCCCGTTGACAAAGAGGCAGAACAGGGTCGGTGCCAATACACAACCCTGCCTAACCCCCCTGTCAACGGGGAATCTGTCCGTTAATTCCCCAAGCTTCCCGCATCTGACCCGGGCGTAGTTGTTATGATGGAGTCTCTGTAAAATTGTCAGAATGTCCGGGGGGACCCCCATCTCAGCCAGAACGCTCCAAAGTTTCCCTCTGGGCACCAGGTCGAAGGCGGCCCTCAGGTCCACAAATATTGTGTACAAGCTGCCACCTTCGAATATCGCTGTCCTCCAAAAGATAATATTCAAACGGAAGACCTGGTCCACTGTAGAGACTCCCTTCCTAAAGCCCGCCTGGTATGGACTGAGGGCGCCCGTCTCCTCCACCCTGTCCTGCAGGCGATTCAACAGTATCCTACCGAACAGCTTCTGGGGCACATCAATTAAGCTAATTGGTCTGTAATTGGCTGGGAGCAGGGGGGAACCCTTCTTAAATATAGGAACCACCTCTGCCCCCAGCCAAGTGCTCAGGACTTCCATGCCATGCAGGACTGCGTTGAACACAGTGACAAGGTATGGGGCCCACACATCGGGCTCCTGCTTGAACAGGTCCCCCGGAAGACCGTCCAATCCTGGCGCCTTCCCAGATGCCAGTCCTGCGATTGCTACCTTAACCTCCCCCACTGTTATCAAGTCCCCGTCATACTCAGCCAGTCCATTACCGATGTCAATTATAGTTTCTCCCTGCTCAGAACTATAAAGAGACTGGAAGTGTGCCTGCCACGCCCCTGCTGCAATATTTGGCTCTATTGCCGAAAGGAGACTCCCTGATCCCCCGTTTACCACTCGCCAAAACATTCAGTAGTCTCTTGTTGCGAGGGAACTAGTGAGCTCCTCCCATTGATTCTCCTCCCATTCAATTTTAGCGTGGGCAACTAATTTTTTGTATGCCCGTCTACATTCTCGTAGCTTCTCTCCGCCTGTTCCCTCCTTGATGCATCTGAGGAGATCTCCCTTTGCCTTTCTACAGGCTGCATTAAACCATGCAGATTTGTGGTGCTGCCCCCTCTTGGAATTCTGTACCTTACTAAAAAGTTCGGAGGCTGCTCCCTTGATGAGATCCTCATGTGCCTGGTATAGTTTGTTATGGGAATCTTTATTGCCCACATCTTTAGCTAGATCTCCCACTTTTTCCAAAATTGGCATTAGTTCTGCGTATAGCCTCGGGAGTTTAACTTGGCTCAACACTAATTTTTCCCACCTGATTCTTCTCCTGTTGTTACCCAGTAGAAGTTCAGGTTTGTTCTCCTCCTTGGTTGATCTGGAGGCTTCTAGGCCGGGGTGGATGAGATCTAGTTCTAAGGCATTATGGTCACTATCCAGTCTTTCGGTGACCCTGAAGTCCATGATAGATGACCAGTTCACTATCTGTACAAGGGCGTAGTCCAAGCGGGACTCACTTCCCACTTTATTATACGTGGGTTTGCTTGGTGTATCGGATTTAGTACGTCCATTGCAGGCTCTGATTCCATATTTTAAAGTTAGGGTTGTAATCTGTAGTGCTACAGGTGTCCAAGCCTTCGGGGGCAGGGGGTGCTACTACAGGAGGTACTAGCCACCTAGACTCTTCTTCCATGGGAAGTCCCTCCAGAAGGCTAGTCAGCGGCTCAAAATGGGAGTTTAAGTACCCTCCCACTACATAAGGGGTGTCCCTTGGAATTTCATATAAATAAGCTGATAGCTCTTCTATGGTGGAAGATTCACGCGAAACTCCCACTGGCCTTGAATAGATATTTATCAAGGCGAGTTTCGCTGAGTTCGGCCAGACCAATAAAACCACTAGAATGTCGTCCGAAGGCACCGGTAAGCGTGAAGCCTGACACCCTAAGTGGGATGCCACCCAAGTTGTGAGTCCACCTGAAGAGCGGCCCTTTCCCTCCCACCTAGCCGCGATGGAAAATGACTGGTAGCCCTGGTGCCTATATTTTTCCCTTGCCCAGGTCTCCTGGAACATACAAACATCCCCAGATTCAATATAAGTTACCCAATCTGGTGAGTCCAGCTTGTTAGCTAGACCGGCCACATTCCACCAGATTAGTCTCAAATATGCCGAGGCAACAACAGGGTGAATTACAGAAGTAGAAATAAGAGGGGAACCAGTGCCAAATGCTACACCAGTTGTTACATCAGGACCATTGTCAGAAGTGGGTCTGTTTGAATCAGACGGATCACTGGATCCGATATCAAAAGTCACAGGGTTTAAGTTAGGGTTTGAGGATAGTCAATCAACCCCATCCAGTCCATTCAGACAGTTGAATCAGTTAAAGTCAAAAAAGGGTGTCTCCGGAGGTTGATAGACAGGTCTTGCAGCATACCCCCTAAATCTGGGTCTCCGATCAACCCTTGTCCAATTACCTTGTGACAGGTCATGGTGCATACGAGTAGGGGGAAAGAAAAAAGACACTGGTAGGGTTTGTATGGTGGAATCAAGTGATCTATTTGACCCAGCGCATATGTGCAATACTGTCCCAGGGTCTCGAAAGGTCACCATAATGCAATCCCCTATTATTGATTTTCTTGTTTTCCCCAACCACGGAACCCTTCTCACCATGATAATTTCATTGTTGAAGTGAGCTGGGAGAGGTCTGTTCCAATTCAGCCATTTGATAATTTTCCTCTTGAGTGAGTGGAAGTTCTCAACTTCACCCATTTCAAGAGGGGGAGCACCCGCCAAAACCACCATGAGGCTATTAGCCTCAGGCGGCAGGTCGGGTCTCCGTGGTCTGGGAGCAGGCTTGTCGGGGAGTGGGGGAGCAATAGTAGCTTTAGGTAGATCCCCAGAGCTTGTGCCAGAGGCTAAGCCGAGAGAAAGTGTGCCTACTGATTGTAGTGATGGGATATTACAATTCCTGGCTGGTAGAGGGGCTAGATTGGCCATGAGTGGCTGCAAGAAGGGGGCAGCAGCTGTAACCAAAGGAGATCCTGCATTGATAGAAGGGTTTTGAATGTTACGGGAAGATTTTATTGGCGGATTGGACTCAAGGGTACTACTCTGTTTGCTAGACGGGGTTTTCAGGCTACTTATAGTTGCCTCCAAGATAGTAAGTCTGGTCTCCACTCTCTTCAGACTTTCGCTAATGGGCAGCAGGAGTGATCTAAGTAGAAATTCCATATTCCCTGGAGAAATAACAGGAGATGATGTAATAGGTGGATTGACCCCTTGGTCTTTGGTGGAAGCAGTGGTATTAGTACCCTTGTTATTATTATATAGCGCATAACGCCTCTGTCATTGCAAGATGTATCAGACTCCAGTCTGATGGAAACATCAGAATCTCTTGGTAAGTCATTCCTAGACATTCGAAAGTGCTGCGGTGTCGTACATATGTCAGTTTGAGTGGTTTACCAGCTGTGACCCGTACAAGTAGGAGGGGGGGGGGGCGGCGATTCTGACAGACGACAAGGAGGGAACATTAATTATTTATTTAATACGGGCTACGGGTGCACTGTACAAGTGCCAATAACAAAGTTATAAAATAGCAGGGAGCAGAGGTAACGAAAACTCGATGTCATACCCTTTTCAGGGGACCACTGGGCAGATATGAGCTACTGTGCCACAGATGTGCTGGTTGATGTTGTTTGCCCCTGGTGTCCTCCGGTCTGTCCTACCATGGCTTGGCAAACTGGGTCAAATATAACCCTTTCCACACTTGACTCTCAGGGTAATGAGGGTGAGCAGTCACAGGCTTCTCGGGGAGACAGTGTGGGGGGCAAGGCCTCAGAATACAACAGTAAATCAAGCATTGGCAAAGCCAACAGGTCACGGATATGTGAGAGCTACTGGCTTAGCAAATGTAAGGCTTCATCTCTTTTGTGTATGTTCAACACCTAAATAAAGCAACCGGCAACTGAAAAGTGACCAGTTAACCTTTGCAAAGAGCCTTCTACTACGCGGCAAACTCGCCGTAGCGTTTTTAGTAACTTTATATCCAACTGAGTTAGAAACAATTTTTGGGTAAAAAAATCTATATTTTCAGGTGATGGATTATGTGGCAACTGCAGAAAATCAAATTTTAATGTGAAAAGTGTCGGAGCACTATTTGCGCTAGCCATGACTATAACTCAATTCTCGTGATTGAGAGTGTAGCACAGTAGTGTGTCTATAGGACGTGGTTTCGTAGTATATTCAGTTAAAAGCCAGGTAATGCCAGCTCACTGGTACCCCACAGGCCCGAAGAAGCCTCACAAACTCCAGAGTTTTGATGAAAATTGCACTTTGTTTTTTTTTGGTCCTTTAGAAAATGGCACTACATTGTTGCGTACGCTGCAAACCTTTTTTCCCCTGGTAATTTCGACTAGAGTACACAAGTACACGTAGAGTTTACAGAACTAAAAAGTGAACAAAGAGAGCATTTCTGGACTACACTTACACAAAAGATTATTATACAATAGGATGGTATATAATGCTACCAGAATTTGTATAGTGACTTGGTACCATTTGTGTGGACATATAGCACTTACGATATCTAGGCATGTTTCATGCCCGGCTCTGAAAACTGTATGAAGGAGATTTGACTAAAGTTTTGATCCGTGAGCCAGGTTAAACAAAAAAAAGCACCCTCAACTAAAGCATGCTCGATACAAAGATTCTCAAGATTATGGAAAGTGCTGACATGGGCAGCTATGCAAAGGTTTACAAATATATATATTTTCTCTGTCAAAGTGAATCCGCAAGCCTAATTGCCCCAACTATATCCAAATCTCACAGGTTTGCAAAAAGTGTACATTTCCTATTCGCAACACCATAATCATGTGTACAGTGTAGTATGTTTTTATTCATGAAATATGGATCCCCTCAACGTTAAAGTCATAACTAGCATCCAGCAATTAGGTAAAGCTCTTTATCAGCAAATCTTCTTGTTTTTTTGTTAAAATGTAAGACTACCAACTGTACCGCGCTTAGCCGGAAGAAAATAAAATAAAGCCAACAAACTAACCCCACACTTAAGCACTGACAGAGCTAGCAAAAGGGATAGGGGAGGAAGGAGGGATTACAGTAGTGACTCTTTCACTTCGCTGGGACAAACGCCACATCAAAAACACATGGAAGATTAATAAATATAAATATTTGCTGAAAACTGAAAAGGCTGGATATTTTTCTGTTGTACACAAAGGCCTACAGTTGGGCTGAAGTGACCTTTGCAACCGGAGCTACTGAGTGATGTGGATGGTGGTCAGCAAGGGTGGCACTGCTCCTCTGCTGTTTGACTTGGCAGGTCTGGCATCTGCTGACACAGGTAAAATCACCAGCCTTCTGAGCAGAAAATGCAGCGTGTGACCTGAGGTGCAATATATCGAAAGGAGGTATGGAAAGATTAACACTTTTTATTGGAGCAAGGACATGTTCTCTTAAATTATTAAGTACTCCTTGTTGACTGGTGGATCCCACCCACTGACTGAGAGGACAAAGTTCAACCCACTGCCAGATAGGGCAGGGGGGCTTGAAGAGTGGAGGAAGAAAAAGTACCTCAATCGCATTGGAGCAGTTAATGGGCATTGATTACATTTAAATAATCTGTGCTTGGTCCCTGCTCCACGGAGATGAATGGAAGTGACGTTTGGCCAGTGCTGGCCAATTATGCTACTGCAACGTTAAGTGAGTTTGAATCCAAAAAATGGAAAGCAATGGGCGGGCTTCAAGACCTTACTGAGAACAAGCATTCTCGCAAGAGAGCACATGCGGTCGCAGGCTCGACCCTAAAAACAGACACAATAATTTAATGTCTAGTACGGTGCCTATCTTTTTGTGAAAACATGTACTTTAATATCAAAACAGGTCAAAATGCTAAACAGTTCAATTAGAATAGCGAATACATGGATGTATCCATAGTTGAGAACTCAGTAAGCTCTACACCACCCCATTCTAAATTTCTCTCCACACCCGGTTATCCCTGGTAGTTGGAGTTCTCAGTATTCTGGTGCAAAGCCATGAATTATGCTTAGGTCCAGATTAAGTCACTGTTACAACTTCTGGTTTAAATGCAGAACACAGTTCAATAGTTCTTATCCATGGTTTAATTTGGGCAGAAGGTCTCAAGTCCTTGACCTTGATGTCCTCGGAGTGCATCTCAGTCCTTTGCGTCAGGGGCAGGTGAAGCCTTGTGGAAGCTGTTTGATGGTCTTGCAGATTAAGTGATGTGACAGATGTATCCTGCATCTACCTTCCTCGTAGCAACCTCTCATTGACACCAGTGATGATGTACAATTACAGCACGGTAGGTCTAGCCATGAAAGCACAGCTCCTTCAGCAGTTGTGGATTCCCAGGCCTGCCAGGGGGCAGTTAGTGGAGACATGTCTTCTTTCTTCCTGGTGGCAGCAGCTGCTTGTGGGTCATAGTATCTGCCAGCGGACATGGTAACACTTGATTAGGTGAAGCCTTGGGGGCAGTTCTCAGCAGGAACTGCACAGATTGGCTGAGAAACCCACTCACTTTATGTGACGTTTCTGGCTTCACTCTGTGCAGTATAATTTTTATGTCTGTTCCTCATCGCAGGAATACACTGGTCTTCTCTTCTTGGAGAGTAGTTCCTCCGAAAGACCAGTCACACCCATCCCTCTCTCAGCAGGCTGCAGTCAGGCAGGCTTGTAGATGCTAAACTGGCAAAGTAGAAAGTGCAACCCTCAGAGGATGTCCCCTCTAGGAGACTGGTGATCAGGCAGACCTCGCCCTGAATAGACAGCAGAACTTTGAATACTCTGTGGAACACGCCCTTCCTTTATAAAGAAGAACTTGGGACTGGAACAAAATGGAGTAGTTTGAATTCCCCTTTTAAATACTTTTTCCAGACAGGGGGTGAGGATCTACTGTCTGAAACTTCAGAACTGGTTTAGGGGTCATTCTATCTCAAATGTCCTATTTAAGCTCCTGTCCAGACACAGGCCTTTCTTAAAGTGATTTTTCCCACAGCAGCAATAAATGGGCTGGCTCCAGCTATTAATGTGGTTAGCTCCATGCAGGAGTACCCAAAACATGAGGAGAATGATGCCTGAGATCTTTGCACCTGTCTGTCATCAGCCTTCTTGAAGCACTGATATAGAGCAGGCAAAAGGGCAGGCCTGGCCTAGAAACGTCCTAACCTTGAATATCAGAAACTGCAGTCCAACCCCTCACTCCTATCCTCTACCAATGACAGTTCTCTTGAAGAACTAATCAGCAGCCCCTTGCTAACCAAGTATTCATGGAATTTCTAAAGGTAGCACTGTCTCCATCCTCTTCACTTCTGTTCCTGGATCTCCTCCCTCGAGCCACAGGAGTGCAGGTTATAGACTTCCACAGTCTGGGGAAGCCTTCATCTTGAGCCATGCTAAACCAAGGACATCCAAAATGGATCACATCAGTTTCAGTATTCAGACTCTCACACTGAGCCCTGCTACCATGCTGGTATCATGTGCACTGTACACATACATATGCATTCAACATGTACATGGGATGCCAGTTCAAGGTTCTTAGTTTTCACATAACAGCACAGTTCTATACAGGAGGGGTTGGTAGACTCTCTCACTGCAAAGAAATGGGTCTGGTTACTCTATACAGCTAAAACACTGTTACGCTACCACAACAGCTTTACGTTATGCACCCATGACAGGGACAGTAGTCTTCTTTGAGGGCTACACTACTCCAGGTGGCAGGAGAGGTCCCTGCCCTCACATTGTCATTAACGGACCTAGACCTTGCTCACGCTACGAAAGCATGACACTAGGGCCAGAAGTAAAGACAGCAAACCAGATGGAAATGCAGTTCGGCTCTCAGGGCAGGGGTGCACGCTTCATTGTGCAGGATGAAATTTTGGTCTCAACACTGGATATTCCATGAATGAGCGGTCCTAACTCGAAACACTGTGCCATGGTGGTGAGTACCTCTACTACAAGCCACTCTTGCATCATCTGAGGCCTGCTTTGCTGTTAATCACCTGAAACACCGCATCCCTCACTCAGGCTTCACCCTTCCTTCACCCTTCCTTCCGGCTGATGGCCTTAAACGCCTCATCCCTCAGGTGATGCAGCGTCAGATTGGTAACGCGGGCTCTCGGGCAATGCCCTAGGGGCTGGTGCCGAATTCCAGCTCTGGGCTTCTTTTTGGAGCAGTCTGGGGGCAGATTTGGGCAGTGACACAGTTGTTCGGATACAGCTGGTGGCCCAGTGGGTGTCTGAGTGGCCTTTCTGGAGGCAGATGGGCACTCATTACCTCACGTTTAGCAACAGGCAAAGGTGTCACGTTCTTTCTCTCGCAGGGCCGGGCCATTAATGTAGGCATACTGAGCGGGAGCAGGAGGCCTGAGCAGAATGGGGTCCTGGGGGGGGGGGGGCGGCCGACCGAAGGGAGGCCTGCCCCGCCCGGGGGAATTTGGGGCCGGGGAAAGGGGGGGGGATAGAGATGGCGCCGCACGGGGACGGGTTTTGGGTGTTTTGGTAGCTTTTGGGCTGGGGGCGGGGCTTGGTTGGGCTTCCTTTTGGGCTGGGCTGTAGTAACCGTCCGGCCACGCGGCAGAGACACCATTTTAAGTGAGGTGTCTCGGCCGCCGGGCGGGGGGTGGCGGTTGGACAATTTTTTTACTTTATTTGGACTTTGTTTGGGATGACAAGACGTTATTTGGACTTTGTTTGGGATGAAAAGCCTCGCTGCAACGGTGCACGGACTGTTCACGGAGATCGCTGGTGTTTGGCAAGGCTCGATTGCACCGTAGAGAACGCGGCAACAATAGAGGCGAACTTTGGAACTGCTACTAATGGCACCGGATTTCCCGGCAGGCCGGACACTTCGCTGGTGCAGGGACGGGCCGGAAACATCGCTGGAGGCCGGAGGAGCTCGGGTGAGCAGCATGCGGCTCCACGCGGCCGAGCGGATGGGCCTGTTCTGCCTGGTGCGGGCGGTCAGGCTCCCACGTGGGACTAGGTGAGTCCCGCTGCCCCTACCCGAAGGGTCCGTACGGCCGCCGGGGTTTAATTTGGGGCAGGGGAGAAGAAAGACGGCGGTGCTTCTTGGGGGATTTCTGCTCTCTCTGCACAAGGGGTATCTCAAGTTTAGCTGCATGGCATTGGGTTGATTGTGGGGTACTGTGGTGGGTGGTAACGGGGTACCGTGGGGAGGACGATTTGGTACACCTGGCCTTGTATTTCAGTATGCAGCATGTTGTAGTGGGTACCCTGTTGGAGGATAAGAGGGAATAGTGGGCTGTGGTACACGTGGTTTGTGGTGTAAGCATTGTAGAGGTACTGGTGGGTAGGAAACGTAGCATCACGGTGTAGGTAAAATAATATTGTAATGCGTTGTAGAGCATATCCTGGGGTGGGTAGCAAACACTGAGGTGGATGGCGTAACACTGAGGGGGATAGCATAGTGCAGTGGGGTGGTAATGGTGTAGGCTGGCATTGCCCCGTGATAGGCACTGGTGTGTTCTGGTATCGGCGCCACGATTCTGTGTTTACCAGCTTGAGTAGGGAGTTTACAGACGGCGAGGTGGCCGTTCGCGTGACTTCCGGGCACTGTTTTTGGCGGGAGGGCACTGGGGACAATGGCGGGTGACACCACGGAGTTTCTTTCAGCTCTGCGCTAATCGCAATTAAGGGGAAAATAGGCGGCAGCCGCCAAACTGCATCCTTTTAGACGGAGTTCATTGTACGATGGTACTTACAAAATGTGGGGGGCTGTATTCTCAGGGCAGCTAATTGGCGGTGTGAACAGTACAGGACCTCATTGCTATTCGGTGTGTACATTCTGTTGATTCTACCCAAGTGAAGCAAGGCTACCCCTGAAAATAGTGGATTGTTTTTGACAGTGGAGAGCCACCTTTCGGAATGTGGTACACCAGTGGCGGAGAACCATCTGTTCCCCCGTGCATGAATTCAATATCACATTGTAGGTATGGGACCGAAAGCCCCAGCACAGAAATTGTTTCCTGAATGTGCCACAAACGACACAGGGTCTCTTGACATTTATTGAAGGAATGGGTTTGAGGGCCTTAAACTCGAGAGCGGTATTCATTTTCCCTGTTAAATAACACCCACAATCCTCAGACGATAACTAACCATTACAGAACTCAGACCTTCCAGGACCCAAAAGCTGAAGAGGCACGTAGGCAAGCCTAGGGTAAGACGGAACGTTTAAAGCACATGGGAAGTTTAAAGAAAAACTGTTTATGGCCCAGCTCATTTGTAGTCCACGAAGCAATTTCCCAAATGGCTGTAATTGTTTTTTAAAGTGCTTTTAACAATACAGAAACCACTTTATCCAAACGTGAGTTGCAATCACGTAGATCGCTTTACAAACAAACACATCAGGAATGGCATGACAATCAAAGGGGATTTAGGGCCCAATTATACTGTTATAAAGTCTGAAGTGTAAGGCATAGAAATCACGAGTGAACCAAGCATGCTGAATGATGGTTTTCACTATAGTTAAGAGTGACCTTTCACTACATATGGGAGTACAGGATTAGGGAATTCCAATGAGGCTTGCATCACTGAAATGTTTGTGGTTTGTGGAGACAGTCTTAACCCGATGACCTCATGTTTGACCATATAAGTATCAATCACATTCCAAATCACCATTGTCATCTGGGTTTACGTGCCTTCGCTACACTATGCCTAGATATTTTATTTCTTCGTACTATTGTCTCACATACAACAGTCATCATATTTTCTATTTCTAATGACCTTCGCAGCCCTACCTTTATAGACAATGTCTTTGGTCTCGCTGCTCCTTTATTGACGGGTTCTATCTATGCAGAAGTTACCTGGACGAGTATGCCATCTCCTATGCTAAGGTAGGGAGGAGATGTCTTGCATATGCAGTGGGAAAGTTTGATTACATCTTTCCTTGATTAGTAGTGATATCTTGTGGTCATGGACACAAAATATTGTTTTACCGACTTCTTAGTACGAGGAATAGGGCTCTGTTGGGCAGCTGAATGGTGTAGGCCTAGTGCGCTCATTCACTCTGAATCGGAATATGGAGCATATGGCCTTGCATCCTTTCATCTAACATGAGCGATGCATGTGCACTGACAGGACTAATATAAGCTACTTTACCAAAGTGGTGGGGTCCACATGTTTCTGAAGTTGCGAAAGATTGGGTAAGTGGAGAGCAGAGCGGGAGCATATGCTTGGCAATCCAGGTATGGTATTATACTTAATTTTAGATGGCGCTTATTACCCCTGTCGAGGGGCCGGAGCGCTTTTCAGGGGGTAGCTTGCTACTCCGGACCATATAAAGGATTAGTATAGTGAAATAGGAAAGTAATTGAATGGTGGATAGGTTAGTGAATTTCTTTGGATTCAGGGGGACTGCGGAGGGGTAGTAGAGGGACAGAGGTTTTGCGTTTATGTAGCGCACGTACAGTCTGTTTTAACACGAGGGCCATCAAAGACCTGATTGAACGGCAACTCTTGGTACATTTGGTGCTACACGGCTTTTTCGGTAGAGCGATGCAGAGTTGCACTTTGCGCCTCCGTTTCAGTGAAATATATTGAATTCGGGGCCCAGGTTCCTGTTCTTGCATTTTGTGTTAGACTCCTAAGCTATGAAATGTATACATACTTTTCTTTACAGTTTACATATTGCTGATCTTTTCTATGCAAAGGTGCATTACGGAGTACCAAGCGGATATCTTCTGTAGGACCATTGTATTAGGGTGGAACAAGGAGGCGAGCGCATAGAGTTTATGACAGTGACATTTTTCACAGTTGAAGGCCTGGAGTGAACAACCTAACAAAATATCTGCAGGTGCACTTGTGAATACGGCACACAAAATTAACGTTTCAATGGGCCGCGGGCATTTCGAGTCGCGCGGGATGAGGGGTACATTCTTTGCAGTGGGCTTTTTCCTGGCGGACAGGCTCTGGGGGTGATGCACTGTGTGGAGGACTTCTTTCTGGGTGCCAGAGAGGAAGCACGGTCCCATGTCGGTGTGGTCATTCTACGTGGTGAGCTCGACTCCGTGGCCAGGGAGCACGCCCGCCGGAGGACAGGGGGGTCGCAACGCGCAGTGGGGTCTGACGCCGAACGGTGCCGCTGCCATGTCGGGGGCTGCGGGGTATGGTAGGTGACGGGGGGTTGGGGGCACTGCGGCAGGGGTTTCTTCCTGGCGGACGGGCGCAGGTGTGGGACACGCATCCGGAGGGCTTCTCTCTGGTGGGACGGCCGGCTCGGCGGGCTGCCTGCAGGCGCTGAGCGGCTTCTCAGGCCTGGTGTTGACAGGGGAGGGCCCTGGGCGCCAGAGAGGGGGCACGGCCCCGTGTTAGTGCGGCATACCTGTAGGGAGCTCGATTCCGCGGCCAGGAAGCACGCCCCGGGGGTGACGTCGACTGAGGGCATGGCCCTATACAGTTAGTGACGGAGGGCATGGCCCTATGCATGGGTGACGGAGGGCATGGCCCTACGCATTGGAGACGGAGGGTATGGCCCTATACATTGGTGATGGAGGGCATGGCCCGATACGTTGGTGACGGAGGGCATGGCCCTAGATCTTGGTGACGGAGGGCATGGCCCTATACATTGGTGACGGAGGGCATGGCCCTATACATTGGTGACGGAGGGCATGGCCCTATACATTGGTGACGGAGGGCATGGCCCTATACGTGGTGACGGAGGGCATGGCCCTATACGTGGTGACGGAGGGCATGGCCCTATACATTGGGACGGAGGGCCCTGTGGTTAGGGGGGAGGACCTGCTGGCGGTTTGAACGCGTGGACCGGACAGCACGGGGTTTGAGGGGGGTCCGCGGCAGCCATATAGTTAGGGGGTGGTCCTGCCGAATGGGGCAGGTGGCACGTCCCGGGTTCAGGGAGGGGGAGTCCTAGGGGGGGTCGAGGACCGTTAGCACGTCCCTCGAGTGGCGGTTCTTCCTAATATATGGGGGAAGAGTAGGAGAACTGTTTGGAGTATCGGGGGGTAGGTCAAGCACAATAAAGTATTTAGCCAGGTGGAGAGGCAAATTGACGTTATGCTAATTGTTACTGTTTGTGGATTGTGGGAATCAGTTAGGGGAGGGGGTGGGGGTGAGGCAGGAAATTACATATTTATGAGGTTTAGATTGTGCGGCGCAGGCCGAGGATGTTATTGTGTAGGATGCACCTGCTTCCAATAAAGCGGCCTTTATCACACTTACATTGAGTCTCGGGTCGGTGCTTTCTCCCCCCCCCCTTTCTCCAATGGGCCCCAATGGGGTCCTGGGGGGGCGGCCGACCGAAGGGAGGCCTGCCCCGCCCGGGGGAATTTGGGGCCGGGGAAAGGGGGGGGGTAGAGATGGCGCCGCACGGGGACGGGTTTTGGGTGTTTTGGTAGCTTTTGGGCTGGGGGGCGGGGCTTGGTTGGGCTTCCTTTTGGGCTGGGCTGTAGTAACCGTCCGGCCACGCGGCAGAGACACCATTTTAAGTGAGGTGTCTCGGCCGCCGGGCGGGGGGTGGCGGTTGGACAATTTTTTCCCTCCCTCCCTCCCTGGGCCATGATTCGGGGGGGGGTGCCCACGGGCAGGCACCACTCTTTACGGGGGAGTTTCCTTTGCGGGGGAGTTTGGGGGCAATGGGGATTTTGGGCATTGTTTGGTTGGAGCCTGGTGCAAGAAGGGGTTTGAACGGGGTGATGAGTTTGTTGAACGTTACATATTGGTGTCCTTAGGCTCAATCCTTTTTTTTTTTGTATGAATAGAAGCAGAAGAGTTCGTGCTTTGTGGATAATTGCTCTTTATTTGTATAGATAAAAAGGTAGACAGCCGACACGTGCTTCGCCTCTGTGGCGAATTGCGCCAGGGCTTTTTCAAGGCTATTTACAATGTTTTGTATTCTGTGCAAAAAGGGTTTTTTTGGATTGGGTGGGGGGTTTTCGCATGTCGCTGGAGCAGGTGTGGGGTGCATTCTGTATGTAGGGGCGGTTCTTCCTAATATATGGGGGAAGAGTAGGAGAACTGTTTGGAGTATCGGGGGATAGGTCAAGCACAATAAAGTATTTAGCCAGGTGGAGAGGCAAATTGACGTTATGCTAATTGTTACTGTTTGTGGATTGTGGGAATCAGTTAGGGGAGGGGGTGGGGGTGAGGCAGGAAATGACATATTTATGAGGTTTAGATTGTGCGGCGCAGGCCGAGGATGTTATTGTGTAGGATGCACCTGCTTCCAATAAAGCGGCCTTTATCACACTTACATTGAGTCTCGGGTCGGTGCTTTCTCCCCCCCCCCCTTCTCCAATGGGCCCCAAGTGGCCTCACTTGTTTTCAGTCACCAGTGTAAACGAATCAGTGCATTTTTTGTATCTCTCTCCCCTCCTTTTTTTAATAACATTTTGCTGAAGCAGTGTTTTGAGGAAAGGCAATATGCAAATGTGGGCCACTTTTCTTTAGCGTGCCCGGGCCGATTTTGAATCCCAATCCAACCCTGAGAAGTCTGGCACCGGCTCACCCCCGGGAGCTCTTCTCTTCATTTCAAGGCCCCGCTCAGGAAATACGAAGTGTGCAACACTTGTTGACGGATTAATATTAGATGCCTCGTCGTCCTTGGTGTCTCCCGAAATCACAGGTATCCATAGTAACTCCCCGCCGAGAGAGGTCGGTGCTAATAAGGTTACCAGGTCATTAACTACAGAGTCAAGGGTGCAGGGTCTATCCATCATTGACACTGAGCAGTGACACTATGTGGACAGAGAGGATGTGTGAGAGTATAGGAGGCAGAGGGACTCTGCAGAGACCACATCCATCACTGCTGCCCAGCAACGACCATTCACACGGCAGTGAGACTGCAGACAGCAGGGGGCAGGAAGGCAGTGAATTGGAGAAAATACAGGCGACCGCGACTCTGTGGTGAGACTAGATTTAACAGAGGCAGAGAGGCATTAAGATTGCGCTGAGACTGCAGGAGACAGTGATGGGAGTCTGTGAAATTCGGGAGGTGTTAGTCTGTGATTTCTTTACAAGCATTATGGTGTACTCGCCTTCAAAGAATGGTGCTTTATGGGGGATAATTTGGGGATGGGGAGAGGATAGAGAGTTGCAGGGATCTTAGGGTATCAGTGGGAGGGTGAACGATATTCTGAAAAGTAAACATCATTCTTGAAGCCCATCACATCTGTCGCAAGTACTGCTGTTCATTTATGTTATATAAAAATTGCTTTAAAAAACTGCGAATACATAAACTGGCAAGTTAAGGACATTTCAAGGTAACAACCCTATACATGTCAAAGGCTGCATTCGCAGTAAGATATGTTAGCAGGTTGAGTGTTTAGCGCTAAGACACCCAAGGGTGGTTGCTCGCTTTATAAAATAATTTCATTCATTCATTCAGTGTCAGCTAAAGTACCCAGAGTGAAGCATGTCTGGCATGGCAGTTGGAGAACGAGTTAGATGTGTTGGTGGGTTAATGAACTAACTGTGTGTGTGTGTATGTGCTTGTCCAAGAGGTTATTTGCATTTCTTGTCATATGTCTGATATACCAAGGATGTAGCTCCAAAGAACCGTTAAGCACTTTACAAAGGACCTTTTTATATTAGTAAGAGCACCTCAAGCATTAGGTGCTTCACAAAGAACATTATTGGGTTTTATGTCTGGTTGAAATCACGTTGGTAAAAACTGAATATGGTAAGGAGAGGAGGACTAGACACATGTATAATACAGCATAATTTCTATTTCTCTTTACATACCTTTCTGGGGCGCGGAAGTGCAATTTTAGACAAGTAGCACTCTTCAAGGTGGCGTGTGCACAGGTTTGTAAAATATCCTGTTTGTTGTATTGGCGTCATGCGTGAGTGGCCAGAACCCTGCTCTAACCTTGTGCTGGGGCGCTGCTCTCACCTTATGTTGGCGCGCTGCTCTCACCTTGTGTTGGGGTGCCGCTCTCACCTTGTGTTGGGGTGCTGCTCTCACTTTGTGTTGGGGCGCCACTCTCACCTTGTGCTCGGGCTCCACTCTCACCTTGTGCTGGGACACCGCTCTCACCGTGTGCTGGGGCGCCGCTCTCACCTTGTGCTGGGGCGCCGGTCTCACCTAGTGCTGGGGTGCCGCTCTCACCTTGTGCTGGGGCGCCGCTCTCACCTTGTGTTGGGGCACCGCTCTCACCTTGTGCTGGGGCGCCGCTCTCACCTTGTGCTGGGGCACCGCTGTCACCTTGTGTTGGGGCTCTGCTCTCACCTTGTGTTGGGGCTCTGCTCTCACCTTGTGTTGGGGCTCCGCTCTCACCTTGTGTTGGGGCTCCGCTCTCACCTTGTGCTGGGGCACCGCTCTCACCTTGTGTTGGGGCGCCACTCTCACCTTGTGCTGGGGCGCCGCTCTCACCTTGTGCTGGGGTGCCGCTCTCACCTTGTGTTGGGGCGCCGCTTCCACCTTGTGTTGGGGCGCTGCTCTCACCTTGTGTTGGGGTTCCGCTCTCACCTTGTGCTGGGGTTCCGCTCTCACCTTGTGCTGGGGCACCGCTCTCACCTTGTGTTGGGGCACCGCTCTCACCTTGTGCTGGAGCGCCGCTCTCACCTTGTGCTGGGGTGCCGCTCTCACCTTGTGTTGGGGCGCCACTTTCACCTTGTGTTGGGGCGCCGCTCTCCCCTTGTGTTGGGGCGTCGCTCTCACCTTGTGTTGAGGCGCCGCTCTCACCTGGTGCTGGGGCGCCGCTCTCACCTTGTGTTGGGGCGCCGCTCTCACCTTGTGCCGGGGATCTGCTCTCACCTTGTGTTGGGGCTCTGCTCTCACCTTGTGTTGGGGCGCCGCTCTCACCTTGTGTTGGGTCTCTGCTCTCATCTTGTGTTGGTGTATCGCTCTCACCTTGTGCTGGGGCGCTACTCTTAGCTGTTTGATGGCGGTGGAATAGCTGGACGCATGTGTTAAGGTTGTCTGTTGCTGGCAGCCACAGTTAGCTCTGTAGGTCCCTTACTTGGATGGTTTTCTTCAAGCTTTCAATCCACTTTTCGTGTTGTTTACGGAACCACTCTGAGGTCTTCTGGGCCAGGTCTTGTGGTCGACAGAAAGGCATATTGTGGATACACTTGAAAGATTCAGTGTGTAAAGCAAACGTTCACAGTTGAACCTGATGAAGGCACTGCACACTAACTCGGAGGCTGCAGACCTCCCTAGCAACCCACGGCTGCCTGCTTTAATGGGATGGGCCCCCCACAGACGCCCCAGGGCAATAAGTACTGGGTACAGAAAGAGATCCAGTGACACTGTCATACAGAGCGTAGGAATGAACGAGATTCTGCAGAAAATCCAGGGGCGGGAAGGCTGGACAGAGACTACTGGCAGCAGTGAGGCCGTGCTGAGGTTAACAGCTAACCTGTACAGAGACTACAAGAGACAGGCCGGCTGTGCTGAGACTACAGCATCAATGAGGATGTCAAAAGAGAGAGGGTGCTCGAAAGACTGTGCAAAGACTGCAGGGAGCTGTGAGACAGCACAGAAGCAGTGATGCTGGGGCAGAAGTGTAGGCGGTGCTGAAGCAATGCACGGAGAGGCAGTGAGGCTGTGTCTCACTACACGACCCAGAAATGATACTGGAATGGCACCCCGGGAGTCAGTGATACTGCAGTGATTATGCTACTACATGAGGTATGTGACCTCCGTTGATACTGCAGGAGGCATTAAGGCCCAACTCGGACAGTGAGTCAATGAGGCTTAGCAGAGACTACAGGACTGTTTACATATTACAGAGAATACCTGAGTCAGTGGGGCTTATGAAGACTACAGGAGGAGTTGAGGCCATGCAGGCACTTCAAGAGGCAGGCAGGTGCATTGAGATTACAAGTGACATTAAGGTGAAGGAAGTGACCCGATTAGGGCCACCCGGGTCATTCGCGACCACCTCTCAGCCTTTCATACAAATGAAGAGTCGGTCAGACAGTAGAGAATACAAACCAAAGTTATTTTATTAGTATTCGCTCAAGCGGAGTCCAGTCTGACCAGCCTCCTTAGATAGCTGCAGAGGGACTGACCCTGTCCACACAGTAACACAAAATATACATTTCCAACATCTCTAAAGTCCAGTCCAGACTGGAATTTTCCAGCCTGGGCACTAACGAACAAAGGAACTACAGAAAGGCAAGCTACCATCTTGAGAACGAGTACATGCTGTCTCAGTTTCAAGGTTACTCTGCCCGTACTTGTCTCTCTAGAGTGGGAGCAGGGCTTACTCGAGAGGAAAGCTATGCAGAGACAGAACAATTTATTCATTAAGACAGTGGAGCTCAACCTTGGATAATACTAAAGAGAAACAATTGAGGCTGCTTTTCTGCTGAGACAAACATTACGAGACAGGAGCTTATTTTCGATCATGGTACAAAATGGCAGCTGAATACAAAATGGTGCTGCAAATGCTAACTTAACTCACATAATGCTAGGAGGAGTCCGCTAGATGCATTCTCAGTCCAACATAGGCTCTGGCGAGAGAGGCAGCTGAGCTGCTGAGAGACTGCAGAAGTCAATGATGGAACTCTGCAGAGACTACAGGGGGCCTTTCAGTCCTGCAGAGTAGTGTGTTATTTATACTGTGCAAGGAGGATGAATACAGGCTGATGACTAATACAAGAGGCATTTAGGGCTCTGCAGCTGCTACTTTGGTTAGACATTTAAGGAGACGAAGATAGAGCAGAAAAGTATGCAAATACCTTAGTCAGATTTCCCCGCCTGATAATATAGCAGTGCCAGAAAGGTTGGCCAATAAAGGCCAGTGTGGGTTTTATGTTCTAAAGTGGGTTGGTTCCTTAATGCTCAGTGCCATTACTTCTGTCAAATACTAAAGGAGAGAACACAGCACTCCCGAAAGAGAGTGTCATGAAAAGACTTGAATCACAATTTACGAAGGTGGGCCACTCTTGTTTTTGTCCCAGGTCGACTTTGCAGAGACCATTCTTTAAGACTCAGAAAACACTTACACTGCTCGACTAACCTTGATTTGTAGGGTTTCACCCTGCTTAGCAATTGAAATGTCTTCCATAAACATCAGTTGCATTTTGCACTCTCAAATCTTTCCTCACCCTCCAAATCATCCTTGCTTTTACACTGATGTCAACAAACTCGCCTCCCAAAATCCCTCAATCTCATTCCTTTGGTAACCCATAAGATTGAGCTTTATGAATAACATAAGTATTTGTAAAGTGCACATTCACCCAGAAGGGTATCTTGGCTCTGAATAACGAAAGTTTATTGTTACCCAACTCCATGGTACTGATTTTATCGTCCTTAGATGGATAAAAGGCTGGGTGGACCCACTAGGATTTGAACCTGTGACCATGAGGTCATACACAGGCCTCTGCAGTGGACGCAACAGTTCACTGAGTCACCAGACCCGCCCACACTGCTCAATGATCCAAAACCATGAAGAGATCATATGTACCTCAGACCTTTGCAGGGGCATGGCTACTGCAAGAGACTATCATAGGTACTGGACCTCTTCATATACTGCAGGGGGAGAGTTGTCCATGGGACTCGCTGGAGACTCAGACTACATAAGATATTTAGACTGTGAACACGATGCAGGAGGCATAGTGGTGCTGCAGATACTGTAGAATTTAGTGATGAAACCATGCATAGACGACAGGAGGAATTGAGACTGCGGAGACTACATGAAACAGTAAAACTGGAGTGAGTTATGTAATGCCCAAGGAAGGAGAAGTCAAGACTGCTGAGGCATTGACACTGTGCAGAGTCTCCAATAGGCATATAAATTGTGCACTGGCACTGTGCACATACTATGGATCAGAATTGTGTAGGAGCTACAGAGGCACTGAGACTGCATTGGGAAGAGTTTAGTCACACACTTTTCATGCATTGATGTTACAGTCCACGAAAAGAGCTTTGACAGCATCCCCCCATCCATCAAGAGTTCGGAGTTTGGTACCATGACCGCAAACACTATGCCATCGGCTTTATGCATAGATTCTGACAGAAACTGTGTTTTGGGACTTCCACAGAGACTGTTTATCTCACTGTAACTCAGCAAAGATCATCTATCGAGACTGTGCATTACGATTATCTACCAATAAGATTCAGAAAAGCCATACACATAAACTTTGCATAAAAGCCATTGCTTGAGAGCATGTAGAGATGCGACACAGAAGCGTTTCAGAGTATCTCTGTAGGGACTGCGCCGCAGAGGTACTTTCTGTAGTGTCAGGGTGGAGAAGCTGTGCATACTCTCTAAAGACACCCCTCACACAGAGTAACAGAGACTGTCAAGGAACACTACCCCAGGAGAGAGAAGCATTGCGCTGAGAGTCTGCACACACACTACTGGTAGGAGCAGGCGCGCAACACCCATTGGACTCACCGGGCTTCAGCCCCCCGTCGTGTGTGGCAGCCCGGGATGAGACAGATCCCGGGCACACACAGAGCCGCACCCGTACGTTTTACAGGTCTTTAAAAGACCAATTGAATGTTAATTATACCTTGCAGTTGTTTTACCCCTTCTAAGAGCCCCTGCAGCTCCACTCTGCCTACTGATTAAAGGTTCAGCCCCCCCCCCGAAATGTTTTCTTAGCCCCCCCCCGAAATTTGTCTCTAGTTGCGCCTCTGGGTAGGAGACTTAGACATGGCCGCCACTACGCAGCTCGATTTCAGAGCAAAAATCGATAGTCTGTGTATCACGTCTTTAGGTCGTCACACTTGTCCGTGTTCCCAAAATGAAGAGCTGCACATTAGCCCAGAAGTATGACAAGTCAGAGCCCATAGGTGAAGGAGCAGCAGGGTAGCTTGTGGCAGTTGTGGTGCTTAATGGAAAACGGTGACCCCCTCCCCCACAGCAGGCACTGTAGACACACCTCATGGTCGAAGGTATTGAGAGCTGATATTATATTTGTATTAATCTATTGGAAGGTGGTGGTCCTAAATGAAGGAGTGATTTACACGGCCTTTGTAGACCTCAAGTCCGCCTTCGATTTGGTACCTAGAACCAAATTGTGGGCGGCCTTGGCACATATGGGCATGCCCCCAGGCCTCTTGGCTTTAATTGTCAGACTCCACGAGAAGAATTATGCCTAGGTCCGATGGGGTATGCAGGGCCAAGTCACCAAAAAAGTTTCCGGTGACCCGAGGAGTCCGCCAAGGATGCGTCCTTGCCCCGACCCTTTTCCTCCTCTTTATCAATAGAGTTGTTGATTATTTTTTACATACCCCTAATGACGCTCCCAGTTTGGGAGGTATGAAGGTCCCGCTATTGATTTTTGCGGATGATACGCTTCTACTCTCAAAAACCCAAAAGGGGTTACAATTGGCCCTCAACAAATTTTTGGAATTCTGTGTTGCCAATGACCTACAAATAAATACAAACAAAACCAAGTTTATGGTATTTACAAAAGATAGATCAAGATTGGGACAAGTTAGTCTTGATGGCGTAAATTTAGAACAGGTACATGAGATGACCTATCTGGGGGTGGTTTTGGACCACAGACTAAGATGGTCTGCTCAGCTAGACGTTTTGTCCTTAAAATTTTCACAGCTGAGCGGGACACTGGTAAAGGAGCAAAGATCTTCGCTAACAAAAAGGGTGAGCCCAGCACTTAAAATTTACAACATCAAGATTAGATCGGCTATTACATACGGAGCGGACCTATGGGGATATGCCAATTTGTCCCAACTTGAGAAATTGCTAAATAAATTTCTACGGAACTTGGTGGGTCTTCCCCAATCGACCCCTATGCTACCACTTATGTTGGATTTGGGCTGTTATCCAATAAAGGAAGTAGCTCAATTGAGAATAATCCTTTTATTGAGGAGAATTTGGGTGACCCCTGAATTGGCTTCCTTTGCTGAGGGCATTGAAGACCTCAGACGTTTAGTAGGTAGTGGCAATCTTCCTTGGTTTAGAGCGGTCAGAATCACCTTGGTAGATATGGGTCTTGACCAGTTATGGTCTGATCCCAGGAACAGTGTGTTTCCTGGAAAGAAGGGTTTTAAAGATCAATTTTGGGCTGCTTATAGATATAGGCTGATTATAGAACATAGCTCAACAACCCTTTCTGGCAGATTCCTAAGCCACAAAGTGGATACAAGCCTAGAGAATTATTGGGACGCCATACCAAAGAGCAGTGATAGGAAACTCTTCCATCAATTTAGAGTAGGAACGTTACCCTTAAGGTCATTTACTCAGAAATTGAGGGGGGGCACAGGGGACTCATGCCCATGCTGCAAAGAACAGAGGGAAACCGTGAGCCATTTTTTCTTTGTCTGCTCTGCATATGCTAGACCACGGATAAAATGGCTAAAACCGATTTGCCAGTTGTTGAAAACGAGAAGGGCAGGGGAAGCTTTAAGGCTGTTGGGGACGGTTACAACTCTCCCGGTGGCCATATCTGTAGCCAAATTTCTAGGATGGTCCTGGTTAATTAGAGGGAATTATTTGCACAGCATTAGTTAGTTAGCCTGATAGTTCATTGTTATTATTACTCTGTACATTACTGTGAAGTATCATGAATTATGCAAATCATGTATCATAGTGGTTTTATGTTTTACTGTATGTTTTAAACTGTGATGTTTATATTGTGATGTCTTTTATGGTTAATTATACCGAAATAAAGACTTATGAAACTGGAACTGGATATTATATTTGTAATTGAAGAGTTTAGTTGCACAATTGGCCTAAGGAGACATCAGGAGATGCCATAGTAGGCCGCTGTCTTTGCAGTGCAATCAGATCCGTGGCAGATTCTGTCACTAGTGTGCACTGCCCATGGTTGGAAGATGAGTACATGCATCTGCGGTCCCAGTGTAAGCTCGAAAAGACAAAATGGTCACTTTTGTTCATGGAACCCAAACCTGATGGGGTCTCTGGTCTTGTACTCTTGCAGGGCCTCCCTCAGGTTTCACCGAGCCCCTAGAAGGCGTTTGGAGAAGGCGCTAGCAAGTGGTTTGCTAATCCAATGAGCAGGAAGCTGAGTAGAGCAAGTTGATTGGTAGGAGGTAGGTAGAGCATAGCCAATGAACAGATGTGTAGGCTAGGGCAGGAAGTTGTATGAAACTTATGGTAAGCTTAGTGAACTTTTCTAGTGCTCGTACTGGGAAGTAAGAGTAGATCTCAAGAGGCTGGAAAGCTAGGGTAGTAACATGACATGAGAGACATTTTTTTATAAAAAGCAGAGGAGAATGCAATTTAGTAGTACAATATAAGTAGGGATTTGGAATTGCTCAGTCTTAGCAGCCACAAGGAAAGGAGAACGTATTTCATATGGCCAGTAGTTTCAAGCTACTTGAAGAAATATTCGAAATGGTGAAGGCACACTGAATTTAGCTTTTAAAGTAAACCCATTGGTTGACAGCAAGATTGGTGTTGAGAATAGAGTCAGGAGGATAGGAGATGGAAGATGGACTCTTGTATGAAATGGACGAGGGTAATTAATTAATTTATGAAATGGCTTGTTTGGACATTAGAAAGTTAATGGCTGGTCAGTGTAGAATGACAAAGGCAGCAACAAAGGTCTGTAGTAAAGCTGTGGGGAAGGGAGGTGAATAACCAGATTTGGGTGTCATCGAGAAGGAAAAGGTAAGAAAAGCTGATAAATACATGTCAATATGAAAGGTTGTGGATTAGGAAAAGAAAATGAACATAAGGCTAATCTTTGGAGGATTCTTACTACCAGTGGCGTGGGATTGAAAATAAAATAAAGGGGGGCGAGCATACACAACTTGACTAGTCATCAGTACTGAGCATAGTTTGGGCATAGCGCCTTGGCAGTAATATCTGAATGTGTAGTGTTTGACTAGCTGGGTTAAACATGTATCAAACACAATTGAGGGGAGGAGGAAAAATAATGAGAGATGGGTGTGCTGTGTAAGAAAAGTAAGTTAGAGATTGGCAAAAGATTCCTTTAGAATATATCCCGGAGAAACTCAATTGCTGAGGTTAGTGTTGACCTAGTAATGGTTACACTTTTAGAGGCCAGCCTTTCAAATGATTTAGCACAGCAATGCAGTTGTGCTTAGTAGAAGTAGTGATACACGGAGGAGAAATTACATTTCTTTTTTTTTTAGGCTAATTGTTCAGATGGAGTAAAGGAGGGGTTGGCAATTTGTGCATGGAAATAAGCTGCAGAGGTAGAAAGTTACACATGGAGCAGTGGAGTGCTGGCAGCGCTCTTGTAGAGCAAGTGAGGAGATGTGTAGAGCCAGAAGGAGCAGTGGGGTACATGGCTAGATAATTTGTACGGTTACAGAGAACAATGTTACAAATACATTTTTAAAGAAGGGGAAAGATGGAGGAACATATGGGCTAGGGAGAGGAGAGGTTGCATGGTAGTGGGGTTGGTTGGGGAGGTAAATCAATGTCTGACCGTGGTTTGAAGTCGGATTATAGAAAGTATAGATTAGAATGGTACAAGCAAAAAATTGTGTCTAAACTATACGAGGTTCGCGTTCAGCCCAGACCAGCCAAAGACATTTTACTCCCATTTGTCTTGTGCATTTCAGAATGGGGGTCCTGGGGGCGGCGGCCGACCAAAGGGAGGCCTGCCGCGCCCGGGGGAATTTGGGGGCCGGGGAGAGGGGGGCGGGGGGTGTAGAGCTGGCACCGCGTGGGGCGGGTTTGGGCGTTTTCAGTAGTTTGGGCTGGGGGCGGGGCCTGGTTGGGCTTCTTTTGGGCTGGGGGGATGGCATCCGGCTGGCCACGCGGCGAGGCACCATTTTGAGTGTGGTGTCTCGGCCGGCGGGCGGGCGGGAACTTGGCGGAGGGACAATTTTTTACTCACCTGAGGAAGGATGGACTTTCGATAGTATGGAGAGACGATGGGTCGTTGGACGAGGCGGGAGGCATGCTGGACTCATCGCTGGATGTCGGTGAGGCCGGGTGAGCAGCATGCGGCTTCCCGCGGCCGTGCGGATGGGCTGGCTCGGCCTGGTGCGGGCGGTCGGCTCCCACGTGGGACTAGGTGAGTCCCAGCTGCCCATACCTGAAGGGTCCCTACGGCCGCCGGGGTTCTTTTTGGGGCAGTATACCTACAATTATACTTTGCTGGTCACTTTTTCTACTGGAGCACTTTTGCTACCTCCTGGAATTTTGGTTGCTCGAAAGACTGTAATACCTCGTGTTGTGTTGCTCAAAATTGTCGCTGTGCTCGTTAATGCCTCATGGACTCTCGGTTGCTCACAATGTTTACTGCCTCATGTGTTTGGTATGCTCACAATTGTCGCTATTACATGTATGCGGTATTATGTTCTTTGGTAAGGTTTCACATTCTGTGTCATTTCTGTTCCTGTTGGGAGGGGGGGGGAACGATGGTTGTGCGCCTGAGGGTATCGCACCTATTGCAGTATTATCCTTACATTATACTTTGTTTTCCCTTGTGACGGCATGCTTGTAAAATTTTCCGCTTGGGCACTTTTATTAACTCGTGTAATTGGGTTGCTCGCACATTTTACTACCTCGTGTATTTGGTTGGCTCCCGAGTGTCACTGTTATCTTTTCTACCTCATGGCTTTGGGGTTGCGCGCGATATTTACTGCCTCGGGTAATTTTGTTGGCTCACATTTGTCTACATTACCTTATGTAACGTGACGTATGCTGTGCACTATTTTCGGGGACTGTTTTATTTGCAGGCCCCTTTTAGCTGATTCATGTACATGGCTTGCGACAGTTATATTCTGTGGTATCCTAATGAAAATGGCTATGTTTCCTGTGGAGGGGACTGAGTTTGACGGGTACTCGGGTGCAATAATTGTGATGGGCATGCGCACGTGCACGAAAGTGATGGCGTTTGTCTGCCACATCAGAAGGAGGTTGTTTCTGGCACATTATTGGGTAGGCATTTGGCGAAACAACACGGTGAATATTCTTTAGGGTTGTTGTTCAGGGCATATGCGTGACACTGATTTCTGGTGTCCCAGTAATTGTGATGTACCACTTATTTTGCTCAATGGTTTTAAACGCCAAATTCACTTGAGTGATCCTTGCGATGGCCATTTTATCTGGACTAGTATGTGTGATAGGTATAGTCAGTGTCTTAAGAAAGGGGGTTAGACATCGCTCCTGGCAATAATTATAGTGGCCGTGTTCTGCTGCTCTAGTTAATTGGACAGCGCATTTCACTACGAAAGTAAAAGGTGTCTAGGATATGTTCCTGGAACATGAATTTTAATGAATGTGTCTATAATACAGTTTGTGATGGCATTATCATGGTAAAGGTAATTCTGACTGGCACATTTCATGGATAAAAGGTGTTTTGTAATGGCGTATTCTAAGCCTGCATACGTGAGGTCTCTGTGAATCCCCCCATTCTTTGGGCTGCCCGAGCAGTCGCGGTGCTCTGCTCGCCGGGCCCCAGATTAAGTTACTCGTTTCTAGATACCTGCTTTCTGCGGGTGCCTCTTCGTTACCCCGAGGCTGCGTCCCATGACGCCGCCTTGGTGGAAAGTGGCGGGCCGCAGGGGGGCAAAGTGTTGGCAGGATAACTGGACGCGGACGGCTTGCGGCGGATTGGCAGCGGGGCGGGGTGGCCACGCCATGTCGGTGTTTTGCCTGTCAGCGGGTTGTGTTTTCTGTCGCGTCCCTGTGAATTCGGCGTTTCTCTGTGGTCACGCACAGTTACAGCACGCGCAAGCCCACAGCGGGTGCCGGGACGGGTTCCTGTCATGGGTAGCTAGTCCTTTTGGGGTACACACATGGGAATTGATCATGCGTAGGCAACGTTAGACCGAAATAACTTTGAGGTGATTCAGGAGTATTTAACCAATTAGGGCCCTGTAGGACTTGTTCCCCCTTTAGTGAAGGTTCTCTCAATGTTTTGCTTTCGCCGTAGGTCATTTACCTGGCTTAGGGTGCCAATCTAGAGGCTTGGGTATTTTGCCGCTGCTGAGCAGGGTCAAAGATAAGTGTTCCCGAGGTGAAGTGTAATGGTAATGGGAGGGCCATGTGTGCTAGGTTTGCCTTCCTGGTAAAGCCCTTGTGGGGTGCACGGTGGGTGCCGGGCTAGTAAGTCGAGGGTGCGGGGAGGAGGGAACTCAAGGATGCAGTGTAGGAGCTGGGCACGGGTTGCTAACTCGGCGCGTGTTCGGGACATGTGCAACCACTTGTCAGGCCTGACCCCCCTTTCTTTCATACAATTTGGGCACCCCTATGGTTGGTCCAGGGTAATCCCTGGGCATGGTGGAGTGTGGGTAAGGGGTCGGACAGGGCTACGGTGTGGGTAATGTCCTGACTGTGCAAAAACACTCCATTTGGTTTCCACTGCTGTAAGGCCATTCTGCCTCTTGGATGGAATGGGGGAGGCCGGGCTGAAGTTTTGACACAGGGAGGGGTTGAGATGTCTCCTAGTTTTAAATGGACAGAAATCTTACCTCTGCAGCAGTACGCTGTTTTGACGTAAGTTATTGGTGCGGTTATGTATGGTGACACGCTAAGGGCGTTCCCTGAGCTGGAAAGGAAGGGTCATTACAGTTAGCAGGCACGGGCGATTGATTTACTCACAGGCGCTGGGCGGGGGGGGGGGGCGGATGCTGAGACCCGACCTGGTTTCATGAGCTCCGACGTTAGTTGCTCTCTAGCCTTTACGCCACAACCTCTCGCACAGGTGCCACGGCATGTTTTCCATAGTTCATACCTCAAGGGCATGGTTGTATGTAGGCACGTGGTATATGGCCGGGGGCGGATGCTGAGATTCGACCCGGCTTCCTGAGCTCCGAAGTTAGTAGCTCTAGCCGTTACGCCACAACCTCTCGCACAGGTGCCAGGGCATGTTTTCCATAGTACATATCACAAGGACATGGTTATGTATGCATGTAGTATATTTCTCTTGTCCGTCAGGGTGCGCATGGGGCGTTTTTAGGTGCTGACACATTTTGGGATGCCGGCCTAGGTACAGGTTTTGGGAGGCTCGAGCGGACGGTGCTGGCGTATAGGCGGTAACGGGGTAAGCGGCTTGGTTAGGCCGCAGGCGTTTCAAAGGGTGTGGGGGCGTGCGTGGGTGAGAGGTGCGTTCTTTGTAGTGGGCTTTTTCCTGGTGGACAGGCTCTGGGGGGTGACGCACTGTGTGGAGGACGTTTCCCTGGGCGCAAGGGGGGACGCACGGTCCCGTGTCGGTGTGGTCATTTCTCCGTGGTGAGCTCGACTCCATGGACAGGGAACACGCCCGCCGGAGGACAGGGGGGGGGGGGTCGCGAAGTACGGCGGGGTCTGACGCGGACCGGTGACGCGGCTATGTGGGGGGCGGCGGGGTATGGTGGATGACGGGGGGGTGGGGGGCGATGCGGCAGGGGTTTTCCGGGCGGACGGGCTCTGGTGTGGGACGCACCATCCGGAGGGCTTCTCTCTGGTGGGACGGCCGGATTCGGCGGACTGCCTGCAGGCGCTGGGCGGCTTCCCAGGCCTTGTGGTGACAGGGTGGGGCCCTGGGCGCCAGAGATTGGGTATGGCCCGTTGTCGATGCGGTCACATTTGGTAGAGAGCTCGATTCCGTGGACTGGAAGCACGCCCCGGGGGTGACGTTGACTGAGGGCATGGCCCTATACAGTTGGTGCTGGAGGGCATGGCCCTATACAGTTGGTGATGGAGGGCAGGGCCATATACATTGTGTGACGGAGGGCATGGCCCTATATGTTGGTGACGGAGGGCATGGCCCTATACGCTGGTGACGGGGGGCATGGCTCTATACGTGGTGATGGAGGGCATGGCCCTATGCGTGGTGACGGAGGGCATGGCCCTGTACAGGGTGACGGGGGGCATGGCCCTATACGTTGGGATGGTGGGCAGGGCCCCGTGGTTAGGGGGTGGACCTGCCGGCGGTGGTGATGGAGGGCATGGACCTATACAGTTGGTGATGGAGGGCATGGCCCTATGCAGTGGTGACGGAGGGCATGGCCATATAAGTTGGTGACGGAGGGCATGGCCCTATACGCTGGTGACGGGGGGCAGGGCTCTATACGTGGTGACGGAGGGCATGGCCCTAGGCGTGGTGACGGGGAGCAGGGCCCCATGGTTAGGGGGTGGACCTGCCGGCGGTACGAAGGGCATGGCTATATACAGGGTGACTGGGGCATGGCCCGGTACGTTGGGACGGGGAGCAGGGCCCCATGGTTAGGGGGTGGACCTGCTGGCGGTATGAAAAGCATGGCCCTATACAGGGGGCATGGCCCTGTACGCTGGGACGGGGGGCAGGGCCCCATGGTTAGGGGTGGACCTGCCGGCGGTAAGAAGGCATAGACATGGCGGCGCGGTGTTGAGGGGGGTTTCGCGGCGCGCCATATGGTTAGGGTGGGGTCCTCCCGGCGGGGCCGTGCGGCGCGTCCCGGGTTTAAGCGGGGGGAGTCCTAGGGGGGGGGTCGAGGACCATTAGCACGTCCCTCGAGTGGCGGTTATTCCTATTATATGGGAGAAGAGTAGAAAACCTGTTGGGATTATCGGGGGTAGGTCAAACACAATAGAGTATTTAGCCAGGTGGAGAGGCAAAATGACCTTATGCTAATTGTTATGCTAATTACGCTATGTTATTATGTTATGCTAATTGTTAATGTTTGTGGATTGTGGGAATAAGTTAGGGGAGGGGGTGGGGGTGAGTCAGGAAACTACGTATTTATGAGGTTTAGATTGTGCGGCACAGGCCGAGGATGGTATTGTGTAGGATGCACCTGCTTCCAATAAAGCGGCCTTTTTCACACTTACATTGAGCCTCGAGTCGGTGCTTTTCCCCCCCCCCACCCTTTCCCCAATGGGCCCCAAATGACTAATTTCTCGATTAACACAAATCTTAAAACCATTATGCTTGAGTTAACTTGCCACACCTTCTTGTGTTCCGCATTCTAGCTACATGCCTAGTTAAGGATGCCTGGCTAGAAAACAATCTGTACAGGCCAATAATAAAAGGCAGTTATTCGACACATCCATTCATACCAATAACAAAAAGAATGCAGCATTATAAAATGCATTTCACTTTCACATTAATCAACACGAAACATTACTACACTTGACTCCTAACAAATATTTCCTAACCGTGCAACACAAAACAACCCTTCACAACCTATCGATTAAAATGCCAGACCTGTAGGAAAAGGGTGAACAGGCCAAGAGGGTGACACAGCACTGTACTCGGTATATAAATGGTGATAACATAACTTTTAGAGGTTATCCTTCATGTGGGTCCTCAAATTATGAATACTTTGAGTGGTCCTATGCGGCAGTGGCAGTAAGAGGCTGAATGTGCAAACGTGTTTGGATTAATCTGAATTCAGGGATGTCACTCTTGTTTAAGAGAAATGTATGGCCTAAGGTCCAGTGCTGATTTTCGTTAAACCAATTTTTTTATTTTGTTAATATCGAATTTCCATTTTCAAGTATGGAGGAAGAACGACACACGATCAATCACTTGTTGGGGAAATAAAATAAGTTGCCCTCCGGGTTAGCTGGGCACCTTGGGCTGGAAGTGAGTGCTGATTTGAGGGACAGCAGTGGCAGCGTGCCTGCTATGTGCACTTTCTGTGTGACTCACAATAGAGTGTTCCACTCTCCAGTGGCCCTGTGAAACTTGCATTTTTAAATGCCTATCCCTTAACTTTATCCCTGATGGATGCATTTCTAAACTGCACATCTGTGTCAGTGAGCAGGGAGCCAACGGCTGAAAGAGTGTTTATTGATGATGCAGGCTGCTGACCCATTAACAATCTTTAAAGACCAATAATTGCCCAGCCGGCCATTGAGGCCTAATCCTCCACTGAGGAAATGCTGCAGATCTGGAGCCTGGAGTGTGCACGTGCTAGAGAGATGGATGGGAAGAGCAAGAGCACGGGAGCATTCGCAGTGGGAAGAAAGAGAAAGAGGGAAGGAGTTTGCTGAGGTAGCCGATTATAGCAAAACAGAAACCGAACCAAAGGAGAGACATCAGAGAGTAACGTTTGCTTATGCAGCGAAACAGGGAACACTGGCGTTTAACTATTCATTAAAGGCCACAACGCGTTCAGCTCGCAGTGCAGAATGTGAAGTCATTAACGATAATGAGGCCCTCTGACAATAAGAAGAGAGAAATGTTGCAATAAATGGGAGGTCCCACCTAGAGCTGCAGTGCAGGATGCGAAATATTGTACATCGGGTTCGTGAAACTTGAGACATTTACTGGCTATATGCTATTCCATTGTATGCCACTCCACATTACGCTTTTGCACTCAACAGCATTCTACTGTACTCCACTACACTGCACCTCACTCCTCTGTACAATGCTCCACTCTATGCCACTGCATTCTATGCTACTCCACTGTAGGTTATTACACTCTACCACAATCCATTCAGCTCCACTCTTCACCACTCCATTGTATGCTATTCTATTGTATGCCACTCCACTCTACGCCATACACTCTACAACACTCCCCTGTACGCTATTCACCTTAAACAACTCCACTTTACGCCACTCCACTGTACCAAACTCCACACCACTCCACTATACACTATTCCAATATATGCAAATACACTCTACGCCACTCAACTCTACACTATTGCAACTCTGTGCCACTCCACTCTAACCCACCCACTGCATGCCACTTCACTGTATGCCACTACTCTCTTCACCACTTCACTGTACACTTTTCCAGTCTATGACACTCCAGTGTACACCACTTCAGTGTATGCCCCTCCCCTGTACCCCACTCCACTCTACTCCACTATATGCTAATCCACTATACATCACTCCAATCTACAACTCTCCACTGTGTACTCCTCCACTCTACGCCAATCTACTGTATGCTATTCCACTGTATGCTATTTCACTCTACAGCAGTGCACTGTACGCCACTCCAATGTATGCGATTCCACTGTATACCACTCCACTCTGTTCCACTTTATGGCACTCAACTGAACTCTAGACTGCTGCAGCCCACTCCACTGTATACTATTCCTATCTACCCCACTCCACTGTATGCTGTTTCAGTTAAGGACACTCAAAAATACACAACTCCAATGTGCGCTTCTCCACTCTATGCCACTCCAGAGCACGCCATTCCACTGTATGCCGTTACACTGTAAGCTATTCCATTAGACGCCACTTCACAACACTGTACTCTATACCATTCCACTGTATGACACTCCACTGGATGCTCAACATTCAAAAATTAATATACCCTTTGGAGAAACCTTAGGTAATCTTGAAACCACAATTCATGCAGCCACATTCATACTGCACACATGATATAACTCACACTCTGGATGTTTAAAACACTTATATAAAAATTGAATGAGATTTAAAATGCAAAATAAAGTTACAAACAATACATAATATACAATTCAAAATCATTAAAATCACAGTAATTCCAAATGGGAATTCATTAACATTAAAAAGGAGAATTTATCTAGACATCTGTATTAGTCATACAATTTGTAATTTGGATCAATAGACAGCACTATGCATGGACATCAATTTCCTGTCTAATTCTGACTGCTGACTTGGTACCAAATTTAACACCAAAACACAGGCCGGCGACGCGTTTCGGTGGGACAATCACAGTTAAGCCACCTTCTTGAAAACTCAGCATTTATTTCTCCTTTGTACATAGATCTATGACCATTCATTTATAGCACCTATTTCAAAATAAATAAAAATTAGCATATTGACATAAGGGATTAACTCTGTCATACTTGATAACACCTTTTTTCAAAATACAAAATTAGCATCTATATTGACATAAGGTATTAACTCTGTCTTACATTAGTTCTTTTTTTTTTAAATTTCATCATTAACATCTATTTAAAAAACAGTTTTAATTCACAATGTAAGTGCTCCAATCATCCAAACTTGGAGATTATTTTTAAATCGATCAAACCATATCTCCTTATCCACAATTGACAAAACCACAAACTCACTTCCAGCAATCACCCCATCACAACTATTCGTAGTTTCATCTCACCGGTGCAACAACACTCGGGTTAGAACCACTCCCAATGGGTACAGACTGTACTCCACTGGATGCCACTCCACTTAACAGCCTTGTATGCCACTACAGTCTACAACAGTGTATGCCACTCCTCTATAGCGTAACGTACCACACTTTAGTCTACTATACCTCGCTCCACTGGACAACACTGTACTCCACTCTGTGCCACTACACTGAACTCCCCCTTATGACCGTTTCATGCACTCTACAACACAGTATAGCACTCCACTGTATGATACACCACTACCCTGTACTACACTGCATGGCATTGTACTATACAAAACCCAACTCCATTACATGACACTTTAGTCCACTCTATGGTACGTCACTTCACTCAACTACACTTTACGACAGTTTAGCCCACCTTATGTCACTCCAATGTATGCTGCTCCACACTACAACACTCTACTGTACTCTATAAAACTGTACTCTACAACACTACTACACTCTATTCCACTGTACGACACCATACTACTACACTGCACTGTATGTCCTTAAACTGCACTGTAGAACTCTACTCCAGTCTGCCATTCTATGACACTCTACTAAACTCTGTGCCACTTGGTGACACTCCACTTGACTCTATGACACTGCAGTCAATGATGCACCACTGTACAAGACTCAACTGTACTGTATGACATGCCACTCTACTGTACAACATACCACTGCACTCTACACTACTCCGCTCCACGACACATCACTCCACTGTAGTACACTTTACTCCACCATACGCAAGCCCACTCCATTCTATTTCACTGTATTGCACTTCACAACACAAGACTCT
This sequence comes from Lissotriton helveticus, assembly GCF_964261635.1. Lineage (NCBI taxonomy): Eukaryota > Metazoa > Chordata > Amphibia > Caudata > Salamandridae > Lissotriton > Lissotriton helveticus. The sequence goes on from NC_136061.1 coordinate 1,177,582,623, forward strand.
ATGACACTACACTGTACAACACTGTCCTTTACTATACTTTATGACACTGCACTTAACCCTCTATTAAACAACACTGGACACTATGATCTGAAATACATTTTTATTAAAATATAGAAACCTTTTAGATTTAATGAAAAAACAAATGTTAAAGCTAAGCTATGGGGACAGAAAACGTTATTCTTTATATACAAACCTAACTTAAACTATACTACCGGGCGAAATTACAAAGTTATAGTTATATTTAAAACGTCTAACTTACTCAACACTAGTTAAAACTTACATTTATAATTTACGTACCACCTTGAATTTACTATACATCGTGCACCTCCATACACATTTTTCTCATATCAATTGCCACTCCACATAATAGCTTGCCACTGTACCATGCACTGTGTTCTGAGAAATGTCATTTCAGATGTCATAAGTCTTATTATGACTGCTATGATTTGGCATGATGTAAGTTATATATATATGTAAGGGTATAACCAGTGCATTGAGAAAGGGCAAGTTATAGTTTGTATAGAGTGGCGAGTGATGTGAGAAGAATGTGCAAATTATAAATGTAAGTGCTAACTAGTAATGAGTAAATTGTATAACTATAACTTGATGATTTCTCCAGTTTGTATAGTTTAAGTTGGATTTGTGTATAAAGAATAAAGTTTTCCAAACTATAGCTTAGATTTAACTTTTATGTTTTATAAAAATATAGATATGCATACATACACCTATAGATACAGCCTGATTTAAGCAAGCAGTCAGCTTTAATTAAACATTAAAAACAGCTATGCAAAGAAAGGTAGTTGGACAAATTCATGTGTGTGGCGAGGTATGCAGTGTCTGGTTTTTTTCCGGACAGTCTCCTAGAACATTCAGCTGGTTTGGGGAGGGGGGGGGCATCAGGCGGAGTGTGGGGGAACATGATAAAGGGAGTTTGGCCAGAGGCCCTATGTATCCCCATCTAGCGACTCTAGTGTTAGATTGTGATTTTAACATTCTTAAATTTAATACTGGTTTACTGCCAATTCCTGTTTGGCAGTTCTTACTGTGATTTAAGAAGTAGTGGCTGTCCCGCTGTTCTCCACCTTAACATGGTAAGCTCTGTAGGGGTTTTCAGACTCTGGACTGGTTACTTTTCACTGCTTCGTTCAAGGGCCCAACTTCTAGGAAGTATTTCAACACCCCAGTGGTACATCTGCACAGATTATAATACAACACTATAACTTACTTTTCATTCTCACCTCATTTTTGCTCAGTCTCTAAACTTCTTATACTAGGAAACTTTAATATTATAGCAGATGACTGTACTTCTTCAGTTTTCAGGGAGTCAGTTTAAACCAACTAACCACTTTCAATTCCCATGAGGTGTAGGGCATTGTATATACCTTATTTTCTCAAATACCAAAACAGATCATTCTCCTTTATGCTGGACAAATGACCAACTAATTATGTTTTAGTTAGTTATAAATAGGGTTCCAGGTTTTTATCATGTCTTTAACATTTCCTACTGTATTTCTCCATATTTATTTTCTGCCCACTTTATTGGTATTCATCCATTTGTATTTTATGTTTTGAGAATAAATTGAGTCATATCGTATACTTCCACATTAATTTAACTGATAAATATGCACTCATACGTTGATGCCTGTCATGTTTTAGGAAATTGAACAGGCAAATATAAAAAAAAACCACTACTCTGACAGGTAAATATTAGCATTATATACAAATATATGTTAACATATGCCAGTATTTAACACAATCTCACCCTGTTTTTAAACCCCCATAGTGTCTATGTACTTAGTAATTGGTCTGGAATTCATAAAGGACAACAAGGAGAGTTACTCACAAGAAGCACAGTTTTATGTATTTTCCAGCTTTTAAAAATAAATGCAGACAGGAAATAGATTGTTTTCTGTCTGTATTTATCTATGAAGATTAGTAAAAACAGAAAACTGGAAGCCTTATTTAACAAGCATTGGAAATGCAATAGCTCTCACCTTTGCTTAAGTTAAAGCCATTTGCTTTGCTAATTGTATTGTATTATAGCTATGTATTATTGAGTGTATGCTCCCAAAAGTGCTAACTTGTAAGTGTTAATTTATAATTTATAATTTCTATAAGTAGATTTTACCCCAAGCGCCAACACAACATGTATGTCCTCACTGAAATATAATTCCATTATAAAGTAAACAAATTCATCCCAAATTAAAAAAATCTACCTTTTGTGCCTATACCTCCGTTACCATGCTAACGGTGCGGACTGCCAAAAAAAAAGCTTAAAACACTATGAGCACATTCGAAATTCAAAAGCTCAAAACTAAAGACAGTTACAATACCGATGGCGGTGCTGACTGCGGCTAGTCGGGCAGAGTTTGTGCTAAACCAGTCCGTCCATACTTCACCTATTTGGGGCCGTGGATGGAATGCCTCATGCAGCTGCTCTGCATAAGCCATAGTACACAAGTTTACTGTCCGTGGCATAGCCTATATATATCACACTAATGCGGAGCCTATGGTGCAGGTACTGGCTGCAGCCGATCGGGCACTAACGTGGGGCATGCAGTGCCAGTTGAGGCCGCTTTAGGCCAGACAGGCAAATGCCATCCTGAGTAAGTAAGGGTCTGGAGCTGTGATGCTAGTGCTGCATGCAGATGATCTGCCCCAGCCCACACTGCACCAGTGTTGGATCTTTATTGCCAGACGTGGACTGTCAGGGACAACAGCCCACAAGCACAACTATGGGGGGGGGGGTCTGTGGTCCGTTACACTGAAACCCACACCAGAAAGAGCTCTCTGCAGCTGGTGTCGGGTGCGGCTGGTCGATGTGAGTCCACACTGCAGGAGCAGCATACAGGCCAGCTGCCACCGAGCCCAAGCTGCGTGCCGTGGAGCAGGCTGTGTCCGTGCTGCAGCAGGATAGGCCATCTGCCAGCATGCCACTGCTAGTGCCTGCTGCGTATAGTGGAGCTCAGCCCATATTGCAGCAGCGTGGGGCAAGCTACCATCATTTGTTCACTGCTTAGTGCCACTGGTCACATGCGGCTCGCCCTACGGTTTTGCAGAGTCCGTTAGATTGGAAGCAAAAAAAAAGCACAGGGGAGGTTTTACAGGGAGCGAGCAATATTCAGCTACTTCAGATGAGCTTTGAGGAAAGACTGACTATTCACTGAAAATACAACCTTTAACCAACCATTACTCACTTAAAACCCTTTTTGCCTGCAATTCTGATGAGAAACTGGTGAAATGTTCCAAAATCTCACATTAGGGCCGTGTGAGGCCGCACGAATAGGTGTGACAACACTAGACAAAGGGCACTAGCATAGCAATGAGTCTGCATCCCTAAGAGAGAGTCTTGACTTCCTACAGGCTGGCGAAGCTAGGGTTCACGATTACCCTAGCCCACAAGCTGCAGCCAAAACGGACGTCACTGAAAGCGGCGCCATACAAACAAGCGCAACCAAAGCGGATGGCGCTCACAATGAAAACAAAAGAGTGCCTACTGTCTTTTAAAGGACAGCGTGTAAAGCCGCCAGTAAAAGATCCAGTCCAGGTGGGCAGGGCACACCAATGAAAATTACGGGCGGAGCAGAAACACCACTTCGGAAAGTATATTGATTCCAAGAAGTCCTCGCAGAGCGACAGCGCATGCGCGCTGCAACGCCAGGCGAGACCTAAAAATCACTATATGGAATGCCCAGAACATGATTGCCAGAGTCAATCACAGAAGATTATTCTAAGGCTACGCCCTCTGCTCTGAGTTTTTCCTCTGTCCTCAGGAAAGCATAATATGAATAAAAATCCTGCAGTGTTAAATAGTGCTTTTAATGTTTGGACTTCTGTGTAATTGGACAAGATTGCCCCTTTAATACAAGTTAAATCCTCAAGCAAGACACCATGGTCTCCTTGTTATTCTGGTTTCAGAGAGGCTAAAAGTCACTGAAAGACTTGTTGCATGGGGCTACGACTCTGATAGCAGAATCTGTTAAAGAGAAGGTGTTGCGAGCTATCAAAAGCTAGTGAAACAAGCTAGGGCAGAATTTTATGTGGCTCCGATCACTTCTAGCCCTAATAATACAAGATAATTGTTTAAAACTGTTATGGAGAGGGCGTGGCCAAGATGGCGGCCGGAGCGGACGTCTAAACGAGTGGCTCCTCATCCCGAACCCCCTTGGTGCCCCCTTACAGTTAGCTGAGCCCCCCCATTTGCCCCTATAAGTGGCGTTTTTCTGGAGCCGCAAGCACTTGGCTCACTTGCGGCAGGCAAGGCACCTGGGACCAGCTCCGGCGGCGTGTGTCGGAGCAGGCCGGAGAAGCACAGGGGAGGCGGCTGGGCTCACCAGTAACCCACGGTCGGATTGCTCCCCAGTCAGGGGCTGGCTGGCGTCCAGTCGAGAGTCGCCCCCACAGACGACCACTGCCCGGATGGAGATGGGACGGACCGGGCAGTGAACGGAGCTGGTGCCTGCCAACGCAGCGCCAACAGAGGCGTGGTGGTGAGCGGCCCCGGAGATCACTAATCGAGGCCCCGGCTCGGGCCTACGCGAGCGGACCTTCCAGCAGTCAGTGCAGCTGTCGGATGATACGGCGGAGCGTTTGCCAAGGGGGGCCCCCACAGAGGTGAGGAGCAAGGTGTAGGGCAGGCTCAGGGGGCCTGGAGATCGTGCCCCCGGCGGGAGGAGTGAGGGGGCCCTCCCGGCACCAGGCCTAGAGCGCTGCAGCAAGTCAGAAACGGGCGGCTGGCAGCAGCGGAGATAAGCACAGACGGAGGAGGGACCCCAGAGGCATTTGAGTGGCGAGGCCGCGCTGGGTCTCCACGAGGCCCCGGGGCGGAGTTTGGAGCTCTGCCCACGGGGGTAGCCCCCGGCGCGAGGCCTAGCAGGGCCCGACCACCAGAGCCCCATAACGCAGCTGAGGCGAGAGTCCGGGAGCAGCCAGAGGGTCCAATTGCAGGCACAAGGGCAAGGGATCCCGAGTGGCAAGCCCGGGGGCCCGCAGGGGCGCGAGTTGCAGCCTGACAGAGGGGATCGAGGCCTTGGGGGGCGACAGTCGAGCCCCCGGAGGAGGCTCTGCAGGGGCCGGCCCGGCATCATCAGGACGAACGAGACCTTTGGCACATTGGGAGACAGGGGGCGAGGGGCCCTCACATCGGTTGCAGTGACTAAGCCCAGGGACGACGGGGCACACCAGGCGGAGCTCACGGAGTAGAGGGATTACAAGGCCGGTGGGCATCCCGCACGGGACTGCGCGCCTTTCACCCAGCCCAGACTCACTCCAGGAGGGGGGCCAAAGTAGGGCTCAACTGGCCATTCCCTCCCACGCATCGGGCCCCCCAGCACCGACACACTAACGGGCCTCCTTGGCAGGGGAGGCCACGGCCACATTGCGCAGGGGTCACGACATGTCGAACCGCAGGGGAGGACGAACAATCCCCGACATGCTGGCCAGAGGCACCCCCAAGGGAGCGAAGAGCCCGGAGCAGAGGCAGCCGGAGGAGCACCCCAAAATGCAGCCAGAGGGGGAGATCCCCATCACGAGGGCCTTCATGGAGACCCTCTTCAGCTCCCTCAGAGAATACTTCCAGACGCTTAAACAGGAAATGGCGGGGGAGCACAGGGAGCTCAGGCGCGATGTCGACGGCCTTGGAGAACGTGTGGCTGCAGTGGAGGACTCGGTGAACAGCAGGAGCGGGGAGATCGAACTCCTGCAACAGGAGATCATTAGGCTACAGGACCAACAAACAGACTTGCAGGCGCACGCTGAGGACCTTGAGAACCGCTCCCGTCGCAACAACATACGGGTCCGAGGGGTGCCGTCTAAATCGGAGGGGAGCGACGTGACGGCCTTCCTGCAAGAGCTGTTCCGAGACATACTGGGGGAGCCGGAAGACTTCGAGGTCCGGATAGACCGAGCACACAGAGTGGGCCTAGCTCGCCGGGCTCCGGCTCCGCCGCCTGACATCCTGGCTGACTACCCACTAAAAGAACGCATTCTTAAAATGTCGAGGCAGAAACAACCTCTTCAATTCCGGGGTTATGCGGTGGAGCTCTTTCAGGACCTGTCAGCTATCACACTACAGAAGAGGAGAGCGTTCAGGGTGGCCACGACCTTCTTGAGGGACAAGGGGGTTCCCTACTCTTGGGGCCATCCCTTCAGGCTCATCTTCAAATGGAAGGGGACCCTCCATCAACTCCGATCACCTTAGGGGCTGACGTCGAAGAGGATAGCCCATCCATGCGATCCACCCCGGCGAATTCTCAGAACAGGACGGGCGATGGCTGGCAGCGAGTGAAACGGCGGCGCTCCCTCAAAAGCAATCTCAAGCCGGACCCCGCAACCATGGCTCAAAAGAACGCGGCGGCGGTCCAGGAGGTCGCCAAAGACACTTCCACCGGGACATGATGTAGCGCTGATGGGGGGTTTGAATGCATTTTCCCAACATGGGGCGGGGGGGAGTGGGACGGGGGGCCACCGAGGGTGCCTTGGTCACATGTTTCTTCACTTCGAGACGACACCACGGGCCTGAAGAGAGACTGCACAGGTCCGGGACGATGATTCCTAGTTTGGGGTTTGAGTTTCTCAGGGAGTTACCAGTTGGGGTTAGGGGGGGATCCGGGTGGGACCGGGGGAGAGGGGAGGGGGGGGTTGAGGAGGGGGAGGAGGGTGAGGAGGCGGGAGGCAAGGGGGTGGTTGGGATGCGATTGAGGGGGGAAGGGAGGGTTTGGGAGTTGGGGTCTTGGGGGTGGGGAGGGGGGTCCTCCTTGTCCACTGTTTTTTTTTAAACTTTCTTTGGCTACCACACGTCGAGCGCAGCGCGGTGCCGTCCCGACTAACTACTTAGGATGTCACGCCCATTGAATATCCTCTCTCTCAATGTGAGGGGACTTAATAACCCAATCAAACGCTGAGCGATACTTTCCCTCCTGGAGCGCTCGGCTGCAGATATCTGCCTCCTACAGGAGATACATTTACTGCCAAAAGATCACCATCAAGTTAAGTCCCGGTCCTTCCCTTTGCAGTTTTTCTCGTCGGCAACCTAGAAGGTAGCGGGGGTGGCGATCCTAGTGTGTAGATCCTTTGAGGGGCGGGCTATGCAGGAGGAGGCGGAGATCAGGGGCAGGTTGCTGATCCACCGCTTTCTCATTGCGGGGCAGACACTCCTAGTGGGCACCATATATGCACCCAATGAGGGACAAGAGAAATTCCTACACACAGCACTAGAATCGGCCACAGCTAACACACAATCACACTTGCTGCTAGGAGGCGATCTCAACTTAGTATTCCATGACACAGCAGATCGTTCAGGCCAACGTTATGGTCAAGTGGGGGCACTTTCCGGGACAGGCCATGCTCACCTCTCCGACCTGGGCCTTGTTGATCTATGGAGGCACCTCCACCCACAAGCCACAGCATACACCCACTACTCAGCCGCCCACAAGTCTTACGCACGACTTGATTATTTTCTGTGCTCCTCACAGCTGGTGCTCCGCGCAAAAGATGTCGACATCCTCCCGACCTCTCTTTCGGATCACTCTCCGGTGCTGGTCTCCTTTCTCTTCCCAACCACACCTGGCCCACAGCGACATTGGCGCCTACGAGACGCCCTGCTATAGTGGAGCGGATCAAAACCTCCATCACCCAGTTTCTTACTCATAATGCCAACACGGACACTACCAAGGCCACCCAGTGGGCCGCGCTCAAGGTGATCCTCCGCGGAGAATTCATCTCTATCGCCACAGCTAACAATAGAGACCGCGCTCAGAAACGGGCGGAAATCACCCAGCGTGTGGCGGAGCTGGAGCAGATGCACCAGCGCACCGGGGCGGCCCGGGCGTGGCGCCAACCTTGTAAGGAGAGAAAAATGCTGGCGGCCCTGGACCAAGATGTGGCGGAATACGCAGCCCTACACCTACGACACGCGTATTATTCTGGGGGGGATCGCTGCGGGAGATTCTTGGCGAGTAAACTGCGAGAGAGACGCCAAAGACAGGGCTTTCGAACCATCCGGTCTAGTCAGGGGGACCTTGTTACTGACGACGCCACCATTGCCGCGGCTTTTGGGGACTTCTACGGCGACTTATATGCCGCTGACCCGCTTGACACGCAGGCGGGCCAAGCCTACCTAGGAGGAGCGCCCCTCCCGTCCTTGAACGAAGCACAAGCGGAGTTCCTTGATCGACCCATTGGTCTGGAGGAGGTGATCTCGGTGATATCTCGCCTCAAACTGGGGAAATCGCCGGGCCCTGATGGCTACTCAGCTGCCTTCTATAAAACCCTCTGTCATCCGGTGGCCCCATTATTGCGGGACCTCTTCAATACATTCGACCAGCCCGGTGCCATCACCGCGGATCTGTTAGAAGCGGCAATATCCGTTATATCCAAGCCTGGCTGGGATCCCACCCGGTGCAGCTCCGATCTCCCTGTTAAACATTGACCTTAAGCTCTACACGGGCATCCTCGCGAATAGGCTGGCACCCTATATGCAGCAGTTAGTGGAACCTGACCAAGCAGGCTTCATTCCCCAAAGACAGACCAGCGATAACACTAAACGAGTCCTCCACCTCATCGAGGCCGGGTCGCGGACGCGGCCTGACTGCATGTTGCTCACCATCGATGCCGAAAAGGCATTCGATAGAGTGCACTGGCCCTATCTGGAGCTGGTGCTGCAGCGAGTCGGTGTGGGAGAGACTCTCCGTAACCGCATACTGAACTGCTACCGCCAGCCTAACGCCACGGTCTGGGTCAATGGGCATACCTCCCCGCGCTTTCCAATTGGCAGGGGCACCAGGCAAGGGTGCCCGCTTTCCCCAATCCTGTTTGCCCTCTATATGGAGCCGTTGGCGCAGAGGATCAGGCACCACAACCTCATCAAAGGCATTCCCTTTGGCGGTGATGTGCATAAGATCAGTCTATATGCGGACGACATCCTGCTCTCCCTGACAGACCCGATGCAATCCCTCCGGGCGCTCTTTATTGAGCTCCACACCTTCGGGCTAGCCTCGGGTTTTAAAATTAATATAGAGAAATCTGAGGCCCTGAACATATCCCTGTCACCGGACACGCTCGTGGAGGCCAAAAGCGAGTTTGATCTGAAATGGTCCGACACCACTATCCCCTATCTGGGAGTTCTGCTGGCCCCCACCGTTCAGGCCACTACGGAAGCCAATTATACCAGACTCCGCTCGCGCCTCAGCGACGAACTCAGGAGGTAGACGCGACACTCGCTCTCCTGGCTGGGACGGATAGCGGCCGTCAAAATGACTCTGCTGCCGCAGATCCTCTACATGTTTCAGACCCTCCCTATGCGCCCCCCCACGGGCTGGCTTCAGCGGACACAGTCGGACCTGGCCCGCTTTGTCTGGAACGGTCGCCGCCCGCGCTTTAAGCATCCGATCGCAATACTCCCCCCCCGTGCACGGCGGGGTGGGGGTGCCTGACCTCGCCTTATACTATCAAGCGACGCAACTCTGCACCTTCGTGGAGTGGCACCAGCTGGAGTCGGGCAAGCTTTGGCTCTTCCAAGACCAAGACCTAGCGGGCAGGCCCCTTCAGGGGGTTCCGTTTCTACCGCGATGTCATAGGCCTCCCAATCTCTATGCATCACAGATCACGAGCACCATGATGGACGTGTGGGACAGAGTAGCGGTCAAACATGATCTCACTTCGTTCCCCTCCCCGATGACTCCACTTTTCGATAACCCTGACTTCTCCCCGGGTCTGGACCCGAAGGCGTTTGCTACCTGGAGACGCTCGCCCTGTAGAGCCCCAGGACACCTGTTCGATCTAAACGGCATCCTTCCCTTTCAGAAGGTGAAGGAGGACTATGGCATACCAGAGGTGGACAGTCTACCCTACCTACAGGTCCGACACTGGGCCTTACAGCCGACGATCAAACCCGGCGCACAACGCCTCCTCACCCCGTATGAAAAGCGGCTGTTGACGCGCACCTCAGATAAAAAACTGATTTCCGACCTGTACCAACACCTCCTCCTCACCAACACACACACATACAACGCAGGGAGGGTCAGGTGGGAGAGGGACCTGGGGAGACAACTCACGCACAAGGAATGGGAAGGCATATACCATAGAGCCAGGCACTCAGCCTACCACACTGGTCTCACAGAAACCCTGACCAAAGTGGCCACCTACTGGTACCACACGCCGGACCGCTTACACCGATGGGACCCCCGCATTAGTGACCGCTGTTGGAGGGGATGTGGGGAACTTGGCACACTAGAGCACTTACTGTGGAGCTGTGACCGCTTACAACCCTATTGGAACTCGATCCTAGATGAAGTAGACTCCCATTTGGACACCCAACTTCCCAGATTCCCCGCTTATGTTCTGCTTGGACTCCCTAATGCATTGATGTACCCCTTGAAGTCCAGGAGAGGGAGACTCATAGCGATTGCGCTGGGGGCGGCTGTCCAGAACATTATGGCGCACTGGAGGACCACTCAACCTCCCCCACACACTGGCTGGCTCCACGGGTTGTAGATGATATTGGGGATGTAGAAGTTAACTCTAGCAAAAGAGGGTAGGGGAGAGGAATTCGCAGCACTTTGGCGACCATTTTTGACTCTACTCAAAGGGGAGTTAAGGGAATTGAGCTGCCCTCGCTATTTACGCTTGCTTCGCCTTGCAGACACTCCACTCGAGGAACCTAAAGTTCAGTCGCACAGGCGTAAGACTAAGGGCTGATATTTGACCTATGGCCTCCCATTAGGGATGAGGTATTTTTCTTTCACTTACTCCTTTGCTTTGTGGACAAGGAGGGGGGGTGGGGGTGGGGTTGCGGACTGGGTTTCCCCGTTGCAAGACCCCTACATTTATGACATTGTCAATATATTGGTTACCTTACGCCCTAGGGGTTTTAACGCAAGAACCAGCACTATAGCATCTGATCGGGAAATGTGGTCTATTTGTTTTTCCTGTTTTGAAAACCCAATAAAAGATTTAAACCATAAGACTGTTATGGAGTTAATCCATTCTACTTCAGCTGAAATTACCATCACCCTTCCATGGAACTTTGAGCCTCTTTCACTCTTCTTCTTCTTCAAAAAAGCTAAATTAATGTATAATATGTTGAAGTCAGAATTATCTCCACCTCTTACTTGTGCATTGGAAGGTTCTGCTTTTTCTGATTGTGGGAAACCCATTCTCAGTAATTTCACTTGTGTCATTATTAGACTAGTCTGGTCATTGAGTAGGGGTACCAGCTGGACCCCTGCTCTGCAAAACAATTCCATCTCATAATATGTGCTATTGCTCCAACTCTGACCTCCATTAATAAACCACTTATTACACAGCTTAAGCCCCTTCTTGCTGGAAAAGAACATTGTTGGTTCCTTTCATGAAAAAACCTGCTGCAGACCCTTCTATCCATAGTAATAATCACGGGATCTCTTTACTTCCTTTTTTATTTTTTAGCAAGGAATGTGAAGAAGCAGGTGAACAAACAACGTTCATAATGTTGTGAAGCTTGGATTTGATTTGATGAAGCACAGTCTGGCGTTTGTTCCTTTTATGGAACCACGGTAGCCCTGCTCGCAGTAATTGATCAACTTAACATGATTCAGGATAAGGGGCCGTGGCAGCATATTTCCTACTCGATTTGTCAGCTGTTTCAGACATCGTGTCACATTCAGACCAAATACATGACCTGCATGAAGCCAATATTGGGGGAAGGCCTTCAACTGGTTCATATCATTTCTAACTGTATGTACCAAAGTATTAAAGCTCCTCCTCCATTTAGCTCTTTATTTCATATTCTGAACTGAGGTTCGCTTCAGGATCTCTTTGAGCCAAATGCTTTTTAACATCTATGTCACCACACTTGCTAAACTTATAAAGTGGAAGTGGGAGCCTGCAGAAAGTGGTTACCATATCTCACCTGATAGATCTTTATGGTTGACTGAGAGGCAAAAGGGAGTCAACATTCAAATAGACAATGTACAGTTTGGGTGACTCATTTCGCCACACAATAAGGACCAAAAATCGGTAACTAAAGTTAAGTTTGCCTATTACAAGTTAATGATCATTGCAAAAATTAGGAACATGTTTTAACCGCATGCGTGCGGGCGGAATTACGCTCGTACGCTGAGATTTTTTAAAGCGCATGTTACGTGACGAGCTTGGCTCGTCATCAGCGTGCGAGGAGGCTACGCCATAACGAGCCCAGCTCGTCATCAGCGTGGAAGGGGTTAAATGTAAAGAATCACGGCCAGCCAATTAAAGCATCCAAGTAAATTCCGACTCAATATCATAAAGCATAGAATAACAACAGTCAGAAAAATACAGATGCCAAGAATTTGAAACTGATGTTCTCTCAAGATTCTCCGCTCCTCATTATTAAATGTGAATAGATTCTAAAATCATCTAATTTAGATCTAAATGTAAAATAAGAATGGGTGGGAATAAAAGGTCTCAGGAAAATTTGGAAATCAAGGAATGTGTCAGCATAGTGAAAACCTCAGTAGGAGTCTTCTAAACAGAGAAACAAGTTTTAGCATAAAGCCACACTCATGTAAGAACAAAAAGGAAGCAGGGAAGTCTGTACCTGTCAAAGTCCAAGGGATCTAATCTAATGTCTAAGTGTGAACACGAATTCAAACACACAGATACCTAATTATCAGCCATATCTTGCACCACTCCTCTAAGGACCAATTCCAGAGGTATAATTGCAACATCTTCAGACTTTCCCATCCCACAGAACTCAACCTCGGCAACCTTGAGTTGCCCTCCGTTCCTGATAGACGATGAATAGGAGGCTTCTTCTGCTCATAAAATGATCCAGTTCTTGCCAAGATTTCTCTTCTCAGGCCTCACTATCTCTAATGCATACTACCCCTTTCCCTAGCTACGAAATCTTGAGAACGCTCCTGCAGAGGAGAGAACATGCAGAGCAAGCAAAATACATTTCATGTGAAGAAATAGAGGCATAGTTATGTTAACTTTAATTAAACAAATGTGATGTGCACCTCCAATACATGATTATATGTGCATGTATAACTTTAAAAAAAATATGCAACAAGAATATATGCGTTCATGGTTACATATGTAATGCAACTCGAAACATGAGTGTAAATATACGTAAGAACTACACTTTTTCATAATTAAGCTAAACATTAGTGTGCACACGTTCATGAGTCTATAGTTTCTACAGTGAATACACCTCAGGAATACATTTAAATGCTTCACTCCACTTTAAAAATTTAAGGCACATAGAGTGAATAGTGCTAAGTGCACAGAAATATTGCGCTTCTATGACATGTAAGGGTGGAGCCTAAATTGCGCTGCTCCAGAAGTTATGATTTATGCTGCTGCCATGCAAATTATTCTTAGAATTGATGAAAAGATACACATATTGCAAACTAATTTGTGGACATTTGAGACAAATGTTGCTTCATCAATCAAAGTCCTTAAGCTGAATTCGGATAAAAAAACAATGTCACAGTTGTTTGTGGTACTAATTCGATCTGATTGTAAGACTGGTGGCTGACCTCTTTGGGCACTTGCCCTATTCTGCGATCCTTTTACACATTCTGGGTTTTATTTTCCACATTAACCTAGTTTGCTGAGCCCATCTCATCAAGCGTACTGCCTTCTGTCTTTTCCATATAATACTTTTGTGTCTTGTCCTGCCTCTCCTGGTTAGATCTTGAATTGATGACTGAAATGCTCTATTTGACCTTGCCCAAATAACAACATAAACTTCATGTAATCCAAAATATGGCAGTAAGATTATTGTTGGGACTGCCTCCTGGTACTCCCATCTCACAACATCTGAAACTAATTCACTGGCTTCTGATAAACAGGGGTACTATTTACATTTCCGTGTTTTTGTTCATAAGGCTTTGTATGGCAAGTGCCACGCCACATTATTAGCTCTCTATGCACCCACTGGAATGCTTCACTATGCTACTGTGAACTTATTTGTGCATCTTGACTTTTTGGGCTATGAGACATACCTTTTCCTATTCAGCTACCAAAAGATAGCATTTGCTTTCTCCTTAACTACGTCTTACTTGTGACTGCTGTTTAGGAAACTGTCAAATAGGATTTTGTTCAACACTTCAATTGTACGGTATCACTGCACTTAAGGCAAATTTCGCAAGAATATTGAAGTTTTTCCTGTCTTCTCTTTCTCACCTCTATCCTATCATATGATTGCACCGTTGTCTAATTTTGCATTAGAGCCAGGATGCCCATAAGAGTGATAGAGTGCTTTATACATTTAAAAATAAATAATAAACGCATGGATGTGGCTTTGCCTCTTCTTGTAGTGTCACAGAGACGTTCCATCTGATAGCACCTGAAGTTCGTAAGAAGAAAAGACCTTCATTCTTACGTTGCATTGTTTTGCTCTGCATCTCCAAAGCACCTATGCTGGGTGCCAGGGGCGACAGTGAGACTGAACTCAGCTCAGCTCCAAGCGCCTCCCCACTCTATACTCCATTCTATTATTCACAGTGCACTTGTTCCTCCAGAATAGATCCATGAAAATTTAAAGCGAGGGAATATCGCTGTACTTAAAAGTGGCTTGTTAATCTGTAGGTAATGATTTATTCATGACGTTTAAAGGTCCTTGTCAGCTTTGACGTGGGGTCGTTCATCATCTATTGGTCCTATCGGTCAACAGGAAGAGAGATCAATGAACCTAGCATGGGAGCTGGAGGGGTTGGGGAGGGCTCCCGTCATCAGCACTCCACTGCTTGTTGAGAGATTCAGGTATATGGGAGGCTACAAGATGGTATTCCCCTGGTGCTGTACCTAATGCATCATTCAATAAAATGCAATTGGCTAACCAACAAATCATTAAATGAAGTCAATCAGACTGTTAGCCAAATGAAGTTGTCTTTGCCATGCGTTTAGATGTCATACTTACTGTTCACTTACTAATTAAATGCAACTTTATTGAGCACATGGAAATATTGCTGCTGGAAGGGATTTGGAAGAGAGCCAGCCAGAGCCAACCGAGTAGCCAGAGCACAGACACAACTCCAAAAGTTCCCCAAAGTGCAATCTCCTACCTTGGAGGGTTGTTGCAAGACATAGATGGTTCAAAACTCATGAAGACTGATTATACATCTGACTGGGCATACTTTTGTTCCACCATGATGGATTTTCAGCCAGCCTGGAAGAGGCTTTTGTGTATATATATATATATATATATATATATATATATATTCACTGAAAAAACCATAGGTTTCAGGAGTTCTACAGTTAGGAATCAGTTTTTAAAAAACTTTTGAAATTCACTAAAAAAACTATAAGTTTTAGTGGTGTTATAGTTAGCTGGACATTTTACTCATACAAAACCAATGAAATTGCTCCTATATAGTTAGTTGTACTAACTATATTTTGCGCACCCACAATCCACTGCTGATGATGTCACATATTAGATCATTCATGACATGGTCAGTGACATCACTGATGACATCTCAAATGACATCACTGATGACATCACCCATGAGGGAGCCCACACAAGTGTTTTCATTCAGCAAACATCTTTAATGAAGGACAGCGTCAGAAGCAGCATGGTACCTTCGCATAAATCAAATGTCCAGCCCGACGCGTTTCGTGCCTGGCAGCACTTCCTCACTGCGAGCAACTCTTTGGTTGGATGTATTGCGGCACCGCCTGAGCCGCGAGGAGAGCTCTGCTTCATTTTGTGAAGACCCGCTGCAGCGCCACATGACGTTGCAGCTTAAGGAACAAGTGCCAGCTAATGAAGGTGCAAGCGGGCGTTTGAAGCTGCTGAAGTGCTCATCGCAATCCACTTGGATTAATACAGTTTTTTAATTACCAGGGAGGCACGACAACTCACATGAGTAAGACTAACGGCACTACGACTACCAGGAGGCCACGCGGGTGGCCACGCCCATCCGGGCGGGGTGTCAGGAGATTTAACAGGTGCTGTTGCAAACTGCCGGAGTCCTTACCTGAGCCCAGAGCCCATGAGGAAGTGCTGCCAGGCACGAAAAGCGTCGGGCTGGACATTTGATTTATGCGAAGGTACCATGCTGCTTCTGACGCTGTCCTTCATTAAAGATGTTTGCTGAATGAAAACACTTGTGTGGGCTCCCTCACTGCAGGCAACTCTTTGGCTGGATGTATTGCGGCACCGCCTGAGCCGCGAGGAGAGCTCTGCTTCATTTTGTGAAGACCCGCTGCAGCGCCACATGACGTTGTAGCTTAAGGAACAAGTGCCAGCTAATGAAGGTGCAAGCGGGCGTTTGAAGCTGCTGAAGTGCTCATCGCAATCCACTTGGATTAATACAGTTTTTTAATTACCAGGGAGGCACGACAACTCACATGAGTAAGACTAACGGCACTACGACTACCAGGAGGCCACGCGGGTGGCCACGCCCATCCGGGCGGGGTGTCAGGAGATTTAACAGGTGCTGTTGCAAACTGCCGGAGTCCTTACCTGAGCCCAGAGCCCATGAGGAAGTGCTGCCAGGAACGAAACGCGTCGGGCTGGACATTTGATTTATGCGAAGGTACCTTGCTGCTTCTGACGCTGTCCTTCATTAAAGATGTTTGCTGAATGAAAACACTTGTGTGGGCTCTCTCACTGCAGGCAACTCTTTGGTTGGATGTATTGCGGCACCGCCTGAGCCGCGAGGAGAGCTCTGCTTCATTTTGTGAAGACCCGCTGCAGCGCCACATGACGTTGCAGCTTAAGGAACAAGTGCCAGCTAATGAAGGTGCAAGCGGGCGTTTGAAGCTGCTGAAGAGCTCATCGCAATCCACTTGGATTAATACAGTTTTTTAATTACCAGGGAGGCACGACAACTCACATGAGTAAGACTAACGGCACTACGACTACCAGGAGGCCACGCGGGTGGCCACGCCCATCCGGGCGGGGTGTCAGGAGATTTAACAGGTGCTGTTGCAAACTGCCGGAGTCCTTACCTGAGCCCAGAGCCAATGAGGAGAGGCTGCCAGGCACGAAACGCGTCGGGCTGGACATTTGATTTATGCGAAGGTACCATGCTGCTTCTGACGCTGTCCTTCATTAAAGATGTTTGCTGAATGAAAACACTTGTGTGGGCTCCCTCACTGCAGGCAACTCTTTGGTTGGATGTATTGCGGCACCGCCTGAGCCGCGAGGAGAGCTCTGCTTCATTTTGTGAAGACCCGCTGCAGCGCCACATGACGTTGCAGCTTAAGGAACAAGTGCCAGCTAATGAAGGTGCAAGCGGGCGTTTGAAGCAGCTGAAGTGCTCATCGCAATCCACTTGGATTAATACAGCTTTTTAATTACCAAGGAGGCACGACAACTCACATGAGTAAGACTAACGGCACTACGACTACCAGGAGGCCACGCGGGTGGCCACGCCCATCCGGGCGGGGTGTCAGGAGATTTAACAGGTGCTGTTGCAAACTGCCGGAGTCCTTACCTGAGCCCAGAGCCCATGAGGAAGTGCTGCCAGGCACGAAAAGCGTCGGGCTGGACATTTGATTTATGCGAAGGTACCATGCTGCTTCTGACGCTGTCCTTCATTAAAGATGTTTGCTGAATGAAAACACTTGTGTGGGCTCCCTCACTGCAGGCAACTCTTTGGCTGGATGTATTGCGGCACCGCCTGAGCCGCGAGGAGAGCTCTGCTTCATTTTGTGAAGACCCGCTGCAGCGCCACATGACGTTGTAGCTTAAGGAACAAGTGCCAGCTAATGAAGGTGCAAGCGGGCGTTTGAAGCTGCTGAAGTGCTCATCGCAATCCACTTGGATTAATACAGTTTTTTAATTACCAGGGAGGCACGACAACTCACATGAGTAAGACTAACGGCACTACGACTACCAGGAGGCCACGCGGGTGGCCACGCCCATCCGGGCGGGGTGTCAGGAGATTTAACAGGTGCTGTTGCAAACTGCCGGAGTCCTTACCTGAGCCCAGAGCCCATGAGGAAGTGCTGCCAGGCACGAAATGCGTCGGGCTGGACATTTGAATTATGCGAAGGTACCATGCTGCTTCTGACGCTGTCCTTCATTAAAGATGTTTGCTGAATGAAAACACTTGTGTGGGCTCCCTCACTGCAGGCAACTCTTTGGTTGGATGTATTGCGGCACCGCCTGAGCCGCGAGGAGAGCTCTGCTTCATTTTGTGAAGACCCGCTGCAGCGCCACATGACGTTGCAGCTTAAGGAACAAGTGCCAGCTAATGAAGGTGCAAGCGGGCGTTTGAAGCTGCTGAAGGGCTCATCGCAATCCACTTGGATTAATACAGTTTTTTAATTACCAGGGAGGCACGACAACTCACATGAGTAAGACTAACGGCACTACGACTACCAGGAGGCCACGCGGGTGGCCACGCCCATCCGGGCGGGGTGTCAGGAGATTTAACAGGTGCTGTTGCAAACTTCCGGAGTCCTTACCTGAGCCCAGAGCCAATGAGGAGAGGCTGCCAGGCACGAAACGCGTCGGGCTGGACATTTGATTTATGCGAAGGTACCATGCTGCTTCTGACGCTGTCCTTCATTAAAGATGTTTGCTGAATGAAAACACTTGTGTGGGCTCCCTCACTGCAGGCAACTCTTTGGTTGGATGTATTGCGGCACCGCCTGAGCCGCGAGGAGAGCTCTGCTTCATTTTGTGAAGACCCGCTGCAGCGCCACATGACGTTGCAGCTTAAGGAACAAGTGCCAGCTAATGAAGGTGCAAGCGGGCGTTTGAAGCTGCTGAAGTGCTCATCGCAATCCACTTGGATTAATACAGTTTTTTAATTACCAGGGAGGCACGACAACTCACATGAGTAAGACTAACGGCACTACGACTACCAGGAGGCCACGCGGGTGGCCACGCCCATCCGGGCGGGGTGTCAGGAGATTTAACAGGTGCTGTTGCAAACTGCCGGAGTCCTTACCTGAGCCCAGAGCCCATGAGGAAGTGCTGCCAGGCACGAAACGCGTCGGGCTGGACATTTGATTTATGCGAAGGTACCATGCTGCTTCTGACGCTGTCCTTCATTAAAGATGTTTGCTGAATGAAAACACTTGTGTGGGCTCCCTCACTGAAGGCAACTCTTTGGTTGGATATATATATATATATATATATATATATATATATATATAATGTTTTTTTACGGAGTTTCATATAGCGGGAAGTTGACCCAAAGGTATCAGAGTGCTTTATACGAGCACCAGTTGCGTTACAGGAGGACACATTCATTTTTGTTAGGCACCAACTCCTCTCCCCATATTTGAAGGTGGGGTGATGAGTGGGTATTTGATTTTGGGGTTTAAAGGAGTGGGTGGGTATAATGTGGGACCTTTAATAAAATGTTAGTTGTGAGACAGGCTTTTCTCTTGTTCTTTGTTGCCTTGCTGCTCTCAGGGCCTAGGGCACTTTCTGGGAGGATGAAGACTGTGCTATTTGTTCGCTAATGAAACGCAAAAGAATTTCATACACTAGGAATAGTGATTTCCTAATTGCAATTTGCAAGAAGACTCAACTAGGAAATCGCTATTCCTACATTTTCTACATCTACCCCATAGTCAGTACCCAATTCAAAACAAAGATCAGCATCATTTACAGTATTCCTGACAAAGGCTGATATCAAATGCCCTGTGTTCTCCAAATATAGAACAAATTATAAATAATACAGTATAACAAAGTTGAATAACCCAGGTGTATGCAAAATATATATTATGCCTGTACTCAGCCTGATGATTTCCAAAAACACCAGATTCTCTGTGAGGTATAGATAAATTAATGTACAGATTGACAGTTGCTAACTGATGAGTGTCCCTTAGATTAGGTATGTAACAGGTAAGCAACAATGCACAGGGTTTGAGTGTTGCCTACACCACATCCACCCACCAAGTTTGAGATCTGTTGATGGTGAAATTGGTTACAGCACAATACATGCCACACACTTGGGTGAAGAGGGTTATAGAAATATTAAATGGATAAGTAAGAGAGATTAGGCAAAAAGTTAAGAGCAGTTACCCATACCCATAACTTGCAATATCTGATCAGGGAGGAAAGTGAGCATTACTGCAACAGAAACAATCTTTTGCATCCCGTAGACTACCAAATTAAAGTTACATAATCAAACATGCTAAATAGCAAAGACTTACAGGTCTCAACATTATTTATAATAAGGTTAAATGATACTGGGGGATGTTTTAGCCATCTGCCATATAGTGGGGCTGAAGCCAGCAACAGTGGCCGACAGGAGACCTTATCACGTGCCTATTTATGAAAATAGGGGCACATTGGGCAGACACCGAACTGGATTGACGCAAAGACAGGAACACCCATCCTTCACCAGGCCTCAATATGCTGGTACATGCGAGATACTTCTTTTGCCTGGTGGATGAAGAGCAGAATATATAGAAAGAAGCAACTTGGTGCCATAGGTTTGAAGGAGAAGGGCATCTCCACATGGCAATCAACAGTGAAGGACGAGGAGGCTGAAGGAGGAGAAGAGAGGAGAGAGGGCCAGGTGAGTTGCAGTGAATGAGGAGTTTTCCAGTACCGTCAGGAGGAGGAATGAAGGCTGGTGGCACTACAGATCCTGCAGGTTTAAGAACACTACTCCTGGGCACATTGGAGTGCACAATACACTTAATCAATCAATCAATCATTGCATTTGTATAGCACACTACGTACCCTTGAGGGTCTCAAGGCGCTGGGGGGAGGGGAAGCTCCTACTGCTCAAAAATCCAGGTCTTGAGCAGTCTTCTAAAGGTCAGCAGGTCTTGGGTCTGCCGTAGGTGGATGGGGAGGGTGTTCCAGGTCTTTGCGGCGAGGTGGGAGATGATCTGCCACCTGAGGTTGCTCTTCGGATGCGGGGGACTGTGACGAGGGTGAGGTCGGCGGAGCGTAGCTGGCGGGTGGGAGTGTAGAAGCTGAGTCGTCCATTGAGGTATGCTTGTCCGGTGTTCTGGAGTGCCTTGTGTGCATGGGTGAGGAGCTTGAAGGTTATCCTCTTGCTGACTGGGAGCCAGTGCAGGTCTCTCAGGTGGGGTGATGTGGCTGCGGCAAGGGATGTCAAGGATCAGGCGTGCAGAGGCGTTTTGGAGTTTTGCTGAGGTTCAAGCGCAGATTGTCTTTCCGTAGTCCAACCTGCTGCTGACGAGGGCCTGGGTGACCGTTCTTCTCTTTTCGGTGGGAATCCACTTGTAGATCTTGCAGAGCATGTGGAGGGTGTTGAAGCAGGAGGAAGAGATGGCGTTGACCTGCTTAGTCATGGAGAGGGTGGAGTTGAGGTTGATCCCTAGGTTGCGTGCGTGGTCGGTGGGTGTTGGAGCTGTTCCCAGTGCTGTAGGCCACCAGGAGTCATTCCATGCCTAAGGGGTGGATCCAAGGAGGAGGACCTCCGTCTTGTCCGAGTTCTGCTTCAGTCGGCTGTTCCTCATCCATTCAGCGACGGCCTTCATTCCTTCGTGGAGGTTGGTTTTGGTGGTGTGGGGGTCCTTGGTGAGGGAGAGGATCAGTTGGGTGTCATCGGTGTAGGAGATGATGTTGAGGTCGTGTAGTCGGGTGACTTGGGCGAGCGGTGCCATGTAGATGTTAAACAGCGTAAGGCTGAGGGATGAGCCCTGGGGAACGTCGCAGATGATCTTGGTGGCTTCGGAGCAGAAGGGGGGGAGGCGGATGCTCTGTGTTCTGCCGGAGAGGAAGGAGGTAGTCCAGTCCAGGGCCATCTCTTGGATCCCAGCATCGTGGAGGTGTGTTCGTAGTGTGTGGTGGCAGACTGTGTTGAAGACGGCTGATAGGTCCAGGAGGATGACGGCCGCAGTTTCTTTGTTGTCTAGCAGGGTTTTGATTTAATCGGTGGCGGCGTTGAGGGCAGTTTCGGTGCTGCAGAACCTGGACTGGGATGGATCCAGGATGTTGTTCTCCTCAAGGTAGCGGGTCAGTTGTTTGTTTACAGTCTTCTCGATGACCTTCACCGGGAACGGGAGCAGGGAGATGGGCTGAAAGTCCTTGAGGTCCTTGGGGTCTGCCTTGGGTTTCTTGAGTAAGGCGTTGATCTCGGAGTCCTTCCAACTCTCCAGGAAGGTTGCTGTCTCGAAGGAGATGTTGATGGCTTTCCAGAGATGGGACGCATTCAAAGTTTATATCAGGGGGATGGCTATGGCCAAGCACTCTAGTGTCCTTAAGTCCATCAGACAAAGGTTGAAACATCTTGAAACTCAATTGAATGGCGGTGCTGGCTTTGTTGAAGATGTGGTGTGGTCAAGGATCTGACAGAGATCCGGAGCGGATGGTGTTCATGATCTTGATGGTGTCGTCGTCGTTGATGTTGGTCCAGAAGAGCTGGCGGTAGGTGCGGGTGGTGGTCGTGGGGGCAGGTGTCTCTGTGGTGGTCGGGCGGATGTGGCAATGAAGCTGTAGTGGATGTCTGCGATCTTGCGGTGGAAGAAGGTGGCGAGCGAGTCGCATAGGTCTTGTGAGGGTAGGATGTCGTTGGTGTTGGAGCTGGGGTTCGAGAGTTCCTTCACTATGTTGAAGAGCTCTTTGCAGTTGTGTGCCTTGTTGTCTAGGTGGTCTTTTAAGGAGGCCCTTTTGGCATATCTGATGAGGTGGTGGTGTCTGCGGTTGGTGTCCTTGTGGGCTGCGTAGCTGTCCGGTGTTCGTTCGCGGAGCCAAATCTTCTCTAGCTTTCGGCAGGTTTGCTTGGAGGCCTGGAGGTCTTCAGTGAACCAGCTGGCTTTCTTGCTGGTGTGGCTTATGGAGGGTTTCTTAAGCGGGGTGAGGGTGTTGGTGCAGTCCTCGATCCACTGTCTGAGGTTGCGTGCGGCGGTGTCGGGTTCGGTGGGGTCGGAGGGTGGGCTCTGGGTGAGGGTAGTGGTTCGCTGGTCGTCGGTGACTTTGCTCCAGCAGTGGCGAGGCATCTGTTGGGTGCGGTGGTGTGCTTCCTGAAGGTAAAGTGGATGCAGCGATGGTCGATCCAGTGGAGTTCATTGGTGTGGTTGAAGGAGACGTGGGGGCTTGCGGAGAAGATGGTGTCGAGTGTGTGGCCGGCGTTGTGGGTGAGTGTTGTGACGAGTTGTCTGAGTCCGAGTTTGGCGAGGTTGTCAATCAGTGTGGTGGAGTTGGTGCTGTTCTCGAGGTTGAAGTTAGGTCCCCGAGGAGGATGTAGTTAGTCCATGGAGGCGAGGGCGTGTGTGCTGACAAGGTCGGCGATGGAGTCGCTGAACTGTGCTCGGGGTCCGGGGGGTCGGTAGACGAGGGTTCCTCTGAGGGTGGTGTTGGGGTCGGTGTGGATCTGGAAGTGCAGGTGCTCTGCGGTGCTGAGGGTGTCGTTGGTGTTGGTCGAGACTCTGAAAGTGTTCCTGTGGACAATGGCAATTCCTCCTCCTACTCCGTTGGTGCGGTCCCTGCGGGTGATCTTGTAGCCTTCTGGGATGGCTATGGCGATGAAGAGCTTGATTTTGGCAGTCAGTACACTAACAGTCATGGTGGTAGAGGGCATTACGCCCACCAGCCAGGCCAGACTTCACCCATGTATACAGATCAGTACCAACTCTGCAGACATCTCTGTGGCTTGAGAGGGACTGCTGCCACAGTGATTCCTCTGAAGGCACCACAAGTTTGGTGTGCAGCTGCTGTTTTTCAGGCAGTCACACACCAAACTTTTTTTAACTTTTTTTTGGGGGGGGGGGGTTGGTATTGATAAACAGAAAAGTATTAACCTTCAGACGTGGACGTTTTCTCCCAGGATGTGTGGCCATTTTCTTTTTTTTCTGTCCGCACAGGTGTTATCGACTATCTTTTGGATGGCATTCCCCCGATTTTTGCTGCATTTAACGGAACCCGTTTTTGTTGGCCATAAGACTCTACACACTTTACTCCACGGGTACTCGCAAACACTTGCCCAAAGGGCCACAAAGTATGGTCTGTGTTGTGACCAGAGGACTGCATGGGTGCCAGAAGATAGGCGGTAGGTGGCCTGAGTGGATTTGGGAGTGTGTAAAGAGTTCTAAGAAAATGTTAAAATAAACGGACAAGCATTTATTTGTAGGTTTACTAAAGTTAAGTGATGCAGGACACCACCGTAGTTACTTCATAGCTTAAATTTACCTGCACATAAATGCTTGATCCTGTTTATTTAACATGTTTTTCTGAATATTAGTGCTCAGCAAGTAAACAACAGCTCACGCTGCTGTTCACGGGGAAGGTAGCATGTAAAGGCCTCTTTACTCCTCTCTGAGCAGTGGTAATCTTCCTTTTAAACAAGGTAAAATTGGCCTAAACCTAATTGGCACATGCAATTTACTTCACCAGTATAGCGTACTACAGGTACCTAGGACCTGTAACTTAAATGCTACAAGGGGACTTCAGCACTCATTGTGTCACCTACTAATGTAGCACTGTAAAACATGTCTCCATGCCTGTGTGTGCAGTTTTAAACTGCCATTCGACCGAGTAAAATAAAACTTTTGTGAGGCCTAAACCTTACTATTTAGTACTTATAGGTCACCCAAGGTAGCCCTATGTGTCCATATAGCAGGGTACAGCTAGAAAGAGGATTCAAGGACTCCTTTTAATAGTCATTGAAATATAACTTAATGATAAACTCAGATTTTATACTACTGTGTCTGTGGAGAAACTGAAGAAGTGATTTACAAATAGAGAGACTTAGGCAGGAGAGCTCGCACCTATCACATATAGTGAATTCAGTTACACTGACTTGGCGCTCTGATCAGAAAGAACAGTCTCCTAATTTTACTTACACGAGTATTCCCCTCAATAGAATTAAACAAGAGTGACCAGCACACAACTTTTTCTACCATGTTCATATAGTATAAAACTTATTACAACGGGGGTTGTGCAAAATTCATCTTCAAACTCCTTGTTTAGTTGGAAAACTTTTTTATTCAAATCTTCATAGAATTAAAACTGTTTTCAGTAGCAAACGCATTTTGTCTCTTCATAAAAGACTTCTTCGGGGTTACAAAAGACAGACAGTGTGCACATAATTAAAACCATAACTGAAAAAAAGATTGAAACAGATTGAAAACTATTTACATAACATCAACTGCCCAATTACATCTTGGCAGTCCTCACATAAGTTAAAATGACACTTATGCACCACATGATCTGAACAACTATGTGCAACCCTTTTTCCAAGTCCTACATTTCCCCGTGTGCATCCCATTTTCCAAGTCCCGCATTTCTCAGAAAGCAGAGTTTACTTATGAACCAGGGCCAGTAAATTAGAGCAAATCATAAGTCCAACATTCTTAATTCCAAATGTCTTGGGGGGTCCATAATTCATATGTATAATCATATAATTTTCACATTTAATATCCACATCTTCCGACATCTTAGGTGATACCATGTGTTCAGCTAATCACAGTCCTATTCCTTCATTACCTTGTTCATTTATTCTTTTTATATTCATATTTGAATTTCATTTCTATATGCAGCCCTTCTCAGTAAGGTCGACTATGCTTTATAAATGTTCAATTTAAGTTAATACATAATAGTTCCTGTAGAAAGACTCTACTTGAATTGGCCGACCATTTATTAAGACATAACCAATTAATTTACTCATCCCGTATAAGAAAGATTTTTTTGCGTCTCTATAAATGAAAGGTAGGGTTTGAAAAAATTATACCAATTTAAATAAAATTCACAATATAAAGTACCTTGATTAGTTGTTCACTCATCTAAACGCGGCCTAATAGCCACGTTCTGATTGCTCCCACTTGTTGATGCGAACCCATTAAACTTCAATTCTAAAACAACATTTTTTTTTCATTCAACTCCTTTTATTCGAGTTATCTCTTTTTTCGGGAAAATGTTAGTCATAACTCATTCGAAATAATCATCAATTAATATACTTCCTTACCCATATATCAGTGTTTCTCATACTATGGCAGATTTCTGTATCTCGCGGTACATATCACAGGCCTATGTTGGCATCCCAATCTGTTTCAATGGTAAATAAATGATATGGATGTAACATCAATACTATCCTTCTTCTGTCACATATCCAAAAATGAGATTCCCAAATCCCCTCTTAGGAGAGGAACATTATTACCATTTTATGCATCTAATCAACTCATTCCCTATGGGGTGTCATTAATTATCATGGTTATACGGTACTTGCCCACGCTCTTTTCTGGCTGTAAGTGTGTGGGGTGAATGATGCACACTACAGCCCCATCAGAATCATGGTGGCTGTGGGAAACCCTACACCCATATATTTTGGTCTAGAGCATTATTATCGTAAAACATAGTCTGTATATCCTGCTGTTAGTGAAACCGCACCACCTCTTATAAATAGGCACCCAGTACTAGACTTCAAATTTGAAGTTTTTTTGGTACAGATAACAACATAAATCCAAAACATAAACGTGCGGTTAACGTGTCAACAAGAAATAATGTTGATATTATATCCTCCCTAATGGGCAGGCCTTCTCTAAATTCAGTTTGTTTTATATTGTTTTTATCTAGGAACCTAAATCGATATTTCTATTTTATGCCCTTGTCCGGTTATAATCAATAATATCCCTACAACTGCATAGTAATCATATCCATATTCAGTCGTAGCACATGCTGTCACATTAAGCAAGGCTACTTCCCCTGCCTCCTAGAAAGCACAACAAGTACTCTAAACAAAACAAAACCTCCAGCAACCTGGGAAATCCCCCTTGCTTTTGTTTTGATTTCATCCTAGAACTCCTGTAAAGCACTGTAAGAACGGCCAGTTCTTAGTGACATCTTTATTGACGTCTTATGTCCAGCCTTACGTCAAACCCGGCACCTTTCAGGTATAAATATACCAATGTTGCCTTAAGCAAACACACGGTGGTGACTTTGGAGCAGAGCAGGCATCTACTTGCCCGAGAGCCCAGCTGATGCGAGAGCCCACGGACGCTGCCCCTCCTCTTTGACGCACTGAGAGAGACGCTGTCTTTTCTCCTGCCGAGAAATCCAGCTCCGGTGTTTCCAGATACCTTCGCGGGTTACTGGGATATCGAGTCCTGAGACAGAGATACAAGACCTCCTGCTTTCTAATTACCCAGGTACGGAGCTGACTAAATCCTTAAAGAGAATTCTTGAGTCAGATTCTTGGCAAAACCAAACTTAACTTAAACTGCTACTTATTTACTCCTTCCCACGTATTTGGCTTAGGTAAGGTACACAGGGGTAGGCGTATTAAGAAGCACCAGTTGAGTACGTTAGTCAATGTATATATGCATATATATTTGATCTATTTTAAAGTATCATATGGCTAAGAAACCATATCCATGCTTTTATAGTATTATTTTATAATCCTCCTTTTACTGTACGCACTTTACTTTACTATGAGTATTGCAATTGTGGCAATTCTTTTCTCTTGTATGAGGAAGAAGACTGCTCAATAAATTACACCTTTTATTGAAAACGCCCGTCTTTCTTTTCTCTGCATTCTGGTGAAACTAAGTACGCACATTTGACTGAGTGAAATAGCTGTCTATTGTTTTCACACGACTCTAGAGATACACTCTTATTCTGAGGGAGCAAAGTTGTCATGTTATATGGTTGTCGGAAGCTAATCCCTTCTTGTCTATCCAGGGAGGTTAAACTCCTCCTCGTTTATTCGAGAAAGTTTCTAGTGACCTCTGAGCTAGCTGGCAAACCTTAAGTCTAATATAGTCAGTAGAGACCTAGTTAACCTCAGTCCTACGTCTACACTGCTGAATATATTATTCCAATGCGCAGAGCCTATTGGGAATATAGGAACTACACTACATGGCGCCCAACGTTTGGTAAGGCGATAAATCTAACGCAAGACTTTAGAGTAACTCAGTCGTGATTTTTCACACAGACCCTCTTTCCCGTAAATACTCCAAAAGACGTCTGGAGTGGGTAAGAGGTTAAAATCCGCCAGAACTTAGTAAGAAGAGATTTCTATGTATAGTTTTTTGTTTAGTCAACGTTGAAGGATACAGTGTTCCAAAAATATTGTGCACCTAATCTTTGTTTCCTTGAAACTTGATCTGCAAACAAAAACCTTTCTGTTAGTAAAAATGTCAGAAAGTGAAGACGAAAGGGAGGCAGCTAGAATAGCAGCTCAACTCCTAGCGGATGACACAAGTCTCAGAGACAATGACCCGAATGTTATACTCATTCCGGTCAACATAGGAAAAACTATAACTCTTAAACTAATAGAAAATGGACTAACACCAAGTGGTGGAATAGTCGTATTCGTAATTGAGGCCCATGAATATCGGCAGACAGAGGTATTCTACACATGGATAAACTTTCCAGCAGCAAACGCTGTCACACACGACTTCCACTATTACAAAATAAAGGAACCTCCGGATGAATACACTCCTTTCGAGGAGGTTGAAATCCCATTAAAATACCAAGAGCACCTGCTCTGGTTTAAAGGCGCCCTAAAACATAATAATCACATCACCAGGCTCGGTCCACTAGGTAGACCAGGAGCAACGTGGCCGGTTCTAGCCAGCTACACACCACATCCAGACATTGATTAAATGTCAAGTGAAGAACTTTTAGTTAAAATAAAAGAATTAACAAAGGCATATAGAGAATTAGTTCAATTGGCAACGGAGGACATAACATACCTCCAGAAACTGAAAGAAACAGATATAGCAGACCAACCAATTGAACTTGCCAGAATCCTAGAAAAATCCCATGAAGAACTAGGAAGAGATAGTTTGGGTGGGAAACCAGTAAAACCCCAACTAAGTGAAAATCCTGAAAAGATATTTATTAAAAATAATCTAAACACTCCAAAAAAGAGCTGGGATGGAAATAAACAATCCACTCCCAAAGAAAAAAGATTCCAGTCCAGAGGTAGGTCTCCTCGGCGGAGAGAAAGATCTCCGGGCCAAGGACACAAGTCTCCCCAGAGGGAGCCCTCTGAGAAAAGATACAACCTTAGAAATAGGGATAATCTGAAGAAACCTGATAGATATCATGACATTGATACACGTCCCTCTCGATCTTTCCAGACTTCCTCGCAGAAATCGGAAAGAAGAGGACGGTCAGAACACAGGGAAGAGCACGTCAAGTCCAAAGACAAGGAACCTGCTCATCAAAGTAAAAAATTACAATTTCCAAGAAAGAAGGTAGCCAGCATTAAAATAGTTAAACATGCCGAGGATACTGAGGACACAACTGAAAAACGGAGAGTGGGCCCAGACAATGCTAGACAGCGCAGCAGAAGTGACCATAGCTCGCAGGATCCTGATGAATCATCTGGAGACAGTGGACACAAATGAATACATTCAGGTGGAAACTGCAGATACCCCAGTTAGCGAACCTCATAAAATATACGATATAACATTACGTATAGTGGGAGAGAAGCCTAGCAAAGTGAGGGGTCTATTTTGGGATAACCTTTCCAAAGGCTATGACATCCTTTTAGCTGAGAAAGACTGGCCACCAGAGTTTGTCAGGGAGTGCCCTCATGGCAAAGAAATGATTATGCCTGCCTTCTCAAATCATATTCCAATTCATAAAAAATATACATATGCAAGAAAATGGGCAGTAGCCCAAGCTCCTGCATTATATAAAAATCATGTAGGATGGGATGAGGACTCTCCTCCTCACAAAATCCAGTTAAAATGTCAACCAACTGCACAAAGGCAGTACCCAATTAAGCAAGAAGCTAAAAAACAGGTCAGGGAGATCTTAGATCAACTTGAATACCAGGGGGTGATTGAAACATGCACCTCACAAATGAACAATCCTTTGTTTCCTGTCTCCAAACCAGATGATTTATATCGTCTAGTTTTGGACTACAGACACCTTAAC
Source organism: Lissotriton helveticus (assembly GCF_964261635.1). NCBI lineage: Eukaryota > Metazoa > Chordata > Amphibia > Caudata > Salamandridae > Lissotriton > Lissotriton helveticus. The sequence goes on from NC_136061.1 coordinate 1,177,612,357, forward strand.
TCATGTTGCAAAACATTTGCAGTACAAAACTCACACAGTGCAGCACTAATGAATAACATCGTGCGCAAAAAATACAAAACAACATTAGACATCTCTAATGGATTCTTTTGTCAAAACATAGCATCTGAAAGCAGGTATTTAACCGCATTCTCAATAATGGGGTTGCAGAAAATTTCTGTCGACTCCCACAGGGATTCAAGAATAGCCCAGGATTATTCTCAGCAAGGGTAACAGAGTTACTATAAATGTATGATGAAGAAGCATTATCTTACGTCGATGACATCTATTTGACAGATGATGACTTGGATACTCACTTGAAAAGAGTGAACACCATAATACTTGGGTTCGCAGCAGAGGGTTACAAATTCAACTTTAAAAAGTCACGAATTGCCCCTCTAACAGTCCTGTTTTTAGGATATGAATTATCAAGTGAAGGCAAAAGCCTAGCAGACAATTTCTTAGAGAAATGCGCTGTACTCCAAGCACCTAAAACGCTGAAGAACTTACAATCAATACTAGGTTTCCTGAATTTCGGAAGAACTTACATTCTAAATTATGCGGAGAGGGTTAAACCTCTCTATGAATTAATAAAACCTGATTTTAAACCAATCAATTGGACTCAAAAACACACAGAAATTTTGAGGTCATTGCAAACAGACATGTTAGCTAAAACAAAATTGCAAACTCGCGATAATACACACAACCTTGTAATCCGAGTCATCCCAGGAAGATGCGGATTCACGTACCTGACCTCTAATGAGGGAGAAAAGGTACCAATAGCTTACAAATCACATTTGTACACAAAAGCTGAAATGAAATTCAGTTCAACTGAAAAAAATCTAACTGCGGTTCAGACTGCTGTAGCAAAAGAAAGAGCCCTAGCACAAGGTAAACGAATAATAATCGTTACACCAGTACCAGCCCTAGAAGCGGTAACAAAAGCAAGCATTCCAAATGCTAAAGCACTACATCCGAGATGGATCCAATGGGTTAATTCTCTTGCCGCAACAGACGTAGTATACAAATTTGATCCTAATTTAAAAACACAATAATTTCTACAATATGAATATGAATGTCCTCTGCCAATCGAAATCCTGCATCTAGAACACTACGGCTGTATAATATATACAGACGGATCAGCACAACCCGCAGTTGGGGGTAAATAAGCTTACAGTGCTGCGTGCTCGGTTGTTAAATGCCGGTGGCACAGAGGTAGATTGAGACCACTGGTAACTATGTCTCAATCTGTAAAAGACAATTCAGGTCAACAAACGGAATTATTGGCTCTAAAAATGGCGCTCGATATTGCCGATCGTGAATTCCCGACACTAATAGTGTGCGATTCGCATTACTGCGTCAAATCTTACAATAATGATTTGCAGAACTGGGTTCAAAACGGTTACAAAGATGACACAGGTGCCACAATAAAGCATAAAAAACTTTGGGAACAGGTAGTTCTTTTACAAAAAGAACTACAAAAGACTCACGTGATACATACACTGAGTCATCAACGTGATGGCGTTCACGTTGCGGGGAATTCATTGGCTGATGAAGCCGTGAAGGCAGCTGTGCAAACGGCTTCCGTAGCTGCTATCACCCGGTCAAAAACAAAAATAGACGGCGATATAATGCAAGCTGTCAGTGCTTCAGTAAAAGATGATAGAAAAACACTCCCGAAAGGCTTTCCAGTAAAGTACTCATACATAACTGATGCGAATAATGTTCCTTTTGCTCGAATCCCTGGAGTGGGGGATAGGGCCATTCCAACCATGGAGCACAGGTTAGGACTAATTACAGCGGCACACGAAGGGCTCGCTTCTGCACATGCTGGTGTTTCCGCCACTATATCATTATTAAAACAGAGATATTGGTGGCCGCGTATGAGAATACAAACTAAGAACTATGTTCTAGAATGCGAAATATGCCAAAGAATGAAAGTATCGACAGTGAAACGACCAGCTCAGACGCCCCTTCTAATCTCAGATAAACCATTAGCTTGTGTTTACCTGGACCACTGTGGTCCCTTACAAAGGGATGGCAACTATAAATATATCATGATCGCAGTGGATTCCTGCACGAGATTCATTTGGATGTGGCCCCAGCGCTCGGCTGATGCCAGAACTGTTATAAAAGATTTGCGAGTCTATATCGGCACATACGCAATTGGCATGCTACATTCTGACCAGGGTCCTGCTTTTAGCTCTCGAGCTTATAAGGAGGCCATGACCAGCATGGGCATTGCATTGCGGTACTCTTGTCCCTTCCATCCTGAGGGAAATGGGATTGTGGACAGAAAAAACTGAGACATAAAGCAATCAATAACGGCAAGGGTATTAGGTTCGGGTGATGGGTGGGTCCAACATTTAACAAGTGTCCAACGTAGTCTTAACAATCTGCCAAGAAATTCTCTAAAAGGTTTCAGTCCGTACGAACTATTTTTCGGTACTAGAATGCATATTCAGGACTTAGATAGTCAGACTTCAGTGGTAGAAGAAAAATGTTTTGATATCAAAGATCATTTGGCTATTTTACAGGACTTAAATGAAACAAGAAATGACCTGAGCAACGTAAAGCTAAAACAGCAGCCAACAACCACTGAAGATAAACCACCTGTCCCAGCAAGGCCTGTCTGGATTCCAAAGATTGGGGATCTAGTCAGAGAGAAGATTGCGGTGAAGAAGGAATTTGGGCCTTCTTACAGAAAAGCAATACCTGTCTTAGCTGTCAGCGGAACAAGATCAGTTGTACTACCGCCCCTTGCTGGTAAAAAGGAGAACCGAGTTATATCAATCGACCTGGTAAAACCACAATCATGTGGCCAATAATAAGTAGTAGGCCCAGTAGACTCCCAAGAAGTAGCAGAACACCAAAACTTGCTACAATACAAGAGGTTTAAACTGAGAGACTAATCACATTTAATAAACCTACAGTGAATAAAAAAGGACTATGCAACAATGCCATGGAACTTGTGCCTCTTGAAACCCAAATTGCAACAGTTCATCAAGAAACACCAGTCTACAACGATGTAGCCTCAGCCTATGCTAATGAAACAAAGAAAATTCCAAAATCAAATGAAAATCCGGAAGCGATTCCAACAATTGACAGAACTGCATCTGGCTACTTCATCAATTTCGATGACTTTTCTGAGGATCCAAGCGAGCCTGAAGAACAGCCAGCAACAAAAACTTTTAAAGACAAAGCAACAGAACTCTTTCATCAACTCAAAGAAACCTATCTGATTTCTCCATGGATTGAATTTTGGATTGTCTTAGGTGTACTTTTCCTCTCGCTTTGGCTCATCATGGTTCTTTGTTTGGGACAATTCATTGAGGGAAAATACAGTACAATGGACACAGCAAGTCAGAACATCAACTTGGTCCTAAAGCCCCACAAGTCATCTCACATCGAGAAATGAGAACTATCATCCGTGAATGTCACAGCCAATCCAATACCTGGTGGGGTAGCTTGGGACAAAACTGATTACGAAATCTATGGCCCGGTGGAGCTTTTGAAATATCCACACCAGTTTAAGGTTTCATTAAGTGACTTTGTAAAACCGAGCTCATTCTCTGATGATTGGGACTTTGAAAGTATTAATGATATGATGTCAGATTTAGTAATGTCAGCAAAATTTACAGAACATGATTACTTGCAGGGTTCATCGAATTATGAAGAAATGTACTGCTACAACAACTTTGCACATCATTATTTGCATAAATCTGCTCAACCTAGAAATGTTTTTAATTATAATCAATGGGAACATTGTGCAACTCCACAAAAAGGTAGTTATAAGACATTTTACGAGAAATTCCCATACTTCTCAGGGTTCAACACAAGTGATGCTGAAACTTTTTATTTCAAAATGTCAAATAAGACAGGAATGAAAACAATGCTGACAAATACTAAATTGATTTATTCAAAAGCATTTCATGAAAAAATGACTACATTTGGTTTTCATTTTTAGAAAAACAACATTGAAACAAAAACCATCTGGGGTACCAAAGATTGGCAGGTCCAAGGTGTAGAATCATTATTTAGAGCCTGCATGATCCCAGAACAAAGTATATTCTTGAATGACACCATTCAACAGACAACCTGTCTTGGCCTAGCCAAGATAAAAGATTTAAACAAACCGTCTATTCCAAAGCCAACACCTGACAGTAATAGCACTACATATGTTGAGATAGACGTATCCCATATTTTTAACCAAAACAGAACAAATCCTGATTGGAAAAAATGGTTGATCTGGCCCACAGACACAAATAACTGTCAAGATAGATTCCTGAACAAAATACAGGGGTTCAAATTGACCAGGCCAGACCCTAGATACTCCCAGAGACAACATCCAGGGATAGTTACAACATACAGTGTAGGAAAACTCTACCTCGAATGGCTACAGACATCCACACTGGCAGAAATTAAGCAACACTTGACTTTATTTAAAGACGGTGCTGACTTGCGTGATTTCATAATGGGACCACGCAAACAGCGTCAAAAACGTTTCATAGCGGCCTCTATATATGCAGCTTACAATGAAGCTTGGAAAGTAATGCAAATTGAAACAGCAGAAAAAATACGGGAAATTGACCGTATTCATTTGGAAAAATCACTTTCTGTTGTGGACAATGGGTTAATGACTCTGTCTTCCAGAATATATTCACTGGACAGTATTGTATCATCTGCTATTGATCTAATAGAGCAGGACTTACTAATGTTACAACACGGTCAGTCCCAATTGCGTTCTATTGTACAGCTTGGCTGGACGTTGCAAAATCTGCGTTCAGGCTACGTGCCCTGGCGTTTAATCAACACAACGTCATTATTCTCTATCTTTAACCTTACTGATACACAAATCAGCTTGGCACAAAAAGGAGCAGAGTATACAATTCTGAGCATTGAAAAACTTGAGAGACTACCACTGACAATGTCAGAAAGACCTGTCATTGAATGGATAATACACGGAATAATAACAATTCCGATAACAACTTTCCAATTTAAATACTGTCAAAAGTACATACCAGCAGGCCAGTATGAAAGGTTGGGTAAAGGGTACATTAAGTCATCATGGAAATTACCTTACACACACATGTTATAGTGAAAAGGAACAGAATGTATTTCTTAGTGGTAACAATTGTAAACGATCACTGAGTGGTATACTTCTGTGTCAAGGTATTAACTTGCATGGGGCCTGTGAGGGGACTTCAAAGAACCTTTCATGTCACCAGCATGGCACACCTGCAACTCGAATAGAGCCATTCTTTAGACGGCTTTCTAACGGGAGCTATATTCTAATAGTGGACCACAGATGTTGTGGCATGGTGCCAGGAAAAGCTTATCTCGTGAGCGTTAGTTCCATGGTCACTTGCTGTATGCAAGTATTGCATCCAAACAGCACTCCAGACAGGGAGGCGAAAATTTGGCCCTTTTTGAATATCTCTTCTATTCGAATTGATACTTTAAGCAGAATGATGTCTTTTCTTCTACAGACAACTGTGCCCTTGACGTCATCAAAAGAAACGTATGATCTTCAAGTTGCAAGGACAACGGCAGAGATACATACACTTTTATCAACAAATTGCCCCCTGCATTTCGCAGAAATGTTAAGCCAAATCCTAAATATGTCTGATACCAGCGGTATCCCACATGTAATTAAGACAATTTTTTCGGGACTGTTAACACCCTTCAAAACAGTTCTGGGCATCTTTCCTAATTTTGTCCATTCTGTCTTTGGCGGCCTACCACTCCTCTTGGGACTCGTAGCAGGCATTTTATTTTTGATACTTCTGCTTCGATATGGCGTGCCAAATTGCACACAAGACTCCAGCAACGATGGAAGAAACGATCCTAGCTATACGCTATCGGGACCACATAACTAAAGTCCTTGGACTAGCCCGGCTAAGAGATCTAAATATGACCTGGTTTCTTTCATTCAGACCCATCTGGCAGAATTGCATCTTACCTGTGCTTCGATGTATGCTATGCGGAGAAGAATGCGTGTTGGATGTCTGTCTTACACTACCATCAGCAGTACCATTGGATACAGATACTTTGCTAAGTCCTGTAATGGCTCATGCATCGTGTTGTCCCCAGCGGCTACCCATTCTGATGACGGCATTCGTTGAGACTTCACCACTGCGATTAGAGGGTAGTGAAGTACGAGATGAGAGCAACATCACCCAGGTACGACCATCTGTGAGCATTGCTGATCAGGACATCGATGATGGCGATCATTCTCACGACTGCACAGTTGCGGCATTTTCCAACTTGGTCGAACTTTAACCTGAAGCGGTAAACCACTTTTTTGAAAGTCTGTCTGAAATGATATTCTCCCCTGAACAAAAAGAATAACTTTTAAGCAATCTAGTACACAGCGTTCCCTGAACTCTGAATTCGGCCTTCGGCTTTGATAACAAAAGCTACTGAACATATTTGGAACTATATTTTTCTCTCTCCGCTGAAAGCGAAATCATTTTTTTTCCCCGATTCCAAAATATTTACCTTTTTTCTGGCACATGTACTCTGCTTGAAGTAGAACTATTCTTAGAGAACAGAGCTTCTATTTTAGGAACTCTAGAGACAATATATCACCTCAGCCTCTAGCACATTTACAACAAATGTATTTATATGTGATGGAATGGTCTCGACCTTCTTTTCTGTATTAAGAGCCATTTCATGTGTAAATTTCGCAAATCATTCATGCTGATATACATATGCATCTTTTTTACTGAATGATTACACTGCTTGTATAGCGTACAGTACCTATAACCATTTTCGTGTATATCTATGCACCATTTCAAATGCTAAAAATTTATTTTGGGGTGGGTTGGAATACACATGCACTTTTATATGTTTACTATTGCTTAGTTTTAGTAATGATGGACATTAGATCGTGGAGTGGGTATTGTGTTTTTATCTAGGAACCTAAATCGATATTTCTATTTTATGCCCTTGTCCGGTTATAATCAATAATATCCCTACAACGGCATAGTAATCATATCCATATTCAGTCGTCGCACTTGCTGTCACATTAAGCAAGGCTACTTCCCCTGCCTCCTAGAAAGCACAACGAGTTCTCTAAACAAAACAAAACCTCCAGCAACCTGGGAAATCCCCCTTGCTTTTGTTTTGATTTCATCCTAGAACTCCTGTAAAGCACTGTAAGGACGGCCAGTTCTTAGTGACATCTTTATTGACGTCTTTTGTCCAGCCTTACGTCAAACCCGGCACCTTTCAGGTATAAATATACCAACGTTGCCTTAAGCAAACACACGGTGGTGACTTTGGAGCAGAGCAGCCATCTACTTGCCCGAGAGCCCAGCTGATGCGAGAGCCCACGGACGCTGCCCCTCCTCTTTGACGCACTGAGAGAGACGCTGTCTTTTCTCCTGCCGAGAAATCCAGCTCCGGTGTTTCCAGATACCTTCGCGGGTTACTGGGATATCGAGTCCTGAGACAGAGATACAAGACCTCCTGCTTTCTAATTACCCAGGTAAGGAGCTGACTAAATACTTAAAGAGAATTCTTGAGTCAGATTCTTGGCAAAACCAAACTTAACTTAAACTGCTATTTATTTACTCCTTCCCACGTATTAGGCTTAGGTCAGGTACACAGGGGTAGGCGTATTTAGAAGCACCAGTTGAGTACGTTAGTCAATGTATATATGTATATATATTTTATCTATTTTAAAGTATCATATGGCTAAGAAACCATATCCATGCTTTTACAGTGTTATTTTATAATCCTCCTTTTACTGTACGCACTTTCCTTTACTATGAGTATTGCAATTGTGGCAATTCATTTCTCTTGTATGAGGAAGAAGACTGCTCAATAAATTACACCTTTTATTGAAAACGCCCGTCTTTCTTTTCTCTGCATTCTGGTGTAACTAAGTACGCACATTTGACTGAGTGAAATAGCTGTCTATTGTTTTCACACGACTCTAGAGATACACTCTTATTCTGAGGGAGCAAAGTTGTCATGTTATATGGTTGTCGGAAGCTAATCACTTCTAGTCTATCCAGGGAGGGTAAACTCCTCCTCGTTTATTGGAGAAAGTTTCTAGTGACCTCTGAGCTAGCTGGCAAACCTTAAGTTCAATATAGTCAGTAGAGACCTAGTTAACCTCAGTCCTACGTCTACACTGCTGAATATATTATTCCAATGCGCAGAGCCTATTGGGAATATAGGAACTACACTACAGTTTTACACATAGCATCTAAAGGAGTTTTAATCGTTTGTCTATCTCAACTTTCATTCACATATGGCAAACAAAATGTAACTACAGTTGCTGATAAGAGATATATAGAAAACAATCTCATTTCTCTCACTTTCTTACCTAATTCCCAGTAAATGGCAACTTGTGTGTGCTATCTCCAAGGATTTGCGCTGACTTCACAGTAATATTTAAAGCTGCTCTGATTGCTAACACCTGCATAGTGCGTGAACTTATGTACTGGCAGCATTCTCGACAAATGGCCGACATCTTGCAATGTGCAATTTTCAGATGGTTCTTACTGTCCGTAGTTCCATAAACTTTAGCAGCCCATTCTCAACATATACCATTATATGTGAAACAGAAAAAGGACTGCCTCGATATCTGGAGAACCTGAAGAGAGAATGGACCTGCTTGCCTTGAACCTAAGATCCCAGAAGTGACTCCCAGCTGACTGACCTACTGTTTGAGCTACAGGAATTAAAGAAGCTTCCAGAGGCCTTTCCTACAAATTCGCAGCTGACCAGTTCCTACTAAACCCTGCTGCTGGCCTCTGCTGGAGTGGTTCTCTACCCCCCATTGCTGTGCCCAAGGTCCTGGACCCATGGCAGGTATCAAAGTGTACTCTTCCCAAAGTTTCCTGAACCATGGAACTTAAAAAACGTTAGTCAAATTTTTGCTCTAAGAAACGATGGCAGAACCGCACCAACCTGCCAAGCTGATCTGATGATGGTGCATCGCCGCTTGACCAAAGATTGAGGTTGGTTCCGCTATGTGTTTCTCCGTAGCAGCAAATCTGATCCAGCAGGAATTCACAGAGAAGGTGTCCGGCCTTGTGGAGACCTCTTCAGCTATAGCCTCCAGCCTTGTCCAGCTGCAAGAATCTGAGCTCCCAAAAAGTGACTGGGTTTAAAGGTAGAAATCTCTACCAGGCAAAGGCATGAAAAGTATCCGGCTGGTGAGGGACCTTCTTTGTGCATGAAATTAAAATTTCTCCTGCTTTTAGCTTTCCCGCAAAAGTCAACAGAATCACTGAGACCTCATCTGGTTATACAATGAAGTGGAGTTCTCTTTGGCCACAGCCTGCTGCCTTGCCCTGCTAGGAATTTTTGGGTTCCATTACAGAGACTAACAGCCTGATTCATCAAGCTAAATAGCGCCCGCAATAGCTGCGAAAAAGCAATTGCGGGCGCAATGTCGTTAATCGGCATTCATCATTGAATCGCAAACACAAAATAGCGAATACACAATAATAATCGCACAATCCCGGTAGGAGAGCACTAGCGATTCGGAAGAAGCGACTATCCACGGATTTAGCGAAATAAATAGCGGTTTCGCTAAACAATCGCAATCGGTATTCATGAATTGCCGCAAATAGAGAAAAACCCAAAAATCGCATTTTGCGCGGCGCAAATTAAGGGCAACTCAAAGCAGGTGGTAACCATAAAAGCCATGAAAAAAAAATTCAAATAACAGTTGGCCAATCAGAAACAGGTTCAGGGCTGACCAATCACACATAAGGACATACAGCTGCTGCATTAGGAGTTCCACAATGCCAGGAATGTACATGGTCGTGAGGCGCCGAAGGCTACAGCGAGCAGCACGGAGGAGAGGCCAGATCCAGGAGAGGATATTCCGCCAGCGGGTGACCTTGCTGGGGCAAACAAGAGAGCAGATTTATGCTAGGCACTCACCCTCTGCTCCTCTCATTCAGGTGACAGTGGCTACGCCCTCCGTGATTACCTCCTCACCCCATACCTGAACCCTGCTACACCCCAGCAACGCCGCTACAATGTTGCGCACATTCGGACAAGGAACTGCATAGAAAGGACATTTGGGTTGCTCAAAAGCAGGTTCCGCATACTGCACAAGACAGGTGGGGCCATGTATTACAGTCCTGCAATGTGCTGCCGCATTGTGGCTGTCTGCGCAATACTGCATAACATTGCAACCAAGCGCCGGATACCAGTCGACATATCTGGCAGTGAATCAGAAGGGGACGATCGGCCACCTGCTCATGCGCGCCTTGCACACGGGGAGAATCCTGCTGAGGGCCACAGACGTCGCAACCACATCACACTGAACTGTTTCTGATGCACCCTCCACCCTCACCCCACAAATCACAAATGCATGCAAAATAACCAAAAATGACACTACGCCAATGTGTGCTGTTAAAATAAATATATTTGTTTCATTCACAATAATGGTAAAACTATTAATGTTGACTTAGCTAACAGTATTCCAACAGTATTCCTGCATACTGCTGTGCGAAAGGACAGGGCAGGCTTATACTCAGCCTGTGCCTGTAAGAGTCATAGAAAGTCATGTGCGCCTCCTGCGCGTACCACCCAAACGCCTCTGTGGCTCCTCGTCTTCCATGGCACGTGCTGCTGGTGTGGCCCTGGTGCTGCGCCTGATTGTCCCTATGTGTGAGGCAGAGTGGCTGCTCAAACTAGATGTCCCCTCACTGGCATCATCACCACCAACAGTGGCAGGTAGATCAGGACGGTGTAGTGCTGTCACGGCACTGGTCAGGTGCTCAAGGACCCTGGCCAGATCCTTGCAGCACTGGATGAGCTGCAGCTGCTGCGCAAGGGACCGCCGCGACAACTGTGCTGTGGCATTGCTCATTATATAATTAGACCTGGTGTAGGCGCTCAGCCTGGTCAATAGCTGCCGGTGGCGGCGGCGTGCTGCGTTGCGCTGCGATGTATTTGCAGCAGTGCTGGCCTCCATGGCTGCAGTCATGCGGGCCATACCCTCCCCCACACCTGCCATGGGTGCAGTCATGCTGGCCTTCCGGTCCCCCACTCCGGCAACATTGCGCCCAATGTTGTACAGCTGTAGCTGTATGGCACCTTGCTGCCGTGCTTGCAGCTGATGGATACGGAGCATGCGTCTTTCCACGCTCACTCTCAGCAGCGCCGGTCCATTCCCCCTCCTGCTGCTAGGTGCATTGGTCTGCAGGCGAGGCGTGCCACGCCTGCTCTGCTGGCCTGACACAGTGGGTGGCCGCTGTGTTGGCGCTGTCGCAGGCCCTGATGTAGTAGCACCAGCTGCTGGTGGTGTCACGGCAGGCGTTGTTGGTGCGGCAGGGGCTGGAGGCACCCTGGTGGTGGATCTGGCCGCGGGAGTATTTGCTGGGGCAGGGGCTGGAGGCACCCTGGTGGTGGATCTGGCCGCGGGAGTATTTGCTGGGGCAGGGGCTGGAGGCACACTGGTGGTGGATCTGGCCGCGGTAGTATTTTCTGGGGCAGGGGCTGGTGGCACACTGGTGGTGGATCTGGCCGCGGTAGTATTTGCTGCGCCAGACGCAGGAGGCACACTGGTGGTGGATCTGGCTGCAGTAGTATTTGCTGGGGCAGGGGCTGGTGGCTGTGTATGTGGCGGCACCTCCTCCTCATCCGGTGCCTCCTCATCAATTTGCAGCCTCTCGCTGTCGCTGCTGTCTGCACCACCTGTGAGGGGAAGTGGACGCTCATTAGTTGCATGTATCTGTCACACGTGCAGTTGCTACATGCATGCTGGGTGACATTCCCTGACTGGCTATGGCTTTGCGAACTTTGGAACCTGTCTGGCTGCATTGTGGTAAAACTACATTGTGGCCACACTACATGTCCCACAATGCTTCAGGGCATTACCTGATGTGCAACTATGGCATGACTATGGAACAATATGGGAGGCTAATTGGTCATGGACATTCATAGGGGACAGGGTCGCAGTCGCATGCCACTTACCTCGGGTGTCTTGGGTGGTGCGGGATGAGTCCATACGAGTCACTCCGATGACCGCCTCTGTCTCCAGGCTGTTCTCTACCTGGTCCTCCATGGGGGTGTTTGGAGGGACTGTAGGTTCTCCCCCTCCTGTGCCCGATGATTCTCCAAGGCGCTCTGCCACCCTCTCCTTGGCACGACCTCGGAGGTCGTACCAGCGTTTTTTCAGTTCGTCCAGTGACCTGTCGGCCACACCCACGGAGTTCACCGTTGACGCTATTCCCTGCCAGATCCTGCGTTTTTCCTGTTCTGCAACCCTCCTGGAGTCCTTCCCAAACAGTTTGGAGTGGTTGGCCACCACCCCTTCAATTAAATTCTCCAGCTCCTGCTCGGAGAATTTCAGCTTTCTCTTCCGCCCTGTGGTGTTGCTGGGCCCAGAAACTGGCTCCTCTGACATTGCTGCACTGTACTTGCTCAATACTTTCCTCACAGATTTGCTGGAGCTCTTCCAGTTGCTGACTCGAGGTCTGCCTCACTGTGGTGTATGGGGGTGGGCCCTGGCTGCTTCCTGGTTGTGATGTCATCGCTGTGCTCGACATGCGACTTCCCGTTTTCCCGAACTCGCGCTATTTTAGCTCCTGCTATTGACGATCTCGCTATTAGAGTAATCGCTATTTCGACACGGATGTTGCCGGAAATAGCGATTTATATGCGAATTTCGAAAGTCGCAACCGGTATTTGCGGTCGCGTGCGAATTGTTTTTTTTTCTCTCATTTTTTAATGAATACCGTTTTGCGTGTCCTTTATAGCGAGTCGCTATAATTCGCTATTAGGGCCACGCAAAACGTCCCGTTGATGAATCAGGCTGTTAATGAATACCGTTTTGCGTGTCCTTTATAGCGAGTCGCTATAATTCGCTATTAGGGCCACGCAAAATGTCCCGTTGATGAATCAGGCTGTAAGTCCGAATGTAAAACTTTCACTGGCACAAACCTGGTCCTTGTATACGACCTGCACTCCATCATGGTTGGGCTTAAACCTTACCCGTATAACGATCAAACACACTCAGGTGACCGTGTTTGATGCTAAATGCATTTTTGGTGATATTTGAACCTTACACTCTGAATATTAAGAACTCTGGTTCTTCTTGTTGGATTGTTTTTGTTTTGGAATCATTGTATTTATTATAGTGTTCTCTCTTTTTCTAACATTGGTTTCGAATGTTATTTTTCTTGTGTTGTAGTTTCACTTTATCACTGTTTGAGTACTACATAAGTAATTTACACACTGACTCCAATGTCCTTATTCGGACTCTAGGCCATACTCCATTGGTCCATTTAGTCAGCTCTGTGATGTCAGAGCTAGTGGCAGCATTGCTGACGGAAATATCCACCTGAATCTTAAAGGAGCAGGTGGACCGATGTTTGGCAGACAGGGTTCTCTGCTACATTTGTGGTGGAGCACACTGTACACCAAACACAAAATCAGGCCATTACCTCCCCAAGAAAGAAATCAAGCTGACCAAGAGATACCTGCCTTGTAATCATACCAGTGAATCTACTGCTCCATATCTAACAATGGAGAGGGAGGCAGCGGAAGAAAGTTGTGGTAATTGCCTTCCCATTACTCTGTATTAGTTGCTGCTGGCTGCCCTGTGGCTAGGACGTTGCTATGCTCTATACTAAACTAAAGAAGATCTGTACAGCTGTTATCCTGCTTCCTCGTACTTCTTCAAAAAAGTACTGGCATGAAGTACCATAAACAGTGAACCAAGGGAGAACTACAGAGCTTGTGAGAACCAGAGGAAACAAAATCATTTCTCCCTCAGATTGAGTAGGCTGGATAGACTGGGATGCAGTAGAAAAATGGAGGGGAAAGGAAAATTGATTGATTGAGTGGTATGCTGTAAGACTTAAACATACGTATAATCCTACAGACATTAAAACTAATGAAACATTTTCAAGCTTTAACTGCTTCTTCCTCCAGTCTCACAAATGTGGTCCCGTCCACATAAAGCCCTGATGAAGTGAAAGACCGGTGTAAATATAGGAAACCCAAGGCACACCAATGACAGCCTGTGTTGCCGCACTTGTTAGTAATACAATTGTTGAGAAAAAGGGTAATTGGAGAAAGAATATACACAAACTCTTCCCTTCTCTCTGCACTTATCTGCAGATTGAGAACCTCTCTCCCTCCTAGAGCTGATTAGTAACTGATGAGAAGAAAGTGATATCAGTGCTGCCATTTGTATACCATATTGGTGTCATGGGATAATGTGTGCTCTGTGAAATCATCAACGTAGCTTCTCATTATGGAGAAGGTATGAGGGGAAAAAACCGCGATGAAAAGCCAGTGATACCACAACAGGGCTCTACTTTGGAGACTATATTGAATGAAATCACAGCATTTGGGTCGAGACTGGGCTCAATGGACACTAAAATTAAATGACAGACTTGACAACAGAAGTCAAATCCATAAGAGCAGTTTCAATATAATAATGTAGGGCTGGGAGTGTAACTGAGCATCCTGGATGACTGCCTAAACAATGCTGCTGATTGACACCCATATATATAGCAATTTAAATATAATATTGTGGAACTGAAAGACTGATTAAGACGGAACAATACTCAATTGTGTGGTGTCCTTGAGAAAATGTGAAATGGTGATATGAAGACATTTCTAGGCACCATGTACTATCAACTATTGAACAAAATCTTCACTCCTCCACTAGAGCTAGAGGACATGGATCAGGTCTTGCGTGCCACTCAACCAAGAGTCATTGCATCTTATATCTATTAAAGCTGCATCTCTGAGGCATGAACAGGCAAAGCATGTAATAAATGTACTAAAAAATGGACATAGTATAAGGTAAAACATCCAAAAAATGAATGATATCAACCCACTATCTAAAGTGCTCGGACAGTATTTAAACAAAATCCATATTTCAGTAAACTTTTCTCTAGAAAGTAATGCTAAAAGATAAGCTTTGCTAGCTTTGAGTTCTACAAGTGTGATATACAGTTTGGCCGCTACAATGTGAATTACAATAGATGGAACATCCATAAGCTATACAGACCCTAAAGACTTTCAAAGCTTTTAGATGAATCAGGTGATGCTTCCCGTAGATGGGTTTGTCATATCAGATGCATTTTCACCAAACACATAAGAATTGCCCTGTGGCATAATAAGTGAACAATGGCAAGGCAGGGTGACTAATCGCCATTGCAGGAAACTACCATTGAGAGGCAAACTGATCAAAATGGTGAAGGAATTGACCATTGAGTAGAAAAGGTACAAGTCAGATTGTCTTTGAAAGCAAGGTCTGAGCCTGCAGCGCATTCCTGTACCTGGTCTGCAGATCTGCTCAAAGTGGATAAGTATGAAATGGACTATCAAAACAAAAATATGATATATTATGTACTACATAATTTCCTTTCCCCTTCTGACAAATGGCTAATGCCTGGGATGTTGATTTTTTGTTCCTAAACCCACCAACACCTACATTAGCCTCTCTGATGGGAAACGGTGCTAAGAAGTTTGGCTACCACATATCTGACCACATTGTTCTTATACAGAGACATACAGAAACCAGGCAATGTACACTTGCAGCGGTGCCCTCCTTCTCACGTAGATGAGATGAGAAAGTCTTCCCCACTGACTTTAACCATCCTGAGACTAAAATTATGGGTATAAAATAGTATATCTAGAGGACAATATGCTGACAGCAAACAACCTGTACCATACAGTGAGAGGCACAGAGTATAAGGTAAAACATCCAAAAAATGAATGATATCAACCCACTCTCTAAAGTGCTCAGACAGTATACTCGTGAGGCCTCCACATCCCCGTCATCACACAGTATGTGCTCTTCTCTCCCGTAATTACTCAAACATATTACTCAATCAATGCTATGCAACTTCATGGCTCATGTTCACAAATTGTTGCACCACCCACACCATAGAACAAACTAGACTGCTGGTGAAACATAAAAACTCTGCTGCGATGGCCAGATCCCTCATGATACAGCAGTGTGAGGGTATTCTCAGACGTGGGACCCTTGCTCACATTGGCACTGGATTCAAGCTAGCCTAGCTGATGTGGGTTGTTAGCCCGAAACCGGTCCCAGGATGTTTGTTTCCGGTCCAGGGAAGAAATGGCTTGGAAGTTCGGGCTGGACTGTTCCCATGAGGCACAGGGTCAAGACTGATTTGCATATAGCTGTGTCTGAACTGGGGTGGCGAAGTGAGCCAAAGAACGATGATGGATTCAACCCAAATATGTGACTGGGTGTGAGTGTCTGAAAAGTTTCAGCACACCGTCCATCATTTCCTTGTGTTTGCTTTGTTCGCCCTTAGTTGGCAGGGTATGCCCAGACGTGGGTCCCTCGCTCACTTTGCCGCTGGATAGAAGCTAGCCTGGCTGATGAGGACTGTCAGCCTGAAACTGGTCCCAGGATGCTTGTTTCCGGTCCAGGGAAGACATGGCTTGGCAGTTTGGGCTGGACTGTTCCCATGAGGCACAAGGTCCAAACTGATTTGCATATAGCTGTGTCTGAACTGGGGTGGCAAAGTGAGCTAAAGAACGATGATGGATTCAACCCAGATCTGTGACTGGGGAGGAGTGTCTGAAAAATATCAGCGCTCCCTCCATCATCTCCTTGTGTTTGCTGAGTGGGAGCTTAGCCTGTCATTTAAAGGTAAAGTAAATGACTGACAAAAGGATTAGACATGGTCAAAGTCCACTGGGTCTGATTTCTCTATTCTAATGGTCATTTTAAATCTTATATGTTACACAACTTAGTACCTTGCAGATCTACCAATAGCAAATACATCCGTTACACATTAATACACACTCTATGGAGAGACCAAATATCCTAGCCTAACTCCCCCATGCACTGCCACATTCTAGTCCCACAGTCTACAGAAATCATACAGAACATCCATAGCCTATCCAAAACAACAACTAACACCTTCAGGGATAAACACATACTTGTCCTAAGTACTTGATGAACATTAAATACGCAACATAATTTTAGGACCCCAACCCTCTACAGAATTGTATCCCTCAATGTCAATGCCTTTTCAGACTTTGTAGTGAAATGAACAAGCAGAGCACTAATGCAGGAATCCCACCATCTCACAGACAAAACCTAAAAATACTAAAAACCAACTAGGTTGGCAAGGTTTTCTATAGCAGCAAAATACCACCACACATTTGCAGCATGTCAAGTAATCTAAAAAGTTCTAAGAAAAAACCTGATGTCGCCACACTAGGGTGGAAAACAGTACCCTGCAAAACTTTAAGCACATGGACGAATAAGGAAGGTAGGTAGATGTGTGTTTGCTATATCACAAGCAGGTTCATGGCCTGCTATTGTGAGTTCTCTCTATGCCCTGAATTCAACAAGACTCCTCATTTTTTTTTTTTACTAACTATCCAGAGTCAGTAGTGAATTTGGGATGGCACACAAGAATATAGGGGGTGACTGGAATTTGACCCAAGGCTCAATCCAGGATGGGCCTAATAGACACTCTAAATAATAATGGAGCAGGACTGAAGGATGTAATGAAATATCATGGTCTGCTAGTTACATGCTGTGTTAGTGATCCAAATGACAGAGAATGCCCATTTCTCTTTTATCTCTACAGCAAGCAATCAAGACTAGACTACTTCCTAGTCTCGCAAACTGTGAGCCCTCCTGTGATGGGCTGCAATGTCTTGGAGGATTTCTTATTGGAACATTCCCCCTTACAGTTACAATAAGACTGGGGAATCATCCTATCAACAAGGAAAGCATGTAGAATGGATATATTCGGTTATAAACTGCCCCCTGAAAAAGTGAAATTAAAATTCCAGAATAAAACCTATCTAGGAGAGATCAAAACCTCGAACACAGAGTAGGTCGTATGGGTGGTTGGGAAAGCAACAATAAGGGGAAGAAATCTCAGCAATCATGAACAAAGAAAGAAAGAAACATAAATAAATGGGATTGGGGAGTGACAGTAAATCACTGACACAAATCCATACTATCACACCCACTGAGACTAACAGAAGAAGGTTAGAAAATGCTAAGCTGGGCCTGAACACCCTCTACACTTCTCAATTAGAGTTCATCGTTATGAAAAGGGGAAAAAGCTGCCAGGGTAGTGGCAGCTCAACTTGAGTGGGGTGAGGATGAATCGGCTATTCCCACCACTTATGAAGCCAGAGGCAACATGATAGGCCTGCTTCAGAGGTAGTACAGGTATTTGCGGACTATTTTAATACACTCTATAGCATTCAGTCCACTGGTGACCTGGAGGCAGAGACGATTCCTCCAGAACCTTCAACTCTTACAATTGAACATAGACGGTAGATAATTTCCAGAATGGGAGATCATGAAAGAGGACATTCCAATAGCCATATTAGAATTTCTCTAAGGTGTCTGGAGAATACACCTTAGAAGATAAGGAACACACTGTAGATGTTCTGTGTGGAAGTCACAAAGATGTAGAAACCAATGGTCCTCTCAATTATCTCAAAGACCTGATCATTGTACTCCTTAAGTGGGGTAAACACTGCCTACTGTGGCAGCTAACATCCTTTATTCCTGTTCAATGTGGATATAAAAATATTAGCAAACATCTTAGTTAACAGACTGATCGAGTGATCCTGCGCCTCATACACCACAAAGAAATGGCTTTTCGCCCAGGCAGATCTTTTAAAAATTATATGCGGACTCTGATTAGTACTGGCCCCTTGATATACCTCGTTAAAACAATTGCTGTCTAGAGATTTTCATTTTTGATTCGTGTTTATGTAGAATTAGAAAAGTAATATAGCTTGGGTAGACATTGCTACGCCGGGCCAAATTTTTCTGGACGACATTTTTAAAAATGGTGGATGTGTTGCAGTGGTGATGTAATATTTCAGGGTCCATGAGACTTATATGCTTTATTTTGCTGTCAGATCATAGAGTTTGGGGTCAGAAAGTCTTCTTGAGACAGAAAATAACTCCTCAGAGCAATCCTTCTGCCATTTTCCAAAATGTTGGCTCTCTAATGAAGTGTTTTAGCCATCATATTGGTAATTAATTTTAATATGGTTTTTGTTTCAGGATTTCCGTTGATTCAAATTCGTAAACATGAGCGAAGCAGCTGGTAGAAGAGGATCTTTACCTCCTGATAGAGTGTTGCTAACTACAACATCTGAGGACTCCTTCAAAAAAGAAAAATGTGTCACATGTCAAACTAATCCGAAAGAAAAGCTAACATCAACTGTGGCTAGACAGTAGAGTGTTTGAGATGCTGCAGAAATACAGCGCGACAAAGTTCACAAAAATTGAAACTGATTGGAGAAGAGGATCGGATATTTTAGCTTTGTAACAGCAAGTTCTGCAAGTCATATACAATGCAAAAAAGTCTGGAAAACATTCTTAAGAAAATAGCAGAAACCAGTGAATCACAACAAGAATCCGAGTCTTCTGAGAAAGCGACAAAAACAAAACCTGATGCCCATCCACTTAGATCAATGGCTACACCTCATCTACCTCCAACAACTGATCAGCAAGCAGAGGATCTTCAATGTGTTATCTATAGTTCAGCCTGAACAAGAGCCAAAGGGATTGATGAAAGAACAAAGTACAGATTATGTGAGAGTCAAAGGGCAAACATGCTTTTTATCTGGAGCTAGTTTCTTCCAAGATAAAGCTTTCAGCCGAGTAACTGATCTAAACAGCGAGGTAAATGTACTTTCAGTAGATTTGTATGCCCACCTGAATTTCATGCGCGCCTACATTACAAAATATGAGTGTATAATGAGCTCCCAGCAGCAATGTAACCACCAACCTTCAGTTAAGTTTGCATGCTTTAAAAAAGCAAATTAAGTTTAAAGCCACTGTTGAGTGCTCGCTACAAGTTCACACTCAAAGAGATCAGAGAAATAATGGTCAACATTGATGATATTGTATTGATCCATAATAATGAAATATGATTTGTCTGGTGAGAATGTACACTGACAGAATTTGTTTTTGTCAGTTTACAAAAAGAATAAGCCACTTATGGTGTTCTCAGCTGATTTGACTCCTGAAGTTCTTGCTGCCAAAATAAGATCACAGAATGCAGTAAAACCATCAGCAGGAACCATTTTAAGAAATGTCCTGAAAGATTTAAATGTTGGACTTAATGACAAATTTTGTGATGCCTCAGAGCTTTGCAATCATTGGAGTCAACAAGAATGCCTGATGTTGTCTTAGCATTTATTTTCCATATGAATTTATGAAAGATAGGGATGCACATCTAACTTGTAATTATTTCCTTTTTGTTTGTCCTTGAAACTGAATGCGTGCAGTTTGGCTGGTGCCATGCCCAAACGGCACCTGGGTAAATAACATTGACTGCTCGGGGGCATCATCTCCCCCTTCCAAACGCACAGCTGAAGACGCCTGCTAGGCCGTAATCTAGTGACACCAATTTTATCCATGTGATCCATAGTAATCCATGTAGTAAACATTGTAGTTCAACGTAATTTCAACCTTTTTCCTTCACATGCGGAGTGATTTTTCCAATTTTCACAGTTTCTAATGTTTAAGCTGGGCCATCTGAACCTCTTGCGAAAAACACAAAAAATGCAAATTCATCTTAGGCAGTGCTGTTTAATTTAAAACCTAATGCATTTTGGGCCGCTAGTGCCCTTCCTCAGGGGTCACTATAATGACAAGTAAAATAAAATGACTATTAATATTTAAACTACTAACACAATAACGGTTTCACAAATAGTTATGCAAATAATTATACAATTGTTCAAAAATATTCCATATGTATAACCTGCTTTCTAATGTAACGCTTTAAGACATAAAGCTGTCAAAACTCGCAACCGTTTCCCAACTTATTGTGTTTCCCTCCCCCATACTTCCCCAACACCCATTGTTTGTCCTCTCCCCTTTCTCTGCTGTAAACTTATTCTTAATGTGGCCTCTAGTTTACTCACAGTGCTTTAATCTAGACCACCTTTTTGTATTTCCCTCCCCCATACTTCCCCAACACCCATTGTTTGTCCTCTCCCCTTTCTCTGTTGTAAACGTATTCTTAATATGGCTTATCGTTTATTCACAGTGCTTTAATCTATTGCTTAATCCACCTGACACACATCTCTTTCCCTCTTGCTCCCCACCATACTCATACACTAACCAAACCCATTTTTAACCAAATACCATTCGCACCCATATGTATTTTACATTCATCAACCACATACAGTCTCCTACTCCCCACACTATTCACTCCGATGCCTCACGCTCACCTCACATTTTGCGCCCTACCCCTATGCACACCCCATTTCATTAACGTATATCTGCTCTTAATCACCTGTGACTACATTCACCAACAACCAAGCCTCTCACACACTTCATCTTGATCCATCAACCCTTTACTTTGTTTTCACCCCACGTTCCCCCGTAATCTTAAACCAAATATAGCTCTCCTCTCACACTTCAAAGCTAACTCACTCTCCGCACCTCAAGAACCACTCCTACAATTCACTCATGTGCCAATGCGTTACTCGCATAATTTACCTAATCATACACTCGCTCACAAGTAGACAATATTATTATCTTAACACTGCAATGCTAATGATCCCTAGTTGCCACATCCGTTGCAGAACAACCGGCCTCGTATTCTTTGTCAAACAAATGTGTTCACCCTCCCTAGTTCCACCCCTTATTTAAATGTGACTTCCCTTCCCCATTGGTCAACAATACTTTGAATTTCCCAGGCAGCAGCGTTACATCGACGTACTACCTTTCCATCCTATGGACTCCATCTCCCACAACCCATTTCTGTTGTCGGAGCTTCCCACCAAACTTCATACTCGCATTACATTATGGAAACTACTCTCCTTATTTTTGAAATCAAGAAGCATTATGAACTTTGTTCGACTCCACATGGCAGGCGAGACTTTGTGGTTCATCTTAAAAAGACTGTGTTGTAAATACATGAACTGGAAAACCTTCACAAGCATCGAATGACAGTGTAATTTGTGGACATGATGAATAATCTTTTGTAGTTTCCATAATGTTATGTGAGTATGAAGTTTGGATGGAAGCTCCGACAACAGTATTGAGTGGAACTCATTATGTTTGTTATTTACAAGGTATGCTCATCATATCTGAGGCTATAGAAACATTGCTTTGGAATGCTTGCTGGAACGAGAATGACAAATTCGTTTTCCATATCTTATCTCAGAAGAGGGCAAGGCACAGGGTGCACTTCATTCAAAAGACATAATGCAAAACCAGGCAATGTTCAATACACTCAGTTAAAAATCTGAAAACCTAAAAAACAAGCTCACAGAGTTTGTAAAAGAATGTAAAAAAAATCTGAACTTTGCAAGTACTGGGAAAATGTTTTACACATGATAGCTCTAGTGACAAACTTGGTACATGCTGATCGGGAAGGTGATTAGGAGCTGCACGTGAAGACTGTGGAGTCACTGATTACTGTGTTTCGGGAATGCGATTGCATAAACTACCTGAGATATGGGTCCTGGTATTTGGAAAGAGTGAAGAAGCTAGAGGTAGAAAAACCGTACCTCTACAGAAAATGAATCCAAAGACATTTTGTGGTGAAAGACAGAGAGGGATGATTCAATGCTGTGGCTCAAGATGTGAAACTGGAACAGACGATCCATAGATCACAGAAAAGCTCCAAGGGAATTGTTGGTCAGACACGTAAAAGTTAATATGTTGCTCAGTGGCAACTTGTTTACCATGAAATCCTTTCTATTTACAATGTTTTCAGAGAGATGACAAATTAAAAATTAATGGACCATCGTGAAACTGTTCCTCACCACAAACTTGTAGGAAAGAGAGGGGATGATTTTAATCAACATGTTGACAGCCTTCTTAATTTCATGTACCAGCCAGGAACCCCGTTTGAAATGACTGAGCCTGTGCGACTAAACAACTTTGTGACCAAACAAAATGTCGATAATGATGTAAAGCAAAACCAAAGGGGACATGGCTTGGTGGTTCGAGCTGGACTGTTCCCATGAGACACAGGGTCAGACTGATTTGCATATGGCCATGTCTGAACTGGGGTGGTGGAGTGAGCTAAAGATGAATGATGGATTAACCCCAGATCAGTTGACTGGGGGTGAGTGCTTGCAATGTTCAACACTCCGTCCATCATCCCCTTTGGTTTTGCAATAATGATGTAAAGACACGTCTACCAGATGTTCTGGAACATGGATCGAAACTATACTTAGAACTGAAGCAGGTGAGATTTGTGTTGAAAGAGAAAAAACGGACAAAATACCTGAAAGCTAAACTTCTACGCTTTAATTGCCATAGTAAGAGTTTTGCCAAGCCAATACAAACAGGTTACAAAAAAACAACTTTCGCAAGCACATACACAGAGTATGTAGCAAAAGAAATGAGTGAATTTATCAAGGACATTCTTTGCGTGATCTTCTACCAACAAATGCATTATTTGATGGAGATGCTGCAGCCAAACCAGCAAAGCACAAACTTGTACAAGAGTTCCAAAAAAAATTCACGTGAAGAATTTCAATTGGAAAAGGTGTCCTCATTAAAAGCTGCTGTTGTTGTGGGATATATGTCACAATTGCAAATGGTCAAGATTTCATCCATGCAAAACTTCGAGAGGCCGTTCAGACTGTTCTACAGATATCAAAGTCAGTGTGCACCTTGAAAAAACTTCACAGTGTCTTTGACAATCATCTTGAACTGTCTATTACAGAATGTGAGAGAATCAGATGAATGTCTACAAGTGGAACAACTGACCCTGCTTGCAGCAAAAATTCAAAACCTATACCTGTGCAACTTGATAAATTCTGGAAATCAACATTGAACAAGATGAACTTGGAGATGTTAACTTGCCAACAATTTGCTGATGCTTCACTGAACAATGAATTTCCAATTATTGCAAGTGGAATGATTGTCAATGAGGAGTTGGTGCCTGCAGAGATATATTCAAAAGGTACTGGCCATATTGTTCAAGAATATAACAGCAAATTGGAGGAAGCTGACCTTCGTGTTGTGCTGCATCTTGAGTGGGCTGTTCAGAGTGGTTTCAATTGACTCATTGTACTGTTAAGTGACACATTGCTTATTATTATGCTACTTGGATTTATCGCAATGTTCATAATTCAAGGATTGTCAGAGTTACTGATACTTTATGGAACAGATGAGAAAAGACACTTAATCCCAAAAATGATTGGTGCTTTAACCCCTTCGACGCTCATGACGAGCTGGGCTCGTCATGAGGTAGCCTCCTCGCACGCTCATGACGAGCCCAGCTCGTCATGAATAATGGTTTTTTTAAAACATGAGCACAGGAGGGGAATTTCGCTAGCGCTCATGTGGTTAACTGCAGAACCTGTGAAGTTTCTAAAAGATATGCTAAGAAAGAAGAAAAATGTGGCTTTAAAGATGTAGAAAAATACCTTGTGCGTGTGTGGAAAATGAGTTCTGACTGTCACACATTTGACAATCTTTGGTAGGGTGAGTTAAAGAGATTAGTCCCGCTAAGTGACCTTCCACCAACATCATATTCTGCTTGTAGACACATTCAAAGAGCATTCTACTTGATTAGATGCCTCAGAAAGGAGGGCACAGGGAATAAAAATAGAAAGGATGGAAAGCTAAACTGCAGAAAAAAGAAAATTCTTCCCAGAACAGCCCTAGGCCGATCATCAAATTTGCACTACTAAAAGGGTGGAGCATGCTTTAATGCTTTGGAATGCATAACAAAGTGCATTTATTTTACTTTTGTGGTGTCCCAGGGAAACTACCTATAGTTTTAACAAGTGTGGGGGATGTCAGGTATGCAGAATCTCCCAGAGCAGTACCCCCAAATGTCTCACCCTAAGTCTCCCAGGGGTCAATTTAGTGTCACCAGGAGAAGTTTTATCAACTTTCAAGCACTCCTGAAGCTTGAGCTTTTCCCCAAAGGCTGTAAAGAGTGGGTACTGCAGCAGCTTTGCAGCATGTATAAAAGTAAAGCAAAGACTCATGCAAACAGTTTATTGAAAAATTGAAATGCTTTATTCAGAATAAAAGAGTTAACAGTGAACCATTTTATGTCTGAATGAAGGTAATGGAAATGTTTTATTGACAATGAACCTTAGCAGTAAATAATGACATGTATTAATGCAGGTAACTGAAATGCTTTTTTGTCAATCACAAAGTTAATAATCAGTAATTGTATGTCCTAATTCATCTCATTGTAAGAATGTACCATCCTAATAAGTGATTTTAAGGGTGTTTCATTGGTTTATCATGTTATATGCAAGACAAGGGAACCCAATTTAAAGTAGGTCAGGGACCATTGGGTACAAGTATTTTATATAGACATTGGTCCCTCACAACATAAATGGAAATAGGGATTAATATAGAAATATGATGAGATCTATATGAGTCTGCCCATTCGGACAAAGACTCTTTAATATATTCGAAGTAAAACGAGCAATCACTATTCAAGTGGGAAGACTTGCAATATGAAAACTGAGAGTATTTACAAACTCTTGGGTTTAGAATACACAATGTTCCAAGCAAATGCACAAAACAACACCATAGCACATTACAATAGAAAAATACTGTTTGTGTCAAGGTGTACAAAGTTGACGACATTTCGATCCCTTAAGACAAGATACCGGGATAATCATCAGGACATGAGAGTGTATGCCTAAGACTAATGCCTGTTGATCTCAGTCATGTCAGAGAGCCAATGTCCCGAGCGGGACCAGGACGAACTGACACCGAAGGAGTGAGGTCGCGCCTCATGAAGAGATCCCCTAAAAGGGTTGAAGGACCATGGAATGAGTGGCAGGTAGTACTCCTGATTTGTAGGTACTGGCGAGCTGCTTAATAGCGTCGGGGTCAGTGCAACGATGATGCCAGATGACAAGCAGCCGAGCAGGTTTCACTCATTGGTGGAGGTCTATGTGCAACCGAACACGGACGCACATTGCAGTTTTTATATTGAACGTATTCCTACTTAATATTGATTGCTTCTTTTACTTAGAATATATTAAAGATTATTTGTCTGGATGGGCAGACTCATATAGATCTCATCATACGTATATATGAATCCCTCTTTCCATTTATATTGTGAGGGACCAATGTCTATATAAAATCATTGGTTTATCATGACACATTTCTGTTTTTATAAATGAGACGACACCCTGACAAAGCTAGTAGGGCTGTCTTTTGATAATCAGACCCTATTAAATTGTGTCTAGTGCTTGGGGGGTGTAACATGGTCTTAGGTTTCAGGGATTGTTAATGCTGTGAACTGTTAGGAGGGTTTCAGCATAGTTTTTCCACCTGCCGTTGTGTATATATTTACTTTTTCTTTGTTTAAGTAAAACAGTGACTGCATAGTTATCTTTTGGGTGATTTGTGTACTGCAGACTGGGGTTTTTAGCCCATACCACCTTCCCATAGTAAGCCTTGGACTGCTCTGGCTGGATATCCTGAGAAAGTCAAGTGCTATAATGGGGTCCTTGGTTCCCAGTATATGGTAGGTCTGACATTTATTACTTTAGAAGGTCTCACATCCCGAACTATCTTACACCTAATAAAGAATAACATAGGTTAAATGATACTTCATGAAAATGGGCTTCCAGACAGACAACCGCATGCTAGCATCATCCATCTTGAGAACATTGCTGAACAACAGAACAGTTCCATGGAGTTCTTTTTTCTTTCAAAATTCCTATTGAATAAGAAACCAAGAGATTTGAGAAGCAAGGTAGTCAGGGGTATCCAGAAAAGAAAAAGTCAAAGAGATGACAGACTAACAAGCATTAAATGGCATACAGTTACATCAAACTTCCAGACAAGTAGACACACATGCCCTGCATGAGCTCCCAAACTTTACAAAAGGGATGTTCTACTAAGCTCTACATGTGCACCACATACCCAGTTCTGTATTGCCACTTGAGCCACTAGCCATACTTGTTTCAAATAAATCACATATTTTTATTGAAGACAAATGTGCCTTTCTGTTTTTTTCTTGAGAATAGGTAGCTAGCTGAGTGATCCTTGTTTTATTGACTTAGCTGAAAAGCAGACTTTGCTTCCCAAAGTGTCAGACCTGTTGAATGAGAGGTAGAAATGTGAGCGTCATGGACAATGGATAGGTCTCAGAAGAACCCAGAGGAAAGAATGAGGCGCTTTTACTGGCATATAGTTAGCTTATGGCCATTCAAGTACCACTCACAGACAAGTAAAAGCATGTGCTCCAAATTATCACCCAATAATTTAAAAAGCAAATTTATCTAAGCTCTTCATTAATTATTTTGCATTTATTAATTACTCCAAATCATCTGTTTCCAATCCAGTTTCGTAGGCCTCTTATTTTCCATTGTAGCCATGAGACCTGAAATAAATCTAAATTATGCATGCACAATTTGCATAATTTCAGGAATTTTGTACTTTGCAAAATTCTTGAAAATACACCTTTCCTCTATGTTGCGTAATTATGCCACCTTTAAAAGAAAAATAGCCCGGCAGCAACACGAACCACTAGAACACGAGTGGCTGTTGGTCACAGCAATTTTGTTTTTGCACTATTTCTTTTTTTACCATGAAATACATCCTTGTGACAAACATTGATGTAAGTGTGCATTTCGAGCTAAAATATAGCTCTAAATACAGATCTTGCCTTTCACATAGTTATGCATAATTTCACATAATTTTCCTGACTTTTTCATATTTAAATATAATCAAATTCCTCAAACTTAAGACATCTTCTAGTAGTCACCCACATAAGCAGTGCATTCCTCTCAGTCTGCTGTGTCATTACATTCACAGTTCATTACATTCAGTCATGAGATTTCAATATTAGGGATTGGTGCCATTTATGAATTTCACTTCTCTCAAGACATTGCAGTGCCCTAAGGAGAGACTGTTACTAGTAGGCCAAGTCTGTGGTTGACCTGAAGGTTGAACTAGTTGTCTTTGTTTGCCCCTAGTCAAAAATGACTGTCTTTAATTCTTAGTCGGTGCCTTGCACAGTGCCTGTATTAGTCATGTTTTTTTTATTTAGAACCCTACTCACTATGTGCAACAAAATACGTTATTTTTAGTTGAAGTAGTAAACTATTTTTTTTAAATAATTGTGATGTTACTAATCCATGATGTAGAGTTCATTTTTATATTTAGAATCTGCTTCTGAAAGGTTGGTAATGATGCTTGAGGAAATCCCATCTATTCCTACATTGTGTCATCTGGAGCCTCATAAAATTTAGGCATTAAATGATTGTTCATTCTAATTATCCCAATGTTTTCCAAATTGACCTATCCACACTGAAAACACACTCTGGGTTATGCTGGCTGCAGGACATACTTTTTTTAATTGCCGGCCTGTTGTGGTTTGGCCACTGCTCCATTTTCCCATGCCAGTCCATCTGTAGTTTATGATCCACTAGGAATCTTGTTAGGTTATACAAATATTCCTATAGCATATTTTCTATTGCCATGCTAGCTGATGGTCACACATCTTTGAGTTTCCTGCATCTGCACACTTGATGTAATTTCTGAACTTGGAGGGCAGATCTTGTAAAACTATTGAAATAAAGGCTGTCTACTTTTATGCCACATTCAACACCCGTTGTCTCTATAAGAGTTGGATTATTTTTATGCCACATTCAACACCTGCTGTCTCTATAAGAGTCTGATTATTTTTATTCCTATCTTATTCCTTTTATTCCTATGTGATGTGCTGCTGGACCACCCCCGTGCTCTGCATAGGTTGGTAAAGAACACTTGAGTTCTTCTTTGCTCTTGATGTTGCAGTCTTTCATTGAAAAGTTCAGATACTTTCTTGATGTTCCATATCCATCCATTCAGTTAGGAACACTCACAAAAAAGTAGATCAGCATGACTGTGTAAAGCCCAGATCTTATTGATGAGTCAGACTGGGTTTTCTTAGGGACAGGGAAGAACAACAGCGTGGTTGTTGCATGCTTTTGGATTTTGAGAAGATGAAGACAGGTTGTGATGGAAATGGGGCTGATAGCATCTTCCTCATTGCCAACTGTGATTTCTGTAATCTTCTTTTACCATACTTTCTCTTGCTGGGACTCAATGGTCCACTTCATTGATTCTGCATCAGGAGGTGCTTTGAGAAACTGTGAGACTTGGCCATCTTATTTTTTGGAGGGTGTGATGCTGTAGTAGATAGTGTTTATAAGAAAAATCAATTCCAGCATTCTCCTCCTTCTCTTTGACATGTACATTTTCAAGATCTGCTTC
The DNA here is from genome assembly GCF_964261635.1 of Lissotriton helveticus. Taxonomy (NCBI): domain Eukaryota; kingdom Metazoa; phylum Chordata; class Amphibia; order Caudata; family Salamandridae; genus Lissotriton; species Lissotriton helveticus. The sequence goes on from NC_136061.1 coordinate 1,177,641,536, forward strand.
CACCCATGGGTGCAGTTGACTTTTACTCCTCTTCTTTTTGATGGAAAGGTTATGTTTCTATTGCATTTCTATTTCTGCCTTACCTCAAGAATCTGCCATGCTGCTGATGCAGCATTTCACTGGGCCCAAAGACTTATTGGTTTTCATTGTCAATCTATTTACCTCTCATTTACTTGGTCCTCCAACAGGTCTTGCCCATCGCATCGAGGGGTGGGGAAACTAGGGTGTCAAAAGTTGGCTACCTAATGAGGATCAGGAATTGGTAACCAATTACAAATTAGTAATCAAGTTCAGATACACAACCCTCAGGACCATGCTGTAAAGATATAAGATAGCAATTGGAAGTCCAAACCTCCTGAAGAAGTTTAAGTGGGCCAAAATCACAAAACCAATAATTCTTTTGCTGCAATGCAGAACAGTAGTACCTGAACCTGATGCTCTGTAAATAATCTATGACTATCTCTGCTATACATTAGAAACCCAGGTATCGTATGCACAGTCTCTGTAAAATAAATATTCATTAAACGCAAAAGACTCAGACATTTAAGATTTTTAAATAGATTTAATCAAATTAATAACAATCAGTAAAAATCATTTAAGAATTACTCTGTCAAGGGGTAACACAGCAGGGCATTGCCAAGCTATGGTCCAGCAAAGGAGTCCAAGTAAAGTTCGCTAGGCAAGGAGTTCCTGCCACTAGCAAGAGCAGGAGTCAGTCTGCAAGAGTTCTCCCAGGATGGGCATAAGCAGAGTCCACCAGCGTCTCTCCTCCAATAAAAAGAAATAAAGAAGAATGAACCACACCACCTTCCTCACAGGAGAAATCGATAATACCGTTTTTCATTCCGGATGTAACGCCCCCTGTGTCACACCATCATCGTTCGATTCTGCATAACGTGCAAAAGTGGCAACACTAGCATTCTTTCCTACACAGATCATGGGAATCAATTGTCCATTCTGGGCGCACAGTTTGCTTATTCATTACTGAAGCACCCCATATGCCAGTAGCAAAAGTTCATGTCACACAGTAGTTGCAATATATAAGTTGCAATATGTATCAACTTATTACAGAATGCCATGACAAAGTACAGATATGTTACATGAGTGTGCTGAAGTAGAATTCCATCTCCTGGTCATATTGAGAATGTACAGACTTGGAGAATAAAGTTACTTTAAGGCATCAAAGTCAGCATATCATAATATTTTAAATGCATGATTAGATTCTAACAGGAGTATTTCAATTAAGGCATTTATTTGTCATAGGAGTCAAGTGTAATAGATTGTTTTATGAAATTGTACATAAGTTGATGTGGCCTACTACCACATTTGAAAAGTGTATATGTGCAACATGTAAGTGTTTTTCATTTTATCATTTTCGTTTTAGAAAATCTAAGACCCTACACATATCGAGATTTAGCATAGGAAATGCCAGCTTTTAAATGAATTGCATAAAGATTTTGCACCAACTTTTCAATGTCAATGGTGCATTACAATGGAAATAAAAGAAAATGGCTTCTCAAGACATTATACATTCAAGTTCAGCATATAAATTTGTACAGTAGTAAATGAAGCTCATTATTGCATCTATATTCTCATTTCTTGTTAATTGCGATATTGCAGAAAAATGCATTTAGTGAGTTTTCTTCGACATTATTTAAAATCTTTATACGAATTCAACTGTTAAGGAAATTAGAAACACAATATATGATATTTCTCTATTTCTACATATGTAAGCAGTCTTTTACGGTGCTTGCACCATATATTTTCTCATGAAGATTGACATTGAATGCAACATGTGCAAGGTGCATATGCATCTCTATGTGTTTTCGTTCTCATGTTTGGCTTTTGTGTTGTGTAAAGAAAAAACAGCTTCTAAGCTGGATCACTGCCATCATTTCAGGCTTTGGCTCTGATGGTATCATGGACCCAGGACTGCTTCCACTGTCTTCCTGCCCGATGGGAGAGTGAACCGTGTACACAGTATTACTCTACTGGGAAAAGAAATAAGCCGTTATATTCCCTGGCAGCACACTTGCTGAGCTATTTCAAATGAAGTCAGACTTCTCAAAGGCCACTTTCTTGCCAAGAACCACTGTCCTGTATGACAGTTTCTTTTTGACGTCTTAGTTTACAGAGAGATATGGACTCTGTGGTGAGCAGATTCATGATGAGGGGAAGAACAACCCACCATTATCTATCAATATAGCAACCTGTTGGCAATAAGAAATATTGAGTAAAGCTGTCATTGCAGTGAATGCAATATATGACAAAATAATGCATAAATATAATACCATGTGAACTCGTACACTGGGTCCTGAATTAGACTTAAATTCTACATGAAACGTCAATATCACAGAAATATGTGTTTTTAAACCTTTACAGGTACACATTTGGGTGTACCTGTAAAAAACCTGCACACCCAAATGTGGCCAGGACACTCCACAAGCACCTACACTTGCAGTGCAGCAGCAGAGTAAGAAAGCGAAAAAAATATGAAAATCAATAATACCATCCGCGTCCAACATACTAGAACCACCAAGCTTCAGCTCTCAACAGTACGAACAAACGGTTTGACAAAAATGAGAGAGCACAAGTTTGAAAAAAAATGTATAAGTACGCCATATTTACAAGCACGTAGTTAGTTTAAACATGTTTTGCACACGAGTGTTTTATATTCAGTAGTGAAATGTATAGAATGTTAAGTAGAGTAACTATAATTATAACGGTGTGAGATTAAGGTAGAAATGTTGGAATATATGTGAAAACCTCATGTTCTCATGTTAAAAGAATCATGTCCGAATTAAATGTAACTTTGAAAATCCAGTATTATGTGTAGGCCTTAGGGCAATTCACAGCAAACCTGAACGTGCTGCTAAATTAATGTGAGATAAGGTTGACATGGTTCTTCCAAATGTACTATTGAACTTAGGGTTAAAAGTATATGCTTTATAGATGTGTTATTTTAGAAACGTATGCTAGTTAAGAATGTTTGCTGTTTAAATCAAGTTAACGTTTTAAGAGTGCAGGGACCTGCTGCATGTAAATCAAGTAGGCCAGAGCCGATAATGTCATGTAGTTTAAATTGTCATGTGCTCGTTAGGGAAGAGGTCGAGAGGTGTCCAGCACAGAGCTTTGAGAGTGTTTTATGACTAAAGATATGGTGGAGTCTGGAATTTGAGGCCCACTGCAGGATGAGCTGTATGCAGGTGCGAGGGTCCTAATCAGCTCGAATGAAAGGGACTTTGTTCAGTGGCGCCTTGCGCAGGCCTGTAGGAGTTTCCAGGAATTTCAGGGGGTATCAGCGCACTGAAGAAGAAGCCTGGGAACCAAGGTCAACTATAACGAGGGTCTTCAAGAGTACCATCATGGAGTTTACCGCGCAAAGATGTACCACGTGAGGGGCGTCCCAAGGGGCGTTCCTATTAGAAATGTGATTTGGTATTAGGGAAAGAGACCCGGGAGGAGAGCAGAGCAGATGATTTTGGGAGCCTAAGGAAGCGGATGGGTAGGCAGATAGGCTGATCAGGAGAGACCCATTATCAGAGAAGAGACAAAGAGAAGTGCGTGATCTTCTTAGGAAGTCACCACGGCTGACACCTAGAGGGTTAAGATCTTGCTAAGTAGGGATGTCATTTAAAATAGTGTAGGGACAGACTAACCTAAATTTTCTTTTCTGTAATGACTTTGAGATTGCAACTTATATCTATTTTGACAACCCTTATGGTCTTTGAGCTTGTACTTATTATTTTGTTCTTCAGACTTAGATTATTCAAGAAGTTCATGTTTATAGTGATACCAATTTACCTTTTGAATCTCATTTTGAGAAGTTTGTATCTTCAGTTATCTTTGACTTTATATTAAAACTTTAAAACTTAAATTTGGTCAGTGGTCATTTAGAGTGGTGTAAGTTCTTAAATTGATTGACTTATTGCGAGATTACCTTTTACTCAAAGACAGGTACCAACGATTCAGTCGACATAGTTTGGGATTTGGTAAGATAATTAGTAACCAGTAATCCCGCGTTAGCAGTTGGTAGCAGAGTGAGGATGGTTATCTTCTTGAGGAAGGTAATCTAGAGAGGTTAGTTTACCCCAAGGCCCGAGACGCCGAGAGACGAGCAGCGGAAGAATCGTGTGCCGAAAGGTGCAGACGGTGCGAGAAAAGCAGCAGTATCGGAGAGTGAGTATAAAAAGGGTCATGCGTGAACAGATTGCGGTGTTTTGTGTTGTATTTGTATTGTAATGTCTTGCGGAGTTGAATGCCTGTAGTGTGAATGAGAGAAGGTTGTGAGCGCGCGCAACCTGGTAAGCTGGTAACCTGGTAAACGGGTGAACTGGTGAAATCTTAAGTTCAGGCCAGAGCTTAAGTGGTTTTGGGTGTATCGAACATCCAGGGTAGTTGTCGACCATAGTACGGAGGTCACGAGGTACCATTGACCGCCGTGGATCCAAGATAGGGGGAGTGTAAGAGTGAATGTATGAGTAACGGACGCTGGTCGAAAGTTACTGCGTGTGAGTAACCTATCGGAGAAGGCGATTGTCTGGAAGTAAACAGAAAGACATCTTGCCAAGTTAAGGTGACAACTACAGAAAGACTGTGGGCGTACAGTCAAGAAAGGTGATCGCTTGGACGGAAGTAATCATTTTTCAGAGTATGAATGGGATGCCTTACTATGCACCTGGAGAAAACAGGCAGATCGGGGAAGGCGGAAAAATGAGAAACAAGGAAGTATTTCATCATCCACCCCGAGAAGATGGAAAGGCATGGGACCTAGAGAGATGGGAACAGGGGAGGACTCCCTTTAACTCACCAGTGCCTAGGCGCAGGGCTAGGAGCTGGGACGGGAGGGAGGCAGGAGGTACTTCTGGACCAGAGGTGCTGAAAGCTGCGATAAAGGTTAAAAGGCTTGATGTCTCCAGCCTAAAATCCGATCTTGACGAGATTATAGAAGGAACGGTGCCTTTAGAAAGGATCGATTTGTACGAACAAGATGAGTTGCTGTTCATAGCGAAGGATACTACCAGGAGAGCTAGAGCATTCCACGAGAAACTGTCTAATTTGGCCGACAGATATGCTGTAGATTTATCTAGGACAAGGGCACTACAGAGTAACCATAGGTTACAATACTCAGATCAAGATCTAGATGAGAAAAGGACTACTGGATTGAAAACTCACATAAGGGAGTTGATAGCTGGGATACGAGTGTGGAGAGATCTGGATAAATGGGAAGAAAGGTGGTCGAAAAAGGGCACGGTTAGGCGAAGTACAAATGTGATGACCCCTGAGGGAAGGGTAATGCAGATGGAGGCATTCCCTTTGCGAGAAATATCAAATGGAAATTATGTACATGTGCCCTGGAGTAGAGGAGACTTAGCCGCATTTACCAACTCATTTCCGAAGTTGCGGGACAATCCAGTAGAGTGGTATAAGCAGGTAGAGAGGTTTGTTAAAATTTCGAAGGTATTGTGGATTGATTTGAACACGTTGTTTGACATCGTGGTCCCATCTGATCTGTGGACCCCTTGTAAGACTAGTGTCGAATGGCCAAATGCTGAACCATTGAGGGATGCTCGGACTAATGGACCGTCTGAGATTGTCATGCGAAAGTATGAAAGGGTAATAGCATGGCTGAAAGATAAGGTACCACCACAGGACATAGATTGGGTAAAAATAGACCGAACAAGGCAGGAACCCAAGGAGACAGTTCACGAGTTTTATGAAAGATTATTGAAAACATTCAAGCAATACAGTGGACTAGATGTAATGGATCCCAAAGATATAGGGCAGTTTGTGTCAAAGTTTGTCTTGGGGTTGAGACCTGATATTTGTTTGATGATACAGCAACATTTAATCTGTTGGCAGAACAAACCACTAGATGAGATTTTACGATATGCGAGGTACTGCAGTGACGAGATAGATTCTAAAGCCAAGAATCTAAAGGAGAAATTGATGGTGGTGCAAATGCAGTCCGCTGGGAAGGGTGGCCAGCAGAAGCAGGGGATGGGACGAAAACCAAATGGTCAGAGCAAAGATAATGAAGAAGGGCAGAGACCTAGGATAGACTTTGCCACTTTAAAGAAAACGACAAAGTGTCATCAGTGTCACCAGGTGGGGCATTGGCGACGCGAGTGTCCCTTTAACCCTGAAAATGGAGAGCTAGAAGTAGAAGAGCAGGTCCAAGAAGACCCAGTGCAAAAGGTGACAGTTCCGAGCAGTAAGGTGGCCAAAGGGGGGACTTCGGCTCCACGGGCCCAATTCCCACAGCCACCGAAGATAGCAGCTGGAGGAAAGGTCTTTAAACAAATGCCTCTGTTTATCGAGGAAGAAAAATGTTATTACATTGATCCATTGACAGGACAACGGGTGAGCAGTGAAGAGGACTGTACCCTCGGGGCAGTTCTAGAAGTGGATCAGAGAGGGCCATTTGTTGAGGCAGAAGTGGCAGGGTGTCCCACTACGTTCTTAGTGGACACTGGGGCTACTCGTTCGACTCTGAGATCAGCGGTAGTTCCAGACTTGCCAATGTCAGGGGAAACAATTCAAGTGGTAGGAGTCGCAAATAAAAGAATGACTAGTCCCTTGACAGAACCAGTGTCTGTGAAAATTGGAAACCACATGAACGAACATCAGTTTGTGGTTTGTGACTCGAGTCCGGTATGTCTGTTAGGAAGGGATTTGTTGTGCAAATTGAACTGCACCATATACTGCACCCCGCAAGGAGTGGAGGTACAGACTACCGACGAAGATGCTACTTTTAAGGTGGCCAATTCCAAATCTTGTGTAGAACTATATCCTACTCTGACAACAGAAGATCTTCCCCAAGACCTACGAGATGCAGTGGCGTCAGAGGTATGGGATTTCACAGGAGAAGAAATAGGATTGATTAAGGGGGTAGAACCGGTAAAAATATTGGTAAAACCAAATGTTGAGTTTCCAAGAACGCCTCAATACAAATTGTCCCAGGAAACGATTGCGGGAATAAAACCTGTGATCGAGTCAATGATACAGCAGGGAATACTGAAAGAAATCGTGGGTAGTCCTTGTAACTCCCCGATTATGGGTTTGCAGAAACCTAGTGGGAAATTCAGGATAGTACAGGATTTACGAAAGATTAACAACATAGTCGTTTCATGTTGTCCCGTGGTACCGAATCCATCAGTGATATTGTTTCAAATACCATGTCAAGCAGAATGGTTCACAGTGATAGATCTTTGTCAGGCTTTCTTTTCAATCCCATTGGATGAAGAGAGCAGGTATCTTTTTGCTTTTAAAATGGAAGATCGCGTTTTAACATGGTGTCGAATCCCACAAGGATTCACAGATAGCCCATCCATCTTTAATCAGTTGCTGAAGAAGAATCTTGAGAATCTAGTACTGCCACAGAACTCGGTTCTGGTACAGTACATAGATGACCTACTTGTTGCGTCAGAAACAGAGGAAGCTTGTAAAGCAGATTCAATTGCCTTACTGAATCATTTAGCTGAAAATGGACATAAGGTATCTCCGAGCAAGTTGCAGTATTGTTTGACAGAAGTACAGTATCTAGGGCACAGGTTAGAAAAAGGGAAACGTAAGGTGTCCCCGGAGAGGATTGAGGCGATAATGAAAATGAATGCGCCTACAACACAGAGAGAAGTTAGAATGTTCCTAGGAATGGTGGGTTACTGCCGACAGTGGATAGTTAACTTTTCACTGAAAGCAAAGCCCTTACAGAAACTGACGCACAAGGAGGTGAGTGATCCGGTACCATGGGATGAAGAATGTCTGGTGGCGTTTTTACAGCTGAGAGACGATTTGTGTCGTGCCCCAGCTTTGGGAATGCCCGATTACGAGAAGTCATTTTCACTGTATTGCTGTGAGAGAGAGGGATGTGCTTTGTCAGTCTTGGCACAGACCCACGGTAATGCCCGTAGACCAGTTGCATACTTTTCGGCTACATTAGATCCAGTAGCCGCAGCGTTGCCCGGATGTCTCAAATCCGTTGCTGCAACGGGTGTCAGCATTGAAAGGAGCGAGAGTATTGTGATGGGACATCCAGTAGTGGTGTATGTACCACATTCAGTTGAATTGTTAATGACCAGGACGAAGACGCAGCATCTGACCAATAGCAGGCTCACGCGTTACGAGCAAGTTATACTTGCCGCAGAAAACGTGACTCTCAGGAGATGCTCTGTCTTGAATCCTGCTACTTTGATGCCATTACCTACGGTAATAGAAGGCGAAGTATGTGAAGACCACGATTGCCTTGATGTGACTGAACTATGCACGAAACCCAGACCAGATATTGTGGATGAGCCATTGTCAGACCCCGATGAAATTTACTTTGTTGATGGCTCATGTTTAAGAGACGATACTGGTCGGTTGAGAGCAGCTTATGCTGTTTGTACCATTACTGGAGTTGTGGAAGCCGCTTGCCTGGAAGGAGTACATTCCGCACAGGTAGCAGAGATTATTGCCCTAACTCGTGCCTGCATAGCAGGAAATGGAAAGAGAGTCACCATCTACACGGACAGCCAATATGGTTTCGGTGTGGTTCATGATTTCGGGCAGTTGTGGTCTCAGAGGGGTTACATGACCTCCTCTGGTTCGCCCATTCGAAATGGAGAATTTGTGCGATTGCTGATAGAAGCATTACAAGGTCCTGTTGACATCGCGGTAGTGAAGTGTGTAGCTCATACTAAGAATACAGATTTTGTGTCACAAGGTAATAGATATGCTGATGAAGTCGCACGCTATTGTGCGGAACAAAGTTATTCTTTCTCAAAGGTGGAAATAGAAGGTGCAGAAGAAAAGACTGAATTAAGTATGATGTTAGAAACTGTAGACACTTGGGAGGATTTAAGAATAATGCAGGAGAACGCACCTGAAACAGAGAAAAAGGCATGGGAAATAGCAGGTTGTGTGCGAAGTGAAATGGATTTTTGGGTTTCAGCAGATGGGAGAGCTGTGTTACCTGAAGAATTAGCTAATCCCATGGCGAGAGAAATACATGGTCCAGTACATCTAGGAAGGGATGCTATGATGAGAGTTTTTAGGCAGACTTGGTATTGCCCGAAATTCAGAATAGCAGCAGAATCAGTATGTAAGCGATGTGTTACTTGCCAACAGCTGAACGTAGGCAAACGAACACCAGTCACACTGAGTCACATTGGGAGGTCGGGGGGGCCTTTCAATAGAATGCAACTAGATTTCATCGAAATGCCAAGAGTCAATCGCCTTCGGTATGTGTTGGTGATTGTATGCGTATTTTCCAGATGGGTTGAAGCGTACCCTACACGTAGGTGCGATACACTCACAGTGGCTAAATTGTTGCTCAGGGAGTTGATACCGCGCTTCGGGGTGCCTGCCTCTTTGGAATCTGACAGAGGAAAACATTTTAACAGCGAAATAGTGAAGATGTTGTGCTCCACACTGAATATCGATCAAAAGCTGCATTGTAGTTATCGACCAGAAGCTTCAGGAATTGTGGAACAAGTGAATGGCACTTTGAAGAATAGATTGGCTAAAGTAGTGGCATCCACATCCTTGAGTTGGCCAGATGCTCTTCCTTTAGTGCTCATGAGCATGCGCAGCACACCTGATAGGAGGACAGGTCTCTCTCCCCACGAGATCCTGATGGGGAGGGCCATGAGACTTCCTACAGTTCCAACTACTGCTCTATTGAATATTACAGATGATCTGATCTTGGATTATTGTAAAGGACTGTCTGACGCCATCCATTCTGTGTCCCTTCAGGTGCATGCAGTTGAAGTTCCAGCAGCGAGGAACCTGTGTCATGACCTGAACCCAGGGGACTGGGTCTTAGTTAAAAAACACGTCCGGAAGAACTGCCTAGATGTTCGCTGGCGTGGGCCCTTTCAGGTAATCCTGATAACGAACACCGCGGTGAAGTGCGGGGGGCTGCCAAATTGGATCCATGCTTCCCATACTCGCAGAGTTCCAGCACCTCTAGAAGGAACAGCTCCCATCCCAGACGAAAGCCCGGAAGTGGAAGAAGAGTCGCAAGAAGGGATAGAGGCGGCTGAGGGGGTGTCAGAAGAAGTTGGGAACGCAACGGATTCAGAAGAAGAGCAAAGGCAGGACGGCAGTGAGACAGAAGACGCAACTGAAGGAGAGAGCAGAAGTGAATACGACTCAGACTCAGATCCGTATCGGAGCGACCAAGAACCAAGTGGGAGGACAAGGAATAGGAGAATAAGGCTTGGAGCTGCCACTTGGCCAACTAGGAGAAGAAGGCTAAGTTTGAGGTCGGCCCAGGAAGAAACGCTTACTCCTATATCCGAAGACTCAGATCCAGAAGAAGATATCCAGGATCAAGCCGAGGAGGGTCTTAGAAGATCAAGGAGGGTGCGAGTGCCTAGTAGAAGATACTCTACTCCCGACTGGACCTACCTCGTTGCAGATGTCTGGGAGACACAGAACAGGGAGGATCAGGGAAGTGGAACTGATCAGAACTGACCCGATCATCACAGTGCAAATAAGGTTTCTACTACCAGGAGCGGAGACCGAAAGGTTGCTGACACTCAACATCGTTCATCCTGCTCTCCTGAGTGGAATAAGAAAATTGATTTTAGAGACAGTTGAGTTTCCAGTTTGCTGTTCACGATATCCAATATTGGAGGGAACTCTTCTTCGTTTGGAAATGCTTGAGCGAGTAGTAGAAATGCTAGGAGCGCTTATTGTTGTGGATTAATACCATATTGTGAATGTCTTCAAAGGGGCGCAGAACTGGAAAGGTGAAGAAAGTGATCTTGATTAGAACGGACCCCTTTGTAATTGTGGATGTAGAACGGATAGTACCAGGAGTGGAAATTGAAAAAACGCTAACTCTCAATTTTGTCCGTCCACTTGTCTTGAGCGAAATAAGGAGAATAATCCTAGAAAAAGTTGACTTTCCATGTTGTGGGACGAACTGCCCAGAACCTGAGGGAATGATACTTCGGATGGACATTTATGAAGACGTAGTGTCACTCCTTGAGTCATACATAACTTCAGACGAAAATAAGACTGTTGAAAAGAAATTGTAAAAACTTGTTGCAAGATAACCTAGCGCCGAGTGGAAGAAGAAAAGTGATAGGGGTTTCATTTTAGTGGATGGAGAAGGGCTAGGGTTGTCTATTTTCTACTGGACTTTGAACTGTTTTGCGGAAACAAATTGTCAAGCTTCCAAGTGTTCAAAGAAAGACATTGCAAGAGAGAAAGACTTTGTTTGAAAAGAAGAGGAAGTGAATGCTGGAAGAAAGTCAAAAACTACACTGTTTGAGAACATGGAGGCTGGCAACCCGAACCGCAGGGCAAAATGTATAGCTGTTACACTTTTAGGAGTAGTGGTTTCTCTTATAATTTTAGTGGTAACTGTTTCATTCCTAGCGGGACACGAAGGGGATGAAACCGCAGTTAAGGAGGATAAGGGAGTATCAACACCGAAAACTACCATTATTAAAGAGAAGGGAAACATCAATGAGAAAGACAAAGCATTGTTAGATGCAGAAATAAAAAGGCTTCACACCGACGAGTCACAGGGAAATTACAAGTCAAATGCTTATGCTAAATTGCTTTATGAATATGTTGATGCCATGGAAGTAAAGGATTGTTACGTTTGTATGCAATTACCAGCTTCAGTGGAGGAGGGTATCAGATACCATCATCTTCCGTTGACATATGGAATAACGTGCAGTTTATTGTTGAGCATGTTTTATGGACGAGAAGGATTCGAGTATTATTTCTCGAATTTCGACTCGACATTGCCAGAGGTTCCGAATTTCAAGCATTTGAACAAATGGGACTACTACAAAAGCGAAGACAGACTACACAAATGGTTTATTCCATGGAAAACGTTAGATACTTCACATGCTCGAAGGAACAATCTGACTTGTCAAATATCAGAAGTTGAGAAAAAGTTTATAGCACAGGTAGATACTAGATATAGGAGGCAGAAGATTTTGAAAGCATCAGGACAATGGGAAACAGATTGGACCAAGGAGGAAAGGGCACATCAAAGAAAGGGTAGTATTGGTCCAATTGCTTTGGATAAGGAGAAAAGGGGGAAACTGTGTATTCACAGGAGTCACTCCTATTATGAGAACTTTTATGTAGGTCAAGTCAATTGTGAACATGCCTTTCAATTGGAGTATTACTCTAAGAACTTTTTGAAAGGGATGCAAGCAATACCAAATGTATATTTTGTATGTGGAAGAAATGCCTATGTGAAGTTACCAGATAATTGGTATGGATCATGCTATCTGGCTGTTGTCTTTCCTAAAATATATCATGTTGAGAATTTAGACACGCCTAAGAAGGAAATATCAACTAGATGGAAACGAGGGCTGGGTGCAGCAGAGGTAGTTGGAGATGTACTAGGTGCTGCATTCCCTTTCTTAGGATTGATAATGAATGACATTAAGATCAGGAGGTTAGCTACAGTCGTAGATAGGCTATCTGCCAGTACTGCAAGATCCTTGATGCTGATAGAAGGGGAGATGCAATCGATTAGGGCGATGGTTCTTCAGAACCGACTTGCTTTAGACGTTCTGTTAGCAAAAGAGGGAGGAGTCTGTAAGGCTTTGAAGGTCCAGGAATGCTGTACTTACATTCCAGACAATTCAAAACCTCTAGAGAAGTATATACAAAACATCACTGCCATACACTACGAAATTGAGGACCTGGCAAAGGTAAATGTGTGGGAAAAAGTAGGCCATGGAATGGGTAAAGTTGGAAGTTGGTTTGCCAACTTAGGAAAGGGTATCGTTTGGTACATACTGAAACCCATCATCATAATAGTGATTTGTGTAATTACTTTGTGGGGATTGGTGCGTTTGTATCAATGTTATAAAGCAAATAGGTTGCAGAGAACTATGAGGAAACAGGAGGAAGAGTTGACAGCAATGCAGGATTCTCAATACAAGAGTCTGAAAGCATTGGAGAGTATGAAAAGAGGTGGCACAACCATGACTTCACTTTGAAGGGTTCTACATTTTTAGTGTCTTGGTGATGATGACCCCTGAAGGTCATCAAAGGGGGGACTGAGAGAGCACAAGTTTGAAAAAAAATGTATAAGTACGCCATATTTACAAGCACGTAGTTAGTTTAAACATGTTTTGCACACGAGTGTTTTATATTCAGTAGTGAAATGTATAGAATGTTAAGTAGAGTAACTATAATTATAACGGTGTGAGATTAAGGTAGAAATGTTGGAATATATGTGAAAACCTCATGTTCTCATGTTAAAAGAATCATGTCTGAATTAAATGTAACTTTGAAAATCCAGTATTATGTGTAGGCCTTAGGGCAATTCACAGCAAACCTGAACGTGCTGCTAAATTAATGTGAGATAAGGTTGACATGGTTCTTCCAAATGTACTATTGAACTTAGGGTTAAAAGTATATGCTTTATAGATGTGTTATTTTAGAAACGTATGCTAGTTAAGAATGTTTGCTGTTTAAATCAAGTTAACGTTTTAAGAGTGCAGGGACCTGCTGCATGTAAATCAAGTAGGCCAGAGCCGATAATGTCATGTAGTTTAAATTGTCATGTGCTCGTTAGGGAAGAGGTCGAGAGGTGTCCAGCACAGAGCTTTGAGAGTGTTTTATGACTAAAGATATGGTGGAGTCTGGAATTTGAGGCCCACTGCAGGATGAGCTGTATGCAGGTGCGAGGGTCCTAATCAGCTCGAATGAAAGGGACTTTGTTCAGTGGCGCCTTGCGCAGGCCTGTAGGAGTTTCCAGGAATTTCAGGGGGTATCAGCGCACTGAAGAAGAAGCCTGGGAACCAAGGTCAACTATAACGAGGGTCTTCAAGAGTACCATCATGGAGTTTACCGCGCAAAGATGTACCACGTGAGGGGCGTCCCAAGGGGCGTTCCTATTAGAAATGTGATTTGGTATTAGGGAAAGAGACCCGGGAGGAGAGCAGAGCAGATGATTTTGGGAGCCTAAGGAAGCGGATGGGTAGGCAGATAGGCTGATCAGGAGAGACCCATTATCAGAGAAGAGACAAAGAGAAGTGCGTGATCTTCTTAGGAAGTCACCACGGCTGACACCTAGAGGGTTAAGATCTTGCTAAGTAGGGATGTCATTTAAAATAGTGTAGGGACAGACTAACCTAAATTTTCTTTTCTGTAATGACTTTGAGATTGCAACTTATATCTATTTTGACAACCCTTATGGTCTTTGAGCTTGTACTTATTATTTTGTTCTTCAGACTTAGATTATTCAAGAAGTTCATGTTTATAGTGATACCAATTTACCTTTTGAATCTCATTTTGAGAAGTTTGTATCTTCAGTTATCTTTGACTTTATATTAAAACTTTAAAACTTAAATTTGGTCAGTGGTCATTTAGAGTGGTGTAAGTTCTTAAATTGATTGACTTATTGCGAGATTACCTTTTACTCAAAGACAGGTACCAACGATTCAGTCGACATAGTTTGGGATTTGGTAAGATAATTAGTAACCAGTAATCCCGCGTTAGCAAAAACATCAGTAGAATCAGCAACGATATCTGTGTGCTCTAGGAGAATACTAATGGCCGCAGCAAAAGCTTATAAAGTTGCCAAAATGAACATTAATCAACTATCTCACACGCAGAAAAATTGGTTGAAGATTACAGCTGACACTCCCATGTTTTGGGGACGGAGAAAAAGTTGGGAAATATATCCCAATGTCACCACAATTCCAAAATTACGTTACCCTTACAATTCACAGAGCACTTTTGTACCAAGTTCTTTTCTCGCTCACAGGCTCCTCCTACCCCATGCCTGCATCCCCCATGTCCCATTCCAGCAGCTCCAAAAATAAAGAAATAAAAACATTGTACAAAGCACTCCTGCCTGCTGGGCAAGACCTGTGCTAAATAAAGGCTGCCAAATAATTCTTGAAGGATCGAATCAAATCAAATCAAATGTTTTACTGTGTAGTTATTAAAAGCCATTGCAATTGCAGAATGAATGCAAATAGGACAAAAACTCTGATGTTTTAGGTGAACCAAGCAATATATGTCCAAACACTAATTTCACAAGAGTTAAAAATGATTACATACGAGTAAAGTGACTGAGTGCATATCTTTTACAAAACTGTTAGCTGGGATTAAAGTTATGAATCAGTGCAACTAAGTCACTCTTATACAGTTTCTCTATTCAATCAAATACTTTGTTCAATTTGTTTGTAATAATCCGCTTGCCAATTGCATATCTGTTGTATTAAAACACTCATCTATGGCCAAAGCTGTTGCTCTTATGTTCATTCGTCTAAATGAAAGAACTAGGAGTTTTGCTCACTCTAGTGAGAACCCCTGGCAGCAACAGATGATGTACAAGTGATCCCTTCCAATAGTGCCAGAAACAGCAGCTCTAAGATATAAGTGCATGCTTCCAAAGTTGTCTGACATCGAAAAACCAAATTTTAGACTCACTAAGGGCCACGTGTATGGAGAAAAAATATGCGATTCTTTAATTGCTAATCCTTGCGATTCGCAAATGAGAAATCGCAAATTGGTATGTATTTATGATATGAGATCTAAAATTGAGAGCCAGTAAAAAGTCACATTGCAATTTAGGCGTTTGCAAACATAGATTATATAGGGGCACATGTATCAAAGTACCGTTTTGCGAGTCCTTAATAGCGTTTTTTTGCGAATCGCTATTAAGGACTTGCAAACTGCTATGTAGGTAGGAATCGCATTTAAAAAAGCGATTCCTACACATTCCTTATTTGCGACTCCCAAATTGCGAGTCTCAAATAAGGAATGGCTTCCTATTAATTTCTATGGGCCAAAAGGCCCTTAGGAATGAATGGGAATTGCGTGCGCAATTAGCGAGTACCCAATAGGTACTCGCTAATTGCACATGCAATTTCAAGGGTGTAATGGTTCCAAAAGGACACCCGGTTGCACCCCTGAAATGTGCATGTGTGCACATGTGGTGCATAAACATGCCCTAAGGGCATGTATGTGTGCCACATGGCTCTTGAAAAAAGCAAAAAAGTATTTTTTTCTAGGAAATTGCTAAATACCACCAACTTGAAGTTAGTGGTATTTAGCAATTCCTTTAGGCAATATCGCAATTTGTGATGCCTACTAGCATAGCATTTAATGAATCACAAATTGTGATTCTCTAAATGCATGCGCAAAATAGGGAATCGCAAATTTAGCGATTCTTTATTTCGGAAGTAGGTTTATGCCTACCTACATTGCACACAGCTAAATTGTGATTGCAAACGCTGACATTCTGCGAATCTCAGCGTTTACGATCGCAATTTAGCTTGATACATCTGGCCCATAGTCTGTTTCAGACACACAATTTTGTGATTTTGAATCACAAATTGCAGATCTATTTGCCAATTGCGAATAGACTGAAAAACAGGGAGAAAACATTTCCTGGTCATGGGTAATCACCTCTGGACCAGGAAGTGCATCACAAGATTAGCCTGGGAACCAGCCTGAGTGGAGGAGGAGCCCAGCTGGCTCACAGAGCAGAGGCCCAACAAGCTGATAGGAGCACAAACTTCATTCATGGCCAGGTAAATTGCTGAAAAAACACCTGCAGGGAGGAAAACCAAAACTAAAGTTTGCAGAGAAGGAGTCATGGATAGATACCCACAGAGGAGTGCTGTAAACACCATGATGTCCTATTTGGGAGTGTACATTAGTGGTGGTGGGATGCACACCAGTGTACTCCATTATGCAACCATGCTTAACTGCTTTAGACATATATAGGCGTGCAAAAAAGCGAAGGTTTTATTTTGGGATACGTGATGCTTTCCAGAATACGGGGTGGTTTGACAGAAATTAATGTTTTAATGCAGACATGACTAATGGTAGATTACTGAAGATTATGGTATTGTGTTGCTAAGCATGCAGTGTTTTTGAAATAAAGGTTTTTTATAATGAAATGGATAAGAGGTCTCATGTTTTTGCATTGGAGTTAGTTTTATAATATTTAGGCTGATGGTGTGTTTATGACTTTTTGATAGATACCCCGACGAAGGGAAATATCCTGAAATGCGTGATTTATAAATAAAGTCATGACATTTGGAAACATCTCCTGTTTGTGGATATTCTTGAATGTGATATGGAAATTAGTATAATAAATTGATGAACCATGAAAAAGGTGAAAGATAAAAAGCGATTGAGCAAACAAGTGGATGAACTGAAGAATAGAAATATGAAATTGATATATTCGATTCATTGGTAACAGATATGGCTGTGCAGCTGGAGAGGGATCCACAAAGGTCCCCGTGTGTCTGTCCTATTTAGGAGGACATCAATGACACTGCCAGAGTCACAGAAAAAAGAAAATCCGGCAGGAAATACAAGGCAAAATAAATTCCATTGTAGTCAGCCACTGCTCCATAGATGCAATCTGCAAGAGGTGGTATGACCTCAGGTCCACGGACCAAGATAAAGGTGGGTGAGTGACTGAAGGACTCCTGGACAACAGGTATTGCCCACCTACAGTACTGCCACCCACTGCACTAGAGACCATGGTGGAGACCACAATGGAACGGGAGGCTGTTGTGAGTATTGGGGACCTCAACAGTTCAACAGCAAGACCCTCCAAAAATAAGTGTGATATTGCCTCTTAACACATCTCAACTCACACCCACATAGACCAGCAACATGCATTAGACAGCTGTACTCCAAAAGGCAAGTACCTTGCCAGTACAGTGCATTATATGTGATGCAGTCCAAAAGCAAGCTGAGGAGTCATACGTACTTTTATTGTGCTACACTGCATATAAGTAAGTAAAATGTATATCATTTGCCACCCAGATCTCCCTCCGGTACATAGTGAGGACACCAGTGTGAAGGGGGTGGATGATACCATCATGGCAGCAGAGGAACTGATCCCCATAGACAATCAAGGTGGCACCACCCATTCAAGAGTAGCACCGTGTCAGCAGAGGCAGCAGCAACGGAGGATGATGATATCCTTCTGCCGCAAAGTCCCATTACACAGCCAAGTGTGAGCAACACCAGCATCTTGCCGGGCATGGACACAAAAGGCATAATGAGGCACGTGATGCTGGTGAGGATGTTGGCTGCACTCAATAGTTTTTTTTGGCCTAGAGGCATCTCTGCTCCAGAATCAACACCTGCAAAACAAGCAGTTGTGAATCATTAATAGGAAGATGCACCACATGCCGCAGAGCATTAGTGTGAGCTTTGATAGTGCTGGGGCACATTTGGCCACAAAAAGTAACAATGTAGTGGGCCTTACCACTGTCATACTGGAGTTACGCTAAGAAAAGATGGCAGACCGTGCCGATCAGAGGCATTGTGATCGCAGTGCTGCTGTAAGAAAGGACTGGCTAAGTCAATCCATTGGTTGTATGGTTACTTCCACTACATGCCTGTCCAGAGGAGCTGTCACACTTCAGGTGGAGTTGGGACATTTCAGTGGTGATGTGGTGTGACCAAGGGCTTAGGGTGGATAACGTCAGCTGTTGAGTTGCTACAGACCTCTCAGGTAGCAAGAGACACTGGAGATACCCCACTGGACAGTGAGAGATATCGAGTGGGAACAGTGTATCAACCATTGATGTCTGTGCCATGCGCTGCAATAGCCGTAACCCAGCTGGAGACCAATCAGCATGGTGGACGAATCCGTAACAGAGTCTGATGGACACGTACGAGTTTGGCATGTACATATGGCTATAATGTGTATGGTGATGTAACCTACATTCTGTTGTTGTTTTACTTGCCACTTGGTACTCATATGCATCAATATTTGAATGACAGGCAAATAGCCTTAAAATAAAGGTTATTTGTGTTTGCGTTTTTGGCAATGCATACATTATTTAAGTAATGTGTTGCTATGTGATCCCATTGCCCCCACTTTGCTATGTTACCGTCTCCATGCTGTTGTAGAGGGGCCTCTGGCTCCTTATCCTCTGAATCTGTGTCATCCACTTTGGGGTGTCGCCCACGCCTGGTTGCGATGTTATGTATTATGGCACAGGTTGCCACCTTTTGCAGCATGCCGAAGGTCTTTTCAATTACAGCTCTGGTGTGCTGATGGTCAATGTTATAAACCTCTCATTATGGTCTGCGGGGCTAAGAATGATCAGAATCAAAATATTTAAGTGTGAGCATGGCAGGACCTGATAATAGACAGTCACATATATGTCCCTAATGTTACAGCTACACATCACCTAGTAAAAATCCATCATCACTCTCCCCAAGTTCCAAGCGTTGTCCACTGTGCCTGAAGATGTATGCATCATGAGTGCTCCCTGGGTATTTTGCCACTATATCTGTGATGACATTATGGCCATTGCAAAGTACCTGGATGTTGTGGGAATGGGTACTTTTCCTATTGCGGAACAGATATTTGAGATGTGCCGGAGGACAGACGGGAACATGTGTTCCATCTACACACCCTAATGCATGGGGGAAGTTGACTATCCTGTAAAAGTTCAGCTTGGTGTTGTGTGTTTCCTCCCCATTCCTGGTAAGGTATATGTAGTTGCTGATGTAAAAGAGCATTATATCTAGGAACCTTCTAAAGAAACATTGACAAGGCACTTTGGGACACCTCATCAGTGACAGCAATACCACCTTTGTAGCTACCCAAGGCCAAAAAGTACAGTGAGCACAACACTTGCACATGCGTGGGGATGGAGCAGCTGCACAGATTACCACTTTCTTGATGTGGTTTAAGCATTTCTAGCAACTCTAAGATAACAGCGCTACTCAACCTGTAGCGCTACTCAACCTGTAATTCTCCTTTGTTGGAATATGAGGAGCCTCGTTCTGTAGATCCTCTCCTGTCTCCGCCTCTTCTTCCTCTACTGGGCATCCAGGAATTGCCTCCGCACTGCAATTACATAAAGTTCAGCCACAGTTGAAAACCTCTGATGCATTCTGGGGCAGCTTTTATCGTCTGAATCTACTTACCACTGGGCCTGGGCGGTAAATTCCGTTTCGCTCACGGAATTTGCGGAATTTGGGTAATTACGCGTTCCGCAGAGAACGCGAAATTGCCCAAAATTCTGTGTTCCGCGACTTCGCGAAATGTTTTGCTTGTTCGCGTTCTCAAATGTGTGTTCGCGAGATATTTCCCCGCGAGCACGCAAACAGCGATTGCGAACAGTAAAAAAGCACAGCAAACAAGCAATTCCGCGTGTTCGCGGAATTTCTGCGTGTTCGCGGAGATTTTTTACCTTTTCGCGGAGATTTGCGTAACGCGATTAAGCAAATTCCGCCCACCCCTACTTACCACCTGAACGGAATCAGAGCGAAACTACAGGGACACAGGTATTTTTGCGACCAGTTGCAAATTGTGACACCCTTGAACATACGGTTTGTGACTTGAAAATAGCAAGTCTATATTTGCGAGTCGTAAAATTCTGTTGCACAAAATACTGGCTCGCAAT
Source organism: Lissotriton helveticus (assembly GCF_964261635.1). Classification (NCBI taxonomy): domain Eukaryota; kingdom Metazoa; phylum Chordata; class Amphibia; order Caudata; family Salamandridae; genus Lissotriton; species Lissotriton helveticus. The sequence goes on from NC_136061.1 coordinate 1,177,661,908, forward strand.
TTGGTCTCATCGCTAGTTGTGGATACCGGAAGGCATTCGGGCATACGGAAATGCCTCTTTTTCCTCGCAAATAGGTTTGCGACCAATTTGTGACTTGCAAATCATATGTATGTGTTGCCCTCAGTTCCTTTTCATTTTGAATGGCATTGTGGCCCCAGATAACACTGCATTTCATTTGAATCGTGTGGAATCAATAAAGTGCCGAAGTGCTTTCTGAAAGATCATGAAGCCTTATCTAAAACACAGGAACTTGAAAAGTATTAATTTTCTCGCAATGACATTGTATGGCCCTTTACAGGATTGCACTTCCCTCCACATCACTGCTTAATTGTTCGCAGCTGAGCTGCCTCACCGTTGTGCCAACAATATAAGATGCTGCCAGCTTGTTATATAGCCTGGTTTTATTAATTAAACTCTAAATAAATTTGTGCTGGCGAAGCAGATTTTGGAAGAGTTATCGTCCGTTTGAACAAGTTGTATTTCCGCAGTTCTAAACTCTTGATTAGGGAACACAGAAATATTTAATCGCCATATCCTTGAGGTTGCATGAATTTGGCCTTGAATATGCCAAACAGTGGTTTCAAGAAAGGCTCAAAGAGGTGGGCAGCGATTTTTAGTAGTGCATGTGTTGGATTACTTGAATTTTCTTTATGTTTTTTAATGGACCCGGTTTTATTAAACCAGAGACCCGGATATTTATACTAGCTTACCAACAAGATTTTATTGTTGTTTATATACCATCTACTTTTTGGGTTTTCCTATTCCCAAACTGCAATACATTCGATTTGACATCATTTAAAGTTGGGTAGTTTTTGGCGCAATAGATCTTGAAGCATTTCAGTGCGTCTTCCACTACCTCCTATTGTTGGAGGGCCGGCTTTTCATTTGGCAAATTCGCTAAAATATCAGCGATGTACAGGTTAAAAAGTATCGGTGATATAACACAACCTTTCTTGAAGCTTCTGGATGTTATGATCTGTTTTTTGACAGCGCTTTGCCATTGCCCAATTTTACCTTGACCCACATATCAGTATATAAAGCTTCAATAGCTTTCAACAGACTGGGGTTCAATTCCCCAGCTGTTTCATTTATGCCAGATTACTTTATGATCCACTGTGTCGAAAGCTGTACTCGGGTCAATGAAACAGGTGGAGAGATCCGGTGCAATTGCTAGTATTGACAGTCTCCTAATACTGTTTAAAGTACCATGACCGTCTCTGAATCCTGTTTGGTTCCATGGAATCAGTGCCTGATCATCCATTAAAGATTCAGATCATTCAAAAGAAGTGTAGCATATTGTTTGGCCTCCACATCTAGCAGCGTGATCATATGATAGCTCACAGGATTGAGCCTTGGCCCGTTCTTGTGAAGGGGGGCTAAGAATTGAGCCTCGCCAAGAAGATGGGGCCAGTCCTGTGAACTAACATGCATTGTATAGTGGATAAAGCCAGGACGACCAGTAATTAATACCTGATTTGAACACATTTGCTGGAAGACCCTTTATGCCACGAGCACCATAAGCCTGCCTGGCTTTGATTGTGCTAATCACTTCCTCCCTGGTATACCATGAAGGTGATGAACTAATTTCTTTTGTGGAGTCAGTCATAACAGTTTTGTGTTCCACTTTGCATTTTATTCCACAGTATAGTACTGCAATGTTCTCTTCCAAAGCACCAGATGGAAAGCCATTTTATTTTTTTGGGGCTGGTGGAGTCTCATGCATCAGCATACTCCCAAAAATTCCTTGAATCTTTGGTTTTACCAAATTACAATAATGTAGTCCATTCTCTTTCACTGTGACATTGTCTGGCCTCCCAAACCTCCTTTTTGCATGTTTCTTTCCTAGGTTATGTAAAATTCAATTTCTCACATCACCTGATTGCTATTCTTCACAGCACGCCATTGCTCACTTAATTCTCTCTTCTTTTTCTTCATTCTCAGCCGAGAACCAGTGGTTTGGCTTTTTTTGTTGGCCATTCCTGGAAATGTTTGACTATTTATTATTGGTTTTTTTTACACTTTATTTTTCAAATAAAGGAGAGAATTCACATTGCATTGCATATAGTCTCTTTGCAACCAAAACAATACGTGCTTAACATTTTCGGTACAACAGTGTATATGACATCCATCAATAGAGAGATAACTCGCAGCCAACACCTGTGCTCGACCCTCCCCAACCACCCCACTCCCACGGAATCATTCCAAGTTGTAAGGTTTAGGCCTGTCCATGGATTTCTAGTAGGTCTGAGCCGCTGCCTCTCACCGTGGTCCCGCATGCTGTGCAGTGAGATCGTGGAACCAGAACCTCTCCCTCAGCCCACTCCCTCCGGCACTATGCCGTTGCCTACATGTATGTTGGAAGCCCGCTTTGTTGCGTCTAGATGTGCTCTCAGCGGTCCCCATTTGTCTTTGGGGCGTGATGTTGATGGCAGAAGACTGGCATATATCTCTGCGTTGGTGTTGCAGTATACCAAGCTAAAGCTACTCAGCCAATCTTGCAGTTTGGGGGCCGTTCTCCTGCCCCAGTGTGTGGCAACTTCCCTTTTCGCCAGCAGTAGCTCCAATGACGCTAATCTCCTTACTTTCTTGGGAATCTGAACTGTATATCCTAAGAGTGCAATTTCGGGAAGGGGGCAAGTGGGAGCACAATTATTTCCCCAGGGTATCAAGCACCGCTGCCCAGTAGGTCTGCAAACGAGGACAGAACCACACCAGGTGTAGAAATCCAGCATGTGGGGTAGTGCACTTTAGAGAGTTGTGTGACTTAGTGGCATCAATCTTGTGCGCCATGACTGGTGTAAAATAGGCGCGGCGGAGGAATTCGAAATGTAGTAACTTATGACTGCTGTTAAGCGAGATGTCCTTGGTGGCTCTACAACATCTCTCCCATTGTTCGTCTGAAATTGCCCCTTCTGCATCTTCCTCCCAGTCTTGTCTAAGTTTGGAGTCATCCACAGGGAGCAGATGGGCGCAGGCCTTGTACATTTTGGAAATCAGGCGCGCGCCGCTAGGGTTCTCCAAGACCAGAGTAAGGGGGGAAACAAGTCTGGTTCAACAGGGTATGTGGGGAATGCTGCACGCAGCGCTGACTTCACTCGGCTCATTAGAAATCGGGTCATGAAGCTGCAGTCAGTGAATCTATCGTCCTCATCTATGGAGAAAACATGACCCTCAGGGAACAGATCCCCTATGTTTATTATGTCTAGCGAAATCAATGTGCGCTGTATTATTCCTTCTCCTGTGAGTGGGAACCATCTCGCGTTGGGTATCGGTAGTGTGGAGAAGTATAGAAGTGAGGCCCCCGTGTGCTTTCTCAGCTTGCTCCATGCCCAAGCGGTAGTGGACACTGTCTGGAGATCTCGTCTGTCCCGTGGAAAACCCCCTGGTAGCACCTCGCTCAATTTATCCAGGAGAACCAGGTCCGCCTCTGGTTTTAGAAATGCTGCAGAGTGCAAAATAATCCGTCCGAGAGGGGCACTGAAATATTATTAAAGAGATATAAAAATTTGGGGAGCACCACCATTTTTATTATGGCCACTCTGGCCGCTAGAGACAAGGGTAATCTCAGCCATCTGTCCACCTGTTTCTCCAGGTTTTGGAAGGTCTGTCCATAGTTTAGGTGTATAATTTGACTGGTGTCCAGGTGGACATGGATGCCAAGATATTTCACAGAGTCTTGGCACCATTCCAGAGGGAACTCGCAATCCCATTTGACTGTGCTCTCTGTTAGCGGGAATATGATGGATTTATGCCAGTTTATGCCCAGACCCGAGAATCTGCCGAAACGGATAATTTCACGAATCAGGGGGGCTAGGTTCAGGTGAGGCTCCCGGACATAAAGGATGATATCGTCTGCATACAGTGAAGCTAGAAGCGGGCCCGTTTGGAACTGCAGCCCTCTGTGCAAATGGAGCACTTGGAAATGCCTGATTAGCGGGTCAATTGCTAAAATGAATAATAGGGGGGACAGGGGGCATCCCTGTCTGGTTCCCCGGTGCAAACAAAATGGTACGGACAGGGTACCATTCAAGCGGAGCCGTGCCGAGGGGCCGCTATATAATAAAGAGACCGTGGCAATGAAGCCAAAAGGTAGACCCAGGCGCTGCATCACCTCCACGAGGAATGGCCACTCCAAGTAGTCAAACGCCTTCTCAGCGTCAAGTAACACCGCCGCTGCCGGTACTTCAGGCTGAATTCTATGCAACACAGTAAACAGCGTTCAGAGGTTCAAGGATGTCGAGCGATTGGGGACAAAGCCCGACTGCACTGGGGCAATGATAATTTCCATCAGCTGCGAAAGTTTGTTTGCGAGTACCTTAGCCAAAAATGTATAGTCCAAATTCAATGGGGACAGCGGTCGATAAGAGCCGCATTTATTTGAGATCTTTACCTGGCTTCGGAAGCAGAATAATCACAGCCTCAAGCATTGTGGGGGGAGAGATTGCTTTTCCAATGCCTCCGCATACACCTCAATTAACTAGGGGGCCAAAATGTCCTTGAACTAAGTCCCTGGTGAAGCCTTCTAATCCCGGGGCAGTAGATCCCCGCTGGCTATCTATGGCTAGTATGACATCCTTGACGGAAATTGGCTCTGCCATAAAGTCTAACATGCATTTCTCCAAGAACACCAAAGCGATTTCGTCTAGGTAGGCAGTCTGCGCTGTACCGTCGGGTTCCGCTCTCGTTGTGTAAAGTTTAGTATAATAGTCTATGAACTCGTCACGGATGGCAACAGTGGAGGTCAGAGTGGTACCGGTAGCTGAGTGTAATTCGGTAATGTAATTTTTACTGTAAGGGGGTCTCAACATTTGTGCCAGTACCCTGCCGGGCCGCTCGCCCTCCCCTTATCTCCTTGCCATTTGGTATTTCCCCATGTATAGAATTTCACGATCCGCCACATACCTGTATTCAGTCAGCACAGCGATTCTCGTGGCCTGGGCCGTCGTATCAGGGAGGGTCATTAGTTGGGAATCTAACGCGGCTATTTCTCGCTCTATGCGGGTCATCGTATGTCTGAGATCCCTAAGTACCCCTGCCTGCTTTGAGATGCATACTCCTCTGATAACAGCCATAAAACCTCCCATAGTACCGCCATGGTGTCGACCGAGCTGGTGTTAAGTTCAAAATAATCCTCTATCGCTTCCCGAACCTCAGCCTTGAACAGGTCATCTTGGAGGGCTTTACCAGGGAAACCCCATTGTTTCTCGCCATTGTTTCTCGTACCCTTTTGGTTGCGGGAGCATCAAGTGCAGAATAATGGGGGAATAATCAGAGTATGTGCAAGGGAGCGTAGTATGGGATCCAATCGAAGTCCAAACCTTAGGAGAGATCAGCCAATAATCTAGCCTAGACCAGGGTCTGTGTGGGCCAGAGTGATGGGTATACTTCGTGAGCGTGGGATTGTGCTGTTGCCAAATGTCAATTAATGTATGTTGTTCACAGAGGTCCCTCAAGGTGCTCCTCGCCCGTGGTTTGGCATCTGGTGTCTTGGACGTGCTGTCCAGTGTGGGGTGTATTAACAAATTGAGGTCCCGCCCCCAAGATCAGTGCGTGGGGATCGTGTTTCGTGACCCGGGCATTCAGGCCGTGGAAAAACTCAGGGGCATCTACATTGGGAGCATGAACGTTGACTAAGGTGACTTTGTGCCATAGAGATTGCCCGTGATTATCACGTATCTTCCCTCCGGGTCACGGGCCATATCTATAAATGTGAAGTGAATTCTCCTGTGGACCAATATAGCTGTGCCCCTAGGATAGTTGCTGTAGTTAGCGAAGAATTTGTGCTTGCCCCAGCTTGTGCAAAAACAGGCCGAGTCTGTAGTGGGGAGGTGTGTCTCTTGCAAATATGCTATGTCGACCTTGTGTCGAATGAGATAATGGATCACCTGTCTCCTCTTGGGGGTGGTATTGAGTCCTTTAACATTCCAAGACATAAAGGTGATGACCGAGGGCCCCTGCATATTACCTGACCTTGACATTTAAACAGTGTGTGAACCTTTGTCTGTCAGGACGTGTACCTAATGGCAATGTGATAAGCAATGCTAAAATAAAGAGTGAGTAACAACCAATACAGTGCACAATTCCGTCCCCTGCCCCCCTACCCCCACCCAGCTGCCTTCTAACCCAAACATGGCCATCCCCTAAGGAGCTCTCTGGCCTGTAGGTCATAGGGACCGTCAGGCTCACAATTGAGGACCAAGAAGCGGACTCCAATAAGGCGATGAACCAAACACAGTGAATATACCAAAGTGGGGTGGCAGCCCGCAATCAGACCAGTCAAGTGACATATCATGTAATAACATTAAACAATGCGATTTCCCCTGAGCAAAATATTAATGCAATCAACTACAATCAAACCATTATCCAGTTCCAGAGTTTGAAAAAAGATCCGCACTTGCATCCGATCCGCTGTGTGGCTGGGAGGCAAGCGCGCCCTCTGCCGAGTTCTGCGTGTTCTGACTCTTGTGCCTGCGGCAAAATTTCTGGGCCTCTGCAGGAGTTTCAAATATTCGGGACCTCCCGCCAAAGTAAACTTTCAGTCTCGCTGGGTATAACATTGCATACTTGAATCCAAGGTTGCGCAGTGTGACCTTCACTCCTTGAAATTTCCGTCGTGCCTCCTGGACCATTGGGGTCATGTCTGGAGAGAAGGACAGTTTCGATCCCTGCCACTCAATTACTCCACGTTCTCTCGCTAGCCTCAACGCCGTGTCGCGATCCCGGAAGTTCAGGAGTCTTGCTATGATGAGTCTCAGGGGGAGTCTAGGATTAAGTCTGGGGCCGAATGATCGGTGGGCTCTTTCCACCACAAAGCCAGGCGTGAAAGCTTTGCTGCCAAACAGGTCGGTGAGTAGCTTCTCGACAGAAAGGGTCATCGGGCCGGTTGACGTCGTCTCAGGGACCCCCATAATGCGGATGTTGTTGCGGCGCCCACGCGCTTCCAGGTCCTCGTTCTTGATGGCCACTTCTTTTAGCAGGCGCACAGTCAGTTCTAGCCTTTTCAGGGATTGGGCTGTCCCGTCCCCTAGGTCCCATACACGCGCCTCCACCACATCCAGACGACGATTATGTGTCTAAACTTTGTCTCCCAGTGACAAAATTGTATGATCCAAAGAGTCAAAGCGGGAGTCTAGCGCCTTGAAGCCCACCCTCATCATGAGCAGCATTGAAGCCACAGAGGACTCTGGGGGATCCGGTGCTTCTGCCGTGGGCGCCTTGTCTTCCATTGTGGGAGGGAGAGACTCAGCTCCCTCAGTCGCCCTACCAAAGGGCAGGGTGCTTTGTTTAGGATCCTTATGCCCCATGCCTTCACAAAATGGCGCCAGTTATGAAGAGGGTCCCAAGAAGCAGTGAGCACTGAGTGCTACGTGGCCCAAAGTAATCAGAGTTCCGTGGACACACATGGGCATGGGGCTATCACAGTTTACAGCCAGGTATGAACCAGGGGTTCAGTGGGAGCTAAGATCAGAAGGCCCTAGCAATCCGGAATGCGTGTGACCTGCTGGAGCAGTCTCATGGGCATTAAGTCAAGCGAGCCCTACGCGTGTCCCCGCCAGTGCCGAAACGCCGACCTGCGTTGTGCTCAGTTGGCGCTGGCTACGTGCTGGTATTGTGGGGAGTCTTAAGGCCTTCAGCAGTGCGTTTCTATCGTAGCGCATTCATCGTGCCGAGGCTCCGCCAGTCTTTCAGGGCTCCGTGGATATGTGGCAATGCCGCCGCGGTGTACGCCAGGTGGGCGAAACCCCCTACTCACTTGTCCCGCTGTCAGTCCCAGACCAAAGCCCCAGCCCCCAACTACGCTGGCCCCTGGGCCCTGTCCCCACGGCCGCTGAATACTCTCTGCAACACTCTCGGGGCAGGGCAACCGGCACGAGCGTCGACCGCGGACACCAGCCAAAGGGGAGGGGATGGGAACTTTCCGGGTGCCACCCGACTCACCCGGCGTCTCGCTGGATCCGATTCCGGCCTCGGCGGTCTCTTTCAGGTCGCCTCGTTGTTCGGGCCCGCCCAGGTGCTCGATGGAGATGCACCAGCAGGCCTGGCCTTCAAGCGACTCGACAGTGCTCCGGCGCAGGCAGGGGCTCAAGCGCTATGGTCGGCTCATCCGGGGCAGCGCCGCCTCCGCTGTCCGCGACGCTGGGTTTGATGCGGGTTACAGCTTTTATTGCGGGGCAAATCACCGCTGGGCCAGGCTGATAGTAAGTGCTGCTCTAGCTGGCTGCCATCTTTGCCGCCGGCTGGGCCACGCCCCCGACTATTTATTATTGTTAAAAGGTAATATGTTCAATGTTAACTTATTCCATACAAAAGCCTGAGTTCCTTTTCTTCCTTTTTGAGTGGTTACCACCTCCTTGTCAAATATTGAGGTCATGGTATTAAGCCATTTCTTTATTTGTAGGTCGGTCTTCCATTTTTCATTTATATCTGGATTTATGATTTCTCACTTTAGCCTTTTTAATTTATGCAACCATGTCAATTCGCCAAAATTTAGATTGCTCGCATGGCCTCCAGTCAACTGCCCTGCTTTTTCTGTTTCTTGAGCTGGAGTATGGAATACCTAGAACCAGTCAATTGGTGAAGGCTGTGTCCCACTTTTACTGGCAGCAAAAACATGTTGTTTGTTTTAATTTATCTGAGGCTGCAATCCTATTTGTTATCTTGTTGAATCCAGCTACTTTCCAAGACCAAAAAACTGACTGCAGCATCAATTCCTTGGTGCATTGGTTAAGATGATTTTTGTTAGGGACAATTATTTATTTGAATGTTGGTCCTGACAAGTAATTGCCCAATGGGCCAGATTTGCTTGTGTCTCTGTTGAAATCTGGATTTGGGACAATTATTTGGCAGGATCTTGTTGAATCTGTCTTCCAATGAACTTGTATAACAATTGTTACTGGTGCCATGTTGTTGTCCGATTCACCTCCTGCTGCCCTCGGGAAGGAGACCAGACCGCATCCTTGATCTAGCCGCACATGGATACTCTGGGTTAAAAGAGAGGGGTATAGTGGCTATGGGCCTTCTCAATGCTTAGACTTCAGTTTGCAAAGTCACCCCAGTGAGAGTAGACTAGATTGACGTACTCATAGTTATGCCAAATAACATGTGTTGTTTCAAGAGAGTTGTCATTTAAAGGGAACTGTAAAACCAACCTTGTCTGTATCTGAAGTTATAGAGCTAGAAGAGCCTTAAAAGGCGTAAGAAATTCCCATTATTAGAATATCAAAACTACCTTTAAAAATGTATTGACGAGAAAAAAAAACAAGGCTCCTGCTTTGTGGCTCTCTTTTGTTTTTTGCATCCTTACTGTTACATCTTGTGGCATTTCCCTCTGTGCCTGGCTTGAAGGTGACCTTGAGGGTCTTGCCAAAATTCCATTATTTAAATCTTGATATCCTGAGGGCTTTTAGAGGGAGATTTGTTCTGGGGCAGAACATCCTCCATAGAAAACCCAGGGCTCACCTTACCGATGTTGAATATAGGAAACTTGCTAATCTCTTTATACCATTCCTTTTCCATTTGCGGAATTCCATTACTTGTCATGATATCCAGTGCTAAGTTCTGGTAAGACGCCTCCTCTTTGTTTCCATTTTCCACATGAATGTGCTGTGCTTTGCAAAGTTTCTGAATTATGGTTTCCGAAAATGGTCACGAGCTACCGTTTTTTCTACACTATTGATGAATTCTCGCGGATCTTGTGGAACAATTTCCAAAACAGCCAGTTTTGATTTTCGATGCCCTGCTGTTGAGGTAGCCTGTGTAGATTAGACAACTCTTCTCTTTTGTTGAGTATCACTACTTTTGGTTGCTTCTGCACAGGTATTTTTCTGTGAAACAGGTTCTCCCGGCAGACCGGAACATCTTTATAGATTTGGTCCATCGTGTGCCTGTTTCTCTCTGATTCTTCCTCGACAGAGAGCTCATGGCAGCATTACATTAAGAGAGCTGAAGGATTTTGCAGCCCTTCAACCTTATCAGTAGAGGTTATTACTTCCTTACCCTCCTTAGAGGTAGTGTTACTGCTATTGGGATGCTCAAATCTGTCTTCGAAGTTGTTCAGTCTTCAAAGCTGTTGATCGAGGTGATATTAGTACCTTAGATGGAGTCTTTTTATGGTCACTTAAATAAAATGTAATTCTATTTTGTTTGTAGAGCTTTTTCATTTTTTTCCAATTTCTTTTTACACCACTTTTCGGCTAGTCTGTGGAATTTTAGGTTGTTGATAGAGGGCTCGCAGAGACTGAAGAGTGTCAGATGTACTGACCGGCCAATCTATCTTTAGTGCAGCTCTAAGTGAATCTCCTAATATAACAGCAAAGCTAGTGATAGAATTTAAAGTGTGCTTGTCCAAATATCCTTTCCGTTCCTCACGACTACGTTTCTTTTTTGGCAGAAAAGGACAGTTCAACCTTTATAGGACCCACTATATTTCCCCCTCCTGTTTAGTTCCAGTACCCTTATTTTTACTCACCCTGCTCCCAGAATTTAGATATGAATGGGTCAATTGTTTTAATTAATCTATTTTTGATGACATCGCATTTTGCAGAAATTGAAGCTCATCCAATATGGGAGAGCACATGCAGGGAGCTTGCCGAGAATTTACACCTTAAGGTCCTATGAATCCAGACAGACATTATATTTTACTGTCTAAGTCAAGGGTGACAGGACGTTGCTTGCAGAAGGTCTACTTGCACCTGCTTTTTGTGAGAATGTTGCATCCAAGCAGCAATAATTAGTTCAAGAGATTTAGGGCCAGATTCATCAAACAAAAATCCGGTCGCAAAGGGCCAGATTCTGAGAATCTGGCCCTTTGCGAGCGGTATTTTTGCATTTGAGATGCATCATCCCAAATGCAAAAATCGCAATTTTAGAAATCGCTAAATTGCGATTACTTGCTTTTAAGGAATCGCAATTTGCGATTCCTTAAATGCAATGCATGACCCATTCCTAGATTGCGAATTCGCAATCTGGGGCCGCTATTTACCGTGAAGTCAAACTACTTGGTAAATAGCAAAAACTTAGGAAAATGCACTTTAGTGCATTTTTCTAAGTTGTATGTTACACACACACATGTCCCAAGGACATGTGTGTGCGCAACACCAGTGAACATTACCATTTCAGGGGTGCAACAGGGTGTCCTTTGGACACCCTGCCACCCTTGAAATTGCGGCACATTTGCCATTCCTTATTTGCGATTAGCAATTAGCTAATCGCAAATTAGGAATCAGTAGGAATCGCAAATAATATTGCGATTCCTACATGCATCCCGTTTTGCGAGTCTTTAATAGCAAATCCTTAAAATTCGCTATTAAGGACTCGCAAAACATGACTGATGAATCTGGGGGTTAGACACTTCGTGCTAGTGTAGGTGGTAGTCTTTTTGCTCCAGTGTGGCTGCAGAATCAGAAATGTTCAAAGGTAAGGGGCATATTTTTGATGACGTTGCTGACTCTGTGCTCCCACCGACTTGCGAGGTCTAATGATCAATGTCAACTGGTGTTTGAAAATATTTTATGTCTGAAGGTTTGACAGGTGACTTTGGGGTGGCAAAATATAAGTATGTTCCAATGAAAGCACCATTTATTTTGAGGAGTTTAACCTTGGGATCCCAAACAAAGTTAGTAAATTAACTTGTCACACTTGTGCCTTATGACTCTGTGATCAATCACATCATCCTGGAATTTGAGGAAATGTGTCTTCCTTGTTATACTTTGAATGTGACTTTGCTGTTGGCACTATTATTTTACCCTTAGCTTCCTGGTCGATTCACTATCTCTATACACAATGTTGTCACACTTTTCACCATAACAAAGAATTTATGCTCTATAATTCCAGAACCCCCGCCTCGAGATTAAGCAGATTAAAGCAGACAGACAAAAGGGCAGAGAGCTCCAGATTATACCAGGGTGAGTAGCACAGAATAGTCCCAGGAGTATTCAACCTTTTCTGTAGTGAGAGCTACTTCTGTTCAAGGAAAATCCCCCCCGAGCCACTAACAAATTTGTCACTGTAAAATAGTGATGCTTTTATATTTTTCAACCGTGGTAGCAGCTCAAGGTACTGTTGCCATTCTTCTTTCGCGGTCCATTGTTTACAGACAGGGTGCAACTGATGGAGCAGCGCATACATCATGGCCAGTGTCCTTGTGCTTTAGTTAGACTGAGGGTGGATACAGGTGGTCATGTGGCATACCCTTTAGACAACACAGTATGCGTTTGAGTGTTATCATAAGGCCCTGCCATTGGTTTCTGTGGATGTCATTCTAAAGGTCTTGAGTTGAGCATTGCTGTCTTCTTTAATAGGCACGGCTTCACCTCTCAGAGCTACTTTGTGGGTGCGAGTGAGCTGTCAGTAGCTCCCGAGCTACTTGTTGGAGACCAAATGACAGATCCCTTCTTTTTGAGTGCAGTTTGACCCTCGAGGTGTCAGGCACTAGGCGTGAGTCTCAGACAACCAGTATAGCACTGCAAGAGCTGAGCCACATGGGGGAGGGGGCAGTGCGATGCGCATAGGGCTGTGGCATTATCCAGAGCAGAAGCTGCGCCTGGCTGTTTCTGCACAACACTAGTCGCATGCCTCTCCCCTGGCTGCTCACTTGCCTCCTCTGCCCATTTGATGATGCAATCACTGCCGCTATCACTCGCTCAAGTTCGCTCAGCGCTTTTTCACCTGCCTGCCCTCCTGCGCCAGTCCCCTGAGTGTGACGGAATCCTGTTTGGCTTGGTTCAAACTTCTAAATGCTTGCCAGCTCAGGAGAGTCTAGTCAGGCACCGTAGAAGAATCTGGGTAGCTCAGCAGCTAGCCCAGACCGAGTAGGGCTGTTAAGAGAGTCTATAATAAAGAACACAACTTTTGTCAGCTCGCCCGCTCTACTCTGCCACTTACGCTCTGCTGCAGCTCCACATCACGTCATGTCACTTTCTGCATGTGAGACAACTTTGGCAACTCTTGAAGGATGGAAACATCAATCCATCACACTACAGTCATATTTTCAATAATCATAAAACTAATTGTAGCCACTGTGGTCTCCATTAACCTTCTTTTCTGGTTTAAGGTGCATTTATTGTAAAAATATGTCCTGTCACATACACCTATGCAGTGGTCGAAGTGGGCGGAATCGGAAGGGCATGGCGAGCCCCTCATTTTTTAATTTATCACAATCTGTTCCCCTACTTTTTTATTTTAAAAGTGTGTCCATGGGCGGCAGGAATGGTCCGTACTTAAGAATAATTACATGATCAACCAGCCCTCGAGGATGGCCCGCTGTGTCGGAGGGCAGAGCCCTTCCCAGCAACACTGCAGGGGCCATCAATCTTAGGTAAGCCCATGAAAATAGCTACCCACGATGGCCCTGCAGTGATTTACACCTGATCTAGTGACGCTATCTGCCTGCCCCCACAGTGACCAATACAACGGTCACATTAGGTTGCACTGGTGGCCCCGCCCTTTACCTCATCTGCCTTTTATTTTGGGCACACCCAGACTGACAACACCACCAGGAAAAGAAGAGGACTCCAGGGTGGAATTCAAGGCAGACTATGTCCATCCTCTCTCCACCCTGCTAGACCTGGAAAACAGGAGAAAAGGAAGCTGCAGTAGAAGAGGCCCCCCACTGGTCTCTGTACCCTGTGCCAAACTTAGCCTCCGCTGGAAATCATTCTTCGTACCTACCCAGAGGTCCCCAGCTCCTGCTTTACAGCTCTGCTCCTTTTTCAGTACCAGGGTCTGCAAGAGCAGCCTGGACTGGGTGGGACCTGAGAGAATGGATGATTTGCCACCGGTTTGCACTTTTTCAGTTGCATGTACGTTCGAAAGGAGATTGAGAAATGACAGGAGAGAACTTAATGAAAGAAAGTAAAAATACTACAAAAACACTCAAGCATTGGAAGACTGCATAACAACCTCTGTGAGCTGGTACCTGGCTAGTCAGCTGCATTAAAGGCTTTAGGTTGTTAAATCGTAGCTTACAAACGTGAACATCACCGGCGCCATCTTGCCTAACAAGAGCCACTGTCCGCACGTAAATGGCATCCATTTTAGGTGCCGCAGCCAGCTTGCGCTTTGCGAGTCACCTCCGATTCACCCTGACCTCGCAACCATCCCCGGTGCCCTGATTCAGCATGACCAAATGCTCTGAGGTCATAAAACCTTGTCCTCGTGACAAGCCCCCAGAGCCACTTCCCGCCCTAAACACGTTTGTCCTTTCATCCTCCACACTCGAGCATGCCCTTCTGATAACCCCCAACTGCACCTGGTCACTCGATCCGGTCCCAGGCTGTAAACCAAGCCTTGCGGACGTAGTTTATTGCCCCCACACAGCAGGACTTGTTGCACGAACAGAAATGCCTGATCTTATCACTTGCATAACCCTTAGATCTGATCGATCCCACACATTAACAGATCCTGTCGGAATGTCCAGCTGCGAGATATCAATCACTAATTAAGATCCGGGTGGGGGACGACAAACTGTTGGGACTCTGTGAGAACCTGCTGGGGGCGGGAATTCCTAGGATGTTTGACCACCAATAAAGTTACTGTAAATTGTATAAAAAGGGGAGCAGCGGAGAAGTTGTTAGAACACCTCCTGAAGACATTCCTTGTGTCAGACCTGACGTGTTCTCCTCTGGAGCAATAAACCTGTTCTTGCTTTCCAGTGTCCAGCGCCTGCCTCTTTATTTTTGTAACTATCGATATTGGGAATTAGAGGTGTCTTGCGCCAAGCAGCCTGGGTATTCGTTAGAGATTGGCTGTTTTTCCACAAGGTCCAGTCCCATGCTGGTTTACAGCTGCTTGTCCACAGGTGATTCTGAGGTGCTCTGGATCCTGGAAGCAGTCGGTGGTTACTGGGCAGTTTCAGGTGTGTATACTGTTGTTTACCACTGTGAGATGAGGCACAGTACTAATGGACTCTAGTTGATTAACTAATTTACTCCTTTTGGGCCCATGACTCTCTCGTGGTATGGTTAAACAAACAAATGATAGGAGCTGGAAAGGCAAATTCAGTAAGACACAATAAGTAACACCTATTAATAAGGACTGTATTCAAAAGTTAATTAAAATAGTTCAGTTAAAATAAATCAACAAAAAAAAATGTACTACCATCCTCTGGGGGCTGAGATATAATCACAAACGGTGTTAAACCTCCTTGGCACTAAGGCAAAGATGTATTTTAACATTTGCCCTAAGGCCTGCATTATCCCATGGGGTTTGGTTGAGTTACACACATGAGAGACCAACAACTTATTTTTTACGTCCAGGTGGCAAACGTAACTTTAACTGGAGAGATCTCTGTGAACGAGGTCTAGACAGATGGTTCAAACTGACGGGTTAAGCACTCCGTCCTCAAGCCAACAGAACCAGGCGGCATGCTGATTTGGAGTTTGATGGCCTTGTGCTCTCTGGCACGGAATCAATCAATCAATCAATCAATCAATCAGAGACATTTATAGAGCGCACTACTCACCCGGAGGGTCTCAAGGCGCTAGAGGGGGGGGGGGTGCTGCTACTGCTCGAACAGCCAGGTCTTGAGCTTCTTCCTGAAGGAGAGGTGGTCCTGGGTCAGGCGGAGGTGGGTCGGAAGGGAGTTCCAGGTCTTGGCGGCCAGGTAGGAGAAGGACCTTCCTCCTGTTGTCGCTCTTCGGATGCGGGGGACGGAGGCGAGGGCGTGGTTGGTCGATCGGAGGTGGCGTGTGGGAGCGTAGAAGTTGAGGCGGCTGTTGAGGTATCCTGGGCCTTGGTTGAGTAGGGCTTTGTGTGCGTGGGTGAGGAGCCGGAAGGTGATTCTTTTGTTGATCGGGAGCCAGTGCAGGTCTCTCAGGTGTCTGGAGATGTGGCTTCGTCTGGGGACGTCGAGGATGAGTCTCGCCGAGGCGTTCTGGATACGCTGGAGTCTCTTCTGGAGCTTGGCGGTGGTTCCGGCGTAGAGGACGTTGCCGTAGTCCAGTCTGGTTTCGGTGGGGATCCACCGGAAGATCTTACGTAGCATGCGCAGGATGTTGAAACAGGACGAGGAGACGGCGTTGACTTGTCTGGTCATGGAGAGGGAGGAGTCCAGGATGAAGCCCAGGTTGCGTGCGTGGTCTGTCGGTTTGGGTGCGGTGCCCAGGGCGGGGGGCCACCAGGAGTCGTCCCAGGCGGAGGGCGAGGAGCCCAGGATGAGGACTTCTGTCTTGTCTGAGTTCAGTTTCAGGCGGCTGGTTGTCATCCACTCGGCTACTTCTTTCATCCCTTCGTGAAGGTTGGCTCTGGCGGTGGCGGGGTCGTTGGTGAGGGAGAGAATCAGCTGGGTGTCGTCGGCGTAGGAGATGATGTTGAGGTTGTGTTGGCGTGCGATGGCCGCGAGGGGGCTCATGTAGACGTTGAAGAGGGTGGGGCTCAGCGAGGATCCTTGAGGGACGCCGCAGATGACTCCGGTGGCCTCTGACTTGTACGGTGGTAGACGGAATCTCTGTGTTCTTCCGTCGAGGTAGGAGATGATCCATTCCAGTGCCTTCTCGTGGATTCCGACGTTGCTGAGGCGCTGCACTAGGGTGCGGTGGCAGACAGTGTCGAAAGCCGCGGAGAGGTCTAGGAGGATGAGGGCCGCTGTTTCTCTGTTGTCCATCAGGGCTCGGATGTCGTCAGTGGCAGCGATGAGGGCGGTCTCGGTGCTGTGGTTGGCTCGGAAGCCAGACTGTGAGAGGTCGAGGGATCCATTCGTCTCGAGGAAGGTGGCCAGCTGTTTGTTGACGATCTTCTCGATGACTTTGGCTGGAAACGGGAGGAGCGAGATGGGGCGGTAATTCTTGAGTTCGGTGGGGTCCGCTGTAGGTTTCTTGAGTAGGGCGCTGAGTTCGGCGTGCTTCCAGCTCTCCGGGAAGGTGGCGGTGTCGAAGGAGGTGTTGATGATGTCCCGCAGGTGGGGTGCGATGACAGCGTCGGCCTTGTTGAAGACGTGGTGAGGGCAGGGGTCGGTTGGAGATCCGGAGTGGATGGAGTTCATCATGCGGACGGTGTCTTCGGTGCTGATCGGCGTCCAGGCGCGGAGGGTAGTGGTGAGGGGCGGTGGTTCGGTCGTGGCATGCGTCGGTTGAGTGCTGAAGCTGTTGTGTATGTCCGCGATCTTGTTGTGGAAGTAGGAGGCGAGGGAATTGCAGAGGTCTTGCGAAGGGGTGATGTCGTTGTTTCTGGCGTTGGGGTTGGAGAGCTCTTTCACGATGTTGAAGAGTTCCTTGCAGTTGTGTGCGTTGTTGTCCAGTCGGTCCTTGAATGCAGCTTTCTTGGTGGCGCGGATCAGTTGGTGGTGCTTCCGGGTGGCAAGCTTGAGGGTGGTCATGTTGTCCGGAGTTGGTTCCCTTCTCCAGTCTTTCTCGAGGGCTCGGCAGTTCTTCTTGGAACTCATGAGTTCGTCGGTGAACCATGGGGCCTTCTTGCTGCCGGGTCTGTTGGGCGGGGTCCTCAGTGGGGCGAGTTCGTCCGCGCAGTTGCTGATCCACTTCGTGAGGTTGTCGGCGGCCTGGCTGGGGTTCGCTGAGCTGGCGGGAGGGTGCTGGCTCAGGGAAGCGGCGAGCTGGTCGGCTGTGATCTTGTTCCAGCTTCTTCGAGCAACCTGTTGCTGGTGGTGGTGGATCGTCGTTCTTCTGAAGGTGAAGTGGACGCAGCTGTGGTCCGTCCAGTGGAGTCCGGTGGTGTGGCTGAAGGTGATGTCTTTGCTGGATGAGAAGACGGCGTCGAGTGTGTGTCCGGCGAGGTGGGTGGGGGTGGACACCAGCTGCTTGAGACCGAGGTTGGCGAGGTTGTCGAGCAGGGTGGTGGTGTTGCGGTCGTTGTTGTTCTCCAGGTAGAAGTTGATGTCCCCCAGGAGGATGTAGTCGGCGGAGGGGAGGGCGTGCGGGCTGATGAAGTCGGTGATGTCCTCGCTGAATTGTGTGCGTGGTCCCGGGGGTCGGTAGATCAGGGTGCCTCTGAGGGTGGTTTTGGGGTCCGTGTGGATCTGGAAGTGCAGGTGTTCGGCGGTTGTCAGGGTGTCGTCGGTGTTGGTCTTGATGCGGATGGTGTCCCTGTAGATGATGGCGAGGCCTCCTCCAGTCTGGTTGTCGCGGTCTCTTCGGGTGATCTTGTAGCCCTCTGGGATGGCGATGGCGATGTCGGGCGCTGAAGAGTCGTTCATCCAAGTTTCCGTGAGGAAGGCGACGTCTGGGTCTGTGGTGTCGAGCAGGTTCCAGAGCTCGACGGCGTGTCTGTGGACGGAGCGGGTGTTGATCAGGATGCACTTCAGGTGGGTGGTGCTGGTGTTTGGCTTGGTGGGTGCTGGTGTGGCGTGGGTCCGGTTGCAGGCGAACTTACAGGAGTGGCAGCTGAAGGATCCGTGGGTGCGTCTCGGTGTGGCTCGGTAGCAGCCCGGGGTTCGGCCGGTGTTGAGTGCGTTGAGTTCGGTGGCGTCGTAGGTCCGGCGGGTCGGCTTCCGTCGGTGGGGGCCAGGGGTCCTGGCACTGGGCGCGGGCCAGGCGCGGACGGGCGCAGACGGGCTTAACTTTGGCGCACCTTTGGCGCTCATTCGGTGCTCCCGCTGCGCGCGTCCGCTGCGCGGTCGCTCCGGGGGCGTCATAATAAGGGAGCCGGTAGGGAGGGTCTGCGGGGAGGCGGGAGCGGGCCGACCAATCGGCTGGCGGGGGGGCGGGGCCCCGGGCTGGCAGCGGCGGGAAAACGGGAGGCCGAGGCTCGGAGGGCGGCCCTGCGGCGACTGGGGCAGCATCAGCGGCGAGGATCAGGTGCAGCGGGCAGCAGGAAGCAGGTAGGCAGAGGGGGCGACCAGGCCAGAGGGGGAATACAACTCCTCATAGGCACAGGATGAGGTGGGGACGGGACAGGATCAACATTTTCAATGACAAGAGATGCTGATTCTGCTCCTTGCGGCCAGCACCTTTAGCCACCCCAGCCTGTATGAGCCAGGCCCGGAAGCCCCTGCACTGCCACCTATACGCGTATATGGGACATTGTAAAAGTATCCAACTTTGGGAATGTATTTTAATGTCAATAACTCATATTAAACCTTAAATAAATATGTATATCCATTGGCTGAATCAAATAACGCTATACGCTGTAACTGGTCAGTGAAATGCCAAAATAATTACAATTACAGTGGGAGGTTTTTGCTCTATTCAGCCACACCTATGACTCTGCCCACTGACCTAACTCAGGGTTATTCTTGCCCCCTGATTCTCCGCCCACAGATCCCCTGGTTTTTATTCTCCACTTCGACAATTGCTCTGAGTAATAAAGTAGCTTGTTTGGATGCATCATCATTTGGTCGAATTTCCTCTAAAATTATGGGGTATGGTCGTGGTCAGTTTTGTGAGGCTTTTTGCAGCAAAAAGTAATTGTAATAAATGAGAACTCATTCATGTGTATAATCAAATTTTATTTTTTCTGATTTACAGACTAACATTAAGTAGAATATAGGTATTACTAGCATTGCTTTATCTACGCTCAGATCTCCTGATCCAGAAAATCATCATACCCAGACTGAATCAAATAAATACATTCTTTATTCAGCCTGAATTGGCCATAACAGCATATAAAATATTAAAACATCCATGTTGGAAAGTGGGTTATTAGTAGGGGCAAAGGTAAGCTTGCCACTGGCAATAAGGCTGTAGGAAGGTGGATACCTGACTATGGTTACCCCAGAATTGTTGCCTTGTGTTTAGCTGGTTTTTGACTTAGTTGGCCTGGGATCCTGCTAATCAGGGCCCCAGGCTATCTGCTCTTTCTGTAAAATGGACTCCATGTACTTTAGGTACATACCTAATTGGATATTGGGTCACCTTCTGAGCCCCTGTATAGTGTACTATAGGTACCCAGGGCATAGGTGCACCCAAGGCCTACCAGGGGCTGCAGCATATCTTTTGCCACCCCTGGCTGGCCATCCAAACTGACACAACTGGCTGATCACTCAGCTGGGGCAAGGTCGTGTAATCACCCCTTGCTTAGGTGTAGTATTCCTAAACCTACCAATATATATAGACACATATGCACCTATAAGTCACTCCTATGGCAGGCCTTAACAATCCTGAAGGCAGAGTGCTTGGTGTTATGTGAGATGGTGCTCTAGCATGAGCTGAGCCTGTCTGCAGCTTTTGGAACCATGTCCTTATAGCTGTTCTATGATATTGCCATACCATATACTCTTAAGTGCATTATAATCCTAGCGGTTATTGCTAACTTTGGTTTGGCTTTATCAAAACATGTCGTGAAAGGTGTCATACGCTTTGGAATACTACCCCCTCGCCAGTTCTGGCGACGGGGGTAGCATTCCACCCTTCTAGAGGGAGAAGACATGTTGTTCCTACTAATCCCGGTTAAAGTTAACCAGAGCCTCAGCATCACAAAATGAATGCTGCTGCCACAGACACAAGTCTGACTTCCTGCTGCTGGGAGTCCTTCCAGCGAGGGAAGCTTGGACAATATGTTTCCTGTCTTGGGAGGTGCTATCACCACCCCAGACAGGCCATAGTGTATTGGGGCAGGGAGGGCTGAATGAAATGAGACACTGCCTGGGGCACACAAGGTGTCCCATGCATAGTCCAGTTCAAACCGGTGCTGCGGCACTCCAGCCCCAGCTCTGGTGCGAAACTGGACAAAGGGAAAGGGGTGTAACCACCCCCTTCCCTGGTCCCACCCATAGGAGGGACCTAGCAGGTAATCCAGCCCCTAAATTTGGTATATAGGTACGAGCTGAGTCCCAAGACTTTAGATTTTATCCTGACTGAAACTTGAAACGAAACTCTGGACCTTCGATGTTCTACTTGAAGATAGAAGACTGAAGAATCGCCCTTGTGGTCAAGGAGTGACCAACCTGTGCAAGCAGGCACCATCAAGCGATCAACGGTTTGCTTTGTCGACGCTCCCGCAGGAGCCCGAGCACAGAGCCTGACAAGACCCAGACTTCTAAACTTCCAACAGCCCGATCCACAGTCACAGCAGAGCTGAGACCCGTGGAGGCGACGAGAGACGTGGGACCGGCCATCTTGGAAAGCCAGCGAATTGCTTTCCGTGCAACTTCTGAGGCACCCTCGAAGTTGTGCATTGGGGATTGAGAAGCCCCAGCCCCAAGCACCAATGGCACCAAAGATCAGCCCTCCACCTTCCACGAGTTCTGCGTGGGGCCCTTCTGCATTTTCCTGCTTGATACGTCTGTCCGGTCACTTGCCCGTTGGCTAGTGGCCTCTGTGACAATGAACCCTTTAATTTACACTGCTGGTCTAGTTGCTCCAGACTGGCCCCTGCTTCCCTGAAAAGGAGAAGCCCATCAGACTTTGCTGGACTGATTAAGAAGCCATCTTTGATTCCTGCGTGGGTTGCCTTTGCTAAGGCTTGTTGACTCCAATCCGGAATCCGATACAGCCGACAGCGAGAGCCTTTGTGGGACAGTCCGTATCCAGCTCCTGGTTGTTGTCGACACCTCCTGGTCCACGTGGCTGCAGAGACAAGCTTCACGACATCACCCGATTGCTTCGCGTTATCGCCTTGTTCCATCCTGGTTCCTTCCTGGTTACTGGCTAGTGACCCAGACTCTGTTCACTCTGCTTTCAGGTACTCTTCATCCTCGATACGCCCTTGGATCCAACCGGACACTACTCACCTGGTCACCTGCAGCATCTTTCTCTAAGGCTCTATAGGAATCAGCGACGAAACCCGACACACTTTGACACCTATGCACCCGCTTCCTGTGGGTGAGGTAACGCGAGTATTTTGGTACTCCTGTGGGTATTGACTATCCTAGTGTTCTAGTTTCAAGTAGCTTTTCCCTAGTCCATCCGGAAGTGTCCTAAAAGAACTAGTTTCCAATTCATTCGTTCCCATTCTAACTCTAGGGTAACTTGCGTGCGTGTAAAGACACTGCACGCGCATCCCGTGGGCCTCCTGCTCCCTATCCTTTGGTAGTACAATGTAGCCCCAGCGATTCCCTAGGCCTTAGGCCTATCCTTTGTTCGTGACGTGGTTCTTATACCACTATTTTAGTATATGGTTCGAAGTGCCCCTAGGGCATTACTGTATTTTGCGCAACTTATTGTATTATAATTGAGTATCTTGTTATGTGCTTGTGCCTCTGACCTCATAAAGAGTTCTGAGGATTGTGTTAGAAATAAATACATATATATTTTGATATACAACCTGTGTGGTGTCCTTTCACTTGGTATTAAAAGGGTTACATATGGTAAAACAGCTGGCTTCACATGCCCTCTTGAGTTTAGCCTAAGACCGCTTTGTCCATGCTACCACTAGGATAGCTGGTCTATAAGGTTGACTTTACAACATCACCATAAGGGTTGTTTGGACTGATACAAGGTGCCCACTAGAAAAGTGGACATCACATATCAGGCCAACTTCTCACAAAGGCAACTATCACATGATAGGACTCAGCATAGGTCTTAGAAAATTATTGCTATGCTCATCCCTTTGTAACGTGGCTGTGAGCAGAAAGGCTTAACTTCAAAGACAGGTATGTAAAGCATTTAAAAACACAATTTTAGTAAATGATTAAGACACAACACATTATAAAAATCCAACATCAATTTATAAAAGTAGGAAATATTTTTATCTTTAAAATGACATCAAAACAACAAAAATCCAATGTAGGGAACCGGAGATATGAATTTTCATACATTTTAATAAAATATACCACTTAGAAGATTATAGCACCATATTGTGATACCACCTCGCAATAGACCGGGGCAAAGTCACAGTTTCAGGCTGGGCGCAATGGAGCCCTGAGCGGCTACAGCTCTCTGCATGTCCCGGTCTCAATTTCTACCTTCACAGCTAGAAACATTTCTGGAGCTTTTCTCCTCGAGGCCCCTCGAAGCTCCTAGCCAGTCCGTATTCAGTGACGGTTCACCGGCTTGACTTGTGACGAGGTCCCGGTCAACTTCCCTGGAGCGGACTTCGAAAATTTCTCAAGATCGCTTCAGCGGGGCAACCCAGGAATCCAGGCCACCTGCAATAGAAGACAGGCGGCTTGGCTCTCGCGGTTGCTCCCGGTCACCTTTTCTACGAGCGGACTTAGAAACTTTCTGGAGCTTTTTCTCGTGGGGTCTCTCAATGCTCCTCATGTAGCAGGAACCGGTGAGGGTTCACCGGCTTCAGATTGCTCTAGTCCCGGTCAATCTCTGGAAGTTGAAGCGATGGAGCTTTTAGCGGGACGAACCTGGTTGGTTTGGCCGGCTCGCGGTTGAAGGCAGGCGGCCTGGCTGGCCAGGTTGAGTCTGTCCCTCTATGGAGCTTTTTTCAAAGTTGGTCCAAAGCTCTCCAAACTTATTGAACTTCTTCCTGAAGTTCTTCAAGGGGTTCCAAAGTGTCTCAAACTCACTCCAAGGGTCTGGAAGCTCCAAGATGGTCCTTGAAAGTTGAGGACTTCAGTTCCCATAATCCACTGGTACAAAACCCTTACAAATCCCTTGCTGGTTCTCCAAGGTGTTGATTTAGTTGGTGATGTTCCAGATGAGCTCTTTTAACCTGTAGCTTTTAGGGAGTCCACTCTTTAGTTCTTTTTCAGCAAGATAATCCACAGAGCTGTAGTTTCAGATGGTGCAGTCTTCAGAGGTCAGGCCTTAGAAATCTATGCACAGCAAAACCTCTCAACAGGGCACTTCTTGCTTCAGTAAGTTTCAAGCAGCAGATCTGGAGGGCTCTGCCCCTCTCAGAGACGTATTCCTAGTTCTCTGGGTCAAGCAAGAGGTCACTTCTGACCAATTGGAGCAGGGTAACTCCTCCAAAATATGACCACATCCTGTAAAGTGGGGCATTATTTTTTCCCAGAGTGCATCAAATCTTCCAAATTCATAATGGCTGATTGTCCAGCAAGGAGGTAAGAGCTGGCTAAACACACCCCTAGGATGGCTCGTTTACTTAGACTCTCCCCCTGCATCTGCTCATACCTTCCTTAATCCTACCATCTGCCTAAGGTGGGAAGTTCAGAGCTGTAAATGACAATGGCCTCTCTTCTCCTCTTTGAAGAACATAGTTTACTACTCCTCCCCCTGGCCTGGCATTCCTAGGGATCAGCACACTGCCCTGCCAGCAGAGCGGGTTAACCCCAGGGGCTCTTTATCACATCTTCAAGGCAGTCTGGCTAATCCACTTAACTCTGACCAATCAGGGCAGACCACTGGAAGGCTGAATTTGGACTTACAAACAAGAAAGTCTTATAACTTCTTGAATGGCATTTCTATCCCTCTCCTATCAAGAGGTATTAATAATAACTTCCTTCCATGTTAACCTATGGAACAGGGGAGTTGCAGTGGGAAAAATGACTTGGGCCTTTTGTCCAGCACCAGGACTTACAAAAACATATTTTATAAGTACTTGCTTTTTATCTACAGGAATCCCACCCCATGTGTAACTAGGGTAGACTTTAGGGGTCCTGAATCTGTAGAAATATTGCAGATTCTCCCTCCATAGTGCTCCTAGCATCAAAGTCGAATTTGAACAGCACTTTACCACAATGTGTGGAGTGAAATTTGAAATGTCACTTTACCCAGGCATATAAAAACTCATGTTATAGGGGTGTACCTTATAAATACCTGATCCCCCCACCCCTAGGATACCTTGGGGAGAGCCTGGGTGTCCCTAATAAGCTAAAACAGTGTAGGTTATTCATTTGTAAGTGCCCCAAACACCAAAGTCGAGTTTGGGCACAATTTACTTTTTAAAAGCAGTCCTGGTACCCAGGGCTGCTTTTAAACTGACCTCAGGCTTCAGCAGTGCACACATGCAAGTGCAAAAAGAGCTGCTGGCCTCTAAACTGCCATGCCTCAGGGTACTGAGGACTTCTAGGTAGTTTCAATCCCCCTGCCCTATTATATACTAGGGGCCTATAGGGTAGGTCATGCCAATCACAGGGGTATCCCACCATACCATTGTGTACCCGAGTGTATGTAGGTGTTTTAACTGTATTCTAATGTGTCTCTTTCAGCATAGCACTGGCCCTGGACCTGGTTAGACAGAGCCCAGGGTCAGTCAGAGTCAGTTACCAGCCTGTATCAGTAAGAAAAAAGTCGGGGTGCCCGGGGCACAGGATGGCTTTGCAACAATCCACAAATCATCTTTTATCAAAATTACACTCACAGACTCTACATTAAAATACAGCAAATCTTTAAAGTGCACCCTATGAAAAGATAAAGATACATTACTAAAAATACATACATACAGCAAAAAACATCTTAAAAATAATGTATAAAAGGGCGTTGAGAGTATCCTAATAAAACCTAACAAAAAAAACCTCCATATAAATGTCCGCTATGTAAGTAGGGAATAATAGAAGCCAGCCGATACCAGTAATTAATGTGTGCTGCAAATTTGGCTCTACAAATCGTAGACTTATAATGGCCTACGCTGCTACTGCGTCTTAATGTTGCCAGTCACTATTTGTTAAAGCCAGCTTAAAATGTCCCAATTCACGCCTTGAACATTATTGGGTAAAACTTTCTGGCTCTTCAGAAATTGGTCCATATCTACTGACTTCTGTCTTTGGGGCTCCGAGGTAGAAGCAACTCATTGACGTTCTGATCGCACGATGCACTCTTCAAATAGATGCATTCACTCAAGATTTCTTGAGCCTTTAAAAAGTCGTAAAATACGATGAAACACGTGTCAGCTGTGTATTCTTGGATCTCACAGAAACTGAATATCAAAAGAAACAATACAAGTGTCTGGGACACTTAAACCCATCTGGTGTTTTGTATACTTTGGATCTTTATTCATTTGACTTTCATTGTTTTGCTTTGGATGACACCTTTGGACCTGTTGGATTGACGGACCTTATACTTATTTGTCGTGGTGCTCTGGAAATGCTTTTTATATTGTGAATATTTGAAAGTTTCTTTCTGATATTTGTGTACACTACTTTGGTGACATACTGTATTTTTGCCCATTTGAGCACACGCTACTTGTTTCTGATTTCATTTATCCCGAATTTGTGAGGTGCTAGCATTCGGGTTGGACCACTGTCACCTCTGTGTGTTTAGCATATTCCAATAGATAGTAGCAGCACTTGTATGTATCTATAGATGACAGTTCAGCAGTAAAGTACCACCAGTTAGTTGGTTTAGATGATTCTGCATGTAAAGGTCAAGATGCTAAGTGGCATGAATCATTAGAGCATAGATCTGTATGTTGTCTTGTTCAAAAATCCCAATATTTTACACAACAAAGAGTGCTAGCACATGGTCAGCCTTTGTTCCCATTACATCCAGTTTTTTTAGGATGACGAACTAAAATCAATATATACTTTCGTATATTTATCCTTCGCTTTCATAAAATCCTAAATTGAAGACCATACACACCTGGCTCAGGAAATAATTTTCAAATTTCCACTACTAAATGCATGTGATTAAAATTTTAATTTGTCAATACATTCTATCCTGACTATCGACAACTTCTAATTTTTTTTAACAAAACCACCTGGTACCCTTTATACATTGATCTTTCCTTTAAACTAAAAGTCAGTACTAATGCGAAAACTTTGTAAGCTTTTTTAATGAAAAAATCGCCAAAATTGATCGCTCATTCAGCACGAGCCCTGCACCCAACCACAACCCCCCAGTAAACCCGTCTATCCTCTGGGCATCCTTCCAGCCGATTAAGGAAGAAATGATAAGCAATCTTATCGCCGCCGTTAAACCCTCATCTCACTCCCTCGATCAACTTCCCTCGAGACTGACAAAGGATTTGAAGAGCACTCTAGCCCCTATCTGGGCCAAGATCATCAACAGCTCCTTGAACGAGGGCTTCATCCCCGACTGCCTTAAACTAGGTCAAGTCACACCACTTCTGAAAAAACCTGGCCTTGATCTCACGGACTTGAACAACTTTAGACCGGTCTCGAACCTTCCGTTCCTAGCCAAAATTCTTGAAAGATGCGTGCTTTCACAATTAACCCAACATCTTGAGTATTCTAAGCTATTGGACCCACACCAGTCAGGGTTCAGGAAAGGCTGCAGTACTGAAACCGCAATCCTAAATGTCCTAGATGATCTGCAAATGTCACTCGACTCCAACCAATGTAGGCTTCCCATCCTCCTTGACCTCTCGGCTGCGTTCGACACAGTGGATCATACCCTCCTACTCAATGCCCTCCAAGAGAGAGCGGGCATCTAAAAGACAGTCTTAAAATGGTTCTCCTCTTTTCTTAACAACCGCACTCAAAAAATAAAGATCAACAGCTTCGAATCTGACCCCCTCCCCATCAGCAGAGGAGTCCCTCAAGGGTCAGTACTCTCTCCTCAACTCTTCAACAAATACATGGAACCCCTCACCTCACTTCTAAGGAACTCCAACATCCCCTTCCACCTCTACGCGGATGACACACAACTCTATTTGAAAACCACTTCGATCGCAGACATTCACAGACTTAATGCGACACTCGTGGAGGTCCAACAGTGGCTCGCAGCCAATCACCTCAAACTGAATGAAGAAGAAACAGAAGTTCTCCTAATTTCGAACAAAGATGAAAACCCACAAATAGTGGAATGGCTCAAAGCCTTAAATGCCCTCAACGTCTCTCTAACGCCAACGGATTCTGCAAAATCCCTAGGAATCACTCTCGATCCCACACTGGACATGAACAAACACATCTCTAAAACCGCCAAATGCGCGTTCCTGAACCTGAAACTTCTATACAAAATCAAACCCTTCCCCCCCCACCCCCCAAAGACCTGAAACAGGCCACGCAGGCACTTGTGTTCTCCAGAATTGACTATGGCATCGCAGTGCTGACTAGAACTGCCAAGGCGCACCTAGGACCTCTCACCTCCACCCTCAACGCAGCCGCAAGAATGGTCACAGGAACTAAGAAATTTGACCACATCTCTCCAGCACTCAAAGAACTGAAATGGCTCCCGATTGACCAATGAGCCAACTTCCGCACAGCTTGCCTCACACATAAAGCCCTGCATACAGGCAAACCGGAATACCTGGCCTACAAACTCAAAAGGGTGGGTCAGTCCAGGAACCTCAGAAGCTCCAACACATTACTACTCATCCCTATGAAATCACAGAAACGCAAAACCTCAAATAAATCCTTTGCGGGGAATGCCCCCAGGATCTGGAACTCCATCCCCCCCCACATCAGAATGACCGCCTCCTTCCCGCAATTCAAATCGCTACTCAAAGCCCTCTTCCTTGAACACTTTGGTGCCTAAGGAGAACCCCACGCCTGACGGTCGAAGTCCGTAAATTACTGTCGTACAGACTCTATTTCCTGCTTGTTGTTCTTGATTCCTGTCTTGCTTATTCTCATTTGCTACATATCTGTATTTGCTGTGAAGCGCTCTGATACCCTCGGGTCCAGCTAGCGCTATACAAAACTTCAATAAATAAATAAATAAAATAAATAAATAAAAAATGTATTTAAAATGCATACTGTAACCCTGAGAAGTCCTCGTGAAAAATGTGTTAAACAAGCCATTTCAACTTTCTTAGAGGCTACAGAACCTTAGTGGAGTATGAACAAAACTTGCACATTTGTTCCAATGTGTGGACACAAGAATAATAATGTGAAATCGTAAATTTACATAAACATTAAAATAAATCGTCAGAGTGCAAAGCTGTAAATTAGGTGCTTAAGTTAGATTGTTGGGCCAATTGTATTAAGAGAAACAATACATGCACTAACTTGGTCAAAACAAACTGGCACTTCTTCAATTCAAGCATAGAAATAGAAATTTGTATAGCCATTGTGAACAAGCATTTCACCTTTTAATCCTGTGGAACCATCTCCTACTGCAATCTGGTGCTTAACGTGGATAGAAGCCCTCTTCATATGCGGCCTCTGCGAGGTCTTTGATCTAGCAGTCAATCAATCAATCAAGATGTATTTGTAGAGCGCGTCTTGTCACCCGGGGGGGTCTCAAGGCACTATGTTGCAGAATCCATTCAAAGAGCCAGGCCTTGAGTTCCTTCCTGAAGTGGTTCAGGGAGGGTGCTGTGCGGAGGTGAAGGGGAAGGGTGTTCCAGGTTTTGACAGCAAGGTGAAAGAAGGAGCGTCCTCATGTCTGGCTATGGTGGATGTGTGGAATCTATGCCACGGCGAGGTGGGTGGAGCAAACGTTTCTGGATGGTTGGTGAAAGGTCAGGCGATGGTTCATGTATTGTTGGTCTATGATGTGGAGGGCTTTGTACGCATGGGTCAAGTGCTTGAACGGACATCTCTTCTGGACGGGGAACCAGTGGAGGTCTTTCAGGTGTTGGGAGATGTGGGCCCTCTTGAGGAGGTTGAGGATGAGTCTGGCTGCTGCGATCTGGATTGTCTGGGGTCTTTGCATGATTACGGAGGTTGTGCCAGTATACAGTGCATTGCCATAGTTGAGTCAGCTGGTGATGAGGGCCTGTGCCACTAAGGCACTCCATCAGTACTACTCACAGAGGCGCTGGCACTGATTGCAGTCAACACTCTGCAGGACACGGGCAGTCTCTCTCTGGGTTGGTGCAGTGCTAAGTAGCTGATCAACAGCAAGCGCCGACAGGACTCTCCACACCGGGTGTCATCCCGGTACACACGGGTGGAAGCTGGCGGTAGAGATGCACTGGAGCGCGGCTATGGGCGTCCACAGAGGCCCCTTGGGGCCAGCCTCATGCCCACATAGAACCAGTGTTGCTAATGCCCGGTGTAAAGGTACAGCTGTATAATGGGGACAAGTTATAGAGGCTTAAAAGCTAACTGGCATGGCATCAGACAACTGCTAGGCGGATATCGTGATAAGCAGGAGCAGTCAACATTCAAGGGGCCAGAGGACATTGCTTGATATAGTGAGTGATAAGCAAGGCCAACAACACCACCCAATTGGCCATCACTGGCACAATTGATCCTGTTGTGAAGTACACAAACAGGGCGATCCAAAATATCCATGCACCAATAATTCTCGTCAATTAAGCATAAAACACGGCTCAACCATTTCTGTATGAAAAAAAACACAACCTCCGAGCGCACCTGTTTGTGTGGTGTGAATGAGTGAATGAATGACTACACATTTGTATAGCGCATGGCTACCCGGAGGCATCCCAGCGCTTCAAGACCCATTCATTCCCGAAGCTCAGAGGAACAGGAATGTTTTTAACATCTTCCTAAACCTAAGATGGTTTACTTCCAAGCGGATGGTGTCTGGGAGGTTGTTCCAGAGTTTTGCCGCCTGTAGGGAAAAACACCTGCCACCCATGCGGATTCTCTTTATCCTTGGAATCGCCAGTAGATTCTTATTACTGGATCTTAGGGTCCAGCCAGTTTGATAGAGGTAGAACATAGGTTGGATTAAAGCTGGTCGGTCCAGCCTTAGCCAAGGCTTTATGAACTATGGTCAAGGCCTTGAACTCAATTCTTTGTTGCACTGGCAGCCAGTAAAGTTGCCGCAGCGCTGGTATGGCTGAGGTCCTTCGCGGAATGTCCAGTAGCATCCGGGCAGCGCATTTTTGTGCAGTCTGTAGGACCTTGACTGTCCCCTGTGGGGCCCCTAAGTAAACTGCGTTAGAGCAGTCCAGGCGAGATAGAATCAGGGCCTGTACTAAGATCCGCCTTGCCACAAAAGGAAGGAACCCAATGATTTCCCTAAGTGATCTAATCAGGGCATAGCAGTAACTGCTACCTTTCGGGCTTGCACCATGAAGTTAAGAGCGGGGTCCAACCAGACTCCAAGACTCTTGATTCGCTCTTTTGGGGAAGGAGGCTGGCCAAGACTATCCGGCCACCATCCCTCCACCGAGGAGGGTGCGTTATGTCCCAGCATCATGACCTACGTTTTTGCTCCATTGAGTTTCAGGAAAGACTCATCCATCCACTCACAGACTCTGCTGAGACAGGAGGAGAGATTGTCGTAGGTCAACTCCTGCCCAGACAGGGTGGTAACTAGCTGAGTGTCATCAGTTGCACCCCCCAGGGAAGCACCACCTCAGCCAATGGCCTCATATAGATGTTAAATAAGGTCGGGCTGAGGGATGAACCCTGGGGAACGCCACACTGTAGATGCATCTGGGGGGATAAAGCATCATCCTCGAACACGGCGAAAGTATCATCAGAGAGGAAGGAGTGGAACCACCTCAGTGCGGTCCCGGTAATGCCCAAATTGCTCAATCTTTGAATCAAGATGGAGTGATTAACTGTGTCAAAGGCCGCACTGAGGTCTAAAAGCAGTATGGCTGCGCAGCTTTCTCTGTCGACAATCTTCCTGGTTTCCTCTATTACTGCAATAAGGGCAGTTTCCGTGCCCTGCTTGCGCCTAAACCCTGTCTGGGTGGAATGTAGGGAGTTATTATTTTCGAGGAATGTGTCTAACAAGGAGTTTACATATTTTTCGGCTAGCTTACTGATGGTGGGCAGCAGGGAGATGGGGCGATAATTTGCCCAATCCTCTGGATTCAAGTTAGGTTTTTTTAAAAGCGCCTTTACTCTTGCATGTTTCCACAGAGGTGGAACTAGTCCAGCTGCCAATAAAGTGTTAATTACCTCCTGAATCACCGGGGCCACCGTATTCGATACAAGGTTAAGAATGGTTGGTGGCGCAACATCCGCCGGAGAGCCTGATTTCAGGTTCCCCAAAAGAGACTGAACCTTCAGACAGTCGAGGGGAATGAATTCCTCGAGCAAGATCAAATCTCGAGGCGGAGGGAGAAGTGGCCCTATAGAAATCTCCTGAAATGAAGAGTAGATATTTTCTACTTTTAAGGCAAAGAAGTTTGCTAACTCCCTACAGCGAGTATGGGCAAGAAGGGGGTCATTGATGGGAATTGGAAGGGTAACTAAGGCTTTAAAGATCTTAAAGATTTCTCTAGAGGAGCTTGCAGCTGAGGTAATTTTATCCTGGTAGTAAATGGACTGGGTAGCTTTAATAGCATGCTTATAGTTACGTAATGATGTTCTGTAACTATCTTTGCTAACTTCAGAGAAATCTTTCCTCCACATCCTATCCTTCTGCTTGCATACCTGTTTAAGTGCTTTAAGTTTGGGGGTATACCAAGCTTTTTTATTCACTCCGCTACGATGGAAAAGTTCAATTTTTGGGAGTGAGAGGCCCAATGATGTCTCCAACTAATGATTATAGCGGGCATTAGCTTCCGAGGAATCATTACTAGCCTTAGGCAGAGTTTCCCTAAGGTTCGAGATCCATATATCCGTTGGTAATTTGGACCAAACTCGGTTTACTTTCTTGGTGATGTTAGCAGGCCCTCGCAGTTCCAGGGGGGTCAGAGAGAAGAACAGGAGAGTATGGTCCGACCAGGGAACTCTCATAGAGTTATCAAACTTCAACGTGCTCAAGTTGGTAAAGCAGTGATCGAGTGAGTGTCCTGCTTTGTGTGTAGGTCCTTTAACGATTTGTTTAAGGTGGAGCATCTCCAATCCTGTCATCAAATTCTGACAAGCCGGGGAGTCTGGCTCATCTAGATGGATGTTGAAGTCACCCAATATGGTGAAATTGGGGACGTTACTAGAGAGATTAATTGCACAATTCGAGAGATCTTCACAAAACTGGCCCAACACCCCCGGGGGCCTATAAAGCAAAAGCCCCGAAAACGTGCACGTCGGTGACAATGTGATGGAGAACATCATGCACTCCGCACCTGAAATAGCAACCTTCTCACTTCTACATACTGAAGTATTTTTATACACAATGGCGATACCCCCCCCACGACCGTCTATCCGGTCTTGTCTCGACATTGCATAATTCGGGGGCACAGCTCGGACAACATCCGGTTCTGAGCTATTGTTGGTCCATGTTTCTGTCAGGAAGAGCACCTCCAGGTCTCGTTCCTCTAGAAGCAGGGAAATCTCGGTCGCGTGTTTGGGCAGCGATCTGCAATTAAGCAATGCCAGAGTAAATGAACGCGTTTCCGGGACTGCGACCTCCGGGATGAATTGATAATCACAGCCTATACAAGGCCTAAGGTCACTGAAATGGGTAGGTATTGGTACACATTTTACGCCCACTCTGCTTCTTAATTGCAGAAGTTGATCCCTATTATACTTTATGAAAGATCTTTCCTGCTCATTAGGTACAAGGGGGCTAGCCCCTAGGCCCGTCCTGGCCCGGACGGGCCCAGACGGGCTTACCTTAGGCGCTCCTTTGGTGCGATGTTGGCGCGTCCGCTGCGCGGAGGGAATGGCCGTCTGATTAAATACTGGCGCAAAGTGCCTGGTGCCTCAGCAACTAGACTGCGCCCTATCCTGGGGGAATACCTCCCCAAGATGGCCGCGCTGCTTCAGCTTCGCCTCCCAAGTTCGAGGCCCGACTTAGCACCTACTCGGCAAGTCGGGTGGTACAGTTAAATTTAAAAATGCCCCAAAGCAAACATAACAATTCAAATGAAATTGTAAAGGTATTTTAAAAACAATGCACAAGATGCAAAGTTACATACAGTGCGCGCAATCTCCCGGCTTTTCGCCTCAGGAGAGTAAACAGTTCTCGCGAGTGCCTTCGAGTCCCTGATTAAATACTGGCGCCGAGTGCCTGGTGCCTCAGCAACTAGACTGCACCCTATCCTGGGGGACTACCTCCCCAAGATGGCCGCGCTGCTTCAGCTTCGCCTCCCAAGTTCGAGGCCCGACTTAGCACCTACTCGGCAAGTCGGGTGGTACAGGTAAATTTAAAAATGCCCCAAAGCAAACATAACAATTCAAATGAAATTGTAAAGGTATTTTAAAAGCAATGCACAAGATGCAAAGTTACATGCAGTGCGCGCAATCTCCCGGCTTTTCGCCTCAGGAGAGTAAACAGGTCTCGCGAGTGCCTTCGAGTCCCTGATTAAATACTGGCGCCGAGTGCCTGGTGCCTCAGCAACTAGACTGCGCCCTATCCTGGGGGAATACCTCCCCAAGATGGCCGCGCTGCTTCAGGTTTGCCTCCCAAGTTCGAGGCCCGACTTAGCACCTACTCGGCAAGTCGGGTGGTACAGGTACATTTAAAAATGCCCCAAAGCAAACATAACAATTCAAATGAAATTGTAAAGGTATTTTAAAAACAGTGCACAAGATGCAAAGTTACATACAGTGCACGCAATCTCCAGACTGTATGTCAGGTTGTAGCTGAACCTAGGGAAATTTCGCAGGTTGCAGCCGCTCAGGCGGAGGATGGCTAGCTAACTAACCACCTTCTTCATTGCCTGGTCCAGACTGCAAGCCGTGTGTTGTTGAGCAGGGTAGAGGGTACTCCCTGCCGCCCACGGGTCTACAGCGGTCTGATATAGTAGCTGTGGATAGGGCGGCCTGCAGTTGGAGCAGTGGTTGGCACTACCCAGAATCCTCTGATGCTGTTGGGACTGGAGACGAGACTGTCAATGCTGCGTGAGGCCGAGGTCATCAGGAAATGCTCTGCTACATAGCTGATGAGACATGCACAAGCATTAGAGTGACCAGGGGGAGAGTCCAAAACTAATACGGAGATTTGCAAGGATTGTGTGTGACCCAGAAACTAACTGCTGGGTGAAACCAGAAAGAGGAAACACATGATTCAAGAGGGGAGGGGCTGATTAAAGGCACAGCAAGGGACTCAGATCTGAGTCAATTCAATCAATCAATCAGTCAATCAACCAACAGGGACCTGGGCAGCCAAATGAGCTGGTGAGTAAAGTGAGCTGGAGAGTGGAAAACCTCAATTCGGGGTGGGTGCCGACTGGTAAACTCCTCTACACGACGTTAGCAGTGTTTTTGCAGAACTCCCTGCTCGAGTAGCAAAAAATCCACAAACTCCACCGGCGGAGTGGAGTTACATCCCAGGCCTACTTTGTATATATAAGCAATGCTACAAACACAAAAGAGAATGTAGCAACTACACAAGCACATATACATTTGCGCTTTGATAATGCTGCATTAGGCGCTATCGCTTCTTAAGAATCAAACCTCACGGAGTCTAATAAATTAGAATTTAAATGTTAATATTTTTAGCAGCAAAGCAAGTTCCTGGAAAATTGTTCCTCACAATAATGTCAACTACGTTATTGCTCAGAACAGTTCACACTTACCTTATTTGAGTAAGGCAAATTCATTAACAGCTATGCAGTCCTCGAGACATGTAATTTTCTCCAGCACAGATTGACTGAGTTCTTTTTATTGGCAAATTTATTTTGAATGCTTCAGCAAGAACATGAAGATTTCTCACCCTGCGTCATGCAATCTCATTTTATTATAGCAAAAGGTGCAATATGCTTTTTCCTAGTCATTCAATGCCAAATTAGTCCATTCAGGGGCAGTGTATTTTTGACTTGGCACGCTGGCTCTTTTGGACCTTCACACTGACAGTCCTTCCTTCTTTCTCACAGTCTTTCCTCCTCACTGCTGCTTTGTTCCGACTGACTAGAGGCTTCTGCAATGGTTTGTTGTACTCTCCTTTCCTTTAGACTGTCTCTCGAAATGTCTTGTTTTCTGGGCTAACAGTCTCCGGGTGCTAATTGCTTGTCAGGTGCATCGTTCCCTGTGGTGAGATCAATATTATTCCTACTCAGCTCCTCTTCTTGTGACCCTTCAATATCTTCTTGTGACCCTTCAATACCTTGTGAGCCTTAAATACCTCAGAGATACCTTTCAGATTTCCTTTAGAGCCAGTGCACAAAGTCCCAGTAGCTGAGCCCTCTTTACAGTTTGGCTGACCTGAGACAGCTGTCTCTCGGTAACCACCAGCACACCAGAAACAGGCATTGTATCTTCAAGAAGACATGGGACTCTGTGAGTATGGGCAGCATGCACCCAATTTGAAAGACCACCACACTTAACAGCAGTTGTGGTTACCAGGATCACCTTGATCGGCCCACGCCAACGAGGTTCCAAACACGACTTGCATATGTGTTTCTTCACCAGGACCAAGTCTCCTGGAATTAGGTCATGGCGCTGCTCCTGTTGAGCTGAATTAGCAGCTTCCCCAACCTGCTGAGACACAGAACATTCCACATCAGCCAGCCCTTTGCAATAATCGGGCACCAAATCATCTTTAATGTTAACCAATGCATTAGCTGGAACAGCAGGCTGTCTTATAGTTCTCCCTATAATGATTTCATGAAGAGATAATCCGTTTCTTCTGTCTGGGGTACTTCTCACACTCATCAGTACAAGAGGTAATGCATCAGGCCATCTTAGAGAAGTGGAAGCACACAATGTGCCAATCTGCATTTAAATGCTCCGTTTATTTCTCCCCAATTCCTGAGGCTGCTGCATGATATGCGCAATGGAGCTTCTGATCAATTTGTAATACTGCACATAACATCTTTAGAACCTCATTGTTAAAGTGTGTCCTTCGGTCTGACTCCAAAGAAGTTGGAAATCCAAAACATGGTATTAGCTCCCTCAACATTAGCCTAGCTGCAGTAAGACTGCCATTTCATCTTGTTGGGTAAGCTTCTACCCACCTTGAGAACACACACAATCACAAGAATGTATCTCAAACCATTACTATGAGGCATTTCGACAAAATCAAGTTGCATTTCTTCTGAAAGGACACCTCATCTTCCAACATGACTCAATGGTACAGGAGTACTTTCCCCTAAGTTTTGTTGTTGACACACTATGTAATGATGACACAATATCTGAATCTTGATTTAAACCATTTCTGATGAAAGAGATGCATCATAGCATCACTCCTGATCTGAGCAGGACTAAGATAGTACGCGCCATAGGAAGCAGCAAACTATCTGGTAAATCAAGTCTCCCATAAGTGTACACTCACATCTCATCTGTACATCCTGCTCTGACCCATCTCACAATATTTTCCATAATGAAGTATTTCATCAATGGGTTTACTTTGCCAGCAAATCAGATGTTGTTGAATCATGGTGCTAATCTCAAGCCTTGATCCATACACAAATCGATAGTCAAAATGTCCGATAGCCTTCTCTGACACATTCTCCATCCCGCTATACTTCTTGAATGCCTGCAAAAGTCTTTGGTATTAAACATGAACTGTTTCTTTCAGTTCTTATGTATTCCGGTCAATTTTTACTTAATTGATTTATTTGGGGGAAATTTTCCCTTTCAAATAGTTGATGACTTGGTTATATTTCATCACCACCTCAGGGGATGGTGCACCTGTACAAGAATATCTTGCTGGTTCTGTTTCAGGCCAAGCAATAGCAATTTTACATTCTACCACAAATCACTCCGGAGTACAATGTCAAACAGGGTAGCTAAATCATTCAGCAAGACCTATGAAACTTCACAAACCGTTCAACTTGTATATACCATTCAACAGGATTCTCTCTCAATTTTAGGAAACCGTTAGAAAAGGAAAAGATGTCTGGTCTGGTCCAAGGGACATGTACATATCCTTCTTCAGGTACCTTTCTCATAGGAAGCATCCTCACTCCCATCATCCTCGAAGACTGGAAATAATTGCATATTGACTCTTTTAATTTCTTTTTTTTTTGCCCATCTACCTTCTCATTTTTCAAGCTCTCCCAATTACCTGAGAAGAGCCAACAATTCTTTAATTTGTAATCTCTTTCCTGAGGGTCTCATATGTTTGATGTCTTTGTCACTGAAATCTGGCCTATAGGCTTTCTGCAATGTTTTCAATCGCTGTAAATCTACTCCAAATTTTTGTGCAACTTTAGATAATTTTTCACGTGTGTTTTGATTATGTCTAGTAATATCTTTACATACAAACAGCAATTCATCATCCAGATATGTAACTATTTTAGTAGGGCTTATGGTTCCAACAACCAATTCCTCTAATTCAACCTTGAGCCTAGCAATATCAAGGGACCTATCTTTTTCCGCTTTCCTGATATTTTTCCCCTACTTGTG
Source organism: Lissotriton helveticus (assembly GCF_964261635.1). Classification (NCBI taxonomy): domain Eukaryota; kingdom Metazoa; phylum Chordata; class Amphibia; order Caudata; family Salamandridae; genus Lissotriton; species Lissotriton helveticus. Next base: position 1,177,699,658 of record NC_136061.1, read on the forward strand.
TCATTTGCAGAAGTAGTTGTACCCTTAAGCCAATCATCAATTTCTTGAGACGTGTGTCCAGTTTGTCCTTCTGCCATGTTCCCTATCAAATACTCATCTTGATCTTCGGTTTTTGCTATAGGGGTAGAGTGGAGAAGGAACACACCAGAATCTGGCATTTACAATTGGAGAGTATTTTCCATAGTACTCTGTGTTGCTCTGGGTGGAGTCATTATGCCATTGCCAGGCACAAAAAAAGTCTTACTCTGTCCTGCGCTTCAGCAGAAGAATGTAATCGAGTGTAATGTAAACGCGATCCATTACTGGCTCCACATGGAGGATCAACTGGAGCCGAAGCCTAGGTGAGCAGTATAGGCTGTCTTGATCTCACATCTGTAGAAGTAAAGGTTGAACCATTTATCCCAGAAGGAATAGCCACTGTATGCACATCCTTTACCTTATTCCAGATTGTTACAATGGAACAACAGTACCTATAGTCTAAGCATTAGGTGCATTTACACCAGTCTGATTGTTTGTATCAGGTGCCTCTGCATTACCACCCACTGGTGTTAAAGGGGTGTGTGGTACTGGATCTATAGGTGCTGAAGATGCATCTGTAACTATCCCTGAATAAGAGTTTGTTAAACTCTGGGGTTGGTCTTCATTATAAAATGGTTGGCGATTCTGTATCAATTCATTCAGAAATTCATCATGGATTTCCTGCTCACTATCTCCAGCCGGATCTAGTGTTTTTGGTTCTTCTTGATGTTTTTTCTTTTCCTTATACTTCCCTCCTTTTTCTGACACTAGCACAGGAAGCAATCTAGGTCTGTCAGCTATATCTATTCTCCAAGCCTTCTGTTGAGGATGTATGACGTTACAACGCAGGCTATTACAACGCCTGCCTTTACAACGCGGTTTTTACATCGCAGTCCATTACAACGCATAGCGCTTTGGGGTGCTGGATAGTGAATAGTTTAATTTACTATTCCAACTCCAGTCCCCGTGGACACTAGGGAAGGTTATTGGATAGTAAATTAACCTATTCCCTATCCTAGAGCGCCCCCCAGCGCAATGCGTTGTAATAGTTTGCGTTGTAATGACCGCGTTGTAATGGTAGTGCGTTGTAAAAGTTTCGTTGTAACGGTTGTTCACCTTCTGTTGAGCATCCCACCTAGCCTCAACCTATCGGTTCAAAGTGCTCTTAACCCTCCATGACATTTCTGTTTCTCTTTTTGATGACATGTATTTTCTCATTCACTAATTGCCTCAAACTGCATAGGTCTAGGAGAGGGATTCAGCTCATATAAATGCCTCCTAATATTTTCAAGGATTCGGATGTTAAATTATCTGTATTGTGCAAAATGTAATGGCCCATCATTCTCAGTGTACTGCATCCAATTTCTGAGCCATAGACACATGTGATAGCATCTCTCCTGGGTGTTATACAATGCTGGGGTACCCTGGATGTTATGGGTACTCCTTCCCTTGTAGAGATTGGTGCATCCCCCTATATCAAGCTTTTAAAATTCCTTAGTGTTTTCATTTTCCCTAAATTAAATGTTGTCCTTTACAAATAATTAACTTTAATTAAATCGTACTACACTTCCTTGTTTACTTCCTGTACATCCAATACCAGCGCGGTACATATTGATGTTGTCACCCTATCTCAGCGCAGCGTTACACCAACTGACCAATACCAGCGTGATACTATGACGTCGATCTCACTCCTTGCAGCGGCTACCCCTCCTTTACAATCCTTTGTGCATGTTTTCTGTAAGCAAAACATCACAAAATGCAATTTCAGTTACTCTGTCTGCTCCACTAAAGAAATAACAGATCCTTTCACACAAGAAACCTAACCTACTACAATAATCTAATCTAATTTCCCATACACTTCAAGTGAAACCTCGACAAGCACAATCTCACTCAAGCTCACACAATATGTTCCCTGTGCACTGAAAGCAATTGTAACAACTGTAACCCTCACCTACCAAACAGAATTTCATTTATTTTAGTGGGACTGCCGACGACATCTCACAAACAGCAACTTTGAAACACAGCAGACAACTTACTTAGCATATGCCACATTGAGATTAGCTGTAGGTGTGTATCCCAGGATCATAGGTTACGACTGACCCAATTACAGCTTCAACTTTTCAGCATAAAGTACATCACTCAAACGTGAACTCTAACCACTTCACATAACCTCAAACAGCCATTTTGCAACACAACAATCTAAGCTTTGCAACGCACAACCCTATTGATACTCACACCACTGCATTAACCCATCTTTGTAGCACTTCTCTGTTGACACTAGCATTTGGTCTTCTTCAACCGGACATAGGCTTTGAGCTTGGGGCTGGGATCATTACATTTTAAATAGGAAGTTTCAATAGGGATCTCGGTAGGGACTCCCCTATATCCTAACTTATACAGACAGATAAGCCATCCTCTGTTACAGACAAATTACTGCTGTAGCACCACTGGCCCATTCTCTATTGATCTTTCACTTACCTGGCACTACACCTCAGAGGCATTTACTTTGGTACTCTGATGGATCTTGAACCGTGCCGGGAGGGGTCAGATATAGTGCATGGACCAGGAATTGGACAGCTGACTTATAAATTAGTCATTAGTTTCATGTATATGATTCTCAATAATACGCTATGCAAATACAGACCTATTACCGCTATGCCAAATCTCCTAAAGACATTCAGACAAACTAGGATAATGAGTAACTGATTTAAAGCTATACAAAATGAAAACATAAGGACCTGCTGACTAGAGACCTCTCTATTAGAATTTCCATCCCTCATTAAGACTATGGAAATGAACAATCAATCACTGGAGTCCAGGCATAAAGAGACAAATCCAGGATTTATAAATGGCTAGATTTTATTAGAAATTTAGGAAGTAAATACACCATTATTAGGCATTAAAGTAGGAATACAGAATAATCACATTTATGTCCTTGGGCCATCAATTACCACAGTTCTAGAAGGAAAGTTCAGGAAAGGAAATTAATCATGTCAGCTCAAAGATTTTCTCTCATGTGGGAAAGCACGAAAATGGTTCACACAGAGTATGCACCAACCAGGAGAGTTCGCTAGTCTGAAAGTTGTCACCAAAAGGAATGGATGAATGAAGTCCCCCAATCATCAATCCGGGGGTTAATATATTTTCTCAGTTCCGAGGTCTCACCTCCTAAGTTGCTTCATCTGATCAGACCACTTAGTCTATTTGTCAGTGGTATACAACCTTTACCACGCAACTTTTACCACGACCTACCTTTACCACGCAACTTTTACAACGCAGGACCCTTTACCACGCATACCATTACAACGCAGGTATTTACAACGCAGATACCTTTACAACGCATACCATTACAACGTAAGTATTGGTAAGTATATTATTTTATTTAAAATATTTTAGGTTTGGGTTTTGGGTAAATGGGTATTTTTAGGGTTCAGGGTCAGTTTTCAGTTTTTGGGTAAAGGGGTATTTTTAGGGTTCAGGGTCAGTTTTCAGTTTTGGGTAAAGGGGTATTTTTAGGGTTCAGGGTCAGTTTTCAGTTTTTGGGTAAAGGGGTATTTTTAGGGTTCAGGGTCAGTTTTCAGTTTTTGGGGTACAGGGGTATTTTTAGGGTTCAGGGTCAGTTTTCAGTTTTTGGGTAAAGGGGTATTTTTAGGGTTCAGGGCTGGGTTTGGGTTTTGGGGTACAGGGGTATTTTTAGGTTTCAGGGTTGGGTTTGGGTTTTGGGGTACAGGGGTATTTTTAGGTTTCAGGGCTGGGTTTGGGTTTTGGGGTACAGGGGTATTTTTAACATATATATTTAAAAATCAATAAATAAATATTAATATAAATAATTAAAATATTAAATATTAAAATAATAATTTATTAATTTAAAAAATATTATTAATAATTACATTATTTTACCATATTATTTACTTACCTATACTTACGTTGTAATGGTATGCGTTGTAATAGTACCTGCGTTGTAGTGTATTGCGTTGTAAAGGTATTAGTGGTAAAGGGTCCTGCGTTGTAAAAAATGCGTGGTAATGGTCTGCGTGGTAAAAGAACGCGTGGTAACGTCATATATCCTTTGTCAGTTCTGATAGGATGCATTTCATGAGACATAAAGAAGACACACATTTTACGGAAATATGGGTGTTTCAGGTTACATAAATGATCAGATCATGTGGTAGAGGTGGACCTTTCAACAAGGCACATGAACAAGTTTGAAAGGGCAGTTTCCCAGGCAGATGTTCCTGGTGTAACAAAAATTGTATCGAATGGTCCTTGTGAGTCCATGAGAACTCCTAGAACAGGATACAGTTGCAACAGATTTGTAATTTTGAGATATTCTCCCATGGAGATGGATTCGAGCAAGAAGAAAAGGGAAAAATATGCATTAAGAAACTAACAAGCCTGTTAGAATTTAAGCTCATATAATCATAGAATATAAGCCTTCAAATATGCATGTTCATGATAAATTATGACATTTGGATATGGTTTACAGTGTAAATATGTACTTAATGTACTTTAGTCCATTGTAAATGACCTGTGTAACTATAACGTACTACTGCATTTCAAAAGTACCAACATGTAACTTTATCTCAACGTCTATGCAGATTATTCTGTGAAAGTTTCATTAAAATCAGAATTAGCATTTACGTGCAACACCATTACTTCTTCTCGTTTGATGCACACTGTAACATGAGTAAATATTGTCAAAAGCAACTCTTCAAAAATCATTCATAATGTCATCTAATTGCATTTAGTTCTGGTAATTCTTCACATATATCATTATCTACAAAAACTATTCAATAATACTTCCACACATGAGTCATCACTTTCACATTTCTAATTTACGTTAAAAGAATACCATAGAATCTTAATCATTTTACACCTATGTTATTCATATGTTCACTTTTATGTCTACTCTATTCTTTCTCTGAATTCTTTTACCATGCAGTAACTACATTTCTTTATATCTATGCCTCAAAACACTTCAATGTAACTGAGCATCAACTGTGCACGTTTGTCATTTTCTTTTATAGGGTGTCTAGATTTTGCTTTCTACGACAAGTAAATATTAAGCAGTTTTATTGCAAATCACTTATGAAGGGATCTGCCGGAAGACGTTAGAGAAACTTAACTACAGCTCTTGGGGGGGATCTTTTTGCAGGAGGTATGTCCCGCACCAAGGAACAATTCTTTGAGACTAGTGAAGCGACGACAATGGACACATTCATGTATACACGGTTACGGCAGAGTGTGAAGGCTGTAACTCCCGATTTTCCAACTGAACCAGACACACCAGTCCCACTACATGCCTTATTGCGGGCAGATAATCCTCAGCATGTTATATCTCTTCTTTATCAACATACATACACTTTGTCGTCTCCTGGCCCAATGCGTGCTAGGCAAGAGTGGGACGCCGACCTAAATATTACTTTGACTGATGACCAATGGGAGCTTAGCTGCACGCGAACAGAGGCAGTTACCGGTAACAATAGGTTACGCCTTATCCATTTTAAGTTTTTACACTGCCTGTACCACACACCAGCCAGGCTCTATAGGTTCCGGCTTCGGGATAGTGATGCATGTACACAATGTGGTCTCCAGGGTGCGGGGTTCTTCCACCTGGTGTGGGACTGTCCCCAAGTGCTGACTTACTGGACTCAAACGTTTACGGGATTGTCGGACATGTTGGGCATCCAGATTGAGCCGTGCCCTCTTGTTGCCCAACTGGGCTGGGTTCAGGGAATTCAAACAGTACACAAAAAGTTCCTAGCAATGGGATTGTTGATAGCAAAACAACAAGTGGCGTGCAGGTGGGGGAGAGGTCGAGCTCCTAAATTTAAGGACTGGATTCAGACCATGGCCACATGGCAAGATCACATGCAACACTATGCAGACATGCTTCCCAACAAATCACGCCCAAAGGACGTTTGGGGTCCGCTCACCGCGTACCTGCTAGAGCAGGAGGCAGCTCGGTAGGAAGATGCAGACGCTCCCGGGGCAGAGATAAGCTCACAAACCTAGCAGAGATGCCCCTAGGAGACGTGATTACCCACAAGGCAGTACTGCAGTATAGGTTGATGTGACGCCGGGAATGTTGAGCTCATTGTTGTTGAACTTGGTGGGGAGAGGGGGAAGATGATCATGGTCTGGGACTGCCGGCCACCTCCCCCCTTAACACACTGACTGAATTACCCAATTCAATCAGTCAACACATGGGGTCTTTGGAAGTCAGGGGGTACAGGGCCCCCCCCTGGCCGTATTTATTAAAATATAAAAACAAATCAAAAATTTGTTATTAAAAATGCACATTTCAGAACATTAGATTGACATCCGTTTCGACATGGTATGATGGGCTAACCTTAACAAATATCTAGTACAGCGTGTTACCTAACCGAATCTAACATCCTGAAAATTAAACTGCATTCTAATAATAAAGTCGTACGGCAAGGTCGCCAACCGGTGTCAGATCCTTTTACAGCTGCGCTCTCACGTTCGAAATGCGCATGCGCAACCCAGGGCACGTTTCACCCACGTGCGCTCCCTGAACTCCATTTAACCATAACAGGAGGGCCCAGACACTCGCGCACCTTAGTGACGTCATAGTGTTGTGAGGGGTGGCTACCAGCCTGAGGAAAGCGTAGACTCCCTCCCCCGCACCCTTTAAAAAACTGGATATCATATCCTGCCCCTGAAGTTCTGAGAGAGACCAATGGCCCCTCCCGCGGGCGGCCCCTTTCGTGAATGGGCCCGCCCCCCCCCGTAAGGACCTTAAAATGCTGCTCACCGATTAATGACCTTACCGCCACAGGCCAGGTAGTTGACCGACTATCTGGCCCCCCCCAAACCGCCTACACTGAAAGGTCATATCTCCCTAATCCAAAAAAAAACCCTCTACCCCTGCTATTTTATTCCCTATCCATAGGGCATTCCCTGTGTGTATGAATTAATTTCTCAATCCAAGTGTTGATCCTCTTTACCGAGTGATTCTTCACCGAGTGACTCTGCGTACTCCCCAAGTCCACCCCCCAATTTCCTGCAGTCTGGGAAACAACTGAGCCCCCCCTATGGTGCAGTCTGTGTTTTATATTTTGCTAACTAGCTAGCTAGTGCAATTATCCCTTCCACCAGAACCCCCTCTGCCCAATTTAAAAAACCCCAATTGTTGTTACCCGCTGTCAGATATTAACTGAGGGTGTTGGGCGTGCCTATCGGGTACTTCACCTTCCCGCTCTGGACGGACAGACCCCATCTTTGGTGTCTCCGTAGTTGCTGTGACCGGGGGTATCCTGGTACTTTACCAATTGGTAACCTTATGCATATGCCATGCTGACACTGGTGGCCCTGCGAGCACAGGCGCCGTTACTGTAGAAATACAATTTCCTGTTTCAGGAAAAATTACCGCCATTTTGTGTGAGGCAACATCCCGCTCCATTACTGCGGCCAGCCCAATCAAGGGTTTACACACCATAAACAATCAACTCTGTGCTGGCACCTCCTGCGTCTTTTGATCGCTCGCCCAGCACACTTGCGTTGTTGCTTGTCATCCTATACCTGACGTAAGCATCCCTTGGGCTGTCCACCTGTAGCAGCTGTTGTGATGTGGAGCACTCCAGATATCCACCATGGACCCGGCCATACATAAATGGAAAAGATAAACACAAACATTAGTGTTTCTGGCGATAACTGCTGTACACGTGCTAGTCTTACATTGCCATCACTTGCTAAGTTTGAGATACGATTAGCGTCAGATGCATACTCATAAACACTTCCGACTAAGTGTTAAGCATAGCCTCAGTTTGTGTCCCCTGTAGCGTGACTGGATTAGTGTTACGAAGAGTGCCCTGTAAAATGGCCTTCATTAACGAACACTACCCAGTGTTCAGTGCAGTGACACGAAGCATGGAGTCCCCAGTGAATACCATAGCGCCCTCATGACTCCTTAAGGATGATTAGGATATCAGTTTAAAAGGAACAGTCTGTTTGCCAATGCCGCATCCAAGTCTTTAAGCATAGGATTAGCACCCACCCAACCACAACTTGATGAGATATACGTATTCTAAGTATCGAACCCCTCGCGCCTGACTGTTGGCTTCGACCGTGGCTGACAATGGTAATGCGTGATATAACTAAGGGGCAACCATAACCTATATATATTAGTGTTATGATACCAAACTGAGCCTCATTCCCTTAACAAGTTGCATGTAACAGGTGGCCCTCCAGTTGCCACACATGATTTTCCAATCAATTCATAGTATACCGCCACCTCTCGTAAATCATGATGCAACATTAGTTTCAACAGATCAGGGTTTAATGTGTTACCATTCATTAACCCATTCTGCCTCCCCCAGTTCAGCCCTGGTCATATGCAAATCTGTCCGACCCTCCTGCCCATATAAGAGCACCAGCAGTATCAGAGATGGGATTTAGGCATGGTCACGACCTTCCTCCTTAGATCCACTCTACTATAGTGAGTCCTTTGCGTGCTATATGTCCTCTGAGAAAATTACCTGAAACTAACAGGCATACTATGGAATGGCAATTTCCTGGCTGACATTTGGTACGGCTGACTTACTTAGGCAATAAAACAGGGGGGGAAGAATTTAGTGCCAAATGCTGTTAAGTAGACACGCAAGTGCACACAGGTGACCCAGAACTAGTATTGTCAATATTCCCGATAGATATATCCCTTACGTAGCCACTTTACCATGTTACCGTTGGTAAGTAGCATTACCTTGGTCTGGGGGCGTCAAAGGTTTTTTACCACTGTAACCAGGCTTAAATCGCACTGTGCCTGGTAACTTGTGCTACACATTTCATAGCTTTGTCCTGTCATCGAATCGAGGCCTAACACCTAGGCAAGTACGCACGCAAGTGTAACTTGAATCAGCAAGCCCACCGGTCATCCCGAACTAGTATTGTCGATTACGTAGACCACTCTGCCATGTTACCGTTGTAAGTAGCATTAGCTTGGTCTGGGGGCGGATACCCAGGTGAAGCGGACACACAATATTGTTTACTAAGATCACTCCTGTTGAACCAGCCAGCATCTATTATTTTATGAACAGTGAGGACGTTCTGAAACAACACAGCCCCACGGTGGGGCGAGGAGCGAGCCTGGGAGCGCGGGCACAAAGAGGCCGCTTCCCGCGCTCCCCAGGCTCTTAACCCCTTCGCAGCCGCGGCCCCGCCCCCTCACCCCGGAAGTGCTACCGAGCTTCAAAGACTGGGACGACCAAGTGCACAATGTAATGAATGCCACGCTAATATTGAAGTATGTGGACAGTGATGCCAGTGACTGGATAGTTTTGCTTTAATTGCCTTCCTTTCTCAACTTTGCGCAAGGGGGGGAAAGTTTGGTTACTATGTAGAATCACATGTGCAACTGGGCTACATCTATTGATGACGTCTGTGTCTGTACCTGGAATGTGATACCTTTATCTCTGAGATACTTTTATGTAATACTGTGGATGATGACAATAAAGGTTTTTTGAAACTTTAAAAAAATATATATATTAAGCAGTTTATCTACTTCATCAGTTACTTTTGCTTTACATGATCAAGATTACATTTTTCGTCTGACCGCTACTTTAATGCGTAGCCTCCTGATTTGCTTCTCCTTATCTTGGGGATTATACATTTTTATTAGCAGATGACCAGAGTGTGTGAGATGGACAATACAGTGTGAACTTCTTTCCTAGATACAGAGGACTAAGATTGTTCACTGTCTCTAAGTGAAGCCCAGGGCTTTGAATAATACATGCTTTTGAAAGGGGAGCCAGTGAATGTCTTGACATAGGTGCGGGAAGGAATGTTAAGCAAACAATCTGGCTGCATCATTTTGGACTATTTCGAGGAAGTGGATGATATATTTGGGAGCCCTCAGATACAGGGAATTGGTGTGATGTGAGAAATTATGAGAGCTTAAACTAGGGAATGTCATAAGGAGCAGAGGAAGTATCTTAAGCAACATGTGCAGGAAATTCAAATTTGTTGTTGCCATATAGTTGTGTCGTTAGGAAAATAAAGGTTTGCTACACATGAATACACCTAACTTCCTGGCTCAGGGAACCAGCGTAGTGAATAGGCCAAGTCCTGTAGGCCACCAAGCTGGTGAGTAGACTAATCAGTATTGGGCAAAAAAGAAAACCTCAGTTTTTTTTTTAGCCATTTACCTTTCAGCAAATGGTACTCAACTATTCAGCAACTGCTTCCATGCAGGCTTTACATGTGTTTTGGGTGTCTAGAATGTTACAAGAGGTGGAAAAAAAGAATTTGGGTGTTGTCTGCATGTGAGTTGACCTCAGAACCAAAACACCTAATGAGAAATGTTAATCAAGGTAGATATGACTCCTGAGAGATGCCAAATTTCAATGGGGTAACTGAGGCGGTGAAGGGAGTGAGGTAGACTGCAGCAGAATGCTCTGTGAGAAAGGAATGTGGCCATTTTTAAATCAACCTTTCAGAAATGGGGTCATACAAAAACAGTTAAAATATGTCTTTGCTGAGCCCCAAATATCCTTAAGATGACAGTGGGCTAAGAGAGACAGAGTCCGAGGTACCAGGAGCAGAACACACGCCCCTGCAGCCCAGGGGAGCTCCAATCCTTTGGGGTTCCCCATTCAGCCCAAGGTAATGAATATCTTTGAGATATCTGAGACTTATTAACCCCTCATAACATTCAACAGGGTGGGCTAACGTTTGCAATAAGCCACTGAGAGGTGCAGGTAGGTAGAGCGAAGGAGAGAATTTTAGATATTGAAACAGACAGAGGTGAGAGAGAGAAAGTTACCTTTTCAAGGGGGGCCCGTTCCTTAACACGTCTCTTATGCATAAGACGGAAACCGGATTGGAAAAAAAACGAAATGTTTTTTCCAAATAATAGGATAATCAAAGATTAACTGCCTTTTCTCAAATTTTCAAAGGAGCGGAATCAACAGGAAAGTAGACTAGAATCAATGGTGGGCTTCTTCAGTAGTGGGAAAACCCTGGCAGTTTTTCAGGAATTAGGTTCAAATGGTTGTATGAGGGAGAGATTTACCATATTCGCTGAGGTGGGAATTGCTTGTTTATTAATGAACATAAGAATTGAAGGTGAACACAGATTGGAGGAGGGGAGCCATGAAGTGATGGTGTCCATAAAATATTATAGAAGATTAACATTTTGTAGGACCATTCTATTTCTTTAATGGACAAAAAATCAAGTGATGTTACAAAGTTATCATACATTTTTTAAATATTCTCTGCAATGAAATTAGAGAGCTAATTGTAAAGATTTTGCAATGGCTCAATCAAACTAATGCCTCATGAGGGATTAATAAACTTCTTTCCGATAGCAAAGATTTTTTGTGAAGAACGATTGACTTTGGAGAGAGATGAAATCAACGAGGCCAAGATGGCGACCGAGGGAAGTCAGTCGTAGGTGGTTCCCTCTGTGATGGCGAGTCGGAGCTAAATCGTAGAACGTACAGGACATAGCGGGCCTGAATGGCGCACCCCCCCATATAGAATTACTACCACGAAGAAGCTTGTACTGATGAAGCAGTACTTACCCGGGATAGGCGCGGGCTTCGGTGCTGAACACTGGCTGCCTGGAGTTGGAGTTGGCCCGGATTGAATGCTGGAGCGGGAGTAGCGGCGGCTGCGCCGTCACGATAGTAGGGTTGGATGTCATGGCTTCAAAGACCGGCACAAAGGGAAAAGCAGGACCAGTGCCGCCCACCGAGGTGTAATCCCTGAAGCAGCACTTGCAAAGCCTGCCGGATCCAGACTCAGTGATGGCCATGACTGCGCAGGGAAGACGACAGCGAATGAGGCCGGAGAACCCTCTGGATGGGAACTGGAGGGGGGTGAGCGCTCAGCCCCATCCACCCCGGCCCACCACCATCATCGACATATTCTGGGGCACAGGGAGCAGCTCAGTCTCCGGTTCACAAAAGGAGCAGCTCACCGTTACAGAACCGCCCGTGTAAGATGGTTCTAATGGACAGAGTATAATGGGTAAGCCACCGCTGGGCCATGGGGGAGTGCCAGAACCGGGGGATGTAGAGATAATAACGCTACAGGCACAAGCTATTACTCTGGCCAATATTGGAAATGAGAGTCCGGGTGAACCAGGGCTAGCTGGTGGTTTAAAGCATACTGACGTACCAAATGAAACCGCATGCCAGCAGGAGGAAGGGTCTGGGCAGCACCTAAAAACAAGGGTGATAGGAAAAGAAAACGAATTTAAAGGGCCCCCCAAGCCGCGCAAGATACTGCAGGCAGGCAGGGAGAAGGATATTGATTCAGAAGCAAATGACTTTTTTTCGCTCTCCAATGCCACTTGGTCTGGTCTGGGCTCAGGCCATGGGACTAAATCTGAATCAAGTGAGGAAGAAAGCATCTCCGGTACGGAAGGGAGAGGCAGGGATAGGTTTATACCTGCTAGGAAGACATACCTTCAGTCTGGGAGAATGGGTAACCCCAAACAAGCCTGTCTTAGAGGGGACTACTCTACGGGAGATCAAACCGTGGGGGGCAGCAAGCAGCTTAACTCAGAAGAAGGTCCAGCAGGGTCCCCGGTACTCTCTCCGGTACTCTCTCCCACCCTAGAGTCTATACTGCAGTGTGTAATGGCACATAGGGAAGAAGCCCGTTTGGAAAGCAAGCTCTCTCAGAATGCGAACCGGAAACTTCAAGGTGCGATCAGAAAAATTGCTAAAACTTGTAATGAAATAAGCGACCGAATGACTGAGCTGGAAACAAGGATGGCTGCATTGAAAGAGGATAACACAGGCTCAAGAGGAAAAGTCACTGCGCATGAAGAGCAACTCACTGACATTCAGTGGAAACTCGAGGAAGGAGAAAACCGCCAAGAAGGAATAACATGCGTTTCCTTGGAATTCCGAAGGGAAAGGAAGGCTCCGATGCACGTATTTTTATGGTCCAGCTCCTCGAGAAATCTTTTCCTGAGCTGGCAGGATGGAACTTGACGCATGAAGTGCAAAGAGCGCACCACGTTCCCTTTAATATTCGACAGCCAGTTCGCCCAGACGCCAAACCTCGGGCACTTCTGGTGTACTTTGGGAACTTCTTGCTGAGGCAGAACGTATTTGAGAAGGCAAGACCAGAAGCACAGTGGGCGGCCGATGGATTTACTTTTTTTACTATGCCAGATTTCTGCCATGTTACAGTGGAGCTAAGATGGCATTTGCGGCAAGTGATTACCCAGGTCCAGGAGAAAGGAGCGCAGGCCTTTCTTCTCCAGCCAGCTAGATTGAAAGTTATCTGGAAAGATCAAACTGTTTTTTTATATCAGAAATTAAGGTCAAGAAATTTCTGGACACAGGGGGGTGAATTTTAGTGGCTTTTGTCTCTTTTCTCTGATAGCTAGAATAGCCTACATAATGTCTAGAGATTGGATTAAATTATGTTTTTCTCTAGTTTCTTTTTGTTTAGAACAGGACTCTTTACAAAATGCTTTAGGACCACGGAGGTGATTATATGGACTTAGGGGGGATATAGGGGTAAAATAACCTAAGCAAAAAAACCTTTAGGAAAGTAGGGTAAAATACAGCAATTTTGGGGGGTGGGGTGCTTGTTTTGTCCAGATATGATACTTAGGTGAATTTAAAGTATAAAATGTTATAGCAGCCATTATAAGGGAAGGGGCCACCATTCATCGCAACACAAACCTACAGAGGTCTGCGGCCTTACTTAGCAGGGGGGAGGGAGGGGGGGAGAGTGAGGGGGGACACAAGGGGGGTAAAAAGCAGAAATTCCAGGAAAGCAATGTAGATGGACAGAAATTACGATATACCAGCGCTAGTTGTTATATTAGAAGGAGAGCAAGAGAGTGGCTGACAGGACAATACAGGAATCAAGTTACTCGTAAATATGGGTAGGCTGACTATATCCACAATTAATATTGGTGGGCTGAATGATAGGGGTAAAAGAAACAGGCTGGGAAAATGCTCTGAGCATTAAGGGCTGACATTATATGTCAACAAGAGACACACATTCCATGGCATAAAAGAGGGATTAATATCATACCAGGGTATTCACAAGTTATTTGTTCAGCTCAGTCCACCAATACTAGAGGTGTGGCTATACATGTCTCTCAGCGACTTTTACCTATTAGCCAAGTTAAGTCAGACAAATGGGGTCAATGGGCCATTGCTTTTATACCAAACCAATTTACTATCTGCACAGTATACGGCTCTAATGTCGAAGATGCAGAGATGTGGTTAAACTGGAGATTAAATTAGCGTCCTGGCCAGCACCTTTAATCATATGTGGGGACTTGAATATCCATGTAGATGTAGGGGAGTGGGTAGGGGAAGGTATACAGGGAGGAAACCTCAGGTTTATAAGGCTCTAAAAACTCTCACTGAAAGTCATGGCCTGGTAGATATGTGGGCATGTAAAAATATGGTGGTTCCGGGCTTTACTTATTTTTCGTGCCCACATAGGAAATATGTCAGACTGGATTACTTTTTGGTATCAGTCTCCCTCTTAGAGGGAGCACAGATTAAAAGACTCCCTATGGTCCTTAGGGATATATAAAGAGTTCTTTAAAGTGGACGTTTGATAAAAAGCTACTAGCTACAGAAGGATTTATAGAGCATATTAGGGGGTGGACTAAACAGTTTTTTTTATATAAATAGATATAGCACATCCAGAGAAAATGTTTGGTATGCATACAAGGCAGGGCTTAAGGGCGAAATCACAAGTTTTGGGGTATTCTACCAGAAACAACAGAGGGACGAGATACAGGCACTTCAGAAGAATTGAGTTTGAATGAGAGGCATCATATGGTTGCCATAGCACAAAAGCAGAAAGACTTACAAACCAGTTGAGAGCTAAAAGTAATTAGGATTAAGGCCAAAATTAATGGAATCTACAATAAAAAAGTGGATGAAAGATTTCAAACGGCGACTCGGGATAACTACGAGTATGGGGAGAGGATGGGGAAACACCTGGCACTTTGGTTAAAACAAAGGGCAGCGGCAAATAATATTCCACAATTAAGAGGGAAAGATGGAACGATAGTTACAGAACTATCAGGAGTATTAAAAATACATAGGGATTTCTATCAGGATCTCTACTGCTCCAGGGATTCTACAACAGATGGAATGGGGGTAGGAGTGGAGATTGTGTCTCCTCAGTTGCAGGAGCTAGAAGCAGATATCTCAATGAATGAGGTCCTTGAGGCTTTAATGACGATGGCTTCAGGCAAGGCATCGGCCCAGACAGGATCCCGATGGATATTTATAAAGCTCTACAGACAGAGTTGACCCCTTTATTGTTGGATTTGTTCTTATCAGTACAACAGAAGAGGGTCCCGCCGCAATCTTGGCAAGAAACCAACATCGTGATATTTTTGAAGAAGAGAAAGGACCCAAAAGACCCAGCTGCATACAGAACAATATCTCTAATTAACACTGACGAGAAACTATATTCTAAGATATTGGCTCTAAGAATGTCCAGGATATTCAGGACCATAGTGAGTCCATGGCAGCATGGCTTCATTCCTCGCAGAAGTACAACGGACCATGTCCGAAGGGTTATCTCTTTATTTGACATCGCTGAAGCCACAGGGACACAGATGACCCTGATATTGTTGGATGCACAAAAAGCGTTTGACCAAGTGGAATGGGCTTTCTTGTGGCAAAGTTTAAGAGCAAAGGGATTTGGTATGCAAATAATAAGGGCCAATCAGGCTATGTATGTTGAAGCACATGAAAAAACTCAGCTAATGGGAGAGGAAACGGGTAGGATTAAGATCACTCGGGGGACGAGGCATGGGTGCCCATGCTCCCCTATTTTATTTGCCCTCTACATAGACCCTTTTATTAGATCCATGCTGGACGATCAAGCAACTAAACCAATAGTAACCCTGGGCTATAATATAAAAGTACTGGCCTACGCGGACGACATCGCCGTCGTTACCCCGGATCCGCAAGGTGCTATAGACAAGATCAAAAGGATTGCAGTAGAATTTGGGAAACAATCAGGCTATAGCCTGAACATCAACAAAACGCAGATTGTATGCACCAGAAATATGCAATTTCAGGATCCATGTAGGACAGATTCAGCTACTTATCTTGGTATAGTCATCACGGCGGAGGTAGGGAAGACATGGGAAATAAACTTGGCTCCTCTTTTTAAAAAAATGGAGGGGGACCTGAAGAGACTGGATAATTTACACATATCTATTATTGGCAGGGCAAATGTCATAAAAATGACGATGTTCCCTAAGGTGTTCTATTTATGTCGGTGTATCCCTGTGGAGCCGGAAAATGTAATATTCAAAAAGGCAGAGGGAATCTTCTCTCAATTTATATGGGCTATAAGAAAATTAGGAGATTTTTAAAGTTTATGACCTTACCACAACACAGAGGGGGGTTGGCAGTTCCTAATCTTTTATATTACTTTTGGGCAGTAATGCTGCAACACATCAATATTTTATTCAGGCCCCAAGGATGTGATCAGGTCAGGGTAGTGGAGGTGGATAGGGAGACCCCACCATCTATCTTTGAGCTAGCAATTGGCAAACTTGCTCCAGGTTTAGTATTAAGACAATTGGAATGCAGCTTCTAGAAAACACGCTTTAAGATTATAAGAGCTGCCTGGAATATATGGCGAAAGATTAGTAAGAACTTGGAAATACCTAGAATTCAAAGATATATTTTATTATGGCGCTCTTCGGCCTTCCCGGCCCCTTTCTATGATAATATAAGCAAAATATGGGAAAAGGCAGGAATAAAACAAATCAGGGACATCGCCGACCCGAACGGGGTTGTTTCATTAAAGGAACTCCAGAGACGATATGGGCTGGATTCTAGCACTATCTTTAAACATATACAAGTGAGGGTGACTATAAATAAGCTAGTTTTGCAACAGATTCATCTGGCTCGCATCCCATTATTAGAATTACTAACAAAAAAACAGTTTTTTGTTAAGGATGTGTATACAATGCTGATGGAGGCCACTCCAGATGATATTTCTAAAGTACAAAGTGCTTGGGCTGTTAAATTGTACAACCCGGAGGTAGATATCTGCAGATCACTAGAGCTTTCCAAAAAAAACTTTCTAACTGCAAACCTCAAGGCCCAAACTTTTAAAACACTGTTTAGACTCTATTTTACTCCGGCTAAACTTTGGGCATGGGGGAAAAGGGATAACAATAAATGCCCATGGTGTGATCAGGGCCCAGCTGATGTAATTCATATGTTTGCCGAATGTGGTAAATTGGTGGGCTTGAGGGAAGGTATTGAACAAGTTTTTATGTCAAAATATGGGGCGGTCTGTATCTTTAACATCAACTTTGTTGTTTGTTGGATTTGATGAAAGGTTACAATTAGAACTCCCTCAAGTGTACTTATGTTTCATGGTGACAGCTGTCTATTGCATATTGATTGCCACTATGTGGAAGGATGTAGACCCACCAACCTATCAGGCTTGGTATGCTAGACTTTATCATATATACAATTTGTAGATTTCACTGTATAAATGTAAAGGTAGGAGTGGGAGGTCAAGGGGCCGGCAGATATGGGGGTTACTGATGGAACAGTAGGGGAAATTGAGGGAGAATTGGGGGTTATTTATTATGCTTCTTTGTTTTCGTATACCCTTTATGCTCTGAGTTTTCCCTGCTCGTTTTTGTTTTGCTCTCCTTTTCTTTCTTTTTTGTTTAATGAAGTTGGACTTCTTTTTTTTGTATATGTAAAGACTGGTATGTCGGATATCAAACAGTATGTAATTATTGCTTCCTGGGGAAAAAAAAGAACTATTGACTTTGTTGATTTCAGAAGCGTAGTGTGAGCTACGGACAGAAAAGTCAACATTTTTATAACTAAGAAGTGATTGTATGCAATTTTTTCAAAGTATTTAAACTCTCTCCTCCAGCGTTGTTCAAAGCATATTCAGGAGCGTTTAGCCTCCTTTATTTGAACGTTGCACCATGGTGCAGGAAGGTATTTGCGATGAGATGTGCTAAATCTAAATTAATTGATTATATTATCAAGGGCTGTGGTTAGCCATGTATTTAATTCTGACATAAATAAATGTATGTCTTTAGCAGTGGGCTAAGTTGGACCTCATGGCCTTTAAGAGAGTGCTTTAAGTGGCATTGACCCATGGGCAGCATGTGTGTATAGTGATCAAGGGACTAGGAGTCATTATGTGTGGAGGTTGTTCAAGTTGAATGGGTATTGCGCAATGATCACTACCAAGTGGTAGTGGTGCTGACACCGAGAGCCAAGTATGATTGATACACCCCGGGTCTAGTGTACAGCCTAATCTGTGTGTGGTAAATTGACTAATTGCTTGATTCCTAACGCCTCAAAATATTCATGTAGATTAGTTGTGTCAAGAGAATATTTTTTTTTGTAGGTAGAAGTTGCAATCGCCTAGTATAATACAATCAGTCTTTTTAAGTAAATAGGAAGCTGGGAGCTCCATGACCTCTTAATAAAAATAAGGTCAGGGTTTGATGGGGCTAAATGAGGGGTCCTGCAAAAGAAGGTGTAGGGCCAAATGTGTGTGAAAAAGCGGAGTCTCTGAGGTGTTATTTAGGATATCCATGCTAAAGCAGGAGTTACGAGTGTGAAAAACAATGGCTAAACCAACTCCTCTTTTATCGTAAGGTTTGGTCCCTGAGCTTCACACCAGATTTGGCTTACGAAAATGGTATCCACTATATTTTTACCCAGGAAGTTCAAGATTTCTAACTGAATGTTAAGTAGAAATGAGTTAGCTAGGATATTTGGTTTATTAGGTGAATTGTCATTTCCAGAGTCTTTGGTTAGGGCTTAAGGGAATGCATAAGCGTAAATAGATGATCTGTGGTACAAAAGGGGGTGGTGATGGACGGAGCATCTGAACCAATCAAACACTCACACCCAGTCAACAGATCTGGGTTTAATCCATCACCGTTCTTTAGCCCACTCTGCCACCCCAGTTCAGACATGGCCATATGCAAATCAGTCTGACCCTGCGCCTCATGGGAACAGTCCAGCCCGAACTGCCAAGCCATGCCTTCCCTGGACCAGAAACAAGCTTCCGAGGACCGGTTTCTGGCATTTCAGCCGTTTTCAGCCCGGCTTGCTTGAATCCAGTGGCAAAGTAAGCAAGAGACTCACGTCTGAGATGATCTGGGCAGCACAAATCAGTGCCTAGTTCTTCACTCAGATTTGCTAAAGCACGTCTTGCCTACTGCTTGAGGCTATCACTGGAGTACGTCTTGATATTCGATCTGTCACGGAACTGACAAAGTCACTGGTGCTAGGTGTGGCCCACGGCTGGACAGACTTGTCTTTAGCATGTCTACAGCGCGTGGTCTGTGCAGATGCACTGTCTAATAGTGTAAGTAGACAGCAATTTGAAGAAGTGGTATAGCCAAGCAAGACTGAGGAACACTGGAGCATGATCTTTGCAAAAATCAAGGTGGGAAAAGTAAAAGAAAGAAATGGAGCTCAACATCTCCTGTACTAGAAGGCTCCCCTTCTGACACATGTAATGAAAAATAAAATCTAATAAAAATAAATGTGAGTCAAAAACATATATATTAGATGAGAGATCTCAAGGTTCAGAGGAAGGTCAGGTAAGCGTCTCTGTACCATAAACAGACTTAATCTGTTGCAGATGTGCTGCCTATTTGTTTAAGTAGCCCGCCTTCTGAAGAAGGGGAGCGGCTAAGTATGACTGAGCAACTCTGGAGGGTTATCTCAGCAAAAAGCAAGGTGGTCAAAGAAAAGCAATATGGCAACTGCAGCAATACAGCACTTCCTGGAGCCAAGCAAGTCCAAAATACAAGAACAGAATGAAGAGATCTCTCAGTGTTCAGAGGAAGGTCTGGAAAACATCTTAGTGAAAGTAGCAGACTGTATCTAGTTCAGAAGAGCTCCTGATTGCTTAAATATTCCACAAGGCGAGAAAGGGGTGTAACTTAGTGAGACCGAGGGAACGCTGGAGTGCAATCTAGGTAAAAAGCTGGATGGGCTTAGGAAAGAAGGAATTGGAACTCAGCAATCCCTCTTATGACAGAAGGCTCCCCTTTTGAAACAAGTATGAGAAAATATAATTGAAATAAATTTGAGTAAAAGAAAACTATTACGTTCTTAAAAAGATGAATCCACGGCATAGCAGTATCATGACTGCTGCAATCAAGGTGCCTCTGGCAGCCAGACTACTTCAAGTACAAGGAACAGAATCAGGTGGGCTCATGAAGTTCCGAGGAAGGTCAGGCAAACATTTATGTGACATGAACAGACTGTATCAGTTATTGCCATGGTCAGTTGCATTTTAATTTTGTTGAATGTGATTTTAATATCAGCATTTTAATTTAATCAATGTGATTGTTGTTTCTTTAGAATATCTCAGGTAGATGTACTATGCAATTCTAAGAATTTTTTAAGCTGCGATTAGGACTAGCCTACTTAACATTTTGCCTAGTAGAAGTCTATTGACACCTTAGGTGGAGACCACTGGATTTGTTTCTGGTTAGCGTCGGGGGATGGATTTTAAGCCCCACAGTTCAGCTTGATGAAAAGAGGAGCGGAAGCGCTTTAAAGCATGTTTTGCGGTCTCTCAGCACAGGCGATAGTTGGACTTTGTTGCTAGTCATTGTTGGGGGGAGGATTCCAAGCCTCACAATGCTGCTTGGTGGCAGGAGGATTGTAGCGCTACCAAAGGGCATTTTGCAGTCTCGCAGTGCGGTACATGCCTGGGCACTACCAAGGCTAAGAGCGGCCTTGTCTCCACCATGTAGAGCCTGAATGAGGCTGGTTTGGGCTGCCACTCTTGGCTCTACAACAAAGGTTTGAATTGGATCATTTGTTGTAGGTAAACCTCGTCCCTGCCTTTGACCATGGGCAAGAGAAAAGCTAGCTCGCTTAAAGGAGGCCAATCAAATGCTTGCAACACCTCTTCATCAATTGCAAACTATCTAAATTCACTTATAGGTGTGATACGTAATGAGATTCGTATAGTAGAACAAAGGATTGATGGTATAGTAGATCAAAGGATTGATGCCATACAGCAGCTATCCGTACATCTGGCAACTAAGTCACAATATCATATGTCCGAAGTGTGCTGCGGCCAAGTAAAGAGAGTGGTGGTTGACTTTATATCTGATACATCTATCATACCACAGGGTGCCCTTTTGAACAATTTAGAGAACCCTAGTGTGCCCATTCCTAATTTGGGCACCGATGTTGGCACTCTGCCAACTTCTTGCACCACCACCCCCTCCACACCAATAGGAAAACAAAGGATGGCCGTGCATCAGCAACTAAGAAAGCTCCGGAGGAACAAAAAACAGTGAAAGAATGTGATCGTCCCACAGGAATGCAATCTACTTCTATAGAGAGAATTAATGCTGGGAATATGGTTAAGGCTACCTTAAATACTCTGGAAGCCAACCTGAGGGATTTTGTCTCAAAATCTTTTGTGAAGCTAGAGCAATTGCATATGGATTTCCAGAAAAAAGTTATAAGCCAGATTAAAGCCCTGAGTGAAAAAAAAGCCATTTCAAACCCAAACAACTCAGCAGGGCGCCTTGCAATATACCCGCCTAGGCAAATACCACCTGGACCATTTCAGGAGGACTGAAGTTGTGAGAAATTCCTCTAGTATCGTTTGCTTGGTTGAATCTGAAAAGGCAGCGTGTTCTTCCTGACCCTCCCGTGAGATACAGTGGCAACGACTTAGTCTAGGTGATCAAGCCAGTCAACAGGGATGCACCAGAGGTGTAATTCTCATCTTCAGCTGCCCCCGGCTTTTATTCCATAGGTTATTGTGTTGGAAGAAGTCCATACCTTAATTAATGGCAAGAGAGAAGATTGTTCTGACTTAAAATATAATGTTGTTCACTGCAAATAAACTCTGGGATTAGTGATAATTTATTTGAAGAAGTACTTTGAGTGTGGAGAGTGGAGTTGGGTGGGTTATGGTTCAAAGTTAACAAGAGTGACTGTGTTGTAATATGTTTGTATAATCCTTTAGTGGTAAGAAACCTTTTGCAATGTTTAACTTATTTGTTGAATTACCCTGGTAGAGTTGATTCCCATCCATTAGGCTACGACTATATGCCGATGCGTTCAATAATCCAAATATGTGTTGATCCTATTTTAAATCCGCAACCATAGAGTTATAAATCACCATCTTACACTGTTGAAACTAGGAATCTGTTTGCACTTCTTAACAATTTAGAAGATAATGATTGACTTCCAGTTGCAGATTCGCCAGCTGATGTAATGTCTTCTCCCTCAGGCAGTGCACCTATGCCAATGCTGGAGTACCCTCAAGATGAATTTGCCCCTAAGTCCTGTACTGCAGTGGCACCCTAAGCTAAATTATCTAATCAAGATGGCTGGAATTTATAAGTGATTACAATCTTGTCTTCTTCCAAGAGCCCTGAATGAAAGACCCCTCTTCTATTGATAGCTAGCATGCCTCCTGCAATCCCACAAGTGGTGTGGCATAAAAGTTTGGTATAACTTTTATGTAGTGAGCAACGCAGGCAAGCTTAGTGGACAAATGTGGGGTCCAGGCTAGATCCTCCTCCTGAGACATTTAAAAGCAAATTAATTTAGTGATAAAAGCAAGGCTTATAAAGCAGTGGTAACATATAGTTTTGAAATATTAAATACCTGAACAACTCCCCTAGATCATAGTGCATTAATATGTTCAAAAGTTACTATAATGTGCAAATTGTACAACGCGACAACTTCAGCCTTTTAAAGTGTGTGCTTGGCCAGTGTCTTGCACTGCATGCGGCATCAACTTTGGAAGAAACCCACAGCTGCTGATTGCAGTCAGTCATATAGAAATATGCAAAGACAGGTCTTTAAGTAGGATGAAAAATGTGGGGACTCTCTAAAAGGTAACATGTAAAATACATTTCTGTGATTCCCATAGTGTGCTACTTGACCTGTAATTTGGTTTCTCTTGGAGATGTAATTGCATCCAGATATAAAACACAACAACTGACCTGGACCTAAAACCTGTCAGTACAATTGACTTTGTCAATGGTTGTTAGCTGTTTCACATAAATTAGTAACAAGGATTTGTTATAAATAATTAACCTTCAAAATGTTTCAATTCTGAAATTTCAATAGTATTGAGGCCTGCGGAAAGAATTTTGGCCTTCAGTTATTTGCACTTCATGTTAGATATATATGTTTCTTTTTCTCTGCACATCTCGACCATCTGCACATCTTCAACCACCTCTCTTTCCTCTTCAGCATCCTCTTTTCACTCTTCCCCAAATCCACTTCCTTGCATTTCCCTCACTTCACCACTTCCAAATGTACACTGCACTCACTCACATTTAAGCAATTTATTTACTTTTGCTTTTGCTTTTGCTCTGTGAATAGTTTGCCATCTGTGCACCCCCTTTACACTCATCTTCACAAAATTGCAATTACAACTGAAATTCATGACCATTGTTCCGTGTGCTCTGCAGAGAGGCCATTCCACTGACAGGCCGATTCATTTGGCATCAGCATCAGAGCTCTCAATCAAAGCCTCTCATAAACACCTGCACAGCTGGAAGGATGCACAGAAAAAAAATACAGAAAGAAACACAACATGATAAAATAGCTAACTCTTGAGGAGGGCAAGATTAAGTAAAACTTGAAATAGGAGAGGAACTAAGTTGCTGACATGCATCACCTTAAAGTTTTTAACACTCATTGTTCGTAAATCAGTTCATGTTTTTGGCATTAATGTTGATACGGGCATGAAGAAAGGGCCAGTTGTAATGTCATACAGCAGATATCTGTCCACTGCAAGCATATTTCTCTCACTTTGAGTTAACTCGGATATTTGGATCGACTTCACAAGAACCCTGGCCTGCTTGTCTTTTGGATCAATTTTGTGGGGGAATAAATGCAACAGCTCCACTTCTAACAGGGCCAGCGATGTGCAGCCTGGGCCTGGGGTGCCACAGTGGTGGATATTAGCGTGCCACGGGGTCTCAGAACAAAGTACATAACAGAGGATTAGCATTGTAACACTTACTATTACTGAGAACAAGGCACCAAAACACATGTACTTGCAGCCAATCCTACGT
The DNA here is from genome assembly GCF_964261635.1 of Lissotriton helveticus. Lineage (NCBI taxonomy): Eukaryota > Metazoa > Chordata > Amphibia > Caudata > Salamandridae > Lissotriton > Lissotriton helveticus. The sequence goes on from NC_136061.1 coordinate 1,177,723,728, forward strand.
GTGACGAATGGGAAAGGGTGGGATCTAAGCCTGTGAAGGAATGACGGCTGCTGTCATGCAGGGACAGAGACTCCAGGAACCGAAACCTTAACTCTGAAAGCATCACTGGCCTATAGTGGATACTGTCAATGGTTCATTATGAAGGGCTTTAGAACAGTAAGCCCTGCACCATGCATCACAGTTCAGAAAGTTGATTACTGCCTGGCTTTTGTCTCCTGCTTCAGAGCAAGGTGGGGTAGGCCCCCTGAGACAGACAACCCAGACTTAAATACGTTGATTTGTTGAGAGATACAATGGTATCTGTAAACAAGTTGTTCTATTTAATATTTGTACAGGAAGGTTTAGGAATTTGAGGGGGCGCATCCCCAGAGCCCTAATAGAGAATCCGCCCCTGACCTGTTGGATCATTTTTAAGAGGTTCTTAGTGGCGATCATGGTAACCACTAGCCCTACATTGATGGTGGGGATGTCATGTTTGATTACATAGCAGTGCAACTTTGAGTCGCTCTGCAGATGTCAAACACATTATAGCTGCTATTAAAAAGACTGCCCAGGACCTGATGGTGTCTAGATGGATGTTTTTAAAGCAAACATGTCTCCACTGTGTCCAATATTAACTAAAGTGCTGAGAACATCAATCATTAGTCCAATTATCGGTTCCGTGATGGAAGCAGTAATTGTACCCATCTTCAAAAAGGAGGAGTCGAACCATACTTCTTGCTATTGACCCATTTCTTTATCGTTTTAGACCACAAACCTTTTTTGGTCGAGTTCTGCTATAGAGATTGGAGGCATGGGCCAATGAACACAATATCCTGTCTGACATTCAATTTGGTTTTTCATCATGGTGTGGATACAGTATAACTATCTTTTTACCTTTATCTCATACTGGGGTAGTACACTGTAGCTCGGCAAGGGGCTGTTGATATTGCTATGATTTAAAATGTCCAGTGCTTTCGATCTGGTGAATCACTCCAATATGTGGTCCATTGTGGAAAATGTGGGAGTCGAGAAAGCACTTTTGGATTTGCTGGATAGGTTACACTGGGCAAGAATTGCAGAAGTGTACTATGGCCCTAATGGATAATGCACACAATTAATAAAGTCTAACCATGGGGAACATTGTGGCCAGATAATAAGCTGGCTGTGAGTGACTCGTCTCTCCGGAGCACTAACCTAATCGGACAACTCCAACTGCACCGAATTTGAGGATTCCTTTTTGTTCTGGCTTTTGTCCAGCTTTCGCATCGCCGAGAAGAGAAGGCAATCACCAGTAAAGCTGCACGGCTCTCCGGTTCCCGAGACCCAGCCAGTTACTCACTGCAGTCCGTGGTTCCTGACCGCTCTGCAGCTACACCGGGATCGGAGAGCTGCAGAGCGCATACATCACCGGGACACAGGCAGCGGTGTGAGCACAAGTGTGCAGCCGCAGCCTGCAGTGCAACAAACAATGCCAGACCCCCGCAGCTCTCTCCAACATATGAGCCCTAAAAGGACACCCACGCTGGGAGGAAAATCAAAAGTAAAGGGAAAGTCCCCACTTAACTTAAAAAAGATGCAGAGGAAGAAAACTGAAGGCATTTAAGCTGCACTAAATACAGAGACAAGACCGCAAGCTAACAATAGATATACCTTAAGGAATTCCGAGTTGATTTTGCCTCTTTACAGCCAAAGGGGGAGGAACTGGAAAGGGCGATTGGGTCCCTCAATTATTACTCCTACGTTACAGGCTTCCATCCCTGCGTCAGACGCGCTTACTAAAGATCATATTCCTGAACATACATACAAGAAAAAAGAGGTGGCAATTCTGGGAACACACCAGACCCATGGAGGGGGAAAGTTAAAATTATGCCTTCATTAAGGTCTTTCTTTGAGGTGCGGAGTGTGAAAAAATACCCATCAGCTGGACTGGTGGCTCAGGCCCTCTAGATAGTACCCTCAGCATGGAGCATCACCAAGTTAGAACAACTCAGGAGTTGTTTTTAACTAACAGGTTCCAGGCTTTGGCAGAAGAAGCAGTATGCTTCATAACCACATCTATGACAGAACCAGGGACACACCCACCCCAAGTAGATGAGGGCGCACAGCCACACCCCACGATCAAGGAAAACATTGAGGGGCTATTGCACGCACTCTCAGAAGAGATTAAAAATAGATTTGCATTGTCAGAAGCAAATCAAGCAAAAATGTGCGAAGCCTGCGAGAGCCTTAAAATCAAACTGACTAAAAAAATCGGAAACTTGGAAATATCTTTACAGGCCATGAAATAGGAAGTAGCCAGTAACGGTAAAGAGATTCAAATTCTCAAGGTGGGCGAGAAAGCACTCCAGAAGAAGTTTGAAGCTCTAGAGAACAATTCCAGAAGGAATAATTTAAGGGGTCCTTAATATGCCTGAGGGAAAAGAAGGAGGGAACCTAAAAGAATTTATCGCAAACCTGATAAAAGAATTTATCGCAAACCTAATAAAAGAATTTATACTGGCAGTCAGGGCATTAGATCTACAATAGGACATACAGCAAGTACATGGGGATTCCTTCAATAGAAACCTGAACAGAGATAAGCCCAGAAAGATCCTTATAAATTTCAACATCGATTCGACTAAATAAATGATACTTTCTGAAGTGTTAAAAGCATAAAAGCAGGCTCATGCACCAAAGACAAGTGTTTCTCCGAATTCGCTCGGACATAGGGAAAGAAACACAAAGTCGAACACTGGCTCCCGGTCAACAAGAGAATCACCTTCCGGCTCCTCACCCACGCGCACAAAGCCCTACACGACCAAGGCCCGAGCTACCTCAACAACCGGATCAACTTCTACACTCCCAAGCGCCTCCTCAGATCAACCAACCACGCCCTCGCCGCCGTCCCCCGCATCCGAAGAGCGACAACAGGAGGAAGATCCTTCTCCTACCTGGCCGCCAAGACCTGGAACTCACTTCCGACCAATCTGCGCCTGACCCAAGACCACCTCTCCTTCAGGAAGAAGCTCAAGACCTGGCTGTTCGAGCAGTAGCGGCACCCCCCCCCTCCCAGCGCCTTGAGACCCTACGGGTGAGTAGTGCGCTCTACAAATGACCTGATTGATTGATTGATTGATTGACAATGGGAGTTAGGTGAACACATACAAGAGTTCAAATCTTTAAGAGCCACGGCCCAACTAAAATTCCCAGCCACTTTAAGAATAATGTAGAACAACAAAATGCACAATTTAACAGCCCCTGCGGAAGTTTGAAATCTAAGGAAGCAAATAAAAACCCAGCATTAGGCTAATAGTCTACACACAAATCGAGGACATATATTTAATCCGGAGAGATTAGGGTTGATGGGCATGTCAAAATGCTCAGTTTGGTCATAGGGAGGGTTCCCCTGGGTGGGGGGTAGTTCAGCGGGAGGAAGCACTTCACAATTAATGTAAATAGTACACCGGGTGGGGAGCAGTGAGAGAAAATAAAAAAATATATAAGGCTCTCATATGTGACAAACAAAAATGGAAAAAGGAGTGCTGGAGTGGGGTGGACCTCAGAAGATAGCTGCTTCAAATAAGACTGAGGGTTTTAAGTTGGAACATAAATGGCCTACGGGTACCTGGTAGAAGAAGGAGAGTTCTACAATTTTTTAAAACAATCGAGCAATGACATCATAATGTTACAAGAGACACAGTTGCGACAGGTAGAGTGGGAAGGAATAATTAAGGGGCACAGATGGATTAACCAGTTTGCATGCACAAACCAAAATTGTAATGTGAAAAGAGTGGCTATTTTGATAAAAAACTCAGCCCAAGTCAAATTAATAAATGTGACCACAGACCCCAAAGAGAGATGGTTAATTACCATGGTTAGAATTAACAGCATAAAATATTCTTTGATAAGCTATTAGCGTCCAAACAGAGAGGACTCACCCCACTGCCGGAACTTTTCCAACAACTTTTAGATAATGGGAATCTCATTATAATTACGGGAAATGTGAATCTATTACTTGACGCTATATTAGACAAATCCTCTCCCAGGCCAATGGGTAATACACTTAAAATGAGGGATTTTATCCAGATCTTAATGAAGACGTTGGGCTTGATAGACCCCTGGAGACACAGGTGGTAGCAATAAAAGTTATTCATATCATAACAAGAAATATGGCCACGCCTCTTGTATAGATTATTTTCTGATCTTCACTAGATTAAGGAACAAGGTTCAGGCAGTTATCCATTAACCAGAACACTAATCAGACCAGTCTGCAGTAAAACTTGAGTTGTCTCTGGATTGCGGCGTAACTGTGTCTAGATGGACAATGGATAGGCCCCTACTAGAGGAGCAGGAGATAATAATTAAGCTGAAGCAGGATACCCTTAAAAATATTGAGCTAAATAAGGATTTTGCCCCTTATGAATAATCTGGGATGCTTACAAAACCTTTATCCAAGGGAGATTGACTAACTATGCAGTGTATAGAAGGAGAGAAAATAACAACAAAATCAGGGGGATAGAAAGGAAAATAACCGCCTGGCATAAAGATTTGTATAGAGCGGTCAATCCTGATACAATAACAAAAATAAAAACACAGATGGACGAAGCTAAAAAAGAATTAACAGAGTACCTGGAGGAGGTAGTACAAAAACATGGAACGCTAGTAAAGTCACGCACTACGAATATGACAAAGGTTGTGGGAAATTACTGGCTTGGAAGGCAAGGGGTGATCTGGTCAGGAACTAAATCCAAGAAGTAGTTTTGGAAGAAACTGATGAAAGATGTCAAGACGATCAGGACATTGGGAAGGCGTTCACCGGTTTCTGTCAAAATCTATATAGGGAAGATTGTCTTGTGACAGAAGAACAGATTAACACCTGGTTGCAAATTGACCCCTTGCCAAAACTTGCAAAAGATAAATAGGAATACCTCAACAAACAAAGAACTTCTGGAGAAGTGTTTAAAGCAATCAAACGATTAAAAAAGGAGAAAGCTCCAGGGCCAGACGGAATACCGAGTGACCTATATAAAGTTCTGGCGGATGAAATTGCCCCTGTACTGACCACTTTATTTATTACAACATATATAGATGAAGCACCTGTCCCAGACACATGGAATGAAGCCATATTAACATTACTCTTAAAACCAAACAAAACCCCCCAAAAATGTGAGCCATATAGGTCAATATCGTTGCTTAATAATGGGCAAACAGTCAAAATATCGACTACAAAATATCGAATGGACATAATATCGAGTTTTAAATATAGATTGGACAAAATATCGACTGGACAGAATATAGACATCAAAAATATCGTTTTTAAGGTAAGTAATGTAATATCGAATGTTAAAAATATAGACAGTTTAAATATCGAAGTATATAATATAGGTTATTAAAATTATCACATTTTTCATAATATCTAATTTTTTATAGTGTGTTTTATGTCATTATATGTGTGAAAAGTGTGTATTTATGTTATAATTTATTTTAATTAATGAAATTTGTTTTTTTAATTTTTGCGTAATTTCATTCTGTAGCGGGTTGTGGGTTTATAGGGGAATAGGGTGGGAAGTAATTTAATTATAATTAATTAAATATGTAAATTTATTTATTGGTATTCATTTTTAATTAATTGTTAATTAATTTATATTTGGTAATTAATTAAATTTTAATTGGCAATTAATTTTTATTAATTGATTAATTGTTAATTATGTTAATTTTACTAATTTATTTTCTGTAGCGGGTTGTGGGTGTATAGGGGAATAGGGTGGGAAGTAATTTAATTATAATTAATTAAATATGTAAATTTATTTATTGGTATTCATTTTTATTAATTGTTAATTAATTTATATTTGGTAATTAATTAAATTTTAATTGGCAATCAATTTTAATTAATTGATTAATTGCTAATTATGTTAATTTTACTAATATATTTTCTGTAGCGGGTTGTGTGTTTATAGGGGAATAGGGTGGGAAGGTATTTATTTATAATTAATTAAATAAATCAATTTATTTAATTGTATTTAATTTAAATTAATTGTTAATTAATTTTTAAATGTTACATTATTAATTGTTAATTTGTAATTAATTTGTATTAATAGGTAAATAATTGTAATAATTATTTTTAATTTGTAATTTTAATTGATTAATTATTATATTATATTAAATTGGTAATTACTTTTAATTAATTTTTTATAGATATTAATTTATATTTATTGAAATAATATATGAAGTATTTAATTTCCCTACTATTACACTCTCTGGAGTGGGAATAGTAATTTTTACCACTATGCTATCCAACGCTTTCCCTACTGTTGCACTCACTGGAGTGGAAATAGTAATTTTAACCCCTACGCTATCCAACGCTTTCCCTACTGTTGCACTCTTTGGAGTTGGAATAGTAATTTTTACCCCTATGCTATCCAACGCTTTCCCTACTGTTGCACCCACTGGAGTGGGAATAGTAATTTTTACCCCTACGCTATCCAACGCTTTCCCTACTGTTGCACTCACTGGAGTGGGAATAGTAATTTTTACCCCTACGCTATCCAACGCTTTCCCTACTGTTGCACCCACTTGAGTGGGAATAGTAATTTTTACCCCTACGCTATCCAACGCTTTCCCTACAGTTGCATTCACTGGAGTGGGAATAGTAATTTTTACCCCTACGCTATCCAACGCTTTCCCTACTGTTGCACTCACTGGAGTGGGAATAGTAATTTTTACCCCTACGCTATCCAACGCTTTCTCTACTGTTGCACTCTTTGGAGTGGGAATAGTAATTTTAACCCCTACGCTATCCAACGCTTTCCCTACTGTTGCACTATTTGGAGTGGGAATAGTAACTTTTACCCCTACGCTATCCAACGCTTTCCCTACTGTTGCACTCCCTGGAGTGGGAATAGTAATTTTAACCCCTACGCTATCCAACGCTTTCCATACTGTTGCACTATTTGGAGTGGGAATAGAAATTTTTACCCCTACGCCATCCAACGCTTTCCCTACTGTTGCACTCTCTGGAGTGGGAATAGTATTTTTTACACTTCTGCTATCATACGGTAATAATATTGGATATTATTTAATTATATTATGTTACTATATATATATGTTTTAACAAATATGATAGATTTTTTTTTATAACTTTCATTAATTATTTAATTATTATAAGTTAATTTAAGTATTTTTAAGTATATTTTAGTAATTAATTTTAACTATTAATTTAATTTAACACTGTTTTTAATAAAGTCGATATTTTAATAAACTATATTTTTGTAAACGATATTTTGGACTCGATATTTTTGTACTTACCTGTTTGTAGATACAAACTCAATATTCTGTCTGTCTATATTTTGGCATCGATATTTTTGCTAGTCGATATTCTGTCCGTCGATATTATGTCAGTGATCCTTAATAATGATTACAAGCTATACACAAACATCTTCCAGAACACTAGACTTGGTAATGGGAAAGTTATTTAACATATCTCAAAAACGGTTTATGAAGAATAGACAGTTACATGACTTTATCCATCATCTGGTGTGTGCTATAGACTTGGCTATAGATAAAGATCTTTCCTTAGCTATTATGACAGTGGACGCCGCAAAAGGCATTTGATAGGGTGAGATGGTCCTTTCTATATACAGTTATAAGACTTAATGGGCCAGGGAAAAAGTTTCAGCATGCAATAAAGAACATATGTAGATGCCCTTTGGGGAGGATTTTAGTTAACGGTTCCCTTACCCCACAATTGAAGTTAGGCAGATGTACCTGGCAAGGCTGCCCCTTATCCCCTTTACTGTTTCTTTTCTATATTGAGCCCCTGGCAAGAAGAATCCGAGGAGAGCAGCGCATCTCCCCCTTCCAATCCCAAGATTGGGTTAAGAAAGAGGCCCTTTAGGCCAATGATTTATTGGTTTATACAAAAGATTTTAGGAGTGTAGCAGGATACCTGCTTAATGAGGAAAAAACTGAGATAATGGCCTGGAATGCACCTCTAGAGACTACCCTGAAAATAAGTGAAAAAAGTAATCAGGTACTTAGGAGTCCAGGTGGTAAAAATTCTGGAAGATATGGCCAAGACAAATTGCTCAAAACTTATGAGGGAAACTAAGAGGTTACTACAGCTTTGGTCTCATCTCCCCTTATCCACCATAGGTAAGACCTACCTAATAAAAATGATGATACTCCCAAAGTTCACCTTTATATTTAACGTGTTACCCTACATTTTGAGTCCAAGTGGTTTAGGAAAATTCAGGGGGAAATGAGCAATTTTATATGGGCTAATAATGGAATAAAAATTGACCGGAAAAAGCTACGTAGGTAAAAAATGGATGGTGGAGTAGACTTCCCAGACTTTCAGATGTATTGTTGGGCATTTGAACTGAAAAACTTTAGAATATTGTTAAAAAAGAACCATCAACATGCCTGGCCCTGCTACGGAGCTTTCACTAATGATTTGGCAGAACAAGGGAGCTATTTCCTCTTTAAATTTGGCCACCCCAAATTCTTCAAAAAGGTACGGTTAAGAGTGTTGAGTGCGGCATGTAAGTTATGGATTCAGGTCAGGAGACTCCTAGGTATGCCTTACTATAGCCAAATGGCCCCAATCTGGGAATACCCTGGAACTCCTGTGTGCTTCCCAGACTCGCTGGCTTCCCCATTAATGGATGCAGGAATAGAGAAATGGGGTCAGCTGATGGATGAGGACAATTCAATTTCCTGGGACTACCTAGCGAAGAAAACAAATAACAAACTGTCTAGGTTGAAATATTTGCAATTAGCAAGCTAGGCTCGAAATCAATTGAAAATGGGGCTCACCACCAACTGGGAGGAAAAAATCTGCGGTACCAACTCGCAAACGAAAGAGGTGACCAAGTGGTATTGGATGCTGGTCCAAGAAGAAGTCAGCCCCAACACGCTGCCAGAAGAGAAGTGGAAAGATGCCTTACCTGAAGCAGACCTACCACCTCTCTGGCAAATATCTCTGACTACACTTTGATCTTTTGTTAGATATGCACCCGTAAGACGGAATGATCTGTATACTTTACACAGGGCTTATTGGTCCCCTAAGAAGTTATCTAAAAAGGGCGAAAAAATTAAGTGCTGCTGAAATGTGAGTTGCAGAAAACAGATGAAGTACACATGTTCTGGCAATGCTCAGGAATTTAAAATCAGCAAGGCGTTTAGGTAGATTGGACTGTATAAATGGGTCCATAAAGAGGGTCAGCACCTGGGAACCCCAGGTATCCTACCACTCATATCATCACTAGGTAATGGTATTTTAAAGGTCCAAGGATTTAGACATCCTCATCCAAGGAGAGGCATGGTGGGGTGACCCCACATACTCTAAAAAATGGTTGAAGGAAGGTATATCAGGTGGAGGAAATGGCCAGCAAGCTGTGGGAATATGACTCCAGAACTAGGCCTGGGCATCAAATTCCGTTCCGCTCGCGGAAATTGCGATAATTTGACATTTTCGCATTTTGCGGAGAGCGCGAAAATGTCAAAATTTCTGCAATCCGCATCTTACCGGAAATTTTTGTCTTGCTCCTCTGGAAAAAAATACATTCTCGCGCATGCGTGATCCCCTTACCTGAATCCCCGCGTTCGCCGACAAGTTTTCCCGATCCGGTTGCGTTCTCCACGAGATGTTGGATTGTGGTAGCCATTTTGCGCTATCTCTTGAGAGTTCTAGCCCGCATTAACGCCATTCGTTGCGCGATCACGTCATTCGTCGCGCGATCACGTCTTTCTTCTGGCGATCATGCACCGCGAGAGTATGAGATGGTTGAGTTCTCGAACACGTCATTCTCCACCACGAGCAAGAGCGTGAGGATGCGGACACGTCATATCGAATGCGACAAGGAGCGAGAGAAGCCGAACAAGTCATATCCAATGCAACAGGGATCGAGAAAACGCGATCAAGTGATTTTGGACGCGCCGGCGGAAGTAATGTGAAGCTCGAGAAGTCGAACATGTGAAATTTTCAATTTGGAGAATAATATCAGCTCTAGCAGCATGAAACCTTCTGCAAATGATGATCGAGAAAACGCGATCAAGTGATTTTGGACGCGCCGGCGGAAGTAATGTGAAGCTCGAGAAGTCGAACATGTGAAATTTTCAATTTGGAGAATAATATCAGCTCTAGCAGCATGAAACCTTCTGCAAATGATGATTTGGATGGAAAAAAACTCCTCAAATTGACATTTGGCTGTTCTTTTTTTGTGCAAGGAGTCCTTTTTTAAAAAGGTGGGGAGAGGGAGGAAGTGCCACAGAATCTCCAAATTCCTGTTCCTGTCCAGCAGGCTCCTCCCAGTGCTCTGTCCATCTCCTGGTCCTTCTGCCTTTGGATTTTGAGCTGGAAAGATCACTGTTTTTGTCTGCTGCATCACTGCAATTGGATAAGAGGATTTTTGAATTGGATATTTTACAAGTAAGTGGTTGTTGTGTCTGTTTGGTTGGGGACATTACAGTTGTTGCAACTGTAATTTAATTTTGGTAACTATCATTCCTTTTTAAAAAAATGTTGTGGTTAGTAGTAGTCAGTAGTAGGACAGAGCTAGTCATGGCCTCATGGGTGTGTGCATGCTGAAGCAACTGAACCTTTGGTGTTTTTTAAATTTGTTCCATTTTCAAGCATGATTAAGGACATGGATGGCATTGGATTGAGTTGGGAAATGTGTATTTTTGGGGTGGTCATTCTGTTGTTGGGCCTGGCCTTGTGGCTGGTGGCCATTTAGAAGCCTAGGCCTGCAAGCTTGTCTGGTCTTGTCTGCCAACAGGTCTGCTTTCATCCAGTAGGCTCAGAGCAGGTAGCCACAGCTTTATTATTCAAGTGTTTCTGTGTGGTCTGTTGAATTTAGACATCATTTAGGGCATGGATGGCATTGGGTTGAGTTGGGAAGTGTGTTTTTTTGTGGTGGGCTTTCTGATGTTGTTGGGCCTGGCCATGTGGCTGGTGGCCATTTTGAAGCCTAGGCCTGCAAGCTTGTCTGGCCTTGTCTGCCAACAGGCCTGCTTTCATTCAGTAGGCCCAGAGCAGGCAGCCACAGCATTATTAATCAAGTGTTTCTATGTGGTCTGTTGAATTTAGACATCATTTAGGGCATGGATGGCACTGGATTGAGTTGGGAAGTGTGTTCTTTTGGGGTGGGCTTTCTGATGTTGTTGGGGCTGGCCATGTGGCTGGTGGCCATTTTGAAGCCTAGGCCTGCAAGCTTGTCTGGCCTTGTCTGCCAACAGGCCTGCTTTCATCCAGTAGGCTCAGAGCAGGTAGCCACAGCTTTATTAATCAAGTGTTTCTGTGTGGTCTGTTGAATTTAGACATCATTTAGGGCATGGATGGCATTGGATTGAGTTGGGAAGTGTGTTTATTTGGGGGGGGGGGTTCTGATGTTGTTGGACCTTGGCATGTGACAGGGTGCCATTTTGAAGCCTAGGCCTGCAAGCTTGTCTGGCCTTGTCTGCCAACAGGCTTGCTTTCATCCAGTATGCTCGGAGCAGGTAGCCACAGCTTTATTAATCAAGTGTTTCTGTGTGGTCTGTTGAATTTAGACATCATGTAGGGCATGGATGGCATTGGATTGAGTTGGGAAGTGTGTTTTTTTGGGGTGGGCTTTCTGATGTTGTTGGGCCTGGCCATGTGGCTGGTGGCCTTCCTTTGTGTTGGGAGTTAGTAGTGTCCTGCTTTTGGCATATAGGCCTGCATGGTTTTCCTATTGGCTTACTGCTTCCATCCATCCACACCCTTTGCCAGCAGCAGCTCCATTAATGATGTGATGCTCTGATAATTTAATGGCAAATATGGTCCACCCGACTTCCATTACACTTTTATTTTGGCGGTTCTTATTCTCTTTCCTATCCTTCCTGAGAGTGTAGCGTGTATATACACAGTAGTATGACATAGCCCTTGTTGACAAAGTGTCAGCAATGGCTAGACTATATCTTTTGTTGTACAGTAGTAAGTAACTGAACCACAACAACAAATGCAACATTTCACTGATGTTCTTCTCCTGGCTTATTTGCTTTTAGGTGCACAAAAATCCAGAGGAGGAGGTGTCATCATCATTCATCACCCGTTGTACTGCCAGCCAGACAGAAGTCCTGCTGCTCATCACGTCCACGTGTGACCACAACTTATTGTGCATCTGCGTCCTGCCTGACATCTGAAGAAGATGGCCCCAAAGAAAGGTACCAGGTCCAGTACCAAGAAAGTTGCCGGTGAGAAAAAGGAACAGAAAAAGAAAGTGCCGTTAACCACGACTGGTGTGCCAGCCAATGTTTTTTTTGGGTCCAAAAAAAAAGGTACGCCTGCAGCAGCTTTGTCCGGGAACCAAGCTGGGAGCAGCACCTCCGCACCAGTGGGCCAACCCCACCAACCTAGGCCCAAGCCCTTGAATGTCGCAGAGGTAACCAGTCTACTAACGAGCAGCGATGTTGAAATGTCATTATCGCAAAGTAGTACACAATCAAAGCAGGCGGAAACTCAGCAGATAAGTGTGCAGCCGCAACAAGAACAGCAGCAGCGGCACCAAGAACAGCAGCAGCCGCATGAACAGCAGCAGCTGCAAGAACAGCAGCAGCAGCAGCCGCAAGAACAGCAGCAGCAGCAGCCGCAGCCGCAAGAGGAACAGCAGCAGCCACAAGAAGAACAGCAGCAGCCGCAAGAACAGCAGCTGCCCCAAGAACAGCCCACAATAGTAGTTGTTGCGCCTGACGTAGGGGCATTTCAGGAAATCGAGCTTCCTGCAGACAAAGTAAATCAAACCACTGTTTCGGAAGATCTATTGTCTTCCAGACCACCATCAAGGAAAAGGAGGCTTGTTAGTACATCATCTTCTTCTTCAAGCCCCGCTTCTGATGATCGTGATACCACTTGGCAGCTACCCGCTCAGTCGGAGAGTGACGCATGCCACAAGACAATGCTTCTGAAAAGGAAGGTTCCAGAAAAACTTAGAGTTATGGACGTAGATGTAGAAGAGGGGGATGATGTTGATGAAGATGAGCCAGTCATCACGCACATCACTCCCGCCCCAAAGGGGATGGAGACCAACATTCTCACCCTATCCAGAAAGGCTGCTACTGAGCGGGATGTAGCACGGATATCACCAACACAAGTTACACCACGCGACCTCCAGCTGCCATATTTTCCAAGGCCCGGCAAGGACCTTCATCCAGCTCAACCATCTCAGTAGGTAGTGGTAGTAAAAGTCACAGTGTAGCTGCACAGTCATCACATTCCAAGCACACCCTCCAGTTCATATGGTATTGAAAGTGGCACATTCAGCCGTGCCAGAAAGTTCTCCTCCCCAGTTTGGGACTTCTTTTCTGTTAGCACCAAGGAGGAGAACGTTGCTATATGCTCCATTTGTCGCACAGGTGTTCGGCGGGGTAAGCTTGGTACAAACTATGGTACCGGAGGCCAAGAAAGTCATCTCAGAATACACCACACTATTGTGTGGGAGAATCACCTACTTCACTTAAAAGAAAGTAGAAAAAGTCGACCCATTGAAGTTGGTCATGAAGAATCAGGGGACAATATTATTGCGGTGGAAGGTGAAGAAGAGGAAGGCATTTCGAGCCCTGTCCCCAGTACTGTAGTGGTACCTCCCACATCTTCCTCAGTAACATCTGAGTGGCACCGCATTAAGAGCCATACTCAGAGTCAGGCTAAGACACCAAGGCGAACGAGTACCACAATGAGATAAACAGCGTAGTTGAGCCTAAGTGGGTTAATGAAAACAACAGCACCACAAAGGAAAGTAATCCAGCCTACCATTGAGAGCATGCTGAGGTTGGAGGGGCAGTTCCAACGCAACCACCCAACGGCATGGTTGTACAATGCAAAGCCTGCTGAAAGGTTAGCACTGGACCTTCTCCCTTTTTCATTTGTGGATGGGGTGGGTTTCCTTGAATTTGTTTCAGCCATCTGCCCTAAATGGAAGGTTCCCAGACGGTCCTATTCCGCAAGAGTTGCTGTTCCGGCACTACATCATGATGTGCTGGAATTGGTTGGACAAGCTTTGCAGCAGAGTTCTGTTTACAATATCCACCTGACAACAGACATGTGGACCAGTTTCCAAGCCACAGATTACAGGTGCATCACTGCACTCTGGGTCTCATTTGTGGGGGTTAGAGATAAGCTATCTGAACGAGGTGCTGTTGACAGAGCTTAGATTTTTAAAGCTACTCGGAAACATGCAACTGTAGCCATGTTCGCCATGGAGAAATTTCATACTGCTGTAAACATTTTGCAAGAGTTTCGCAGCAAGGTTTCTGAATGGCTGTGCCCAAGAGTGCTTAGTATTGGTTTTGTTGCCACAGATAATGGCAGTAATGTACTTAAGGCTATGGACCTTGGTTCCTATTTCAGGGTTCTGTGTTTGGCGCACTGCATAAACATTATAGTTCAAGACTTTCTGAAAAAAGAACCCATAGTCAGCAACTTACTAAGCATCTGCCGAAGAATATGCACTCATTTCAGCCATTCTTTTAAAGCTCGGAAGCAGCTGAGGATCATTCAATGTGAATATAGGATGCCAGTCAAAGCACTCGTCCAAGAGGTGGCAACACACTGGAACTCAACGTATTACATGCTTGATCGTCTGTTTGAGCAGTACAGGCCACTCAATGAATATGTCATGCAAAGAGGGGATGCTACTGTGAAAGGAATGACCCTTCAGATGGAGCAATGGGGCCTAGTTAAATGCCTGACTGAGATGCTTTGTCCTTTTGAGGTCTTCACTCGTGAAGTCAGCAAGGACGACTGCACAATGGGCAAAGCTATCCCATTATTGCAAATGCTAGAGCATCAGCTGAAGAAGGTGCCTGAATCATACAAAGGTTTAGAGGTCAAAAAGGAAGCCTATGACTTGGTGGAGAGCGTAGCCTGTCGCTTAGCTGAAAATACAAGGATAGAAAATAAAATTTTGTCACAAGAACAGTACATTTCTGCCACAATTTTGCATCCACGGGCAAAATTGGGACTTAAGACATTCTTTCCTTTTTCAGAGATGGATTTTGCCCGCTACAAAACTTGGATAGCTGAGGCAGCGAGTAAGTTGGAAAATGAACGGCTGGTAATTAAAAGCCTGCAAGATCAACCCACAAGACGTACTGCAGAAGGGCATGCAGCATCAAGTGCAACTTTGGAGGCAGTGGGCAGTGTGTTTGGATCATCACAACACTCACCATCACCTTCGACAACAGCAACAATAACTGGATCATTAGTCCCAGTAGAATCGTTAGACGATTGGTTTTTACAGTTAGGCATTAATAAGCGCAGTAGTGATGCACAGAGAAAAGAGCCCGAAAGGTTAGCAGCAGCACCCCTGAACATTGAGGGGATGGGCCAGGCCTATCTGTACGACCCAACAGAGGTGTACATTGATCAAAACCCATTGCAGTATTGGTATAGGAAAAGGTGTGAATGGCCACTGCTCAGCAGGCTGGCAATAAGCTATCTGGCTTGCCCTGTCGCAAGTGTGTCTTCCAAACGTGTTTCAGTGCTGCTGGTTCCATTGTAACAGTGAGAAGGACCAGTCTCTCACCCAAAAAAAACGTCGAGAGGTCAACAAGGATCAAAATGAATCGGCACTTCATACCACCGAATTACACAATACATGAAGCAAGGGAGGAAGATGAGGAGGACAGCGGAAGTAGTGTGTCACATGATGATTACCTACTACAAACTGAACCCCCAGAGTTTGAGGACAAGCTGTACTGCCTTGACAATTAGGCTTGCACTTACTGTCTTTCTCCCTTTTTTTCCTTTGTTTTGTGTGTCTGTCGTTCCGGTTACAAACTTGTGAATCACAACAAATCCATTCCATTACCACCGTCTTCTGCTCTTCTTATTTCAATATACAACTTTCAGGTGTCTGCATTTGACAGTACAGTCCTCCGAATCCAGCTCCTCCGCTCCATCATACTGAACCTCCCACCTAAATCCATTGCCCTCATGATGATTGGCTGATGGAAAATAGAAGAAAAAATAAAAACTTTCCTAGACCCGCCAAAAGAAGTGGAACATGATGACTACTATAGCTATCCTCCTTTCAGAGCCGAGAGAAACTGCCCATGAAAATGAGATGGAACAGGTAATGATTGATGCCATGCATTGGACGCAGAGTCGCAGACTTAGTGATTTTGTTGTTGTTTGTTGTGCATGAAGTGATGTCATTGTGCACTAATCATCTTTCTACAGTACACACTAAAGGTAACTCAAGGTGAATTTTCCCCTTCTTGCAAATAAGAAATTTGTACTTCTACTGCAGCTTGATACATTGCTTTTGATTGAATACAGGAAGGGGCCTCAATCTGCGCACTGAGTATGACAACAGCACCGTCCATGATGATTATGGCAAAAAAGACGGCCCGTTAACCTAAGATGAGAAGGAACAGGTAATGAAAAAATGAATGGCATGCATTGGACACCTGACTCTGAGCGATTGGTGTTTGTGTTTTTGTTATTTGTTTGTTGTGCATGAAGTGAAGTCAAAGTGTATTAGTAGTCTTACTGTACACACAAAGAGTGACTCAAGTCAATAATAGTTCTACTCTTGTTGTGTAATAACAACATTTTACTTCTACTGTAGGCCGACCTTCACAGTCAGTCAGTCCCAGTATCGGAGATGATTGATGGAATAAACAAGCCACGAGGACGTTTCATGCTTGGCATAAAAGCCTAAAGTTAAACACGTCAACAACAACCACAGCAGACCCAAACGTCTGTGTAGAAGTGGAGTCGAGTGTAACGGTGGGATTACTGCGGTGCTTTTCATTAACTACCGTAAATTGTAAAATGCTATGTTTGGAATGGATATGTGCTTTGCCTTTGTCCAACTCTTAAAAAAAAATATACTCTAAACGGAGGATGTGCTAAGCAACGTGCCATCAGGCCTGTCACTGTGGGCTGCTCTGTCCTGGTGTTGTTGAAGGTCAATGCTGGAAACAGAAACAGACTACAGTAGAAATGATGCATACCTGCCGCCTCGAGAAGTGTTCTTGTGTTGCACTACACCATAACTTGTGCATTTGTTTCAACTTTGTTTCTCGATATCCCCTTTGTGATTCCATCTACAATTACAGGCCGGACCTTGCCCTATACTTGGGAAAACATTACAATGCACACTTACCTTACCAATAAATCCACATTGTTTTCCAGGAGGGCAGTGGCGAGTGGTGACACCCAAGATTGATGGACGAGAGGACCAAGAGGTTGGAATGCCGAGATGCAAATCCAGTCCACATTTTTGACCAGGATAACACAGTAACAGTATCAACTATCACCTTCTTTTAAATAATTTGATTAATTTTTTTGTCTACAATCTTTACAACAGTGTGTTCTTCTTGTTGTTATTATCATTAGGTTTGCTCTGTTTATGATTCATCCCTACCAATATTTAAAAAATTCTATTTGCTATCTGTAAAAGTCATAAGCCCGGAACAACAGAACAAGAAGTGTATGTAATACGGGTCTCCTTATCAATCATCATCATGCATGCATTTCCTTTTTCTCCCTTAACATATCGGATATGGTAGTCTTCAAAGATTGTCGTTTGTTTTTCCATGCGTACTGTTTTTCACTGTCAAACCTTTACCCAAACCCCCTTCCCGTCCATTCAACAAACCCTAACCCTCTTCCCCCGGGCTGTGTGACTTATTGAGGTGTGACTAAATTAAATGTACACCAATAATTAATCACACGCTTGCGGGGGCGGATGTGGCGAAAGCAACAGAATCTCAATTTCAAGGCAGAGCGATGATCTTCTTCTGCTTGCCCACCCATGAGCAGTATATTTTAGAGGTGATTTTTATTTAAGAAAGGAACATATACCTCAGCATTAATTGCCGGCATTGATTTGATTTGTTGTAATTCCTCATACACAGCACTAACTGTTACTCTGTAGGCCTAGTCAAGTGACTCGACACAACTATAGTTTGTAACTCTGTCTAGTAGGCTATCCCCACCACCATTATGTTTTGTTGTAAAATATTTCAGCATATTATTGTTGCTCTGTAAGTTCTGTACTGTACTTCATTCTACTACTCCTTGAACAGATCTACAAGGCAACTGACTGTCTCTTTTTCATTTTTTGCAAATGCTGCTGCCCTGCCATTGTCTACTAATACTACTATACTACCACCACCACCCCAATCATGGCATAGTACAAAAAGGTCACAATCTTCACCATGCAGCCATCGCTGTGCCTAAGTTAAACATCAAGCAAAGGTAAGAGAAGTTTGGGGGAGGCATAATTGATAATGGACATGTTTTCAATGAATTCACACACCCCTTTGAGTCCAGATAAAGAATGCATAGACTAGAAGAGAGACAAAGTACTGGTAGGACAACTCAATCAGTGCGGGGTGTCGCATCTATCTGTTTGTGTCTTACACAGTCAACCAATTATTTAAATCAAACACTGGCTATGGGCAGACCTGCACCAGCAAGGAAACAGTGTGATGTAAAACAGTAACCCCACCTACAAAACATTAACAACGTTGCATGTATAGTATAAATATAGATTTAATTTATCCTAACAAAAATAAACTATGTAAAACAGAAACCCACAAAGGCTGACCCACCCCCCTCCCTAACCCCAACCAATGTCCGTAAGAAACTGAAGTCCAAATGTACAAAAATCCCCAACGCCCAATTCACACCCACCCAAACAAGAATTAAAAAAGGGGCAGAACTAAGACAGGGACTCTAAGAGGAGTGGCGGGATTGGAGGGTGACACGCATTTGCTCCTCTAAACGGGCGACACAGCGCTTGAGAGTGCAGCAGCAGGAGCAACAGTGGTGGGGCACCAGAGATGGTGTTGCGGCTAGGGGGGTGGGCAGCCGCTAGACGGTGGCGCCGTACCGCTGAAGGGCGGTGGCTGGGGCCCGGGGCACTGGAGGAGGCTTCAAGTGAAGCAGCAGTCTCCTCCTCCTCCTCTGCCAAGACCACCAACTGCCGGTATTCTCGCTGTATTGCCTCCAGTTTCCGGCGCTGTGCCTTGGCGGCCAACTCCTTCCGATCAACCTTGGAAGGAGTAGCTGTATATCAAAAAGAAACAAGACAATTGTAAAATATACTCTTAGAAAAACAGTAAGACAAGTTAATTATACACATAGTGGCATGGTAGCATTATAAAGCACAGTACATAACATTTATTAAATCTCGTCCGTCATTCTTCCTTCCACCCGTCTTTCACTTTTTAGTTAAACACCAGGTGATCTGATCTGACTTTTAGTCTTCTCCATAAAATTTTCAAAGCGGAGTTGAAATCACAGATAGATGAGGCCATTTGTTACTCAATACTCCCGTTCCTATGCCAATTAAAGGGTGTCTTCTTCACTCTTCAAACGTTCACAACAACTCTTACTTACTTAGGACATCCTCATGCTAAAAAGAGACCACCCGCCATAAGGGCGGGGGTCCGGTGGGGACAATTAGGATGCGCCCGCGACAGTGGCAGGCACATCCCGTATTTTTAACATTGTGGTGGGCGGTGCCGAAAGAACCGCCCGCCGCAATGCTAAAAATACATGTTGTGCTTTTCCAAGCACAACGTGACAGGCCCCGCGCGGAGCCTGCCAAGTTGTGCTTTGAAAGGCATGGGGTACCATAGCATAGGCAGGTACCCTCCATGGGGACCCGCAACGGGCACCCCAAGCATACTCCGCATGCCTTTCCGTGGCGGCAATGCCGCCACGGAAAGGCATTCCAAAATGCAGATTATATGGCTGGCGGTGTGTTCAGACACCGCCACAATATTGAAACCTTTTCCGCCCGGTCGACATGCATTGCTTCTACGACTGAGAGTTTGGGTGTGTTATGTTCTGGGTTGTCTACTTGGTGGGTATCTTGGGGAGAGGGTTCGGAGAGCTAATAGTTATGACAAGACACTACTCTAACTAGTCGGGCAGGGGATTGTGGTGGGTTCTGAACTTCTGATTGAGGTGTGTGAGGAAGGTCCAACCTACCATCACCAACATACTATTTTCTTGTGCAAAGGTTTGTATGTGCACAATCCCTACAACAGTAGTAGTATGTCCTATCATATCAAAATAGTAATAAATCTGCTTGGGCATTTGTTGGTGTGAATTGTCAAGGCCTCAAGATTAACAAAGACTCAAGATCAATAAGACTAGAAGTAGTACAAGAGGACGACCCAAAGGACTGGACTCAATGGCTAGAGCTACTGGTGAATCTGAGTTTTATTTACAACCTTTTAAATAAAGAGTGGCCAACTGGGCAAGCTTCGCTACTACAGTACAGACAGACTAATAGTAGTAGTAGTACAGAGAGTCATCATAGCAGTGGCAGGGATAACAAGATTTCCGAAACAGTACACATCAAAGGATAATTGTTGGGTAAAAAATAGCATTAGGAAACTGAAACAATAGTTCGGGTAAAATATGGTGCGGTAAAAGTTATGGGATAAGAATTATTATTAAAAACAAGAAGACTTACTAGGGCCAGCAGAGGAGCCCTCGTTGGTGTCGTCCTGGTGTTGTGGTTCTCCCGCCGACTGAGTCCCACTCCCTGTCTGCCTGCCCCTGGGTGCTGAACAGGAAAGATATAAGAAGGAGACAAACATTGATGGATGATGTCGAACAAATAAAATATGTTTAAAGAACGGTCAAAAACACTTATGTAAACAACAATTGCAATAACTAAATTGACCGATCTCATCTGGTCACAAATAGTATCGGGGGATTCACGGATCGACAACTTCCTATTTATCAACACTAATCCAGTCTTCCATTCTGATTCCAGAATACTAACTAAGCATAAGTACGACATACCACCCGACCTAGCCCACCTATTCCAGGCATGCCAATTGTACATTAAGTATGCATTTCCACTTCTTTTAGTCTTCCACAATGCATTTAGTCAAATGGAGGACACATGACTACATTTTTTGTATACACCAAATTTTGGATTGATTGATTGATGCTGAGGTTCTGCTAGTGCTAAGCCTATTACCACCACTCATTGATCAAACTAGAAAAGGTTCTTAAAAAGACTGGGTCAGTAGCAGCACATGACGTAACTGAGAGGGCATCACACATTCCACTAAAAAATTACAAACTCATACAAAGTAACTAAACCTAAGTATCAATCCGCCCCTATCTCTTAGTGACCGGACAGAGTAAGGACTAGAGTCACTATAGCATTACGTAACTTAATTTCTCTAAAATAAACTCTTACATAATCACGCTAAGTGTGCGCAAATGCAATGTTGCAAACAAGTAAGATTAGTAGTAGCGCAGAGGAGCACCTGTGTCATAACAATCACAGAAGACTTGTAAACCTAATTAACCTGGAATGTAAGCAGCAACATTCTAGCTGGTTGGAAGAAAAAAAGGTATTCGCAATATATAACACAGAGCAGAAGAACAGACACAAAGTAGTAATAATTAAATAGTTACTCACCAAGACCCGGGACCTCCACTCCTAGCAGGTCCAGCAGGTCCTGCTCACGGTCCAGGATGTCGGACCACCGGTGCATCAACTGCGCCTGGGTGCCCCGGACCCCAGAGCAGAGGAACACTGCCCGGCGCACCTTCCGCCAGCGCTGTCGACGCTCCCGGAGCCCGTACCTGGACCTAGGCCTGCCACCTGCTGCGAGGGTTGAGGGGAGGTGTCGCTGCACAAAGAAGATAAGTGCAGCCAACTCCACCTCCCCAAATAAGGCCCGTGCCTGCACCTCTTGTGGGCGCCGCTTTCCGCAAGGAAGGCGGTTGCGGCTCTGGCTGCGGCGAGCCCTACCCTTTGGCATGGTTCTGGGGAGAGAGAGACGGGGCGGGAAAGAAAAGGTAATAACATTTAAAAAGGAAGTAAAGGAAGTAGCAGGGAATAGAAAAAGAGTGAAAAAGTAGCTAAAAAACAAAAAAAAAGTAGACAAAAACCAAAAATATAGAAGCAGGAAAATAGTTATAGAGATAATAAATAAAAAAGATCCAAACAAAGTGGCTGGAAACAAAGGATTGCAGAGATACAGGGAGGATTCAAAATCGGGCCCCAGAACCATGCAATAGAGTGAAAAACAAGATGGCTGCACCCATTGCATCCACGCGTGCAAGTTCGTGCGATATTTTCTCCCAGAGCATGCAAAAAGCGGCGCGAACAAGTTAAAGCTTTCCCGAACAGGAAATACATACCGCGAATGGGCGCGAGCATGCATTGCGTGACCCGGAACAGGAAGTAAGCATTGCGGGCGGGCGGGACAAGTGAAAACAAGATGGCCGCGTCCGTGAACAACCGCATGGGTAAGTTGGCGAGCCGCGATCACGCAGAAAATATCGCGAACGGGCGGGGCAAAAACCTCCGCGTCTTCGCGATATTTCCGCGTGATCGTGGAGATTTTTGACATTTTCGCGATAGTTTGCGAAAGTGAATTTCGGTAAATTCCGCCCTCCCCTATCCAGAACCTGATCATACCTGACCATACACTTTTCGCCTGTTTGTCACATATGAGGTCCAAAAATAAATAAATAAACACTAACCATGGACTACGACAGTGTTGCAGATTAGCCTCTTTTTAGTTTCCTATTTGTATTGCTGAGCTTGAGGGTGACCTTCTAACTAAAGGGAAGGACATGCCACAAGTAGGGTAACTCTCAATTTCAATCTTTTTAAACGTGGATTATGCAGTACTTATAGTGACAATGGCCAATGGTCTCCAATTGTTGCTCAACCCTTTTATCTCATATAGGATCTTAAAGTTAATTCCTCCAAATCGTTCATTATGATTAGCAGACCCAAAACTGCTATCTTGATCTTACTTGATTGATGGGTCTCCTGTTGATCATGTTGGAAACTTTAACTTCTTAGGGATTACTTTCAATACCACTTTAAACTCTGGGCACCTTCTGAACTGGGAGCTTCCCAGCCCCATAGAGCTGTTAAAGACATTTTGAGATTTCCTTCAAAATAAGATCATAAACCAAAGAAAAAATGAACACATATATAACAACCCATGTATACTGGTAGGGCTCTATTTGGGAGGTATCTGGGGATATATCAATGTTGAAACCCTTCAAAGGGACAGAAACTGTTTTCTGAGTGTAGGAGTATATCTGTTCCCCAGAGGACAGCTACATACATCTGCCACATGGAGATGGGGATTACTTTTCTGGAAGATGTGAAGTTGGCCCCATTGATGCTCTGGCTTAAGATCGGATGTACACCTGTGACTAGTTTCACTAGAACAATCCTTAGCTATGGTCTATTAATGGATGGTGTGGCTCAGATCCCATTGCACTCTTATGTGAGACAGACATTTGTAAAGCTTTGTGTTTCTGAGCTTTTTACTAATCCAGACATTGTAATGTTTCATCTAAATAGATAGTGAAATCCTTGTATGATATGATATGATAACAATGAGCTGCAAACTATGCAGTATATAGTAAATGTTTTAGAGCTATCCCCTTCTTTGATGATAGAACCTTATTGTATTTTACCAAGTGATATCGATTATATATTGCTTTATTACACCCTATCACACTGCAATTTTTGATAGCATTTCCTTTACAGGGCACGTGTTTTTTGAACATTCTGAACTGTCTGTGCGATACTCTGTCAGCCCAAAGTACTCTGCACTCTTTCGTCTTCTGAACTTTGTGTAGCCATACACGCAAATAATTTTTTATTACGATTGTGTGGCCTACTCTTAGACAATGCAAGACTGGTTTGCTATGTTTACAGCGATTGGGGGAACCCCAAATGTGCTTTGCTGTTATTAATTAGATCAGAAGTGGTTTAGCAATCCGGAAAATATACGCGGCATCTTATTTATAACCACCAATGTATTAAAAATCAAGTTTTAATCATGCTTTATCAGAGTTCATAGCATTGTTTTATATTGATGTTTTAGGGTTTTTAATTGAAATGTTTAAACTGTGTTTAAATGATCTGTGTCAAATGTATCTTTCTATGAACCAGATCTGTAAATCAGATCCGTATGTATTTTGTGCAATATATCACTATGTGTTGTTTTTGTCAGGGCATGCATTTATTTATACTGAACTTGCAGTTAATAGCGGTCATAAGACGTCACAGCTCTACATTTACCCAAGTCACTGATAATGTCATTGGGAATTGCTATATGTGCCATTATTTGATGTCGATTAACTTATTTGGTATTTTATTAAGTATTTACTGTTTGGTTTTATTGTATGTAAATGTATGGCTTTTTACGCCTAATACTGATATTTGGCTGACTGACACCTTAGACATAAGCCAAAAGATAATTGCAAATACATAAAAATAAATACATATATATAAATCGATCTCTGCATGTTTTTAAAATGACATTTGAAGAACTTAGTCAAAGATCTTTCAAGATGTTCGTTCAGGAGGCATTTGGTTAATTGATCTCGGCGTATATAAATTTCACATGTAAAAATATAATTATTTTAGTACAACTCTGCACTGCTTCTCTTTGGGCTGACCTGATGTTAACTGGCAAGAATGTTTGTGTATGTGATAAACATTAGAGACGGCATTCATGGGGGCCTAATACTTTTTGTGTGATAGTAGATTCAGATTAAGTTACAGTTGTTTTGACAAATGTTTCTTGGTTGGAATAATGAAAATCAATTTTCCGCTGCAAAATGTATTACATTCATTCATTAAACTAGATTGATGCAGTTTAAGTAATCTCCAGGGCCGGCTTTAGCGCTGGAGGTGCCACGTGTGATAATCTTTTTTAGCACCCTACCTGTGAATCCTCCTCAGATTCCCTCACTACCACCCGACAAAAGGGCTCCTCATCTCTCCATATTCCCTCTCTCGCATACATTTAATTTGTTTTAAAGCGGTGGTAAAGGCTAGCTTTACGAATCCCCTTAGCTATCCACTTTAAATACAGATCTGTTCTTTGCAGCAGGCATATTAACCCTCTGCGCTACTTTATGGCGAGTCAGAGCTGCCCCTAGACAAAACTCAGATCTCTCTCTTGCAGGAACATTATTCACAAGGGTTAGCTTAACATTTTTATTGCTGTCTGAAATCTGAACGCACAAGTAACTGCATGAGCTACTCTGAAATCGTAAGTTATTGCTCAACACATCACCCCCCCCTGAGGTCATCGCCCCCCCCATTTTCCCAGTCAGCGCCTAGTGAGACTGGTTCCCTAAATCCCACCCTGCTTGTGTCAGATTGTCACATAACCTTGAACCTCTTGCCACATTGCCTCCTAAGAATGAATTGGTGATCAAATCAGGAGAAAATAAGCCACGGGAGCGCTTGGGACCTTAGCAATGACCCCATAGAATGACATCTCTGTACAGATGGTTTTCATTATCCATAATTCATTGGAGACAACATTTCGTTCCGGGAATCCCTTTGCTATTCAACCATGTGCAGGTGGCAATACTGAACAGCTTGTTCTTTACACATCTACTGTTGAAGTATTTCACTTGGGACATAAACGCCTGACCCTACTCTGAGACCAGCACAGGAGGTCAGAGCTTTTCTTGGATTCCTGATCCCCTGCCTTTTTGCTCTCAATAGGTGCTTTGTTTACAAGTGTAAACTTTTTATAACCTCATTTGCCATAACTTAAACCTATGCAGCAAGCCCGTCGCCTCTTCAAAGAGGTTGCAGCAATACCGCCCTAAAAAAAGATGTAGATAGCAATGGTAATAGTAATAACTTTATTCGGTTACAAAGAATATAACCATAAAAGTACATTAAAGAGATACGATAAAGCAAGGTACATAAATACATAGTAAATCACAACAGTTAAAAATGATTGCACATCACTCCGCCCGCTGTCATTAAAAATAGATCGCAATGGCCATAAACTGTTTAAAAGAACAGATGGTTCCTATGATAGAAATGATCATTCATGAACAGTAAAAATTATTGTGTGCAAGATGTGCAACTTTCTTCAAATTTAGGAACACAGCACTTGATTTTACTAATGGTTTCTTAGGCATTCTAGAGATCTAGGCATATGGTCAGGGACTACCGACCATCCCCCTCCCCCCACCTAGGCACCAACCCGAATTGAATTACAATTTAAGCAATGTGGACAGGAGAGGAGTTTCTTTGGAAGGCGGGGGGTCTCGCGACCCCCCCGGCGATATTTATTAAAAGAGGAAAATAAATCAAAAAGTAAAATAAACAATATTTACATACAATTAGTTATGCAGAAATATTGTTGACATTAGATTACAAACAATGTAGACAGGTATCAAAGGGCTAACCTTAACAAATGTCTAATACAGCGTGTTCCTAACCGAATCTAACATCATACTTATAACTTTTCTGCATATCCTAGGTTTGGGCCTACGGCGAGGTCGCTAACCGGTGTCAGATCCTTATTAACCCCTTCCATGCTGATGACGAGCTCAGCTCGTCATCAGCATTACCTACCCTGTGCGGATGACAAGGTGAACTCGTCACGTAACATGGTATTTATGAAAATCCAGCGCACAGCGGGAAAAACGGCCGCACGCATGCGGTTAACCAGCTACGCCCTCACGTCTGAGTGCGCATGCGCAGAGGGTCCGTTTACTGAGAGGGTACTCCCCCCCTCCCGGTTACCCCCGTACGCTCCGTGAACTCCATTACCCAAAAAGGGAGGTCCCTTGCACTCTGCGCCGTTTAATGACGTCATAGTGTATGTGCGGAGTGGCTAACCAGCCCAAAGAAAGCGTGACTCCCCCTCCCCCGCACCCATCCAACCAAGCGGATGTACCGCCACTGGAGTTCTAGGAGGGATCACTTGCCCCTCCCCCTGGGTGACCCCATTCAAGAATGGTGATGCCCCCTAAGGACCTTAATTTGACTGCTCACCGATCATGACCTTACTGCCACAGGCCAGCATAGTTGCCCGACTATCTGCTCCCCCCCCCCCAAATCCTCCCCCCCTGAAAGGTCATGCCTACCTAGAACCCTCCCAGCCATGATAAAATATTCTCCATAAACAGCTCGTTGCCAGCCCTAGTCAGGTGGACTCTGTCTTGTAAGAAGAGATGTTCCCCCCAGAAGCATCCTTGTGGTATATTCTGCAGTTGATGTGACCAGAATAATCTCTCTATCTTGTTGTTGATCCTGTTTACGGAGTGATTCAATGCCCTGACAGAGTCCCCCCTCCAGCTTAGCCTAGGGATCAACTGAGACCACACTATGGTGCAGCCCCAGCGCATCTTGGCTAACCAGTTCACTACTGAGATTATCTCTTCTATCAGGACCCTCCTGCCCAGACTTACCAAATCGTTGCCACCCAGATGTACAATAACCACTGAGGGTGGTGGGGTGTGCTTCTAGAGAAATCTTGAAAAAAAAAACCTAAACTGACTGGGGGAAAGACCACACCTCCCATGAAAGGAAACCTTGAAACTTCCCTGTTCCGCCCTCTGTCTATAATTGCCTGAAAAGAAAACAGATTTAATGCGTTTCACATATGCGTGACCAACCACCTATACCTCTTGTGTCTCCTTCCTATGTTCTTGGGTCCGCCGCTCTGAAGATACTTGGTGTCGGTGATCCGGTAATAGTTTCCGCCCTGCGTGACAGGCTCGAGAAACTAAAATACAAGCAAACAACAAGACAGGCATCAGCGTAACTCACTTGGTAACTCACAACATGTCCAGCCGCACATAACGCTTATAACAATTGGAAGACCATCTCCCAATCCTTTTTACACTGTTCACATGCAACCCTCTAGCCGTCGCTTCAGTGGCTGCCCCTATCCTGAATGAATGTGTCCCAAAATCTTTTGCATTTAGACCAGCCCTGCTAATAGCCATTGCCAGCACTCTTTGGAACTGAAACCTGGTGAATGGGGTACAGTCTGCATGCATTAACAATGCTCCCTTCGCTGTGCCAGCACGTTGTTTGATAAAGGCCTCTACATGGAACACTGGGCAGCAAGGATTAGTCTGTGCACGATGTAGTACCAAACTATGCCCCAGGGCCTCCTGATCAGTTTTAGATTTCCGTATGGTGATCAACAGCGTATCGCCCAGTATCTTTGTGTGTTCCAGCCGAAGACCCCCAGCATGTCCTGTTTGCTGCTAGCCACCAGCTCGCCCACACGTAATGCCCCATAAAAAGCTAATGAAAAGGCGGCTCTGAATAAGAGTACCTCCCCTGCTGAACTGCAGGTGTCCGACAAGGCCTGTAATAATGATGCCAGCCGTTCTAAACCTATCGGTTGTCTGGAATCTGTAGCAGTTGCTTGCAGGCGCCGCCACCCCCTCAGTGCCTTCCGCACGAGGAAACTATTTGTGGAATCTTTGGCCCCCTTAAGCTGCGCAAAGAAAGATACGGCCGCCATGTGTCTGCTAGCTGTCGCTGCTGAGCGCCCCTCTTTATGCAATGCATCTATGTACTGAGTGAAATTCCCCTCCTGATCCTATTTCTCTGCCCAGTCCTGTCCCAAAAAGGAGCAATAAGATAAAAACGCCCCTTCGTGAGCTGTTCTGGTCCTGGGCGCTAGGCTAGCTGCCACGAGGTTCTGTAGCTGGGGGCACCAATCTGCCAGAGTGTTGTTGGGAAGTGTGTGGGCGTCGCCTCTGCGAATGGTAGATGTTCCCTGAATACCTGCATGTTAAAGCGAGAAAGCGCATCAGCTGCGTCATTCAACCCCCCTGGGACATGTTTGGCCCTAAACTGTACATTCAGTTTCATGCAAACCAGCACAATCTCTTTCAGTAGGCGGAGTATGAACTTACACCGTGCTGGTTGATACATTCAACTACAGTCGTGTTATCTGACCAGAAGATCACAGAATGATTACACAACTGATCAGGCTAAACTGTTAATGCTACCCAGATTGGAAACAGATCCAAGAAGCCGATGTTAGCTGTCAAACCGCTCTCCTCCCACCAAACCGGCCACCGTTGGGCCACCCACTTGTTTCCAAGGATGGCGCCAAACTCCACACTGCCCGCCGCGTCAGTCCATAGGCCTAACTCGGCAGACGTAGTGGGGGGACCACACCACACTACTCTGCCGTTAAAATCCTCCAGAAATGCAATCCATATTGGCATGTCCTGGCGAACCTCGGCCGACAATCTAGTGCAATGTTATTTTTCCCGCCGACCCGTCATGGCCTGCGAGATTGAGCGTGAGAAGGGGCTACCCATAGGTATTACTCTTAGCGCGAAATTCAGCTGGCCCAGTCTCCTGTAATTGCTGGAGGGTCACCTTTTCTTTAACCAAGCATTGCTGGAGAGCTGCTCTAAATTTTGTGATTTTGTCCCTGGGTAACCTGAAACAACCCTCCACTGAGTCTAATTCTATGCCTGAAAATTCCAAGTTGGTAGCCGGACCCACCATCTTTCCAGGTGCCAGCGGGACCCCAAAAGCCCGCATGAGCACGCAAAATTCCTGCAATGCCCACGCACACTCCTGAGAGCCCGCCGAGCCCAGAAAGAGAAAGTCATCCAAGTAATGCATGACATAGTGGTGTCCTGTTGTTTGCCTGAAAGCCCATTTCAGAAAGGAACTACATTTCTCAAAGTATGCACATGAAACAGAGCAACCCATGGGCATACACATGTCCATATGGAATTTTCCTTGAAAAGCAAAACCTAGCAGGTGCTGCTCTAGGGGATGGACCGGCAGTAACCGAAAAGCAGATTCAATGTCTGGCTTGACTAGCAAGGCTGCAGGTCCGAGAGTCCTCAACATTTCCACTGCCTGGTCAAAAGATGCATACTTAACACTACAAATGTCTTCGTTTATAGCGTCATTTAAAGAGGTGCTCCTAGGTACTGATAGGTCATGTATGAGCCTGTACTCGAATGCCTCCTTCTTCGGGACCACGCCGAGGGGTGAGCACACAAAATTAGGTACAGGGATGTCATTAAAAGGACCCGCTATCCTACCCAAGCTCAGCTCTTTAGTAATTTTTGTCGCCACTACCTCTGGGTTGTGCCTAACTGAGAGTTGATTCCTACATTCTGGAGTCCCGGTATATCCCACCGCTGGGATCCTAAAGCCCTGCAAAAAACCTTCCTGCAGTATCCTCGCACCTGTTCAGCCAAGGAGTCATCTCCAGAACATCAATCGGTGAATAAGCTACCAGCCGTCCTCCCTCCTTAATCTTGTTTCTTTTTTCCCCCTGTTTCCAGAGGTGTTACCTTTTGAGCGGCAGGTTGTTTCTGTATGGGAAGGGTGGCCACATATGGAACATGCATGCTTGAACTTACAAGTGCCTTGTGTCCTGGTGCATGAACGCTTATTAAAATCCCAGCACACCCCTTTTCGCCCACCACTGCTCTGTCTTAGTGGCCGTGTCACCCCCCTGTGCTGTCCGAAAGGGCTGTTGGGGCTTGGAGGGGCAGTTTTTGTTCCAATTTGGGCTCGCACTCCCTGGCTGCCCGGTTGTGAAATGGCCATACCATGAAATGGAATCCAACCTATCCCAGGATAGCGTTCGGTCAAACTCTTTTGCCTTCCTGAATGTGATGTCGTACTCCTTACACCCCTCCCCTCCATATTTCTCACTGAAAGTAGTAATCCTGCTCTGGTAACATGCCATTTCTGCTTACAGGTTTGGGAAACGCTCGGCTGTAACCGCCATAAAAACCGAGAAGGCTCTAATCCAGTTGACCAATGTCTCCTCTACCCTGAACCTTGCCAATTGTCCCCACCATTCGCTTGGCAACATCCAGTCCTTCTGTTTCCTAGCATACTCCATTTCCCTGTTATCCACTAACAGAGAAAAGATATTGACATATTTTCCCGCCCAGATCAAATCCTTCACTTCTTGTGCTACGTGTTGGGCGAGATTTTCCCTCCTGGAGGGTATTGTGCCTTCCCCCAGCACTGGTAATGCCACCTCCTTACCACTTTCAGCGACCGGCATTGATCCAACCGTCTTGTCCTTCGCAGAGTAGCTTGCCGGACATGCTCCCTGTGGAGTAACAGGCATGCTTGCCCCCACCCCCCGCCACCCTGAGCACTCATGATTCTTGCTACCATTCTTTGGGCCTCTGCAGCAGGGTCCTGCCTTACCTCTTTGGTGTCCACTGAAGGAGGTAACATGCCGCCTATCACTGCCAAGGGAGTACCGCCGCTATCTGCGCTGCCAGCTCTGGAGGTACCTGACAAACCACTGGAGGTGCTGAAACTGGTATGGGGGATCCCGTGCCGGGCACAGGAATAGGTGCAGGGGTACACACAGGTACCATAGGGACTACCGCTGGAACCACCTGGGGCACTATACTTGGTGCTGGTGCCGATAAGGACAGTGCCGGTGTCACCGGCACCCTTGTCGGGATTATGGGAGTGGGCGTGGGAGCCACCTGTGGCGTAAGCCCTCCCTCAAGGACCACCCCCGGAAGCCCCCCTCTCCCACTGACTTGGGGACCCGACCGCTACCCCTCTTGGCTCTGACCCCATTGGGTAATGCATCCAAATCCCCCCTGGGCTGCGGGGGCGTAATTACCCGTTTGGGTCTCCTAGCTGGACCAGCCTGCTCATCCTGCCCCTGCCTGAGCTCAGCCACACTCCTACCTATCTGGTCTACTTTCCCCCATCGCCTGTCCATTGCTGTCATCTTGCACATCATGCCCAGCAGCATATGCTCCATGCGGAAACACTTTGCGCCTCACCCACTAGCCATTCTCCCTCTGCCCTGCAACAGGAAAACCACCTATACTTATTAGTACGATGTGTTCCTGTCCCCTCCAGGGCCTGCCTGGATTTTACCTTTACTTAGTTGGAGGGACACAGACAGGCCGTAAGCACCATGCAACTGTGACCACGACACACCAGCTAGCCTGAGTGTTGGGCGGGCGCACTCTAACGCACTCTAGCCCGGCGGCCCACCAGAAGCAGTGAAATGCAGGCCTGCCTGTGTCCTCTCACAGCATGTGTCCCCCGTGCCACTCTCTGTTTGTGCCGCCCTGCAGTGCGCCTCAGTAATGAAAAGAAAGTTAGCATACAGTACTGTCAAATGCTGTTGCACTTAAAGAAATTGCCCCCTTTGCAGCTGAGTCCCCCGCACCGCTTTCCTGGGTAAGAATGCAACAATGTCAGCATAAAATGAGCATACACCAAGGAACCCTGTATTCCTATTCAACCATAAATGGACCCCCTTTGTTTTTGAACCTATAGCCATGAGGATGGACACAGGACCCCACAGTGATGACAGTAGTTCACTAAGCCTTTCAAAAAAACCCTGCCTGTACCGCACTGCCCTGCACCCTCAATGCCAATGTAACCCAGTTGTGCTAATTACCAGTATTCTAACACAGTGATACATGCAGCCTCCCATCCAATTACTAACCAGGCTCGACCCTGATTTGCTTCCACAACCTGCCTCAACCCTGTGAAGTTGCCTGCAACCTACTGCAACAGCCCGTACCGACTCGCAAAATGTAGCACTCGCTATATCCGGAGCTGCTTCCCAATGTAACCTCTCACGCGCACGCCATGACTTCAAAGCAGGCGGACACGGGACCAAAACCCCTGTTCTGGAAAAAAGGGGGCTGCCGAAGCAGGACGGGCCAACTGAACCACACACCGTGTACTCGGCCTGGCCCACCCCCACAAGTCGTGCTCGCACTGCCTTACTTTCAACGGGGGTAACGCTGAGCCCAGCGTGCAACCTCCTCTGTGCGCCCGCAACAAAACCGGAACCAGTCTGGCCGACTGAAGGAAATCCGCCGGATAAAACGAGTCCTCGGCTGCGCTAGAGGGAGCGACCCAACGAATGCCTCCCAGCCGGAACCAGTCTTGCGGCGCTGCAAGAAACCCGTCTGCTCCTCAGCCAAAGAAAGATAAATTCTCCTTGAGCCCCGATGGGCGAGGGGGCAATCCTGGTGGGAGCGTGGGAACAAGAGGGCACATCCCGCGTTCCCCCAGCCTTTTAACCCCTCTGGCTCCGCCCCCTTGACCCGGAAGCAATTAGAACTGCTTCCGGGACAACGCGGGGGCCAGCACCAATCGGTGGTGGGGGCGCACCCGCCGCGTCAGCACGATGTGGCGGAGGGGCACGCCCCACCACCGAGGGTGTTAGGTGGGGTGGTGAGGGGGCCGCGCCCCCCCATACGTGCGGGGGGGACGAGCGCCCCCCCTTTCCAATCTAGTATCATTAGAAAAGTCAATATTGCATAGCAGTAAGTAGACAATCATATAGCCATGGCTCTTGCTGGCATAAAACAGTACATATATCAATTTGATTATCAAAAAGACCCACGTGGTTGTACAAGCTCTACGTTATACCAAATCCAGAAAACAATTTTGTAGAAGATCAAATACTCCAGTATAAATTGTTAAAACACCTGATGATGACTCATTCATAACAGTAACCATGAGCAAAAGTGTCATGTGCTATCTCATCATAGGAACAATTCATCGAGGGGCGCATACACAGAACCCTCAAATAGCCAGCCTAGGAGAGTACAGGCTTTAGCAGAACAATACTAAAAGAAATATAACATCACAATTGTGTTGCGTGCCTGCTAAGTATGTGTTGGGGGGAGAGCGGTCAATTTAAGACTTCTGGGCCTCAATGACAATGCCCAATTTGAAAATCTGGAGGTTCCGAAGAAAAGTGCTTCACGTGTCCGGTGAAGAATATGCAAAGCCTCTGATCAGTGACCTACTCCCAAGTGTCGGCAGATAGGTATAAATCACCTTTTACATAAAATGTACTTTGAAAAAAAATGTATTAAATGTATCACAGTTTCCTTGACTGACAGGCAGAAGGGACATTCCCCTTCATCACCTTCTTTCTTCATCCATTAATTGGCAGTCAGCGGATTTAAAGAGAGTAAATCATTTCTCAAACGAAAGTACAAGGTTTTAACAGTCTGAGAAACGACCCTATCCATGAATGCTTCATATTTGGGTAGACACTTATATTATTTTAATTTGGTATTGCACACGATTCACCCCAGCGGGATATCTCGGCCCTGCAGGACGACATAACAACAGAACCAGAAACAGCAGAGTTAAAATAGAAAGGTTTTTCAATAATTTCTTACATTTGGTAAATTTAGAGCGTTACGAATATGGATAGGTAAAATATTCCAGTAGGTAGGGGCCAAGTAAAAGAAAGAACAGTCCCACACCTTAAGCGTTAAAGTAAGTAGGTCTTTGTTCTTAGATTGCAGAATTCTGGCAGGGAGATATTGTTTAAGCTTTTGGTGTAAGTATCTTGTCCCTTTACCCACAAGAGCTCTGTAGGTAAGGCAGCAGATCTTGAATAGAATTCTCTTTCTGACTGGTAGCCAGTGCAATGCTCTTAAAAGTGGAAATGATGCTGATCTGAAAGGGAGAATACAAATAAGCCTTGCAGCAGTGTTCTGCACAACCTGTAGTTTAGAGAGTAGTATCTCATTGACAAAAGCCAAAAGAGCATTGCAATAATCAAGCCTGCTAACAAGAGCCTGTACCAAGGTCTTCCTGGCCGCAAGCAGAAGATTGTTCTTTCATTGTTAGGGTCTGATCCAATTTAATGGCGATGTTTTTTATGACCTGACAAGGGGTGGGAGCACTACCTAGTTCAGGTGGAAACCAATTGGGAGTCCATATTTGTTGGGTTTTCCAAAGAGCCTAATCTCTGTCTTTTCAGCAGTAAGCTGAAGGTAGTACTCGGCCATCCCCTCTACTACTGCTTTCATCCCATTTGGAAACGTTCCTTTACTTTGTCCACATTGTTATCAAAAGAGATGACCAGCTGAGTGTAGTCAGCATAGGACAGCATTTCAAAGCTGATAGATCTAATGAGTTTGGCTAATGTGGCCACATATATATTGAACAAGGTGGGGCTGAAGCTAGATCCCTGGGGTACACCTTTGGCAGTCAATCAATCAATCAATCATACCACTTGTATAGCGCGCTACTCACCCGGGAGGGTCTCAAGGCGCTTGGGGGAAGGGGTCTGCTACTGTTCGAACAGCCAGGTCTTGAGTTGTCTTCTGAAGGCGAGATGGTCCTGGGTCAGTCGAAGGTGGATGGGGAGGGAGTTCCATGTTTTGGCCGCCAGGTAGGAGAAGGATCTTCCTCCGGCGGTGGCTCTTCGGATGCGTGGAACGGCGGCGAGGGCGTGGCTGGTCGATCGTAGCTGGCGGGTGGGTGTGTAGAAGGTCAGGCGGTCGTTGAGGTACTTGGGGCCCAGGTCGTTGAGAGACTTGTGTGCGTGGGTGAGGAGCCTGAACGTGATCCTCTTGTTGACGGGGAGCCAGTGCAGGTCCCTCAGGTGGCTGGAGATGCGGCAGCGTCGGGGGATGTCCAGGATGAGTCGGGCGGATGCGTTCTGGATGCGATGGAGTCTTCTCTGTAGCTTGGCTGTGGTTCCGGTGTAGAGGGTGTTTCCGTAGTCCAGTCGGCTGGTGACTAGTGCCTGGGTGACCGTCTTCCTGGTTTCGGTCGGGATCAATCGGAAGGTCTTGCGGAGCATGCGTAGGGTGTGGAAGCAAGATGATGAGACGGCTTTGACTTGTCTGGTCATCGAGAGGGAGGAGTCCAGGATGAAGCCCAGGTTGCATGCGTGGTCTGTTGGTTTGGGAGCGGTGCCCAGGGCGGGGGGCCACCAGGAGTCATCCCAGGCAGAGGGTGATGGTCCCAGGATGAGGACTTCCGTCTTGTCTGAGTTCAGTTTCAGGCGGCTGGTCTTCATCCATTCGGCGACGTCTTTCATCCCTTCGTGTAGGCTGGTTCTGGCGGTGTCGGGGTCCCTGGTGAGGGAGAGGATCAGCTGGGTATCGTCAGCGTAGGAGATGATGTTGAGGTTGTGTTGGCGTGCGATGGCTGCAAGAGGTCTCATGTAGGCGTTGAAGAGGGTGGGGCTGAGTGATGATCCTTGTGGTACGCCGCAGATGACTTCAGTGGCCTCGGATCGAAACGGGGGGAGGCGAACTCTCTGTGTTCTTCCGGCGAGGTACGAGACGATCCACTCCAGTGCCTTCTCCTGGATGACGATGTTGCTGAGGCGTTGAACTAGGGTGCGGTGGCAGACAGTGTCGAACGCTGCAGAAAGGTCCAGGAGGATGAGTGCCGCTGTTTCCACGTTGTCGAGCAGGGCTCGGATGTCGTCAGTGGCTGCGATGAGGGCGGTTTCGGTGCTGTGGTTGGCTCTGAAACCGGACTGCGAGGGGTCGAGGGATCCGTTTGTCTCGAGGAAGGAGGCCAGCTGTCTGTTGACGATCTTCTCGATGACTTTAGCAGGAAAAGGGAGGAGCGAGATGGGGCGGAAGTTCTTGAGGTCGGTGGGG
Organism: Lissotriton helveticus; assembly: GCF_964261635.1. Classification (NCBI taxonomy): domain Eukaryota; kingdom Metazoa; phylum Chordata; class Amphibia; order Caudata; family Salamandridae; genus Lissotriton; species Lissotriton helveticus. Next base: position 1,177,759,873 of record NC_136061.1, read on the forward strand.
TCCGCTGTTGGTTTCTTCAGTAGGGCGCTGAGCTCGGCATGCTTCCAGCACTCCGGGAAGGTGGCGGTGTTGAAGGAGGAGTTGATGATGTTCCGGAGTTGGGGTGCGATGGTGGAGTCGGCCTTGTTGAAGACGTGGTGGGGGCACGGGTCAGTGGGTGATCCGGAGTGGATGGTGTTCATCGTGCGGGCTGTGTCTTCGGTGGTCACTGTGGTCCAGGTGCGGAGGGTGGTGGTGGGGGGCGTTGGTTTGACGGTTGGGTGCGTGGGTGGTGCGCCGAAACTGTTGTGGATGTCGGCGATCTTGCGGTGGAAGAACGAGGCGAGAGAGTCGCAGAGATCTTGTGAGGGAGTGATGTCGTTGTTGCCGGTGCTGGGGTTGGAGAACTCCTTGACGATGCTGAAGAGTTCCTTGCTGTCGTGGGCAATGTTGTCCAGTCGATCCTTTAGTGATTTCTTCTTGGTGGTGCGGATGAGCTGGTGGTGCTTGCGGGTGGCTTGTTTGAGGGCGGTCATGTTGTCTGTGGTCTGGTCGAGGAGCCAGGCTTTCTCGAGGGTGCGGCAGTTCTTCTTGGAGTCCTTGAGTTCGTCGGTGAACCAGGAGGCCTTCTTGCTTCTCGGTCTGCTGGGAGGGTTCTTCAGTGGTGCGAGGTCGTCGGCGCAGGCGGTCAGCCACTGTGTGAAGTTGCGGGCTGCTTCGTTGGGGTCCGTTGTGCTGGCGGGTGGGCTCTGGCTGAGGGAGGTGGTGAGCTGGTCGGCGGTGATCTTGCTCCAGCTCCTGTGAGGTACCTGTTGCGGGTGGTGGTGGGTCGTGGTTCTTTTGAAGCTGAAGTGGACGCAGCTGTGGTCGGTCCAGTGGAGTCCGGTGGCGTGGCTGAAGGTGATGTATTTGCTGGAAGAGAAGACGGGATCAAGCGTGTGGCCGGCGTAGTGGGTGGGGGTGTTCACCAGTTGCTTGAGTCCGAGGTTGGCGAGGTTTTCCAGCAGGGCCTTGCTGTGTTGCGGTCCTTGTTGTTCTCCAGGTGGAAGTTGAGGTCTCCTAGGAGGATGTAGTCGGCGGAGGGGAGGGCGTGCAGGCTGATGAAGTCGGCGATGTCTTCGCTGAATTGTGTGCGTGGTCCCGGGAGTCTATACAGTCGTCATAGTACGTGAATTAAAGTCACCTAATGAGATCACCTGAGATCTGTTTGCCAAGAAGTTCTGGTACCATTTCAGAGCAGTACCATATATCCCGATCTCATTAAGCCTGAGCACCCGCTTATCATTTGACACAGTGTCAAAGGCTGCGTAGTGTAGCTCCCATATTCCGAATAGGCTCTGCGCATTGGAATATTATACACTATAGATTTGACATAGGACTACGGTCAGTATGTCTCTATCGAGTATACTGAACTTAATTGTGAGTGCCAGCTAGCTCAGAGGTCATTAGAAACTTTCTCGAATACACAAGAAGGGATTAGTTTCTGACAACTGCATAAACATGACAACTTTGTTTCCCCAAGAATCAAAACATATCTTCAGAGTTGTGGAAACAATAGATAACTAGTTCACTCAGTCAATCGTGCATGCTTCATTTCTACAGAGTTGCATAGAAATAGAGAGACGGGCGTTTCAATTAAAGGGGTTTATTGAACAGCCTTCTTTCTCATGCAAGAGAGGTGAACTGCTACAATCGTTAGACAGAAAGCAAAGTATAATGCGTACAGCTTAAACAGTAATATAAAATAATACTGTAAAAGCATTGTTTGTTGCTATGACATGTAAAAATACATACATAAATAACACAAGCTAAAATACTCAACTGGTGCTTCTAAAATACGCCTACCCCAATGTAACTAACCTAGGTCTAGTATCATGGAAGAAGTAGGTGCTGTCTTTTAGCATAGGCTTATTTTTGCCAAGAATTGCCAAAGGTTTCTCTACGTTCTAATCAGCTCCATACCTTTGAATGAGAGAGGTTGGTATCTCTTTTACGGACTCGATTTCCCAAAAACCCGCAAGGGGAGTCAGAAACACTGGAGCTGAATTCTCTGCAGAGGATGACAGCTTCTGGTCAGTGCGTGAGCTGGAGAGTTGGCTTCCTTCGGCACTTGCTGTAGCAAGCTGCGTCGTGCAAGTAGGTAGTCGAACTGCACCGAACCACACCGTGCTTTGCTATAGCAAGTGAAGGTATATTTATACCTTGAAGGTGTTTAGGAATGCCAGCTTTGACGTAAAGTCGGGCATATGAACGTCATGGATGAACCCCTAAGGAATAGTTATTCATGCATAATAATGAGTTTCTTGGAGAAATCAATATCCAGGCTCGGGGAAGTCCTTTCTGCTTAAGAGTCTGGTTTTCCAAGAAATCGTTGTGACGCAGATGAACGGATGGAAGTAGCCATGCCTGTATTTGGGTAGCCTGGACTATGCCTAAATAAGGACTGATCTTTTATGCCTATATAAGGGCAATGTGAAATGTACCTATATAAGGGCATGAATCGGGAAATTCATTTGGAATCTAAAATCGAACACAACAGCTGCAGACAGGTCTAAGAGCACCAGCATAGAGGGGGTTTTAGCATCCAAAGAACATTTTATACAATCTGTAACAGCAACCAAGGCTGTCTCTGTGCTGTGCTCCAACCTAAACCCAGATTGAGAAGGGTGCAAGTTATTATTTTACTCCAAGTAACCTGTCAGCTGTTTGTTGATGAGACCTTCTAAAATCTTACTTAGAAATGGAAGTAAAGAAATTGGCCAATAATGAGAGAGGATTGAGGGATCTAAATTGGTATTTTTTTGAATAGGCATGATCTGTGCAGATTTCCATGCCATAGGGAATTCCCTTGTCTCTATTGATGCATTAAACAAGGAACTAATAGCTGGCGAGATCTGCATTGCAAGACGCACGGAGATCCTAGCCGGGCACGGATCTGAAGGAGATTCGGATTTAGCCTTGTTTATGGCACATTGAATTTGTTTGAGAGCAAGAATATTAAACGTTCCCAGACGGTGTCCATCTTTTACAGGAGAAGAGTTAAAATTCAGCTTAGGTATAGGCTGATAAAAAGGTGGCGTAAGGTTTTGATAAATTGCCATGATTTTAGCATTGAAGTTGTCAGCCAAGAGTTACACAGTTGCTGAGAAGGTTGAATCGACTGAGAACAAGGCTGGGGATTGTTAAAATCATTTAGGACTTTGAAAAGCTCTTTGGAAGAATTTCCAGTGTGGCTAATTTTATTAGGAATATAGATTTTGCAAGCAGGTTTTATAAACTGATGGCATTAGTACGTTCTCTTTTATATGCCTCTCTGTCGCAGGGATTGTTAGTCAAACACCACCGTCTCTCCTGCTTATTACATAGTGACTTTTCCTGTTTCAACTCTGGCGAGAACCAAAGTGCATGAGTCTTATGTTTCTTACTAGAATGCATTTTAAGAGGAACAATCCTATCAAAGGCAGAATTTACAACCTTATAATAGTCCGCTAAGGTGTGATTTATAGCTTGGTCCTTTGAGGTTACAGAGAAGTCACATTTTTACAGCAAAATTATCAGGAGTGATGCATTGCCATTGACGTGAGACTCTTTCGCTCAGATCTTGATTTCTCAGACCTCTCATCTTTTGGTATCTGAAAGCAGATTAGTGAATGGTCAGTCCAAGTCAAGGGTGCGGGGGGGTGTCCACAGCTCAGTGTATTAGAGGTGGTAAAGTTTAAGTCCAGAGTGTGACCCGCCAAGTGAGTAGTGCCTTCAATCTTTTGTTGTAGTCCTAACGTCTTTAAGTCTGATAAAAAAGTGCACTACTTCCTGTCTTAAAGATTTTCTCCATCATAATTAAAATCCCCAAGCAGGATCAATTGTTATTACGACAATACATAATTCACTAAGTATTCGGTCTGGTGATGACTAAAATCTTTTTTTTGATAAGGAGGCCGATAGAGTAGAGCACCCTTCCAACAGTCTTTAGAATTGAATTCCAAAGTAAAAATACATATTTCTATCTAGTCCACACTCAAGGAGTTGATAATGGAGACCTTGATTGTGTCTTGAAAGACAATAGCAATACCTCCCCAGACTTTTCCTATTCTATCAACCTTCATCAGGTGATAGTTCTTGGAGAGAGCCAACTTTATGGCAGGTAATGAGGTAGGGCTTAACCAGGTTTCTGTTGAAAAGCCTAATTATGAGCTAAAACCTTGGCAATTGTGCCCTCCGGGTGGGGATCATGCCTGATTTATGCAAGTCTATGGTCCCAAAAGAGAGAATTCATCTGGGTGCTTACATTTATTTGCAGGTTTTCTGGGTCATCCCACACCCCTGCCAGATTTAAGCTGAGTTCTTTAACCGCCCTGAGCCAGGGCATAGGACAGTTCTCCTTGAGGGCCACTCTGTGAGGGGTTAACTCAGAGGTTGTTCATAACCTACTCCAGTACTTTAGAGGTCTGACTCCCCCCCCCTCTATGATCCACTCTCTGAATATACAAATCACATCTTAGAGGAAGCATAGGGGTACAGTTGGGCAAATTTAATAGTGACCTTAGAAACCCCTTTTCGGCTCCCAGTAAGTTACTAGTGTCACTATAGCCCCAAAGTTCCGCTCCATATAAAGTCCCACTGAGTGTGACCGACCTGTGCACCTTGAGGAATGGGGAAAAGTGCCCTGCTTTGAAGTCAGTCTATATTTTTCCGAAACTACTGTAGATCTACGCTTTAGCAGAGATTTGCTTTCCTCAAGTTGTGGCTTCCAGGATAACTTATCTGAGAGCATGACACCCAGATAGTCAAAACTCGTGGCTTGCTTAATCACTTTCCCATCAATCTTCATTGTATTTTTAAAGGAACAGTGTCTATTTAGGGCCATAAACTTAATTTTGCCTGTATTTATTCCAAGGTCTGTGTTTGCCCAAAATGTCTGAAATGAATTCAAAAGAACTTGGAGACATATAGGGGTATGGGAGAGGAGTAAAGTGTAATTGGTAAAAATCATCACTGGGGTTCTGATGATTGCTAATTTTGGAGAATCGTGCTGACAGCTACTCAACCACCCCACCAGTTTGTTTATAAACAGGCAGAACAATGTGGGGGCAAGGATGCAGCCCTGCCTGTCCCTGGAATTAATAGAAATATTTTCAGTAAGGTCCCCTTGGCTTTTCCATCTGACTTGGGCCTATGTGTCAGTGTGTAATTTTATCAGTATATGAAGGAGATCATCTGGAATATCAAATTGTCTCAGGACTTCCCATAGGCATTCCCTTGGGACTACATCAAATGCAGACTTAAAGTCCATGAAGGCCACATAAAGATGATCTTTTTTTACTAGAATATATTTCTAGTATTTGGTTGAAAACCGAAACACCTGGTCCATTGTACTTATTTTCTCACAGACCCCAGCCTGTTAGTCAGACAATATCTGGTGGTCTTTCATCCATGTCTGAAGATGGGCAAGGACATGCCTGGCAAGGGATCATTTTGTTAGATGTCAATTGTACTAAAGGGACTATAATTCCCTGGTTTATCTCTCTTTCCCTTCCTTTAAATGGGAACAATAATTGCTCCTTTCCACGACTCTGGGATAGTTCCTTCCCTCCCCCCAGCTACAGAACTAGAGAGGGCATTCAGTTACAGTATCCATATTAAAGGCTCCAAGAGGAACAATTCACCTGGTATGGTGTCAAGACCAAGAGCTTTACTCCGCTTCATTAAACTTAAAGCATTCTCAGTTTCTTTTAGTGAGATAAAACACACCGAAGGTGAATATTTCGGCAAAACATCACCCAGGAGCAATACAAAATACTGGGCATTATCCATGGGAATTAAGGCACAAATTTCCCATTCTATGTAAAGGGAAGCAAAGTGGGCAACCAGCTGGTCAGCGGGACCTAAAGTGTCAGGCAAAGTAACACTTTTTAAAAAAACAAACATATTTTATTGATTTTCAGTTGCATCATATATCCGTAAGCGTGTTTTTTACATTCAGTATGGATGTCTTGGTGGACCATATTCCACATCAAACATAAATCATATCATATGTACCATCCTGCATCAATATTTCAAAATGGTCTCCAACAGTGTCATCATTTTACCCAAACAACCAATAATCTCTACAGTTAGGCCATACATAGAATATATAGGGGCATTTTATCAACGTTAAGCGATATTTATCGCTAACGATGCTTAGCAACGAATGTTTTAACGCTAAGCATCGTCAGAAATTATCGCAGATAAACCTTGCTATTATCAAAGTTTATCGCAAATGCGATAAAAAACGGCCGCAATGCATGAATATCGCTGAAAAGTCAGCGATATTCATGCATTACCGAGCTAATGCTCTTAGCCATGTTATCCACCTCCCATTGGATAACATGGCTAAGAACTGCTCAGGGCAGGTGTTAGTTTTTGGAGATATTCACGCTTAGCGCGAATATCTCCAAAAGTTGGTAATAGGAGATAGCGATGTTAGCGACTGTTTCCAGTCGCTAACATCTTGGCACGTCCACTTTGCATGTCATTAGTGATAAATATCACTGACATGTAAAGTGGGGCCCAAGATGGTCGCTATCTCCTACTAGCTGTTGCTAACTGGTGTTAGCGACAGCTAGGTAATAGGGAGATAATTTTATCTCCGCTTTCTTGGCTTTTAAAGCCAAAAAAGCGGAGATAAACCCCCTTGATAATATGCCCCATAGTCTTCTTGTAAACTCTCAAACCCCTTAACTCCCCCCCACCCAAATGCCCCTAGTCACAGTCCATTAATGTAATGTTACCAAATCATGTGAACCATACCCTATTACCAACGTGCGTGTGATTAAGCATACTGTATATCTGTGTGACATGGTAAATCAAGGCACAGGCGACATACGTTATCATTTTACATACAACACTATTATACATCAATATCTATATCAGTTGATTTTAGCTCTTCCAACATAACCTCCCATTCTAGTGCTATTGGTGTCTTACGCAGTCCCCTGATCTCTTACCTACGCAGCTCTGCACCCTCTGCACAGCACCAGTGCATCAGTTCCGCGTGCCAGCTCGACACCTCTGAGGGCTTACTCAACTTCCAGCGCATAGTAAGGATTCTAATCGCCAATTTTTGTGCAAGATCTATGAATTGATATTGTGTTTTGTGTTTGGATAAATGTTTGTGCAGACCCAAAAGACATTCTTCCACTAAGTCTTGAATCCTGTGTTGTGCTGCCGCCCCGGTTATTCTCCTAATCGTGGTTCAGTATCCCCTTATCATTGGGCATGCCCACAGCATGTGTATTAATTCCGCCCCTTCCGTCCTACATCTAGGGCATGAATGTTGAGTTTGTGGGAACATTTTATCTAGCCTACCCGGGGTCAAATAAGCACGATGTAATACCATAGTTTTTATAAATTTGAATTTAGAATTTCTCGATACTTTTCTGGGATGCTCAAGTATTGCCGTCCATTCCTTGTCTGTCAGGTCTCTACTTATCTCCCCCATTCATCTGACCTTCAGGGTATCCAGGGAGACCCGTGTATGTGCGCTAATGCCAGTGTATATCCAGCGTATCAAGTGTCTCCCTCTCCCCATATAGTGTACCATCTTAACCAGATTGTTGCTGACAGGTTCCCTTCTTTGTGGCGCCCAATACCTTTTTACATATTGTATCAGTGCAGCGTGCGTTAAATACAGGTGTGCTGGGGCGGCCGTCTCATTAGTAAAAGTGTTGTGATCAAGCAGTGTCTTATTTCAAAAAAGGTCCGCTACTGTGCTAATGCCTGATTCAATCCACAGTGCTAACTTGCGTCTGGTGAGTTTGCCGCCTGCTAGTGGGATACATAACAGCGGTATATTGCCAGCGTATGTAGAGGGTGCGTTTGCATAGCGCAGTGCTGCTTTCCAGCATTTGAGTTCAATATCCAGCAGGGGGGGGGCAAGTCTATCGGATGTCTATGTCCCGGTAATAACAGGGCGTGTAATGTGCCATTATCTATATGCCTTTTAGTGTACCCTATTTCCTGCAGATTACGTCCCGTCCCGTCGTCCAGTACGATAACCACTGTAATTGGCAAGCGTAGTAATAGGCTCGGAAATCTGGAACTCCCAGCCCCCCATAAGAGTACTCACTTGCAGCTTCTTCAGACTTATACGCCTCCTACCGGTACCCCAAATAAGATCTATTAGCAAAGTGTTCAATATTTTGAAGGTGGATTGTGGCACTATTAACGGCAGGTTTGTAAAATAATACAGCAAACGCTGCAGAACAACCATTTTTGCTATTGCAGCTCTTCCTATAACAGACAATGGCAGTGCTGTCCAAAAGGTGACACTGGACCGTAAAGCTCTAATTGCTTTATGAAGGTTACCTTCTAGCATCTCTTCATGTGCCCTGTATATGTGGATTCCCAGATACTTAAACATAGTTGGTGCTATCTGAAGTGTGGTATCTCCGAATTCTATGTCCTTGTCTTCCGCATGTTCGGTAAACATGTGACTTTGTAGTATTTAAAGCAAGCCCTGACAAACCTTCAAATTGCTTGTATGAGTCAAATATTGGGGTTAAGGGCAGGCGGAGGTCACGTATGTATACAATAATATCGTCGGCATAGGCCGAGAAGAGGTGTGTTGTGTTCCTATCGGTATTCCCAGATCCAGGAAGTTCTGTCTCATTGCCAGTGCCAAAGGTTCCAGTGCCAGAATAAAGATAAGAGGCGACAGCGGACATCCCTGTCTTGTCCCTTTATGTATTGTTTACTCTCCCGATATGTGCCCACCCGTTCTTGTTTGCGCCGTCGGGGCCTTGTACAGTAGACACAGCCATGCTATGTACCCTTCGGGTATCCCAAATTTCAGTAACTCTTTAAACATATATTCCCAGTTTATTGAGTCAAATGCTTGCCTGAGATCTAAGGAAATGCAGCCCGGGTGGGGTAACGGTTTTCACGCTTCTGTCATTAAATAATGTAATTTCCTAATGTTCAGCGATGTGCTCAGCGCCGGCGAAAACCCGGTCTGGTCTATGTGTACCAATTTTGATGAATATGGCAATAATCTATTGGCCAGCACTTTACTCAGTATTTTGTACTCAGTGGGCAATAGCGATACCGGGTGATAGTTAGCCATATCCATGTGGTCTCTCCCTGGCTTTGGTAGTGATATCACTAGCGCCTGCTCGGTGGTGAGAGGTAAGGAACCTTCCTCCCAAACTGCCTTATACGGTTCCGTCAATTGGGGTACTAGTGTCTCTGCATACGTGGCATAAAATTCGATGGGGAGCCCATCCATAACAGGGGTCTTATTACGTGGGAGCCCCTTCATAGCGCTTTTGATTTCTTGTGGTGTAATGGGTCCTGCCAGGTATTTTTGTTCCGAGAGCGGGAGCACGGGGAACGGCAAAGATGACAGGAAAGCCTCCGTTTGTTCATCGGTAGCCGTTACTGCCGCACTATATAGTGTGGCGTAATACTTCCTGAAGGCCTCGATGATCTCTCCCTGGCTGGAAACCCTTGTTCCATCTTCCATGCTAATTTCACTTATCACTACTGTGGGAGGGGTGTTCCAAACCAATCTAGCCAGCAAAGTTCCTGCTTTATCTGCATCGGGTATATGCCTGGTAGTCTATGACTCTAAGTGATTCCAAGAGTTCGACGTGTTTAATGCGCACCTCCTGGAACGGGCCCTTTTGTTCCTTGTTAGTCACAGCCTCTTGCTCTAGTTTGCCCATTCTCTCTTCTACTTCCACTAAGGATCTATGGAGTTCCTGTCTTGCGCCCACCGTCACACTGATCACCTTACCCTGAATGACTGCCTTAAAGGCATCCCACTCCACTAGCCTATTTGTTGCCGTGTTGCTGTTTTCTGCAAAGTAACAATCTATAGTGTGTGAGAGATCACTGCGGAACACTGGGTCTTCCAAGAATTGCGGCCACAATGGCCACGTAGGGACCAGAGTGGGTATCCTTTCCCCTGTAATAACTATCTCCTGTGGGTTGTGATCTGAGAAAGTCTTGGGCAAGTATATGGAGTGTAGTACTTGCATGGCTATGCCGTTAGAGCAAATAATTCGGTCAATTCTAGTGTGCAGGTCATGTACCGTCGAGTAAAAGGAATATTCCCGTTGCCCAGGGTGATGCATCCTCCACACATCACATAATTCCCAGCCCGCAGCCCATCTAACCAATACTTCAGTCTGTTTAAAAAACCCCACTCCGCAAAATGGCGGATGCGATCTATCTAAGGGCACGTCCATGACTGTGTTACAGTCCCCCCTATTATCCATGGGCATGTGTCCCAACCCGCTAACGCCCCACTCACTGTGTTCCAATACTTATCCTGGTCGAAGTTAGGGGCGTAAACTGATCCCAGCACCACCAATTGTCCATCTAGGGCACCCCTCACAAACACATATCTACCCCATTTGTCAATCCTCTGTTCATGGGCCACAAATGGTACACCATGCCACACCCAGATTGTGGTCCCCCGTGCGTATCTGGAATAGGAGGTTGAGAAAATTTGACCTCGCCATTTCTTTCTCAGTTTCACCGCCTCACTTTCCACTATATGTGACTCTTGTAAATACACTATCTGTACTTTACGACGCTGAAGTTGCACATGTAACCTATGCCTTTTGTGTATCGTGCCCATACCTCGTACGTTCCATGTCACGATGGTATATTTACCCAACATATGCATTGTTTCAGGTGGTGTATCCACATGGGTGGTATCATAGTTCGCAATGAAGCTAATGTATCCACACATTCATGAACAATGTGACCATCCCACCCCCCAACAATCCCAATACTCGGTCTGGTCTCCAGACTATACCAGACCATAAAACAAAACTGGACTAAGAAAAACAAAACAGTCATGTAGACAGCCTTCGCCATGTGGGGGGCTGCGCCTGCACTCAGCCTGTGGTGTTATGCAACTTTGGTCTACTAACTCTAAGCTACTACGGTGCCCTAATAACGACTTGCCTTCTGTAAATAATCTAATAGGAATGAGGGGGTGCAAACAGAATTACAGCTGGCAGTTATTTAAGAAAAAACAATACTTGCACATGTCCATCAACCAAACAGGTCGGTGATCAGCTGCGGAGTGGCAGAAGGCAACAGGGCCAAAGAAGTACGTTAGACACTCTTCCCTGTCCATTCCACACAATGCGTAGCTGCTCCCTTGGTGTATGGTCAGACAATAGCCTCTGCAGCATCCCCAGTTCCGAGCACGGGGCACAACCTCACTCAGGGGATCCACAAATCATGCATTCACTGGCAATTTCCCATCAGATTATATGCCAGTGCAGCCCAGTCGCAGTTCCACATGGCCTTCCTATTACCGCCTGCACTCCAGCTCTCCTCCTGTCGCCGTGCATCTGGGGGTGCCGTCAGAGACGCCAGGGGGGGCCTCAGGATGTCCACGTCAACAGTTCCACAGCCGCAGGCCGGCAGCTTTCGGGCACAGAGATAGGTTACAGCTTCTCACTGTATGCACCGCTATATCCCAGCAACACTCTGCATAAGGCGACGCAGAGGCAGTGTCCCCACTGTTTCCCCAAAGTACCAATGTGGGCTCACCCCTGTATTTGACATGGTGCGTGTTTCCACTCAGCAATCTGTTATCGGGGGCCTGAGCAGGTCTCTTGGGGTGTAAGCTGGGTATGTACCACAATTCCAGCAAGGCAACGGCGAACAAACGTTCACCGCCACCCACAACCAGGCAGGCCAGCGGCAATCGGCGCAATTAAAATTGGCGGCCACAGTTGTAAATTCACCCGTTAGGCCTGCAGGCTGAGTCTCACCATCCAAGCCACCCCAGCACGACCGTGTTTAGAGGGGCTGCGCGTTCCGCCCTCCTCCTCCGAGCTTCAATGTGCAAGAAGCGGTGCAACCGCCGTCCTGCACCAGGTGTCGCCCGTCACTGTCTGCCGCTAGGGAAAGTAGGCCTCTGGGCAGCCGCAGGCTCGCGTGATAGTGCTCCCGGACCCGCAAGCCCTCCTCCGTTCCAGTGTGCCACCTACCACAATGCTCACCTTCTCCGCACAGCCCCAGTTCGGAACAACGATCGCCCGCTCTCGGCGTGTGCTCGCTCCGGCTCCGATCCCTGTGTCGTAGGGCACCGCGTCATTAATCTTCAGGTCTGTGATGCCGCTTCTCCGTCAGCTATGCAGTATGGCTGCAGGGGCATTATTGCAGCTTTCCACGCACTACTGCTCGCACTCGAGTGGCATCGAGCGTCTGTGCCCATTCCCGCTGCATTATCCCGCAGTTGTATCTAGCTGCTTACAGCGTGTGGCTTATGAATGTCAGGATTTTATCGGCTTGGGTCCGGAGATCGATCAGTAGACGACCGCCATGCTTGGCTGCTGGCCACGCCTCCCCTCAGGCAAAGTAACACTTGAGCGGCTACCAGATCCAATAATTTTCAAAAACACCTCAGTCTCCTTTCTGGTCAATGCTTCAGTGAGCTCAATCCACTGGGCCTCCTCCCAGTTTTGCTTTGTGACTTTTCATGTTGAAATATATTTTCCAGGCAATTTTTTATTCGGTTCGGTAGTCCTTTCTAACAGAAGCAATCAACCCCTTCTTGGACTCTCTGAACACTTCTGAGAGCCAGGGCAAGATATATTTGGGCCAGATTTCCATGTGGGGCATGTTGTAAAAAAAGATATTAGGGTCGCAAAGAAATGAGAATAATAAAGAGCAAAGGTTATCCAGTCAAAGCTAATGGAGTAATAAGCCTTGAAAAAATCCTCAAACGCTTGATAAATTCCATAAACTAAACTATGGTATTAATTATGTCTCCCCACTTTAACATTTTTGAAGTTATTAATCTGCAATGAAGGCTCTGTATATAACTTGATTTTACAGTCCTGGGGAGCAGGCAGAATGTCGGCCATAAAATCAGCAACTAAAGCATTATGGTTGCTATCTGGGCAAATTATAACCTTCATATCACTTAGGTAGGGCCACAATCTAAGATCCAAGAAAGCCTAGTCAATATGACTAGAGGATCTACCCCTCTTAAAGGTAAGAATAGCAGGGTGGTCTGAAATAGAGCATCCATTGTTCACTCTTAGACCATATTCTTTTTTTAATAAATATATTTTATTAAGCAACACCAAAGATTGTACAAAAAAGAAGGCATATTCACAAGTATTACATATATCAGCATACATATTTCATAGTATTAATATGTCATATGGCTAAAAAACGTCATATTATCGAAAAAATAAAAATAAAGTGTCATATAAAAGATTTTAACATCACTGTAGAATTTAGAATCGCTATGGAATACGAAGATTAAAAGCTGAATAAAAGATGATATTTCATTATGCATATCTAATACCATTATTCCAAGCATCGATTGGCTCCCAAATTCTACACCCTTGCAGTCTGGCCCTTTTCCCTCTAGATGCATATATTGCCTTTTCTTGGTTATAGATCCCCAAATAGCGTGTTAACCATATTTGAAAATTAGGGGGATCAGCTTCCTTCCAGCGAGCTGCTAGAATTATTCTGTAAACTGCCGTGCCCAAAAACGGACATGTTTCCTCTTCCTTACTGTGCCTGAGAGTGTTATCATATCCCAATAAATATTGGGTGGGCGATTCTGCGACTATGTGGCCAAACACTTCTTCCCAAAATTTAGCTATCATTTGTCTGAAGGGTGTTAATTTATCACATTCATAGAACATATGAATCAGGTGCGCAGGACTTGTTCCACATCTAGGGCATTCGGCGTTTGCTCTTTTCCCCCAAGTATACAGTTTGGCAGGTGTATAGTATAAATGATATATTTTTTTATACAACTGAGCCTTTAAGTTAGAGGAAACAAATAACTTAGATATAAGCTGCAGTGACATGTCGATGTCGACATTAGGATTGTTGAGTTTATTTGCCCATGCAGATTCAGTATGCCCCAGATCATCCTTCTGACTTTCCATTAATATGTCATACAGGGTACCTATCCTGGTTGATGATTTTCCTATACAGTCAAGTGAGGGGATGTTTGACAAAGAGATATGCAGGATTTTTAAGTTGAGGATGGTATTGACTTGGATGAACTTTAAAAAAATATCTGTATTCGGGATAGAGAACTTATTTTGAAGGTTCAGAAACCTAGTATCTGGGTCACCATTGAGGAAGTCCCCTAGAGATACAACCCCCAAGTTTTCCCATCTCCTGGAAATGTCGTCATTAGCTTGCCTAGGTAACAGGGAGGAATGCGATAGTGGTGTGTATTTGTTAAATTTTGATATACCAAGGTGTCTCGAGGTGTTCTTCCAGATTCTCCAAGCGCTATTTATAATCTTGAACTTAACCTTCTTATAGTACGACGGTTCTAATTGTCTTAGCAGAAGGCCTTTTGCTTTGTTTCCTAACGCTAGTTCATAAATCGATGGTATGATATTTTCCTCGATGTTTAGACATGTTGTATTTATATTGAATAAAGGTGACATTTGCTGGAGTAGAGTGGCCCACAGGTAGAGCATTATATTAGGGATTGCTAACCCGCCTCTGTGTGGTGGAAGGGACAGGTAATTCAAGGACCTCCTGACTTTCCCATAATTCCAAATAAACTTACTCATTTGAGTTTCTATTGTGTTAATGACGTTATCTTCCACTATTAAGGGGATAGTGCGGAATAAATACAACAGCCTAGGGAGGATATTAATTTTCAGAAATTTCCCTCTCCCAATGATTGAGAGGTGAAGACTGTCAACCCTCTTTAGATCTTTCCTTATAGTCTTCAGTAGGGTTCATAGTTTAATTTATTAATGCTCTCCGCCATAGGGGATATACATATTCCTAGATATACGGCATTATCTACCTTCTTAGGGTCGTCAAATCGAATATTGTCAGTGCAAATAACCATTGTTTTATCTCGATTGAGAGAATATCCAGAGATCTAACCGAAGGCTTGAGTAATCAACTCTATTTCAGCTATTGCCTCGGAGGGGTTAGGTGTTACTACCGCCACAACATCCCTGCCTCGTTCCTCTTAATATATCAAATAACCTAGGTTCCTGGCCCATCACTAGCACCCTGGCTTTTGGATCATGATATATTGCCCTTATTGATTTAGAGAGACAAGGCCCAAAGTTGTTTTGATCGAGCACCGCCCATAAGAATTCCCAAGAAACTCGATTGAAAGCCTTCTCGGTGTCGAGCAGGACCATCGACATCTGGCCTACCGTCGCCTTCATGATATCAAATAGCGATATGGCCCTACGGGTGTGATCTGTGGTAGACTTACCGGGGTTAAAGCCATGCTGCCATGGGGAGACCAGATGTTCGATGACCCTCCTGAGCCAATTGGCCAAGATCTTTGAATATAACTTTGAATCCGAGTTTATTAAGGAGATTGGGCGGTACGATGATGGAAGTTTTGAGGGCTTACACTTTTTGGGAAAGATGACTATATTTGTTTCTTTCCATGATTCGGGAGGGATGCCGCTTCCTTGAATCCCTACGAATAGGTCTAACAAATAAGGTGTTATATGTTCTCAGAGAATTTTATACAATTCTAATGGGAGTTTATCGGGACCCGCTGCTTAACCCGAGGCCAGTTCTGACAAGGCCAGTTGTAATTCAATATGCGTAATATTCTTTTCAAGATCTTCCCTGATGGTATCATCAATGATCTTGTTTGATCCAGTCTCGGTTAGCCATATACTCAGGGCATCTCTGATTGCTTCTTGATCGATCATATCCTCGTTTTGATACAATTTTTGATAATATTGTCTAAAAGTTTCCAATATATCTTCCGGTGTTGTATACTCCTGTCCCTCTGCTTCGATAGTAGTAATTGTATTGAGAGACTACTTCTGGCGAGTGCGTAGAGCAAGCTGCTTCCCTACTCTCTCCCCATCTACGTAGATTTTATTACGGTTTGCCTGGAAGGTCTCAGCCGCCTTCTGGGTAAGCCTACTATTTAGCTCGGTTTTAAGAATAAGCATTTTCCTTAGAGTGGTTCCCGCATCCTCACCTCGCATTATTAGAGTGGTGTGTTCTTCCTCTATATTAGCTAACTCTTGCATCTGTAGGTTATTGGCTTTATCTGATTCTTTCTTACGTTTAGCTACAAAGCTAATTGTCTCTCCCCTTAGAGCAGCTTTGAAACAATCCCATACTGTACCCCTGGATGCACTATATCGGTTACAGTGAAAAAAAACCTGAGTCCATGTCTTAATATATTTGATATAATCTTTGTGTACCAGTAGTTTTCTATCAAAAGACCAGGTGGAGCGTGGCCTATTAAGATTGGTAATATCAAGTGTGAGGGCTAGCAGGTTATGATCTGAGATTGTCTTTGGAGATTTGCTGATTTGCGCCTCATCAGAGCAATCTCTAGTTGACCATATGTAATCGATCCGGACATATTTATTATGGGGATATGAAAAGTAGGTGTAGCCGGGATCCGATTGATGTTTTAAGTCCCAAATATGAATTAGGTCTAAACTCTCTCTAAGTTGAGAGATGGCTCTAAACACTTTTGGTTTACGTCTGGCATATATTATTATTATTATTATTAATAATTAATTTTATAGAGCGCGACAGCTACCCGAAGGTTTCCCGGCACTAGGAACGCAAGATGAGATGAAACGAAAGAGAACAGCTAACTCACTGCCAGTGGAGAATCTATTGATTAAAAAGCCAGGTTTTCAAGTCCTTGCGGAACTTCTGGTACTGTGGCTCAATGCGCATCAGAAAAGGCATAGAGTTCCAGAGTGCTGGAGCCAGATGGGAAAAGGAGCGTCCCCCCATTCTTGTTCTTTTGATCCTTGGAATTTGAAAATTATGCTGATTTGCGGATCAAAGGGAGCGCATAGGATGATATTGATGCGCTAGGGCCTGAAGATAGTGTGGCGCTGCTCCGGCATTGATCCTGTGCATATAGCATAAAGTTTTAAACTTAACCCGATTCTCAATCTTCAGCCAATGGAGATCCCGTAATGCGGCTGAGGCAGATGTTCTTGCCGGAAGATTACAAAGCATTCTGGCTGCAGCGTTTTATACTATATATATAGGTGTCTTGATTATGTATTATCCCCTTCCACCCCAAAGAAATATTAAAGTCCCCACAAAGTATTAATGTTCTGGGCCAGGAGGCTAACTCCAGTTCTAGTTCCTCAAATATACATGGGTCATCTTGATTAGAGGCGTACACTGTGCATATTGTAATATCGATTTTTAGCTCTATAATAGCCCACCTTCCTAGGGAATCAACTGATTTGTGTGTGGCCTGTCCCAAAAAAGCTCTGGCTAATATGGCGACACCCTGGGTTCTAGATGTCTGTGTTGTAGTCACCAACAGATTATACCCGGGGACCTTTAATAAATCCCTTTCATCCCATGGTATATGGGTCTCCTGGAAGCAGAGTACATCAAATGGGTTTTGCCTGATTATCCCATGT
The DNA here is from genome assembly GCF_964261635.1 of Lissotriton helveticus. Classification (NCBI taxonomy): domain Eukaryota; kingdom Metazoa; phylum Chordata; class Amphibia; order Caudata; family Salamandridae; genus Lissotriton; species Lissotriton helveticus. Next base: position 1,177,777,245 of record NC_136061.1, read on the forward strand.
AGTCGGGCCCTTTTATCCCTATCGTTAAGTCCCGCCACATTCCAGGAGCATAATTTCAGTTTACCCATGATATTTTTTTTTGGTTAGATGAGAAAGGCCTGATATGAATTCTTCTGGTTTTAGCCTGTATAGAAATTATGCCTAGACCATTTTTTTAACCAGATTTTCCAAATGCTCCGGGATTCCCCATTCTTCATTCTCAGGCAGCAACAAGGACATAAGTGGTTTGAACTCTTCAAAGTGAACATTGCAACCTCCGGCTATAATCACAGGCCATTCCTGCTTTAAGAGGTCAAGCAAAGAACGAAGAAAGTTGAGTATTTCTCATTCCGCATTGTCGGAAAAAGGGCGAACATAGATATTAATCACCACAATGTGTTTGGGATTTGGTCTATGAGTGTTCCTAAATGTTAGTTTCACAGCCAAGAAGATCTCCTTTGAACTAATGTCTAATGTCTCGAACTTACAGAAAAGTGAGACCCTAACCCAAATTAAAAGCTCGCCCGAGGCTCGACCAGAGTTGGCAGGGATAGCATTGCTGAATAAGGTTACAAAACCAGGTCCAAACACGGGATGACTTGCCTTTGCTTCTTGAAAAAATATAATGTGATGTCTATCAATAAATCCCCCCCTATTCCAAATCTGGGAGTTTTAAATGAATACCTGCCACATTCCAAGACATCAATTTTACCGAATCATCTGGCTTAGTCCTGGGAACAGTTGACAACTGAAGGTGAGACACCACAGGGGTAGAGTCACCACCCTCTTTTCCTCAATCTAGTACCTGAGTACAAGACATTGATGTGACCAGATCACCTGGCTCGGCCTCAGAAATCATTAGCAACTGAAGGAGGGGCACAGATACTATACAATTACCACACCTATTCTCTCTCCTATCTAGGGGCTGGGGAAGCTGTAGTTCAAGGGTCTCCAAACAGTAGCTCGTGAGCTACTGCAGCTCTCCAGCTACCTCGCTGTAGCTCACCTGTATGCAGCCCAGCCTATTAAATGATAAAGTTTTTGCTTGGTTGACTCAATAGTCATAAATGAAAATTAAAGTTATGCAACACTAATTATATTAGTAGCTCTCAATTCGTTTCCTTGAACATAAGTAACTCTCAGTACAGAAAAAGTTGGAGAGCTCTGCGTGTACTCAGTTGATGTCTGAAACCCCAAGGGAACAGGATCTGTGGGCATGCTTGTTTATGGAGAAAGCCAGGGCCACAGGAGGACTCAATTTTGGGCGTAATTATTTATAGACAAAGTTGGGGGCAGAGCAGGCACTCTCTTGCTTACAGATGTAGATTGTAAATGGCAGATTGACCCCACCAGTTCTGAAACTATAATATTTAGTTTAGACTGCTTATTCGCGTAGCAGAAAAGTGTCAGTAGCATATTTTATGATGTGTAAAAAGTAATGCACCATTTAAATGGTAACTTTTCATTGGAAAATATAATCAGTAGCAAATTAGCAGCATCTAATTAGACTTTTTGGAAAATACCTTTAATAAATTTAGATTCTCATCATCCAATGTGATAATCATAGGTATGTTACGTGAATATTTCCTGCCTATATTTAGCATCAGTGACGCCAGAAACATGCCCATTTCTCTCTGGAATAGTGATGCTGTAAAAGGGCTAATACACAAAGCACTGGATGGAGGGAGCAGTTATCACTGGGCTTTGTTGGGACCCAATTGTTTCGTAGTAGAATATGTAAATGCTCTTCTCCTTTCACACTGCTGAGTAAGAAGACTTACTGGTGCCCTTTCCTTCTTGGAAGACCTAGGCCAAGTGTTGGTTTGAGGAATGGTTTTCCTTAGAAGTTCTGGGGGTAAAGTTAGGAGAGACATGACTGCAATTGGATGGCAAAAGAGAACTTGCCCAGCTGAGACACGGTTCTGTCAACTTGATTTTTATGTGATTTGTGCTCTGCAATATATCTGACAGCACTTATCTAGAATGAGACATAAGCAACTTTACTTAAATTTGGGAGTGGCAAGAGTGGAGTTTTTATTAAAAATGGCTTAGGGATCACCAGCAAAGGGAAAATATTTATTTATTCACCCTTTAAAACACCTAACTTCAGCCCCTGCTGGATTGAACTTGTTCAAAGCTGTTGAATACTACAATGCTTACCTGGCTGCTTTGCTACAGAATTCCTGAGTGCCTGCCAGAAGTCCTTGAGAGAATTCTTTATAGCTATTACTTGAATGTTGGTTTCTATCAGTCTTCACCATGACTGGTAGAACTGGTTTGTGCCTTGTGGTCCACATTTTTAATATGGTTATCGACAAAAATGAACTATTTTCCTTATTAATAGAATCACCCATCCCAAACTCCACATCTACCTTGACAAGCAAGTATGTAGTCAGGCAGGCCCTGAGAGTGAGGCTCACTGATTGATGGTTCGCAGGCGGGAGGGTGCATAGCTGGCAGGTAAACACGCGGGCAGGAAACTCTTGATCCTTCCCAAATATAGTTGCAGTGTCATCAAAATGTCCAGAGAAAAATTACCCCCAATGAAGCACACATATCCCAAGGGGGTACGTGCGCTTCAGAAAACACCATAAAGTCAGATGCCACATGAGTTAGGAACACATAGCTAATCAAGAACTAGCACACTTAGTGATCACTCACTTCCCATGCTGGACATCTGGACACATTCACCACTGGCCACACTTTATCCGTGCAAGGTCGAAACCAACCAACATTACTCACCATATATGGTATGCCGCATACATTTGTGGCTTGATGTAAAATTGTATATAAGACCAACGGAAACCCAATGTAAATTGAGACAGTCCTCAGACCTCGTGCCTGGAACTTTTCTCCCAGCAGAATTGTTTAATTAAACACAGCTGTTCCTGTTTTGCCAAACGCCTTTTGTCTTCTGTTTTTTTACTAATTCTAACCCGAGCAACCTTCCCGATAAATATTAAGTTTTGACTGGAGAAGGTTGTTGGTGTCATCATCACTAGCCCTTCTCATAAGGCTGTGGGACCTGATGGGGTGCCCATGGATTTGTACAAAATAAACATTCATTTTTAGGGCCCTCTCTTAACTAAAGTTTTGAATGCCGTAGTTAATACCAGTATCCCAACTTCATGGCAGACAGCCATAATTGTACTAATCTATAAGAGAGGCAAAAGACAAGGTCAAAAGTGTTGCAGACCAAACTTCTTATTAGCCTCAGAAGTTAAGATAGTAGAGCTTTTATCCTTCATAGGATAGAGGGTTGGGCTAAGAAGAATAAAATCATAAATAAGATGCAGTATAAGAATTGGGAACTCAAGAGCAGGGTTTGAATCTATACTTATTTATTAAAAAGTACACTGCAACTAAATGAGGGCCCATATATCTATCTTTTATGGACCTCAGTAGTTCATTTGACCAGGTTAAATGATCAAAATTGTGGGATATAGCGACAAAAATGGACCTACCAGAGCCCCTTGTGAACTTCCTGCATGCTTAACACAGCGGTGAAACGCCCTCCGTGAGATCTGCTTTCGGAGGGGGAGCTTACTGAGCCATTTAGCTTAGCTAGAGGGGTCGGCCAAGGTTGTCTTATTTGTTGTATATAATAATGGCCTGACTGACTTTTTGACTACCAATGGCAAGGATTTGCCAAGAGTGGGATCTATATCAGTACTGGTACTGCTTTACGCAGCTGACGCTGTTTAATTGCATGTGCCCCTAATGGACTGAGAGGTCTTGTTAACTGCTTTGTCATGTTCATGAACAGTTTGGACCTTGAGACCAATATCTCGGAGGCAAGATGGCGACCGCACTGGTCGTGTGAGCTAGCTGCTCTGCCGGACCTCGCGGACTTTGGCGTCTTTCGGACGAACTGCAGGCGGAGAAAAGGCCTTGGGAAACCGAGCGATGAGCTTTGAATAAAACATTCATTTTTCACTCCATTTCTGGGAGCTGGGAGCCGTGCTCGCATACCGCTGGAGTGAGATTGCGAGATACGGGGCTTGAGGCGGATTGACGGCAGTACGGAGGCTTTCGGAGGCTGGGTCAGTTAAACGGCAAGACGGCACACCTGTGATTCTCGCAGCGCGGGTGTTGGAACGTAGCAGAGCGGAGCCGGGAAGAGCCTGCGAGCTGCGAGCTGCGATCAAATAATAACAGGGACACGGCTATATCCATTAAATGGATTGCCATTGTTACTGACCGAACTTGAACTTGAACGCTTCAATTGATAGCTGTTTTTTTTTTTCTTTTTGGGCCTGCCTCGAGCCTCGCATTATACTTACTTGGCGTTACTAGCTCCTGTGCTCGAGCTCTCTGGCAGGAAAGACAAGGCGGCTGAGCTTGGGTTTGGCTTGGAGGCAGGAAAAGGCAAGACTGCAGGGCGGTTAACGGCACACCTGTCTTCACTACAGCTTGGGAAACAGAAGTCTGCAGACCGGAGCTGTGAGGTGCTGCAGGTCTCAAGAGCGATAAGTACCTGTGAGAAATGGCGCCTAAGGGGAAAAGAGGTCGTGGACAGCCCGCTGCTGGAACCAGAACCGAGACTGAGACGGAGACGCAGGAGGAGAGCCAAAATTTGAAAGCATCAACGCAGAAAACTCCGACTAGAGGCAATAGTCGTGTGGAGACACTGGCCAAGGAAACTGGAAAGTCTGCTAGAGGTAATTCGCGATTTTCTGGTAGTGAGCTGGAGAGTGGGGTGCAGGGAGCATGTAATAACACTAAGACTGTTAAAGCTACCACTAAAAGCATTCCTGAGCTTTTTAACACTTTAAAAAACAAGGAGACTTTTAGGGGCACAAAGAGTAAACCAATCCAGGTTACTGATAATGGTAGTGAGAGCATCCCGGTTGAGTCTGTTGAAGCTTTGATACAGCGCGTTGAAATCAGCCAGCTGGCTCAGGGTGGTTCTGACAATGCTTTTATTGAAGTGGCTCAGCCAAACTCTGGAGAAGGAGAAGGTGAAGGATTGTGCGAAGAGAATGAGAATCAGCCCGTTGAAACCGCTACAGCACAAGAATCTTTGGATAATACTGGGAGTACCGGTGTTACCGGCCCCCCTGAGGGTAACATTTCTGGTAAACACATTGAGAGCATAGACTCTGTAGAATTCTATTCCTTATCAGAGCACTCTGCTTCATCTACGGAAGATCTACGGAAGATCTTGTTCAACAGTATGCTGAGCAAATGAGTATGGCTGAAGGGAGCCTGGATGGTAGCTATGAGACTGAAGAGGCGAACTCTGAGCAGACTGAGGGCCAATATGGGCAAACCGTGCGCCGACTGCGGATGACACAGTTTGAGGATTTTGATCATACTAGGGCTGCCACACAGATCGAAGAAGAGCAGGGGGACGAGATATCACTTGAACGTATTTACAAGACTATGATGAGACATAGTGAGGAGCACAAACAAGATAGCCTAAGAGTGCAAAATTCATGCAAGAAACTACAAAGTTCTGTTAGACGGCTGGTTAAATCTCATGCAGAATTCTTGGGAAGAGTCACTGAGGCGGAGACTCGTATAGCGACTTTGGAGGATGAGGTAGTCCAACAGAAGAGGATCATAGCTGAGCAACTTACTCACAAAGAAGAGATAAATTGGAAAGTTATTGATCTAGAAAATCGCTCGAGGAGAAATAACTTGCGATTCCTGCAAATAAAGGAAGGAAAGGAAGGGACAGACCCTCGCGGTTTCATAGTTGAGCTTCTTAAAAAATCATTCCCTGACTCGACTCAATGGGACTGGGATCGGGAAGTTGAAAGAGCGCATCGGTTCCCATTCAATATACGAGCCAACAACTTGGAACAGCGTGACCAAAGACCAAGAGCTTTATTGGTGGCATTCAACAGCTTTCTAGCACAAGAGGAAGTGTATAAGAAAGCAAGGCCGGATAAAAAAGTAAACGCATTTGGCTGTGAATACTTTGTTCGTCCAGATTTATGTAAGCAGTCGGTGGACTTGAGATGGCAAATGCGACAGCTCATTCCTCTCTTTCAGGCTAAGGGAGCTCAGGCCTACCTTATGTTTCCTGCAAAAATGAAAATTGTTCATAAGGAGCGCACTCGTTATTTTATGACATCATTGGCAGCTAAGACCTTTCTGGACTCACAGTAACTTGACTTATTTAATGTGTAAGCCTACATAGTGAAAAGTTTACATAATGATTACACCATGACTTCAGAGGGCTATCTAAAGTTGGTTAATTATGTATATTGTTTTCGCCTACAGGTTAACTCGAAGGCGCAATTGAGTATACTATGTTTTATTTCTAAAAATTAGCATTCAGTCCGGGGGGGAAGGCAGGGAAATGGGGCAAGCTTACAATCAAGAGGACCATAAGTCCTAACGCCTCAATAAAGGGAAGGGGCGAGGGGGGGGCACTTTAGTTTGGGGTGGTGTTGAGGGTGGCACAACGGGGTGCTATGGGGAGGAAAAGTGGGGAAAAACTGTTCTTGGGCACAGCAAGCTACAAAGTGAGAAGCCTACCTTTGATTTAATTTTGGCATGGTGTAATATGCTTTTTGATTCAAATGAGTCTATAGAAATGATTTGTATTTTGAACATGAATCGAAATATTAGAATAAAGGCAATTTTACTTCGCATCTTTCAATGGCAACGAAACGCTTAAGAATTTGTTCTCTAAACGTATCAGGACTCAACAATGTGAATAAAAGGCAGAGAGTGGCTGCTGAATTAAAGTATATAGGACCACATATAGTATGTATTCAGGAGACCCATATACCTTGGCCCAAGAGATCGGTCTTAACTGAATTGGGATACATACTTGCAGCCGCTACGGGTCAAACTAGTATGATTAGGGGTGTCGCCATTATGGTTAAAGGGGACGTTGCTGTAATAGGTAAAACTTTGGCGGATAAAAAAGGTAGATGGGTAATAGTGGAAATAAGTGTAGACGCTAAGAATTTAACTCTTTGCAATATTTATGGATCTAATTTAGATGACCCAGAGGTTATTACGGATTTGAATACTGAGCTAACTACATGGGCTCAACCCCTGATTATTTGTGGGGACATGAACATAAACCTGACTAATACTGCTATAAAGGAAGGGCGGGCCATGTATAAGGGCCGCAAACCAAAAGATTTTAAGGCATTGGCTAGCCTGATACAAGATCATGGGCTAGTGGATGTTTGGGGTCAACTTAGACCACAAGATAATGGCTATACTTTTTACTCATACCCGCATAAAAAATTAGTCAGGCTTGATTATTTTTTCTCCCATACTTCAATTATGTCTGGCGCAAGTATTTCAACATATCCTAGAATAACATCTGATCACTCCCCGCTATTATTAGAGATTGATATGGGTTTAAGTAAATCCAGACAAACTAGTTTTACTTTTGATAGGAAGCTAATTTTTAACGAGGAGTTTCAAGAACATATAAGAAAATGGATAAAGTTATATTTTGAAGAGAATGAGGGATCCAGTTCTCAAGCCATAATATGGGATACTTTTAAAGCTGGATTTCGGGGAGAATGTATAAGCTTTTCATCTAGGGCTCGGAAAAAAGCCAAATCAGAGTTAGATAGCTTATATGATCATTTAATCTCGTCGGAAACACTATTAATGCAGGAGATAATTAATAAAGGGCCAAGTCTAACTGAATTGGAGGATAAAGTTGCTAGGGATAAAGCGAAAATAGTTGGTATCTGGTCTCAGGATAATGCCAGGAAGTATCTCTCTTTGAAAATGGATGCACATGAATATGGTGAAACAATCGGGCGAAGGCTGGCGATTCAATTACGCATTAAAGAGTCGGCTAGAAATATTGCTCAAATGAGAGACTCTGAAGGCATGATACAATCAGCACCACAAGAGATACTTAATATTTTCCAACGATTTTATTCTGAGCTATATGAGGGATCACTTTGTTCAGGATCAAATTGGAATATATTATTTGCAAAGGGTCTAAAAAAGATGGATCCCTCTGTATCCTTGGGCCTAGAGGATATAATCACAGAGGAGGAGCTGGATAGAGCTGTTAAGAGCTTAGCAAAGGGCAAAGCCGCTGGTCCCGATAGACTACCAAGTGAAATATACTTACAATTTTATCAGGACATTAAAAAAGAACTTCTAAAAACAGTGAGGGAAGCTCAGGTGGGGAACCCCCCGGGATCATGGGCGGAAGCTACTATTGCCGTTTTTTGTAAAAAAGGGAAACCGCCAGATTTTGTAGGGTCATATAGACCGATTTCGCTACTAAACTCTGATAATAAAATATACTCTAAAATATTAGTGAACCGGCTCTCAGATTGTATCACTCCTTTAGTTTCACAACATCAACATGGATTTATCCCCAGAAGGGGGACGACAGAACATGTAAATACAGTTATATCTCTTTTTGATACGGCCTCAGTATATAAGAATGATTTAGCGCTGATTCTGCTGGACGCGGAAAAAGCGTTTGATCGTGTCCAATGGGAGTACCTTTGGTAATTAATGAGCAAAATGGGATTTGGGGGAGGATTCATTGGAGCAATACAATCTATGTACCTAAAACCAGTAGCAAAGATCTCAGTTATGGGCCAACTTTCCGATAAAGTTATTATAACACGAGGCACAAGACAAGGCTGCCCGTGCTCTCCCCTTTTATTTGCTCTCTACATAAACCCTTTTATTGAGTTACTAGACCAGAATATCCTGATTACCCCTTATAAAGTCCAGAATCTTTATTTTTCGGTGTTTGCATATGCCGACGATATAGCAGTGGTAACAACTAATCCTGTAACAGCAATTAAAGAAATTGAACGATTAGCACATATATTTGGACTGATAACAGGTTATAAATTGAACGAGACCAAAACCCAAATTCTTTGTTCAGATACAATTGTTTGGGCTGATAACAGGGTGGTTAAAGAGGTGACCTATCTGGGAATTTTAATTAGGGCAAATATGGCGGAAATTGTGCAAGTTAATTGGAATACTTTAATGCTAAAAATCACGGCATCGTTGGATAGATGGGAAAGGCTCTATTTAACTATCATTGGAAGATCAAATGTGATAAAAATGAATATACTGCCAAAGGTACTTTACTTGTTTAGATCAATACCTTTAGAAATTACTAAGGATAAGATACAGAACTTGCAATCTAAATGCGGGAAATTTCTATGGAGCCCGGGGAGACCTAGAAGGGCAATGAAACATATGACGTTGCCAACCCTAAGGGGAGGAATGGGGGTACCTGACTTTTTTCTTTATTATGTTACTTGTTTCTTACTGAAAATGAAAAATTTAATAATAGGAGTTAACGAAATGGATGATGTCAACATGCCAAGTATTTTTGATATGCAGTTGGGGCCTAATGCAAAACTTATTTTTGTAAAAGAAATTGATGGGAGTTATTTCAAGCGAACAAGGTTCAAGGTAACCATGGGGGCTTTCAAGGTTTGGAAATGGTATATGAAAAACATGGAATTACCAAGAGTTTCATATTACACTCCGTTTAATGCACATAGGATTTTACCAGGGATTTTTTCTGATGTTATGGCCAATAAGTGGCAGCAAAAAGGTATTAAGACGTTAGGACATATGATTAATATAAATGGGAAATGTAAATCTTTTGAAGAGATCAAGGATGAATATTTACTGCCTAGATGGTACTTTTTTAAATACCTCCAAATACGGGATTATTTAATTCGAAGGGGTGGAAGCTTAAATCAACATCAAGTTATTGAAGAAATACGTAGATCAGCTAAAATTGGAGCAATTTATCAATCCTTGATCTCTGCTAAAAAAGATGATATAGATAGAGTGCAGTTGAAATGGAGAGAGTTGTTAGGTGATTCCGAGATTAATATAGAGGATCTGTTAATTTTATCGAAGGAAGGGCTCATGTCGGCAAATTTGAAAGCTCAGTTTTTTAAGTCACTATATGATTTATATTATACGCCCAAGAGAATGGCGAATTGGATTCTGGGAAGCCAGGGTAAATGCTTCCGTTGTGATGAGGAGGATGCTGGAGCGAGACATGTTTTCTATGACTGTCTTAAGTTAAAGGGATTTATTGAGCATCTGGAAAAGTTTATCTCTTCTGTGATTAAAACAACGATAGTTATTTCTCCAGCAATGATGCTGTTAGGAAAAATACAGAAAGACAACAACTTGGATATACTTTTTCCACACCGGCATTTTATTTTTTTTGCAATGACAGTGGCACGCCTTTGTATCGCCAGGGAATGGCTACAGGAAAAACCACCAGACTTTTTGCAATGGCGTGCTAAAATGCTGAGCTTATACAATTTGGAGTGGAGCTTATTCTCAATTAAAGGATCAAGGAAAAAAAGACTGGGCATTAAAATTTGGGGTTCTTTCAGAGACTATTATGAGTCATGAATTTGCCTCCATGGAAAGTTAACATATGAATAACTTGGACCTTATTTTGGACTTTACTTTTTATCTTTGGGCTTCATTATTGCATTATGTATAGGCTGACAGCCAACTCGAGATGTGTTTGTTAGCTTGCTGTGCTGAGAACAATAAAAAAAAAAAAAAAAAAAAAAAAAAAGAGACCAATATCTCTAAAATGCAATATATGTCTTAGGTAATAAAAAATCAGATGTCAGCCCATTACTATTAAGGCCAAGCCCATTTTTAGAGTTAACAATTTTTCTTACTTAAGAGTGACCTTTGACATGCAAAGCGCCTGGTTATCATACATTTCCCATAGATGTCTTCGCTTTTATCAGGCAGTGGGGACAGTTTTTGAGTTTGCCATAAAGGTGTGAAACAAACCTATTTTATAAACATACAAATGAAAATGCATACCATTCGTGACATATGGGGCTGCCATCTGGGGTTCTAGCCATTGCTTAAAACCGGAACAGGAGGATATCCTTTTTAGTTGCCAATTGCTAGGACCTCCACCCTATAGCCCAAACTTTTGTATTCATGAGCGATTGGAGCTTTCATATGTTGAGGACTACATTAAGCTTGCCCCACTGCTCCTTTGGATCTCTACAAGGGGAAATTAGCAAGCCCAGCTAAATCAAATGTTAATTACTGACTGCTTGGCTTGCGACCAGGGTGTGGATATTCAAACAAAAATGTATTACGCATATTTCCGCATCTTTGGGCAGACCTGAACTGTTTACCTCCTTGCATTTGATGGATAAGGGTGATGTAGCTTTGGTGAAGATTTTCTATTTTATTTTAAGGAATGCAATTTGCGAAAAGGAATATTTAAAAAAGCCATTTTAAAGGGACTATGTCGTGACCCAAGCCTCTGATATCTTGGAACCTTATTTGGACTATGTAAAAAATGTGTGGGAAAGGTATTTGCTAATCAAATTTTGGTTAGGCACTAGAAAGGAACCATTTGTGCTTTCCTCTAGGTCAGCAAAAGTCAGAATCTATCTTTACTTGCCCCTGTGATGAGTTTTCTGGACAGACTTCGATGCACTATGTCATTTTTGTAAGTATTATTTTTCAAAAGAATGTTATTTGTGTTTCATAATTTGGTTATTTAATTTAAGGTATCATATGTATTTAACTTCTTCATCTATGCCTTTCGAGGTACTTAGGAGATTTTCTTTTAAAAGAAAGTATGTATACATATACCAGTAGGTATATGTAGTTAGGATTTTTTCTCTATGGGATTTTTGAAAATTCTATGTCTAATAACTTTGGCGTTTGTGGACGGAATTGGCTGACATTTTCAGGAAAATGGAACATTTTGTTTCTGAGCAGCCCCTGAAAATTTGGGGGGGTTTCGTCAAGGGGGGGCCGAGAAAAAAGGGGGGTCCCAAAACGCGTTTTTCCCATGTTAATTTCCATAGGGCGGTTGGCCTCACTTTTAGCCCGAACGGCTGAATGGATTTGCACGAAACTTGGCAAAATTGTAGGGACTGTTAGCCCGATGTGCCTTTGCTAGGTCTCAATATATGTGCTCCAGTGGATTTTGATAAATTAACGTTCAAAAAAATATATATATCTGTAACAGCGCTCCGGGTAGCGCTCCGGTTCGCGTACTTGACGCGTAACGGAACTTCGCGAAGCGAAGCTGATTGGCTCTCCGGTGTCTGTCAACATTCTAAACAGTCCGGAGCGGCCGCCATCTTGTCTCTCGGTAGGATCGAGAGACAAGAGGAGGCCAAAACAAAGGGGGAAATAACCATAAGGGGCATAGTAGATCCTCCCTGACCCCCTAGGTTTGATGTGGAGGCTTTAAAAGGGCCCCGCGGGGCAAAAAAAAGAAATAAAAAAAAAAAAAAATCGTTTTTTTTGCGTGGGGAGCGCCCGGTACGCTTTTGTGCAATGGGCGGTGGTAATCTAAATGATGAGGGGGGGGCGGGCAGCGTTCAAAGCACATCAGCGTGCATAAACACGAAAATGTTTTTATCTACCACGTACTTGACTTATCTCTCTGAGATGCATTCCCTTGTGTTTCGGCAATGGTAGTCTGTTCATTACATAGATCGCCCGAGGGCGGTAGTACAGACCGCGCGTAGGAAAGGGTCAAAAGCCAGGGGTATAGGAGTATGTAACAAGCGAGTCATTTAATTGAAAAAACTAAACGTGACAAACGGTTGCAGGATAAGTGAAGGTTGATTTTATAATTGAAAGTATAACAGGATCAGTTACAATAAAATCGTCCATACGCACACCATGGGCAAGTATCATGGGTAACATTACTTCGAAGCTTTATTAATACAATAATCAATAATGAAAAAATCGACATCAATAGGGTTGTCCGTATTCCCAGTCAGTACCCTTCTCCGCCCGCCATGTGCACAAAGACCGCATACATCCCCCATAACGTCAAGGCTAAGTAACTAGAACGTCATAAGGAGTTGCAAGTCGCTCCCATACTGGCGCCATTTTGGTCGAGGCCAGGCAGGTCCAGAGTATAGTTCAATGTCTCCAATAAGTAGCGGCAGGACCAGAATCCCTTTCAGCAGTTCTGGCTTCGTCATTACGAGCACTAGAAAACAAGACATTCTGGGCAATACCACCCTTGACGCAGCCCTTTATTCTACAAGATGGTGTCTTTCAAAAGCCAGGGGTATAGGAGTATGTAACAAGAGAGCCATTTAATTGAAAAAACTAAACGTGACAAACGGTTGCAGGATCAGTGAAGGTTGATTTTATAATTGAAAGTATAACAGGATCAGTTACAATAAAATCGTCCATACGCACACCATGGGCGAGTATTATGGGTAACATTACTTCGAAGCTTTATTAATACAATAATCAATAATGAAAAATCGACATCAATAGGGTTGTCCGTATTCCCAGTCAGTACCCTTCCCCGCCCGCCATGTGCACAAAGACCGCATACATCCCCCATAACGTCAAGGCTAAGTAACTAGAACGTCATAAGGAGTTGCAAGTCTCTCCCATACTGGCGCCATTTTGGTCGAGGCCAGGCAGGTCCAGAGTATAGTTCAATGTCTCTAATAAGTAGCGGCAGGACCAGAATCCCTTTCGGCAGTTCTGGCTTCGTCATTACGAGCACTAGAAAACAAGACATTCTGGGCAATACCACCCTTGACGCAGCCCTTTATGCTACAAGATGGTGTCTTCCATTCAGAAAATATTGTTGGCAGCATTTTGAAAGGAAAGATAAACGGCCGTTCTCCTAGTGAGTCTCACATTGTTACATTTATGAAGAATGTTGAAGAGTAGTATGTTTAAAATCTGAAGCCATCGTTCTACAAACTCTCAACCAGCCTTGGATAGAAAAATCCTGAAGAATGTACAAACTGAAAACCAGTTTTTGTCTGCATAGCATCAGCAGCAACACTTGAGTCAGCTTTGTGTGAAGCTGCCATCTTGATCCAATCAATACCGTCCCCCCGCACACATTCAGGGACCAGGCCGCATTGCGAGGGCACCGCAGGACATGTCTTCAGGTCAAACGGATTGTGGGACAAGGTCCAGAATGGAAGAGTCACCAAAAGGCAAAAAGTTCCGCCGGACCCCGGGAGCCGGCCGCCTATGTCGGGGGCGATCTCAGGCCACACCTGTGCAACAAGACTTGGGGAGGGGGCAGGAGCCAAGCGCCCCCTCCGAGTCCGCGCCACCACACCGCCCCTCGGGGGCCTCCGTCAAGCGGCTCAGGGAGGCACCGCAGGCAGCGGTTCTTCAGATCAGTGGCTCTCACCGGCAAGGCTCCCCTCCGTCAGCAGCGATCGTTGGCGCTGTGGTTGCGGCCGGAGGCCCCGCCTAGTCAACGCCCCGGCCTCTCCATGCCGTAGGCCGCAAGAGTGGGTGCAATTCAGCCGGATGGCGGGTGAGACGCTGTAGCCGCAAGAGCAGGCGAAACTCAACCGGCCGAGTGAGGCACTGTGCCGCAAGAGCGGGCGCAACTCAGCTGGCCGAGTGAAGCGCTGGGGTGCAGCTGAGGAACCTCCACCTGGGGAGGTGGGGGAGGCTCGTTTGCGCCGCCTCTCCCTCCCAGTGCACCCCACGCCATCTCCTGGCGCAGGTATATGTGATGGTCGGACCAGGGCACCGCAGGACGTGTCTTCAGGTCAAATGGATTGTGGGACAAGGTCCAGAATGGAAGAGTCACCAAAAGGCAAAAAGTTCCGCCGGACCCCGGGAGCCGGCCGCCTATGTCGGGGGCGATCTCAGGCCACACCAGGGCAACAAGACTTCGGGAGGGGGCAGGAGCCAAGCGCCCCCTCCGAGTCCGCGCCACCACACCGCCCCTCGGGGGCCTCCGTCAAGCGGCTCAGGGAGGCACCGCAGGCAGCGGTTCTTCAGATCAGTGGCTCCCACCGGCAAGGCTCCCCTCCGTCAGCAGCGATCGTTGGCGCTGTGGTTGCGGCCGGAGGCCCCGCCTAGTCAACGCCCTGGCCTCTCCATGTCGTAGGCCGCAAGAGTGGGTGCAATTCAGCCGGATGGCGGGTGAGACGCTGTAGCCGCAAGAGCAGGCGAAACTCAACCGGCCGAGTGGGGCACTGTGCCGCAAGAGCGGGCGCAACTCAGCTGGCCGAGTGAAGCGCTGGGGTGCAGCTGAGGAACCTCCACCTGGGGAGGTGGGGGAGGCTCGTTCGCGCCGCCTCTCCCTCCCAGTGCACCCCACACCGTCTCCTGGCGCAGGTATATGTGATGGTCGGACCAGGCAATAAGAGGGGGGGGTCATCAGCAAGGCATTCACCCCCCCCCCAACCGTGGCTCGCTGGATGCCACCTCAGGGAAGGCCAGTACATCAACATCGTGGCCGTGGTGCTTCCGGGCCATCTACCCAACGACCTCTTCGGCCGATGGCTGCCAGCAAGGCCCCGCCCTATATGTGCCGGGGGCCTCGTCTTCCGGATGGGCGTAGCCGCGGACCTGCTGCACAAGGAGGGACAGGAACAGCGTCATGCATTTGGATCGATGTTGCAGCAGGCTGCCATGTAAATAGTTATTTAATAAAACGTTTTACCCTGTTACTTTGCTGGTGTGTTGTATATATTTATAATATTTGCATAGGGTTTGTCGTTATTTTGGGCGGGGTGGGTGGCGGAGCCGAGCTGTCTTGCAGCCATCATGGCGTCGAGCTCGGTTCCTCTCACTAGTTTCATATTTCTCATGAGGGGTTGTTCCTAATGTTTCTATTTTAGCGAGGTCACAAAGAGATCCCATCAGTGGCCTACTGATTTTGCTCGATTCCTTTTGTTTTTTCTAACGATTTTTATGTTATAGTTTGCTAGCACGATACAGCGGCTAGTCCGCATTTTATATATATGTCCTTTTTATTAGGGGTGTCCTCCGGTGGAGTCGGATGATCTACCTCTAATAAACGGTCCGGGTTGAACCAACTACCAACAAATGGGGCAGAGATAGGCATGACGGGTTACAAAGGGGACAAAAGTCTGCACTACCTATCCTTCACTATCCGCAAAGACTAAACAGAGTATTGCGACTCTGTGCTTATTTGTGAATAGAGAATCACCCAAAGAGAACCAATTCCGAACGATCATAGGCTATTGGCAGTGGGCAGAGAGGCCATGACACACAAAATGGCTGTCACTTACGTGCATGATGGGGCCTAAAAGGGACAATATGGCGTGGCCACTGTTTCGCGACTTTCACTTTACTTTCAACAGTGGCTGTGGTGAACATAAATGAACGTCGCTTATATATACCTAATTTTAGTCATTTTCCACAAAAAAGCTTTTGATATTTGCTATTAAAAAACCTTTGAAATTCACTGAAAAAACCATAGGTTATAGACCATATATAGTTAGGAATTAGCATTTACAAAACCTTGAAAATTCACTGAAAAAAACATAGGTTATAGACCATATATAGTTAGGAATTAGCATTTACAAAACCTTATTTTACTCACACAAAACCATTGAAATTCCAAATATAGTTAGTTGCACTAACTATATATCGCGCACCCGCAATCCACTGCTGATGATGTCACATATTACATCATTCATGACATGGTCAGTGACATCACTGATGACATCACTGATGACATCTCAAATGACATCACTGATGACATCACTGATGACATCTCATTTGACATTAATGGCCACATCACTGATGATATCATTCATGTGACAATACAATGCATCTCCTCACACTTTAATATAACCTCTGTTACACCCAGTGTTAAATACAGAATATAATTTTTTAAACCATTGACACACCAATACTAGTTACTACATACGCACTCACTGATTCCTATGTCTACACACACATTCACTCATTCACCCATACAATCATTCATACATACAATCACTCATCTTTACAACACTATCATATGCACTCATACACCTATATAGACACTCACACTATGCCACTCATCCATGGAGTTACTCACACACCTAGTCAGTCCTGTAAAGAATCAATCACACTTCCATTTTCTATTTTTTCCATTTTCCATTTAAACATAGAGTACCTTACATTTTCAAACATATACTAACACATACTTACTCTCTTATACAATCATTGATACAAGTACACATTGATCTGCACAGAGTCACACACCTCCCAGCCAGCCACACACACACTCAGTCTCCCATACAAATACTTGAGCAATCAATCAATAACCCATATAGTTACTCATATAGCGACTGATCAACACATACAGCAGTTTACAGAACAACAGACATAATGATGCACAAATTAAGACAGTTTAGTCACTAACCCATGCACTCAGTGAGACACATTTAATCACTCACTCATACAGTCATTCACGCACCTACTAAATCCTTCATCCAGACACTTATACATCCACTCATTCTTCAATATGTAAGACATATTTTAACTTTACAGAAACATACAGTCACTGGATGTTGTCATCAATCAGTGATGTCATCAGTGATGTCATTTGAGATGTCATCAGTGATGTCATCAGTGATGTCACTGACCATGTCATGAATGATGTAATATGTGACATCATCAGCAGTGGATTGCGGGTGCGCGATATATAGTTAGTGCAACTAACTATATATGGAATTTCAATGGTTTTGTGTGAGTAAAATAAGGTTTTGTAAATGCTAATTCCTAACTATATATGGTCTATAACCTATGGTTTTTTCAGTGAATATATATATATATATATATATATATATATATATATATATATATATATATATATATATATATATATATATATATAGATATATATATCCCAAGCACTCCACTTGCCACTGCCAATATATATATATATATATATATATATCCACCGCTTGGCTCCCTTTCTCCTCGTTAGGCGCTCTTTCCCTTGGTCGCGTTACTCCTGCGGTTGAGCCAACCGCTAACAATTCACAACAAGTTTCCCCAGTCACGGAGATGGGTGGAGTCGCAGACAAAAACGGCACTCAGTCGCTTGTTTCAATAAATCTTCGTGTTTATTTTACAAATCTAAATCCATTGGGGGGTCAAACAAAAAACAACCGACGCGTTTCGACGCGTTGGACCGTGACCAAGGCAGCGGACGCTGTCGAAACGCGTCGGTTGTTTTTTGTTTGACCCCCCAATGGATTTGTAAAATAAACACGAAGATTTATTGAAACAAGCGACTGAGTGCCGTTTTTGTCTGCGACTCCACCCATCTCCGTGACTGGGGAAACTCGTTGTGATATATATATATATATATATATATATATATATATATATATATATATATATATATGTGTGTTACCCGAAACGCGTCATGCCGAGTGGAAAGGAGGGATAATAAACCTACCCGAATACTCTATGCTGCCTGGTGGTCTGTTATGTGCCGCGCTGGAGAGACAGAAAGTAGTTGGATATATATATATATATATATATATATACCTACTGGCGATAGTCAGTAGGTATATATAGTTAGGATTGTTTTCCATAGGGAAATCGCAACATTCTATTAGGAATAACTTTGGCGCTGGTTGAGGAATCTTTCTGAAATTTTCCTTAACTTTGCCTTGCGGCGCTCCGTTCCTTCCCTGAAAGTTTGGGGAGGATTCGTCAAGCGGGGGCCGAGATAAAAGGGGGGTCCCAAAACGTGTTTTCCCAATGTTAATTTCCATAGGGCGGTTGGACTCACTTTTAGCCCAAACGGCTGAATGGTTTTCCACCAAACTTGGCAAAATTGTAGGGACTGGTAGCCCGATGTGCCTTTGCTATGTCTCAAGATATGTGCTCCAGTGGTTTTTACGAAAATTAACTTTGAAAAAATATATATTGGGATACATTGGGCTATATATATGTTAGAGCCCAAATGTAGTCCAATGTAGCCCAATGTAGCCCAATGTAGCCCAAAGATGGCCACCAGAGACAAAAAAAACAAATGTAGCCCAAATATCAGCCAGATGTAGCCCAACTATAGCCCAATGACAGAATGTCCCAGAGTGTTTTAAAGAACAACTAGAGCGCTAACAGTCTTACCTATGACAAAAGTATGGCACACCTGAAGTCATCTTGATTGGAATAAAGTGTTAACACTTAAAACATTTAATTTGCAAAGGAACAAAATGAGGGGGTTCATTTTGCCATAGAAATTATGATTAGTGCTGAAGAAAGAAAAATTAGGGCACATTTTGAGTGACTTCTCAAATCCTCTTATATTTCGTTAAAAAAATTCTGATATGCAGTCTCCCAAGATGGCCACCAGAGACAAAAGAGCCCAAATGTAGCCCAAATATCAGCCAGATGTAGCCCAACTATAGCCCAATGACAGAATGTCCCAGAGTGTTCTAAAGAACAACTAGAACGCTAACAGTCTTACTTATGACAAAAGTATGGCACACCTGAAGTCATCTTGATTGGAATAAAGTGGTAACACTTAATACATTTAATTTGAAAAGGAACAAAATGAGGGGTTTCATTTTGCCATAGAAATTATATATATATATATATATTCACTGAAAAAACCATAGGTTACACACCAGTTATAGTTAAGAATTAGCATTTAAAAAACCTTTGAAATTCACTGAAAAAAACATAGGTTTCACACCAGTTATAGTTAGCTGGAAATTTTACTCACATAAAACCATTGAAATTCCCACGTTATAGTTAGTTGGACTCACTATAACTTGCACGTCTGCAATGCACTGCTGATGACGTCACATATTACATCACTCATGCATATATTTAAATATTTAAACATTACTCGCTAATATATGTATTCACTAAGATACACTTAATAAGCCAGTTAACCAATCAATTTTTTTTTTTAAACACTGAAAAAACCATAGGTTTCAGGCCTTATATAGTTAGGAATTAGCATTTAAAAAACCTTTGAAATTCACTGAAAAAATCATAAGTTTCAGGCCTTATATAGTTAGGAATTAGCATTTAAAAAACCTTTGAAATTCACTGAAAAAACCATAGGTTTCAGGCCTTATACAGTTAGGAATCAGCATTTAAAAAACCTTTGAAATTCACTGAAAAAAACCATAGGTTTCAGGCCTTATATAGTTAGGAATTAGCATTTAAAAAAACCTTTGGAATTCACTGAAAAACCCATAGGTTTCAGGAGTTATATAGTTAGGAATTCGTTTTTAAAAGACCTTTGAAATTCACTCAAAAAACTATAAGTTTTAGTGGTGTTATAGTTAGCTGGACATTTTACTCATACAAAACCAATGAAATTGCTCCTATATAGTTAGTTGTACTAACTATATTTCGCGCACCCGCAATCCACTGCTGATGATGTCACATATTGGATCATTCATGACATGGTCAGTGACATCACTGATGACATCTCAAATGACATCACTGATGACATCACTGATGACATCACCCACGTGACAATCACATAGACCTTTTCATACACTATTACAATTTTTTATCACTGTTTGTAAAATACAGAGTATCATATTTAAATCCATTGTCACAGCAATACAAGTATCTAAAAATCCACTCAGTGATTCATAGATGTATACACACATCTAATCACTTACCTATGGATTCACTCATGCATGCTGTCAATGAACAATAGAACACTATCAAAAATACTTATACATCTATATCGACATTAAACAACAGCACGCATCCTATTCACATATGAAGTCATCCTACTCACTTATGCAAACAATGGATCATACTTACATATTTACTTAGCAAAACACTCATACAAACACCACTTCTTCTATTCATTTAGATAGTAAGTCATACTTAGTGAATTATAAAATCATTATTACAAGTATACAGTTATCCATACAGTCACTCACACAATCATTGGGTCTTATGTATACTTATTTATATACAAAAACTGACACATACACTGCCTTTTATTTTTCTAGTTTGTTGGACCTGTACCTTTGAGAAATATATTTGCTCATCACCACACCCATAAAGAGATTCCCTCACCCAAACTGTTAGAACATGTAGTTTTAACTTCATATATCTACTGAATCAACTATTCACACATCTTTGGACAGTCACACCCCCCCACCGAACCACACACACTTTCACTCTCCCATACAAATACTCCGTTAACTAATCAATAACTAATATAGACTTTCACATAGCTAGTAACCAACTGTAGAATCAGTTTACACAACAACTGACAAAGTGATACAGATATTCACACAGTTTAGTCACTATCCACTATATTTAGTGAGACATTATAAATTGGTCAAGTAAACAGTCAATGACACTGCTACTAAATCCTCCATCAAAATATTTATTTATATATATCCACTCATTCTTCAATGTAAATTGCTATATATATAATGCATATTTAAATAACGAAGCAAACCACATTCACTGGATGATGTCATCAGTGATGTCATCAGTGATGTCATTTGAGATGTCATCAGTGATGTCACTGACCATGTCATGAATGATCTAATATGTGACATCATCAGCAGTGGATTGCGGGTGCGCGAAATATAGTCAGTACAACTAAATATATAGGAGCAATTTCATTGGTTTTGTAGGAGTAAAATGTCCAGCTAACTATAACACCACTAAAACTTATAGTTTTTTGAGTGAATATATATATATATATATATTACCTACTGGCGGTCGCCAGTAGGTAGTTATAGTTAGGACCTAGCTACCATAGGAAATCCGCAACATTCTATTGGGAATATCTTTGGCGCCGGTTGAGGAATTGGCATGTAATTTTCCAAATTTTGGCCAGCTCCGCTCTGCTCCTTCCCTGAAAGTTTCGGGGGGATTCGTGAAGTGGGGGATGAGAAAAAAGGGGGGTCCCAAAACGTGTTTTCCCCATGTTAATTTTCATAGGACGGTCTGACAAGTCTCCAGCCCGAACCGCTGAATGGAATTACGCAAAACTTGGCAAAATTGTAGAGACTGGTACGCAGATGTGCCTTTGCTATATTTGGTGAAAATTGCTTCAGTGGTTTTTTTGAAAATTAACTTCAAAAACACATATATATCTATACGCGTACCGGGGGGCGCACCCGGCGCGCTACGGGAGTGCGCGAGTGGAAAGCTGATTGGCTGTCGGGTGTCTGTCAACATTCTAAACAGTCCGGAGAATCCGCCATCTTGTGTCTCGGTAGAATCGAGACACAAGAGGTGAAAAAAAAGGGGGAAATAATTAAAAGGGGGCAGGGTAGACACACCTTGACCCCCTAGGTTTTTTGAGGGGGGCCTAGAAGGACCCTGAAGGGCAAAACAACTATTTTTTTTTTAAATTATTTTCACGGGGTAAGCGCTGGGTGCGTTCTCAGGTGCGCTCTCCGGTACGCGCACCCTGAGCGCACCACGGGGGAAAATAGTGCAAGAAAATAGAGTAAAAAAATAATTTAGAGTGCTTACAAGTAGGGTAGCTCTAAAAAGAGCTGTTGTGTTATGTGGGTTTTTTTTGTACCTACAAGTAGGTACCAATGCAGAGTCTCATATTCAAGAGGAAAACTCTATTCCCCTCACCTGTAAAAATGAACACCATCTCTCCTATAGATGCCTTGCATGTTGTAACGCAAGTTGTTGTGGTAAATGGAACCCATACCATAGTCTCTGAGGAAAGCAGAAACAGATTTATTTACATGTTTCCTTGCTTTCTCAATTTGTGGACAAAATTGGTTGGACCAGTTCCATTTTTGCCTTTGCCATATATTAGAAAATACCAAGTTTCTGGAAAAAGTGACATCAATTGCCCAAAGATGTCCTTTAAAAGCATTTCAAGACAGACATACTTCCACACTCAACTTCTTTCAGACCTTCTCCTTCACTTTCCTTTCTCTCTCTTCCCTTCTTTCACTCATTCACTCTTTTCCCTTCTCTAACTGTCCTTACTCCACTACAGTAACTCTTTCTCTTACTGCCTCTGTCCTCTTAGTTCTACACTCCCTTTCCCTCATTCTCTCTCTGTTAGCCTCATTCTCTCCGTCCCCTTAGTCTCTCACTCCTCTTCTGTTACACTCACTCCTTGTAACTCAGCCATATTCCCACAGTCACCTTCTTTCAGACCTTCTCCTTTACTTTCATTCCTATCTCTTCCCTTCTTTCACTCCTTCATTCTTTTTCATTCCCTTACTCTCCTTACTCCACTTTACTAACTCCTTCTCTTACTCCCTCTGTCCTCTTAGTTGTACACTCCTCTTCCTTCATTCTCTCTTTGTTGGCCTCATTGTCTCTGTCATCTTAGTCTCTCACTCCTCCTCTATCACGCTCACTGCCTATAACTCAGCCATACTCCCACACTCACCTTCTTTCAGACTTTGTCTTTTACTTTTCTTCCTCTCTCTTCCCTTCTTTTGCTCCTTCACTCTTTTCCCTTTCCTTACTCTCCTAACTCCATTTCACTAACTTCTTCTCTTTCTCCCTCTGTCCTCTTAGTTCTACACTCCCCTTCCGTCATTCTCTTTCTGTTAGCCTCATTCTCTCCGTCCCCTTAGTCTCTCACTCCTCTTCTGTCACACTCACTCCCTATAACTCAGCTACACTCCCACACTCACCTGCTTTTAAACCTTCTCCTTTACTTTCCTTCCTGTCTCTTCCCTTCTTTCGCTCCTTCACACTTTTCCCTTCCCTTACTCTCTTTACTCTACTTCACTAACTCATTCTCTTTCTCCCTCTGTCCTCTTAGTTCTACACTCCCCTTCCCTCATTCTCTCTCTGTTAGTCTCTCACTTCTCTTCTGTCACGCTCACACCCTATAACTCAACCATACTCACACACTCACCTTCTTTCAATACCCCTACTTCACTTCCCTTCACCTCTCGTCCCTTTTTTTGCTCCCTCACTCATTTTCCTTTCCTTTCTCACTGCACTCCACTTCACTCACTCCTTTTCTATTTGTTTAGAATACAGCTCTTTTTGGAGAATTGGAGGTAGTTCTAAAAAGAACTGTTTTTTTTCTTCTTTTTAAGTTTTCTTAGTGAACAAAAACAAAAACAGGGAATGTCAAACTGCTCAACAGGAGCAAAAAAAAAGAGTCGGAATTAGGGCTGGGGACGGCAGCGGTGGTTTTCCCTTGTTCGGACAATGTTCTTAATACTTTGTTCACCGTAACAAAGGAGTTCATCACAGTCTTTACATTTTATAGTGATGCCATCAAAAACAGGCTGAATATTAGGAATCAGCTGTTCAGGACTCCCCCTCACCGATGATGCAGTTGGTCCTCCAGTCGAAGTTGAAGCACCATCCCTTGGGGCATTTCGTGCCAGAGCCCTGACATTCTCCCTGGCATAGTTCTGGGGGTGCCTCCTCTGAACGTGCCGAATCATGGTCGAATTGCCAAAACTGTATTTCCTTGTAGGGTCACCCCGTGAAAGGACAGTTTGGCAAATTCTGCACTCCACCTTTGGAGCATTCAATTTTTTTTTTACCTGCTGGTATGGTGGAAAACTTCCAAATGAAGTGCTCCTTTACCCTGGGCTGAGGAGCCTCTTTCTGTATGAACTCATCCGAGTCCTGACTGCTACTGGTGGGTCTAGCAGCCATTATAATCCCAAAAAGGTTGAGCAGAAATAAACAGGTCTTGCAGTCACAAAAGTGAAAGAAGAAGTGAAGATGTCATCAGTGATGGCATCAGTGATATCACTGACCATGTCATGAATGATGTAATATGTGACATCATCAGCAGTGGATTGCGGGCGCGCGAGTTATAGTGAGTCCAACTAACTATAACGTGGGAATTTCAATGGTTTTGTATGAGTAAAATGTTTAGCTAACTATAACTGGTGTGAAACCTATGGTTTTTTCAGTGAATATATATATACTTATATATATAAGTGCATTGAATAAATGGCATCAGGAACCGCCAATTGAAGGCGGGGTGGTACAGATAGTTGAGAGCTGGGACTCTAACTATAAATATACGAAGCGCAGGAGATATCGCGCTTTTCTCAAACTTAACCTAACGCTGAGTAAACAGTGGAACTAGCAGCTGTACTTACAAGTAATATCACAAGTGGGAACACAAACAACACTATGGATGAGGAGGGGGAAAGGAGACGCGAAGCAGCGTCATTATTTGCCAGAGCGCCTGGAAAAGGAGGACCTTATTTACCACCACAAGGTAAATCTGCAAATAATCCTCTCACAGAACAACTACGAAAATATGAAAAACTTAAAAAACAAGAATGCGCCAAGTGGTGGGAGGCCACGTCGCTACAGGATTACGTGGACAAGGGAATGGTGCTAAGAGGTGTTAGAATTTACATCACACCCACTCATGAGTCATTTAATACCAAAATGTTGGAGGACTGGTCACAAAATTCTGCGACAAGTTCGAAAAACATGATGTGCATATTAATTAAATATGCGTGGGAGGATAGACAGATAATTCTACAACAAATAAAAGAATTGGAAGATGACTTTAGTGCACACAATGAACAAGAAACAATTAAGAAATTCAAGGAAGAGCTAAAAGGTAGATTAAAGAAACATGAGGAAGACATCAATTACCGCAAACAAAGAAAATTACATCGTGATTGCGGTGATTATGATAGCGGACGGATTTTGACTTACAGCCCAAAATACGATCATCTATATAAGCAACTAGATACTACCACAAGCCAACCAAACCAAACGTGTGCAGAACAAGATCAAACAGAAATAACTCCCACGAGCGGCTCAGAAACTGACACATCTCAAACGTCCACCAGTACAATCTCAGTGGTTGATATTACTAAGAAACCGGCAATTTTTTTACAGGAGTTTCGAGTGCTGAGGACACGACACAAAAAAGCAGGGGATGCGTCACAGCAAGCAGCATTCAAACAGAATCCTACTCGAGGTCGACCAAGGGGAAGAGCAAGAGGCAAGGGAGATCACGACAGAGATGGCTCAAGCTCCAGCAGAGGAGAAGAAAAGAACAGCAAAAAACCAGCGGGAACAAAACGTGGGGTTTACAGAAAAAGAAGATAAAAATGGATGAACTCATGGTAAACAAAACAATTATTAACCTTTCATCCAGAACACTCACATTCAAAGAAAAACAAACTCTGTGCTTAGGACTCACATTCTGCCCCACGGAACTCTTTAACTATGCTGATACCAGGGTTGCCATTTATAAATTTATTAGGAAGCTGAAATTAACAAAATGGCATTCACTTATGAAAAAGAAAACTCCTAACAACCAAGAATGCACTGCTGAGATACCTGAACTAACTGTGGGTGACACTGATATGTTACAAACCGTCTACTCCCTGAGAGGAATAACCTCTAATATTGAATTAGAACAGGAGGTCATGGGGGTGCGAGAGACAAGAACTGATAGGGCAGCTAATACGTCCTTCAAGCCAAAATCAGTGTTCTATCCCACTCTCCCTCAGGATTCGATCGACACCTTCCATGAGGTGGTAACTAAGGAACTGACCAAACTTAAACATACTCGCCCCAAACAGAGAAGAGAAGACATTAATTTGACTAAAGAAGAGATGGATTTTATTTTTTCTTTGGCAGATGACAAGAATGTCATATTGCGTCCATCTGATAAGGGAGGAAACATTGTGTTATGGGGAGAGAATTGTATACAAAAGAAGCACTCTTTCAACTTAATGGGGGAAAGTTTTACTGCACAAGTAACATGAATGAATACAACGAGAGTATCATAGAAACATGGGAACAACTTACAGAATGGCAGAATGAGGGATTACTTTCATGGCATGAATTTAAGTTTCTCAAAAAGGAGTACCCCAAACTCCCCATTTGTTACCTTCTACCGAAGGTTCACAAAAACGCAATAGAACCTCCAGGGAGACCAATTATATCATCGATAGGGAGCATTAACGAAAATGCATCTCTATATATTGACCACTTTTTGAGAGAATTTGTTTGTCAATTACCTTCCTATACTAAAGACACAACTGACTTCCTGAATAAACTTGAAAGTATTCAGTGGTCACAAGGCGCCTTGCTCATTACCATGGATGTAAGTGCGCTATATACTATCATTGACCACATTCAGGGAATGGAAGCCAGTTACCACTATTTAAAAAAGAGAGAAATTGGTTTCCGGGAACACACAAACATGATAATACAAATGATGAAATTATGTCTGAGAAACAACATTTTCATGTTTGATGGGGAAATTTACAGACAAACCCGTGGCGTGGCTATGGGTTCAGCCTTTGCCCCGAGCTTCGCTAATTTGTTTGTGGGTAAATGGGAGGAGGAGCTGAGAAACGAGGCCATGCTAAAAGATGACTTTTCCAAAGTACTTACATGGGTTAGGTATATTGACGACCTGTTTATGGTGTGGGGTGGTACTAAAGAAGTTTCATTGAAAAACTTAACAGGAACATATACAATATACAGCTCAAATACACCATAAGCGAGGATCATGTACAATTTTTGGACACCGAAATCAATGTGAAAGATGGTAGATTAGTTTCTAGTCTACACAGGAAAGAAACAGCTGGTAACAGCCTCCTCCATGCTTTGAGTGCACACCCTGATCCCTTAAAATGGAGTATCCCCTATGGGGAATTACTCAGAGCAAAAAGAAATTGTAGTGACAATGAAGGATATATCCAAGAACAAGAATGCATGCTATCAAGGTTTCAGGAAAGAGGGTACCCTGAATGGGTATTGAATAAAGCTGTAAAAAAGGTCACAGAAGTAGAGAGATCAGACACACTCATCCCCAAACCTAATAAGGATATCGAGACCAACACACCTAGAATCATAACCACCTACCATCAGAGGTCTGATAAAGTCCGTAAAATCTTAACAGATAACTGGAACATTCTTAAAGCGGATACTATCATAGGGCCTGACCTGAATAGAAGACCTCAGATTACCTATAGAAGAGGAAGAAATTTGAGGGACATTTTGGTTAAAGGAGACATATCTGAAAACAAAAAGCAACATGTGCAAGGACTTAAAGGATTTTATCCTTGTGGTCACTGCAGAGCTTGTAAATCAAGCTATATGGTAAAAGAGGTTGAGCTTCCTGGCCAGACAGTCAAACGCAAGATCAAACAATTCCTTACATGTAACTCATGCTTTGTCATTTATGTTCTTGAATGCCCGTGTAAGATGAGGTATGTGGGTAGCACTACCTGTCCGGCTAAGAAACGCATTCAGGAACATTTAAGGGCTATAACCAATATAGATGCACACTATCCAGTTGGCCGACACTTTGAGGAAGTCCATCAATCTAACTCCTCTCTACTGAGGTATTTTGCCGTTGAACAAGTCAACATTGGTAAAAGAGGAGGTAATCGAGTCTTAGCTCTAAGAAAGAGGGAGTCTAAGTGGATCATGGAGTTAGAAAGCAGATATCCCGGAGGCCATAATTTAGACGAGGAGTTGTCAACCCACTTGTATGAATAGTAATTGACAATCTGGTCTCATTTACATTAAATCCTAAATCTGATTGATATTATAACTTGTATGTACAAAACTGCAACTAAAAAGTATGTTTGATTGAATATTTTAAATGCATATTTTAATTACGTGTATATAATTTTTTTTTCAGGAGAAAAGGAAGGGAGGCATCACTCTTTCGTTAATGCACTGCACATCTTCCCTACCCTTTTCTTCGACAAAGAATGAAGTCACTTCACTTGGTTAAGATAAGGAGCACTATTTCACTTTTTCACTGTTTTTCGTTGAACAATTGTTAGGACCGTATTAGTTTATGGCTTATGGGTCCTTGAACTTGTATAAAAGTAACACAGAACTGGGACTTGACAGTAACATAATCGCTTCTCAAAGGAATGGAATGTGATAGTAAACAAATAGTTTTAATTTGGGAACAAGATATGAATGAAGTATTAAGGCACTAGACCTTACAGAATATCTGAGTGTTCTCAATTATCCTAACAATATCACAAGCATGTTCTACGATCAGGGCACTAGTTCCCGGTATATGATTTTGCTGACTGATTATTTCAGTGTATAAATATTAGTTAACTAAGCATTTGCTTTTTGCTCTTTATACGATGGAATTTCATTACTGTGATATACAAATGTATATTTGAGGGCTACAATACACCACTCCAATATGGCGGATCATGTTACACTGTTTAACTTAATGCCTGAGTTGGGGACGTTTTCACTGTCAATTACACCTTCCCCTGTCTGTGTTTATTTAGACAAGCAGAATGTTGTGTCAGGTAACGTGTGAGCAAGACACACTTAGTGTCGAAACGCGTAACGTTTTTTGAGAAATAAAATAATTTGAACCTGTACCACCGAGTGCGCGCATTGCTTATCAGCAAACTGTGGATTGATAAAATTTCTGCATCAGGGTTCGCCGATAACGCGCCACCTGACTACGGGAGCGGGATCCCGGAAGGACCCTATCTGGTGAAAATATAAATATATATATATATATATACTATTCGTTTGCATAATTTGATGAATTTATAAAAGCTATATTTATTTAACTTTTTTTATATATTTTTTGATGTGATTTTATGTTTGTCATGAATCAAATAAAGTGATTGATTGATTTATTGAACATCTTGACTACTTTCAATTGCCGTTTCCACAGTACCCTTCACCATCCTATTGGTCCTTTTAACCTGCCAGAGGGCTTGAGGGTTGTACAATGTTGTTTGATGCCACAGTTGTTCATGAATTCTTTTATTATTTAAGAAACAAATTTGGTGTCATTGTATTTTATTAAATACGATGGTATATCTTTAATATATAAAAAAAAACTCCCTCAAAGAGGGAATGTTTGAATTGGCTGTAATTGACCTAAAGAAAACAACTCTTGCCCATTTGGAATGAATACACATCCACTAAATGTAAAGCATGTTGAAAAGGTTCAGGTAAACATAAGACTGGTCCTACAATGTCCAAACAAACTCTTTCTCATGGTATACCTGTCTTTTTTAATGTAACAATCTGTACAAGAAAAACAATCCAAACGCACACTGAGTCTTTTTTCCCCTTCTCTACACACAACACAATCCGCCACCGGTTTTGATATTTAGTCATCCATGCCTGGTCACCAAATTCTATCTCACACATTTGTTTTGTAAAAGCTTGTCCCAAATGTCCTTCTTGGGCTAAAGCTATTAACTTGGTTCTTATTCTAATTGGGGGTACAAACTAGTGCAACTATCAACTTGAGGGGTTTATATTGTGTGGTTAGTACTATTATTTCAATACATATGAATTTTTTCCTAATTTTGTTTTTTTAATATAAGAGCTCAGCACTGTTCTATAAAAAATGCCCAAGATATTGCTGGAAATGTTAAATGATGTAAGATTTGA
The DNA here is from genome assembly GCF_964261635.1 of Lissotriton helveticus. NCBI lineage: Eukaryota > Metazoa > Chordata > Amphibia > Caudata > Salamandridae > Lissotriton > Lissotriton helveticus. The sequence goes on from NC_136061.1 coordinate 1,177,807,272, forward strand.
AAAGAAGAGTTTTTGTATTATCTTATTGTGATTTGACTTTTAATTTCCACAACATGTCCCTAAGATGGCCTGCTTGGATACATTTGGCCAGTGGAGGTTGCATATAACTTCGTTTGTTGTTTCTGGTATTTTGTGGAGATTGGTGAGGGTGAGAGGAGAGAGGAGCGAAGACTCCGCAGACTATAGTGAAATTCACTTGCTTTAAATAGGATTTGATATAAATTCGTATAGTTATGTTGAAATTATTTATGAAACGTTTAAATCTTTATGGCGATAGTATTAACCCGAACAATTGTTCAAATCCAATATAGTGATTGTACATATAAAGACCACCAAGCTCAATGTTATTTCTGTTCAATTTATTTAAACAATACTGTTGTTGATGTAACAAAGAATCTGCATGTCTTATTTTAAACGTTCCACAAAGTTAGGATTCCAGCATTTCACTCTCTCCAAGGCACTGGCATAAAGTGTCTCCCAACCCAATTGTTGATAGTCCAAGTTTTCCTTTTTATAGCATCAACATTTCGGTCCCCTGCTTCAGACTGTGTGAATTAATGCATCTATTAGGGGTCTTGCTGGTGGCACAGAAGTAATGAGTTAGTGGCCCTTCCTTTGCGATCTGACCAGCTAGGTAGGACGCTTTGGAAGGATGATAGATGTAGGCTCATCAATTGAGAGACCACCTGTTCTTTGACAATCTCGAATGGTGATGAGTAAGGATTGTTGCAAAGCCACCTGTTGGGGCATGCTTAGGTGACCATTGGTTTAGCATGGCTTGCTCTTTTATCTTGGGGCAGGAGACATGTTATGCCATTGCCCTGGAGAGAGTGGAATGGTTAACGGACAATAGACAGGTTATTTGAAGACCTGTGGGAATCTTGATTCAAAAATTGATTGTGACTTTAAACACTATCTCCTTTGTCACATTGCACAACCACTATATATATATCACTATTATCTTAGCACATCCTGACGGTGAAAAGTTTATTGAAAATAAAATCTTTGTTACATGGATGACAATATTGTTTAAATAAATTGAACAAAGCTAAAATTGAGCTTGGTGGTCTTTATATTTAAGTACAATATATTAGAATTGAACAATAGAGAGATCAGATTAATACTATCTCCATAAATGTTTAAATGTTTCATTCTGACAGAACCCTACGTGTTTATATTGATTGATTGCCCGGGTTCTGAGGAACACAAGATCTCCCCACAAGTAAATACTCTTAAGAAGGATTTAAGCACTAATGCACACCGTGCATGTGCTGTGTTACTTTATATGGTTGTAGTATTCGATATCCCAGGTGGATGCTCAGTGAGGAATGCGGGTGTGGTGTATTCCTGACACCGCAACATCAGAAAACAAAATGATGACGGAGTCCCAGATCTGGGTTTAATCCATTGTTATTTTTGCGGACCACATCACCCCAGTTTGGACCCATTCACATGTAAATCAGTCTTGACCCTGCTCCCATGGGAACAGTCCAGCTCGAACTGCAAAGTCAGGTCCTCCCTAGACTGGAAACAAGCATCATGGGACCGGTTTCGGGGTATTGCCCCTCATCAGCCAGGCTGGCTTCATTCAAGTGGCACAGTCAGCAAGGGACCGACATCTGCACATAACTCTTGTTGTGTTGCAATGTTCGCCCAAAGTGGCCAGGGTTTGTCCAGACGAGGGTCCCTCTCTCGCTGTGCCACTGGATTCAAGCTAGATGATGAGGGGTGATACACCAAAACCAGTCCCAGGTTGCTTGTTTCTAGTCCAGGTAGGACCTTACTCCACACCATGAGTCAAACTTAACTGCTCACCTTCACTACCCTGAGGGTCAAGTCTTAAAGGGGTTTACTAGGTGCTCAAGTTTTGGATCCAACAGTAAGTTAAGCCCCTGTATACCTGTGAAAATGTATTTTACTGATACAATCTAAGCTCACTAACCCCTGATTGCGCGTGGACTCTTGCATAAATTCTCACAAGGCTTAAATAGACCTCATTTAACTGAACAGTGAGGTCCTACATAGGGGGTGAGATAGCATTACCTGCACCCTCACTCCACATGTAATTATAAGTAAAAAAAAAAAACCAATGTTCTGGCGAGCCTCTTTCCTGATCCCAGCCTCGGTCTCTAGTTTGCCTAGTTAGGCTGTTGCATCTGTGTCTGTTGTACACGGGCAGCACGTAATGCAGGTACTGCACCACAAGGGCTACCAGTGCCTCCTAAACGGCTCTGTCCATCATCACCATCATCATCATGGCATCTTTTTGCTATACACAGACGAAAATTAGGCAAAGAAAAATAAAATCGAAAGGGATTCGAAGTCCTCTTACACTTGCATGACATCTCATGCTCTGTGTTATAGTAACAATCTATGCCATACTGGCAGGTGACTGGAGACCTCTCAGCAGAGAGGCACAACCTGGTGCCTACCACATTTGTTTGAGTTTTCCTGTATGATGCTTGTGACACTTGACTTGCTATCTAGCTGACGTCTGTCACTTTTTTTTTTGGTAAATGTGTGACACGCAAAAATACAGACACCCATTACCCCCCCCCCCCCCCCCCCCCCCCTGTGACTAGCTGACTATTCACACGACATGGGGCTTGGCTGACTTCTCTCATCTGCCCTATAAACGTTTACCACACGAATTACAAGCCGCTTTGTGACTAGCTCCTCTTTACACTTGAGTGACACACTGTCAATTCGAGTAATTATGCAAAATTTTGGAAAAATGATGTAAAATACAAATCCTTCATTTATGGCTATATTTGTTTTAATGATGCGTCATCATTGATTTTTGATGCAACAACGCATTTTGCGCAATGAAAACGTGAAAAAATGGACGGGAATTACAGTTGCTCGTGTTCTGTTCCTGCTCCCTGTACATTTTTATCACAAACAGGATGTTCACTGCAAATTTTTGCAATGTTTTTGCCACGAATGGCACGCAACTGTGCATTTTCAGTAATTTGGCTAAACAAGCAAAGGTACAATTCCCGAAATCACGCCAATTACACCGGAGTCATATAAATTTCGCGCCGGTCTAAGCCAACTGACCTCTCACACTTGTCCTGTAATAAAGGCCAAGCATCCTTGACATGTCTGGACTACCAGCTACAGATAATTCTACTCAAAATACATTTCAGGCACTCAGTGGTGAAGAGACACAAACGTCTCCCTTGTTGCTGCCTCCGGAGAGATGTCACTAATTGACTGGGAAAGCATCTTCATCTCATACTCGGCTGCATCGATTGCAATCCGCCCTCCTGGTGCACAAACCGCACAAAGCAAGTCAAGATTCATCTGTCAGGCAGACATGACAGAGCATTACTCCCTCTGTCAGCATCCCAGCTAGTACGGGTGCCGAGAAGCCGCTTCAAAGGCTAGATATGGGGGGCCAAGAAGTCTCCAAAGCTGGGTAGAATCATCCAACGCGAGGCATCCAACCAGAGACCCAAATGCAAATGTGGGTACCCAGGCCATCAGGACAGCGAGCACAAGCAAGGCTGACAGCCTGAGAGCCAGTGTACCTGCCTGGGAGCGAACGAATAATGTAAAATCAAAGGTGCAGTGAACTTGAAAGACTGCGTCGGCACAGAGCCGTTGAGGCTCATTAGATGATGGTAGTGCAGATGTGCACAAAATGGGATAAGCAAAGCCGGCGTCACTGCCCAAGCCTGGGTAATGAGGTTTCATGCTAGAATATCTGAATGTATTCTACTTATGTAGGTGCCTTTATAGTAGACCCACGCGCCCCAGGTTCACGGTTCTATGGATGCACGTACCTGATTGTCTGTCTGTACTGGGACGCATCCCGACCCGTGGGTGTCAAAGATATGGGGGGGTCATGACTTTAAAACTAAGCATTCGTTTGTGGTTATGAAAAGTGGCAGTGGTGCAAACCGAGAATCCTTTTATTTCCTCACATAGCTGGTTCCGACATCTTGTCTTAACTGAAATGGTTGAAAGTGGTAGACAATCTGGGACGAGATCTTTATGGAGTGTAGATGAGCAGAGCAATCAATGAACAGAGGTAAGGAAATGGATCTCCTGTGTTACTTCATTGGAAATCTATATTTCCAACCTGCTGGAGGCTTAACCTTCATGTATACCACTTGCCAAGATGCATTGCTAAGCTTTCATTCCTAGTTGGATGACACTGAGATTTGACATTCCCCACCATAGGCTCTGGGTACCACCCACACCAAAACTCAGACCAACCTCATGATTCACCACTGCAGTGTCGTGCATTCTGCTAACCATAACTGGTGAATTTCTGTGTATTTTTTTTGTTCGCAATGTTAATGTTGCGACTGATATAGAGCTGGCGCGGATTGGGCCGCGCAAGGAGGGGGATCGCGTGGAGGGTTCAATAAAAAAACAAATTAAACTTATTTTGATACTAAGTCCCGCGTCTTCTCAGCTGCTGCTCTCCTGCTGTCCTGCCTCCGACAGGAACAAGTAGCAAGCAGCCAGACTCTCTCCCCTAAGCCAATAAAAATGCTGCATGCAGCACTGTGATTGGTCAGAACAGCGCCCAGCCAGGGGATTATGGGATGGGCATGCTCTCCATGCAAAGGGAAAAGAGCGCATGACTGGTTTGACAGTCTATGCGCACTCAGGAGTGGGCACAGCAGTCCTCCCCTGCTCGGAGAACAGAGCAGCCCCCCCAACACAAACATAAAATGGTAATAACTAAAAGTTATTACCATTTTATGTTTATGCTTCTCGCAATGTGAGAAAGCAGTGGGTCGACGCTTCTGCTGCCCAGTAATATGTGCAATAGAACAACCAAACCAGGCCTCCTCGTTACCCAAGTCATAGAACCACTTTGAGTTTTCTAATCTGTGATATTTAAGCTTTTCTATCATATGTTCATTCATCTGCTTTATTTTGGTAGCACTGGAAACTTGGGTGTGAAATGAAAGTGCTCTGATTGTGGGCCTTGGAGAAGCCTGGGATCTTGTGTGTTGTGGTGGGAATTCCCTGACCCCTATCATAGCTTAAATAAAGACAGACATTATTTGGGCGTGATGTGAGCTATTTGATATTTTCTGTTGAGAGACTGAGGTACAAACACATTTTTGCCCGAGATCACACCGGATTTCAGCATGGAATCCAGACTTGACGTCATGGTTGCTGAATCTAATTAAATGGTCTGCCTACTGCCCCAAATCACACAGACCCACGGTAGGTTAACCATGTGAATTAAGAATGCTGTTTTCCAGCGTGCCCGCTTGTCGCGAGGGTTCTTGGGAAATCCAGTACATAACAGCTGATACACTGCTGACTGCTTAGTTGTCGTAAACAACAATATCTGTTTGGGACAGACAAGGACCATGTTAGACAGCTGGCGCGAGTGAGTCTTACGCGCCCTAATAAAGAGCGGCACGCAGCGCCCAGAGCGTTTCTCCATGCATGCATCCGCCCAGCGCCTGTTCACAGAAGACGTATCAGGGACAAAGGAATTCTGTCTCCACAGAGAAAACAATTTCACAGAAGACTAGGCAGAGTTAAGGCTGGAAAGTAGAAAAGAAAGCCAGGGAGAGAGATCCAACGTTTCCTCCGAAAAGCGAGCTGAGCAGGCGGCTTCTCAGATTCACGAAGGTGCGACCTCTTATGGAGCATACGGCTAAGAGCTGAATGAGTTGATTTTACATTACCTTCACTTTGCCTTTATTTCTGTATCTCCTAGATAGACTTTGGAGTCTATGGGCATACCATGCGGGCCTTCTTAACGGAACAACTCCCTATTTTCCGTGCCCATTTCTGTGAACCACCTGCTTTCAGAATCCCTTGGTTGTCAGACCATTACATTTAGGAATGGTCCGCCAACACCAATAGGCTTTGTCCTGTAAATTAACTCCTTCCACTGTTTCTCTAGCACCTCATTTTAAAGATATAAATAGCAAAGTTTACCAGCTTTTAAATTCAGACATACTAATCTTCGTGACGAGACGTGTAATATTCGTTGGGGAGTACACGTGTGTGCTTGACGGGTTCAAGCCCAGGCATCTTAAGACATTTCGATCTGGCTTGGGAAGAGCTTCCTAAGGTGGGCCTGCGATAGCCCTGCAAATAGCCACTGGGACCCCGAGGGTATACCAACTGGTGGAAGTTACTGTTACAAATGTTTTTACTGAACCAAGTTGCAGCTTGTGGGTTTTAAGACATTGATTGATACGAAGCTGATTTACAAAAAACGAGAGTGATGCAAATGTACACTCTTCTTTCTTTGCTGCCTAGTATAGGCAAACATAAATGTTTTGTAGCTATCAGTGCAAACGCCTGTCAGAAGAACCTAATAAGCCTGTAGCTGAGGATTGTGAGCAGAATATAACATCTACTATTGTATAGTCAGTTTAACAATGTATATGCATTTTTCTTTAAATTTAAAATGTGTTTTTCCAGTGGTAGAAGTTTTTTCCCACTGCTTGAGAAGACATGGAAGTGTTTGCAGCAATTTACTCCAGATGTGAGTTTCAAATGTGTGAGGGAAAAGGCATTGCAGATGTTTGTGAATGCCCACAACCTTACAATTATGTGGGAGTGCTCCATATTTGCAGGGACAACTCACACCGGAGGTGGAGAGTTGTGGTGCAGCGGCCAGGGCAACTGACTTCGGAGCACAGGGTCCACAGCTTGATCCCTGGCTCTGGCGGCAGCTCAGCTCAGCACCATGTGACTCTGGGCAATAGCTCACTTAATTTCCACGATGGCCCTCAGCGCCCTGAGACCCGTAAGGGTGAGTAGTTCGGTAGTGTAGTTCCTATTATCCCAATAGGCTCTGCGCATTGGAATAATACCTTCAATAGTATAGGCCTAGACCAGACGTTAACTAGGTCTTCTATTGTCGATATTAGACTTAAAGTTTTGGGTTTGCCAGCTAGCTCAGAGTTCACTAGAAACTTTCTCGAATAGGCAAGGAGGAGTTGAACCTCCCTGGATAGACAAGAAGGGATTTAGTTTCTGACAACCATAGAACATGACAACTTTGCTCTCCCCTAATCAAGAGTGTATCTCTAGAGTCGTGTGAAAACAAAAGACAACTTATTTTACTCAGTCAGTACGTGCATTCGTAGTCTCACCAGATTGTAGAGAAAAGGAAGAGACGGGCGTGTTCAATAAAAGATGTTATTTATTGATCAGTCTCTTTTCTCATACAAGAGAAATGGATCGATATTATCGCAATACTTATGGTTAAGTAAAGTGCATACATTAAAAGCAAAAGTATAAAATAATACTGTAAAAACATTTATATGGTTTCTAAGCCATATGATGGTTTAAAATGAATAATAGATATATACACATATACATTTGACTAAACGTACTCAACTGGTGTTTCTAACTACGCCTACCCCAGTGTACCTGACCTAAGCCTAATACGTGGGCGGGAATAGAAAGTAGCAGTTTAAGTTAAGTTTGTTTTGCCAAGTGACTGACTCAAGAATTCTCTGCGAGGGGTTATTCAGTTCTGTACCTGGAATCTAGGATGAATGAGGGATGGTATCTCTCGTCTCTGGTCTCGATATTCCAGGCTGCCTGCGAGGGCTACCCGGAAGCGCCGGGGCTGGATTTCTCGGCAGGAGAAAGCAGCGTCTCGTTCTCAGCGCGTCAGGAAGGCGGGGCTGCGCCAGCGGGGTCTGCTGTGCTCTGGGCTTCGGCAAGTCTGGCTGCTCCGATCTCGTCACCACCGCGTGTGTGTACATAGGGCAATATCGGTAATATTTATACCTGTAAGGTGCCGAGATTGACGTAAGGATGGACATAGATACGTCAATAAGGATGTCATACGACTTGGTCGTTAGCACATTCTTTTGCTGAAGTTCTCGGTGAAATCAAAACAATGGCCGCAGGGTTTTTCCCAGGTTGTCATAGGTTTGATTTGTTTTGAGAACTCCGTATGCCTTATCAGGGGCTGGAGGAATATCGCTTGTTTAATTAGATGGCAAGCGTTATGACCTAATCAGATAACACGTTCCTGTGCCGTAGTGTGGCTTCATCAGATAACGGTTTCTGCATCATGGTTTCTGGTTTCTGCATCACGGTGTCTGCATCATGGGATGGCTGCTAGTTAACTTGTTTAACCAGAACAGGGTCAGGAATAGGGGGATCGATACAGAACCTATAGGAATACATCACACCCACTCCACGCTAACTATGGCCATGTTTATGAATCTAGGCATAGTAAAACATACTGTAGAGTATTGTGTATACCTTACCACCCCAAAATACATAAATGCATTTTGAAATTATCTAATATACGGAAAAAGGCAGTCACATGTATTATATGCACTCAAGCTGTAGAATAATGCTAAAGTAATCACGCATATCTATACATTATCACTAATTTGTATATGAGAATTTACACATGAAATGGCTCTTAATACAGAAAAAAGGTTCGAGACCATTTCATCACAGAATAAAAATAATTATGAACATACCAGCGGGCAGCTAATGTCTATAAACTATCTAAAATTAGAAATTTTTAGTTCTCTAAGAATAGTTCTTACTTTAAGCAGAAGATAAGTGTCCCGAAAAATATGCAAAAAAATATTTTGGGGCTGCTGAAAAAATTGCTGTCCGTGAACTGGAGGGAAAATTGTTCATGGTATTTTGCTATTCTAGCTGAAGGCCAAATTCAGGGAACGCCGTGTGCGAGCTTGCTCAAAAAGTCTCTATTTCTGCTCTGGTGAGAACATCATATCATTTAGACTGTCGAAAAAGCTGTCAACAGCTTCCTAGGAGAGTTCCACTAACTCGGAAAAAGGTGTAACCATGCATTCGTGCGCATGATTGTCTCCATTGACGTTTTGATTAATATTGCTGACAGAAGGTCGTACCTGATCAATGCTGCTTTCATCTTGAACTTCACTACCCCTTAATCGTAGTGGTGAAGTTTCCACGAATGCCGTCATCAGGATTGGTAGCCGTTGAGGGCAGCACAAAGCATGAGCCTTTATTGGACTCAACAATGTTTCTGCATCCATTGGCGCATCCGATTGTAGCGTCAGACAGGTGTCTAACACGCATTCTTCTCCGCATAGCAAGCACCTTAATACAGGTAAAACACATCGTTGCCACATTGGTCGAAATGAAAGAAACCAAGTCATGTTCAGGTCTCTAAGCCGGAAAAGTCCCAGGATTTTTGATATCCGGTCCCGGTATCCAATGGCTCGGATTGTTTCTTCCCTTGTCGCAGGTGTTTTGTCTGTGACACGGTTTGCCATAACGAAATATTAGGACCAAGAATAGGATTCCTGCAATTAGTCCCAAAATGAGGGGAAGTCCGCCAAAAATCGAATGGACGAAATCTGGAAAAATACCCAGTATGGCTTTGAATGGTGTTAATGCCATCGAAAATACTGTCTTAAATACTTTTGAGACTCCACTGGTATCAGAAATATTTAAGATTTCATTCAGGATTTCTGCGAAATGTATGGGGGAATTAGTTGATAACAATGAGTGAATCTCTGCAGTCGTCCTTGCGACTAGGAGATCATACGTTTCTTTTGATGACGTGAGCCTGGTCGGCGTCTGAAGAAGCACTGTTTTCATTCTGCTTAAAGTATCTATTCGAATAGAAGTAATTTTCAAGTTGGGCCATGCCCTTTCCTCCCTGTCTGGAAAGGAGCTGGGGAACAATAAGCGTCCACAGCACTTGACCTTCGCAGTCGTAGTTACGAGATAAGGAGTCCCGGGCATAAGACTACAACATCTGCGGTCCACAATTAGAACGTAACTCCCATTATAGAGTCTTTGAAAGAATGGTTCTATCTCTGTTGCAGGTGCGCCTAGCTGGTGACATGAAAGGTTATTTGAGTTCCCTTCACAGGCTCCATGCAAACTAATTCCATTACACAGAAGTGTACCGCTTAGTGACATCGCACAATTATTGCCACTAAGAAACACTTTCTGTCCTTTATTACTGACACATGCATGTGAGTAGGGTAAGTTCCATGTTGTCTTAATGTACCCTTTTCCCAATTTTTCGTACATGCCAGCCTGTATATATTTTTGGCAGTATTGAAACCTGAAGGTTGATATTGGAATATTAATTATCCCATGTATTATCCATTCACTGACAGGTCGTTCTGACATTGTCACTGGTAATCTCTCAAGTTTCTCAATGCTCAGGATTGTATAATCAGCACCCTTCTGTGCCATACTGATTTGTTTATCAGTAAGGTTAAAGATATTGAATAGTGACGTTGTGTTGATTAAACGCCAAGGCACATAGCCTGAACGCAGATTTTGTAACGTCCAGCCAAGCTGTACAATAGAACGCAATTGAGACTGACCGTGTTGTAACAACAGTAAGTCTTGCGATATTATGTCGATTGCTGAAGACACAATGCTGTCCAGAGAAAAAATTCTGGAGGACAGAGTCATTAACCCATTGTCCACTACAGAAAGTGATTTTTCCAAATTAATACGGTCAATTTCCCGTATACTTTCTGCTGTCTCAATTTGAGTAACCTTCCAGGCCTCGTTGTAAGCTGCATATACAGAGGCTGCTATGAAGCGTTTTTGACGCTGTTTGCGCGGTCCCATAATGAAATCACGCAAGTCAGCACCATCAGTAAGTAAAGTTAGGTGTTGCTTAATTTCTGTCAGTGTGGAAGTTTGCAGCCATTGAAGGCATAATTTGCCCACACTGTAGGTGGTTATTATCCCTGGGTGTTGTCTTTGGGAATATCTAGGGTCTGGCCTGGTCAATTTGAACCCCTGTGTTTTGTTCAGGAATCTGTCTTGACAGTTATTAGTATCTGTGGGCCAGATCAACCACTGTTTCCAATCAGGATGTGTTCTGTTTTGGTTTAATACATAGTTTACGTCTATCTCCTCATCTGTAGAGCTATTGCTGTTCATTGTTGGCTTTGGAATAGACGGTTTATTTAAGTCTTTGATTTTGGCTAGGCCAAGACAGGTAGTTTGTTGAATAGTGTCATTTAAAAATATAATTTGTTCTGGGATCATGCAGGCTCTAAACAAAGATTCTATACCTTGTACTTGCCATTCTTTCGTACCCCAAACACTTTTTACTTCAACATTTTTGTCCCAATAATCAAAACCAAAAGTATTCATTTGTTCAAAAAATGAGTCTGAATATATCAACTTTGTGTTCGTTAGCATGGTCTTTGTCCCTGTCTTATTTGACAATTTGAAATAAAATGTTTCAGCATTACTTGAGTTGAAACCTGAAAAGTATGAATATTTGTCATAAAAGGTTCTTGAGCTTCCCTTTGGAGGGGTTGCACAATGTTCCCATTGATTATAATTTAAAACATTTCTAGGTTGTGCCGATTTATGTAGAAAATGGTTACCATAGTGGTTGTAACAGTACATACTATCATAATTAGTCGAACCCTGCAAATAATCATGTTTGGTAAATTTAGCAGACATCACTAAGTCAGACATCATGTTATTAATACTTTCAAAGTCCCAATCATCAGCAAATGAGCTTGGTTTTACAAAGTCACTCAACAAGATCTTAATTTGGTGTGGATATTTCAGGATTTCAACCGGACCATAAATTTCGTAGTCAGTATTGTCCCATGCTACCCCACCCGGTATAGGATTGGCTGTGAAGTTGACTGAAGAAAGTTCTCTTTTCTCGACGTGTGAAGATGTGTGTGGTTTGAGGATCAAGTTGATTTTCTGACTTGCTGTGTCCATTTTAGCATATTTTCCCTCAATGAAGCGTCCCAAAGTTAGTACCATGATGAGCCAAAGTATGAGGATAAATGCACCAAAACCCACCCAAAATTCAATCCATGGAGAAATCAGATATGTTTCTTTCAGCTGTTTCAAAAGTTCTTTAGCTTTATCTTTAAAGGTTTTTGTTGATGGCTGTGTTTTTGATTCAGTGAGGTCTTCAGAGGAATCATCGAAGTTTATGAAGTAGCCGGATGCAGTTCTGTCAATTGTTCCAATTGCTTTAGGATTATTGTTTCTTGCATATTCGTTTGTTACTTCATTGTAGGTTGGTGTGTCTCTACTAAATGTTTTTATTTGGGTTTTCAGAGGTTTAAGTTCCATTGCATTGTTGCACAGTCCTTGTTGTTGTTCTGTAGGCGTTTCGAATGTGATTAGCCTCTTAGATTGAACCTGTGTATTTGTAGCAAACCTTGGTGTTCTACTACTTATCGGGAGTCCACTTGGCCTACTATTTGTTTTCGGCCACATGATTGTGGTTTTACCAGGTCGATGGATACAACTCGGTTCTCCTTTTTACCAGCAAGCGGCGGTAGTACAACTGATCTTGTCCCGTTGACAGACAAGACAGGAACTGCTTTTCTGTAAGAAGGCCCAAATTCCTTATTTACCGCGATCTTTTCTCTGACTAGATCCCCGACTTTTGGAATCCAGACAGGTCTTGCTGGGACAGGTGGTGGTTCTTCAGTGGTTGTTGGCTGTTGTTTCAACTTTATGTTGCTCAGGTCTTTTCTTGTTTCGTTTAAGTCCTGCAAAATAGCCAAATGATCTTTGATATCAAAGCTTTTTTCCTTCACCACTGAAGTCTGACTGTCGAGGTCTAAGACTAACATCCTAGTTCCAAATAATAATTCGAACGGACTGAATCCTTTCAGAGAATTTCCTGGCAGGTTATTTAGACTACGTTGGACACTTATTAGATGTTTGACCCACCCAGCTCCCGAACCTAATATCCTTTCCGTTATAGATAGCTTTATGCCTTGGTTTTTTCTTTACACCATCCCGTATCCCTCAGGAAGGAAGTGAAAAGAGTCCCGCTATGCTATGCTCATTTGGCCATGTTTCCCCTCAGGCTTAAGGCTAAAGTGAAAACAATGGTCAAACGTAGCATGCTCCTAGCGTATATGCCATTTAGACTCGCCTATCTTTGTATAACAGTCCAGACGTCAGCCGAGTGCTGGTGATCCACATTATAAGTGGAAACTAGCCTGTATATGTTAATCGGACGCTTTGCTTTTTACTGTTGATTCTTTCTGGAGTGAAACGCCACGGTAGTATACCGTTCCTCCCGCCACTGCGATATCCGTTACAGTTTGGGCAGTTCTTTACAAAAATGGTATGATGCAGGCTCATGCCTGGCCACCAGTACCTTGATTGTAATTCTTCCAGAGAATCTTTTAGTTTGAGGTGTCTGAGACCCTCGCCCATATGTGCGTCTGCAATTAACAAGGTTCTCCTGTCCATGTTTGGAATCACTCTATCCCCCACTCCAGGGATTCGAGCAAAAGGGACGGGGTTTGCATCGATTATGTATGTATAATTGAGTGGATAGTTGATCGGTAGTGCTGAGCAGTCACCTTTTGATGACGTTTTCACCGCCAGCGCTGTCTCACCGTCAATGTATTTTATTGTGCGCTTTTTTCTGACTACGGAAGCCGAAAAAAAAAAATAATTACTGTTTCAGCCAATGAATTCCCTGCAACGTGAACGCCATCACGCTGATGACTCAGTGAGTGTGTCACGTGAGTCTTTGGTAGTTCTTTTTGTAACAGAACTATTTGTTCCCAAAGCAGTTTTTGCTTTATTGTTGCACCTGTGTCATCTTTGTAACCGTTTTGAATCCATTTCTGCAAATCGTAGTTATATGATTTGACGCAGTAATATGAATCGGACACTATTAGTGTCGGGAATTCGCGATCTGCATTATCTAGCGCCATTTTCAATGCTATTATTTCAGTCTGTTGTTCTGAATTAGTTTCTACTGAGTGTGTTTTTGTTAATAGAGGTCTTAGTTTACCTCCGCGCCACACTTCTTTTGTAATCTCACATGTGGGGTTGTATGCTTGTTCTCCCCAAACGGAGGGTTGAGCATGTCCGTCTGTATAGATTACACAGGCGTATTGTCGTAAGGGCAGAATGTCGATTGGCAGAGGGAATGTACTTTCATATTCTAGATTTTTTAGTTCCTCTAGTTCTGGATCAAAGTAGTAGTATACTTTGTCCGTTGTAATTGAATTCACCCATTGTATCCATTTCGGATTCAATGCTGTTGTGGGTAAATTACACGGTGTTGTTAATGCCTCAAAGGCTGATTCTGCTGTTCTGACTGTGATACGTCTACCGTCAGCTTTATCTTTTTCTCTAGCTATTGCGGTTTGAACTGCACAAACAATGTTTTCTTTAATGCTGAATTCCTTTTCAGCTTCTGTGTACAAGTGTGATTTGAATGCAATTGGTACCTTTTCTCCCTCATTAGAGGTCAGGTATGTGAATCCGCATCTTCCTGGGATGACTCGAATCACAAGATTGCGTGTGTTATCACGTGTTTCTAATTTTGTTTTTATTAACATGTCTGTTTGTAAGGATCTCAGAATTTCTGTGTGTATTTGAGTCCAATTGGTTCTTTTAAAATCTGGTTTTATTAGATCATAAAGGGGTTTGACCCTTTCTGCGTAATTTGCAATGTATATTCTTCCGAAATTTAGGAAGCCTAGAATTGACTGTAGGTTTTTTAATGTTCTAGGTGCTTGGAGTACGGCACATTTCTCTAGGAAATTGTCAGCCAGGCTTTTGCCTTCACTTGATAATTCATATCCTAAGAACAGGACTGTTAGATGGGCAATTCTGGATTTTTTTAAAGTTGAATTTGTAACCCTCTGCTGCGAACCCAAGTATTATGGTGTTCACTCTCTTCAAGTGAGTATCCAAGTCATCATCTGTTAGGTAAATGTCGTCGACATATGATAATGCCTCGTCATCATACGTTTGTAGTAATTCTGTTACTCTCGCTGAGAATACTCCAGGGCTGTTCTTGTACCCCTGGGCTAACCAACAGAATTGTTTTTGAGTGCCATTTATTGAGAACGCGGACAAATATCTGCTCTCTGGTGCTATATTTTGACAAAAGAATCCATTAGAGATGTCTAATGTTGTTTTGTATTTTTTTGCGCACTATGTTATTCATTAGTGCAGCACTATGCGAGTTTTGCACTGCAAAAGTTTTGCAACATGAGTTAAGGTGTCTGTAATCCAAAACTAGACGATATGAATTGTCTGGTTTGGAGACAGGAAACAAAGGGTTGTTCATTTGTGAGGTGCAAGTTTCAATCACCCCCTGATATTCTAATTGATCTAGGATTTCTTTTACCTGTTTTTTAGCTTCTTGCTTAATTGGGTACTGTCTCTGTGCAGTAGGTTGTGATTTTAACTGGATTTTGTGAGGCGGAGAGTCCTCATCCCATCCTACATGATTTTTATATAAAGCAGGAGCTTGAGCTACTGCCCACTTTCTAGCAAGTGTGTATTTTTTATGAATTGGGATATGATTTGAGAAGGCAGGCATAATTATTTCTTCGCCATGAGGGCAGTCCCTGACAAACTCTGGTGGCCAGTCTTTTTCAGCTAGAAGGATGTCATAGCCCTTGGAGAGATTATCCCAAAATAGTCCCCTTATTTTTCTAGTCTTATCCCCCTCTATACGTAATGTTATTTCATATATTTTGTGAGGTTTGCTAACTCTGGTGTCTGCAGTTTCCACTTGAAGATATTCATTCGTGTCCACTGTCTCCAGATGATTCATAAGGACTTTGCGAGCTATGCTCACTTCTGCTGCGCTGTCTAGCATTGTCTGGGCCCATTCTCCGTTTTTCAGTTGTGTCCTCAGTATTCTCGGCATTGTTAACTATTTTAATACTGGCTACCTTCTTTTTTGGAAATTGTAATTTCTTTTTTAGATGAGCAGGTTCCTTGTCTTTGGACTTGACGTGCTCTTCTCTTTGTTCTGATCGTCCTCTTCTTTCCGATTTCTGCGAGGAAGTCTGAAAAGATTGAGAGGGATGTGCATCAATTTCTTGATATCTATCAGGCTTTTTTATATTATCCCTATTTCTAAGATTGTATTTTTTCCCAGAGGGCTCACTTTGGGGAGACCTGTGTCCTTGGTTTGGAGATATTTCTCTCCGCCGAGGAGACCTTCCTCTGGACTGGAATTTCTTTTCTTTAGGATTGGATTGTTTGTTTCCATCCCAGCTCTTTTTTTGTGATGTTAAATTATTATTAAAAAATACTTTTTCAGGACTTTCAATCAGTCGAGGTTTTACTGGTATTCCACCTAAACTATCTCTACCTAGTTCCTCATAGGATTTTTCTATGATTCTGGCAATTTCAGCTGGTTGGTCTGCTATATCTGTTTCTTTTAACCTCTGGCGGATCGCCACGTTTGCTGCTTCTCCCTTTATATTGGCTAATAATATAGCAGAGACCTGCTTGAAGTCTTTCAGTAATTTCATACCAAGAGTTAAAGCGGGTTCTGGACCGTATTCATCTTGAATTTGTTTTAGCACATCTGGTATTACCGAGATGGATGGAACACCATGCGTTTTTGTGTAAATGGAAGCAAAGACTGTACCCCAAGTGTCACAGTCCTCCACGTGTGGTGCGATTCCCATTGGAAGACAGATAGTCAGAATCCTGTGTTTTTCTAACGGGGTGGTGTCTGGAAACACCGCCTCTATTTGGGTGATTTTTTGTGCTAACCAGAATGGTATTTGTTCCCGTTTAGCTGGTACTTTACCTAGGAAGGATTGTATGTTCTGTGGTGTAATTTTATTTGTGTTCCCCTGATGAGGGGTCAGCTGTGGAATTTTAATTGCAGGTTGGATTGTTGAAGTCCGCATCACATATTGGACTAATTGTCTATGTAATTTTATTAATTGTTTTAGCTGTGTTAAAAGCTCTGGTGCAGTCATTCTTTCAATGTCTGGATGTGGTGTGTATCCGGCTAGGACCGGCCACGTTGCTCCTGGTCTACCTAAGGGACCGAGCCTGGTGATGTGATTATTATGTTTTAGGGCGCCATTAAATAAGAGCAGATGCTCTTGAAATTTAAGTGGTACTTCCACCTCCTCGAAAGGAGTATACTCTTCAGGAGGTTCCTCTGTTTTGTAATAGTGGAAGACCTTTGTTACAGCATTTGCTGCTGGAAAGTGTATCCATGAATAGAATATCTCTGTCTGCCGATATTCGTGTGCCTCTATTACGAATATGACTGTGCCACCTCTAGGTGTCAGTCCATTTTCTATAAGTTTTAAAGTTATAGATTTCCTTTTGTTGACCGGGATGAGTATTATATCCGGGTCTGCGTCTTGCATAGTATTATCAGCTGCTACGAGTTCAGCTGTTATTCTAACTGCTTCTCTTTCATCATCACTGTCTACCATTTTACCGACAGGAAGGTTTTACCGTTTGTTTGCAGATCAGGTTTCTTATGGAAACAAAGATTAGATGCACAATATTTTGGAACAGTGTATCCTTCAACGTTGACTAAACCAAGAACCATACATAGGAGTTTCCTCCTGCGGGGTTTGGCGGATATGACCTTTCACCCACTCCAGACGTCTTTGGAGTATTATGGGAAAAAGGGGTCTGAGTGAAATAGCACGACTGAGTTACTCTAATGTCTTACGTTAGTTTTATCGCCTATCCAAACACGTTGGGCGCCATGTAGTGTAGTTCCTATTATCCCAATAGGCTCTGCGCATTGGAATAATACCTTCAATAGTATAGGCCTAGACCAGACGTTAACTAGGTCTTCTATTGTCGATATTAGACTTAAAGTTTTGGGTTTGCCAGCTAGCTCAGAGTTCACTAGAAACTTTCTCGAATAGGCAAGGAGGAGTTGAACCTCCCTGGATAGACAAGAAGGGATTTAGTTTCTGACAACCATAGAACATGACAAACTTTGCTCTCCCCTAATCAAGAGTGTATCTCTAGAGTCGTGTGAAAACAAAAGACAACTTATTTTACTCAGTCAGTACGTGCATTCTTAGTCTCACCAGATTGTAGAGAAAAGGAAGAGACGGGCGTGTTCAATAAAAGATGTTATTTATTGATCAGTCTCTTTTCTCATACAAGAGAAATGGATCGATATTATCGCAATACTTATGGTTAAGTAAAGTGCATACATTAAAAGCAGAAGTATAAAATAATACTGTAAAAACATTTATATGGTTTCTAAGCCATATGATGGTTTAAAATGAATAATAGATATATACACATATACATTTGACTAAACGTACTCAACTGGTGTTTCTAACTACGCCTACCCCAGTGTACCTGACCTAAGCCTAATACGTGGGCGGGAATAGAAAGTAGCAGTTTAAGTTAAGTTTGTTTTGCCAAGTGACTGACTCAAGAATTCTCTGCGAGGGGTTATTCAGTTCTGTACCTGGAATCTAGGATGAATGAGGGATGGTATCTCTCGTCTCTGGTCTCGATATTCCAGGCTGCCTGCGAGGGCTACCCGGAAGCGCCGGGGCTGGATTTCTCGGCAGGAGAAAGCAGCGTCTCGTTCTCAGCGCGTCAGGAAGGCGGGGCTGCGCCAGCGGGGTCTGCTCTGCTCTGGGCTTCGGCAAGTGTGGCTGCTCCGATCTCGTCACCACCGCGTGCGTGTGCATAGGGCAATATCGGTAATATTTATACCTGTAAGGTGCCGAGATTGACGTAAGGATGGACATAGATACGTCAATAAGGATGTCATACGACTTGGTCGTTAGCACATTCTTTTGCTGAAGTTCTCGGTGAAATCAAAACAATGGCCGCAGGGTTTTTCCCAGGTTGTCATAGGTTTGATTTGTTTTGAGAACTCCGTATGCCTTATCAGGGGCTGGAGGAATATCGCTTGTTTAATTAGATGGCAAGCGTTATGACCTAATCAGATAACACGTTCCTGTGCCGTAGTGTGGCTTCATCAGATAACGGTTTCTGCATCATGGTTTCTGGTTTCTGCATCACGGTGTCTGCATCATGGGATGGCTGCTAGTTAACTTGTTTAACCAGAACAGGGTCAGGAATAGGGGGAACGATACAGAACCTATAGGAATACATCACAGTTCGTGCTTTACAAATATGGATTTACATTTACACCACAACACACATTTTCCTGCATCAATTATATATTGACCACGGAAACTCCACTCACCTAGAAAATATGTTGTTGTTGCAAGAGTTAAGTGAGGATGGAAAATCCAGCATATCTTTGTTCGACATGTTCTTCGCATTTAGCGATGCGCAGGCAAATGTATATATATTTTATATATTTGTTTGGCATTTATAATAACATAATGTAAAAACATAATAATCATCAGGTAACTCATTAGAGATACCAGCAACACACCAGAAGGGAGAAGATGGCAGTAGTACACATTACAATAAACTCAAAGGTTTCTATAAAATGTTGGGAAGATGACGTCTTAAGTCAATAATTGCCAATTATATTAATTAAAGTGAACAATTCCTTTCCTGGTGCCAAGAGCTTACAATGACTGCAGAGTCAACCTCTTGCTTTATATATTGGTTGTTCTAGAGGCACATTTTGAAAATATTTATTCATATCTTGTATACATCCATGCACAGGGGAGTTCTAGTGTCTCACCAGTGTTGGAATAGGCTCTTTCGGGCAAGTAGTAGTTCCATGTGTAACAGTGCCTGTGCATAATGGTTTGCATCTATAGCCTCGAAGATGTGGAGGAGGATACTTTTTGGAGTGAAAAGTTTAGTCAACCCTGGACCGATGCCAGTATGCTGAAGGCGTCACTCTAGAACAGGGTTCTTCAAAGTCGGTTCTGGAGGTCCGGATTCATGCCAGATTTTTAGCATAATCTCCTTTAGATAAATGTAGGTATCTAAAAATCTGGCATGGATCCTGCCCTCCAGGACTGACTTTGGAGAACTCTGCCCTAGAGGATCTGAGCAGCTGGGCACTCCCAAACTGTTTGAAAAAAAGAGGTTGTGAAACCTGACATCTCAAACATGCTGGAGAAGAGTCATGCCCCATATTATGCAGCTGGTGTGTAGCATACTCGGTGTAGATATGGGAACTGGATTAAGTTATGCGGATATATCAATTTCACATGGAGAAAGAAAAATTTCCTAGCTAATTAAATGGAAAGTCTCAATTTTATTAAGTAGCCGGAGATGAGGATTATGCTGTCTTTCTTCAATTTATCTCTTCACAGCAGCTATTTTAAAGATATACCAGACCACATTTCCCAGAAACCACAGAAAATTGGCAAAACAAAAAACAGGCAATCCAAGACTAGTCCAGTCCATGTACTAATTAGGAGGCAGTATCTCACATGTGGTCCCTTGTTCCTGTCTTGGCACTCCTCTTCTTCGCGCAAGTCACACCGATATCCCTATTCTACACGGCCTGCTTTCCAGAGTCTCTGCCTGGAAGCAAAAGAAGGCCATCAGAACAGGAAATGGAAACAAGACAATAATCACTGTTGTCTAAGCGTGCATATCTGCAAAAAATCTTGTCAACAAACATTTAGCTACTAGTAACATAGTAAATAACCACAAACACATTACTTACTAGGTACAGGCGCTGTCTCGAATCTTGAATCGTCGGGGGGGAGAGGATAATCCTCGCCTCCGAGTTCTTAATAGAATTGAAACTTTCCGTTATGTTAGCTATGAAATCTTTCATTCTATGTCGGGACCAGAGGCTTCGGATTATGCCAGTTTAAAGCTTACTTGCCACCAAATAAGCCATATCTAAGATACGCTTAAAATAGAATCTCTAAAAAGTAGATTCTGCAGACAAATCCGCAGCATTCATAATATCATCTAGCCGCGTACCAAGGCTAAAAGCCTTGGAGTCCATTGCCCCTCTAGGGAAGTGGGCCCCAAATATTTTCAGGTCAATACCAGCCTCTTGCATGACCCAACGCACCCCTCGGGCAGTAGAGGGAGTTGACACCGCCTTTTGAGGATTCCGCAGAGCAATCAGTTGTTGTTCCTAACCTTTGGGGCCTAAAGTCTGCAAACATCTCCTCGTAGGCCTTCAAACACTGCACCACGCAAAATTGAGGTGACACAGGAAATGTAGGGTACGCAACAACCCTAGTATGGAACCTGATATGCCTAGTAATCCAAATGCCACCCCCCCTAGGGGAAAGAACTATGCCCGTGATATCCAGGGCTCTAACATCCAAAATTCTTCTGCGTGGGATCAAAGAAAGGAGCATAGCCAACTTGGCTGATAGCTCCTTCCATGACAGAAACCTATTTGGCTGCCAGTAAATGAAAAGATTAGGCACCTTGTTCACATCCCAAAGCTCTGAGTACCTCGGTTCAGGTGGCAGAGATAACCTGATACCCCAGAGCAATCAGCATACAAATGGATGCTCCCCCACTGGAGAGCCATCCACTGGAAAATGTCCCACCTAGATTGTCGAACGGAAGGTGTTAATGGAGCGATATGCCAAACCTTGGTGGGCCAGACCCGTCAAAAATTTAGGATGTGAACTAATTCGGCACCCACGGGATCACAACCCCTCTGCAGACACCAATGACGCCATCTCGTACAAGCGGACCTGTATCGTTTGACCATGCTGTCAGCCCAAGCTTTGGACACGAGTCGTTCAATGTGCTACAAAAGTCCCAGGATCGACCATCTACTCCTGTAATCCTCTAAACCATCAGTCTTAACAAGCCGTCTAGTACCATCTGATGTAGATGCTGATCCGGGTTGAGAAGAATCACAGAAAAGTGGGAAAGTGGGATTGGAAAATCCCAAGAAAGTTCCAGAAGAACTGGAAACCACACTTGCGACTTCCAAAATCGGAGTGATGATTACCACCTCCGCTGTAGTGAAGGCAGGGCCCTGTTTGCGCACATTGCTAGGTTAGCATAGGCTTATTAGAAGTTTAAACACCATTTTACCTTTTTGCTGCTTTTGCACACAACACTAAATGTAAGTGTTGTTGTAAGTTAGGCTGAGTGAATTTCTTCACATGAGAATGGCTTGTTTTCAACGTCCCTAGACTTGCATCTCGACCTTACTCTGCACAGTGAGTGCTGAGGCCTCCAAGGTTATCATAACAATGTTAGGTGTTGTTCGGGCTGATTGGCTCATGCTCTAGACACAACATGCACGCAGCTAGCTGAAATTCTGGCGCCTTTAATAGTGCTCTGCTTGCATGATTTGAACACTTGGTGAAAATCCGTTATCAGAGAGAGAGAGCTTTTGCAGATCCTGATGTGATTCACCTCTGCTGATCTTGGAGGTATGGGAATCCCCATTCAAGCCTAAGAGACCTTCTAATATTATATAAAACATAGTTCCTACATAGAGAGGGTGGTATATAGGGCACTATAGGACCTGTTTCCACTATCATTATAATATGATGTCTCCCTTTGTGTTTTATGGTATTGTAATAATGCTGATCATATTATTTTTAATCATATGCCTGCTTATGTTAGCAAAAATACTGCATCTTAGAGCACGTTGTTAAAATAAACATTTTAAACTTCATTGTGTCTCTTTTTACCCATGTTGTCATTTTACCTCCACTTCCTGGTCGCAAGAAAAACAAGTACATCTCCATTGACAATGTCAAATTACAGCGAGTGGCTGATTCTTCATAGTATGACACTTGCGGTCTCTTGTCCAACGATGCTGAGAAATTCTGTATTGGCTCCGGCACCTACCACCAAGCCTGACATTGCCATTGAGATGCATCCAGTTACTAATCCTTTATTGAATTCACCAGCTGGTGATCCCCATGATAACATTGATGATATTTATCTCACATATGTGTTTGTGCCTGAATTATGGACTACTGCCTTTGATCAGGCCTGTCTTTCATTTGACTCTGATTCTGCTACTTCAAGGTCCCCATCAAAAATGTCTGTTTTCGCTGTTTGGTTTAAAAAATATTTTTTAATACTCCATGGACTTATATTTGGCTGGTGCTTTTTTCAGTTTTTTTATTCATGTCAATTGGATTTGTGGTGTATTTTTTCAGTTTTGTAAATGGACTCTATGTTAAAGAAAGAACTTCCATTTGACTAATTGAGAGGACGTTGGCACCTCACTCCTCATCACACATAATGAAGAGGGACCAGACTTTTGTTAACATCACAGCTTGGCCCGTATTAGATGAGATTGTGTGGGATGCTGTAAAATTCCAAATCCACGGCCCAACAGAGGTTATAAATGGTCCCAATGTGCTAAGTGTTTCAATGGGGGATGTGGTTAATCAAAATATACGCTGTGATGATTGGGATGTACAGGCCGTGGAGGCTCTGTTTCTGATTTGAAATATTATGCTGCTTTTGATGCTGACTATTTGTATTTAGACTCAGCCAACTATGCAGATTTATTCTGTTACCAGCAATATGGCAATAATTTTCTGCACAAAGCAAACACATTTAAAAATGTGGTTAATTACACACAATGGGAACATTGTCTGGCTCCCGTTGAGGGCAGCTCAAAATCTCTTTTGAATAAGTTTACATATTTTACTGATTGTAATCAGTCTGATCCAGATGCTTTTTATTTTAAGATGACTGCTAAGTCCTCTTCCAATGTTAAATTTACCCACAATAATTACTATATTCTAAGTCCTTTCTCGACCAATTAGCAACAGGGGGCTATGACCTGTGGAAAGATACTATTGATCTTAAATCTGTTTGGGGTTCTAAAGGCTGGCAGGTACAAGGCACTGAGGCTTTGCATCGTGCATGTCTCATCCCGAACCATACGTTGTTTTTGAATTTGACTATTTAACAAACCACCTGCTTTGGATTGGCTACGTCTAAAAAATTAAATGCTCCTTCTCATCCTGATTTGGGAGAATACCCTACGTGGTACAATCACACCAATAGGTCTCTTAGTGAATTATAAACTCAAATACTAAATTCGTCTTTTAAGATTTCCATTTTTAATCCCCAAGGTTGGTTGTTATGGCAAAAAAGTTCAGATTTATGCCAACATCGATTTCTGGGTCTGGCCCCTGGGTATACACAGGTTAGGGTGGATCCCCGTTTTGAAAGTGACCATACTGTTACTACCTATTCGGTAGGCAAATTATGTCAACATTGGTTCAAACATTCCACCTTTGCGTCAGTTAAACTTAATTTGTCCAATTTAAATGAAGATGTTGATCTAAATGATTTTGTTAAAGGCCCTGCAGGAGGCAGGTCAAAAAGATGGATTTATGGATTATATGTTGTTTACAACGAAGTTTGGAAACTATCTCAAATAGAAGCAGCTTCTAGAATACGTGCAATCGACCAGGCTAATTTAGAAAAAGTGCTTGCAGTTGTTGTTCACAGCATTAACACCCTTTCTTCCCGGATTTACACATTGGATAATATTGTTTCATCTGTTGTTGATATTGTGTAGGACGAAGTGTCTGTTTTGTACCATGGTCAAAATCAATTAGGTTCCAATATGCAATTTGCTTGGACATTACAAACGTTAAAGGCTGGCAAAGTGCCCTGGGATTACATGAATACCTCTTCTTTATTTTTAACGTTCAATTTTACTGTGAAACAACAATTTATGTCTATTAAGGATGCAGCATATTCACTTTTGCATATTGAAAAGTTAGAACCATTGCCTTTTTCTATTGCCGAATATAATTCAGCAGTATGGCTCATTCATGGGTTAATAACATTGCCTTTTCCCCTATTTAAATTCGATTCATATATGAAATATTATGCCATAGGCAGATATGAACCTCTGGGACGCGCCTATCTCCCTGAAATGTGGTCTCTGCCATTCACCTATAGGTGCCTGATGGAGGGTAAAGAAGTTTATTTGAAAGGTGAGGATTGCACTTCAACACCTGATCACTCATTAGTTTGCAGGAACATACATTTGCATTGCTCTTGCGATTCTGACGCACGGAATTTAGCATGCATTTTAAAAGGGACTCCTGTCCCGGCCATGACTCCGACTTTCACGTTGCTAGCAAACTGTAGTTATTTGTTTTTAAATAATGAAGATTGCTGTGGTATGCTGGCAGGGATTCCGTACATGGTGACTGTTTCCCAACGTGTAGTTTGTTGCAAAAATGTGCTATTCCCTCCTCCGCATGGGAAGCTCGATGTATCCATCTGGCCTTCCATTCCGACCTTGAAAGCGGAGTTCAACAAGATGAGTCGAATAAGGGCTCTATTGTCTCAAAAAGAAGTCGCCCTTACTTCTTCTCGTAAAACATTTGTCCTTCACGTGGCAAACACTCGCACCGATGTGCATGCCCTTTTGAATACTGATCTCCCCCTGCATTTCGGTGCTTTGATACCCACTATATTCAATGCCTCATCGACCACAGGCTTGGCGCACTTTTTTAAAATAGTAAGTTCTGGCCTTGTGACATCATTCCAAACTATAT
Organism: Lissotriton helveticus; assembly: GCF_964261635.1. Lineage (NCBI taxonomy): Eukaryota > Metazoa > Chordata > Amphibia > Caudata > Salamandridae > Lissotriton > Lissotriton helveticus. Next base: position 1,177,832,399 of record NC_136061.1, read on the forward strand.
TTGGTGTGATACCGGCATTTTTTCTTTCTTTTTTTTCCAGCCTCTTCGGCGGTTTACTGTTAATTCTCGCCTTGGCTGCCGGTGTACTGCTGTTAATTTGCTTGCTCAAAAATAGCTGCACAATCTGTGTCACATGACACCCTGTTCCGGCTGCTCCAGCTTCGTAACTGAATGCTTGAATATTATGGAACGCTACCCCTTTTTGTGCGTGTTCCGATCAAGGGAGGGTGTAGTGAAGGCAGGGCCCTGTTTGCGCACATTGCTATGTTAGCATAGGCTTATTAAAAGTTTAAACGCCATTTTACCTTTTTGCTGCTTTTGCACACAACACTATATGTAACTGTAGTTGTAAGTTGGGCTGCGTGAATTTCTTCACATGAGAATGGCTTGTTTTCATTGTCCCTAGACTTGCATCTCGACCTTAGTCTGCACAGTGAGTGCTGAAGGCTTCAATGTTATCATAACAATGTTAGGTGTTGTTCGGGCTGATCGGCTCATGCTCTAGAAACAAGATGCACACATCTGCAGCTAGCTGAAAATTTGGCACCTTTAATATTGCACTGCATGCATGATTTGAACACTTGGAGAAAATCAGTTTCCAGAGATAGAGAGCTTTTGCAGATCCTGATGTGTTTCGCCTCTGCTGATCTTGGAGGTATGGGGTTCCCAATTCAAGCCTACGAGACCTTCTAATATTATATAAAACAGAGTTCCTAGATAGGGAGGGTGGTATATAAGGCACTGTAGGACCTGTTTCCACTATCATTATAATATGATTTCTCCGCAGTGGATTATGTTTTCACAACTACCTCATTGTGTCCTAGATCACTAGATTAATTAAAAAAGTGTGGTATTGTGACTGCTGGTCCCCCTCCCATCATGTACACAGAACATCAGAAAAAGGAGGAAGGAAGGAAAAAAGGTGAGGAAAAGTAGGCAGCGCCTCACAGGAGTAACACCAAGGGAGGTTTACAAGCTGGTACTCTCATCATCAGCATCTGCCTACTATCAGAACTAAAGAGTGGATAGTGCAGGAATAATAAAAACAAAAAGTGTATATGTGTTCTATAAATGACCCTCCAGGGATACTACAATCTAGTTTAGAAATGCGGTATTCCCTCATTTAAAAATGAGCTCGGCAACACTGACTATTCTATTTTATTCCTTGCTGTGCGCCTGCTCAATTAAAACCAAAATTTTTCATTGCCTTACACACTTTAGAGGCAATTTCATCAGGGTATTAGGGTCAGCGTCCTCATTGCACCTCATTTCTCTGTTTATTGTACCTGCAGAAACATAACCTACCACACTGCATCAACATATATATCAGACATACATCAGGTTAACGAAGGTTAAAAAAGATTACAAAGGGAGAAAAAGAGAGGGATCTCTGGGAAAACACAGTATACCCATCTGGGCTAATTGCCAGGTTGTTGCCATTTATTGGCATACCAGCACCCCTGTAGAAGAAACTGATATATCCCCTGTAGATTTGTTACAGGGCTGTTTCTCTAAAGCCTCGGCCTCATGATCTTCTGCCATGAGTTGGATAGAAGTTCCCATAGCGGGTCTGATCTTGGAACTGCCTGTGCCTTGCCCTCTGGAGTTTTGGACGGACTGGCCAGTCGAGCGGCCCCTACCCAGACCAGCCCCACAGAAAATCTAAGATGAAACCACCCTTTGTCTAAGGAAGTGAATGTATTTGCAAGCTTTCTGAGTTCTTTTATAAAGGGCTTGCCAAACAGACCCCCTTGGGCCAGTGCCCCAGGCTCAGATTCCGCGAAGTCCCCTAGTTTGGGGTCCAACTTGATCAAAAATTAGCATCTGTGCTCTTTGGAGAGAGTGCAATTGGCATTCCCCTGGAAAGCCACCACTCGCTAAGCTAAGCTAGTGAGTGCTTTGGGGAAATGAGCATGCCAGAAGCCTTGGCTGCTTCGGCCATGTCTAGGATCATGGTGATGGGACCAAGGGCATTCAGGGGCTGGTCCTGACATGCCCTCCAGTATCTATCCATCCCTTTCTTCGGGTCTTTAATAAATGTAGCCAAAAACGTGGCCATCATGGGATCTAATTCTGGGGTTTGCGCCAAGTACCATCCACTGAGGGTGGGGGCTTTCTGTCCTAAGCCGACTACGGACTTCTTACACCATAGGAGTTCATATTCTACTTGCCATGTAATTTGCCACCTTAGTGGATGGAGTCCCTTCGAATGACCTAGGGTAGAGAATCTGCTCCGGGTCCAACATATCCGACCCATTGTTCACCACCAGGAGCTCAGGAGTGACAAGCGGAGGAGCAGGCCACCAGGGTCTAGAGGGCCCGGGCTCTTCATCAGTGTCCCTTTGGGCATCATCTCCAGCCGGACCAGCTGAAATTGACAGTGAGGGGGCCATGGGCAAAGGATCAGCGCCAGGGGGCACTGTAAGCAACTGGTCATGTGCTAAAAAGTCTTCACACAGGCGAGCAAAAGTGTCATGGTCCAACCCCTCTTCTCTTGGGTGCATGGCAGGGCCAGGTTGGTCATCTTGCGGCTGCATCGCCACAATGGGGTTTTCGGCCACTGGGACCGGTGGAGCTGGAGCCTCTTTGCACACTCCTGCACAATTTGTTGTGCCAGGCGCTGCTCCATAGGAGCCATTGGCCCTTCCACAACCTAGATATTGACGCACCAACTGTGTCGTACAATTCATCAACCCATGGCAACTGGGCTAAGGGGTCCTCCTCCCACTGCATGTCCCCTTAATCAGACATCAAGGGTGTGAAGGGGCAATGAGTAGCACTCTCAAAATGCACCTGAAACTGATGCGCAGAGCAATGAACCAGCCCTTCCAGTTAGGAAAAGATGACCTTTAAGTTGGAACCCAGCTAGGGAATAGGGGAAAGTGCGCTGTAGTGCACAGCATGCTGGGGACCAGTGAGTCAACATGGGGACAACGCTGCCAGTCAGGGGGCTCCAGGCCCCAGGAACACAGCCCTCCCCGGGAAATTTATATGTAGGGCAAAGCCACCTGGGAGTGTGTTCCCAACAACAGAGAGGGCTGCTACCCCAGTATAGACTCAGTGGGCGTAAAATATACAGACTCCTACCGTGGTACCACGCAGGGTGTCTTAGCACAAAATTAGGCTTCACAGCCTGTACAGACCCTCATACTCGAGGGCCAGGCAGAGGCACAGGGCAAAACTGGCACCCGATTCTGGAAACCTGAGAGGAAATCCAAAATCGCACATTGGGATCACAGGGTATTCGGGCCACCACAGCACCATCTAGTGGCCGTCTGGGCACACCACACTCTAGTGGCCGTCAATTCACACCAAAACTTTCTCTACCTATTTCTTTCAATAAGTGCTATGCATCATATATTAGAATTATGACACTCTGACTGGACCATAGACAGAAAAACTAAGGCATCATAGATAGTATATTCATTCTTTAATTGGTTATTTTATTTTTCATATTTTTCTTAGACAAAACTAACAGTTTCTTAGGAACATGCACTAACAATTTATAGATAGCAATACATTAAAATGACAAAAAATACATAGTCAAATCCAACAAGTTTGGTCCCATTACCAGCCATTCATTCACAACACTCACTCAACCTCAAACCAATATCATACAGCCCTACAGATACATACATTGCATTTATACCAAAAAACAGACTAAACATGCATTGAGGCCCCACACAGCATTTGATCAGTGTTCATAAATCAGTTTGCAGATGCTCAAATGTATGCAGGATTATAGATATTATGTTATAATTTCAGAAATATATCATTTGAAGAAAGCAAAAAGAAGGACGGGGGCCTCATTTGAAGCGCTGACGCGAGTTTCGGTGAACAACCCCTATATTAGGGTCCCACCTTCTTCAGGGCGCAAGAAGAGTATATCAAAAGAACTAACGATGTAATGGGACTTGTCAAATACAAAAAAAAAAAAATATATATATATATATATATATATATAAAATAACTATTTTGTAAAATAAACTATACACATTCCACTTATGTCTTTTTTTTAAATACAAGATTGACAAATAGTCATCAGCAATGTTCCTTCTAATTTTTTCCTCTGTGTGCGGCAGTGGAAGGTCTCTGTGCGCTGCAACCATGGCTATGTGCACCAGAAACCAAACCGCGCATGTCTGCGGCGCCAAATGGCACTCAAAACGTTTACTTTAAAAAGTGAAAAGATGGTGCATTTTCACACATACAGCTTCACAATAAGGGTCTTAAGGGTAGTTTGCAAATTGGATAAACACGCCATGACATGAATTGGTTAAACTGGCCTATTCTGCCCTCTGCTCCACTCGTTTTTTTCTCATTTTTGTACCCCTCTGCTCTCTGTTCCACTCTTTTTATGTGCTTTCTGCCCTCTGTTCCACTTGTTCTCCCCTTGTTTTTTGTGCCCTTCTACCCTCTGTTCCGCTTGTTTTTTGTGCCCTCTGCTCTCTGTTTCACTAGTTTTTTGTGCCTTTCTACCCTTTGTTCCACTCGTTTTCCCCTCATTTTGTGTGCCCTTCTGCCCTCTGTTCCACTCGTTTTTTGTGCCTTTCTGCCCTCTGTTCCACTCGTTTTTGTGCCTGTTCTGCCCTCCGTTCCGCTCGTTTTTTTGTGCCCTTCTGCCCTCTGTTCTACTTATTTTTTGTGCCTTTCTGCCCTTTGTTCCACTCATTTTCCCCTCTTTTTTTGTGCCGTTCTGCCCTCTGTTCCACTCGTTTTTTTGTGCCCTTCTGCCCTCTGTTCTACTAGTTTTTTGTGCTTTTCTGACCTCTGTTCCACGCGTTTCCCCCTCGTTTTATTGCCCTTCAGCCCTCTATTCCACTAGTTTTTTTGTGCCTTTCTGCCCTCTGTTCCACTCGTTTTCCCCTTGTTTTTGGTGCCCTTCTGCCCTCTGTTCTACTTGTTCTTTGTGCCCTTCTGCACTCTGTTCCACTCGTTTTTTGTGCCTTTCTGCCCTCTGTTCCACTTGTTTTTGTGCCGCTTCTGCCCTCTGTTCTACTCGTTTCTTTGTGCCCTTGTGCCCTCTGTTCTACATGTTTTCTGTGCCTTTCTGCCTTTTGTTCCACTCATTTTCCCCTCGTTTTTTGTGCCCTTCTGCCCTCTGTTCCACTCGTTTTTTGTGCCCTTCAGCCCTCTGTTCTACTAGTTTTTTGTGCTTTTCTGACCTCTGTTCCACTCGTTTCCCCCTTGTTTTTTGTGCCCTTCTGCCCTCTGTTCTACTCGTTTTTTGTGCCCTTCTGCCCTCTGTTCTACTTGTTTTTTGTGCCTTTCTGACCTCTGTTCCACTCGTTACCCCCTCGTTTTTTGTGCCCTTCTGACCTCTGTTCCACTTGTTTTTTTGTGCCCTTCTGCCCTCTGTTCCACTCTTTTTTTGTGCCTTTCTGCCCTCTGTTCTACTCGTTTTCCCCATGTTTTTGTGCCCTTCTGCCCTCTGTTCCACTCGTTTTTTTTGTGCCCTTCTGCCCTCTGTTTTACTTGTTTTTTTTGCCTTTCTGACCTCTGTTCCACTCGTTTCCCCCTCGTTTTTTGTGCCCTTCTGCCCTCTGTTCCACTCGGTTTTTTGTGCCCTTCTGCCCTCTGTTCCACTGCTTTTTTGTGCCTTTCTGCCCTCTGTTCCACTCGTTTTCCCCTTGGTTTTTTGTGCCTTTCTGCCCTCTGTTCCACTTGTTTTCCGCTTGTTTTTTGTGCCCTTCTGCCCTCTGTTCTACTCTTTCTTTGTGCCTTTCTAACCTCTGTTCCACTCGTTTCCCCCTTTATTTTTTGTGCCCTTCTGCCCTCTGTTCTACTAATTTTTTGTGCCCTTCTGCCCTCTGCTCTACTCGTTTTTTGTGCCTTTTAGACCTCTGTTCCACTAATTTTTTTGTGCCCTTCTTCCTTCTGTGTCACAGCCCTTGTGTGCTGTGAGGACGCGGGGCAGACTCTGGCCTTTTGTATTTCTGTTAATCAGACCCCCTTCACAAAATGCCACTGTCTGCCCGCGCTTTACTAACAAAAGCGTAGACAGTTTCCAAACACAGCATGTGCTAAAGTACGCGCTGTGTTTGGAAACTGTCTACGCTTTTGTTAGTAAAGCGCGGGACAGGCAGTGCCCTTTTGTTTAAGTATTGCTGTTAATCAGATCCTGTGATGGGGCTCTGATTAACAGCAATACTTAAACAAAAGGCCAGAGTCAGCCCCGCGCTCCCACAAGCTCCACCAGCCCCCCGCCTCCTTACCTGCACTCCTCACGACCGCTCCGCCGCCACCGCATTCGCGCCGCTCGCTTCTTCAAAGCGGCCGGTGCGACGTCCTGACTGTGTGTGCGCGCTCCACGTGAGGTGGTGCGCGTTGATGTCAGGAGCGGTGCGCACGCACGCGTGCACCCTAGAGGGGACGGTGGTCATCAGTATACTTTGTAAAATAAGCTATACACATTCCACTTATGTCTCTTTATTTAAATACAAAATTGGCCATCAGTGCAGAGTGTCACACAATTCTAATTTTAATTAAGAATTTGAATTGCACTAGGAAACAGTTCACTTGAACGGGAGACAAAAGTCACACCAAAATAAAAAGATAACTATAATCATAAACCACACAATGAGGACAAAAGATAAGATTAGATGCTAAACTGAAAGATAATTTTTAAAAAAGAATGAAAAGAAAAGAGAAAAGAAAAAAAAGAACCAACATAATAAGCACCTTATGTCACTCTGCTACCAGGAAACACTGAAAACGTTGAGTAGGAGAGCACTATGATCCCACAACACAAGTACAATCTCCCACAGTCCAGTACACCTCAAGCCTGACAGAAAAAAATCAAGAGAACGAAAATGGCACTTTGCTTTGGTGTGAGCAGCGAAGAAAGAGGAGTGCCAAGGTAGGAACAAGGAATTACATGGGACATACTGCCTCCTGATTGGAGCATGGACTGGAGCATTCTTGGATTGTCTGGTTTTTTTGATTTGCCAATTTCCCTTTAGTTTTTGGGAAATGTAGTCTGTTATATCTTTAAAATGGCTGCTGTAAAGAAATAAAGTGAAGAAGGGCAGCATAATCCCAAAGCTTCTGGTCCTGACATAGGATAAAGAATGCCTTGCCAGTCTTTTAAGGACCTATATTGCCCAGAAAACGTGTCTTAAAGTGTAGTAAGAGGTACAGGGACGTTATTAACCAAACACTTAGAAATGTGGGAGCTTGTCAGACAGACATTCCACTGTGGTCTTTGATTCAAAAGACTTAATTCTCCAATATACCCTGCTTTTTTGAGGTAGGAGATAATGGCCTGGCACAGATGGAGATAGTGGGAAAAACGGAATTTGTGAAAGGTGAATTGGTGTTGAAAATTTATGAAGTAGAGGAGACCACATTGGGAAATCATGTCTTTAATTTGAGAAATGCCTGTGAGATCCCACTCTTAGATACAGTGAAAGGTTGCTACTTGGGCCAATTTCTTCCCTACCTATAGGAGGGTTTTGCTAGTTACTCTACTCTCCTGGTGTATTAAAAATATCTTGTCTTCCTAGAGATAACATTCTACTTTGGTGACAAGTGGGATACCAAATGGAAATTCACCCCAATTCAAATCGTTCAAGGATGATCATTCCATTAGTCTACAGCCCTTGGTTTGGTAGGCTGGATCAGTAATTGTTTGATGCTTCACTGCATTAGGCCTACACCTACAACTCTCTTTTGATTTGTCTTTAATATCGTTAATGTAGGAAAGTAGGATCTGCTTCTTGTGGTTACCCCCACTTTTTTGCTTGATATGATGCTGTTTTTTATTAGTCGGACTTGGATCCTGCTTATCAGGATCCCAGTCTATCTGCTTTCTCCCTAAACTGTTATGTTATGTACTTATGTAGCACACATGTAATATGCGGGGACTGATGTTTGCAGTGCTCAAAAAATACGTGTGCACAAAATTAATTAAAAGGAAATGTGATTAAAAGTGGATGAGAGGATGCTAATAACTTTATTCTGGCGCTACCCCAACCTCCACTGTTAAAAAGTAGTTACTGTCAGTCACTAAAATACGGACTGTCTGGATGATTTTAAGTGGTCAACATGTTTCAGCAATATTCGGCATAGTTGTCAATTGCTTTCATCAGGGCCGTGTATAGTAATAGCTACTGCAAAAAAATGTTTTTGATAATGAAAAGAAACCCAAAATCCGTGCTCAAAGAAATTAGAACAGATACGGACATCACCTGAGTTCACTAGGGGTCCATGTTGTTTCTATTCACTCTTCCAAGTCGTATGAGGATTACTACATGGAAAAACACATGAAATCAGAAAGAAGAGTACTCAGTGTGCAAAGTTTAGTTCATGACTTAAAAGTATAAATTCTTGTTAACGTAAAGTGACCAAATTGCGTATCACTTGCACCGTCTTACTGCATATATCCCAAAATTGGTTCTAATTATTAAGAAATGCCAATCTTGTATCAAAACAGGGAAGGTCCCTTACCGTACTTGTAAGAGGACAACACCTCACTCCACCTGGCCACGGCTCAGGAAAAGGGGAAGCACCGCTCTGTGGCAAGGGGAAAAAAACAAACAAACGAAGCTCTGTTATCTAAATCCCCTGTACCATGTCTGAATTTATTCAACTGTCTGCATAATCGATCAACAATCCACTGTGCAATACTGGCATTTATTCTCAAATGTTGGAGGATTTAAAGCACATGTTTTCAACACCAACATTGCGAGAAGAAAACCTGGCGCTTCTCATTTGAAAAGCCTAAGAATGGCGTGTCATAAATAAGTTGACAACATGCCTGAACTCAAAAAATGCATATACAACAAAACGGAAGCGCTTGAAGAGATTAGCGTCAGGCAAGCAACCTTGGCATTTATTCTCAAATGTTGGAGGACTTAGAGCACATATTTTTTATCACCAACATTGCGGGAAGAATACCTAGCGCTTCTCATTTGAAGGGCCTAAGAATGGCGTGTCATAGATAAATTGACATCATGCCTACACTCAAAAGATGCATATACAGAAAAACAGAGGCGCTTGAAGAGATTAAGCGTCAGGCAAGCAACCTGAAATTCTAATTAAAAACGGGAAATAATCGTTACTTCTCCTACCTTTCCGTCGGTACTTTGCCACTCGGCATCTAAGCCGATCGGGGAGGTGCCGCGGCTAGCTGAGGCATGAGATTGTATGAGATTGTAACCCAGTCTGTGATTGGTCGAAAGGCCGATCACGTGGTGCGTAGTTTCGATGACGTGTTGGGTTGGGAAAAAGGAGGTTGCTGATAGGATCAGCTCTCTTAGTTGTCAGCCAATTATTGAAGACGATTTTTTAAGGCAAATGACCCTTCGTGACTTGCTGGAATGAAAACTTTATTTGCCCACATTGAGTCGGAGAACAAGGTGTCGCTTGTTATGTGGGTAAAAAGCATGCATATGATGACAAAATAATTAAATATATAAGCCAAAGTCATATCACTACATCTAACGTAAATATGAGCGTGAACATGGAAAATAGTTGCAGTTCTTGGTCAACTGACTTTTATTGCTATTCTTTTCAGGCCAGAGACAGTAGTAGGTCAATTTTATTGATATAGATCAATAGATGTTGGTATTCTGAAATCAGACCTGCTATCAATCTATCCTTCTGCTATTTGTTTATTGGACAAAAATGTCCCACAACTATAAATCAGAAAAACGGATATACTGTAGTGTGGATATCCAGACGGGTGCAATTATGTAAGCCATTGATCATAAAGCCGCCCAAGGTATGTCATCATTCAATCCAATATGGTTAGTTCCCATTTTCAACACCCATTTTTGTTCCTTGAGCAGTAGATATTTAGATACATCTGGAACATGTGATGGAATGAATGGTTTTTCTAAGACTGTCCACACAAAAGCTGTTGAAGAGTGGCGTGCTTCAAGAAAATGATTTGTCAACTTGGAAGCCTGTCTCTGACACCTAATGGTGCTTTTATGCTCAGATATCCTGACCTTAATTTTGCGTGTCGTCATCCCTATGGATCTAAGGCCACAGGGGCAGGTAATTAGATACACAAGATTATCGCTATTGCAGTTGGTGAATTTGGTTTGAATCCACGGCCTAGACGTTCCTATGTCTATTTCTGTTGTCTTCATTGTTTGGGGACAAGCTTGACAAGTGCCACAAGGGTGGTGGCCAGTTCCAGGTGGCAAGTCCCAGAGAGCACCCACCGCCCTAGGTCCCTCTTCACGCGGCCGAGTGTGTATCAGCCGGTCCCTAAGATTTGGTCCCCGCTTATATGAAAACAAAGGGCTTTGTATTGAGACCTGATCAGAATTTAGAATAGACCAATGTCTTTTGACCACTTTCTGTATGCTATTTGACAAGGAGCCAAAGGTAGTTACAAAGGTGGGCCTGTCCAAAGGTGGTTTAGGGACCGATGGTTCCAGGAGAGCCAACCTGTTGTTGTTACGGGCCCGCTTCAGTGACCGCTGTACTAGTCTGGGTGGATATTTCCTGGAAATAAGTTGTTCCTTGAGGGCCAATGAATGTGTTTTAAAAGCCAACGGGTTCGAGCAGTTCCTCTGAACCCGTAAAAACTGTCCATAAGGCAGATTTTCCCGCAAAGACTTAGGGTGGTGGCTGTCAAAACACAACAAAGAGTTCTTTGCCAGCGGTTTTTTGTACAGCTCTGACTGAAGACCATCCGGAGTCGCTGTAATGAGTAGATCCAAGAAAGCTAGTTGGTCGCCTCCTACTTCCATGGTGAAACGGAGGAAATTATTTCTATTGTTCAGCCAGACCAAAAAATCATTGCACCTCTCTTTCGTGGCAAATCTTTATGTTCATTCTTTTGAACAGGAGCACATACTGGTAACCACAAATCCTTTCATCAATTGTATTCAAGTATGGAAGAGGTACATCGATGATGTCCTAGTGGTGCGGCGGGGCACGAAAGAGAGGTGCAATGATTTTTTGGTCTGGCTGAACAATAGAAATAATTTCCTCCGTTTCACCATGGAAGTAGGAGGCGACCAACTAGTTTTAAAACAAATTCATTGGCCCTCAAGGAACAACTTATTTCCAGGAAATATCCACCCAGACTAGTACAGCGGTCACTGAAGCGGGCCCGTAACAACAACAGGTTGGCTCTCCTGGAACCATCGGTCCCTAAACCACCTTTGGACAGGCCCACCTTTGTAACTACCTTTGGCACCTTGTCAAATAGCATACAGAAAGTGGTCAAAAGACATTGGTCTATTCTAAATTCTGATCAGGTCTCAATACAAAGCCCTTTGTTTTCATATAAGCGGGGACCAAATCTTAGGGTCCGGCTGGTACACACGCGGCCGCGTGAAGAGGGACCTAGGGCGGTGGGTGCTCTCTGGGACTTGCCACCTGTAACTGGCCACCACCCTTGTGGCATTTGTCAAGCTTGTCCCCAAACAATGAAGACAACAGAAATAGACATAGGAACGTCTAGGCCGTGGATTCAAACCAAATTCACCAACTGCAATAGCGATAATCTTGTGTATCTAATTACCTGCCCCTGTGGCCTTAGATACATAGGGATGACGACACGCAAAATTAAGGTCAGGATCTCTGAGCATAAAAGCACCATTAGGTGTCAGAGACAGGCTACCAAGTTGACAAATCATTTTCTTGAAGCACGCCACTCTTCAACAGCTTTTGTGTGGACAGTCTTAGAAAAACCATTCATTCCATCACATGTTCCAGATGTATCTAAATATCTACTGCGCAAGGAACAAAAATGGGTGTTCAAAATGGGAACTAACCGTATTGGATTGAATGATGACATACTTTGTGCGGCTTTATGATCAATGGCTTACATAATTGCACCCGTCTGGATATCCACACTACAGTATATCCATTTTTCTGATTTATAGTTGTGGGACATTTTTGTCCAATAAACAAATAGCAGAAGGATAGATTGATAGCAGGTCTGATTTCAGAATACCAACATCTATTGATCTATATCAATAAAATTGACCTACTACTGTCTCTGGCCTGAAGAGAATAGCAATAAAAGTCAGTTGACCAAGAACTGCAACTATTTTCCATGTTCACGCTCATATTTACGTTAGATGTAGTGATATGACTCTGGCTTATATATTTATTTATTTTGTCATCACATGCATGCTTTTTAACCACATAACAAGCGACACCTTGTTCTCCGACTCAATGTGGGCAAATAAAGTTTTCATTCCAGCAAGTCACGAAGGGTCATTTGCCTTAAAAAATCGTCTTCAATAATTGGCTGACAACTAAGAGAGCTGATCCTATAATCAACCTCCTTTTTCCCAACCCAGCACGTCATCGAAACTACGCACCACGTGATCGGCCTTTCGACCAATCACAGACTGGGTTACAATCTCATACAATCTCATGCCTCAGCTGGCCGCGGCACCTCCCCGATCGGCTTAGATGCCGAGTGGCGAAGTACCGACGGAAAGGTAGGAGAAGTAACGATTATTTCCCGTTTTTAATTAGAATTTCAGGTTGCTTGCCTGACGCTTAATCTATTCAAGCGCCTCTGTTTTTCTGTATATGCATCTTTTGAGTGTTGGCATGATGTCAATTTATCTATGACATGCCATTTTTAGGCCCTTCAAATGAGAAGCGCTAGGTATTCTTCCCGCAATGTTGGTGATAAAAAATATGTGCTCTAAGTCCTCCAACATTTGAGAATAAATGCCAAGGTTGCTTGCCTGACGCTAATCTCTTCAAGCGCTTCCGTTTTGTTGTATATGCATTTTTTGAGTTCAGGCATGTTGTCGACTTCTTTATGACACGCCATTCTTAGGCTTTTCAAATGAGAAGCGCCAGGTTTTCTTCTCACAATGTTGGTGTTGAAAACATGTGCTTTAAATCCTCCAACATTTGAGAATAAATGCCAGTATTGCACAGTGGATTGTTGATTGATTATGCAGACAGTTGAATAAATTCAGACATGGTACAGGGTATTTAGATAACAGAGCTTCGTTTTTTTTTTTTCCCCTTGCCACAGAGCGGTGCTTCCCCTTTTCCTGAGCCGTGGCCAGGTGGGGTGAGGTGTTGTCCTCTAACAAGTACGGTAAGGGACCTTCCCTGTTTTGATACAAGATTGGTATTTCTTAATAATTAGAACCAATATTGGGATATATGCACTAAGACGGTGCAAGTGATACGCAATTTGGTCACTTTACGTTAACAAGAATTTATACTTTTAAGTCATGAACTAAACTTTGCACACTGAGTACTCTTCTTTCTGATTTCATGTGTTTTTCCATGTAGTAATCCTCATACGACTTGGAAGAGTGAATAGAAACAACATGGACCCCTAGTGAACTCAGGTGATGTCCGTATCTGTTCTAATTTCTTTGAGCACGGATTTTGGGTTTCTTTTCATTATTAAAAATATTTTTTTGCAGTAGCTATTACTATACAAGGTCCTGATGAAAGCAATTGACAACTATGCCGAATATTGCTGAAATATGTTGACCACTTAAAATCATCCAGACAGTCCGTATTTTAGTGACTGACAGTAACTAATTTTTAACAGTGGAGGTTGGGGTTGCGCCAGAATAAAGTTATTAGCATCCTCTCATCCACTTTTAATCACATTTCCTTTTAATTAATTTTGTGCACACATATTTTTTGAGCACTGCAAACATCAGTCCCCGCATATTACATGTGTGCTACGATTTCCCAAATTGAATACACAAGACCACAACATGATCTACTTGATGGGTTAAGGGTACCTTTATATACATCTGGGCCCTCCATCAGGTAAGTACAGGGGCACTCCTGCAGTTGGTCTTGTTCGGAATCCCAAATGATGAAGGTATGGTGACTGAAGGGCATCCTTGTTTGACCACTATAGGCATAATCTTAGTTTGTCAACACACATGCATAAAAGAACAGTTCATGTGAAGAGTGTGCTTTGTTTCGTTGCATTTAGAGTTTTCTCTTCAGACCCTCTGGCATATTTGTTGTTTAATATATTTGGGGAGTTTGCCAGAGCTTGGTCTTTAAAATCCCATTGGTCCTTAGTAACGGTACTTTTTTGTTTATGTACTTATGTACACTTCAGATTGGATACTGGGGTACCCTTGTCAGTCCCTAGTATATGGCACCCATGTACCCAGGGCATAGGTACCCCAGAGGCCGTCCCATGGGCTGAAGCATGTGTTATGCCAGCCAAGAGAGGCCATGCAAAATAGAACTACAGGCCTGCCATTGCAGCTGTGTAAGATGCTGCATGCACTACTTACTTAAGATACAGTTTACTATATCTAAGGGTCACTCCACTCAAAACCTATAAGTCACCCCTATAACAGACCTTAACAATCCTGAAGGCAGGGTGCTTGGTTCTAAGTGAGAGGGTGCCACTGCATGAGCAGGACACCCCTGCAGCCTACGGAGTCCATTCTCCTGGGTTGTTAGTGCAGCAGCAATTTACAAAATATATAGTGTGGCATTATGCAACAGTGTGATGACCACTGTTTCCAGTCAATCAATGCCTTATATTTACATAAAATCTCAACAATATCTCATACAATTGGATTTTGTAAAAGTTTTTCCATCTTATGAATATTTCCAGTACCTTCCTAAGAGTAAAATAAAATTTTAAATGATTTCAACATATTACTAAGAACCTCCCTAGATAAAATTAATGCTTTACTTTTCTATAAGGCTAAATCAATTCATAACTTAGTTCACATAGTAATTTTCTCTAAAGCATCTTTTCACCGCATGCATATATCTACCAATAGCAATAGCAATATCCAGATTAGGCATCCAGGTAAGGAGCTTTATAGCTTGGGCCTGTGTTTTAATACCATAGTTTAAGAATTGTGGAATCATACCCCAAACACCGGTAACCGGTGTGAGAGGTATGATTCCACCCCTCAGAAGCAAGCCTTGTTTGGTGCCTGGTGTTCCCGGTACCTGCCTTCTAGTCCCGGGCAGCACAAAATGGTTGCTGCTAACCAGAGACACGTTTCTGCCCTCCTGCTGTTGAGCCAAGCTCGAGCACAGGAAGGTAGAACAATAGGCATCCTGTCATTTGGAGGTGTGACCACCTCCCAGACAGGATTTAATGTATTAGGACTGGGTGGGTGCCCTTTCCAGTGCCTGAAAGGGGCACATTTGGTGTCCTTGTGCATAGTCCAGTTCAAACCTGTCCTGTGAGTCATTGGCTCCCCCTGTCCAGGCCCTCCCCTGAATCATCCCGACCCTTTCCTTAGGGTACGTATGGGCTTACCTGGGTGCAGCTCCCTAGATTTGTCGTGGGATAAGATGCAGAACTGAAACCACAGCACTTCTACTGTCTCGGCACTTTGGACTTTGCTGGACTTCGTTTGGGCGCGACTTCATCTCCCCTCCAGTCTGCTGCATCATCTGTGCCTGTGCAGTATACAAGAACCTTCCAAGGCCTGCAAGAAAGACGACCAGTCTGCAGATCCCAAGCTCCTCCGGACTCAGTGGGCTCTGCAACACAGATGGTGGTTTTCCTCAGCCCGTGAGGCCTGCTCTACCCTCTTACCAAGTTTGACGCCAGTAGTCCTTGTGAGGGTTGCAATAACCAAACTTCTGTGTACCTCATTCCCTTTGCAGTTGCAAAGGCTTGTTGGCATCTCTGCAAGAAGATCTTCTGGCTCCAAGTAGCTCCAACCTCGAGCACCTCCAGTGACCAGAATCTTTGGCCACACTGCATCGTGGCCTGCATCTTTTAGTGAGCTGCTTGAGGTTATCTTGCGACTCCTGTGCCTTTGTCTTGTGGTCCATTTGAGGGTCACTTTTATTTTCCTTGGGCTCCTGTGATTGATCAGGGCCTGCCCTGACTCCCTTGCTTATGGTGAGTCTCCTGGACCTTGCTGGTCTCAGCACTCAAAATCCTTTGTGGGACAGCTCATATCAGGGTCCTGGTCATCCTCAGCATTGCTTGGTCCTCGCAGCTTCAGAGTCAAGGTCACCATCATTTTCCTGAAGCACCCGACTTCGGAGGGCATTCGTCTTCTAGGGCTCCTGGTCACTCCCGAGTGAAATACACTTTGTCCCCTCTGTTTTCAGGTACTCCTCTTCAAGAATCCACATTTGGAATCCGCCAGACCTTTTCTCCTCTTCCATCAGCATCACTTTCCTGAAGTCCTCCATTGGGTTCGATGGTGGTTTATGATGTCACTTCACACCTATGCACCTGGCTTCCCTGGGATAAGTAACTTGAGTACCACAGTATCCACGGGTGGGGTGGCTCTCCAACATTCTGTTTTGCACAAGGTTTCTTCATGGTTCCCTGGGAAGGGTCCCTATCCTTTTAAAATCCAACCGCGACTTGCACATAGACTTGTACAATGTTCTCACACTGCACACGCTCTCCATGGGGTCCTTATCTAATTACCTTGGGTGGTTCTCCAGCAATTCTGTGTCCTCTCTACATTGTCCTGACTGTTTCGTGGTCCTTATACTACTTTCTTAGTATATGGTTTGGTCCCCCCCCGGGCCCACTGTGTATTAGTGCTATTATGCTATTCACTGTGATTTATTTGCTAAAGTATTGTGTGGTTTGTGTCTATCTCAGTGTAGGAGATTCTGTTACGTACTAGACAGTGTTATATAATAAATACATATTTTTATAAATACTTTGTGTGGTTCCTTTTCATTTAATCTATGCTATAAGATTGCATTCTGGTAAAACAAGCTGCTTTACACTCCTTCAAGACAAAGCCTGAAGGCTGCTCTCCACAGCTACCACTTGGATAGCTTTCTAAGGTTGTCTGAGACTTCTTAAATCACTATAAGGGTTGTCTGGACTGGTGCCAGGTTCCCACTTAGATTAGCGGACATCATATACCATATTTCTCACAGTTAATTTTCCAGGATAGGAACTGGAGGAGGGTTCTTTCCTCTAGATTAGATGCTGGTTTCTAATCCATCTGTGTCAAAAAGGAACCATGAGGAGGTAAGATATTAAAGACAGAGTATCTTCCTGGTAGTAAGAAGTATCTCAGAAGACAGTAACATTTGCAAAGTAAAATATTTTAACATCTACTTCCCATAACTCTAATATGAAGCATCTGTTGCCCTTCGAAATCTCGAGAATATGGACTCAGCTCTGTCTTTGAAGTAACAACAACAGGGAATAACCCTAATAAATAGTTGCACGATCTGATGAAATAATGGAAACTAATGGTCACAGAAAAGGGCACCCAGACAGTGAATATAACTGTGAACAATAGAATGGATTCCCTGAAAGGGGCATATTTAGTAACAGGAGTGAGGACACCTGTAGACATGGGTGTATGGATAAAGAAGTACACAATATCACTAGCTACCCTTAAAATGGGGAAGGCTGTTTTGGCTCTGCTTGTGAGCATCATTTCTCTCACTGCATGCTATTGGCTGTTAGGTGTACCATTCCACCTCCTATGGAGTGCTTGCATTTTATGCATGGGGACTGTTTTCACCTAAAAGTAGACTGTCATCTTACATTCAGTTCTGTATGTCAAATATTTATTCGCTATATATTTCCACTATCTTCACCACCATAAACACCACCAGTACTTCAATTATCGCCACCACAACCACCCGCACCATCCATTACCACTATATTTGCACTACCACCATCACCATTGTTGTGTTGTGGTATCAGTAATAAAATCAGTATTCACAGAGCCAGTTGGTCAGATTTATGACTGAAAATGCAAGGCAGATCCTATTGAGTGCTTGTTTTTTTTTCCTTCTGTTTTGGCAGGTGAATTTTTACTTCTTGCACCGCATTTAACTAGAATATTTACAGAGGGCGAACTAGTGAACCAGTTCTACCGTTAGATGCTTTAGAAAATTTTCAAGTTTGTCAATGTTAATCTATCATATTTGGGTCGGCCAGATTATTAGCTAAAGTGTCTACTGGATGTTCAGAATGCAGCAGTTTAGTTGATTAATGGGTGCAAGTTCACTATGAACTGAATTTGAAGTCATTTGCATGAAAGTTCAGTACCGGAGTCCCTTGCACAAGATCACCAATAAGAGAATTTGTTCTGTGTATTCCTATGCATCACAGTGGTCTGCTCCGGTAGGACAGATATCAGTTGTCCACATTGGAGATTAGATGTTTGCTGTCCCCTGAGTCTTTGATAATGTCAAGGTCCCACTGTCACAGGAACCTGCATCACCCTGTAGAAAGATACAGCAAAAGCTGCAGCATTTTCAATGGTTTGCAGCCCCCTTCGTTACCTAAAAGTCATAGTGTTAGACCTGACAGGCTTATGGTGATCTTTCCCCCACCTTTTTTCCTGCCTCCTCGACTTTCTGACATTGTTTGTGCTAGTATTAGGATTCTGTGCACTTCACCACTGCTAACCAGTGCTAAAGTGGTTGTGTAGTCTCCCCTAAACACGGTAACATTGGTTTATTCCCAATATTCAATTTACTGATAGGTCCCTCGTAAAGTGGTGCCCTCTGTGCCCAGGGTCTGTAAATTAAATGGTAGTAGTGGGTCTGAAGCACTGATTGTGTCACCCATTTAATTATCACTTTTACCCTGTCTCAGGCCTGCCACTCTCAGAGCCTGGGTGTGCAATTTTACATTGCCATGTCGACCTGGCAAAATAAACCTTTTCAAGAAATCAAAAATTACCCCGGGAATCGTTAAGTGTCTCAATACTCCCACTCATGCAAATCTAATCAACAACACATATCACCAGATACCACTGAAGATTTTGAAAAAATACATGGCTCTAATATATTATCTTTTGAGCACAGTTAAAACTGATCTTCACATTTAAAATATCACATATAAAAATATTAATTGACATTAGAACACATACATGTCATACAGGGGAAATCCTCATAGACAGTACAAATTGGTCTTTGCTATTTGACATCTCTACTAATTACGCCAATGGGTTTCTATTAATTTATTTCACATGTATAGATACCCCAGTGCATTGTAGATCATGTCCTCAACACTTTGTCAACGCATTTCGATGGACAATGCCAATGACAGCCACCTTTCTCAGGACAATATAGATATCACTTCCCCAATGTAAAGTTCTAATGAGATCTATAAAAAACATTTATTTTAAATACACATATCTTTTTTAAGGATCACGTGCATTATTTGTACATCAAATCAGTAGTGCTAAAAGCACTAAAATTCTTTAAAATCTCAGCAAACCTCAACAACTAATGCATTGAAAGGTGTTGAAAAAAACATGCACTTCCCCAGTCTCATGTGGTATATTTACAACCTCATAAAGAATTATCTCACTTCAAACTCTGCTCACTCCAGATGTATGCATGGCCACAACATTCTAAAAACTGACCTCCGCTTGGTACCATCCTCAATTGACATAAACACTCAACACTCACCAATTCAAAATGATGTGATCACTCAATCATATTGCACCATTCTCATGAGCTGTGCAATGAGTAGCATATCGATAAATATCACTCAGTCACTTTACACCATTCTCATGAAGCGTTGCATGAGAAAAATATAGGTAATTGATGGACCTGGCCCTTTCTGCAGGGTTATCCCCACAGCTTTTGACTTCCTCCTCCCTTTTTCCTGACCACCTTTATGATGGCTTTAGGATTCTGGGCACTTTACCACTGCTAACCAATGATAAAGCGTATGTGCTCTCTCCCTTAAATACGGTATAATTGGTTTTCACCTGTTTGGCATCTTTTATTTACTTGTAAGTCCTTTGTAAAGTGGTATACCATAAACCCAGGGCCTATAAGTTAAATGCTACTAATGGGTCAGCAGCACTGATTGTGCCACCCACAGAAGTAGCCTTTCAAACCTGTCTCAAACCTGCCACTGCAGAGCCTGTGTTGGCAGTTTATTGCCACTTCGACTGGGCATTTAAAACTACTTTCCAAGTCTTAAACTCCCATTTTATTACACATAGGTCACCACAATGTGAGGCCTTTGGTCTTCCTATGGGCAGGGCGCTGTGTAAGTAAAAGGACATGTACTTTTATTTGTTACATGTCCTGATAGTGACAAAGAGCCTATTTAGTTTTTCGCTATTGTGAAGCCTACTCCTCTCATATGCTAACATTGAGAATTCCCTTATATACTTTTAAGTGGTAATTTCTGACCAGAATTGACTAGCTTTATCATGTTTGGTATGTTTTGAATGTTAATCACAAGTCCTCCTTATAGGTAAAGTTAGATTTCACATTACTATTTTAGAAATACCACTTTTAGAAAGTGGGCATTTTTTCTGTGGTTATAACTCTGTGTGCCTGACAGCCTGTCTCCAATGCACATCTGGCTTTGGTGACAGCTACACTTCGTGCATTCCTTCTAGACAGCCACAGCACAAGAAGTGTTGGGTTCGACAGGGGATACATCTGCATGTTTCTGCATACTGATAGCCTTCCTGAGCACAAAGGGGCGAGATGGCTCACACTTACATCTGAATAGGTTGTGTCCTGCCCTCACACAAAAAGCTAACCTACTCCCTACTGGTAGTCTGGAGCCAGGGCTGGGTTGAAAGGGAACCTTGTGCACTTCAGAGAGTTCCTTTAAAGTTACCCCCTACATCAAAGACACTTTGGGTATAAGTACTGGGGCTCTGACCCCATCTAATCAGACACTGTGAGGGACTTGTAAACAGCCCTGCTGGCTCTACATCTGCACATTGCCAGACGTACTGCTGTGCTGCGAGGAGGGACCATCACTTTTCTAACTGCTTTGCTGTGTTGGCCTTATGAGTGTTGTATTGCAGGAGGGACTGCCACTCTGCAACTTGCCTTGATGTGCTGGCCTGCTGCTTGCTACCTTCTTTTGTGCCACACGTGTTCTGCAAGGGATTGTTGGCTTACCCCTGTTCTTGTGAAATATCAGGGTCATCAAAGATTCCTTCTGCCTACGCCGTTCTTTGCTTTACCTCTCACAGAAGCCAGCATGTGTGGAGCACTTCGTTTCTGCTGAGCAGTGTGTGCATGGAGCCCTTCGTACTTCACCCAGATCAGCATATGTTGGCGCTTTGTGTTTCACCAAAATCAGCACATGTTTGGCGCTCTGTACCTCACCAGCATATGTTGGGAGCTTTCATCTTCCCCAAGATTATTCCGTGTCTCAGCGCTTTGTGCTTCCCACAACGCCGCGCTCCCCGAGTGCAGAGAGTCACCGCAGTGCCAGAAGAAGCCCCTGCCTTGTGAAGCTGGATGGTTGCCCAGCAATGCAGACAACTCCCCCAATGTTAGCCGTGGGCCAGACCCAGCCGCTGCAGGGATTCCCAGTGTGGCTTTCCCCTAATGCATTGTCCTAGTAACAAAGGGCGGCCATACTTCCACGGCTCGTCCACTCAGCCCTGCCCTAAGGATCAGGGCATTTGCCAAGACGACAACGCGGGCCCCGCTCCCGAGGCCAGCCGGCTTTTCCTGACATTGCAGACACACTGAGATTTCCCCAATCACCACAAGGGTACTGTGGGTGAGTGGGGCCCGGGGGAGCCATAAAGCTGCCCTGCGTTCCTTCTTTGTGAACCCCAAGGAGTTAGGTCCTTTTGGACGTGGTGAAGGCTGGACCCTTTTTAAAGTATAAATCAAGAAATTGCCTAAACCACACTTACTGAAAGTGGGTCAGAGGACTATTTATTATGACCAGACCCTGGCATCAATATTTCATGCCACTTTTTTATAATTTTTCTTTACATTTCTACTACACATTAAATAGCAAAAAGACAAAACACACTGTACACTCTGATATTTACACTACATGCTATGTAGTATGAACAATAGTGTAAATATCAGAGTGTACAGTGTGTTTTGTCTTTTTGCTATTTAATGTGTAGTAGAAATGTAAAGAAAAATTATTTAAAAAAGTGGCATGAAATAATGATGCCAGGGTCTGGTCATAACAAATAGTCCTCTGACCCCAAAAGTCGTCTTTACTTTCAGTAAGTGTGGTTTAGGCAATATCTTGTTGTCTGCGTTCCTTTTTTGGCGGCTCTAGATGCAGGACAAATGGGCCCAAAGAGCTGTGGACATACTGCAGATTGGGGCCGGTGTTCATTTTGTGTCAAGGACATTGGTTCCTGCGTGGTTCCCACAGCAGACGAGCGTGAAGGGGGTGGCTGGACTCTTTCCTTGCACCGGCCTCGAAGGGCCAACTAGAAACTTCTCCTTTGAGGATGGGTAGGGAGTGCTACACTCATGTTCCAGCATCTTGGGAGGTCTTCTTCTTTTGCAATATCTGTGCATTACCGTAAAAGGTCTAATAGAGGAGAAAGGTCTTTAGTTTTAGCACTGTGAAGATCAATGCATTTTATAAGATAACTCAAAAAATATTTTCTTTTGGATTATTTTCATTTTGTCTTGATTTAATTGCAATATGGAAATCTATTTTTATAACTCTGTGTGCAGCCTCTTCTTGTGGTGTCTTCATTGTGTCGCTCTGAGAGTGTGTTGCACAAATGCTTTACACATGGTCTCTGTTGATAAGCCTGCCTGTTCTGTGCCAAGCTCCCAAAGGGTGAGCACAAGTTATCTTTGGTGTGTATCAACATTACCATGACTAGAGTGGTGGATTTTGCCTGGCTTGGGTGCATACCTCAGCCAACCAAAAACAATAATTATAGTATTTCTCTCAAATGGAATAGCATTCATTTAATCACGTATAGAATCACCCTAAATGCTAAACACTCACCAATGTAAAATGTTGTGATCACCCAATCATAACTTATCTACCCTCATGTATTGCTCTATGGGAGTCAAACACAGTAATTATCATTCCTCTCTGTAAGCTGCAATTTCTTCTTCTTAAAGAGACGGAAAATAAATTGTCATTAATTAATCATCTTAACTTCTTATAAAATATTTTCAGTGCTAAGCCTGAAGTGCATCTCACCTCAGTTAACCAGAGAATCATCTAATGTCAGGGCAGGACCTCTGTGCACTTCAAAGTCCTACCTTTGAAGTCTACTCCACTTCAAAGGCCCAACTGGGTATAAATGACACCACCACTTCAGTACACTTCTGGGCCTGTAAAGACTTTGCCAGGAAGAAGGACTGCTGTGCGACTGAAAGAACTGCTACTCTGCTGGCCTGCTGTTTTGCTGTACTCCTGAGTTGCTGTGCGGACCTACTGCCCTCTTGCCTGGGTGAGGGGACAGGACCTGAATCTCCCAGAGTGACTCCAAGGGTTAGCTAGCTGCCCTCCTGATCTGAAGTCTCAGGGACAAACACAACCAACCTGCTTCTGCACCTAAACTCTGCCATCTGTGAGTCTACCCTGCCAAGTGATGCAGCTCAGTTCTGGACCCATGGAAGTGGGCCTAATGTGTTTCTCCAGCAGAACCGATGCATCTGCTGAGAGGCACATCCCCGAGCAGAACCTATGCATCTCCTTGACTGAGCGGCGCATCTTTGAGCCAGAACCGAAGCATCACTTCTGTTCCGTGGATTGGACCCGTCGCAAAAGACTTACATTGCTGCTGCATTCTGCATCTTGGGAATGCTACTGCAGGACAGGTTCCCGGTGCTAGCTCCTTGCACCCCTCACCAATGGCAGCCTCGATAACTACACCAAACCTCTGAATCGCAGCTTCACTGCTCATCGGAACTGACGCTTCCTCTCCACCGCGCCTTGCATCCTTGATACCAGCCTTTGCATAGCAAGGTTCATTGACCGGATTCTCAATGGCAGTGTATCCTGACCTCATACCGCAGCCTCGTCACATCTCTGGACCGATGCATTGCCTCTGCTCAATGACGTATCTTCGACGTGGATCCATGCATCACTCTGCAACCAAGATTGAGGTATTTTGGCTTAGCTCGCCTAACTTGGTCCTGGTATCCGGCCCATGGACCATCATTGTTGGCCTGAGCTTTTGACTTTGTCCCTGTCCAGCACGACTAGATATCCCCAATAGTGCTTTTTGCTGTTTGGCTCTATATTTCATTATACCCTTTTAAATTCAATATCTCAATTTCTACTTATTTGATTTGTGTAATTTTGGTGTTGTTTTATTTATTAAATTAAGATTTCTCGAGGTGGTGGCAGCTCCTTGGGTGTTGCTTCGGAGTCTGGCAGATTGCGAGGGGACCCTCCTCTGCCTGCACTGACCCCAGTTGGACTAACACGCAGAAAATAATTTTAAAAGTACAAATTTTAATTGTAGTGAAATTTTAAAACTTTATTGTACCTGTGGCTATTTACTTTGTGTACATTCTCCTACCAGCCCCGTTCCACCGCGGCTCTCGTGCCGTTTGATGTGGAGGGCAGGGTAGGGCGCCATATTGGCTGAGGGCCGGATCCCGCCGCTAACAGAGTCAGCGCTCTAGCGTGGGGAGGGGCATTGTGCATAAATAGATTGTATCTCTGGGAGCCCGGGCGATTTCTCGAGGTGGTGGCAGCTCCTTGGGTGTTGCTTCGGAGTCTGGCAGATTGCGAGGGGACCCTCCTCTGCCTGCACTGACCCCAGTTGGACTAACACGCAGAAAATAATTGTAAAAGTACAAATTTTAATTGTAGTGAAATTTTAAAACTTTATTGTACCTGTGGCTATTTACTTTGTGTACATTCTCCTACCAGCCCCGTTCCACCGCGGCTCTCGTGCCGTTTGATGTGGAGGGCAGGGTAGGGCGCCATATTGGCTGAGGGCCGGATCCCGCCGCTAACAGAGTCAGCGCTCTAGCGTGGGGAGGGGCATTGTGCATAAATAGTGATGGCAGCTCGGGCGCGCAGCGGACGCGCGCAGCGGGCGCGCCGTCAGCGCGCCGAAGCCGCGCCAAAGGGGTGCCAGTCTGCGCCAGTCCGCGCTGGGCCTGCGCTGTGCGCCAGACCCCCTGGCCGTTATAGAACCCATCAAACGACGAAGGTAATCACTTATCCTAGAACACAGCTTTTGAGCATAGGAAACATCCTATACGACGGAACCTGTACTCATTTCGATTTGTGCTCACTGTATAATCTACCTCATAATGTCTGCTCAAACTGTGCATATACGATTGTATCATCTCATTCTCAACACCCTTCCTCTTTATCTGTTGGAAACAATAACGAAAAATTCATAAACTGCGCACTCATAAATGCACGCTCGCTTATAAAACATAGAAATGAGGTTGCAGAATTAATAATTAGTCAAAACATTGACGTTTTGTTTATAACCGAGACCTGGGCAGATCTCGCATCCGGACCTGATTTTAATGTCGCCACGCCAGATGGCTACCATGTAATAAGAGTAGATAGATCCTCCGGAAAAAGAGGGGGGGGTCTGGCTATTATACATCGAGCTAAGCTAGCCATCAAAACTGAACCTATTGATTGTAATTTTGTGGAAGCCCTCGCCTTCACTATTGCTCTTTCCCCTATACAAACTTTTAAGGGAACGCTGCTGTACCGACCACCCACTTCACGTGTATCCTTTTTGAAATCCCTCAATCACCTGTTAGAACCAGTAGCTGCTAATCAGGACTACACAATACTGGGAGATTTTAATTTCCATTTAGAAAACCTCAATGATAAAGATTCGCACACTTTGATTTCTGACTTTTCGGACGCTGGCTTAGAACAGCAGGTCACTTCAGCCACCCATCAAGCAGGACACACCTTGGATGGTTTATTTACCAACAATACCCACATTACGCACCCTACAGTGTTTCCGCTGATATGGACAGATCATTCAGCCGTTAAATTTACAATTTTAGTTAGAAAGCATAAGATTCCCTCTACTAGTATACACCCGCAGATTCTATGTCGTAATTGGAAAAATATGGACCCCACTGTTTTACACAATATTTTGGAATCTTCGGTACCCGAAGACATATCGGATGCTCAGGAAGCAGCCTATAATTATGAACATTGGCTAAACAAGGCATTTGACCACTTAGCACCTAACAAAAAAATGCAGCCTAATCGCATCAAACCTTCTGCGGCTTGGTTTTCGGAGTCATTAAGGCTCGAAAGACAACGCTGCAGAAACTTGGAGAGGCGTTGGCGTAGGAATTATGACAACAACGATGGAGATACATACAAAAAAGCATTGCTGAGCTACAGAAAGCTGATTGTTGCAGAGAAACGAACTTTTTTCAGCACACAAATAGAACAAGCTCATAATTCAAGCAAACAGCTATACCAAGTGGTAAAAAAGCTAGCTAATCCTCCTGCTCCCTCCCCAATAGAACCATCCCAAATACTCTGTAACAAAGTAGCGGACTTCTTGCAGGCTAAAGTTAGGGATATTTTTGACAACTTCACAAGAACAACGAGTACTGACTCTGCCACTCTGGAGATTCCTCTCATGTCACCAAAACCAAGTTTTGAGGTTTTCTCTCCACTATCCCAACCATCTATGGAAGAGCTAATGAACATTGTAAAATCAGGATCACCACTGGATCCATGTCCTCCACTTATCCTTAAATCACTATCCAGCCTTATAGCCCCAGTACTCACTAACATCTGTAACACCATGTTCCAGACAGGCAACTATCCCCCAATCTGGAAAAAGGCAATTGTAAAACCTCTTTTAAAAAAACCTACATTGAATCCTTTAGAGCCCAAAAATTATCGCCCTATTGCCTTACTCCCTTACCCTTCAAAAATAATTGAAAAGGCAATGAACCAACAGCTGTCGAATTACATCGACCAGCACGATCTACTTGACAACACACAGTTTGGTTTCAGGAAGGGCCATGGGACCGAGACTGCTCTGATAAAAGCAGCAGAGGAGGTCAGGATAATTATGGACAGGGGTGGTGCAGCGATCCTGATACTTTTGGATCTCTCTGCGGCTTTCGACACGGTCGATCATACCATCTTGATCGACCGTGTCGCCGCCATGGGCATCCAGGGTAGGGCTAGAGCAACTCTGGCATCCTTCCTAGCCGAGAGGGTGCAGTCCGTGAAGATGGGGTGCTACTGCTCTCCTGACTTTACCCTGCCTTGTGGAGTTCCTCAGGGCTCCTCGCTAAGCCCGACACTTTTTAATATCTATGTGTCGGACTTAGCGAGGGTAATTAAGTCATTTGGCATAGGTTTAACATCATATGCCGATGACACACAACTGGTCCTGGAGATACACAAGGAGAGGCAGTGGCAGCGAACTTCCAGGACGGTATGAAGGCCATCAGTGTCTGGATGAATCAGAATTGCTTAAAGCTAAATTCTGACAAGACGGAGGTGATGGTATTTGGTGAACTGACCCCGTCTTGGTCCCCAGTCTGGTGGCCTCCGGAACTGGGAATTGCCCCACCTCCAGTAGCTAAAGTGAGAAACTTGGGTGTGCTTTTCGATAATAAGCTAACCTTTGTCAGCCATGCCAATGCAGTGGTCTCAGCCTCCTTCTTTACCTTGAGAATGGTAAAGAAATTGCTTCCATTTCTTCCCCCAACTGTAGGCAAGACCCTAATGTCCACCTTGGTACTATCTAAGGTGGACTATTGCAATGGCCTACTGCTTAACGCACAGGAGCAAGTATTGAGCAAATTACAGCTTGTTCAAAACGCGGCTGCAAGGATTCTTACGGGCACGTCGAAATACTCATCCATTTCCCCCATCATTCGTGAGCTACATTGGCTACCAATAAGAAGCCGGATAAAGTTTAAGGCCATGTGTATTATTCACAAGGCCCTGAACAACAATGGACCAGAATTTTTCAAAAATGCAATTAAACTATATAACCCTAGTCGAACATTACGTTCATCCTCAGCCCAACAGCTCCAAATTCCATGTACAAAAAAGGTAACATGGGGAGATAAACGTTTTGTGGTGGCCGCCTCAAAATTATGGAATCAGGTCCCTTCCCATATTAAATTCAACCCCTCACTATTATCATTCCGAAAGCATCTCAAGACCTGGCTTTTCAACCAGTAGGCTGTCATGAGAATCCTCTGAAATCTGCCAACTCCAGCGCCGAGACACCGAAAGGTATTTGCGCGCTTTAGAAATTTTATAATAAATAAATAAATAAATAAGATCTACTTTTCTAATCTGGTGTGGTGTGGTGTTTTCACTGATTTACTGTTTGAAGTGTTGCATACATACTTTCCACATTGCTTCTAAAATTAAACCTACACAGGGAGATAATGGACAGAGCACTGAAACTTTTCAGACACTCACCCCAGTCACAGATCTGGGTTGAATCCATCATCATTCTTTAGCTCACTTTGCCACCTCAGTTCAGACCCAGGGAGGACTTGGCCTGGCAGTTCAGGCTGGACTGTTCCCATTGGGGGCAGGGTCAAAACTGATTTGCATGTGGCTGGGTTTAAACTGGAATGGCATGGGGAGCAAAAGAACGATGGATTAAGGCCCAGATCTCTCTACTGGGTGAATGTATGACATAGTTCCTCATTCTGTCCATCAATTGTTCTTTTTGTATTTGTCACTCCGAGTGGGACGGGTATGGCCAGATGTGGGTCCCGTGCTCTTCATGCCACTTGATTCAAGCTATCCTGGCTGATGAGGGGTGACACCCTGAAACCGGTCCTAGGATGCTAGTTTCAGTCCAGGGAGGACCTCACCTAGCAGTTTGGGTTGGACTGTTCCCATTGGGTGCAGGGTCAAGACTTATTTGCATATGGCTGAGTTCAACCTGGAATGGTATGGGAAGCAAAAAAATGATGGATTTAGGCCCAGATCTCTGTACTGAGGTGAATGTATGACATTGTTCTGCTTTCTGTCCATCAATTGTTCTTTTTGCATTTGTCAGCCCAAGTGGGTCAGGTATGCCCAGACATGGGTTCCATGCTCTTCATACCACTGGAGTCAAGCTATCCTGGCTGATGAAGGTGAAACCCCGAAACAGTCCTAGGATGCTAGTTTCCAGTCCAGGGAAGACCTGGCCTGGCAGTTTAGGCTGGACTGTTCGAATTGGGGGCAGGGTCAAGCCTGATTTCCATATGGCTGAGTTCAACCTGGAATGTCCCTTGTGGGATGACATCCTCGAATACGAGACGGGGTCCTTCGTTCTCTACCATCAGGTGAGGGGGCTGGTTATTCCATAGGACTTTCTGGGTTACATACCTACATATATGCATATACATGCTACACATACAGGTCTAGGCTAGGTGCATTTAGTCAAATTACTTAGGGCTCGCATTTTAGGAATATGCAAGTGCTACTGTTTTTATCTGAACTGCATATGTTCATCTTATTAGCACTATGGTAGAAATGTATCTACTATTTACTATATTGGTACTAGCAATCTCTTTCATATGCTTGTGTCTCCTGATTGTTGCAGCAAATATGTTTTACACAAGACTGACGCTTAAGCAATAAATACTTTTTTAAAACAACCTAATCGCCATCTTGTGTATTTCCTCAGAATAAGTGAGCACGAGTGACTGCGCAAAAAGTGCTGGACTGTTTTCCACGATCCGTGAGGGATCAGGGGTGTCATGTTCAGTCGTTGTCAGGAACGACCTACACCGCTGTAGAATACAAGGGGGTGGTAGTGGCACTGTCGAGGTTGCTGGTCTAATGACTGACATATCCTGTGGGGGTGTCCGGAAGTGGTTGGGACACCAAGCCCTCAGTTAAGGTCATCCAAATGCTATGTCGTGTGGTTCCTAGGAATCCCCAGGATCTGTACCTTTTGGATGACCTAAACTGAGGGCTTGGTGTCCCAACTGCTTCTGGACACATGTTTATGTAAGTCAGGTACATGGATTATGATAGAATACTATGAGCTGGTGTGGAAGAGACAGGAGCAAGCTACTGGGTAAAAGGTCACCCGTTTGGAATTGTAATTGTCGTGTGGATGGGACAATGTATGTAAAAAGGTGTATACATGGCAGGACAAGTCTAAAGGACATGTCATCCACCATTCAGCAAAAGGTCAACAGGGTCAGTTAGATAATGATAAAGCTTAAGGCAATTAAAAGCATCATAAAAATCATTTACAATAAAATAAATACTAAACAGCACTTTAAAAGCCTGAACAAATGTCCATTATAAAAAGTCATTTGTCCCTAAAAAGCGTTCAAAACGTTTTCTAAACCTGTATATGTGGTTATTTTAACACTGAGCACCTCGAAAGCCATTATGCTCAGTTAGAGCAGAGAAGGAAAAATAAAACAAAGTCAGTGTTTGACCTTCAATTTGAAAAATGTTTAAAAAATGCTGAACAGTTCCCAGCACAGGAAAGGCCAGATTGTTTATGAATCCTGTGCCGAAGACTCAACATCGCTGAACATTGCGTCCGCAGGTGGCAAACCCTAGAGTACTTCAAATATGATGTTGGGTGTGCAAAGATGGTTATTGCTGTGTCCCACAGCTACTGCCAGGGAAGAATTAAATACCTGCACACCTGGAATCAATGCCTGTACCTCAGGAGCAGAGCCTATTTCCCTTCCAACAGTAGCTGAAGCATTCTGTGGAGGCTGTAAGAATGCTGTCATCAACATGGGAATACGCTTTGGACAGCCAGACTGGTCTAAAAGACCGGAACCAATGCTCACTCAGCTCTCAAAAACGAGGCGTAGTCAGATAGAACACCATACGCTCATGACAACATCGTTCCAGCAGTGTTCTCTCCATGTCTTGAGGGACTGAGACGTCCATTGCGAATCAATGGAACTAAAAAATCAGGATGCTCTCTACCGATAGCAGGACCGACCACAGGAAGCCCTCCAAAAACGCTTCCATGTACGGAGTGTATGAAAGCTGGAATTTCTCTGATGACATTATGAAAGGCGATTAGGAGATCCAATCCAATATGTTTAAATAAGTGTAAGATCCCACTCGTATCAGACATGTTAAAGATACGATGAACCATTTCTCTGAAATGGATCGGGAAGTTCATACGGACCAGGGCCTGTATCTCTGCTGAAGACCTTGCAACCTGGAGATCAAAAGTCTCTAGGACTGAAGTTAAGGCCACATTTTGATCAAACAACATGGCTTTCAGTCTGCTCAGCGAATCAAACCTTATACTGGAAGCATTCAATGAGGGCTACAGTGGTGCCTCCCTAACTTTGCGAGCCAGGGGAAGCAATACTTGCTTACAACAAACAAACCTGAGTTTTACTGTGACTAGAAATGCGATGTCTGGCGCCATCCGCAACAGTCTCGATCATTCAGCATTAAATAATTACAACTCGAGAGCAACTTGAAAACTGGATGAATCACTGCAGCTGGGGAGCCTTTCAAGTAGCAAGTTAAGTACGCTATTGGAGCACTACTCTCTCCGTGAAGCGAGACCTCCTTACACACTAAAGATCCACTTAAATCTTTCTCATAGTTGTGTTCTACTTAAGAAAACGTCAGTGTCCATTTTTCTACATCTATATCTGTATGGTAACTCCCAGGTTTCCTGTATGTACCCTTCACCCAACGCTTCATACCTGCCTGCTTGGATGTATCTAAAGCAGTGTTGGAACTGGAATGTTGGGATTGGCTGTGTGATATAGCCATGAATTGACCATTCCGTAGATGGTGACTCAGTAAAAGGTAACTTCTCTAATTTTTCAATGACCAGCATGGTGTACTTTGTGTCTCCGCGTGCCATGGGCAATTATCTGTCGGACAGATTATAAGCCGAAAACAAATTTGTGCTGTTAATGTATCGCCATGGAAAGTTGCTACAACGCAGTGATTGGAGCATCCAGCTTGAAAGCAAAATGGAGCGCAATTGAGATTTCCCATGTCGTAAAATAGACAAATTTTGCTCCTTAATGTCATTGCTGAGGACACAATGTTGCTCAGTGAATAAATACATGAAGAAAGTGTGGACATACCTTTATGTATCTTGCCAATACCTTTTGTAGGTTCATTCGCTCAATCTCATGTAATCTCTCAGCCGCATCCTATTGGGAGACTTTCCACAGTTCATTGTAGATGGTATATAAGAAGAGTTTTTACACGGTTTCTTGGGACCCAGCAAGAAATTCCTAAGATCCATGATGTCAGCTAGAAGGGACAAGTGTTGTTTCCTTTGTTGTAGTGCTGTGGTTTTTAGACATTCAAGGCACAACTTCCCAATACTATAAGAAGTCACTACCCCTGGGTGGTCTGTGTGTAGATAGCGTGGGTCAGGTTTATGGATACTAAACCCTTTGGTGGTACCCTTGAATCTTGTTTAACACCTATTCGTGTCGATAGGCCTACCCAACCAACCCTTCCAATTGGAAGCTGATGGATTGTTTGTACTATTCTTTATCATTGTACCCAGTACCTCCTCACTAATCAGTGTGTAATTTGATATACCTTCACTAGGTATGGGCGAGGGGAAGCATGGTGTTTTCACGTCTTTCATTTTTGCAAATGCAAAGCAGGTAGTCTGTTGTACTGTTCTGTTCGGGAAAATTATCTGTAATGGTATGAGGCAAGCTCTAAATATAGCCTCACTACCCAGAACCTTCCAATATTTTATCCCCAGATGGGTGTTGTGTCTATCATGTCCCTCCAATAGTCGAAACCTTGTTTAGACAGTTGGGACAGTTGGGAGATAAAAGGTGCTGAATATATAAGCTTGTGTTTGTCAGCATCATTTTCTTCTTAGTTTTATTCGTCTATACTAACTTATAGTAATATGACATAGGGTCTGATGTATTAAACCCTGAAAAGTATGCACATTTCTGTGCAAATGTGGCAGAACTACCTTTCGGTGGTGTCGGGCAATGTTTCCTTTTTTAAAAAAAAATATTTTTATTGACAATTTTTACATAATTAATACATTCCCCCCCACCCCCCCTTTCTCTGACCAAGAGCATGTCGAGAAAGAAAAAAAACATAGATACATAGATAAATTAATAAGCCACTATATACCAACATACAATACAAATTAATCCGGAATGTGCTATATGATTCCAAAAAGGTATACGTATACATAATACCACATACTTAATATATACATACATCATCTGTTGGTCTAAGCTACGTTATAGGGATACAAAATGATATATATGTAAATAATACTATAATCCAAGATAGCTTATAAAGTTATAACAGGAGTATATCTGTGTATACTACTATATGCTTATTACATACATGCATCAGTTAATTTTCACTGTGCTTAAGAAGTATAAAGAAATATATATGTAAATAATACTATATACGCTAAATGAAATCAAATATGTCTCTGAATCCATGATAGCATTGGTGACCAGATCCGCATACCCATTAATCTTTTTTTAACGCCTTTGTTTTTATAAATTGCAACCTCCAGACTACAGGTGGCTAAAAACCTAGCCCTCCATTGTTGAAATGCCGGTGGCTCTGGATCTAACCAAGCTGATGCAATTGTAAGTCGAAGTATTGCCATGGCCACAAATATTAGCCCCTGACTGTTTGTCTGCAATTCCCGGTTTGCCACACCAAGCATTATTTCTTCATTTGAGATTTCTATTCTTGTTTCACAGACCTCTGATAAGAATTCCGAGATATCATTAATCAGCTGAATAAGAGTGTTACATGTAGCAAATATATGAATAATATCGGCCCCATATAGTGCACAACGAGGGCATGTTGTTCCCTTCCCTGTTCCCCATTTAGTAATCTTCTTAGGGGTATAGTAAAGGCAGAAGAAGGTTTTGTAAAATTGTGCCTGTAGTTTTATTGACATCAATGAATTCAAAGCTAAGTCGTATGCCATGCGGGGAATATTTGACTGTACTTCTAGTTGTTCCTGCCAGAATGCGTATTGTTTCTCCATATCATCTAGGACTCTCTGCCAGACGAACGCGGAAGGGAGACGCCTTGTCGAGACGCGACTCGGCTCTGCAATGGCGATGGAACTTATCATGGCTCCTTGAACTATAGATATATGCATGGACTATCAAATGAGGAATGGAATTAGAAGTGCCAGTACTTTAAGGGAAAACTATTACCTTGAATATTGAAAGGCTCTAAGGAGCAATAGGAGAAGGATTTTTTATATCTTTTATTGATTTGTACAAGATTACGCCACTCACCATTCTACTTTGTTTTTGCCTTGAAAAAGCCCGTGGAGGGCGAAACGCGCGTCGGCTGTGACGATGTGGCAAGAATAATAATCAATAAACAAGATTTTGAAATATTGATGGACTGTGTACTACTTGAAATATCTGAGGAATTTGAAAGAAATCGTTCTACTAAGTGACTGAATTACTACTGAATTGGAGAAAAATAACGAACGGGGATGTGCACTGGTGGACATATTTGTATCATCTAGGGCCATTACAATAAAATATTCATAGATTTCCCCGATCCCGAGAGTTTCTTTGTTCCTGCATAGATTGTCAATCAATTGATTATTCAGGAATTTCTCCCGACCACCAGTTTTCTTTGTTAGAAAATCTCTAACTTGTAAGAACTTGAAAAAATCCCTATGGCTGATGTTGTATTCCTCATGTAGATCCTCAAACATCTTGAGGCAGACTTGTTTATAAAAGGAGCCCAGTTGCACCATCCCCGCTGATACCCATCTGTTTATGCAGGTATCATGAAATATTAGTGGTAGATCGTTATTACCATTCATTGGTGTGTAAAATGAAAATCGCCCGAGCCCCAACACCTTGCGAATCCTACTCCATTCTTTATATGCCCCTCTAATAGTCTTAAATTTGACTTTCTTAAAGTAGTTATCATTTGTATGTCGCCAAAAGCAGCCGGCACAATCTTCTCCTAATAGGAGTTCTTGAGGTGACGGTATCTCTTGACTATTGCTACCATTCGAGATCAAGTAGGCACAGTATTTTATAACAGTAGCCCAGTAGTATAATTTAAAGTTCGGTAGGGATAGACCTCCCTTTTCCTTCGGTAATGTCAATTTTTTAAGAGCTCGACGTGGTTTCTTATATCCCCAAATAAAACTTGAAAGCATGGAGTCAATAGTCACAAAGATCTTGGGGGGGAATTCAAGGCAGATGGTCCTAAAGAAATATAAGAATCGAGGCAAAAAAACAATCTTAATCAAGTTACACCGGCCCCTATAGTTAAATGTAGATTATCCAATCGGATCATTTCCTTCTTTGTTCGGGAAATCAGAGGTTTTAAGTTAATATCGACAATGTTTGTGATTTTTGCACTTATTGTTACCCCTAGGTATACGGCCTCCTCAGTCACTCTTGGATCAACCATCACAATCTTGTTGTTTAACACAATTTGAGTTTTATTAGAATTCAGTTTGTATCCAGACACGACTCCAAATAAGTATGCCTCTTCTTCTATTACCGGCATAGCTATACAGGGATCGCTGGTGACAATCGTGATATCGTCGGCATATGCCAATGTTTTAGTATTATGCCTACGTATTGTAATTGGTGATATATATACACAGTTATCTAACCAACGAATAAATGGGTCGATATATATTGCAAATAAAAGCGGTGAGCAGGGGCATCCCTGCCTGGCTCCTCTTGTGATTGCAAAATTTTCAGATAGGAGCCCATTAACTAATACTCTCGCACTCGGTTTATTATAAAGTCCTTGAGCAGCTGTAATAAATTTGTCATTGATTCCACTATAGAGCATTGCCGTCCATAAAAATCTCCAGGAGACCCTATCAAAAGCTTTCTCAGCGTCGAGAAGTATAAGCGCCATAGGGTCTCCTGAAGATTCTGCATAGTCGAACAATGAGATCACCCTTTGAACATGGTCCGTTGTTGACCTTCCTGGAATAAATCCATGTTGGTGTTTGGATACTATTTTATCAATTATCGGTGCCAATCTGGTTGCCAAGAGTTTCGAATAGATTTTTGAGTCCCCATTAATTAAAGTGATTGGACGATAAGAGCCTAATTCGAGTGGATTTTTTTTTTTTCAAAAAGACCACAATTTTGGCCTCTGACCAGGAGGGAGGCGGATTACCTCCTAGAAATATGTGTACGAACAAAGTCGTCAATATTGTTTGTAGTTGTTCTGCAAATTTCAAATAGAACTCGGATGGTATCCCATCCAGTCCCGCTGCTTTCCCGCTTTTTAGTGCGTTTAAGGATAGCAGGATCTCATCCCAATTCGGTAATCCATCTAGCAATTCCTGGTCATTCTTCTCAAATCTAGGTCCTCGGTTTCCATCTAAATACTGATCTGGAACCCCCAATCCATTTATAGGTTCGGTATATAGCTCTCGATAAAATCTCTGAAATGAAGCCCTTACCTCATCTGGTTCTGATTTTAAGCCTAGTCTTGGGTCCTGAGTTTCTCTAATGGTGCTTGCTGATGTCTCTTCTCTGATACGTATCGCTAACTGATGCCCAACCATTTCACTCAACTCATATATCTTTTCCTTGTTTACTGCTGCCTTAATGATAGCTTTTTCAACTATTAATTCTGTAATACAATTTTTTGCAATAGCTACCTGCGCTAATGCACTTTCTAGCCCATGACCTTGTTGAGCAGCAACAATCAAATTTTCTTCGGCTTTACCTAAATTATAATGTAAAGCAGCCAGATGGGATTTCCCTTCCTTGTTAGCTCGCAGAGAGAATTGTAGTGTCTCTCCTCTTATACCTGCCTTAAGTGCGTCCCATACTATTTCTATAGATGTACTTTCAAGATTGTCTACAATGAAGCCGGGGATCCACGCCTTCATATGTTTACAATACTTTTCATTCATTAGCAGGGCCCTTTCAAACGTCCAGCTCTTAATTGGGTAATTCTTCGGGATGCATAATAGGTTTAAAATTAAGGGGTTATGGTCTGATAATAGGCGTGGTAGTTTATCTATCATGCATACATTTTTAAGCGAATTAGATATGAGCATATAGTCGAGTCTTGCATGTAGTGAGTGTGGATATGAATAAAATGTGAAACCGGGATCTCCCCAGTGATTATATTGCCACGCATCTTTTAAGCTATGTACCACACATAAATCTTTTAGTGCCCGAAAAACTCTTGGTTTTCTGCCATTGTATTTAAAATCCGGTCTGGTTATCCAGTCCCCGGGGAGATGTATATTAAGATCCCCACATACTATAATGGGTAGCGGCCAATGAGCGAGCTCATTGGAGACCTTTATTAATATCTCTGGTTCATCAAAAACACTCCCATATATAGTGCAGATTGTTATTTTATTTTGACCATTATTATACTTGCATTCGGCAATTGCCCATCTCCCAAGTTTATCGGACAGTACTCTATCAAATAGGAGCCCCCCACCTTTGGCTAGGATTGCCACCCCCTTTGACCGAACTCCCTGTGTAGTAGCAGTAATGAGATTATATCCTAATGACTTTAGCAAGTAGTGCTGAGAGCCTTCAATATGAGTTTCTTGTATGCAGGCGATGTTAGCCTCCATTAGTTGTAATCCGATTGCCACCTTCTGTCGTTTTTTAATATCGTTAAGTCCGCATATATTTAAAGAAACAATTTTTACCTTAGCC
The DNA here is from genome assembly GCF_964261635.1 of Lissotriton helveticus. Taxonomy (NCBI): domain Eukaryota; kingdom Metazoa; phylum Chordata; class Amphibia; order Caudata; family Salamandridae; genus Lissotriton; species Lissotriton helveticus. The sequence continues at coordinate 1,177,869,608 of NC_136061.1, forward strand.
ATACTCAATTACAATTGTTACCATCATTCTCTTATCATATCCAAATCTTAGTTTCGTATTTATTAAGCGATTATCTGTGGCTAAAATAGTGCAGTATTTTTTACCCTTCATGTGATTGACATTCCTTGGTCCTAAGCTCCCACCCCCTTTCCCCCTGCCCCCCCTGAGTTCCCCCCACCCTCCCCTTCCCTTACCATCCCATGAGGCATCCTAGGTCCCGGGTCCTAGGTGTGGGCGCCCGTATGGTCTGATCGCCACGGTGCACACCGTTGCCCGGACAGGTTTTTATTCTAAAACAAAAGAAAGTACAATTGACCACAACCTCTATACCAATGCAGTATTTCATTCATCGTGTTCATTAAAGCTTAACCTCCCATTGTGTCTGATATATTTATCCATCCTGGTGCTCCCCCATGGTTTCCCAAAGTGTTCATTTTTCATGTACTACTCCTTTACATGTTATTATTTCCCCGCATTTCGGGTCTCCATCTCTGAGATTTCCCTTAAGTATTCTTCGGCTTGTATTTCACTCACGAAGCTTTTGGTTGAGCCTTTAAATATGATTTTCAGCCGTGCCGGATTCTGTAAGAAAACCTTAGCACCAATTTTTTCAAATGGTGCAAATAGTTGGCGCATTCTCCACCTGCGCTCTACGGTAGCATGCGCAAAATCAGGCCTAGCAAAGAATTTGAACCCTTTATGTTCCCTTTGACTTGTAGGTCTTGCAAGATCGTAGATTGCTTCCCTAAGAAGAAAGTTTCCAAAGTAAATCAGCATAGCCCTAGGATATTGGCGTGTTTTGTGAGCATGTTTCGGTTGAGTCAAAGGGAAGCGGTGAACACGCTGAACCTCTCTATCCAAGTCCCAGGCCTCCAGTTCCGAGAATGCGGATTTAATTAGTGTAATCATAGACCCTCTGGGATCATTTCCTTCAAAATTTTCTGGGATACCAAGGAATCTTAGATTGTTCCGTCTGGATCTATTCTCGTGATCCTCAACCTTTGCCTTTAGATCTTTGATTATTCCCTCATGTTCTCTTTCTGTTTTTTGCAATTTGCTGACATCTGTTTCCAGGTTTTCAGTTCGAGTTTCTACAGTGGCCATTCTCTCCGAAATCTCCGTGCAAATGTTTTCAACTTTTTTTACTGTACATTGCAGTTTGTCAATGGCTACCCAATTTCTTTGGCTATCTTTTTTAACGTCCTTATGAAAGCTCTTTATTGAACTCAAAACATTGCTTAGTGAGGGTTCACTCATCAATCCAGACCCACAGTCATTTACTATTGTTTCTTGACCTCCTTCTTCTATCTCAGTCTGGCTACATTTCTGACGATGTGCTTCTCCCAATGATTTTATAATCGGGATTTTTCGAGGAAGATTTGTTCTAGTTCTGCCCTGATCAGTGTTAGTACCTGGGTCAGTAGTCTCTTCATTAAAGATGTTGCATTCATGTTTACTTTTTATCCTCTTTTTTTCTCCCTAGTTTTTTCCTTGGATTTGTATCGCATATTTTCCTCGAGTCATGGGATCCAGAAGATAAAGTCTCCGCCTGTGGTCCTATACTGGCTTTGCTGGAGTCACTTTGTTCACTTAATTCGCTAGAGATAGACATCCCTGTTTGATACATATCTGAATCTGAATCTTCATCAGAGTGAGTTCCTTCAATGGTGTCGCCTGGAGTTGCGAGCTGCTCGGTGATATCTGCAACTTGACTGGCGTTTCCCTCTCTTTCGATGCTCTCTAGGGGCATCACAGGGCTAGCTACACCGGCTCCACCTGTATTGCACAGCTGTTTGATCGGTGATTGGTCGGGCAATGTTTCCATTGATGGCAAGTGATGACACATACAGGGGGGTGGTAGTGTCACTGTAGAGCTAACTGGTCTATTGGCTGACATAACCCGTGGGGGTGTCCAGAAGTTGTTGGGACACCAAGCCCTCAGTTTAGGTCATCCAAAACACGCAGGTCATGGGGATTCCTAGGAACTACATGACATGGTGTGACAGTAAGTTCCATCCCAGCAATATGACTACACAATCACTAGGAGATTGTACCGCACAGCTATCAGAGCTAAAAGACCTGATATTAGCCCTACAATATACAGATCAGGATTTCCCCACACTGATAATGTGTGATTCATTTTACTGTGTCCAGTCTTATAATGAATATATTTTCATTATTGGGCCCAGAATGGGTTTAGAGATTCCAAGGGTTGCACAAGTAAACAAACATTTTTATGGGAACAAGTGACAAAGCTGAAAGCATGCCTGACAGGGGCTCAAATTATTCACACCTTGAGTCTTCAGCGAGTTGGCTGACACATTGAAGGGAATTGACTGGCTGATGAAGCCACCGAGCCAATAGTGCGAACTGCTGCCGTTGCAGCAATCACTTGTTTCAGCACGAGGATAGATGGAGACATACTGATAGCTGTCAATGCCTCAAAGAACGGCTCTGCTGTTCCAAAAGGCTTTCCACTCAAATATTCCTATAAATTAGAATTAAAAAACACACAGTTTGCTCAAATTCCAGGAGTGGGGACAGAGTTATACCAGACATGGATCGCAGACTAGGTTTAATACTAGCTGCACACGAGGGTCTGGGCTCAGCACATGCAGGAGTCACTGCAGGAGTCACTGCTACAATTTTATTACTGAAGCAGCAATTCTGGTGGCCAAGTTTGTCTTAACAAATGAAGGTGTGGCCTTGCAGTACTCCTCCCCCAACCATCCTGAGGGAAATTCGGGGGAGGAGAGGAAAAAACGAGACCTAAAGCAATCCTTAATAGCGAGGGTATTAGGTGTGGGCGGTAGTTGGGTCGATCACCTATTTGGGGTCCAGAGGGCACTAAAAACATGCCAAGAAAATCCTTGGGAGGACATACTCCCTATGAGATCTTTGAAAGTGGTTGAAGCAGTGCATACTTTTCTAAAACGTTGGCTGCCAGGCTCTTGCCTTCGCTTGAGAGCTCGTATCCCAAAAATAGGACATTGAGATGAGCAATTTTTGATTTCTTGAAATTAATTTGTAGCCCAAGTTGGCGAACCCCACAATTATGTTGTGCACCCTGCTCAAGTGTTCAAGTAATTTATCATCTGTCAGATAGATGTCATCTACATAGGACACAGCTGCCTCGTCGCATGTTTGTAATAATTCTGACACTCTGGCCGAGAATAGCCCTGGGCTGTTCTTATACCCCTGGGGCAAACAACAAAAATTCCGCTGAGTGCTGAGGCCAGAAAATGCTGTCAAATATCTTCTGTCTGGAGCTATATTTCATCGAATGTAGTTATTTCTTCCGCAGAATGATATTCATTATTGTGGCAATATGTGCGTTTTGAGCTGCAAATGTTCGTGCATGTGTTTAGATGTTGGTAATCTAAATCTAGACAATATGAGTTGTCAGGTTTCATTACAGGAAACAAAGGATTATTCATCAAGGAGGTGCAAGTCTCAATTACACCTTGATATTCAAGATTTCTTTGACCTGTCTTTTTGCATCGTTTGTAATAGGGTACTGTCTCTGTGTGTTTGGAGTAGATTTTAATGGGATTTCGTGTTGGGTAGGCTCCATATCCCACCCTACATGGTTGCGCTACAATGCCGGAGCTAGCGCTAGCACCGACTCCTTTGCGTATACATTTGGTACAAACTCTAGAACGTGGTCGGAGAAAACAGGCAAAATGACACTTTCCCCACCTGGCCAATCCATCACAAACTCAGGTGGCCAATCTATTTCTGCTAGCAGTATGTCATATCCATATGTTAAGTTCTCCCAAAAGAGACCTTTAACCTTTCTTGAAATGTCCCCCTCTATATGGAGTGTAATGTCGTATAATCGATGTGGGAAACTTACTCTTGTGTCAGGTTTTTCCACCATGTTATGTTAATTCGATACTGCTGTCACCACAAAATCCTTCAGGTTCTGGGGAGCTATTGTTACTTCTGCCACACTGTCTAGCATCGTCAGAGCCCACTCCCTGTTCAGAAGCTGAGTCCTTAGTAACCGGGGCATGTCTAATTTTCAAGCTAGCTACTTTCTTCTTTTTGAATTGAGGTTTTGCCTCAGGGTCAGACTGATTTACATATGGCCATATCTGAACTGGGGTGGTGGAGTGAGCTAAAGAATGGTGATGGATTAAACCCAGATTAGTTGACTGGGGGTAAGTGTTTGATTTGCTCAAGCGCTCCGTTCATCATCCCCTTTTGTATCGCTTCAGTCTCAACAAGTGAGCTTATCTTGCAAATGACCCCTGCCCTCTAACCATCTTCCATATAATTGTGGATACTGTGAATACAGTGATCAACGAGATTCTGAATACTTCATTGACCACAACAGAAGTGCCAACTGACTGGGAACTTGCAGCCAGAAACTGCTACTGAAAAAACAACTGGGGAGACCCCTTTCTAATCTTCTTCCCATTTCATTGCTTCCTGCTCTTGGAAAAAGTATTGAAAAACCAGTAAATAGCCAATTGAAAGAGTCCAACATTCTCCACCATCGGCAGTCTGGCTTCCGCCCTAATCCCTCTACGGAGTCAGCTCTGCTGGAAGTTGCAGATACTCTAAAGTTACCTTTAGATTTTGGAAAGAATTCAGTGCTGATCTTGTTAGAGCTCTCAGTCACATTTGATCTCATCTCTCATGGTGTGTTATTGCAGCAAATCAAAAATGGTGGCATTTCTCATCTTGCTTTGGCCTGGTTGAAAATCCTTTCTTTCAGATTTCAGCCAACATTGGTACCCTTTTCTATCTCCTGAAAAACTGTCACTTTGGGAGTACAACAGGGCTCATCACTCAGGCCTGCACTATTTAACATATACGTGGCCCCCCTCATCTCATTGTCTCCTCTTTTGCAATCAAAAAAACATCATATGCTAACGATACGCAGCTCATTTTGGATTTGGGCAAAACATCAATCGCCTCTGTGCTTAATTTCAAACACTGTTTAACGGAGGTTATCCGGTGTATGCAATCCAACTACCTAAAATGTAACACTGAAAAGACAGAGATAAAGCTTTTAGGTAAGGCCAACTCCTTTCATAGCATGTTATGGTAGCCAAACTCTGCACCTCCACCGCCTAACGCAGTTCAGGTAGCAAAAAACCTTGGTGTGAAATTTCACTCCTCTGCATCTTTTCACCCACAAGCTCTTTCAGTGGCAGGGATGTTTTTCAATGTAATAAAGTCATTGACTTTTTTTTACTACTTTCCCTTTGCCTCAAGAAAGACAGTGGCATGAGGGGCATGACTGGCAGGCGGCATTGATGTCCCGTCGTGAGGCAGCCATAACAATGCGGCATAGACTTATCCAACTAAAAATCCTACACAGATCTTACCTTACAGGAAAAACCCTTGCAAGGATAGGCGCCAGTGCAACATGCCTTAGAGGGTGTCAACAAGACGCATCTTTTTACCATATGACATGGGATTGCCAAGGTGTGAGACCTCTTTGGGAGGGAGCCACAGAGAGTATGCTAGAAGCCTTGGAGAAGGAACACACCCTTACACCTTGGCTGGTCTTTTAAATGTATGGGGGCCAACAGACCTGACGGAAACTGAACAACAATTTATGACCCTGGGTTACACATTGGTGAAGAGGGAGATTGCGAGGAAATGGGGAATGGTGAACCGTCCCTCGCTCCGGATGTGGACCAGAGAACTTGATAAGTTTATGGTTGCAGAAAAAGAGGTGTTCAAAGTAAGAGGGTGCCCCAAAAAAATGGGACAAAAAGTGGGGCAAATGGAATGCCTATCAAGGTGAATTGTGTGTGTCCCAAACAACAGAACTGGAATTGCAACGTACAAAACGAAGATGGCAATGTATTACATAAGAGTACTGTTATGCATGATGAAATATGCCAATTATATCTTGATTATGCACATGATTTGTTATTGTTCAAACTCAAAAAAAAGATTTTTTTTTAAAAAAGAAAGACAGTGGCCTTTGCATTAATTACGTTCAGATTGTATTACTGCAATAGTCTGTATGTAGGAGCCACCAACCAGACTTTTCAGAAGCTGCAGATAGTACAACACGCAACAGCTAGGCTTGTGCTGAAATTGCCATGTTGTCCTTCAGCCTCAGCAGCTCTTAAAGCCCTCCATTGGTTGCCAATGGATATGAGGGTCCTGTTTAAAGTTCTGCTCACTTTTAGAGCCTCTGGAGCATTAGGTCCAAAATATCTAATGTCCAGATTTATCCATTTTAGAACTTCTCAGACCCTGAGATACTCATCTGCCAATCTTCTCAAACCCCCTACTTTTAGGTGCAAGACCAAAGATAGCAAATCCTTTGCTGTCCTGTGGGCCAGCGCCTGGAATCAACTCCCCAGCCACATGAGATTCATTGACTCTGAATCTCTCTTCAGGAAACATCTGAAAATGTGTATCTTCACGGCCTCTGACTCATTGTGACATGCACTTAGTCAGTGATCTTTCATTTTTTTTTCAGTCAACTGTCATTAATCTATCTTTTAATGTTTAGCGCCAGGATGCTTCTTTGAGAGCGACATTAGCGCTTTACAAATGCATTATTCATTCATTCATTCATATTACTTTGTTTAAATTACCCTGCATTAGATTAAAGCAGAGTGGCTTAAAATAGATCAAGGAAGGCTGTTTCTATGCCAGTCTTTCTGAACAACTGTAGATAAGGTAAAGGAGTTCAGTTTAGGCAAACAACATGTAAATGTATTTGTAGCAATCTTACACTGGAAACACAACACTCCGGTAGTTGTGTACAAGTAAAGTTTGTTACGAGCAGAGCTGTTATGTTCCTTATAGGTTCCCCAATATAGGTTCAGGTAGTCATCTAACCTTTCACCTATATTCTCCCCTACCATTACACTACATAACCGTTCTTAGCACTGACTTTTTCCCTATTTACAGTAATGTCCGAAGATGACATAGAGTTTTCTCCGAAAAGCTTAAGCCTCATTCATTATGCATAAGGATTCTTGGACTCACAGCAGGACAGCAGGCCTACCATATCCTGCATAATTACTATGTATAAGGGTCATTCCTTCCGTCATCCTAGTCTGACATGATACAGCAAGGTATATCCCCAGGGGATACCACTTTGGATATATATACACTATATCTTGCTGAGGTAGTCCGAGGAGAAAAGGACTTCCATGCTGACACACTGACGCGAGACGCTGAGGTTCCCGCACGCAGACACTCCAGCTCGCAGAGGTCTGACATCCCTTCCGGGGTGTCCATATCGAGATCAAGACGGGGTCCCACAGTCTCACACTGCAGGTAATGGGGTCGACTTTATCCTAGAGGGATTCTTGGCATTTACACCCACATACATGCTAAGTACACTTAGGTACATTTAGTTAGCGTCGCATCGTAGGAGTATGCATTCTACTGTCATGGATTTTATATACTTGCTTGTATTCATTGTTTTAGCACGATGGTAGAAATCTACCATCCTTTTACTATGTTAGTGCTTTTAATCATTTATATCTGTTCCTGTCTAATGGTTGTTTCAGTACATCTATTTTAGACTAGAATGACGCTGGTTTAATAAAGGCTCTTTGAAAAATGTCCCCACTGTTTATTCGGTGTATCTCTCTGAGATGAAGTGAGCACGAGTGACTGAGCGAAAAGTATCGCACCGTTTCCACAAACCCTGATGGGACAGGGTTGTCATGTTCGATAGTTGCCAAGAACAATTCTCTCCTTGGTAAGAGGGGTTTCTAGTGGCACTCTGAGCTCGCTGGTATACAGTCTAACATACCCGATAGGGGTGTCTAGAATCAGTCCTGGCACCAATCCTAAAGTGTATGTTGTCTAAACGCGCAGATCCCATATAGGTTAATAGGAACTACACAACAGCTGCAGTCAGCACGGTCACACAGCTGCTCAAAGTCATCTCCAAGTGTCACCTTTTGAACACTAACATTCCCCTCAAGTCACTCTGCATTCTTTGTAATTTTAACACAATACTCGAATGCATCACCCCTAGTCAGAGTACTACATACTCTTCCCTTCAACGGCACACAAACAATATACAAATAACATAAAAGTTAGATTTTCCTGTACAGACTAAATGCAAGGAAAAAATATAGTACTAAAAGGTTCAACATGCCGAAAACTAAACTTAAACAAAATAAAATTACACACTTGAACAGAAATAAAAATGTCTGCAAACAGGAAACTCTGCAATATGTTCGACACATAACGATTTACATTAAAAAATTCAATGCTATAATACTCGCACAGGGTTAGCTACAGAAATGGAGGAAAAACATTACAATCATAAGTGAAGAAATAACATTAAATGAAAGGCACTTAAGCACTAAATAACTAGCCAGGATAAGCATTAAAATCAACCTGTCATTCCTAAATAGAATATAATAAGCTTGGAAGGTAGTGTTCATGTCTATTCTTAACAGGACTATCTAAACCTACTAGGTAGCTTTCTGACACGATTGCTTCTGTGAACCCCACCATTGTCTTCTTGTGGAATGTTGGAACTAGACTCACCGGAGGAACTAGTCCACCAAGACCGTTACTCTGATGTAGCACATGACTCTGATCACTCCCACAATTCACCACTCTTCCCCCATTACAACAATTAAACCCATTGACTCTGACTGCACTTCCATTGACTTTGTCCTGCACAACTGGACTGGACTACAGAACTTCTCCTTTTTTGACATGCACTCCTATTTTGATGCGAACAACATCACCTACTTTAATATTTACCTCCCTCACTCTGGCCCAACTGTCATAAACATTCTTTTGTCTGGCTGTTACCACAGTTATGTTCTCCTGGACTCTCTGGTCGCATTCTTCCAATGACACTCCGAATTTGATCTAATTTCCTATCCAACTCGGCCATATCTTGGTAAAGGGTTTCTTTCCTTCCTCTAAACAATTCAAATGGACTAGGATGGGCCAACAAGATAAATTCCGACATTTTGCCATGGACGAGAAGGGCATTCAATAGGTTGTAAAGGAGGCTTCCTGACCACTTTTTTTCTGAGGAGGTACAAATGGCACACTTGCTAACAAACACATCCCCGCTTTAAGCTTCACCCATGCTTGCTGATCTAACATTGTGAGTCTGTTCTCGCAGCTCCAGATGAGACCTTGATAATACTGGTAGTCTGCTCTTTATGTTAATTAAAATGAAAGTCACATGATATGCTTTTAAGCTGTACCGTAAACAAGCACCATTACTTGTGAACAAGGGAATCAGTTCCCGAAACGCGTCGAGTGCGCTGTGAATAAACACAAGCTGTTTGAACAGAGCTGTTGGCCTGGACGTCGTTCTTTTGGAGACTGTGTGAATGATTGTTGTGAATATATATATATATATATATATATATATATAATATATATATATATATATATATATATATATATATATATATATATCACCAACATCCTCCAAAAGAGCACAGAGGTCACAACGGGGATCAAATTTGAAAGCTTCTTTATTTCCAGGTTAGTAACTGAACAGGGCGTATGCATTTCGGCTGCGTGTAGCCTCCTCAGCGCCCAGCGTGGTGTGTGAGGAAAGGTCCAGCGTCTCTGTTGATTCTGAGAGTTCAGCTGTTGTTAATGTTCGTAGAGCGCTCCGCCCCTCATGCTAACTCATTACCTCCAATTGCGGTGTCCTGAAGGTAATGTACACTACATGTCCCAGCATACAACAGGCTGCCAGGGATTGGCTGCTGAATTGTTCTCTACTCCACGAACAAGACTATGGACCCCGTCTCTCATTTTAGTCGTACCACCTGGAACAAGAGCTTTCTCCAGTCCCCAACTGCACAACCTTGACGTTCCGGACTCTTCATGCCGGGGGTAAGTGCGCGCTGCGCCTCTCCCAATGCGGAGTTGTGGACTCCGACACCGGTACATATTGTCCATAATTGTCAGGGTGGGTCCGATCAATTTCAATGTTGTGAAAGAAAAGAAAGGCTTCTCGCCGAGACAAGAAGCAGGTTGCCATTAATGATCCGACCAAAGCTTGCGTGCAGGGGCCTCTGTATCATGCCAGTGGCAGGCATGAACAATATCACCAACATCCTCCAAAAGAGCACAGAGGTCACAACGGGGATCAAATCTGAAAGCTTCTTTATTTCCAGGTTAGTAACTGAACAGGGCGTATGCATTTCGGCTGCGTGTAGCCTCCTCAGCGCCCAGCGTGGTGTGTGAGGAAAGGTCCAGCGTCTCTGTTGATTCTGAGAGTTCAGCTCTTGTTAATGTTCGTAGAGCGCTCCGCCCCTCATGCTAACTCATTACCTCCAATTGCGGTGTCCTGAAGGTAATGTACACTACATGTCCCAGCATACAACAGGCTGCCAGGGATTGGCTGCTGAATTGTTCTCTACTCCACGAACAAGACTATGGACCCCGTCTCTCATTTTAGTCGTACCACCTGGAACAAGAGCTTTCTCCAGTCCCCAACTGCACAACCTTGACGTTCCGGACTCTTCATGCCGGGGGTAAGTGCGCGCTGCGCCTCTCCCAACGCGGAGTTGTGGACTCCGACACCGGTACATATTGTCCATAATTGTCAGGGTGGGTCCGATCAATTTCAATGTTGTGAAAGAAAAGAAAGGCTTCTCGCCGAGACAAGAAGCAGGTTGCCATTAATGATCCGACCAAAGCTTGCGTGCAGGGGCCTCTGTATCATGCCAGTGGCAGGCATGAACAATATCACCAACATCCTCCAAAAGAGCACAGAGGTCACAACGGGGATCAAATTTGAAAGCTTATTTATTTCCAGGTTAGTAACTGAACAGGGCGTATGCATTTCGGCTGCGTGTAGCCTCCTCAGCGCCCAGCGTGGTGTGTGAGGAAAGGTCCAGCGTCTCTGTTGATTCTGAGAGTTCAGCTGTTGTTAATGTTCGTAGAGCGATTCCCTCACCTCCTTACTCGGCGAAAGTCACGGCACCACAGCAGGGTAAGTCTCAAATTACATTTATTAAAACACCATGTGCAATTGTGCAAGAATTAAGATGACCTACGCGTTTTCGGCTATCATTAGCCTTCTACTGGACCAATATATCTATCTCCTACTGCTGGTCGCCACTAGGTAATTAATGTTAGGACCTATTTTCCATAGGAAATCTGCAACATTCTATTTGGAATAACTTCGGCGCCATTTGACGAATCTTCGCCAAATTTTCAAAACTGGTGGCCCGGTCCGATCCGCTCCTATCCTGAAAGTCTTGGGGCGATTCGTCAAGTGGGTGCCAAGACAAAAAGGGGGGTCCCAATACATGTTTTCCCCATTCAATTTTCCATAGGGACCTTTAATCGCAGCTACAGCCTGAACTGCTGAAAGGAATTACACCAAATTTGCCAGAAAGGTAGATCTTGGTTCTGAGTCGTGCCTTTTGGTTAAATGGTGTAAATACGTTCAGTAGTTCCTGAGAAAATCAAATTCAAAATCACATATATATATCTGTGTCCACGGTGGATCCACGCACCCTAAGCGCACCCTACCCAGCACGAGTTGTATTCTAATTGGCTGTCAACACTCCAAATCAGGAAGTGTTGGCAGGCATCTTGTGCCTCGATCGAACCGAGGCACAAGAAACCTAATAAAAAAACACGCAAATTGCAAAAAGGGGGCAGGGTAGAAGCACCCCGACTCCCTAGGCCTGCTCAGGGGGTCCCACAAGGACCCCCAAGGCCCCAAAAATCCTCGCAGGGTGCGCGGTTTCTGATGATAAAAAAACAATGCGCTGCTCCTGCGCTATATTGGTAATTAGCCCCTGGGGGGCTAAATCCCGGGGCCAATGAAAGAAATTAAGGTGGGGGGCCCTAAGGGGTTTCCCAGCCCCAGGGCCAACACCCCAGGGCTTTATTAAAAATTATGCGGGGGGCTCATAACCCATAGTCCCCCCAAGTCCTGGGGACCGCCCCCAGGGCTTTTTGCTAATATATGCGGGGACTCATGGCCCCCCGCAGCCCGGGGACCGCCACCCCAGGGCGTTCTACAGAGCTGCGTTGCAGAGTGTTGTAAAAAGGGGCATGGCCTCTGAACACCTCTCTGCAACGCAGCTCCATGATGCTCCTTCCGGAGCGACCGTCGCGCTCTATAAATACCACCACAAATAAACAAATAACCAAAAGGAGTCCAGTACTGGATTACAAAAGTAACGTGAACATAATTTACCTGCAAATTGAATTTCCTTCCATAGGATAACATTGGTAATTTCAACTGAAAAAAAGATTAAGACAATAATATAAATATATCAAAAGAAAAATATAAAAATCAGTTTCAATATTTTTTTTTTCATTTCTATTAAAAATGTATAATGTAATTTAAAAAATAAAATATGTAAAAATAATCAGTTAAAAACTGTAGAAAATCAGTATCAGATAAATACATATAACTATTATTACATTTAAAAATTATCATTTAAAAAACCTCGAAATTCACTAAAAAAAACATAGGTCTCAGGGCTGTTATAGTTAGCTGGATATTTCACTCGTACTAAACCATTGAAATTCCTCCGTTATAGTTATTTCTGCTAACTATAACTCGCACACCCGCAATCCACTGCTAATGATGTCACATATTACGTCATTCATGACATGGTCAGTGACAACACTGATGACATTTCAAATGACATCACTGATGACATCATCCACGTGACAATCACATACACCGCATTATACAGTAGTATAACCTTTCATCACTCACTGTAAAATACAGAGTACCACCTTTGAATCCATTGACACACCAATACAAGTTTCTAAAAACCCACTCAGTGATTCCTAGGTGTACATACACAGCTAATCACTTACCTATAGATCCACTCATACATGCTGTCAATGATCAAAAGAACTCTATCAAATATACATATATACCTATATCGACATAACACACCAGCACACATCCTATTAACTAATGCAGTCATCCTACTCACTTATGCAAACAATGGATCATACTTACATTTACTCAGCTACACACTTATACAAACACCACTTCATTTATACATATAGATAGTAACTCATACTTAGTGTGTTATAAAATCACTATTACAGGTATACAGTTATCCATACAGTCACTCATACAATCACTGAGTCTTATGTATACTTATTTATATACAACAACTGTCACATACACTGCCTTTTAATTTTTTTAGTTTGTTGGACATGTACCATTGAGATATATATTTGCTCATCACCACACCCATAAAGATATTCACTCACCCAAACAACTGTTACAACATGTAGTCTTAACCTCATATTCCTACTGAATCAACTATTCACACATCTTTGGGCAGTCACACCCCCCCACCAAATCACACACACATACAAATACTCAGTTAACTAATCAATAACTAATATAGACTTTCACATAGATATTAACCAACTGGTGCAGCAGTTTACACAACAACTGACAAAGTGATACAGATATTCACACAGTTTAGTCACTATCCAATACATTTAGTAAGACACTACAAATTAGTGAAGTAAACAGTCAATCACACTGCTACTAAATCCTCCATCTAGATATTTATATTTCTATATCCACTCATTCTTCAATGCACATTGCTAGATATATAATACATATTTAAATAACGAACCAAACCACATTCACTGGATGATGTCATCAGTGATACCATCAGTGATGTCATTTGAGATGTCATCAGTGATGTCATCATTGATGTCACTGACCATATCATGAATGATGTAATATGTGACATCATCAGCAGTGGTTTGCGGGCGCGCGAGTTATAGTTAGCAGAACTAACTATCCCTATAAAGGGATTATTTAGTAGGTGCGTGACTGACTGTATAAGTGAGTGATTGAACATGTCTTACTGAATGCATGAGTTAGTGACTAAACTGTGTAAAAGTCTGTATTAGTCTCTCCGTTGGTGTGTAAGCAACTGCATGGGTTGTTGAATAGCTACATGAGTGTCTATATAGGTTATTGATGTGTTGTGTGAGTATCTGTATGGGTCCCTGAGTGTCTGTGTGGCTGGGTGTGTGGGGGGTGTATGAGTCTCTGCATAGATGTCTGAGTGGGTGATTCAGTGGTTGTATGGATTAAAAAGTGCACCTGCGAAGGGCTGTATGGGTGAGTTAGTGTGTCTATGGGTATGTTGGTGAGTGAATAAATGTCTCAGTGGTGGATCTGTGAGTAACTACAAATGTTTTAAGGCATATATGTGAGTGTTGGAGTATATTAATGACTCTACATGAGAGTAATCTATTTGAAGAGTGAGTGTATAAATAAGTGTCTGCTTCTCTCAGTGATTGTATAAGACAGTAAATATGTGTTACTATCTGTATAAATAAATGATGTGGTATGTCTAAAAATACGAAGTTGGTGTGTATAACTGTATACTTGACTGAATGGGTATGTGATTGATTCTTTGCTTTACTGACTAGGTGAGTGAGTAACTCTATGGATGAGTGGCAGAGTGTGACTGCATGTATAGATGTTTGAGTGCATATTATAGGCCTGTATTGATGAGTAACTACAAGTATAAGTGACTGGATGTGTGTGTAGACCTAGAAAATAGTGAGTGCTATGTGGTATATGGCATTCTTCTGTGTACGGTTTCAAAAACAGTAGTCAGCATTTTAGAATGGGTGTATCAAAGTTTATATTAGAGCATCAGTATGTGCATTAGATTGTCACTTGGGTCATGTCATAAGTGATGTCATTAGTGATGTCATTTGAGATGTCATCAATGAAGTCATCAGTGATGTCATGAGTGATGTAATATGTGACATCATCAACACTGCATTGTGGGCATGAAAATTATAGTTAGCTCAACTAACTATAACAGATACATTTCTCTGGTTTTATGAGTCAAACGTGCTTTGCTTTGGGTGGAAGCCCTCCCAACCCCCCCCTTATTAAACCTTACCTCCTTTTACCTCTACCCTCCCAAACCCTAAAGTCGCTCTTTCCCACTTTACCTCTACCCACCCTTAATCTCTAAAATCACTATTACCTCTTTTTACTTCTACCCACGTCTAAACCCTAAAATGACTCTTACCCCCTGTAAATATACCTTCCTCCAAACCCTAAAATCACCCTTAATTCCTAACATTACCCATACAACCCTTTATCCGCAACTGAAACTTTTTATTTTTTTAAATAACAAATATTACATTATTTAAAAAAAACACTTACCCGGGTGGTAAAGTAGCAAGTTGTAAATGACATGGGTAAAGGATTAAATTCTATACTGTGCACTTACCTGCCTGGCAAAGACCGTGCGGTAAAGGCTGTTTCCCTTCTGAATGGCCTCAACAATCATCCCACGCTTTCTCTTTTATAACATTCTTTCTATTGTTAAGTACCTACTTGTAATGCAATCTCATCTCTGTCCCTTGGAGGTTTATTCCGAAAGTCAAGATCCTTTGATAGGCCTGAGAACATAATTAACCAAACCACCTCTGTGCCATATGGTGTTACGAGCCTCAATTAGCCCTTAATAAACTATAAATAGTAAAACAAATATTATTGGACGAATCAAGGATAAAAAATGTTCTGGGACAATGTGTATATAGACAATTAGAACATTGGAATGTTGGGAGCTCCATTGCAGACAATGGAGTGCTCCCTGCTTCTACGGGCCGGTAAAGGCCCGCAGAGCAACATTCCAATGTTCTACAAAGGCTTCTCGAAGCTCGAGGGGATTCATATCACCTCGAGCTTCGAGAACCCTTTGTTTAATTTGTTAGAACATTCTGCCCTCTAGTGGCAGAATGTTCTAATAGCCTTATAGCCCTTCGTAGCAGGGCTATACCGGCTATTAAAGTCCCTCTGTCTCGTTAAAGTCCCTCGCCTTCGGCTCAGGCCTTTAACGATTCAGCGGGCCTTTAATAGCCGGTATAGCCCGCTACGGCGGGCTATAAGGCTATATTAAATCCTTCACAGGAGTTAACAATCGCATGTTTCTTGAGTCGAGCCAAGGGGTCAATATGGTTCCATTTTAATCTGAGATCTCCATTCATTCGTGTCTCTTAACAATGCACCTTAAAGGTCAACTTTATTTTTTAGACAGGGAAGATAAAATGAAAGTGATCCCAAAGGTCTCAAAGAAGATTGTAGAATATTTAAGACCACATCTCTGAAAGCAAAAATATAACTGGTGATACTTTTGCAACCCCGACCCACAGAGGGAGGGAGGGAGGGATCTAAATATCAGTCCCCTCAACAGCAGTATGGGCATTAACTATATTATTTCCGATAACATTTCAGAGAGAAAATACCCCTGGCTATCTTGTTTATAATAGGGCACTTGATCCTTGCAATTTACATTCTAAACTAAAAATATAATCTCCACAGACTCAGCTTTAAACACCCAGCTATCATGACAATGCTCAACATGTTAGATTTAGCACTTAGAAAAGAACTTAAGAAATGAAATAACCGGGAATGTTAAAATAAATATTTGAAACAAAGTAATTATTCTAAACATGTAAAGCTAACATTCTTCCTTCCCCTCTACATTTTATCAGCAGACCTTGTATATTGGAAGAATTACCAGAAAGTGATGTGGGGGTGTTATTTTCTGATCATAATAATACTTGTTTATTAACATGAGTTATTTGCAATTGAAATGTAATTACTGTGATGTGTAGAACATTGTTTTTCCTGCTTAGGTTAACTTGGCCCCCAACGAGACCTCGACTTAATTTTGAAATGTAATGGCCGCCGTTTCATAACCATCATCCTGTCTTTATAGTTCTCATTGATACCGCGCAGCAAAATGTTCACAATTTAGTTTGCACACTGTATTGTATTAAATTCATTCATGAGTCTTTTTCTTAGGTCAGAAGGGACAAATGAATATTCATGTAGTGGGAAAGTGCTAGAATAGTAGGATTATATGATGATTTGTAGATTGAAATGTGATTTGTTTTCATGTTTATATTTTAGCTTGCAGCCTTCTGCTATTTAATTTTTTCTCCGATTCTATTGTGAAATTCTTCCATAAAAGACCCTCTGATTTGATGACGAGGCAGATCATTTTGCATCTGTATTAGGGACGCTGCCCAATTATCTGTTGATTTGCTGCATGTTTTGAACTTGAGCTATTTTATGGATTTTACTAATTGCTGCATCTATCTTAAACTCTCAGAGCCTTCTAAGCAATTGTTTTCCATGTCATTTGACTGATTTATTGAGACTGCTATAGTTTACCTTTCTGTATTGCCTTTTAATGTTTCAATAAAACGTCCTAGTTTTTCTAAATTACCTTGAACTTAGAGCCCAAAAAATCCTACAGAGTAAATGTGATAATTCATTGAAGCAGCCACCAAACCAAAAGTCCCCCTAGCGATCACCCGGTAAATACATGGGGAGTCTGGTAAAACAAAAGTAACACATTCACCACGGTGATGGTCTTCAATGGACCACGTCCTGTATAGTAGAATATATGAAAAAAATCTCATAAATCTTACAAAGAATCATTGGATAATTTTGAATCTATGCTTGCAATATCACAGTGGATAATTGTCACAGGGTTGTGTGGTATTACATGGATCGGATGATTTGACAATGATACTGTATTAACTGGCACCATTTAAAAAAGTGAGAAATGAATCGCTAGATTTCAGAGATTCCATGGGGTAAATTGATTATGGGTGGTTATTAAGCATTTACAATTAGGATTGGGAACAACAGAGTGAGAAAAAGTAAGGGGAATTTTTAAAGTCAGCGATTGAGGCTTATAAAAAGAAACCTAATGAAGCAGTCTGTAGTATAGTACTAAAAGGTAGACCAGTCTAAAAAACTTGTAGTAATGAATGGGAAAGGAGTCCTTTTAAAAAAAAAATCAATAACAATACCATTACTGTTGCCCTTTTTATTTGAGGGGCCTGCCCAGAAGACATGTCTAACTAACTACTACTACCTTTTAAATAGAGATAGAAAGCCTCTCACATGTTTATGTACCTATTGCACATATTTATTTTTAAGCTCTGTAAATGATTCAATTTTCTCATCCTCTAGAGGAAGTGGTGGCATTAGCCAAAATTATCAAACAGGGAGTTACTTCTGAAGGTAAATTAAGAATTAATAAATACAAATTAACTTCCTTGCCTCTTTGTAATTAGTGTAGCTAAGTCAGTAGGCCGGGAATTTGCAGACCATAGGTAAATAGTTGCATATGCAACAATAAGAGTCTGGTTTTGAAAACGTATGATCATTATCCATCTTAGAGGTATGTATCAAGAATTTGAACATGAAGGGCACTCAGAGCAATACACAGTAGTCTACAAAAACCTTGAAGACTTCAATGATTTAACAATTTCTGTAACTCTTCATTTAAAAGTCACTAGGCTATCAAATTCAATCAAAGCAAGCTACTTTAAAGCTGATACAAAACCCAGCAGAAGATTATCCATCAGTGGCTGGCCAGATGTTAAATTAGAGAAAGAATTCTTATCAGTGCCTGAGTTAAAAAAGAAGTCCAAATGTAGTTATGAAACAGGAAATTGATGCTAAGGAGCTGCATACTGACCAGAATGGATTAAGGGCTTGTCAATATTATGTATGTTTGTTTCCACAATACCAGCACATGGACGGTTGAAAGAGGCAGATTTAAACATACAATTCTTGATAGATATGCCTTCAACTGAAATTGCTTGATTGCTATCTGAATTCAGATCCGATGATAAAGAGTTACATTTTTCTGTGTCTGCAATTTTCAAATACTCATTGGCATGAGATAAGAACATGTTTATAGAAGTAGAACGTTTATTGATACACAAACTATCCCTAGGGAAAGTGGTTGCCTTTTTTTTCCTCATCACAGAAAACAGACAATAATCAGCTCAAACAATGCCATATCAAGAAGCCAAGAGGTGTGGCCCCGACCAGCCTTTTCTAGGCTCTGATGACCTAGTCTTGGGCCCCGCCACATCTCACGCAGCATGTCGCCTAATGTTTTCAAGTTGTCGCTGGTGGGGCTCCTACCACCTTGTCCCCCCATTTTCCTGATGGCTCTCGGAGTCATTTGGATAGATTGTCCAGAGTGGCTCTCCTAGTGAGCTTGAGTAGTCACAGGTGGTGGGAAGGTGCTTCCTACGGCCTCACTTGCCTTCTGGTGCTTGGAGTTCTTTTGATAAAGCTTCCCATGCCGTGGATCTCCTAAAGTACTTAAGTAGTCACTGTGGGTGTGACCACCCCAGCATTGCAAAATGCCTGGATGCCCTCCCCCTCGTGATGAGAGTGATTGTCACTGATTGCCTCGACCTGCTTGCCTCCGTTTTAAGCCCTGGGCTGAGTGTTGATCAGTGACACATCGTCAAAGAGTGGGGTGTGGTCAGCAGTCTTACTCACCCCATCCCACTCTATGACGAGTGTGGGACTGGTGCCTCCACTCATGCAGCAGTCTCAACCCTCTTGAGCCCTCAGAGGCTTTCCTCTCCCATAACTGCAGGACTTGTAAGTCTTTCTGAATGTTCGGTGTGTGCATGTATGTATAAATGTGGGAATTTGTTGTGAGTGAGCATTGTGAATGAGTGGGTGTGCATGTTTGTTAATGTTTGGTTATGAGGGAGTGTATATTTGTGGCCCACCCGCCCCCTTCCCTGTCAAAATTACTGTCCGCCAGTGTTGCTGTATTGTCCTGCTGCTTACCTTGCATGGAGGAAGATAAAAGCCAGCTCAAGCATTCCAGGTATGTGGAATAGAGCACAAAGTATCAATCAATCAGTAGATTTGTAGTGCGTTGCGTTTCACCCATGAGGGTATCCTTGCACTTGCAGGGTCTCGTTGATTAGCTGAATAGCCAGGTCTTCAGGGACTTTTGGAACTCTGGAAATATGGGGAGGTCTGTAGATGAAAGGGTAGCTCATCCATGTCTTCGCTGTGAGGTAGGAGAAGGAGTGAACTTTGCATCTGCTATGTTGAATTCGGGGGTGAGTGTAAAAGAAAAGGACGCAGAGCAGAGGTGTCTGGTGGGCTTATGGAAGTTCAGGCGGTGGTCCAAGTAGGCGAGTCTGCAATTTTGTAGGGCCTTGTATGCATGGGTCGGGACCTTGAACTGTCATCTTTTCTGTACAGGGAGCCAGTGGAGTTTCCGGAGGCAGGTGGTGATGTGGGCTTGTCTAGAGAGATCCATAATTAGTCTGGCTGTGATGTTCTGTATGGCCTGGAGTTGTCGTCAGAGTATCTATTTTTGAGCCATCCAAAGACTGGACGCTGACTAGAGTATAAAGTCATAGGAAAGAGCTGTGAATCCACAAGCACAAAGTCAGTCAATCAACAAAAGCATCCGCTAAACAGATGCAAGGACCGTAGAATTCAATGTAATTATGAAGCCAACATTGATCCCTACCAGACCCTAAATACATGGATGCATGCTAGCATCCAATCATCTCTGGGTGCTCTCCATGCAGATGTGAGTGCTGTAACTTATATATCCCCACCTGCAGAAACAGAAATCCAAGCCACAGCCACATTTTTGAATTAACACTTTCAAAAAAGAGCCAGAATGGCCTAAGAAAATAGGATGTTTCTCAACAGGACCATACTTTTGAAAAGTCAGCAAGGTTGCCCAATAAGTAATTAACTCTTCTCGAGCCTTTCTATTCTTTCATTGTCACTTGCCTTTAATGACAGTACCAAATTTCCATGTTTGCCACCATACCTTAAGCAGGTGCCTAGGCGCATTCCCCCTTTTCCTTACCTGTGACCAGTCCTTCGACTGGTCAAGGCTCTTTCAGATGGGGCTCCTGCACCAAGAAGCACCCATCTCGTTCTCTCGCTTGATCTCTTGCTTTCTCCCTCACATCTCGCTCTGCCTCTTTCTTGCACCTTTTGTGTCATCTCTGTCACTTCTTGCACCTTTTGTGATGCATCTCTCAGCCTCTTATTCTCTTTTTAGTGCCAACACTTCAGCTTTATATGTGACATCTGTACCGTGACTCCCTCTTTCTTGTGATTCTCGTGCCATATCTGTCACTCCTCGCACGTTTAGTGCTTCTTACTGCCTCCTGCTTCCTCTTGTGCCATCTGTTATGCCTCTTTCTCGTTTAGCCTCTTGTTACATTTTGAGTTGTCTTGGTTGGTTTTTGTGCCATCTCTTTGGACCTCTTTCCTCTTTGACTCCTTATGCCCTTCCTGTGCTGCTTTCCCACCTCCCACACCTCTTCCCTCCTCCTCTGACTCATTATCTGCTCCTTCCCATGCTTCAGCTCCTTCTTGCACTCCCGTTAAACCGCGCCTACCACCAACTGTGCTCTTGCCTGCTCCCTGGACTTACTTAATGGAGGGCAAATGGATGTATAGCGGACACGGTAAAGGCAAGTTTGTCTGTGCCCAGTCCCACAAACCCTGGTCCAACCGCTCCTCAGCTGTATTCAGCAGCGTTCCTCCACTCTCTCATTGCAAAAAAGCCAGCCAACACACTGTTGCTGTGCTGCACAACACAGAAGGAGCTTTCCCATGCACCCACTGCTGTCTCGCATGCTATACCTCACCCACCACACAAGCACCATGATAACACACCCGGCCTACACCCAACGTGCCATCCACTCCCACCAGCATACAAACACATTAAGATACACTATAATGCACGCTTCTCAGCACCCGCTTGCTCGGCAAGCACTCACTGGAAATCTGGGACCTTCAGAACAACAAGGCCTCGGACCTCCTCTTCCTCACAGAGATATGGCTGACCCTTGCACCAGCACCAGACATCATCAAGGCCATCCCGGCAGGGAACCGTATCGCATGACAAGAGCGCCAACACAAACCCTAAAGAAGATTTGCAATTATCTCCAAGGAGACCATCAGCTGCACCACAGCCACAGAAAACGTGACCCCTTCCATGAAATACCTGCGCTTCACACCACGAATTTCGCCAGATTTCAGTCTGATCGGAACCATAATCCACTGACCACCTGGGCTACAAGCAAACTTCACCAACATCGCAGATTTTGTCACCCCCCTCACCATCGACTCCAAAGCATAAATCCTCCTAGAGGGACATACAATTCCACCTGGAAGACTGGAGCGACCACAACTCAGCCGACTCCTTGGAAGCCTAGGAAATCTTGGACTTACACAACATCTCACCGGACCCACCCACACCGTCAGACACCCCCTCAACCCCGCCTTTTCCTCCTTCACCCGTATCCTGGCAACCACAGTCATACCTGTCACCTAAACCGACCACGCTGTCACCCCACAAACATAATCACCAGAAGAGAACCCAGCGGAAGGCCGACTGGTGCACAGAGGAACTCCGATCAACCAAGCACTACTGCAAACAATTGACTTTTTTTTTTTATTTAAAAAAGTTTTGTATAGCGTGAACAAGACCCGAGAGGTATCAGAGTGCTTCACAGTAATAGGAGAGGATGACACGGTAAAAGGTTATAATAGAGAACCTGTCAGAATCTAACCTACAAGATCACCTTTAGAGCACAAAGACATTAGAGAAACTATGAAAAAGGAGCAGGCTGAGCGCATAGAATGGTGCTCCAACAGCAGCAAAAAGATCTTTGCAATTTTCAAGGAATTCAATGCACCAGCATCCACCACCAACCGCATGACTCCTCCCAAAACCTTTGTGACAACTTATCAGAATCCTTCAGCAACAATATAGCAATTATCTGCAACAACTTAGACCCACAACCAAACACCAGCAGTCTTGTCTTCAGCCTACACACAGAAAGCTCAGGAAATGCAGTGAATATTTGGAAATCAATCACCAAGGAAGAAATAGCTAACATCATGAGAACCATTCACTCTGGATCCCTTGCCCCCCCGCATCCCCATCTACAACTTGAGTGTCTCAGCAAAGCACTCACCCACATCCTAAACACCTCCATTGCCACTGCCACCTTTCCAGAAACCTGAAAGCACTCAGCATTCAACGCACTACTAAATAAACCTTTGGCACTGTACTGCATTTGCCATTTTATACGTGCTAAAATACATGTTGAGCTCGATATCAGGCAATGCTCTGATCTTCCAATTTGTTGTATCGCACTTCCATTTTGTGCTGCCTTGCCCTGTAGTTACACTTCAGCAGTAACATCAACATGTTTTTCATGTAAACCAGTACAAGCTGGTGCGAGGTATCTCATGAGGTTATGTTGTACCTTGAGCTTGTTTTTGTGCATTCTATGCTTATCTCTAGGACAGAGGGAGGATGCGCCGTGCAAAGTTCCAAGGCCGGTAAGGAATGTCTTTTGCCTCGGCACATCCAAACAGAATCTGGCCAGGTCTGTGCGGGTGGATCTGATGCAGAGATTGGGCCAGCACCTGTGAATAGATGGGCGAGAGCGCCTGCTAGAGGCTTCTCGAACATGTTGATTTAAACTATAAAAAGCGGTGTCTGTGGCGTGGAGCTCAGGAACTCAGTCTTGGAGTGGACGCACTTGTGGGACAACTTTGGTGCCCGGAGAGATTACTTCCTGTGCCCTGGTCTCTACATGGTTCCTGACTTGGTGTTTTCAGTGCTTGGCCAGGCATGTTGAAGTCTCCGGTGCAGACGCATCTGGTGAGGTGCTTTGTACATTAACTGTTTATATACCTGCATTCACAGTTTCAGATTTATATATATATATGTATATATATAGTGTGGTGTATTCACTGTTTATTGCCTTTCACTCGGTGCCTAAGAATTTACTAGCTTCATTGACTTATTACCTTTGCCTATGATATTAATAAAGCTAATTTTTTACCTCCAGAGGAGTGTTGGAGTTTCTGTGTGAGTAAGTGGTGTGCGTATGTTCAGATTACGCAAGTGGGCAAAGCAATACATTTTGTCGTAGTCAGTGGCAGGATTCGTAAATTACGCGGGGAGGAACATGTTTAAAAAGACGAAAGGTGGTTTTGGTTCTTTGGCACGAGTGAAATCCCTTTAGCCCCCATACAAATTACTGAATGGGAGGCGACGCCGTTCTCCGCGCTGGCGCGTGAGTATGCAAAAAGCTCAGGATTAAGTGAGAGCTGGTTTGACTGTTTGGGCGAAGCAACGCCAGAAGATGTTTTAAATTGTTTACGGAAGGTTCCAGTGGAGAAAGGTAAAGAATTATGTACAGTGGGTTGCAGTGGTTGGGCTCTCTTGCATGCCAACCGTCAAGTTTTTGACGAATGTTTATCTCCGCAGCGGGAACAGTTGAGCTTAGAAAAACAACTTACTGAAGCTAAGAATATTTCTTTGATGCTTTCCTGTCAGAATAAGTTATAACAAGATAAGTTAGAAACATATCAAACTATAGCAGAAAGGGCTGCAGTCCATGTCGCTGAATATAGGTACAAGAAAAGGAGGGGGCGAGTGAGCAAGAGGAAAGTCCATTTAGCGATTGCCAAAGCAGACTTAGATTTTGATCCATCTAATTGGGACTTCAACATCTGGGAATCATCAGAGTTCTCCTCAGAAGGAGAGCAGCCTTTACAGGGAGAGAGACAGGACGAGGAGGGAAAAAGTGCTAAGAGAGTGAAAGCGCAGCCCATTCTAAGACGGAAACTTCAAATCGCTCCAGGGAACCCGGATGGAGTAATACTAAATAGCCTGGAGGATTTTACTCAGCAGGAAATCAGTGATCTTTTAGTGAGGTTTAGACAGAAGCCTGGCGAGATGCTATTAACTTGAATGGTGCGCCTCTATGATCACGGCACTTCTGGGGTCATGTTAGACGATGGGGATGCTGCCAAATTTTGTACTCTCAGTACTGATCCCACGTTGCAGGGATACTTCCAGACTTTCCACGGTGAGGACCAAACTACCCTGTTGCAACTAGCTGCACAGGGGTGTGGTCACAGGTACCCCACAGATTCATATTGGCCTGGGAACGAAAAACCATGGTTCACCCTAAGAGATGCATCACAAAGAATTAAGGAGGAGGGGATGAAGCTGGCTGTTCTTGTAGGTGAGGTGCATAATTTGATGGGTCAGCTAATGACTGTGTCGATGCGGAACAAAATCATTTGTTTGGCACCCCCTGCATTCAAAGCGGTGATAATGACGTTTGCTAATTAATCAAACTGGTAATACCACAGGAGAAGTAGTCGAGGCAGTCCGTGAGCTTGGAGAGCTTGGGGAATGGGCCAAGCCAGACAGGGCTTCACGGCCAGAGTCCCGCACTGATAACAATCGAGTGGCCCGACGTGATATGTTTTTGGCGCTGTTAAAGGATGGGGTGTCAAGGAGTGAGATTGATGGTATTGAGACCAAAAGCATGTGGGAAATGTACCGTAAGCAAGGCCTGGATAGGAAGGAGGGGAGTAGGCATGTGAATAGAAAAGATAACAAGAAAGTGAGTCGCAGGGAAGTGGAGCCTGAGGAGAAGCATGAAAAAGCAGGTCAGGAGAGAGAGAGAGGAAATCTCATGTGAGAGTGGCAAAAGAGAAAGGTTGGGACCGAGATTGCACAGATTCAGATGGGGACCAGGAAGAGGAGGAGTTCCCTGAGGGTTACCCAACATTGTATTCAGCCCGGCACCGGGACCTGTGCCGGGCAGATGCAGAGTTGCACAGGCGAAAATTAGATTAGGAAATGGGCCAAGCTCCGGTGCAGGGATGGGCTTGCAAAGATAATAGACCACATGTGAGGGTTGAGATCTATTGGAAAAATAGAAATGTTCAGGAGGTGCGGGCTTTGGTAGACACCGGAGCGGAAGCCACGTTGATACATGGCAATCCACGAAAATTTAAAGGACAGTATTTTACTATCACGGGTTTGGGTGGACAGGAAACACCAGCAGTGCAAACGGTAATTCAGATGAAAATAGGCAGACTTCCCAAGAGAGCATACACTGTTTTGATTGTGCCTATTCCCGAGTACATCATTGGCATTGACATTCTGAAAGGTATGACCCTATATTTAGGTGATGGATGCTATCAGTTTGGGTCAAAGCATTACTTCTCGGTGGCTTCTGTGAGGGTTGGGAGCTTGAAGATTCCCCCAGTGAAGGTGCTCCAAGCAACAAAAGTAGTTCACATAAAGCAGTACAGAATTCCAGGGGGAGATGATGAGATTACCGCAACCATATGGGATTTGGCGGAGGCAGGGGTGGTGAGATCGGTTACCACGGCGTGGAATAACCCAGTGTGGCCCTTGCGCAAACTGGATGGGAGCTGGCTCATGATTAATGTGAGCTTAATAAGCATACGCCCCCGTTGACAGCCACGGTCCCTGACACCATCACTTTGATTGAGAAAATTCAGAAACACAATGGGACATGGTATTGCCAATGCTTTTTTCACAATTCCAATTGCCCCCGAGTCCCAGGAACAATTCTCATTCTCATGGGGTGGTAGGTAGT
This sequence comes from Lissotriton helveticus, assembly GCF_964261635.1. NCBI lineage: Eukaryota > Metazoa > Chordata > Amphibia > Caudata > Salamandridae > Lissotriton > Lissotriton helveticus. Next base: position 1,177,895,846 of record NC_136061.1, read on the forward strand.
TTACGTTCAGATCGCTGTCTCAGGGGTATTTACATAGTCCCACGATCTGTCACCGGCTGGTGGCAGAGCATTTGGACGAGGTGTCAGTCATTCCTTGTGTACAACTTTGTCATTACATCGATGATGTGTTGATTCAAGGAGAGACCCAAGAACAAATGCAGACTCAACTAGACAGAATTGTAGAGCACTTGCAAAGCAAAGGGTGGGTGATTAACCCCGGGAAGGTGCAGGGACCCTCCCAGAGTGTGACGATTTTAGGCATTCAGTGGCATCAGGGACACAGAGAAGTGCTGCCACAAGTGAGGCAAAAGTTTAGAGAGTTTGCAGTGCCACAAAACAGGAAGGAGGCGCAGTGTTTCATTGGATTGTTTGGTTTTTGGAGACAGCATATTCCCCATTTGAGTCAGATTTTGGCCCTTTTGTACAAGGTTACGCAGAAGAAGCATGAGTTTGAGTGGGGGGAGGCCCAGCAACAGGCGTTTGAGTCAGCAAAGGAGGCTATACAGCGTGCCTTGGATTTATGGCCCATACATAGGGAAGCATTGATTTAAATGTAACTGTTCAGGATCAATATGCAACCTGGAGCCTGTGGCAAAAGCAGGGGAGACAGAAAGTGCCCCTAGGGTTTTGGACAAAGAAATTACCTGATGCTGGAGAGCGGTACACTCCTTTTGAGAAGCAGTTGTTGGCATGTTATTGGGCTCTGGTGGATACCGAGCAGTTGACCCTAGGGCACAATGTGTTTTTGAGACCTGAGATACCTATCATGCAATGGGCGATGAGCTGACCCAAGTCACACAGGATTGGGCATGCACAGAAGACTAGCGTCATAAAGTGGAAGTGGTACATACAAGACAGAGCACGAGTTGGTCCTAAAGGTACCCCAGTGCAGCATGAGCAAGTGGCGCAGACTCCTATAGCAGATGCAGAAATGTTGCAAGATGTACCAAAAGTGCGAGAGTCCCGGTGAAATGGGGTGGGCCTTTTTCAGAGTTGTCTGCGGAGGACAACAATTATGTGCGGTTTACAGATGGCTCAACCAGATATGTGGGGACCAAGAGACATTGGAAGGCAGTGTCACACAAAATCCTGTGATCAAAAAGTTGTTGTCAACTACTGGAGAGGGAAGAAGTAGTCAGTTTGCAGAATTATATGCGGTTTACCAGGCGTTAAAGCAAGAGCTCCCTAGTACATGTCACATTTACACTGATTCATGGTCTACGGCCAATGGGCTAGCCACTTGGCTTCTCACATGGCATGCTCACAATTGGATGATTTATAACAGGAGGTTTGGGGAAAGGAGTTGTGGCAGGAGATTTGAGAATAGTTGTCCCAGAGTACTGTCGCAGTTTATCATGTCGATTCTCATTGCCTGACTGACTTACTAGAGCGTTGGTGCAATTCCTTTGCCGACCAAGAAGCTAAGATTCGTGAAGCTGAGGTGGAGACGCAGGATTCTGACTTGGTGGGCATGGCTAAATGGGTGCATCAGAAAAGTGGACATTTGGGCGAGCGAGCCACTAGCAGGTGGGCTGAAAGTAGAGGGATGTATATTCCCCTAGATTTGATTAAGACTGTAATCATTCACTGTCCTGTTTGTCAGCATACTCAGCACAGACCAGTTCCACAGGTAGTGAGAGGCCAGCTAGGCAGAGGAAAGTTGCCAGGGCAAATATGGCAAATTGATTTCATCGGGCTGATGCCAATGAGTCCAGGATGTCAGTATGCATGCACAGTGGTGGATACCTATTCTGGCTATCTCATCACCTTTCCATGCAAGAGAGGAACCCAGTCTAACACTCTGAAAACGTTGAATTTGTTGATCTTGTATTATGGAATTCCATTGCAGGTCAAAAGTGACAATGGGTCACACTTTAACGGAAAGATGGTGCAAGATTTTTGTGTGCAGTATAACATTGAGTGGATCTATCACATACCCTATTACCCACAGGCAGCGGGTTTGATTGAGAGAATGAATGGTTTGCTGAAAGAGCAGTTAAAAAATTGTCTGATGGGTAATTGAAGGGGTGGAGGGAACACTTGTCTGATGCATTGCAGATTTTGAACAACCGACCCCTTGCTGATGCAGAGACTCCTTTGATGCGCATGTTGACCCCAGCTTTGTAGTTTAATCCCCATGTGGCCACAAACACGATTCTTTATTGGGAGACAACTCCCGGAGGTTTGGCTCCATATCGTGCCACACCAGAGGCTGCCGGTCTTGATTTACATGCCTTGAAACTCTATTGATTGCAACCACGAAACATTACCTTGATTGAGACAGGAATTGGAGTTCAAATTCCCCTAAAGCATTTCGGGCTGATCGCTCCTCGATCTGGGCTTGCCCTTAAAGGCATCCTGGTTTTGGGAGGGGTGGTCGATGCCGATTACCAGGGGGAGATCACGGTTATCCTATTGAACAGTGAAAACAATGATCTGATTGTGCAACCCGGTGACCGTGTTGCCCAAATGGTCATCATGCCGGTTTATGGAGGAAATGTCATGAAGGGGACGGCCCCAGCCCTTCTAACTGTGCGAGGAAAGGGCAGGTTCGGATCTACTGACAAGAACCCAGGGGCAAAATTGTGGGTGGAGTCCCCAAACAAACCTCTTGAACCTGCAGAATCGATTGCTAAGGGCAAGGGTAATATCCTAGTCATCATGAAACCCGGACAAGAAAAGTGGGAAAATGAACCTGCTGAAAAATGTTATTTGCGAGAGTGATTATACAAGTTTGTTTTCTGTTTCAAGATCACAGTATGGCTTGCCGCTGCGACGCTTGCGCTGTGTGGTCGGTGTTTGGGCGTGTCTGGAGGGGTCCGGGAGGGCCCGGGGATGCCAAAAGGGATCAAATGCCCAAGTCGGATGACAGCATTGTTGCAGCAACCGGATAACATCTGGACCTACTTGGCCGGGAATGTGCTGAACACTTCCCACTTCTGTATGAGAAATCTTCAGAGTGCAGCTGAGATCATATCCACTTGCCTTGTCGCTGTACCTACCCCTGCACATGTGCTTCTGCACATTTTCAACCAAACTAACTTTGATGGGGTAATGGAGGAAATTGATGTTCGAATACATCTGAGTCTTTTTGAATACTGTCGCTTTTGCCCAGAGGTTACAGATAGCCTCTGGAGGAACATGAGGAGTATTGTTACCTACAATATCTCTACTGGAGACATTTGCTATCAACTAACTTGCAAACCTTCCTAAATTGGCAAGTGTGGCCAATTAAAACTACTGGAGAAAAGCAAACAATTGACCCCTGATCAACAAACATTATGTCAATCACGACATGACAGTTTTTGTAGTAATGTTACCAACTGTATGGTTTGTAATCACACAGTATTAGCCGCTAGCCATGTTAACCATGTAAAATTACCTAAGGGATGGTTGTTCTCATGTGGCAATATTTCATACACTTATCACAATTAAGTCTTATGCTTTTTCCCATGCATTCTGTCACACGTATTCGCTCTTCTAGAGCTGCTGTTCAATTACCTGAGGATTGTGACTCCAATATTGACTTGCTTTCTAGAACAGAGTCTAGTAGTTTGGCTATTTCCATTGTAGGAGTGTCAGTACTGTCCATTTATAATGCCAGAACTATTGCTAAGCTTGCCTGTTTAATTGTGAAGAATCTCAATCATACTTCTGCCGCTTTAGCTGAATTATTATTAGATGTTCAAGGAACGAGAAAAGTTCTTTTGTAGAATAGGGCAGCTGTGGATTATTTGTTGTTAAAACACAACTGCGGTTGTGAGGATTTTGTTTCAATTTATCTGAACATTCTACATCTATCCATGCACATATTATTGCCTTAAAAGATTTATTAAAAGGGGTTACCCAAGACGTTGATCAAGGATGGTGGGATTGGTTGTTTGGGTGTCTACCTGATTTTGGGCAGCTTTGTTATATCTTGGGTGTTATTATAGTGATTATTTGCATTTTTATCTCATTATGTTGTTGCATTCAATGCATTCCTAATCATCTCTCCCTTCTTCGTCCCATATCCATAGTATTTAGGCCAATGGGGTATGATGGGTGAATCGAAGGTCAAGGGGTGGAATGTACTGCATTTGCCATTTTACATGTGCTAAATTACATGTTGACCTCGATTCCATGCAATGCTCTGATCTTCCATTTTGTTGCATCGCACTTCCATTTTGTGCTGCCTTGCCCTGTAGTTACACTTCAGCAGTAACATAAACATTTTTTTCACGTAAACCAGTACAAGCTGATGCGAGGTATCTCGTGAGGTTATGTTGTACCTTCAGCTTGTTTTCGTGCATTCCATGCTTATCTCTAGGACAGAGGGAGGATGAGCTGTGCAAAGCTCCAAGGCCGGAGATGGGGAAAGGAATGTCTTTTGCCTCGGCACACTCAAACAGAATCTGGCCAGGTCTGAGCGGGTGGATCTGATGCAGAGATGGGGCCAGCACTTGTGACTAGATGGGCGAGAGCGCCTGCTAGAGGCTTCTCGAACTTGTTGATTTAAACTATAAAAAGCGGTGTCTGTGGGGTGGAGCTCAGGAACTCAGTCTTGGAGTGGACGCACTCACGGGACAACTTTGGCGCCCGGAGAGATTACTTCCTGTGCCCCGGTCTCTACAGGGTTCCCGACTTGGTGTTTTCAGTGCTTGGCCAGGGATGTTCAAGTCTCCGGTGCAGTCGCATCCGGTGAGGTGCTTTGTACATTAACTGTTTATATACCTGTATTCACAGTTTCATATTTATATATATAGATATATATAGTGGTGTATTCACTGTTTATTGCCTTTCACTCGGTGCCTAAGAATTTACTAGCTTCAGTAACTTATTGACTTTGCCTACGAAATTAATAAAGCACATTTTTTACCTCCAGAGGAGTGTTGGAGTTTCTGTGTGAGTAAGTGGTGTGCGCAAGTTCAGATTACGCAAGTGGGCAAAGCAATACAGGCACACCAACATAGGTATCAAACTACCGCCAGATCTCCCTACTACCACTAGCCAAGGTCATGGAAAAAGCAATCAATAAGCGATTTGAAAACCACCTCGACCTAAATTCTCAATCAGGTTTTAAGACTCGTCCACAGGAATGAGACAGTCTTCACTGCAGCAACTGACACCAGCAGGATGTTCCTCGACCGAAGATAAAGAGCGGCCCTCATCCTGCTCGACCTCTCACCAGTCTTTGACACGGTCTCTCACTCCATCCTCATCAGGAGACTTCACAAGACAGGCACCCAAGGACATGCCCTCAACTGGATCTGTCCGTACCTAACTGGAAGAACACAAAGTAATCATGTGACCCTGCACTTCGAAAGACAGGAACCACATCTGTGGAGTTCCCATAGAAAAGGCTCTAAGCCTGACCCTACTCAACATCTGCATGACTTTAATAGCCAACATCATCAGACTGCACAGAATTAAAATTCTTGCCTGTGCAGATTACACACAATTCATCTTAACACATCCTTAACAAGAACCAACTTCGCCACATGCATGATGTAAGTAGCTAGCTGCATGAGATTCAACTGCCTCAAGCTCAACTCAGGCAAGAACAAAATTGTGAATTTCGGAAAGAAGACCTCTCCATGGGACTCAACCTGAGTCCTGCAGACCTAGGACCCACAGACACCCTCACCTCCTATGCCAGAAACATAGGAATCATCTTAGACCAAAAACTCAACATGGCTGCCCAGGTCAACTCAGGAACCTCCGCCTGCTTCCACGTCCTGAGGATGCTAGCAAAAATCTTCAAGTGGGAGAGACCACCATGAAAATAGGCACTTGTAACCAGCAGACTCTACTATGGAAACATGCTCAATGTGTAATCACCAAACAGTGCCTGAACAGACTCCAAACCATTCAGAACACAGCAGCAGGCCACTTCCTCAATCTAACTGACCGCTCCCAGATCTCACCACACCTCAGAGAACTTCACTTGCTTCCCATACACAAATGCGCTCAACTCAGAGCACCACATAACATTGGCCCCAGATTCCTCAACAACTGCATACATTTCCACTAAACCATCATGACAACTTTGCTTGGCATGACTCTCACTTGCACATGTACCCTGCATACACAGTAGCAGAGCTGGAGGTTGCGCCTTTTCCTACATCTCTCCGAAAACATGGAATATCTTCCACAGCACATAAGAGTATCCTAATTGCTTTTTGAGTTCCTCAAGTAGCCGAAGACCTGGCTTTTCAAATAACCTCCTAGAAATCCTCTGCCTACCCTCCAGCTAAGCCCCTGGATACCTTCACAGGTGATTAATGCACTATACAAATCGGCATAACATAACACTATACGTATTGTCCATCCTCCCAGGAGTTCCTGACAAATGGCATTGGCCATTTGAGGTATTATGGGAAGGAAGGTTAAAATAAAGAACAACGTTATAGTAGAAACCTCAGTTGCAAAAGAGAAAAGGAAATTATTTAAATTTAGCCTCTATTCCCTTTGCAAGCCCGTAATGCATTCACCTATCCACAATCTTCTGGAGGGTGCACGGCAAGATGCTCCATACAGACAATTACCTGTTTTATGATGACTGTACAAGTATAGCAAACTATCTCTTGTTGCAATTACTATGATATTTACATAAATTCGCTACCGCATGTGATGGTCGGATTTTTGCCTAATTATGTGAAACTGTTGCAAAATCCTTTATAATTAATCTTATCAGATATGTCAAACCTGTACAAACAGAAGAACTATAAAAGCGTTTCCATTCCTGGTGGAGTACGAACGCTTATGCGAATGGGCAACCTCCTCCTCTGGCTACAATTAAAAAGGAAATTTTAATGTGTAACTACTTTGGATATATACATATCGCACACTGTGAGGATCTGTACCTCCTTCACTGTTGTTTGTTTTTGTTGAGTTCTGACAGTTTGCTGATCATCTGGATCCCGGTACTATGTATTCTGTTTTGGCAGCCTCCGGCTTGAATGTAAATTACGTTTGCGCCCCAGTCTATTGCCTTAAGGTAGTGATTAAGTTAGTCACTTTTCGTTTTTGGAGCATTTTTACTACGCAGCTAGCTAGAGTGGCCGGGGCTGTGAGGATGTGTCGACCCCTCGATGAATGTTGTTTTGATGAGCCGAGGTTCTGGCTTGAGAGGGGTGCTTTCACTCGCCCTCTAGGGTAGCCATTCCTCTCTTCTGTTGTTTCACTTCCAAAGGCTGAAGATGGGAAACGTAAAGGAAGGCGGCCCGAAATTCAGCTCCCCGGTGCAGGGAGGTGTGTGAGCAGTCCAATGTGTGTCTATCAAGGCCTAGTTGAATTTGTTTTTTCAGTCACTGCTGCCTTTAAAGACAGTCCTCTTCTTCGGTATATGTATGACTTAGTACAAATACCAGACTGCCCCTGCGTGGCTATGTTGAATGGCTATAGTTTGTCCTTTCTATTATCCTCAAGGTTTTCTTTATCAATGGTGATGTCTTGCAGAGGAACGTGTTTACTGTTTTGAACTGGAAGGTCTCACTTCCAAGGGATTTTTGCCTCCTAAAGACTGGCCTTCTTGCCAGGAAGATTTTAGAAACTATTTACATAACCACTGAGTGTTCAGCAAGGCTTAATTTGTATAAGAATGAGTGCTGGTGCCCAAAGTTCTGCACCGGAGATGCCATTAAAAATGGGTGCACCGAATACCAAGAGTGTGTAGTCTTGAATTCAACTCCAGCTTCTTTCCACTAACAGACACATCCTGCCTCATTATATCACACCATGCTGGTGATTCTTTTTAAATAAAGCTCATCTTTTTTTAATGAAAAAAATGGGTTGCATTTGAAAAACAAAAAAGAAACGGTGAGCCTTAAATTTTTTTAAAGTAGGCAGTGGTTCATGGAAATATTTTTATTTAATATTGTCAAAGGGGACACCTTCTCAATTTTGAATGTATTATCAACACACCTCTGTATTTGGTAAAGTATTAATGTTTTGCACTCAGATTCTGGTATCAAAACATTAATACATAGCATTCTGATTCAGTATTTGGAAGGAACACTCTAAACATGCCCTTTCCAAATACAGAATCAGAAATGGTTTGCAAACCCAAGTTGTGATTTGGTAATTTGTTATTGAATCACGATTTTATGTTTGCACATAAGAAATATATTCTTGAGATCACTAGTGGCCCAATTCTGTGCATCCGGTTGTTAGCAACCGCAAAAATGCTTCATACAACAGGCCCTTGGTGCAGAGACACAGACTCTTCTATCTGAGCTTCATTAACAATTGATTTTGATCTTAAAGTGCGTTGTGAGCAAGACATGGTGTTCGATAATGGGGTAAAGGTTTAACACACTCACTGAGCTGGTAAATTCGCTCTCTCTTCATGGACCAATGGTGTCAAACGCATTTAGCCAACTCAGGTTCCAAGCAGCAATCAGAGGACGATTTGATTGGGACACGTGACACCAGGATAGTGAAACAAGGAGAATTGAGGAACAGAGATTTCATCTTTAAATACATTACCAGATACGTAAATATTTTTAACACAGTAACTCTATGTATTGTCACAGAACAAAGTAATCTATGTGACACTGAGGTTCATGCAGCCATCCCTAATTACAAATGCATGATAATTGTTGATATTGTGCAGCTTACTGTATCGAGGTGCATATCCTGAAGGCCTATACAAAGAAGCATTGCAGTAGAATGACCTAGGGATAATATGCATTTCTCTATTGAGGGAATCTCTCTGAAATATTTAAAATGGAGATCAGTGTGCACCTGAAGAATCCTGCCAAGCATTTCTTTGATCAATATCTTTGCAAGTTGAAAATAAAAATATTTAGAAAGCACGGCCAGCAGAGGCAATATATTTTGTTTATCTTTTATAAATAAATCAGATCGAGGGGGGAGGGGGAGGGCATGTCTGAATCGCCCTCAAGATGGCTGCAGGCTTTGGAGGCTCTTCACAGTTACGGAGAACTTTCCTGGTGCATGACAGCAGTTTGAGGCTGTCAGGGCTGAGGAGAAAGGAATTATTGCTGCAAACACAGGGGAGTCAGGTATTTTTGTGAACGGTGTCTTTTGAACCCTTTTACTTGTCCAGGTTCCTTCTGCTCACGTTTGGCGGTTGTGGCCTCCATTTTGGTAATAAACAGCACATCAGTACTTTTACCACTCCCGCTCTGCCCTGCCTTTTTAAAATGTCTCTTTAAACTTGAAGTTCTCATTTTGCTTGCAGATTCAAGCCATTTCTGCTAATTTCCTTTACAGCACTGAGTTATCTATTATATATGATGCCCACAACGTAAATTAACTGCCTCTGCCTCATTAGCATATAGAACATTGTTCAACCCGAGGGTGGTTTGTTCACCGACCCCTTTCAGCCTGCACACAGATGGACGTTACTTCCAACAGGTGCTCACACAGCTATTTAACAGATAATTATTTTTTAATTTTAATTTTTAACTAAAGGAATTGTTCTCAATTTCAAATAAGACTGGCTGCATTTGGAGGCTCTTAATCCTGGCTGTATTTTGGTTAGATTGCTGAGTGGCAATTTCTCATTCAGTTACATTTTTGCACAACCAATCACCCTTTTCTGTGGCGTTTAGGGATCTGTGATGGGGGTTCATTTTGCAGCATTCCTTTTTCACATTTAAGTAATTGACTGCATTATTGCTTCTTCTTTTAAGTCCCTTTGACTCTGTTGCTTTTCTCACTTATGGAATCCACTTCATCATTTGGATAAAAGGTTTCAACCCCATCTGGAAACATGCATTCTACCCACAAGGAAACTGTCACTGCCACATAAAGACAAAAAAAGACCCTGTCTCTCCAACAAAGTCTCCATTACCATTGACCTTGGAGGAAATAGGATTTTTGAAAGCTTTTGGTATTGAAACCAATTCTACACTCCAGAGGATAGAGGAAAAAAGGTCTAACCTCAAATCTAGGGTATCTCAGGTAGAGCAGCTCCTTAGTAATATACAGGATGCGGCCACTAAGATTGAGGGCATGTCCAAGGAAATTGTGCTTCTAAAGAAACAAACTGTAGATTTAGAGAATCACAATCACCGTAACAACCTTAGAATTTATGGTATACCTAAAGGGTCAGAAGGTTCAGACATGCTTGCTTTTCTTAAGACACATATTCCGAACATAGTCAATTTTAAGGAGCATACATATCTTAATCTACAAAAAGACCATAGAATTGGTCCTAGGCCTTCGGGAGCTTTATCTTCTGGTCATCCAAGAGGTATAATAGTCCTATTTTTGGAATATGCTGATCTCCTTATGGTCTTATCAGTGGCAAAGCAGGGAAGCAAATGCTGCAGTCTGGTCAAAGGATCTTTCTCTCACATGGTTGTGGGTCGTGCAACAGCTCCTCGTAGGAAGGAATTCCAATCTTTTGTCCTGGTCTACGCTCCATGAATGCTAGATATGGTCTTATACATCCTTGTTTATTCCAAGTTGCTTACAAGGAAATAACTTTCTCATTTGATTCCCTGGATGATCTACAAAATGTCATTCTTCAAGGGTGAAGAAATGGAACTTGGAAAAACTTGAAGTGTCTTTATTATTGCATTGTGTGTGACATGTTTCTCTTTCTATTTGAACAGTTTTAGTTTAACTGAAGTATTCTTATTGTTCTTATGATAAAATCTTTCATTTTTCAATTATTAATACAAATTTTCCTTTGCAGATGTCTTTTGTATAACTTGGACACCCTCCCCAGCTGTGTCCTTTCGCATGTTTTCCCATCTCAGACCTACTGTATTTACCTATCTACATGTATTGGTAAGTGCTCTTTATTAGACAACCTAGTTATTTTGTCATTCCTTTATTTTGTTTTTTAGTCTTTGGTTATGTCTCAATTCTGCTTTCTTATTGTGTACTTAAAAATTGATTGCCCCATGGCTTTCATCTCTCCTCTATGGCTGCCATAGGTCTGCTTTTAATATTTTTCCTCGCACTTTCCTTTCTCTTTTCTTTTTTCTTTCTCCATTTTCTTTACAGGACTCTTATCATGGCAACACAAGCTATTTGTTTCCTTGCATGGTCTACTTATCTTTTTCTTTTCTTTTTGCATTGTGTGTTCTATTGAATTAAAATTATCTACATGTTTTCCCATTTTTATGGTTAACAATCTCCGCGTGGTGCCCTGGAGTGTGCAAGGTCTGCATAACCCTATTAGGAAACAGAGAGTGCTAGCGCTTTTAGCCAGATTACAGCATGAGATTCTTATGTTACAAGAAACTCACTTAACAGATAAAGATATCAACCCATTAAGGAAGCACTGGGTAGGCCAAATTTTCTGTTCTCCTTAAAATCAGAATAAAAATGGGGTAATTACACTATTTCATAAGTGGCTTTCAATTTCAATTGAAAAGGTGAGGGGTGATGGCTTCTTCTTCATACCAACATCAACAATACCCCAATTTTACTCCTTAACATTTATGGCTCCACTGGTATAGACGTACAACTTTGATAACACACGTCTCTCATTTTAGATTCCTCCTCTGGCAGTAATCTTTTTGTGGGAGGAGATTGTAATCCAATTATGTATCTCTTTACCAATAGGAAATATTCTTCCAGATTTGTTTCCAATAAAATGCAAAAAACCTTCAAAAACACTATCCAATCCAGATGTCTGGTAGACACATGGAAGATATCTAATCCAGAGAACCTAGAATTTACCTTTTATTCACCCACTCATACTTCCAAATCTAGAATTCGTATCACCTCAGTTACTTCCCACTTTAGCTCATGCGGAAATCGGTTCTATATTAATATCCGATCATGCTCCTATTTTTATTGATATATCACTTGAATCCTCTAGATCAAAAAGATGCAGTTTCAATAACTATTTACTGAAATATCCAGCCTGCGTGGAAAACTTTGACCTTTTTCTGAAGGACTATTTTCACTCCAACAATTAATTTGAACCTTCCATTCTCTTGTATGTGGGATGCCTTCTAGGCTACAGCTAGAGGTCACATTATTATTTATGTCGCAGTTAAAAAGATAAATCCTCAAAGGAATCTGTGCTCCTACTTTCTTCTATCAAACAACTTGAGCATGAATATCAGACTTCTAATAACGAAACCACTTTTAAAAGTCTTGTTCAAGTCAAGTTGGCTTTTAACAAAAAATCTACCGAAGATGCATCCGGTGTCTTATTAAAGATTAACTCTGAATTTTATGGTGAGGCTAATAGAGCAGGAAAGTTGTTGACAAACTATCTTAAAGTTTAATCCCAAAATTCCAAAATATTAAGCATTGCAGATGACAAAGGGATTAATCATTTTAAAGAAAAGGACATTTTACAATGTTTTACTGACTTTTATCAAAATGTGAACACAGTGGAATTTTTTGTCATCAGATGCTGCCCTGGACTCTTTTTTTTAATCTCTTCCTCCTCATTCCAACCTACCTCAAGATTATTCCCTATTCGACAAGGATATATCCTTAGAATACCTTAAATCTGCTTTAGGCACATTATCCAAGGATAAAGCCCCCGGACTGGTTGGTTTTGCAGTTGAATTCTACTTATGTTTTTCACATATTTTACCTCCCCATCTCCTCTCTTTATACCAATACGTTTTTCTTCATAAGGAGGCTAAATGCACTGTTTTAAAAGCAATGCTTTGCTTGATCCATATAAACAATAAAGATCTTTTCTTCTGTGCAAACTGTCGAACCATTCCCCTTATTAATTTGAACTGCAAGATCTTCTCAAAAAGATTAGCCCATCAACTTGACCATTTCTTCCCAGATCTCATTGGAATGGAACGAACTGAGGGGCATATTATCAAGGAGGTTTATCTCCGCTTTTTTGGCTTTAAAAGCCAAGAAAGCGGAGATAAAATTATCTCCCTATTACCAGGCTGTCGCTAACACCAGTTAGCGACAGCTAATAGGAGATAGCGACCATCTTGGGCCCGCTTTGCATGTCAGTGATATTTATCACTAATGACATGCAAAGTGGGCGTGCCAAGATGTTAGCGACTGGAAACAGTCGCTAACATCGCTATCTCCTATTACCAACTTTTGGAGATATTCGCGCTAAGCGCGAATATCTCCAAAAGCTAACACCTGCCCTGAGCAGTTCTTAGCGATGTTAACCAATGGGAGGTGGATAACATGGCTAAGAGCATTTGCTCGATAATGCATGAATATCGCTGACTTTTCAGCGATATTCATGCATTGCGGCCGGTTTTTATCGCATTTGCGATAAACCTTGCTAATAGCAAGGTTTATCTGCGATAAAAATCGCCGATGTGCGGCGATAATTTTTGTCTCTAAACAAGTTAGAGACAAAAATTATCTCTATTGGTTGGTAATATGCCCCTCAGTTTGTTAAGGGCAGAAATATCACTGACAATTCAAGAGCTTTCCTTAATATTCTTCATCTTGCCTCTAAGAGTTCTACTCCTATAGTCGCCATCACTTTAGATGGGAAGAAAGCTTTCAATCGTGTTTATTTGAGTTTTATGATGTGAGCACTCAGGTGGCACGGTTTTGGCCCCAGAATTTTGTAATATATCAGATTGCTTTACTCCTCTCCAACTACTTCCATTTTTGTTAATGGCACCCAATCCTCTTCTTTTTCCCTCCAATATCGTACTAGACAAGGTTGGCCACTATCTCCATTACTTTTTATATTATCCCTGAAACCCTTTTTGCATACTCTATGCCATTTACCATCTTTTCATGGTTTCATCCACAAAAACAGCAAAATTAAATTCACAACCTATGCGGATGATATCACTTTATAAGTCTCACACTCACAAACTTCCATTCTTACCTTTACTAATCTATTAAATGCCTCATCTAGCCTATCGGGCTACAAAATAAATGTAATTAAATATGAAGTTCTCCCATTAAATAAATTCTGTTTGGAAGAGATGTTTGCAGGAAATAGTTTTAAATTGAATTCCAATTATATTACATGTCTAGGAATCAAATACTCCTCCTCCATAATGAAAAAAACTATTCAGACCAATTTGGAGGATCTCCTTCAAAAAATTCTTCAAATGTCAGAGAAGTAGTCCTCTCTGTATCCTGGTGAGTCCTGCTAGACATGATAAAAATGATGATACTCTCTGTTATTAACTTTTACTTATCCAAGCTACCTATTTGAATCCCTTTGAAATTCTTTAAATCCCTTAACAGTTCACTTAGTAAATCTCTATGGAATGTCAGAGAGCGCTCATTTCTTTATTCTTTCTGTGCAAACTCAAGGATAACAGCAGAGTCAACTTTCCTAACTTGTGACAGTATCATTCTTGTTTTTTAATTAAAAAGTTTTACCTCACATTCGTTCATCTCATGAGACTCCTTAATCGGTTTGGCATCTTCGGGAAGATTCTTTGATTTTCCCCTTCCCTTTTCATTTTCTGGCTCATTTTGCTCAACTTCCACACTCTTTTGCATCACCAACAATTACTCAATCTATTTCTACCCTCTTTCTGATCCTTACTAGATCTTTCCCTTCTTCGTAAGTTCTCCTAGAATTATCTATATGGCACAATAAATTCATTAAGATATCAAATCGCACATTCTTCTTGAAAGATTGGGTTGCTAAAGGAATAATTCAAGTCAAAAACCTAGTTCACGGGTACCGTCTTCTTATCTCATCTGAAGTTCAAAACATATTTGACCTCTCCGTCGCTACCACTCTTAAATATTATTTGGTACAAAAATTCTCTTACACAACATATCTCTCTGAATTTATAGGTTTCGTATTCTACACCTGATCCTCTTCCAGCAAAATTGTTCCAAATTCCAAATAGAACATATATGGTAATCAGAGTTACCACACTCTTTCTCCACACAAACATGGAATTCCATATGGCACAAAATACACCATACCTCATGAAAGGTTAGCACTACACACATTTTATACAATTTTTTTAGCAAAGATTGTTTTTAACTCCTACCTCTATGTGGAAATATAACTCAATTTTCAATTTCAATAAACTTTCAATAAACTTTATTCGGTTCACATAATAGAAAACCATAACATTTACATTTCATCAGTAAAAATAAACAGGACTAAAAATATATATACAAGATATATAAGTACAATTGTTCCATTTTACATTCAATGATTATAGGATCAAAGGGCATCACATTATTCAATAATAAAAATGTTCAATTCATTACAATACAGCATCCATATCCCTTAGGTTTCCAAACATTTTCTATATCTTAACGAGCATTTGAAGAATCCAACCACAAACGGGGTATATTCTGGCTTTAAAAGTTGCAGAAAATAGAGAGCGGGACGTACCTGTAAAAAGTTTAGCTTTCTTAAAAGTGGTTTTAAAAACAACCTCCCGGGTGCTTCATAAAAGTGACAAAAGAACACAAAGTGCAGCAGGTCGTGAGGAGACATATTGTCGCAGCCACAATGTGCTAACACTTGTCCTTTGTGGGCCCCCTTAGGTACAGCTAATAAAAGATTGAAGTAGTCCAATCTAAACCTGATTAGTAAAAAGCGCTCATGCGCTGTCAGGGGCCACGAGAGGTATGGCTCCATTACTAGAGATGTTCTAAGCATCATATGCTTACGGACGCCTTTTTTCATCAATTCCGTCTCCTCTCGCTTAGCTTGTTTACGTGATATAAAAGATTCTTTCACAAAGGCTACATCTGCCTTAGTAATACAATCAGGTAGTAAAAAAAGTTCTGGACGGCCCAGCCCGCTAAAACACCCATTTAGATACTTTAGCCATGGTATATCAATCATGTGGTCCAGGCTCAGGATCTCTTTTAGTAGTTTGTGGGATAAGGTCTCAATCTTTATTTAACCAACTTTTTAGCCAGAAAAGCAGCGGGCGCATAGCCAGGGTATCACAGATGTATGGGAGGGCAGTTTCTTCATGGACAGCAAAATTCGTAGTCCCTTTGGGAACCCCCAGCAATTGTTTAAAAAAATTATTTTCTGTCACCTGGATACCCTCCACACTAGTATAACCCCACAGTTCGCTCCCATAAGTGGCTATAGAAACACTCTTGGCTTGGTAGATTTTCAGCATTGCAGCCAATGGGCGGTTGCCCATTTTAGTTGCAAAGCTAAAGATCGCTGCATTGGTCCTGGTCACTTCACCCCTTTTTTTCTTGATTAAGGCACCCCAGTCCAAGTGATCATCCAGTAGGATGCCGAGGTAGGAGAAAGTAGAGGATATCGGAACTCTTGCTCCATTCACCCTATAGGTGTACTGTTTTTTTAGACGGAGCCCTACCTGCATGGCATAGGATTTTGTGTTATTTATAGTCAGATCTCGTTCGGCCACAAACCCTCGAAAGGTATCAAGCAGGATCTGCAAACCGTTGGGGGTACGTGCCAGAAGAACCGCATCGTCTGCATATAGCAAGACGGGCAGTCCCCTGCATCCCACGTACGGGAAGTCAGCCCCAGTTTCCCGCAAGGTTTTGTCCAGGTCGTTGATGTAGATATTGAAAAGGAAAGGGGCTAAAATACACCCCTGTCGTACCCCCCTTTCTGTGTTAAAATCCCTAGTGACCCTCAAATCCTGGGCATATCTAATGTTAGCCCTGGTATCTCTGTAAATCCCTCAGAAAGTCCACCAAATTTGCCTCCACCCCCATGGCCCTCATGGACTGCCACAGCTTTCCCCGATTGACACAGTCAAAAGCAGAGGAAAGGTCCATGAAGGCCATGTAGATTGTCCCCTGGCGGGCAATGGTGTACTTTCCGAGGATTAGATAGAGATTGACACATTGTGCCACGGTTGAGCAACCAGGGCGGAACCCATATTGGATATCGGATATAATCTTGTTTTCATCCACCCAGGCTGTCAATCTATTTAGTACGACTCCGCCTACAACCTTAACCACGGAGTCGATAAGGGAGATTGGTCTATAGTTCATGGTGCAATTACGATCTCCCTTTTTAAGTACTGGCACAATTGTAGAAACTCCCCATGATTCTGGGCACCCTTCCTTGGCGGCCGCATTCAGCACAGCCACCAGGATTGATGACCATAAAGAGGGGTTAGATTTAAAAAGGTCCGGTGGGACGCCATCCGGACCTTGAGCCTTCTCACTTGTAAGACTAGTAATACCATCCTCCACTTCTCGTGCCGTGAATACAACTACATCCCCATTCTGGGATCTTGTCTACAACTGGGGTAAAGTTGACGCACTTTTAAAAATGGCACTAAAATGGGACACCCATTCCTCCTCTGTTATATTAGTGCCCAGATCCTCAACTCCTTCCCTTATAAAAAAAGGTCTATTAATGATGTTCCAAAATCTGGAACTACTGGAAAGAGTCAGGGGATCTAAGAGCTCCCGCCAAGTGTCCTCCTTTAGTTCCCTTTTCCGAGCGGTCAACATCTTTTTATATTGGGCTCGTAAGGTACGGATCTATGTGCTGTCCCTAGGGGTTACTTTTAAAGCCGCCTTTAGATCTGTTACGGCTTTAGAGCATGAAGAGTGAAACCACTTGGGGTCACCAATAGACTTGCTTTGTCCTGGAACAGATAGCAGTATCCCTACTATGGAGACGATCCCCTTAAAGGCGTTGAGTGTACCTAAGGCTGTAGAATCAAGATTCATACAGTAGGAGAATTCTTCCTCACAAGAATCTTGAAGCTTTTTATAGAAGAGGGACAGTGTTACTTGGGTCCATTTAAGGCGTCGCCTACCATCAGTTAACTTCAGTGTTCCCGCTGTGATTACGGAATCCTTCCTTTTCAGTACATTCTCTCCTAGGCACACACACACAGGGTTATGATCGCTGAAAGGACTTGCTACAATTGTGTATCCCATTAAATAGGTGTGGAGATTTGTGGAGATCAAGATATGTTCTATAAACGATCCACCACTGTGTCCTTTAAAGGTCGGTACATTTTGTTTGCTAGAGAGAGATACAAAGCTCATAGCTGAAAACAGATCAAAGTCATTAAGTATGTCATTAAAGACATCTACCTGTAGGGAATGCTCGAAATGGAGGCCCTGGGTCCTTGGGCACCCCAAGTCACACATATTAGTAAGTCCAGGATCTCCACATGGGTGGACATTAAAGTCACCCACAATCATAAGGCTGTTTCTGAAGGGACCGCAGTACTGCTTAACAAAATTGTCCAGCTCAGTTATCTCACATCCCTCTTCTCTATGTACTGCATTATAAAAGTTAATCAGGCATAGGCTGAGATTTCCCCGTTCAATGACAATTGTCTGAAAATCTCTATGGGAAGTGGGAATGGTCTTAATCCTACATTTCAGAGACAGAGGTGAAAATGACCAGACCACCCTTTGCTCTCCCACTAGATGCTGGAACTGCAGGAACAAAGAAAGCTTTATACCCCTCCAGGAAGAGGTTACAGTTGACAAGCCAGGTCTCCTGGAGACATATCACAGGGAAATTGCTAACAAACTGCACCCATACTGGGTCTGCAAGCTTCTCTGAAATCCCCGCTATATTCCATGATATCACATTATGGTCATGGGTCTTAAGGGGATCCTCTTGCGGGACTATAATAGTATCCTGGTGTGGGTCAACTATAAAAGTTCCTGACTGCTCTAGTACTATTACCCCCTTGTCTGTAGAAGTTTCAAATGGTGCTGCACTAATAGTTACTGATGGTATTTTAGGTGGGGGCACAATACCCGGCAGAACTGGATCGATGGGCTCAGGTATCTGGACTATCTCATCTAAATGAGCTAGGCTCTCACTCAGTCAATCACAGTAGTTTAGCCCCGACAAGGCTGCAAATCTATTCTGTCCCTGAGAGACAGGAGAAGAATAAAAGGCCCCCCATGGATTGACCCCTTCCACCCAGTGATTAAGATTGCCGTTCCTACGGCGTTCCATTGGCTTATAAGGCCATGTATAGTGTTCAACATTCAAATAGTTCTGCCTAGGGTTCTCCACCCAATAAAAGAATCCTAAAGGCAGTACCTGTATACCTTGTTCACTGTGTGACGTACCAGCGTTGACCTCAGCAAATATTCTCTCAACAGGTAGGGGGTTACTAAAATTTACCACAACACAGTCCCCCCTTCTAGTTTTCCTGGAGCCTCCTAACCAAGCAACACGCCGGACGATAATGATGTTATGTACAGTGTTTGGTCCTGCAGCGAGCCAACCAATGAGTTACTTTATTTTTTAATTGGCTATAATCCTCCTTTACTCCTTCTGAGAGGGGACGGACGTTACCCAAGATAACCACCAGCGGGGTTGATTGGGGTGGTAGATCAATGATTGGTAATTTCTGTGGAACAGGATTGGCATGATCCTGAGGCAAGCCTTATTTCTTTCCCGCATCTTTAGCTACACCGGAACTCTCTACTTCATGAGTTCTGTCTGAAGGTGGACGACCCGGGGTTCTAGCATTCCGCCCCCCTACACTACTAGTATTCAGGTCCATAGACTTTGGGGCACAATTATTTTGGACACGAGGAGCAACAGTCATCCCCTCGGCCGTCATCTTCACGATATCAGAGGCGGGTGCAACAGGGGTATCACCTGCTGCTATACAATTATGATGTTGAAGAGATTGTATAATATTATACTGGTCAGCTATACTATGCTCAATATTATGTAATTTGGTCATAATTGGGCGTAGTTTATCCTCTAGTATGCGGATCAAGGTGGATTTAAACACTTCTATTAGTGAAGGATCAGGCCCAGGCACAGTCGGGACAGCCCCACCTGAGGGGAATGGGACAGTGGTTTTAGATTTCTTTGCTTGACTGCCCATTTCTTTTCCTTTTCTCTTGGTGCTACAGCGGGAGCATCGTGCCCCTCCCAATTGTTGCAGTGAGTTATGCTTACTAGCAGCCACAGTATTGCTACGAGTGTTAATAGTTGGACCTTTTCCCCCACCCAAGCTGCCGGGAGCTGGTTGAGTAGATTGCACAGCCCCCTGCTTATTAATTATAGTAACAACAGGAGATAGGGGAACGGAAATAATGTCCAACTGGGACTCCAAGACCAGAGAGAGCGCTCCCAAATTGGGAGATACCAATCTCCAATCCCTGCGTGTGAGTGGGATTCACAGTTTCAACAGTACAAATGGATGAAAGAGTTATTTCCCCCTCCAAGAGCGCCACAGAGTCAGCAACTGGAGATCTTGAAAGGCGTCTGTTCACCAGCTCAATCTCCCTATCTATCACTGTAGCTGCTCTGGTCAAGAATGCGTCCATCGTGCTCACGGTTACTTTAGCATTGCTCAAGACCTCTTCCTGGTTTACCTGAATCTTACGTCTCCCCATAGTTCTAGCTTAATTAACAGAGACCTCTAAGTTTCTGGCTCTGACAGTTCCCCCACAATATAAAGCGTGTACCAACTTAACAGTTCTCTCCTTCAAGACACAAGTCACAACTTCAAACTGCAACAGAGAGTGCTCCAAAAAGTCTAGCAGTTAAAGTTCAGACTCTCCAAACGAAGGGTCCAAGTCACTAACCAGCTCTAACCAGCTCCTTAGGGCTCCTCTGCAGCAATGAAAGGGGGGGGTGGCCCAGCTCAGCCTCTGCCTGCCGCTGACGGGCGCGGACAGGCCCGCCCTTCGCTCGGGCTTCGCCCGCGCGTGTCCCGCGCTGCAGGAGGGCCGGGCCGGATTTAGAGGCCTCCGATGACGTGGAAAGTAGGCGCCTCGCGC
This sequence comes from Lissotriton helveticus, assembly GCF_964261635.1. Lineage (NCBI taxonomy): Eukaryota > Metazoa > Chordata > Amphibia > Caudata > Salamandridae > Lissotriton > Lissotriton helveticus. The sequence continues at coordinate 1,177,916,432 of NC_136061.1, forward strand.
AGCCCCCTAGGAGATGTAGGCACGAGGGCTGCGGGCGCAGGTACTCGGGTGCCGATAGCAGGAAGCAGCAAGTGGGTCCTCTGGAAGCCGTTCCCCTCACGGCAATAGCGGGTGGCAGCAGGTACGTCAAACAAAGAAGAAAGCGCGTCCCGTGCTGTGGGAGGGCCGGGCCGGCTTTAGAGGCCTCCGGCACCCTCCGATGACGTGGAAAGTAGGCACCTCGCCTCGCGCAGCCCCCTGAGAGATGTAGGCATGGGAGCTGCGGGCGCAGGTACTCGGGTGCCGATAGCAGGAAGCAGCAAGTGGGTCCTCTAGAAGCCGTTCCCCTCACGGCAATAGCGGGTGGCAGCAGGTAGGTCAAACAAAGAAGAAAGCGTGTCCCCTCAAACTCAAGTTTGTCTAATTCATCTTTGACCTGTACTGCCACACAAGCACATACTTACATACATTTCTTCATTGTCCTTTTATTAATTCCTTCTGCAAGAGAATTTGTAGAACAATTTCCAATATGTGCTCTATTAATTTTCCTTTTAAGATGAAATCTATTTTTGAGTAGTTCCTAATCTAACTGGATTGGTGCTCATACATTGGTTAAATTGGTTAAATTTGTGGACTTGCTTATTGCAGTTGCTTTTAATTTTATTACATCTAACTGGAAAGATGCTACCAAAGTTACTTTTGCTGAATGGTGGAACTTACCCTGCCACCATCATAGACTTGACAGAGCATCTGCCACCTCCACCTATCAACTTATTCAGAAGGATATTTTTACGTCAGCTATTACTACCTACATATGTTCTCCACCTGCATGAATTCAGAAGTAATTTTATTTTTCAACCACCTTAATATTTTCATTATTGTATATAGCATTTAATTGTCACTAATTGATGGCATTCTCAATTGCAATGATATTGTAAATTTACAACATTGTCCTTGGTAAGTTTAGTTACTTTCACTATTTCATTTATTATTTCTTTTATTATGTTTTCTTCCCTCTCCTTTGATTTTTAGGTCTCGCCTGTCGATGCGCATGCGCATCGAGCAAGCGAGACTATAGGGGCTCATCCACTCTTTATCCACACTGCAAGGAATCGTGGCGATTCCTTGCAGTGCCCGTGACTTTTAAGGTCAATGCGCATGCGCATTAAGCTTATGCGCATGCGCATTGACCTTAAAAGTCACGGGCGCGTGCATGTCCGTCTTTGTTTACCCGCTCCGCCCCCTCCCGCCGTGTCGCCTTGCCTACTCTCTTCCACAGCCTCCCCCAGCTCCGCCCCCTCACTACTTGATTGCACGGCCGCTAGGCCGTGCCTCCCCTACTCTCCTCCCCCCTCCTCCTCTCCTCCCCTGCCTGCCTGCCGCTAGCCTTGCCTACTCTCTCTCGCACCCTCCCCCAGCTCCGCCCCCTCACTACTTGATTGCACGGCCGCTAGGCCGTGCCTCCCCTACTCTCCTCCCCCCTCCTCCTCTCCTCCCCTGCCTGCCTGCCGCTAGAAAGCAAACAAAATGTTAGCGGTAGCAAATAAAAGACAATATTACTGGGAAACACACAAAAAACCAGGCGCGCGTGATCGTGAGTTGTTGCTATTTTTCCTGATAGCACTCTGCAACTTGTATGAGGGATACAGTGCTCAAATTACTGTGCGGCTCGGATAGGATTACCGGGACTCTGCCATAAGCGCTTTCCTGCAAGCTGCAGCTCTCTGAAAGCTCGTCCAGGAAACCAGCACAGCAACCTTACATGACTTATTGCCAGGGGAGGGGGAAGGAAGGCAGTGCTTCCAACCGCGCTGCACTACTGCCACCTTCTGGCGCGCCGTCGCCCATCCCCCACCCCACGGCGGCAGACGCCAGCCCTCCCTGCCTCTTCACAGCCCTCCAGACAGCGGCGGCGACCGAACATGGAAATAAATCACTGATCTCTGAAAACCGGCGACAAGCGCGAAACCTTAGAAAGCGATAGGAAGGCAAGTAGCTACGCCACCCCCTAAAATTACATAAAGTGTAAAAGAGTAAATACAATCGTGTTATGTAATTAAAAATAAAAAAATAACGCTTTCTTTGTGTTGGATTCTGGACGGTAAATGAAACGGCGTAGGGCTCTCACATATGCATCACATGTTCGTTTCGCCACATAAAACGCCACTGAACTGACTGACTAAGAAAGAAGCGGGGGTTTTAGACGAGCACCGACCGTTCTCATTGGATGACAGGCATCTCTTCTGTAAATTATTAAAAAGAAAACAAAAAACCTCCCCAAAAAAAAAGGCTGCTCAGAAATTTTTTGACAGGTTCCTATTCCGTTCACGTCTTCACTGGACAGGCTCACCTTCAGATCTGCGGCTCCCAGAATATGTGTTCATTCGTTTAGGAGCCGTCATATTTCAATCAGAAATGTTGTCCTCACACACATCTTACCATATTGTGCCTCCTCATTCCAAATCTTTTTTTTGTGTGCAAAATATTTACTTTCTGGTCTGGTTTTATGTTTGTTAGCAATTTAAATATTGTTAACTAATGTTTGTCGCACGTGTACATCTGTACATTTGTAAGACTTTCTTCACAGGCTCATGATGGTAGCCTCTAGACTACCCGTGATTTCTCTATGCCCAGTGTCTTCTCTTTTTCGACTTTTTCCACAACTTTCCGTCTCACCCTCACTCACCCTCAACCCCTCACCCTCACACAGTGCAATAGGTCTCGGAGCATTTGAGTTAGAGCTTTTAGAAATGTTTATGGCTTTTTTTTTTAATTCTTTAGCATTGGCTACAGGAAACAAAAATGCTAAAGATTTACACAAAAACCCATAAACAATTCTAAAAGCACTAACTCTAATGCTGCGAGACCTATTGCATTTCCAATGCTTGTTTTATAGGTCTTCTCTTCCTTCTTATTATAAGCATAAAATATGGTATTATTATGGTACTATTTGCATTACCTTTTTTTATTGGTCTCTTGCCTTTATAATGCAGTATATTATTATCTGCCTGTGTTCTAACTGTATCATTTCTTTTTTCTGTATTACTATGTTATTATTATATCTGTTCTCAGTTGTTGGACATGTTTTATTGTGATGTACCTTTTTGATGCAATTATTTCAATAAAAACTTTATTAAACTAAAAAAAATCTGATCAGCCAACATACCAAATTAGGCATACCAAAATACATTTGAGAGAAAACAACATTATGTCGTCATTCTTTTAAAAGGAAGAGGAAATGGTGCCCCTGCACTGTTGGAAGCTGCACTATTCCACCACGAACAAAAGGAGTTTGTTAATTTTCTCTTGAGTAACAAAGGATCCTGAACTCTTCAGGCTTCACTGTTTTCTCAGGCTTTCCTTGCTTTCATTCATTGCCTTGCCATGTCTGCTAGGTTTTTGCCCTTTTCCTGTTGTTTGGTGTATTTTTGTATTTTTTCATTGCATTCTATTCCTCCCTCCATTTCTCTCCCCCTCATTATTCCTGTACTTTTTATGAGCTAGACAGGATGAGTACAACTTATGGACGTATTTTCTTCCCTACTGTCACACTTTTGTGTCTTCAAACAACAATACTAGATCACTGAATAAATCAATCTCTTTGACATAAGAAGACGCACCCCAATCTTTGTGGTTGGACACATTAACATGGTCACGGTGATCGTATTACCTAATTTTTTGTATATGTTTCTCTCACTTCCACTCTCTATTCCAGTCATTTTTTGTACAACTTGACAGACTTGTCTCCTGCTACATTTGAAATCATAAGTCATCTAAGAGACGCTATAAATATATCCAGTTGCCTTTAGAGTGAGGTGGAGGAATTATTCCTTACTGGAAATTTAAACTGGGCAGTAATGGCTGAAAGTCTCATGCTCCTTACTCAGTGCAACCTACTGTTATTTGACATATTTTTATGAAAGAAAGTGTAGGGGTGCACTATTTCACTTTTAGGGCCTGAATTCTTATTATATTTTTATGACATTCAAGGCTCTTACAATACTCCTAATGGTCTGAAAAGTAAAGAAAGAAACTTCCAGAACTTAATGGGGCTTCTTTATATAACTATTGAAAACTTTGGCATGGCCGGACCACTCATAGATTTCAAGATTTATACATTTCAAGTGCAAATTTGTACAAATATTTACAATTATGGACCGTTTTTGACATGTATTATTGCATACTAATGTTGAAGGAGAACCCCTTTCTCAATTTGATTTTGGGCATTGACACTCGATCGAGCTCTATATTTTGTAAATGTCTAATAGGACATCAAGCAGACAGTGTATTAGCATGGTCATCAAAATGATCACTATGGCTATCATGCTCAGATGTAAATAGGTTATCTAAATCACTCCAAATTATGCACTATATTTCCACTTAGAGGGTCTGGAAATATAATACATACTTAAGATCTTGGAGATCATTCATACAGAACATGATTAAAGGCCAATAATTAATGTCTTGGGTGGGTCCTCATTCAGAATCAAAGTTTCTGAAAGAGAACCCTCCAATTGAGTCTTTGATTGTAGTTACTACTTAAAGAAATATAATTCAAGCGGCTTTGCTTCTTAAGTCATCCATAAAAGGAGATTAGGTGAATTGATATTCTGTATAGAAAACCAGGCATTAATCTCATTGTCTCGTTCTGTGACCCTGACGCTGTGATATAACTGCTCTTCATGGGCCTCCATGGCTCAATTCATGTAATAGCTTTATAAAGCAAATAGAAGGCAACATATTAGAAACTGCAACAGACACTGGTAACCCTTCCACTACTGACTCCACTTGTGATCTAGCTAAGAGGTGCTTATCTTTGCCATAGCTTCACCTCATTGTCAGCTCAAACTCAGCAAATATTCCTGGATCTTCTTTGAACCAGGTCATCTCTTTTTGGTTGCCAGACTATCATAGTTGCAAAAAACATGTTAGAGGTTAAGACTGTTAAGCCTGAGGGATAGAAATAATAAGGAATTTTCAACTGTCTTGTTGTAAGGAAACACTCTTTTTGCAGGGTTCCCCACTTTTTGGCCTCCCTTTGGACTACTAGCTTCTGTTTTTTTGACTCTGAGAATGCAGTGAGGCCTGCTAATCAGACCTCAATAGACAGTGTTCTTACCCATGTTAAAGTATATGTTGAATTGGCTATCCCCAGTTGTCAAGGAATGACTTACTTATAGGTCCCTAGTGCATGGTACGCAGGGTACCAAGGGCATGTAAGGCAGAGTGTCCACCCAGGGCTGCAGCCCTGTTTGCTCCACCCTATGTGTAACAAACTCCAAAATGGCTCCCGGCCTGCCACTGTAGACAGGAAGGGCATTTGTCACACTGCCAGTTCAACTTTGCCATTGTTATTAATGGCAAAGCCTCAGCTGCCCTTTATGATATGTAAGTCTCTCCTAAGGAAGGCCTATACAGCACTAAGTCAAGGAGCTGTATATTATTAAGTGAGACATGTATGTTTCTATATGTCCCTCCAGCAAAACCCCTTAGATTATCAATTGCCGTGGAAATGTTAGTAGCCACATTGGGTAATACAGGGTTACATATCTGGCAACCTAGATTGGCTAACTTCTGAAAGGGACCACCTATTTGGGTACTGTAAGGAATCAAATTAATCATGGCTTTAAACCCAAACTGATGCCCAGGTCGAATTTAATGTCACCTATTAAAGTAAAGCAACTTTTAGAAGGTTGCCACTCTGTGTCTTAGCTGGTCCAGTGGCCTCACATGGGCAATGGCCCACAGACAGCCTTCTGACCACCTGGGAGTTGTGTGAATGACTCCCAGGCTTTGCAACATAGTAGTCTGCTGCAGAGAAAGGTGTCACCTCTACTTTCAGGAAGCCACTTAGGGTGTTAGCTCAAAAGGCGTGCTTTAAAGGGGAAGCCACCTTTGATGGGCAAATGGTGGTATTACTCCCAAGGGGCTCCCCTTTGTTCATGTAGACTAGCTGAAGCCAGGAACCACAACAAGATGATTCACGGAGTGCTGAATCTTTTCAACCACTCTCCCCCAGTCACAGATCTGGGGTTAGTCCATCGTTCTTTTGCTCATTATGCTACCCCAGTTTGGACCCAGTCATATGCAAATCAGTCTTGACCCTCTTCATCATGGGAACAGTCCAGCTCAAACTGCCAGTCCAGGTCCTCCCTGGGCTGGAAACAAGCATCCTGAGACCATTTTTGGAGTTTCACCCCTCATCAGCCAGGCTTGCTTGAATCCTGTGACACAGCGAGCAAGGGACCCATGTCTGGGCATACCCTTGGCCACTTAGAGCAAACATAGCGAACACAACAAGATGATGGACGGAGTGCTGAAACTTTTCAATGACTCACCCCCAGTCACAGATCTGGGTTTAATCCATCGTTCTTTTGCTCCCTATGACATCACAGTTTGGACCCAACTATATGCAAATCATTCTTGAGCCTGTTCCTCATGGGAACAGTCCAGCCCGAACTGCCAGGCCAGGTCCTCCCTTGATAGGAAACAAGTATCCTGGGACCGGTTTCGGGGTTTCACCCCTCATCAGCCAGGCTAGATTTTCTACTTACAGATGGTGATAGACCATGTGCAATCCACGTTTCCAGGTCATAGGGGACATATTTGCTGAGAAATTAATTGAAATGAGAGTTTTTCACAGGTGAGTATTCTAGCCATCCAGCAAAAATTCTGTCTGCAAGACACATCTATTTTTCTAGTAAAATGCATCTCTTTGGATTTCTCTGGATTTCTGTATTTGGAGGCCAAATTGCACTTGAGAACTATTCATGATCTTGAATTGGTCAACATAATACTACCACAGCTGTTCAGTCTAGGACAGGGGTCTCCAACTGGTCGATTGCGAGCTACCGGTAGCTCGCCATCAGCCTACCAGTAGCTCGCGGTCCGATGCCCACTTTAGTACCACATCACTGCCATTATGTCTTTTTTAGGCATTTTTGGACTCTTGTCTGTTCTTGTCGTGTTTCTTCCGGTATCACACTGCTGCTATTGGCTATTAAGTTAGCAGGGGCGGGGAGAAGTGGGTGATGTCGACCTGGCAGAAGCAGGGTTAGTTTGCAGCTCTACAGGGGCCTACAATGCACAATTTGTACATTGCTGCGGCCTTGGGGCAGGATGCGTGATTCCAGCAATCAAATGGAGACTCACTCAGCCCTGCTGCGGCCTCCTTTATACCACGTGGCCTGTCACAGCATGAGCATCACCGAGCAGTGCCCTCATGAATCAGAGGGTCGGTGCTTTGCTTTTATTTCTGGCAAGGCGCGCCTGACCAACCTCCATGACCACGCAGGGTGTCTGGACAATGTTGATAATAGCTTAAATTTGTCATTCCTGGTGCCAGCCGCTGCTAGACTCAAGTAGCACCTTTTTAACCATGTAGGAGGCAGAGGAGGTCATGCTCTTTGGTGCCGGATGTACTAGGCATCGGAAAATGTGTGTTTTATTTCTGGGGCCACCCCAAGCACTGGCAGACAATGATTGCCGCCCAGTGCTGTGTGTGATCGGTGCCCCGCCCCGCCCAGTAATGGCGATTGTACCTGCCGTGTGTGCGGGAAGCGGGAAGCTGGCGTTCTCTCCTCTCGGCTGCCGAGGTTTAGATATCAGCGTGGTATCGAAGATGAACCTGGCCTAAGGAATGCATTTGTTTCTCTCAGTGGTTTTTCCCTCGTCGGAACGCCTGAACGTTTCTGCAGTGCTTCTTCCCGGACTTCGGTTTTTTCCAGGGAGGTGAGGAGAGGCAGCAGGTGAGAGCGGCCACGGCGGCGGTGGCAGAAGTTTGACGCTTCCGTGCGGCACACGCTGTGTGCTGTGTGTTTCGCTCCTTGGCTGCACTACAGGCACCAAGGCTCCCTTGCTGGTTGCTGGCTGGGGGAGGAAATCAAAAGTGGCATGGTTATTTCAGCAACAGTACTGCACTTGTTCATTTTGCGCTTCTCAGCAACACTTTTGACTTTGACTCTGGCTCCAAGTGTTTGCTTGCTCCTATAAGAGACTAAGGGCCAGATGTAGGTAATTCCTATTTACCGACTCTTAAATACCGAATCATACCGATTCGGTATTTAAGAGTAGGTAAATAGGAAGGAGGCATATGTAGGTAAATCTAATTTTTAATTTACCGATTCTGTAACAGTCAGTATTTACGGATTCTGTAAATACCGAATCGGTATTTCACATTGATTCCTATGGGCATTGAAGCCCATATGAATCAATGTGAAATACCGATTCGGTATTTACAGGATTGGTAAATACCGAATCCTGCAAGGGTGCAGGGGTGTCACTTTGACACCCTCTAGCACCCCAGGTACAGGCTTGTGTGACATGTGGCACACATACATGCCCTAAGGGCATGTCTGTGTGTCACATTGCACAGGTGTGCATGCACAGATGTGCATGCACACCTGAATTCGGTATTTTACCACACAATAGGATTGTGTGGTAAAATATCGACTCTTAAGGGCCTGTGCCACTCTTAGGAGTGTCAGCTACATATGGATTTACAGGATCGGTATATTTACCGATTCGGTAAAATACCGAAGTGGTAAATTTACCGAATCGGTAAATATACCGATTCTGTAAATAACGACCCACCTACATCTCAAAAGCCAAATACCGGTCGGTAACGGCCGAAATCGGCCGTTACCGACGGGTATTTGGCTACCTACATCTGGCCCTGAGACTCTGAGACTGTGTTGCAATTTGTAAGTCACCAGACTCTAGGGGGGTCTCGGGGCCTGATGATCTACACTGATATAAATTGTACCAGTTCTTGGGGGAGCCTTAAAGGAACTCTAAGGTGTAAATCAATCATGGGCGGATGGTAATTATATCATAACGTAATAAGGATCACCCTGATTATAAAGGCTATAGGTGAATAGCAATAAGCTAGTGCGTCAGCATCTATATAAAGCATTACACTATTCCACTAGATTTCTGGCTCACTAGATCCCACTAGATCCCATTTAAATAACGGGCTCATTGGGGGCAATACCATCCACCTACCTGCTGAGGCTGTTGCTGAGGGCTCCCACGGACTTCAGGGACATTGCCGACCTCCTCCGCTGCCACTGCTGTCTTTTGTGGCCGCCGAGAGGGGAGGCGGACAAACTACAAATCCCAGCATCCCCGGGCTGACGGGGGACGCCTACCGCCGCCCACTTCCGCGCCCGGAGGCGCCTAAAACAGAACTGCTCCTCGCCGGGCTAAGCCCGGGCAAAGGGCGGGCCGTCTGAAGCTGTAGGAGGCCAGGTCGGGCCACACCTCTTGGTCGAGCCAGCCACATAGCGGGACAGACTTGGATATCGAGGCAGGATCCGAGCGGACTGATTTGGAAGTGCGACTTGTGACATTGGGACTTAAAAAAAGTAAGCTAATTTGTGTGTGTAAAATAGCACGGTCATTAGGCATGAGTAGTGGAATCCAGGGGGTGAACTAGAGGTGAAAGGTGAAACTGAAACACTCTTAAGGTCCACCCAGTGTGCAGGCAGCATGGCTAGTAAGGTTAAAACTCGCTCAACTAAAGGAAATACTAAATCCCCCTTGCTGAAACAGGCGCAATCTGCAGATAATAGCACATTCACGTCTTCCCTTTCACAGCCAAGGGCAATTGACAGTATGTTACAAAAAGCGTTAGGGGCAGTAGCAAGCGAAATCGAGCGCACTGAGAGGCGGCTGTCTCTAACACCTCAAATGGAGCCACCAGTGCCAACACAAGTGTCAGAAAGAGAGGTCATGGTAATTTCCCCGCCGTGTTCGATAGACACCCTGGAATGTGATCTTCCCTATGCCCAGCTGGATAGCGAGGCTGATAAGGGGGTTTCGGGCCCTAGTAACCCACCACTAACAAATCGGAAACAAAAAGCCTGTTCAAAAAAAATAAGAGAGAAGAAAAGCAGAGTTAGTAATATCCAAAGGAGAACACGAGGCACATTAGGGGAGGATAGGGCAGAAAATGTTTCCCAGGTATCTGTCCCGCCAACTTGGATGGCGCAAATAGTGATGGATATCCAGGCTCACTTGGAACTATTTATAGTAAATCAAATAAAGCCTCTAGCTAGTAGACTAGACAAAATCCTGAGTGAGGTAAAAAATCGAAGCAAAATACTGGGAACAATAGAGACCGCAAACAATCACATAACTATCCCCGAGGTTGCACAGGGTCAACAGACTGTCTTGCAGCCAAATGGACCAAATGATGGTCAAGCCGTAGGGCCGCAGATCCCAAAATCATTAGGCCAACTGGTGCAGCAGGACAGAGCCATGACCGTAGGGGGGCGGGATCCACAGGTAAACCAGGATTTATTGGAACAACTAGTACCTGCACAAGTAACAAAGCAGCTTGTAACCCCCAGGGAACAAACATCAAACCAGCCAGACCAGGTGCCCATTAAAGTAACCACCAACGTATTGCCTACTATCAACCTACCACCGGATGCCTCCCCTTCACGTAGTAGTCTTGGCAGGGGCGCCAGAACTGAAGGGTGAGCAGAACGAGACACACGAGGATTTAAAAAATAAGACAATACACTGGTTGAACCAAAATGAACGCTTGAGAGGGAATGAAAATGGGGAAATACTACATGTTAGGAGGGTCAATTGGTTGGGCAATAGACGTAAAGATATTGCAGGCAACTGCATTATTGTTAACTTTAGGGACAAGAGAGTAGTGGAGCATATTATAACAAGTGGGATGAGCAACTATGCTAGCTGCATTAAACCCCTGCCATTAGGATATTTCTATCCCAGATACTCTATTCCCTTAGATGCTTCCAACCAAACAGGTAGCTGCATGGATGGGTTTAACCCACATGGGACTCTAGGTTACCCCCAATGTGGGCAAAGGATGAATAATCCAGGTTTAGCAAGTTGGAGAAACAGGTTCAGCCCTTTGGCGAGGCTAGAAGAGAACGGTTGACTAACTAGTTCTATGTCACCTGTAGTCCTAGTGAAAACAGGTAAGGAGGGAAATGGAAACACTAGCTATAATGACCTACAAAAGGCAGGAACAGAAGCATTGCCTAATGTTGTTATCGAGGTCCCTTGGTCCTTAAAGGTTATAGATACACAACTTAAACCTTGGGGGGAGAACCCAGCTAACCCCCCAGTATATTTAACTACATCTAATGGGGGAAGAGGTCCAGACACAAGGGAGGTAAGGACCATTGGTAATGATCAAACAACAGGGGGTGGAGGGTTGAATCCAGGGCACCCAGGAACTCCAGATGTAAACTCTGTCACCTATGAAACAGGGGAAGTAGGGGAAGGAGTAAGAGTTATCTCCTGGAATATAGCTGGTTTGGCACGTAAATTCATCAACTGTGAGTGGCGTCAATATATTAGCCGGTTCCAGATAATCAGCCTCCAGGAGACATGGGTGGTCGATAATAGCTTTTTCCACATTCCAGGTATAAATGCTTTTTCGTCCCTGCTCAGAAATCACGATCAGGCAGAGCCATGGGAGGACTGTCTATATATGTAGATTTAAACCTCCAGGGCACATGGTCTAACACGGACTGGTGCTCTAATGATCTACAGGCTTTGCGGTTCGGGGGCAAAGGGTTAAGGCTGACCATGTTTAATGTTTATAATAAAGGGGCTAGTGGAGAAAATAACACACTTCCACGTTAACTGGATTATAGACTGAGCCAAGAAACCGTAGCCAGGAAGGGGGTTTTTGCCCCAACTATTCTTGTCATGGGCGACTTTAACTGCCACCTATGCCCCTCTCTGTTTCCTATAGACGCTGAATGGTCACATTGCCCTGTGGAGAACGGGCCGCATTTTGACCATACACCAGAAGATCTGGCCATCTGTAAACTTTTGCACACCCATGACCTGGAGCATACTATTAACATGATGGATTTGTAGAGGGATGGTACTCTCCCTCCGACATTTAAAGGAAGAGGGTGTTCCTCATTTATTGACTATATTTTAGTATCTAGAGCTTTAAAAAAATGGATTATCACCGTGGGGATTGAATGGAGTCCATTTAGCGACCACAATCCCTTGGTATTAGAACTCCTATACCTGGCTCGGCCCAGAACGGGACAGCCTGGTGCCACTCTCGAGAAGGTAACGGACCAGGGTAGACGGTTGAGGTGTTCCAAAGTAGATGGGGAAACTTTCTATAAAACCTTAATGGACACCGGGAAAACCCCCATTGAGGAATGCCTAGATACGACAGTAGAAGGGTTCCCGCTACTCCATGCATATGGACAGATTGCTAGTCTGGTAGAGGGGCTGTTAAAAACAGGTGTGCCGACGAGGAAAAACAATCAGCCAAGATGGTTTGATAGGGATTGTTCCCGTGCCCTAAGGGAGCTTAAATGTAGCCTTAAAATTAGGCCTAGGGGTTCCCAAAAAATAGCATTGTGCAGACAAATATACAATAAGGAGACTAAGAGGAGGAAATTAGCCCTACAAGGGGAAGCATGGGCAGACTTAAGAGAGGCAGCAGAAAAATGGGACCTCACTGAATTCTGGAGAATTGTTAACAGACCATGCTTTCAGGATGGTAATGGCCCCGAAATCGGGACAAATATCTTGCCGGAACAGTGGGTCACACATTTCAAGGGGCTGGTCAACCACAAAGTAGGAACGGTCGTAGAGGAGGAGGGGATTGTGCAGCAGGGCCAGTTAGTAGCTTTTACCCTCAACGAAATTATTGTGGGAATTGAGGGTTTGACAAAAAATAAAGCCCCAGGCCCAGATGGGATTCCACCGACCTGTTCCTGAGCTGTGTGGAGTTGTGGGCCCCAATAATGACAAGAGTAATAAATGCTGCTATCAGCTCTGGTTTGCCCCGCTCGTGGTCTACGACCATAATTATCCCTATTTTTAAAAAGGGTAACAGGGACAATCCCCAGTGCTATCGACCAATTTCACTGATAGATGTGTCTGCAAAGCTACTGGGTCGGGGAATCCTTGTTATGTTATGTTATGTTATTTATTGTCTTTTATAGCGCACGGCTACTCAAAAAGAGTGTCCCGGCGCTTATATTGTAACCTGTAACAGAGTAACACAACACAGTGATAAAAAGCAGATCAACAGAAACAAAGAAACAGGATAAGCAACCTAGAGGGCAAAGAGCCAAGTTTTAAGGCCCTTCCTAAAGGTAAGCAGATTAGTGGCACCACGCAAAGCCAGAGGCAAAGTATTCCACAACTGTGGCGCTAGCAGCCCAAAGGAGCGGCCTCCAATACGAGCCCTTTTTACACGCGGGACCACCGCAAGAAACAGAGATTCAGATCTTAGGGATCGAGCCGGATGGTAAAAGGCGAGTCTCCTTTGGAGATACTTTGCTCCCACAGCATGAAGAGCCTTGTAGGCCAAGGTCAAGGCCTTGAAAACTATCCGCTTCCGGATAGGCAGCCAATGGTGTGACTGCAGAAGGCCAGCAGCACTGGCTCGCCTATTCAGGCCGTAAATGGCCCTCGCGGCCGAGTTTTGGACGACCTGCAGCCGCTGCAAGAGATATTCCGGCAGGCCCAGATAGAGGACGTTGGAATAATCCAGTCTTGAGCCAATCAAGGCCTGCACTGTCATCTTCCTGTGCTCCTCTGAAAGTAGAGGCAGAAACTTCCGGAGCATCTTGAGGAGACCGAAACATGTTCCCGTTAGACCAAGGATCTGAGATATTAACGTCAGACCCTTATCCATCTTAACCCCCAAGTTCTTAGCCAACTGGGACGAACAAGACGGGGGGAACATATTAACAGGCCACCATGCCTGCCAATCCGGATCAGATGGACAGCCGAAGAAGAGTACCTCAGATTTATCTGAGTTGCACTTGAGGCTGTTCAGCTGGAACCATTTAAAAACAGCCCCAAGGCAATCACGGATACTCTCTCCATCAAAATATCCTCCTTTCCTGCACGAGAAGAGGAGCTGGGTATCATCGGCGTAAGATACGATCTGGGCCCAAAAAGACTCAGCCAATGCCGCCAAAGGGGTCATAAAGATGTTAAAGAGAGTCGGGCTCAACACAGAACCCTGCGGAACTCCGACTCCCAAAGGCGGCATCACGGCCGAGCTAGGTGAGGCCCAGACCGTTTGTCGGCGGCCAGCCAAAAATGATCGAAACCAGCTGAGCACCGTCCCCCTCAGACCGATCTCATTGAGTCTGGCGAGAAGGCCCCCATGGGGGACGGTGTCAAAGGCCGCCGACAGATCCAACATGACAAGCATGGCTTTACCCCCCGAGTCCAGGACCTCTTTAATGGCTTCAGACACCTCCAAAAGCGCCGTCTCGGTGCTTAGGTTGGGGCGGAAGCCAGATTGAGTAGAGTGCAGTACATTATGAGATTCCCAAAAATTGGAAAGCACAATATGCACATGCTTCTCCAGGATCTTCGTAAGCGCGGGGAGGAGAGAAATAGACCTGTAGTTGGCCAAGACTTCCGGATCAAGACCAGGCTTCTTAAGCAAAGGAATGACCATAGCCTGCTTCCAGGCCTGCGGAACCACTCCCTGACTCAAAGAGAGGTTCAAGAGTGGATTCGCCAGCGGATTTATAACTTCCGCCATTTTTGCCAAAAATTTGGCCGGGCATGGGTCAAGAGGCGACCCAGATTTAAGATTGCCCATAAATGCCAGTGAAGCAGGAGCAGAAATAGATGGAAAAACTGCCATAACTGGACCCGGAGGGGCCAGTAAAACTGAGCCGTCTTCGGGGCTGGCGGATACTGCAGTCGCCAACACAGGAAATGAGCCTTGGATCAGTTTTATCTTATTGGTAAAGAAATTTGCAAGATCGGAAGCCCAGGACTCAGAAGGAACAGCCAGAGTCGCGTTAGATCGGGGGGCCGTGAATTCCCTAACAATTGTAAAGATCTCCTTACAGGAATTAGACGCGGCCTCTATCCTCTTTGCAAAATAGCCTTTTTTCTCCAGGAGGATATCCCGATGATAAGCTTTGACCACTGTCCTATAGGCAAGCCTTGCCACAGGGTCATACTGTGAGCGCCAGGCTCTTTCAGCTACCTTGCACTGCAGTCGAGAAGCCGACAGCGCTTCAGTAAACCAAGGGGCAGAGACCCGCTTAGGTGTTAATCGGGGGGCCATCACAGGGGCTAGATCGTTTAGCCTATCCTCTAGCCACGCTTGCAGGGAATCTAAGTCCCTCTCCAGATCTCCCGGGAGGGGGCAGGGATGGTCCAGAGCAGCCTGAGCCAGCATGTCTGGAGTCACCTGATGATACGCCCTAGGAGCACGTCCCTGCTGCTTAAGAGCGGTGCTAGATGGTTTCAATGTGCCCCGTATATAAAATTTGGCCAGTCTATGGTCTGACCAAAGCACTGGTAAAAGAGCTGTCACCTCCAAGGGGGCCGTGGAAAAGACCTGATCTAGGGTATGGCCCTTATCGTGCATTGGTCCAAGGAGATAAGGGACAAGACCAAGAGGGGCCGTGATATCAAACATATCCTTAACCGTCTTACTGAGTGGACCGAGGAAAACAACATTATCTCGGATACCCAGTATGGTTTTAGGATAGGGAGATCTACTGGCGACCAATGCCTGAACCTCTACATGCTGACTGCTAAATACACCAAAGCCAGCAATGAAGCCATCTACCTGGGGTTCATGGATTTGGCAGCCGCTTTCGACCATGTGAATAGGGATAAGCTCTGGGCTATGATGACTCACATGGGGATTGATCTTGGCTTAATTAACATCTTAAGGGAGTTGCACAGGGATACTTCTGCCAAAGTACGGTACAACATGGAGGGGGGGTTGTCAGAATCGTTTTCATGTAGGAGTGGGGTACGGCAAGGCTGTATTCTTGCCCCTTTTTTATTCTCACTTTATATTAATAATTTAGAGCAGTTTTTGATTAATTTAAAGACAGATTGCCCAAGAGTAGGGTCACGCTGCATCCCGGTATTGCTATATGCGGATGACGCGGTCCTGCTCGCACGCACGCCAAAGAGTCTACAGATTTTAATAGACGGATTTGTTAAATTCATGGAATCCTTAGATCTGTCCGTCAATCTGGGCATATCATATGTATTGCTGGCAGGCAACAAACCTTGCACCAAATCAACTTATATGATAGGAAGCCACACAATAGAAAGGGTTAAATCCTTTTCATTCTTAGGCTTACTATTTGACGGGTTTTTTAAATTCAATTCCCTAGTGGAGGAACGTTGCTGTAAAATGATTGCCACTAATGGTGCTATTGCGAGTTATGGGCGGAGGGTTGGCAGATGGTGTCCCGAACAAGTATTGAACCTTTATGGCTCTATGTGTTGTTCCAAAGTTGCGTACGGGGCAGAGGTATGGGGCTTTGTGCATATTAACCAACTACAGCTGAAGGAAAACAAATATCTACGATCAATTCTGAAAATCCCACAGAGTACCCCCGCTGTTATAGCACCTAGAGAATTAGGGAGGCCATACCTCGAAGATTTGGTGAAGCTTAGACCCATCTTGGCCTGGTTGAAAATCTGGACAAACTCCGAGGCGTCCCTAAGTAGGCAAATTCTAAGTGATTGCCTAGGAAGGGACAAAAGTATGAGTATTCCATAGCTCAATTATGTAAAGGCCAGTTTGGAAAACCTCGGCTATAAGAATCTATTTTCTGATCCTGCAGCAATTGTTTCTCAGGATAAAGCAATTATAAAGAGAGCTTTTCTGGCCCAGAGAATAACACGCAGAGCTGAGGCTGAAGGGTCCAAATGTACTGTGAGCGCCCATAGTTTTGTCAAAAGTGTCGAGGGAATGGAACCATACCTATACCTTATGTATAATGCCCAGGATAGGTTTTTAATGTGTCGTTTTAGGCTCAATTTATTACCATATTTATTGGCGTCTACACCAGGTTTTTTATCTTCAATTGAGCAGGACTCCCTTCATTTTGTACTACTGTGTTCTTTTTATTCAATGCCTAGGCGTAGATTCTTGGTAGGAATTCTAAAACAAGCTAAATTGACACATGCTAAAGCTGCTTTACTTTTTCTGCAACAAGCGATTGACCCACTGACATTATGCTGCATCATGAATTTTATTAAAGTAGCGGTCCGATTGAGGGTAACTAGAGGGGGGGATTGATTCATACGACCCCAATGAATTTATATTGTTTTAAAAACAGTTTGTATTACAAGCAGGGTTCTGATAATGATTTAATTGTATTTTAATTATTTGTATATATGTGCTTTTATGGTGTTTTTTAATCACCGAATAAAGAACTCTTGACTTGACTTGGCTTAATTGCCGCCCAGTGAAAACAGGAGGAACACTGACCTGAGACTTCCTGCGGGGGATGAAGGGTGCATAGGGCACACTGTCGCCCCAGATTGTACAGAAGGGGCCCTCTCCTGACAGGCCTGCATGTTGGAGAGGCTGGGGCACACACCTGTTGTCTAATCACGCTGTTCCCAGCATCGCTGATCTGTCTTTAAAAAGACTGCTGCTGCGGTTTAAAAGACTCTTCTGCAGCCTCTGTAGACCAGCATTGCAGGCAGCATGCAGTCCGTGCACTCTGCTGAGCCCCAGGCCCAGTCAAGAGAGAAGTCTGCATTTTTGCCTAGCATGACGCCAGCAGCAGAGCACCAGCATTGACTGAGGCCACAGAGCAACGAGTGATGCCTGCAGCCTGCAGTGTCCTTGACATGATACCACTCCACCTGCAGGAGCATGCCCCCTTCAGAGAGAGCGCCTCTGCCCCTGTTGTACGTGTGATGCCAGCAGATTAGCACCACAACCCCCAGCAGTAAAACCATGTTATGGTAAGTATACTATACATTAAATAATCATCTGGGTGCACTTTGTGGAGAGCCAAATAGATAAGTCATATGCTTAGTTTATTTAACAAGTCTTAAGTAGTTTAAAATACCTTGGTGCAGCCTACATGTGTAATCGTTTTTGATTTATGCTTGGCCTGAGGTCGCTTTGTAGCATTGCATAGGGAGGTGTCTGTATCTGTATAAATTAAACCACAGAGAGTAAAGTCTGCATCTCACCCTTAATTTATACTATATTTAAAAAAAATATAAAACAGACAGTGACACCTTCTACTAATGTTCACATTTTGTGTGGTTACTTTTTAAGTCTATGACCAAACTGCTTTACTTTGACACTAAATAAAAAATATGCTTTCCTTTTTAAAGGGTGAGCATATAAGTGAAGTTATTTGAATTAATTTTTCGAGGCCTGCTTTGTTTTAAGGTCAGACACTGTGGTGCGTGACCTTCCATTTGAGAAATTTTATATCTGTTTCAGAACTTTTCATGTCTCAGAAGTGGGCAATTTGTGATATTTGTTTCTATGGATATTATGCCTAAATGTCATACATAAGCAACCTGAAAACTCGACAGCTGTGAAGTTATTTCTGGCCACAAACCGGTCCCAGGAACACCATTTTACATTTCTTTTCATTAAAATGTAATGAAATGATGAGAGAAAGGTTTAATAACTTCCTGGCTTCGGTTTGTGCCTAGGGACAACTTGCAAGAGGTACCTTAATTTAAACAAAACCCCCTGAAAAACACTGCTTTATTTTAATGAAATAATGGGAGAAATTTTAAATCAAGTTTTAATTTTATGGCACAATGAGCATAAGGCTCAACACCACACTTTTTTTTTTAAAGTATCCCATTTGAAAAAAGAAACTACCCCCTGCAGTGGCTACATTTTTCTGAGGCCAATGAACAAGGAAAGCTGAAACGTGAATCAAGCTTAGGTGTATCACCCCTTCATTGCACTAGCACAGGTTTTAAAATATTGCAAATGAAGACACAAAAGTCATACAAAAATGGTATCCATTAAAAAATGACATTCTTTTATTTCTCCAACATGGAGAAGCATTTCAACGAGTTTTTAAACATGAAACAGTCATGGACTGCCACCGTCCCTTGTGTTATGACAATGCTATATTATTGTACTAAGAGGCAAGTCAAGTGTAACAGCTTTATATCCTCTTGGGTGAGATTTACGCACAGTGCACACCCTGACCTCAAGCATTTAAATTTAAAATTATGTGTGATAATAGAAAAAAAAGGCACAATGTAATAAAATAGTTGTATCCCAGCATTTATATTTGGAGCGTATTACCCATTTGTGGGACACTGAGGTACTTGCATACATGGCCAGCAAGCTATGCCATGTAGGGTGTGTGGTTGGTATGGTGTTGTCATTGTCTTGTGATCCTGTGTGGCTGCGTTTCTGTGTCATACGTGATGACCACCAAGGTGCCTTTACTGTGTTATTTGACGGAGCAGTATAGTGGATGACCAGGTATGAGAGACAGACATTCAGTTTATGGCTTTCAACATGCTGGTAGCTTTACACAGCTCTGCAAGTCCCTATCATTTTATGATTGTAGTGTGCTTAGCTGGTGACTGCAGAGGCCAGGATGACATATTCTGTTGAAGAGGGAAGCTAGAATCGGTTTTCTGGTTTCATGTGTGCATTGCATATACTAAATGGGTAGCTCTTTCGCTGTAGTGGCCCTTTAGTCAATGAAGCTGTGCGTAGGGGGACTCTAGGAACAATTCGCGAGTTGCTCGACCTTTAGTAGCTCACGTCGATTTTCACTGATCAGAAATAGCTCTCACTACAGAAAAGGTTGGAGACCCCTGGTCTAGGACATCAATGTGCTGACAGATTATTTTGGCCATTCTCGTTCAACAATTGTCAGAAACTCACCTCTTGAGACCTGTGGACACGTCAAGGATGAATTGGCCATTTGGAAATAGTAGTATCTGAAGGAGGAGTAGGCGTATCATTGTAATATGCTGGATTTAATGGCAGTACGTCTTGCCTTGAAATCCTTCCAGTGATCGGGTCCTACACAATTCTCTAGCTATCAGGCAACACAACCATGATGTTCTATCTAAACATGCAAAGAGGTACAACTACTTTGACTGTTCTCTCTCTAGCTACCCAATCCATTTGCAGCCGGAAGTTGGTGAGAAACATTTGGCCAGCTATACAGAATACAAAAGGCTGTAAACCAAGCAAACATCTTCCGAAACAACACCAGTGCATTATAAACAACAACAGGCCCTATTTAAAATGTTAAGTAGACATGTGTAGATTTATGTGTAGAATTACCCAGTTTAAATCTATTTCTGCGCTTAGGTGTCAGCCTATGCTTTTTTGTTTTACTGTTTACCATTTTCGAGTGTAAATTTACACCTGAGTGTTGGCTTACATGTCTACACCCCCCTGTGTTCAGTGGATGAAGACTTACTTCCAAGAATGAATTTACAAGTAACTGCTAGTAACCTTTCATACAAAAGTGGAGATATCGGCCAACATGGCAGCGATTTCTCTATGTTAAGTAATAGGGGAAATGGTTGAAGTTTATTAATTTTAAAAGCAAATATAAAATATTTTAAAGTAAAATATAAATGTAAAATGCATTTAAATGCTTTTTTTACTCCTGACCAAATGAAAAAAAATGATAAAACAATCTAAATCTTGACGATAAATGTTCATTAAATATTTAAAATCTTTTAATTTGAATGAAAATATAATTTTTTTCCAAGAAGAAATCTTTCTTTATTGCAAAGAAGCCTTTCAAGAGCCAATACAATGTGCCCATTCCCCATAAAAGTCACAGTGTCAATTCGTGGGTACAAAAATCAGACCATACTTGATCAAAACAGTTTTTCTTCTAATATTAATGGTATCTTTGTAAATATTCTCCCACAATTAGTATTTATTCTGCATAAATACAAATCAAGAGATTAAATGTAATAAATACTGCTGAGAAATAGAACAGAATGTGATCATTGATATAGAAAAAACTTCTAATCACAAATTCAGTGCCTCCATATTTTTAAATCAGAATTTTGCATCTTAAGTCTACCAAATGATCAAGGCTGAATGATTGATGGTAATTTGGAAATTAAAAGTACACTCTGTGTGAATCATATTGTTGTTACATCACAATTAACAATTGATATGTATGGCAATTAACCATAACCATCACTCCACGCATCAATGCCACCACATCGGGGATTCACAGAGTACATCAATATTTAAATTACATAAGTCATAACTAAACTACCTAAATCAAAAGTGCTAATCATGCAGACACAATTTCAAATTTGGGAACCATGTTAATGTCTAATCTTGATTGTCCTTAAGTATGTTAGACTTCCACAATACTTAACCCCTTCAGTGCTAATGACAAGGGTAACTCGTCATGGAGTTTCCATTGATTTCAATGGAAATTCAATGGTCCTTATTGCACACCCCTTAGCATCCAAGTGGTTAAATAATTACAATAATATGTCCACTATGACTATTAAACAATCATAATGTCTCAGCTGTGTTTCTAATGTCATCACCCTATGGTACTATCACCAAAAACAGGTCTACGAGGGTATCATGAGTGTATTTACCAAATGAGATATTACTAATAGCTTGATCTTGGTTATAAAAGGAAATTGATGTGGTTATAAATTCCTATCACATAATAAATGTTAGACTACAAACATGACATTAAGGGGTCAATTAGGATGGCGGGCGGACGGCCGCCGCTGGTCTGGTGGTGGCAACTGCTGGACCGGCGGCGTTTATCCGCCCACGATCGAAACCCAGAAAACCGCTTGTCCGATTAGCATCGTGGTTGTGACCTCTGCGTTGTGATTTTCCGCCTGCCACTTTTCCCCCTGTTGCAGTCCGCCTGCTTGCCTGGCGGGTGGAACTGGACTGCTACAATTGTGGCGGGTCAGGGCCAAGCACCGTCGGCACAATTATGATGCTGGCGGTAGCCAGCCTTTCCGCTGCGGTTAAACCGCCAAGGAAAGGGTGGATGAGACATGTTCCGGGGGCCCATTATGGGCCCCCAATGTGTTGGCGGGTTGTGGGTGCACTGGGGGGTGACCATTTCCCTGCGCAATGTTAATCGGCAGAATCCGACCGCCGGTGTTGGTTTTTTGACTACGGAGCATCCTAAATGGACGGCGGTTATGCCGCGGTCCTTGCTACCCGCTACCATGGCGGTCAGGGAGGTTTACCGATCGCCATCCTAATGGACCCCCAAGTGTCCAAACATTGAATTGCAGAACACATTGCATAGTGTTCCTCAAAGTCATAATTGGTATATAGCAAGGGATTCTATACAATGACAATTTGAAAATGCCAGTGATATAGGTACTCTTGACACACTGGACTGATGTGGTCGGTAATACACCTTAGGGTTTAAGTTTAAGCTAATTTACAATGTTGGCAAACAGTCCTATGATATTACCTCAGTGTTAAAGGAGGACAGTTCCTAACTAACGAGCAAGCAGGTAGTCTCTGTGATACATTTTAAAATGCATGAGATGAGAGAGAACCCAATACAAACTGGACATTCAGCATGCACGTGTTCTTCCTTATTAATGCACGCTGCATTTTTTGTCTGTAGCTTACTGATGCATCTAGATCAGACTTTTCTTAGTATCCTTTCTCTGTTCCCTCCACATTCTTTAGGAGCGAACCTGTCAACATCCAAATAATCAGATTGTTCAACATTTCCTTAATGAACCAATGGAAAGTGTCCAGATACAGGATAGCCTGCATCTGCGTTTTAAACTGTTCACATATGATCAAGAATTCTTTTATAGACCAGGAAGGTGGTACTGCCCACACATCTCAATCCACATGGGAATTCCAAAATATAAATACAAAAGTTAATGCTATTTGTCACGCAACTATTGATGGCCCTCTTTCTCCTTACTGGAAGTGTATAATCTTTTCTATTTTCACTAAATTGAAAGACTTTATAGTGATTACTTTTCCTGAACCATTTCAGCTGTAACCAAGTATTTTTTTCTATTTTTGGTATGTACCCATGTACTAACATGCCTGTGGACTAATCTCTTTCCAATGATTTTATCAGTTGGGAAAATTCCCCATTGTTCAGGGATGATGTTCTTGACTTCTTCAGATTTATTGTTCTATGTCGGGATAAAAATGATTTGATTGTTAGTATATTTACTGCCTGGTTAAAGCTCAAATAACAGCATATCCCTAGATTTGGATCATACTTTCCCTCTCTGTTTAAACCACGAGATAACTAGTTTTTCCTCCTCTCTTTAAACATCCTAATTCCTTTAATTTATTTTGGCATGGAATACCTCCCGATGGGATATGCTCCATTTAAGACTGACTGGATGGTGGCTCCTATCAGTAATTAAACTGTTCTCTGCATTTTTCGTCCTGTGCAGACTGGAAAGTCAATCTCTTTATCACTTACATAAGAAATAAAAGTACATTTTAAATTATTTCCCTGTGATTTGCAGATGAATGCCTTAGCCTCAATCTTACCGCCATGCTATATTATAAACATCTTAATCAAAGTGTGGGAATGGATCACTTGTCCTGTACAACCTTCGGTATGCAGGTAAAATACAGGAAATGGGGTGTCCCGATCTGAAATGACCCTCATGCACGTGATGCGTATGTTGACGTTTAAAGCGGTATATCTTGGTTCTCCGCTTTTAGATCACGTGTGTGCATAATCATCAGGTCGCTCAAGTTATGCAGCCTCCACCAGGAGGTTCTTACCCAAGGTTGATGCAGTAGTGAGCCAGTGAAAGGGGATTCTAAAATAGTAAAATGAAGATTTTGCCGAAGGCATTATATCTATTTAGATGTATCCCTCTTCAACCTAGCGAACCCTTTTTAAAAAAGTTAGAGGGTATCTGTAGCAGCTTCCTATGGGGCTATAAAAAGGCGCATAGGGCATTGAAACTCTTAGAACTTCCAATAGAAAAGGGGGGACTAGCGTTTCCAGACTTTAGGCTTTATTTTATAGCCACATTCTTTCGTCGCATACGAAGCCTGATGAAAAACGAGAGCTTGTTATTCTACCACCGATTCATGCTGGGACTAGATTGCAATCAATTTTTACATCGCTTACATGATCCTAATTACTTCAAACGAGTGAAATTTAAGTCAGCAAGGCACATTATTAAAATTTGAAACCAAATTCACACCATTGGGAAAATATCTTTTTACAACGCTGAGCTTAGAATATGGGGCAATCCAGGACTACCTGATATTTTCTCTGACGGAGCAGGCATTCTCTGGGAGAAACATGGTATCAATAAATTGGGGGATTTTTATGGTTCGAATGGCTTTTTGAATTTTGATACACTTCAAACTTTATTTAATTTAAGAGACAATATGTACTTTAAATACATTCAAATAAGGGATTACCTGCTCTCTAAGATGAAAATCATGGAAGTAGTAGATTCAGATATACTAACATGCTTGTATTCTAATAAAATAAAATCATTAATAAGTCTGGGGTATGGATACCTAATACAAGGTAAATCAGAAGACAGTACGAAAATTGCGGTCAAATGGTCTTCGTGACTGGGTATGATCATTAACCCAACACAGATCTCAAATTCTTTACGCCATATAAATCTGATTGTTCAGTCTTCTAGTTTGAGGCTACAGTCGTATAGAACTATTACACAACTGTATTACACTCCACAAATAATAGCTAGTTGGGCACAAGTAACTCAGCTAAACAACGAGAAAACTAAATGTCCGAAATGTGATCTAGACGCTGCAGGCATAGAACATATGCTCTTTTCGTGCCCGGCCCTTTCACCATTTTGGAAAGGGCTGACTGATGTTTTAAATACTAAACAAATAGCTACCCCGCCATTGACAGCACAATTGGTTCTATTAGATATCCAGGAAATCAACTGTCCTCACAAAGATTTAGTTACTATCATTTATGCATGTGCCAGGCTAGTTATAGCAAGATCTTGGATATCAAAAGATGTTCCAGATGTTCATGAGTGGTGGATCCTGATTAACGAAATAAATACTATGGAACTTTTGCTAGCAAGACTTAGAGGTCCTAAGGCTTTGCAGAAGAAGGAAAAAATTTGGCTACAGTTTTTTGAACTATGATATATTTGATTTGGCAAAAACGAGGCCAGCTTCAACTTATGTATATTATTTGCTAAATTACATTCACTTTTAGTTTTTTTTGTGTTAAGATATGTACTTGTTGGACCTCTGCTTTCAATGCTCTTAATTTTGTTGCTAAATTGTTTTTCGCTTTTTTTTTTAAACCTCATTCTGAGATATATATTATATGTGAATTTTGTTCTTTGTTCTTCCTGCAATAAATAAAAAATAAAAAAATAAAAAAAAGGAATACCTCCCGATGGGATATGCTCCATTTAAGACTGACTGGATGGTGGCACCTATCAGTAATTAAACTGTTCTCTGCATTTTTCATCCTGTGCAGACTGGAAAGTCAATCTCTTTATCACTTATATAAGAAATAAAAGTCCATTTTAAATTATTTCCCTGTGATTTGCAGATGAATGCCTTAGCCTCAATCTTACCGCCATGCTATATTATAAACATGCCATAGCTGTATATTGCATTCATAATGATGTGTGCTTGATGGACTCTTCGTTTTCTGTAGACCAGACTACCTGCTCCTACCACCAGCCCATGAATACATTTGCACAGCTGGGGGCGAAGCAGGTGCCCTTAGCATTTAAATGCATTTGCCTGAAGTATATATCCTCAGACTTAAAAATATTATTCTTCAAACAAAATCTAATCATACTCCATTAACTTGCTTGAATGATTATACAGTGCTACTGTTCTATTCCTAAAGTAATCCTTGCAGGGCAGCATACCCTGGTCATGTAGGATATAAGTATATAGAGGAACTTACATTCCGCATAATACTGAGAAACATGGGTTCACAATAGACATCCAAAGTCCCTATAATATGAAGAAAGCCAGTATTGCAATAGAGAAAAATTGCCAGCATTTGGTTCTGTGAGAGTGTATGTGTGTGTGTGTGTATGTATATATATATATATATATATATATATATATATATATATATATATATATATATATATATATATATATATATATATATATATATATATATATATATATATATATAAATTCACTGAAATAAACAAAGTTTACAGGAAGGTATAGTTAGGCTCAGCTCATAAAAAAACTGTTCAGCAGCTATGGTTAGCTGAGCTTACTATAACTCATGCCCCGCAATGCAATGACTATGACCTCAAATATTACGTCACTCATGACATGGTCAGTGACCTAACTGATGACGTCTCAAATGACAGCATTGATGACAGCACTGATGACAGTGAATGTTTTTAAAAAGTGTATGTGTTTAATATACATACCAAGGTCTATTGGTGAATCAGTAGGTGCATGACTGCCTGTTTAGATGGTTCAGTGGGTGCATCGCTGACTGTATAAGTGAGTGATTAGATGGTGTTTCAGTGAATGTATGGGTGAGTGACTGGTTGTGTGAATGTCCGTATCCATCCGTCAGTTGGTGTCTAAGTGGCTGTATGGGTGTGTGAGTGGGTACATGGCAGGCTGTTTGGGTGACTGATTGGTTGAATGTGTACCTGTAGGGTTGTCTGAGTGTCTATGAGGGTAGGTGAGGGTGTGTGTGACTGCCTGTATGGATGAGTGAGCGGCTGGGTCAGTGGCCGTATTGGTTAATAAGTACATGTGTGAGGGGCTGTGTGGGTTAGTGAGTGTGTGTACGGCTATGTAGTTGAATGAGTGGATATGTCATTGGTATATGGGTGAGGAACTGGGTATGTAAAATGCAGTATAGGTGAGTGATGGGGTATGTGAGTGACTGTATGGATGACTGCATGAATGTGAGAGTGGCTGTATGGGTGAGCGGGTGATTGTATCAGTGACTGTATAGTTGAGTGAGTATGTGTTAGTTTTAGTATGAGTAAGTGATTGGGTAAGTGATTGGGTGTGTGTGTATCTGTATGGGTGAGAATATGGCTGTTTGATTGACTGTATGGGTGAGTCAGTAGGTGTGTGAGTAGCTCTGTGGGTTACCGATGAAGTGTGTGTGTGGGTGTATGAGTAGATATCTCAGTGGTTGTATTATGAGTGGCTGTATCAGTCAGTGAGTAGATGTGTGTTCAGATCTATGAATCACTGAGTGGGTGTGTAAATATTGGTATGGATTGTCTTGGAGTAGGGGTGGGTGTGTGACAGGTTCAATGGGGTGTGAGTAGGTTCATCCGTGATTCTGTGGATGATATAATCAGTGATGCCATTTGAGATGTCATCAGTGATGTCCATGACCGTGTCATGATTTGATTGTTAGTATATTTACTGCCTGGTTAAAGCTCAAATAATAGCATATCCCTAGATTTGGATCATACTTTCCCTCTCTGTTTAAACCACGAGATAACTAGTTTTTCCTCCTCTCTTTAAACATCCTAATTCCTTTAATTTATTTTGGCATGGAATACCTCCCGATGGGATATGCTCCATTTAAGACTGACTGGATGGTGGCTCCTATCAGTAATTAAACTGTTCTCTGCATTTTTCGTCCTGTGCAGACTGGAAAGTCAATCTCTTTATCACTTACATAAGAAATAAAAGTACATTTTAAATTATTTCCCTGTGATTTGCAGATGAATGCCTTAGCCTCAATCTTACCGCCATGCTATATTATAAACATCTTAATCAAAGTGTGGGAATGGATCACTTGTCCTGTACAACCTTCGGTATGCAGGTAAAATACAGGAAATGGGGTGTCCCGATCTGAAATGACCCTCATGCACGTGATGGGTATGTTGACGTTTAAAGCGGTATATCTTGGTTCTCCGCTTTTAGATCACGTGTGTGCATAATCATCAGGTCGATCAAGTTATGCAGCCTCCACCAGGAGGTTCTTACCCAAGGTTGATGCAGTAGTGAGCCAGTGAAAGGGGATTCTAAAATAGTAAAATGAAGATTTTGCCGAAGGCATTATATCTATTTAGATGTATCCCTCTTCAACCTAGCGAACCCTTTTTTTAAAAGTTAGAGGGTATCTGTAGCAGCTTCCTATGGGGCTATAAAAAGGCGCATAGGGCATTGAAACTCTTAGAACTTCCAATAGAAAAGGGGGGACTAGCGTTTCCAGACTTTAGGCTTTATTTTATAGCCACATTCTTTCGTCGCATACGAAGCCTGATGAAAAACGAGAGCTTGTTATTCTACCACCGATTCATGCTGGGAATAGATTGCAATCAATTTTTACATCGCTTACATGATCCTAATTACTTCAAACGAGTGAAATTTAAGTCAGCAAGGCACATTATCAAAATTTGGAACCAAATTCAGACCATTGGGAAAATATCTTTTTACAACGCTGAGCTTAGAATATGGGGCAATCCAGAACTACCTGATATTTTCTCTGACGGAGCAGGCATTCTCTGGGAGAAACATGGTATCAATAAATTGGGGGATTTTTATGGTTCGAATGGCTTTTTGAATTTTGATACACTTAAAACTTTATTTAATTTAAGAGACAATATGTACTTTAAATACATTCAAATAAGGGATTACCTGCTCTCTAAGATGAAAATCATGGAAGTAGTAGATTCAGATATACTAACATGCTTGTATTCTAATAAAATAAAATCATTAATAAGTCTGGGGTATGGATACCTAATACAAGGTAAATCAGAAGACAGTACGAAAATTGCGGTCAAATGGTCTTCGAGACTGGGTATGATCATTAACCCAACACAGATCTCAAATTCTTTACGCCATATAAATCTGATTGTTCAGTCTTCTAGTTTGAGGCTACAGTCGTATAGAACTATTACACAACTGTATTACACTCCACAAAGAATAGCTAGTTGGGCACAAGTAACTCAGCTAAACAACGAGAAAACTAAATGTCCGAAATGTGATCTAGACGCTGCAGGCATAGAACATATGCTCTTTTCGTGCCCGGCCCTTTCACCATTTTGGAAAGGGCTGACTGATGTTTTAAATACTAAACAAATAGCTACCCCGCCATTGACAGCACAATTGGTTCTATTAGATATCCAGGAAATCAACTGTCCTCACAAAGATTTAGTTACTATCATTTATGCATGTGCCAGGCTAGTTATAGCAAGATCTTGGATATCAAAAGATGTTCCAGATGTTCATGAGTGGTGGATCCTGATTAACGAAATAAATACTATGGAACTTTCGCTAGCAAGACTTAGAGGTCCTAAGGCTTTGCAGAAGAAGGAAAAAATTTGGCTACAGTTTTTTGAACTATGATATATTTGATTTGGCAAAAACGAGGCCAGCTTCAACTTATGTATATTATTTGCTAAATTACATTCACTTTTAGTTTTTTTTGTGTTAAGATATGTACTTGTTGGACCTCTGCTTTCAATGCTCTTAATTTTGTTGCTAAATTGTTTTTCGCTTTTTTTTTTTAACCTCATTCTGAGATATATATTATATTTGAATTTTGTTCTTTGTTCTTCCTGCAATAAATAAAAAATAAAAAAATAAAAAAAAGGAATACCTCCCGATGGGATATGCTCCATTTAAGACTGACTGGATGGTGGCACCTATCAGTAATTAAACTGTTCTCTGCATTTTTCGTCCTGTGCAGACTGGAAAGTCAATCTCTTTATCACTTATATAAGAAATAAAAGTCCATTTTAAATTATTTCCCTGTGATTTGCAGATGAATGCCTTAGCCTCAATCTTACCGCCATGCTATATTATAAACATGCCATAGCTGTATATTGCATTCATAATGATGTGTGCTTGATGGACTCTTCGTTTTCTGTAGACCAGACTACCTGCTCCTACCACCAGCCCATGAATACATTTGCACAGCTGGGGGCGAAGCAGGTGCCCTTAGCATTTAAATGCATTTGCCTGAAGTATATATCCTCAGACATAAAAATATTATTCTTCAAACAAAATCTAATCATACTCCATTAACTTGCTTGAATGATTATACAGTGCTACTGTTCTATTCCTAAAGTAATCCTTTGCAGGGCAGCATACCCTGGTCATGTAGGATATAAGTATATAGAGGAACTTACATTCCGCATAATACTGAGAAACATGGGTTCACAATAGACATCCAAAGTCCCTATAATATGAAGAAAGCCAGTATTGCAATAGAGAAAAATTGCCAGCATTTGGTTCTGTGAGAGTGTATGTGTGTGTGTGTGTATGTGTATATATATATATATATATATATATATATATATATATATATATATATATATATAATTCACTGAAATAAACAAAGTTTACAGGAAGGTATAGCTAGGCTCAGCTCATAAAAAAACTGTTCAGCAGCTATGGTTAGCTGTGCTTACTATAACTCATGCCCCGCAATGCAATGACTATGACCTCAAATATTACGTCACTCATGACATGGTCAGTGACCTAACTGATGACGTCTCAAATGACAGCATTGATGACAGCACTGATGACAGTGAATGTTTTTAAAAAGTGTATGTGTTTAATATACATACCAAGGTCTATTGGTGAATCAGTAGGTGCATGACTGCCTGTTTAGATGGTTCAGTGGGTGCATCGCTGACTGTATAAGTGAGTGATTAGATGGTGTTTCAGTGAATGTATGGGTGAGTGACTGGTTGTGTGAATGTCCGTATCCATCCGTCAGTTGGTGTCTAAGTGGCTGTATGGGTGTGTGAGTGGGTACATGGCAGGCTGTTTGGGTGACTGATTGGTTGAATGTGTACCTGTAGGGTTGTCTGAGTGTCTATGAGGGTAGGTGAGGGTGTGTGTGACTGCCTGTATGGATGAGTGAGTGGCTGGGTCAGTGGCCGTATTGGTTAAGAAGTACATGTGTGAGGGGCTGTGTGGGTTAGTGAGTGTGTGTACGGCTATGTAGTTGAATGAGTGGATATGTCATTGGTATATGGGTGAGGAACTGGGTATGTAAAATGCAGTATAGGTGAGTGATGGGGTATGTGAGTGACTGTATGGATGACTGCATGAATGTGAGAGTGGCTGTATGGGTGAGCGGGTGATTGTATCAGTGACTGTATAGTTGAGTGAGTATGTGTTAGTTTTAGTATGAGTAAGTGATTGGGTAAGTGATTGTGTGTGTGTGTATCTGTATGGGTGAGAATGTGGCTGTTTGATTGACTGTATGGGTGAGTCAGTAGGTGTGTGAGTAGCTTTGTGGATTACCGATGAAGTGTGTGTGTGGGTGTATGAGTAGATATCTCAGTGGTTGTATTATGAGTGGCTGTATCAGTCAGTGAGTAGATGTGTGTTCAGATCTATGAATCACTGAGTGGGTGTGTAAATATTGGTATGGATTGTCTTGGAGTAGGGGTGGGTGTGTGACAGGTTCTATGGGGTGTGAGTAGGTTCGTCCGTGATTCTGTGGATGATATAATCAGTGATGCCATTTGAGATGTCATCAGTGATGTCCATGACCGTGTCATGAGAGAGGTAGTATGTGAGGTCATAAGCAGAGCATTGTCGGGGCATAATTTATAGTTAGCTCAGGTAACTATAACTGCTGAATTTCACTGGTTTTGTATGATTGAAATCTCAGCCTAACTTTTACGTCCCTGTGCCCTTTTTATTTTTTTGTCACTTTCTAAGGTTTTTAACACTCTATTTCCTAACTATAACATCCGTGTAACCTGTGATTGTTTTCAGTGAATTTCTAAGATTTTTCAAAATCTATTTCCTAACTATAATGCTCCGGTAACTTTTGTTTTTTAAGTGAACATATATTTTAAAATCCTGGGAGGCCTCAACCAGGATGAGGAGCTTCATGTACATCTGGGATTGCTCACGAGCAAAATAGAAACAACTGATATTTGATAACCTTGTAACACTGTTGTCTTACCCACCCACACCTCTGACTCCTCTCTGTCATCTTCCACACACTTCTCTACTTCCCCCACCTCTCTCTCTTCCTGCATATCTCCTTAAACCCCCATCCCCCTGCCTCTTCCCCCAATCTCTGCCCACCACAATCTCGCTTTTGAGCCTTCCTCCCCTGAATTCATCATAATTTTTTATATGTATATACCACCTCAGACCGCATGTGGCTTTCCCTCTTTGTTCCCCTGGTCACTGGACCGGTATTCCGCTTCGGGGCACTCTTTTGAGGGCACATGATAGGGTTACTGGTGCACCACAGTATACATGCACTGGCATGAACCATGATTTAGTTGATAAACTAATTAACTCGTGTGTTTTCTTCTCTTTTTGGATTTATTATGTTTGTGTATCATTCACATTTTTATAATACATGATATACAATGTTTTTATTTAATTTAGGGGAAGAAACATTTTTTTTGTTATTTTGTTGACAAATGAGTTTTTCTTCTTATGAACTGAGTGGCACTTCTTTTATGAAACACAGGTATCAGGGATGTTATAGTTAGAAATTAGCACTTAAAAATCCTTTGAAATTCACTGAAAAAAACATAGGTTTCAGGGACTTTATAGTTAAAAATTCGCATTTTACATTTTACTTAGTTGGACATTTCACTCGTACAAAACCAGAGAAATTTGGCCGTTATATTTAGTTCAGCTACCTATAACTTGCGCCCCCACAATGCACTGCTGATGACGTCACATATTACATCATTCATGAGATGGTCAGTGACATTACTGATGACATCATCCAAGTGATAATCTGATGCACCTCCTCACACCCTAATATAACCTTTGATGCACTCACTCTAAAATGCAGACTACCATGTTCGAAACCATAGACACAACAATACCAGTTACTACATACCCACTCACTGATTCCTAGGTCTACACGCATGTCCACTTATTCGTACAGTTACTCATACATGCAGTCACTCATCAATACAGCACTATCATATGCACTCATACACCTATACAGACTCTCACACACCACCACTCACCCATAGAGTTACTCACACACCTAGTCAGTCATGCAAAGAATCAATCACACTCCCATTTACTCACCTATAGAGTTATACACACACCACTCCACTTATTCATACAGCTACTAACACATACTTACTCTCTTCTATAATCACTGACACAAGCACACACTCATCCATACAGCCACTCTCACAATCACTCACTCTCACATATGGTCATTTATATACTCCAACACTCATATATACTGCCTTTCACATATGTAGTTACTCACACATGTACCACTGAGGCAACCATTTACTCACCAACACACCCATACACAGACTCACCCACCCATACAGCCATTCACAGATGCACTCTTGAACCCATACACCCAGTGAATTACCCACTCACACATCTATGCACAGAGTCACACACCCCCCACCCACCCACAGAGGTACTCCGGCACCCATTCAGATTCTTAGACAACCAATCAATAACCTATATAGACACTCATGTAGCTACTCACCAACCCATGCAGCCGCTTACACACCAACTGACACTCTAATACAGACATTCACACAGTTTAGTCACTAACCCATGCATTCAGTAAGACACGATTAATCAGTCGCTTATACAGTCAGTCACACACCTACTAAATCATCCTTTCAGACACTATACACCGACTCAGTCTTCAATACACCTTGATATATATATATATATATATATATATATATATATATATAAAACATATTTAAACTTTACAGAAACACATTGTCACTGGATGATGTCATCAGTGATGTCATCAGTGATGTCATTTGAGATGTCATCAGTGATGTCACTGACCATGTCATTAAACCATCTGAATAATCTGAATAATGGATCCTCATGTGCGTGTTCCCTTTTTCTTGGGTGAAGTTGGGATGTTGGTCGATATATGTATCTATATATGTATATGTATGTATATATATATATATATTCACTGAAAAAACCATAGGTTATAGACCATATATAGTTAGGAATTAGCATTTACAAAACCTTGAAAATTCACTGAAAAAACCATAGGTTATAGACCATATATAGTTAGGAATTAGCATTTAAAAAACCTTATTTTACTCACACAAAACCATTGAAATTCCATATATAGTTAGTTGCACTAACTATATATCGCGCACCCGCAATCCACTGCTGATCATGTCACATATTACATCATTCATGACATGGTCAGTGACATCACTGATGACATCACTGATGACATCTCAAATGACATCACTGATGACATCACTGATGACAACATCCAGTGACTATGTTTCTGTAAAGTTAAAATATGTCTTACATATTGAAGAATGAGTGGATGTATAAGTGTCTGGATGAAGGATTTAGTAGGTGCATGCCTGACTGTATGAGTGAGTGATTAAATGTGTCTCACTGAGTGCATGGGTTAGTGACTAAACTGTCTTAATTTGTGCATCATTATGTCTGTTGTTCTGTAAACTGCTGCATGTGTTGATCAGTAGCTATATGAGTAACTATATGGGTTATTGATTGGTTGCCCAAGTATTTGTATGGGAGACTGAGTGTGTGTGTGGGTGGCTGGGAGGTGTATGACTCTCTGCATAGATGTGTGAGCAGTTGATTCACTAGATGTATGGGTTCAAAAGTGCATGTGGGAACAGCTGTATGGGCGGTTGACTGTGTGCATGAGTGTATTGGTGAGTGAATGGATATCTCAGTGCTGCATGTCAAAGTAAGTACATATGTAAAACACAGTACATGTGAGAGTTGACATATATAAATAACTGTGCATAAGAGCCAGTGAATGTGTGAGTGGCTGTATGGATCACTGTGAACTTGTATCAGGGATTGTATAATAGAGTAAATATGTGTTAGTATATGTTTGAATAAGTAAGGTGTGTATAACTGTATAGTTGAGGAAATGGAGGTGTGATTGATTCTTTGCATGACTGACTAGGTGTGTGAGTAACTCCATGGATGAGTGACAGTCTGTGAGTGTCTGTTTACACTGAGTGTATCTAAGGTTATATTAGAGTCTGAAGAGGTTCATCGTATTATCACATGAATGATGTCATCAGTGATGTGATCAGTAATGTCAAATGAGATGTCATCAGTGATGTCATCAGTGATGTCATTTGAGATGTCATCAGTGATGTCATCAGTGATGTCATCAGTGATGTCATTTGAGATGTCATCAGTGATGTCATCATTGATGTCATTTGAGATGTCATCAGTGATGTCATCAGTGATGTCACTGACCATGTCATGAATGATGTAATATGTGACATGATCAGCAGTGGATTGCGGGTGCGCGATATATAGTTAGTGCAACTAACTATATATGGAATTTCAATGGTTTTGTGTAAGTAAAATAAGGTTTTTTAAATGCTAATTCCTAACTATATATGGTCTATAACCTATGGTTTTTTCAGTGAATTTTAAGGTTTTGTAAATGCTAATTCCTAACTATATATGGTCTATAACCTATGGTTTTTTCAGTGAATTTCAATGGTTTTTTAATAGCAAATATCATAAGCTGTCGAATGTCAAGTACGTGGTAAGTGAAAACATTTTCGTGTTTATGCACACTGATCTGCTTTGAATGGTGCCCCCCCCCTCATTTCTATTAGGAGTACTCTCTCTTTGCAGATAGTGAAAGGTAGTTAACGCAGGCCTTTGCCCCCGTTGTAATCCGTCGTGCCTGCTTCTCTCTCCATTTGATTGATTGTTATCCAAGTATTTACTGTTTTAGAATTAGTTCTCTTTGGTTCATTCTCTATTTACAAACAAACACAGAGTCGCAATACTCTGTTTAGTCTTTGCAGATAACGAAAAATCGTGTAAAAAAAAAGAAAAGGAATCGAGTAAAATCAGTAGGCCACTAATGGGATCTCTTTTTGACCTCGCTAAAATAGAAACATTAGGAACAACCCCTCATGACAAATACAAAACTAGTGAGATGAACTGAACTCCACACAATGATGGCTGCAAAACAGCTCGGCTCCGCCACCCACCCCGCCCAAAATAACGATAAAGAGCGGCTGCCATGATTGGTTGCGGAATGGCCACAACGGAGCTACGAAATGGTGCTGCTCTCATGCTAACCCCAGCTTCAGTCTGAAACATCCAGAAACACTGTAGACTACCAATTCGATCAGTTCCGGTAGCGCCCCAATGTAACCCGGTAGAGAAGAACTAGCCCTCCCCTCTTTGACTGATGGTTCTTGTTGCCTGTCCCTTCTGTTGTCATTTAACAGAACTATTTAGCCTGCTGAAAGGGGTTGTGTTCCGACCGCTGGTTGGTGGAGACATTTTGACTATATTCTGGACCTGCGTTGTCGCGTAATGCGTCATATGACGCGCCGCGTTAGCGCATCCGGAAGTCATCCGGGGCGCGCAGCGCGTAACGTAAGCATAACAAGTCATGTGACTTGTTAATAAAACTTTTCATTGGTTCATTTTACTTTTCTTATTGTAATGATGAAAGGCTTGGTCATATCACCTAAAAATTACGCTTTTCATTACTTCCGAACATTATTTTTTCTTAAATATATGTTATAATGTTCCAGGCTAATGTACTTTCCCGGAAATTTTACAACTGTCCTGCAAGTAAAATATATTCTTTTTTCGAGAAAAAGAGCGTTTCTTCGTCCCATGACGGAGCCGTTGAGCAAAAGAGGGTCGACCTGCTGTCTTAGTCGCCGATACGCCTGAATATGAGATTCTTATCGATCACTTTATGTTGCAGGAATAGAAAAAACAACAGCCCTTGACCATTTATCTTTACTGCGTTCCTTCGTATTATACCTTTTACCCTTCATGTAATTGGTCTGCTTTATTTCACTTGCCTTTTAATGATTCTAAAACAGTGACTATTATTAAAAACTTTACCAATGTATATACTACTACCATGTTTTCTTTTAAAAACCTTTATTGTGAAAATTTCATTATACAAATACGAGCCTATAACCACGTGGGACTGCCACGGAGCAAACTGTAATCGTATATGATGAATAGACATTTACACTGTAGAGGAACGTAACGGGCGGGCCATTAGGTTGCAAGAACTAAGGTGTCTAACAGTTACGGAATCGGTGGACGTACATTTTATAATTAAAATACGACAGGGCCAGTTACAATAAAATTATCTAGATATACATTTGCGGGCAAGTACCATGGGTGACGTTAATTCGAACTTTCAACAGTACAGTAATCAATAACACATCAGAACTTAATATCAATAGGGATGTCGAAATATTCAATCAATTCTCGTCCCCGCCCGCCATGTGCTTCAAAACTGCATATGTATCTCGTGATTTCAAGGTTCTGCAACCAGTACACAACAAGGAGTTACGAGTCCCATTTATTCCGGCGCCATTTTGGGCGAGGACGGGCAGGTCCAGGATATAGTCAAAATGTCTCTACCAACCATCGACTATGATGATGTTCATATGCTGTATTTATTAGAGTAACACTCATCTGTCCACATGAAATTAATTTACCACAATCTAAACATGTCATTTTAATCTTTCCAAAGTTCTTCTAAATATTTGGGACCGTTTCCCTTGCCTCTGAAGCTCTCAGTGCCACTTCTTTGATGAATGTACTAGCAGGTCAGGGGTTCTCCTCCAAATCTCTCTTTTATGCAGCACTATAATTAATTGGTGCCACCTCTCCATATGACGATGCATGGTATAGTTACCACAACTATATATATTTTTTCGGTTCCTCTGGAGAGTTCATCGTGGCAGATGAAGCGTGTAACGTACCGGGCATTTACCTTTTTTTGCATGTACAGGAAAGGAAAAAAAAATCGAGCGTCCGAGTTCTAAGGTGTCCCAGGGCCATTTTAGTGGACCAGGCCCAAATCCAAAGAACAGGCCGCCATTTTGAGAGTCCTCTTGCAGCCGCCTGTCGCTGTAGCATCAACAGCAGCCGAAACTCAGCTGAATGGCAACTGAAACGGTAAAGGGGCGCCCCACTACAGCAGACGAGCCTCCACCTAGGAAGGCCCATTCACGCCGGCTCCCCCCCCGCCCCCCCCTTCGGGCACCCCACGCCGTTATTCGGAGCAGTATTGTAGGATGGCCACACCAGTGCGGCAACTTGCTAGACATCACCCCGGTGGTAACCGAATCTCAACGCCTTGTGGTGTCTTCTATTCAGAAAACATTGTTATGCTGCCTTCGACCTATTCGCCGCAAGTGCGCACACAACTCAACTGCATAGCTTGCTAGACACCACCTCGGTGCCATCCGGATCTTGGAATGTCAGCGCCTTTTGGTGTCTTCTCTTCAGAAAATATTGTTGCGCTGCCTTTGGCCCCATTCGCACATCGGTCCGCAACTTAGACATCACCTCGGTGCCATCCGGATCTTGGCATCTCAGCGCCTTGTGGTGTCAGTCAGAAAATATTGTTGCGCTGCCTTTGGCCCCATTCGCACATCAGTCCGCTACTGACACCATCTCACAGGCCAACAGGGCGCCCCACGCCGACTTTTACCATTGTAGGATGGCCACACCAGTGCCACAACTTGCTAGACACCACCTCGGTGCCATCTGGAACTTGGCATCTCAGCGCCTTGTGGTGTCTTCAATTCAGAATATATTGTTGCGCTGCCTTTGGCCCCATTCGCACATCGGTCCGCTACTGACGCCATCTCACAGGCCAACGGGGCGCCCCACGCCGACTATCAGCATTGTAGGATAGCCACACCAGTACAGCAACTTGCTAGACATCACCTCGGTGCCATCCGGATCTCGGCGCCCCACTGCAGATGAAGTGCCTCTCAACTATGAAACCACCACGGTGACATCCGGATCTTGGCGCGTTGTGCTGCCTTCGGCCTATTCGCACATCGGTCCGCTACTGACGCCATCTCACAGGCTAATGGGGCGACCCACGCCGAGTTTCAGCATTGTAGGATGACCACACCAGTACAGCAACTTGCTAGACATCACCTCGGTGCCATCCGAATCTTGGCATCTCAACGCCTACTGGTATCTTCCATACAGAAAATATTGTTACGCTGCCTTTGGCCCCATTCGCACATCGGTCCGCAACTTAGACATCACCTCGGTGCCATCCGGATCTTGGCATCTCAGCGCCTTGTGGTGTATTCTCTTCAGAAAATATTGTTGCGCTGCCTTTGGCCCCATTCGCACATCGGTCCGCAACTTAGACATCACCTCGGTGCCATCCGGATCTTGGCATCTCAGCGCCTTGTGGTGTCTTCTACTCCGAAAATATTGTAGAAAATATTGTTGCGCTGCCTTTGGCCCCATTCGCACATCAGTCCGCTACTGACACCATCTCACAGGCCAACAGGGCGCCCCACGCCGACTTTTACCATTGTAGGATGGCCACACCAGTGCCACAACTTGCTAGACACCACCTCGGTGCCATCCGGATCTTGGCATCTCAGCGCCTTGTGGTGTCTTCAAATCAGAAAATATTGTTGCGCTGCCTTTGGCCCCATTCGCACATCGGTCCGCTACTGACGCCATCTCACAGGCCAACGGGGCGCCCCACGCCGACTTTCAACATTGTAGGATGGCCACAGAAGTGCGACAACTTACTAGACACCACCTCGGTGCCATCCGGATCTTGGCGCGTTGTGCTGCCTTCGGCCTATTCGCACATCGGTCCGCTACTGACGCAAACTCACAGGCCAACGGGGCGCCCCACGCCGACTTTCAGCATTGTAGGATGGCCACACCAGTGCGGCAACTTGCTACACACCACCTCGGTGCCATCCGGATCTTGGCATCTCAGCGCCTAGTGGTGTCTTCTATTCCGAAAATATTGTTGCGCTGCCTTCGGCCCCATTCACACATCGGTCCGCTACTGACGCCATCTCACAGGCCAACGGGGCGCCCCACGCCGACTTTCAGCATTGTAGGATGGCCACACCAGTGCGGCAACTTACTAGACACCACCTCGGTGCCATCCGGATCTTGGCGCGTTGTGCTGCCTTCGGCCTATTCGCACATCCTTCCGCTACTGACGCAAACTCACAGGCCAACGGGGCGCCCCACGCCGACTTTCAGCATTGTTGGATGGCCACACGAGTGCGGCAACTTACTAGACACCACCTCGGTGCCATCCGGATCTTGGCGCGTTGTGCTGCCTTCGGCCTATTCGCACATCGGTCCGCTACTGACGCAAACTCACAGGCCAACGGGGCGCCCCACGCCGACTTTCAGCATTGTAGGATGGCCACACCAGTGCACCTTACTAGACGCCACCTCGGTGCCATCCGTATCTTGGCGCGTAGTGAAGCTGCAGCAGCTGCAAATAAGCTTCAGACAGTGTTACAACCGCTGCTCAGAACTCTCAACTGTGACACCACCTCGGTGCCATCCGGATCTTGGCGCGTTGTATTGCCTTCGGCCTATTCGCACATCGGTCCGCTACTGACGCCGCCTCACGTG
Organism: Lissotriton helveticus; assembly: GCF_964261635.1. Taxonomy (NCBI): domain Eukaryota; kingdom Metazoa; phylum Chordata; class Amphibia; order Caudata; family Salamandridae; genus Lissotriton; species Lissotriton helveticus. Next base: position 1,177,956,483 of record NC_136061.1, read on the forward strand.
CCAATGTATTTTCTCCGCATTTTATACCCTATGCCGCATAACAGGTCATGTGACTTGTTTATAAAACTTTTCATTGGTTCATTTTACTTTTGGTTTCCTAATGATGGAAGGCTTGATCATATGACCTAAAAACAACAATTTTCATTGGATGAAAACTTTTTTTTTTTCCCAAACGATGAAAGCCCCACCTTGTTTCTGGATGTTTCAGACTGAAGCTGGCGTCAGCATGAGAGCACCACCATCTCGTAGCTCAGTCGTGGTCATTCCGCGAGCAATCATGGCAGCCGCTCCCCACCAGAAGCCTGCAGGAGTCGGGGCCCCCAAAACTTTTGATGAATTCTCAAGGCGGAGGGGACGCTTTCGAGAATGGGGTCCAAGACCTAGCAGACAAGCGTCCGATTTCCAAGGTGTCCCAGGGCCATTTCAGTGGACCAGGCCCAAAAAGGAAACAGCCTGCCGCCATTTTGAGAGTCCTGTGACAGCCGCCTATCGCTGCACCGCAAGAGTGGGCGCAACTCAGCTGAATTGCGGCTTTTGACACAGTGGACCAAAAACGGACGGAATGGCAACTGAAGCGGTAAAGGGGCGCCCCACTACAACAGATGACACTCCACCTGGAGAGGCCCGTTCACGCCGCCTCTCCCGGGGCGCCCCACGCCGTTATTCGGAGCAGCATTGTAGGATACCAAAACCAGTGCGGCAACTTACTGGACATCACCTTGGTGCCATCGTTCTGCTGCCTTGGAACTATTCGCACAACAGTTTGCTACTGATGACCCACCCCCCGCGACGCCCCACGCCGTTATTTGCTGGGTGGCAACTTACTAGACATCACTTTCGTGTCATCTAGATTTCAGCGTGTTCTGCTGCCTTGGAACTATTCGCACAACAGTTTGCTACTGATGACCCACCCCCCGCGACGCCCCACGCCGGAAATCTGGACGTTGTGCTGCGTTGGGACTATTCGCACAGCCGACCGCTACTTCGTTGTTTTTCCCTAAAAATGTTTATATGTTATTACTATTTTTGTTTTCTTGTATATATTTATAAATTATTAAAGTTTTATAATCTTACTACTTTGTCGGAGTGCTATATATTTTTAATGTGACACATAATTGTAAAAACTTTGATGTACAAAGAGTCATCCCTGGAATCTTCCACTTCAGGCTCGGTCCCCTCCCCAATCACAATACAGGATGGTTTTCAGATAATAGCAACGCTTCTGCTGTGACGGATCTCATCGAGTGTGGGCCTTGATCTACTATAACTCCTTTGAAGAGGGGTGATTCTTTACAGCTGTGGCCATAAACTACATCTGCAGGGCTAGCTGATACCCTAGGACCAGCCTGGACAATCGGACACAGAGGAAAAGGAGTGTCAGAGGGTGCGGTAGTGAATAGGGCGAAAGGGAGGTGTCGGGCGGGCACAGGGTGTGATTCTCAGGGAAGAGCAGCGCAGATGGGGGGAGGTTTATTACCCATGCATAAGACAGAGAGCGGGGGTGACCACTGCCTGGGGGAGATGCTTGCGAGGGTGGGGAGCCATGCTAAGGATCGACAGCGTGCACAGAGTGGGTCTGGTCAAGGCATCTAAAATGGCTGCCGTGCACGACAAAAGTGTGGCATTTGAAAAAAGACAAGATGGCGCAGACAATGTTTTTCAACACTTCCTGATTTCCTTCGAATCGAACGTTAACAGACGTTGGGGCATATTACCAAAGTTAAGCGATATTTATCCCTAACGATGCTTAGCAACGATTTTTTTACCGTCAGAAATTATCGCAGATAAACCTTGCTATTATCAAGGTTTATCGCAAATACGATAAAAAACGACCGCAATGCATTAATATCGCTGAAAACTCAGCGATATTCATGCATTACCGAGCTAATGCTCTTAGCCATGTTATCCACCTCCCATTGGATAACATGGCTAAGAACTGCTCAGGGCAGGTGGTAGCTTTTGGAGATATTCGCGCTTATCTCGAATATTTCCAAAAGTTGATAATAGGAGATAGCGATGTTAGCGACTGTTTCCAGTCGCTAACATCTTGGCATGCCCACTTTGCATGTCATTAGTGATAAATATCACTCACATGCAAAGTGGGGCCCAAGATGGTCGCTATCTTCTACTAGCCGTCGCTAACTGGTGTTAGCAACAGCTAGGTAATACACATATAATTTTATCTCCGCGAAGCGGAGCGCTGTTACAGATATATATCTTGTTTTTGAACGTTAATTTCTCAAAATGCACTGAAGCACATATATTGAGACCTAGCAAAGGCACATCGGGCTACCAGTCCCTACAATTTTGCCAAGTTTCGTGCAAATCCATTCAGCTGTTCGATTATTATTATTTTTATTTTTTTTTGCCCCGCGGGGCCCTTTTAAAACCTCCACATCAAACCTAAACGGTCAGGGAGGATCTACTATGCCCCTTATGGTCATTTGCCCCTTCGGTTTGGCCTCCGCTTGTCTCTCGATACTACCGAGAGACAAGATGGCGGCCGCTACGGACTGTTTGGAATGTTTACAGACGCCGGAGAACCAATCAGCTTCGCTTCACAAAGCTCCGTTGCGCGAAAAGTACGCGTCCTGGAGCGCTGCCCGGTCCGCTGTTACAGATATATATCTTTTTTTAAACGTTAATTTCTCAAAATCCACTGTAGCACATATATTGAGACCTACAAAAGGCACATCGGGCTACCAGTCCCTACAATTTTGCCAAGTTTCGTGCAAATCCATTCAGCCGTTCGGGCTAAAAGTGAGGCCAACCGCCCTATGGAAAACTCAATGTTAAAAACACGTTTTGGGACCCCCCTTTTTTCTCGGCCCCCCCTTGACGAACCCCCCCCAAATTTTCAAGGGCTACTCAGAAACAAAATGTGCCATTTTCCTGAAAATTTCAGCCAATTCCGTCCACAAACGCCAAAGTTATTAGACATAGAATTTTCAAAAATCCCATAGAGAAAAAATCCTAACTATATATACCTACTGGTGACCTCCAGTAGGTAATATATATATATATATATATATATCCTACTGGCGGTCGCCAGTAGGTAGTTATAGTTAGGACCTATTTTCCATAGGAAATCCGCAACATTCCATTTGGAATAACTTTAGCGCCGGTTGGCGAATCTTCACGAAATTTTCAAAACTGGTGAGGCGCTTCGGTCCGCTCCTATCCTGTGAGTCTTGGGGTGATTCATGAAGCAGGGGCTGAGAAAAAAGGGGGGTCTCAAAACCTGTTTTCCCCATGCAATTTTCCATAGGTACCATTCATTCGGCTACAGTCCGAACGGCTGTACGGAATTACACCAAATTTCGCAAAGTTGTAATCCTTGGTTCAGACTCGTGCCTTTTGCTTATATGGTGTATATCTGTTCATTAGTTCCTGAGAAAATTACAATTAAATGTACATATATATCTATGCCGCAAATAACAACAGAGGAGTGACTCAGTGAAAAAGGAAAAGAAGAAAGCTGCTTTACAAAAATCTTTAATAATGGCCAACCTGCATTAGATTAAAAACAAAGTGAACGGACTACACAAGGTTCTGAGTTAGGGAACCGGAGTCCTGTTGAATATACAAAATGGTCAACATGTTTCGAGGACACGCCCCTTTGGTGAGGACAGCGTGGGTTCCCTTCACTCGGTGACTATTTTGGCACTCGCGGCTATACCTGCACTCTTGGCTGCTGCCTCACCGAAGGGGCGTGTCCTCGTCTCTTGCGAAGTTTCTAGGTTATTCCTGCAAATTGCAGTGGATAACGACGGAGACTGTCATGTGAATCATCACACAAAATATAGAATTTTTCACATATAGAACCTCACGGTAGGGTGCGCCTTAGCGCGCGCACACCACCGGGGGACTTTTTGCTAGGTCCTGACGAATGCTGAGCAAATTGCAACTTAAAACAGCAGAAACATGTTGACCATTTTGTATATTCAACAGGACTCCGGTTCCCTAACTCAGAACCTTGTGTAGTCCGTTCACTTTGTTTTAATCTAATGCAGGTTGGCCATTATTAAAGATTTTTGTAAAGGTTACAACCTTCGCATTTTTTAACACACTGGCACACTCACTTATAGTCACTGCTAATTTGGGCACTGTTACACTCACCACATCCCGCTCCGCTTTAATCAGGCGTTGTAGCACGCTAGGGGGACATTCGGTCACCCCAGCGGTGACCCAATGATGAAGCATGTCACCAACCAGTGGTGAGTGAGGGTCCTTCATAAAGAAAAGAATTCCCTCTCCCTTACGTTAGTCTTGGGTGAGTTTTGCACCCGATGGGTTTTGTCCTAGTAGGGTACCTCGTTGGGTATTCACAGGGGGACAGAGATTGGACACCATGTACATGTGTTTGTGGGAGTAACGACCGCCTTCACAGTACAGAGTGAATAAACAAACTTCACCTTTTTGTTTATGGCAGCAGCTTTCTTCTTTTCCTTTTTCACTGAGTCACTCCTCTGTTGTTATTTGCGACTTTCTTTGGGGTATAGGAGTGTCTACTCATGCCCTCTCTCTCTTGTTGGTATTAACCATATATATCTATGACCTCGGTAGATCCTCGGTTCTTGCACGGATTATAAGCGCACCATCCAGATCACGTGCAGAATGCTGATTGGCTGTGAAGTGGTTGTCAACATTCTAAACCAGGAAGTATTGGCAGGCATTTTGTGACTCGGTAGAAGCGAGGATCTAGAAATTAGTGGAACAAGTGTTTAAAACGTATAAAGGGGGCAGGTAGGAAATATTTTGACCCTCTAGACCTGCTTAAGGGGTCCCACAAGGACCCCTAGGGCCCAAAAAAGATTATTATTTTTTTAAAACAGAGAAATGTGCTCTGGGTGCATGGATCGGCCGTAAAAAAAATAAAAACGAAGCGAAGGCTCTTGTGCTTATTTAAAAATTAGCTACGTGGGAAGGAGAAATCCCGGGGTCTAAAATATTGCATTTGAAGCGGGGGCCGAGAAAAAAGGGGTGTCCCAAAACGTGTTTTCCCCATGCAATTTTCAATAGGAATCGTTCATCACGGCTACAGCCTGAACGGCTGAATGGAATTACACCAAATTTGGCAAAGTGGTAGTCCTTGGTTCAGACTGTGCCTTTTGTTTAAATGGTGTAAATCCGTTCAGTAGTTCCTGAGAAAATTACAATTAAAAATACATATATATCTATGACCTCGGTGGATCTGCGCATCTTGCGTGCACTCTAAGCGTACCGTCCTTATCACGCGCTGAATGCTAATTGGCTGTCAGTTGTTGTTACTATTCGAAACTAAGAATTGTTGGCAGCCATTTTGTGCCTCGGTAGAAGCGAGGATCTAGAAAATAGTCAGACAAGTGTTCAACACGTATAAAGGGGGCATGCAAGAAATATTTTGATCATCTAGACCTGCTTAGGGGGTCCTACAAGGACCCCTTGGGTCCAATTTTTTTTATTTTTTGTGAAAAAAACTGAGAAATGTGCGCTGGGTGCCTGGATCCACCGTAATAAAAATAAAAATGAAGTGGGGGCTCCTGTGTTTGTTTAAAAATTAGCTCCCTGAGAGGGCCAAATCCCGGGGTCTAAAATATTACATTTGATGGGGGTTCAGAGGGGCCCTGTAGCCCGGGGACCGCCATTCCTCGGTGCTACAAAATAAATGGGTGAGGGAGCTCAAAGGTCGGTCTAAGCACCGGAGATTACCACCCTCCGGGTCTTTTTACATTTTGAGAGGGGGCCGCGTGGTCCCCAGTCTGGAGCAGTCGAAAGCCTTGGGAACACCACCCCCAGGAGCGGCTCCTGCTGTGTCTCGGGGTGTCTATCCCCGGGACACTGCTGTTTGCTATGGAGTCGAGATTCACGCTGTGTCATAGCAAGCTTGAGGGCACAAATGCCATTTGGCCGCAATTTTCTTTTAAAAAGCAAAGAAAATGCGGTGAAAATGATATCGCCCTATTTACTAGGTGACGGTAAAATGCATTAATGCATGTTGGCAGCTGATTTGCTAAGGGCTCGCCTCGTATCTCCAATGAATTGCAATGTAGGTGTTCTCAGTGGCAAGGTAGGTGTTTCTATGAGAATATAAAAATGAGGAGGGAGGTATGACAATAGCTTTGTATTTACAAGGCGGCCCTGGATTTGAGGACCGATAGGAAAACTCTCGCTAATTGCGGTTTATGTCGGATCCTAACATCTGTTCTGAAGTAGACTTAAGCATGTTTAATATGTGAGGTGGACTGATATGTTGAGTCCACAGTCTTATATTAATAAGATTTTCACTTGCGAACATAAATTATCACTGTATTTCTCACAATATTGGGGGCATTTTTACAAGGACAGCATTAAAATTATCGTTGCATTAGCGTTAGGAAAGTGTAGTTAAAGCGGCCATAATGGCTTAATAATAGGCTTTTGAGAATTCTTGAGAATTCCAATAGAAGCCCAGGTTTACACCAGAACAAGTTAACGCTGTCCTTGATAATATGCCCCCAAGTTTGCTATGTGATTCACTCCAGCGTCAGGTCCTGTCTCCGCGATTCAGGCACGGGAAGACCTACTTTGAAGTTCATTTCCAAGGCCACCAAGGTTCGATCACTTTCCTAAATATAATCAACGCGCAAACGTACTGAGAGATGATATCTCGCTCTCTCTTCACTAGGAGCCTATCCAGCCCACCTTTCCCGTTGATTCAGCGCCACAATTAGGGCGTCTTCGTGGTGCCCCTTCTCACTCACACCACCAATCCCAGCCCCGAGGAAGACCCCATTGTAAGGTGGAACTCAACCTATGTTTATCTGGGGTCTAAACGTCGACTTCTACTTCTTCACCTTTCCATATACAACAGACTATTATTATTGTGTTTCATTATATGGCCTAGGTGCATCATTGTTTTCTTATGTGGCTTAGTTATCATGCTTGTGTGATGTCAACAATGTATTTTGTGACCACACTGTATCTTTAAAAACTTCCCACTTAACCCTACTCCTCACAAACCACTTACCTACCCCACTTCCCCCTTCCTTCTGGGCACATTGTATATATTCAGTGAAGATTCTTTATCATGCATATGCTTTGATGAGGATGTGATTAAACAACATCCCTCTTGTATCAATCGTGTAATTGTCTTCACTTTAGATTAAGTATAAAGTATTGTTTGTGTTCTTTAAATGTACTTACTGGGACCACTCTCCCTGTAACACCCAAGTTTGCTATGGCAGGGCGAGAGCCACGGCTCTCACTCTTGCATAGCAAACAGCAATGTTGAAAAAATCTTCCGATAGGATAACAAAGGATTTTGCAGTCTATAATCGCCGTTTTAGTGGTAGTTTGCTGCCGTTAAAGCAGCGACAATTTTAACACTGTCCTTGTAAATATGCCCCCAAGTTTTGTAATATTGACAATCCCATCTCCCATTTAAATAGGCATGAAGTATTTAGTGAAGTGCATTGTGAATCGTGAAGCAACACTGTCTAATTCTGATCGATAAAGAATTCAAAGAGTTGTGTACTTCTTTTGCTCATAATGTACTTAGGGGCAGATTTACAAGTTCCTTGCGTCACTATTGCATCACTTTAACATGGGAAAATTGATGCAAAAGTGACACGAAAGTGGCCCAAGGGGCTTGTAAATCGGCTACACAGTGTTCTGTATTAGTTTGCTTTTCTCTCTGTCATGTAGATAGTAAATATAACGGTTTCTGTACAGACAGTACCTTTCAACCCTACCCCAAACTGCTTTCTGCCTGTTACCATAGTAACAGTTCATGGAACACTTAAGTGAGCACACAGATCACAAGTTCACCACACAATGTTGCTAATCCAAACAGTTACTGTGCTGGAGTTTTTACAATTTTCCATAGGAACCGTTAATTGCAGCTACAGACTCTGGTAAAGAGCTGGTAATGAGTTAGCCTCAGTATTATACTTCTAGTTATAAACATCATTTCTATTTTTAATTGTTTAATGCTTTCTAAGCATATGATTATCACACTAAATAATAGTGAAATGTTGACAGAATAAGAAGACGTATATACTTTTTTTTAGAAACTTTTATTAAAATAACAATAAATAACTAGAAATGTAACTTTAGGATAACAATATAATAAATAACTAGAAACATAACTTTAACATAACAATATAATAAACAAAATGTGAACTGGACTCCAATAGAAGGAGGGTAGGTAACCTGCTAATCAAAAATGAAAATAAGTGTTTAAAATTAGATCGATGTGACTGAATGAGGTCAAAGATCACAAATTAAGGTAACACTTGGCAATATTTGTTAATTTGCATGTCTGCAGTGTGCCTGATACATTCCACCTCTCTTATAGGCTCGCGTTGAAGAGGTGTCTGTACGGAAGTGCCTACTGCGTCAGATTTAGTAGTATGGACCAACAGGTCTTTAAAATGATTCAGAGATGAGACAGAATTAGGTGAGAGATCATGTCATTATGCAGGACAATATTGTTTATTTCGAACGCATTTAATTGGAGGCATTGTTTATCTAGGCCGCTCGGCTTACCTTGTGTAAACACTGTGGCAAACAGAGATCACAACTTGAACTCTGCTTTGGTTCCACACTGCAGACTGTATTAAATACAGCCTTCATTTTTTTATCGGCAGAGTGGACAGCAGCGTCCAAAACTTTAAAGAAGAAAGAGAAACAATGTGAGAGAGAGTGAGAGAGAGAAAGAGAGAAAAAATGACATTAAAAGTGTGAGAGAGAGAAAGTAATAGATGGAGCAGGAGAGGTAGTGTTAATACTGGAGAAAATTTTCGGAGCTCACCTTTTTGCCGGTTCATAGTGCACTCTCAAGTTTAGTGATCCGAAAGATAGTATAGAGTTAGTAATAGCAGAGTACATACAACTACACAAGTATATTTCTGCTTTATGTCTTTGCACACTCAGGATACTGTATTTCATCAACTTCCACTGCAAGGAGGTGTCTGTGCGCTCTTTTTCTGCCAAAGTACTATACCCCATGCACTCTCACTGCATAGCGGTGAGTTCTCATTACTGCTTAGCCAGACTGTTGCACCTCATTGACTCCCAGAGTCCGGAGGTGAGTGCCTTTTCTTGGGCGCTCAGGGGCAGATTTACGAGCTCCTTGCGCCACTTTTGCATCACTTTTCCTATGTTAAAAATGATGCAAAAGTGGCGCAAGGGGTTTGTAAATCTGCCCCTCAGACTGTTGCAACCTATCTATTCTCACTGCCCGGAGGTAATTGTACATTCCTACGTAGTAAAGCTGCTGCACACTACCCACTCCCTCCGCCCACAGATGACTTGTCGTTGCTTTGTAAACAAGCTTCTTTGCTCACCTTCTGACATTGGCGTGATTCAAAGTGAGTGCACCACGTGTCGAAGTAGCCTTCTCAAACGATGTTACGATGGGCACGCATAATCGCAAAATCCTCGAACGTTGAGCTTTGGAGGTGTTGGGGGATGCCACTTTGTGAAACACAACCTGTAAGATAAAAAGGAAGTTAACATTGTGCGCCATTTCTTTATCAAAGGAGAGAGGAAGTGAAAGAGTGACTGAAAAGAATATTCGCAGCTCACCTTTCTGTCACCGGTGTGTCTTTCACCACGTGCCAGGACATAATGCACCCTGAAGCTTTACATCTAAAAGATAGTAAAAGAAAGATGTTATGATTGGTAATTGTTACTATCTAAATGTGGAGTAGAATTACATCGCCCTTTCACACACCTTCCCTCCCGCATTTAAAAAACAAATATTTGTACAGTTCCAACTTGTTTAATAGGCTTTGATTTTTGTACAATTACTGTGGTAGCAATGTTTTTTATCCGGTTGTGAAAGCAAGTGGTGCGCAGTGATACACGTGGTTTCGATCATCACAAGCGACGGATATTTGACCGATTATAAAAACTATAAGATACGGTATTTACGACTGCGTACGTCTAAATCGCTGTGGCGCCTTTGTAGGGATCGAATTTGAAATAAACATAATATTGGCCTAATATATCCAATATATATATATTCCTTGTACACGTATACTTGTAACTAGAATAGGATGCATGTATTCAGTTAACTGTAGACACTCTTTTTCATAGTAGTACTATTGGCTTGGCAGGAGCCATTTTGTTTCGTTTCTCAGTGTACAAATGCGGTTTCCCTGAAATCACGTGACTATGCCTTTTCCCATTTCACGGCGTCAGCCAAACTGTGCTTGATGTCTGCTAACTGGTAGCTCAAGGGAAACTCAAGGTCACACCTGCCTTTCGTGGTGGGATGCGCACATTCTCACAAAGCCCGTTCTTGTCCTCCCCTGCTGTAGATAGACTGGGAGGCAACTGGTTGACCTGCCCCCGGAATAGCTGAAGCCTAGGAAAGCAGCAATCAATTGTGCCTTATATGGGTATTCCTTCTTGGCCTGCTGACAAACTGTGTTTTTCCTTGTAGGGTGCCCTTCTCAATGTGTGAAACGTATATATGCTTTTCGTTTTGATTATGTACTCAGTCTCCTCTGTGCACCTTAGTGGTTGTGTAGACCGGGGCTCCCCTGTCAGGGTTTTTGACTTTGATGAATAAACGATTGAACTTTCTCCATTGCCGACTGAATTATTGGTTATCCTCTAATGAGATATGGGTTATTGGTAAGTGTGACCCCTAGGAATTAATTTGAACTCTTCAGTTGGCGACTCCGCCGGGACTCCGCGATAGGGTCGTCCCCTCCTGTAAGCAGGAGTAGCGGGACAAGGAGGAGTTCTGGCCGAGTGGGTGGACAGAAAGAGGATCCTAATTTGAGACACCCGATTGTGGTAAGAAAACAAGCCGTTCCCCTCTCGGGTCCAGTAGCCCTCCCAGCTGCCGAAGACCCTACGCCGGAGTCCTACGGGCTTAACCCGAGAGAAGAACAGACTGTGTCGGTCTGTTTAGATATCGGCAGTGGAGAACCTGCAATCGACCTGAGTGCACCAGGTGAGTGATCTTTGAAATTAAATTGGATACGACTCACTTCAAGGAAGTGTTTCTTTTGGATATACAGTTAACTGTTTTTGTTTGAAGGTGGCCGGGAAAGCCGGACCACGAGGGAATCGGGGGGATTTATCGTAGTGGCGAAGGGGCTGCACGATTAGAGACCTCATGGGCTTGTTTTGTGATTAAGTGAGACTATCTCCGATGCCTTAGCGAAGTACGGTGTTGCTCGCTCGGCCGAATTCTCTCTGAGACACCTCTGGGAGCAACTGGGTAAGCTAGGGGTCTGGAGACGTGTCCAGATACCCGGCCCAACCAGAACATGACCGTGGGGTGCCCTGTGAGAGAATTTGAGGTTTACCTATCTGAGGGTCTTGGAGCATTCTCTTTTGTGAATCTGTTGGAATGCAATTCTTTTGAATCGGTTCCCCGAACAGGAGTCGACGGGCTCTGTTCGTATTTGAAGACGTCATTTGCATTTGAATAAGGTTTTGAGAATTAATTGCCTTGCACTGCTTTACAGCACTTTATTGTAAAAAAATGTATGAATGAAGTACTGTGAAAGGACGCGTCCGACTGAGTATGTGTGATTCTATGTGAAAGGAACGAGTAGAATAAAAAGAATAATGCCGTGTTTCAGTAAAATATGTTTTGGGTGCTGTTGTTGGAGAGGTACGCGGCTCGAAGAAAGGCAGCCTGCCCCTCCCGAGGGTAGCCCCAGTTTCGATATGTACACCAAACATGGATTACAGCCACTTTTGTTTAACACCCTGTGGAATAAGTATACTAAGGATAATTCGGATTTACACTGGCCCCTAACGGAGTCTTTTGATGAGAAAAAGATAAATTATATACAGAATAAATTATTTATGAAAAAGAGTCGTCAGTCAATGTTTGATTCCTTGAACTTATGAGCAAAAAGACGACGAATTAGGGAAGAGAAGCTGGGGAAGATGAAATCAGGTCAGACAGTTAAACAGAAAGCCATGGCTTATGATAAAGATAAAGTAGAAAAGAATATCGAACGAATGGATAGGCAGTTCCGGTTGGAAACCGATAAAAGCTATGTAGCTAGACCAGAAACAGGGGACGAATTGGAAGAATTGTTGGAAACCCGACCACCTCCCCCTTATGCCCCGCAAGGCCTGTATCCCGCCGTACCTGTGGTACGCCCGGATCGGGCGGGTGCCCTTGCGGCCACCCGAACACCGTCGGGAAAGATTGCTACGGCCCTCGTTGGCGGAACGGGACCTGAGGTTCCGTTTTCCCCTCCTTCTCTCCGATTAACTACCTCACCCTTATTATCTCTTCGGCCGGACGCGGCCGTCCCTTCTACCTTGCACCCAGTATTTCTCTCTCCTCCGACACAGACCTCTTTAGATCTTCGAAATATAGTCGGCCCAGGAGCCACACCCAAGCGACCGATGTCTGACTCGAGTAATCAACAATCTTTCACTCGATTGTTTTAGGACAGGAGGAGAGAAGGGCTATTATAATTCAGACATCCCAATGGATGCGGAATCCTATTTACACCTTTGAGGATATCTGGAGCACTATGAAAGATTTTGAACCCGTTGCACAACAATTGGCTTTCAAAAGCATGGCGATCCGATTAATCTCACTATTGGAACAATGTTTTGAGGAGGGATTAGCTCCTCAGATTTTGCGTGACATTCGGGACCATGCTCATAAATTCCATCTCCAGGTTGAAGAAGTATATCAGAATGTTAACACCCTTTTGAGTTATAGGGAAAGAATGCATCGAAAGAGTGCTGAATGGGGAGCGCAGCATCCCATGAGAGAAGTGCACCCCTCTTTTTCCCTGAAGTACCTGAAATAAAATATGCTAATAATGTAGTAACTAGAGCCAGGGTGGATGCCAGGCTTCAGGAACAATGGGTTTATACCCCTTGGAAACGGAGTGAAGTGCTTACATTAAAGGCCCAGTTACCAGATCCTCGTAAGAACCCAACAGCTTATTATAAAGAATTGACTGAAGCTGCCAATTCTGCTATCATGACGATAGCTGATATAGAACTATTTTTTGGTCTCCTAATCCCGGTTGATATCTGGAGGCAGATTCATGATACTGACCATATTCCCGAGTTAGGGGGTGTGTCGAACCAACTAAAAGATTGGGACAAGGAACTAAAACCCGGAGAGAAGCCCCGGGATGAAATATTAGCCGTGCCTGAAAAAATTGTTGCATACATGAAAACACTGTTACCTCCAAGAAAGGTAGATTGGGATAAACTAACGGCATGTAGACAAAAGAAGGATGAGAGTGTATCTGACTTCTTTACTCGATTCGAGAAAGTGTTTATAGATTTCAGTGGACAGGATCTCTCTACAGAAGGTGGAATTCGATTATTCGTAAATAGGTTTGTGACAAATTTGCTCCCGGAGGTTATGTCTCGCCTTCAGTCATCTGAAAGTACATGGACTACAGCTGCACCGTCTGTCATTCTTAGTATGGCCCAATATTACGAGCATCGCGAGAATGAGAGCAAGGATAGATTGGAGAAGAAAACTAAGGATTTAAAGACAAGGGTATTATTGCAACAAGTTAGCAGAGGTCAGCTGACAGGAAGGGGAGTGCGGGGCTCGTATCAAAGGGGACAGCCAGCAGGGAGAGGCAGAGGAGGTCCTTCGAATATCGGGATAAACCAATGTTCCTATTGTAAAGAGGAGGGACATTGGAGAATAGATTGCCCTCTCCTACAAGGTCGAAACGGACCCAGTCGGGGTCGGGGTAGAGGTAGGGGAAATATAGATCGAAATAGCATGAGGAGAGAGGAAGTACAACATGAGAGTCCTCGTAAGAATCATTTTGATGACCCCCAGAATAGACAATATTACAACGAAAGCTATCAGAATGACAGATACGAGGACCAGGAATACGCATGAGACAGCCAAGGACAGAGCGGGGGCTGTATTACAGTACCAGTGGACCAAGAGGGATCCTATGTAGAAGGAGAACTATTGGGTACAGCGGGAAAGTTTTTAGTGGATACTGGGGCGATGAGTAGTTCAGTCGCCCAGGCTCTGGTCCCAGGGGCAGCTCTATCTGGCCAAAATAATGTATCAGTCGGATTCTATGGAATACCGGTAGTCAGCCCCGTTTCAAAACCTCTGCCTTTTACGATTGGTCCTATTTCTGTACATACCCCATTTCTCCTTACTTCTAATCGTGGAGAGAATTTGTTAGGTCCGGATATTTTAAAGAAACTACATGTACGGATTTACTGCTCACCCAATGATGTTTACCTTACTATGCAGCCGCCACCTGTAGAGATGGCTCAGTACTTTGCTAAAAACGAACCCTTACCTCCTGAATTTGCTACTATTCCCCCAACCTTGTGGGCGAAAGGGGATACCGACGTAGGTCTGTTAAAAATAGACCCTGTGTCAATAACCATAAAACCAAATGCTAAAATGCCTCGCATTCCACAGTATAAAATATCACCAGAGGGTGAACAAGCACTGCTCCATATCATTCGTGATTTAGTTGACAAAGGAGTGGTGGAAGAAACAGCGGCAAACATTTGTAACAGTCCCATTTTGCCGATTTTGAAGAAAACTCCAATTGATGGCACCCCGGATTATAATTCTGCATATCGTTTTGTGATTGACCTTAGAGCAGTTAATAAAATAGTGGTCCCACAATACCCGGTGGTGCCAGATATCACTACGATTCTGACCATGATTCCCCCTACTGCTCGGTATTTTTCTGTCATCGATTTAAAGAATGCTTTCTTTAGCATTCCTATTCATCCTGATAGCAGACATATCTTCGGATTCTCATTAGGAGGTCGACGTTTTAGATTTACGCGCGCACCTCAAGGCTATACAGAAAGGCCTAGTATATATAGCCAGGCCTTGAAAGCAGTATTGGATGAACTAGTTTTGCCCGCCGGCAGTGCGATCATTCAGTATGTTGACGACATTTTGGTGGCCTCTGACACAGAGGATGGGTGCCGAGATGCTACTGTAAAATTGCTACACCATTTGGCTAAAAACGGAAATAAGGTCTACCTTTCCAAATTTCAATATTGTCGACAGGAAGTGACCTACCTTGGCCACTTACTGTCGAAAGCGGGGAGACGACTAACACCAGAACGAATATCTGTAATTACTAATATGTCTGTACCTCGTACTCAACGTGATGTTCGTGCTTTTCTTGGCATAACCTCTTACTGTCGCCAATGGATTCCTAACTATTCCCTCATCTCTAAACCCTTGTTGTACTTGACTACCAAAGATGTGCATGAACCCCTACCCTGGACGTATGAATGTCAAGAAGCCTTTGACTCTTTGAAATCTGCTTTGTGTTCTGCACCTGTCTGAGGTACCCCAGATTACCGGACGCCTTTTTCACTTTATGTGCACGAGGTGGACGGTTGTTCCCTTTCAGTGTTAACCCAGGATTTTGGGGGAAAACAAAGACCCTGTGCTTTCTTTTCATCAGTACTGGACATAGTAGCCCGAGCCCTTCCCAGTTGTCTGAGGGCCACGGCGGCGGTAGCAGTGGCCATCCGACAGTCAGAGGGGATAGTCTTGAACACTGACCTTACAGTAATGGTACCACATGCTGTGGATATTCTGTTAAATAAAACTAAAACCCAGCACCTTACAAGTGCCCACTTGACAGGATACGAATTGACATTGTTTGCACCCCACATTACCATTAAAAGATGCGCCACACTGAATCCAGCAACACTATTACCTCTCCCTTCTAGTGATACAAAGGATGATAACCATGATTGTGTATTTAAGACTGAGGAAGGGACAAAAGGCCGTGTAGATCTCACAGACATTCCTTTACCAGAACCCCAAGGAGAATTGTATGTTGATGGTTCCTGTTTTAAGTTACCAGACGGAACTGCAACAGCTGCATATGCTATTACGACTTTGAAGACAGTAGTAGAAACTGCTAGGATTTCACACCACTCAGCCCAGGCAGCTGAACTAATAGCTTTGTTACGGGCGTGCGAAATTAGCAAAGGATTGAGAGTAAACATTTACACGGACAGCCAGTACGCCTTCGGCGTTGCCCATAGTTTTGGGAGGTTATGGAGGGAGAGGGGTTTCTTTACCACACATGGCCAAAAGATTCAACATGGTCCTCTCATTGATCGTTTGTTGTTAGCTTTGACACTACCAGAGAAAATGGCCATTATCAAATGTAGCGCCCATCAGAAAATAGTCGATTCTACAGGAAGGGGAAATGCCTATGCTGATTCAGTGGCGAAGGAGACAGCTCAGACTAAAGCAACACCCATGTTTCCCAGTACCTCAGCTCGATGGGTGGCAGAAACTTCTGTGTTTGACAATACCATAGAGAGTGTAAAGGAGTTACAGAAAGAAGCCACCATAGATGAAATGAAGAGATGGGAGCAGGAAGTGGGAAAACTGGATAAGAATGAATGTTGGATAGACCGAACTGAAAGGCAGCGTTGGTTTCTCCCTAATGCATTAGTATATGCAGTAGTGACCATGGCCCACGGCCCGGCACAGATAGGAGCAAAAGGTATTTGTGCTGTACTAGGCCCCGTTTGGAACAACCCAAACATTTCCAAAACAGCAGTGCATGTGGTCAAATATTGCCCAGTGTGCTTACGCTATAATTCAGGGGGCAGAGAGTCTGTTCTAAGTGGAAATTTTGCACCACCCTCCTTGCCATTTGAAGGTATTCAGATTGATTATATCCAAATGGAGAGAGTGAATAACTTAAAATACGTATTGGTGGTGGTTTGTGCTTTCAGTAAATGGGTCGAAGCCTACCCCACCAAGGAAGCCACGGCGGTGGCAACTGCTAAAGCCTTAATTAAAGAATACTTCCCCAGATACTGTTTGCCCCGAATTATATGGTCGGACAATGGGACGCATTATAATTCGGCATTAGTTCAAAGCGTATGTAACGGATTACAGATTCGCCAAAAATTTCATGCAGCTAGACACCCCAAGTCGGCAGGATTAGTTGAAAAATACAATGGCATATAAAAATGAAAATGGCCAAGATTTGTGCAAGCACTGGGGTAAAGTGGCCTGATGCACTCCCTTTGGCATTACTATCCTTAAGAACTACTCCATACACGAGAACCGGGTTGTCTCCATATGAAGTAATTTTTGGCAGACCTGCCAACGTGTGGGGTCCTAGGTCCTTTAGAGACATTGATTATGCTTTGATGACAGATTATTTGTATGCCTTAACTAAAGATCTGCGTTCTATTCATCAACAGGTATCCGAGACATTGCGGCCACTACCAGAGGGTCCTGGACATCGATTGGAGCCCGGTCAATGGGTTCTAGTACGGAATTACCAGAGGAAATCGAGTTTGGAGCTGAAATGGTCTGAGCCCTACCAGATCATTCTTGTAACCAGGTCAGCTGTGAAGGTGCACGGGCGGAAACATTGGATCCACGGGACCCATCTGAAGCGGCTTCCCCTTCCTTTGCCCTTTGATTTGCAAAACCGTGAAGGAATTCCAAGCCAAGAAGGAGAATCGCCTCGGAGCTTTGTTCCCTTTTCAGAAGCTCGAGACAGGGGGCAACCAAGTTAAACTGAGCCCCCACTCGACAAAGTGGTGGCCCAATCAGCGGAGACCAGTATTGAGGGTCCATCACAAGATTCGGATATATCTAATGCCCGTGTCCCTGAGTTGTTTTCTGATCAGGAACGACCTGGTTACTGCAAATACGACCTGCGGCCCCGAAAACAGCGCGGTCTTCCAGCTCCTCCTGCTAGGAGATAGGAAAGACTTGAGTTCAGAAACCTTGGATAGATTTGCTGGAGTACTGAGCCAGGCACTGGACTGAACGCGTTGAGAGCTTGGAACATTGTGCTAAATAGCTCTGTTCAGCGAGAAAGACTGGATTGGGGGCTGCGGTCGTTCTACAAAGCCAAGGAGATTGTATGCTGTTTTGGCCCATGGATGTGAATGACGAGAGTCTACCTGTGAGACTCTGAATGGACACAGGGAGAAGAACCCCTCTGGCGGCGTGCGTGCTTTGTGGATACAGATAGTTTTGGAATTATAGAGAGGGACCGAGTTATACCTGAACTTTTAGGGAGCATGTTTCCTTTTGCCCGATTTGCAATGGAATATGAGAGACCACTAGCCCCTCGACGATATATGGATAATATGCATTTGTTTTCCGGATGGTCCACCAGAGTGAAGGTGGCATTCGTTGTGTTTATAATTATTATTACCATTATTATGATGAGTGTGTGTGTATATTTAGAATTTCAACATCCAGTGCAGAAATTATTAGGCACTACTGTTCCTCCAGAAGGACATCTCTTTTACTCTTTACCCCCTCACAAGGCTAGACATAGAGAGACGTATATGAAAAATGCCTTCATAGAAATGCTGCATCAGACTCATTCCACGACCAATATGTCGAACTGCTGGGTATGTGGACTACTCCTTTCAGTCATGCACCAGCATGAATTGTTTATTTCCCTACCAATGTCCTATCTAGCCAGTTGTGAAGCATGGTTCCAATTGCTATCTTTGATGTATTCACATTATGTGGCCGAACCAAAAATGTATACTGAGAAGGATTATGAAGCCATTTTAAAATACATAGAGAAACATCAGGGATTTGATGCAGCGGGAAATGAAGGGGAGGGCTCATTAGACCCTAATGCCTGCATGAATCTTTATACTGATTACAAGAATGTTTCATGGCTAATGGAAGAAATGCAGGATTTTGAGCTCTTTAATGATACAATGTACTTTCAGCATTTTAAGGACCGAAATGTTACAAATGACAAAGCTCTTCCAATCCCTATCATTAATACTACCTCCCCGTTCTGCATACAGGGTAGAGGCCATGTTAAGGTAGGCAGGAGTAGATGTAATTACACCTACACTCTACAAGTATACAGTACCCCACCTATGATCACCCCACCAGATGTTTATTTCGTTTGTGGTGAGAATGCCTACACATGGCTTCCCCGGGGATGGGCAGGGAGTTGTTATCTTTCGTTTCTTTATCCTCCTGTATATATTGCACCTCCTGACTATCATAGAACTCATCAGTTGATACGGAAAGAGGAAGTAGTGAGCCGGAACATTAGGAGTTATGACCTGGATGCCACTGACCAAACGGATACTTCCCTGCAGCAATTTGAAGACTTTGCAAAGGGACTTACCCACTTCTGGGGGCCCATATTCAATAGCCGTAGTATAAGACGCTTGTCAAGGATAGTTGAGAATGTGGTACAGACCACCACTGGCATACTCACTAATGTCGCGGTCGAGCTGGCTGTGACAAGGCTTGTTTCGCTCCAGAACCGGATGGTTCTTGACGTCATCCTCGCAGATAGGGGAGAATCCTGTCGTGTGATCGGCAGCTCTTGCTGTTTGTTTATTCCAGATTCAGCACCCACTATTCATCTGTCTATACAAAAGTTACACCGATTGGCTAGTGAGGCCCATGTTGACAATGGCACCTGGTCCCTTAGTAGTTGGTTTTGGGGTCTTTTAGCCACCTGGGGTTGGATGATCTTTATGTTACTGGCAGGGGCATTTGGAGTAATTTTTACATGCTGCTCGTGTCTCCAATGCGGACCTGCATGTTGCTCATTCTGTGCCACCAGGATTACATCAGCATTGCAATTTTCCCGACAGATAAAAGTAGAAAAACAGATGATCCAGAAGGAAGTAAATGACCTTATGCAAATTGATGAAGGGGTATTCGTAGAATAGAAGCCAGTATATTGGCCATATTAGGCCAAAAGGGCCGTCTGAAGGGATCGAATTTGCAATAAACATAATATTGGCCTAATATATCCAATATATATATATTCCTTGTACACATATACTTGTAACTAGAATAGGATGCATGTATTCAGTTAACTGTAGACACTCTTTTTCATAGTAGTACTATTGGCTTGGCAGGAGCCATTTTGTTTCGTTTCTCAGTGTACAAATGCGGTTTCCCTGAAATCACGTGACTATGCCTTTTCCTATTTCACGGCGTCAGCCGAACTGTGCTTGATGTCTGCTAACTGGTAGCTCAAGGGAAACTCAAGGTCGCACCTGCCTTTCGTGGTGGGATGCGCACATTCTCACAAAGCCCGTTCTTGTCCTCCCCTGCTGTAGATAGACTGGGAGGCAACTGGTTGACCTGCCCCCGGAATAGCTGAAGCCTAGGAAAGCAGCAATCAATTGTGCCTTATATGGGTATTCCTTCTTGGCCTGCTGACAAACTGTGTTTTTCCTTGTAGGGTGCCATTCTCAATGTGTGAAACGTATATATGCTTTTCGTTTTGATTATGTACTCAGTCTCCTCTGCGCACCTTAGTGGTTGTGTAGACCGGGGCTCCCCTGTCAGGGTTTTTGACTTTGATGAATAAACGATTGAACTTTCTCCATTGCCGACTGAATTATTGGTTATCCTCTAATGAGATATGGGTTATTGGTAAGTGTGACCCGTAGGAATTAATTTGAACCCTTCACCTTTTTGTATCCAGTCTGCTGTACTCCATCTACCCCCTCCGCTGCGCACCCAGGCCTGACTGCTTACCTTTTCGTGGACAGGGCACCTTCTACATCATGCAGTCCCACTCTGCCACCAAGAAGTCTCACGTATGGTGCTGAGTCTTGATATCGCTATGGCTAAAGACATACTCATGCTCCCATCATCATCGCAGGTTGCTCACTCACTCAGTCCTTGCAGTACCACTAACCCAGTGACCAAAGAGGCCACCCACGTAGTGGTGGGCCCCCCGCTCGGTGGTTCGGGCCTACATGAGGCGTCCGAACCACTAGGACGGGCCATCACAGCGCTTGCGATGGGAGCAACTCTAAAATGGCGTAGAGCAAGTGCGCCCCTTCTTTTTTATTGATAGGGTCACGTGTGTTCTGACGCATGTGCTGGATGGGTGTGGTGTGGGTGTATACCAGCCATGAAAGAGTGTGTGTGTGTGTGCCATTCTGACAATTAGACCTGGAAGTAAGAAATCACTACAATGGAAATCTGGGCCATGTACGTACCGTTGTTGTGTTTTCCTGGAAGCGTAAGCGGAGTGGGCTGGACTGACGTATGCCAGTGCTGCGTGAGGCTGTGAACGATGACTCCGGAGCTGTGGGCGTGGTTCCGTCGTGAGCTATATGAAAAATCTACTGATTTGGGTGTCCGTGTTATAGTGCTGCTGTCACCTGGGTCTTACGTGCAAATGTGTTATTTTGTCTGTAAAGCCCCACAATATGGCTAACATGGAAGGTACGGGGTATCACTGACCCTATATTCATCGATAGATGCACACCTAAAAGATGGTGGACATGACGCATTTCTGCGAATATGAATGTTTGTTGTACATTCAGTGGAGTGTTGTAGCTGTAGTAATACAGGGCTGTAAAAGGTTTAGGTTGCAGTTTTTGGCACATGAAGGACAGATATAATATATATACATATGTGGTCATTCAGGTATACTGTCGAACTTGGTGCTGGAAATCATTGTTCGAGGCTCGGAATCGCGTCCACATCCTGTTATTGTAGAGTAATGATGTAATCAACGCTTACCTGAAAATATACTGTAAATACAGTGGCCATGTAAATTGTTGATATAGTTTTAGGTCGACTTAGCGCTATATAAATATGCAAACAGTTTCTTTGCAGTATTGTAATGATC
This sequence comes from Lissotriton helveticus, assembly GCF_964261635.1. Lineage (NCBI taxonomy): Eukaryota > Metazoa > Chordata > Amphibia > Caudata > Salamandridae > Lissotriton > Lissotriton helveticus. Next base: position 1,177,978,055 of record NC_136061.1, read on the forward strand.
CACTTTGTATGTTCGTATTTGTAGAATGAGCGAGAGAAAGTTACATAATCGAAGTTTTTGTTGTTGGCAGAGGTAAGATGGTTGCATATGCTGTTTACAGCAGAATATAATGTGGTAGGGCGCAGGAGCAGCATTTTACAAACATAATAAGTACACAGACACAGATAGATACTTGAAGTGGGTACGTGTGCTTGACTTCATTTTATTATGTTACTGTTGGTAACAAGTAGAATAGTAATCATGATATCATACACAGATATTCAATCATAAACGGTTTATGACTTCTGCTGTACAAAGGTAGGAGCATTATATGTGAAATTATACACAGAAGATTCTATCGTAAAGGGCACATGAGTTGTGGTACACTGAGGTAGGGGCTGTTTCTGTGGAGCCTGCGATGATGTGTGGTTCAGGCAGAGCGCACTGGTAGGAATGTCTTTTAGCAACAGAATTTTGCCTTAATAGGGCTAGTGGTGATTATTTATGGTGCACTGAGTTAGTGGTACGTATGGCGCTCAGCGTGTTGGCTACTGGACTGCATCATTTTTAATCACGATTGAAATAAAAGATGAAACATGCATGGAATACACTGCCGAAATATGTATGTTTCAGGGACATTACAGTTCAAGTTGTGACCTGTGGTGTCCGCAGTGTAGATTACCATTGAGTGTGTCTTTGCACTTGCAGCGTGAATTTTGTTTTTCAACTAAACCTAGGACTGATATAAAAGAAGTTTTTGAAGGAAGGCTACTAAAGCGATATTGTGTAGGTTTTAGGGATATTATACTTTGTTTGGTACTGCACTATATAAATAATGTATGAAGAGTCAGTTGAATTCTGCTTGAATGTCATGTGGCGATGAATTATGGTGCCCTGAGTTAGTAGTACGTTTGGGACTGAGCGTGTACATAACCTGTGATGATGTGTGGTCTGGGCAGGCCGCATTGGGGGTGATGTTTTTTGACTTCTGAATTTTGCCTTAATAAAGCCTTGTGGTGATTATTTATGGTGTACTGAGTTAGTGGTACGTCTAGTGTTTAGCCTGTGCCCACCCTGCGATGATGTGTGGTCTGAACGGGCTGCACTCAAAGCATTGACTGTTGCATACTGGACTGCATGTACTTTGAGGGTGGGAAAAAAAGTACCATCGATGGTTATCAATTCTTCAGCAACAAAATGATCAGAATCAGATGATTCTTCCAGTGGTATAGCTGTTTTTGTCTCCAAAAAAGAAATTCAGGTTTCCAATGAAGAAAAAGTGAGCTTCAAATTGTGATCTGTGCTGTCAGCAGTGTAGATTGCCATTAAGTGTGCCTTTGCACTTGCAGCGTGAATTGTATTATTCAACTAAATCTATAACTGATATAAAAGAAGTTTTTGAAGGAAGCATACTAAAGGGATATTGTATAGGTTTGATAGGTGTTATACTTAGTTTGGTATTGTACTCTGCAAATAATGAATCAATAGTCTATTTAATTGTGAGTTCTGATGACCGCAGTGTAGGCAGGAGGTAGCGGTTAGCAAGAGCCCTCGGCCACATGGCGTTGAGTAGAACTGCACAGTATTGGTAATTTAGCGTGTGTGCAACCAGCAATGATAAGTGGTACACAGAGTTAGTGGCACCTGAAGCAACAATGTTAATAAAATCAAGTTTTCTTATAAATACTTCTTGTCCTTTTACGGGACTAAGTTGCAGTAGTAGCGACCCCTGATCCTACCAGGTAGGTCGTCCCCCCTCCGCACAGCACCGCCTGTGTCTCCCTGCCCCAGCTGCCACTGTCGCTGCTGAGGACTTTCGAGGCCCTCCACCACCCACAGGCTACCACCTGTGCCTCATCCCTGGTGGCCAGTGGTAGGCCGTAGGTAGGTTTGTTCATCCTCCGCTTTATTGCTTTATCGTATTGCCTGTATTTTTATTGTTGTGTCTGTGACTTCTGTTGTCTGTCTTCCCCGTTGCCTGTACGTGATCCGTGCCCCTTTTTCTTACCTCTGTTCCCCTCGCTGTCCCCGTGCTCTCTCTGCCCGGTCTTTCCTTCTGTACCCCTCACTGCCCCCATGTCCCTGCCTGGTTTTCCCTTCTGTTCCCCTCGCTGCCCCGTGCCTCTCTGCCTGTTCTGCCTTCTGTTCTCAGCTGCCCCTGTATTTCTGTATTCTGTATTTTGCCTCTGTGCCACTCGTTTTTCCGGTATTTCTGTGCGCTTTTTGCCTTCTGTGCCACTCGTTTTTCACGCGTTTTTGTGCCCCTTTTGCCTTCTGTTCCACTCATTTTTTGTGCCCGTCTGCCTTCTGTGCCATTTGCTTTTCCCTTGTTTTTGGGCCTCTTTTGCCTTCTGTTCCACTTGTTTTTTGTGCCCTTCTGCCCTCTGTTCCACTCATTTTGTTTGTGCCCTTCTGCCCTCTGTGCCACTCATTTTTCCCTCGTTTTTTGTGACCTTCTGCCTTCTGTTCCCCTCGTTTTTTGTGCCTTTCTGCCGTCTGTTCCACTTGTTTTTCCTGTGTCCTTCTGCCCTCTGTGCCACTCGTTTTGCCCTTGTTTTTGTGCCCCTTTTGCCTTCTGTTCCACTCGTTTTTTGTGCCCTTCTGCCCTCTGTTCCACTCTTTCATCCCTCGTTTTTTGTGCCCTTCTGCCTTCTGTTCCACTCGTTCTTTGTGCCCTTCTGCCCTCTGTGCCACTCGTTTTTCCCTCATTTTTAGTGCCCTTCTGCTCCACTCGTTTTTTGTGCCCTTCTGCCCTCTCTGCCACTCGTTTTTTACTCATTTCTGTGCCCCTATTTCCTTCTGTTACCTTCGTTGTCCCTCACCGCCCTCGCCGCTGCGTCCTCTGTGGCCCCGCCTTCCTGACTGCCCACTGCCCATTCGCTACCCCCACCTCCCACCTCCCAGATGCTCCTCCCTCCCACCTCCCCATATATGCTGGCTGTTGCGCGGCCGCGCCGCTGGTGCACCGAAGGCATGCCTAAGTCAAGCCTGTCTGCGCCCGTCCGCGCCCAGCCCCGTTCCCGCCATGAAGACTGCCGCCACTACGACACCAGCTCTCTGCACGCTCTCAACTCCGGACGGAGCCACACCTGCTTCAAGGCCACCCCGAAAGGCACACACGGCCCCTTCACCTGCCGGAACTGCAGCTACACCAGCCTCAGAGCCGATGAACCACCCGCCAAGAAAGACCCCAACCACCTCCGATGCATACTACTGAACCCCTGCTCCGCACGCAAGCATGCCCTCGAGCTCTGGGACTTGCTCGACACAACATCCCCAGACGTCGCCTTCCTTACAGAGACCTGGTTTAACGACTCCTCCGCACCCGACATCGCCATAGCCATCCCAGACAGCTACAAGATCACCCGCAGAGACCGCACCAATGGAGTCGGAGGAGGAATCGCCATCGTCCACAAGAACAGCATCAGGGTCTTGATTAGCACCGACGACGTGCTCAGCACCGCCGAACACATTCATTAACAGATCCACACAGATCCTAACTCCACCCTCAGAGGCACCCTCGTCTACCGACCCCCCCGGACCTCGCCCCCAGCTCAGCGACTCCATCGCTGACTTGACCAGCTCACACGCCCTGACCTCCATCGACTACATCCTCCTCGGAGACCTGAACTTTCACCTTGAGAACAACAACAACTCCACAACCCAGATCGATAACCTCGCCAACCTCGGACTGTAGCTACTCATCACAATGCCCACCCACTCCGCCGGCCACACGCTCGACCCCGTCTTCTCCTCAAGCCTGCACGTCTCCGTGAGCCACACCACCGAACTCCTCTGGACCGACCACCGCTGCATCCACTTCGCCTTCCAGAAACCCACCCCACACCACCGCACCCAACAGATCCCCCGCCTCTGCTGGAGCAAAATCACCGAAGGCCAACTACACGCAAACCTCATTCTCAGCCCACCCACCAAACCCTCCAACACCAACGACGCTGCCCACAGCCTCAGATGCTGGATCGAGGACTGCGCCAACATCCTCACCCCGCTGAAGAAACCCCCCCACAGAGACACCAGTAAGAGGGCCAGCTGGTTCACCCCAGAACGTCACAATGAACAAATTCCGGACAGCCAAGCAGCACACAAGGACGCCATCCGCAACCACCACCACCTCATCAGGGTGGCCAAGAGGACCTCCTTCAAAGACCGCCTCGACGTCAACGCACACAATTGCAAGGAGCTCTTCATCATTGTGAAGGAACCCCAGCTCTAACACAACGACATCCCGCCGTCGAAGCCCTGTGCGACTCCCTCACCACCTTCTATCACCGTAAGATTGCAGACATCTACAACAGATTCAACACCGAGACAGCCCCAACAGACAACAACACAACAGACCCTCTGCACACCATCGACCACGAACTCCTGCTAGCCTGGGCCAGCATGAGCATCGATGACACCATCAACACCATGCGCACAATCCACTTCGGCTCTCCGTCAGACCCATTCCCGCACCACGTGTTCAACAGAGCAAGCAGATCCATCGCACCCCACTTGCACAACGTCATCAATCTCTCCCTCAAGACTGCAACCTTCCCAGAGATCTGGAAACACGGCGAGATCAACGCCCTACTCAAAAAACCTAAGGCAGACCCAAGAGACCTCAAGAACTTCTGGCCCATCTCTCTGCTCCCCTTCCCGGCCAAGGTCATCGAGAAAACCGTCAACAGACAGCTAACCCGATACCTCGAAGAGAACAGAATCCTGGAGCCTTCCCAGTCAGGGTTCGGCAGCAACAACAGCACCGAGACTGCCCTCATCGCCGCTACCGACAACATTAGAACCCTGCTGGACAATGGCAAGACTGCAGCACTCATCCTCCTAGACCTCTCTGCCGCCTTCGACACCATCTGCCACCGCACACTACGCACATGCCTCCACTCCGCAGGGATCCGAGACAAGACTCTGGATTGGACCACCTCCTTCCTCTCCAGCAGAACTCAGAGCATCCGCCTACCCAATCCGTTCCAAATCCTCCAAGATCATCTGCGGCGTACCCCAGGGATCCTCCCTTAGCCCGTCGCTGTTCAACATTTACATGGACCCTGCTCGCACACGTAGCCCGACAGCACAACCTCAACATAATCTCCTACGCCGATGACACTCAGCTGATCCTCTCCCTCACCAAGGACCCCATCACCGGCAAAACCAACCTCCACAAAGGAATAAAGGCCGTCGCCGACTGGAGGAAGACCAGCCTGCTGAAGCTGAACTCGGACAAGACGGAGGTCCTCATCCTCGGCTCCAACCCTTCAGCCTGGGACGACTCGTGGTGGCCGATGGCACTGGGGGCAGCCCCACACCCACTGATCATGCACACAACCTGGGAATCATCCTCGACTCAATGCTCTCAATGACCAAGTAGGTCAAAGCCGCCTCCTCCTCCTGCTTCAACACCCTCTGCATGCTCTGCAAGATCTACAGATGTATCCCAACAGATACAAGAAAGAAAGTCACCTAGGCCCTCGTCAGCAGCAGACTCAACTACGGAAACGCCCTCTACGCGGGAGCCCCGACCAAGCTCATCAAATGACTACAACGCATCCAAAACGCCTCGGCATGACTGATCCTCGATGTACCACGCCACGGTAACATCACCCCTCACCTGAGAAACCTGCACTGGCTATCCATCAACAAGAGGATAGCCTTCAAGCTCCTCACCCACACATGCAAGGCACTCAACAAGACCGGCCCAGCCTATCCCCAACCTCCAGCTATGCTCTGCCGTAATCTCACTCGCCACCATCCTGCGCATCCAAAGAACAGCCACCGGTGGGAGAACATTCTCCCACCTCGCCTCCAAGACATGGAACACCCTCCCACTGAGCCTGCGACAGACCCAAGACCTGCTGACCTTCAGGAGGATACTCAAGACCTGGCTGTTCGATCAGTAGCACCCCCCCAGCGTCTTGAGACCCTCGTGGGTATGTAGTGCGCTTTACAAATGAAATGATTGATTGATTGAGTAAGATCTCCAAAAACTATGATATGTTTTTCTTTAAATTAGACATCTGAGTCAATACGGCTATAGTATAGATTCAAAGCTGAATTGAAGTTGTGAACCCTGCTGTCCGCACTGTAGATCGAAGGCAGTAGTCAGCAGAGATATCGACAAATGATTTTTGTCACTTATTTTAACAAAATCAGAATACATACAGAACAATTGTCTCTGCATTAAATCAATCAAGGTTGAATTCCATACTGTCCGTAGTATACATGCAAAGCTGAATTTAAGTTGTGAACCCTGCTGTCCGCACTGTGGATGGAAAGCAGTAGCCAGCACAGATATCAACGAATGATTACTGTCACTTATTTTAACAACATTTAAATACATACAGTACAATTGTCTCTGCCTTAAATAACTCAAGGCTGAATTTCCTACTGTCCGTAGTGTAGATGCAAAGCTGAATTCAAGTTGTGAACCCTGCTGTCCGCAGTGTAGATCTTAGGCTGCACTGCATTGTCTGTAATGTACTCCATACATTGACTGTTGCATACGGGACTGCATGAACTCGTATCAAGTGGTGAACTCTGTTGATCGCAGTGTACGTTTGAAGGCAGTACTCAGTACAGACATTGAGGAATGTTTTTTGTCGCATCATTTAACAAAATTGTCTCTGCCTTACATAAATCAAGGCTAACTTCAATGCTGTCTGTAGTGTAGATGCACAGCTGAATTCAAGTTGTGAAACCTGCTGTCCGCAGTGTAGATCGAAGGCAGTAGTCAGCACAGTTATAGACGAATGCTTTTTGTCACATCCTTTTACAAAATAGGAGGACATAGAGTACAATTGTCACTACCTTAAATAAAGCAAGGCTTGATTCAATGCTGTCCGTAGTGTAGATCCAAAGCTGAATACAAGTTATGAACCCTGCTGTCCGCAGTGTAGATCGAAGGTAGTAGTAGTAGTAACAGACATAAGTGTGCGGTGCTGTGGCGCTGAGTTCGGAATGGGCCTGTATCGAGGAGGCATGGGGTCATGGCGGCAGCCACGTGGCAGGGTGAGGACCTTCGTTGTGGCAGTCTTTTCTCTTTGCAAAAGTGAACCACGCCCAAAGCGTAGGCTAATTATTTATACTCTTACACTGGAGTTGCGTACGTTGGACCAGCCCACTACGCTTCTGCTTGAAAGGGGGGGGGGGGAGACAACACAGCTACATGACCGAGATATTCCCCAGAGTCTGAAATAATATGGTTGAGTCCACTGTGCAATACACTACTGGTATCAATACTATATTTTAACATGGAAAAGTTTTTTGTTTCTATAGTGAGTGTGTATAGCATATCACCGGTACACTTGGGATTCTGTAAATTATTGTTGAAGTGCGAATTTACTCCCTTATACATAGTTGGTTGCCACATCTCTAAATATTCAGCTATTGTGCGTTTGAGAGGAGATGGTATCTTAGGGAAGGTCCGTTGTCCTGTTTTGCGCTGCCTCTCAGGTAGTAGGGGGGAGGGATCCGGGGGGGTGGTTGTGGTGGTGGTGGTGCAGGGTGTTGTGATTTTGTTGGGTGTCGCAGGTGCATGATTAGTACCTCTATCACATATTTGTCTTTATATAGGTGTGAGTTGGGTGTAATTTACACAGTAGATAGTCGACCTCCTTACACCAGTTAAGTGTTGATGTTAATTTGTTACTAGTAAGTGGAGCTATCGCCTGTTTTTTTAGTGGTTTGTGGCAATTTTGTTGGCGGAAAGAATCAATTGAAGAGTGGTGATATTTGCAGTTTTTACTAGGTTGAGATTGGGATTATAATTAAAAAAGATAGAAAAAACAGATATGTTTAATGAACATTAGAATTAAGAATTATCATTTATAAAACCTTTAAAATTCACAGAAAAAACCATAGGTTTCAGGCAGGTTCTAGTTAGGAATTATCCTTTAAAAAACCTTAGAAATTCATTGAAAAAAACGTAGGTTTCAGGGGTATTATAGTTAGCTGGACATTTCACTCATACAAAACCATTGAAATTCCTCTGTTAAAGTTAGTTGTACTAACTGTAACTCTCGCGCCTGCAATCCACTGGTGATGATGTCACATATTACATCATTCATGACATGGTCAGTGACATCACTGATGACATCACTGATGAGATCTCAATAGACACACAGGACTTTTTGAATGTGATTAACAGGTACAATGGATGGAAGGCTGGTTATTGATGACATTGGATTTCAACAGCCTATATACCTGTATCCCACACACATTAGGCTGAAGCTTCTAATCACTTTTTGAAACAACGAGAACTGTTGAACTTGCAACATACTGAAATGCTTTTATCCATGATGGAAACATGCTTAAGTAATAAATACTTCCTCTTTAATCATGTTGTCTATTGCTAAACCCGGGGCACGGCGATGGGAACCTGCTTCGCCCCCAGCTATGCGGGTCTCTACCTAGGCTGGTGGGAGGAGCAGGTGGCCAGTTCCATCAGTGCCTTTATCCACAATGTCGTCCACTGGGTGAGGTATATAGACGACGTGTTTTGTATCTGGAATGGGACGAAGGAAGAAGCATGTGATTTCATAACTGAATTGAACAGCAATCAATATAATTTGAAGTTTACTAACAGTACACATTCTGAGAGGATTGAATTTTTAGATGTAGAAATCATTGTCCAACATGATAAACTTACCAGAAGATTGTTTAGAAAATCTACTGCTGAAAACAGCATTTTACATGCGAAAAGTTGTCATGCTCAAAACTTGGTTAACAGTATACTTTTTGGTGAGCCCCTTAGAGCGAAAAGGAATTGTGGCTCAGAAGAGTTGTACCAAATTGAAATGCGAACTATGCGAGAACGATTCTTAGAAAGGGGATATTTCATGAGCACTGTAAATCAGGCACGCTCTAAGGTTTCAAAGATTGACAGAGCGTCTACATTTTCTAGTAAACCTGTATTGACAAAGGAAGAAGAGCCTTTAAGGTTCATTACTTCCTACTGCAATCAATCATGGGAGTTATGTAAATGCTTGAAAAAATATTGGCATGTGTAAAACACTGACTCCACCCTGAGACAATTTGTTGGGGGACAACCCAAGATCACTTATAGGAAATGTGAGGCATTGTCAGATATGCTGTGTAGCAATGTGATAGTTGATGAAAAAACTCCTAATTCTATCCAAGGTTTCTATCCCTGCAAATCGTGTAAAGCCTGTAAGACTAGCCCCAAACGCAAGGAGATGATTTTTTCCGAAAATCAGAATCCGTTTACTATAACTCATCGCCTCACATGTAAATCAGACCATTGTGTTTATGCCCTAAGTTGCCCATGCCCACTGGTATATATAGGGAGTACTGTAAATCCAGTTAAGAAAAGGATACTAGAAAATGCTAGAGCAATCGCCAATGAGGATAAACAATATCCCGTGGCGCGGCACTTTAAGGAAGCACATGGACAAAATGTAAGTCTTTTGCAGTATTGTGCATTAGTCAGAGTTCCCAAATCTGAACGGGGAGGAAATCGTGTAAAAGAATTGAGACGCCTCAAGTCTAAGATTATCATTAAATATGACACAGGGTTTCCTGGAGGTGTGAACAAGGATGAGGAGATGTGGGTACACCTGGGGTGGCCTAACAAGATATGTTAAGAATGTTGACTCTGTAAGTAATTATATTCTGAGGTGTATATACATCTTAGAAACTGATGCTATGTTTGTTTTTAACAATTTTATATACATTGATTGCACTTTATTATTATTATTATTATTTTGTTGGAGACACAATTGTCAGCACCTCAAGTGAAAGAACTGGCACTTAAAAATATATCGACAATGGCCAAGAAAATACAAACTTAAAGAGAAATGATGTAGAGTGATTTCTGCAATAATCATGTATGAAGTTATGGGACATGTTAGAAATGGCCCACTTGGGCAGAGTTCTTTTTGAATCAAATGAAGTAGTTATGTTAATTTGATTTGATGGTGGTAAAAACAGTACTCTTTAAGAGAGCCCACTGGGGCTGAATTGAAATAGCTGTGAAATATATCAACTGACCACACTGTCGGGATATAACATGTAATGACTTTAAAATTGAATGTTTTAGCCGGAATCACATTTTCCGTTTGCGGTATTATTCCGTGTTAAAATGCAGGGAGATGATTGCATTATTGTATAATTCAACACTGGTTGTATAAAATGGAAACGTTTTTTCTCAAAATAACTTTACTGAAACTTTTTCTGCCATTGTCTTATTTGTATGTAAAACGCCATTACAAAATGGCCACCAAAATCGGAGTGTAGAGACATGTAGTCCTACTTTACTTTTTATGAATTCTTTGCACTATATGTAAAGCGATGTTTCAAACAGCTCATGACCCCTGACCAATGTGCTTGGCACCAAAACGCGTCGGGCATGTTATTTGCTTGCATGTCTTAATAAATTTCACGCTGCAATAAGGAATTCCTGAGCTCGAACAATTCTTTGTTTACTGTTGGAGGAATCAGAGTTGGATTTGCAAGAGGGTTGTGACCTTGTTTTGAGCCCGCCGCCATCAAGAGACAAAGAGACCCGAGAATGCTGTGGGTGCTCCCTTGTGTCTGGACAAGGCTATACCTCTCTGGAGAGCTCTGATTGGAGCGGGGCACTGTGTCAGGGGTTGCTTTTGCTCATTTCGGGTTGGCTTGAGTTGGTGTTTTACTAATTCAAGGCTGTGTTACTGTGCCTGGAGTGATAAATGGCTTTTGTCATTTTGCAGCTGAGCAAGGCTAGCACTGTGCTAGTCCTATACTTAAAGACTTTGCTGTAGAAATGGTAAAAGACTTTGGCCCCGATGTAGGTAAAATAGATTTACCGATTTTAAATTACCGAATCATACCGATTCGGTAATTAAAAATCGGTAAATCTAAGGGGTTGAGATGTAGGAACATCCAGATGTTCCTGCTACCGAATCGGTAAAAATCGGTATTTACCGATTCTGTAAATACCGACCGGTAATGTCCCATTCATTCCTATGGGCTTTGAAGCCCATAGGAATGAATGGGGCATTACCGGTCGGTATTTACAGAATCGGTAAATACCGATTTTGACAAGGGTGCAGGGGGTGTCACTTTGACACCCTCTAGCACCCCCAAAAAAGATTCGGGGGCCATGTGGCAGGCATACCTGCCCTAAGGGCAGGTCTGCCTGTCATATGGCACAGGTGTGCATGCACACATGTGCATGCACACCGGAATCGGTTTTTTACCATGAAGTTGGATTTCATGGTAAAATACCGATTCTGTAAGGCTTGTGGGACTCAGAAGAGTCCCACCTACATCTCATTGTTACCGAATCGGTAAAAAATACCGATTCGGTATTTTACAGATTCAGTAAATTTACCGATCGGTAAATTTTCCGAATCTGTAAAATACCTGGACCTACATACCATTTTGTGAATCTCGGTCGGTAACGGCCGAAAATACCGATTTTCGGCCGTTACCGACCGACCTACATCCGGCCCTTTGTCCTTTTCTATCTCGGCATGGATGGCACTGTGCTAATCCTATGCTTAAAAACTTTGATAGAAAAACAGACATTTGAGGTGAGAAGATCTAGAGTGTCACTGGTGTTGAGAGTGCTCTAACAGGAGCTGCTTTACACCTAAACTTGAGAACTACCCACCTACTTTTTTGCATAAATATGTATATATATATATATATATATATATATATATATATATATATATATATATATATATTCACTCAAAAGCAAACAATTAAAGGGGAACAGGAACGTTCTAATAAGGTGAAAATGTAAATTAAACATTATTGCTTTAAATCAATGAAACCACTGAAATTCACCATTTATACTTAGCTCAACACAGTGTTATCAATGATGTCATTTCAAATGTTGCAATGATGCTTTCAATGATGTCACCAAAAAGAAGAAAGCAGGCCTGTTGGCTTTACAAAAGGGTCAGCACATAAACATTTATAAAGCAGACCTAGGGCCTCATTACGAGTTGGCGGTGGCAGTGGGACCGCCCTGCCAAACCCATGGTTGAACTGCCTGCATGATTATGGGCTTTTTCCTGTCTAGCGGGCGGTTCTTTGGCTTTACCAGGACAGTGCCTATAAAATAGGCACCGCATTGGGAACATCAAAATCTGAACCTGCACGGTATGGACTGCTGCAGTCCATGACATCCAGATACATGGTGCAGAGGCACAAGGGGGCCCCTTAGGACCACCTTTGTTTCCCCACTCCCACACTTTTCAAGGCTGCCATGAAAAGTGTGTCTGTTGGACTTGGCCCTTTTCCACCAAAATGTTTCGCCTTCCACCCCCTAATTCAGGATGTCTCCCCTATGGTAACGGTTACTGTATAGGCCATGTGTGGTGTGAGACGCCATGTTAATGTGACAATGCAATGCAATGGTGTGCAGTTATTAACCCCATTATAGAAATGTACCCCGATGGAATGCTGTATTCAAAATGGATGCCATGGCTGTGCGTTGTGCCACCTGACTGCGGTAGGTTAGCGGTCCAGATGTTAGGTACCCAGCCACCCCAGCATTTGGAGGGAAAGCCTGGCACCCAGGGTGCTCTACTCCTCCCCCTGAGCCAGTTAGAACTAGTTCGCCTGAGAATTCTAGAGGGTCTGGAACTGCCTGGAAGGTGGGGTGAGGGGCATATAAATAAGGGGGAAGTGCCACCATGTGCTGAGACAGAGCAGGGACAGGAACGTGAGGGGACCTGCTGCCAGGGGATACCACAATTTGGGCCTGTGTGCTGGACCCTGCACCCATCTAGAACCCCTCTACTGTCCCCAGGGCTAGTGGAAGCCCCACTGCAGGAGTTCACGCTGCTGTGTAGGAGGAGAGCCACGCTACAGTGGAGGATGGTGAAAGCCTACCGCCCTGTTTTGATGAGTTCCCTCTACCTGCTGACCTGACCAGTAGTGCCTGCTGCTCTGTCCCCTGGCCCCCTAAAAGCGCCTGGAAGGGAAGGAGCGCCTTGGACTGGACCCCCGCCCCCCAGGAGGTGATGAGCGTTACCCTGGGGCTTGCTATTCGGACTGCCTGCCCCCCAAGCGCTAACCCTGAAGGGCTGTGCTGTAAAGATGCTGTTGGCCTGCGAAGCGCTACCCGCCTGGAGGTGCCACTGTCTGAACTGCTGTCATTCACAAGCGCTGCGCAGCTGGAAGAGGCTGCTTCTGTGCCCACCAAGCTCTCTGTACTAGAAGTGCTGTGCCTCAGTGAGCGCTGTGCCTGCTAACCTTCACTCCTGAGGCGGAAAGCCGGGAGTCTTTTTCTTAAAGCTGTCTAACTTTTAAACCTATTCACTTGTGAGTCACTATATTGTTGTTGTGTTTGATTTTAAAAAAAGCACTCACCAAGCATTCTGCTGATCGCTGGTACACCGCGCTGTGGATTCTATCACAGCTGCGGCCCCCCGGCAAAACCTCTCAGCTGCCGCCATCGCCGGCGTGCACACAGGCCACGCCCCCATCGAGGCCACGCCCCCCTGCCCTATCGAGGCCACGCCCCCTTGCCCTATAACTGGCGCTGAAATACGAGCGTCCAGTTGAACCTTCACTCCTGAGGCGGAAAGCCGGGAGTCTTTTTCTTAAAGCTGTCTAACTTTTAAACCTATTCACTTGTGAGTCACTATATTGTTGTTGTGTTTGATTTTAAAAAAAGCACTCACCAAGCATTCTGCTGATCGCTGGTACACCGCGCTGTGGATTCTATCACAGCTGCGGCCCCCCGGCAAAACCTCTCAGCTGCCGCCATCGCCGGCGTGCACACAGGCCACGCCCCCATCGAGGCCACGCCCCCTGCCCTATCGAGGCCACGCCCCCTTGCCCTATAACTGGCGCTGTAATACGAGCGTCCAGTTGAACCTTCACTCCTGAGGCGGAAAGCCGGGAGTCTTTTTCTTAAAGCTGTCTAACTTTTAAACCTATTCACTTGTGAGTCACTATATTGTTGTTGTGTTTGATTTTAAAAAAAGCACTCACCAAGCATTCTGCTGAACGCTGGTACACCGCGCTGTGGATTCTATCACAGCTGCGGCCCCCCGGCAAAACCTCTCAGCTGCCGCCATCGCCGGCGTGCACACAGGCCACGCCCCCATCAAGGCCACGCCCCCTGCCCTATCGAGGCCACGCCCCGTTGCCCTATAACTGGCGCTGAAATACGAGCGTCCAGTTGAACCTTCACTCCTGAGGCGGAAAGCGGGAGTCTTTTTCTTAAAGCTGTCTAACTTTTAAACCTATTCACTTGTGAGTCACTATATTGTTGTTGTGTTTGATTTTAAAAAAAAAGCACTCACCAAGCATTCTGCTGATCGCTGGTACACCGCGCTGTGGATTCTATCACAGCTGCAGCCCCCCGGCAAAACCTCTCAGCTGCCGCCATCGCCGGCGTGCACACAGGCCACGCCCCCATGGAGGCCACGCCCCCTGCCCTATCGAGGCCACGCCCCCTTGCCCTATAACTGTCGCTGAAATACGAGCGTCCAGTTGAACCTTCACTCCTGAGGCGGAAAGCCGGGAGTCTTTTTCTTAAAGCTGTCTAACTTTTAAACCTATTCACTTGTGAGTCACTATATTGTTGTTGTGTTTGATTTTAAAAAAAGCACTCACCAAGCATTCTGCTGATCGCTGGTACACCGCGCTGTGGATTCTATCACAGCTGCGGCCCCCCGGCAAAACCTCTCAGCTGCCGCCATCGCCGGCGTGCACACAGGCCACGCCCCCATCGAGGCCACGCCCCCTGCCCTATCGAGGCCACGCCCCCTTGCCCTATAACTGGCACTGAAATACGAGCGTCCAGTTGAACCTTCACTCCTGAGGCGGAAAGCCGGAAGTCTTTTTCTTAAAGCTGTCTAACTTTTAAACCTATTCACTTGTGAGTCACTATATTGTTGTTGGGTTTGATTTTAAAAAAAGCACTCACCAAGCATTCTGCTGATCGCTGGTACACCGCGCTGTGGATTCTATCACAGCTGCAGCCCCCCGGCAAAACCTCTCAGCTGCCGCCATCGCCGGCGTGCACACAGGCCACGCCCCCATCAAGGCCACGCCTCCCTGCTCTATCGAGGCCACGCCCCCTTGCCCTATAACTGGCACTGAAATACGAGCGTCCAGTTGAACCTTCACTCCTGAGGCGGAAAGCCGGGAGTCTTTTTCTTAAAGCTGTCTAACTTTTAAACCTATTCACTTGTGAGTCACTATATTGTTGTTGTGTTTGATTTTAAAAAAAGCACTCACCAAGCATTCTGCTGATCGCTGGTACACCGCGCTGTGGATTCTATCACAGCTGCGACCCCCCGGCAAAACCTCTCAGCTGCCGCCATCGCCGGCGTGCACACAGGCCACGCCCCCATCGAGACCACGCCCCCTTCACATCACTCCCTTCGATAAAACATGTGTATGGGGAGGAAGCGCAGCGGACGGGCGCAGCGGGCGCGCCAACTGCGCGACGAAGGCGCGCCTAAGGCAAGCCCGTCTGGGCCTGTCCGGGCCCGGACGGCCCCAGGCCCGGACACTATGCCCATTTCGCCAAAGCTCTGCCCTACCTATACACGAGATATGCTCCTGGCTCTGAACCCGCATAAACTCCCCTCCTGTAATTACACTTATACGGGAGATGACTCTTTCATCCGCTGCAATCTCTGCAACCCGCCCCGCGCGGAGACAGAACATCGTAGCCTTCAACTCGGCCTCCTCAACTGCAGATCGCTTGTCAAGCACGCCCACGAGTTAAACCTCCTAATTCTAGACCACGCCATTGACATTCTGTTTCTCACAGAAACATGGCTTACTTCTAACAACGGCGCCGATATCGTTAATGCCCTCCCTCCCGGCCACCAAATTTGCACATTGAACGGACCGTGTGGCAGAGGAGGCGGTTTAGCGATAATCTACAAAGATTACCTTACCTGCAGAATTGCTGACGGCAACATTAGAGACTGTGAAAGCTGCCACTACACCGTACAAATTTCACCAGAAAAGTCCCTGTCTGGGCTGCTGGTATACCGCCCTCCAGGTCCACTTGCCGAGTTCACCAGCAGGCTAATTGACCATGTAACTCTTATGGCCACGACGTCCCCTAACTTCCTTCTGTTAGGAGACTTGAACCTCCACTTCTTAGACCCAGTGGACACCCACGCAGCCGATTTACGGTTGGACCTTGCCTCTATTGGTCTTCACCTAATGAACTCTAAGGCCACTCACGACAAAGGTCAGCTACTGGACCCGATTTTTACAAACTTCCAGGACCTTAAAACCTGCCCGCCACTCCCCCTGCCCTGGACAGACCACCTCCTGATTCCCATCGATTGGCACCTTAACACCTCCCCCCCCAACTGCCTAAAAACAGAACTCTTACCAGGCGTTGGCACAAACTTATACCAGAAGACTGGGCACTCAAACTCAGGGATTCCATCCCCTCTCCCACTCAGAACCCTATAACCGCCGACATTGAATTTAATGCTTGGATCACCCATTGTCTGGATTGCCTCATACCCCTCTCTAGCACCCTCAAACGCACCAAGAGAGTTAACCCTTCCCCTTGGTACACCCCTGAACTGAATGTTCTACGGAAGGAATGCAAGAGAACTGAACGCACATGGAGGAAAGACAAATCAGCAGACAAGAAAGAAATGTTCCGGTCCACCTTAAGAACTTACAAACTTGCGCTTCATAAAACTAAGAGTTCATTTTTTGAGGAAAAAATTAAAAACGCATCCTGCTCCGCTCAAGAAACCTTCGCTATCCTAAAAGAACTTCTTCATGTTCCAGATCCCCCAGTAAAACCCACGGATCCTAAATCCGCGGAAAACAAATGCATTAAGCTGGCTACTTTTTTCGACGAGAAAATCCAAAAAATCCTTTCCTCCCTTCCTTCTATCGACAGCGGTGGCACAGGCTCAGACTGCCGCATCCCCCTTTTTTGTCATGGCCGGCACGTCGATTCCTCGGTACCCTCTCTTGACACATTCGGTCCAGTCACCACAGAAGAGATAGCCACGACGCTTGCCACAATCAAGAGTGGCTCTCCCTGCGACCCGGCCCCCCTACGCTTCCTCAAAAAAGTGGCCCCCACCATCATCCCTCCACTCACGGCCCTCATCAATGCCTCTCTACTGGAGGGAGAGGTCCCTCCTAGTTGGAAAGCAGCTGTTGTAAAAGGGCTCCTGAAAAAACCTTCATTGGACCCTCAGGACTTAGCCAACTACAGGCCAATCTCCCTCCTCCCAGGAAATAGCAAAATCACAGAGAAACTTGTGAACAAAAAACTATCTCTTTTCCTGGAAGCGAACAACCTGCTCAGGAACTCCCAGACAGGCTTCCGCCCAGGCCAGGGCACCGACACCGCCCTCCTGGCGGCAGTGGAGAAGGCCAGAAGCATTCTAGACTCAGGAGGATCAGTGGCAGTGATCCTCCTGGACCTCAGTGCGGCCTTCGACACTGTCAATCACCAGGTTTTAATCCAGCGGCTGAGAGACACAGGAGTGAAGGGCACGGCCTTGAAGTGGCTTGCCTCGTTCCTCGATGGCCGCTCGTTCCAAGTCTGGGAGAACGACAGCCACTCCCCTGCGGTCCACCTCCATTGTGGAGTACCGCAGGGTTCATCACTAAGCCCAACGTTATTTAACGTTTATATGTCCCCGTTGGAGGAGCTGGTCACCCCGTTTGGAGTGACGATTATCAGTTACGCTGACGACACCCAGCTGGTGGTGACCCTCTCACACCCCAACCAAGAACCCTCCAATCTTCACGGCTGTCTTACGGAAATCCATGGTTGGATGAACACCTCCGCACTCAAGCTCAATGGGTCCAAGACCGAAATCTTGCTGCTTGGACAAAAAGGAGCCTCCCTGCCACCCAACATCTGGCCCGCCTGCCTAGGCGACCCCCCTTCTCCCAAAAACGAAGTTAAAAGCCTGGGTGTATGGCTCGAGAAAGATCTGACCTTCAGAGTCCAGGCAAAGAAAACGGCGGGAATATGCTTTGGACTCCTTAGAGCTTGTAGGAAGGTGCTCCCCTTGTTACCCCCTATCTCTCGGAAACTGCTGATCCAGGGCCTCATTTTGTCCAGGCTGGATTACAGCAACGCAATCTACTTGGGAGCCCCGGAAGCCACATTCAATACCCTACAGAAAATCCAAAACGCCGCTGCCCGGCTCCTAACTAACACCCCAGCAAGATCATCAGCAAAACCTGCCTTGAAGCAACTTCATTGGCTTCCAGTCAGAGAGAGGGTGGTTTTCAAGGCCCTCTGCCTGGCTCATAAACTCCTTCACAACAAATGTCCCCCAATTCTCAAAAATTTCATTACCCCTTACGCAGCTACCAGGTCACTCCGGTCAAACCAAGAGAACTTCATCATGGTACACAGAGTGAAAAAAGCCAGGTCTGGAGGCCGCCGCTTCTCGGTAAATACTGCAAAGCACTGGAACAACCTCCCACGCAAACTAAGAACCGAACCAAACATTCTCCATCTCAGGAAATCTTTAAAAACTTTCCTTTTCCCATGATCCCCCTCTTCCTCCGCTGCTGCTCCCTCTTGATTCTGCAGGTTCTAGCGCTGGGATGCTCACGGGTTACTACGCGCTCTACAAAAACCTTAAATAAATAAATAAATAAATAAGCGCTATAATCTTGGAAGCGCTGTGCTGCAGAAGTGCTGTGTGGCCCAAAAAGGAACTGTTTACCTGGAAAGTGCTGCGGGAGCCTACCCTGCGTTTTGGCGTGCTTTTTGCCCATCGCTGATAGCGCGTGCCTACCCCACGTAATGGTGGCCGTGTGCCGATCTGAACCCAGCGGGAGCCTACCCTGCACTTCAGAGTTGCCGTGACTCACCGCCGTGGCCGAGCCGCCACCAGGAGGACTGCCTGCCGTGGGTGCCCACACCCCGCGTGTCACTTCCACATCGGAGGGAGCCCACCCCTCATCGCCGCCGGGAATCACCGCCGCGGCCCGGGAGGAGTCCTTACCGCAGACGCGACACGGAAGTCAGGCACCCGGCCGGGAAAGGAGGCGGAGCTTTGTTGAGGTCCGGCCGGACCTGGAGAGCTGCACTGGGATTGGGCCGACCCTAAGCACCGGGTCCCAGGAGGTAACCCGGGTGAAGACCGGAAGGAGGAGGTGGTGTTGCGGGGCCCCCGTGGCAACAAGGGAGCCCCGTGTAGAACCAGGAGCCAGGCGGGAGCCTACCCTGCGCTGGCCCGGCAGCCCCACGGAGACTGCCTCGAAGTCCCGGGACCCCGTGAGGGAGAGGGGCCCGAGTGAAGCCGGAGGAAGTCGTCTGGAGCCCAGACAGCCCCGCAAGAGCCCGGTGAGTGGGGTGAAAGAGTTGGACTGCTGGAGCCCCCCCCCACCCCCCCGAGGCAAGAGGAGAGGCCTTTTGGGGAGTTGGTGTGTGGGAAGTGTCAGTGCATGTGTCGGTGCCCGCCCCCCCCGGGACCAATACTTTGGGAGGGCCAAAGACAGAGGTAAAACCCCTGCGGGGGAGGCCTTAAAGGATCGCTGAGGCCGCCTTGCCCCTGCCTGAAACTGTTGTTGTGCCCCGTTGGCTCCTGTCCAGCTGATAAGGACCTGACCTGAGGGGAGCAGTGACTGTGGGTCCCCTGGACTGGGCCAGTGCCCGAGTTAAGTGCTGGTTGGCTGCCTTTGGTGATAAGGTTCACCCCGGGTTAGGGGAGTGGTTACGGCCGGCCTGCTCTGTTGCCCCCTTTTTAGTAGGGGTTTGTGTTTTAATGAGCCCGGTGCTTAAGAACTGTGCCCCATTTCAGCTGGTCCCCGGAAATGTGAGTAGGGAGGATCTGTTTAAGATAGATCTTGTGGCCTGAGTTTTACAGGGATGGCTTTACTGATGATTCCACAATGAAATGTTGCCTGTTCCCCTACAAGAGTGGTTTTACTTCTGCCCAAGGAAATGTTAATTGAGTTCTCCCTGAATGACTCACTGACCTATGCTTTCATGAGGAAATGTTGCCTGGGCTGTAAGGGAATGTTGTTGCCTATGCAAATGCCATGCCTACATAATGAAATGTCGCCTGTGTTCTAGAGGAATGGTTTTATCTATGCTTCTGCAATGCAATGTTGCCTCGAGGTTCTTCTCCTCACGTTATATTGCTGATGTTGCATGTCAATTGATAACTCAGGTCTTTATTTCAGCCCTGGAACTCATGGACTTACCTTTTTTCTTCTTTTTCCCATTTTCCCTGTGAATAATCCCCCTGTATACTTTGACCTGGCGCCCCATTGTGATTACTGTGTCTTAGTTTTGCAGGTTGGAGACAATACATGAGTTATTCCTTTTCATCCAAAATGGTGTTGTGTCTTCTTTTGTGGTGTGCCTGGTGTGTCGTCTGTGGGTACTGTGTGGATGCTTCACACATGTCCTCAGGAGTTTGGCCTGCCCGCTCTGCTCCATGCTACCCCCCGTAGAATTGGTAACCCCATTTCTAACAGTGTCTGTGAGGAAACTCATAATATGCTCAGTGGGGCCGCATCTGCCCACCAAGCATATTGCGGCCTCAATACCTCTGTGCCACTGCCAGATCTCTGATCCCTGGTGGTTGCAGTGTTCCCAGGGCAGCCCAACTGCCCTGGTCGTAAGAAGGCAGTCGGAGGACTGCCACCACCATGCCCCTGTGAGTCAAAAAGTCACCAATAATATTAATAACATGTATATTTGGAAAATTCACACATTACATTGTTAATAAAACGGACTGTCATAAAATATTTTCAATAAAGCTATACGAAAAGAAAATGAACGTCTTTGTGCCCTACACTCCAAGTAAATAGCATATTGTTCTAGCTCACAGTGCTTTAAAACAATAAGGTAAGCTCTCCTAGGGTCGTGGATTCAGTGGCCCAGGAGACTAACTGTGTGTTTTTATTGTTCATGGGGTGGGGGGCTACTGCCCAATGTGATCTCTTAGCCAAAAATGACTTCATTCCAGGAAGGGTATAAACTAAGGGTAGGTGGTGAACTCTGCTCCATCAGCGGAGTTTTGCAACTCTGCGCTCTGCTGGGAGTGCAGAGTTAGGCAAAAACCCACCACCTACTCCTACTATTAACAAGAGATACTAAAGCATCATGAATTCCAATTAATTAAACTTTTTGTGTAGCACAGAAGCTGGCCAGGTGCAAATGATAATGAACTAAAATAAAATGTTCTTGAATGTGGGTGCAGATGTAGGCTGCTTTGTTTACTCTGCCCTTTCACTGCATGTCCTGGGCGTGCAGCTCACAGGGTCTCCACCTCCTCCCTTCATATGTTTAGTGGGAGGGCTCGCCTGCACGTGCCCCTGTCCTTCGAATTCACTGGCTGTTTTTGTTTCCACCTCTCCCTCCGGAGGTCTGTTCTGTGCATTCACTACTCTTTCCACCAGTGAACATGTGTGAATGTTGTAACACACCGCAGGCTTCGCCCTCTTTGTGCACGTGAAGCCTCAAGGTGTTCAGTATTTAGCACAGGTAAACATTCCCAAGAAAAAGGTAGAAATACACTATATTTGTAAAGGAAGGAGATGCAATGGAAATAGGGGGGGGCAGAAAGTAGTGGTAAATGTGCTAAAAAATAGCTTGTGGGTGTAAATTATGTACTCAGATTTTACAGCCACTCGTAGGCAGGGATCTGGATATGAGGCTGGCCGTGTTCTGGAGTAAGTAATGCTATGTACGGCAGGTGCTGCAGTTTTGTTGTTTTGCTGACCCGGTCAAAGCAGGGGATGCCCAGAGTCACTGCACTGCATACACGGGAGTCTCTGCAGCAGGCGCTCTGACCCCATGAGCTTTTATCATGGAGCCAATAGTAGGAATATTGGGAGGGAGGGACGGACGCGTGGGTGAGCAAAATCAGTGGGAATGATTATTCGTCACATGACACGTCATTACGCTGCAACGCAGCTCAGAGTTGACCTGCTGTGAAGGAGAATTTTCTTGAGTTCCGTGTCTGGCCTGATTGGCCAGCCATCAATGGCACCCCACTCTCTGGCCTCCGTGACACGTCATACCCAGGACAGCTCAGGAGGAGTCAGGACACATCAGGAAGAGGTGAGCCCTGCTAAGGATCAGTGGTGGCAGGGCGGGTTGAGGTGCATGTATGACAGAGGTGCCTTTGGGATGGGAGGTGGGTGGAGTGGAGCACTGGTTGCAGAGCAGAATGGGTTTAAGAGAGAGGGAGGGTTCAGGACTGCTGGAGCAGGTTGGTGTGGGCTGGAGAAAGAAAAGGACAGTAGGTGGTAGCTGCTCCGGGGTCTGACTCTGAATCAGGCAGAAGTGTGAACTCTCCGTCCTGTTGAGGTCAACCCACCGGAGACGGGCAAAACACACAAGGATAAAGGATGGAGGGTCAGTTATGCTGGGAGGACACACGGGTACGGGGCACTCGAGACACCTTTTCATATGGGGTGGCCCGGATTCTCATCGCTTCCCTCTTCCCGCATCCTGTACCCCAGCACGATGAAAGAGAACTACTTCCCTTTTTAGCCCAGAGTACTACAAGGTCGCAACGTGACCAGCGTGAACAGCAGCACAGTGATGTATTACATCAGAGTCGAACTCTGTGGAATCCCATTGAGTTTTTATGTAACTCTGAAGAATTCCGCGTAATGAAACTCCATAAACTCTGCCCACCCCTGGTATAAACAAGGCATGGATGCCCTATCAGGACAAGCTACTCAGTAATATCGATCCCCAAGTGAAAATCCTTACTTTACCAGACCAGTTCAAGTAATTTGAGAATTCAACGCAAGGTGAAACCCTACGTAGCTGAGCAAAAAGTGTTTTTTTCATCCCTAGAAATACAAATGCAGCCATTTCCTTGGAAAGGAGAGAGCCCTATCTATTGTTAAGGGTTGTTTCCTAAATGTGGTGATCTTACACAGCCTAAATTTGGACCCGAAGCTCATGCTCTACTATTTAGAGAATAACTTATTAAATGAATAGTCAAATATGTTTGCCTTCTCTTCACTGGATAGGGCTCGGTTCTCTCTAGGACGTTTCCTTGCAAACGTGATTTTGCAGGGGCCAGTAGATTCTGGAACTTCTCTTTCGGCCAAGATGAACTACAGAAGGTTCAGCTTATAGGACAATAATCCTAGTTCCAACACCCCACTGTTGTTTTACAGAGAAAGAGAGGAGGACGGTTCCCTTCCAACAGAGGATAAAGACAAAGAGATTTTTTTACTGTGAGTGTTCTTCAACCTTACCTTCTTATAACTGGCAGCAGTGTCTTTCATTGACAAAAAGAAGGACATCGCAAGAGACGCTTGGATCCTTCAAATGGTTCAAGGTTTAGAGTTGGATTTCTCTCATGCTGGCTTGCAAAGTTTCTTTCTGTATCTGTCCCACTTTTCAGTGGATAAACAAACTCCTTTTTCAAACATAGGTGTAGATCTACTAAATTAGAAAGCTGTGGAGCCATGTGTCTTGGTAAGCCACATATTTCTAGTCCGGAAGAAAAGCAAACACATCTTCCTGTGATAAACTTCACTTTATCATAATTGCAATGTAGAAATTATTATTCAACTTGGGAACATTTTTCTCCTATGGGATTGGATGGTGTCAGTGGATTTGAAGGATGCATACCTATTGATTCCAATTGATCAAAATCACAAAACGTTACTTCAGTTTCTTTGGTAAGGTCAGACATAGAGATTCAGTTCCACTCATTCCTTGGTCCTTCACCAAGTTGCTGAAACTTTTAGTGACAACTCTTTGATTGTTGGGACCCTGTATGATGGTGAGCTTACACATGTGTTCATCCACATGGCATCAAAAGTCACCAAGATCGCAGGAAACCGGAATATGATGCAACGCCTCTTGGAGTGGGTGGTCAACAGCATGTTCCTTTGGACCCCAAACTTGCCCTTCTGATAATTATGGAGGATTGGGGAGGTGCAATCGTTTCATGCATGCTAGTGGGATTGAGATTACTTGTTGCAAAGAGGGGCATTGCCAAAAGCTGGATGGATGTGTGCGGCCTATCCAGAGCAGAATGTATCTGTGGGATAGCTCATTATGCCTCTGCAGAGGAAACTGTTTATAGGGCTAGGTGCTGCACTAGCAAGCATGGGCGCATTTGAGGTCTGTGGAGCAATTTTAGAGACTCTGCTGGGGATGTAACTCCTTAAGGCACATTCCCTTTGGCTTGAGGGAATCACCATCCTTTTAATGAATTGAATCTTGAACTCTTAAGTATTTCTGTATTTTTTTTTTGTCCTCACATCACCATGTGATTCTGGAAGTTTTGGACCATTTTTGGCACCCTTATTCGTCTCATGGTCCAATGCATTCACTCGCCCGTGCCTCCAAAGTGCTATCACATCCAGGAGGGAATAACTTCCCAAGCTACTATGATCTGCTGTAATCATAGGACTATGGAAGATATTGCTATATTCCGACACATCCCTACTTTGTACCACAGTGCTAACTTGCCCACTTTATAAAGTCCTCCCAAATTTCCCCCAACCTTCGTGAATTGCATTTGGTATCCATTTTGCTAGTCCACTTAACCACTTTTAAGCATCCTGTGGGAAGTGTGGGCACCGGGTCTGTCCAGTGTTTACATATCTTGCGTGTGGCCAGAAGCAATAGATAAAATATCAAGTCTCTTTGCTTACTGTTCAAAGTATTATGTAAATTATTGTCCACTCCTAGGAATACGAAGGCCACTGTCAAGATTATGGGTTCCCCTTAAATATCTCTTGTAGTAGTTTCTATAACCTTCCAGTATTCTTTTATTGTGGGGCATGTAAAATAAATGTGCACATCATTTGCAGTTGGAAAATTACATCTGTTACATCCGGGGACTGACTGTAACACGAACTTAGCCACTCTTTGAGGAGTCCAATACAACCTATTTATTACAAAGAATGATGCCTTTTAAAGTTTACAGGTGTAACTATTGAGTATAATAATTGTAATGAGTCCTTCCAGAGCAGGTGTAGATTCTCTTCCTGGAATGTGTCTCATCGGATCGCATAAGGAGGCTCCAGTTTCTTTTCCTCTGCTTCCAGGATTTGCCCAACCACTTTAAAATCTCTTAACTTTTACACTATCATCTTGGAAGGTTGTTGAAAACCATGACATGACCTGCATATATTTAAATCTAGAAAGTCTAGTGCCAGTTTTCGGTCTCAGCACCTCCCAAGGCAACAATTCACCTGCTAATATCAGGTCACCCTACTTGGATAGCCTTGCTTGCTTCATGGGAAGACTCAATCCATCCTTCAGACATTCTGGGTACCAGATTGGTGCAAATTTTCGAGTAATACGCAATATTTAACATCTTCCTCACTGCACTCTAAAGATTTAATGCTGCTTTTAGGACCGAACTAACATAAAATGGTTGCTTTCCCAAACTCATTAGTCATTTTCCCGAATAAAACTCCCCAAGTGGAAGAAGTGGGCTCCCCAATAGGCACACAGAGGTTTTTAAATTGAAATGCCATACAATAGAAATTTAGATCTGAAGATGACGCCTTAGCTTTTTCCAGGCGAGCCGTACTACGCGGGGAAGCCCAAATAAAACTAGTCATTTTTACCTGCATTCTGTTGATTATTTCCTCGGGAAATTTGAGTGGAATGCAATTAAAATAAATGTTAACTTTGGGAGAATAGACATTTTTACTAAATTGACCCTCCCCTAGATGGTTAATGGAAGGTTCTTCCACATGGATAATGGCCGATTAACCTCCTTGGCCACCCTCTTTAGGTTTCACAATGGAATCTTGTCAGTTTGGTTGACTATGATAATCCATAGATATTTTATCTCAGCACACACTCTACCTCCCCAACCCTCCAGATTCCAACTCATCACCTCTGTCTTGGAGATATTCACTGAATGTCTGGATAACACCCCAAATTCTTTTGTTAGCTGCTCCACCCTTGGTAGTGTTTGGGTTGGATCTGAGGTGTAGATTATCAAATAATCTGCATATAATGCTATTTTAATGAGAGAGGAGAGTGAGTGGATAGGTATTATCTGATCATCTTTCCTCAAAAGATGTGCCAGAGGTTCCATATAAATGTCAAACAGGAGGGAAGACAAATGACAACACTTCCTAGTACCTCTATAGATATTAAAACTCTTCATTAGAGAGACATTTCGGAGGATTTTAGCCGTAGGGCATTCATATAACTTTTTAAGTTCCATAATATAACACGTGCCAAAGCCCATTGATTCCAAAACTGCCCAGAGGAATGCCCAAATAACATGATCAAATGACTTGGCGGCGTCAATGGTAAACACTGCCAAGGGGATCGAGCGCACAATTGCTAAATCTATAGTCCCAATCAGTGATAGTGTTAGTTCTTGGATTTGCATTTTCGGGACAAACCCCTTCTGGTCTGTATGTATCAATTGAGGTGCCACCTTTGCCATTCTCCTTGCCAAAATGCCAGTACAGATTTTATAATCTACATTTAACAGGGAGATATGCCGATATGAGTTGGCTCTCCTTGGGTCCTTTGCGGGTTTTAAAACCAGCGCTACAGTGGCCTCCCTCCATGAACTTGAAATCTGCTCTTCCCTCGTGTAAACTCAATTGAACAACAACTTCATTTCTGAAACTATTTCGTCAGTAATTAATTTATATACCTCAACCCGTACTGAGTCCGGGCCCGCTGCCTTGCCATTGATGCAAAAGCTGCTCTCTTATTTCTCCCTCAGTGATTTAGGCGTCCATTATCTTCCTACCCACTGTTGTAAGTGCTGGGAGTCCTAGGTTATCTAACCACAGCTTTTGGCTCCCCTCATCAGATCGCACTTCCTCTGTATATAATTAAGAGAAAAGTGAGACCAGGCAAGCCTGCATCTCCTTTCCTCTTCCTTATTTGAAATCTCGCCCTGAGGGTTGATGGTCAATTCCCCAATATCATTTTGTGACCTCTGAGCCCTCGACTTCCATGCTAACAACTCCGGCCTTTTCTCCATATTCAAATTGTTGCATGCTTCCCACTTCCCACCTCTCACAGCACTTTGCCTCTAAATTGATCTTGTAATTTAACCTTGCTTCCTCCAGAAGTTTCATTATGTTCTCTATATGCTGGTTGGACCCTGTCATTTGCTGTAATTTGACCTCTAACATCCCCACTTTTTCCTCCAAACTCCTAAATTCAGCTCCATCGAGCTTGTTCTTATGAGTGACCTGACTTTGTAAAGCCTCTCATGTAAATGCCTTGAAGGTTTCCCATATTACCTTAATGGGGGCTGAATGGGCATTATCCAGAAAGAAATCCTTTGTTTTTTTTTACAGGAGGGCAGACATATCTAGGTCTGATAAGATGGACCTTTTCAGAGTCCATCTCACATTATGGCTTGCTCTTCCCCTGTAAATATTACACAGACCGCGACGTGATCTGAAATATGCCCTGGCAGTATAATAACCTCTTTTGAATCTCATGGCCCAAAAGGTAATCTAGCCTGAAAAAATGGGTATATTTTTTGCTGTGGAAGGTGTATCCCCACTTGTGCCCCCTTAGATATCTCCATGCGTCGGCCAAGCCCATTTCATATAACATATGTTTCAAAACCTGCCTTGTCCTTGGTGCTTGAGCTTGGCCTCCCCTCTAACCGTGGGCAGAGAACTCCACTCCGCCCGTAGAGTGTGCAGGGTTTTGCTTACTCTGCGATCCGTTGAGAATGCAAAGTAGGCAAAATCCTGCACTCTCCGGAGCGGAGTTGGCCCGCCGCCCGCCTCCACCCCCCTATTACGATATATATTTTAGCAGTAATTTAAACCAATTAAAAGTCACTTACCTCTTTACCGTGGCGTTCTCGGGCTGCCCGCCTCCTCTTCCTCGCCATTCGGACACTGCCGAAGAAAACTGCGCATGCTCGCATGCCTGCGCATGTGCATTTCTCGCAAGAAAGTATATCTGAATTAGTCGGGTTGAGGCAGGCGGCGTAACAGAGCTACGCGGAGGGCCACAGAGTTTGTTGCCAACTCCATGGCACTCCGCGTAGCTCCGCTATGCACACTATGCCCAGGATTACTTCCCTCCTACTAGTAAATTTGTCTAAAGTTGGTTCTAATAAGCTGTCGAAATCACCCCGGATAATTATGTGGGTGGTTACCCCTGCAAGTGTCAGTTGTAAATCTACAATGTACTTGGGGTCGTCCAAATTGGGACCCTAAAAAGCAGCACAGACAATCTCTGTACCGGAACACCTAAGAGTCGCTAAAACCCACCTCCCAGAACTATCTGTTTTAGAAGAGATTAGCTCGACTCCTGATCCCCTCCCAATCAGTACCACCCCCCCCTTTACAGTATTCTACTTGATCGGAGGCAACGTAACTCTCAACCTATCTTAATTTTGTGTAGAGTTCTCTGCTTTCACTTGCAGTTAAACGGGTTTCTTGTAGGATGACTATCTGGGCTTTAGAATCATCTAGATATTTCATCTCCAACCTCTTTCTGCTTTTTGATCTAAGACCATTTACGTTCCAAGTCAGAACTTGTAACTTATTGTCATCACCTCCCATCTTTATAGTCCTTTTTCCAGTAATGGCCCAATACCAAAAGGATATTAATACAAATAGTGAGGACTTTTTTTTATTTTTATTCACACTGCTCTCCACCCTGTGCCCTACCTCCCTCCTCTGTCCACCCTCTCCCACCCGTAGGAACCCTCACTTGACTTTCAGGCATATACATGCCTATGAGGCTACTGGAGAGGAGGAGAAATCTCCCTAAACTATAACAATAGCAGTGCTTCCCCTTCCCCCTCACCCCACATCACTCATCAGACCTTTGACTCATATATTCATTCCTTAGTTTGGGAACTGTACCCCTCAAGATACTCCACTCTTCTTTATAATGTCAATTAAGCTGTCTGCTTCTTCTACTGTCTAGTATTTACGCATCTGGTTGTCCCATATGACCTGAAGCATCACCGGGAATTTCAGTTGGGCTCTGGCTCCAAGTTTATTTAACTCCTCCATCCTTCTACCTAGCACCCACTGTTTCTGATCTGTTGCGCGGCACACATCAGACCTGATAGAGAAAGTAAAATGTTGTGCTGTATATGGTCCGTTACTCAGAGCCGCTGTCAAAATTGTTTCTTTGACTGTATAGGAGAGAAAATTTGCAAGAACCTTTCTCGGCTTCTGTCTCTGCATATTACGTTTGAAAGGGTCCCTATGAACTTGTTGTATCTCATAATCCAAATTGACGTCTGGCCTGTCTTTCAAGTTAGTCTCCTTTAACAGTTTAATTATAAAAGCCTTAATGTTGGTCCCTTCTTCAGCTTCCAGGATATTTAAGACTCTCAAGTTGTTTCTCCTGGAATGGTTCTTAATTATTTCCAAATCTTCCCTGAGTCCTATATTTTCCCTGACCAGCGCTCCCAGGCCATCAGTATTTTTGGTGATGTCCTTCCTCATCAACCCTACTTCTTCCTCCAATGCGCCTGTCCGCGCTGCTACATCATGCAGTTTCTGCGCTAGAGCCGCACAGGAGGTTTGTATGTTTGCTTGGTTGGCTTCCGATGTTTTGAACCTACTTCTGATCTTCTCTTTTAAGCCCAAAAGAATAGAGGCCAATGGGATTTTGGGGTACGGATTCAGTCCCCCTGTCACTGCTATAAGAAGGTCTTTTTGTCTTGGCCTTCCCTCGCCATGTACCTCATCTCTTACTTCCAGAGCGCTGAACCTAATCTGTGTTGGTATCTGGAATGTGCCCCCAGCTGTTACTCCACATCCACTAGTTGCCTCAACACCCCCGTGACCTCCCGGGCTGTACTAACCTCTGCTGGGGCGCCATTAAACTCCCCCATTTCAGACTCCTTTTGGGACATAGTTGCTGGTCTCCCACCCTCTGCCCCTGATGTAGTTATATGGTTAAACACCTTATAGAATGTTTTGAGAAAGGGGGTGACACTTACCTGGGGGGGTGAGCTTTTTTCCCCCTTCCACGAGGACTCTTCCCCAATTGCCTCGCTGACTTCCCTGCTCTCACCAGCTTTGCTGGGGCTAAGCACCCTCCTTTATTGACACCTATATCACTGGGGACCTCTGAGGCTAAGGGTAATTGTAGATCTAAACTTACCCCAAACGATTTCCCAACAGCCCGGGAGCAAAAAGTGAACCTGGATACCTATATGGAATGGCACCTGTTTTTTGCAATGGCGGTGCACTCTTTTCCATAGGAGCACTCTGCTGTGCTTGTAAATATTCTTTGCCTCTTTCACTTCCCCACTAGCCTTTATTCATATGTTGAGAGGCTGTGACAAAGCTAACATCCAGTGCTCCATTTGCGCTTCTTTTTCCACCTCTTTCATCCTCCAATCAGCTTGTGCTACATCTACCTCTATGTGAGAGGGCTTGCACCTCCCACGAGCACTGCAGCCCTCTCCCATGTCGGTGCCGCTCTCCCTGCCCCCCCGGCAGCTCCACGGACCTTCGCCATTCCTCGAGTGTAACTGCATTAATTCAATTCCGCCAATGTGCAGTGAGTTATTTTACCACTATCTGACTAGGTGCGGCAGCGGGGGGGGGGGAACCTACGCACCCATCCTCCTCATCTCTCCGGTGGTCCGCGACCATTTACCTCGCGGCCGCCATGTTCCCTTTTGTATTTCTGTGGTGCACATCATGGGATTCTTCACTGCAATATACTGACTGCTTGTGTTTTACTGTTTTGGTTGTACTTACCAATGCAATAAAAAGATTTTTTTTAAACATAGACAATATTATTTTCCTTGCTAAAGAACAAATGGCCTCGATTTCAGAATTGCAAATGACAATTCTTCTAATACAAGAAGTGGGATCTGTCCCAAATCGGTGTTTGAATTTTTTTTTTGTTTAAGCATGTACAGCTGCATTTTCAACAGTACAAATTATGCAATAATTGTATAATGCATTTCACCCCAAGGGCAATGTCTAGAGCGTCCAATTGAAAAAGAGAGACAGAAAACATAACATGTACCAGCAGATAGGTTGCAGAACCACTACAAAGCAACACACACATGTGCATACCATGGAGAAGAGTATAGATCCTTACTACTACTCAGCCAATACCGAGTGGTTTGCTGCCTTTGTCCATTCAAACAATATTTCTGGGCCTGCTTCATTATCAAACTTTGCAGAGGTTAAAAATACAACACTTATAAAGAGGTCTATCTTACACAGGCTTGGTACTTTTAGATCAGGAACTAGAGAAGAAAAGCTTCTTGCTGGCTCTATCACCTTGATGCTTGGAAGGGCCACACCATTTCCCTATAACCCTTGTCTTGCCTTGTGGATTAGATGCCAGCCAATGGGGTGGGGACTCAATGTAGCCATTTCTTGACTGTCAGGGCATAGCCAAAGGAGGCATTATCACAGAACATAAATTGTTTAAAGCTTCGTGCAGACCTCTTTGCAATCCCCAGTTTTACAAAAGACAGGGCAAGTTGTATGATCTTCCATCAGATGGGCAATCTTATCATGGTTAAATATATATGCTCACCTAGGTGGCACAAATCCAAGACTGTGATAGAGATAGCATAGGTATTTGGGGAATTTTGCACAGGTGAAAGCAGAGTTTCTTCTAGGTATCCCCAATTAAATAGCAGATTGTTTTTCTACGAATCTCAGGGACTACAGCTATTGGAGGCTTCTTCCTCTGGGTTTTCTGAAGTTGAACTATCATCTGTGTCTGTTTTCTGTAGATCTTTTTGCTTTCCACTTAAATAATCTGTTACATCAGTTCTACAGTCAGAGGCATGATCCGGAGGCTGCAACATATGATGCCTTCTTTCAAAAAAGTATGTAGGTTGTCTTTATGCTTTTCCTCCATTTGCTATGATATCATGGTGCAAATTTGCAGGCAGGGGGTGGATATGATTCTGGTGGCACCTCTATGGATATCCCAACATTGGTTCCCAGCTCTCCTTGAACTATATGTAGATGTTCCGGTACTAATTCTTTTCTATCAACAATGAAAATTGACAAACTAGTTCTGTTTGGCAATCTCCATCTGATGTCAGAATTGACTACTCTCTGTTTAGTTTCTTTTAGGAGGGTTTCGGATGCCAGAACCTTGAATATTTCTGCAAGATATTCTAATCCCTCTGGCTTTAGCTTCTCCTTTACAAAGCTTACAAAAAGTTCTTCCATTATGGTTGACTATCCAGATCTTGTATCTCAGCCAAAATATTTGTAACTTTGTTTGGAAGAAAATTAAACTAAAACAGCAGCTCCAACAGCAGTTGATATAATTTAGTAATCCGTAGACAATGATTACATCTCCCACTTCGGATAGATAGGTTAAGTGGAAGATGACTTCAGCTAGAATTTATATAAATGTCTTTGGAACTCATTCTGTCTGGGAAGCCATGGCATCTAAAGAATTAGATTAGATTAGAAGACTAGAAATGATGCATTAGAAGACTAGAAATGATGCAGAGATTCAACTTTAAGAGAGTTTTATTAAAAACCCATGGGCCATGCAGCTTAATTAGTTATTGATGGGATTTAAAGAAGCATAATAGAGTCTTGCTATAAAACGTATATTTTCTAGCGTAGGAAAGTCCTGATTTTATTAAAGGCATGGAAGGAAATATTATTCCTCTTCTATCCCCTCCTCCCACCTTTGTTGCTGTGATTTGCCCCCCATGACCAAATATATATATAAGTACATTTTTCATTGTTTGTAGTGTCGGTTTTCATTTTTCTGAATACCCTCTCAGGAGTTAGCAGTGGATCAACTGGAGACTTTCCAAACTAGTGATGTGGAGACAGATTTCATTGAATCCCGCCTGCGGTAATTAAAAAGGGCCTGCATGTACTGGATTCTCTGATGATGTACGTTCTCTGTTGAACTGATTAGTTGTCTTGTTTCGTATCTAACCGTAACATTAACACAATCTCCACTTTCCTTCGTTATTCTAGCTTGTAAAGTGTTCACTTCCAGCAGTGCGATGCAACCTCTCATCCTCATCAACACCCCTATGCAAATTTGACGCTTCGGGTGAAATGTGCTTTCTCCAAAAGTCTAGACCTGGCCCACCTCCCAAACTCTGCGTGAAAGAGATGGTTTCTCTGCTAAATGGCACCATCTGGCAGTTATTTATCTGCGCCAAGAACATAAAAATGAAAAATAAATGTTGAATAGCCATAATTTCATGCATGATTGTAGTGCTAAGAGGGTGATGCCAATAGGCTGCTACCGTCGGGTAGCAGCGTTCAGCCAGTTGTTTGTCAATACGAGTGCAGGATGTGGGCTTCCAGCAGAAGAGTTGCTGCTCTCAAGGATAAAAGCAGGCAGTTGTTACAGTCGGGTCCTTTTTTTAACACTAACAAGTATCAGTAAAAAATTCTATCTGAAAAGCCAAAAGTAGGCTGCATGCAATTAAGAAGACTGTAACATGGGTAAGATTAGCTCTGTGAATGGGCCTTTCAGTGAAAAGGAGACAGCTGTCTTTACCATAACACAGATTGCAACATGTCCTTTTCTATGATGAATTTTAGTTGTTTTTAAACTTAATGCAAGCAGCTCCATTCACTAAATGGCCAGCAATGCATATTGTGGATTTTATAAATGGAAGCCGTCACTTGAAGCTATCCTCAGACATGAAAACAGAAATTAGACGTAATTGCTCTGTGCAGTAGGATCCACGTTTTAAATGTATCACTAATTTCAGTTTCAAATTATTACTTAATAATTGGATAAAGTCAGGGCCACTTGAATTGTGTGGCAGCAGAACGCCAAATTATGCGACAGAGGTGACTAATTCGTATGGAACTGAAATGCTAATTATATAGAAGGAAAGGCAAATTGAAGCCACATTTTGTTATTAAGCTGAAATTTCGCAACACGTTTGGCTGCATTATTGTTTAGATATTTTGCAATTCCCGGTGTAAACAACAAATCACAGAGCTATGATATGAAAGTTTCACAAGAATGAACAATATAAACAATTTGCAGACCCTGTTGAGAATATTATACACCCACAATTAATAACGGTCTTGTATGGGAGTACAAGGACAAACCTTTAACACTCTCTTTCATACCACCTACAGTAAAATAGATGGCATGGAAACACGCTTCATTGTAAATAAAGTAGTGTTCAGGAATATACAGTTTCAGATTTACCGATTGCTCACGCTATAAGGACCCTGAAGCATCTCTTTCCATTGAGAGAAACCATTGTAGAATAGCTTTATTATTTACGCGGCCTGCTAAGAGGCAAATATTGTATTCCTGAATCTGGACACAAGCATAGGCAAAGTTAATAGGTCTAGCCTTGGCAAATGTGTCTTGTTTTTTGTGTGTATTTATTTACTTTTGCAAACATGCAGTTTTCCGAAAAAATAGCAAAACTAGAAAAGTCAATATGTGTCTCGTCTGCCCAGGCACAACATCCTTGGCAATGGAGTTCACTTCTTTTCAGGTGGCTGTGTACATATGAAAAAATACTGCCGCTCATAGTGCATGGCAGCCAATGGATGAGCAAAGCTGAACTGCCTCACAACACCATGTTGTATGGTTTGGAGAATGGAAGCAAAGTATGAATGACCGCAGTCACCAGCCCTCCCGCCGGACCTACGCCGCCACCGAACTCAACGCACTGAACGCCGGCCGACTCCCGGGTTGCTACCGAGCCACCCTGAGACGCACCCACGGACCCTTCTGCTGCAACTCCTGCAAGTTCACCTGCATCCGGACCTGCACCACTCCAGCAGTGCCCAAGACCTCGACGAGCAACAGCAGCAGCCACCTGAAGTGCATCCTGCTCAACACCCGATCCGTCCACAGACACGCCGTCGAGCTCTGGAACCTGCTCGACACCACAGCCCCGGAAGTCGCCTTCCTCACGGAAACCTGGATGAACGCCTCCTCAGCACCCGACATCGCCATCGCCAACCCGGACGGCTTCAAGATCATCCGGAGGGACCGCGTCAACCAGACAGGAGGAGGCACCGCCATCATCCACAGGAACTCCATCCGCATCACGACCAACACCGACGACACCCTCTCACCCGCCGAGCACCTGCACTTCCAGATCCACATCAACCCCAAGACCACCCTCAGAGGCACCCTCGTCTACAGACCCCCGGGACCACGCACACAATTCAGCGAGGACATCGCCGACTTCGTCAGCCCGCATGCCCTCCCCTCCGCTGACTACATCCTCCTCGGGGACCTCAACTTCCACCTGGAGAACAACAACGACCGCAACACCACCACCCTTCTGGACAACCTCGCTAACCTCGGACTCAAGCACCTGGTGACCACCCCCACCCGCTACGCCCGACACACACTCGACCCCGTCTTCTCATCCAGCAAGGACATCGCCTTCAGCCACGCCACCGGACTCCACTGGACGGACCACAGCTGCGTCCACTTCAGCTTCAAAAGGACCACGATCCACCACCAACAGCAACAGGTTGCACGCAGAAACTGGAACAAGATCACAGCCGACCAGCTCGCGACTTCCCTGAGCAAGAACCGACCCACCAGCGCAACGAACCCCAGCCAAGCGGCCACCAACCTCACGAAGTGGATCAGCGACTGCGCAGACGACCTCGCCCCTCTGAGGACCCCGCCTAGCAGACCCGGCAGCAAGAAAGCCCCATGGTTCACCGACGAACTCAAGAGCTCCAAGAAGGACTGCAGAGCCCTTGAGAAAGCCTGGCGCAGAGACCCAACACCGGACAACATGACTGCCCTCAAGCTCGCCACCCGAAAACACCACCAACTGATCCACACCACCAAGAAAACTGCATTCAAGGAACGACTGGACAACAACGCACACAACAACAAGGAACTCTTCAACATCGTTAAAGAGTTCTCCAACCCCAACGCCGGAAACAACGACATCACCCCTTCGCAAGACCTCTGCAACTCCCTCGCCTCCTACTTCCACAAGATCGCGGACATACACAACAGCTTCAGCACTCAACCGACGCACGCCACGACCGAACCACCGCCCCCCACCACCACCCTCCGTGCCTGGACCCCGATCAGCACCGAAGACACCATCCGAACGATGAACTCCATCCACTCCGGATCTCCGACCGACCCTTGCCCTCACCACGTCTTCAACAAGGCCGACGCTGTCATCGCACCCCACCTGCGGAACACCATCAACACCTCCTTCAACACCGCTACCTTCCCGGAGAGCTGGAAGCACGCCGAACTCAGCGCCCTACTAAAGAAGCCATCAGCCGACCCCACCGACCTCAAGAACTACCGACCCATCTCACTGCTCCCGTTTCCCGCAAAAGTCATCGAGAAGACCGTCAAAAAGCAGCTGGCCGCCTTCCTCGAGATGAACGGATCCCTCGACCTCTCGCAATCCGGCTTCCGGGCCAACCACAGCACCGAGACCGCCCTGATCGCAGCAACCGATGACATCCGAGCCCTGCTCGACAACGGAGAAACAGCGGCCCTCATCCTCCGAGACCTCTCCGCGGCCTTCAACACTGTCTGCCACCGTACCCTAGTACAGCGCCTCAGCAACGTCGGAATCCAGGAGAAGGCACTGGAGTGGATCACCTCCTTCCTCGCCGGAAGGACACAGAGAGTCCGCCACCCCCCGTTCAGATCAGAAGCCACCGAAGTCATCTGCGGCGTTCCTCAAGGCTCCTCGCTCAGCCCAACCCTCTTCAACGTCTACATGAGTCCCCTCGCAGCCATCGCACGCCAGCACAACCTCAACATCATCTCCTACGCCGACGACACCCAGCTGATCCTCTCCCTCACCAACGACCCCGCCACCGCCAGAGCCAACCTACACGAAGGGATGAAAGAGGTAGCCAAATGGATGAAGAACAGCCGCCTGAAACTGAACTCGGACAAGACGGAAGTCCTCATCCTGGGTTCCTCACCCTCCGCCTGGGACGACTCCTGGTGGCCCCCCGCCCTAGGCAGCGCACCCAAACCAACAGACCACGCACGCAACCTGGGCTTCATCCTGGACTCCTCCCTCTCCATGACCAGACAAGTCAACACCGTCTCCTCGTCGTGCTTCAACATCCTACGCATGATACGCAAGATCTTCCGGTGGATCCCCACCGAGACCAGGAAGACGGTCACCCAGGCCCTCG
The DNA here is from genome assembly GCF_964261635.1 of Lissotriton helveticus. Classification (NCBI taxonomy): domain Eukaryota; kingdom Metazoa; phylum Chordata; class Amphibia; order Caudata; family Salamandridae; genus Lissotriton; species Lissotriton helveticus. Next base: position 1,178,015,045 of record NC_136061.1, read on the forward strand.
TCACCAGCCGACTGGACTACGGCAACGCCCTCTACGCCGGAACCACCGCCAAACTCCAGAAGAGACTCCAGCGGATCCAGAACGCCTCGGCACGACTCATCCTGGACATCTTCCGTCGCAACCACATCTCCGGACACCTGAGAGACCTGCACTGGCTCCCGGTCAACAAGAGAATCACCTTCCGTCTCCTCACCCACGCACACAAAGCCCTGCACAACCAAGGCCCAGGATACCTCAACAGCCGGCTCAACTTCTAAGCTCCCAAACGCCAGCTTTGATCGACCGGCCACGCCCTCGCCGCCGTCCCCCGCATCCGAAGAGCCACCACAGGGGGAAGGTCCTTCTCCTACCTCGCCGCCAAGACTTGGAACTCCCTCCCGACCCACCTCCGCCTGACCCAGGACCACCTCGCCTTCAGGAAGCAGCTCAAGACCTGGCTGTTCGAGCAGTAGCAGACCCCCCCCCCCCCCCCCCCCCCTAGCGCCTTGAGACCCTCCGGGTGAGTAGTGCGCTATACAAATGCTTTGATTGATTGATTGATTGATTGACAGTTGGCCATCAGCGGATGAGTCTAATGTAAGTATGTGGACTTATTTATTTTAAACGTGGTGTGTTTTGGAAACAATGTTGCTGGCGGCATAGCTGAAGATGTCTTTAACGCAGACCTAACAAAAAGAGATGCTACATGCTTGGAATTTTTATAAAGTTTTCATGGCATCTTGAAATTAGGGCTTGAATATAGCAATTAACAGCAAAATGTGACTTATACAAAAGATTGTGTACCGCTTTGCTCCCAATGTAAAACAGTTTTAATGAACTTTGGAGCCATCTGGCCTAGAGAGAACATTTCTGTCAAACCCTTCATTTTATACATTTATTCATACTATGCAACCCTTTGCTAATTTGTGTCAAATGCAGCAAATTTATATTCATGCACAATATACCACACATGCAAATTTATGTTCTGTTTTTCGATTACCTTGGATAAAACATTCCATAACAAGTGAACTAAGTTAAATGAAAGCAGATGCCTGTACAGACAATAACACTGTATCTTTTGTTGAACAAAGACTGTAGATGGATTGATGTGGCAAACAGAGATTTTTTAAAAACATAATACATTCCCCCACTGAAAGTCAGGGGCGTACTAAAGGCCCCCGTAGCCCCCATGGTGCAGGGGGCCCCCATGCTTACCCATATTGGAGGGGACCACCTCAACCCATACAGAGGTGAGTGTGAGGGGCCCCATCTGCATATCTTGCAGGGGCAGGGGGGCCCTCTCACGTTTTGTTACAGCACTACTGAAAGCCATCTTCAAGCATTTGTTTGTAGTCAGCGACCTGGTCAAAGGGGTAAAAGGGGCACCACACTACATTTCATGTGCAAAGTACAAAAGTGATCGGACCAAAACAGTGATCAACCGGATTCTCTGACTCTTTCTTGGATAGAGAAGAATTTTCTTTAGGTCCTTCAGATGAAGAATCCCTTACTTTGTGTGGATGCAACTTTGGACAATAGGGGGCTGTGGGAAATAGTGGAATTGAATGTGTAGGAGCAGTGACAAGCGTAGGAATGTGATGTGCTTCATTTGTAAAGGAAAGAGTGTCATTGCCCAAAGCTCTACTCAGAAGTAGGTATGGGCGGAGTTCGCAGAGTTGCGTAATGTGGAGCTACATGAAGTGGCTAAAAATCTTTGCTATCAATACACAAAGTTCCGAAGGCGGGCCGAGTTTCCCAGCGCAACCGTTTGCGTTGCATTTTACATCAAACGCACCGCAGAATACATCCTCGCATTTAAAATTGGGCGTGAATGGCACCACGAAGTTGGCATGGGAGTGGCCATCCTTTTTTTCTCACTCTGTTTATGGAGCTGGGCCTGTGTTTCAATCCGTTTTTTAATCATCTGCCCTCCTACTTAATCAACCCCTCATTTTTATTTATTTTATTAGTGTGTTTTTGTTTTTGTGTTTGAAAGTTTTTTTATTCATTTTGTATTTTTCATGACTTTTTGTAATTTTGTTTTTTCCCCTTTACTTTCTTTTTCCTTCCTTCCTATTCCTGTTTTATTCTTTACCCCACCCAGCGCCATGGCAGAGCAGGGTGACCAGGGCAGCGGCGGCGCTAGGCCCACATCGTAAATGCAGCAGCCGCCTGCCTTGCAGACGGCAGCGCTGCCCAGGGGTACAGCCTCGGGCAACCTTTTGTGAGGTGGTAGTCGCAGCATTTTTTTTTCCTGCAGCACCACCTCCCCTCCATACTTGCTGCAGGCCCAGCAGTGGGTAGCCCCTGCAGGAGCGTTGGCTACGTTGGGGCAGGGTGCACAGGTGTGTGTGGTGCACCAGCCAAGTCCAGCGCACCACTCAGCAGCTGAAGCACTGCTGGCAGGATATCTTAAACAGGGAACAGGACCTTTTCGACCTGCTAGGAATTGGAATTCCAGTGCTCGTGAGTATTAATTATTTGTTGTATTTGTGGTCTACAATGCTAACAGTTTATTTCCGAATGTACCCAGGTCCTGTTAATTAAATGCTACTAGGAGACTTGCAGAACTGATTGCACCACCTCCTTAAGTAGCCTTTCAGACATGTCCCACGCCTGCCATTGCATCCTGTGTGTGCAGTTGTTAACTGCCATTTCAACCTGGCAAAATACACCTTTTGCTAAGCCTGAACCTCCTTTTTTATTCATTTAAGTCACCTCTAGGGTAAGCACTAAAAAGCCCATAGGACAGGGTGCAACGTAGGTAAAACGTCAGACATGTACAGGTGTTACATGTCCTGGTAATGAAAAACTCCTATATTTGTTTTTCGCTACTGTGAGACCTACCTTTCCCATAGGATAACACTGTGTTACCGGATTACATTTAATAAGTGCTAACTGGTGATTAAGAGCAGGCAGGAAAGTCATATTTGGTGTCTGAGGAATTCTAATTTAAAACCCTTTTATATGATGAAGCCGGATTTTAAGTCACAATTCTGAAAGTGCCACTTTTAGAAAGTATGCAAGAAGGTACATAAAACAACATAATCCTGTGTCTTCATGATTAAAGCTAAACCCATGAAATGCATGAAAAAACTGACATGCAGCACCCCTTCAACCACCATCTATCTCCCCTGAGTTCCTTAATATACCGGCTCCATGAGTTGTTATAGTTAGCATTCCTGTGTATAGTAAAGTGTTACACCTCGGCATATTACCTTAGAAGCCACGTGCAGCACTCTATCCACTTTGTGTGCCTGTGCTCTATGTGAACGCCAACGTCTATTGCCTCTACTCAACCAACCTAACACAAAAATGCCGTTCCCCACTGGTATAGAATAAGTATATCACTTTAAGGGTTATAGCTCTGAAAGGGGAGTTCACATTCTATTTTTAGGTCTCGACCTACAGCATTGCTTTAGCAATGCTTGTTTGTTGAGATTATAGTAAGCGGTCCGAAAAGTCTACCTAGCTGCGGATCACGTACAGTTCATGAGATTCATGCGCGTGCACATCAAGCACCATCGGCATCAGACTTCAAAGCAATGCGCTCCCCCGCCCCCGCATCAGACTTCAAACGAATGCGCTCACCTGCCACAGCAATGCCGAGAGCTTGTTCTCCTTACCATGCACCCACGAATGTCCCTGTGCGCCTCTTCCACTTCTCGTTCGCAGCCGCGCTTGTTTTGTTAAAGGAGGCATCACTTTCCTGTCCTGGAACGCATATCTCGCAGCCCCTCATCGCCGTCCCACCATCTGGCGCCGCGATTAATGTTTCAGCACGGGGCCTGCGTTTTTGTTTTCAAAATGTCCATCCTACACCTGCGGCTCGTGTTCCTAGGCCACGCCCTACCTTACCGCACCTCCTGCTCCCTGCTCCATTTGTTTTGCCCCCTCGCCAGCCTCTTTCCCACCATACTTTCATGTCCTCCCAGACACCACAAACCATTGTTTTGTCAGCACAGCCACCAGTTCAGCGGCTAACCTTTAAATAGCATATTCAGGTTTCCTGCTGCATCCCACAGAAGCCGCCAGTGTTTAATTGAAACTGCACTCGGCTCTTGGCTCCCAAGGGATACCAGCCTGAAATACAAGGGATTGCCGACTCGCTCTCCCCCTCTGCCTCGCCCACCTCCTCCTCCTCCTCCGGCGCGCTCTTCTCCTTCTCCGGCTCGCCCTCCTCCTTCCCCTCCCCCATCTCCTGATCACCCTCCTCCTTCTGCTCACTTTCCTCCTCCTCGTTTTCCTCCTCCGGCTCACTCTCCTCCTCCTCTGGCACGCTCTCCTCTGGCTCACTCTCCTCCTCGTTCGGCTCGTTCTTCTCCTCCTCCGGCGCCCTCTCCTCCGGTGCACTATTACTCCGGTGCTCACTATTCCTCCGGTGCTCACTATTCCTCCGGTTGCACTATTCCTCCGGTGCACACTATTCCCCTCCGGCTCACCCTCCTCCTCCCTCACCCTCCCTGGAAGCATTTGTGTTGCTCAGAGAGCGTCTTGGCTGGCATGAATCGCTGCGCCCTCACAAGAATGCAAACAGCCTGGACGGGCAGCATGTAATAACTTTAAATCATGCTTAGAACTGAACCCGTCCCAGGTCTCCACACGTCTGCCTGGCACCTCGTTCAGGTGATGGGCAACACTCCTCCCCCCATATGCACACTATGTACTCTACTCTAACTTTCTGTTGACGATGTGAACACAAAGTGCCTCACATTGCACCTCTCATGGACCCCTTCCCCTGCTCCGATGCCCAGGCTCAGGAGCTAGCAACTCTCTAGCCCTATCTCCGCCCCCGGTTCCACTGCACCAGACCAGTGCATAGTGAGTGCCCAAGAACACATAACAGACGCATTCCTCACTCAGTGTCTGCCTCTTCTCTAGACCACTCTGTCTATGTGTCCACCTACGCGCCACTACTCAGTGTCCGGCAATTCTTTAAGTACCACATTCCCTCAATTCGTATGCTCATGGCAAGGCAGACCCCGCGTTCCCGTGGGCGCACTCTCGGTGCCTGACAACGTTCCAAAAGCAGATTGAAGCGTTTATGGGCTGCACCCCCGTCCCTCCATGTGACCATTCACTGCCTATCATTCTCTCGGACGGTGCACACACTGCCTGCCCATATTATCTGCCTCCCCGTGTCACTCTACGCCCACACAGACTGGCACTTCGATTCTCCTCCCTTTGACCTTTTGCGTGCACCCACTCACTACGTGGTACCTCTCCAGGCCATGCCCCTGTTGTTAAGAATGTTTCTGAGTTTCTTTTGCTACTAACATATGCGTTGCTTTCTCTTTTGATGAAGAAACCCCATCATGATTTCGTACCCACTTGCCCCATCTTACCAAGGCCTCCTTCGTGCATAATATATAGACATTACAAAACTGCAAAACCTTGACTGACGTTTGAGTGCATACTAAAAGCCAAAGGACACTCTCAGGCCTTCTACACTTAAGTATCCCTATTTCATTGGTAACCTCTATTTCACAATCGTATGCAAAGGTTTGAAAATAAACCTCTTACATCACCATTTTGTTATCATTTACATTTGAATAATACTTTCCAGGTGCCAAACTCATTTCATTTTACCCGTGTTCCTTCAATAGCCTCATTTCTAATCTTCCCATTCAAAGTAGAAAGGTGCTGGTGACTAGTGTGATCTGATGCACTTTCTACACAATGAACCGTTTATAGTGTATCTTCCTTTACTTGGAAGATGCAGCCTTCAGTAGTTTCATATAATGACTGTTCTGATGGCCTTAACATCGGGTTCTCTTGACAACTAATCAGCAGGTTATAGCAGATCTAAAATTCTGCTGCCAGAAAAGTCATAAACCTGATTAGTAATGACAACATTACCCCAGTGCCGGAGGTCCTACAATGGCGTCCAATCAGAAGAGGAGCCTCCTTCAAAGCCTACAGATCTTTGCATGATCTGTGGCACAGGTCCAACTTTCATGAAATCTAAACTTAGATTCTACAACTAACATTGGGAATAGCTCTACTCCAGAAAATTCCTCTTTTTCATAAGAAAACCTGTGGAGTAGTGTGGCTCACTGGTTAGAGGCGGCAGGTCTGAGAGCAGAAGTCAGCCTGGGACCAGGGTTCAATTCCCGACGCGGCAGGGTCTTGGACCTTGGTCAGCGGACTCGATAATTCTCGCTTCGGTGCTTACTCTAATCAGGGGTTCCACTCAGCAACTCTGGGCATTAGCTTGCCTAATCTCCACAACGGCCCCACCAATTCCGGGGATGCCTGGCTCCACCTTGGGGACTCCCAGCAAGGGACCATCCCACAGGGAAAGCCAGGACGGGTTCCCCAGAGTTATACAGCGCCGGGACGCCCCGTTGCTGGGGCAGCTGTGCGCTTTACAAGTATACTACATTTACATTCCTTAGAGCTTTTTCTGAGCAAACACGCAAAGACTGGAAAACACCCTAAAGAGAATAAGGATCATCTGCAGTCAACTAGAATTCAAGAAAGCAATAAAGATCTTTCCCCACCCCTGGGAAAAACTTGGTTTCTAAGGTAGAACTGTACCTCTACAAGACCACTATCGCATCCCGAAGGATGTATCTCCAGAATGGTTCAACTGGACTCGTGGACCGATCATAGGCTGACTCTCAATCATGCCCAATTTAAACCACAAGTTGATTGAGGAGAAGTTCTTGATTTCTAACATGCACACTAGCGGAAACTATGATGGGAGGTTCAATGTAAATAAGCGTTGAAACTCCTTACCTGATAAGTCTTAGAGTGCCGGAGTAGTAACATTACTCCACACCACCTGAGAGTTTCTGGTGATCTGGAGGGGGATCCTGGTCACTATGGCACTGGCATTGTATGCGTGTTTACCTTAAAAAAAACACCATTGGCAAAGCCAACAGGTCTTGCGCTTTTGAAACCTGTTGGCTTTGTGAATTACTTTTGTCAATGCTGTGCATCTTTGGGCTTGTTCCCTATGTCCTTCACTTCACCTTGCCTTATATCAGTCTTGCCTCTCGCCACTTTACGCATACTGGTGCACATTAAGCCTAACTCAGGCAGCACTTCACTGTTGTAAATAACACCTACTGTTTTATTTAAAGCACAAAAGTATTCTCAAGACGTGCTTCAGCGGGTATACTGGGGAACATCTGCTTGGCTCTAACATGGCCAAAATTATCTTAAATTCTGATCATGTGGTGGTTGAAGTGCTGTTCTTACCACGGCATCCATTGTTTATTGTATTATTAAGTACATCACGAGATCAAAATTCAAAAAAGAGAGAGAATAACAGTAATGCCTACAACAGAACAAATATTACTTTTTAAGTGTTCGCCTTGAGCGGAATTTAGAAAAATTATGTCACAACAGACCTAATGTCCCCTCCACCTAGAAATATGTATATATAGTACTCTGCATTTATTAATAGTTCAATTTAATACGGTGAGCACTTCTACAACCCTCTGTAGAGGCCTAGCGTCAGCTAGGTCTAAGGACCGGGAGCTCAACCTATTGTCCCTAGGGTTTCAGGTAAATTTAACGCTTTAATAACATGCAATCATAAATTCAACTTAGTTATTTCAGTCAATCCAATTTAAGCCATTTTATTAACTGATTCAATAACCATTAATTCGGTTATATTCATAGCATATCAAGAAAACAAATAAATGTATATGCTAAACTTAATGACAATTCGGTATTCAAATGATTCACATTCACAATGTACATAATAAACGAAATCTCCACATTTCCCAATGCATTTCGGGTCAATTCGACCCTTCTTCAGGGGAATTACTCTTGCACGGATGAATTCCAAAAAACTTTCATGCACATCAGTCCGATAGGAGTGCAGGACAGATCCTCACAGTGCACTTCTACAACCCCCCACACACACACACACAACCCCCCCCTCACACACAACCCCACACACACAACCCCACACACACAAAACACCCCCCACACACACACATAACCCCACAACCACACAACCCCACACACACAACCCCACACACACGACCCCACAACCCCCCCACACACACAACCCCACACACACAACCCCACACACACAACCCCCCCACACACAACCACAACCCACACACACAACTCCACACCACACAACCCCCCCACACACAACCACAACCCCCCACACACACAACCCCACACACTCAACCCCCCACACACAACCACAACCCCACACATAGCAAAACACAACAAAACAGAACATAGCATAAAAAACACAACAAAACATAGCACAACATAACATAACATTGCATAACATAGCCTAGCAAAACAAAGCATAGCATAGCAAAACAAAGCATAGCATAACAAAACATAGCATAGCATAACAAAACACAATAAAACATAGCATAACAAAAGAAAACATAGCATAGCATAACAAAACAAAGCACAGCATGGCATATCATAACAAAACACAACAAAAGGTAGCATAACAAAACATAGCATAGCATAACAAAGCATAGCATAGCATATCGCAACAAAACAGAGCGTAGCATAGCATAACAAAACACAACAAAACATAGCACAACAAAACATAGCATAGCAGAACATAGCACAGCAAAACAAAGCATAGCACAACAAAACACAACAAAACATAGCATAACATACCATAGCATAACAAAACACAACAAAACATAGCATAGCATAACAAAACATAGCATAACAAAACATAGCATAACATAGCATAGCATAACATATCATAGCATAACAAAACAAAGCATAGCAAAACATAGCATAACATAGCATAACAAAACAAAACCTAGAGTAACAAAACAAAGCATAGCATGGCATATCATAACAAAATACGACAAAACATATCATAGCATAGCATAACAAAACATAGCATAGCATAACAAAATAAAGCAAAAAAACATAGCATAGCATAACAAAGAACAGCATAACAAAACAAAACATAGCATAACAGAAAACATAGCATAGCATAACGAAACACAACATAGCATAGCATAACAAAACATAGCATAGTATAACAAAACAGGATAGCATTACAAAACATAGCATAGCATAACAAAATTAAACAAAGCATAGCATAACACAACAAAATATAGCATAGCATAACAAAACACAACGAAACATAGCATAACAAAACAAAGCATAGCATGGCATATCATAACAAAACACAACAAAACATAACATAACAAAGCATAGCATATCGCCACAAAACAGAGCGTAGCATAGCACAACAAAACATAGCACAACAAAACATAGCATAGCATAACATAGCATAGCAAAACAAAGCATAGCATAACAAAACATAGCATAGCATAACAAAACACAACAAAACATAGCATAACAAAACAAAACCTAGCATAACAAAACAAAGCATAGCACGGCATATCATAACAAAACTCAAAAAAACATAGCATAACAAAACATAGCATAGCATAACAAAACATAGCATAGCATAACAAAATAAAGCAAAGCATAACACAACAAAACATAGCATAGCATAACAAAACATAGTATAGCATAACAAAACACAACGAAACATAGCATAACAAAACATAGCATAGCAAAACAAAACATAGCATAGCATAGCATAACAAAGCACAGCATAACAAAACAAAACATAGCATAACGTTTAACATAGCATAGCATAACAAAACAAAACAGCATAGCATAACAAAACAAAACATAGCATAGCATAACAAAGCATAGCATAGCATAACAAAACACAACAAAACATAGCATAACAAAATATAGCATAACATAACAAAGCATAGCATAGCATATCAAAACACAACAAAACATAGCATCGCATAACAAAACACAAAAAACACACTCACTCACTCTCAACACATATTGCATTACAAATGCAATAGGTGCCACATTTGCGAAAGTTTAAGCTATTGGCATTGTTAATGACAATGCTATCAATGTATTTATTTTCAAAACCAACACATAAATAAAAAATGTGTCATTTACAATGCCAATAGCTCAAACTTTCCTTATGCGAGACCTATTGCATTGCAAATGCTTGTTTACTGAGCACGCACACGTGGATGAGACCCTAATAAGAATGGTATGTTGAGTAGAGGCAATAGACGTTGGCGTTCACATAGAGCAAAGGGACACAAAGTGGATAGAGTGCTGCACGCAGCTTCTAAGGCAATATGGCGAGGAGTAACACTTTACAATACACTGGAATGCTAACTATAACAACTCATGGGGCCGTTATATTAAGGAACTCGGGAGAGATCGATGGTGGTTGAAGGGGTGCTGCGTGTCAGTTTTCACGAGGTTTATGGATTTAGCTTTAATCATGAAGACACAGGGGATTATGTTGTTTTTCGTAATGAGTGGGTAATTGCATTGTTGGGATGTAGTATTGTTTTGTTTTTAAACACGGTTGGTTTGTTGAGTAACAATGTGATAGAGGTTGAGGCAGAGCTATTGAGGGTTTTGTTATAAAATGTTTTAAAAAAGAGATCCAGTGAAACTTGTACTAGATAGTCTGTTGAGTCACCTTTCTTATTTGTTTCAGTAACCCCTGACGAAGAGCCTTTCATGCTCGAAATGCATTGGGTGGATTGGAAAGAGCCTGCTCTATACGAATGTTTTGTATACACGTGCCGCTGTTATAAGCCTGGATGGACAGCAGGAGGCATCTGAAAATGTTGAATAAAGCATTAAGTGGAACTACCCTGTCTCTGCAGTGATTAAAATAAACATGGATTACATTTGGTGAAAAACAGATATAAACATTGGTCTACTTTCAGATAAAATTTGATAATGTCACAGAGACTGATCTACTGAGAGGAAAAATTCCTTCAGTTGGGTGCGCCATGTTATGTACCTTCTTGCATACTTCGTATCACTGTGATTTGGGACAGTTCACAGCACCTATTTGCACGCAACAAGTTGATTTTGTTAGTAATATTACCTAATTAATGGACAAAGGTAAGGAGTGCATTCTTTCATCTTTTCACTTGCAACTTTTAGAAAGTTAGCATTTGCTTGTTCTAACCATTTGGTACCTGTTTCCCGGGTCACATGAATAGGTGCAGTTGGGTTTGGGCATTCCTCCCAGACAGTAATACAACGAATGGTCTGAGTGTTGGTAGGATGGGCCATCTATGCCTTAATAGGGGAGTGGAGCTGTCACCTACCACACAAACCACTCCACTCCATACACAGCACTGCACCACACATAGATCCTCACAAAAGTGCTCCTACGTATCTTGCAAGTCACAGCACGCCTCAACCCTCAGCGAGTTGGGATGGCCCCAATGATGAAGCATTGTCACCGTGGGGAAACCCTGGTGAGTGAGGGGACTCAAGAAAGGACATTTTTCCTTTCTGGACCACATCAAACACACTTTTTTGATGCAAATCCATTTATACAGCTAGGTTCTCTATCTGTATCCTGGATTTTTTTGTATGTACCTACCACACATACACTTAAAATTTAGTGGCTCAGCTCACACCCACAGCACACAGAGGACATCTTACTAGCCTACTGCACTCGCAGACAGACTGGGACTAGGGCAAGGAGGTAGAAAATTCCAGACACCTCCTCTGTAGGGGGAAACTCTAGAAGCTTCTTCCACTTCAAAGTAGGCATCAGGTATAAATATTGGACCCTCAAATTAAAATCTTCAATACACTCCTTGACCTGTGTATACTACAGTAAAAAGACTCCCTGCTGTGCTGCTGCTTGAGGCCTGCCCTGCTTGCTGTGAAGGAAGACTGGATCTGCACCCTTCATCCCAGGCTGAAGTGACTCCAAGGGGCAGCTTACCAAGCTACAGAGACAGAACAAGGTCAACTTCTGAAACAGCACAGCTGGCTTGCTGCAGCTAAACCTGCCTGGACCTACAACTTGACCTGCCTGAACTTTGCTGGAGTGGGTTCTTCATCCTCAAGAGGCGCTCCTCAGGTTGTGGACCCTTGGTGTGGTATGAATTGAACTCCTCCTTCGTGGAGAAATCATGTAGTTTTGGGCTCTTTGCAAAAGCCAGTGCAAGATCTGCACTTTGTGCTACAGCATTGACAACCCATCTTGACCACCAATGTAAATCTCCAGCAAGGACCATCCGGGACGCCAAGAGGATCTTCGCGATACAGCAACAACCATCCAAAGCACTCTTCCTACTCCACGCGGCCTCCTCTGCAACTAACGGAACTCTCCGTGCTAGACTCTAGAAGGTCTGGTCCCTGTAACCGGCCTGTGCTCCATTGTGGTTGGACTGAATTTGTGACTTTCACTTGGTCTTACACGACCAGATAGCTGAGAGTGGTGCTTTGTGCTTTTAGGTGCACTGCTTACCTTAAATCTTTGAAATGTATAACTCCGGTTCCACTGATTAGGTTTTTGTTGTTTTGGTATCATATAGTTTAATAATTTTGAATCTCTTTTTCTACATTGGTGTTGGACTTTTCTTGTGTTTTCACATTATTTCCGTTCGTATGTTGCATAAGTACATTACACATTGCTTCTTAGTTTAGCCTGACTGCTTTAGTGACAAGCTACCAAAGGGTTAAGCGCAGTTTAATCAAGTGTCTTTGTTATGGTTCGACCTGACAAGGATTGCAGCTGTTGCTTGAATAAAGTTTCACCTCCTTCAACCAACAACTGAATTTCTCGCAAATGTATTTTAGACCATGGAGCTATTCAATATAATACATTACTTTCCGGGAGTTACAGTTTGGTATTAGAATCAAATACCACGTTTTTCCTTTACACATAAAGTATTTGGCGTTCACAATTGTAGAACAAACTGAACGCTGGTTGCATTTAAAATGCCCTGTGACGGAAATAAGCCCCCACACATTACTTCAAAATGGTGGTGCCTTTTCCTTCCATGCATCACACTCAGATGCCCGTTCGTCAGATGCTCGCATCCATGAACACACCTGCTGATCCCCAGGTGCACTCTGGACTGAGATACACCGGTTGCAAACACTGTAGTTTCTCCAGGGTGGCCCTGGTTTTTTAATGTATAACGTCGGTACACATATGTTGCTTCTGCTTCCCCTCGCTTGTCTGTGAATTGGCATCAACAGTTTTGACTGACTAAAGAGTATCTTGTTCTTTACTGTTTGGAGAGGATCTCCCATGGACTGTATCTTGCAACTTTTTAAACGCTTCCCTTTGTACAAGATTATGCTGTGTTTTTCTCAAAGCATTTAGGTATACAGCTGTGATTTATTAGTGAATCACTTATTCCGCTTGATCAATGACTGAGCGCTGGTTGTGAATTCTTTATTTTCTTCAGCTCATAGGGCCAGTATTAAGTCACAGGACGCCTTGTATATTGTTACTGGAGGATCTCTATATGGTCATTATGAATAAATGATGTATCCTAGTCTCCGTGAGCTTTACCCGTCTTTGGTGATACTGGTTGTTTTGCTTTAAGAGAATTGAGTCTACACAATTGGCATAATTAAGGATAATGAGGCTATTTATGCAATAAATAGTAATATGAATCTCCTTTTTGAATTTATTGATATGCTGATACAGATAGAACTGTTCCATATGTGAAGTTATAGAAAGGTATGGACAAATTGGTATATTCCATGCTTTTATGATTGAATGAATTTAGGACACAAATTGTGTACATTCTAGTAATGTTCTTCAAATAAGTGGGGTTGTGTGACTTCTCACCTTACTCCTTTTTGAGTTTTTCAGCATGTGTTTCCTTTTGGCCCTGTGGATTTCTAAGAATTGATAGATGTCTTCGGTTGACACATGAGGGCTCTCTGCACCTCCTCCTTTTTTTTTAACACAGAATGTTTTTTAATTAATTTCTGAGATCAACTGCCTGGTCTTACTTTAATGTAATTGTTTCTCCCTGTTTCAGCGGATCCTTTTTGACACATTCACCTCTTCTGACCTAATAATGGCCTTATGTATATAATACAGCTGAAGGCCGAAAGGTCGACAAAATTGGCTACTTTGTCTTATGACTGGCATGCATCTCCCCTGTATGCAATTTGTTCTGCCTATTTATTGTAGAAGTGTTACATATATATATATATATATATATATATATATATATATATATATATATATATATATATATATATATATATATATATATATATATATATATATATATATATATATATATATATATATATATATATGCCGGGCGTGGAAGTATCTCCAGGCAGAAATCCAATCTCCTCCGGGGCGAAGATATTATCACTCCCTTTCCTAAAGATATCACCCTCACAGTGTCTCAAACTAACACCATAGAGATTGTAAATATCTCATGAAAAGGAAGAGACCAAAATCAAAGGTCAGCCAACAGAATAGTGTAGTAACTCAGGGAAGGTTCCAGATCAGCTACTCTCACTGCAGTAAGGAAAGATAAACAAACACAATATAGCAATAGTAAGATAATGTGCAACAGTGTACAGTTTAAACTTACTTCATGCCCCTGGTTGTGTGCTATCCCACACTCACCTGACCTGATGACTCAGAAGGTTTCAGAAGGCGTCCCTCAGTAGATTTGTTGTCTCCAATATAAAAGAGCAAGGAGGAAGACAGTATAATAGTTCAATCCCTGCGTGAGGGGTGCAAAGAAAAATGTACTCAATCCTTGATTCCTCAAGTGAAGGCTGAGTCGTCAGGAACTGAAATGCTCTCTTTAATTCCCAAGAGTTTCAACAAGAAAGAAAGGGGGAAACGCTTCCTCGCGTTTTGAGACGGCTGGACCAAAGGAGCAACGTAACCTAGCGTTTAATGTTCATGAAATGAGGTGCAAAGAAAAAGACACGTCCTGCATCTTACAAGACAGAGACATGAGCACCTCAGGGAAGCAACAAAATATTCGCGTCCTCACGTTTCACTGAAAGAGGCTTGAGCGCTTTTGTGAGAAAGAAATAAACGCGTCCTCACGTTTTCAGGAAACAAGGAGTTATGGCTTCAAAATAGGGAGGCTCCAGTACTCTCGTAATCCATGCGGGTGTATTATCACGGACGGAAATGTAGCAACAGAGCTGCAGAGTACAATAAAGTTTTATTGAAGAAAAAAAATGTCTTGGGTTGTTTGTTTTGGTAGCGCGGGAGAAACTCCGATGTTGCAGATAGTGCGGTTCCAAAGGCTGAGGCACAGACACGGGAAATACGGGATTCTCTGCTTCAGTATACAGGTATTTCAGGATTTCCGGATTTCCAGATAAGGAGAGGATGACGGCTAGCGATCGAGGGTTCAGCTAGGAAAACCAAGCACCACCATCTTTCATGGGGAGGCTTATGAACCTCCCCTCATGTCACATGGTTAGCCCCTAAGCAGTATGGGACAGCACACAATCCCTCTCTATGGCAATGCATTCTTGTACTTGTAGTGAGGTGAGGTGCACATGCTTCTAGTCCTACCAATACCCCCCCTAAAGGCCGCCTCACAGGTCTTGGTTTGGATGGATTTAAGGCATGAAAACGTCTGACTAATCTGGGTGCATGTACGTGTTCAGCGGGCTCCCATATTCTGTCTTCAGGGAGGTATCCAACCCAATCAATTAAATATTGCAACTTTCCCCTGTATCTTCTTGAGTCTATTATACGTCTGACTTCATATTCAAGTTCTCCCTCCACACGTATAGGATTTACAGGAGGCATGTAAGGCTTCAGTAATAAGGTGTGGAAGACAGGATGTATCTGTATTTCAGGTTGGAGACTCAGTTTGATGGCTAGAGGAGAGATAATCCTACTGACTGTGAAAGGTCCTAGATATCGGGGTTGTAATTTACGGGGTCCTTCTAGTTTTAGATTCTTTGATGACAGCCACACATTATCCCCTAGCTTGTAAACAGGGGCAGGACGTCTATGTTGGTCGGCTTGTGTCTGCATGGTTTCTTTGGCCTGTACTAACTCTTGCCGGGCTTGTTCCCAGATCTTCAGTAAATGCTTATGGTGATCTACCACTGCTGGTGTGTGGGAAACAGAAGAAGGTAATTCTAAAGGGAGGAATTTGGGATGGTATCCTGTTGTAAAATAGAAGAGAGAGGTTTTAGAGGCGGAGTGAGTGGTGTTATTATAGGCAAATTCGGCGAGGGGCAAAGCCTGTACCCAGTCTTCACAGGAGGCGGTGATCAGACATCGTAGGAATTGTTCTAACGATTGGTTAGTCCTTTCAGTTTGCCCATCCGTTTGGGGGTGATAAGCTGTCGATAGACAATGGTCTATGTGAAGAGCTTGGCACAATCCTTGGCAGAATTTGGAGATGAACTGGGGACCTCTGTCTGAGATTATCATGGAAGGTAGGCCATGAAGACACACAATGTTTTGTATGAAAGCCTCTGTGAGTTCTAAGGCCGTGGGTGTTTTCTTAAGAGGGACGAAATGGGCCATTTTTGATAGCAGATCTACCACTACCAGTATAGCGGTGTACCCTCGCGTTAATGGTAAGTCAGTAATGAAGTCCATGCTGATAGCAGTCTAGGGACTGTTTGGCACAGGGAGGGGCTGCAAGAGACCTGCAGGGACAGTGTGTAAGGATATCTTACGAGCACAGGTAGGACATTTTTTGACGTAGTCTGCTATGTCATGAGTCATTCCCTTCCACCAAAACCACCTCTGACACATCTGTCCAGTTTTTGCTTCTCCAGGATGCCCAGCTAAAGGTAAATCATGACACCATTTAATAATGAGAAGCTGTGTTTCTTTTGAGGGTAGAAATAGCTTGTTGTTATGGAACAACAGATTGTCAGTTATGGTATTGGAGGTGTCTTCCAACCACTTCTTCTGGGCTATCATGGAATATGACTGTTCGAGATGCGTTAAGAAGGTGTGAGAATCCAGATCCGAATCTCCTACGGCAATGATTTTATGTTCAGGAATGGTAGGCACTGGTGCTTCAATAGAACATTTATGTTCTTTACCCAACCTCGATAAAGCATCAGCTTTCCCGTGTCTGATCCCAGGACGGAAATGTATCTGGAAGTCATATTCACTAAAGAAGGAAACCCAGCGCAGTTGTCGCGGAGTCAGGGCTTTGGCGGTACTGAAGTATTGCAAGTTTTGATGATCTGGGAAAATAGTGATCACATGTGGTGATCCCAGTAAATAGTGACGCCACTCTTGAAAGGCTATCTTAATGGCCAGTAATTCCCTCTCTCCTATTGTGTAGTTTTGTTCAGCCTGGGACAGTGTTTAGGAATAATAGGCCACAGGGTGGAGCGTGCCTTTGTTTTTATCCCGCTGGGATAGGACTCCCCCTACAGCGTATTGTGAAGCATCAGCTTCAACATAATACGGTTGGGTTTCGTCGGCATGTTTGACTACAGGAGCAGAAGTGAAACTGTGTTTTAGGGCCTGAAACGCTTTCTCAGCCGTGGTATCCCACCTGAATTCGATGCCTTACTTTAATAGGCGTATTACAGACGAAATGAGGTCTGAGAAATGGCTGATAAATCTCCTATAAAAATTCGCGAACCCCAGAAATGACTGGACTTCTTTGACAGTGGTAGGACTGGTCCACTCTACAATGGCAGACACCTTGGCTGGATCCATGTGAATACCAGCGGGCGAGATGATACATCCTAAGAACGCTACACTACGTGTATGGAAGATACATTTATCTAACTTAGCAAAAAGATGATGCTCATGCAGTTTACTTAGTATAGTCCTTACATGTTCCACGTGGTCAGCTTCATTCTGCGAGTAGATCAGTATGTCGTCTATGTAGACGATGAAGAACATATCCAAGTACTCCCTCAGTATTTCATTAATAAAAAATGTAAACGCTGCGGGAGTGTTGCATAATCCAAAAGGCATTACGCAGTACTCATACAGGCCGAATTTTGTCCTAAAAGCCGTCTTCCACTCATCCCCCTCCCTGATACGGATCAGGTGGTAGGCCCCTCTTAAGTCCAGTTTGGTGAATATGGTGGCCTTCCTCACCTGATCCAATAGGGTAGAGATGAGTGGAAGAGGGTACTCGTTTTTTACTGTCACCTTGTTAAGGGTGCGGTAGTCCAAACAGGCTCTAAGGCCTCCTTCCCGTTTAGGAATAAAGAAGATAGGGGAAGAGACAGGTGAGGTGGAATGTCTGATAAACCCCTTTTTTAGCATGTCCTGTAGATAGTCATGTAGATACTTGGTTTCGGTCTTGGTGAGCACATATATGCGACTCACTGGTAAATCAGCGCCAGGAACCAAATCAATCCTACAGTCGTAGGTCCTGTGGGGAGGTAAGGCGACTGCCTTTACCTCGTCAAATACAGCAGAGAACCATTGGTAAACCTCCGGTAAGGAGGCGCCATCAATCGTGGTTAAGGTACAACATACTGGCGTATGCCAATGTGTTATGTCCCTGTAACAATGGGTCAAACAGTAAGGGGAACGTAAGGTGACGGTTCTAGCCACCCAGTCGATTAAGGGATTGTGTTTTTGGAGCCAGGGAACCCCCAAAATGGCCCCGAAAGTGGGCGTATCTATGAGGTCGAAGGATACGGTTTCAGAATGGCCGTTATCAGACATCAGAAGGATATCAGGGGTGTGGTACAATATCATGCCCGAAGAGAGCTCAGACCCATCCACCGCTCTGACTTTCTCAGGATGTTTCCTAGGTATAAAATCAAGACCCAATGCTTTAGCCAAGGTTATATCCAGAAAATTTGCTGTGGCACCAGAATCTAAAAGGATAGCCATGGTATGTCTCAGTTGAGAAGGTAACAAGAACACTATATTGATTGAGAAGGGTTTTGGTATAGGGGCCCATGTATTCGCCAGATAGTGTGAGGTCTGTAAGACGGAGGGACTTGGAAGAGCGACCTCGCTACTCTCCAAGTCACTCAGTTTCCCGACGGCATGGTACGCACATTCCTACCCGGTGTGTCTTTTACGGGAACTTTTGGTTTAACAGGACATTCCTTTGCGAAATGGCCTCCTTTTCCGCAGTAGAGACAAAGGTTGAGCTTTCTACGTTTCTACTTCTCTTCAGTGGATAAGGGGTCACGTATTCCACCTGTTTGCATAGGTTCACTGGTGTCTCGGGGTTCTCTTTTCTCGCCTCGGGAAAAAAAGAGTTTAGGGTACTCCCCTTTAGACTTTTCTCCTTTACGCTCTGTTAAGCGATGATCTAATTTACCTACTAAATCCATAAACGCTGAGCATTCTTCCGGGAGATCTACGATTTGTGATAGAATATCTTTGAGGTCGTCTTTGAGTCCCCTGTAAAACAGTGAGGTTCGTTTTTCCTCAGGCCATTGGGTTTCAGTAATCAGCCTGTTGAACGTAGTGATATACGTCAACAAGTCTTTAGATCCTTGTTTTAAGTTTTACAACTCGTTGTCACTTGCCTGCATGTACGAGTGTCTCGCAAATAGACTTCTCATCCGTTCTTTGAATAAACCCAAGTTGTACAATACAGGGGCATAGTTTTCTACTAAGGTCACAGCCGATGAGGCTTCGTTACCCCTCAAATACAATATAATGAAAGCTATTTTGGCCGCATCGTCAGGAAAAGAGATGGCTCTACAGAGAAAGATTAAATGACATTGATTCATAAATACACTGTATTTATGACTATCTCCATTGAACCTTTCCGGCATGGCAAGAGGTGTCTGTGGTGGTGTATTGACTGTAACGTTGACAGGGGTAGAAGGAGTTTGAGAGGGACCAGGGGATGAAGGAATCTGGGAGGAATCAGGAGATGAGATAATAGTAGGAACCTGGAAGTGAGCAGGGTGTATATAACTACGCTTGTATTTAGGGTGTGCCTCTGACATTTTACTCTCTGTTCTTAACACAGTGTTCTCTGACATGAGTCATTGGTTTTCACTCTTGAACAATTTTAATTCGATCTGTAAATTCACTACTGCTGTCGCTAACTCTCTTAGCATGCTCTCTGTGGACTCTCCCATCAGGGTGTTTTCGTCCATGACTGACTTTCGCTCAGGAGGAGTGTTTAAGAAATGTGGGCTTGGTTTTCTGTCGGGCGTGGAAATATCTCCAGGCAGAAATCCAATCTCCTCAGGGGCAAAGATATTATCACTCCCTTTCCTAAAGATATCACCCTCACAGTGTCTCAAAGGAACACCACAGAGAAGGTAAATATCTCACGAAAAGGAAGAGACCAAAATCAAAGGTCCGCCAAATGAATAGTGTAGTAACTCAGGGAAGGTTCCAGATCAGCTACTCTCACTGCAGTAAGGGAAGATAAACAAACACAATATAGCAATAGTAAGATAATGTGCAACAGTGTACAGTTTAAACCTACTTCATGCCCCTGGTTGTGTGCTAACCCACACTCACCTGACCTGATAACTGAGAAGGTTTCAGAAGGTGTCCCTCTATAGATTTGTGGTCCCCAAAATAAAAGAGCAAGGAGGAAGACAGTATAATAGTTCAATCCCTGTGTGAGGGGTGCAAAGAATAATGTACTCAATCCTTGATTCCTCAAGTGAAGGCTGAGTCGTCAGGAACTGAAATGCTCTCATTAATTCCCAAGAGTTTCAACAAGAAAGAAAGGGGGAAACGCTTCCTCACGTTTTGAGACGGCTGGACCAAAGGAGCAACGCGACCTAGCTTTTAATGTTCATGAAATGAGGTGCAAAGAAAAAGACGTGTCCTGCATCTTACAAGACAGAGACATGAGCGCCTCAGGGAAGCAACAAAATAAACGCGTCCTTGCGTTTCACTGAAAGAGGCTTGAGCGCTTTTGTGAGAAAGAAATAAACGCGTCCTCGCGTTTTCAGGAAACAAGGAATTATGGCTTCAAAATAGGGAGGCTCCAGTACTCTCGTAATCCATGCGGGTGTATTATCACGGGCGGAAATTAAGCAACAGCTCTGCAGAGTACAATAAAGTTTTATTGAAGAAAAAAAAAATTCCTGGATTGTTTGTTTGGGTAGCACGGGAGAAACTCCGATGTTGCAGATAGCGCGGTTCCAAAGGCTGAGGCACAGACACGGGAAATACGGGATTCTCTGCTTCAGTATACAGGTATTTCAGGATTTCAGGATTTCCAGATAAGGAGAGGATGACGGCTAGTGATTGAGGGTTCAGCTAGGAAAACCAAGCACCGCCATCTTTCATGGAGAGGCTTATGAACCCCCCTCATGTCACATGGTTAGCCCCTAAGCCGTATGGGACAGCACACAATCCCTCTCTATGTCAATGCATTCTGGTACTTGTAGTGAGGTGAGGGTGCACATGCTTCTAGTCCTAACAGTGTATATATATATATATATATATATATATATATATATATATATATATATATATATATATATATATATATATATATATATATATATATATATATATATATATACACTGAAAAAACCATAGGTTTCAGACATGTTATAGTTAGGAATTAGCATTTAAAAAACCTTAGAAATTCACTGAAAAAAACATAGGTTTTAGGGCTGTTATAGTTAGTTGGACATTTCACTTGTACAAAACCATTGAAATTCCTCCGTTATAGTTAGTTCTGCTAACTATAACTTGCGAGCCCGCAATGCACTGCTGACGATGTCACATATCACATCATTCATGACAAGGTCAGTGACCTGAAAAAAAAAAATGTGATTGGTTCATAGCATTTCCCATTGTAACTATTAATAGACCCCACCCATTTCAATCATTCTTCTTTGAGCTTTTTTGGAGAGTCATCTCTGCGCTTGGAAGAACCCTATTTTCATCATTTATTTTGGGGGTGTTTTTGAAATAAAAAAGAACATGGCTTCAAGACAACAGCCACAGGAGGAGTCGGAACATTCTTCGGAGAAGAATTTTTATCAGAAGCTCCACGTCCTCAAGGCCAGTGTCGGTGGTGTGGATGTTCTTCACTGTTCCGGAGGGGCAGAAGAAAGTCAACGCCACTAAGGTCACCTGCCTGATCTGTGAGAGAGCCTTGTCCAGAGGTAGTGCCGAAAAGAAATATTCTTGTGGTACTGCCTCCATGTACAAGCATCTGAAGACTCTACATCCAGTCAATCTGGCTCGGGAGGAGTGTAGGAGAGCAGAGAGGAACCCTCCACCTGCAGTTCCTGGTACCTCTTGAACATCTACAGCTGCATCACCACCGGACATATGCCCTGAATTTGCTTTACTGAAACATCACTGCGTAAAGTGCATCAACCTTATTTCTTTGGGAGAGCAGTCTGTTGATGCAGTTTGTGCTGCGCAACGTAATCATCGTTGCTAGACTTTTGTTTGCTTTTTGGGGAAGTTTCCTGTTTTTCTTGTTCTTTTTATATTTATTTTTTTGAAAAATACAACAAAAAAAAGAAAAAAGAAGAAAAAAAAGTTCTTCTCAGAACTAACTTCTCTGGTTAAAGAAAAAACTATATTTGTATGTTAATGTGTGAAAGTTTGGTTGAATATATGTGTATAGCATAATTGACTGAAAGAATGCATTAGTAGTGTATGGAGAATCTATAAGTGCAGTACAATAAGGAAGTGCTGCAGCGTGACGCTGTAAGCTCTTTAACTGTACTGTGCTGTGGTACTTCCGAAGCACAGGGATGCAACATATGTACATAAATATGCTGCAACTCTCCTCTTCCCTCTGCACTGCTGCAAAAACTGCAGACATACAGTGACACAGGCATCCTTGCACCTTGGTGCAAGCATGTCTGTGTCTGTGTCATGGAGAGATTGTTTTTGTGCAGGAAGGGACCTTCCTGCACAAAAATAGTCAGTAAAGGCATTTTCCTCTTTCAATGTATGCTGTGCAATGCAGCAGACAATGAAAGAGAAAAAATAAGGAGAAATTAAAACAATTATCCTTGTTGCGCCTTGCTACACCAACTGGAGGATGGTGCAGCATTCGCACACATCAAATTTATGATTTCTGATCAATCTGGAGATGTGTCTTTTTCTATGAGTGTTGTGTGGAAACTCCCACAGCATCACCTATCAAACGCCCTTTCAATGCAAAGTAGTGTGTATGAAGAGGTTGTATTTACAAGGAGAAGAAAAGCTACTCAGGGTGCCTTTTCCTCTCCTTGTAAATATGAAGGAGGGCCTTACGCCATCATTATGTTACAAAAAGTGACATATTGTCGGTACAGGATGCTTCTAAATCTGACCCATAAGTGCTTCGGTATTTACAGACTGTTACAATAGGAACATATTGCTAGTTGATTGATTGAAGAATTGCATGAGAGTGACAGGAGGTAAGCACAGAGATATCTCTCCAAAGATGCTCAAAGAAGAATGATTGAAATTGGTGCGGTCCTTCAATAGGTACAATGGGAAATGTTATGAACCAATCAAATCTTTTTTTTCATGTCATATGGCATCCTATGACGGAGGAACTCCAAAACTACATAGGTATAAACTGTGTATTTTGAAGAGTGTAATAATACTTTCTAGCTTTTTGCAGGTCTTCATGCATAGTATATAAAGAAATTGACTTGTACTAGGGTTAATGGCTAGGCCAATTCTTAAGTATATGACTAATAACTAGAATAATTTTAGTACTGCAAAGAGAGTGCAAGATGCATTTATAAGTACTAAGGTTTTAGCAAAGTGATAGGATATATACATAGTGCTGGATGGATGACTGTACAGGTGGTTGGGACAGACAGAAGGTTTCCTAGACTGCTTAGTTACTAACTGAGTATTTAAAAGACTGTATCAATTCTATGTAGCTGATTAGAAGTTTGCATACATGCTGCACAGAATATTGTAGCTGTGCTAGTTTTTCTGTTTAAGCCATTCCTTTGATACTTGACTAGTTAATACAATAATTTCATTGTTCTAAAGAGAAAACATGCTTCCAGTAAGCACCACTTCGCTACACTGCAGACAGGTAGTCTAGGTTGTGCCCCTTTTTACATCTCTCTGCAACGCAGTTCTGTCTGGCTTACTGGACATACGTAGTGGGCTAGTTGGACTCTAAGAACCCTCAGGATTCAAGGTGACTTAATCTCCCAACATAAAAAGGAATTAAGTCCCATTTAATCCTGAAAGTCCCTGGGTCCTACTAGCCCACCATGTCTCTCTGTTAAACATCATAGAGCTGCGTTGCAGAGAGGTGGTCCGAGGCCATGCCCCATTTTACACCTCTATGCAATGCATCTCTGTGGCACTTACTGCACATAACTGGTGGGTCAGTTGGCCCCCAGGGACCCTCAGGATTCAAGGGGATTTTGGGCCAGATGTAGGAGCCCAAATACCGGTCGGTAACGGCCGATTTCGGCCGTTACCGACCGGTATTTAGAAATTGGCATGTAGGGGCCTTTATTTTACAGAATCGGTAAATTTACCGATTCGGTAAATTTACCGATTCTGTAAAATACCGAGTCGGTAATTTTACCGATTCGGTAAATCCAAATGTAGGTGGGACTCTTCTGAGTCCCAAAGGCCTTACAGATTCGGTATTTTACCACCCAATCCAATTGGGTGGTAAAATACCGAACCCAGGTGTGCATGCACATGTGTGCATGCACACCTATGCCATGTGACAGACAGACATGCCCTTAGCGCATGTCTGTGTGCCACATGTCACACGTGCCTGAATTCGGGGTGCTAGAGGGTGTCAAAGTGACACCCCCTGCACCCTTGCAACATTCGGTATTTACCGATTCGGTAAATACCGATTCGTATTTCCCATTGATTCCTATGGGCTTCACAGCCCATAGGAATCAATAGGGAATACCGATTCGGTATTTACCGAATCGGTAAATACCGAATGTTACCGATTCGGTATTTTTATTTTAAAATATACCTACATCTCCCATCTTCATATTTACCGATTCATAAATACCGACTCAGTAAAATTCGGTATTTATGAGTCGGTAAATGTCCCTCACCTACATCTGGCCCTAGATCCCCTAACTTAAAACGCCCACAGAGCATGTTTGCACACGTCACCTTAGTCCCCCCTTTCTTCACCAGTGTGCAAACGCAGCCCATTGTGCATTTAAATACTTAGCTAATCTTACCTTGACAGTAATAGATATGAAAAAATGCTAAACATTTTTCCAGTTGTTTTTTATAATTTAAATTTCTGAAAAATTCATATTTTAGAATTAGGATCTGTGAAAAGTAAGAAAAAATACAGTTATAATATATAATATTATATTTTTTACAACACAACCTAATTTTAACATTACATAAATTATTTTGTTTGTTTTTTTGCTGTTCTCAGAATATATTGAATTTCACTACAAACAGTGATTTCAATGTTACTCATCCCATAACAGCGGGCAACAACAAAAACAAAAATCAATAAGATTGTTTTAAAAAACACAAAACTGTGTGAAAAATATTTTTAATATACTCAACTATTTCTGAACATTCCATAAAAACAACATCCTCAATAACATTCCATATAATACAAATCACACATATATAAAATGCTTCCTTCTAAGAGAATTGTTTTATTCGAATATGAAAAAACTCAAATAATAATTCAATGAACAATTCTTTTTAATTTCTATACACTGTAAATGATGTTCTTTAAAAATATATGCTGTGAGAATGTGCAAGAAAAAGTCCTTAATTCAAATGTATACCTTTCCTCTAGGCCAAATGGTATTCTTGAAATCCTTTATACTGAAATATACCAATAGTAATCGTATTAATACATTTTAACATATTCCTAATAGGCCGAATTATGTTCTTAAAACTTTGGCTTTAAAAATATTAGGGAGGAATTTGGTAATTCGTTAGGCAAACGTTGTTAAAAAACCAATTAAGCATCATTATAATATGCCCATCCTTTATTGCATTTTAAATTGACAGTGTAATGTCCAGTTGTTGTAGAAGGACCATCATTGAAAATAATTGCTTCTGCTACAAAAGTTCTTCCTGATATTGATAGTTGACTTGCTACAAAATGTTTAATTAAAGTTTCCAATTTTCTTCCATCAGCTTTACAACGTCGTATCATTAAAATTATATATTGTCCAAATCTTTGTATATATAATGTCGATAACATTTCTGATTTGCATTGGCTACATTCCATGTTTTGATTTGCTGCTTTAACTAGTTTGTTGAAAGACACTGTTTTACAGTCTGGTATTTTCAAATATATGAATCTTTCAGTGTCTATGTTAGTAGTACATGTAAACGTACAATTTTACCATTCATGTTCCCATTTATAACGAAGGCCAAAATGATTTTCAATTTCTATTCCTTCATTTTCCAATACTGCAAGCATATACATTAGAAATTCCTGAGCATCTTGTTGAATATTCTGCGTAAATTGTGTAGAACCAGAACATATATCCAAAAGATTACGAATATCAGAAACACTTTGTATTTTCCTTTTATCAGTTCTCAATTTTTCATAAATACAATGCAACAAGGAACAAAAATTTTTTCACGATTCTCCATAATTTGCTGTTGTAAACTTTCTAGAAAAAAACAACATTGACCACTACATTGGCATAGCAGTTGATACCTGAACTATTTTCTAACTGTTACCCAACAATCTCTTCAATACTGCCCTTTTTCTTTTTGCTTGCAATCTCAACATTATCTTGATTTTTTCCTTCTCTATAATTTCACTACAGATATTCTCATATCTTCTTTTTCAACCTACTACACGCTTTTCAAATATAGGATATTTACTTAAATTGGGAGCATACGCTCTTCTTAACCTATTATACTCTTATACATAGTTTGCATTTGCGCTAATCTTTCTCTCATCAAAATCAATTAAATACAATCCAGATAAAGTTCTGACTCGGGGAAAAAGCAACATATGCCATACCCTCTTTAAACACGGTACTTCCAATGTTCACCAAATCACTGTCTACACTTAAACCTTGAGATTTATGAATAGTCATTAAATATGCCAGAGAAAGTGGAAACTGTTTTTCTAGGACATATACATCTTTAACAAGCAACAAATAAACTGAACAATGACCAATTTGTTTTACTTCTTCAATTTGATCAAATTTGAATTATAAAATTCAATTCCATCTCTATTAGGATAATTAACAAAATCAACAACTTTACCCATTGCTACATTTACTAAACCTTTTTTACATCCAAATGATGCGGTAAAATTACCCGACAGTTTACACATACATATAGATTCTTATCTAAACCAGCAGTTTTAGATATAGATTTTTCTAAAGAATCCAATTTTGTTTTCAATTTTTCCGTCAAAATAATAGTGATTCCTTCATGCTCTATTTTATCAATGACTTCCATTTTTATTATTTCTTCATTTTCTAGCTTCAAAAGTTGTTAATTGAATATAGCACACTCGCGCAGTGTTGGCATTAAGCAGATTATAGATTTATTTTCTGCAATTTTCATATATATTTTTTCAGAAACTATATTTTCATTTGGAAACAAATTTGTAAGTAGTTGACTTTGTAAAGCTTGTTTGTCATGTTCTGTCAGTACTCCAATTCTCATATCTTGAAGAATAGTTCCATAATCAACATCATTTGCCTGTCGCATATTTGTAATGAGTTCTTTGTATTCAAAATAGGACCAAATATTAACGTTTCCAACACTTCCCAAAGACTTTCTGGTGTCTTCATGCACAAGTGTTTTAAATACTGGTTGTCCTTTTATGGGAGTAAGTTGCAGTAGTTCTTCAAAAACTATTACATGTTTTCCTCCAAATAAGACATCGTACTCTGTTTTAAGAATTTGCTGCATTCTTAAATGCACAAAAGCAAGCATTAAGTTTGAGACCGCGCTTACCTCATCAATAATCAGAAGTTTCATTTTCTTTAGCACTCTTGAAACTTCATAGCAAGCTTCTCCAGATAGTTTATTATATTCCAATTTGTTTTCATGTTCTACAGGTAGCATTAGTAAACGATGTAATGTGATTCCTTTAATGTTGTGTGCTGCCAACCCAGTTGGAGCAGTTACAACACAAGACAAATGTGAGTCAGTTGTTTTCTGTAGATAACTGGTCAATACTTTAATTAAAGCACGTTTTCCTGTTCCAGCTTGACCACTGACATACATTTGGATAGGTTGAAATGATGTGCATGTGCATTCTTTCTTTTCATGAAGAAATCCATGGTCAATCTGTTGTTTCACTTGCTGATATATTTCTTTCTGTTCAACATTTAGTTGTTCTTCCAAGTTTCCTAAGTCCATAATATCTTCTTGAGCTTGATGCATTGCTGTTTCCACTTCATTCATGTTGATTGCCGCTACATTTTCAAGAATTGGTTGTCCTAGTGGATCTTGACTCAGTGGAGCAGAACTTTGACTCTTGAGAACTGTCTCTAGCAATCTCAGCTGCAATAGTAGCTTCTTGATCAATTTCATTGTTCAACATTTTGAGATAATTTTGAAAAACTGTACATTCTATGGTATCTTTACAAGCATTAAAGGAATCTTCATAGCTCTGAAAATCTCCAAGTAATTCCAATTCTGTACGCCACGGTTTGAAGAGTTGCAAAAGTGCTAAATAGTAAAATTCCCTTTCATCAGAAGTATCACAACTCAGTTTTCTGTGATTAATCAAATTTCCTTTCCTTTGTTTCACCAAACATCCTTCGGAACCAATGACTGCATATTTTCCTTCATTTATGTTTCTGTAGTATTCCTTTTAAAAGTGTAGTATTGCAGTACTTCATAGAGACATATGTTCTCAAGATGATGACTTCTATTTGGATAATATGTGTCCAACATGTTTGTTTTGACAATATCTGTACTTTCCGGATCTTTTTCTGCTAAATATATGATTTCTTGTACAGATTTAAGTACTCGATTTCGCGTTACAGCAAGACCTAGACTCACCCAAAGGATTCTTTTAGATTTTGAGTATAAACTTGCAGATGATAACCGGTCAGAGCGTTCTTACGCTCCAATTTCTCGATGCGATAACATCTTCAAACTGAAACTGTACAATTTATTAGTAAGACTCTTCTAGTGATAAATTTCTTCCCACATTTCTTTTAACTCCGTCTTTTCTGATTTTGTTATATAAGATGTCATATATCGGTCAACAGCAATGGAATTATCCGCAACAAACTGAATATCCATATTAGCATTCCACATTGAGAGAATAACTGGATTATAATCATTGATATATTTTGATTCTTCACTTCTCAAATTATATGTATTTTTTGGAGATTTTCTAGTGATGGTATGTCTCACAGCTGACATAAAACTGTTTACTCCTCCTTTGGATATAACAGGACGTGGAAATCCAAAACGACATTTGGTATAAAACCTTTCCTTAGACTTGTACTTTAGTCGACAGTATTTTCCACATCGATAACTTTGGAATTGTAAGACTTGTTGCCTTAAGGTGTTTTCTTCTATTCTTTTTGGTATAGCACATGTGCCATATTCCTCAATAAAAGACAAAACAGTGTCATCCGATCAGTTCCGAATTTGGCTGCATCCTTGATCCATATCAGCATATGTATATGAGGAGCACCTCTAGCTTGATACTCCTTTCTCCAAAATAAATCCACTACTTCTCCAAGAGGAGGATTCTTTTTATTGCAGATAAAAGACATCATAGCTTCAAACCTATGATCGAAATATCTGCAAACATTAACAGGATCCAAAGAGCACAATTCTCCAGGTATCTTTTATTCAATATTTTTTATATTCGAATTTGCCTCTTGATGAAATTTAAGTAAATCATCCCAAGCGTATTCAGCACAGCTTAGGGTAAGAAACCACGTAGGAGTTCCTAACAGCCACATGCATCAAGTGATTTAGGAATCGCAAACGGTGCGAATCGCAAAATTCAGCCGTTTGCGATTCCTAAATCTCTATTTGGGATGCATCAACCAAAAATACAAGAAATCGCTATTTTTTGCGATTTCTAAAAATGCGATTGCATTTAAGGAATCGCAATTTGCGATTCCTTAAATGAAATGCATGACACCTAAAAAAATTGCGAATTCGCAATTAGGAGGAAAAAATGACCATGAGGTTGGACCTCATGGTAATTTGCGAAAAATCTGAAAAATAAAATTTTGTGCATTTTTCAAACTGTCATGTTGTGCACACACATGCCCTTGGGGCATGTGTGTGCACAACATATGTGCATAGATTGATTTCAGGGGTGCAACAGGGTGTCCTTTGGACACCCCTGCACCCTTGAAATCGCAATCTCAATTTGCGATTAGCTAATTGCGAATCGCAAATTGAGATTGTCTTCCCATTCATCTTTTGGCCCATAGGAATCAATGGGAAGGGATTCCTTAATTGCGATTCGCAAATTGTGAATCGCAATTAAGGAAAAATAAGGAATCGCTAAAAAAATTGCGAATTTTTGATGCATTGCCGTTCGCGATTCCTTAATTTTCGCAATTAAGGAATCGCAAAAGGCAACAATGATGCATGTACCTGTAAGTTCCTTAGCATACATTTAAGTTCTCCATGATGACGGTACCAATACTCATTAGTACCACGCTGACATGCCATCAAATGAATCAGCTGTGATTCTAAATGATCGTCTCTCTGAACTACTTTATCCATAAATTCCTTTGCAGAAACATTTTGAAGATATACTCCTGTTTTTAATATGTGGTTGCCTGCATATGAAAGTCCAGACAAGTTACTCACAAACAAAAGATGAAATATATATAGGATACATTGTCGAAATCTTGGATCTTCTGCATACAATCTTGCTGTCCGATATTCAGAACTGATCGTTCCTCATATCGTCAATCTTTTCCAGTTGAGAACAGCTGCGGAAAACGATGAGCTTCCAAACTTTTTTCCCATACACTCATGGGACTCCCCTTTGCTTTTTTCATTTGGAATAATTCAATAGTATTCCCCATGACTTCTTTTGAATGAAGTGGATGTACACTACAATGTTCATAGATTTCTTTACTTTTGGACATGCCCACTTTTTCAATTGGACCACTTGACGTTTTAGTATCATCTCCTAAAAGTATTTCTTCTTCTTCCACATACACTTTTTCATAGTACTCATTGTTTTTTATTAGATATAATGTTGCCTTTTGCACTTTCCTAACATCCACTAACTTTTGCCAGAGTTTCTTACTCTTAGTAGGAACACCATTAACTAGAATAACTAGTGGTTCACTTTTTACATCCTCTACACCAATAGTTTCAATATTTTTCTTTAAATCTAGAGGAAAATATACAACTCTTCCTTTTAATCCTCTCTGTAAATCTGTAGGAGGCAATTTACCTGTTTTAGGCTCTATACAAACAATAGCTTGAAATGGGTGCACATATTGAATCAGAATAGACTCATACATATTTAAATCTATTTGTTATGGAGGAATAGTTAACAACTCTAGATTATTATGGACACCTCTAGCAGGCATTTTGTTCTCGTCTAATTTGTTATAACAATATATACAAATACGCTGATCAGAACCCAAATCAAAACAATTCTCTACCAACAAATAAGTTGCAAATTCCTTCCACTTATCATTATTTTCTCTTTCACTTTTTAAATACAGATCAACAGTTGTAGTCTGATTTTTATAGTGAGTTCACCGGTAACAAATACAAGAATAATTTGGCCTTTCACCTGAAATCACCCTAAGCTTTGTAATTTGTTCTTCAATGATTTTTGTAGTAGTATGTTGCACATTCTCTTCAACATTTTCTTCTATTAATGTGTCAGTTTCTGCACTCTCTTGTTCAGGACCAAAGTAACAAAACTCAATTTCATCACAAACCTTTACATTTGATACAGAGCCAGGCAAAAGAGCATTGTTCAACTCATTTAACATTAGTGCTGGACTTTTTGCATAATACAATCTTCTGACTATCTTCCGCATTTGAGAATGATGTACTGCTAACATTTTGAAATGATGAAAAACACTTTGACATACTTTTCTAGAAAGACATGCCAGAGAATGACCTTGCAAACCAGTATTTTTTCTCACTCTGCAGGGATCTAATCCTTGCAACATCTTAATCTTTTGTTTCATTCTATTTTTACTATACTGTCATATGCTACAAATACTACTGCAATCCCAAATATACACTGGGACATTAGTAAGTCTCCCTAGAACTTCATCAGCTATCACTTCTTCTACATTTCTGGGAACCATCTTCTCTTTCTCAATTGGACAACCATTTCTAACCCCATAAGCTCGGCCACTGGTATCAACTGCATGCAATAAATTATTGGTCTGAAAATATCTCTCTTCATTAAAGAAAGGCTCTGAACTTAAACTGTGTTTCCAATCACCCAAAAAAAATCTCACAAAAATTCGTTCTGTTAATTACTTTTCTTCTTACTCTTGGCCTTCATAAAATAAATTGGTTTATCTAGTGATCAAATTCTGTTTAAAACAAAAATAAATATTTTTCTTTTTAATTCAAAAGCCTTCTCTACAATCATTTCTATTTTCTTCATTTTTTTTTATAAAATAGTGCTCTTTTTTGTATTTCTTCAAATCTTTCAACAAATTAGAAACAACTCTATTGTAAAACCTTTTCTTTCTAATTTTTACATACTGACTTTTCCTCCTTTTACCATACATTGTGTCTTTTGAATGTGATTTCCTTTTATGTACGTTTCTTTTCTTATTATACTTTTTTGTTGTTGAAGCAATCTTTGAACTTTCATCAATGTGCACATTGTTTGTAGGCTTTGAAAGTTTTTTGATAAATAGTTTTTTTCTTTACCGGAACACTTATCTTTTTCCCCACATGTTGTTGGTCATCCAATACTTGTTGAATTTTCTACAAATAATAGTCCTTTTTCTGTTCTTTTCTCTTTTCTGTTTTTTTAGTCATGATGAGTTTATTTTAATGATGATAAACAATATCTGTAAAAAATAAATATATATAAAATGATGTCAATAAATCTATAAAATATACTTTTCTATTACTAAACAAACACATTCTATATTAAAACAATTTAAACATTTCCTTTTGTAAGCATAATTAATTTACTAAAGCAGACAAGTACTAATTGAATAATTATTACAAAGAACAAGTTTTTTACAAATGCATACACAGTAAAGGAGTACCTACAGTAGTACTCATTCATAGCAAAGTATACCATTGTTTGTGTGAATGCTGACTCATTCTCCAAGAGCAGGAAGACTAGACACAGACTTACAGTGTGATTGCAGACAGGCAAGACTATCCCCTGAACTTTAGTAGGAGAGACTTAATAGTCTGGAAAAAGTTAGGTGACTACATACATTGTACTCATTTCACTATTCCCCTGCTTCTCTGAATAACTGACTCATTCTCCAAGTGCATACTGCCTGGGGAATTGAAGAGGAGAGCGGTATGTAGCAGTCCATGTGTTATGGCCTGGGTCACTCCATGAGTACTTGACTACTGAAAGAATGATTGGAGAACTGCAAGGAGAGTGCCTGGGTAAATTTATAGGTGTTTGGGTTTTGGCGTAGTGTTTGGATTAGTGTATGTGCTGGATGGCTGATTGGAGGAGTTCAAGGGGAGTAACATAGTGTTTGCTGGAATGTACAGGTACTGCCTGGGTAATTGAAGGTGTGAAAGACAAGTGTATAGGTGGTTAGAGGACTGCATGCGTAGAGGACAAGGATTTGTAGCATTGCATGCGTTAAGGCCTAGATCACTGCATGGGTACTGACTGAATGATTAGAATACTGCAAGGAGAGTACCTGGATGAATTTATAAGTGTTTGGGTTTTGGCACAGTGAATGGATTAGTACATGGTGCTGAATGGATCACTGGAGGAGTGCAAGGGGAGTGACAGGGTGTTTGCTGGAGTGTATGGATACTGCCTACACTGTATTCGTGGACCTGAGGGCGGCCTTCGACCTGGTCCCGCGTAGAAAACTCTGGGAGGTGCTGGCCAAACTGGGGGTCCCTGCGGGCCTGTTGGAGATGATTATCCGTCTCCATACTGCCAACTTTGCCCAGGTGAGGTGTGGTAAGGAGGGGGCGCTGTCAAACCGATTCCCCGTTGACAGGGGGGTAAGGCAGGGTTGTGTGCTTGCACCGACCCTGTTTTGCCTCTATGTCAACGGGGTAATCGCTCACCTCAATGGGGTTGTCAACTCATATGCTCCCAAGTTGGCAGGCAGCAGGGTGCCGGCGATTATGTTCGCAGACGACACCCTGCTGCTCTCAAAGTCCCCAATGGGGATACAGCGTGTTCTAAACGGTTTTGTGGATTTTTGTGGGGAACAGGGTTTAGAAATCGACACCTTAAAGACCAAATTTATGGTCCTTAATCCCCCGCAAAAGTTACGATTCACACCTATCATTGGCCAGAGTAGACTTGAAAGGGTGCACACCTTTGAGTATCTTGGTGTCATGATAAATGACAAGATGACCTGGTCCACACACCAACAGAAAGCACACCTTAAATTGGCCCAGTATGCGGGAG
The DNA here is from genome assembly GCF_964261635.1 of Lissotriton helveticus. NCBI lineage: Eukaryota > Metazoa > Chordata > Amphibia > Caudata > Salamandridae > Lissotriton > Lissotriton helveticus. The sequence continues at coordinate 1,178,049,217 of NC_136061.1, forward strand.
GGGTTTTGAGGCTCATGGGAAATAATAGGTCATCCATTAAACCCGTCGGCCCACCACTCCAGATTTACAAGGCACAAGCAAGGGGGGCTGCCATGTATGGTTGTGAGCTATGGGGTCACGTAGCTTCCCCAGAATTGGTGAGAGAGGAGAACAAGTTCATTAGGCAGGTGGTCCGACTTCCGTCCAGTACGCCCCTTGTTCCATTAAGGTTAGACCTAGGGCTGCGACCTATAAGCGAAGAACTGGCACTGCGTCCCTTGGTTTATTGGCGGAGGATGTGGGCAGTCCCGGAACTGATCAGCTATAGGCAGGGTCTACAAGAGGTTTTAGCCATGCCTAACGCTGGAAAAATCAAATGGTTTAAATTCATTAAAACTGAGCTGGAGGGCCTAGGCCTATCGACACTCTGGTCTGATCCCTCAACCACATGCCCACTAATTCCTAAAAAGACACTGGCAAAGGTTTATCGTGACAGCAAACTAGCGGCACTCTGCCGTCAGGCTACTCTGGGTACACTTACGGAGTCATTTTTATGCACTAAGGATAAATACAGTTTTGAACCAGCCCTGGATAAAATATATCCTGCTCTACTTAGGAAACTCTACTTGCAGTGGAGGCATGGGACCCTTCCACTGCGAGCGCTAACTAGTAAGTGGAGTGACTCAGCAACCAGTTCATGCCCGGCTTGCCGAGTGGCCAATGAATCAGAGCTCCACGTAATCTTTTTCTGTCCGGCCTATAATGCTTCCCGCAGGAAATGGATTGTGCCCATTTGTAGGAGCCTGGGGTTTGCGGAGTGTTTGGCCGCGTTCAGAGTATTGAAAACAGATTTGACTGATCACATTGTCTTTGCTGTGGCTAAATACTTAGGTGCAATGTGGTCTCTGAGGAGACAGTGCCTTAAGGCGGGTCAGTGATTACTGATTGTCTGTACTATAAAATCTGAAACTCTGTATTTTTTGGACATTTTTATGTAACTGGGTGGATTTTGATGTTTTTAACGTTTTATTCTCTTAATATTATGCATTGAATTGTGTGTATCTTTTATGGTGACAAAATTACCGAAATAAAGATTTATGATGATGAGGTGGTTAGAGGACTGCATACGTAGTGGACAGGAGTTTGTAGCAGTGTATGTGTTAATGCCTGTGTCACTGCATGAGTACTTGGGTACTGACTGAATGATTAGAGTACTTCAAGGAGAGTGCCTGGGTGAATTTGTAAGTGGTTGGGTTTTTGCGCAGTGAATGGATTAGTACATGGTGCCAAATGGGTCACTGGCGAAGTGCAAGGGGAGTGAGAGGATGTTTGCTGGAGTGTACGGATACTGCCTGGGGAATTGAAGATTTGAAAGACAAGTGCATAGGTGGTTAGAGGACTCCTTGCGTAGTGGACAGGGATTTGTAGCAGTGCATGCATTATGGCCTGGGTCACTGCATTACTACTTGGGTACTGACTGAATTATTAGAGTACTGCAAGGAGAGTGCCTGAGTGAATTTATATGTGTTTGGGTTTTGGCGCAGTGAATGGATTACTACATGGTGCTGAATGGGTCCCTGGAGGAGTGCAAAGGGAGTGACAGGGTTTTAATACTACTAATAGTTGACAACAGGATTGTTTTTAAGCAGTTATGTGTCAGCAAAGAGATTAAGTAACCACATGCTTCAGTCACAATGGATGCACAAGTGGACAGAGACTTACAGTGTGATTCTAGATAAGCAAGACTATTCCCTGGACTTTAGCAGAAGAGACTCACTAGTCTGGAAGGGATTAGGTGACCGCATACATTCTACACATTTGACTACAGAACTCCTTCTGTGAATACCTGAATCATTCTGCAAATGCATAAGCAGTGACTGGATTCTAATACTACTTATAGTTGATAACAGGCTAGGTTTTAAAGCAGTTATGTGTCAGCAAAGAGATTAAGTAATCACATGCTTCTGTCACAATGGATGCACAAGTGCACAGAGTCTCACAGTGTGATTCTAGGCAAGCAAGACTATTCCCTGGACTTTAGCAGAAGAGACTCACTAGTCTCGAAGAAGTTAGGTGACCGCATACATTCTACACATTTGACTATAGCACACCTTCTGTGAATACCTGAATCATTCCGCAAATACATAAGCAGTGACTGGGTTGTAATACTACTAATAGTTGACAACAGGATAGGTTATTAAGCAGTTATGTGTCAGCAAAGAGATGAAGTAACCACATGCTTCAGTCACAATGGATGCACAAGTGCACACAGACTCACAGTGTGATTCTATACAAGCAAGACTATTCCCTGGACTTTATCAGAAGAGACTCACTAGTCTGGAAGGGGTTAGGTGACCGCATACATTCTACACATTTCACTACAGCACTGCTAGTGTGAAATCCTGAATCATTCTGTGAATGCATAAACAGTGAATGAGTTCTAATACTATTAAAACTTGACAACGTGATAGGTTTTTAGGCAGGTTATGTGTCAGCAAAGAGATGAAGTAATCACATGCTTCTGTCAGAATTGTTGCACAAGTGGACACAGACTCACAGTGTGATTCTAGGCAAGCAAGACTATTCCCTGGACTTTAGTAGAAGAGACTCACTAGTCTGTAAGGGGTTAGGTGACCGTATACATTCTACACATTTGACTACAGCACTCCTTCTGTGAATGCCTGAATCATTCTGCAAATGCATAAGCAGTGACTGGGTTGTAATACTACTAATAGTTGACAACAGGATAGGGTATTAAGCGGGTATGTGTCAGCAAAGAGATTAAGTAACTACGTGCTTCAGTCACAATGGATGCACAAGTGGACACAGACCCACAGTGTGATTCTAGACAAGCAAGACTATTCCCTGGACTTTAGCAGGAGAGACTCACTAGTCTGGAAGGGGTTAGGTGACGCATACATTCTACACATTTCACTAAAGCACTGCTAGTGTGAATGCCTGAATCATTCTGTGAATGCATAAGCAGTGAATGAGTTCTAATACTAATAAAACATGAAAACAGGATAGGTTTTTAAGCAGTTATGTGTCAGCAAAGAGATGAAGTAACCACTTGCTTCTGTCAGAATTGTTGTCCACATTAATTAAAAAGCTAACACACATTTCCATTGGTTACACATTTCAACCCTTTCCAATTGAAATAACTTTGAACCCTACCCCCATTCTGCTTAATGCCTGTTACCATAGTAACATTACATGGAACACTCAACTGAACACACAGGTCACAAGTTCAGGACACAATGTTGCAAATTCAAACAGCAAGTGTGCTAGAATTTTCTAAATATCAGCTTATCCTATCTAATGTTCATTTCAAAAGGGTTTTACTAACCAATAAGAAACATGCTTTTAAAACCAGAAACATGCACCCTATTTTTCAGTGTATAATGCTCTCAAACAGCCAATCATTTCTCTTCTTTTTTTAAACTGCATCTTGTTCACCATTTTAGAAAGATCTTACTATACAAACTGCCTACTTCACATGCAGACATATTCTGAGTGCATCCAGACTTCCCTTCAAGATGCTTAGAGTGTGGAAGGTGGGACACAGCTATATTTTCTGGAGCAAAAGGTATGCTGAAAGCAGAGGTATTGACAAAGATTTAGCTTTGCCAAATGTAGACATTACATGGATTGGACAGAGAGGATTAAAGTGCCACCAATTGATGCCATTAGTTAAATCCTTTTTGCATCTCCAACACCCTGACCTCATAATTGTGCACTGTGGTGGCAATGACCCAGGCAGTTTGACTGGGGTACGTTCCGGAAATGCTTATAAAGGACATCTTTGCAGAACTGATCTTACTTTTCCCCCAAACTGCCTTTGTCTATTCTAACATATGCCAAAGACAGAAATGGAACTGGTCCAATCAATTTTGTCCACAGATTGAGAAAGCTATGAAATGAAATGTTTTTTTTTATAGAGCACGTGTATGCTGTGGTGTCTTAGAACTTACTACCATAAATACAGAGTAGGGAGATGTACAGCCGGTTATGTACAGGTAAACAGCCAGGTTTTAGGATCCCTCCTAAACTGAAGTAGATTGTTTTGGGTTCTAAGATGCAAGGGCATGGGAATATAAATAAAGCTGTTTCTGCTTATCTCAGAGATTATAGGATGGGGTCCATTTACAACAACAATCTGCGTTTTAATATGGATGGCATCTATAGGAAAGATGGTGTTTATTTCACAGATGAGGGTAACAGATTCTTTCTCAACAACTTTAGACTCTGCATAGGTACTTACTTGTATGTACCAAAATCTCTTAATAAACACATGGGCTCTTTTAAGAGCCACCCAAGATCTAAACATATAAACTTGATGTATATATTAAAAAATATTTTTTTTTTTGTTTGGAGTCGTGCACCCAGCACATTTTGGAGTGAGGCACCCAAAGCATTCACACCAGGGGGCCGCGCTGGAAACCGCACACCCAACGCGTTCACACCAGGGGGCCGCGCTGGGAGTCGCGCACCCAATGCGTTCACACCAGGGGGCCACGCTGGGAGTCACACACTCAACGCATTCACACCAGGGGGGTGCACTGAGCGCCGCGACTCCAAATTTTTCTGTACATTTTTTTTAGCTCCTACCACTAATTTATATTCTTCCCGGGAACTCCATTCCCCGGGGCATATATGCAACATTGGGCACCGTGGAGGGAGCCCCAATGCCCCCAGGGTCCCGCTGGCTCCCCGCTTCCTTTGGGAGCTTTTTCACATGGGGAGCTGCCAAAATGCATCTCCCCGTGTGGAAAAGCAATTTGGTTTGCATTTTGGAAGAGAGAGCAGGTTTCCCTGCTCTCTCTTTCAAAATCCAAACCAAGTTTGCTATGGCAGGGTGGAAGCCACGAGGCTCCCGTCCTGCCTTAGCAAACAGCAGTGTACCGGGGGTCGGCACCCCGAGACACTGCAGGAGCCGGCCCTGGGGGGTGGTGGTCCCTAGGGCCATCATTGGCTCCAGGAGGGGAGCCGCACGGCCCCCCTCTCACTCAATGCAAAACCCCAGGGGGTGGTGGTTACCTGGGCTTGGGGTTCCGTAACGGATCCCCTATATTAAATATTTATTGCCCGGGGTAGGTGGTCGTCCCCGGTGGCGTGGGGGGGGGCTCGAGCCCACCCACACAGGTTAATGATTTTTTTAAAGCCCCGGGGGTGGCGGTCCCCGGGGCTTGGGGGGCCTTGGAGGCCCCCAACTTTAAAGTATCAAGCCCCAGGGGATTGTGGTCCCCGGGGCAGTGTGGGGGGATTGGGCCCCCCCCCCACACTTTTTTTTGCCATGCCCCCGGGACCTCCCAGGGGCTTTTATTCAACTTTTAAAACCATAAACATGCACCCTATTTTTCAGTGTGTAATGTTCTCAAACAGCCAATCATTTCTCTTCTTTTTTTTAAACTGCATCTTGTCCACCATTTTAGAAAGATCTTGTTATACAAACTGCCTACTTCACGTACAGACATCTTCTGAGTGCATCCAGACTTCCCTTCAAGTTGCTTAGAGTGTGGATTGTGGGACACAGCTATATTTTCTGGAGCAAAAGGTATGCTGAAAGCAGAGGTATTGACAAAGATTTAGCTTTGCCAAATGTAGACATTAAATGGATTGGACAGAGAGGATTAAAGTGGCACCAATTGATGCCATTGGTTGTGCACTGTGGTGGCAATGACCTAGGCACTTTGACTGGGGTAGGTCTGGAAATGTTCATAAAGGACATCTTTGCAGAATTGATGTTACTTTTCCCCCAAACTGCCTTTGTCTATTCTAACATATGCCAAAGACAGAAATGGAACCGGTCCAATCAATTTTGTCCACAAATTGAGAAAGCTAGGAAACATGTCAATAAAGCTGTTTCTGCTTATCTCAGAGATTATAGGATGGGGTCCATTTACAACAAAAATCTGCGTTTTAATATGGATGGCATCTATAGGAGAGATGGTGTTCATTTCACAGATGAGGGTAACAGAGTCTTTCTCAACAACTTTAGACTTTGCATAGGTACTTACTTGTAGGTACCAAAATCTTTTTAGAGCCACCCAAGATCTAAACATTTAAACTTGATGGATATTTTAAAAAACATTTTTCTTTTTTGTTTGGAGTCACGCACCCAGCGCGTTTTGAGGCCTCGCACCCAACGTGTTCACACCAGGGGGTTGTGCTGTGAGTCGCACGCCCAATGCGTTCACACCAGGGGGCCTCGCTAGGAGTCGCTGAACCAACGTGTTCACACCAGGGGGCCGCGCTTGGAGTTGCGCACCCAACACGTTCACACCAGGGGCCGCGCTGGGAGTCGCACACTCAATGCATTCACACCAGGGGGCCACGCTGGAGTCGGGACTCAAAATTTATCTATAATTTTTTTTTAGCTCCTACCACTAATTCATATTCTCCCCGGGCCTATATTCAATGTTGGGGACCATGGAGGGAGCACCAATGCCCCCATGGTCCCGCTGGCCTTCGGGAGCCGGCATTGCTTTTTCACATGGGGAGCTGCTAACATGAAAAGCAATTTGGTTTGCATTTTGGAAGAGAGAGCAGGTTTCCCTGCTCTCTCTTTAAAAATCCAAACCAAGTTTGCTATGGCAGGGCTGGAGCCACGAGGCTCCCGTCCTGCGATAGCAAACGGCAGTGTCCCGAGGGTGGGCACCCCGAGACACTGCAGGAGCTGGCTCCAGGCTTGGGGTTCCGTAACGGACCCCCTATTTTAAAGATTTTGAGCCCCGGGGAGATGGCAGTCCCCGGTGGCGTGTAGAGGGGCTCGAGTCCCCTCAAACAGGTTACATTTTTGTTTTTTTAAAAAGCCCTAGGGTGGTGGTCTCCGGGTCTGCGGGGGCAGTGAGCCCCCCGCAATTATGATTAATTAGAGCCCCAGGGTGCCGGTCCCCGGGTGCCTTAGAGGCCCCCAACTTTAAAGTATCAAGCCCCAGGGGATGGCGGTCCCCGGGGCTGCGTGCCCCTGCAAATATTCATGCTTTGCCTCGGGGTGGCGGTCCCCGGGGCAGCGTGGGGGGGATTTCCCCCACCACTTTTTTTGCCATGCACCCGGGACCTGGCCCACCCTGGGGCTTCAATTAAATGAAGCCTGGGAGCCCGTGCTTAGTTTTTTCATTTTCGCAGCTGGATCCGTGCACCCTGCGTGCATCATGGCATTTTTTTTTAAATGCTCTTTTTAGCCCTAGGTCCTTGTATGACCCCCTAAGCAGACCTACGGGGTCAGGGTGTTTCAGCCCTGCCCCCTCTCCTTGTTTTCTGCCTTCATTTTACTGCAATCGTGTGCCTCGCTTCTACCAGGGCACAAGATGGCTGTCAACTGTTCCTGGTTTAGAGTGTTCACAGCCAATTAGAATGCAGCTCGTGATCGGCAGGGTGCGCAAATCCTGATCTGTAGGGTGCACGGATCCAACACGGCCATAGATATCGAAAGTTTTTTCTTTTCAATTTTCTCAGCAACTACTAAACAAATTTACACCTTTAACAAAAAAGAGATCTTTCTGAACCAAGGGCTACCTTTTTGCCAAATTTGGTGTAATTCCGTTCAGCAGTTCAGGCTGCATCCGTGTCTAAACTTTCCTATGGAAAGTGCATGGGGGAAACATGTTTGGGGACCCCCCTTTTTACTCGCTCCCCACTTGCCGAATCACCCCGAAACTTTCGGGATAGGAGCAGCCCGGAGCGTACCATAAGTTTTGGAAATGTCACAAAGATTCGTCAATCGGCAGCAAAGTTATTGGGAATAGCATGTTGCGAATTTCCTATGGAAAATAGGTCCTAACTATGTGTATTTGCGCGCTCTGCTCTGCTTTTTTAAATAAAAGAATACATTTTTTAGATATATTTTGTTTACACTGGAATTGATTTCCAAGCCTGTTGGACCTCTTTTTGCTGTATTTAGTTCTCTTACTTTTTCCATGTTATGTAGTCTGTTTAAATACTGAGTGCGTGTAATGTTTCTTTGCTGAATAAGATTCCTCAGGAAGGATAATATTGTATTGTAGTGTTCTGGTGAAGCTTGTGCTGACACTCCACACAGCTTAAATCAGAGGCACTATCCTCGACAGCCCATTGGTTGAGAGACAGGCTGGCAACAGATGGAGACTGGGCCAATTAGGAAAAACTCATATCTGTCTTTGTCTGTTGCTGTAAGCCTCATGTTGGGACAGCCCTTTCGTATTTACAGCTTGAAAGAGCACAGCGATTGTGTGCTCTTAATGTCAATGACTGATGTTGACTTATACTTAGAGTAGCACATTGACATAGGGCTAGCACCTATGAGTAGTAGAGATTGCTTGGAGTAGTCCAGGATTAGTTAGTTTTCAGGAACACAAGTGTTGTATCTTGGTGTGAGTAAGGTTTCCGAATGGATAATTGTAATATTAAGAAGTCATTGCATGATTTTGCAATGAAGCAAGGCTGAGATGCTCCTGGAGCACCTTGGTACATAGGTCTAACATTATTTAGATAAGATGTACCATGAGAATGTTAGAGCTGGGAACTAGTCATAAAGCACTTAGGTATTCAACATTGACGCCTCATAGAGTAAGCAAGAAGGTGCATGTTCACTTGCTATTTTGACTCGAGACAGTCTTGGGAACCATTTCTTACACCCTTCCAGTAGGAAACAGTAGGCAGACCATGTGCAACATGGAAAATACATGCATAGACACATGAAGCGTAGAAAAATAAAGTGAAAGGCCCGGAGGATTCTTTAGTGAGAAAGGTCTTGAATGGACAAATGCAAACATTTCTCCTATGTAAGATTGCACACCATACATGTATCGAAGACTTGATTTAGACTTTGGCCACAGTGCTGGGTAACGCAAATGATCTTATCAAGAGTGACCTATCTCCGAGCAGGTCTCTACACATCCGCACAAAGCAAGTCATTGCAATACCAGACTAAATAGGAAGTGTATGGGTTGGTCTTTGTTATAGTTCTCCTTCCAATTCTTCATGCAACCTATATATTATTTTCCCTGCTTATTTCTATTGTTGGCTTTCATTACATGAATGCTAGCTAAAACCCCTACCCACCCACGGTTTAGCGTTATTCCTCGAGTTGGGAGCTAGCTACTAGATTTCATCTATGTACTGAGGTCTTGGTGCCTAGTCTTCAAAGCTCCAACTGTTTTTGCCCAATTGGATTAATTTCTAAGTAACAGACACCTGCCGTATGGATATGGTTTATGTTTAAGCAGTTATAGGTAAGCCATTCATAATAAGAGGCTAAGGTTAAGGGTGAGGGGTAAGGATGATGAATTTGGGGGTACCGGGATAAGGTATTAGTGGTAAGGGGCTAAAGGTAAGGGTGAGGGTTAGAGGATTATGGTTAAGGGGAAAGCATAAGGAGGTGTGGGGTTATGTGTAAAGGGTGGATGGTGATGGGTTAAAGGTAAGGGGTTACAGGAGATTGGCCATAGGTATATTTGAGAATTTAGTGAAGGCAGAATCACAAAAAATGTAAAGGAAACAGCATTTATTTATTTTAAAAAAAGGGTGTTCAAATTGTCACAAGATTAATGTGCAAATTATGAGATGGTGATGATCAAATAGTAAAATAGACATACCCACAGAATATGCAGAAATGTCAAACAAGACAAAAGCTGTCAGGAGATGTATGTATTCTGTGAGTACAATGACAACAAAGAGTAATTGTGTGATCTTATTTATATCTAAAATGTAACTATGTTAGTATCACAGTAGGCTACCAAATATTGAAGAACATTTTTTGAAGCTATTATAATCTGAAACTAAAAGCTTCCTATGAGATAGTGTACTAAAACAAAAATTCTCAGGACATGCACTTCGGAGTCAGGCTTTAAGTGTAAGGAATAAATATGCAAATCAGATCCAACACAAGTAAATTCATCTCATGAATATTAGTTGTGCCCAGAAAAATGTGTCCCTCTAGGATTGTCATTCAGTACTCAGGGTTTTTATTTAATTGAATCCAAATACATTATAGACATTAGAATTGAATCCTGAGTGTAATCAAAATTACAATTTGGAGAAACCTGGTAGTTGATGAAAAAAAAATCATTCATCATATAGGAGTGAATTGAAAGGGAGTCACATAATTTAAATCAGGACAAAAAGTACTTCTTTTACATGTTACCTCTCTTGTGATTTGTCAGATTTCTTGGCCCCTTATTGCCAGTTGCTCATTTGCTAGGGTGAAAGAGAAAACGTGGACCCAGAAGTTGCTGGAAGAGGAAATGAAACCTAAATAATTAGGTATGAGGGGAGTATAGGAGGAAAAATGGTCAGATTGGGAGGTTTATCTTTCTTTAATGCTGCATGCTATGTTATTGCTGCCGGTTGTAAGGATTATTCAAGATTAATAATTTTATGATGGGACACCGAATTGATTTAAGGGGTGACATTTGCCAATGCAGGGGTTTGACTGATTTTTTTCCTAACATATTAAAAATGGTATACTAATCAAATAATGAACACTGGCATCATGGAAAGCCATAGGAATGACATTTAGAACCGTATTTGTGCCAGCAGAATGAAAACAGTTTAAAATAATGTCTTGCTCCCATGTGAAAAATGTTGATTTATTGCACCGCTCAGGAAACATGGGCTGCAGGTTTCATATTTGATTTATAAAAGAAAGGGCTTTACGTGTTGTTTGTAGAACAAAATAGGAGCATAACTGTTTTTTAATGAAAGTAACTACACGTTTGTGACTTAGAAAGTATATATTTAAAATATACACGTGGGCAAAATGTATATACACAAATGATGTTAGCCTGATGTCTAAAACTAATAACGTTTCTGCCTCAAATGGAAATGTGGACAAGTAGCTTTGCGTATGCTCTGGAAAAGACCACATATTAATGTAATAAGCACATGAATAAGTGCGTTTGCTTGTGAATGAATTCCGTACTAGTATGGTTATAAAAAGCTGCTGAGGTTTGGGAATTCTGTCCTTAGTAATGAAGAAAACAAGTAAGGGTAGGGTTGAGTTTATGTAGTGCAAACAGAAAACGAATTGTTTCATGGTCTATTAAATATCAATCTAATCAGCAAAACTAATTCTACTTCTTGGTCTCTGCAGCCGGCCCTCATCCCAATAACTTGCTATGATGAGTCGAACAAATGGCTTTGTACAGCATCCATTTGGGTTATCCACCTTTCTCCTCATCCTGCATTACTCGGCCCTCAGTTCGCAACCCTCAAGTATCACGGCTGACCCATCACTCCTCATTGGTCATTTCTCACCCTTTCTCTTCTATGATGCATCATTCCTACCGCTCATTTATCACTTCTTATTCATCATCCCTCATTTGTATTCCTTCTTTAACCCTCATCGGTTAAGGGGGCATATTATCAAGGGGGTTTATATCCGCTTTTATGGCTTTAAAAGCCAAGAAAGCGGAGATAAAATTATCTCCCTATTACCTAGCTGTCGCTAACACCAGTTAGCGACCGCTAGTAGGAGATAGCGACCATCTTGGGCCCCACTTTGCATGTCAGTTATATTTATCACTAATGACATACAAAGTGGGCGTGCCAAGATGTTAGCGACTGGAAACAGTCGCTAACATCGCTATCTCCTATTACCAACTTTTGGAGATATTCGCGCTAAGCGCGAATATCTCCAAAAACTAACACCTGCCCTGAGCAGTTCTTAGCCATGCTATCCAATGGGAGGTGGATAACATGGCTAAGAGCATTAGCTCGGTAATGCATGAATATCGCTGACTTTTCAGCGATATTCATGCATTGCGGCCGTTTTTTATCGCATTTGCGATAAACCTTGATAATAGCAAGGTTTATCTGCGATAATTTCTGACGATGCTTAGCGGTAAAAAATGTGTTGCTAAGCATCGTTAGCGATAAATATCGCTTAACGTTGGTAATATGCCCCTAGATTCTTTGCCATCGTTACTCATTCATCATTCACGAACCCTCTCTTTATTCCTCATCCCTGTTTTTTCACCCCTCATAACTATTTTTCATCCCACATTCTAATTCCTCGTTCTTAGTTATCATCTAACATTCTTACTCTTCACACTTCAGTCATCCCAACACGCTTTCGTTTTTTCCAGAAATAACCCTTTACACTGACGGAAACAGTCAACGAGAGTTAAGACAGTTGGATATTTTATATTGTGTATATACTTCTCCACTGCTTGTACAGTTGAGGACAGATGTTAGGGAATGCAATGGTGTGGGTGTGTGTGCGTGTGCGTGCACACTTGTGTTCAGGTGGACCATTATTATACAACAGTGGTTCTGAACTTTTTAATCATCACTGAAATTTGGGAACCCCCTCAATGAATTAATATTGAAATCTAGGGACCACCATAGAGTTATTATTTGAATTCAGTGACCCTGGAATACCACAAATTTGATGATTTGAACCGTTTAACAAAACACAAAATTATGGAAACAATCATTCAGCAAACAGAAATAAAATCTGATGAAATTGTTTATTTAATTCAAAAATATAAATATCGAGGTTGGAGTTTTTTTAAACACAATTGAGGCCACCATTCCCCCATACTATATTCTGTTTGATGCTCTGCTACCCGCATCAATCTGAGCATACCAACTTCATTTGTAGCCTCCAATTTCAAATTCATTTACAGAAAGATTAAACATTTTCAATTTTGCATTTTACTACTTTATTCATGCACACTTTATAAATCTGTTAATATTATTTTATTTTCTAAACAGTTGCGGTCCTGAGGAGAAACTATTGTGGTTTCCAGGGAAATGGTCGTATTTACAAGGGGACTGGTAAAAATATATTGGGGGATCTAACTATATTTTCAGCATATATATCACACTAAATCCTTAGGAAAAGTAGGGAGATTCATTCAAACTTTCAAAAATTAAGTGTCTAAGGGCTTCATTACGATACCGGTCGGAACGACCGTCTGACCGCCGCTGCCAGTAAAGTTCCCGGTGTCCTATTACGATGCACCTGCTGCTACTGCGGCTGTCTCATCTACAGCAGTGCACATACCTTTTGAATATGTTGCTGCAAGTGCTTACAAAATCACAGGAAACGTGATGTGTACACACATGCACGACATATGTGGGGATATGCCTTATGCACCATGTACCTCATTGCAGGAGTGTGGTGATCTATGCACAGTCCAGTCAATGGGATACATGCCACCTACAGTCTTACCTGCATTCCGGCGCCCACAGTGCCGTAGTCTTCAGGGTAAAGGGGGGACCTGGAGAAAGGAATCCTCACCGGAGACTGTCATGGAGAAACTGATTTGGGTGAGTATGCATCCCAAATCCATTGTTTCTTACGACTTGAGGTAGGCGGTCAGACTGCCATGATTGGGTCATTGGAAACCAACATCGTAATCTGGATGGTGGTTGGAGATCCCTGTACAGCCCTTAGGATGCTGTTATTCTCCACCCACCATGTCGGAGTCGGCGGCCTTTCAGCAGTCGGTCGCAGTACAGAAGGCATGCATCGTAATCCGTCAGTCAGACCAACTGCTTCTGACGAGACCGCAGAGATCAGACTGTATCCGACAGGACCATGGAAGCCTATCCGACCGGCATCGTAATCAGGCCCTAAGGTATGTGGGGATAATTACCTCAAATAGCCAGAAGCCCTCCATTTAGAGATGACAGTCCCAGCCACCCCAGCAAAAAGATGAAATTCAGCTAAGACAAAATTGCCGTTGGCAGACCTAGGACTCCATCTTACAGTGTTTAGTGTCTCCGGATTTACTTGATTCGCACTCTCTGATGATTTGCATTTAGAATACTGCAAACCACTCATTTGGTGTTTCACCAGCTTTCATTCTTAGGTTCAAGCTGAAATGCACACCAAACCAACTCACGTCTGTCACGATCTACAACCCGATGATAGGATGCACATCAAAATTCACCAATAGTAATCATCACTCCAGCCCTGACTGAGGACTATTAAAAGTCTTGCTCATTACCAACATTGTTGTCAAGTGCTGAGGACTGCCAACCTGGATCTACAATTCAAATTGCAAGGACCACAGAGCCACTGATCAAAAAGCTCTTAGAAACACAAGAGCAGATCAAAAAGCTCCTAAACACACAAGACAGGGGCACCGTAAGGACACAGCCACTCATTTGACCCAGCATTAAAGCCTGTTATCCTGGAATTATGAAGCCTCCAAGTTACCTGATACTTCAATAGGTCTGGCAGGTTAATTTCGTGGCTGTTTCAGGAAGGGGCAGGCAGTGGAATGGATAAAGTCAACTGCACTAATCTCACTGCCCACTTATGGAACAAGTGCTCTATCTACAAAAACAATATCCTTCCTGCATGTGTTGGCGTAGGGCAAGCAGGGCCTGAATTTCTCTTCATGCTCTCTGTGCTCCCCTATTCATATGGGAGGCAAGCCTTTGATTCTGAATACTTTTGAATGGGAAGAGCAATGGGTATTTCTACATCTAAAGGGGCAGTTTATCCCAGAGTGTGATAGCTTCACCACTCATGTTACCCTTGATAACTGGAGTGTGCCCTTGCCCCATCAAGAAATCCTTTCCTTATCCTATCTATTTAGCCTCAACTGTAATGGACAGTTGGGATTGTCAATTCCTTCATGGGGCACATTAATTGGCTCATGATTGTATCAAACAAGACTTGCCCCATCCCTTTCCAGTCTTCATCCAAGTTGAGATTCCAAGAACTATTTTTCATCTGGTGTACTGTTCAGTCCAAGGCGTTTCTCTGATCAGACTATAACTTACCACATTTGTGGCAAGTGGATTATTGATGGCTACATAAAGACGGCTTTGAATCCTGATATCCTGTGAAAATTGTGCCTGCTATTAGACATTTTGTCACACATAATAACCCAATTGGTGACTCAACAATCTTTTAGATGCCTCTGGACTTTGTATTGACCACTAAGGGTGGCATGTGCTCAATCCCTGGATATGCATGTTGTACATTTATTCCAGCTGTATCTGTAAAGATTCCTGAATACAAAGAATTTGTACGTTAGAGCAGCTAAGACTTGCATACCTATGATGGTAAATTTTCCTGATGTGGTCTCTGTACATAGTTGAAAGCATTTTTGGAAGCTGGGGAAAGAAAATATTGAAAGCAATCTTGGAATTAATGTTTTGTTTCTGGATAGGTTTTATTCTCGTCTCAGTCTTTATCACCTCTATATCAAGCTTAATGAGAGGAAAATGTACAACCCATTTTGCCCTCTATCCAACTCTGATGATAAAGATAATGATTCTTAGATTCATGAAAAGGTTGTTGAAAGAACTTCGGGAAGTTGCAAAAATGGAAGGGGTATTACTTTTCATGAATTTTAAATAGCAAAGATAAAAGAATATATATAAAAAAATGTAAACACATTTGCTTATTTAGCCAAAATGTGATCTGCTTTTGCATTGTTTTCTTGGTCATACTACCTTGATATCACTGGGTGTACTGGTCTCCGAACATCAGATACATTGCAATCTAGTACACAAGCTACAAAAGCTGAAGACCAGGACAATCAGCTGAACTGCTTACATTTGTGTTACTCATAATGACCCTCTAATAATTTGCATGAGCGCAGCTAGGCATGTTCCTGTTCTTTGGTGGAAATGTTGTCATGTGACCAATGCTAAAACTGTTTATGTAGTAGGATATATACTTGAACTATGCCTTGTATCTGAAAAACCTTCTCGGTTGCTGATGTATGGAGGAACAACATTGTTAGAAAACTGTGTGACTCATAGACTATTGAATTTTCCAGATAAACACTTTCAGACCCTGCTTCAATATGGACATTACACTGGCATGCTTCATATACAAATTTCTACCAAAATAGGATTCATGCATCCTATTATAGTTATGAAAACTACCATTCACAAGGGAATATATGATCCACTTCCGTCAGACTGATTTTGCTCCCTCAGTTTACCAGATCAAATATGGTAAAAGCAGGTTAATCTCTGTGGCAGGATCTTCAATCTGAAATGAGTTCACTCAGTCATCATTCATCATTTCTCGTTAATCATTCCTTATCCATTGCTCCTCATTTCTCATTTATATCTTCTCATATCTCCTTCCACATCCCTCATTCCTCACTTGTCATCCATAATTCTCATCTATCATTCCTTATCCATCATCTCTAGTTCTTCAGTCCTACTTCTCATCCATCATCCTTTATCCATCATATCCATCATCCCTCATATCAATCATCCCTCAGCCATCAATGAACCATCATTCCTCACTTCTCATCTCATTCATCATCTACCATTTTTCTTAGAGAAGTGCTTTGTTTCCACTGGTGAAAGATCTAATGAGCTTGGGGATGGAGATGGGCCTACAGTCTTTGGACATCAGTCCACACTTGGAGAAAAATATGAGTTTATTCTAAACCTTATCTTTTTTGTCTATTATATAGGCAGCAGAGCAAAGGTTTCATTCTGATGCTGTGAGCTTTTTTTCCTTTCTTGGAGTTTACAGATCTGGAATTTGCAGATGTCAGGCTCAAGTGGTCTTCCTGTCTTGTCATAGATACAGCTCCCCACATGACTTCAATTGTATTAGAAACCAGGAAGAGCAAAGCTTGCCCAGAAAGAAAAGTCTAACATCAGAGTTGATTACAGCTCCAATACTCAATAAAAATAAATGTGAATATAACTTTTAAATTTAAAGTACACTATCCTGTTTGGAAGCCTATTCCAGGCTTTTGTAATGAAGGCTTACAGGGACCAGTGATTGTTACCTTACTGAACTCAGTACTCATTTCTGTGTGTGTCAATGTTTACATTCAATGTATTTGCATAATGGAAGATCAAACTCAAACCTTCTGATTTTGTACAGTCTGAGATATTTTAGAAGATAGGAGAATGGGTGAAGTAAGTAGGTTTGGTAGTTCTCGTCTGACATCATTTCCTGTTTTCCTATGTTTGTCTAAATGTTTATATAAAATGTTATCGTTGTTTTAGAAGCATTCACTGGCAGAAGGTGTGTGTCACAGCATTGGGTAAAATTGGTATTTATTAATTTGTATATACTCACAGATATAATGCGATCATAGTGTGAAAGTAAATACAGACATGGAAAAGTAGGTGGTCATTTAGACACTGTTGGGGGGTCTACAGGTCTGCTTGAGGGGGTGGGGGGAGGTTAAATCCTTTGTCCTAAGCTGTTTCTGCAACATATTTGCAGGTAAAGACATAGTCAAGGTAATTCTATGAATATGTGATGCATTAACCAGATTGCATATTCCAGCTGGTATTGTAAATCTAAAGAAAACCTCTAATCGAAGATCCTAATGTACTTATACTATTCAATCATGTATTGAGAGGCAAAATCAATTAGAAAATGAAGGCGGATAGAGACTTGCACTTCTGATTAATGCAGATACTGACACTAAATGGTATACTCAATACAGCCAACAGATGCCAAGAAACACAGAGGTAAGTGGCCAAAGTAGTTAATTAGTATTTTTGAAAACATGGTACACAAATGTCAGAATATGCTTGGAAAATCTTAAAATATTAAGATATATTGTTATGAAATAATGAAAGAATGTTTCTCTATGTGAGAGCTGGTAATAAAAAACGAGAAAATACAGAGCAAAGGCAGGGAACCGGGATGAATGAGGCAGAAATGTTATATCATGGAACATTGCAGGGTTACCTAACAAGTTTTCGGACCCGCAGTGGACTGTATTCATAAAGCAATTCAGCGTGATATGCTTACAGGAAACCTGGCTGACCGATAGTAGTCTATGCCTAGAAGGTTACAAGTCCTTTTTTAATCCAGCTACCCCTTCACCTGTGGGATGACCAAAAGGTGGTCCTGCAATTTACATCTCTCTGGCAGTAGAATGTAAGATAATTGTCCTGCCCACAGATAGCCGTGTATACTGTCATTGGTATTATGTAAGGGGTCTAACAAAGTGGGACTTATTAATTTTTATAATTCAATATCATGTACCAAGGGAGTATTTAATATTACTATATTAGGCTCTTTTTTTAAGGCATCATTGTAATGCTGACTTTCAAAATTTCATTATTGCTGGGGACTTTAATATTCATCTGTGCGGCGACCCTAGGGTTTTAAGTCTGGGTAATCTGGGTTGCCCATGCATGGAGGGAATTCATTTTGAACATTCTGTTCAGGGGGACAAGTTGAACGATCTTTTTCAGGCATTTGATTTATTGTCCCTCATGTTTGTATCTGATCCATGCAGCGCAGCCATTGTCCCATCCTTTAAAGGGAGGGGTGGTGGTTTATTCATTGATTTTATACTAATTTCTTCCCCCCTACAAGATCTATTTGTGGGTTTTCTATACTAGCCAGTGAGTATAGTGACCACAATCCTTTGTGTGTTAACCTACGTGGACCGTTATTATCACCCAAAGGTGGGGCAGGGCAGAGTGGTGTGGTGACGCCAATGGATGGTGGGAGACGGCTAAAATGGGCCCAGATTTCCCCAGAGGCATTTTACGAGACAATTTCAGATTCATGGACCAATGAGTTAGAATTATGCTCCATACCGTTTACGCCACCGGGGGAGGTTATTTGCTCTTTTGAAAACATCTTGGTTAAAATAAGTGAGTTTTTAAGCACACCGACTCAATGATCAGCTACGCAGAACCCTTGATGGTTTGATTCCTACTGCTCTCGGACAGCAAGGAAATTGCGGAATGCCTTAAATAGAAGCCCAAGAGACCCGACTCTGGTGAGATCGTGTCGAAGAGTTTATAAAATGGAATTGGTTATACGTAAATCCATTTTAAAGGAGGAAGCCTGGTTAATTGAGGCAGCACACTGAGGAATAGCTCAAGATTTTGGAGTATAATTAATAGCCCCTTTTTAACTGATGAGGGTGGAAGTGCAGTAAATGGACATATCACTGAGGATGAGTGGGTACTCCATTTCGAAACTATGTTTGATAGTCCCCCTGAGTTAAACTGCCTGACTGGTCATGTGGCAGATATCCCTGATCTGGTTTTTAATATAGAGGAGATCAAGGAGGGCATTAATGGGTTGTTAGGTAACAATACCCCGGGACCTGATGGTATCCTGTCTGATCTTTTAAAATCGGATCCATCCTTCTGGGCCCAGTTCTTACTGCAGTAAATAATTCTGCGGTGATAGACTGCTGCCCTGAGTCCTGGACTACCTTGACCATAGTGCCGTTTTTAAAAAGGGTGATTTAAACAGTACCCATTTGTACAGACCGATCTCTTTGTTGGATTATATGGTTAAGGTTCTAGACAGGCTGACAAGCTGGGCAGAAGAACACACCATTCTTTCAGACGTACAGTATGGGTTAGGCCCTGGAAGGTCCACAGCAGCCCAGTGCCTCAACGTACACATGATCCTTACTAAATATACAGTTTCTCACCTGGGTACTATCTACTTAACATTCACAGACCTGTCTTTCGCATTTGACCGTGTGAACAGGGTTAAACTTTGGCAGTCCATGCTTTCTAGTGGAGTAGATGTTAACATTGTTGCCTTTTTAGAGGATCTTCACCCAGCAACTATGTCCCATGTCAAATACTTGCCGGATCTTAGAGTCTCCCGTAACTTTGACATAAGGAGAGGAGTATGTCAAGGGTGTATCTTGGCACCCTTTCTATTTAACTTGTATATTAGTGAGCTGGAAAAAGCGTTATTGATGACAGGGCTTGATTATCCGCAGGTAGGTCGACGTGGTCTGCCTGTTTTATTATATGCGGACGACCCTGTCCTTAAATCTAGGACCGCAAGGGGACTACAAACACTGATTGACTCCTTCTCTGCCTTTAATGCGGATCGGGATCTTTCAATCAATGATTCCAAATTGTATGTTATGCAGGTGG
The DNA here is from genome assembly GCF_964261635.1 of Lissotriton helveticus. NCBI lineage: Eukaryota > Metazoa > Chordata > Amphibia > Caudata > Salamandridae > Lissotriton > Lissotriton helveticus. Next base: position 1,178,068,999 of record NC_136061.1, read on the forward strand.
GACCCCGTGCGAAAAAGATTTTTTAATTTAGGGTAGAATCTGCCAAGGTTCCCCGCACTGATGTCTTCTCATATTTGGGGATTGTGTTGGATGAGCAGATGAAATGGGACCCAAAGAAAGAGGGGAGACCTGGTGCGGTTGAATACAGCCATTTTGAACTTTGCTTCCAAAATTGGTAAGAGACCGGTCGTGGCCCTTCTAAAAATATATCAGGCAGAGTGTGTTGCGACGGTGTCTTATGGCAGTGAAATATGGGGGCATTTTACCACAGACATCCTTCATGTGGCTGAGAACACATTTCTGAAGTGCCTATTAGGCATGCCCCGTGGTACAACCAACATGGTGGCACGAGAAGAATTGGGGGTGCCTTATTTGAATGACATACTGGCCCTCCGCCCTCTAACTTTCAGGTTGAAAATCTGGCTGAGTGAAGGATTGTCTCTGAACCAACTAATATTGAAAGAGTGTATGACTCTTGACCATGTTCTCCACATACCTAGGCTCAGATACTCCAACAGTAGCTTTGAAAGTTTAGGAAGAGCTGATTGTATAGTAAATCCTGAATCAGTAACCACAAAGGATTTGGGGTGGTTAAGGGAGTCTTTTATCAGTCTAAGGAAACTCAATAGAGAAGAGCTAGAACTAAGGAAACCCAGTGTGCGGAAATTTATAATGCTCAAAACAATATCATTGACCGAGCCATATTTATTGGGGGTTCTTAGTACTTCCAAACTTTTTTTATTGACCAGATTTCGTCTGGATTTGTTTAATCATTTGTTGGCTTTCCCACCTGGGAGTTGTAGAGGACATTTTTTAGCACCTTGTGGCTGCAACCATGAGTCTCCACAGAATTTGCTACATTTTCTGTTATTCTGTAAGTTTTATGAGGTCCCCTGGAAAAATTTCATTACCTCTATTTTAAAGAGGTTGAATTTTAAGCAGGCTCACCCAGTGCTTATTTATTTGCAAATATTGAATGAAGATTGCTTTCTTTTTGTCCTCAGCTTCCTGAAATCTGCTGTGAAGGCCAGGACTTGTCTCGATTAAATGATAATAACATTTAAGGTTTAACTCTATTTAGATGAAACATATATATTTGAAAAAGTATTGGGACTTATTCATACACTGGTTTTAAATGTTTTTTTTTAACTTAGGTTGAAGGGAACATGTATTTAACTTTGTATTTTATAGACCTCTGTGGAATCTGGATTATTATGTGATGAACTGTGTACACTCATGATGGATTTTTATGTATTGGTAACTTTTACAGTTTTATATGCTAAAACCGTATACAGTTGTTTGATTGATCGACAACTGGTAAAAAAAAGACAAGTTTATTAAATTGTTGTTACTGCATGACATTAGAGATGTATTAAGAACTCAAATTATGAAAATTCTTATGGGCTTCACAAGCGGTATTTACAAGACACTAATGAGGCAAACACTGACAAAGAGGTCAACACACATTTCAAAAACAGCATGGTTTCAGAAAAAAAAGATAACAAGAACAAAAGAGTGTTTCCCTAATCAGTTAACATTCTTGCTGTCTACTTTGAACATACCATAAAATAATTAAATGTGTGTAGTGTCTGAGTAGAAGAATGAAAGAGAATTCTGTGAGACATTTGTTGGCTATTGGATATTTTGTATCAACTATAAGATTTTTCAGTAAAGAAGAGTATACCGAATATTGGATCACAGTGGATCTATATAAATAATAGACTAATTGAAATTATAGAAGTATAAATATGGTGAGAGAAATTAATGGGATATAGACTTCCTATCAAGTATAAATAGCTCATTACATTACCAGTGGGGTCAGATTATGGAGGATCAGCTGTCAGGCCACTTATCCTCAAAAGAGTGTTGTTTGGAGGGGGGGTGTTTTGGTCAGTAATCTCAAGTGATTCAACATTGTTGCTAACTTGTGAATATACCTGCCACAATAGTTTTCTATATCCTAGAAAGCTCAAAAATTCTAAAACATTTTGGGAGGTTGTGTCCTCTTTATGTTGGTGGCCTTTTGCTGATCTACATACATCCTGGTAAGAGAAAAAATGTAACCCTAATGTTGAATGTTGTCCCACAAAACCATGCATGTAATAGAATGTAATGAAAGCCACATTCAGAGATTCTTAGCTGGGTGGTCTTCAGTCAGTGATGGTGTTTTGTAATGTTGTTACTATATATTAAGATGTGGAGACTGACGTTCAAACCCCAATCCAGATCTGGAAATGCTTCTTTGATGGTGTTCTGAAAGATCTAAGCAGGTGGAAGATCCCAAAGTTTAATATTTTGTATCTTCTTAATCTTACATGTTAAGAATGTTCTTATGTGTTTGCTCTTCTCGTCTGTTCATAAGTAAGTGATAGCCAGAGTTGAGGTCCAGTTTGGAGATCCATCCCGGCTTCATCCAGATCGCTGAAGATATAATCTATCATTGATGTAGTGTGGGTCTCTTTTGATGAATTTGTTCATTAGACCCATGTTAATACAGTTGTACTGCCCCTGGCTGCTTAGGCTTCACTGTGACTGCCATGGATGACACCATTTCACATACATGTTGGTTTTTCATTTTTGAAGTTCAGTTACCACCAGGGTCTTGCATGGAAGAACACCCTCTGGGAGTTGATGGTCTTATCTGGGTGTAGTGTCGCAGGTTGTGCTTTGAGGCAACAAATGCCGTTGAATAGGTGGTTGAACTCTTGCAGAATATTTCAACGTCGTTCAAATTGATACTGTGGGAAAAGTAGGTCAGGCTGATGTTTGGCTCTAGTGCAGCTAATTAAAGTTCCCGTTTCTGTGTCAAATATTCTTGCCCTAATGATGACACCAACATGAGTGATTAAACTTGGTTAAGCAGCAGTGGTGCTTGTCCCCCCCTAGGTGTAAATACATGTTTTGTAAAAAAAAAAAATTAAATTATATATGCATTTATTTCAATATTAAAATATTCAATAACATTTATAAATAAAAATATCAGTACAAAAGGGGGCGTGGCCAAGATGGCGGAGTGAGCAGACGTACTGCTCCGGAGCTCCCGCCAACGGCCTGATGTAGCACCGGCTGTCTGGCCGCGATAGCTGCAGTCGGACCTTATTCTAAGGTGGAGATTGTCCGGTGCCCTGCGAGAGCGATCACGGAGCTTGGAGTGAGCTCTGGAGGATTGAACTGACCCGGGCGGCTGGCCAGTCACCGCTGCGGCTGGCAAGAGTTTGGCGAGGCCTGCTGCCGTGATGGAGTGGCGGGGAGCCAGCTGCGCTGCCCCCGCACTGCCAAACCAAGGCGCCCGGAGACCTGGGGAAGGAGCTGCAGACTGGGAGGCTGCGGCTCCGGTGGGGACGAGCTAGAGCTACCTCCCGAGGAGCTAGAGGCGGTGGCGCTGAGACAGAGCTGGGCTGGGCCACCATCTTGTGCGGGGTCTCCGGGCGCGGGGCTGGACCGCTGACGGGGGCGGCCTACGTGGTGGTCTGCGGCCATCGGAGTCTCGTAGGGAGCAGGGAGTGACATCGGAGCCGGCTCCCCTTGTGGCTGAGCGGACTGCCTTGCCTTGATACCCCTTGGTGCCGGGGCCGAGTGGCGGCGTAGTGAAGGAGAGCAGGGCTGCCATTTTGAGGCAGACCGGCCGTGCCCGGACCGGCAAACACTGGCGTTGCTGGTGAGTGAGGCGGCAGGGGTCTGCGTGGCTTGCTTTCCTGCTGGATGGCAGAGGGAGGAGTGCGGCACCCCGGCGGACTCCGGAGAAGGAGGGTGCAGGAGGGATAGCCCGTCTAGATTATGCTGGGGCATGGAGGGGCCGCTGAGGAGAACACCGGAGGGGAGCGGTGTGTGGGGCCTAGCCCGCTTGTGCCCATTGGACCCACGCGGAGGCAGCCTCGGGCCCACTACCAGACTTTGTTTAACTTCGGTTGAGAGGCAGCGGGGGGTACCAGCGACAGAGCCTGTGGCAATAGCAGAAGGGACCTGGTGTGGCCTCGGCCGGAGCGAGGTGCCCCTTCCCCCCCAACTAGACTCTGCGAGGGCCCAGCACTGCACCGAGGAGCTGCCATGGTGGGGGCCGGCTGGGACAATACCAACGAATCTGCGGAGTGCCACCTGTGGAGACGGGAGACGGGCAGCCACGGGACAGCTGGTGTGAGCAACAGACATCTCGTGTCCTGTAGAATCATCACGCCTGAGAGACCCAGAGGTTCGCTGAGGCCCAGGGCCCTGACTTGGGCTGTGGGCAGGAATGGCCTACATCGTAGCTTGTTGCCGCCGTAGAGCCGCGGAGTGGAGAGATCGGCATCGGACCCCCCATGACAGTTTGACCTACTAGAACTTGGTGCTCCACGGGGGGTGAGACTCGGTGGCGACACGGTGAAGGGGAATCGGGGTCATCATTTTGCAACAGGCCTACCGCTCCTGGATGGACGCAGACATTAGCGTGGACCCAGTGCTATTGCCGGTGAGTGGGGGGCCCCGATTTACAGCGCCTGGGGGGCAGCGGGTTGCCCATGGGATACTGACTGCCCCATTGAAGTGCAGGTGTGAAGGGGGCACGGAGTGCTGGTTTACAGAGAGCCCACGTCCGGATCGGATGCTTGGTTTGCTGACTGGCGGACTGTGAGGAGAGAGCGGTGTGCACTGAATGGCGGTGGGGCCTAGAGCACCCTACTTGTCAGTCTGTGAGCCTCGGACGCATGGGGTGGGGCTGTGTGCGACCCAGCCCCTGCCGGGAGGCTGCCTGATGATGCGAGGAGCTGCTTTGCGGGGTCTCCCTCTAGGATTGCTGCCTCTGGGGTGTGTGGTGGCCACTAGCGCCAGGGGTGACGGAGCCATACCGGGCCGTAGCTGAAGAACCCAGAGTCCTGGGCAGATACACCAACCCTCATACATTTCCAGACCACCCTGGCGTACTGCCTCCTTTGGGGGCCAGAGGTGTACCCAACCAACGCCAACTGCCGAAGGGGACCTGACAACAGCGACAGGGGGGACCGTCCACAATTCACTTGAGCTTATCCAGAGTGTGCTATGTCCTCCTCCAGAAACAGGAACGATAAGACCATTAACGACTTGTTTATCAAATCGCAAGCAGATCCAATGGCCTCCACCACAGGGGCGGGGTCCTCGGGCCCGAAGCCAGGGAAGGAAGATGGAACGGAACCCATCACTAAGGCGTTCCTAGAATCCATGTTTGTTGCTCTAAGGGATCACATACATACCCTTAAGCAAGAGTTGGCGTCGGAGATTCAAGAGATCAGACGAGAGGTGGATGGCATTGGCGAAAGGGTCGCTGATTTGGAAGGTAAAAGCGACGGGAAAGACACAGAGATAGCGGCTCTGCAACAGGAGATTCTCCGGATCCATGACCAACAGGTGGACCTTCAAGCACTTTCGAGGACCTGGAAAACTGGTCCCGGCGCCACAATATACGCATCAGGGGGAGAAGATGGATGAGGACTCGAAGGATCTCTTCTCCTACTCCAGATAACTTTTCAATCACCTACTGGGCAGGCCACTGGAGAAAGGGCTGAGAGTGGACCGAGCGCACAGAATGGGGCCCCTGAGAGCTCCGTCGGCCCCACCGCCAGACATACTAGTTTGTGGCCAGGACTTTCGTACCAAAGAGGCCATCCTCCAGAAAGCGTGACAGCTCCATCCTCTGCAGTTTAGGGGGCACTCCTTATCAAGACCTATCCACCCTCACCTTACAGAGGAGAAGAACCTTCAAGCCTATCACTATGCACCTCCAACAGCGCAACCTCACCTACAGCTGGGGCCGTCCGTTCAGGCTGGTGTTTTGAATGGATAATAAGCTGTACCAGCTGCGTTCTCTGACTGAGGTTATCAGGCTGCTGGGTGAGGAGCTGCCGGAGTCGAAAGGTGGAGAAGAGGATCCCAAAGAGGAAGTTGATCATTCCAGACCCCGATGGCGTCAACAGGGTCGCAGGCTCCGCCTCAAGAAACCCCGAGCCGCAGAAGTAATGGAGGGCAGGAGGTCAGCTTTGGAGGCGGTCTCTGTAGACCTCCGCAGCACCCAGCCCGGCTGATTCTAGACACCATACCTGGCTGATTGTCTGATCTCTTACGGCCCAGGCCGTTGGCGGGAGGGAGAGGGCTTACCTGTTGGTAATCCACCCCGATAGCCTTTCACTGATCAACCATGGTTGATGGACTATGTGGTTTTGTCTTCTTTTGTTTCCTTCACATGTTTTGCAGTTTGGGAATCGTTGGGGGGGGGTTTAGGGAGGGGGTCCAGTGCTCCACGTTCGACTTTTAGCTAGTGCTAGCGTTGCCCCACCTGTACGGGGTTCCTTGCCATATCTAGAGACTGCCTGTACTAACGACATCACACATAGGTCCTCAGGTACAAGCCTGACCCTGCTGGTTGCTGAGTATGCCTGCCACCACCCTTAGGATTTTTGCCCTCAATGTGAGGGGTCTTAATAATCCAGTTAAACGCAGGGCGATATTGTCATGTTTGGAGAACATGCAAGCTGACCTATGTTTAACTTCAGGAGACCCATTTGCTGGCGCGCGATTGCCATAGGCTGCGGTCCCACAGGTTCCCCACTCAGTTCTTCTCCTCCTGCTCTACCAAGACAGCTGGGGTGGCGATTTTGGTGGCACAGAGGTTTAAAGGGGAGGTACTGCATAAAGGTGCCGAGATTAAGGGGAGGCTTCTGGCCTATCGATTCGCCTTAGGCGATCTAACGTTCACTATTGGCTCCCTGTATGCCCCGAATGAAGGCCAGGAGAAGTTCCTACAGTCTGCTCTTACCGAGGCCACAGCCACATAGGACCGTAATATCATTTTAGGGTAGGACTTAAACCTAATGTTTGACAACCTTTTCGACAGATCCAGTCAACGCACTCACCAGGTAGGTGCATTTGCTGCAGAGGGACTCGGGCGACTGAATGACTTAGGCATACACGACCTCTGGCGCAGTTTTCATCCCCGAGATAGGGAATACTCTTATTAATCTAATGCACACAAAACCTACGCATGACTAGACCATCTGCTGGTCTCAACCCCAGTGCGTGTGTTCACAACCACAGTTGAGATGGGGGTAGCCTCACTCTCGGACCATGCCCCGGTACTAGCCACTCTCACCCTTCCACCCACGTCACGCCCCTCCAGGGTATGGCATCTAAGAGACACTCTCTTACACAGGGCTGATGTCGTGAAGCACATACAAGGCACCATTAATGACTACCTTCCTCATAATGCAAACCAGGAAACGATCCTTGTAATACAATGGGCAGCGCTGAAGGAAGTAGTTAGGGGGGAATTTATTGCTCTCCCGACTGCTGAAAATAGGGAGCGCCAGCGTAAGCGCGATGAGCTCACACAACGTGTCCGTGAACTAGAGCAGATGCTCCAGAGGACGGGAGCCCGAGAGTGTGGTGACAGCTTAAGACTATGCGCCACCAATTAACTGCGCTCGACGAAGACAGAGCAGAGTTGGCGGCCTTAAGACTGCGGCACGCTTACTATACTGGGGGAGATAGGTGTGGGCGCCTGTTGGCCAATAGGTTACAAGAGGTCCGTCAGCAACAAGGGGTCAAAGAGATTGTCAGGTCAGATGGGACTTGCATTTCGGAAGACGCGGATATAGCGGAAGCATTCTGCGACCTTTATGCTACTTTCTACACTGGGAACCCATTAGATAGCTCTGCAGGAGTTGCCTTTTTGGACTCGGTTTCCCTGCCCTCTCTGTCAGTGGCTCAGGCCGAACACCTAGATAGAAATATCCAAACGGAGGAGATCATTGCGCCATTTCTCACCTTAAGTTGGCAAAAGCCCCAGGGCCGGACAGTTTTTCTGCTATTTTCTACAAGAGGTTTTGTGCGGTGCTCACCCCAATCCTTACCTGACTGTTTAATTCATTTGCTGAACAAGGAGCGATACCGAGTGATCTCTTAGGAGCCTCCATAGCAGTCATCCCTAAACTTGGGAAGGATAGAACTAAATGCGGGGAATATCGCCCGATATCCTTACTTAATGTTGACCTTAAATTGTAAACAGGAATTCTGGCCACTCGCCTACCCCCTGATATGCCCGGCCTCATTGATTCGGATCAGGCGGGTTTTATTCCTGGACGTCAGATAACACCAAGCAAATTCTCCACCTTATAGAGAAAGCTACTCGAGTGCCCAGGGAATATAAGATGCTGGCCATAGATGCCGAGAAGGCGTTCGATGGCGTTCACTGGCCCTACTTGGAGCAAGTACTGGAGAGGGTGGGGATACGGGAGAAATTTCGCACCTTTATTTTTAATTGCTACAGATTCCCTACAGCCGCGGTCAGAGTGAATGGATAGACCTCCGCTAGTTTTACCATTGAGAGGGGCACGAGGCAGGGGTGCCCACTATCGCCCCTTCTCTTTGCCCTGTATATGGAGCCTCTGGCTCAGAAAATGCGTCAGAACCCGGCAATCAAAGGGATCCAGTTTGGTGGCTACATCCACAAAATCAGTTTATACGCAGCCGATGTGTTGATCTCACTAACTAATCCACGGATAGCCTTGTCGAATGGAGTAGATGGGAATCAGAGAAACATTGGTTGTTTTAAGACCAGGCGGTGACGGCAAGACCATTGCAGGAAATTTCTTACCTGCGCAAGCCCCACAGGCCCCCTAACTTGTATGCCTCGCACATAACACGAGTTCCTCTTGAGGTGTGGGACACCACTAATATCGCACACGACCTTACAACCTTCCCGTCTCCCCTCACCCCATTGTTCGATAACCCCGATTTCACCCCGGGCGCAGAAGGGGCGGCTTTTGCACATTGGAGGCCTGCTGGTTTCCGGTTCTTGTATCACATGTATGGAGCTGAGGGGGTCGTTCCGTTTTCCCCATTTAAGCAGGAGTACGGCTTCCCAGAGACTGAACCGCTAAGATACTTACAGGTGCGGCATTGGGCATTACAATCACAGGTCCGTGCCAGCGCGGATAGATGTTTATCCCCATTCGAAAGATGGCTCATCACCCGCACGTCAGATGCCAAGCTTATCTCCGACCTCTACAAGATATTACAGGTCACACAGGCGTATACACATACTCCAGGCAGGGAGCGGTGGGAGAGAGAACTGGGCAGGACTCTCAGCCACAATGAATGGGAGGGGATCTACTACAGGGCCCGACACTCTGCATAACACATGGGGCTCACAGAGACATTCACGTAAATTGTGACATATTGGTATTATACCCCAGAAAGGCTACATGAGATGGACCACAACCAAGAGGTGACTTGCTGGTGTGGCTGTGGCCAGGTTGGCAACCTGGTGCATTTGTTGTGGGAATGTGTACAGATTCAGCCCTACTGGGCTCAAGTGTTGGATGAAGTAGACAAGCATTTTGAGACAGAGATCCCACACTTCCCTGCTTATGTACTACTAGGTCTCCCTAATTCCCTGACCTACCCTTTAAAATCCCGCAGAGGCAGACAGATGGCTATTGCACTAGGCTCAGCGGTACAAAACCTACTTACACATTGGCGTACTCCCACCATACCCTCCTTTGTAGGATGGCTTCACCGATTATGGTACGTGCTCAGGATGGAGAAACTGTCACTTACTATGGCGGGAGAAGGATCCACATATGATGACCTGTGGCAACCATTTCTGTCACTTTTGGCCTTCGAATTCCGAGAAATCACATGTCCCCAATATCTTAGACTGCTGCGTCTCACGGAACCACAGAAGCCAGACTGTTAAGTAGGTCACTGAGGGCTTAGCATAGTTGGGGGAGAGGCGGGGGGTTAGTGGGGAGACGGGGGGCACTGGAGTGGGGGTACCTGGGAAAGGGGGGTTGCCTTTGTTTTCCTTTTTTTCTTTTCTCTTTTCTTATTCTTACAATTTTCATTCCATGTACTAGCAATTGGCTGATTTTGTCTCGCATGCGGAACTTATGCCCTCAATTGGCTTTGTCTAGTTGTACTGTTTAGACCTTGATTGATGACAACTAAATGTACATGGAGATGTTTGTGTGTTTGAAATCAATAAAGAAATGTAACCATAAATAAAAATATCTTGTTTTTACAATATTTTAATTACCCTTTTTAAATAGGAAATAGATGTTAAATTAAATATTTTTAATTAAAATGAATTCTATACATTATGTTAAGTAACAATACAAATTCAATATAACGAAATTACTTATTTTTAAAAATAATCCTTTCAAAATAATTTTAATTTAATATGCTAAAATTAAATATGTAATTCAAAGTTGATAGTGCTTAACACTTTTTTAATTTGTATGACTTTTTAAATGTATTTATATCAACATTTAACATAAAAATATATATATATTGTTATATATATTTTTATTGAGTATTTTTTACATATAGAACATACGACAGATAACATATACACTTCATCGCGATTATACGTACAGGGATGAAAGCCCGTGCGGCATAGTACTTTGTTGTCTAGACTTCAGTTCCAAACATGAACTTGAGCATCCCTGCCCTTCATCCGACCCACATAGAACATATAACATATATTTCCCTTGGTGTTTTGTAGTAGGCGAGCCCGTCAGGCAGTTTAGTGTGAAGCCTGTTCTATTCATGGCTGGTCCCCTATTTATCTATCTACTCTGACCGAGAATAGGAAAGGGGGGGAGCGGTGGGACAGCAGATCGGGCGTGGGAGGGAAGGGGGAGTTGCCCGCTCACGAGTTTAGTGCTGCAGTTTGTTCTTTGGATCCTACTGGCTGGCCCTCTCACGGGGGTTTGTACGGTGCTAGGAACTTATCTAATGCTGACCACAAGCCCCTGTTTGGCCTTCTCCATGGTGTAGTTCTTAAGGCTGTGATGTCGGCCCCTCTCAGATATGTAACCCAGTTGAGCCATCCCTTGAAGGTGGCCTTAGGGGTGTCCTTCCACTTGGTGAGAACTATCTTGACTGCTTCTGTCAGCAGGAGGTCTAGAAGGCTACTCTAGTCATGCGTGTCAATGTCCGCTGTTATAAATGCAGTGGTGAGTGTGGCAAACTCTTATTTGAGTGTACAACCTAAGGCTCTGTTTATGAAACTAAATGCTTTTCCCCAGAATTGTCTGACCTTTGTTCAGTGGAAGATGAGGTGTGTGAGGTCCCCCTGTTCTTTGTGGCAGTTCCAACAGTGGTCATGTTCTCTTAGTCCTAGGGCTGCTAGGCAGGCCGGGGTCAGGTAGGTCTTGTGCAAGAGCCAGAATTTTGTCTGGGCTAAGACCGGGGAGATCATGTTCTTTGACAGGGACTGCCAGAGGGTGTGTCACTCCTGCTCATTCAGTGTGATGTTTAGGTGCGATTCCCAGTAGCTGATTGTCTTATCGTTGAGACTAGAGGAGGTTGGGCGGAGAGGTTTGTATATGTGGGATACCTAGTGGCCCACTTTGTTTAGATTCTCCATATATTAGATAATTGAGGGCTTATGTCTGATATCTTAGATTTTGTTAGGGCTGTTCTCATTTTGAGGAAGTTGTAGAGTTCTATATCTGGTAGGTTATGTCGTGTTTTTAGCATGCTGAAGGTGGAAGGGCTTTCCCCTTCCTCCAGCTGTGCTAGGTATGAGATCCCTAGTCTTTTCCAAGAGTCTATGTCTAGGGGTTTCCCTCTCTATTTAATTCTTGAGTTTGCCTATAATGATTCCCAGTTAGAGTTTGCAATTTGCGGTCTACCGCAAGCAGGGCGTGTCTAGTGTTTTTAAGTATTAGGCTATTTTTAACTGCCTGTTTGTTTGCGGTGAGAAGTGTTATTAGGTCGGTGTTGTTTAGTATGGCTTTCTCAACCTCGAGCCAGACCGGCTCATAGTCTTGGTTAGGCAGGACCCAGTAAACTCCCTGTCTCCCTATAAATGCCTTTTGGAATATTCTGAAGTCTGCCAGATTTAGATCACTTAGTTTTTTCCCTTGCCTTAGTTTTTTCAGGCTGATTCTTAGTTTTTTGTCTTGCCAAAGGAATTTGTTTAATTGTTTAAGATTTTGTCCGTTTTACGGAGGAAGTCATCTGTGAGGGTGAGGGGGATCATTCCTGCCAGGTAGTTGATCATTGGGGTGATCATCATCTTTATTGTGTCTATCCTCCCCCACCAAGTTATGAACTTGGGTGACCAAGCTTCCAGGAGTCTTTTGACCTTTTCTAGGGTTAGTTTCTCGTTTTGGTCGAGTGTGGTTTTGAGGCTTTTGTCGAATTGGAGCTATTACTCCTCTGGTAGTGTGGATGTTGAGTGGCATACATTCCGAATTGTCTCTATTCAGTTTATAACATTTTTCTCTATACTTTACAGTAAGGCGATCTCCACCCTGACTGTGGACAAGCATGTGAAACTTCACATATGGTTGTAAAGTCACTTCTAATAGTAACTTTACATTTGTATATGATCTTTTTATTAATCCACCCCATGTCTTAAGTGGTTGGGACATGTAAGTTAACATTTTTACTATCTTTACTCATGTAAATAGTGAAGAACCAAATGTAGTAAAGTTACTCAAAAGTGTAAGAGGAAAAATGCATGTGTAGATTTGCTCACGTGTAATTGTCCCTTTCTGGATTGCCTCCAAAGTTAGTAAGATTATAACATCCTGGATAATACATCAATTAGAATGTAAATATTTGTAGCCTATTTCTTAATTCTAGGGATGGGTGTGGTGCAGTCCATCACAAAATAGGTACCGGATGCTTATGGTCAGTGACAACCTTGAAAGGAGGTAATAAATTAATACAGCCCAATTTGCTCTGTGCAGGATCCCATGAATACATATTTTATTGTAATCCTCCATCTCCAGTATCAGGTTCTCATTGTTTAAGTAGAAGATACACCGGTGTTTCCAATGGAATATATTTCATGAACAATTAATGTAGTTATTTTAACTCAAATTGTCATTGTTAGGAAAAGTGTAAAATTGCTTTTACAAAATTAATCACATTGATTATTCATCAGTACATGTATGCAGAATAATAAAGTCAAGGGGGAGAAGCAGCCAGCACACAACTGATAATATAACAAAACGTAGCAGTTCTGAGCAGTTATGTTAAAAAAAGATGTGGTAAAAGTCCTTTATAAGGAGACAGGAGTTTCCTGACCAATTACAGGAGCTTAGTCAAGTGGCAGAGGGACATAGTTATGAAAGACAGCAAGGACTAGCTTTGACTTTTCAGACTTACAATGTCATGCTTCTTTGACATAAGGTATTGTTTCAATTTTATTGGCCTCCAGTGATTATTAGCAGTTAATCACACTTGCGGTCAGTTCAGATCACTAGTTTCAAGAGTACAGCATATTAGTATATTAACATAGCAGTTATGCAGTCATCGCCATACATAAATTTCGAGAACCAGGCTTACTACAAATTCCAGCATTAAACTGAAGATTTTGGCTAAACAGGTAATACAGTTAATTCAAGGGCTAATTGCAGACAACACTGGAGTATTATACTAATTATCTATGCATTGTGAACTAGTGACTGGAAGAGTGATTACCTCCTAATCATTGGGGACCAATACAATTGAAAGGAAGCTTTATGTTCTTAACAGGGTCTCTTTTGATGTTGACATAGTGAGACTGAAACATCGATGCTAGTTCCTACTGTCTTTCAGAACTATGCATCTCTCCTGCTTGACTAAACTTATGTAGTTGGAATAGGATACATGTGTCTAGACAGAACTTTTTACCACACCTTTTTCTGTAACATCTATAATTTGTATGTTATTTGTCAGTTGTGTGTCAGCTTTTTGTCCCCTTTGCCATTATTAGTATTGTATATATGTACTCTGTAATATAAATGTGATTATGTTTATCAAAATAAATTCCAGGAGTTTAATAATGACATCATTTGAGTTCATGTACTGCATTAATTGTTCTTTAAATATGGTCCTTTGGAAGCACTTGTGTAACTTTCACTTTTAGTATCCCAGGTTATTGAAGGCTGCGCAGAGGTCCAAGAGTACCGAGGCTCAAGATCCACCCTGAGTGAAAAACATTGGTCATAGCCAGCCGCAGAAATAAAGTAATATTAATAGGTCTGTTGCCAACCTTTGTGGCTTTGTGCCAAGAGTTGTTCTCCAGGTACTCAAAGAATTGGATCTTAACATCTTTTTCACATGGTAGATCATCGAAGAGTTTGAGCATGGAACAAATGTTTGAAACAGATTGACAGTTAAACAACAGATGTGTCTGCCGCCATTGAGAGAAGTGACCATTACACTTTCGCCAGCATAGTCCACAGCAGCAACCAGCAGTCTGTCCACCCATAAGGAGTGAGCACAGTTCTAGTCAACCGAGTTTCCCAAAAAATCAGAGAAATGCTAAGGACAGACAGATTGAAACATGACTGTCACAATAAAATGCCTTTAGTTGAGATAGTTAAGTATACTGAAGACACAGGTTCGCAATTAGATGTCTGCTGAAACAGTACAACAAATGCAGCATAGACATTAACACTTATTTTACCCCTGTTGGCTGTTTTTCAGTACCACAGGAATGCTGCACAAACCCCAGATGTTCCAGGAGTAGTTTCTCCCAACAAATGTATACAACAAGCAAATCATTGTAGGAAATGTGGTACGATTGTACCATGTGCTATTCAACATTTTTGCAATGAACACTAATGCTGTTTAGGAATGTTATTGGGAGATTGTGGTTAGTCTGTAATACTCTAAACAAGGTCAGTGCTGCACAGAAAAAAATCACTCTTTGATATCTTTGATATTCTGCCATAAGTATGCATTTCACATATGGGAGCTCTCAATAATTACATTAAAAGGTTAACCATGCCCAAATTAAAAACAAATATGCCTAAGATATGCACTTTTAAAGAAGTATTATCACAGACCACAGCGATGATAAATGTACAATTGATCACCAAATTTGTTACTTTCTCAATAGTGGATGCTAAGGAAGGTGACCTATTACATGAATGTTCCCATTAGGAGTGGTGTGGGAAGCTGGTTGATATTTTATCACCCTCTAAGTTACTGATTCCGGGGTCACTGGTAATTTCAAATGAGGAGAAAATCCAACCTATTACGACCCTGAAGGTCCACAAAAAAGCCATTTGACCTTGTAAAATGTGTTCTTGTGTTTATTTAAAGTGCTCTAATGCACTTGGGCCCAGCTCGCAATACATAAATATTGCAAATAAAAACAAAACAATTAGATGAGGAATTAATGAGAGAATTCGGTAATTCTCGGTCAGATTCCCATTGTAATTCCTCATTGTGCACACAACCTTCACCTGGAGATTTTAGCTGCTTCAGCAGAAAGTTAACATAACCACAGTGTTCCTTCGGATCTCGTAATTCAGATGAGGACTGTCATTATAGGGCCCACAGGAATTAGATGGCTACTCATAATGTGGGCCTAAATGTTTTCTTTTATTGTATGGTGGTTGCTTTAGGGAAATGTGACTAATCGTCAAACTCCAACTCCATGACCAATTGCCTCCTATAAATATTTATATATACTTTTTAACTGGGATAGTAAACATTTAAACACTATCATCCTAACAACCTGCACCAGAATACAGTTCTATAAATTAATAATTTAATGGTACTTATTGCTACTTAGTCAACTCCAATAAATAACCAATTTCTTAGTTCAAATCAAATCAAGCTTTTTCGGTCTATGCAATATATCCATAAAAGCATTCTACACAAAATTCAATTCATCATAGTAAAATTTCACAGGAATTATTTACAAGTTTTGAGTTTGGAATAGAGATTTCCCATACACAAACATTTTAAAAATGTAATCAGAGCACAATAATTATACTAACATGTCCACACGGAACTCAGATAAAAAAACTAAATTAAGGTAATAAAAAGGAATGCATTTAGATATCATCAGGATATACAACTATTCAATTTCATAACTCAACAGTTCCAAATATGAAAGATCCTTTCTTCTCTTTATAGCCTTTTGAGTAAAGAGAATAACTGCATTACATGTTATTACATTTTCCAAATTACATATATGATAAAAGTCAGATTTATATATGTACAATCTGTTGTTAATAAGTAAAGGTCGTAAAATTATTTTTCTGTTGTCCCTAAAAAAATTACAAAAAAGTAAAAAGAGCAATGTGGCCTGAGAAGATTTGCTATCACACGGGCACTTGGGTAAATTAAAACTCCACTTCGGTACCCACTGAGATTGGACCTTCACAATAGGATCTAACACATGATTTAGTACTTGATTTAACCTCTCTTGCAGATTCTCTACATTCTAATAATCTCTTTTTTAACTTCCCTTTGCTATTAGTCAAACTTGTTTTGGGATCATGGAAATCGATTGCCACATTACACTCAATTGAAAGACTATTAATATACTGTAACCATGGTATTTTTCTGTAATGATCAAGTGTAAGGCAGTCCGTAATTATATCTTTAGTAAAATGTGTCTCATATTTGATCCAGATTCTATACCAAAGTGTGAGTGCAGCCATACTAATCAAGTCACTAATATATGGTACGTTTGTCTCCTTATTGGCAATATATGTATCTGTTGTGTTAGTTACCGCTAATACCCTTCTTAAAAGTTTATTTTCAAGGGTTTGTAATGAAGAGACATTTATCCTACCCCCTAGTGCTCCACCATAACACACCCCAGCAATACACTTACTACAATATAGCGTAAGGATTTCACGTGCTGGCTTACTACCTATTTTGTGGGAAAATCAGAAAATGGCCTCACTTGATCTTGTAAATTTTAATTTGCATGAATTCATGTGTGAGCTCTATGATCCATTTCCATTAAATAGTAACCCCAGGTATGAAAATGTAGATGTTCTTTCAATGGGTTCTCCATAATCATGATGACTTCTATTCTTAGCTCTATTTTTCCCACAAGTCATGACTAGGGTTTTACTCAAATTTATTTTTAAACTTTTTCAGTCATGAAATTTGTGAAGTTGTCTATCAAGCGTTGGAGACTATTTGCAGTCCTAGATATTAGGACTGCATCATCTGTATATAATAAAACTGGGGTTATGCATTTGCCTACAGCGGGGGTATCAGCCTTTACACTCTATAATAAAAGATCAATACCATTAATATATAGTGAAAATAAAAGAGGTGCAAGAACGCAACCTTGTCTAATTCCACGGGTAACTCTGAAATGTTTAGTACATTCCCCGTTCGACCATAGCGTATCCTTGAGGTTAGATGGGCATATATCTGTGATACAAAAACAATTATATCATGTGGGGCACCCAACCCTTCCAACGTTTGCCATAACTTTGCATGATTCACTAAATCAAACGCACTGGTGAGGTCAACAAAACAAAGATGAAGTTGACCTTCTTTGACAATGGTATATTTTGCTATTAGCAGTTCAAGGTTTTCACACTGCTCAACCGTTCCAATACCCCTTCTGAAACCATACCGGGCTTCTGTTAAGATATTTTTGTTCTTTTGCCCAACATTGCAATCTGTCTAGCATGATTCTGCCCATTAATTTAGAATTGGAACCGTAAAGGAATATTGGTTGGTAGCATTTTACGCTTACCTTATCGCCTTTTTTTAAAAATAGGGACATTCGTACTTTCCACCCAGGTAATAGGCAACGCCCCACCAATAATAGCATTAAAAAAAAATAACTAAAAGAGGAGACCAAAAATCAACATTATGCTTAAAAATATCAATAGGAACTCCATCTGGACCTGCGGCTTTACTACTTGCACTATTCTTTAAGGCAATTTTGGGCAACTCGATAGTAATAGGTTCTATCTTAGCTATATTTAAAAGGATACATTTACAGTTTCCATCCGTCTCAATGATCTCATGTGTAGGATTAAAAATATTTTCGAAGTGTATTAACCATTCTTCTGGAGTCACTAGTGTTTCGAATTTGGTGGATGTATTATCCTGAAATAGAGGATGATCTATTGTTTTCCAAAATAAGAGCACTGCTGGTTAAACCATCTAGGATGGTGGTCCCTATTTTTCTTATTCCTATATTTCAAATCTTTAGAAATAATGGCAGCAATATTTTGAAAAGCACTTACTATTTCAGTGTTAATAGAAGATTTAACCAAACATATGTTTACGGATTGATTATTTTTTTGGACTATATTCTCCTTAAAAACCTTAATGGTAATCCCATTCTTGCCTTGTGTTTTAATCTCTTCGGCAGAGACATGCACCTTCTCTCTGTAATAAAATCTTGAAGTCAACATTAAGAGCAGAGGATGATATCAAGATGTGTTCAATACACGACGACCTTGCCCCTTCATTTGTTTGATTTACATATTCTATCCCGTGTTTACCCAACTTCATAATTTCTAAATTGTGTTTATGCATAACATGATTAATTGCTTTGCCATAGGAATTATGTGGGAAATGAGAAATACGATCACCATAGTCATCTCCATAACCACATTGGTCCGCTATTGGGATATTACACATGTTCACATTTGTCAATTTTCCCATGTTGTTTTGTAAACAGGGTATCCATGCCTTGCATATAATGTGATAGTTCTCCAAACCCCATTCCTTTTTCAACCAATTTTGTACTTTTCCCTTTTTTTTTTTTAGCTTTTTGGTTTGTATTTTGAGAGCTAATTTTTGTAGTAAGTATCTGCTGTTTACTCTTTTTCGCAGGAGGGGAAATCAAATCAGAAGTGTCCGAAACCGTTGATATTTCAAGCGAGAGTACTGATACACAAGGGCCCCATTTAGTAGGGCAATCTGGATTTGTAAAAATAGAACTATTACCTTTCTTACTGTTACTTATGTCATATGCTCCAGGCTCAAGACCAGATTCCTTTTCACGAGCCTGATCCACCACAACTGAATTTACCTCCATTTGGGCTGCAGTTAATGCCGTTTTCGTGGCCGCTAATTGCTCCTCCACTTGTACTATCTCATTGTTAATGAGGCCCATGACACTTTTAAAATACTTTGCAATTCGTGCATTTTTCCCTACAGGCTTCACTTTGCTTAATGTCAGTTTTCTTTTGCCCATCTTAGTAAGGAACGCTCCAGAGACTATACCCAAAACAACTAGAAAAAGCCCTTACCGTTTTTCAGTTCTTTGGATTAAGGGGCTGTAGAGGACAAGTAAATTCGTTAGTGTTTCTTTTATGTCTATTGCATGTTGATGCTGTGTTTCATTCCATGGCGCGCACTTGTGAAGAGAGTGTTTCTCTTCAAAAGTGCATCACTCGTGGAGAATGTTGCCTGTTGCTTTGTAACTGTTGTAATAGGCATTCAGCTGTTGGAAATTCAATGATACAGACGCGCTCCAGTTTTGATGCCACTTTTATTCTGGAATAAACTTCAGGATTTGGAATACTACTTTTTGTTACATGCTATTTATTTAACATAAAGAACAGCACTTTACATTTGGCGACGAGGTCGAAGTGGCATTATTAACAATTTTTGTGCAAAGCTTTAAATATTTTAAGAATTTCAAGAAGACGCTCACTCTACCTGAGTAAACTCCCGTGGTCATCTTCGGAAATCCGGACGGACTGGATCCTTCGGTGAGCTGACTGGAGATTTTTGAGCATTTCTTCGTTTTGAAACTGCCTGATTGGTCTTGGCTGATGTCATTCTTGACGTGGAAGGTAGCATCAGAGTGACGAGTCAAAAAGGAACGTCACCACGCACCCTTACGCTCCGGCGGCCATCTTGAATTTGTGAAAAGAGTCGTTTCGATGGTAACAAGTAAAACATACGGCGCTTTCATGTTTTTAACAAGTTTTGGATCGTTGATCGATTAAAACATCAGAAAAAAGGTATTGTTTCACATTATTTTCAAAATTCATTGAGAATCATTTTAAATAACTTTTGAATTTGTCAATATTAAACTTTGGGAGATTTAAAAGAGAGGAGATACAGAGAGAATTTTTTTAATATCAAATACACTTGAAGATTTAATTTTCGAGAAAGTCTATTCATTCAAAGATGGCTACTAATCAACAAATTGTTTATTTAAACCATTTCCTACCCATACCTGGGAAACCTAAAGAAGCATGGAAACTATGGTACAAGAATTAAAAAAATTATCTAGTAGCAATTGGTGCAGATGAATAAATGACTGTATAAAATTGCAAGAGGAAACTTGCAATTTTATACAGTCATTTAGGGACTGCTGGAAGAGAAATTTTTAACAATCTCCCAATTTCACAACCTCCTCCCGGTAATGGAGAAGGATGGAACGAATTTACAGATGCAATTTTGAGACTAAACAAAACCGGACCCACAACCACAAACGTGGTACGTCGCGCACCGCATCACCACGCTAGGTGGTGGTGCATGCACTGCAGGCAGGCTTTAAAATACAAGCTGAAGCAGGTGCGCTTGCCTTGCACAAGTGTCCCCCACATAAATTATAAAGGACGCCGCCAGGGGCCATTAGTGCTGCGCGGCCGCCGCCCACAAGTTACTGCTGCCTGGGGCGGACCGCCCCCCCATCACCCCCCCCTAGCTACGCCACTGCATGGCATGTCCTGGGACACTGGGAGTGACAGTGAGGTCTCACGGAATGGCAATGCTGTTTTTGATCTCACAGCACTAGTACTATGTGGCGAATGGATGAAAGGGGACAGTGCAGTGAGGCAGATTACGAGTGGTGGCCATTTAAGAGGCATTGCTTTTGTCTTCATCTGCTGGCAGATGACGCCTGGGTGCCTGCTGCCACCTTATTTTGTTAAAAAATCATAGGAGGAAATAACAATATCATTCAAAACGAATCAAAAGCAAACAATTATGTTTTTTTTTTCAAAGGAATACTGCGAAAAAACTTTCATCCTGGACAAAATGATAAAGAGAAGAGTAACAAAATGGACAGTGTAAGGGGTATAATGTGGAGAGAGATGAAGGCGAAGTGAGACAGTAGAGTGGATAAGTGCGACGATAAGAGGAAAAGAGGAAAACACAGTAATGGGAAAAAAAATAGAGAGATAGAGGAAGCAGGAAAAGAATGCTAGAGGTGCAGGGCGATGGAGGCAGGGAAGAGATTAGGGAGAAGAAGTGGTGAAAAAGTGAGTGGAGAGAAGGGTAAAAATAGTTAAAGCTAGAGAGAGTGAAAAGTGGAAAGTGGAGTGGAAGGGGACAGAGGGTGAAAGATCAAGGAGGTATGAGAGAAGAGAAAGGCTGGAGAGAGTGTCAAAGGTTTCCAATTATGTGATACAAAAGGAAGAATGGTTAGTACCACCAGTGAACTAGGAATAGGTCATGTGAGGGACTATAAATCATTTCGTACTTCAGAGGTTATTGACTTTCCTGGAGGTAGTGCTAAATTTAGAGTATAATCCACTGGTGGGGTTTATTTTTGATGAAAGGGATAGAATGGTAAAGGAAAACTCCTTTGGTTTTTGTGGTGAATCCTGACCTAGGAGGACTTTGCATAACTAACTGCAGCAAGGCACAAGAGAATATTGCATTAGGTGTAGTACAGGACACAAAGGAGTTGAAGGGTAAGAGAGTTGTGAGTGGATCTGTCAAGAGAGAGCATGAATGGAGACAAAGGGAAGGTGTGCTAGACAGAAAGGAGAGATATAAAATGTGAGGAGAAATTAAGAACAGGAGAGATAAAAAGAACAACTGAATATAGAGACCACATGGGGGACACATAAGTCTGAGTGGGGGATCTGTAGACTGACAGGGAAAGAGAGAGAACATGAGAGAGAGGTGGTGAAAGATAAAGGTAGGAAATAGACAATGAGAGAAAGTAGAAAACCTCGAGAGGGCGCAAAACCATGATCGGATGAGAGGTGTAGACAGCAAGTAAGAAAGGAATATGGCAACATATATAAAGAAAGGGAGAGGTAGAGTTAGAAAAGTTGGTGTTGTAGATGTGCAGAAATACAGAGAACTAGAACTCCAGGCAGATCATTGCACTTGGTGAAATGAGGGACTAGAAATAGGGATGAGATAAGATATGTGATGTACATGTGTTTCTGTGATATAATATGATGGTGCAGATAATATCTAGGAAATTCATTAAAAGGCTGCATTTATAGTGACTTCCTGCAGCTTTTCCAAATTGAAATCATGCCTCTGTCCACAATATAAAAGGCATCACATACCAAGCTGTATGAAACCCTGTATAAATCACATGTAGAGATATTCCTGAGTGACAACCAAAATGTGAAGCCTTGTATAACTCTGATGCCACCTTGGAG
Organism: Lissotriton helveticus; assembly: GCF_964261635.1. Taxonomy (NCBI): domain Eukaryota; kingdom Metazoa; phylum Chordata; class Amphibia; order Caudata; family Salamandridae; genus Lissotriton; species Lissotriton helveticus. The sequence goes on from NC_136061.1 coordinate 1,178,091,093, forward strand.
CCTGCTTCAGCTTCCCAGGGAGTATGACAGTCACTTAAGGGTTGGTGGCAGCTACACCGGATCCATAGATGACCAAGTAAGACAGTGGTTCAAAGGTGAGCAGGAACTTAAGGGGCATGAAAGTGACAAGAGAATGAACTTCAGTGACCTGAGTATTATTAGGAGTCTCAGCTGCCTAAGCTGACCAGGAGCTTCAGGGATCACCGTCCTGAGTAGGCCCCTCTGAGAAAAATAACAGCCAACAAGAACCTTGTGTTCCTGAGGGAGACCAGGAGACTCAGGGAACTGAGGGTGAGCTAAGGCCTGGGGAGAAACAGGAACATCGGGGACATAATAATGAACAATTGTTTCAGAAGAATGAAGGTGAACTGGAGCCTCAAGGATCTAAACTGAGTAGTACCCTTGAATCTTGCCTGTTCACCTCATTGTCTTCTGTAGGCACTGGGTACGAACAGGAGTCTCAGGTCATTAGGATAAACAGAGCACCTGGTGAACTGAGGGTAAACATAAGAACCACAATATCTTAGGTGAACATAGTTCTCAGTAACCGGAGAGTGAGCTGTATCCTCTGGGTAACAGTGAACAGGAGCTACATGGCTTAAGGATGAACAGGGAACTCAGGTGAACTGAACTTCATAGGCATTTGAGTCTGAGCAACAGCCTATTGGGACATCAGTGTGAGTAGGTGCTTTAGGGGACTGAGAATGGAAATGTGCCTAAGAACTTCAACACCAATTATGAGAATGTGTCTCAAAGGATGAGCAGGGCCCCTTCTTCCTGCAAGGTGAACAGAAGCCTCCAGACATGAAGATGCACATGGTCTTCTGAATCATGGCCCAATGGCAGGCTGGGAATTCAGGGATCTTAGAGGGAGCACAGACTAAAAGACCGAAGGGTGATTAACAAATTCAGTGATCAAGGTGGAGAAATGTATAAGCCTGGAGGTAAGGCGAGGAGACCTGTGGGTAAGTTGCAGTGGACTAATGGTGTTTCGAGGTTTGGAAAATGCTACTAGCCCTGTAAGCTTAAAAATGCTTAATTTATCAGGAATTTCTCCAAAAATGACTCCCCTGATACTAATTGTACGACGTTCCATGACAATTAATTAATCGCAAATGCGGGCCACTTTTTCTTTCGTGAGCCCTGGTCAAGCAATGGCCACAATCCCCTGCAGGGTGAACCACAAAAAGTCACTAAATTAACCTGTGCTTAACCATCTGTAAAATTGAACCAGAATGTGGCAGGGCCTTTTGCGCAAACCTTTCTACTATTCCCCCATCGTCCAATGCAAAAAGTCTCGAGTTTTTTACTCCAAGGAAGAGGGCTGCCACTATCGCCCACAAATATGGCCTAGAGACATCCAATCCTAAACAGTCAACAAATTATCCTGAGCATCAATAAGTGTGCGATGAAAGTATATCCAGTTCTTCTTGTTTTCAATTTGGTTTGATTTCCAACAAGATTTCTTCAGAAAACACAGTCCCTCGTCTTCCGAAACCACAAAGCGCTCTTCATATAGCCAACACATGTTTCGTCAGAGTTGATATGTATACATCACTGACTTCATCAAGGCTATAAGTGAATAAACAACATGGGTCTGAGCCTCATTTAGAATACCTTATAAGCCTGTCACCAAAGCACCCTAGTGCATGGCAATCTTCAGCCAGTTTCCCAAATTATGAAAGTCTTTAACCACATCTCGTGAAAAATATATACATGAAAGAGGGAAATTATAAGTGCAAAACAAAAACCAAGAAACATCTAATACGGAAGGTATATCTCAATTAATCACAGAAGTCTATTCACAGTCTATGTACATTTTAAAATGATGTAGCATGCAGCAAAGCAAACGTGAGATACATGCTGTACATAATCACCTATACAACCCAGTGACTACCTAACATACTCGTTTCATTGTTGAATACTGAGCTCACCTTTCAAAAAATCACTAGGTCCAAGCGTCAAAGTATTATCTTCTGAACAGTAAAAGAAGAGAAAAATATATACATGTATCAGCTTGCTAAGACACTAGTCAAGAATAACAAACTATACTTCTTGTATAGATGTTAAGTATCTTACCCCCGTTCCTCTCTGTCTTCACATCCAAAACAGTAGGAGTCCAAATATGTGCTATATCACCTGCAAACAATACGTGTATATTAGGGCAACACCTGAACTCTTACTTTGCCCAGGCTGTAATACTCTCTCCACTATCCAAAATTATATTAAGTTATATATAACAGAAAGAGACTGCGGGCACCACTCCATCTGTTACTTTCACCACGCAGTTACGTTACTTTCATTAGAACATCGGACCAATCCTCTCTATGTATTATACAACAGAATAAAATAACACCCGTCACCACGTACCCGAAGGCTGGAGAGTACTCCACAAACACTCCCAGACGGGGTTGTAGTCAGGCGCCATATTGGTAATCCCATTTATATAGCGGTCGGAACATCCGATCAGTATATCGGCTAACAGTTTATCCAATCCATTCAAATCCATTCTAATTACACTATGTCTTACATGCTTCCTGATAATCTCTACAACACAACATCTCAATAGAAAACTAGAATCTACAAGTGGTGTATCGCATTACTGTTTGAAATCCACTGATTACTTGCACAAGATGTCCGCCTTGGACTTCACATAGTCCTTTACTCATTTGTACAAACATGGCATACCCTATTCTCTGGTTTTAACTGAAAACTCACTAGATACTTAAACAAGATGTCCGCCATAGACTTCATGCAGTCCTAGTCTCAGTTGTACAAAGATGGCGCACCTAATGTTTTGTATTGGAACTTCCATGTCTGTACAAATCATCCACAGCCATACCTCTAATTCAATCTGTATACAGCAGAATTTATATAGTGATCACCATCCGATTATAAAAGATATCATCTAACTGTGTCCTTCTTCAACTATTTAATTCATATTTATTCATTGCTAAGTAGAACACATCATTCCAATTAAATGAGTTCAACCCGATAATTAACTTCATCTTTCCCATAAAGAGCACATCTTAGCACCTCATATTTATGTCCATTTAAAGATGGTGGATCATGTCACAAATTAAAATTATAATAAGACCAAGAGTATCCTGGTTCTACACAAGTACATCCCACCCTGAAATCTATAATTATCAAATCCTCCTTATCTAAAATCAGCCATGGGTAGCTTTGCTCAAAAAGCATTCAGGCTTAACTTAGAGGCAATGTTTAAAGTATTTATGCAGCACTCAAACAATATTAAAATCCCAAACCAATTTTGAAAAAGAGTCACTTTTAATTATTTTACAACAAATATCCAGTCAGTAAAACCAGAGTTATGACTGTTTAAAGAATAAACTGCAATATAATGCCTAAAAGCATAAAGTGCCAAAAGCGGATAAGTGGTCACACTGAATCAGGGCAAAGTCAAAAGTTAAAGCCTTTTGCGAGGGACCGCGGGTCGAATACAATCCCAGATTCATTCCATTGAAGGTTTACCTTCTGTAGTTTTGTTCCAAGAATCCCGTTTGCATTGGAGGAACAAGAAGAAAGTTGCCTACGGAAGTCACTGTTGCACAAAGAACAGGCTGGGCATAGCACAAGGGCAGGCTGGAGCTTTGCATTGGCGTTCCTCTGCAGTCGATGCTGCTGTGAGAAGAGAGGGGCTGGCGGTGGCTTGTGTTGATTTTCTGTGCTAGTTGCTTGGTTATGGGGCAAACTGGCCCGTTTGCGATTGTGAAGAGCTTAAAAGCTTGAGTTCAATAGCTTGAAAGCCTCACCAAGGGTCAAGGACCTGTGAGGCACCCCTTGGAGGTAAGTAACTCGCCAAAGACAGGTCCAAGAGCTGTTGGGGAGCCTTTTTTGACCCTGAGGGTCAGGTCAGAAGGCAAGCAGACTATGCATTTAAGTCACTCTGGGTTGCTGGGTTTAAGATAGGTTGCAGGCCCAGTTATTTTTCCCCAAGCAAGAGGGCAGCTGGCAGTAGGTCAGAATAGTAGGGCAGTTCCTTCAGAGCAGCAGTCCAGCAAGGTAAAAGCCCAGCAGAGTGCCAATCCTTGTAGCAGCACAGCAGTCCTTCTTCCTGGCAGAGTATTCACAGGTTCAGAAGTGTACTGAAGAGATGGGGTGATGGTCCTATTATTTACCCTGGTGCCCTTCTCATGCAAGGTGGGAGAAGCTTCTGGCAAGTTTCTTTGAAGTGCATGTAATTTCCTGAGTTCCTTGCCCTGGCTCCAACTCTCCTGCAACACCCGACATTGGTGGGCATTCGACTTCCGTGCCCCCTGGTCACTCCCGAGTGGCATAGACTTTGCCCACTCGGCTTGCAGGTACTTCTCATCTTGAATCCACCTTCAGATTCCACCGGCCACTTTCCACTCCTTCGCCAGTTGCATCTTCCTGAAGTCCTCATTTGAATGACACTTAGCACCTATGCACTTTGCTTCCCTGGTGTAGGTATCCATGACGGAGCGAGATTCAGAAATGAATTACATTTCAGCTCGTGAAGTTACACTTCCATAATTAATTAATAATATTAATGATCTGTGCTGTGTGTGTATTAATTCAACCTAGTTTAAAGTTGCATCTACACAGAACACGCGGGAAACTAACATGTGTGCTTATAAACGTGCAATATGTTGCATCTTCATGTTTGTGGAAATAATAAACTAATTTTGTCTATTGTTGTGTCATTACTAATAGAGGCTGATTTAAAGAATGGCATGTGCTTATTTTGCCTTTTGTCTATGTGGTGTCACTCTATTCTTTACAGGTGCATAAATAATCCTGCTGGACTAAGTGAAGAATGGTAGATATAAATGCTGCTTTATTTGTGTGCTTCAGCTAGGTAATTTAGACTAATGGGTTAATTAATTAGCAAAAGTGGGTGGGTAACAGAACGAATTTCATTTCTTGCATTCATTTATGTGTTATGTTTGTTTATATAATAGTTTTACAAATAAAGCTTAGAGATGGCTGCAGAAAAATAGTCACTTCTAAAATTTGACGCAAGAAAAGGTGGCGCAGAAAAATGACGCTTTTTGAAAAGAGGCCTATTGATGAAACTACCACAAGAGAAAATAATTCTGAAAAGGATGAAAAGCCTATGAGCTTTTATTTTGAAAGGTTTTGGAAAGAACTGCTAAAAGTGACTCTGTGGAGAGGTTTGTAACCGTGCCACGGGAGCTCAGGTCGGACAGGCTCAAGGTTGGAAGGAAGAGACGTAATAGATTTTGCATTGCTTGAACTTCTTTCGCTACAAATTGTAGCAGCCTGAGGAAGTGCTGCCAAGACTTCGTGCATAAACAATGAACTAGTGAATAAGCCCGGACATGTGGAAAGAAGATGTCACAAATTACTGTGGCATGAGGTGGCTCAGCCAATGGAGAGCTAGAATTCGTCTGCTGGAATGTGAAAATAGTTAGCTCAGCATAGTTTTAGGGTATAAGAATCAGCTCAAACAGCAGACATTTGGCTTGCGCTCGAGATTCCTGAGGGACGTGTTATGCTGATGGACAACATATGTAAGGAAAGGAGATTTTTATTAATTACTTTATTTCTAGGTGATGAGGGTAGAGACAGAGAAATAGTTAGGGTTTGGAAATGCATATTTTTACTTATTTCTGCTAATAAATAATATTTCTTGATTCATGCTCTCTTTATTAAATGCTGAATAAATCTCTTTATGACATTTTCTAATGCTTGATAATAAAATTCTAAAACCTGAGTTTTTCTAGATATGTTTAAATAAACTTTCTAAATGACAAGCTGGTCTTGTTTATTGTGGGTAGTTTAAAACAACATATATAGATCTTATCGCCTCATGATTCAGCCGCTCTGTTGTTGATATGGGCCTAGTGTTGTATGGTAAATTTAGTGGTAGTAGGTAGAATCATTTATGTATAATTTTGGTGAGAGCGCTGGATCATCCACGGGTGGGGTGGCTCTCGAATATTCTGTCTTTCACGGGGTTTCTTCAGGGTCCACTGCAAGGGTCCTTCTTCTTTAAAATTGCAAACACGACTTACCCATTGACTAGGATTGAGCCCATAGCCGTGTTCCCACTCTGCATACAGCCTCTGTGAGGATCCTGCCTACTTACTTTGGGTGGTTCCTTGGGTACCCGGCATTTCTACATCCTCTGGGTACAGTCTTCACTTGAGTCATAGTTCATATCCCTCTATTTTAGTGTATGGTTTGGATCCCCCCTGGTGATCACTGTGTAATACGTGCTACTTACCTGTTTTCTTTGCAAAGTATTGTATTCGTATATCTCTGTGTAGGAGATATTTGTAAGTGTTAGTGAGTGTCCTATAATAAATACATATTTTTATAAATAGCCTGTTTGGTTCTTTTTCACTTAATCTATGCCAATAAGACTATGTTCTGGTAAAACAAGCTGCTTTACACTCTTTCTGGACTAAGCCTGAAGGCTGCTCCCCACAGCTACCACTTAGAGAGCTTTCTAAGGTTGTCTAAGACCACTAAAATCACCATAAGGGTTGTCTGGATTAGTGCAGGGTGCTACACTTACATAAATGAGCACCATACACTAAGCCAGCCTCTCTCAATCACTGTCAATGTATTATGAGATTGATATTTTAAACCCCTGTAAATTCAAGTTTGAATTTCTATATAACATTTGTCATATATATCTACACCTGCATTTTGAAATGCAGTTTCCTACAAAAGTATTGTACAACTGCCAATCAAGTTGCAATGTCATTCTATGACATCTTAAATGATCAATAAGTTAATTTGTTTGAACCGAACCGAATCAGTTATCAGAGCGCTTTACATAGCACCAGTTACGTTACATGAGGACACACTTTCATATTTTTTTTTTTTTTTTTTTTAGGCACGTTGCCTATCCTTACCTACCTAACTTTCTAAAGGTGACATTTTCAAGATTGTAATGAAAAATCAGACTTTACCATTAAGGAGGGTTTATCATTACAATTTCATAGGTACTGAACATGGAATAACTACCTACTCCCAATTAAGAATTACAGCTTATTAGATGTAATAAGGAATCCCCGATGTTATCTAAAGGGAGGGGTAGGCCTCCCAGTAGTGATCCACGAATTTAGGAGTTTTTTGACTACCAGGTGATGTAATACTTAACAGTACATGTGCAGTTTTCCAATTATATAGCACCCCGACCTATGGGCTAACTAGGCCCTGAATTAGGGGTGAGTTATATGTACTAAAAGGGGAGTTTCAAGCTTGGCAAGGGGGTTTAAATGCCAAGTCGACATGGCAGTGGAACACTGCATTCAGGCTGCAATGGCAGGCCTGGGGCATGTTTTAGAGGGCTAGTTAAGTGAGTGGCACAATAAGTGCGGCAGGCTGACTGGCATCATTTCATTTACAGGCCTTGGGTATATGGCATATCACTCTACAAGGGAATATAAATATATTAAATATGCCAGTTATGTATATCACAACCAAACCACGTTTAGTGAAGTGAACACACACGCACTTTAGAACTGGTTAGCAGTGGACCTAAGACAAATAAAAACGAAATCCAGCGAAAATGTGGAGGTAGTTAGGCAAGTTGTTTGGGGGAAGGCCACCCTAAGGCTGACAGGCTTAACAAATATCAATCAATTTATTACACACCACCTGCTCAGATAAAAAATCAGGTCACAAAATTCTGTCAATTGTTGTCTTGCTCTTCATTTTGATAAACAATTGTTTGAAGAGGAGAAGAAAGTATTTACAGGTAGAGGATCAACATATGTCCAGATAAGTAGTCATACCACTTATCACCTGATGCAGTCCTTGGTGAAGGTGCTCACTTCATCTACAGCCCACACCAAGGCTTACCTGCACATATCAAAATAATATCTGCACTATCCTATTGAGTCACTAAATCTTTCTACAAGGTCAGTGGAAACGCCTTAGCCATCTCATAGAAAAGTAATCAGGCTGCTCGTGACAGATACTGAAATACATTACCAGCTGAGTGGACCAATTTATTTCCCTGCCACAGTCAGAAGTACTCCTGTTCAAGCTCTTGCTTATAAAGCACTAGATATGGGTGCTATATAGTATAAAGGTAGAAAGTGCTGAAAACTATTTTAACAGTTTATTCTCTGGATATAGGTGAGCTAGATGTTGTGCAAGAGGGACACCTGCGAGGTGTGCCTCTAAGAAGGGTGGCGAGGGGACAGAGTGGCATGAGCGGTTGTACAAGAACTTGCTGCGAGAAAGGGATTTTACGTTCTTACCTGTGCTTATGTTAGGGAACCCTAGAACTGGTAGAACTATAGAGCAGGTCAGAAAGCATGGTGGTAAGTACACAATTCTTGGGGAAATGAGACATTGGCAGAATTTTGCTCTGCGTCAATTAAGAGCACTTGTAACTCTTCTTGCCATGTTTTTAGGTCTCCAGGAGTGCATGCATTCACTACCATGATTATATGTATGGTGTTTCCCTATTCTCTTCCATTTGGAATTCTCCTCCACGGAGGGCAGAGCACGGTAACCATGCGCAAAAAGTTACTTCATCGTTTTTAATTTTTTTTATAGTTCTTTGCCTCTAGAGCTATAAGTATAACTGCCGTCATTTCTCATGCAGATACTCCGGTGATTCAAATATTTAGAATAACATCGATGGCACTCATAGTAGAGAAATTTGTGTTAGGAAATGCAAGCAATTGTGCGTGACACGCCAAGCGGTGATCAGCGTAGTGAGCGGGCCACAACATCGTCCTCTAATGATGATAAAAAATAAAACCAAAAGCAATGGCAATGACTTAAAATAATTAATTAGTGTTCCACGCTGAGATTCAAGTTTAACTACATTATCACGTATCAGATGGGATCATTTATCTGAACCTCTTCAGAACTGAAGCAACGTTGGGGATACCAATCAACACTGTGCACTCTTCTTAACATCTTTTCTTTAAGGATGTAAGAGTGCCTGAAGTTTTAATAAACTTCCAACATAAAGCGCCCTCGGATTTATTTTTTTTAGAAAAACATCCATGAAATCATAATAAGGCTGTCAACGAAAAAAATGCCACATGTCGTTGCACACCATGTTTGTGCCATTACCTGACTCATCTAAAACTACATGTAAAAATCATGGTATCATTCAATCATAAACGTTCCAGGAGGTTTCAAGAAGTATATTGTTCAGTGCACCTGGAGAACAACAATGACCGCAACACCACCACCCTGCTGGACAACCTCGCCAACCTTGGACTGAAGCAACTGGTGACCACCCCCACCCACTACGCCGGACACACTCTCGACTCCGTCTTCTCCTCCAGCAAGGACATCGCCTTCAGCCACACCACCGGACTCCACTGGACGGACCACAGCTGCGTCCACTTCAGCTTCAAAAGGACCACGATCCACCACCACCAGCAACAGATTGCACGCAGAAGCTGGAACAAGATCACAGCCGATCAACTCGCAACTTCCCTGAGCAAGAACACACCCACCAGCGCAGCAAACCCCAGCCAAGCGGCCACCAACCTCACGAAGTGGATCAGCGACTGCGCAGACGACCTCGCCCCTCTGAGGACCCCGCCTAGCAGACCCGGCAGCAAGAAAGCCCCATGGTTCACCGACGAACTCAAGGACTCGAAGAAGAACTGCAGAGCCCTTGAGAAAGCCTGGCGCAGAGACCCAACACCGGACAACATGACTTCCCTCAAGCTCGCCACCCGAAAACACCACCAACTGATCCACACCATCAAGAAAACTGCATTCAAGGAACGACTGGACAACAACGCACACAACAGCAAGGAACTCTTCAACATTGTCAAAGAGCTCTCCAACCCCAACGCCGGAAACAACGACATCACCCCTTCGCAAGACCTCTGCAACTCCCTCGCCTCCTACTTCCACGACAAGATCACGGACATACACAACAGCTTCAGCACTCAACCGACGCACGCCACGACCGAACCACCGCCCCCCACCACCACCCTACGCGCCTGGACCCCGATCAGCACCGAAGACACCATCCGCACGATGAACACCATCCACTCCGGATCTCCGACCGACCCTTGCTCTCACCACGTCTTCAACAAGGCCGACGTCATCATCGCACCCCACCTGCGGGACATCATCAACACCTCCTTCGACACCGCTACCTTCCCGGAGAGCTGGAAGCACGCCGAACTCAGCGCCCTCCTAAAGAAGCCATCAGCCGACCCCTCCGACCTCAAGAACTACCGACCCATCTCGCTGCTCCCGTTCCCCGCAAAAGTCATCTAGAAGACCGTCAACAAGCAGCTGGCCGCCTTCCTCGAGACGAACGGATCCCTCGACCTCTCGCAGTCTGGCTTCAGGGCCAACCACATCACCGAGACCGCCCTGATCGCAGCCACCGATGACATCCGAGCTCTGCTCGACAACGGAGAAACAGCGGCCCTCATCCTCCTAGACCTCCCCGCGGCCTTCGACACCGTCTGCCACCGTACCCTAGTACAGCGCCTCAGCAACGCCGGAATCCGGGAGAAGGCGCTGCAGTGGACCATCTCCTTCCTCGCCGGAAGGACACAGAGAGTTCGCCTCCCCCCGTTCAGATCAGAAGCCAGCGAAGTCATCTGCGGCGTTCCTCAAGGCTCCTCGCTCAGCCCAATCCTCTTCAACGTCTACATGAGCCCCCTCGCAGCCATCGCACGACAGCACAACCTCAACATCATCTCCAACACCGACGACACCCAGCTGATCCTCTCCTTCACCAACGACCCCACCACCGCCAGAGCCAACCTACACGAAGGGATGAAGGAGTTAGCTGAATGGATGAAGAACAGCCGCCTGAAACTGAACTCGGACAAGACGGAAGTCCTCATCCTGGGATCCTCACCCTCCGCCTGGGACGACTCCTGGTGGCCCCCCGCCCTGGGCAGCGCACCCAAACCTACAGACCACGCACGCAACCTGGGCTTCATCCTGGACTCATCCCTCTCCATGACCAGACAAGTCAACGCCGTCTCCTCATCGTGCTTCAACATCCTACGCATGCTACGCAAGATCTTCCGGTGGATCCCCACCGAGACCAGGAAGACAGTCACCCAGGCCCTCGTCACCAGCCGACTGGACTACGGCAACTCCCTCTACGCCGGAATCACCGCCAAACTCCAGAAGAGACTCCAGCGGATCCAGAACGCCTCAGCAAGAATCATCCTGGACATCCCCCGTCGCAACCACATCTCCGGACACCTACGAGACCTGCACTGGCTCCCGGTCAACAAGAGAATCACCTTCCGTCTCCTCACCCACGCACACAAAGCCCTGCACAACCAAGGACCAGGATACCTCAACAGCCGCCTCAATTTCTACGCTCCCAAACGCCAGCTTCGTTCGACCGGCCACGCCCTCGCCGCCGTCCCCCGCATCCGAAGAGTCACCACAGGGGGAAGGTCCTTCTCCTACCTCGCCGCCAAGACCTGGAACTCCCTCCCGACCCACCTCCGCCTGACCCAGGACCACCTCGCCTTCAGGAAGCAGCTCAAGACCTGGCTGTTCGAGCAGTAACGGATCCCCCCTCCCCAAGCGCCTTGAGACCCTCCGGGTGAGTAGCGCGCTATACAAATGCTTTGATTGATTGATTGATTGAGTGCTACAAAAGTAATAGCTACAGGCTACTAAACAGTGTGTGACGTTGTCTTGATGTTGAGAATGTAGTTCAGTGTACAGTGATGCACATTTAGTCAGTGGCATTGAGAAGTGTGTACCACTGAGCTAATCAGTGCCTTTGCGTCTATTGAGTATACGTTAGTGATCTGTTCAATAGCAACGATTGTAAAGTAAATTTGTCAAGAGGGTCTTTTGGGCAATCGGGGAAAACTATACATATTAATGTACATCCATACTAATATAATAAAGAGAGAGCCCAGACCTTTGAGGCGGGTAATCTCAGGAACCACAGCACCAATCACGACACCCAATACAGCGTTGGAAAGGGCAGTTGCAGCAGAAGGACATAGGCTATGCAGACGCCCACCATATACATTTATAAGTTAAAAGAAACATGCCAGCAAAGTAGTCCCTTGTGGGCGTGTCTGTGTTGTGCTGTGGGCGTGTGCTGGGGGTGTGACAAACGCTGGGGGCATTTCCGCCCTTCATGCCATGTCTCATATCGTGTGCTAATCCCAGCCTGCTCCCTTTAAATACCCCTGCACCCCATAATCATAACCCACCCTTACTCCTTAAAATACCCCAACACCCTTAAACACTAACCCATCTTAACCCTATAAATATACCGTGTACCCTAAAACCCAAACCTATCCCTAAACCTTAAAAATACCCCTGTACCCCAAAACCCAAACCTAGCCCTGAACCCCATAAATACCCCTGTACCCCAAAACCCAAACCTACCCCTGAACCCTAAAAATACCCCTGCACCCCAAAATCCAAACCTAGCCCTGAACCCTAAAAATACCACTGTACCCCAAAACCACCCCTGAACCCTAAAATACCCCTGTACCCCAAAACCCAAACCTAGCCCTGAACCCTAAAAATACCTCTTTACCCCAAAACCCAAACCTACCCCTGAACCCTAAAAATACCCCTGTACCCCAAAACCCAAACCTAACCCTGAACCCTAAAAATAACCCTGTACCCCAAAACCCAAACCTACCCTGAACTCTAAAATACCCCTGTACCCCAAAACCCATACCTAGCCCTGAACCCTAAAAATACTCCTGTATCCCAAAACCCAAACCTAGCCCTGCACCCTTAAAATACCCCTGTACCCCAAAACCCAAACCTACCCCTGAACCCTAAAAATACCCCGATACCCCAAAACCCAAACCTAGCCCTGAACCCTAAAAATACCCCTGTACCCGAAAACCCATACCTATCCCTAAACCCTAAAACTACCCCTGTACCCCATAACCCAAAACTATATCTGAACCCTTAAAATACCCAAACACCCCAAAATATATACCTCAGTACCCCAAAACATATACCCCTATACCCATACTTACCTTATCCAAACATTTAAAAAAAACATGCTTTTACCATTCATGCATTTACAACGAATTTCGTTGTAAATGTATGCGTGGTAAAAGCATATAAAATGTAATGCCATGCGTTATAATGGCATTGCGGAGTCATGGTACTTTCGTAATGAAAGTATGCGGAGAGATGGTATGCGGAAAGAAAGTTGCGGAATATTGGGTGTTTACCCTCCCCCGGTAAGTACATTGGTGGCACGGCGGCCCACACCTCCAGCAACATACTCATATTTTTTCACCACCCATTTGAAAAATGCACAGGTCTCTCTCATTGATGGCCAGCACCGACATATACTTTTAGACACACCTCCCGCCACAAGTTCTAGAATTGCGAACTTTAGAGCTGGGGAGCTACGTTCGAATCTCGGCATCAGCTCAACATCCTGTGATTCCAGGCAAATCGCTTTGTCTCCCCGTGCCTCCCACAAATGAATGCGTTCTTCTGTAATGTAAATTGTGCTCATGCCATGTTCTCGCGATATATAATATTGCAAGGAAAAATAAAGTAGGGAAACTCGAGTTCACACACTATTGAACGCGCCCTCTTAAGTGCATCAGCAGTGCACTGTGAATCGGAGCGTTTCACAGGCCTGTCACAGATAAGAAATGCTATCAAAACGAAATCCTACAAAACAATATACGACTGGCCGGCAGCAATTCATACCCGGACAACGTCGGGACGGGCTGCTAGTTCTTTTTATATAGTAGAATAGAGACCTTTCTGTTGTAATAACAGTTCACAGAATAGTTCTGGCCATATTCTGTTTCTGTTTTTACAGCCTTGATACTGACCACTGTGACTGTCAAATATCTCTAATAATATTTTAACCTTATAACAAATATTTTAACCTTCTATTTAGACTGGGCTGTGGGTCTTCCCTTGCTCATGATTGCTTGACATGTCTAATCCAGCTCCTGTTCGAGATTCAGTGTTTTTTCTCCCTATTCCCGTGTTTCTTCTTCCCAAAAAGCATCTTAGCATCAACAAGTTTTGATTGGATGAGTTGCATCGTTTCACTGCTGGCAACAGGGAACTATCTTCCCTTTAGCAGGTTTCTGTACTATTTTACTTTTATCACTCCGTGGGAGTGCCTGGCCTTCCTCTCTCTTTTTCATCCAGTCTCTTGGTGCACTCCCTCTCATCTTTCCTCACTTCATTTTATCAAGCATGCACCCCTTCTTCCCCTTCTCTTTCTCCCTGCTCACTCTGTTCCTTTCTTTCCCAGCGGTCTCATTCTCTCTCCCTAGCCCCCTTATTTCTGTCTGTCCCCACCAATGCCCCCCCCCGCGCCCCTACCCAATCGAAGCCCTGCTTACTGCGCAATATTGGCTTTTACAATGCTTGTAGAATTGTGGTCCAAGCAATGGCAAAGCCAACAGTGGTGAGCATCCATCTTGTACTGCTTCTTATATACTTCCAAGTTGGCTGTAATGTTACGTCTAAATGTAGTGTAATGGCCATCTTTGAATGATACACTAATAGTTTTTGTATATTCAGTGTTGCAACGTGACAGCCTACTTGGAATTATGCACCATAACGTTTCAAGATGGCTGGATACTGCTATTAGCTTTGCGGTTAGTTGCAGCACAATTCAATAAGCATTGACAAAGCTAATCCTACCAGTGAACTAACAATACCAAAGTAATTTTAGTTGTCTTTCCAAAGCTTTTAAAATATTTTTTTTCTATGCAAGAAACTGGATTATTAGGGGCCCGGGGTGGAGTGGTAAGTTGGCAAGTACCCACCTCAAGGAATAGCCACAACCCTTATCAGGGTGAACCCTAAAAGTCACTAAATTAACCTCAGCTCAACCCCTGGTAGTTATGCCACATAGCAGAGCAGGTCAGCCTAGGCCAATGTGTAAAGTATTTATGCAACACTAAAACAGTAGTAATTTGAAATGCAAAACATTAAACATCTGATCTAGAATAATAGTATAACATTTAATATACAAAATGACACCAACATGACAAACAAAAACCATAAAGAGACCAGGAAGTATGAATTTTTAAAGTTTTAAATTGGAATAGCCTCAAAATGCACAAAGTGCCACTGACAGTCAATGGAAAAGGTAGTTCAGGAGATCAGGACCTAGGTGCAATTTGACACTGTTTGTGAAGCAGTGTGAGTAGGATACACAAATCAGGTTCACCCTGACCAAATATTGTACCTTCTGACATTAGTCCTTTAAGTCCAAATCCACCACATAAGTACATTTCTAAAACCCTCCAGGACATTAGGGAAGGCACTTAAAGTCTTTAAGGATGCCCAACAAAGGTCAACAGTAAGATCCAGTCTAGGTCCAGTTAACACTGGTTACATGGGCAGTTGCAGAAAAGGCCTCTTGTGTCTTGTTATATCCCTCTAGCTTGAACAGTTTGTCAGCCTTATGATCCTTGGAGTCCACTTCTTTGTCCTAGGTCTAAGAGGGATGGGAGGTCCAGTTCCTTACAGTTCTTCTCAGGTCTCAGAAGCACGTTCAATCCTCTTCCGATCTACCACAGGTCCTGGAGTCTTCTGAAGTAAGTGCCTGAGGGTGCCAATTTATGCCTGGTACAAACTAGTGTGTGTTAATGACTCCTGAGCATGACAAAAGCAATGAGATAACAGTTCCTGGGGCCAACCCTACCCACTTTGGCCATTTTCAAGTTGGTGGAAATCTTTGCCAGCACTAAAATTAGGCTCTGAGGGACATGGGTGTATGTGAGGAATGTACTATTGTTATCCCAGTACCCTCCCACTTCAAACACCAAAATTAGAGGCTGCCCCTCTACACACAATAAACCCAAAGACAGAAGTCTAGTAGAACCAAAGTAAGCTTTACCAGCAACCAGGCAGTGGAGACACAAGAATTGTGTTGGTATTCTGTTTCCCTTCCTTTCAGGAGTTCCCCCAGTGATAGATACCTATTCAAGGATTATGGGCAAGGCCTGGCTACCAAAGATGGCAGACGCTCTCTAAGAAGCAACCGAGCCGGACGACAGCATTGACCTGAATCCTACTGATGTGCCGCCTAATCCAGGCTTGGCTGGGGGCCACGCACTTTGCAAGGCTACCTCTCGGGGTGTTGATGTGGCCTTTTAATGCCGAGGCCTCCCAGGTCAGGGGAACGATGGTAGTACGCACCCATAAAAATGGCAGGTGCAACCCATGCAGAGTAATCAGAGAGGCCCACTGGTGCGTGGACAGCACTGAGAAGATATTGGTTGCTGGTGGCACATTGGATCAATCCCGCCCAGACCTCCTGTGCCTCATCTGAGGCTGCTTGGAGATGCAGACCCTCCTCTCTCTGACCTGATGTCCGGACATTTGGTTGTGAATGCTGACTGAACAGAAGGGGGACTCTACTGGGACCCGATCCTGACAGCGCAGTGCTCGTCGCCGGCACCATACACCCCATTTGGTGCCGGATATCTTCCTGGAGCCCCTCTCTTGCCTACTGGGGACTACTGCTGGTGCTGCACCCGTGGAGCTGCACCTGGCATGGAGCGGAATTCAATCCCAAGGGCGGGCCCCTGGTGACACTTCCCCCACAGCCCAAACTGATACATGCTTTGTCTTTAGATCTCCTAAGAGTCACTCTGAGGAGATCTCTCCCTGGGACTTTCACCCCCCTCCCTGTGGACTTTCCACAGACTTGGTTGGGGGGCTCATTCTCATGTGTCGCTAGAACCACACCACGGCCTCTCGGCTCTCCTGAGTTAACCCTGGGGATCCCCCACTCATGACTATCAGCTGCTATTGCTGCCTGCGTGAACATGAGATGCAAGTGGGCTGAATGACGTCCTCTGCATCCTGCAGTGGCCAGGACTCTGGGGCACAGAATCGCCATGGGCAAGAACTGCCTGACTTCCTCTGACACCCAAATGAAGATAGACAGACATCGTAACCCTTCCACCGATACCATAAAGCATATTGTGGAGCCCCCACTGGTGGCACCCAGAGACGCTACCAGCATCGCATCAATCCTCCAAGTTATACAAGCCTCCTGTGCGGCCCTTGAGGCTAAAATTGGTGAAGTAGGGGTGGACGTTGACCTGCTACGCCAGGTTCTGCCTAATGTCATAGAAAGGGTCTCGGGTGCTGAGGGCCGCATCTCGGAACTCGAAGACACCACTCAGGAACTTAAATCCACTGTTCAGCAACCATATTCTTCCACCAAGGTTTTGCAGGAATGTACAGAAGATGCAGAAAACCGAGCCTGTAGAAACAATCTTCAGCTCATTGTTTTTCCAAAGGAGGCGGAGGACTCTGATCCTGAACATTTTCTGACATGACAATCTGTTCTACTTTGTCTTAGAATGAGCTCACAGATCTCTGGTAAAGGGTCCCCTGGTGGGAGCCCCCCAACCCATTGTGGCTTAAATCCATAACTATAAAGATAGAGATGCGTTTCCTTGTGGAGCAACCTCACAGGGACCCATACATTTCCAGATCAGTTGCATTCTTAACCTCCCAGACTACATTTTTGCTAGGTCACCCAAGGCCTTTGACTCAGTTATGCAAAAGCTCTGTGCAATGAAATTGTATGACATGTTTATTTTCCCTACCAAATAAAAGATTCTTCATGAGGCAGCGTGGTATTGGGCTGCTTAGCACAAAGAACTTAGGCCTCAAATACCACCCCCTTCCACGTGATCATATGCCCCTCAGCTGCACAGACCTGGGGAAGGCACGTTCTGTTGCAGGGGGAGGCACTCCAGATGACGAAGGGGGATGGGCCCCCTGGGTGAGCCCTTTGGATGGTGATAGCCAGGAATGGGCTGGTGGTCCATCCAAACGGCCGCAACAGGACTCACACCACTGGCCTCAGGCCCTGGCAGGACACAACCTAACCCCCTGTGAGTGGGCTGCAGCTCAACTACTTATGTATTCACAGTTCTTGAAGACACTACTCCTATTCTTTGTTTAATCTTGTATGCATATTCAGCCAGTAACAAGACAATCCTTTGCTAGCTGAAGGTGTGGTGGGAGACAGTGGCTTATTTGTGCCACCTCCCTCCTTTTTGTCCCGATTGTTCGAATTTAGATTGGTACTTTCAGAGATAGATGCTTCCTGTGGCAAAAGAGGGGATTTGGGGAGGAAGGTTGGTTCTGGGAGGTTGTTTGTACCCTTTTGGTATATTTAGGCTTTACTGTTTTCAGTTTCTATTTTTGGAAAATTTTGGTGTTTTTTTTCAGTGTTTTCAAGTGATTTCAATACCTTAAAAAAACAATAGTTATCAGTGGTTACACATATTCGTGCCATTAGAAGCAACAGAAACAGTGTTTTTCTGGTGTTTCTGGAACGTTTTACTTATATTATTGCTTTCTGCACTGATAGTGCATGGTATATAGACCGTGTACATTCAGTGTCTATAAGGTCCAAATACATTTTTACTAATCAAACTTATTGTAGTACCATCCAATACTTCTTCAGTGAGTCTTTGGTCATTTGCGTGCGCCCGCTCGCTCTTTCCTTCCCATGTAAACGTTTATCTGTGAAAAGGCCCTCTCAACATTGGCAGTTGAAATGCGTAATGCCAAAACAGCCAGTAAACAATTTGCTAACTCTGGCCACTGACATAGCTTTCCATGCCAATACAGGTGCACATCAAACCTCTGAGGAACATGAATGTGGTACCCTCAGAATCGTTTTTAAAAGTTTTGTATCATTGGGATGATTACTACAGGACATATTATTTTCCTAAAAACGTGACGTTTGACTTCATACCAAATATATTGTTTGCCCCTGACGAAGTTCCCGTGGCACAAAGGGGAACGAAACGCGTTGGCTGTGCCTTTGACGATTGAAAGAGGAAAAAAAAAAACTTTGATACTGAATAAAGAAGAGACTTTTAAAAAATACTCTCTGCTCTATTGACTTCATTGAAGTGCACCTTCCCTTTTGTTTTTGTCTACTGGTCTAATTTAGACATCCTTAAACAGCGGATGTTGGAAGTGACTGCACCATCTGATATTCGGAAGATACAGGAATTAATGTGCTTGACCTTGGTCTGCTGTTTGTGCTTTCTTATTGTTTAATAAATCCTTGATGACACAAGATCTTTTTTCGTCCTGTAGTATTTAAACAGCTTATGTACCTGTATACGTTTTGCTGGACATACTTGAATATTCACCCTGAAGAATATTCTTTCATTTTCTACCCATGGACGCTTATTATCTCTTCTGAGCACAACATTCTGAGGTGGAACTCCTGATGAAGACAGTGTTTCTGTCGAAACGCCCGTGGAGTCAGTTTGGAAACCACCGAAAAGAGCCAATCATTCATCAAAGTGCTGCTATTGTCTGTCCGCTACATCTTTTATAAATTCCATCATGTTTGGCGAAAAGATCATATATATATCAATATGATTAGGTGAAAATACTGTGAAAAAGGCTTTATTTCGATACGTAAATATCTTAAAAGCAATACATTACAAAATGCAATTTCAAGAATTAAAAAAATGACATACAGTTATAATTTCATAAAACAGTCAGATAAAAATACAATAAATAATTAAAATAAGATTAAATTGAGAAGGAAAGCCTTTTTGCTCAAATCCTATATATCAATATGATTAGGTGTATGTAGTATGTTTGTGGTGGTGAATGAATGTGGTCAGAATGTTGTGTATATTTGCTAGTCTCTGTATGAATTTGTTCTACTTCCAATATATGTTTTTATAATGAACTTTAAAAAAAAGACAAAGATAACTAATAAATAAACTTTTTAATATTTTTCAAATTTTTTAGTGTCACTATTGTTTGTTCCTCTTCTCATCATGGTTTACGGGATATAATGGTCTGAAGTAGCCCTAGAGTATTTACATTTATGTAAACGGTTGCCACACCACATGGATAATATAGCTTTCACGGGCTCTAGCACTGAGAATCACCAGCTAAATTACAGAGTTGGAATGACTCTTTCTTTGATGCCACACAAAGAGGGAAATATTTGCGTTTTAGTTCCTGCGCATAACAAAACAGTACGCTAGAATGGACTGAAAAATCAATAGCATTCTTCATTAACTCTGAAGATTGTAAAGATGCTTTCAGTATACCATGCATCAAGTGGCAAGGATCTCTTAAATGGAAGATATTCAGCTCAGGTATCGATTTTGACTGGCCATCACTCAACTTTTTCATATACATAGCTGAATCACTGCAAATACAGACACTATCACTCCAATCTTTGTTGAACTTGGTAAGAACTTTTTGCAGCAGCATTCAAAGTGACAATGCATTCCATGTTTTCCAAAAGTCTGGTTTCATGTTTTAACCACTATCCCAGATGCTTGGTGACAGCACTCTTTTCACATATACCTGTCACTTCACCTTGCATGGAATGTTTAAAGCCTAGAGTGTTTGGCAATTCACCTACTATCAATACTGACTGGCTAGAAAAGGGGGCTGATGTATCAAGGGGTTTTACCCATTCTCTGTGGGTAAATGTGATGGTACATACTTGGAAAGATTCTTATGAAACCAGCCATGTTACCTATCAGTAAAAGAATCAAACATAGCCAAAATATCAAATATGATTTTTGATATTTCCTGATTCTCTACAGTTTATATAATAATTAAACAAGGTCTAAAGCATGCTTCTAAACCCTGCATCTTTAGACAAAAGAACACAAAACTGAAAAAGAAAAAGGAAGAAGAAACAATATTTTAGTGACATTCCTAGACAACAAAACTCAAGCAGAATAATGTTAGCCCAGTCTTTCTTGCTGCTACCTTGTATAACAAATTTATATTGTATTGACCCCTTGGGGAAGAAATAAAAATGACTCTTTCACTCTACTTTTCCTTTCTTTGACTGACATTTAGTTTGTGGTTGTGCAGGTGTTCTTTCAGTGTTTATATGTGTACACTGGGAGGGCTATTTCCCTTTCAGTGGGTTTTATCAGTTATTATAGGTTTTAACCTAAAACGGGATAGCCTAGGTATACTGTTTGTTCACTGCTTTCTTCATTTACACAGTACTTACACTCACTGCATTCACCACAACATTGATTTCTTTTCCACAATCCCCTCCACACACTGAAGAAGTACCTAATCCACCTGTGCTCCTTTCTGCCCTTGACCCCCTCAGTCCCCAATAATACGATGGCATCATTCAATGTCATGACATGGAATGTTAATGGTCTTAATGATCGCATCAAGCAAAACGTGGTTATTCTCTTTGCCAAGCACCACTCCGATGGCCAGCACAGGCCCAATATGGATATGATAGGGTCTACCATGCAGGCTCCCGGTTAGTTGCGATACTCCTTCTTGAAAGCTTTCCCTTTTCTGTCACCCGCTCACTGTCAGATGTTGAAAGAATGTATGTCCAACGACAGGGCCTCCTGAAAGGCACACACAATAATTTACTCAAAGCGTACATCCCGCCGCAACAGGTCTGCCGGTCCCTAGATCGGGTCCAGCATGTCATTCTGGACCTCCCACCTGGCTCAATAATCGTTGTTGGGGATTTTAATGACCTGATGGACCTCAGGCTTGACACGGTGTGGGTGAAAAACTATGTGCCCACAGTCCTCCCCGTTACTGGGAAAAGGGCAGCTTTTCTGGGCCTCTGAGATGCCTGGCGGATGTGGGACCGGGGAGTTTTCACGGACACCTATCTCTCTGCAGCACACAGTAGCCTAGTCTGAATCAACTTCTTCCTCCCTGCCATGGAGATGCCACTGGTGAGGGCCATGCCTATCCTGCCTTAGGGAATATCCGACCACGCCCCAGTTATGATGCAATATGGTAGCACACATGGAACATCAGGCCTATGTGGTGCCTTAATACCTGGAACTTGGTGAGCAAGCTATGTATTGCCCATCTTTCTCAAGAGCTTCAGTCATATTTTGATTTGAATGTGGCATTGTTCATGTCCCGGGGGACCCTGTAGATGGGGTAGCTAAGGCGCTTCTTTGCAATCAGGCCCACATCTGTTTGCAATGGGTGTCAGAGTTGGGAACGGAGCTTGAAACCCTCGAGCCCTGATACCAGTGGCAGTGGGATGCTCACTCTCTGCAGCAATTAGAAACCTGTATGACATCTGTCAGAAGCTGGGTCTGTATATACTATCCCTAAGTGAGGTATAGTGTGCACAGAGTCCAGCGGAACCCAAAAGCTAGGCAGAGGTAAAGTAGATAGCACCTCAATCTCTATTTGGGTTAGTGTGGTTGAGCAGTAAGACTTTATCAGAGGACAGTGTTAAGCATTTGACTGTACACACTCAATTAGCAAATTAATTTATACACTCAAAGACTGAACTACAAACCAATTGTTTTTGTATAAAAATATTCTTTTAGTTATTTTATTTCCTATAACCAAGCAAGCCTTGCCCAGGTAAGTGATAAGTACTTTGCTGCAAATATACAGTTGTAACACAGTTTGGATTGCAATGGTAAATGTATTTGATTACAGTAGTGTTACTGATAATGCAAAGCTTTACAAATGTAGTACCTATACTTTGAATGGGATTTTTAGTAAAATTAGAGGTAAGTTACTTTTGAGATTAGTTTTCTTAGAGTGTAGTATACCTGGATCGTACACTGGGACATTTCCTGTAAACAGGTAAGTAAAATCGTTTTTGTTAGTTAGTACAATTTTAAAGAATTTCTTTAGGTTTTCCAACTCCACAACTAGAAACTTTTCATAGAAAAATAGTCAATGTTATCCTATGGTGGAAAATAGTGTTGTCGGTTTGAAGGTAAGTACTTTGTTGTGGGAGTTGGTGTTCTGCCGTTAGACTCAGGGGTCCCCCAGGGTCAAGGATGCACTCTTGTTACACCCTCAGCGTCACTAGGGCCACCCAAGGCCATGGGGCGTCGGGTGCAGGGGTACTGTTTATGGTCGGGTCTTCTTACCAGCACCTGGTCGCGGTTGGGGGGACCTTCCGGTTTGAGGCTGCAGGCATTGGCTGGAGGCCTGAGGCAGGTCATGAGTTGCCGAGTCTCTGGTCAGGATTGCCAGGGGGACTTCCTCTTGGTGTTGGACCACTCAAACTCGGGCCGTGGGCATCGGGTGCAGAGTGGTGCAAACAAGCG
Source organism: Lissotriton helveticus (assembly GCF_964261635.1). Classification (NCBI taxonomy): domain Eukaryota; kingdom Metazoa; phylum Chordata; class Amphibia; order Caudata; family Salamandridae; genus Lissotriton; species Lissotriton helveticus. Next base: position 1,178,114,102 of record NC_136061.1, read on the forward strand.
GATCTGGAGTTTGTTGTTTGAACAAAACCTGTGTTCACTTGAGACAGAGTCTTTGGGATTGAAGGCAGACAGGTCCTCCGGGTTTCTCGAGATTACTGGCTGCAGGACACAACAGGATTTCGCCTGAGCGAGTTCGAGGTGGAGACAGGCTGGTAGAGCTGAGGCCAGGTCAGTAGCCGTCCTCCTCTTGTTATCTTCGGCACAGCTGTTAGGTCCTTCTTCTTCTTTTCTTCTTGCAGGTTCTTGCCTGAGGAAGCAAGGTTCAGGGTTGCCCCTAAATACCAGATATAGGGGAATTATAGGTAGGTAAAAGGTTGGGACCACTGAGTCCCTTCCCTGGGGTGGGTACACCCTCTATTATGCCACCCTCCAGTGGGAGGGGGGATAAGCCTTTCCCTGGTTGGCTGGGTCCCCACATCTGCAAGATGGCGGGGACTGAGAGTTGTGCTTCACCGCGCCGCCCCCACTTGAGGGGTAGAGTTGGCAAAGGTGGGCACACCTCTCTTCCTCACTTGTTTTTCCCGCCAGTTCTCCCACCCAAGGTGGGATTCAGAACCAGTGGGGACCAGTTGCAGAAAGCAGCAAGAGGCCTGGGGAAGTTCACAAAGGCGGCAAGCATTTGAAACTCCCCCTTCATGGACCTTGCCCCTCCTGGGGGAGGAGGCTTGGCACCTCGTCCCAGGATGTGCATTGTTTCAGGCCCCGAGAGCAGGAGGCTCTCGACCCAGGAGTCCAGAAACATGTCTAGTGGTGGCAGCTGCAAGCAGGCCCTCAGCCTGGACACTAGTGGTATGTCGTTTTTCAGGGGGCATCTCTAAGATGCCCTCTGTGTGCATTTTCATAAAATCTCACACTGGCATCAGTGTGGGTTTAATGTGCTGAGAAGTTTGATACCAAACTTCTCAGCTTTCAGTGTAGCCATTATGGTGTTGTGGAGTTCGTAATGACAAACTCCCAGCACATAAACAATCACAGCACTGCACTTACAATGTCTAAGAATGGACTTAGACACTGTATGGGTACAGGGCTCATGCACCTCTACCCTCACCACTGGTATAGTGAACCCAGCTAGAGGGGTTACTGATCTATGCCAGGGTAGTGGGTTGTAGGCATGGCACACAGGGATGTGTGCCATGTAGACTCTTCACTTTGTTCTGCACCAAGACACGTAGCCTGCAAAGGCAGTGTGTGAGTGTAAAGATACAGGGCTTCTAAGGGTGAACCAATAAGTGCTGCTGCCCTTAGAGGTCTTCCCTGGTCACAGTGCCCTGGGTACCTGTGGTACCATTTACCATGGGCTGACCTGTGGCCAGAGATGTCAACTGGGTACAGTTTTGGGGAAAGAACACAGGCCCTGGAAACCTGATTGGCAGGGACCCAGGGCACATCAAGTCAAAGGGCATCAGTAGTCTTGTAAAAAGTTGGGGGTTTACTGCAACAGAAGCCCAGATTCTCACAACATCACTCCATCAGCTGTGCCTGGAGGAAGCAAAGCATTGTTGGATGGCCTCCACCAGACGCATGTACGACCGGGAAGATACATCCAGAAAACTCTTGTATTGGTTGGCGAAACAAAATTCTGCCTCATCTGATCCCCATGATTTATACTTCATCATGTCTAACCTCCTCCTCAGACATTGCAAATGAGTTTGCTACATATTTTAGCACTTTGTATGGCCACCAGGCCACCCCCGATGGAGAGACAGTCACCTCCTGTCGCTGACATCCCACTGCTGACTTTGGCAGGTGCAGAAAAGGTAGATCTTGATAAAGTCTTAACTGTGGTGGAGGTAGCTGACGCAGTTGGCAGCCTACAATCGGGGAAACTGCCCAGACCAGATGGGTTCCCCATTGAATACTGTAAGAAGTTCCTCTCAAGGCTCTCCTCACACCTCAATTTCCATAAGGAGACCTTGGACAAAGGACAATTCCCTAAGGAGCCTGACCTGGCCACAATTGTGGTTGTCCACAAACCAGGGAGACCCCCAGAGGCCTGTCCCTCATACTGCCCTATTTTACTTATTAACGCAGAAATATATTTTTTCCACAAAGATCCTGGCAAACTGCCTCCTACCTCTGCTGCCCTTACTGCTCCACCCATGACCAATGCAGCTTTGTGCCCTGGTGCAGTAACCAGCATTGCATTGGCTGAGTACACATTGCTTTGGAACATCAACTTAGCTTTGGGGACACCACCGTTCTTATATTGTTGGCCTTTGAGAAGGCATTTGAGTCACTTGACTGAGAATTTCTTTTTCAGGTCCTTTCCCACATGAGCTTCAGGCTCTGCTTTCGGTCATGTGTCAGGGAGCTCTACGCTCGCTCTCAAGCACAGGTCAGGGTCAACGGCATCTTTTCTTCCCCCTTCCAATCCAGAGAGGCACCAGGCAGGGATGCCCTCTTTCCCTGTTGCTCACCGCCACGGCGATTCAGCACCTAGCAGCCTAGGTTCGGTGCGACACCCAAATTTGAGAATTTCAGTGGCAAAATTGCCAGGAAAACCGTATTGCCTCGTATGTAGATGATGTGCTACTTTCCCTCTGCCAATCCCATGTCACCGGGCACTGGCTCCTCCAGATGCTCCAGCTCTATGGCAACACTTCCAAGATGGTAGTCAACGGGGACGAATCATGCCATATCTTTGTCCAGATATAGACAGAATGGTCCCGGACAGGAAAGGATGGAATAGAAGGAATTGTTAAGGCAATCAAACGTACATATATAGAGACAGAGAATGGAGTACAGAGTTTTTATTCACAGTGTACTATGAACCATGGTCAATGGCTATACATTTGAATACCTTCAAGTAGAATTAGTTATAAAGTCATGCCCAAAAGTACAAGGGGAAGGGAAGAAAAGGGAACGAAAGGAAAAAGAAGTCGAATTATACACACAATCTTATAATCTTCACTTGAACAAAAGGAAGAAAGTAATTTATACACTTTTTTTATATTTCCCAACAATAGTAGAGTGATCTCCAGGGTCACAGGTGTGGTATAAATCAATGTAGTATACTTTAAAAACACCATGCTCCTATAACAGCCGTAGACATCTTGCTAGCGGTGGAGACTGGTGGGGTGAAGTGGTAGTCTACGTTTCGACCCAAAGATGTAGTGCAGGAGGATACACCTTGCTAAGCGGGTCCTCTTCAGGACCAGGGGGGAGACGACGGGAGAGGGCAATACTCCTATCGCCACATCGTATGGCTGACTGAAGACTGCTTGTAGGGCAGATGGTAATGTCGTCACCTCTGCCGGGTAGAGACGGATACGATTTAATCAAGGTGAACCGGTTTTAGATATCTAGATTTCTAAAACCGGTTCACCTTGATTAACTCGATGTGGCGATAGGAGTATTGCCCTCTCCCATTCGTCTCCCCCCTGGTCCTGAAGAAGACCCGCCTAGCAAGGTGTATCCTCCTGCACTACATCTTTGGGTCGAAACGTAGATTACCACTTCACCCCACCAGTCTCCACCGCTAGCAAGATGTCTACGGCTGTTATAGGAACATGGTGTTTTTAAAGTATACTACATTGATTTATACCACATCTGTGACCCTGGAGATCACTCTACTATTGTTGGGAAATATAAAAAAGTGTATAAATTACTTTCTTCCTTTTGTTCAAGTGAAGATTATAAGATTGTGTGTATAATTCGACATATTTTTCCTTTCATTCCCTGTCCTTCCCTTCCCCTTGTACTTTTGGGCATGACTTTATAACTAATTCTACTTGAATGTATTCAAATGTATAGCCATTGACCATGGTTCATAGTACACTGTGAATAAAAACTCTGTACTCCATTCTCTGTCTCTATATATGTACGTTTGATTGCCTTAACAATTCCTTCTATTCTTTCCTTTCCTGTCAGGGACCATTCTGTCTATATCATACATTTACGCAGGTCCCAGCGACTCATTGGGTTCAACCCTGTTTTTATACCTTACCCCCATATCTTTTTCCAGGGCAGCCGAGAGGCTTGGCATGATCTCCTCCATATCCACAGATAAAGCTTTGCCTACCTGCATGTAATCATTGACTTGGAACCTGAGTTAACATGGAGCCTCAACGTTACACTGCTGTCTCTCTGGGGCCTGACCAAATGGGATGTCCTCCACCTCTATGTGCTGGGCCATGTTGCACTCTTCAAAGTTATAGCTGTTCTGTGACTTCTTTGTAGACTGCAGAACTTCCCTCTCTTTTTTCCCCAATCCGGATTTGCCAGCCTAATCGGGAGAAGAATGATGCTTCATGTGGCCAAGCAAGCCCCCCAAAATAGCTCTCTGTAACTGGTTCCAATCACCCTGTGAAGGCGGGATTTGCATAGCTGACATTCGGTTTTACTACTGGGCCTCGCAGCCCCAAACCATTGATGACTAGAAGTTTGCTGGAGCTGAGGACCCAATGATTCACCAGTAGGAGATTTTCACTCAAGGGCTGACAACATATACTACATCTGTTGTATGGTGCCTGAAATCCCTACTTGGGCCTACAAGGGTCACTCTCCTGTGCTCGTGGTGTGGCCACCAATGAACTGGTTGGTTGGAGCCGGCAATTCCCATATGGCAGGGTGTATGGATGCTCTAGGTCTCTGGCCTGAACGGGTTTGAATGTTGGCACCTTATAGGCATATCCCTCCTTGGGGATGTTTGGGAGGGCTCACACATGAAGATCTTTCAGGTCCTCCAAGAGAAATTCGCTCTCCATAGGACCCAGTTCTAGATATATTTGCAGCTTTGGAATGCACTGGCAGTGTATCAACTGCAGCTGTGGGATCTGCTGGTGTACAGTCCCCTTGAAGCCCAGGTTTTACTGGGGCAGCTGGGACGCGGTGGTATCTGGCATATATATTCTGAATTCTCCACAATCCTTTGGGGCTTTTCAAACAAAGTGGGAGGGTGTAAGAACTGTCAAATCCCTTAGCAGACAACAACACTCAATAAATACAATAGTTTCCAAATTAGGTTTTCAGGTAGAAGGGTTCATAAGCTGAAAACATTCTCGGCAAATACCGTTACTAAGATGGCCGCCAAGATTCAATTGTTGGAGCCGCAGGTAAGCGCTCCAGCGCTCCAAAGCAATCATCGAATTCCTGCTGCTGTGGCCGCTCAGTGGCGCACTTCACCTTTTCACGGAAGAGAGAAGGTCATCCAGGAGTAGCGCCGTGAAAGTTTAGTCAGGGAAACTGCGTCGTGCGTTCCCCTTTCAACTTTCCTGAGAAGACGAGTTGCGGAGTATACGTTTTAAACCCAAGTAAGACTGTTCCGTAACTATTTGTCGCGCAAATAAGGACTCTCACACAACTCTGAATATAGCATAAAAGGTCACCTTTATTACCAGGACAGCCAAAGACAGACCCGCAACATTAAACTTTCCAATACATATCTTTTTCCCCAATGCTTTATTTCCAAACAAACCATAACTTGTTTTCATACCATCAGTATGTTTTCCTTCTTTCTTTTTCTTCCCCCGCCTACCCTCCCAAGCCCTCCCCCTTAGAGAAAGGATGAATCCGCTCTAGATTATCCTAACCCCTTCAAACACGCCGACAAAACAACAAAAAGGCCTGCCTGTAGTGCCCTGAGGTGACATCCTGGACATTTCATTTGTGTTATTTTATTTTTTAAAACAGAACACACAAACACCTGACTATTTGGACAACCAACACCCTTGACTTTTTCAAAAATCGGGGTGGGTGGGTGGGTCAAAAGCGACGCCACCGCTGTGATCACACGCTCAGAGTGACGTAACCACCCTCCCCTCCCCACGCTTGTCCTACAACCCCTCCCTCCCTCCCGCCACCCAATCAGGAAGCGTGAGGTCGTCCCTCGCGCTAAATACCCCAGGGGACATTGCTTTGCTAAGTCCCCCTGGGGGCCCATCGCGCAAATAAGGACTCTCACACAACTCTGAATATAGCATAAAAGGTCACCTTTATTACCAGGACAGCCAAAGACAGACCCGCAACATTAAACTTTCCAATACATATCTTTTTCCCCAATGCTTTATTTCCAAACAAACCACAACTTGTTTTCATACCATCAGTATGTTTTCCTTCTTTCTTTTTCTTCCCCCGCCTACCCTCCCAAGCCCTCCCCCTTAGAGAAAGGATGAATCCGCTCTAGATTATCCTAACCCCTTCAAACACGCCACCCAGGAAAACCCTCTGAGTTTTCCTGCCCCACCCAGACCCCCCTTCCTAAGAGGACCATTCAATACTTGTGTATTTTCTCGCTGAAGGAAAAAACAGTGCCTTTTTGTTATTGTTCAGCTGATATGATTTTGCTTGGTGAGCACCAAAGGTCAACACACCACAGATTAGCCAGCGTGTCTCTTAGTTCCATTAAGTAATATGACTGACCCATCGGCGAGAGGTGAACTCCATCACTCCTCAGTAAATGCAGCATTTCATTGTTGAAATGCTCATGTGCAATTATCGTGATGCCCATTGCCATACAGAATGTTTTCAAAGCCCTATTAACTTTGCGGCGAGCTCTTTCCACAGCCGCATGTACCCTGGCACCTTTCCATTGACTCCTGTATAGAAATTCTGTCCATACTACCCGCGTCCCCACCCATTTGTCCTTTATCACCGCCAAGTCCAGTTTCATTTGCTTGATTAAAGCCAATCCAGACAATTCCACCAGGTCGTTTTCCCCCAAGTGCAGTGTCAATAAATCAGGAGTACCCCATGCCGCAGCCAATTTAGTTAAAACAGGAAATAGCTCCCTCCATTTCATCCCCCCTAAACCCTTCCAAATCACCTCATGGTCATTACTGTACAAACCAAGACCTCTCCCACACAGCTGCTGTTCAGCAAAGTTCGCTGCCCATTTTATTATAGAGTGCCCAACAATCCAGGTCCTCTTTTTCCGAGGAAAATTCGCCACTCGACCTGTGATGGAAAAACTCATATTAATACCAACTGAAAAAACCCCTGTTTTATTTTTTTTTATTTTTTTTAAAACAACAGTTACAATCTGACATATTGAAAACAACAATCCGATTTCCATCTCCCTATTTGCTGTAATTCCTCTTTCCCCCAACCCAGCCTGGCCGCTTCGGTAGCCGCACCAATCCTAAATGAGTGCGTCCCGAAACTTTTTGGATTTTCTCCCACCAATGCTAATGCCTTTCTCAAAACAGCTAAAAATTGGAAACAAGTCAACTGTTTGTTATCCTTATGGCAAAATATTACACCTTTTTGAAATACTGTTGACTGAACAAATGATTCCCATTCCCCCACCGGGCAACAATCCACCACCCCACTCCTTCCGAGTCTCACCAGCATCCCACGCCCTCTCTGGTCTGTCTTTGACTGCCTCAATTTAATCTGCAACAATCCCTTTCCCAAAACTTCAATGTCTGATGACTGTATCCCCACCTGATTTCGCAACCCAAGTAACTCCGATATCTGAAATGCTCCAAAAAACAACCAAACCATACATAACTTGAAACGCAACCATTCCCATTCATTATAGCAACAGCCGGGCAGAACACCCAACAGTTTTTGTAATAAAGCAAAAGTGATGGGGTCTCTCAACTTTTTCGCATGCCAAGTGCTTCTTCCAAAACCTTTTAACATTTTTTGCAAACGGAAGCCCATCCTGACCTCACACCCCAAAAACAATTGGCTATAAAAAGAAATACCCGCCAACTTGCCTGTAATTGTCGAGTGCGATAAACCTTTGTCAATCAAATATAAAACAAAATCCCACATAAACTGTTCATTTTGCACAGCTGTACCGTTCATGCCGCGCTGTGAAGCATAGCCTAAAAACCCAGACCATGCCAGCTGATAACTGCGTCTCGTAGAGCCCGCTAATGACTGTTCAACCAACTCTGCCATTCTCAGTTCCCCAGGTCCCACATGTTCGCAGGGATAGGTGTCTTGCATCTGTCTGCTCCAGGTGCCAATTCCCGAAACCTCTGCCACTGACAACGAGATAAAGCGTCGGCAATGGTGTTGTTAACTCCAGGAATGTGTTGAGCTCTAAAAACAATATTTAACTGCAGAACACGCAACATGAAAGCCCTTAACAACTGTAGCACCCGTACATCCCTAGCCCGCTGGCCATTAACCAAGCTCACCACTGCCATGTTATCTATATGAAATAACACGCAGCGGTCTCTGAATTCCTCTCCCCACACCTGCAGTGCCACTAGCAGTGGGAAGAATTCTAAGAAAGCGATGCTACGTTTTTGCTGCAACCAGAGTGGCGGCCACCGCTCCGCACACCATCTTCCTTCCCAGAATACTCCAAAGCCCATGGCTCCAGCCGCATCCGAGAAAATTTGTATTGTCCATACCGTGTCCTCTGCCACAAAATTGACAGACACGCCATTGAAATCGTCCAAAAATCTCAACCATATCCTCAAGTCTTCCTTAATTTTTGCTGTCAATCGTATGTGATGATGGGGCAAAAATGCCCCTGCCATTGCAAAACCAAGCCGCCAACAAAATGTCCTACCTGCCCTGACCACTCTGCATGCAAAAGTCAAGTACCCCAGAAGCCTCTGGACCTGCCTCAGTTGCACCTTTTTAGCTCCTAACACTTCTTGAAGGAAAACCTTGATCTCCTGAACTTTTGCCAACGGCAAACGGGCCACCATTGCCGTGGTATCGATTTCTATACCCAAAAAAGTCAATGTTTTTGTTGGACCTTCCGTCTTGCCCTTCGCCAAAGGCACACCAAATTCACTAGCCATATCTTGAAAGCATGCCAAAACTTTCGTGCATTGGTCCGTACCCGCTTTTCCCACAAACAAAAAATCATCTAAGTAGTGACATACCTCCGCATGTTCAGATCGCCTTATGACACACCATTCCAAAAATTTACTAAAGGTTTCGAACAAAGAGCAAGAAATAGCACAACCCATGGGTAAAACCCTGTCTACATAGTACTCTCCTTCAAAATACATACCCAGCAACTCGAAATCCACTGGATGTATAGGTAAAAGGCGGAAGGCTGCTTCAATATCGCATTTCGCAAGATCAGCTCCCACCCCAACCTTACGCACCATCTGCAGAGCATCATCCACAGACGAATACGATACAGCTGAATCAGTAGTGGAAATGAAGTCATTTATTGACTGCCCTTCCGGCCAAGACAAATGATGAATTAAGCGAAACTCACCTTGCGCTTTCTTTGGAATAACACCAAGGGGTGACACTATCAAATTTGGCAATGGGCAGCTCACAAAAGGTCCAACTATTCTGCCTAACTCCAATTCTTTCTGCAGCTTCATCCGCACCACCATAGGCCGTTCCTTTGTAGATCTGAGGTTATCTGCCCAGCGCAAAACTCTGGGACCTTGGTAGCCAATTCTAAAACCCAGCCGAAAGCCCCAAAACAACTTAGCTGCCGCCTCCCTGTCCGTGTAAATCTCCAGGTAACTCAACATTGCTTGTAATCTAATTGGAGTAGGCGCCTTTTGGAATAAGGGGTGGCAAAGCTCCCCTTCCCCTCTGACCTCTTCCATGATCTCCGAATTGCTGGTTGGGAAAGCACTGAAATACGGCATGTCTGCCCCCACACTGTGCACACTCATGCTTAAATTTACAGTACTGACGCGCACAGGAACCTCTGTTGAAGCCCCAACACGCTCCTGTTGTGGGCAACTGACCCCTTCCAAAACCACCCGCCCCCATTGTGGCGGGACGCTGGGAAAAGGGCCGATAAGGTATTGGCAAACTACTTGCTGTATGAATTGTGTTAGATGACGAATGACCTGACAACCACTGTAACCACAACTCTTGATCCACTTCTCCCCAGGGTTTATCTTTAAATAAGCTCATCCTCGCCCGAAACTCCTCGTCGTAATTCAACCACGCATACCCGCCCGCCTGCAAATGCGCCCTTCTAATAACATCAATGTATTTAAACAGCGAAACCGCCCTTTCAGGGTAACGCTCGCAATACACACTGGCATAAATAAGGAATGCCGCCGTCCAATTTTCTATCGTTTTTGGCACATTTGGGCGACGAGACAATTCCACTTCCTCCTCCTTAGACCCTTCCTTGGCCTGTAACTCCCTATGCAGTAGACGGAACACATCCACATACTCCTGATTCCAAATCCTTTGCTTAGCTCTGAGAGACAAGTGTGGAGAAGTGTGGCTCAGGGGTTAGAGGCAGCAGACCCGGAAGCTGAGATCGGTCCTGGACCAGGGTTCAATTCCCCGCCTCGGCGGGTCTTGGGCTAAAAATTCCACGGAATTGATAATTCTCGCCCCGGTGCCTCCTCGACTCACGGGTTCACACTCTGCGACTCTGGGCAATAGCTTGCTTAATCTCCACAACGGCCCCTCGCGGCGGGATGCCTGACTTTCACCTTGTGGATACCCTGCTATCTCACAGGGGAATACCAGGAAGGGTTCCCTAAGCAAGCGCCGGGACACCCACTGCGGGTAGCTGTGCGCTATATAAGCTCAACTACATTTACATTTACATTTACAAGTGAGTACCCAACGGCATTGACACCCCCATAAATGGCAATTTCGTACCAGTCATTCTCGGTGTGTCACTGTGTACAGAACTAGCTACCGATGAAATAGGGCTCCCTCCCCCCTCTTTATCCTTCCTCCCTCCTTGTCCTGCTGTTGATTGCAAATTCTCAACTGCATTTGTTCTCATCTCCTCGCCCCCCTCCCTTACCCCGTGACCACCCTCCGCAGGCGCAACACCTGAACCACCTGCCAACGGCCGTGTCCAAGCAGCCCACCAGTCTGTCTTACCTGCTGGTAACTGCGAAGCTCGTTGACGAAATTCTTCTAGACCATCACGCTTATGATGTCCGCTCTGATTCCTACGTGCCGGTGAGAGAACCGCTCCAGAACTCTGAAACACACTGGCAGAAGTTACTTGTCCTACCCCTCTACCCACTCCCACCCTTCCTTCAGGAAACAAAACACCTCTTGAATAATTCTCATTTTCCTTATCTGATTCATCCTTATCACCGTCATGATTTTTATCAACTTCTGAAATTAGAAAACTTGTACCTGGTCTATTGCCATATGTCACATTAGTAGACTGATCATGAACCTCAGACTCAAGCCTCCGTGTGAAGTGCCCAGTCGCAGGAATAAAATCCGCACCAGATTCGCTTCTTGAACCAACCCTTCCCCCAAAAGCCGCACTCTGCTTCGCAGATTGAGACAAAAAGAACTGCTCATCCGTGACAAAACCAGCAGCCTCCGTAAGGTACTCGCCGCTCCAGCGAGGAACCGTCTCATACCTACCTGGTACCTGTAGAGTTGAATTACCAAACCTTTGTTTCACAGGTAACTCAGCATGCTCCACCCACACCCATTGGCCCTGCTGAGCCTCAGCCCCCAAAGCAAAAACCACCTGAGGCTGTCTAGGCGGATGCCTAGCTTCTGGAAACAATGAACCATTACCCCTCGTTTGCCCCACACCACCTCTGCCACCCGTATCCCCCCGCCTCCCACTCTGGTACTGAACAACTCGATGTTTCCCCACCCTCCCCCCCTCCATGTTTTGATTATCCTGTGAAAAATATGTATCAAACGCTAAATCCCCACCAAGGCCTTCATCCAAGCGTTGCCTTGGGGGGCCCCTAGGCTGAGGAACAAAAATGTCCTGGCAGTCCATAAACTCATCCTGTGGTAGGAGCTCCTCTACGTCTTGTGAACTGCCCATGACATCACAACCTTCTTCAGCTCCCGTATGTCCATAGTCTTCCATATCACTATCACTGGAATAATCTACCAAAATCTGTTTGCGCCCTTCCAAAGACACTTCAGGCGCTATTTCAACTGTATTGCTGCTCTGGGATGTACCTTCCAAACTTTGAGGCATCGCTGCCGGCCCTGTCATGCTGGATTGTATCAGTGCCCTTCTTGACACCTGTGACGCATGGTCCAAATCATCATTGAACCCTCTATCAACATTTCTCTCAGCCAGCTGAAACTGCGCCACACGCGTGTCAAACACGCCCCCCGCTCTGCCTCCGCGCCTGCCAGCACGTCTTCTGGGTTGCGTAGACACTAACCTTCTGTTGACTTGCATCACACTTGGGGCAGATGCTGAGCGCAGGGGAGGGAGCTTCTTACCCCGGCCTCCTCTGCCCACCGAACGCGCTCTCCTGGCTCTCACCGCCTGCACCGTTGCGCCACCTTCCTCCTCAAAAACATTACTTGTCACTGACTTGCAAGCAGCCACAGCGCGCAGGACTCCTTCAGCTGCTAGGCGGCGTGGGCGCTTTACTGTTACTGAAGTGTCCACCACAGCGCACTGCCTCAGCAAATCACTCCTACCAACTGCCACCAGCGCACGAACTGCCTCTAAGGCAATGTCATTCGCCGCCATTCTGTAAGACTCCGACGAAAAATCATCGAAAAAACAGCTCACCGGCACTGCTACCTCACTGACAGAATCGCCTCAGCTGCTCCTGTCAAAAGCGACGCCACCGCTGTGATCACTCGCTCAGAGTGACGTAACCACCCTCCCCTCCCCGCGCTTGTCCTACAACCCCTCCCTCCCTCCCGCCACCCAATCAGGACGCGTGAGGTCGTCCCTCGCGCGAAATACCCCAGGGGGACATTGCTTTGCTAAGTCCCCCTGGGGGCCCATTCGAGCACACGCGGAGGAGAGAAATATCGCATTTGATGCATGCTCAATTGTTAATCATTTCGGAGAATATTTCTCGACTGGAGACATGCGCAGTGGTTAAAATATATGAGGAGACTGAGCTTGTTTTCACCAGTTAAAGCTACAGAGAGTAAATACGATTTTCAGAGTCAGAACAAGTCTGTGACGAAATAACAGGCATTTACTGCAGTGTAAATAGAAAAAGTTAGATATCTAGTTAAGAGTGCCGAGTAAGGTAGAATACAATAGTATAAGTTTAGGAGTAAAACAACTTGCAGAGACAAGAGATTTAAATTGAATTCACAGAGAATAACAACAATAAATTAAACCTCAGTTAGGTGAAGCAAGACATCAAATATTGGATATATACTTACCATTAGGATTCTTGTTAACTCGACAGCTGTACACCAGATAGGTAAGGGAGCTACAAAATATAAGTAGATAATAACAGATCAAGGAGACACATTGAGAACAGAATTAACATCTTTCTAATTTTAGTTACAGCACGTAGAATTTAAAGACACAGCAAGATAGAAGAGAAGCATAGATCACACTAAGACGGGGTAGGTGAAATAGAAGAGAAAGCGAGATTAGAATTAACAGGAAGGTTAGGTATTAATGTGTGTTTCTTCCTTACAGTAAAATACTTATCTGTTAAAGCCAGAAGAAGATGATAAATAGAGAGACGTCTGTAGCTGAAGAAAGAAACAGACGAGGTGTGAATGTCTCTTCTTTGTCCCATCCCCTTTCCCCCCTGAGTTTCATTGGCGTACAGGCTGATATTGTGTGTCGCTGAGGAATCTTGGAGTAGCATTGGGAACTTGCGACATTCTGCTCCTGTGCATCAGAGGAGAGCACCGACTTTGACAGAGGGATGGGTTGGCGAGCTTGATAATACCGACTGGAGAGATGCCAGGATGGCCCCACTTGAGCTGGTTATTCCCTCTCTCCCACGTCTGATCTAGCGGAAATATCTCCATGCTTCCTACCTCACCCCATAGTGCCTGTGGAGGATGGACATGGTCCCCACCCCTGCATGCCCTAGATGCACTAGCACTGACAGGAACTTGATATGGGTCATTGTACAGTATTGGTCACCAATCTTCAAGACCTTGTCCAATATTCTGGAGAGACCTATTGAGTAGTAGATCCGTGTTGCATTGCTGGGAACCCTGGATGGTGTGGTTGGGTTTTGGGGTGGAGCACGCTCTTGTTGGACTATGTGTTGTGGTGGCCAAACGCAAGATTGCACATCTTCCTCGCCGCCCATCATCGCCGAATGGTCCTCCATGATGGCCTGGTAAGCCAAAGTAGATGAGCTTATTAGAAGTCCTGCAGCTGTCCTCTCAAACATGAGAAAATCTGGGAACTGTGTTGGGCATATTATAACTTGGATGGTGATGGACATATTCTGGCTTGATGTCTTATGCTTTGATATCTTAGTCTTGCATATACCTTGCTTTGTACTGAGTGCTGTGAACTGTGTTAAGTTTTTTACTCGTGTCACAAAAGTCAATAACTTTTTGATTATACAGCTATTCAAATGCTAATTAGTGATTGGCAGAAAAGAAAGAGCAATTGCTAATTTAGCATTCAGGAGCTTCATGCATGGAATAGATAACTTTCTAAATGTTATTTTTCCTTAATCTTTAATAAAAAATATGACATCACCATTAAATTGTATTATTAATAATTAAAAGGGAGCTTTTTTTCAATCAAAAGGGTTTATTTTGTCTGGTCGAATAGCAGCGTTTAAACTACAATTTGCGTCTTACAATTGTAGGTTTGAAGTAATTTTTTACACTGTCACTGTAGCGGATGGCACAATAAGTGTGTAGCCCACTAGTGACATTTAACTTACAGGCCCTGTGTACATTTTTTTCAATATACTAGGGACTGATAGGTAAGTTAAAATAACCAATTAAGAATATGCCAATTTGACGATGTTTAAAGTGGAAGTATAGGCGGGTTACCACTGGTTAGCAGGGTTGAGGTTCACAGAGTTACACCACCAGCAAAAATATAGGGTCCAAAAAAGGCCAAAAATATGGGCTGACCGGCCAGAAAAGCGGATTTCCTATTGGCTAGATACTAGCTCCTTTTGTGTTGAAGGTCTGTTCCACAGTTAAGTGCTGCCATGTAATGGCTGGTATTGTGTATTGTTTAATATGGTGGCATCTGGAAAGAACACTTTGTTTGAACTGTAGCACCCTTTTGTTCTCCTGCCTTTATATAGTGGATGCCAAGCAGTGAGTTAGTGCTCACTATTCTTAAGATCGTGATGCACACACCAGCTTGCTGCATGCTAGTTCTCTATGTAGCACGTGCCCTACCAGCCCTTAATGCTTGCCAACGTCCAAGCTGCAAAAATTACTTGCAAAGAATGCAAGTTGGTCATCATTGCTCCGAATAAAAATAAAAATCATTGTGAATAAAGGGACAGCAGCTGAACACTGATGTAGCTCTTCATGTTGCTGAGATGATAATATTTTTTTCATAAGAGCACTCAGGGCCCCATGTGGTTTCATTACACTAACTGGAGTGGCATAACAGGCCTACTTTACCAAATAAGCAGTTTCAAGAGTCTTCCTGAAATTTAAGTAACCAGAAATTGAATGGAAATGAAATGGTAGTGTGTTTTGATGAATTGGGACTGTACGACAATTACTCTGCTTCCTTTACTTAGTTTGGAAAATCTTGGTATATTTTGGCAACAGGAAGTCTGTGAAGGTAGACTGAAAGCTTGCTCCCATGGAATTCAAGGCACTTGCCATACATGGGTGTGTCCTCTGCATTGGTTTTTTAAAGTGGCTCCAGTCTGTAAAGACAGTGCGTGTGTGGCAGAATCAATCTGAGTGTGCTTACTAAGATAAGCTGCTGTCATTCTCCTGTAGGCAAAATAGAAATGGTGACCCCACTTCAAGAGTGTTAATGTATTTTTAACCTGGAGCTCATCAAGGCTGCCATTGCTGAAAAGGTTATCTTGAGCCACTGTGCAATTGAAGGAAGTGACCCACTAGGGTCACCCTCAACCTCCTCTTGCCTTCCAAACAATGAAGAGTTGATGATGCAGTAGAGAATACAAGCAAACTAGTTTATTAATAAAGTACACTGCAGTAGAGTCCAGTCTGACCAGCCTCCTATGATGGCTGACAAGGGACTGACTCTAACAAGCATAAAGTTACATTATGTAGGTTGCAGTGCCCACAAAGACCAGCCTATTATGGAAAAGTACTGGTAGCTGTCGTACTACAATGGGGGCACAGAACATAGGTTACGATTCCACAGCCTGGTATAAGCTATCTACTATCCAAGGTCGTCTGGCCTAT
Source organism: Lissotriton helveticus (assembly GCF_964261635.1). Classification (NCBI taxonomy): domain Eukaryota; kingdom Metazoa; phylum Chordata; class Amphibia; order Caudata; family Salamandridae; genus Lissotriton; species Lissotriton helveticus. The sequence continues at coordinate 1,178,130,044 of NC_136061.1, forward strand.
CCTCCCTTTTAGACAGGTGGGAGAAGGCCTCTATGTAACAGAAAAGGTATGCATTAATAACCAAGTTTCAGCATTTGAGAAACAAAACTGGCCAGAACCATTTTTCGTAAATGAGTAAGTAACAGTTTCGGTTGTAAGCGAAAATGGCATCTTTGAGAGCTAAAATGGTGGCACAGATGTCAACCTAACTAACGCAACATCTGTATTTACTGATTGTGTCTGCACACAATATGCAGATATAATGTATTAGCCATATAAATGCCAACATAATATTTGGTAAAACACGAGTAAGATGACCATGTTAAGTTACACTTCTATCCATCCCTCCTTTTAGCATGTTATGCTAATACGGATAACCTTTATTCTTGCTATCAGGTAAGGGTCTTTACAATTCTAACAGAGGACAAGAAAATATAGCTATACAGACAATAATATATCAGGTACAAATATTTATATGAATATGGCCAACATAAAGAAAAATATACCACTACACATTTTCTGTACAAGTAGCATCGGGGACAGAACCTGCAAGGGAAGTAGTTGTACCAAAAAAACCCTCATCCAGCTGCATGAAGGTATCAAGCTCTTTTTGAAGCATTATAGTTGCATTTGTGTCATGAATTGAAATTCTTTTGGGAGTGAGATAAGTAGTACAATATGAGCAACATAAGGGGAGACACTGAATCAAAACACAGCAACATATTAAAAGGACAATGGAATATATCACCTTTTCTAAAATCTATCCCCAACCACCAAACAAAGACAAGCTCCAATTTCCCCTCTCCATTCCTTTTACATTTTCCAAAATGTCTAAAATATGCTGTGTAATATTCTTTTTCATATTCGCAATACTGACCACACACTGCTCTCCTGTTGCTCATGTACCACCGTTTTTAGCTAGAATAAAATCAACTGCATATCTCGTTTGTTCAAAGTATATGTGCATACTTTCCAACTGAGTCGTGATGTCCTGTAAAGCTGCCACTGTAGAGTTAGATGCAATTTGCACCTTACACCCAAAGTACTCTCTAGCTGGTTCACCCCGGCCCATGGCGGTACCACCAAATGTAACAATAGAGGAAAGAAGATATCCAAACGTGATACTATTACTATAATTATTAACTTCCAAATTGGTAACTCCCTCACAGAATTCCTTGGTCAATGTTCTTTTTACTCATCTTATATTTGGTCTACTATACCTACAAGATACCCCAAGAGCTAACACCATTCCCAAAGCCACATCCTTTGTCTATACCGTTGTACATATTAGAATATGTGCCATTTGATAAAAAATAAAAACCTTGATGTGCATAGAGTAGGCCTTGATAATCTAATGGGGCATATCTAGTATTTATTCCCTTCATACTTGGATCATCTTTTTCCCCAAACGCATTACATTTTTATACACTACTTCTCTTCAACAATTCAGATATGTACAAGCGTCAATACTGTTTCTTTCAGGGCAACACACATGATAAATACCTGCCTCTTGAGTAACAGTCAGATCTTGGTAGTGCCAACCTGTCAGAGTGGTATTCCTCTTACCAAGGCACAGATCACCACAATATATTTCAGGCTTGCATCCAGGGTATCCTGTTCCTTCTGGCTTTCTGTAATATAGGCAAGGTCCAGCATATCCCAGACCGAATTCACCTTTTACTTTTACGAATTGAGGCGGACGAACATATGGATAATTCACCAATGACAAAAGGTAGGAGGTCCATAAACTTGTAACAGAATCAGCGGGATAACAAGCTGTGTTATCTCCACAGAATTTTTGATGTGTGTCTAAAAAGACATTACTATATGTGGCTCTTTTACTACGATCTGAAGAATCAGCCTGATATAGGACACATGATGGGGTTACTTCAGAGCACTCTGAAATCCATATCAGCCCCACTCCCACCAATAGGAACAACACTGCACGTATAACCCAAAATATTTTCTGTCTGAGCGACCATTCAAAACGAATCTGCCCCGGACGCAGGGTGACAAGAAACTGTTCATCTTCCGCAGGAGGGCGACCAAACAGAAACATTTTTACTACACTTTTACAAAGCAAATCACCAGGGAAAGAGGCGTTAAATGATGAAGCTAATGATGGAAAGGACACACAAACAAAATCAAAAAAGAAATATGTCAAGAAAAAGATCAGGGTCCATTCTAAGCCTCCCTGGCAGGCTTCTATTGTCCAATCCTAGGTGGTGCTATTGAGCATACTGCAGTGGAGCCACACTGTTGTAGCTCATCTGCAATTGTTCAATGTCTCAGGATAGGGCACTCTCCCTCCTTGGAGAATACCCTCATCTTATCCTGTCCTGCGTCGCAGACAGTGCACCAAATCATCCCCTCCCAAGTCTGTTGAGAAAATGCAGAAACAACGAAGCATTGGTACTAATCTTATCCAATAAAGTCCATCCCTAACTACACTCACTTCTCTTTTGGTGCACTACCTTTCTGTCGACGACGCAAATTGTACCTTACTACTCCAGGCACTGTCTCATCTCGAAGAAGAATCTGAAATTCAGGGGCCGCTGGGTACTGAGACTCAGGTTCCTGCGAATCAGATGAAGTGGAACCCTGAGCGGCTCTAATTTCTAGAGGAACTTCCGCATTCAAAACAGCATTGTTTTCCTTCTCTGTCTGCATCCAAACTAGTTGGTCATCAGAGAATGGAAGGAATCTTGGAACTTTTTCTGTCTTGTGGTCTCCAATGCCATCACAAACCCAAGCATCGTAGGGAAGGGGTAGGGGCAACAGTCAGCAGTGGGAAGCGTGGATCTAGTGTTTCAGACATTCCACTCTTACTGCCGTCCTTGTTGTGATGAGGACCAGATAGGGTCCCTTTCATCTAGGTTCCAAACTGTCTAGTCTGTGGCAGCTCTTTATCAAAATATAATCTCCAGGCTGAATGGTGTGCCTCCAGTCCCCTCAGGTGCTGAAGGTAACTGCTGAAGGTAGGTGAATAGAACTCAAACTTTTAGTGAGTTCATACAAATAATCAACCAATAATGGATAATCTATCTCAGAAAACTTGTTACGTCTAGGGACACTCAACACATTTGCTGGATGGCCAAAGATCACCTCATAGGGTGATAATCCTGTTCTAGAATGGGCTGTCATTCTGGTGGACAATAGGGTAATACGTAAAGCATCTGGCCATTGCATTTGCAACCCAGTACTTTCTTTAATTTTTTCCAATTTTAGCATGAGTGTACCATAGTACTTCTCCACTAAACCTGCTGACTGAGGGTGATTGGCCACATGGAATTTTTGTTTGATGTGCAAACCATCGCACACCAATTGGATCACCTTTGCTTTGAAGTGACTTCCGTTGTCACTCCAAATCAAACGGGGCAAGCCGTAGCGCGGGACAAAGTCTTTAATAAGAGCCTTTAGTGCCGCCATGGCAGAATTTTTGTTTGTTGGGTAAGCTTCAATTCATTTGCTAAAGGGACAAACTACCACTAACACATATTTCAAATTATTAACTCGCTGTAGCTCTATGTATTCCATCTGGAGTACCTCAAAAGGAAAAGAAGGGGTGCAAAATTACCAGAAGGTGTAAGGGTACCCTTCACAGGATTGTGTTTCAGACAAATCATACAGTGCTTCACTAGATGAGCAGTAACCTTTGAAATATTGTCATTCTGCCGCACAGGTTCTAACAGTTTACAAATACCTTTGCCGCTAATATGGGCCGGACCATGTGCCATAGTAATTACAGGAAGTACATATGCATCTGGTAGCATCCATCTCTGTTTCTCGGACTTGTCAGTCCAACATCCTTCATCATCTAGATGCCCTGTACTCTCCTGCCACACTGCCAAATCCTCTACTGTTGCCTCACACAGTATATCTCTAACACTTTCCAGCAAATTCTCAAACATACCAACATCTAGTACCCATCTAGCAGGACCTGCCACAAACATTTTCGTCGTTCTCGACCTGGATGTTTCTTTAGCTATCTGGTTTGCAAAGGCATTTCCCCTCCCTGCATCATCCTTAATTGCTTTATGAGCACTACATGTGACTATTGCCAGTCGTTTGGGAAGAGTCAACGCTGTCAGAGGTCTCTCTATCAATGGACCATTTTGAATGTTGGTCCCATGGGAAGTTAAGAATCTTCTCTCTGCCCAGAGGCATCCAAACTTATGGGCCACCCCGAAGGCATACTAGCTGTCAGTATAAATATATACAGCCAGTCCTTCACTAAATTCACATGCTTGCAAAAGAGCTATCAGTTCCGCAGCTTGCGCTGATTGTTGAGAAACACATGATGTCTCTACTATAATGCAGAGCTTGGTGGTAGCATACGCCGCTGTAGTGGTGCCATCTGACAATTTGAAACAAGCGCCATCGACATGTAGTTCCCCTTGAGCATCAGATAAAGGAACATCACTGAGGTCTACCTGTATCTTCGTCTCCTCTTCTGTCCGAAACAGACAATCATGGACATCCTTGTCCTCTTCTTCTAAAGGGAGGGGTAGTAACATGGCTGGATTCAGTGTGGCACATCTTGAGGTGCAAACTAAGATATTTTGTACCCAGTCAGACGAGCACTGGTAAGGTGCTGTGTCTTTGTCATGTTCAAAAGTACATCCACAGCATGCGGTACCATTACTGTGAGATTCTGATTGAGAACGAGCCCTGCCGATTGTCGGATAGAGACAGCCGCAGCCGCCACAGCTCTTAAACAACTCGGGAGGGCTCTGGCGACAGGGTCAAGCTTAGCAGAGAAATAAGCACACGGCCTCTGCTTTCCTACAAAAGCTTGTGTTAACACAGAGAGTGCACACCCAGCCGCTTCGTGTACGTGCAACACGAAGGGCTTCTTATAATCAGGTGTACCAAGCACAGGTGCAGAGCAAAGTGCAACTTTTAATTGTTCAAAAGCATGCTGACATTCGTGCATCCAAGGCAAGGGTTCATGCACGTCTTTAGTTATCAACCAAAGCACAGGCTGTTTTAATAAACAATAAGCAGGGATCCAGTGCCGACAATACGAGGTGATGCCTATGAATGCACGCAGATCCGTCTGAGTAACAGGGACAGGCATCTTAACAATGGCATCACTCGCTCCGGTGTTAGCCTCTGACCCTCCTTCGACAGCAGGTGACCTAACTAGGTGACCTGCTGTTGACAATATTGGAATTTGGAAAGGGATGCTTTATGTCTTGTGTTTGCCAAATGATGTAACAATTTGACCGTGGCATCCTGACAACCCTCTTCGGTATCGGAGGATTTTCAAATATCATCCATGTACTGCAATAATACATTACCTGCGGGAAAGGAGAGAGTCCAATTGACTTTTCAAAGCTTGGCTATAAATACTAGGGCTTTCAGCATACCCCTGAGGAACCCTATAGAATTGTAAACTTCTGCCGGCTAAAGCGAAGCCGAATAAATACCGGCTGTCTGGATGTACAGGAATGCTAAATAAAACATTTTTCAAATCAATAACAGAAAAGAATTTAGCTGTGGAAGGAATCCTTGTGAAAAGGACGGTAATATCAGGGACTACCGGAAACTGAGGAATAACTATCTTCTTAATTTCTCGTAGATCAATCACAAAATGATAGACATCAGGATGTGCATCAGGGGAATCCACAGGCGCCTTTTTAAGAATAGGGAGAATAGGGCTATTGCACACATTTGCTACTGTCTCCTCTACCACCCTTAATTTTATCAGGTCCGGTATAATTTGCATCAAAGCCTGTTCCCCAGCCACGATATTTTGTATTGGGGAATACGAGGGAGACCAACATTATCTTTGACCTTTATTGAAACTGATGGTATCTGTAACAACCCCACATCCATATCCCCTGTGGCCCACAATGAGGACGGTACATCCCTAAATTCAGCAGGAAGCGGTGCATCTTTTGCCAAACACTGTTTTGCATTAACCACATTAGGCCCAAACGTTAGATAAACACCATTTGGCGAGCAATAAATGGTGGCTTGTAACTTCTTCAACAAATCCAATCCCAATAAATTTTATCCACAATTGGCTGTCAACAAAAATGGGAAGTCCACAGTAAAAGCAAGAGGTCGGGATATGGGGCACACAACCGTTAAGCCTGAAAAGCCTACCAAGACATTATTACAGCCAGACAGGGCTGTCCCGGGGATCAGAGAATGAGAAACAAAGCTATTCATTGCAACTGTATCCACCAAAAATGTCCGTGCCGAACAATGCAAATCTGCCGTGACATAAGGACCACGCTGATTTACAGGAATTTGGACTGGTCCCACACCCTGTCCCTTGCTGTCCTAGCTATAGGACATCCCAGTAACTTCAACCATATTGTAATCGTCATGATAATTCTGCCTTCCCCTGGGGTAATTGAAATCATTCTGATCTGAACGACCCTCTGAGGGTGTACCAACCTGATCATCTCAACTAGCCTGTCCACAGCCCTTTCCACCTGGACCCCACCCTTTGGGTACTGCACGTTTCTGGATAGTCGCTTTGCCAGTGTCCCTCCTTTTTACAAAACACCCACTGATTCAGCCCCAAGCGCGCACCACCTCTACCAGCACCCCGTGACCTTTGAGCCGGACCAGAGCCTCGGCCCCTCCCAGACCCCGTTGCAACCTGCTGTAGTAACACCTTTGTCTTCAAATCCTCTTTATCCTTTTCCTCATCTTCTCGATGCTCATAATATTGAGCCATACTCAATATCACTGAAAGGGAGGAAGTAGTCCCAGTACTCTCAGAAGCTTGCAGCCGAGCTATAATTTCAGGAAATAAGTTCGTAACAAACATATTAACAAACAAACGAACACCGCCTTCAGCTGACAATTTCTGCCCACTGAAATCTAGGAACACCCCTTCAAAATGCGTGAAAAATCTGACACACTCTCCTCTTTCTTCTGACGGCATGCTGTTAACTTGTTCCAATCCACCCGTCTAGGTGGGATAAGAGAAGGCATATAGGTAATAATGTGGCCTGGCAAGGGCAAAATCTCAGCTTTTGGCTTTTCACCAGCCTTTATCTCCTTATCCCATGCCCTAATGTCATTCCAAGTACCACCCAGCTCTGCCACATGATCCTGCGTCTGCATCTGTCGCCAAATGTCCACCAGCACCAAAAGCCCCAAAAACATCTCAATGTCTGCTAAAGGCATAACTGACGAGGAGGCAGCCTCCGTTAATTCCTTATAATATGTGGTAGGATTTTTCCTAGGGTCTGTAACTGACTGTTAAGAGAAACCACCTCACTTCTCTTCCATGGGTTAGAGACCCATTGTTCCTGGAAATTGGGACACTGTAGTTGGAGTATGGTTATGCAATCTTTCTTAATAATCGAGAAGCGCCCAACATTACCAAAAACTTCTGTAGGGGCCATACCTACCGAATATACACAATTTTGAATATCATAAATAACTTGAGGACCTGTTACTCCAATACACTGTTCCCACAAACCAATCAATGTAGCTGAAATATGATGAATGGCATGCTGTTGTACAAACGAGTCAAAATCATTCATCACACTCCATATATCTTCCGCACTAAAAATTGGATTCCAAACCCATTGTGCTGCCTGATTTGCAACCCTCTTCTTCTCTTCCTCTCCCACATCGGACCAAATCAATGCCCTCCCCATTCGCTCCCTTGCCGCTGCCCAATACCCTCCATCTGTCCCTCATACTGGGGTTACAAGACTACCCAACACCACGGATGCATGAGGTGCAGATCCAGGTGACAATGTCAGCAATGGCTGTCTGGTGGGTGTAAGAGAAAGAGGAGAAATGTGAGGGGGAAGCAGACACTGCAGGGGTGCCTACAGTCACCACACTCGCATGTTGCGAAACTGGAAGGGAGACAGATAGTGCTGGAGGCGAAGTTGTTGAATCAGCGGAAAGACCAGAAGGAGGCGGTGGGGCAGCGGAGGACTGAGGCGATGGAACAACAAGATATATTGTCTGTTGGGCATAGGGAGGTGTTCAACAGATCCTCCACAAAAGGATCCTCATCCTCTTGCTCATCATAGGACTTATTTCATTGCAATTGAAACTTCCTATCCACACACTCAATACCCTTTTCAGTTTGCCCCTTATCATACGCTAACGCTTTCTGAACCACTGTTTGCATTTGCCATTTCTTCAACTCCTTCTCGGCACGTATACTCCTTTAGTTCGCTTCCTTCTGCCATACCTGCAAAGTATCAAACATCTACTGCCTACTTCTTCTAGCAAATAATTTGTCCTGTAAATAATTTAATTTCTATTCATCAAAGTAACCTTCCAGTGGCCACTGAAGCTCAATTTTGTCACTCGTATACTTGTGCCACAATATACAACACATAATATGGCCAATACCGTGCTTCACATACATCTCAAAACTCAGAGTACCTTCCGGAGCCGCAGGCTGCCTTTCCTCCAGCCAATGCTCAGCAGAACAACAGCAGCACCCTAAGCACAACACTTTACTCCAACATGGCATTCTAGCACCAGACACATTCACTCTCCACCTAAATCAACACACACAACAAGAACACACAAACATAAGAGCTCTCCAAGCCAATCCTCAGACTGCACCAAGACAAGATAGGCTCTAGCCCCAGGCCTTTTCAATAGTAAACCAAATTTAGCAAGTGGCCTGGCAGAACGTTCAAAACACTCCGTATCACAAGGGTCAACAGACCCATCAAGTTAATCAAGACGGCGCCGCACTTACCAAAAACTCACCCGGTGCATTAGGTCAAACAAGATTATTCTCCACTGCTGACTCTTCAGACCAAATGGTCAGATCCAAGACTTTTGCCTTTTCAGGACCCTAGCTGAGATGACAACTAGACGAGGAGCCGCCCTATCATACAGGCGGGGCAGCCAAGAACCAAGCTCTATCAAATGGGGATCCCTGATCTGCCCATCTGACCAGACGCACCCAACCCCTCGACCCGTTTACTGGCGGGACGGGTCACCTGGTGGGGTCTTTGTTCGGACTCCAACTGAAGAAAGTGACTCTCTAGGGTCACTCTCAACCTCCTCTTGCCTTCCAAACAATGAAGAGTCAATGACACAGTAGGGAATACTAGCAAACTAGTTTATATATAAAGTACACTGCAGGGGAGTCCAGTCTGACCAGCCTTCTATGATGGCTCACGAGGGACTGACTCTAACAAGCATAAAGTTACATTATGTAGGTTGCGGAGCCCAAAAAGACCCGCCTATTATGGAAAAGTACTGGTAGCTGTCGTAATACAATGGGGGCACAGAACATAAGTTTCGATTCCGTAGCCTGGTACAAGCTATCTACTATCCAAGGTTGTCTGACCTACCCTCCCTTTTAGGTGGGAGAAAGCCTCTATGTAACAGAAAAGGCATGCATTAATGAGCAAGTTTCAGCATTGGAGAAACAAAACTTACCAAGAACCATTTCTCATAAATGAGCAAATATCAGTTTCGATTGTAAGAGAACATGGCGTCTCCGAGAGTAAAAAATGGTGGCCCAGATGTCAACCTAACTAACACAATAGCTGTATTTACTGATTGCGTCTACACGCAATATGCAGATATAATGTATTAGCCATATAAATTCTAACATAATATTGGGTAAAACATGAGTAAGATGACCATGTTACGTTTCAATTCTATCACAATCCACATTTTGGATGGGGAGAAACTTCCAACTTTGCTGTGAGATCAATGAGAGTCATATAAGACAATGTTTCAGTGACATGGCCTACTTCCAGTGACAGTGATATGCAGTCAGATGTTCTGCTCAGAAAGAGTGGGGACATCTGACTGCAGGGGGCAATAGGGAATCAATGATGTATGACTGCCGAGTGGTGCTACTGCACCTGTTGCAACTTGTGGTCCTGAGCACCAGAAGGGGCATTTTCCTGCTATCATGCAGGGCCTCTGTACCTTTACACTACAAAAGAATAATATGTTGCAACCTTCAAACTTTACAAAGCATGCAAAGTTTAAAATAAAATTATGCAAAAGTTGAAAAGCTACTGGCTTCACAACTTTGCATTACCACAATCTGCATTAGACTTCACAACTGAAAATAACACACTGGTTTGCTAGTATCTGGTATACGGAATTTGCAGTTTTCCTCAAACCATCTACTCGGTATGGATTGTTGCATATTGCTGGCCGTAAGAGATTAAATCTAATAGATGTTAGAATTTTGCTAAACAATGTTACAAGTTGTGAGCTATTAGTTTGGAATTCCAAGCAGTATTGAATCTCGGGTAACACTTTCTTTACAACCTTTGAGAGGAAGGAGATGGGATACATTTTTTCCCACTTTAGTGTAAAACTTTTTTCTCTAGTAAGAATAGGTTTTGGAGCTAAGACTTGACGTATTAGAAAGAGGCCAGACAAAGGAAAAGAAGAGAAAAGCATGATCACTAAACTCTGTCATCTGGGCCATTGGGGACTTAATGCATCTCTTAGAATTTGCATGAATGAGAATAAAACCAATTGTCGAGATGGCTTGGGTCGTTGGAAATTTGGGAGAGTTTGACCTGTGGAGGATTGACATGGAGTTATTATACCTAGGTCCCATGTTAATAAAAAAACTGTTTAAAACTTTTCCATATTTGTGATGGTTAAAATGGGCTAGCAGTAAGTCATTAGAGTCAGTTACCACGCAAATACGTTGGTCAGATTTGGTATAACAGTGCACATTAAAATCACCAGCCCAAATAATAAATATGGTCGTGGGTGGTGTGGCAATAGGACTTCCAGTATTCCCCTAACTCATCTGTCACTTGTGTAGATTTTTAAAAGTTATTATTATAGAACTTAATCAATAAATGTTCCCATGCCCTTCGACTAAAATAATATGAAAGTATGGCAAAATATTTATAAAGGTCATCTTACCTAAAGGAATCGTAATTGCTATAAGGGTGAGTAAACCCCCTTTAGCTCTAGCTGAGACTGAAGGGAGTGCTGGCAAAGTGAAGGCTGGGTAGCCATTTACATAGATTGTCTGCCCTGCCCACGTTTCCTGAAAACAAATGATATCTGAGATCAGAAACTCATTAAACCAATGTTGGTTATCTTTTTTATTTTCATAACCCGCTATGTTCCATGAGAGAAACGTTGTATGCCCCAAAGGCTCCTGTGGGGGAGCCATCGCCGAGTCGAGTATGAGAGATATATTTGAAATTAGTAGAGGTGTGGCGATACCTTGTGGGTCTAGAACGGGAATCTGACCCCTCTCTAAAGGCACCAAGGGAGGATCTATTTTTTTGTGATCTAAATTAATCTGAGAAAGCAGATGAGTCAGGGCATTAATGAGTCAATCACAGGCTTCTATGTCTTCCAACGGTGAATACCTGTTTTAGAGGGGAATAGTGTTCATGGCCCACTGACCTGACTTGTACCCGCAACTCAGTGAAGGGTGACCCATATCATGTGTAATGTAACTACATGTTACAGGAGGCCTATAAAAGAAGCCCAGAGGGACAGTACAAATATGGGTTAGAGATGAAGGGGCAGCCGGTAAGCCGCCCAGTAGGTCTCTAACCAGCCGTTGGTTGTCAAAGCTAAGGAGGACACCGTCATTGTTGATTGATTTTACATCTGACCCACTCCAGCGAGTTCTTCTGGCCATAATCAAGGGATTTTGAATACAATGGCTGCTATTAGAGTTTTGTGGCATCCAGTGTGGAGCCTTAGCCAAGAGCTGGGATGTAGACTCACTTGGTTGGGTCGGAGTAAAGGAACATTAACTAGAATTAGGACAAAAGGACATACTGCTGGAGGGAGATTCATAAACTGTTGGTTAGGTCTTCGAGGGAAGAGGGAAGTGGAAGAGATTAGACTAACCTCTACCCTAGGAGAATGTGAGATTTGCTCCGTTCCAGTATTGCCTTGGGTAGTTGCCTCTGATGAGCAACGTCTAGAGGCAATATCTGTAGAATTTGAACTGGGGGCCACCTGGTTAACTATACAGGGGAGGCCAGCAATTATGGGAACTGGTTGATCTTGCACAAAACCCGGGAGCTTCTTTTTCCAGTTCTGGCATAGTGTATGAAGATCAAAATTAAAGGTTTTACAAGCAGTAGAGGGATTAACCAGAGTTTGAGGTAGGGTATTAGAACTAACAGAGATACAATTAAAGGTTGCTGCAGTATGTTGAGCTGATTTATTAGATAACAACCCCTCTAATGTACGGTCTATAATTTCTAGATGTGCCTAAATTGGTTGCAGGAGCGGTTTAAAGTTATTTAGAAGATCAAACCAGAGTGCTAAGGAGTATTTATCTATTTCAAGGCTCGGCCGCACCAGAAGAGGAAAGTGGTTCTCTTCTCCTTATAGCACCGTAACTCAGTATCAAAGACTTATCGAAAAATCCCATATAGGTGAACTTTCCCCTGTAGCGCCAGAACCTAGTTTAATACCACTAGCCCAATTGACATAACTATTCAAAAGCTAGGGGCAGCTCATAGAAACACCATGACTACTGTTAATAATGACAGGATGAGTAGAGACAAGGAAGCAGAGGACCTATTCAGCAATATAGGCATCCAACAAGCCAGCACCTCCTCAGGACAGGGAGGGCAGCCATCGAGACAAGAAGGTCTAAAAGAGAAATTTATAAAGTTAGAAAAGCTAAAAATCAGTGAAACATCCAGGTGGTGGGATGCAGCTACTCTAAAGCAATACATCAAAGTAAAAAGGGTCCCTAGAGGCCTCAGATCACAGATCATCCCGACTTACGAGGACCTCGAACCAGATCTCTTACAGGCCTGGGAAAAGGAACTCACAAGCAATTCAAATAATTTGATGATGATACTGATCGAGAATTGTGAAAGGAAAGTGACCAAACTACAACTAGAGATAGACAAACTGGAGCTGGAAATTAAGGAACTAAACCAACCAAAAGTGACAAACAAAAATTACCAGATACTTAATGATATCTTACAACTGCATGTCACAGACATAAAATTGCGGAAAAGTAGAAAACTCAAAAGAGATGAGCGAGATTACTTAAATGGCAGAATATTCACTTTCGCCAAGAAATACGATCACTTACAGCCTGATTCATGTAGGCAATAGCGCTCGCAAAAGGGCCAGATTCTGAGAATCTGGCCCTTTGCGAGTGCGATTTTTGCATTTGGTATTCATGATACCAAATGCAAAAATCGCTATTTAAGAATTCGCATATTTGCGAGGAATGGCATTTAAGGAATCTCTAATAGAGATTCCTCAAATGCTATTCATGAAACATCAAGAAATAGCGATTTTGAACTTTTGGGGCCGCTATTTACCGAGAGGTCAGACCTGTCGGTAAATAGCAAAAACTCAGAAAAATGCTTTTAAAAGCATTTTTCTAAGTTGCATGTTGCACACACACATGTCCTTTGGACATGTGTGTGCGCAACACCTGTTCAAATGTGCATTTTAGGGGTGCTACAGGGCGTCCTTTGGACACCCCTGGCACCCTTAAAATCGCTATCTTATTTGCGAGTAGCAAATTGCTACTCGCAAATGAGGGATACTCCCCATTCATTCCTATGGGCCTCTTGGCCCATAGGAATGAATGGGGAGTATTTGCGAGTAGCAAATTGCTACTCGCAAATAAAGAACATGTAGGAATCGCTATTTCATTAGCAATTCCTACATGAATGCCGTTTTGCGTGTCCTCAATAGCGAGTCGCTATGATTCGCTATTAGGGCCACGCAAAACGGATTGTACATGAATCAGGCTGTAAGTCCCTAAACCCAAAACTCAGAACCAAGGAGAAACTATATCGGTTAGCTCCAGCACTACATCCCTAGACACTATTAATTCAAGTGAGAATGAGAATGAGGGACTGATGGGAGCTACCAGCACAGTTGACCCCAACAACAGTTTTTTATTAGAGATCCACAGAATAAAGAAGGGGAACAGAGAGAGCAGAAAAACAGGACAACCAGGAAAACAAGGAAAACAAGGAGAGGTAAAAGAGGTGGCTGTAGGACAAGACAGGCAGGGGGTGAGAACCAGGTCCTGGAACCAGAATGTGAAGAAATAAGAAATGTTTCAGTTATGAATTTGAGTGACTTTGATTTGACTAAGGATATGATTTCAGTACTTGAAAAAGGGATGAGTTTCTGCCCTAACAATGTTGGTGACTTTTGTAATACTAAAATTGACTTGTTTAAGTTTACAAGACGTCTGAAACTGAAAAAACACTTTGAAATGAATAAACCAGCAAATAAAGAATTGCAGCAAAATTTGGGAATGATGGAAAATGATGATTTTTGTATCCAAGATATTGTTGACACTAGACTGTTACTATCAATAACTGAATGTGAAGATGAAGTAATACTCACGGAAAGAATCATGAGAGATTTAGATATTAATATGGATTATAACATCACAAGTAGCTTAAAGGAAAAATCCAAATGGACACCGACACTTACAGCGGGTAACAACATAGATCAGTTCTTTAAATCAGTTGCTGCAGATCTAGACAAACACAATCAAAGGAACACAGCCACACATACACATCGAGACAATTTATCTAAAGGTGAAAGAAAAGCACTCATGGAACTAAGCAGAAACAAAGACCTTACAGTTAGAGAGGCAGATAAGGGTGGGAACATGGTAATAATGAGAAGTAGCGACTACGACCAGGAAATCCTCAGCCAACTACAAAACACTAACTGTTATGAAAAAATTGGAACTAACCCTATTTGGAGATTGACAGAGTACATCAATACACTCTTAAAACGTTGGCATGGTATGGGGCTTATTGATGACAAGGAACACACATATCTAAGAGTAGATAGACCCAGGTACCCATGCATCTATACAGTACCCAAGGTACATAAACCACATGCCTTTCCTCCAGGCAGACCGATTATATCGGGCATTGGAGGTCCAACTGAAAGACTATCAGAATATGTCGACATATTTCTGAAACCACTTCTAGCTAATCTCCCATCTTACATCAGAGACACAAAACACATTCTAGGGACCATGGCAGACCTGCCATGGGAGGACGATATGTTAATGGTCACACTAGATGTGGTCTCTTTGTATACAAGCATCAAAAGAGACATTGGCATAACAGCTGTTAAAAAAATGCTAAACAAACGACCTGCTAACACATGGTCTCACACAGAAATGCTCCTTGAGATGGTTGAAACCATTTTGGACAACAATGTATTTCTTTACAAGGAGGACTGGTACAGGCAAACACAAGGAGTAGCAATGGGTTCCAGATTCTCGCCCTCATATGCCAACCTAGTGATGGGTAGGTTTGAGGAAACGAGTGTCTGGGGCCCATCGGCCTCGGAATGGAATTATGAGATATTATTTTGGGGAAGATACATAGACGATTGTATCATGATTTGGACAGGAACATCTGAGAAATTACACGCATTTCATGAACACCTGAACAACAATGACCAAAATATTAAATTCACCATGGAATACAGTAATACCAAAATACCGTTCTTGGATGTTGAGTTCTACATTGAGAACAAAACAATCCAAAGTAGATTATACCGAAAAAGCACAGCTTGCAATTCATTACTGCACGCAAAAAGTGCCCACCCAGAACACCAAAAAAGAGCAATCCCTTATGGAGAGCTAATAAGAACACGCCGCAATTGCAGCAACGACATTGAATTTGAGGCACATAAGAAAGGGGTGATTAAAAGATTTGCAAACAGACGGTACAAGAAAGAACAACTACAAAAAGCGGAAAACAGAATAGATGGTGTCACAAGAGCTGAGACCTTAAAAGAGAAACCAAAACAAAAGAGACAGGAAGAAAAGATCAGACTTGTCACGGGCTACAATAACTGGGCCACCATTCTACGCAAAAGCCTAAACAAGCATTGGCACTTACTTAGGACAGACACCACACTTAATAAGTATATAACCGAAAAACCTACATTAACATACAGAAAAGGAACCACACTGAGGAGCACACTAAGCCCTAGTTACCCTCGAACCACAACCAAGACCACGTGGCTAACAGACCCAGGCTTTTACAGCTGTGGTATATGTGTTGCCTGCAAATGGGCATACAAAAAGAAAAAAGACTTTGAAGGACCAAACAGGAAGAAATACCCTATATACACAACCATTAACTGTCTCAGCAAATTTGTAATATATGCTCTAGACTGCAAATGTGGGAAAAGGTATATAGGAAGCACGAAGAGACCATTAAGGGATAGAATTAACGAGCACATTAGAGCTGTCAAACAAGGAGATATGCGTTACCCGGTGGCAGCACATATGTCAATATGTCCAGCACAAACATCAAATCACTCTTTCACATTCTTTGGGTTCGAACATATACCAACTAACCCAAGAGGAGGTAATAGAGAATTGGCACTACGGAGAAGGGAAGCAATCTGGATTATGACACTTAAAAGCATAGAGCTAGGTCTAAACATAGACCATGAACTACACTACTTTCTAGGAACATGATGCACTATGTAAATAGCATAATGAGAGTCAAGAAATGACAAAATGCAGAAATGTTGAAATGCCTGTACCATTTGTGTATAAATGTGTTTGGCCACATAATGGCATGTTTTATGTTCTGAACCCATTTTTATGGAGAAAACTTAGAATCCCTCCACAACTGGACCACACTGAATAGTGTCACTTCATAACTGGTCCACACTGAATAATGTCACATAAACAAATGAATTTCAAAGCAACTTTTATGAGATCATCCACACCATTACGAACACCATAAGCACTAATTGCTGCTGCACTAATGCCATAGACTTTGCAATTATCAAATGGAAATCACGCACCCTATCACGCAAATAGACGCACCCTATTCTCACAAAAAAAGTTCAAACGAAAAGGTACTAATAGTCATGGGAATAAATACTTCTCAGACATTTATCACTAAACTAAACAATTGGACGAGCGCAAACTATGTTAAATAACAATTAAAGAAGCAAAATCAATATTGATCCAAATGAAATATATTTGCAGCGAGGATCATGAGAAGTAGTAATTTTGATAACTATACATTGGGCAGCAAGACTACCAAACCACTCTAAAATGGCCGCCCTAATAGTAACAAACACTCATTAGTAAGAGTGCTTAGTCTAACATCGGAAAAAACCGGAAGTGGTAGAAAACACGTGATCACGAACTCTGTCATTTCAAATAAAATACACGAGAACGGGTGAGCCAACACTGCTATATGGAAACAGCAGCGGGGACGGAACTTCTTACACGAAGTATCCAGCGAAGAGGTAAGGACAATCAGTTAAAACGGGACAGGATGCTTATACAAGTTAACCCGTTGTCTTTAGGACTATCGTAAACGAGGGGTGAAACGAACATGATTAATGCATGCTCGAACAAATCCTAACTGTAAAAACGAAAATAATTTCAGGTGTTGTAACATCACCAGTGGATTAATGATTTCCGAAATTAAGGGAAAAGATACTATAAAAATCATAATGGCATAGACGTAAAATAATTACGAATAACCGTAAACGCTGGAACGGCTTACACCAAAGAGGGCATGAACCAAGCAGGGAAGCGAAAATTAAAAGATCGCTTCCCCGAGCCCATTCACATACGATGATTAAACCTGAAAATATGGAGATTACTTAACCCGTTAGAACGTAAATTACGGCATACTTAAATAATAAACTTCTAAGCCAAGTTGAGAAACAGTGGGAGAATTATGCACAAACTAATGATAATAAATGAAATAATAACAACAATAATAATCATTTCACAGCTGTCTGAAGAAACAACCGAAACTCCGGTTACAAGAGCATAAGAACGTGCAACCCACGTACTGAGTCCCCGTAAGAACCCCTCTGAGGGTTGGAATTATCACCTCAGACAACGTGAGTAAACAAAAAACAAACCAAGTACCAATGATTATATTGTAACTAAAGATGCAACCCAGGAAAATTAATAACCTATACTAAGACGTTCGTCCTCCTCTCTCCTACAGAAAGAAAAAGATCTTGGAGAATAGGTATTCAATGCATGACACACAATTATGCATGTTATCACAGATACAACCCCAGACTTTAGTCACTTTGCATGACCTAAACAAAATGCACAAGAAAATAAAACTTTTCACGGTTTCTCCATAATCTCTAAATGGGTCCATAGATCACTTAGGATGCTAAAACCATCTCATGTACGCCAAAGGGCAAAAATGACAAGTAATTACGAATATCAAACGGGCAAAAGGTGACTGTAAATGTATTAAACTACAAGATGTAATTTTGTAAACATCACCTGGTCACACTAACAATACGTAGTAATGTATAAATTACAATGTTTACGAACAATATTCACAACAAAAACTTCTTTATCTGACAGCCCAGAGGAAGTCGTGGGTTACAATCCCAAAACGACGAAACACGTGTCGGCTGTGACTTCTCCAGAAATAAATAGCATCGACCACAACCCTGATTAAGAGGATATGCAATTTTTTCATGACTGAATGAATGATGAATGGTGGAATCACTTGTACACTGTGGAAACTTTAATTGTAATACGAGTGCTAAGGAGTATTTATCTATTTCAAGGCTCGGCCGCACCAGAAGAGGAAAGTGGTTCTCTTCTCCTTATAGCACCGTAACTCAGTATCAAAGACTTATCGAAAAATCCCATATAGGTGAACTTTCCCCTGT
The DNA here is from genome assembly GCF_964261635.1 of Lissotriton helveticus. Classification (NCBI taxonomy): domain Eukaryota; kingdom Metazoa; phylum Chordata; class Amphibia; order Caudata; family Salamandridae; genus Lissotriton; species Lissotriton helveticus. The sequence goes on from NC_136061.1 coordinate 1,178,148,641, forward strand.
AGCGCCAGAACCTAGTTTAATACCACTAGCCCAATTGACATAACAGTTTAAGATGTATGTAGTAACGGCCCGTTGCGGGCCGCTGCCACAGGGGGACGCCGTTGGTGGGACAGCCTTTCGAATTTTCTTAGCGGGAAAATTAGGAGAAGGTTTTGTGAGGCCTCTTTTCCTTTTACTATTAATGATCGACAAACCTGTTAAGAGCTGTGTCCCATTGATGGTGGAAGCTGCATTTGAGGATTTAGGAAGCAGCAGCGTGTCCACAAAAAGTACAGGTAAATCAGCCCCGTATCGCATCTTTGCCCCCCCTGAGTTGAGGTATTATCGGTGGCAGTTCCCCTTCCTGCCCCCAGCGAGAGTCTCTTTTCAGTGAGGGCAATCTCCTTTCCCAGGGCCGTTGTTCTCTTAGCCAGAAAGTTATCTAACGATCTCACAGTTACCTCCTCTGTAAGAAGCATCTTTTTCTTGCCCATGTTTAATCCCGGTATTTTGGGGCGACTATGTTAGGGGGGCCCAGCCCAGCCTCCTCCGGGCTCCGACGGGCGGGCCCGGGCTTCACCCAGGAATGGGCTGTGTGCATCCCGCGGGACTACAGCGTTGTTTAAATGTGCCTCTGGGCACTCAGGTTGGCTGACGGGACACCGGGGAGTCTGGGATATTGAGTTCGTCCCCTGGCCTGGTCTCCGCTGTGCAGGAACAGAGTCGGCATTACTGTTTATTTTGTTTATAATTTTTTTGTTTATTGTCCCATTTCTTTTTAGAAGAATCGGGAGCTTGCTTCAAGTTAGCCTTTTCTGAATTACCCTTAACAACTGGTTTCCCAGGTCTGGCTCCCAGATTATCTCTTCCCAGCAAAGTGTATGTTTATGCGATAATCTTAGGTAACTCCCTCTCCTGTTGTATACGCGTGAATTCCCTCAGGCGTTGGCGTGCCATTGCAGCTGTCTCACCTTTTATTTTGCTTAACATAATTGCAGAAACTTGGGCAAAAGTGCCTATTTGTTTCAACCCTAATACCCGGGCAGGTTCTGCCCCATACTCGTTCTATATTTGTTTCAATACATCCGGTATTACCGGTATTGAAGAGGTACCATGAGTTCTGGTGTGAACGGCAGCAAAGACTGTAGCTCAAATGGCACAATCTTCTATCGGGTGAGCCATCCCCACTGGCAAAAAAATTGTTGGAATTTTGTGTTTTTCCTGTGTGCCTGTATGAGGAAATCCCGCTTCAAGCTGTGCTATTTTCTGTGCTATCCAGAACGGTACTTGTTCCAGACTGGTGGGAATTCTTCCTGTTTCAGCATTCAGCATTTGATGGCTGATAGCCATGGTAGCCAATTGAGGTTGTGCAGCCTGAGCAGCCCTCACAGGTTGAACTATAAGTGTTCGCATTATGAACTGTGTAAGATTTCTGTACATTTTCACTAAATCTTCGTATAGTGTGTGCATTTCTGCTGCTGCTAACCTGTTAACTTTGGGGTGTGGTCTACGCGAAGCTAAGAGTGGCCAGGTCACTCCTTCTTTTCTGAGCAGACCGATTCTCACATTTTCCATGGTGTGGGGGAGGGTGCTTTTAAACCAATGTATATGCTCTTGGTAAGTTGACAGGACTTCTATGACCACATATGGAAAGTATTCATCTGGTGTCTCATCTTCAATGTAAGTTTGAAACAATTGCGGGTGTGCGTCTGCAGCTGGAAATGTAACCCAAGAATAAAATACTTCTGGCCTAAATGCTTCATGTGCCTCAACCAAAAAGGTGATGCTTGAAACATGCCTTCACATCATACAGAATACATTTATAAATATCACAGATATTCTGAGCTGACTCAATCTGAAAAATAACAATGTTAAATCAAACACATTTAGAAGGAGTAATGATAATTCAGCCAGTAGATAACATGGTTCAGCCAAACCGGGTTTTATTCAAGCTAATCACAAAATTCACCATATTTTTTATGAAATGTATTAGAGAGAAAATATAGTATCAAAAGTCCCCCAGGTGTGTAAACAAACCAGAACCAAAGATAAGACAAGTGACATAAATCAGCAGCAAAAACAGGTAATTGGTTGACACAAATATGAGGCAGTTCAATCATTGTATAATAAATGCAAATATGGTAATCTAACAAACTCCTACGATGCGGACCCTACACAAAATGTCCCTAGAGTGTGTATGGGTGTGAAGCCAAGAATCCCCCCAAGGGACGATCCAACCCCTTTACCTGATAGGAGAGGGTGAAGGACCCCATCTTGGTCTCAAGCTGGACACCCCTCACGGAATGTCAGACCGGTGCGTGGTTATTTCTCAACATGCAGGGACCTTCGATGTCGGAAGAAGTGCCTCCTCTACCAATCTATCGGAATGCCCATAATTTATATAAAAAGCAGCCTTCCCGACGTGCGAGCAAGATTAGTGATCTTATGGTTATGTAGATAACGATGTTGCCCCGTGGATGAAGATAGGACGACTTTTGTATCCAGTTCATAGAAAGGCCTTGTACATGATGTGCATGGCATTGTGATAATGTTGTGCGAAGCTGGATGTATAAACAATGTAGTTTCAGTGAAACTAATTCAACATTGTCGTGCATGCAAATGTGTGCAAAAGGTCACAGCTGAAATGTTCTTTTCTAGGACAATGTAAGGAATGAGCTGCCTCGCTACATGGGCCTAACTTCGGAATATCACACTTTCGCCTCACTAATTAGGACCAGTATAATCAGTGATTTTGTAACTGAATGAAATACAGTAAGCTAAAAAGAAAAATGTCATATCATGTGTATTAATGTAACTAATATGGACGGGGATTACAAACGTAAACAGCTGATTTCTTATCTTTTCCTAAGTGCTGACTGTCTTAGCACGACTGTACAGTCTGGGGTCATAGGTCTCCTTCATAATGCTAAACAAACTTTGAATTTTCACTAATTTCACAGTTTCTCCCATCCCCCTCCTCTACTAATAATTACTGAGCAACATTTTCTTCGTACTCATATTTCTATGAGCGAATAAAGCAATGGTGAGAAGAGGATAGCACAGAAGAGTAAAAGGGATGGTTAGCCTAGTACAGTGATAAGTAAAGTGGGTTGTGAAGGCAAGGGAAAGGAAAGATAGAGACAGGGAGGAGATGGCAGGATAAGGGAAGTCGTATGTTGGATATGAACTGTAAGGGGAAAACGGTCAATAGAGGAAAAGGACAGTGCATAAACCTTGATATACATTGGAAACTTTGTACTTCACTATTTCTAACACCGCTATAATCAGTGGTTTTCTAACTGTACAATGCAGAGTAAGCTAATCGGAATGTTTTCAGATTTTATGTAACAGCGTGACTACATAATGGGCATTGTGATTGCCACAACTTAAGCAGCAGATTGTGTTACTATTGTACCTAACATCATTACATCCTTGGCACTATAATAAACTTTGCAGTCATAGCTGTGGTTCAGGAAGTCATGCAAGCAGCTGTGGGTAAAAATATAAAAACTAAGTTTACCATTCTTGTACTGTGCCAGTACTGCTCTGCATCTTCTTCATACTTGCTTTTCTATGAGGTGAAAAAAGAATGGGTGAGGAGAGGACAGATTAAAATAGCCGAGGAATAAAAAGGGATGTGTAGGTTAGTAGAAGGAAAAGTAAAGATGGTTTGGAAGGCACTGGAAAGGAATGGAAGGGAGAAGATAGTAGAAGACAGTTCAGGAATAGTTTACATTGGATATAGAAGGTAAGGGTAGTTGGAGGAGAAAGTTCCCTGTGTACACATGAACCTTGAACACCTTGTAATTCACTATATGTTTAACATCAGCGATTTTCTAACAATACAAGACCCAGTAAGCTAATCATAGTTTTTTCATATGTTAATTACTAGTGTAACTAAATAATATATGCTGTGGATGCCCACAGTTTAAGCCGCATATTTCCTAACTATCCTTTTCTTAAGCGCTTACTTTCCTGGCGCTATATTACACTTTGAGGTAATCACTCTAGATCAGAATTTTATACTGCCATTTTATTTTATCATATAAAGCCAGTATTCCCCTTGCCTGTCATGCACCAATAAGGGGCAACACACTCCTAATACTTCCTTTGTGCTATGGGAAACTTGGTTATTATAACTCTGTAATATTCCATGTACATCCTTACTATGCCATGTTAGCTAAATGTACTGTATTAAAGTTACTGCTAACTACTATCATCTAATACCAAGCATAATCGCTAACACACTACTCTTAGCTAAAGAAAATAATACTGTAAAATACGTTAACATGTTTAAAAAATCGGATACTCTATATTGAGTTATTATTTAGCTAAACAACTAATACAATATTCTGAAGCAGTACTCTGCCAAATCACATTACAAATAACCACCACTTTTAAACTTCAGTCCCATCAAAAGGCTCAATCTGAAATACAGTGTGGAGTACCATTTCCTCAATATGCTGATCATGTACCATGAAAGTAGCCATGTAAAATACAGTTTGCTTTACACATAGGAAATACATTTTTAATAAAAGAGCAAGTTGTATAAAAACAAAATTAAATTCATAAATAGTGACAATGAACTTCTGAAAAAAGAAAAAGGCACACACTAACCACGCTAACCATACATGTCATGTTCTGATATAGTTCAAAATAATACATTATTAATTATCTCCTAACTACACACATACAATCTTCACTGTTAATATATATTTTGTTACCTGTTATAGAAACTGTATATAGAAATCTGCTTGATGAAGTTGCGTAACACACTGACATGCAAACACAGCTCAGTGAACCAGTACCATGAAAACAGTTGAACTCCTACATCTCCTCTCTTGTTTACAGCTGAACTCAGCTAGCGAGGGTTATGTAAAACGTATGTCAATCTTCAGGCTTAGGTCTCTGAACCCAATGAAAGTAAAAAAAAGTTTCAAGTTTGCTGGGAATCAGAACAATTTATTGAACTTAATATAACCTTTGTTTACTGTTTCAATAATACCATAGCCCTCTCTCCTGTGCTAGTGATAAGCATTGCAAAGCCTATTTTCAGTATTCTGGAATTGCAAAGGCACACCATGTTAAAACTGTGGTATAGGAGAGTCTAACTTTACATTTCATCATAACCCTATACAATTATTTGTTTTAACTTATTCATTCAGAAAAAGTAAAGACTTTTTTTCTCTTATGTGGCTAAAGTGTAACATGATGATCCTGCATTTGAGTGTTCTGTGCAATCAACAATTATTTCTTATTTGACCATTATTCAGTTTTTGGAAAAGCTAACATGTCAAATCCTAATTAATTCCCTTTAAAAATGGGTCATTTAAACCACACATTTTCCAACAGTAGTGCGATTGTACTACAGTAACACTGGAAACTCCAATTTCACCATACCTATTCTGGAGCAGCTCCTTTACTGGATCTGCAGCAGTACTATAATTTTCAGAAACTCAAAATAAAAAATAAATGTTATAACAACTCTTTATATCCATGTATTACCTATTTTCAATGACTTTCTTCACTTCCACTTTGTTCTGTCGATTACTGCTTTTTTAAAAGAGTTAACTGGGTCTAAAGACACCCTTTTGTTCATAAGTACAACATGTCACTACTGTGCTATTGAAATAAACACTTTTCCACTTTTTGTGTCATCTAAAGATAGCAAGGTGTAGCACCACCTTTTAGCACATATTGCTCTCCACCTGCATTAAGACTAGGTTACGGTTGGGAAGTGCTTTTTTGTATTGATTTTGTTGTGCTTTCACTATGTTTCCAGTCAATTGCTGGTTTAGTTCCATTTGGCTTTACAGGATGAATGAGGCGAAATGGAACACATCTCCAGTTGTGAAATTTTGGGCTTGCCTCACAGGCAATGGGAAACGTGGCTTCTTTTTAGAATGCATTATTTTACGTCCTCGGGCCCACATTAGGGTACACAGTTTAATTAGAAGTTATAACATGGATGCACTAGGGCTTAGCGTTGAGTAAGTTGGGTTTGGCTTTATTTTGTAAATTACTCTAGGGAGTCTAGAGTAGGGAACTCTGCTCTCCCCTTGCGCAGCTCAGTCGTTGCACCGCTGACCCCAGCACCGCTCTGGTTACGGGTAGGCGTTCTAGGCCCTCCTCCACCGCAGGCTCCTGCCTGCTCCTCATCCCAGGTGGTCTAGTGGGAGAGCCTTGCTCTTCTGCTGGTTCGCTCTGCCAACCTCTCTGTTGTTTTTCTGCTTTTTGTCTATTTGTACCTGTTTTTTTGTCTATTTGTTCCTCTATCGATCTGTCGCCTTTTTGGTCTATTTGTGCCTTTTTGCTCTGTCAGTGCCGCTTCTCCGTTTCTGCTTTCACAGTTTTTTCCCTTTTTTTGCCTTTTGCTCCCCTTCCTGCTGCTGCCCCCGCTGCCCCTCCCCTCCCCTGCTAGTTCCCGCCTCCCAGCTGCGCTCTCTCTCCTGACCCCTATTTAATGGCGCCCACTGCGCGATAGGTTGAGCAAGACCTCTGACCTCTTAGTCAGGGAAATCTGCTCTCCCCTCGCGCACAGCTCCGTTGTTGCGCCGCTGCCCCATCACCACTCAGGTCACAGGTAGGTGTTCGATGCCCTACTCCACCCGCAGGCTCCTGCCTGCACCTCATCCCTGGTGGGCCAGTGGGAAAGCCTTGCTCTTCTGCTGGTCCGCTCTGCCAGCCTTTTTGTTGTTTTTCTGATTTTTTTCCATTTGTACCTGTTCTTTTGTCTATTAGTGCTCTGTCTGTCTGTTGCCTTTCGGTCTGTTAGTGCCGTTTTGTTCTGTCTGTGCCTCTTCTCTGTTTCTGTTGCTGCTTTCACAGTTTTTCCCTGTTTTTCACCTTTCACTCCCCTTCCCACTGCTGCTGCCCCTGAGGCCCCTCCTCCACCTGCCGGTTCTTGCTCCTGCCTCCCAGCTGTGCTCCATCCCCTACCCTCTACTTAATGGCAGCAACGCCGCTGGTGCGCCAAAGGCAAGCCCGTCTGCCACATCCACGACCTGACTGTGACCAGCGCCAAGGATCCTAGTTCTCCGACCTCCTACCACTACAACTCAGCTGCCCTTCACACACTCAACCCCAGAAGAAACAACAACTGCCAGCTGTCTAAGACGAACACCACCCACGGATAGTTCTCACTGCCCTCGCACCTTCACCCACCTCTGTATCTCCTCAGCTACCGCCCACCCACCGGATGCCAGCGCACCAAAAACCCTGAGTATTTCCTCCTCAATCTAGGACCTGCTCCTCGACACCCTGTCATCAGACGTTACCTTCCTCACAGCAACTTGGACTAACACCACCTCCATCCCCGACATCGCTACCGCCATCCCCGACAGATACAAAATCCAGAGGGAGGACCGACTCAACCACCTGAGAGGAGGACTCACCATTGCACAAAATAATTCCCTCCAGATCACCACATCCACCACAAACAACTCCTCTGCCCCCACAAAACATCTCCCTTACCAGATCCAGACCAACCTCGGAACTACCCTACAGGGCACCCTTGCCTACAGACCTCCCGGACAACGAACTGTGTTCGCTGCAACCATCACTGACCTCAATGTGCCACATCCATGGACTACATACTGCTCTGAGACATGAATTTACGCCCCAACAACTTCAGGACCCCCAACTCCACCACCCTCTGGGACAACCTCACAAACATTCGATTAAAGCAGTTCTGCCCCACCCCCACGCACATGGTAGGACACACCCTTGACCTCATCTTCGTAGGAGGGAACAACATCAACTTCAGACACACTACGTAACCCCACTGGACGGACCACCACTGCGTACACTTCTCCTTCTTTATACCCACTGTACTCAAACCTACACCATGCCCCTATGCAGGAAATGGAGCAACAGGAAATGGAGCAATGCCACTGAACAACACCTCAACTCCACCCTCAACTACGCGTCCCCCTCCCACCACAACCGATGTCAACTCTACAGCCCAAGAACTCCACAAATGGATCACCGACTCCGCAGACAAGCTCTCCCTCCTCCAGAACTCTAACAAACAGCGCCCCATGAAAGCCACCTAGTTCACCACCGACCTTCAGAAATCCAGATGCACCTACAGACGTCTTGAGAAAGCCTGGAGAAACAGCAAAACCCCGGAAGCACAGACCAGCTGCAAGAACACCATGAAAGACTACCACCAACGCATCAGATCCACCAAAAGGAACTTCATCCAGGACAATATCCTCACCAAATACAGCAACTCCACCATACCATACCCCACAGCGAAGCCTCAGACGTCACGCCTTCCCAGGACCTCTGTAACAAACTCAGCACCTATTTCCATCTCAGGATCAAGGCCCTCAACGACAACTTCAAAGAACAGATACCACACGCTGAAACCCCACCTACCTCCAGCAATGCCAGCCAGCCTACCATCTCCACCTGGACCCTGGCCACTACAGAAGACACCCCAAAACCATGAAGAGCATTAGCTCAGGAGCCCCCATGGTCCCCTGCCTGCTGCACATCTTCCACAGCCGCCGCGGCCGTAGCCACCCAAACTGAGATGCACCATCAACTCTACCTTCGAAACTAGCACGTTACCTGACGACTGAAAACATGCAGAAGTCAAGCCCCTCCTCAAGAAACCCTTCACTAACCCAACGGACCTCAAAAACTACAGACCCATCTCTCTCCTCCCCTTCCCAGCTAAAGTAACTGAGAAGATCGTCAACATTCAGCTCACGAACTTCATCGAAGCTAACTCCATTCTCAACTCCTCCCAATCTGAATTCAGCTGCAACGAGACCACCCTCCAAGTCGCCACAGACAACATCCACATCCTCCTTGACCAGGGCCACACAGCGGACCTCATCGTACGTGACCTCCTTGCAGCTTTTGACACCGTCCCCCACCGCACACTCACTGCCAGACTCCACGATGCATACATACAGGGAACCGCCCTAGACTGGATCCGCTATTTCCTCACCGGCTGAACCCAAAGAACCAGACTCCCGCTCTTCCTCTACGAACCCACAGAGATAAGCTGCGGAATACCCCAAGGATTATCTCCAAAAGCTAACGCCTGCCCAGAGCAGTTCTTAGCCATTTTATCCAATAGTAGGTGGATAACATGGCTAAGAGCATTTGCTCGGTAATGCATGAATATCGCTGACTTTACAGCGATATTCATGCATTTCGGCCGATTTTTACTGCTTTTGAGATAAACTTTGATAATATCAAGGTATCTCAGCGGTAAAAATCGTCAGAGTGCGGCGATAATATTTTAGCCGCTAACCATGCATAAAATCAAAAAACTACTTCCATACCTGCCAGCCTCAGCAGGAAAAACCCTGATTGCCACCTTGGTCTTCTAAAAAATGGACTACTGTAATGCGCTATTGCTTAACGCACAGGAACAAGTCCTAAACAAGCTGCAGTCTATTCAGAACGCGGCGGCTAGAGTCCTGCTCGGCATTCCCAAACAGCACTCTACCTCCTTGGCAATACGCCACCTCCATTGGCTATGAGTTAGGAACAGGATTAAGTTCAAGGCACTTTGCATTGCCTACAAAGCCATACATGAGACAGGACCTCGCTTCTTGAGGAATGCATTTCAGATCTATGCCCCAAAAAGATCGCTGCGATCAGCCTCCACTTTCCTGCTACCGGTTCCTCGCACTAAAACTGCCACTTGGGGAGATAGACGCTTTCTGGTGGCGACCCCAAAACTCTGGAACTCCTTGCCCCTGTCGACCAAAACCAGTCCCACACTTATCTCCTTTCGAAGAGCCTTAAAGACCTGGTTATTCGATCAATGACTTCATCTGCTGGCCCTTGTCCCTTAAAGATCAAAAGCGCCGAGACACCCCAGGGTATTTGTTGCGCTATACAAATGACATAAACATAAACATAAACATAAACATGACAGAAGTCCTCGTACTCGAAACCCCCTACATGGGACAACACCTGGTGGCCCACTGCCCTCGGCAACCGCCCCACACCTATGGACAACGCCCGCAACCTCAGCATCATACTCGACTCATCCCTCCCCCTGACCGGACAGGTCAACGCCGCCGCCTCTATGTGTTTCAACACCCTCTGCATCCTCCGTAGGACCTTCAAATGGATACCCCCCGGATTCAAGAAGACCATCACCTACACACTCATAACCAGCAGACTGGACTATGGAAACGCCCTCTACGCCAGAGTCAACAAAACCCTGCTCCAAAAACCCCAGGCCTTCCAGGATACCACCCCCAGACTTGTCCTCAGCATCCCACGACCAGACCATATCACCCAGCACCTATGAAAAGTCCACTGGCTGCCCATCGAAACGAGTGACCTTCAAGCTACTCACTCACGGCTACATACCCCTCCACAACACCTGACCCAGTACCTCAACAAAAGAGCCTCCTTCTATGCACCCAAGGGAAGCCTCCGCTCTGCAGTCCTCGCCCTTGCCAAAATTCCTAGCATCCGCAGAGTCAGAACGGGTGGAAACAGCCTACTCCTACATCGCGGCAAAAACCTGTTATGAACACCGCTCAGCATCAGACATTCCCTCACTCTGCATGCCTTCAGGAAGAGCCTCAAGACCTGGCTCTTTGGGTAAGACGTAGCTGCCTTGAGACCCTTGCAGAGTTTACCCTGTGGATAAATATACAGTTTCGCGTCTTTCTCCTCTTGGCAAATCATGACATTCTCTAGGTATGTCCCTATGTAATTTGCTCTTTTCAGAGAAATACTTGTTCCTAAAGATAGCCTTATATTACAGGATACATACTGTCCCTGCTATTACAATCATCACTGTTTCAGTTTTTGCATCAATCGGACATAGCTCGTTGTAGTACAACCTTCACCACACACTATTCTCATACAGGTGACAGACTAGATTAGGGCAGGAAATAATTTCATTTAGCTGTAGAGGTGTACTCTGAGTTGCTTTAGGTGTTTTTTTTCATTTGTTTTTAATTTTTCCAGTCAAATTAGCTCTTTTTTCACTCTATGTGGTATCCTCATTTTGGGGTGAAAATTGAGTACCTTTGTGCAACTTCCCACTGGACTTAAGTCTTGATCTTAGCGATGACCGACGTTTTGAGATTGTTGCACAGGAGGGGTTGCAAAATGACTAAGTGCAAACTGTGATGTGGAGGTTCTCTACACTAACATTCCTCAGAGGGCGACCCTTGAGGTGATAGAGGATGCCCTGTTTAATCAGGAATGAAATTCACCAACACCAGTCACGATTCGTGATGGAGTGTGCCACCCTAGCGTTAACTGAGAACTTCTTTGAATACAAAACCCAGCTTTACCATCAAACGCAGGGCACATCTATGGGCAGCACGTTTGCACCGAGCTTAGCATGTATGTACATGTCGGCCTTTGAAGAAAGGGAGATCAACAACTCACGAAACCCTTATCATGCCAACGTGCTGCTCTGGAAAGGCTTCATAGATGACATCTTGATCCTATGGAGAGGGGATCACTCCAAATGTGAAGAATTCTGTAGATGTATCAACACCCGTAATCCATTTCTACGATTCACCAATACCATTTCAACATCCGAAATCCCCTTCCTTGATCTCCTGATTAAGTTGGATGGGGACCTCATTACTACCTCCTTTTATCAGAAACCCACCGATAAAAACAGCCTATTGCTCTTCAGCGGCCACCACCCTAAGGCATTGCGACAAAACGTGCCCGTGGGACAGTTTCTACACATTTGGAGGAATTGTAGACTCTACAAGACTACCAACGTGAGTCTAATACTCTGATGAAAGATATGATCCAACGTGATTACCCCCAACGAATCGTAGCTCTAGCACGGAAACGAGCTAAATACAATAACCGTGAGAGCCTTATGGAAGATATCACACGAGAACCAGACCCTGCCATGACATGTGTGACAACTTTCTCATCTGATTCTAATCTAATTAGGAACATAATCTGCAAACATTGGGACAGCCTGAATACAGGCACTCTCTTGTTACCCATCCCGAGATTTGCTTACAAACGCACTAGCAACCTGAAGGATCTTCTAATACATACTAGACCTAAACAACCCAAAGCCAATCCCCAAAAGACACTGTGGGATTTGCCACTGGTCAAAGGCCATTATCCCTATGGCTCTTGCTCTGTGTGCCCCGAAACCAAAACCACCAAAGAACGAACTTTTCATAATGGGGTCACCTGGTTGATTACGAAACACACTAATTGTAATTCAACTAACTGTATTTATATCCTGACCTGCCCCTGTGGTCTCCTTTATATAGGCATGACAACTAGACAGGTGAAGGTACGCATGATGGAACACAAAAGTAACTTCCGTTGCCACAAAAATAACACCAAAATGACAACACACTACCTTGACAAACATCATGCCCATGACTCATTCAGATGGGCTGTACTTGAATCACATCCAGGAATGTCTAAAAAAGCTCTGTTCCGGCTGGAACAGCGATGGGTCCTTCGCCTTTCCACTGACAAGGATGGTCTTATTGAAGACATCCCATGGAGCTCACTAACCTGATTAGTCTATGAATAAGCCCTAGATCAGCAGCCTCACCACCCGCTCAACACCTGCTGACATCATATCCAGATACCGACGTTGGTATCAATACAATACCTTTTAGTATGCCCAGTCACCTTATACTCACCATATCATTGGGAACATTGGGACACCCACCACTTTGCCACTAGACACCATAAGTTCTCGCTACGCCATACTCACATGCCAACTAGTTTATCAAAGGCGCTGTCTTCCTCCATATGAACTCTGATTATCAACCACTGATACTTCTCTACATTTTAATACACAATCGTGACCACTCACTACGATACACGTAGTATTCATACACTGGCCCGATTTACCTTTGGACACCATGAGCCCTCGGACAATCTGATCCCTCCAATCGGACACATCAAACGCTGTCAATCATCCTGTTCCGGGAACAGCCTTGGAGAAAAAACTAAGACATCCGCGGCATCTCTGGGGGACCTGTTATTTTGTGTCTTCCTTCGGTGCAGTGCATTGCCCATTCCTCATTACGAGGAACTCCAAGATGGCGCCTACTACCGTGGTTTAGCGGTCTAGTGCTCTCTTGACATGCGGTCCGAGCAACCAGGAAGTGTTCTCCCGCGTCACTTACTCAGCCTGGGTATAACTGCTCCCTGGCTGGTTGGGAGTGTCCCAGTCTGGAAGGAGCGCCGGGGTAGGATACAGACGATCCTTGTACGGTGAACCCGTGAGTACATGTCAGCGAGCCGTTACTATTGACCCGAGTCCCACCACTTTGGTCCACGGGCTCACACTAACGGGGACAGTGCGCTTGGGGGTTGATGTTCAGTCCCCTTTGTTAGCGACTCGTTTTTCTGCTCACCTCCTCATAAGCAGAGTTATTACTGGCATGTGAATAGTTGAAACGACGCCCCCTGTTGCTCAGCAACTCCAGTGCTGGCATATTTTATCGTGGACGTTTATGTTTACAATTGTGTGCCGGTACTCCGGCTGCTCTATTTGGAGTGGGAGTATGTGAATCGTGATCATGGCTAATTGTTGTGTTGTGACTTCGCGCTATGAGATATATGGGACACAGCAAGGTTGGCGATATCTGGTGTCAAGTCGCTCCTAGTCCTGGGTCCGACAAAATTGTTAGATGGAATTGGGATTGGCCACACCTAGACACCAGACACCCTGGCCTTTCCCCTTTGTTTTAGCAGCGACTTTTGTAACTACAATAAACGGGTCCTAGCATCCACTCACACGCCTTTCCTCAGCAGTGACAGCTTCGGACGTCCACTGGTGAGTGCGGCACTGTCTTGGGCACTGCATCAGTGGTTATTTACAGATCTCAGGCCCCTTGCCAGTGTGTAAAGATGTCTATCGTTTTACCCCATCCCTTAGGACACTACAAACTTAGTGTCTGCCTCCACCAGCACTGGTTGCCACATGTTCTCGACTTCATTTGGGTGAGTTCTCTAGGACAGGAAACTTTTCTTGATCCCTTCAATGTCTATTTATATCTATATTGCTGCTGCTTTAGTTGTTTTTAATGATTTTCATGTGACCAGTTCACACATATGGGTCACAGAGGACGCATGCCACAGCTCACCTGTGTGCCTCACGCGTTGAGCACCACACACCTTGTTTGGTGCACTTCACAGACCATTTCACAATATATTATGGTAACTAATTGGTGTCATGTTATGTTTTTATCTCTTGCAGGTTGAGTTATATCTACTAGTGCCACTTTTTAGGGTGCTATACAGGTGGTCATACATTTTCCTTAATGGGGTCTTGACCACTACCAAAAAGTGTAGGTAGATCATTTCTTTATTGGTCTTGAGGAATTGCCATCACTGGATTAAAGACAAGAAACATCTCGACCTATTTCAATAGCACACGTCCCCACACACCTTAAAGTGGGAGGGTGCGTATTTTAGTTTTTAACCAGGGCAGTGGCCACATCTCATTAAAATTGTACTGAGTGGACCACTGTTCCCTGTTTTAACCCATACATACACCTTATTATCACCTACACTCATATTCACACTAAGGGCCCTCACACGCACTGCACCCAATGGCTTGAAAAAAGATCTCTGCCAAGTAGGCCCCTTCGAGGGCGCCTGATCGGGTATTACATCACCGACCCTAGTAGGAGCAGGCCTGATTATGAAGCAAGACACCAGCTTGTTTGGTGTGTGAGGGTCTTTTTCTGAAAAGGAGGAGTCCCTTTCTCCTGATCTTACGTTTCTTCACACGTCAGGGTACACTATACCCCCTGTTTGATCTGACCTCCACCTGCTCTTTTCATTAGGAACTTCATACCTTGTTTGTTATAAAAGCCTGGAAACAGCCTACTTTTCAGACAGTTTGTTGAGGGTTGTTTAAATAGGGTGTAAATAGGGTGAGTTACATTAGGCTTCTCAGGATGTGAAAGAGGAAAATGAACATATCTCCTGATGAGACTGTGTGATAATTTTCACAAGCGCCCTATGATGCCTTTTTATATTGTGCTCTTTGGTGTGTTAAGACACATCGTGGTGAACCCGATTTGCTTCTGAAGATTTCACATGGATGTGTCAGTCAGTAGGGATGAGTTTCTTTAGTTTGGCTTTGGATTTGTTTGTTTGGTGACACCAGTAATCCTACATACCTCAAAAAATTAACCCTCTTGCGAACTAACATACATTGGGTATCCATGTACAACACAAACAAATACAAAATATTTCATGAGCGCAATAGCAAGTTTTAAAATTCTAACTATATTACCAATTTATAAATATTTCTAATGAATAAAAAAAAATTCATTAAGTAATGAAAAAACTTCTCAATCACCCTACACCCTTACCAAATAACACACCACAAAAAGAAAGTAATACAATGTTAACATTATTCGCATTTTATTTAATTACAATTTAACTATTTTTTTAAACAAGTACCCACTCATTCCCCCTATATACCACGTACCAAAATAAAATAGTAATACAATTAGACATAATCCAACATGAAAATTGTTTAACATTTTCCAATGAAGATTAATTAATATACTCTTTGAAAATAACAATAGATTGGTAGAAGCCTTTGAAAATAATACCCACTCAAAGCCCAATGCGCCAGACTATCCATAAAAAATACATGCAATAATAAGTTTGAAATATATACCAGTAGGCAGTTATAGTTAGAACCGAGTTTCCATAGGAAAAGCATTTTTTCATTTGCCAATAACTTTGGCTGAATCTTTGCGAAATGTTTAAAACTAATTGTTCTATCAGATCAGCTCCTGTCTTGAAAGTTTTGGGGTGATTCGTCAAGCGGGGAGCGAGAAAAGAGGGGGGTCCCAAAATGTGTTTTCTCCATGTTTATTTCCATGAAAACCTTCAGACACGGCTACAGCCTGAACTGCTGAACGGAATTACACCAAATTTGGCAGGGAGATAGCTCTTGGTCCAGAAAGCACACTTTTCCTTAAAGGGTGTAAAATAGTTCAGAAGTTTCTGAGATATTTCAAGATTTACAGATATCAATATTTGAGAATTGTGATATCTGATTGGCTGAGCCCTCCCAAGCATGAGCTGCCCTCTGATTAGCTGCCAATACTTCAAACCAGGAAGTGTTGGCATCCATCTTGTGCCTCGGACCAAGTGAAAATTAAAAAGGTGATACATTACAGGCAAGAAAAGGGACCACCAGGCCCCCAAAAAGCATTTTTGTTTTAAAATTTTCAGCTGGGTCACGCTGGGTGCGTGAGCCCTGTAAAAAAAAAAAAAAAAAAATTAAGAGCGGGCTCCCGCACTACATTTTTTAAAGCCCCTGTGTGGGGCAGGTCCCGGGGCAATCCTCATTACTGTGGGAGGAGCCTGTGGGCCCCCCAAGCCACCACCTCCCTGGGGCTTTATAATTTATGCATGGGGCATGCAGCCACCCGCAGCTACAAGGACCGCCACCTCCCCGGGGCTTTATTATAATAGGATGGGGGCCTCGCAAACCCCCCAAGCCCTGGGGACTGCCAACTCCCCGGGGCTGAAATAAGTAATGTATGTGGAGGGGCTCGAGCCACCCTACACTGCCCTGGGGACCACCACCTTCCCAGGGCATTCAATATGCTAATATAGGGGTCCGTTACGGGCCCCTGCGACCACGACCTCCCCGGGGCTTTACAAATGATGGGAGGGTGGCCATGCAGCCCCCATCCTGGAGCCCTCCTTGGCCCTGGGGATCGCCACCCCCCCAGGGCCGGCCCCTACAATGTCCCGCTAACCCATACAGTCACTCATACACACAGTCATTCATCAATACAGCCACTGATATATCCACTCATAGGCCCATATAGACACTCACACACTGCAACTCACCCAAAGAGATACTCAAAAACCTAGTCAGTCACCCAAAGAATTAATTACACTGCCATTTACTCACCTATACAGTTATATACACACCACATCACTTACTCATACAGATACATACTGTCTTCAACAA
The DNA here is from genome assembly GCF_964261635.1 of Lissotriton helveticus. Taxonomy (NCBI): domain Eukaryota; kingdom Metazoa; phylum Chordata; class Amphibia; order Caudata; family Salamandridae; genus Lissotriton; species Lissotriton helveticus. Next base: position 1,178,165,574 of record NC_136061.1, read on the forward strand.
TTACTGACATAAGCACACACTTATCTATGCAGCCACTATCACTATCACTCACTGTCACATATACTCACTTATATACTCCAACACTCACAAATACTGCCTTTCACATATACAGTTACTTACTCATATACCACTAAGACATCCATTCACTAACCAACACAGCTATATGTACACTCACTCACCCATACACTCCTTTACACATGCACTCATAAACACATACACCCAGTGAATCACCCACTCACACATCCATGCAGGGAGTCACACACACCCCACCCACACCAGCACTCATGCACCCATACAGGTTCTCAGACAACCAATCATTCATCAATATACCTTAGCATATATATATAACATGCTTGAACTTTTTAGAAACACTCAGTCACTGGATGATGTCATCAGTGATGTCATTTGAGATGTCATCAGTGATGCCACTGAGCATGTCATGAGTGATGTAATATGTGACGTCAGCAGCAGTGCATTGCGGGGGCGATATTTATAGTTAGCTCTACTAATTATAACCGCCGAATGCTTATGGTTTTATACGAGTGAAATGTCCAACTAACTAAGACGTCCATGAAACCTATGTTTTTTTTCAGTGAATTTCTATGGTTCTTTAAATGCTAATTTCTAACTATAACGTCCCTGAAACCTTTGTTTTTTTCAGTGAAAATATATATATATATATATGTGTATATATATATATATATATATATATATATATATATATTCATTGAAAAAAACATAGGTTTTAAATATGTTATAGTTAGGAATTAGCATTTAAAAAACCTTCGAAATTCACTGAAAAAAACATGGGTTTCAGGGGCGTTATAGTTAGCTGGACATTTCACTCATACAAAACCATTGAAATTCCCCCGTTATAGTTAGTTCAGCTAACTATAACTCGTGCGCCAGCAATACACTGCTGATTACGTCACATATTACATCACTCATGACATGGTCAGTGACATCACTCATTTAACTGGTGTAAGAAGGTAGACTATCCACTTCGAGAATTAGACCCAACTCACACCCACATCTAAAGACCAACACGTGATAGAGGTACTAATCATGCAGCTCCGACACCCAACAAAGCCACAACACCCATCGCCACCACCACCAGAACCTCCCCCGGACCACTTCCCCCTACTACCTCCAAGGCAGCGCAAAACAGGACAACAGACCTTCCCAAAATACCATATCCCAGCAACCGCACAATAGCTGAATGTTCGGAGATGTGGCAACCAACTATGTGTAAGGGAGGCAACTCGCACATCAACAATAATTCACACAATCCCGAGGGTACCAGTGATGTGCTGTACACAACACACTATACAAACCACAAACCTCTCCATGTGGAGAGATAGTATTGATACGTGTACTGTACTGCACAGTGGACGCAACCATATTACCTCAAACACTGGGGAATATCTCGGTCATGTAGCCGTGTTGTCCCCCCCTTGAAGAGGAAGCAGAGTGGGCTGGTCCGACGTACGCAACTCCAGCGTAAGATTATAAATACATAGGCCACACCCTGGGCGTGGTTCACTTGTGCGTAGACAAAAGAGTCTGCCAGAGTGGCGGCCCTCACCCTGCCACGTGGCAGCCGCCATGACCGCAGGCCTCCTCAACACAGGCCCCCTGCGAACCCAGTGCACAGCACCACAGACTTATGTCTGTATCGACTACTGCCTTCGATCTACACTGCGGAGAGCTAGGTTCACAGCTTGAATTCAGCCTTGATTTATTAATTGCACAGAGAAATGTACTCTATGTCCTTGAATTTTGTGAAGAAGTGACAAAAAGCATTTGCTCGATGTCTGTGTTAACTACTGCCTTCGATGTGCACTGCGGATAGCAGGGTTCATAACTTGAATTCAGCTTAGGATCTACTCTATGGACAGCATTAAATTCAGCCTTGATTTATTTAATGCAGAGAGAATTGTACTCTATGTCCTTAGATTTTGTTAAAGGATGTGATAAAAAGCATTCCTCGATGTCTGTGCTGACTACTGCCTTCGATCTACACTGCGGACAGCAGGGTTCACAACTTGAATTCAGCTTTGGATCTACACTATGGACAGCATTGAATTCAGCCTTGATTTATTTAATGCAGAGAGAATTGTACTCTATGTCCTCAGATTTTGTTAAAGGATGTGACAAAAAGCATTCCTCGATGTCTGTTCTGACTACTGCCTTTGATCTACACTGCGGACAGCAGGGCTCAGAATTCAGGTGGAGTGGAGATTGCAGAGGACGCAGTCCAGTATGCAAGACACATTGTACCAGTGTGAACTGCCCGGACCACGCATCATCGCAGGGTGCGCACACGCTGAGTTCCTCAAGTGCCACTCACTCACTGCACCATAAGTCATCGCCACATGGCCTTATTAAGGCAGAATTCATTAGACAGAAGACATTGCTCCCAGTGCGGCCCGCCCACATCATCGCAGGGTGCGCACACGCTAAGCGCCAGGGGTACCACTAACTCAGTGCACCATAAGTCATCGCCACGTGGCCTTATTAAGGCAGAATTCAGTAGGCAAAAGACATTGCTACCAGTCTGGCCTGCCCAGACCACACATCATCGCAGGCACCACGCAAGCTGGTTGCTTCAGGTGCCACTAACTCAGTGCACCACTTATTATCACTGGCTGCACACATTCTGAATTGCCAAAACTGTGAAGCTCTCCTGCCTCCTGCCTACACTGCGGTCACCAGGGCTCATAATTAAATTGACTCTTTAATTGCAGAGTGCAGTAGGCAACTAAGTATAACGACCTCAAGCCTAAACAATATCCTTTTAGTATCCTTGCTTCAAGAACTCGTTTTATATCAGTTATAGCTTTAGTACAATAACCAAATTCATCTTGCAAGTCCAAACGAACACTGAATGACAGTCTACACTGCGGACAGCACAGATCACAATTTGAACTATAATGTTCCTGAAACCTACATGTTTCGACAATGTATTCCATACATATTTCATGTTTTCTTCCATATGCCTACACTGCGGTCAGCCGAGCTCACAATATGAATTCAGTCTTGTTTTATTAATTGCAGAGAGAATTGTACTCTATGTCCTCAGATTTTGTTAAAAGAATGTGACAAAAGCATTCGTTGATGTCTGTGCTGACTATTGCCTTTGATCTACACTGCAGATAACAGGGCTCACAATTCAGATCGACTTGCAATTGCAGATTACGCAGTCCAGAAGGCAACAGACATTGCTCCCATTGCGACCCGCCCAGACCACGTATCATCGCAGGCTGCGCACACCCTGAATGCTTCCGATGCCTGTACCTCAGTGCGTCATAAGTCATGGACCCTTTACGATAGAATCTATTGTGTATTATTTCACATGTAGTGCTACACAGCCCCCCTTCTTAAAAAAATAACATTTAAAAAAACGGGATCGGGAAGGAGGCCACGCCCCCTCCCTGCAACACTCCGCAAATGCGCCCCCTGGCGCTTTTGCAGAGGGGGAAGTAATTCCCCTTGAATACTGGGGGTCCCTGGGGGCCAAGTAGCCCACCAGGAACCTCCAGTATGCGCCAGGGGGCTGCGGTGCAGAGAGGTGTAATGAGGCCACACCCCTTTTTACACCTGTCCCCCAATATTTCTATATACAAATTCAGTCTTTCTGCCCTCTAGGGGGCAGAAGGGCATAATAGCTCCCGATATGCCCCGCGGGGGGCAGGAATCACACTAGGAACCATGGATTCTTTTTTTCTTCGAAACATAGGGGTGGGGATGCCAAAAACAGGCAAGCCAATGCCCCCACCCCCTCAAAAACATAAGGGACAGTCTTTCTGTCCCCCCAGGGGCCAGATAGAGTTATTACCCTCAATGAAAGCCCACTAGGCACCATGGATTCTTTTTTTATTATAAAAAAGAGGTTGGGCTGCCCAGAATGGGCTTGCCAATGCCCCCACACCCTCCATAAAAAAATGGGCAGTCTTTCTGCCCCTCCTGTGGGCATATCGTGGTAATAGCACCTCGATCTGCCCCCCAGGGCAGCAGAAAGTACACTAAGCACCAGAGATTTATTTTTAAAACATAGGAGTGGGGGTTACCCAAAATGGGCATGCCAGATGGGGGTTATAACCCCAGATGAAAGCCCACTAGGCACCAGGGATTCTTTTATTTGATAAAAGAGGGCCTTGGGCTGTCCACAATGGGCATGCCAATGCCACCACCGCTCCAAGCAGGAAAGGGACAGTCTTTCTGCCCCCTGGGGGGGGGGGCAAATTAGGGTTATTACCTCTAATCTGCCCCTAAAGGGGGTGGGGGGAAGAAAGCCCACTAGACACCAGGGATTATTTTTATAAAAAAGGTGTTGGGGATGCCCGTAATGGGCATTCCAATGCCCCGACCCCCACCCCAAAAAATGGGCACGGTCTTTATGCCACGGGGACATCTGGCGGCAATAGCCCCTGGTCTGCCCCCTGGAGGGTCAGAAAGCCCACTGACACCAGGGAAATTTTCTTCTGGGTGTAGGGTTGGGGGCTGCCCCCCCCCATAAAATATGGCCACAGTCTTTCTGCCCCCCTGGGGGGCATATCTCATCAATAAGAAGCCCACTAGGGACTTCTTTTTTAAAAAAAAGATGTGTTGGGGCTGTCCACAAGGGGCATGCCAATGCCCCCACTCCAAGCACAAAAGGGACAGACTTTCTGCCTCTGAGGGGCAGATGGTGGTTACTACCCTGATCTGCCCCTAAGAGGGTGGCAGAAAGCCCACTTGGCACCAAGGATTTATTTTATTTAAAAAATGGGCACCGTCTTTCTGCCCCCCCCATGTGAGCATTTGAAGGCAATAGCCCCCAATCTGCACCCTGGGGGTGGGGTGGTCAGAAAGCCCAGTAGGCACCAGGGACATTTTCTTTTCTTAGTATAGGGGTGGGGCTGCCCAGAATGGGCTTGCCAATGCCCCTCCCTCATAAAAAATGGGCACAGTACTTCTGCCCATCCTGTGGGCATATTGTGGCAATAGCACCCCGATCTGCCCCCCTCCCCCCGGGGGGGCAGAAATAACACTAAGCACCAGAGATTTGATTTTTTTAAACATAAGGGTGGGGGCTGCCCAAAGTGGATTAAAGCCCACTAGGCACCTGGGATTTTTATTCTTTTTCTTATAAAAGAGGGGCTGAGGCTGCCCACAATGGGCATGCCAATGCCCCCACCCCTCCCAGCAGAAAAGAGACAGTCTTTCTTTCCCCTGTGTGGCAGATCAGGGTTATTACCTCCGATCTGCCCCAAAGGGGGGGGCAGAAAGCCCACTAGACACCAGGGATTTTTTTATAACTGAGGTGTGGGGGGATGTCCAAAATGAGCATGCCAATGCCACCACCTACCCAAAAAATGGGCACAGTCTTTATGCCCCGGGGGCATATGGCAGCAATAGCCCCTGATCCGCCCCCTGGGGGGGGCTCAAAAAGCCCACTAGACACCAGGAAATTCTTTTTCTTGGTGTAGGGGTGAGGGCTGCCCAGAATGGGCATGCCAATGCACCCACCTCCCATAAAATATGGCCATAGTCTTTCTGCCCCCCCCCCCAGGGGGCATATCTTGGCAATAACAAGCCCACTAGTCACTAGGGACTATTTGTTTTTATAAAAGATAGGTTGGGGCTGTCCACAATGGGCATGTCAATGGCCCCACCCCCAACACAAAAGGGACAGACTTTCGGCCCCTGAGGGGCAGATGGGGGGTATTACCCCTGATCTGTCCCTAAGTGGGGGCAGAAAGCCCTCTAGGCACCAAGGGTTATTTTAATAAAAAAGATGGATGGGGACTGCTCATAATGGGCATGTCAATGCCCCCAAGCCTAAAAAAATGGGCACAGTCTATCTGCCCCCCCTCTGGCGTCATTTGAAGGCAATAGCCCCCGATCAGCCCTCTGGGGGGGTCAAAAGGCCCACTAGGCACCAGGGACATTTTCTTTTCTTAGTGTAGGGGTGGGGGCTACCCAGAATGGCCATGACAAGGCCCCCACCCCCCATAAAATATGGCCACAGTCTTTCTGCCCCGAGGGGCATATCTCGGCAATAATAAGCCCACCAGGCACTAGGGACAATTTTATTTTTATAAAAGAGGTGGTGTGGGGATGCCCATAATGGGCATGCCAATGCCCCAAGCCCCCCTCCCCCAAAATAATGGGCACAGTCTTTCTGCCCCATGGGGGCCAAATGGGGGTATTACCCCGATAAAAGCCCACACGGCACCTGGGGTTCTTTGTTTTTTATAAAAGAGTGGTTTGGGCTGCCCACAATGGGCATGCTAATGTCCCCACCCTCCCCCCAACAGACAAGGGACAGTCTTTTGCCCCCTGGGGGCCAGATGGGTGTTATTACCCCGATCTGCCACGGGGGGGCAGAAAGCTCACTAGACACTAGGGATTTATTTTTTCATATAAGAGGTGTGGGGGATGTCCACAATGGGCATGCCAATGCCCCCACCTCTTCCCCAAAATGGGCCCAGTCTTTTTGCCCCCTGGGGCATATGGCAGCAATAGCCCCCAATCTGCCCCCTGAAGGGTCAGAAATCCCACTAGACACCAGCAACATGTTTTTCTTGGTGTAGGTGTGGGGGCTTCCCAGAATGGAAATGCCAATGCCCCTACCCCCCATAAAATAGGGACACAGTCTTTCGGCCCTCTCAGGGGTCCCTAGCACTACAAAAATCCCCAATCTGGTCCCCCGGGGGGAGGGGGGCAGAAAGCCCACTAGGCAGGAGGGTCAGTTTTTTTGTCCTTGTGCAGGGTTTGGAGCTGTCCTGAAGGGGCATGCAAATACTCCTCCCCCCAAAAAATGGGCACAGTCTTTCTGCCCCCCCGGGAGGCAGATGTTGACAACAGCCCCCGATCTAAAGCTCCCTAGACACCAGGGACTATTTTTACTTTATGTAGGGGTGGGGCTGCCCAGAATGGGCATGTTGATGACCCCACCTCCTGAAACAAATGGGCATAGTCCTCCTGCCTCCCCTGGGGGCAGATGGTGGGTATTACACCAGATCTGCCCCCCCCCATGTGGTGGCAGAAAGCCTACTAGGAAACAGGGATTTGCATCTTGCTCAACACCCGATCGGTCCACAGGCACGCCATTGACCTATGGAATCTACTAGACACCATCTCTCCGGACGTCGCCTTCCTCACAGAAACATGGATGAACGCCTCCTCCGCCCCTGACATCACCATTGCCATCCCAGAAGATTATAAGATCATACGCAAAGACCGTACCGGCCACACAGGAGGAGGCATCGCTATCGTCCATAAGAAATCCATCCGCATCTCAACCAGCTCAGACGTCAATCTCGCCAACTCTGAACACCTTCACTTCCAGATCCACATCGACCCCAAGACCACACTCAGAGGCACCCTCCTTTACAGGCCACCAGGACCCCGCGCACAATTTAGTGAAGACATCACGGACTTCATCACTCCACACGCGCTCCCCTCCGAGGACTACATCCTTCTGGGAGACCTCAACTTTCACCTTGAAAAGAATAACGACCGCAACACCACCACCCTTTTGGACAACCTCGCAAACCTCAGACTTAAACAACTTGTCACTACCCCCACCCACATCGCAGGTCACACACTCGACCCTATCTTCACCTCCAGCAAGCATGTTTCCTTCAGCCACACCACAGCTCTCCTTTGGACTGACCACAACTGCGTTCACTTCACCTACAACAAGCCCACATCCAACAACCACCCCCAACCCACTCTGCAAAGAAACTGGAACAAAATCACCATCAACCAGATCTCCTCATCGCTTCTTCAAAAGCCCCCCGCCCACTCCTCAAACCCAGACCAAGCAGCCACCAACCTCACCCAATGGTTATCCAACAGCGCCGACATCCTAGCACCACTGAAAAAACGACAAATCAAACTAGGCAGCAAGAAGGCCTCCTGGTTCAACGATGACCTTAAGAAATCCAAGAAACTCTGTCGCTCCCTCGAGAAGGCCTGGAAAAAAGACCCAACCACCAGCACTAAGGACGCCTTCAAAAACGCCACCCGCATACACCACCAACTGATCCGAAAGGCCAAGAAAACTGCCTTCAAGGAACGACTAGATAACAACGCCCACAACAGCAAGGAACTTTTCAACATCGTCAAGGAATTTACCAATCCCTCGGCCAACTCTAACGACATCACCCCCTCTCAAGCACTCTGCGACTCACTAGCCTCATTCTTCCACAACAAAATTGCAGACATCCACAACAGCTTCGACAACCAACCCGGAGACCAACCCTCCCAACCATCTACCGGACCTGCACCCCCCTCGAACACCCTTAATGACTGGAACCCTATCTCCACTGAGGACACCATCCGCCTGATGAACTCCATCCACTCAGGATCCCCCACAGACCCTTGTCCTCACCACATCTTCAACAAAGCAGACTCCATCATAGCACCGCACCTCCGTGACGTCATCAACTGCTCCTTCAAATCCGCCACCTTCCCGGAAAGCTGGAAACACGCAGAACTTAGCGCCCTTCTGAAAAAACCCACAGCGGACCCCACCGAACTCAAAAACTACCGCCCCATCTCGCTCCTTCCATTCCCGGCCAAAGTCATTGAGAAAGCAGTCAACAACCAGTTCGCCGCCTTCCTCGAAGCCAACAAATCCCTCGACTCCTCACAGTCCGGCTTCCGAGCAAAACACAGCACTGAAACCGCCCTCATCGCAGCAACAGACGACATTCGAACTCTACTGGACAATGGAGACACAGTCGCCCTCATCCTCCTCGACCTCTCCGCAGCCTTCGACACAGTCTGCCATAGCACCCTTCTACAACGCCTCAGAAACATCGGAATCCAAAGAAAAGCACTGGAATGGATCACCTCGTTCCTCACCGGAAGAACTCAGAGAGTCCGCCTCCCACCATTCAAGTCAGAGGCCACTGAAGTCATCTGCGGCGTACCACAAGGATCCTCACTCAGCCCTACCCTCTTCAACGTATACATGAGCCCCCTCGCGACCATCGCACGCCAACACAACCTCAACATCATCTCCTACGCTGACGACACTCAACTGATCCTCTCACTCACCAAAGACCCGAACACCGCCAAAACCAACCTGCATGAAGGAATGAAAGAAGTAGCCGAATGGATGAAACACAGCCGTCTAAAACTGAACTCAGATAAAACAGAAGTCCTTATCTTAGGTACCTCCCCCTCCGCATGGGACGACTCTTGGTGGCCACAAGCCCTTGGAAAAGCTCCCATCCCGACAGACCACGCACGGAACCTGGGCGTCATCCTGGATTCCTCACTTTCGATGAACAGACAAGTCAACGCCGTCTCTTCATCTTGCTTCAACATTCTTCGCATGCTCAAAAAAACATTTCGTTGGATCCCCACCGAAACTAGGAAAACGGTCACCCACGCTCTGGTCACGAGCCGACTGGACTATGGAAACACCCTCTATGCCGGTACTACAGCTAAACTCCAGAAAAAACTCCAACGAATCCAAAACGCCTCAGCCAGGCTCATATTAGACATCCTGCGTAAAGAACATATCTCTGACACCTGAAAAACCTCCACTGGCTTCCCGTCAATAAGAGGATCACTTTCCGGCTCCTAACCCACGCACACAAAGCACTCTACGAAATCGGACCAGAATGCCTCAACACACGACTGTCCTTCTACACCCCCTCCCGCCAGCTACGATCAGCCAACCAGGCCCTTGCCACTGTACCCCGCATCAACAAAACCACCATGGGAGGTAGATCCTTCTCCTACCTCGCAGCTAAAACCTGGAATTCACTTCCCACTTACCTTCGACTTACCCAGAACCACCTAGCATTCAGAAAGCAACTTAAAACGTGGATATTTGACAAGTAATTCCCCACCCCTCCTCAAGCGCCTTGAGACCCTCTGGGTATGTAGCGCGCTATATAAATTCTTTGACTTGACTTGACTTTATGGGCATGTTAGGGAGCTGCCCCAAGTCAAGGGTCGCTCCCCTTTTTCTTAGGTGTACATTTTATCTGTTTCTGCACTCCTTGGGGCAGATTAGGGATATTTTTCATCTTGGGCAGGAAACCACCAGATACCAGGGAATGTTTCTGTGTGTGTGTGTGAACTGGAGTTTGACTGACACTCTCCTGCATGTACTGACGTTTGGCTGGCTGTGTGTGTATTGGCATTTTGCTAGCGATGTGTGTGGACTTGCACTCGGCTGGTGGTGTGTGTGGAATAGCGCTTGGTGGCAGTGCGTGTAGACTGCTGCTTGCCTGGCAGATGTTGTGGACTGGCGCTTGGCTGCTGGTGTGTGTTGGATAAGGCTTGCCTAGAGGTTTGCAAGGATTGCTCTTGGCTGGCGGAATGCGTGGACTGGCACTTGGCTGGCAGTGTGTGTGGACTGTTGCTTTGCTGGTGGTGTGGCTTGCATGGATCCCCCTGCGTTTTATACCCAGAATCCTCAGTAAACCTCAAATTTAGCTAAAAAGTCACATTTTCCTCACATGTCCGTGTGGGAAAATTGAAGGATCACCGCGCCAGCACAAATTTCCTACCTCCCAGTGTTCTCCTCGATCTCCTGCTAAAAATTATACCTCACTTGTGTGTGTGCCCAAAGCAGAGTCACCTTAAAAATGTAATAATAAACCTGCCATTATGTACACACTTTAGTCCCCCCTCAGTTTTAAAATGTTATACGTTTTTTGGCTGACTCTGCTTTAGGCATCCACACAGTGAATGTAATTTTTATCGGGAGACAGAGGGGAGCACTGGATGGTAGGATATTTGTGAAGGCACGCTGATCCCACACAGAAATGTGAGAATTTTTTTTTTTTTTTTTAGCTGAATTGGAGGTTTGCAGGGGATTCTGGGTAAGAAAACGTTGTGGGATCCACGCAAGCCACACCTCCCTGGGCTCTCATGAATGTCTAGTTTTCAGAAATGTCTGGTTTGGTAGGTTTAACTAGATGGCCGCCAATCCCATGATCAATAACCCAGGTACCCCCTATCTATCACAAAAAAAACTTATTTTGCAAACGGGGCTCCTGCGTTTTGGTCCCGGGCTTGCCTGGATAATAATGTTATTATAAAAAGAAGCACAAAAGCAATATGCTTACTTTCAATATTTTTGTCCATAATTTTGTAGCTATGATATTTTGAGTCAATATTTAGTGGAAAAACGAAATCTAACGAATATTGTTGCCACGACTGGCCAGTTTTGTGTTACTGCCCATTAGAGTCCAACCATTAATCCCAACCTTGTACTTGCAAACATTGCTTATTCAAACCCATACTCATTGCGGGTGTTCCCCATAGGGGCCTTACTGACGATTTCCCACGGTGCAGTCTCTAAACCCCTCCTTAAATTTCATATAACCCAATGCATTTTCTAGATATGATCCCCATTTGCCCAGCATTTTCTAGAAATTATCCCCATTTCCCCACCACTTCCACTTGTCTCTCTCACATGTACTGCTAAATCCTATGTTTATGTGTACAGAGATCTTTGGCACAACGGAGAAGATCTCTCCACAGACAAAATATGAGTGGTTGAGATCCCAGGCCATTGGTTTATGAATTGCGTTTTGTAGTAAGCGAAGTAGTACTACTGCAGTACTTCTTTAAGAACTCAAAATTAATCATTTTAAATCAGGCAACAATTATCCTCCCTTAACTGAGAATTGTGAATATTAACACGGTACCAACCTGGAAGTCTACAATCCATTGAGAGGTCTATTAGAAAAAGACCCTTACCTGACATTTAAGTTGCATTCAGGCACCATAGAAAATTATTGGACAGACAAGGTCCCATATTACCTCAACCATATGTTCTAGGCTTTTACTTTGTAAATTGTTTATCTCTATTAACTAGTCTACTTTTCGTCTGTGAAATGAATGACATGTCATTTTCAAAGAACCCTCTTGCTAGGCATCCTTCGGTATTAAGTGTGATAGGTGATTGTTCTATTATATTTGAGCAAAAGTCCATGGTCACCTCTCAGAATATGAACTGCCTGCTTGAACACAGTTAAGACTGGAGAGTGGAAGACACTAAGTGAGTCTTGGCTACCCACTGCAAGTCATATCATCAGGGGACAGTCAGGAAAATGACAATAGAAATCCTTGACACTGTCAAAATACACCTTACCTGCCACAGGACCTGGCACTTACAAATAAATAGTTTAACAGTTCTCTTGCGTAGTCTAGGTATAGGTTTATGTTTAACAGTCAATAGGCCCTCTCCCTCACACCTACACACTTTCCTCTGTTGATAGTTATTTCTCTATCCCTCTCATTTGCTCGTTATGTGACATATTGTTTCTTCATTCCTCCATATGTATAAACAGTATTGCTTTATTTACTTAATGATTTCTTTCTTTGTGTGTACCTGCCAGTTTCATGGTCACTCTCTCATCTCACCACTGATCATTTGTCCCTGGAGCACAATGTAACACAGGCTTTGACTTCTTCTTCAGAGTATCTGGCTGAACGCCAGATACTCTATCTGAATGAAGACGTGATATCGTCTCAGGAGGAAAATATTCAACTCATATTTATGTGGAACACAGTACCATATAGCTGTTAAAACACGTCGGAAAACGCGGAGATCTGATTTTATCAAGAATGCCAACCCCCAGCATACCATAGTTGGGGCGATAGGGAAGAAAGAATCATAGATTGAACTTAGAGGAAACAGTCCTGAAGAAGTCTGTGGCTAAACACCATTACAGACGAAACACGTGTTGGCTAGAGAATTTTAAGGACGTTTACCACGTGAAATAAAAGAAGAAAAGAAGAAAACAGCGACTTGTTATTTGTTCATCCTACTATTTCTTTCTTGTTAGCTCAGGATATATGTTGTATTTTGCTAATAGGGTAATGAGTTGATCATGCCTGCTGGTTGTAGACAGATGGCCTAAACCTTATCCTTGGAGCTTTCTATATTGTTTGCAATAACACTGACATCACTGTGGCCCAGCGCAACTGTAACCCAGCCATCTTTGCTCGCTTTGTAGGCACTAGACAGAGTTGGCTTTGGCTGAGCCCAGATGAGTACTTGTCTGTCACCTCATGCTCTTGGGTTTTTTTGTATATCATTCCACATCCTATGAACTGCTTGCATGGAAATACATGAGAAATACACACACCCATCACAGCTAAGGTCACGTTCAGTTCTTTATCTTACACATGCAATACCACAGTGAAGATCACCACCACCAATGCTCCCTCTACCAACACTACCCCAATTAACACCAATACCAATTGCACAATATCAGTATCATCACAATACTAACGTGATACTCATCATATTCAGCAATACCACTGCCACCAATACCACATTCAAACAATAGCACCACCACCATTCCACCACCAGTGCCATTTCCAAAACCAGTCTGATCACAAATACTACTACCAACAGTTCTGTCACCAATGTCACCACTGCCACTAATACCATCAGCAATATAACCACCACAAATACCACACCACTAACTACCAAAGCCACCACCAGCACCCCATCATTACCACTGCCAGTGCCGATGGCAATGCTATGAACAATACCACCTCCAATAATGCACCATCACCAGTACCACCACCCTATCCACCTACCACCAATTCCACACCTAAGCCATTAACCCATCACCATACTACTCCATCACCACTAATACCAGTACCAGTATCACACCACTAGTAGTACCCCAATTACATGACCTCTACTAATGCCACTAATGAATGAATGAACCATGCGTAGAGCAAATGAACCATTTGTCAAACAGTTGTTACCGTGCGAACAAATAGCTGGAAGGTTGAAAATGAAAAAGGCCGCTGTCAGGAATGGAATAGCCACGTTTTTATGAGCTTTTTGAAAATCTCTCCATGTAGGGAAGCTTGGTTATTATATGGACGAGCGTTCCATAGTTTGGCGGCAAAATACGAAAAGGACCGGCCACCCAAATGGACACAAGGTACTGTGGAAACCAATACTCCCAACACCAATGCCACACCACCACTACAGTACCACCAATACCAATATATTGATTGGTGAAACCACAACAATAATATATTCCAAAAACTATTACACAGCAAAACAAGCATTGATAAAGCCTAAAGTATGACCTTTAACACTAGATCTGTTAACTTTGGGAAGCTTGCCCTCTTTTAGTATTTGCAGGTTGTTTTCCTTGCTCTGTGAGCACAGCATTATTTTGTTCATCCCCTATCATTTGTCTCTCTATGTTAAAAGTTGTTTATTTAGGACTCCTGTTTGCTGAGTATGTAACATGTAGGTTTCTCTCTAGCTTGCTCAGTATGCACTTTATCATTTTCCTTTCTATTATTTCCATCTATGCGTTAATTTTATGTTCTCTTTTCCTTTTTCCATTTGCATTGCTTTATTCTCTCTCTCTATTCCTCACAACGTGACATTTTGTTTCTCATGTTTTCTGTTAGTACAGCGTAGTTTTCCTCTCCATCATTCCCCACTGTTTCCCTTTTGGTATTTGTCAGGCTGTATTTCTCTGCCTCTTGCTTATCTGCTTGCACAGCAAGATTTTTATGTACTCCCCATCATTTTGCTATGTGAAGAGTTGTGTCTCTGTCGTGCACAATGAGTGAGATGATTTTACCTTTGCACGCTCGTTGTCCAGCATTGGTTTTCACGCTTTGATTCCTAACTTGCCTCTTTTTCTATTTGACAGGTTGTTTTTGTGCGTGTCTCTTGCTCATTCTGCTTACGCAGACTCTTTGGCCTTGTTATTATTTGTCTATCACTCTATGAAGAGGTATTCGTTGGTGTCTCTCTTACTTGCTCAGGGTGCGACATGTTGTTTCTCTATTGCTTGCTTTGTATGTACTGCATTGTTTTCTTTGTCCTCTTCTTTTCACTCTCTGTATTTTTCATCTGTTTTGTGCCAGAAGGGAGGGAATTATTGATCTCTTTGCTGTTTGCGGCCAAGGCTCCTGCAGGGAGAACACCGTGACAAGGTTCTAATGACATTGCTACTGGCTTTGATTGATTGGACCAACAATGCAGTCACTGAGAGATTGTTTTTTTATGGTTTGATGGATAAAGTCTCCGATGCATCACGAAAAACCCCAAAATAGAGCATATGCTATTTTTTCATGGTGAATATTTTATTTGAATTTATTAACTACGAGTTTTTCCCCATTAATTCATTCTCTCACAGTGACATGTGATAAAGAGGGCATGAAGATCAAATATCACACCCTACATTTTTGCACATCAATACAGACCTCTGGAAGTCCAATGGCACTAGCAGTGGGCTAGAAAAGTAATCCACTTTTCATATGAATAGTCAGGGCCTCATTTATGAGGCTATGCATCACTTTTACGCCACTGGTGCGTCACTTTTTGTGACGCACCAGTGGTGTAAAAAATGCGCCTTGTTGCGCCATATATACAAAGTGATGCATCTAGGTAGATGCGTCACTTTGTAAACCCCTGCGCCGCATTATACCTGCGCCAGGTATAATGTCTGCATGGGGGCGTATTGACGCAAGAAAGGGTAGTAGAAGTGACGCAGTGAAATCTATGTGATTTCACTGCGCCACTTCTAGGACGCAAATGCGTCAATTTCTTACGCCTGCCTCACAGCAGGCGTAAGACTGACGCAGACCCTTTCACATGGGACTTGCCCCATGTGAAAGGATACATTGCTGGAGTTGCGTCACTTTTGTGACACACTCCAGCAATGCGCCACTTTTGCACCATACAGATACATCAGAAATACTGACGCATCTGTAACTCCTTGCCCAATGATGCGTCATACTGTCAATATGATGCATCATTGGTGGTGCAAGGAGGGCGCAGTGAAAAGTGACGCATCGCTGTTTTCACGCAGCGATGCGTCACTTTTCATAAATGAGGCCCTCAGTGTTTAACAATAACGAATCTTACGCAAGCATATCATGGTAGCCTGTATTTCAGTGTGGATTTGGTGTTGGGTGGATAAGGTGGTGGTACTAGCTCGGGCTGCATCCCAATCCATGCTTTCAGGTTCACCATTCCACCTCAATTTGGACCCAGCCACATGCAAAATAAGTCTTGGCCATGTTCCAATGGGAAGTGTCCAGCCTGAATTACCAGGCCAGGTCCTCCCTGAACAGGAACATAAGCAACCCAGAACCAGTTTCACCCTAGTTAGGGCTTATCAGGCATATGGCTTGGTTTCAGTGGAACATTGTTAACACGACCCAAGTCTGGGCATACCCATCCAACTTAGAGTGACACTAAAGTATGTAAAAAGGTGAGAGATGGATTCCTGAATTAATCTCATCCACTGATAATTGTTATTTTGTATACCATACTCTTAAATATGTGAAATACGCCTACAGTTTTGAAATTCCAGCAATAATTTTAGATGTATTCTCGATGTTTCAGTATTGTGCTTCCTACTGACTTTACAAGATGAAGTTGTTTTCTGTGTTTCACATAATTGTCCAATTCTGCCTGTGTCAGATTTACTGTGATACTACTTTCTGGAACATTGGGGGGAGGAGTTGGCCTAACGGCAAGGGCGGTCGACCTTAAATGTAGGGAACTGGGTTCGAGTCTTGGCAATGACACTGAACATCCTGTGATTCTGGGCAAATTACTTAATCTCCCAATGCTTAACAATAAAATGAATGTGTCCTCATGTAATGCAACTGGTGCTATGTAAAGAGCTCTGATACCCGTTTCGGGTCTAGTTCGCACTATATAAAACTCTGTAAAATGTTTGTTTTTTAAAAACACTGATTATCAATGGGTGAAACTGGAGCATGCAACTAATTTAATGAAAATATTGAGACCTGCTGGAGGCGGCCAAGTGTGTGAGAGAAGTATTAAAGTGAGGGACAACAAGAAAAGCTTGTGTGAAGATAAAGAGACCAACCGTGGAGGCTCATTAGAATGGTCATCGGGGCTCTGCCCTCCCATTTTCTAGTACATGATTGTAAGAAGTTAGGTTATTAGCAAAGGGGGGGGGGGTGATGACCCATCTTAAGTAACAAACACACTCCTTGGGTGAATCACTAAATTAATCCTAGCTCATCCCCTTGTAGCTATGGCACACAACTGACAAGATTAACTTAGAGGCAATATGTAAAGTATTTATGTAGGACCCAAAACAGTAGTAAAATCAAAACACAATGCAAAATAAATCGAAGCCAATTTGGGATAATAGAACACATTTTAATAAATGAAATGACATCAAGCCACAAAAATACAATAAGGGAGACTTGAGATATGATTTTTTAAAGTTTTAAAATAAAAATAACTTTAAAATCGCTAAGTGCAAATTGCAGTTAACTGGTTGCAGTAGACTGGTACCTGGAGACAATGCTTTATTTGAGCCGGTGGTTCCCACTGCTCGGCACTGGCACTTAATCGTTAACACTGGCACTTATACCTTGAACTCGATCCAAAGGTATTGGAGCGCTTTTCATGAGCGCCAGTTAAGGACACATTCATTTTTTGGAGGCACTGGGAGTTTGAGTGATTTGCCCAGAATCTACGCCCAGACTTGAATCTAGTTTCCCAGCTCTAAAGTCAGAAGGTCTAGCTGTTACCAACATCCTCTCCCCACTTGTAGGGTTTCATTGTTAGTAGTTAGTTTTGTTATAGGCGGTTCTAATAGGAGCAGTGGGCTGGTGCGAGATGCTTCCTGACAAGAACCCCTGCACTTATTTTTTAACAAATGAACCACTGCCTGGACATGATTTTACACCAACCATGATGGACCGCAGTTCGCATACAGCGACCAGGTTTGATGCAGTTGCAGGATTTACTTTGGGACTTACTGCCTGATTTAGAAGTTGGCGGTGGGAATACTCTGTCACAAATGTGACAGATATCCCGTCTGCTGTATTACAATCCCCATAAGATAGAATGTGATCGTAAACCAAGGGAAGTGATATCCGTCATGTTTGTGTTGGAGTGCTCCCCTCCACCGACTTTTAAATCAGGCCCTTAGTCTCAAAAATAGAATTTCAAGATTTTCAACGGCATGAGGCAGCAGGCTGTAGCAGACAAGGGCTCCACGTGAATGGATAGTCAACAGATAAAGTCTTGGTGAAGCTGTTGGTTTTTGGTGGGAAAGCTTTGAGCTGAAGAAATTTGAATTCTGGGCCCAAGGAAGGTCTCTTGCTGGTGGGATACATGTAGTCCTTTCATCAGTTCAAGATTTCTTCATTTGCACCCAGTCACTTTCTTGGAGATATGATTCATCCAGTGGGGCAAGGCTGCAGTCCATAGACGAAGAGGGTCAGCACAGCTGAATATCTTCTCCCCGAGGGCCCTCTGTCTAGATCTTGGAAACGTTCTATATGGGAGAAACCTGAATCTTCAGCCCAGCGGCAACGCACCTTAGTCCAATCAGTTTAGCAGGTGTGCCATGGCCCTCCAGAGGTCTTGGAAGCCAAAACATTTCTAAGTCTCTTGTTTTCAGGGGTGGTGGAGAAGCCCAACCAGACCCAGGCAAGGGCTACAGAACCTCAGCAGCTGAGGGCCAGGGCTCACTCCAGCAGACTCCACCAGCAGGGCTCAGGGCAGATCAAGGTGGAACTGGTCAGCAGGAAATCTTCAGGATAGGCCTCTTGCAGCTTACAACGTCCGTTTAGTTTGAACAAGAGGTCAGCATTATGACCTTTGGAGTCCAGTTATTTGTCATTGATACAAGAGAGAGCAGGTTATTCTTTCAGGGCTTTTCTCAGGTATCAGAAATATTTGGTTCTTTCTTAGGCCCACTAGTGTGGTAAGGAGTGTAATGGGAATGCCATATTTATGACTGGCATCAGCTTGTGGATAAGGGTGACTCCAGGCTCATCGCTAACCAATGGGGTAAAAGTTCCCAGTGATTACTCTCCCTACTTGTGCAGCCTTTCCTATGACCATACTGCACATGGGCCCCTCTCTGTGTAAATCCAAGATGATGAAACCCTTCACTCCTTGTACGGAGCCTGTGTTCCCACTGTGGAGGGCACAAACCTTCCTCTGGGAAAACTTAAAACCCATTCTGGGGCACAAAGCAAGAGGTACACCCAGGTGTCATCTAACATCTTCCAACAGCTCCTCTGAAGTAAATTAAGTTCCTGGGCACTAAAGAGGAATTCATTTTATCAAGCGTACTGTGTAATGTGCAAATAGTGCAATAAATACATTAAACAATCAAATATCCAACCAACAAATACTGTGACATATGAATAGAATTACTATTAAAAGTTTCCTAATAAATAGACAGAAATGTTTTTTAAAATTGATATATCTTATAACAAACCATTTCATTTGGAGGAGACAGAACCAAAGATCAGGCCTCCTGGGCAGAGTGAATATTAAATTTG
Organism: Lissotriton helveticus; assembly: GCF_964261635.1. NCBI lineage: Eukaryota > Metazoa > Chordata > Amphibia > Caudata > Salamandridae > Lissotriton > Lissotriton helveticus. The sequence continues at coordinate 1,178,184,879 of NC_136061.1, forward strand.
ATAAAAAATGGCTTCAAAAACACACACCTAGCACTTTGCAACTTTGTACATACAAATAAAACATGATTTATAACCTAGATTTATAACTGGCACATTTTGCAGATTCGCTTCTCTCTTGGTATTTTATCTCAGATACCAGTGACTTCTCTTGGAGGCAGCAAATTAAGTCTCAGTAGGAGCATCAGCCATCTGATCCCTTGAGGGATATTCCAAGATAAATAAGGCTGTGGTTTCTTCCCCAAGGCGCTCCCACTGACCACCTCATTACTGGACCTGGACTGACTTGAGGCAGCATCTCTCTCCAAATTGATAGAGGATATGGACTTCTTAAAAAAGCTGTTTCAATACAGGCTTAGGCATTGGAGAAAAACCAAAGGAAATGATGGACGGAGCTTTGACAATACAAGCACTCACTCCCAGTCAAATGATCTGGGATTAATCCATCACCATTCTTTAGCCCACTCTGCCACCCCAGTTCAGACATGGCCATATGCAAATCAGTCTGACCCTGTGCCTCATGGGAACAGTCCAGCCCGAACTGCCAAGCCATGCCTTCCCTGGACCGGAAACAAGCTACCGAGGACCGGTTTCTGGCATTTCAGCCGTCTTCAGCCCGGCTTGCTTGAATCCAGTGGCAAAGTGAGCAAGGGACTCACGTCTGAGCATACCCTGCCAACTTATGGCGAACAAAGGAAAACCAAAGGAAATGATGGACGGAGCGTTGACAATACAAGCACTCACCCCCAGTCAAATGATCTGGGATTAATCCATCACCATTCTTTAGCCCATCTGCTACCCCAGTTCAGACATGGCCATATGCAAATCCGTCTGACCCTGTGCCTCATGGGAACAGTCCACACCGAACTGCCAAGCCATGCCTTCCCTGGACCAGAAACAAGCTACCGAGGACCGGTTTCTGGCATTTCAGCCGTCTTCAGCCCGGCTTGCTTGAATCCAGTGGCAAAGTGAGCAAGGGACTGACGTCTGAGCATACCCTGCCAACTTATGGCGAACAAAGAAAAACAAAAGGAAATGATGGACGGAGCGTTGACAATACAAGCACTCACCCCCAGTCAAATGATCTGGGATTAATCCATCACCATTCTTTAGCCCACTCTGCCACCCCAGTTCAGACATGGCCATATGCAAATCAGTCTGAACTTGTGCCTCATGGGAACAGTCCAGCCCGAACTGCCAAGCCATGCCTTCCCTGGACCGGAAACAAGCCACCGAGGACCGGTTTCTGCCATTTCAGCCGTCTTCAGCCCGGCTTGCTTGAATCCAGTGGCAAAGTGAGCAAGGGACTCACGTCTGAGCATACCCTGCCAACTTATGGCTAACAAAGAAAAACCAAAGGAAATGATGGACGGAGCGTTGACAATACAAGCACTCACCCCCAGTCAAATGATCTGGGATTAATCCATCACCATTCTTTAGCCCACTCTGCCACCCCAGTTCAGACATGGCCATATGCAAATCAGTCTGACCCTGTGCCTCATGGGAACAGTCCAGCCTGAACTGCCAAGCCATGCCTTCCCTGGACCGGAAACAAGCTACCGAGGACCGGTTTCTGGTATTTCAGCCGTCTTCAGCCCGGCTTGCTTGAATCCAGTGGCAAAGTGAGCAAGGGACACACGTATGAGCATATCCTGCCAACTTATGGCGAACAAAGAAAAACCAAAGGAAATGATGGACGGAGCGTTGACAATACAAGTACTCACCCCCAGTCAAATGATCTGGGATTAATCCATCACCATTCTTTAGCCCACTCTGCCACCCCAGTTCAGACATGGCCATATGCAAATCAGTCTGACCCTGTGCCTCATGGGAACAGTCCAGCCCGAAATGCCAAGCCATGCCTTCCCTGGACCGGAAACAAGCTACCGAGGACCGGTTTCTGGCATTTCAGCCGTCTTCAGCCCAGCTTGCTTGAATCCAGAGGCAAAGTGAAGCCATGTCTGAACTGGGGTGGCAGAGTGGGCTAAACAACGGTGATGGATTAAACCCAGATCTTTTGACTGGGTGTGAGTGTTTGATTGATTCAGATGCTCCGTCCATCACCACCCCCTTTTGTAGGCATTGGAGAAGCAGGGTTCAGACTAAGACCAAATAATTCATTTGGATATATAAAGGACCTAAAAAACGTTGATTGATCTTGTAATGTGTCGAAAATTTCTATTCACTGGGCAGCCCTAAGTGTACCCTCCTCCCCCCAAAAGATGGAGCTACCCCACCGCAGAGCCGCTGCCAAGGGTAAAATAAAAGATTAAACTAAACCAAATTCAAGACGTAGTGAATGTGGGGCGGCAAAGAGTTTAGATTGCAAATTTGACGCAGGATTCGTCCTTCCGCTTTATCAAAGGAAAGCCAATAATTCATATCCAATACCTCAGCAGCATATTTTAGTGAAGGAGGGATTTTGACCGTAAAAACTGATAAAACATGGCCAAAATGGCGTCTCCCACAAGTTTTGTAGAATCTGTTTAATGTACTCGCCCGGGAGACAGCCTTACTAACGCAATGTTTAATGTGCTCCAAATTTCGACCTTTCCCAAATATAGGTACATGTCAACCAATTCCAGTTTTTCAGAACCAAGCATCCATTTCAGACATCTCTTTATTCTAAGTCCCTTCTTGATTTTCAATTCAAATTAATAACAAAACAAAAAAAAAGAGGTGCTAGTAGGCAACCTTACTTAAGCCTATTGTCTGTTCTGATTTTACATGATAACCCCTGTGAACCTCCCATCAAAACTTGACACCAGGTATTTGTATGCAATTCCATAATAGGGCCGAGAAGGTTATTTGGTATGCCAAGGAGAAGGAGCTTTCTCCACAGCGTTTGGCGATCCACTTTGTCAAATGCCTTGGAGAAATCAATAAAAGCTGTATTTACTGACACACCTCGCGAGAAAACAAATTTCTCCACAATAGTCTGAATGACCGCTATATTATACAGGTTGACATGGTTCTTTCTAAAAAACAGCTTGTTCCGGTGGTGGAATATTCTGACCATATGCCCATTGTTGTAGATGGCATAATATACTTTTTACAAATAGTTTGCCTGAGGTGTTAGGAATTGAGCACTTACTTCCGTTGTTTCCTTCCTTTTAGGGGCGTGCATGATCAGGGCTGCGCACGCGCACTGTTTTCACGCATTTCAGGGTGCATAAAATGGGCCGTTTTACCTCACTGAGACGCTTGATTTCACTTCCCGGTCTTGCTATCTAGAAACGCTTGGCCTTTGGTTCCGGTTTCCTGTCTTCGTGGGATTGCCTTGATTTTCCCCTTCCGTGGATCGTCTTTGGACTGCATTCTGCTTCGTGGTCTTCGTGGACATTCACGTCCCCTTGGCCCTTTCCCGTATCCTTCCTGTGTTGGGGCTCTGCTTTGGATTCGGTGTTACTTCTATTTTTGTCACTTGGACACTCAGGTACACGGCTGTGTCCCTGAGTGAATTGAAAGCCGTTGCTTCCTGGGACATTTTTTGTGTGCTTTTCACATCAGTCATTTGGACCTTTCAAAAAGCTGGGGTGTTTTTCTATGGGCATGAGGATTCTTTAGTTATTTAGGTAGTTAGCTGGGTTGTTCTTATCTTTGTCCTCGAGCCACTTCAACAGAGTTTTTTTTTAAACAACTTTAATATTTTTTCTCCTTGCCTATCCACAAGTAAGTCCGCATTTGATTTTCTTTGTGTCGTTTTGGAGACGTCTTTTTGGAAGAGACTGCTAATCTACTGGAGTCCCTAACATTGGTAAGCGGAAGTATTTTTATGCGCGTTGCAGCACTGGTTCATGGATGCCCAGGGGCTTTCTATGTGGGGTGGGTTTTTCTCAATTCTTTGTTGTTTGTTTTTCATCTAGGGAATGGAAGCTTCTTCTCAGTGGTAGCAGTCCCCAAACAAGAGTGAGGTGTGCTGGTCTTATCCGTGGAGTTGTTTTCTTTTATTTCCCCACCCTCTCCCTTTGTTTCTGTTGGCTATTTGCTGTGTGTACATAGGTGGTAGCTGCCAGGGCAGAGATAGGGGACTGGGTATATCTTTGTCCTGCAGTGTGAGTTGATATCAGGTGGTATCAGTAGGCAACCCTGCTTAAGCCCATTGTATGTTCTGATTTTACATGATAACCCCCGTGAACCTCCTATCAAAACTTGACACCAAGTATTTGTATACAGTTTCATAATAGGTCCCAGAAGGTGATGTGGTATGTCAAGGAGAAGGAGCTTTCTCCACAGCGTTTGGCGATCCACTTTGTGACACACCTTGGAGAAATCAATAAAAGCTATATTCACTGACATACCTCGTGAGAAAACATATTTCTACACAATAGCTGAATGACCACTATATTATACAGCGTGCCATGGTTCTTTCTAAAACCAGCTTGTTCCGGTGGTAGAATATTCTGACCATATGCCCATTGTTGTAGATGGCATAATATACTTTTTGCGAATAGTTTGCCTGAGGCGTCCAGCAGGGCAATCTGTCTAAAGCTAGCCAGCAGAGGTTTCGGTCCCTTTTTATACAGAGGGACTATAATACTCCCCTTCCAAGAGGGGGGGATTTTATTAGTAAAAAACCAATAGTTGAACAATGGCTCTAAAAAATCACCACATGCATCTGGCTCCTTTTTGATTAGTGCAATCGGGATTCCATTCGGCCCTTGTGCGCTGGAGGTTCAAGCATTCTTTATATAGCTTACCACTTCCTCTCTGACGAGGGGCCAAATTCAGTAAAAGTAAAAGTAGATTCAAGCCCATCAGTCATCACGGAAGAAACTGGGCTGTTATTTTTGTATAATAGTGAGATGTAGTCCACCCAATCCTTCTCTGGGATCGGTATGGGTAGAGCCCTCTGCCTAGAATCACAATATTCCGTGATCAGCTGCCAGTGCTTTCTTGAGTCTTTGGCCCTTGCGGCTTCCCTCAGCCCAATCCACTTAGCGTCAAGCTCCCTTCTTTTTCCACTAAGCATACATTGTCTTCTTACTCGCTTGAGGTGAATAATTTCCTGCTGCCGACCAGTTAGGAAATGTGTATATACTGTTTTTGGACAAGACGGTTAATGGCTTGATTTAAAGGTATCAAAGGGGACATACCCTGTTTAGACAGACGAGGTGCAGAAGATTTAGAACTTAATTTACATATCTTCTCCATTTGGGCATCAAAGAACTGTATAATATTTGTGTGAGCAAGACCCTGCTTTTCTACATGAGCCTTCTTCACAATCGAGCCTACTTCAATGATGTTTTTTTGCGTCCAGAAGGAAAGACTATTTGCTTGGTTAAAAGTAGCCATGCCTTGATAAATATTCCCAGGATCCAATGTGAGTAGATCAAAAGCCACTGTCATACCCACTATGTTATGGTCACTCTATAGCGACGGGAGGACAAAGACATTATCACAAGCCCCAAACATTTGATAGGAGACAATCATGTAATCTAAAAGGCTCTGAATGTGTTGAGAGTGAAAAGTAAAATTTGCTATTTTGACAGCAGGCACTCTCCCATTTAGAATAACAAGATCTAGACTTCTGATGCTATCAAGCAGGAGGAACCCCTGTTTATCTGTTTTTACTTTGTTTGGTAATAAAATCTCAGGAAAATAAAAAAATTCCTCTTTGTCAGCATTGGCATAAATCCCCGAAGCAGAGTTCAAAATGTTGGTATTTAAGTGCTATTTCCTGAATAAAAGAAAAAAATTCACTCAAAAAATGATCAACATTTCTCCCATGAGGGATATACAAGTTTGCCACAAGGATGGAAGTGGACCTGCCAGAATCTCCCAAACATGCCAGCTTCACACATATACAAAGATTTGAGGGGTGGCAGAAAACCTACTGATTCCAACTAATTGAGTTTTTAAGCAAAATGTAGACCCCAATAGCATGTCCCATTACAGAGCGCTTGGCATAGCAGAAAAAAACAAAATAGCCATTGCATTCAAACTCTTTGCAGGACCACGTTTCTTGTAAGCATATGGTTAAAGGGTTCATAGTTTTCAAGGAGTTCAACTTCGTTTCATTGGGTCCCAGACTGGCCATATTCCAGGACAAAAGTAGCCCACTAAGGCTGCCTCAACTGAGCGCTCCTTACTACTTCTGGACAAGTGTTATTCAGGGCTCTTGCAACCCAGCTCCACTGGGCAGATTCATCTTCTATGTCCCGGGTCTGAGGGGCAACTGCCACACCGGACACAAAATTGGTTGAGCGTCCCCTGCTGTCCATGAAGACCACTATATCTTTGGTGTTGCCCACAGAATGCTCAGTATCCGGGCCCAATGCATCTAGCGTCACTGAATTAATAGCCCTAGGAGCATTCAAATGATGAGTTTTAGAGCCCACTGTTTGATATCCATCATATTCTATAACAGATGTCATGTTCAAGCCCTCGTTTAAAAAAATGCTAGCAATTTTGCAAACCAGATTGGCCACTAGCAAGGAGCCAACAGTGACCCTAGAATAAGGAAGAGTGTTGTGTACATTGATCATCACGTTTAGAATATCCTTACATGCTATCAGCTTTAATGCCTCTAGTTTCGAGAATAAGCTAAGAATGAATCCTCTGTTTACTGGGGTGTATTCATTGTCAAGTAGCCAAGTAAAATACCCAACAGGAGATAAACCGGTCTGTACCCCACTAGTTTTCTTTGGAGAGTCCCTCCAGGGGAACCATAAAGGGACTCTATCAGTGAAGCTGACAGCTTGTGTACCACCAGATGGTTGAATGTTCAAGTATGAGGCAATATTGGAAGTTGATGCCTCAGTGTTTCTATTGGATGGAGATGTGATCCCTGTAGGGGTTCTATTCTGCCCAGCCTGTGTAATAATTGGAAATTGGGGCCCTCCCTCTAGGTTACCATCCACCCCGGAATGGATGACCCCAGGCCCTGTTTGTAATGAGGGAACCCCATATCCAATTCACATTTCCCCTCCCGACGGATTAGCTATCTCGCTAGTCAAGGAGGGATGAATTGCTTGGAGGGTCTGCAACAACCGGGTTGGTGGGGTTACTACCGGTCCAGAGTACCCTTATCTCCAGCTGGTACCATGGATGATCTGGTGGGTTCTCTTAGGTTGCCATCTGCTATTACTCTGGCTTTCCCGGATCCGGGAAAAATCAAATTTTGATGCTTTTGGTTTAGAGAATCATCTCGTTTTTTATTTTTATTTTTCACGTTTTCCCCCTTATGATTTATTACTGGGCTATCCCTCTTATCTACTTTCAGTCCTCCCTTCCCTGGCAGTATAGGGGAGTGTACCTGAGTGGTGGGAGATATTAAGGCCTTCCCCTCCCCTCCCACCCTCCCTACCTGCTTGATTTTTACGGTATGGCCCCTGGTTTTCTCGACTTCTCCGGTGCCCCCCATTCTATCCTTCTTAAACAGAGGGAAGATTTTCAAGGTAGAATTCTCTGGAGGGGGTCTCAGTTTGGCCTCCTCTAATAGTGTGCTTAAACAAAACTCTTCCTTTTCGAGATTACACAAAGGAACTATGGGGGGCACAAGGAAGAGAGGAGTTCCTGCATCTCTCGACTCTCCAAAGGGAACGTATGGTACTGGCCTATTATTTGGCCGTTCTCCCATCTGGGGGTGAATCGTAGAGATGGGTTTAGTGATGTCAGACTTATTTACCTTGGGCACTTCAAATAACATTACAGAAAGCGTTTCCAGTATGCGGTTGGAACTCAATACAGATTTCTCTAATAAAGACAATATAGAATTTAAGATTTTTTCAATACAAACAAGATTTTCTGAGGGAACACAATCCCTCTCATTTCCCCATTTCGGTTGTGAGCGAGGCAGAAATACATCGTGGGTTGACTCCATAGAAGTAACAATCAAATAACTTGTGCTACAGTATAAGAGGCACAGAAAGACGCCTAGGAGAGGAGCTTACAATTGGAGTGTTTTTTTCCCTGGGTCCGCTCATTAACTGGTCATCCTTATGCATAAAGTCAAGATGGTCTTCCCAGTCCCTTATTTGTGCTTCTATATCGATATGCGGGAGTGTAAAGTCTTCCCCTGGCGTTGGCTCTTCACATAACTTTGCCTACTCCACCATGGGAATATCGCCTAGGAGATCATCCAGGCCGCCGTCCTCTCATGATCCCCTATGGGTGTCCCCCCAAGCTGGTGAAGCAACTGGTATAGCCTCAGTTATACAGTCTTTTCTTGGCTGATTTGATTGCTTTGTCCTATTTAAAGAAGTGATTGGCTGCTTGGCTGACTCTGCTGGATGACAAGAGGATCAGAGTCCAAAAGAGCACAGGGGGGTGCGTCAAGCGGTTGCTCACTAGGACCATCCTCCACTCTTACAGAAATCTTAGCCCAGGCCCGGGTCCCTTTACAAGACTGCACCTGGCACCCAGCAATACTACCATGGGTTCCCTGTGCTTCCGCGAGAGACAAGGAAGAAGATGTTGCCAGATGAAAATTGAAGGTCTGGCCTTCTTGGACCACTGCTGCCACCTCGGGAGCAGTCCGGGATATCTTTCTGAAAAAAGCCAGTTATAACAGAGTGGGATTTGTGGCAGAGATGCTGTAGTTGGCTAGTGCCGCTAAATGAACTTAATTTATGAGGTTGATTTGGTGATGAGGGGAGCACAAGCCCTGAGCACAATTTTCTGTAGGTCATCTCATTCTAGTTTACGGGCTTGCGTGCCTGCCTGACTCCTACCTCCACTCGCTTTATCGCTTAATCGGGATAAAATGCTTCAACTTTCTGGCAACAGCAAGCCCTTTACTCTCCACTCTCCTCTGCTCCCCGCTCTCCACTCTGCGCTTGTCAATTTACCGTTTTTCCCTTAGTGCCTGAGATAGTTGCTCCGGTTCACAGGCCGCCGCTCTGGCAAAATCAGGCAGTGTACCCTCTGAACTGCACTGGCCGGTGCCCATAAAATGCCCAGGAGATGGCACTTAGTAGAAGGCACACAGCTTACCACTCACCATGTCTCGCTGCGACTTAGACCTACCTGGCTGCACCCAGAGTGAGCAGCCAGCCGGGGCTACTGGCTACTTTACAAAGATAAGCCAACGGATAAAGGCAACAGTGCAACGGTGCAGAGGTGTGGTGGAGGTGGTGGCAGCGACGGTAGACAAGCGTTAGTGCGCTGAAAACAGGCTGCATTAAACAGCTTACGTCAGGTTACGTCTGGTGATGTGTGGCGGTGTGAATCTGTGAGGCTGTAAGGCTGAATAAAGGCTGAATGAAGCCTGCAGCCTAATCTAAGTGTCGTTGTCAAAAAGCTGGTGGCGGTGGTAGATGCTTGTAAGCCCAGATCTGAACCCAATTTCGCGGGAGGCAGGCGAAAGCAGGCTCACACCAGGTGGATGGCAGAAGACGAATGGCGGGAAGCGAGTGGCAAGTTAGTGAATGGCGAGTCGGTGATCAGTGGTGGGTGCCATGGTGACTGCAGCGGTTTACATGGCCGCAGACTAGACGTAATTAAAGGCCCATGGTGAAGTGCCGGGAGCGAGGGCAAGGGGAGAGAGACCTGAGAGCAGGGCACACTGGGGCACAGCAAGCCACACCCAGCCCAGTTGGGCCACTTCCGCGGGCTCACCTAGGCACTTCACTCTGCGGCCTCCACTAGAGGCGGCCGTGCTCCCACTCTCTCTGCGCCTACCCTCAGCTTGCTTCCTTGCTTCCTGCTCCAGCAAAGTCCGGGCCACCTTCGATAAAGGGGTTTCCGAACGGCGACCTCCAATGCTGCTCCTCACTCTCTCTCGTGGCTACTCGCAGGCTTCTCACGTGACCAGGAGCAGTGAATGGCCGATGGAATCCGCTTATACATAAGAAAATCGAAAATTACCTTTACACACTTAAAGTGGACGTGACGCTTACAGGAAATGAAAGTCACCCATAAGGAAATTACATTGTTTGGGAAGAACGCGCTTAAACACGTTCTCTGCTTCCCTGCCATCAATAAACAAGCATTTGCAATGCAATAGGTCTCGCATTATTAAAGTTTGAGCTATTGGCATTGTTAAATAATGCAAATGCTTGTTTGCTGTTCTTCCTGCCTCCCCTTTACTTCATACGAATGCTTCCAGTAATTCCTAGTGTACACCATAACTTTACAAACACTATAAATAAAGGGGCATATTACCAACAACTAGTGATAATCATCGCTAAGTTGGTTTAGCGGCAACATTAATATCGCCGAGCTTCGCCGATTTTTATCGCTTAGGAGCCTTGCTATTATCAAGGTTTATCTCCTAAGCGATAAAAATCGGCCAAAATGCATGAATATCGCTGTAAAGTCAGCGATATTCATGCATTACCGAGCAAATGCTCTTAGCCATGTAATCCACCTACCATTGGATTACATGGCTAAGAACAGCGCTGGGCAGGCGTTAGCTTTTGGAGATAATCGCGTTTAGCGCAATTATTTCCAAAAGTTGGTAATAGGAGATGGAGAAACAGTCGCTAACATCTTGGCACGCCCACTTTGCATGTCATTAGCGATAATTATCGCTGACATGCAAAGTGGGCACCTAAATGCCCGCTATCTCCTACTAGCTGTCGCTAACTGGTGTTAGCGACAGCTAGGTAATAGGGCGATAAAATTATCGCTGCTTTAGCGGGAAAAATTCCCGCTAAAGCGGCGATAAGGCCCTTGATAATATGCCCCAAAGTGTGGTGAAAAGTAAAGAAACACTGCAGTAAAAGTCTTTCTCGTAAACGGCACTTAAAATGAACTCGGATGTAACGGCAGCACATCAAAGCAGAGTGAGCTGGGACACTCTTAGGGGCATCTTTGCGCCCCACAAACCTCGTTCAGCAGCAGCTGTCTAAGGCTAAAGCTAACATTGCACACACAATACTTGCATTGTATTGCATTGGTGCATTTGCTGTAAACTCGCTTTGTTGGTAACTTTTCTAGTGGAATGCTCAGACCATGCAGCAGAATTATTTATTGTACTTCCTTTTCCGATAGTATTTACTCGTAATGATGGCCGTCAAACGTGTTTCCTTTGTTTTATGTCAAGTGCTGTCGTCGAATATCTGTGGCAGATTAAGGAAAGTCCTGCAGCGCCACTGGGGCCTAATACATCCTCCCTCCATATTGATGAATTTAACCTAGACCTGTGTCTGGTTGGGTTTATGGGCTGCAAGGTCAGCGGTGTGTTTGTGGTTCTGCTGTTCTTTGCTGTGGGACCTGTGTTTATTTGGGTTTATGGGCTGTAAGTACAACAGTGTGTTTGTGATCATGGTTGGGTTAATGGCTGCAAGGTCAGCAGTGTGTTTGTGGGTCTATTGTTCTTTTGTGTAGGAATGTCTCATTAATAGACAGATTGTGGGATTGAATGGGTGTGGCTGGCGTTCTTGCCCAGTGCCTTGTAGCTGGGGTTTGGTGCTCTTCTTCTTGATAAGCAGAACCACAGTTTAAGTTTAATTAAACACTTGGATAAGTGATTTGTGGAGAAGTGCTGCCTTGATGAACAGTAAAGAGCAAGAATGACATATATTGTTTTCAAATTGCACATGAACTATAATTGGAATGATTACAACTCAGTATACAAATATTTTGACGTGGTTAAAAACTGTAATGGCTGACGAAATTCGTGTCTGGTTCATGCTGCTACAGGGCTACTGTACAGCGGAGGTGTGAGCATTTGCAGGATGTGTGCTTGAGCTGGTGCGATTTGGGTGGTTGAATTGGTGTACAGTGCGTGCTAATGTTGGTGCGAAGGCTAGTTTAGAACGCATGTTCTAAATGTTGCAGGGTGCATGCTTGGCTTGGTGTAGAGAGTGCACTCTGGTCTAAGCTAGGATAAATGTTGGCCCCTCTGCTGTTCATGTTTGCAGTACTGATCTGGTGAACAGTGCATGTTTGAAATGGTGCATGATGCTTTCTTAGGCTGGTCTGCGGTGCACAGTTGGGCTGATGTAAGGTGCTAGCTCGGAATGGTGTAGGATTCGCAGTTGGGGCCTTGTGGTGGCCTCACAGTGCACACTTGTACAGGTGAGTATCTGGAGTGTTGTAGGATACTTTATGGTTCTTATATAGTGCACAAGCTCCTGGAGACATTTAGGCAATGTACCCCCATAACCTTGCACCCAAGAATGTAACGATTTAAACAGATGACAGCTAAGACAAGAGAGGCAAGCAATGAACTGCTGCATTTGGAGCAGGGTATGCAGACGTCCTTAGGGGAATGCATGCAGGGGGACGTAGGCGTGTACACTTAAGTCTTGCATACAGACTTTCGTGGACAGTCCCAGTTTTCAGAAGACTGTCCTGGTGTCCAGACGCTTATTTTAATGTTCAATGTATGTCACGGTGTTTGGAGCAAAGGTCATGTCATCCTGGAAAAGCCGAATTGAAAGGTATGCTCTCCTTTCACCGGTGCCTCTGATGTGTGAAATGATTTTAAGTCGTTTATCAGTGTCTGCCAGGTAGCACAGGAGGGCCTCTGCCTGCTCCCAGCAGAGAGAAAGAGTGGTGGGGCAGGGCCTGCTCCGGCATAGTAGTTATGTAAACGTAGCCTGCTAAATATGTGTGCGCACACATTTACAAACCTAGCATATACATATAGCCTTGTTTACAATGCTAGTAAAACAAGCAATGAAGAGACAGGAAACAAGCTCTTGGCATTGCTGTGGGGAAGGGGGGAAGAGAAATGCAAGGCCTGGCGGCCGTGAAAGTGAAGTGAATAATTAGGGGAGGAGAAATGCCTGCCTGAGGCCAAGCGCACGCTGGGGGAAGTTTCAGATGCCAGTGGGAGGGAGGCTGATTGTTGCTTTGATGTGGACGCACAGATGGTGCCTGTGGGGGAAAAGCCCGTGCTTGTTCATGTGAACTGTTGAAAATCCACCGTTGGTTTGACAATTATTTTGCCTACTAAAATTCTCCCCTATCCATTCCTTTGGAATGGGACAGGCGAGCCCTAAAAAGGAGGAATAGTCACATTGCTCACAAAAAATCAGGCTTAGCTACTGAGTCTCAGACAATAAAGGAAGATGGATCCTGTCAAAATTCTCCCAAAATACCAGTTCTCAATGTGTATGGCCTAAACACTGATAGCCCAGAGTTTTGGGAGTCCCTATCACTTCCTCTAAACCAATTCCCTCCCGATAGCCTAATTATTTTAGGAAACCTTAACCTCTTCATGGACATGACCATCGACAGGCAATCCAGAATCCCACTACAGTCATCCAGATAACACAAATCGCTTATCAAACTTTGCTCCAGGTTCAACCTCCTTGACTCCTGGAGACCTCAACATCCCAAAACCAGGGACAATACCTTTTTCTCCAACCCATACAATTCCTACTCAAAGATTTTTTTTTGCTGAAACCAGCTGTGTGTACATGGAGGCGGCTAGACCAATTACAAACATTTGTAGCATTGGAAAATTACATGGTTCTAGCCCATCTTATATATAAAAGCTACAAATATAAGTACACATTTTACATTGTTCATTATATCCTGCATTGAATTCAGAGGTGTTCTGATATGCCCTTAACACAGAAGTGAAAATTGGGAAACCGAGAAAAGGGGGTAGGAAAAGGGGAAGGAGTCAGTCTTCTCATACTGTGTACTGTCATTCCATCTTTGCGACCGCCATTCATTTGATACCGTTCTCTTTAGGTCTGTGCAACTGCCCTTTGGACAGAAGTAGAGGGATCACTTTGATCCTGTGCTTTCATCTGGAGGTACATCTGTAGTGCCTCTTGGATGTCCCTGGGGTTTGCCTGTGCAGGCATAAGTTCCCAGAAGGCAGACAGCTGTCCATGGCAGAACGATACATCTCTGAGGCAATCTACAACTCGGGGTACCTGATGGCTGCCTCAACACATCGCAATTCACCGTTTAGCAAGTAACAGGTGCATGGACCCTAGCTTCCTACTGCCCGCAGGCACAATAGTCACATAACCAAGCAGAACTGTGAAGGGGGAACGTTCTATAGGGAACTCTAGCATCTCATCCATAGCATTAAAGATGGTTGCTCAGTAATGACTAATGTTGGCGCAGTCCCAGGCCAGGTGCAAGAAGGACGTCTCATGGGCCCAGCATCTGGGCCCAGCCTCTTGCATCCTCACTCAAGCCGACTCTGTGCAGCCATTCTGGTGTTCTGTATAGCCTATGTAAGAACATAAAATGAATTAAGTGCAGCCTATAATAGGGGGACAGCTCTTGTGCCTGCATGCAGCAGAACACCCATTGGTCCTCTGATATAGGTATGCATAGCTGCGCCTCCCACTCCTGCCAAGCTCCAGGAACTCATAATGGTGCTGTCGCTGCATGTCTGCATATATCTGCGTGATCAGTTTGCGGGGCGAGGGATTAGTCAGGCATTCCTCCAGCACCTGGAACATGGGCAGTGCCACCGGGAAGAAAGTAAAACCAGCACACAATGCAGCTCGGAGATGATAGTAAGTCACTCTATTGAGCACACCCAGCTTCTCCCCAACCAGTACCCTGCATGGCTCTACGAAGGTGCCCTCTGGGAACGCATCTCCCATTGTATGAAGTTGGAGTTTCCCCAGTCTATTGCAGGACCTCGTGTCCGCCGAGAACGACATTGCAGGGTTTCTGAGCAGCTGCACAGAGGGGGCTAACCGCATCGCCAGCCGTGCCCTCTGTCCCAGCCCATGCCATGCCCACACCCTGCAGTCTAGGCTGTGGTCTGTAAAGGATCGCATTCAACGGTATTGGGGCCACGTGGGTGTGCTTTGACGCCGTATGTGCCATAAATAGCATTGGGTATATTCAGTGGAAACCGAATTGGGCTTGAGCACAGTTAAGGTAAAGTTCCATGTCTGGAGCACCTAATCCACCCTGTTCAAAGGGTAAGGTTACATTTTCCCAAGAGACCCTGGGTTGTTTTCCAGCCTAGGCAAGGGAGAGCAAGTGCCATCGCAATCTACGTCTGAAGGCGCTGCTGAGAAGGAGCGGAAGGTTAATGAATACATGGAGGAATTCGGGGAGGATGACCATTTTGGCTATTGCCAGTCACCCAGCCAGGGACAGCGGAAATCCCTCCGACAGCTTCAGGCGGCTATCCATCCACTCCATGAGTCTTCCATAATTGGAGCACCAAAGTTCCTCAACATTGTGACTCCCAGGTATTTCATTGGGCCCGCCACCCAGCAGAGTGGATACTCCAATTGGAACCGTTCTGTAACTGCTGTCCGTAGGAAGATTACCAGTTTTCCCCAATTTATGTGTATGCCAGAGAGTCCTCTGAACTGCGTAATCTCACAGATCAAAGGATCTGAATTTCCGTCCGGGCGTTTAACATACAGAGTCACATTATCCGCGTATAAGGAGACAAGTATCATCCGCAGAAGGAATGTCAAACTGCGATGTGCATGGTGCTGCCTTAACTGGGCCGCAAGGGGCACCATAGCAATGGCAAATAGAAGAGGGGACAAGGGGCACCCCTGGCTTGCGCCCTGGGACACTGGAAATGGAGGGGATATCACTACATTAACTTGGAGCGTCGCTGTGAGACTAGAGTATAAGAGAGCGATCAGTTTGATGAATTTGGAACTAATGCCTATGTGGGAAAGAACTGTGAATAAATCTGGCCATTCAAGTGAGTCAAATGCCTTAGTGGCATTCAGAAAAATTGTGGCCAGTTGGAGCGAGGAGTCAATTTCTTGCATTGTGGCAAAAAATGTGGGCAACTTGTGAGACGTAGCCCTACCAGGGTCAAAGCTGCATTGGTCAAGCCGCATTAAAAGGGGTAGCATTGGAAGAAGTCTTGATACTATGAGTTAAGCCAGGATTTTGTTGTCCAGGTTAATCATACACAACAGCCTTTAGGAATCATGTTTTAATAGATCTTTGTCAGGTTTTAGAATCGTGATGATGCGTGCTTCACGAAGCGACGGGGAAAGCACTCCCCTTTCCATCGATTCCTCATGCATCTTTAATAAGATGCAGTGTTAACAGTGGTGCATTTTCTTTGTAAAATGCGGCTGACAGGCCATCTAGGCCAGGGGCCTTATCCCCGGGAAATGCATGCATGACCATGACCACCTTTTCCTCCGAGAACGGTTCGTCCAGATAGTATTGATGTCTGTTCTCGAGCCATAGCAGCTGGATTGAATCATAAAAATCCTTCATATCTGGTTGTGCTTCTTTTTGATTCGCCTCATAGAATGAGGAGTAAAAGAAGGTTATTTAAGACTGGATGGCCACCTGACCAATCGCTACACCTTTTTGTCAAAGTTGCTTAATTCTCTAATATGATTGCTGGCCCAGCGCTTTCTGAGTAGGCTTGCCAGTGTTCTACCGGCCCGAACCCGCTATTTATATCTCCTAGCACACGCCTCCTTTCTGAGGTAATGAGTCTTGTGTACGTCTTCCTCCACGAATTCCCCAATCTTACCCTTGATGCTGCCTGGGATTTCATTATTGTTGGTGGCAAAAAACTCGCTTTCTAGGCTTTGTAGCTCCTCTTTCAAATGCTTGCGCTCCCGCCACAGTGAGCGTAGCACACTTGCCTGCTTTGCAATGCATTCTTCCTGTATCACAGATTTAAACGTCTCCCATAGCATAGAAGAGGACTCAACCGTGCCCACATTGAGTGTAAAGTACTCTATTATCGCCGTCCTGATTATTTGCCGGAATACCTGGTCTTGCAATGCACCTGGCAGGAGTCGCCAGATGAATGCTCCACTCTGGTACTGCGGTAAACCTAATTCGACATGCATCAGGGCATGGTCAGACAGAGTTATAGCTAAGTGTGTAGCAGTGGTAACCCAGGCAAGCG
Organism: Lissotriton helveticus; assembly: GCF_964261635.1. Lineage (NCBI taxonomy): Eukaryota > Metazoa > Chordata > Amphibia > Caudata > Salamandridae > Lissotriton > Lissotriton helveticus. The sequence goes on from NC_136061.1 coordinate 1,178,201,605, forward strand.
CATATCTTGAAGCAAGCCAGTAATCAATTCTTGACCCGGGGGGCCAGTGGAGTACATGCAAGTACCCTCCTTGCTATTTACGTTTCTACTGCGCCAAATATCTACCAAATTGTTGTCAACTATAATGATATGTAATTGTGCCACCGCTCCTGGGTGAGGGAGCTGTGCGATGCCGATCTGTCTTTGCGTGGGTCTAGACCTACATTGTAGTCACCCGCCCACAAGATTGCGCCAGGCCCTAAAGTGTCAATCAGCTTCCAAACCTCTCTAAACCTCTCCAAAGAAGTCAGGGTCATCTACATTGGGGCCATATATTGAGACCAACCTGATTGGATGTCCCCCCAGCGTGCCTGTCAGCATGATGTATCTTCCTTGTGTATGGCAAAAAGGCTTCTGCGGGAGCCACAGCAGACCCTTCGTGATGAAAATGGGCACACTACATGTGTAGGTCGAACAGCATGCTTTAAAATTTCCCCCCAACCATCTTGCTTGCAGATATGTGCAAGTGTGTTTGGTCAGGTGTAGCTCCTACAAGAAACAAATGTCTGCTTCATGGCGGTGCAAATAAGCAGCTACCAATCTCGCCCTTCCGTCTATCATTCAGGCCTTGGACATTCCAAGTTAATATTTTTAGTTGAGTCTTTCTCTCATTCCACAGATCTAGATGCTCATTAGCAGTCTCTTACTCACTCCTGAGGGCCACTCCCTAGGCTCATTAAGGCAGGAGGAGGGCAGCAGGATGGGAAAAGAGAGGGGGGAGAAAGAACATCAAGAAAACATGTTAACCACCATGAGAACCCCGATATAACCCATTCCGCTCCCATTACACTCACCCAAACTGAGTAAAGACCCCTCAACCCCAAAACAGTCATCTTTGGCCAGCTATTATACAAAAAATAGGAATCATTCCTGAGGGAGGAAACACTAGGTGTCCGGCTCATCTCAATTATAGATAGCTTGGTGGCTGTACCATGTGAAATCAGCAAGGAGACAACTTCCAGCTGCTGGTAAAGCAGAAATCAGCAAACAATTCAATAGCATATAATTAAAGTGGTGAATAGTTAAGTTACGATATTCTTCACCTCCCGGTCCTTCATTCCTGCGGGGGAGGAGGCGGCAAGGAGCACTATGTCTCAGGCCTCCTCCCTCTACTCAGCATCCAGCATGGGGCTTACCGGATACTCCTTCCCTCCATGCTGATTTCACATTAGCTGCTGCTGGTGCGCAGATGCCCTCTCTGGGACTTCTATTCCCCTGGCATAGGCCACGTGCAAGCTCAGCTCTCTTTAGGCCAGGTCACAGGTTCCCCATCCGCGGCATTCAGCACACATGCTCTTTCAGCCTCCACTTCCCCCTGGCCTGTCACTGCTTGCAGCGGCGGTCTCATTACAATGCGGCGCCCAGGGTGTGCCGTTCATGGTTCACCACTACCGTCATGGTGTACAGTGTTGCAGGCCTCACCACTCCGCCATGTTGAGTCACGGGGCACGGGATTCTGCACCCCGAACGGCACTCATCATCCCCTTGGCAGGCCCATCTGATCCCCCAGTGTCAGCTGAACATCCACCCTTCTCTTTTCGGCTTCGATGTCTGCCAGATGTGATAGATAATATACGGATTGGTGATCCAGCCTGCAGAGCCTCACAGAGTGGCTGCAATCTTGTGGCCAGGCTCTCTAGCGCTCGCATTCCTAGTCCAGGATTGGCTACTTGCTGATCTCTAAAGCCCATATACATCTAATAGACCAAACCAACATACTATCAAGGCTAATCTCTGATCATTCTGCTCTTACCCTATCTATCATCGGCACCAACACAAGAACACCTAACGAAATTTGGAGATTCAATGATTACTTTATTAGAGATGCTGCCTCTAGAGGAACTATCAAAAATACCCTAGAGAACTATGTGAATGAAAATGTGGTCTCAGATACAGCTCCTACTACTCATTGGGATGCCCTCAAAGCTACTGTAAGGGGTACCTTAATCAAAATACAAGCTAAATTAAACAAAGCCCATAATAAAGAACTTCTAGATTTAGGAGAGATGAAATCCCTAGAGGCTGCACACATCTCATTCCAAAATGCCCAAACTCTCTCCACTCTCATCAATAAAAAATATGAATACAATAGAATCCTGAGTGAGAGTGCTGTGGTCTGGATCATAAATATAAATCCCTAAAACTATGTGAGACAAACAAAACCGGCAGAATCCTGGCCTCATACTTGAAACATAAGCAGAATCATAGGGATATTAATTCTCTCAAAGATGAACTAAATTTTCCCCATACCAACCCTGAAAAAATGCTGAGCATCCTCAAAGACCTTTACTTATCCTTAGACAAAGAAGACTCTAACCCTCCCATGAAGGACTGTAAGGCTTACCTAAATGAAATAATACTCCCTTTTATCACTGACCAAGACTAACTCTTAGCTCACCAATATCGATGGAGGAGGTTGTTGTGGCTATCAAATCTCTTAGGGATATCAAAAAAGGGAGTGAAGAGGTGGTGCAACTCGGCACCGCGGTGGGCTAATCCTCCTCTTATGAAAGTATGAATAATCAACAAAGACCACCTGAAAAAAGATTTCAGTACATATTCCGATGTTGTTGGAATATACTCAGTGTGTTAAAATACCCCTCACACACCAAAAGGGCCCTTGGTGTCATGCTTCATCATCGGGGTCTTCCCGCCCCCGCTGCGGGACGGGGCAGTGCTGCGACAAGCGGCTACGCCGGAGCACCTTTTTATTGTGAGTGCTATGTGAGTGATGATGGAGTGAGTGTCAGTGGGGTCAGGAGTGATATAGGTGAGATTAAAAGATACCTGGCCTGGTGTTTAGAAAAAACTGTTTAATAGGCACTGGCTGGTATCGTTAAAAGGGGTGAGGCGGAGGGCAAGAACGGGTTACTAGTCTTGCTCTCCTGTGTGGGTCAACATGTTTCGGGGCGACATGCCCCTTCGTCAGGACCGGGTATATAGATCCCCCTGTCACTCACTAATGCGCTCCCACAGATAGAGAGTGTTATGTTTGATCAATGTGTATAGATAGACTTTATAGATACACGTGAAAAAGCTAGGTCAGAAATACTGATGGTATAAGCCTGAAAGGATAAGAACACAGGTTTTAGAAAGAGCGCAGATCCCAATGCGCTTTACTAGTGAGAACCTGTAAGGAAAGAAAATACAAAAAAAGGGGAAAGAAACACACTTATAGGCTATTACATGGCACGCCAAAGATTTCTTGGGGGGACCAGGTTGCCGAATATGGAAAGAAAATATAAAAAGGGAAAAATACATTCATAGGCTTTTACATGGCACGCCAAAGATTTCTAGGGGGGACCAGGTTGCCAAATATGGTGATAGTGGGAAGGAATAGACACACATGTATACACACACAACAATATAGAGCATCAGAAACTAGCAGTGAGATGCCTATTCAACTAGATACATACTTTTGGAATGAGGAGACAATGCCCCATGAGCCAAGCTGGGCGAAGGGTACAGAGGGTCCAACTGTGGGAAGGAATGGAGAAAAGGCAGAGATAGTATTGCCAGGACCTAGATTAGCTACTTACACTAGATTGATTAGAGTAGTGTATTCCAGGTCAGTTCTGTCGGCTGTGCCGTACTTACTCAACCCCCACACCTCAGTGCTTCCTCCTTCGTCAGTGGCTTCCGTGGTAATGCTAAACCAGGGCGGGGCGGGTCTTTTTATAGTCAGACAGAGGCTTGTTGATTGAGCCCTGATTGTTTAACTCGATACCGATGTGTGCGTTCGGTCGAGTAGTTAAGGCTGGTAACCAGGGTGGCCATTGTTAAATGTCCGAGGACGGCCGGGCGGAGGTGGGTTTAAGGGATTACTAAAAGGATCTGTATGTCTTGTTCTCATGTTAGATAGCGGTAGGCAGAAGGTGTTCATAAAGGGGTAAGGTACACCCTTTGTCCGCGCTGATGAGTGTATCGGCGTCTGTGCCGACACAGGGGCGCATGCGCGGTGATGCTCAGTGTTGAGTATTCACTCGGCGCATGCGCGGTGATGTTTAGTTTGGAGTTGGTCTCAGCGCATGCGCGTGAGAGAGGCGTTCCTTCGCGCTGCTCGTTCTGGATCCATGGGAGATTCCCTAGTATTGTTCACAGGCAGGGGGAATTGGGACCTATGAACTGCTTAAGAGAAGCCCCACTAAAGACACTATAAGCTATTGTTCTTCTTGAATTGCAGTAGAACAGGGGGAAAGTATCTGTTTTTTTGTCTATGCAGGCGTTATTCAACACAATAAAATAGATATTTACAAATCATGTTCCACTGTGCCAGCCTACAGGTTATTAAGTTGGCTGGAAAAGGAAGCTGCTCTTGTTCTTATTGAATAGCAGCTGGTCAGAGGGAATATCTCTGATTTCAAGTTATTGCAGACGTTATAACACACACTAAAGAAATAAATACATATTTACAAGTCATGTTCACCTGCACCAGCCCGCAGGTTACTGGGTTGGCTGGAAGGTGAATGTGGTACTGTGGAATACTATCTCTGCCTTTTCTCCATTCCTTCCCACAGTTGGACCCTCTGTACCCTTCGCCCAGCTTGGCTCATGGGGCATTGTCTCCTCATTCCAAAAGTATGTATCTAGTTGAATAGGCATCTCACTGCTAGTTTCTGATGCTCTATATTGTTGTGTGTGTATACATGTGTGTCTATTCCTTCCCACTATCACCATATTTGGCAACCTGGTCCCCCCTAGAAATCTTTGGCGTGCCATGTAAAAGCCTATGAATGTATTTTTCCCTTTTTATATTTTCTTTCCATATTCGGCAACCTGGTCCCCCCAAGAAATCTTTGGCGTGCCATGTAATAGCCTATAAGTGTGTTTCTTTCCCCTTTTTTTGTATTTTCTTTCCTTACAGGTACTCACTAGTAAAGCGCATTGGGATCCGCGCTCTTTCTAAAACCTGTGTTCTTATCCTTTCAGGCTTATACCATCAGTATTTCTGACCTAGCTTTTTCACGTGTATATATAAAGTCTATCTATACACATTGATCAAACATAACACTCTCTATCTGTGGGAGAGCATTAGTGAGTGACAGGGGGATCTATATACCCGGTCCTGACGAAGGGGCATGTCGCCCCGAAACATGTTGACCCACACAGGAGAGCAAGACTAGTAACCCGTTCTTGCCCTCCGCCTCACCCCTTTTAACGATACCAGCCAGTGCCTATTAAACAGTTTTTTCTAAACACCAGGCCAGGTATCTTTTAATCTCACCTATATCACTCCTGACCCCACTGACACTCACTCCATCATCACTCACATAGCACTCACAATAAAAAGGTGCTCCGGCGTAGCCGCTTGTCGCAGCACTGCCCCGTCCCGCAGCGGGGGCGGGAAGACCCCGATGATGAAGCATGACACCAAGGGCCCTTTTGGTGTGTGAGGGGTATTTTAACACACTGAGTATATTCCAACAACATCGGAATATGTACTGAAATCTTTTTTCAGGTGGTCTTTGTTGATTATTCATACTATCAAATCTCTTAAACCTAATTAGATCCTGGTCCCAGATGGCTTCACAACTAAGTTTTTATAAAACATTTGCTTCTGTCTTCAGTCCCACATTACTGGCCCTATTCCAACACTTCTCAGAATTAGGCACCATCACAGGCACAGCCAGCAAGGCCACTATAGTGGTTATTCCAAAAGAGAATAAGGCCCCAACTCTGGTGAAGAATTAAAAAACAATTTATTTTATTGACCTAGATGCGACAATCTATGCCAAAATCCTCTGCAAAAGGCTTGAACCATTATTGCCATCCCAAATCGATCACACACAGGTGGGGTTCATGAAGAATAGATTGTCTAATGACAATGCCTGCCTCCTATGCCACATCATTGATAGAGCCAAATCAGCAAATTCTGACACCATTGCGGTTACCTTAGATGCTGAAAAAGCATTCAATAGATTTTCTTGGACGTTCCTGCGGGAGACCCTACAGAAGTATAACATCAGCGAGGCCTTCACGAAGATGGTCATGGACCTATAGAGTGGTCCCTATGCAAAGGCAAGTTCAGGCGGACTCTTGTCCCCAGCATTTAATTTGGAGAGAGGCATTAGGAAAAGTTGCCCCTTCTCACCCTCCATTTTTATCCTGACCCTTGAGCCCCTCATCCATAAGATTCAAAGTAACCCCTCCATAGCTGACGTTTCATTTAACAAAACCATGATGAAGGTGGCTGCATATGTTGACCACATTCTGATTATGACCGAAGATGCTGCCCAGTCAATCCCCTCGCTGCTGAAGACAGTAGAGAACTGCACCCGGGTTTCTGGTTATAAACTCAATAAAGACAATTCCGAAATCATGGGTCTGAATAACCCCAGTAGTAACGACGTTTTAAAATCCACAGGACTGCCCAACTTCATAAAATACTTGGGCCTAGAATTTAATCAGACCTATTAGAGTCACTCCACCATAGAGAAAACCTAACACTGAAGAAAATTGAGATGCTAGATGGTTGGATCCATAGTTCCTCACCTTTTGGGATTATATCTAGGCCATTAAGATGATGGTCACCCTGATAGTTAATTACCTCCTCAGTATGTTACTTCTAGTATTATCTGACGTATTCCATCATAAACTAGACAAGCTGCTCACAACGATTATTTGGCAAAATAAATGCTCTAGACTCTCAATCAAAAAACTATGCTTGCCTGTTTAGCTAGGAGAGCTAGGAGGAGTTGATCTGGCAGATAAATATTTTTACTAAACTGCTTTCTTAGCCAGACAAGGCTTCCTTTGGCTGTCCCATTCTCTAAACTATACCTCCACATGGCTACTAATTGAAAAAGAGATTCTGGGGCACCTCCACCCCATCTCACTGTTAACTAGTAAGACAAAATCTCCCTCATCGGCCAAATATATCTTTAACAACATGAAAAGAGCCCTACTGAGGATTGATAGACTTCTAGAGACTCCAATCACCAATTCTAACATGATGTCACTCTGGCACAGCCCTAAAATCAGAATACATGGAGAAACCATATTTTGGGGCTCATGGGCATCAAAAGCATCCATTTCCTAAAGCAATTGAGCTCCTGGCAAACCCCTTTCTCCAGCAGAGAACTGCAACTACAATATAACCTTCTTAGCATAGACTTTTATGACTTTCTCGAGTTCAAAGTCAGTATGTCCAAAATTAAATATCCCAGAAGAGATCCCTCTCTTCTTAAAACCATAAATTCTTTCAACAAGACTGGCCATCAAACCTCCAAGTTTCACCACCTTTTAATGCCAATCTCTCTATCTTTCACCGCAACACTTCAGAGGAAATGTGATAGTCTAGGGACTGCCCCTCCAGACACCTGGCAGCTAATCTGGGAATCAATTTTAACCCATAAGGTCACCCTTTCTGTCTCTCAAACGAGGTATCGGGCTCCTTCATAGGACATTCTGCACCACTGCTTGACTACATAATCTGTTCTTTGCTGGAACTGTAACGAAATCACGGGTGAACTACCCCACTTACTCTTGTATTGCAGTGTGATATCGCCTTTTTGGATTGCATAATTGATTTTATCCGCACTCTATTTGGGATTTGACTGAAAAATGACTTCCTCTCCCTAATTCAGGGATTTGGAAACTCTCAATTCAAGTCACATTGTGCCAGCCTTCTGGTAGACATAATACTATGTTCGGGCTGTTTGCCTGTTCTCGCTAATTGGACGCTTACAGCCGCTAGCTCTTTCCAATCCTGGCTTAACTGGGTTACCTATTCAAGGGGGGCTGTCAATATCACCCTTCGGAACTCTCCCTGGAAAACACAGAACTCCAATGTCTGGAAGATACTGGACAACTATTTTGCCACTACCAAACCACCATAAGTACCCTAATGGGCCATGAACCAATCTCTTACCCAGGCCTATACTGGAACCTGTGCATATGTATAGTCAGATTGCCGCCTCCCCAAAGCATGTGTGTCAAAAGCATATGTGTTAATAGTATATAGTATGTAACCTATGCTACAAATTAATGTACTTTGCAGAATATGTACTTACTCCTTGTATTTCACTAGGTATGTTACCATGCCTTTGTCACAGGCTTGCCTGCCCGCTGTTGTAACACGCTGTGCTAATAGGATGTAACGCGATATAACGCGATATATGCTTCATAACAATGTACTTTGTGGGATATATACTTGCTGCAGGTATTTTACTAGATATGTTACTATCCCTATGTTGCAGGTTTGTCGTGCCTGCTGATGTAACCCTTTTGTGGCCGTTTCTCTTTAAGTGTTACTTTGTACTAGACCTTGCATTTACTTTCTGTATGAACTACCTCACTTTTGTTCCCATATACTTTACAGTCTATCAACTAATCCTGCTCATGAGATCTGTTCACTCTACCTGCTGTATACCTGGCCATGTATTAATGTCAGTTTTTTTCTGTTCCATTTGCAAAAACCCCCAAAAACCTTTTTGAAAATTAAAAAAGTGAAGAAAAAAACTAATTAAAAAAACCACTGATACTTATTAGAGGGGTTTGTGAAGTTTAATAGCTCAGAACTTCACAAATGTATTTGTTAACCTTAGTAGACTGTGCACATTTTTGAAAAAGGTCAGCTTCACAATCCTTCTCCATTCAGGGAAACCCTTATCACAGCAGGAAAGCCTCATAAGGCAGTGGGTGGACCGCTGCCACTCTGCAGCAGTTTCTCCTGCTGTTGTTCAGACACTCCTGCCCGCGCACATACACAGCCCATTTATTAGCCCTCGGACGTCCTATGTTGCCACCAGCCTAGCCTCTCCCCCACACTCTATCACTACCACCAAAATGCACACCTCCCATCTGCATACTATACACGCCTCGCCTCTGTCTACAATCTGCGAATCCTCAGCTACCAACTTTGTCAACCACGATTCATGCTGGACAACAGTGCACAAGCCTTGTTGTCGTACTTTACTTGAGAGCACATTACTATAGGTCCCCATCTCCCTCTCCCTCTGTTTCTAAACTCAGCACTTACTAACCATACATTATTTCTCTCCACTTCCAATTCATGGTTTATTTTTCCTTCCTAGGCCCTTTCCACGGAAGCAGCCTCACACCCTCATATTACCTCCCAGGTCAGCTTCCTACAATCCCTCAAGACTGACCTCTTCCCACTTGAAGACCTATGAAGTCTGCATGGGTCATGACGTCGGACTTCATCACTGACCATCTATACCTCCGTGTATAGTCTTTGAGTGTCTTTCATTGTCCATTTGCCTCAACCTGGATTCCTGCCCACCTATAGGGATTTTGCCATGTTTCATTTTTATATATCCTATATTTCGTATTTCGTGTTGAAAGACTCATGAACAAAATACATTCAGAGATCCACATAAGAGGTATCTCCACTGTAATACAAATCGATCACATTGGTTAGATAAACCTAATGATTGAGGTCTTCTAACTAGTGAGTTCTTGCAAAGGGTTTTCTTCATTGGACAAGATTGAATTCTAGAGATGTGACTTGGGAGATGGGAAGAGAGTGTCAAGGGTGTTGGAAAGGTGGCAGTGGAAACTTAAATTGCAGGTTGCTAGGTGTGGTGGATATTAAAATGTAGGTCATTTCATTTTTGACTGAGTTTCCAAAGCATGAAGAATGATACTGTTGCAGTTCAAGGTGTGTACATTACTAAAACCCCAATCATATGCTCTATTGAAGAACAATGACGTTGCTCCATATACAATAGTACTATTGCAATAGGAACACTTCACAACACAAATTGACTTTTTTTGGATTAACTCCTGGCAATGTCATTACATCAAGTAAGGTTTCTTGAATGTTTGTAGGTTCATGTTTAGAAACTATTACTTTTATCACATTTCACTCAATGCAATGGTACATGTTCTTCTAAACTGGAACACAAATAAGGATGAAATTCACTGGCAGGGTAGCTGGTGCAGCTTTTTTTGATTGGTTTGGAAGTTGCTGGTGGGAAAGTGGGGATTGATTTGGCAGAACAGGCTCATTTGGAACTAGTTACTCTGAGCATTTTACATGACAAGCTGGTGCCCTGCATTGATAAGTACTGCTGCAACAAATTATGGACGGAATGCTCAATGAATCAAACATGCACCCCCAGTCAAGAGATCTGGGTTATATCCATCGATCCTTTGCTCACTATGCCACCCTACTGCATTGATCAGTGAGTACAGTCGGGGATTAAGTAATGCCCAATTGAAAGTTCGTACAGCAGGCATTTTGGATGGGCATAGGTGATGCTCTACCTGAGAAAAGCGCATCTCTTTCCATGATGTATGAAATTTCTCCATATATTTCACCAATCTCACTAATACCCCAGATGTTTCATAAACTTTGCAGTAGTTGTTTTTGTGGCAAAATTATGTTTTTAGCACCCGTTCAGTTCAATAGAATATGACTGGCCAATCTACTAGCTTTGTGGAAGGAAAATTAATTTCTCCTCGAAGAGAGGATTTGCTTACAAAAAACTAGGCTGCATCCTCCATTGCTTACCTAAAATGAAGAGTTAAAATGTTTGGTTACTGGGTCACAAATCCATCTGCACCTAGACCTTTCACACAGGAAGTATCCATCATTAAAAGAACCTAAAACAATTTCAATAAGCAACAACATATTGGTAAACGGATGGCTTTCTGACATTGTTAGGCAAGAGCATTAACTCTCTGACTCGCCCTAATGATGGAATACTTAAATTCATATTTTTAGTGCTAGTTCTGAAATTCAGTTTGCGATTACAGAGTATATTCCCAGAAACCCCAATCTCTCCTTTTCCTCCTGGCTTTGCGCTAAATTTCTGATTTGTGCAGGACATAGTTGGTTGAGAGTTGGTATATTTCTACTTAGTTCTAGACATTGAACCTGTTCAAGACCAGTGAGTAAGTTAAGAGCTGCAGTGAAGACGTTTTCCCCCAGTCTTCACCACTATTAATGCTCTCCAAGGTTTAAAACGCTGCTATACTGTAGTGTCATGAAACTACATGTGCTAGGACCCTTGCAGTTTTGGGCGGATTCAGTAGAGGAAGTACCAAACTGGTTATGAGGTACTTAGGTGTTGTTATTAACAGCTATGACATAATCAGAGGGCAGAATGAGATCGTATGCTGAGGAATAAAGACATACAATCCAGAGCTCCATGTGTGCCTTATTGACTTGCATGCTCCAGGGCTGGGGAGAATGCTACATATACCACAAAATCCACACCCCCACCCTCCAAAAATGTGGGATGCAAAATTTTGTTAAAAGTTGTGATCAACAAATATACACAACTTTTTTCAAAGACTAGTCTTCTTTTTGGTTCCAAACTGAACCTGCTCCAGCCCCAACCTCACTCCTCCCAGGGAAATTCCCAATGGGATAAATGGCCAGACCCATCCAGCCCTCCTTCTCCCAAAACTCTTCTCTCCCACTGTTCTCTCCGCTCTGAGGCTTTCTCTTGTCTCACTTTCATCACTCCCCTCTTCCTCTCTTCTTTCTCTTCACTCAAACTTCTTACTCCTTGTTCCCTTCACCTTTTTTGCCCATTCATCATTTTCTCTTTTTCCACTCCTGTCTTTGTCTCAGCCCCTCTTTCATCTCTTCCCTCAGCCTCTCAACCGTCTCTTCCCTCAGCCTCGCAACCGTCTCTTCCCTCAGCCACTCTTCCCTCACTACCTCAGCCCCTCTCCCTTCTCTTCCCTCAGCCCCTCTCCTGTCTCTTCCCTCAGAACCTCCCGACTCTCCCTCAGCCCATCTCCCATTTCTCCCTCAGCCCCTCTCCCATTTCTTCCCTCGTCCCCTCTCCCATCTCTCCCTCAGCCCCTCTCCCATCTCTTCCCTCAGCCCCTCTCCTGTCTCTCCCTCAGGCCCTCTCCCATCTCTCCCTCAGCACTTCTCCCGTCTCTCCCTCAGCCCCTCTCCTGTCACTCCCTCAGCCCCTCTCCTGTCTCTCTCTCAGCCCCTCTCCTGTCTCTCTCTCAGCCCCTCTCCTGCCTCTCCCTCTCCCGTCTCTCCCTCAACCCCTCTTGTCTCTCCCTCAGCCCCTCTCCCATCCCTCCCTCAGCCCCTCTCCTGTCTCTCTCTCAGCCCCTCTCCTGCCTCTCCCTCTCCCGTCTCTCCCTCAACCCCTCTTGTCTCTCCCTCAGCCCCTCTCCCATCCCTCCCTCAGCCCCTCAACCGTCTCTCCCTCAGCCCCTTTCCTGTCACTCCCTCAGCCTTCTCTTGTCTCTCTCTCAGCCCCTCTCCCTCAGCCCCTCTCCCGTCTCTACCTCAGCCCCTCCCTCATCTATCTCTCAGCCCTTCTCCCGTCTCACCCTCAGCTCCTCTCACCCCTCTCCCGTCCCTTTCCTCAGCCCCTCTCCCGTCTCTTTCCTCAGCCCATCTCCCTTCTCTCCCCTCGGCCCATCTCCCTTCCTTCCCTCAGCCCCTCTCCTGTCTCTTCCCTCAGCCTCTCTCCTGTCTCTTCCCTCAGTCCCTCTCCCGTCTCTCCCTCAGCCCCTCTCCCGTCTCTCCCTCAGCCCGTCTCTCCGTCAGCCCTTCTCCCATCTCTCCCACAGCCCCTCTCCCATCCCTCTCTCAGCCCCTCTCTCCCTTAGCCCCTCTCCCATCCCTTCCTCAGCCCCTCACCCATCTCTCCCTCAGCCCCTCTCCCGTCTCTCCCTCAGCCCCTCTCCCGTCTCTCCCTCAGCCCCTCTCCCGTCTCTCCCTCAGCCCCTCTCCCGTCTCTCCCCTCAGCCCCTCTCCGGTCTCTCCCTCAGCCCCTCTCCTGTCTCTTCCCTCAGCCCCTCTCTGGTCTCTCCCTCAGCCCCTCTCCCGTCTCTCCCCTCAGCCCCTCTCCGGTCTCTCCCTCAGCCCCTCTCCGGTCTCTCCCTCAGCCCCTCTCCCGTCTCTCCCCTCAGCCCCTCTCCGGTCTCTCCCTCAGCCCCTCTCACCCCTCTCCCGTCCCTTTCCTCATCCCTCTCCCGTCTCTTCCCTCAGCCCCTCTCCAGTCTCTCCCTCAGCCCCTCTCCCGTCTCTTCCCTCAGCCCCTCTCCGGTCTCTCCCTCAGCCCCTCTCCCGTCTCTTCCCTCAGCCCCTCTCCGGTCTCTCCCTCAGCCCCTCTCCCGTCTCTCCCCTCAGCCCCTCTCCGGTCTCTCCCTCAGCCCCTCTCACCCCTCTCCCGTCCCTTTCCTCATCCCTCTCCCGTCTCTCCCTCAGCCCCTCTCCCGTCTCTTCCCTCAGCCCCTCTCCGGTCTCTCCCTCAGCCCCTCTCCCGTCTCTCCCCTCAGCCCCTCTCCGGTCTCTCCCTCAGCCCCTCTCACCCCTCTCCCGTCCCTCTCCTCATCCCTCTCCCGTCTCTTCCCTCAGCCCCTCTCCGGTCTCTCCCTCAGCCCCTCTCCCGTCCCTTCCCTCAGCCCCTCTCCGGTCTCTTCCCTCAGCCCCTCTCCGGTCTCCCCTCAGCCCCTCTCCCGTCTCTCCCTCAGCCCCTCTCCGGTCTCTTCCCTCAGCCCCTCTCACCCCTCTCCCCTCCTTCCCTCAGCCCCTCTCCCGTCTCTCTCTCAGCCCCTCTCCGGTCTCTCCCTCAGCCCCTCTCACCCCTCTCCCGTCCCTTTCCTCATCCCTCTCCCGTCTCTTCCCTCAGCCCCTCTCCGGTCTCTCCCTCAGCCCCTCTCCGGTCTCTCCCTCAGCCCCTCTCACCCCTCTCCCGTCCCTTTCCTCATCCCTCTCCCGTCTCTTCCCTCAGCCCCTCTCCCGTCTCTCCCCTCAGCCCCTCTCCCGTCTCTCCCTCAGCCCCTCTCCGGTCTCTTCCCTCAGCCCCTCTCACCCCTCTCCCCTCCTTCCCTCAGCCCCTCTCCCGTCTCTCTCTCAGCCCCTCTCCGGTCTCTCCCTCAGCCCCTCTCACCCCTCTCCCGTCCCTTTCCTCATCCCTCTCCCGTCTCTTCCCTCAGCCCCTCTCCGGTCTCTCCCTCAGCCCCTCTCCGGTCTCTCCCTCAGCCCCTCTCACCCCTCTCCCGTCCCTTTCCTCATCCCTCTCCCGTCTCTTCCCTCAGCCCCTCTCCTGTCTCTCCCTCAGCCCCTCTCCTGTCTCTCCCTCAGCCCCTCTCCTGTCTCTCCCTCAGCCCCTATCCCGTCTCTTCCTCAGCCTCTCTCCCTTCCTTCCCTCAGCCCCTCTCCTGCGGCTGTGACCGAGGGGCTGTTATTAACGATCTCGTAGCTGTGCGTCAGCAGAGCCTTTCTGCTGATGAGTAAATCATTTCCTCCCAGCGGGGCGCGCGCAGGAACCACTGGTGCTGCTCAGTGACTTCAACAAATTACAGAGCGGCTTCGGCAAAACAAATGTGCAAGGAGCGATTAAAGAAGAGAGATGAGAGAAATAACGATGTCAAAATGACACCAGCGACCGGGCATGGGGAACGAGAGAACAGAGTAGTCGTAGCTCTGCCTCAGTAATAAGGACAGGAAGGAACAGTAATTAAACATTTCACCATCCCTAGTAGCAGAGCTGAGAAGAGCAAACGCCCTTCTTATGGAAGGAAACTTAACACAGACACAGCTAAATCATGCAATGAGAAAAATAAAAAAACAAGCATTGGGAAAGCCACTAGTTATGTACTGCTTCAGAGAACTGCTGTGTGGTCATGTGAATCATTACAAGTAAATAACATGGGAATGCATATGTAATTGTGTGGAAGCAGCGAAATGCTGAATACCATTGGCGTAGGTTAAAAGTTTAAGTTTCAATGGCACTGTCAAACCAGAACTAAACATCCAGGTAGGTTAATGACTGCCCTCTTCCCATCTGTGCTGATGCTAGAGAAAAGCATCATAAATTATCTAGTTACCTAAGACACTTTAATAGCATTACAATGTGGTGTGTGTGCTCCTGAAAGCTCAAACTCTGGCAGCTGTATATATAAAATGATCACAGCTGTGTGTGGGAGAGGTTAAGCACTTTTTTGTGGATGCACACTACTTCCGCCCACCTAAAACATGTGCTCCTGGCTCCCAATATGCGGGTGGAGTCAAAACTCCTCTCTAGTGTTGATGACAGCTGCTCTGCCAAGCCAAACTGTAAAAAGGTGATGTACAGGTATACAGTACTTGCTTGGAATAACCTTTGAAAACAAATGTGAAAGGTATCATTCCAATGCTGACTAGGCGTGTACGTCACCTTTGGAGTAAAAGCCCAGTACAGTCAGGACTGGGAGCCCACAACAGGCCTGCTAAATTTAGTCAGACCAGCCCCCGTAGAGTGCACAGCGAGCGAGCCTGACCAGTACAAGAAGGGTTTTGTGAGGCTGGGTAGAGTTCTCCACCCAAGAAAATTTGGGGGGAAATGGCAAACATTGTGCATTCTACAACACATTTAATTTTATATTAGCTTTTAAAGGATATTAAATGACCTTACAGTGCACCACAATACGACAATCTTTGCTGGGGCTCTTCAATGATGCTCTCACTATCATGATCGCTCCATAGCCGCTCTCTCACATGTATTTCATTTGTTTTATAGAGCCTCTCATACCAGTGTGAGGGTCAGAGCACTTTACATCACACACCTACAGAGACAATGAATCATTCATGTGTAAATCAGTGTATAAAAAATGTAACATAGGACAGAAGGGACTACAAGATGTAGGATTTACCTGCCACTCATACTGGTAGGCATTTTTTATGAATGCTTGGTCTGGAGAAGCACAAACTCAGAATTAAGAACGTAACAAAGTGGATAAGGTTGGCTTTACTAATAAGAATTTATTTCTACACTAGCAAACCCTTTTTAGCAACTATAGGATACCGAAAGACTGGAAAAAAACATAATTTTCCAACCTGTACCATGCAGTTTGTATGCAGCTCTTTGTTGGCGGTTCATGGCACACTGTGCTATATTACGAATATAACTCCTGGAATGCATATTAACAAAGGGATCTCTGTAACAAAAGCAGTAACCTACTGAGCTATGCACATAAAACTCTATTCTGTGACCTGCATGGTGCATGTTCTTTGCAGAAGATACATTAACCCTCTGCACTACCTTAGATGAGCCAACACTGCCACTAGACAAAACTCCATCTCTCGCCATTAATCGTCATAGTTATCTTGAAACTTGAATTGTTAGCGGAAAATTGCTCGATATACAAGGAACTCTGCAGCAGTTGCTTTTAAAAATGCTACAAAACCGGACCAGTGCTGCCATTCCAGCCTTGAGTAAAGTAAGCAGAGCTGTCAAGGGATCCCAGGCCCAAAGAAATAGAAAGAGACATCTCTATTGTAACCAGGTAATAGATATGATGCAGGGGAGGAACGGGGATTGCAGGTTAGAGTACATACGGATTTTATGGGTGGAGACAAGCTGCTCTGGAAGGAGAGAGTGACGCGATGGAGGGGACACCTCTAACGAAGGATGGACTGGCGGCTCCTGCATTTGTCTCATCTGCTGCACCCTGCAGTCACGAAACAACACCCTTTGTTGCCTGAGTAGAAAAAGAAAAAGCATTGGCAGCTGCTCAAGCACAGCATTTCATCTCCTTGCTTGTGCCTTCCGCGAGTGGGGAAAGAAGGAACACAGGGCCTCATTTTTACGCGGCGTTGCGTCACTTTTTGTGATGCACCAGTGGTGTAAAAAATGCGCCTTGTTGCGCCCAAACTTACAAAGTGACGCATCTAGGTAGATGCGTCACTTTGTAAACCCCTGCGCCAGGTATAATGTATGCAAGGGGGCGTATTGACGCAAGAAAGGGTCGTAGAAGTGACGCAGTGAAATCTATGTGATTTCACTGCGCCACTTCTAGGACACAAACATGTCAATTTCTTACGCCTGCCTCACAGCAGGCGTAAGACTGACGCAGGCCGGATACATTGCTGGAGTTGCGTCACTTTTGTGACACACTCCAGCAATGCGTCACTTTTGTGCCATACAGATACGTCAGAAATACTGACGTATCTGTAACTCCTTGCATAATGATGCGTCATACTGTAAATATGACGCATCATTGGTGGTGCAAGGAGGGCGCAGTGTAAAGTGACGCATCGCTGTTTTCACACAGCGATGCGTCACTTTTCATAAATGAGGCCCACAGTGTTTTAAGAAAAGAGGCCAGAGGCTGCTGCTCCTGGCCTGGAACGCGACTGCAAAACTTCATGCTGTGGCGTAGTATTCCTTTTACAGCTCTTTGAAAAACGTTGTTGAATTTGCATTTAGTGATGAAGTCTGCCAATTTTGTTTCAACAGACAAATGTGCGAAGTTGTGAGTCGTCAAGCTTTGCAACTTTCCCACAGCACAAGCGGTAGGTACCCTCAGATGGTCCTGGATGCCACTCTCGGGGAATAAAGTAAAAGCAGCTTAGGAGCAGATTGGGGGTAATGCAATGGCGGTAGGTTATGGCCACTCAACCGATCTGATTATAGATAACCCGGCGGAGGACAGCCCAAAACTATGCTTTAAATGGAGACCTTCTTGCTCGATGGAAGAGAAGGGAATAGTAAAGGGGCAAGTGTCAAATGATTTTGTGTTAAAATTGAAATCAATGCAAGATGATGTCTTCTGTGAATAAATATATATCTTGCAGATATTTCTGCAACAGTGTTACTGATATGCAGGTTGTATCGGTAATGTCACAGCTCACCAACGCCATGTACACTGCATATGGCCTCTCCATGTGTTACTCTGAGGGTTAACGCGCTGGTTGTCGTGGTTCCCTAGGCAGTGGTGCTGGAACAATTTTCAGAGTACAGATGCTGTCATCACTGCGATATCACTGAACTCATGGGGATCGTGAAAAATCCTAGCATCACACTAGGAAAAAAAGTGTAATAAATGAGCAATGCCCATTCAGAAGGAAAATAGTAAAGGTGTGGTAGGTAGCCGGTGGTGCTTTTTGCAGAACATTGTGGTAAATAAATTCATATAGCATGGTAGCGCACTGCCATTTACAGACAGCTTATTTTCCAATGAAATGGCGCTACATTTACACAGACGTGCAGTTTTACTGATCAGAATATATATATGGTGCACAAACGACAATGTGTGGAAATAGGGTATCAGCAACTAACCATTTACACATATGTAGGAAAGTAGGATCTGCTTTTATGGTTATCCCACTTTTTGCCTGGTGTGATGCTGTTTCTGACTAGTATGACTGGGATCTGCTAACCAGGACCCAAGCCTCCGTGCTTTCTCCCCTAAGTTGGACATGGTGAGTACTTAAGTACACTCCAGATTGGCTACTGGTGTACCATTCTAAGTCCTTAGTATATGGTACCAAGGGCAGAGGTATACCAGGGGTCTCCCATAGGCTGAAGAATGCATTATTCCACCCACGAGAGAAGACTCAAATTGTGACTGTAGGCCTGCCATTACAGCCTATGTAAGCTGGTGCTAGCACCACTTATGACAGATATACGTTTTATTATATCAGAGGTCACTACACTTAAAGCCTATAAGTCACACATAAGGCAGGCCTTTCAATCCTGAAGGCAGGGTGCTCGGTTCAAGTGTGAGGGTGCTCCTGCATGAGCGAGGCACCCCTACATCCATTAGAGTTCATTCTCCCAGGTTGTAAGTGCATCAGCCATTGTGACCATCTATAAATTGGCTGTAACAAACCCTGTCATGTTTGATATCAAACATGTTGGCATCATACCTCCACACCATAACCGGTGTGGGAGGTATGCTTCCATGCACTATAAAGCTCACCCAGGAGGCCCTCAGATCTCCCGGTACCAGCATTCCAGAACCGGACAGCAAGCTAGGGCTGCTGCCAACCAGAGACGTGTTTCTGCCCTCCTGCTGAGCCATGCTTGAGCAGGGGAAGGCAGAGCAATAGATATCCTGTCACAGGGAGGTGTGACCACCTCCCAGGCAGGGTTTAGTCTATTAGGGCAGGGTGGAGGTGCTTGCCAGCGTCACTAAGACTGCTTGAAGGGTACATTTGGTGCCCTCCTTGCATTCTCCAGTTCAGGGAGCTGTTGGATCCCGCTCTAGTGCAAAACTGGACAACAGACACAGGAGTATCCTCCCACTGTCTGAGGTTCTGTGGTTTTCGGGACCGGACTCCATTTTGTTTAAGTTGTTCGTGACGCCATTTTTGTTGCCCTCACGTAGGCCTATGGAGGTAAACGAACGAACAAAGTTGCATGGGCTTCGTTGTTCATGTATGCATTAACAGGCCCTTTTCGACTTGCGAGTGAACTGCAAGATGCTGACCCCGTCACCTGAAACTGACCCTTTCACGAAGCTAATTTTCCTAGTTGATCGTTGTCTGTGATTGCCAATCAATGTTCAGGATATCGTTAACTTTTAGTTTCTTGCACATATCTTATCCTACTCAACATCTGAATTGTTTCTTTCCTTACGACGTTTCATTACATGAGTAGTGCTTTCAATTATGGGTTTGTCCGGCTTGTGGAAATTGAATTTGGGACAGTCCTAATAATTAACTTGTGGGTTGGTACAATGTAAAGTGAGCTTTTTGGAATGTAATAATGTATGTGAAAATGTACTTCACTGGTCAGAATTTGCCGCAGTGGGTGTGCATTTGTAATTAATCGAAAACAGCATAAAAGGTGATGTCTTGCTCTATGAAAATTGAGCAGTCTCCTGAGTTGTACACCGTGTTGTATTGCTTGGTTTACTGTTACTAGCTGCAGCTAATAAATGTGATCTTTGACGCCATCCAGAAGTATTCCGTGTCTCTGTATTCCAAGACAGGAGAATCCGAAGACTTCGGGTGTGTCCCTGGCACCGCTGGGTTCTAAGAAAACCCGGTTCTTCAGTTGGCGCCCAATGTTGGGCGACTTCAGTGGTACCGGTCCAAGCCCGAGGATCGCGAGGAGCCACGTGAGGAAATTCTGGAGGAAGGCCGCCACTTCATCGACCCCTGCATGTCGAGGTGGACCGAAGGTGTTTTCTGCTAGGCTTCCCGCTTTCCAACGGCTACGAAGGACTGCTGCCCTGACTGTCACCCTGTCTTGGACCCTTGATTGATCCTTTGTAAAGCGAGACGATAGACGGTCTTCTGGTGGCGTGACAGATACTTTGGTTAAGTATATGTGGGTCGCTCCCACGACTTTGTTTTGGTTCTTGGTTTTGATTCGGATGTTGCAATAGCCGAAGCCGAGGGGCTCGTATATTTACGAGTGTATCGATAGTTGATAACCCCTTGAAGTTTGAAGCTAGATTAGTGAGCAATAAGATGCCTGGTCTTAGCAAAATTAGGAAATGGTTTAGTTGTGGTTGCAACAGGGATTCCCGATTGGACGATTCATGTCCGATACCTCCGGTTGGAACTCCGACTTATGAGCTCTATTCAAAACACGGAGTAGGTCCTATCACTTATAATGAAGTGTGGGTCCGCTATACAAGGAAAGATGGTGTTTTACGATGGCCCCAACATGGTAGTTTCGAATGAAATATTTGAGATAATCTGGAAGTTGAGCTATTTAAGAAGAAAGCCTGGCCGGCAATGTTTGACTCTTTCCACCTTTGGCGTAAGGAAGCCAAACAGCGAGAAATTAAGCAAGCAAAGAGAGATAGGAAAGATAAGAATATGTCAGTACTACAAGCTGCTAGGCAGTTTAGGGAAGATGGAGAAGAGCGTGCGAGTGAAGTCTTAGATAGACAGCGTTGCATGGCCATAGATAAATGTTATCCGGCCTTGCCACCTTCTCCTCCAAAAGTGATTGAAGATCCTGAAAAAGATCCTTTGATCTCTCATTTACTGAGATTGCCACCCCCTTATGTGCAGGGTGCTACTGCACCTCCATTACCCCCGGTTGTTGCACCCTTTGTTGTTCAACCTCCTGCTGTTGTTCAGCCACCTGGTGCTCCACAGATGGTTTTGCCTCCTACTGCGCATCCCACTCTAGGGTCGCCAGCTTTGCTACCAGCTTTGCCTCAAACTCCTTTGCCTTCTACTTCTGTATCTTTGACTCCTACTGCTCTTGTCCCTACATCTCTTTTGCCTCAAAATACTTATTCTCTTGTTCTTATGTCTGCTTCTTCTCCTTCTGCTCGAAAACGAATGACTGAGACTGTTGATAATCTGTTGTCTCCATTGTTTGGGTCACTGAATATGACCCCTGTTTCGGAACGTAAGCAGAGTCGTAGTCAGCTTACTGGTCCCGAGGAATGGGCAGTGTTGGATCTTTTGGCTCGTAGATGGATTTTAAATGTTTCTAGGTATAATTTACAAGCGGTTAGGGATGTTTTCTTTCAGTGGGATCTGCCGAAGCAAAGGTATGTTTTTGATGTAATGTGTACTTTTCTCCGTCAGGAATGGGAAGATAATGAGTTGGGTCCAATTCCGCAGGAAGTGCTTGATGTTCAGTCCAAATTTGCTAAAGGGACGATAGTGGAATCTGATGTTACAGATGCCGTGGAGACGATACTTGTTTTCAGGTCTAGATTACCGCCTCAGATATTGTACGAACCTGATTCCTCTGTTAGGAGGAAAGTGAAGCAGTATCCTATGAAGAGGCTTCCCCTGTATGGAGAGAGGAAGTTGTTGCTAATGTTAATCAGGATATTCAGGGTATACCGGCACATTTTCAGCGAGTATGGGTACATGTTCCTTGGAAAAGAGCAGAGGTCTTGGCTCTTAAGCAGACCTTGCCTGATCCCCCTAAAAATCCTGCTGGTTATTACAAGGGGTTGTCTCAGACAGTTGAAGCGTGTATTATGAATTTAGCTGACATAGATATGTTAATGGGTAATGTAGTTCCTTAACCTTTGTGGCTGAAGATTCGTCATGAGAATCATGCGCAAGAATTAGGAGATACGTGGGCTAATATTGTTGCTGCAGATGGTCGGCAAGTAGCAGGTGCCAAACCTGAGCCCTTAGTTGCAGAATTACCTGGTACGATTATTAATTTGATGAAAACTATGATGCCTCCTTTGGGAGTGAATTGGGATATGTTCGCAGCATGCAAACAAAAGAAAGACGAGACTGTGTCTGATTTCTTCACAAGGTTTGAAGCAACGTTTATCGATCATAGTGGTCAGGACATGAGTACCGAAGGTGGTCAAATGTTGTTCGTGGAAAAATTTGTCTTTAATTTGCTTCCCGAACTTTCTAATAAGTTAAAGGATTCTGAGAGTTCATGGGCTGTTTCTACGTTGGCCCAGACATTGGCTACTGCACAATATTATGAGGTTAGGGATAAAGATGAGAAGGATAAAGCAGAGAAGAAAACTAAAGATTTAAAGACGAAAGTTCTTTTGCAGCAAACTTATCCGTCTCGTCAGAATCAGCCTCAGTTTCAGCAACCTCTACAGTTTCAGAGATTGTTACAGAAGCCTGAGCCTTATGCTCCGCGATTCTTTCCTGGTCCTAATCAGTGTGCTTATTGCAGAGAGGAAGGTCATTTCAAGAATAGTTGTTACAGCGTGCGAATGGCGTATCTGGTCAGAGAGGTCGTGGTGGTTTCCAGCAAGCTCCTAGGGGTAGGGGACGTGGTGTGTTACCTCAGAGTGAGCGTTCCTCTTCCCTTCAGAATTCTGCGAATTATTTTGACAGACAGAATGTTCCGAGTGGTCAGTCTGCACAGTACTACGTTGATGATTATTATGTCGAGAGTGAGAGTGCTGGTTATAATGATAGTTAGGGCAGCCATGGGCAAAGAGAGGGAGTAGGGTCAGTTCCAGTAGACCAGAGTGGACCTTATGTTGAAGTGATTACATTAGGTGTGGCAGAACCTTTTCTTTTGGATAGTGGTGTGACGAAGAGTTCTATTATGCACTCTAAACTTCCTGGCGCACCTTTGTCTGGCTTGACCAACGTTTCAGTAGGATTTTCTGGCGCCCCAGTTTGTAACCCGGTTTCTAATCCTTTGTCCCTTTCTATTGGTCCTTGTGAATTGGAAGCTCCACTTATTCAAATGACTGGTTGTGGTGAGAATCTGTTGGGTTTGGACTTGCTGAAAAGACTGCATGCGACATTACATTGCTCTTCTTCGGGAGTACATCTTACCTTGGGTAAGAAAGGGATTTCCCCAATGTATTTGTCTAAAGATTGTCTTCCACTGGAATTGCGTTCTCTTCCTGATACACTTTGGGCTACAGGTCCGAATGATGTTGGTCTCTTGCAGATTCCACCCTATGTTGTTACCCTTAAGTCGAATGCTAGGCTACCTCGTATGCCCCAATATAAAATATCTAGCGAAGGCGAGAGAGCTCTTCTAGCGATTGTTTATGATTTGGTTGGGAAGGGTGTAGTTGAAGAAACGAGAGGTAATGTGTGTAACAGTCCTGCTTTGCCTGTCCTTAAGCGTACTGATGCTTCTCAGCCACATGTGTATCGGTTTGTGATCGATCTTCAAGAAGTGAATAGGATTGTGGTGCCACAGTTTCCTGTTGTCCCGGATATTACTGCTTTGTTGACTCTAAGCATGGGCGGATTTTGCGAATCTGGTGTACGCGAACTTGCGTATTTACGGATTCGCAATCCGCAAAATCCGCGAACTCTCACGAATTTGCGGATTTTTGTGTTTTTTTGGGTTCGCAAGGGTTTCTGCCAGTTCGCGAGGTTTGTGTACCAGTTCGCAATTGCGAACTTACTTTTCGGCTCGCAACGGCCGCGACTATGTTGTTTCTACGTGTTTCACCACTGCCACCCTCTGGTACACCCATGCCACCCTCTGGCACATCCTCACTGCCACCCTCTGGTTGGTTTATCACTGTAGATTATGGGGGTGAAAAAAAGCAAGCACACCTGCCCTGCTTCAACTGCCATGAATTAATTTGGGGTTGATTAATGTGTACCTGATTTTTAAACTTCCAGTCTGGCTGGCACCTGCTTCCTTCCTTATCTGTAATTTGCTTTCTGTTGCAGTGCAATTTTTTCTCACACGACCTTTATGGCCTACTTGTAGCTATTCTATGAGCCTGCTGTGAGGGTCAGAGCAGGGTCATAGAATAGTTGCAAATAGGCAACTGAACTCTGGAGGGGCCCCTCAGGAAGCACTAGAGTGAATGGTTACTAATGTTAAGATTGAACTTTTGCACCTGCTGATTGCTTTCAGTTTTGCAAAAATCATTTTTCTGCAATTTCGCGCGATTTTCGGGGCGCGAATCCATGCGAGATCGATTTCGGAAGCCACGAATTCGTGCGAATACACGATTTGGTTTTTTTGCTGCGTGTTTGTTCGCGTGATTTTTTGCATGTTCGCAAGCCACTTGTAGCGCAACGTTTGCGAAGTTACCCTAGCGGTCGTACATGGGCGCGGCCATCTTGTTTGCGTGACGTAATTCCGTTTCCGGGCGCTATGTGTAATCTCGCAAAGTGTGCGGCTCGCTAGTACAATTTCGCGTGTGATCGCGAGGAAAATCTCGCGCGAACTTACCTACGCGGTCGTGAACGGGCGCGGCCATCTTGTTTCTCATTCATTGCTATGGTTCTGGGCATGCTCTCTGTATCCTTTCTTAATCTCTGCCATCCTTTGCTTGTTTGAAGTTTTTTTTAATCTATTTTACTTATTATCTATCCCTCTATTTTTCTAGCTCTATATTTTTGTGTTTTCTGCTAATTTTAAACTACTTTTTTAAACGCTTTTCTTTTCTTCTTCCCTGTTCTATTTCTTCTTTCTTATTTTGCTTCCTTTCTGCCCAGACCATGGCAAAGGGAGCCGGGAAGAAGCCCGCAAAGGGGAAGGGTCCCGCACCCCGTGCCCGGCTCCCGTGCGGGCGTTTGAGGGGGGAGACAGTTATAGCTCGGGAGATTTTTAGTGCGGAGGAGGTGGCCGCACTAGTCTTTCACGTCCAGCGCCGCCTCCCCAAGACCATCATGGGAGGCGGCAGGATCGCTACCGGCTACGGGATCCGGGAGCGCCGGAAGCGGTGGGAGAAGGTGTGCCGGGCCATGTTTGAACACTCTGGGGTCCGGCGCACCTATAACCAGGCCACCCACCGCTGAACGGATCTCATGGACCGGGAACGCGACTTGCTGGACGTGCTCGGCGTAGAGATCCCCGGGCTTGGTGAGTAGTAGTAGCTATTTCTATCTATTTCATCACTACTCTGTTTTATCCCGCTCTGTGTGTTATTATATTGCAAATTTTTGTTTTTTACCAAGAGCAATAATGCTGCCGATTACATTGTAGGTAAATTATATTTCAAAATCTTCTATGCATTTCCGGTGCACTGCTCTCCTTCTCAGTAGCCTTGCTACTATGCTTGTTTGTTTTCTATTTTGTGTTCATTTCATTGGCCTGAGAAATTATGTATGAGTGTAGTGTAAAGAACTGCGTAATGCTAGACACTAAAGGTCAGATTTTCAATTACTGGCGCATCCCTGCAAAGTAGCAGGGATGCGCCAGTAATTGTGCGCCATGCCACCACCACCCATGGTGCGCCGTATTTACAATGTGGCGCACCATGGGCCCAAAACGTCACAGAAGCCTTACGCATCTGTGCCGTAAAGGCGGCGCATTGCTGGAGTTGCGTGCCAACGATGGGGCAGCTCCAGCAATGCTCTGGGGTGCCCTATCTCCCCAATGCTGCATCAAGCCGTACGTCGGCTTCAAGCAGGCGCAGGGTTTGAGTCACGCATCATTGTCCTAAAAGTGACTGATTGACATCTTGTAGATTTCCCTCAGCCACTTTTAGGATTCATTCCTGCGCAGGAACGCCCCCTGATGGCGCAGGGCTTTACAACGTGATGCATCTCCCATATGCGTCACTTTGTTCATATACGCCGCACCATGGCGCCTCTTTTGTTCTGCCGCTGCGTCACAAAAGTCACGCAACAATGGAGCAAAAGAGCCGCAAGGGGCTTCTAAATCAGCCCCTACAGACTCAAGTCCAGTCCTTCCTTTAGACACATGGCTATAAGAAGAAATAGTGGTGGTGGTCGGTGGATTGATAGTTTGAGTATTCATTCACTGATCTGCAAGCACGATGGACTTTGTCTGTCACTTCGCGTGCTGCGGACTGCTGCCTGCCAGGCCTAGGCAAAACTTTTTAGTAGTTTGTTTAGCGAGTTACATAGGAACTTTCCAAGTCAACGGTCCGCAAATCAAGCAATACTAATAACGTAGTAGACCACATGAGATCGGTCAATATATCCCGTGGAATAGTTATCTATTTGCTATTTCGCCAAAATATTTTGTTATTGTTCTTTTGAAATGTTTGATTTGGTTGACAAATATCATCCATGTTTTCTGGTCTTTCTTTCTTTCATGTTGTACATCAGCTCCCCCCAGGGGCAAGAGGACACAGGAGGAGGAGGAGGGTGCTGTTCAGGATGCAGGCCAGGATCGGGCAGGCGAGGGCTCCTTTGCTGGCCCCAGTAAGTTTTAATTTTAATATAGAGTACCTATTTTTTCCTAGCGTTCCTCATTCGATTTTTTCTAAATCGTCTTTGATCTTCTTGTAGACTGGATCTAAATTCTTATCCTGCCTCGACTATTACTCCCTGTAGTATTACTAGATTATTCTTATTAGTCTGTCTGTGTACCTAACTAAGATTGCACATTTGGCAATTCCATTGGACTCCCATTCTAGTCAGCAATAGCTCTATGCACTAAGTGCAGTCCTCTGGGATTGTCCATAATGTCTTTTCAAGTCTTCTAAATGTTTATGCTTTGACAATTGCCAACAATATAAAGGTGAATGACCACCAAGAAAGAATAAGATACTACTTTACTTTTGGTTTGGATAGTAGGACAATCCATTCTACTACTGTTGCAGGGACAAATCTGCACAAACAGAACTATGGACACTAAATAATGCATTGCTTAGCTTATCAATTATAATAGGTGCTGTTAGACTTTCCACATACCTCAGTGATAACAGACTTTGTAGTTGAACCCCCAATCTCCTTACTGACTAGATAGTGTGGCAGAGTCATTTAGCTCCCAAAGTCACCGATGATTGATCCCCAATGATGATTAGATTATCCAACGCAGGACAAGAGTACGGAGTCAGAGTCAAGAAGTGTCAGAGGCACGGACTCATGCTTGCAAAAATTCCAAAACCTTTAGCTCATCCACTCTAGTCTGGAGAACCAAAAACCACAGAGTCTATTTAAGTTTAAAAGCTTTATTAAAAGTAAACACATTTATTAAAATCAACTTTGTCATAAAACTAAACGTTTAACTGAAAATGGAAAAGTGCTTAGTGCTGACGATTAATTGGACACATTTCTTGTGGTCGAGCCGAGCTCTCACCTGGTTTGAACTTGATCCTGCTCGTGTTCTTAGAAGTCAAGCTTCTGTCTGTTAGGAGAAAAAGTGGTGCGTGTTAAAAATAAAAAGCAAGCATTCATCAGTTGTGCCAAAAAGTGCAGCAAGACAACAGCCTTCCCTGGAAAAAGGGACATTTTTACTTTAGAGTAGACAGTCACAAATTATTACATTGTATTCTGTTTTTGTCACATTTCTTTATTCCTCCTAGACCAAATATTATATAGTAGTGAGTGGTGTATTCTAACATTCTTAAATGTACTTTGTAGGTGGAACATCTGGTGGCGGGGCCAGCGCGGAGGTGGTGGTATTGGACGAGGGGAACAACTCTGGGGAGGAGGCGGTGCAAGTGCCGGACGTGCCTGTGAGGGTTCACACGGTGGTGGCGGGCAGAGGTAAGCTATATATTCCTTACTTATTGAGATTGAAGACTGCATAGTGTGCTTTCTGCATGGGTGTATTATAAATCAACCAGGTAGTAGCCTCCTCTAAATGTACTTCGACTTAGCTGTGAAGTTTTTGGCGAGAAGAATCCCAATAAGATCTGAGATGAACTTGATGGATGGGATGAACGAAAAGCGAAAGAAGGGTGTAAGTAAGTGTGGAAGGACGAGAAATTTAATGATGACTGGCAAAGAAGAAAGATATGTGTTTGCTTGGTCCCCGAGGTGGCTGGGAAGGAAAGAATATGGTATGGTGCATGGCTGGGTGAATGATGAAGCAAGGATGGGTGGAAGGAGAACAGCCTGGGTGGGTGAAACAGAAACTGTATGTGTGCATATACTTTGAATGGATGGATGCCTGGATCATGGTATTATCTGACTCTTAGATAGCATATGTGTATCTAGAGAGAGTAGACGGTCACTGGATGAACTAAGTGTTACTTTAAAGAGCATGTAACACCGCACCCGCACATCCGTTCCAGTGTAGGAAAGGCAAGGAAAAGAAGTTGTAATTTTGTCCAAATACTACCATGAATAGTAGCAGTAGTTTGTATTGCAACTGCAAGCACAGCATATATCCGGTTATTATGGTGGACACTCCCTACCTCTCTTAATAACTTTAGTATGGTAGTAGTACGTCATTCATGTGTGGGTGTATCACTGTTCACTCAATAATAAGCAAAGCACCTAAAGTCATCCCATATGTCATCAAATACATCCCATGTGAAGTGATAGATAATCAGATTATTTAGCTTCTTCATTTTCCTTTTCTAGTACTCATTTGCACTGTAGGGTGAAAGCTAAATTAATTAAACAGCAGCCCTTTTAACAGAGTTTTCTCAGTGCCACCCGTAATAGAAAAGTAAGAGCTTCACCACCTGCATGTACTGGACCGGTACAGTAACGCAAGTCTGTCTCACTCATCATGGTGTGCGTCTGTTTTTCTCGGGTGCAAGTTCACTGCGCTGGCATTATGCCGGCTTGCATAAGATAACGTACCAATTTTCCTAAACAAGAGAGAAGAAGAAGAATAAGACTGGTGTACTGTCATAGTCGACTGTAATGGAAGTCCATAGTGCTTGTAGAATTTGTTCCTTAAACTCCCACTAATGTTAGAGCAAGGATGAAGAAGTGGGAGGTTAGATAGATACTGTCCTCAATAGTTATGTACTGTGCTTTCAATTTGCTACTTGTACTGTGACACAACTTTCTGCTCAATCATTTTGTGTTAATCTTAAGGAGCATTGGTTACAGCCTATGTCTTTCTTTCTTCATATAGTTGCTCCTTCCAAATCAAACAGAACATCAAGGAGGGAGCTGGCTCAAATGGCCCGGCAACGGAGGCTGGATGCCACTGACGCCGAATATCGGCGGCTGGTGGCCCTGGAGGAGGAGGAGACGCAGTCTACCGGTACAACAACAACATCCACTGGGACAGCTGCATCCTCCTCCGTGCCCCCACGGGCTGCCAGCCAGCGCAGTGCTCCAGCGGTACGAAGCCGGGCTACCAAAGCCAACCGCCACCGCCGAGCAGCAAAGACAGCAGCTGCCCCCCACAGGAGTTGCAAGGCACGCCAGCACCGCTTATGCCTCAGAGTGTCCTACCTGGAGCAGGAGGTGCATACCTATAAGAACTTGGTGGAGGGCCTCCGCTTCGACCATGCCACCCTCCGCAAGGAGTATGATGCCCTGGCCGCTAAAGTCTACAGCACCCTCCCGTAGTGTAGTGTCCCTTGCCCCTTTTTTAGAGACTTTTGTGGGGTGGGAATTGGGAGTTGGGTTGTTTTTGGGACTTTTGAAGGACAATCGTTGGGGTTAGGGAGGGTCTTGTGGGAGATTATTTTGTTAGGGCTACATAAATATACTTTTTGAAACTTTATCTGACCATACCTGTTTTTTACTGCTTTTGAGTCTGGTGGGTGGGGGTTTGACAGTAAGTTTGTTTTCCTGAAGAGTCCTAGGACTTTAGTAGTACTACCGTCAATCCCTCGTCTATTCCGAATACTCCATTATACTACCTCCCACCAAACGCTTATCTTACCTGTGATTTGTGTTTGAAAGTAGGACTAGGCCCAGGGCTGGCTCCACGGCAAATGGCGATTAAGGTTGGCAATCCTGGGCGGATGAAATGTCCTCATTGCGGTGGTACTAGTGGTGTGACACAGTGGCAGTTGCATGCCTATGGAAAAAAAGAAAATGAAACCTGGTTTGTCCTTACTGTAGCATTACAACGGTACGATAGAGAATATAGCAGGTGACAGTACACTAGAACAGTTCCACACAGAGCCTAACAAATGGTAAAGTATTGAAAGTATAACTAGTACTTGCGTTGAATTTTTTTGACATTGGCTACTACTACAAGAAATAGTACTGAAGCTGAGTAAGTCTAGAATGTATCCTCAGATTCCTTCACCAGCCTGTTGCTATGACCTTATCCTCCCCAGCAAGTGTGTGGAATTATTGATGTAATTTAGTCACACATCAAGCAAAACCACACAGCCCGGGGGAAGAGGGTTAGGGTTTGGAAAATGGATGGGAATGGGGGTTTCTTTTTGGGTAGGTTTTGTTGAGAGAAAAAAAAAGCACAGCATGGACAAACAATAATTGAAGATAAAGAAATCTTTGGGTACAAAGCTAACCATAAATCTTTTAAGTGACATAAAGGAAGTGCATGCCCTACTGCATGCATTGTTACTGAAAAGTAAGTAGTACTAGAATGCAACAGTACAGGGCTGCAGCGTTTTCACTTGCCTATCTCTGCACTCATAGAAACACTTCTTACATTAAATTAGGTTTAAAAATTAGCCGAAGTAAAACCTATAGAATGGCTGTAGGGATCAATTTAGAAGCAGAGAGAGATCCAAGAAATGCAGTCACATTCATAGAAGAAAACAATGGGTACTGTATCTGTATGTTGTTGTAGTTGTCCTGTTGAATTTGGTAAGTAAGTTGCATGCAGCAAACAATTCCTCTTATTAGCGGCACTCCTCCATTCCAGCTGACGCTTCGTCCATCAATGTTGGTGACCAGAAGACACCCTGTCCACTGCCTGCCTGGTGGATGCTGAATTGCGGCTCGCTAATGTGAAGCCTGACTCCATCCTTTTTTCCCCATTGCACAGACTGAAACCCGGCCTGTAATTATTGAACGAAAAACAGGAAGTGCTATTACAACACCACTGATAAATAAATATAAGGTATGTACGCTGTGTAGTGCAAAAAGTCACACTTTGATTTTCCTAATAGACAGTACAATATTTTTGAAAGTGCGTACTCTGTCTGAGTCACCTTTTGAAGGATAAATAAGTATGGGCAAATTAATTTAGCGGATCTTTCCCCTCAAGCTAGGTGTACTGTAAACTGTGTTTTAGAACAAAATGAAACCTTCCCAGCAGTGCTCCCACCCAGACCCTTACTAAAGCCAGTCGCAAAAATGTAGAAGACCCCCAATCAGATCTCAAAAAACGAGGCCTAGCAGAAAACTGGTGACAAAACGTACTTTGAAAGTAAAAGTAGGCCCAAATACCCCCTTACCCACCGTGGATTGTATT
Source organism: Lissotriton helveticus (assembly GCF_964261635.1). Lineage (NCBI taxonomy): Eukaryota > Metazoa > Chordata > Amphibia > Caudata > Salamandridae > Lissotriton > Lissotriton helveticus. The sequence continues at coordinate 1,178,232,756 of NC_136061.1, forward strand.
CAAACCACTTGCAAGCAAGCAAAAGTATCCATAGCCAGCATCGCTCCAAGACTCGAAAACCCCCCCACCCAAACACATGCAATAGAAATACTGCTAACCCTAACGAGCCCTAAGTTAAGAATAGTGGCAAAGGCTTTCTTTAACTATGCCAAATCCCCCCTTTCCCACCATACTACTGCTTTTGAGTCTGGTGGGTGGTGCTTTAACAGTAAGTTTGTTTTCCTGAAACTTAAGTCTGTGTCATTTTCTTCCTTTAAGTGTAAATGGCTAAATGTTTTCAACACTAAGTGCCTCTCACAGAGTAAGTGATCCCCCCTTTCCCACCATGGATTCACAAAAATTATACATTCCCACGAGTGCTCTAAAACCCCAGAACTCAGTTGCAAAAATCAAGAACACCCCGAAACACATGCAATCCTGCTGCTAGGGCTAACCCTAACGAACCCTAAGTTACAAAAAGTGCCAAAACCTTTTTCCTCATGGATGTTGTTTAAACCAGTTTTATCCGGTATTAGACCTTCCCAGCAATGGCCCCAGAGCCGTCAACCCAGGCGAAAACAAGTAGAAGACCCCCAAACAGCCAAAAAGCAAAAGTACAAAAATGTGGACGTAGTCACTTTTCTGAAAATTTCCAAAATCACTCAGCGCGCGCTCTGCAGCTAGGCCCTAACTCCCCTCTGCCTCCATGGATTTCCTTCAAACCTCTTGCTATCTTATCTAAACTATCCATATCCAGTAGTGCTCCCAGACCCCGAAACCCACCCACAAACACCAGGAAGCCCCCCAAACAGGCCCCCGAAAATGCTACATTGGGCGAAAAGTCAGAAAATGCAAAACCTTTTTCCTCATGGATGTTGTTTAAACCAGTTTTATCCGGTATTAGACCTTCCCAGCAATGACCACAGAGCCGTCAACCCAGGCGAAAACAAGTAGAAGAACCCCAAACAGCCAAAAAGCAAAAGTAGAAAAATGTGGACTTAGTCACTTTTCTGAAAATTTCCAAAATCACTCAGCGCGCGCTCTGCAGCTAGGCCCTAACTCCCCTCTGCCTCCATGGATTTCCTTCAAACCTCTTGCTATCTAAACTATCCATACCCAGTAGTGCTCCCAGACCCCGAAACCCACCCACAAACACCAGGAAGCCCCCAAACAGGCCCCCGAAAACGCTACATTGAGCGAAAAGTCAGAAAATGCAAAACCTTTTTCCTCATGGATGTTGTTTAAACCAGTTTTATCCGGTATTAGACCTTCCCAGCAATGGCCCCAGAGCCGTCAACCCAGGCGAAAACAAGTAGAAGACCCCCAAACAGCCAAAAAGCAAAAGTACAGGTGATTAAAGTTTTAATTATATTAACTTGTGCAAAACAAAGAAAGACAGAAACACAGGAATAAAAGTGAATAAGTACGAAAAAGAAAATTTCTGAATTCATTGGCTCATTTTCAGGCCTCGGTGTCAGGGAAGAAGAGTTCGTCCTCATACTCTGCCAATTCAGGCAGGAGAAGGTCAGTGTCACCTAACACAGAAGAAATTCCCTCATCTAAGTTTCTGTCCTCCTCGTCTTCTTCCGTCGTGCGATCTGGTACTTTGATCAATATCTCCACATTTTTGGGCGAGAGGCGGGTCCGTTTGCAAGTTACAATGCCACCAGCAGCAATGAAAACACGTTCAGAAGACACGCTTGCGAGTGGGCAAGACAAGTAATGTATAGCCAGGCGGGTGATCTCTGGCCACAATACTTTTTTCCCATGCCAATACACCAATGGGTCAGCATTAACATAGACCTCTGTTGAGTCATTCAGATAGTCCTGCACCATCGACTCAAAGTTCTCCACGGTTCCTCCACTTTGCTGAATTTTCGCTCGGACCTTTTCAGAACCATAACCAATCTCAGCTAGCCAATCCTCTTCATCATCATCACCCGATATTTCTGTTGTGTCTGGTGCGGATGATGCGGTTGCCGGTGTCTTTAACGGCTGAGAGGTCACTTCTGCCACAGCCACAGGTGCAGAAGTGGAGTCTTTTGACTGGGGATGGCCTGCTGATGCTGATGTACTGCCTTTTCCTTCAATTTGCTTCCGTTCTCTTTCAAACCTGATGGCTGACCAGGCTAGCCAACGTTTGTACTTTGTAACATCTTCATCACTAAAAGGAAATAATACAGAGCCTGCCAGCGCCTTTTTGTAACGTGGATGCAGAATAGTAGCACAAATGTAATGCTGTTCTGAGTGGATCTTTTGAAGACGTTCATCGCCAAGTAAGCGCTCTAATAATTTCTCCGCCAAAGCAAAAGCTTCTTGCTTTTCTTCATCTTTTTGAAACTTTGAAGACACCGCCTTCAGTTTGTGCAACAGCATGCGCAGCAATGGGATAGCTTTTCCCAAATTACAGTCCTCCCTGCTGACTGCAAGCGTGAAGACCTCAAAAGGACGAAGCATGTCTGTCAGGCTTTTAACTAGCTCCCATTGAGCCGCATTTAACCTCAGGTCCTCCTTCACAGCTGTACCCATTGTTAAGAAATACTGATCGAGTACCGTAAACTGCTCATACAGACGCTCAAGCATGTAGAAGGTAGAGTTCCAACGTTTTGGCACCTCCTGGATGAGTGCTTTCACTGGCATTCGACGTTCATGTAGCAGGCTCCTCAGATGCTTCCGGGCCTTAAAAGAATGGCTGAAATGGTTGCACATTTTTCGGCAGGTGACCACTAACTGACATGCTGGACTGTCTTTATCCAAGAATTTTTTAACAACCAGGTTTATACAGTGCGCCAAACACGGCACTCTGAAATAGTCACCCAGTTCCATGGCCTTAACTACATTGGTGCCATTATCCGTGGAAACATAACCAATGCGCGTTTTTTTGGAGACAGCCAGTGAAAGACCTTTGTGTTGAACTCATTCAAAATGTTTTGTACTGTATGACGTTTCTCCAAGCCAAACATGGCTAGTGTTGCATGTTTCCGAGCAGCTTTAAAAACTTGGTCCAGGTCAGCACCTGCGTTTAGCTTTGCTTTAACCCCTGAAAAAGAGACCCAGTGTGCAGTAATGCACATGTAATCAGTGCCTGCGCCACTGGTCCACATGTCTGTTGTCAGATGTATAGTGTGAACAGCACTCTTCTGCAAAGCTGCCCCAATCACCTCCAGCACATCTTCATGTAGTGCTGGAACCGCAACTCGGGCAAAATAGTACCGGCTAGGAACCTTCCATTTAGGGCAGAGCGCTGCCACTAATTCTAGAAAACCAACCCCTTCTACAAAAGAAAAAGGGAGAAGATCCAGCGCTAGCATTTTAGCCAGCTTAGTGTTATACAGACGCACCATTGAGTGGTTGCGGTCATATGGCGCGTCTGAAAACAACATTGTTTTAATGTTGGCCTGGACCATTTTACGGGATGATGATGATGACTTCTTCGACCCAGTTACGCTCGCTGCTGAACTTTTTCGCATTGGTGTCTCACTCTGTCCCACACTCTTAGTGTGGCTCACAGGGGGTGTGCTGACAGGGGTACTGGGTATAAGTGAAGTGTGTGACACTTCTTCCTCCTCGTCATCATCAGATGTTACATCAACGTTTTCTCGACTTGCAATTCGGGCTTCCTTGATCTCCTTTAGGTGCGCCAACCATTGGACAGTGTGCTGTCTCTTAAGATGACCTCTCTGGCCTCCAGTCCCATAGTTGGTACCAAGCTTACCACGACTAACTGCAAACTTACAAATGCTACAAATGGCTATGTTTTCCCTTTTTGGGCAAACACTAAAGAAGTCCCAAACTGCGGACTTGAAATGTCTGTGGGGGCCGGAGGAGGCGATACTGGTGGTGGTCGTGCTGCTAATGCCAGATGAAGTGGAGGATGTGTATTGCTGAACTTTACTACGTTGTGCACTTTCACCACCACTAATTGAGGTCGAGGTGGATGGAGGTCCCTTCTGGCGAGTAAGAAATATGGAAGCGGTAGGTTGTGGTGTACTAGTTAACATCAATGATTGTGGTGTTCCCATTGCCTCCTCGTCGGCTTCATCATCACGCTCAGCAGCTTGTCGGGCTAGGGTCAAAATGTCTGTTTGCTGCATGCCCGCTGGGGCTTCAGTGACGTTAGTGATGATGACTGCGTCGTCGTCGTGAGAGTCTTCAGCAGCAGGAGTATACGCCACTTCTTGTTGAGCGTCATCACACTCCATAACTATGAGAGTTTCGACGACCTTCCTTTTACGCTTAGCTACCTTTGTCAGATCATGGTGTGCCTCCTCAACCTCACTCTCAGACGGCAGTGGTGCTGGTTCCCAAGTAAGATCCATATCATCAGAAGGAGGTGGGCTTGAAGAAGATGTAGACACCAACACCCTTGATCTTTTCCTTGCTCGGGATGTGGAAGACAATGAATGATCATCAGGAGGAGTGGCTTCCTCGAATGATACCTCGGCTTGATTGTCGATTTCCAGATGTGCCCCTACTTCTGGAGGAACAACTATTGTGGCCACTTGTTGTGCCCCTCCATGCACCTCTGCTTGCTCCTCTCCTTGCGCCGCCTCTCCTTCCACATGTACTTGGGCTTGTACTTGCACATGTGATTGTTGTTGCGGCTGTGGTTGTTCAACACTCGTCAGACGAGTTACAACAACCTGTGTTGATTGAGGGACATTGCTGCTACTTTCTTGCGATGAGCCAACATCACTGGTCGATGGTGATTGAACAACTATACTGGCTGCCTCTGCAGCACTCAAGGGCTTGGACCTAAGTTGGCGTGGTGGTGGTGGCACTGAGCCCAATGGAGCGGAGGTGCTGCTCCCAGCTTGGTCCCCAGCAGACCCCGCTGCTGCTGCAGGCGTACTTTTTTTTATCCCCAAAAATGTGGCGGTCGTCATCACACCAGTCTCCTTGGTAAGTGGCGCCACTTGCTTATTCTGCTCCTTACTGGCAACTTTCTTGCTAGAGGAGCTACGGGCAGCTTTTTTTGGGGCCATCTTCTTCAGATGTCACTCTGAACAGCAGCCCGCAGTTGCACAAGTTGCAGAGTTGTCTGTGGCCACACGTGACATTGTGCTGCACACACCGCAGCAGGACTTCTTCCTGGCACTGGTGGTTCTCTTGTGCACCTACAAGCAATGGAAGACAGAGGAACATCAGTTATACACCCCAAAAAGTCGAAAAAACACACAAAAATCAGCACAAACCCAGCCCATCCATGGCCTCAATGATGTTTAAATTCAAGAAGACACCCCACAGAAAAACTAGGCCCATGCACCACTCACTACCCCTGGGCAAAAGGTCCCACCAGCAGCCCCAAAAAAACGACAAAAAACACAAAATTCAGCAAAAGCCCAGCCCATCCATGGCCTCAATGGTGTTTAAATTCAAGAAGACACCCCACAGAAAGACTAGGCCCATGCACCACTCACTACCCCTGGGCATAATGGATGAAAGCTAGGCAAAATAAGTGCAGGCCTCACACACTGCCTCTCTTCAAAATGGCCCCTTGAACCCCAAGCACATGTTACCTGTACCAGCACTCAAGATGGCCGCCACCACCACCACCCACATGGCCAGTCCACATCAACAGTACACCCCAAAAAGAAACGAAAAACACACAAAAATCACCACAATCCAATGCCATCCAGGATGTTTACATTAAAAAGACCCCACAGGCAGACTCAGTCCATGCACCACTACCCCTGGGCAAAAGGCCCCACCAGCAGCCCCAAAAAAACGACAAAAAACACAAAATTCAGCACAATCCCAGCCCATCCATGGCCTCAATGATGTTTAAATTCAAGAAGACACCCCACAGAAAGACTAGGCCCATGCGCCACTCACTCACTACCCCTGGGCAAAAGGCCCCACCAGCAGCCCCAAAAAAACGACAAAAAACACATAATTCAGCACAATCCCAGCCCATCCATGGCCTCAATGATGTTTAAATTCAAGAAGACACCCCACAGAAAGACTAGGCCCATGCACCACTCACTACCCCTGGGCAAAAGGCCACACCAGCAGCTCCAAAAAACACAAAATTCAGAACAATCCCAGCCCATCCATGGCCTCAATGGTGTTTAAATTCAAGAAGACACCCCACAGAAAGACTAGGCCCATGCACCACTCACTACCCCTGGGCATAATGGATGAAAGCTAGGCAAAATGGGTGCAGGCCTCAGACACTGCCTCTCTTCAAAATGGCCCCTTGAACCCCAAGCACATGTTGCCTGTACCAGCACTCATGATGGCCACCACCACCACACACATGGCCAGTCCACATCAACAGTACACCCCAAAAAAACGAAAAACACACAAAAATCACCACAATCCAATGCCATCCAGGATGTTTACATTAAAAAGACCCCACAGGCAGACTCAGTCCATGCACCACTACCCCTGGGCAAAAGGCCCCACCAGCAGCCCCAAAAAAACGACAAAAACACAAAATTCAGAACAATCCCAGCCCATCCATGGCCTCAATGGTGTTTAAATTCAAGAAGACACCCCACAGAAAGACTAGGCCCATGCACCACTCACTACCCCTGGCCATAATGTATGAAAGCTAGGCAAAATGGGTGCAGGCCTCAGACACTGCCTCTCTTCAAAATGGCCCCTTGTACCCCAAGCACATGTTGCCTGTACCAGCACTCAAGATGGCCACCACCACCACCCACATGGCCAGTCCACATCAACAGTACACCCCAAAAAAACGAAAAACACACAAAAATCACCACAATCCAATGCCATCCAGGATGTTTACATTAAAAAGACCCAACAGGCAGACTCAGTCCATGCACCACTACCCCTGGGCAAAAGGCCCCACCAGCAGCCCCAAAAAAACGACAAAAACACAAAATTCAGCACAATCCCAGCCCATCCATGGCCTCAATGATGTTTAAATTCAAGAAGACACCCCACAGAAAGACTAGGCCCATGCACCACTCACTACCCCTGGGCATAATGGATGAAAGCTCGGCAAAATGGGTGCAGGCCTCAGACACTGCCTCTCTTCAAAATGGCCCCTTGAACCCCAAGCACATGTTGCCTGTACCAGCACTCAAGATGGCCACCACCACCACCCACATGGCCAGTCCACATCAACAGTACACCCCAAAAAGAAACGAAAAACACACAAAAATCACCACAATCCAATGCCATCCAGGATGTTTACATTAAAGAGAGTGAGACCCCACAGGCAGACTCAGTCCATGCACCACTACCCCTGGGCAAAAGGCCCCACCAGCAGCCCCAAAAAAATCGACAAAAAACACAAAATTCAGCACAATCCCAGCCCATCCATGGCCTCAATGATGTTTAAATTCAAGAAGACACCCCACAGAAAGACTAGGCCCATGCACCACTCACTACCCCTGGGTATAATGGATGAAAGCTAGGCAAAATAAGTGCAGGCCTCAGACACTGCCTCTCTTCAAAATGGCCTCTTGAACCCCAAGCACATGTTGCCTGTACCAGCACTCAAGATGGCCACCACCACCACCCACATGGCCAGTCCAAATCAACAGTACACCTAAAAAAAAAACGAAAAACACACAAAAATCACCACAATCCAATGCCATCCAGGATGTTTACATTAAAAAGACCCCACAGGCAGACTCAGTCCATGCACCACTCACTACCCCTGGGCAAAAGGCCCCAACAGCAGCCCCAAAAAATCGACAAAAAACACAAAATTAAGCACAATCCCAGCCCATCCATGGCCTCAATGATGTTTAAATTCAACAAAACCCATAACCAACCCTGGTCCTACTGGATACTGTGGCTACCCACAATATATTTTATTTAATGTTCTGAAAAAGTTCCAAAATTGTAGTTGCAGCAACTGTAATGCCCCAAACAAACTTACTTGTGAAAGTTGATTTCTAATCCAAAAGTGATCCAAAGAAAGTCAAAAAGGCCTCAAATCCAAATATCCAGCAGCACCCACAAAAAGTAATCCTTCCAGGTCAAGGTCCAAATGAAAGTGACCAGCACATGAAGAAAGCACTGGGAGGAGCCTGCTGGACAGGAACAGGAAGTTGGAGACTGTGGGGCACTTCCTTCCTCCCCCCCCCCCCCCAATGGATTCCTTGCAAAAAAAAGTGCAGGCAAATGTCAACCTGAGGAGTTATTCTGATAAAAATCATCATTTCCAGAAGGTTTATGCTGCTTGCTGGTGGATTTCTTGTGCAGAATTGCAAATTTTGCAATTTCGCGAGTGCGAGATTGTTGCTGCCCGCCGCATCTACGTGTTCGCAATTGCGAACTCTCGCCATGTGTGCTGTGCAAGGTGGCAAGCCGCGATGACGTAATCGCGGTCGCCAAACTCCCGCGGGATCCCGCAGCAAGATCCAAAATGGCGCATCACACGCAAAATATGGAGAAAAACAACTCTGCAAACGCTGAATGACGGTAAGTGAACGCCGCTCGCCGCAAAATTGTATCACCAAGCAAAAAAAATCCGCAGCGTGCGAATTTACGGATTTTCGGCAAATTCGCGAGAGTTCGCGGATTGCGAATTTACCAAAAATCCGCAAATTCCGCAAGCGGAACGGATTTTACGCCCATGCTTAGTTGACTCTGATTCCTGCTTCGGCAGCCTGGTTTTCTGTTATCGACTTGAAGAATGCTTTCTTCAGTATTCTGATTGCTGAGGAAAGTAGAGATATTTTTGGCTTCTCTTTAGGAGGTCGAAGCTTCCGGTTTAAACGTGCTCCTCAAGGTTATTGTGAAAGTCCCTCCATCTATAGTCAGGCGTTGAAAACTCAGCTTGATGATTTTGTATTGCCTTCTTGTGCTACTCTTATCCAGTATGTTGATGATCTACTGGTTGCTGTTGATTACAAAGAGATTTGTAAAGAGGCTACTCTTTCTTTGTTACGACATTTGTCTGACCTCCATCATAAAGTGTCACCTTCCAAGTTACAGTATTGCCGACAAGAAGTAACCTACTTAGGTCATCTCTTGTCGAAGGAGGGAAGAAGGTTGACCCCAGAACGAATTCAAGCGATTGCGCAAATGAGTGTGCCATCCACAAGTGCGTGCCTTCTTAGGTATCACCTCGTATTGTAGGCAGTGGATCCCCAACTTTTCCTTGCTAGCGAAACCTTTGTTGGCACTGACTCTTAAAGATACTCCGTATCCTCTCCCTTGGTCTGATGATTGTCAGAAAAGTTTTTCTGAATTAGTGATGCATTGTGTTCGGCTCCGGTGTTGGGTACTCCTGACTACAGTAAACCTTTCACATTGTATGTTCACGAGAGAGAAGGTTGTGCATTGTCAGTATTGACGCAACAATTTGGAGACAAGCAACGCCCAGGTGCGTATTTTTCAGCGACGTCAGATCCGGTAGCTAAAGCGTTGCCGAGTTGTTTGAGAGCTGCAGCGGCTGTTTCTATCCGACAGTCTGCTGGTTTGGTATTGGATAATACGTTGATTGTGATGGTCCCACATGCAGTGGATACCTTATTGAATAGGACTAAGACTCAGCACCTTACTAGTGCACGTCTGTCAGGTTATGAGCTGACACTTTTGGCTAGCCATGTTCACATTAAGAGATGTAATGTGTTGAATCCAGCTACGCTGTTGCCGATTTCTGTAGAGACAGATGTTCAGGAACAGAATGATTGTGTTCTCCGGACAGAGGAGGAAACAAAGGATAGAGTTGATTTAAAAGATACTCCTCTCACGAATGTTGATGGTACCTTATGGGTAGATGGTTCGTGTTTCAAGCTTCCGAATGGTGAGACGACTGCGGCATATGCTGTCACAACTTTACATGCAGTTGTTGAAACAGCACGCATAGCACAGAATTCTGCGCAAGCAGCAGAGTTGATTGCATTGACTATAGCGTGTGTGTTGTCAGAGGGAAAGCGAGTGAATGTTTATACTGATAGCCAGCATGCGTTTGGTGTGGCCCACAGATTTGGGCGTTTGTGGAGAGAGAGAGGATTTCTTACTTCCCATGGTACGAAAATTCAGCAAGGGAAGTTAGTGAATGAACTTCTGGAATCACTTACTTTCCCGAAGCAGATTGCAATTGTGAAGTGTAGTGCCCATAAGAAAGTTGTGGATGATGTAGGTCGAGGGAATGCGTTTGCAGATGAAGTTGCAAAGGAAACGGCGAAATACATGATGAGCCGTATGTATGTTGCAGGCCCTGCTAATTGGGTTATGGCTGGTGGAATGTGTGAAGACACAATAGAAAGTGTGAAGTTAATTCAGGCTGAAGCTACGGAAAAGGAAGTGAGTACGTGGAGAGAAAGTACGGGAATGTTGGATTCGACAGGTTGTTGGGTTGAGTTGTCGGAGCACCAGCGATGGTTGTTGCCTGACGCGTATGTGCTCCCAGTGATTACTATGGCTCATGGAATGGCTCACATTAGCTTGAAAGGGATATGCAAGTTGTTGGCCCCTGTATGGCAGAATGCTGGAATTCCGAAATGTGCTGAGAATGTGGTGAAGCATTGTATGGTTTGTCTGATGTACAATCCTGGAAAGGGAACTCCAACTCCAGCTGGTCATTTTGCTCCTCCGACGTATCCGTTTGAAGTGACACAGTTAGATTATATTCACATGGAGAGATGCAATAATTTGAAGTATGCCCTTGTGGTTGTTTGCGCCTTTTCCAGATGGATAGAGGCCTACCCCCTAAAGGATAATACTGCCTTGTCCACAGCCAAGTTTTTGCTCAAAGAGTACTTCCCTAGGTACGGTTTGCCGAGAATTGTATGGAGCGACAATGGGAGTGAATTTGTGGGTCAGATCATGAAGAAAGTGTGAGCGGGTTTGGGTATCAATCAGAAATTCCATGCTGCGAATCACTCCCAGTCAGCTGGTCTTGTCGAGTGCTATAATGGCACCTTGAAGCTGAAATTGGCTAAAATACAAGCGAGCCCTGGTCTTACATGGCCAGATGCCTTGCCGTTGGCTCTTTTGTCAACAAGGACGACAGTGCATTCTCGTGTGGGACTTAGCCCATACGAAATAGTTTTTGGTCGTCCAGCGAATGTTTGGGGTGTGCCTCGTCCTAAGAAATATAGTGAGATCGAGTACCCTATGTTGATGGATTACTTGCATGACTAGACTGCTAAATTACGTGTTCTCCACCAACAGGTCTATGACAGTTTGCCGACAGCTACTGCAGATCCAGACCATACGATTCAATCTGGCGATTTTGTCTTGACGAAGAATTTCCAACGTACCAAGAATTTGGAACCAAGATGGACTGGACCACATTTGGTCCTTTTGGCCACTAGAACTGCTGTTAGGGTAGCTGGTAAAATAAACTGGGTGCATGCCACCCATTGTAAAAAGGTTCCTTTGCCCTTACCGTATGATAAGTGGGTGAGGGATGGAATAGCCGACTCCGAATGTGAACGAATTCCTAGATTTGTACCTTTTAGTGATGCACATTTGACATGGACTCAGTCAGAACGCGAGGATGATGACATTCTGCAAGCTGCTGTGCCTTTGCCTTTGAGACTCGACACAACGAATCCGGAGGTCCTTTTTCGAGAACAAACTGTGCCTGGTATAGAGTGCTACAATTTAAGACCGAGAAAGACTGAACCTATGGACAAATAAAGATTGATTTTTTTTATGTAGTGAATTACACCTTGTCAGATCAAGAGACTTTTTTTTTTTCTTTTTCTTTTTCGAGTCACCATCCGGACTCAGCTGCTCAGGTAATAGCTGTGAGCAGCACGTTAGAGGATGGAGTCTTTTGAGTCTGATAAGGGTATTAAGAGAATCGATTTTAAAATGAAGATGTGTATATTGGTCCGTAACAAATGTTTTTTAATACTGTGTTTTCTAATGCTTTTGAATATTACGTTAGTTTGCGTGGGTTGGATTGTTTATGTTATACAACAGACGCTTGCATCTACCTCCCAACCTACTCTTTCTTTTTCTACTGTTTCCCCACATGAGTTTCACACGATGCCTGAACATGAACAGACACGAAGATCAGAATTTGTGAACAATTCGTTTATACAGATGTTGAATCAGCATCAGCTAGTCGTAAATACCACAAATTGTTGGGTTTGTGGTCTTATGCCACATACGACAGATAAGGGAATGCCATATTTGGTTTTGCCTTTTTCGCCTAATGGGTCAGTATGGGCACTCCAAGCAATGTTTATCTATGCGAATGAAGCATCTCCTGTACGTTCCGTTAAAGATAATGCGAGTAATAATGCCTTGATACAGGGAATAGTAGATATGATCAGAGATATTGATGCATATAATGCTATCCCTAAAGATGAGGTACGAGCTTATGTTGGTTGGAACAAGACGGGATATAGTATTAGCTTGACAGAGAAAGAGAGACAGAAAAGGTCTCCTCCTATTTGGATTGTACCCCACCGAGGTCATTTTTGTCTGCAAGGTAATGGTCAGAATCCGAGAGCTCAGCTTGGTAAGAGTGTGTGTGTTCACACCTATGTCTATACGTCCCAGAAATCTCCACCGTTCGTGCCAGCTAAAGGCACGTATTTTGTTTGTTACGACAGAACATATACATGGTTGCCTTCTGATTTTTCAGGCACATGTTATGTGGTATTTTTGCTTCCCCCTACATATACAGCTGCTTTCAATTACCATAAGACAAGATATGGTAGAGGTCTAGGATACTGTCGCACAAGAAGTTGGAGACTTCTTTAAGGGTTTTCTGCCCTTTTGGGGTCCTATGGCTAATAGTAGGAATATTCGTCAGCTTATGAGAGTGGTCGAGGCCACTATAAATGAGACTGCAGGTGCCCTTAGCAATATTACAGCTGAGCTTCAAGCAGATCGCCTTATGACATTACAGAACCGTTTTGTTTTAGATATTATACTTGCAGATAGAGGTGGAGTATGTAAATTGATCGGGTCTAGTTGCTGCGTTTTCATGCCAGATAATGCCCCGATAATGTACCAAGCCATCTTGAAGTTGCATAAGTTTGCTGAGTCTATACATGTAGACGAAGGGAACTGGTCGTTGATAGAATGGTTTTGGGAACTGCTGTCCAAATGGGGATGGAAGATTCTGATGTTCCTTGGTATGGCTTTAGCAATCCATTTCTCGTGTTGTTTATGCATCCAGTGTGGTCCCACCATTTGTGGCCTTTGTGCTACGATCTGTGTGAGAAGACCCGTCACAAGAGAAGTGAAGGATAATAAGATGATGTTACAGCAACACTTTGATGACCTGATGAGAATAGATATAGACCTGGATTCAGAATGACGTGAGTTTAGGTCATTGCCTACGTAATGGCAAAAGGAGGGTCTGAGGTTCCGTGGTTTTCGGGACCGGACTCCATTTTGTTTAAGTTGTTCGTGAGGCCATTTTTGTTGCCCTCACGTAGGCCTCTGGAGGTAAACGAATGAACAAAGTTGCATGGGCTTCGTTGTTCATGTATGCATTAACAGGCCCTTTTTGACGTGCGAGTGAACTGCAAGATGCTGACCCCGTCACCTGAAACTGACCCTTTCACAAAGCTAATTTTCCTAGTTGATCATTGTCTGTGATTGCCAATCAATGTCCAGGATATCGTTAACTTTTAGTTTCTTGCACATATCTTATCCTACTCACCATCTGAATTGTTTCTTTCCTTACGACTTTTCATTACATGGGTAGTGCTTTCAATAAAGGGTTTGTCCGGCTTGTGGAAATTGAATTTGGGACAGTCCTAATAATTAACTTGTGGGTTGGTACAATGTAAAGTGAGCTTTTTGGAATGTAATATTGTATGTGAAAATGTACTTCATTGGTCAGAATTTGCCGCAGTGGGTGTGCATTTGTAATTAATCGAAAACAGCATAAAAGGTGATGTCTTGCTCTATGAAAATTGAGCAGTCTCCTGAGCTGTACACCGTGTTGTATTGCTTGGTTTACTGTTACTAGCTGCAGCTAATAAATGTGATCTTTGACGCCATCCAGAAGTATTCCGTGTCTCTGTATTCCAAGACAGGAGAATCCGAAGACTTCGGGTGTGTCCCTGGCACCGCTGGGTTCTAAGAAAACCCGGTTCTTCATGTCCATCCCCTCCTCTGGAAGGGACCCCTGAATCGTCCCAACCCTTTCATAAGGGTACTTAAGGTCTTACCTGTGGGTGGGTCCCTAGATTCGCCATGGTACAAGATTCAGATTCAAAACCAATTAATCTTCAACCTCCTGCTGCTCCTGGTCTCATCGTCCTGCAAAGCTGCTTCAACGTCTGTGCCTGTGCTCCATACAGACACCTTCCAAGGCCTGTGGACATCCAAGACACCTGAAGGAATCTCCCTTGAAGTGAAGGAGTCACTTCCCTGCAACTGCAGGCACCGCAACGCAGCTGACCAGTCTGCTGATCTTGGGCCCCCTCACACTCCAAAAGGCTCAGCAACACAGGTGGTGGTTCTACAAATTCCTTGTCTTCTCACCAAGTTTAAGGCCAGTATCCCTCATCGGGACCGAAGGAACAGAGTCCAAGAGCACCAGGTTGATTTTCCATTGCCAAGGCTTGTTGACTATCTTCACCAAAGATCAATGGGCACCAAGAAGCTCCAGCCCCAAGCATATCCTGCAGCTAAGATCTTTGTCCTCACCGCATCCTTTGCACCGTGGGCCTGCATCTTTGTTGAGCTGCTCAAGGTCCTCCCTTGCGACTCCTGTGCCTCTGGCCTGTGGGTCCTCTTGAGTGTCTTCTTTGGCTTCAGTGGGCTCCTGTGCTTTCTCGGGCCTACTACAACTTCCCTACTTGTGGTGAGCCACTTGGACCTTGCTGGTCCCGACACTGCACCTGTTTTGCCTTCCACGTTGTGTGTGGTTGCCAAGGCTTATTGGTGCTCCCAATGGACACGACCCCTCAGCTCTCAACATCTGGCATGGAAAAGCTTGTAAACTGCTCTTGGTCTTCCCCAGCGTTGCTTGGTCTACACAGCTGCAGCTCCAAGGTCATCGTCAATTCTCCTGCATCTCCTGACATTGGTGGGCATTTGTGTTCCTTGCCTCCTGGTCACTCCAGAGTGGCATAGCCTCTGTCTCCTCTGCTTGCAGGTACTTCTCAACTTGATTCCCCTGTGGGATCCACCGGACACTTTCACCTTCTACGTCAGGGGCATCTTCCTGAAATCCTCCATTGGGTTCGACAGAGGTTTCCGTCGGCACTTCACACCTATGCACCCGGCTTCCCTGGTGTAGGTATCCTGGTTCCTAGGGCATCTATGGGTGGAGTGACACACCAACCTTCCGTCTTCCACAGGGTTTCTTTAGGGTCTACTGGGAAGGGTCCTTCTTCTATGAAATTGCAACGGGGACTTACCCATTGACTTGAATTGAGTATGCAGTTGTGTTCCCACTCTGCACACGACCTCCGTGGGGTTCCTAGATACTCAACATAGGTCGTTCCTTGGGTCCCCGGCTCTTCTACGTCTTCTTGGTCCACTCTTGTCTTGAGTCGTGGTTCGCATTCCACTATTTAGGCATATGGTTTGGTCTCCCCCTGGCGAACACTGTGGTTCGCATTCCACTATTTAAGCATGTGGTTTGGTCTCCCCCTGGCGAACACTGTGTATTTGTGCTACTTACCTGTTTTATTTACAAAGTATTATGTGCATTGTGTTGTATGTATTGTGGTTATATATCCGGGTAGGAGATATTGTTATGTGTTAGTGAGTGTCTTATAATAAATACCTATTTTATAAATACACTGTGTGGTTCTTTATCACTTAACCTATACCAATACGATTAAGGTATGGTAAAGCAAGCTGCTTTACACTCCTTCTGGACTAAGCCTGAAGGCTGCTCTCCACAGCTACCACTTAGAGAGCTTTCTAAGGTTGTCTAAGACCACTAAAATCACTATAAGGGTTGCCTGGATCAGTGCAAGGTGTTACACTTAAATAAGTGAGCACCATATACTAAGCCAGCTTCTCATAACATCACTAAGAAAAGTATATTGATTATTTTGATACTATTTAAAATCTTTGCTTCCATCATGCTGTGATGTGTTGTAGTTACAGAAGCAGTGCTTCATTTGAGCCTACTTAACTGCTCGGATAATTTGAACTATTTGTACAATTCATTTATA
Source organism: Lissotriton helveticus (assembly GCF_964261635.1). NCBI lineage: Eukaryota > Metazoa > Chordata > Amphibia > Caudata > Salamandridae > Lissotriton > Lissotriton helveticus. The sequence continues at coordinate 1,178,248,778 of NC_136061.1, forward strand.
TGTATTTTAATGTCATTGTCTTAGAAAAATATGACACCCTATAGCTTTTCCTTTCACACTTCCTGTACTCATGCAAGATTATCATATTGTTCACTTTACAAAATCTGCTCACTTTACAGTCAGAAAAAGAAAAGTAAACACTAATATCCATGTTCAACGAGTAAGCAGCAATTTGTCATAATTCATGGCCTGACATTTGTCCTCTGGCTTTTAACCTGCAGAAAATGTAACAAGACAAAGACAAAATTTCAATTCATATTTATTGCTCACTCACCTTCGGAACTCCAGAATAGTATTTCTGGGGGTCCTGCAACACCCCCACGCCCTTACTTCCAACAATCTTTTAGAGCTAGTCACCTGTTTAATAAGATTTCCATTGCCAATGCTGTTTTAGTTAGTTCCTTCATGTGCGCGTTGTGCTGTCGGTAAGTGTTTGTAAGAACTGGGACCACCAGTTCTCCGGGGGATAGCTTGGCTCGAGCAGGAAGGCAGCCAGGGGCTTACGTGTAAAGCAGCTACCTAACACACTCATCCACTGAGACGAGAAGTGGGCGCAATAATGGAGACCACACCAGTGTTTGGGATTGAAACTCAAGATCTTTTATATAGGTTTTAGATCAAAGCACTTCGGGCATTAGCGTTTCATTAAGGTACTTCATTAAAAATTTCATGGAAGCATTTCACTATGCATATTCTTTAAAGTGGTAAAGCATTTAATTAAAGTTGTAGAACATCCAATAACACAGCCTGTCGCATTATACTCTTCAGCAGGCTAAGGGGGTACTTTCATAAACCATGGATTAACACTTCAAGAAGCAGTTATAAACATTTCCCCTTGTAAATCTCAACCATTCAATACCAGAAAGCATGTCATCCAAATAGTAATGGAGTAAATCAATCAGAATCAGAGCATAATCCCCTCAGGATTCGTAGACGCCCGCCCCTGCAAGAAATTCAGTACAGGGAAAGATTATCTCCGCATCAGCATTGCTTAAAGGTAATGAAGCGTGAACAATTAATGTAGCAGGGGACTGTCAAAAAGGTAAATAACTTGGGTGTCACTTCGGGCCTAAGCAGTTAACCAGGTGTAAAGAGTTAAGCAGGGGATGAACCTGTCCCCAGGCATACACAGACGATTGGCCCGAGTCACCTAGACACTCAATTCAGGCCTCACAGTCTCTAGAGGCACATTAGGGGGCCAACAGGGCCCAGTCTCGCTTTCCCCGGGGGAGGGGCGAACTCGGGGCCTCCTCCGGCCTTCCGCCCTCCTCCCCTGGGGTTACCTTGTGACTTCGGCCCTCCGGGGCCCTTGCGTTGGTTCGCTGCAGGAGGGTGAGTGCTTCGGCCCTCTGGCAGGCCGAGCAGGCGAAGGGGGCACTCGCTGTCACAAGGGAGGGCTCCCTCAACCCACGGAGCTCTCCGGCAGTGTTTACAAGCCCCAGGGGGGTGGTAGGCTGTGGGGGGAGACCCGCGCCACTCTCGCGCTCTTCCCGGGTCTCCCTCCGGCCCCCAGGGCAGTCCCGGCTCCTTCCCGGTGGCGTTCTCGGGGGGCGGGAGAGTCACCAGTCAATCGCGGCGCGGCCAGGGACCAGGCCGGGCCGCGGGCTCAATCGCGGCCTTGGAAAGGCGGGGCAAAGATGTTCCCCCGTCACATGGGGTGGAAGCAGGATTCCCGGCCTGGTGGGCCCAGTGCCGCCTGACAGGCATCCCGGCGCGGCCTGGCTGGCAATCGAGGCGGCCTCCTCCCAAGGCTCCAGGAGCCACCACGGGGGAACCGCACACAGCCTGGACGGTCGCAGCCCTCAGGGAACACAGCGGCGGCCCTCTCCTGGCATCGAGGGCCGCCGGGGGGCAGACATCAGCGCCTCAAGGCCAGCGCTTACCACAGATGGCGGTGGTGAGTACTTCAGTGAGCGCTGCGAAGGTGCAGCAGCGCTCCGGGGGCACAGCGCTTCACAGCAGTGGTGGGGCAATAGCGCTTCAAGGCAGGTTACAGCGCTCAGGTGCGGCGCGATGGGGGGCCCACCCAGCAGGTCTGGCAGGAAGGACAGTCTACGCCAGAGCGCTTAACAGACCAGCAGGTTACAGCGCTGGTGAGGGGAGCAGGACAAGTATTTGATCAGTGCAGTCAGGGGGATGCAGGGGGGTGCGCAGGGCAGCACAGTCCAGTGCCTGGTCGATCCCCCAGCAGTCTCTGGTCAAAGCAAATAGTCTTCTTGGCGCTTGGATGGTTCTGCGCCCTTAGGGGTTGGTTCCTTGAAGTTGGGGGGGTGGGGTTGAGTTGGAGGCTGGATGAGTTTTCCTTAGTCACTGCAGATGGACCCTGGGGTTCCCTACCGCTGGGTCAGATCAGGGGGCTAGTCTAGGACACCTCACCCAGCTTAAGAGGCAGCACCTAAATCCTGTCACTCCCAGTAGCATCATTTCCTAACTAGGCCCTCCTGCCTAAAGCTCCTGCGTGGGTTCCCCAGGTCAGTGATGCCCCAACTGACTAGAAAAAGTTCCCTCCCTTGCTTAAGTATGCCCAGGTCAGGTGACCACTCTCTAAGGCGGCAAAAATCAACTCTGCCTTTCTTCTGGAAGGTTCCAGGAGCTTCCCCACTCTACCTATGGACAGGGGATGGGAGGCTGGCATTGCAACATTGTATGGGGACCCAGCCAGCTCCTGGCAACTAGGGTGCTACACTAAAAGAAAAACCACGCTGCAGTAGCAGGGGCCAGTGGCAGCCATGTTTGTAGTAGAGAGCACCTGCACCCTAACATAGATTAGCCATGAAAAGGTGCCCGAAGACCTAAGAGCCAACAAAAAGTAGGTGGGAAAAATGAGGCAAGTGCAAAAAAACACAGGGAAAGACCACCCTAGGGCTGACAGGTCTAACATGCGTCCCCCCCAGCCGAAAGAGGGGAGAACTACCCAACCTCTAGGGAGTTCTCGTCACTAAGGCGGAAAAACCGGGAGAGACCGTCAGCATTGGCGTGGTCAGCTCCGGGCTGATGTTCCACCCTAAAGTCCATCCCCTCTAGGGAAATGGACCACCTTAGCAACTTGGGATTTTCGTCTCTCATCTGCACGAGCCAGCGAAGGGGTCTGTGGTCGGTTTGAACTAGGAAGTGAGAGCCAAAAAGGTATGGCCTCAACTTCTTCAAGGCCCAGACCACAGCGAAGGCTTCTCGCTCGATGGTACTCCATCGCTGTTCCTGAGGGAGGAGTCTTCTGGATATGAAGGCCACAGGTTGGTCTTGGCCATCATCATTGAGTTGTGACAGCACGGCGCCTACGCCATGCTCTGAGGCATCTCTCTGCACAATGAATTCTTTTTGGAAGTCCGGAGTGGCCAGCACCGGAGCGGTGCACATCGCGCGCTTCAGTGTTTCAAATGCCTCCTGGCAAGCAGCCGTCCAGATGACCTTGCGTGGCTGCTTTTTTGACGTCAACTCGGTCAAGGGGGCCACGATGGTGCCATATCCCTTGACGAACCTGCGGTAGTAGCCAGTGAGGCCGAGGAAAGCTCGGACCTCAGTCTGAGTCTTGGGAGGCTCCCAGGCCATGATGGTCTCGATTTTGGTCTGGAGGGGTTGCACCTTACCCCCGCCCACCAGGTGTCCCAGGTACACGACAGATCCCTGTCCAATCTGGCACTTGCTAGCCTTGATGGTGAGGCCAGCACGTTGCAAGGTCTGCAGCACCTCCTGGAGATGCTGCAGATGGTCCTCCCGGGTGCTACTAAAGACAGCTATGTCATCCAGGTACGCCGCTGAGAAGGACTCCAGGCCAGATAGCACCTGGTTCACCAACCGCTGGAAGGTGGCTGGAGCATTCTTGAGCCCGAAGGGCATCACTCAAAATTGGAAGTGGCCCTCGGGGGTGGAGAACGCTGTCTTCTCCTTCGCTCCATCGGCCATGGCAATCTGCCAGTACCCTGATGTCAAGTCGATGGTGCTGAGGTACTTGGCTGCTCCCAGCCGGTCAATCAGCTCATCTGCCCGTGGAATCGGGTGAGCATCCGTCTTGGTGACAGAGTTCAACCCCCGATAGTCCACACAGAACCGAAGTTCTGGCGTGGCGCCCGGTGGGGCCGCTTTCGGCACCAGCACAACCGGACTAGCCCACGGGCTGCTGGAAGGTTCGATCACTCCCAGCTCCAACATCTTGGTCACCTCACCCTGGATGCTGTTCTTCACTTTATCGGACAACCGGTAAGACTTGGTTTTCACTGGCGGACTGTCCCCAGTGTCCACATCATGGGTACACAGATGTGTAATTCCAGGCGTGAGGGAGAACAACGAGGCGTGCTGCGCCAATACTTGGCGGCAGTCCCTCTGTTGTTCTGGGGTCAAGGATGGGGAGAGGACAACTCCCTCCACTGAACCATCCTTTTCCTGGGCCGCTAGAAGGTCAGGAAGAGGCTCACTTTCCTCCTCCTCGCTCCCATCCGTCACCATGAGGAGAGCAAGCTCATGGTGAGGCTTCAGGCGGTTGACGTGGAGCGCCCGATGGGGCTGACGGGGGGTCTTCAAGTCAACGACGTAGGTGGTCTGGCCTCGACGCTCCACAATCTCGTACGGACCAGTCCACCGGTCCTGGAGGGCACTAAGCTCCCCAGGCTCCATGACCCACACCTTCTGTCCAGCGTCCAACTCTACCATCCGAGCGTTGCGGTCATACCACTCCTTCATGACGGCTTGGCTAGCCCCTAAGTTGTCTGAGGCTTCCTTCCACAGCTTGGCCATCTGGCTGCGGAATGCCAGCATGTAGCTGACAACATCGCGGGGAAGCTTCTTCGAAGTCTTCTCCCACCCCTCCTTGACCAAACTGAGGGGTCCCCTAACGGGATGGCCATAGAGCAATTCGATGGGGCTGAACCCGACTCCCTTCTGGGGTACCTCGCGGTACGAGAACAGCAAGCAAGGGAGGAGGATGTCCAATTTCCGCCTCAAATCTTCTGGCAGGCTCCGGATCATCCCCTTCAAGGTCTTGTTGAAGCGCTCTACGAGCCCGTTAGTCTGGGGGTGGTAAGGAGTGGAGAACAGATAGGTCACTCCGCACTCCTTCCACATGGCCTGCATGTAGGCCGACATGAAATTTGTGCCCCTGTCTGTCTGTCCGACATCCCACTCGGGTAAATATCCCCATCAGGGCCCACGCCAACACAGGTGCAGTAACGATCCTCAGAGGGATGGCCTCCGGGTACCGAGTGGCGTGGTCCACTAACATCAAGATGAACCAATGTCCCGCAGAGGTTGGAGGGTCCAACGGCCCAACGATGTCGATTCCGACCCGCTCGAAAGGGGTCCCGACCACTGGGAGTGGTTCCAATGGGGCCTTCACTTTGGTCCCCGTCTTGCCACTGGCCTGGCAAGTCTTGCAGGTCTTGCAATAGGTGTCAGAGGCAACTCTCATCCTGGGCCAATAAAAATGTGGGACTAGCCTTGCAAAGGTCTTGTCCTGGCCCAGGTGTCCGGCTAAGGGTATCTCATGCGCCAGTTCCAACAAAAAGGCCCGGTAACACTGAGGGACCACTAAGGCCCTCGAGGACCCATGCACCGGAACCCTTGGCTCACTGTACAGGAGGCCATCCTCCCAATACACGTGGTAACTGCCGGTCTCTTGGTTGTCCGCTTGGGCTTCAGCCTGCCGCTGCATGCCTTCAAGCATGGGGCACTCCTTCTGCGCCCGACAGAATTCCTCCCGGATAGGCCCTCCTTCCACATGCCACTCGGTAAGGGTCGGCAAGTACCCCACGGGAACGACATCCACCTCCACGGACTCCGGGGGTACCTCCGCGGGCTCCCCATCCATTACACGGGGGGTGTCCTCCACAACACTCTCCTCTGGACCGGCACTGGGTTGGGCCGTTGTCTCAGGCTCCAACCCGGGTTGAGCTTCTTGCCGGGCAGCCATGGACCGCGTGACTACGCAAGTCCACCCTGGTAACCCCAGCATCTCAGTGTGGGCCTTAAACTCCACTTCCTTCCAGGCGGTATGTTCGAGGTCATTACCGAGCAGACAGTCCACAGGCAAGGCAGGGCTGATCGCAACTCTCAACGGGCCTGACACTCCTCCCCACTCAAAGGGAACTTGAGCCACGGGATAGTAGCTCATTCTGCCGTCAGCCAACACGGCCGGATGGAACACATCAGGTACTACCTGCTCAGGGGACACCAGCCGCCTCACTACGGTGGTCATGCTGGCTCCTGTGTCCCTCAGAGCGTCCACCTCCTCCCCATTGACCTTCACCCTCTGCTGGTACTTAGCAGTATTCGATGGTAAGGGCGTCACTGGGACCATCTCTCTATCCCCAAGTGAAACCAGGGTCAGGCCTGTCCACTCTCCTTCCCTATCTAGGGGGAGCTCCAACCCAAGCGCTACACTAGCGACCCCGGGTCTCTGGCCACCAGTGGGGGCTGGGGGTCGTTTGCGACACTGGGCGTCTCCCTTGTAGTGTCCGGCCTCTCCGCACTCATAGCACCGGACCACTTTTGGCTGCTGACTCTTGTCAGGGTAAGTGGGTTTTGGGGAACGGTTCTAAGGGGGGGTACCTACTCCTTTCCCAAACTGTCTAGTTTGTGAGCCTCGTGAGAACTCCGTGCTTTTATTTCCACCCTCTTTCTTCTGAGGGGCGCCCTGTCCGCCTTTCGGGCCATCTCCCCCGGGGCCCTTGTGTGACACCCGGGTGCTGACCCAAGTATCCGCCTCCTCCGCAAGCTCACGGGGATCAGTAATCTTGCGGTCCACCAGATGTTGGCGCAGCTCCGGAAAACACTTATCCAAGAGGTGCTCTCTCAAAAAAAGATTGTATAGACCCTCAAAATCACGCACCTCACTGCCACGCACCCAACCATCCATAGCCTGACGGGCATACTCAAAAAAATCCACCCAATTCTGCGTGGACAGCTTATGGCTGCCACGGAACCTCTGGCGATACCTTTCGGGGGTGAGGCCAAAATGTTTAATGAGCGCCTCCTTCATGGGGGAATACCTAAACTGGTCTGCCTTATCCAAATACAGGAGGGAGTCCCTGACGTCAGGAGGTATATACCGGTACAAACCACCTCCCCAGTGTTTCTCGGGCACCCCATGGGCAGTCAAGGCCACTTCATACGCCTCCAACCACCTGGCAATGTCATCCCCCTTGGTGTAGCTCGCTATCACCTCCTTAGGTAACCAGAATCTGGGCTCCTGCTGAGCCTCTGGTATGCTGCCACCATTCGGACTTCCTGGCGCACCCAACTGTAATGCTTTCAGCTCCATTTCCTTGAGCTGGAGGTCGTGCGCCAGTTTCCTTTCCTCCATAGCTAGTCTTTCTCTCTCTAAAGCCAGCTTCTTATCTTCCCTTTCTCTCTCCCTCTCGTGCTCTAACTTGGCAAGCTCCCACTTCAATCGCCTCTCCTCCCTCCTGTCCTCGTACTCCTGCGACGACACACTCCCCCTGGATACACTACTCCCTGCCCCAGAACGTCTTCCTGGCAACACATTGTCGGTCATATCAATGTTGAGTAGGCCTGGGTCTTCGTGAGTGTCCGCCTCCCCTTGTGTGACCTGTTCCTCCCGCTCCTCATCCTCTCTCTCCCCTGGGTGGGCCCTTACCCATGTCCTTAAGGCGGTGCGGCGCTCTTCTATGACAGCTCTCGTCCCCACAGGCACCCCCATCCCCTGACAAAACTCCCTTAACTGCACTACTGTGTACCTATCAAGGTCAGCCAGCTGGAACTCCATTTTGTCAGGTGGGACCCAGATAACCTGAAAGAAAAATTCTAGGACGTAGGCAACAATGCTGGGTCAACACAGGTTCCTACACACTTTGCAGACTTAGACAATGGTGGGCAATTGAGTTAGCTTGTAGGCACCACAGGTGTCCAATTATTTGCAGCGCACTCTGTTCCACTGGAGGGTGTTAGGTAGCTACAGGTCCTGGATCCCACCGCTCGCCAGCAATGTAAGAACTGGGACCACCAGTTCTCCGGGGGGGTAGCTTGGCTCGAGCAGGAAGGCAGCCAGGGGCTTACGTGTAAAGCAGCTACCTAACACACTCATCCACTGAGACAAGAAGTGGGCGCAATATTGGAGACCACACCAGTGTTTGGGATTGAAACTCAAGATCTTTTATATAGGTTTTAGATCAAAGCATTTCGGGCATTAGCGTTTCATTAAGGTACTTCATTAAAACATTTCATGGAAGCATTTCACTATGCATATTCTTTAAAGTGGTAAAGCATTTCATTAAAGTTGTAGAACATCCAATAACACAGCCTGTCGCATTATACTCTTCAGCAGGCTAAGGGGGTACTTTCATAAACCATGGATTAACACTTCAAGAAGCAGTTATAAACATTTCCCCTTGTAAATCTCAACCATTCAATACCAGAAAGCATCTCATCCAAATAGTAATGGAGTAAATCAATCAGTATCAGAGCATAATCCCCTCAGGATTCGTAGACGCCTGCCCCTGCAAGAAATTCAGTACAGGGAAAGATTATCTCCGTATCAGCATTGCTTAAAGGTAATGAAGCGTGAACAATTAATATAGCAGGGGACTGTCAAAAAGGTAAATAACTTGGGTGTCACTTCGGGCCTAAGTAGTTAACCAGGTGTAAAGAGTTAAGCAAGGGATGAACCTGTCCCCAGGCATACACAGACGATTGGCCCGAGTCACCTAAACACTCTATTCAGGCCTCACAGTCTCTAGAGGCACATTAGGGGGCCAACAGGGCCCAGTCTCGCTTTCCCCGAAGGAGGGGCGGACTCGGGGCCTCCTCCGGCCTTCCGCCCTCCTGACCTGGGGTTACCTTGTGACTTCGGCCCTCCGGGCCCTTGCGTTGGTTCGCTGCGGGAGGGGGAGGGTTTCGGCTCTCTGGCAGGCCGAGCAGGCGAAGGGGGCACTCGCTGTCACAAGGGAGGGCTCCCTCGACCCACGGAGCCCTCCGGCAGTGTTCACAAGCCCCAGGGGGTTGGTAGGCCGTGGGGGGAGACACGCGCCACTCTCGCACTCTTCCCGGGTCTCCCTCCGGCCCCCAGGGCAGTCCCGGCTCCTTCCCGGTGATGACGAGGGCCCGGGACAATCCGGTGGCATTCTCGGGGGGCGGGAGAGTCAGCAGCCAATCGCGGCGCGGCCAGGGACCAGGCCGGGCCGCGGGCTCAATCGCGGCCTTGGAAAGGCGGGGCAAAGATGTTCCCCCGTCACGTGGGGTGGAAGCAGGCTTGCCGGCCTGGCGGGCCCAGCGCCGCCTGACAGGAAGCCCGACACGGCCTGGCTGGCAATCGCGGCGGCCTCCTCCCAAGGCTCCAGGGGCCGCCGCGGGGGAACCGCACACAGCCGGGACGGTCGCAGCCCTCAGGGAACACAGCGGCGGCCCTCTCCTGGCATCGAGGGCCTCCGGGGGCAGACAGCAGCGCCTCAAGGCCAGCGCTTACCACAGATGGCGGTGGTGAGTACTTCAGTGAGCGCTGCGAAGGTGCAACAGCGCTCCGGGGGCACAGCGCTTCACAGCAGTGGTGGGGCAATAGCGCTTCAAGGCAGGTTACAGCGCTCAGGTGCGGCGCGATGGGGGGCCCACCCAGCAGGTCTGGCAGGAAGGACAGTCTACACCAGAGCCCTTAACAGACCAGCAGGTTACAGCGCTGGTGAGGGGAGCAGGGCAAGTATTTGATCAGTGCAGTCAGGGGATGCAGGGGCGTGCGCAGGGCAGCACAGTCCAGTACCTGGTCCATCCCCCAGCAGTCTCTGGTCAAAGCAAATAGTCTTCTTGGCGCTTGGATGGTTCTGCGCTCTTAGGGGTTGGTTCCTTGAAGTTGAGGGGGGGGGTTGAGTTGGAGGCTGGATGAGTTTTCCTCAGTCACTGCAGATGGACCCTGAGGTTCCCTACCGCTGGGCCAGATTAGGGGGCTAGTCTAGGACACCTCACCCAGCTTAAGAGGCAGCACCTAAATCCTGTCACTCCCAGTAGCATAAGTTCCTAACTAGGCCCTCCCGCCTAAAACTCCTGCGTGGGTTCCCCAGGTCAGTGATGCCCCAACTGACTAGAAAAAGTTCCCTCTCTTGCTTAAGTATGCCCAGGTCAGGTGACCACTCTCTACGGCGGCAAAAATCAACTCCGCCTTTCTTCTGGAAGGTTCCAGGAGCTTCCCCACTCTACCTATGGACAGGGGATGGGAGGCTGGCATTGCAACATTGTATGGGGACCCAGCCAGCTCCTGGCAACTAGGGTGCTACACTAAAAAAAAACACGCTGCAGTAGCAGGGGCCAGTGGCAGCCATGTTTGTAATAGAGAGCACCTGCACCCTAACATAGATTAGCCATGAAAAGGTGCCCGAAGACCTAAGGGCCAACAAAAAGAAGGTGGGAAAAATGAGGCAAGGGCAAAAAAACACAGGGAAAGACCACCCTAGGGCTGACAGGTCTAACAGTGTTGCATTATTTTAAGGTCTTTGATGCATGTTTTTAGGGGGCCTCTTTGACGCTTCTGATGGCTGCTGTTAGTGATTCCATTGGGCTGCTAATGGTGCAATCCCCTCTGATGCTCAGAGAGCCTGTACTCCTATGTCCTCCATAAGGGCAGCTTTAGGGTGGTGCGACCGGTGCAGCCGCACCTGGCGCCGACCTGTGCATGTTTGGCGCTTTGTTTAGGAATAACGTACGGTTTTAAAAGCACCTGCTGCAGAGTTTCTCATGCTCCATGTCAAGATAACTGATGATTAATCTTCCTGCTGAAGAGAGATGGAGCTTTGTCTAGTGACAGTTTGACTCATCCTAAAGTAGAACAATATATGCCTGAAGGTATACCATGTAGATCACAGGACTGTATAGCTCAGAGGGCTACTGCTGTTGTAACACAGAGATCTTTTCGTTACAGCAGTTCATACATTACAATCCTAGTACAAAACCCTAAAGTATTAACTTCCATCAAAGAGCTGCGTGCAAACTGCATGGCATAGGTTAGTAGTCTTTTTAATATCTATTCCTTTATAAATAAATAAATAAATAAATAAATAAATAAACCCTAACCAACCCTTTAAAATAAATGAAATGTATGAGAGAGGCTTTGAAGAAATGAGTGGGACTGTTGGAAGGTGGTATTAAGGGTATCTCTAGAGGAGGTCATTGGTGTGGGGGGGGGGATGCACCAAAAACTATTCTCACCCTAGGCACCACCAGCGCTAAAGCAGACGTGGCAACATTCCACAATGCAGAGTTCTACTTATGGAGCATGCAAAGTTTGCATCATTTCAGCAAAAATATCTGTAAATATTGTGTAACTATGCAAAAAGACAAATCTGGTATTTGGCTTTATATTTTAGTGCAAAATGCACCCTCTCCGCCATTTCTGACATGAGAACTCGTATCACTAAAAAAAACAACTGATACACAATAATGGGACAATGTGTAAAAAACTTCATTTCAGAAAGTTTGTGACACAAGCATAATGCAAAATTACATTGGTATAAGGGAAATGTTGCTTGGGCCTAATTTCAGTGACACCCTCAAAACATATTTGGGAAAGATGCCAGTTGAATCAGAGGCGTAGCTAGAGCTTGTGGTGCCCGGGCTATCCCTCAGATTGCCACCCATGGCATCCGCAGTCCTGTGATTGAGTGAGGTTAAGTCTGGGACTCAAATTTTTAATATCACCTCACTGTCAAATTTCGGGCACAGACATTTCTCTCATGTATCATTGGAATGCTAGTTTTACATTAGTCTATTAACTAGTGCAAATATGTGTTCACTATCTGACCTCGCAGTTGTAGCGGGCTGCACACAGCACCCCGGGGCCACTAGCTAATTAACTGGTGTGATTTTTTAAAATACTTTTAAACATTTGTCAGCGTGCCTGACTGTAACCGCTATGTGTGTCTCACAGGCTCTCCTGTGGCTTCCCCAGCAATCATGCTATCACACACATGCTCTCTGCGGCGGCCTGAGTCCGTGAGTCAGCTGACTAATGAATTCATGGTATAGGCCTGAGGCAATTGAGATTAGTGTTAGGGCCTCTCACACCCTGTTATAGTCTGGGCCCAGGTCCCATGAGGGACAAAGAGAGCAGCATGGAGTTGAGTGATTCTTCTCTCCTTGTTTATTATTTGAGCTCTCTCCAAACAGCCGCAATGCCACATGTTCACAGACAGGTACTCTCATCAGCTTGCGTCGTGACTGTCACTAAAGACAGACTACTTTGCACTTACCTGCGTGTATCTGGATCTGAAGGTGGGGTGTTGGATTTAGGGGTCTTTCGGCACTTGCTGTGCTGCAGGCTTTAAACAGCCATGCAGGGTGGACTGAATACCCGACTGAAGACCAAGCTGCTTCTGTGCCATGGGCAGAAAAAAAAATGTCAATGTTTGCCTGAAGTGTCGTCTGGTGTATTTACCTTGGTGTGTAACTTGCCACTCGCTGTGTGACACTCAAGATATTTATGCCAGGACATCAGGGCAGGCTCTGGTGATGCTCATGCCACTACAACTCTGAATGCCTCATGTGCACCCAGCAATACCCATCTACATTGGTGAAGTCCAATAAAGATCTGTTTTCTTTACTAAACTGTTGTCTTGTATTGTCAGTGGCTCTTATTGCACAGCTTCGCTCCAGTGGCTCTACAGCCTAACTACAGGTCCTTGCTCTTTTTGGTGTTAATTCTTCGCGGAGTCATGTGAACTGCTTTCTAGATGTCCATAGCTGTCAATTTAATTATAGTCAGCTGCAGCAGGCGTTTGCACCAGTTTTAGATCTTCTTAGAGTTTCTCCTTGCTCAAATGGGTCTAATTTCTGGTATTTATGTTTCCTCATCTTAATTGCTTGATTTTTGCTCGCAAGAAAGTGTCAAATGTCACTCATAACCACAATTAAATTATGAACATGTCACACATAGCAATCTGAAACCTTGGCAGCTATGGATGGCACGTGTCATGATGTAATTTGCTGACTACCTAACTTGGTTAGTCCCCCCACTTCTTTTTATAGGACTTGTGTGCCCACTGCCCTGCCACTCTCCAGAGATCCTTTCCTCCGCTCATGACAACCGGTAATCTCTTACCGTCCTCAGGCTCCAGTACTCCCCAGTGGTGGCAGGGTCTCTACCATAGGGGTTGGTTCTGCTGCAGCCTGCAGCAAATCGCCCAGCACAGAGCTGCCATGGTTTCAGATTGCTTAAGTGTGACATTTTCAAATTTTTAGCGCAATTATGAGTCACATTCAATGACTATGAGAGACACTTTCTCACGAGCAAAAATCAAATAATGAAGACGCGGAAAACGTATAAATATCAGAAATTACAGCCATTACAGTAACAAGAAACTCTATGAAGATCTTAAAAACTATTGCAAAGCACCAGAAATGGAAGGAAACGATCCGACATGAAACACAGACTGCATAGTTGTCACGTTTTAAGAGTGCTTAGGTGAGCCAGTTTCAAGGTTTCAGAGTACTTACGAATGACATACAACTACTAATGATATGACACTAAAGGTGACTCTTTTTTAAAGAGCAAAATCAAGACATTAAGTACATGGAAACAGAAAACACATAAGAAATTACACTCATATGAGCAAGGACAAACTATAAAAAGAACTGCTGCAAAGCACCTGATCCTACTGTAAAATGATTGTATGCCCACAATCTTCTCACATTCTGCATGATTTTACACGTGTGCTCACTACAACAGCTTCAAAACTAAAGACAAATTGAATGAACACAGTGACAGGAATCTAGTAGAGTATTTCATATGATTTAGCCTGGGCCCTGTCAGTGTAGCAGCAATGTCTTCCTGGGGGCCCAGCAGGATTTGTTAAAAAACCTTATCCCGTCTGGTGCTAGTCACGCGCTGACAAGTGACAGAGCCAGGCAGGCTGCTGAAGCATAAGTACAATAAAAGAGGCCTTGCCATGCCAATAAACAAGTATTTCTATCCTAACAGTTACCGCATATTTAATTGTTATTTCAAGGTGCCTAAGCCTTTTTTTCATAATCATCAATGTTATTGTTCATGTTGATTGTGCAAATAGAAAACAAACCCGGAGAATACGTCAGCCACCTACTCTTTTCTGCAAGGCTGGCAAGCGCAGCAATTCCGGAAACGGGCCGCTCGCGGCAGCAGTCAGCAGTATGAGTTGGATTCGTCCATGCACTGCAGAACACCAGGCTGGCTGCATTCATTGCGCCTCAGCCGTGCACAGATTAAACGGTGGTGAGCTGCACTGGTCACCACTGCCACTGCCCCAAACTCCACTCCTCACGAGAGGCGAGCACGCGGTGGTGGAGTGCGTGATGGGTCACTGCTGCGTTACTTTTCAGCACGAGGGCTAGCTAAACATTATGCCCAGGGCCGTCATTGGCAGCGCTACAAGATTGACGGTCCCGGGAGAGGACCCACAACCACAAACGCGACACGTCGTGCACTGCACCACCACCACTACGATAGATGGTGGTGAGTGCACTGCAGGCAGCAGTTACAAGCAGGTGCGCTTGCACTTCATACGGGGGCTGCGTGGCACTGGCGGCTCATTGTGCCGGCCTTTATAGTTTATTTGGAGACACTGACATTAATGTAGTGACTGACAGTCGTGTCAGTGAGTGTCCCCAAATAAACTATAAAGGCCGCCGCCACGGGCCACCAATGCAGCGCGGCCGCAGCCCCAAAATAGTGCTTCCAGGGGCAGACCGCCTCCATCACCCCGCCTAGCTACGCCACAGAGTTGAATTATACAACATAGATAGGACATCAGCCAGGAGGGACTAGCTATAGCTACACCTGCCTTGGGCATTCATGAAATACACATTTTTTTGGGATTTGCACATCTCTACAGGAGTAATTTAAACGTGTTCACTTATAACGACCCCCAACACCAACTTCTGTTTTTTTACTCATTCTGGTTCAGCTAGATAAAAATATCACATTCTCTGCATCCAATTGTCCCCAAATTTAAATGGGGAGAGGTTGTGGCCTTACGATGTCGAGGTTCCCTGCCTGCCATAAACTGAGCCCATTTATGTCAGCCCCAAATACTTGGGGGCAGATTTATGTCGGACTTGCGGCACTTTTGCACCGCAGTTGCGTCACAAAAGTGACACAGCAGCGGTGCAAAAGATGCGCCATGGTGCAGGGTATTTACAACGTGACGCATCTGGGAGATGCGTCACGTTGTAAAGCCCTGCGCCACATGAAAACTGCGTCAGGTTGCAAATGGGCGTTTCCACGCAGGGGGGGTGTTCCATCGCAGGAACGCCCCTGAAAAGTGACTCAGTGAAATCTACAAGATTTCACTGAGTCACTTTAACAACGCTGATGCGTCAAAACCCTGCGCCTGCTTGAAGCAGGCGTAAGGCTTGACGCACCACGTTACAGATAGGGCAAGTTGGAAAAGTGCTGGAGTTGCGTGCCGCATGCAACACAACTTCAGCACTGCGCCAACTTCACGCCCTAGATGCGACACTCATCAGTTTATTCCTGCGCCATTACAATGCGGCGCATCATGGGTGGCGCAAGGATAAACTTGCGTGCCGCATCTTTCCTGGCGCATCTCTGCTGATTTGCAGAGATGCGCCAGGGAACATAAATCTGCCCCACGGTGAGAGTCTCACAATATCACAGCAGCAAAGATAGACTTTGTCTCAGGATACTATCTCTGCACCTCACAACTATAACTACCTCTCAAAGCCCCCGAACATGCAGCAGCTAAAACCGAAGTTGGAACTCCCAGATTCACTGACTCCTCCTACATAAGACACACTCTGTGCTGATATATACACTAAGATAATCAACCAAATTTTATTTTTAAAAATCAGTTGCAGTCCTCTAAGATTTCTTAATTCTTCTCTTTTAAGTCAGAAACGGGCATTATGGTTTGTCCAAGCGTCAATATCCTATCAGCTGTATTACAAGTGCCATAGGCTTTAACACACTTTTAGTACAGCAGATGGGATCTCCACCATGTTTGTGACTGAGTACCCCATTCACTATAATCTAAGTAAGGTCTTGTGACTTGAGGACAGTGCTATGCACATCCATCTATTGTCTCTTGTCTATTATTATTGTATTGCTGTTGGTATAGCACATTGAGGCTCCCGGTGTGGCCTTGTTGGGCTGTGCTGCATGTGTCAAAATAGTTGTAGGCTGGAGCTTGCGTAAATTGTTCCCTAACTGGTGTAGTGCAAGCTTGGCCTCCTTGCCAGCTTTCCGTGCCCATTTCTGTAAATTCTGTAGCTTGTGTGTGCAATTCCCTTATTTGAGTTGTACAAGCTTGAGCTTGCATGCATGTTTGGTAACATACAAGCATGGCCATGGCATGGTCCATGTGGGAAGTTTTGGTGTTGTGCTTTAGGTGCTGAGAAGTCCTACAGACATGGTGCTGAGACTTAATCTGCAAATATGCATGATTGTGCTGCTACCAAGAGTGAGATTAGTGCACTATGTTTTAGATTGACTTCCTTTCCTCACTAGTTTTGTTCTAGTGTTCAGTAAGTAACACCCCCAAAGTACGGGTTCTACAACCCATACCAGTCATATGGTCAGAGCACCACTTGACTCCCATCACCCTACACCTTCCCTCTTCACTGAGTTACCCTCTCCAGCCTAAGAAGAAGGGTTGCTGCTGGTTCAAGCTAGAAATGAAAACTGGACGGCTACTCTCAGAGAGTCCAAACCCGTCTTGGGGGAGCACATATCTTTTGGCAAACTCCAAACTCCTTTATTGGATCAGTAACTCCCTAGACCAAGTCCTTCTTAGAAAACATGTAAAGGCGCACAGCAAAGTAAAGAAATCTCTGTGGTCCCCCCCCCTCGCCACCCCCGTCTGTTAGCACTCAAGACGAAGTGCAAAAGGCTAGAAAGGAAATGATGGAAACATTATGATGAACTGAGTAAGCAGGAGTACGGTGATGCAGTCAGGTTCTACCAGTCCAAGATTAGAACCTCTCAAGCAAACTATTACAGCAATACAATTGAGGATGCCTCCAATTCACCCAGGGAAATGTTTCAAATTCTGAAATCATTTGTAGAGATGACGACAGATTTTCCACCCCTAGAACCATCAGTCACTCATTGCAATGAACTGGCTACCTTCTTCTCAAAATATTTTTTAGACATCTACTCTTCCTTTCCTGACAAAACAAAAGAGACCAAGCCCCTCCCAAGTAGGCAACCCCTGAGTTGCCATGATCAAGGACTTTAGGCCTTTCATGCTTTCACTCACAATCAACTTCTGGCACTATTTAGCCAAGTGAAGTCAGGCTCCCCCCTTGATCCAGCAGCCCTCTGAATCCTGGAAGAATTTTTCAAGTCCTATTTGAACTATTGAATCTATCAATATCCTCCGGTCTAGTCCCCCAACAATGGTAATATGCAGTGGTAAAGCCACAGGTGAAAAAGTCTTACCTAGACCCTAGTGTCTGGAATTTTATTGACCTCTCTCCCTCCTTCCAGATGTATCCAGGCTCCTGGAGAAATATGTTAGTGAACACCTCTCCCTCTTCCTGGAGTCTAACAAATGGGTGTTAGCCTGCATCACAGCACTGAGACAGCACTGCTAGCCATAACAGAAGAACTCAGTCAACTTCTGAACCACAGAGGCTCGGCTGTAGTCATCCTTCTGGATCTAAATGCTGCAGCACAGCACAGTGGACCACACTACACTTATCCAGAGGCTCTCAGAGGTAGTGATCAGTGACTGTGCGTTAAGTTGGCTAATGTCCTTCCTCGAAGGCAGAACCTCCCAACTCCTAGAACAAACGTGCCTCTTGAACATCTTACACCTGAAATTCACAGTACCGCAGGGCTCAACATTAATCCCTACCCTCTTTAACCTCTACATTGGTCCTTTCACGGAGCAAGCCCAATCTTTTGGCACGACTATTATCTCTTACGCTAATGATACACAATTCGTTTTCTCTATCGCCCCAAAACACAGCTCCAACTATAAACAACTGGTATCCTGCTTGATGGAGGTAGCCAACTGGATGGCCAATTGCTCCCTCAAGCTAAACAGGGACAAGATGGAACTTATTCTTCTAGGTAACAACAAAGCTAAGATGGAGCTACTCCTTTGGCTGTAATGCTTCAGTGCCACATTGAGCATGGAAAGAAAAAAACTTCTGGATGTCTGGTTAGATGCCACACTTACCATGGAATCCCAGGCGAATACACTATAAGGAAGTGTTTTGAAATACTCAGTCTACTAAGAAAAGTGTTAGATCTCCTACCCTCCCCCGTCACGAAAACCTATTGTTCAGGTCTTGATCATCTCTCCCAGCTGGACTATGGGAACTCCATTTATCTAGGATCCTGACATTATGTCAAAAGAAGGCTGCAGACCATCCAAAATGTGGCCGCCTGCCTCCTCTTCAAAATTCCAGTGCACCTGTCCACAAGGAGGGTCTTGGCTTACCTTCATTGGCTCCCCAGAGAGCAGCAGGTGCAGTTGAAATCTCTGTGCATTACACACAGGGCCTTCCACTGAAAGGACCTCAAATACTTCATGCTCTCATCGAACGTTATAACCCTGAAATGTCCCTAAGATCCACAACCTCTCTCCTAGCAACAGCACCCAGAATCTGGGAGATCCAGATGGGGTGGTAGCTCTTTTAAGTACCTAGCATCTAAACTGTGAAATTCCCTATCCTTTGAAATGCAGCAAATCGAATCAGAATCCGCCTTTATAAAGGTTCTGACGACATGACTATTCGTCAAATAGTTATCTATCATCAACTTTCAGTAGGGTGGATCATAATGATCTGATGGCTTGGATTTGCCCTGTGAAGCCATCCGGTAGCCATGCGCTTTACAATTCGACTAGATTAGATTAGACCAATGCAGCAATACATATTCACTTTTGGCTCTGTGAATGCAAAACGGTACTACGCATACATGGTAAACAAGTTCAAGTAAACGGAAAAGCTTTCACATTTTTCTTAATGGGCTTGCTCTTTTGTAGTTGCCTGAGGCTAAGTGGACCTGAACTCTTTGAACCCATGTGCTAATATACATATGCATGTTATGGAGAGCATTCTTTTTTTATCCATTGTATCTCTACTTTGCTTGTAGGTATACCCTTTTAGAGTTCTTGCAAGGCAGGCAGCAAACCAATTACAAGCATAAATATACTGTATAATCCTCACAATATAAATAAAACACTGTCCACTCCAGAGGTGGGTGTAAATACTGTATTATTTACTAACTTTTAAAACAAGCAAACATGTATAATACATAGTTTATAAGATCCTCTCTCTTCGATCCTTAAAACAGTCTTAGTGCACTACAGTAACTCAAATCTTTACAAACGTATGTCTCTTTTTCAAACATTATGACAGTTTATTAGAAAAAACATGTCTGGGATGATTTTGTTGATGTAACCCTTTCTTAACAACCAATAACCGTCTAGTACTCTCTTTTGCCCTATTGTCTAACTAGGATACTCATACATGAATTTTACAGAGAGAGCCCACCACACTATCTGCTTAAATGTCTTCCTCTTTGAACTGCAGTGGCCATATTCTACTCTTGAAGTATATTCTTGTATGATCATACTTTTTCATCTGGTTGTTCAGTATCTTTCCTGTCCTCATACTATTTAAGACTTTGCCCATTCCGGGGCTATTCTCAGTCACCTTGTGCAACCTGTTGAGTTATTCTTCACTTTCTCTCATACCTTCCCAAGTGTCCCATAAGTGAAACATGGTAAGATGCTGTTGCCTCAATGCTGCCTTCATATGGAATCCTAGTGGTTCACATGGGCTCTAATTGCCTCAGGTATCACCTCACATCCTACAATGCTCCAACTGAGAAGGGAGTATTGATAACAGGAACACAGTTTATGATCTCAGGAACCTGGGATGTCTCTTAGGTTAATCCTAAGCGAGGACCCAGGCAGCATCTAAATGTAAGAACTACTCAGGGGCTACCAGTAAGAAGCATTCTCAAAGTCACTGTCAAGAATAATGCAGCTTGTGACCTACACAGCTTCTGTCTTAAACTACTAACTCCCACTGATAGACATTCTTCGTCTCCTCAGCACTAAGTCCGTCATTGCAATGATTATTTCTTGGAAGGTTTCTTCTTTGGCTCACACAGGAATTTGTAGCATTAAAGAACATAAACACATACATATGTTGTACAGTTAAAAAATAAATAAAACTCCTGTGACGGTTACTTCCAGTCGGTAAACACAATTTTCTGCTTTGAATTCCGTTCGGACTGACAGTAGAGACACTGTGCTGTGCACCCTCTCACTTGCCTTAAAGAGTAATCCTGCGAATGTGAATCATCACCCTCTTACGTGCTACGCTTGTGTATGATGTAGTGCTATGTTGGGCTCGTCCAAACGGACCCAATTTGGACCTTGCTAGACTTGTTGATCAGTCTAATCTAGTGTAAGTTAGAGTTTCATGTTTCGTTGCCTTGTCTGATTACTGTCAGCTAGACAACATACTGGGCTCTGTGTCTGGGTTGGTAGGACTTTCTTGCATAGGGTTGCAGGCTTGTAGTTCAAACAGACCATATTAGCCTGCTACTGTAGTGTGAAATGGTTGCTCTGGTTCATTTACCATGTTATACCATGTTATAAATGATCAGTGTACATCTGCTCATACGGGAGAGTCAGTCAAGTTGAGACATGGGTGTTAGATCTGACAGCCGTAGGGTGGTCTTCCCCACACTTTTTTCCAGCTTGCCTCACTTTTTTGCAAATGTCTTTTTGTTGACTTAGGACTCTTAGCACTTTACCACTGCTAACCAGTGCTAAAGTACACATGCTTCTCCTCTAAAACATGGTTTGATTGACTTGTCCACAATTGTCATATTTAATTTACTTATAAGTCCCTAGTAAGATGCACTACATCTGCTCAGGGGTTGTAAATTAAATACTACTAGTGGACCTGCAGCACTGATTTGCCACCAACACCAGTAGCATTTTAAACATGTCTTAGGCCTGCCACTGCAGAGTCTGTATGTGCAGTTTTACTGTAATGTTGATTTGGCATTGAAACCCCCTTGCCAAGCCTTAATCTCTCCTTTTATTACATATACGTTACCCCTAGAGTAGGCCCTAGGTAGTCCATAGGGTAGGGTGTTCGGTAACTAAAAAGTAGATGATGAACTTTTAAGGTTTGCATGTCCTGGCAGTGAAAAACACCTAAATTAGTTTTGCACTACTGCGAGGCCTACCCATTTCATAGGTTAACATTGTGGATTCCTTATTATACTCATAAGCTGTAATTCCTGATTGGGAAGGAATAGCCCTGCATGTTTCATATCATTGGTATGATAATGATACATTTTCTTTGTTTGCAAAGTTGAATTTATCATTGCCATTTTAGAAATGGAGGGAGGAGCTGACACACCTGAATGGGCAGTGCCCTTTCACCACACAAAGGGCGACCTCACCCCTTTAGAGAATATGGACCCAGATCTGGGAGGGAGGACCTCTGTGCACTTGAAAGCCCCTCTTTAAGGTCACCTCCACTTCAAAGGCAAAACTATGTATGAGTACTGGGTCAGTCTGTTGGGATGTAACTATAGATGGTAGTACACATGTCATATATTTGTATGCGGATGATGCTCTACTTTATATACGTCATCCAGAAATGGCTGTGCCCACCCTCAACATATTTTCGGAGTTTGGGGCAGTGTCGGTTATTAATAGCCAGAAGTCGCTCATGTTCCCACTGGCGGTTATGGTTGGGAAGGATATGGTGGTTCTCTCTGCCTCGGCGTTTGCGTGGGAGCGTGACCATTTTCGTTTCTTAGGTATCCAGACTGCCCATACAGCTGAGGCCCAATATGCCTTGAATGCGGGAGCAGTCCTTTCTGGTCTGGAAGCTTTGATGTGCTGCTAGAACCACCTCTCTCTATCTGTTATGGGATGAGTAGCCCCGGGAAAAATGTTCCTTCTACTGCGCTGCCTCTATGTGCTGCAGAACATCTTCTGTTGAATCCCCAATGCCACCTTAACCCCCTAAACAGCCTTCTCATCTCCCTAGTGTGGGCCAGGAATCGCAAGAGAGGGTGAAGCTGGAGATATTAAATGTGGATCTGGACCAGGGGGGGCTTAGGCCTTCCAGACTTTTCCCTTTATTACTTTGCTGGGCTCCTTTAATATGCAGCACAGTGGTGTGTAGAGGGGCCAAATACAGAGAAGAAACTATTGGCTGGTTGGGGCGCAGAGGCAGACCTTCCAAGATATCTTATGATGGGCTCACGGACCCCCCTGATTATTGATTTGTGGTCCGTCAGGTCACCTAGGCATGGGAATGCGCGATCACTCATATACTGTGGAAGGCCCCGTACGCCTGGTAACTCCCCCTAAAATGGCTTCATGGCTTCCGTCACATACAGACGGTGATGAACTTGAACGGATGGTTTGACGGTGGCTGTGTCACGGCAGGCGACCTATAACTCAATGGAATTTTGTCCCTCCTTGCGGGCACGAGAGAATGTTATCAACTTCCTGACGACCATTTGCTACAATACGCAAAACTATCATGCATTGCACACAAGATATGGACCTGCTTTCCCTGAGGAGCCCAAAGTATCTCACACCCACATGATGATCATGGACCTGGGTTCCTTCAGGGGATTGATCACCCAGCTGTATAACGCCCTGAAGGTGGCCCATAGGGTGGATGTCTCGAAGGTCCAGAGTAGATGGTTGGAGGACCTACCAACATCTCTTACAGAACGTTTCTGGAAAGGGCATTCGCACAAGTTCAGGAGGTGGGCAGCAATGCTCGTTTTAAACTAACCCAATTTCACTGCCTGCACCGCACCTACCTGACCCCACTCCGACTTTCGTGCCTTGATCCAGCGCGTGCTGCGGTGTGCCCCCGATGCAGAGCTAGGCAGGCTCATTTTACACATATGACCTGGGAATGTCCTCACCACCTGACTTACTGGACAGAGATCCTGGCATTATTGTGAGACATTACGAGAATCCCAGTCGAGGCATAAATCAAGGACTGTCTTTAGAAGAGTTTCACCATCCCCCAAGCCAAAGACCTGTATGAAGTGTAAATTTGTTCTACTAGAGCTAGTGTTGGAGAAACGACGTATCGCTATACACTGGACACACTCTACAGGCCCTCGTTTTGCTAAATGGAAGGCAGACATGTATGAATGGGGGTAGCGGAGGGACACCTGCTGCGTTCCATTCGCACAGATGAAAATGCTGATCGTGAGATGGAAACATGGGGTAACATGCTAGAGAGGCTGCAGGCAAATGACCAGTTGTGTGGAGCCACAGGCGACCTGCCCCAGACAGGGAGCCCCTCCCAGCAGGTACAGACGCAGGAGACTGCTCCACCATTTGAATGATGGAAGCTGACAGTGGATGAGTGGTTTGAATGTTGGTGTGGGGGCGCTGATCCCCAGTGTAGGGCCTTATGCTGAGACTACCTTCGCCTCATGGGTTCTCTGGGAGAAGGAGTTGGTATATCCTTTGATTCCATGCCTAGCTATATGTGACATATCAGATCTATGTACCCCGGTTACTGATGTTCACTGGAAGCCCCCATGACACTGCCCCCTACTCATGAATTAGTGGAGTCGTACCTCCATCTGGGAGGGTAGGGGAGACTGCAGAGATGTTGTATTGTACTACCACTGCCAATTGCTGCCAGAGGTTTTTTTTCCAGCTATTCTGTTTTATGTTAATACAATTGTTGGAGCCATGAGACAATGCAGTATGTTTGACATGTAGAAAGGTTCACTTAGATAGTGACCAAGCGTTTGCACTCAGTTATTTATGGGTGATACTGAAATATGACTCTATGTAATTTGTAATAAATATTGTATTTGCCATACCAGACTGGCACGTCATAACTGCAATACCTATGTATTCACCCAGGAAGTGATGACATATACTAAAAATTATGTATACTTACTGGGGTAGGAGCCCAAGACACTTTATACATGTACTTCCGTAAGAGTTCATAAAATTAAATGCTAATACCCACCCACCAAACCAGACACTAATGGACCTGTGAAGAACTCTTTCAGGAAGGGGGACTGCTGTGCTGCTTCAAGGACTGCCACTCTGCTGGACTGCTGCTCTGGATGACCTGCTTTTCTACTGTGCTGCCGTGCTGCCTGCTAACCTCTGCTGAGGAAGAACTGGACTTTTGTTGAACCCAGAGTGTCTCCAAGGGCACGCTGTGTTGTCTCCTGTTCTGAGACTCAGGGATATTACAGTCTTACCCCCTGCTCCTGTGCCTGGACCATTGGAAGGGGATCCAGGTACTTCCAATGCATCCTCTGCTGTGTGAAGCAGAACCAATGCATTGCAGCTGTGGTTGGAACAGTAAAGGCACATCGCACTTGGAACCAGTGCATCACTATTGGAACTACAGCATTGCCACGGCTGGAGTGAGAGGCGATCAAAGCATCCCTTCATCTGCCTGGAGAAACCCAGCGCATCGGTTTCAGAAACAACGCATCTTGGACCTGGTGCTTCGTCCTTGAAATCGCCGCATCGCCATTGTTTTGTGGAGAAAAGCGGCACATTACATCAACTGCAGATCGACAACGACCCATTGTCCAGGTACACCCCGCTTCTCGCTGTTGTGACCAGGATCAAGGTACTTTTGTTAAAGCGTGCCCTGCATGGCTCATCTATCGGGCCTGCGCTCCATCCATGTCGCCCTAAACTCTTGACTTTGTCCCGGTCCAGTGCGGCCAGATAATCCCCATAGCTGCTTAATTTTTCTAATCACTATTTTCACTTTTATTCATTAAAAATTCATATCTCTACTAATTGGATTTTTGTCGTTTTGGTCTACTTTTATTTATAAACTCATAATCTGGTTTTCCAAACGGTGTGGAGTCTTTTTGTGGTGCTTTCTCTTTATTACTGTTTGAAGCTGTTGCATAGCTAGGGGGGCGGTCCACCCCAGACGGCACTATTTTGGATACGGCGGCCGAGCGGCACTGGTGGCCCATGGCGACGGCCTTTATAATCTATTTGTGGACACTCACTGACACTACTGTTAGTCCCTACAGTAGTGTCAGTGCCCCCCAAATAAATTATAAAGGCAGCCGCAACGGGCCAACAGTGACACGCGCCTCCGTGTGAAGTGTAAGTGCACTTGCTTGTAAATGCTGCCTGCAGTGCACGCACCACCACCTACCGTAGTGATGGTGGTGCGGTGCGCGAAGTGCCACATTTGTGGTTGTGGGTCCCGTCCCACGACCGTCAATCTCGTAGCTGGCGAAAGTGCTACCAATTATTGCCCTGGGCATAATGTCTGGCCAGCCCTCGTGCTGAAAAGTAATGCAGCAGTGACGTGTCACACGCTCACCACCACACGCTCGCCTCTCATGAGGAGTCGACTCTGGGGCAGTGGTAGTGGCAGTGATGACCAGTGCAGCACACCACCATTTAAACTGTGCGCGGCTGAGACGCCATGAATGCAGCTAGCCTGTTGTTCTGCATTGCATGGAATAATCCAACTCATACTGCTGACTGCAGCCGTGAGATGCCTGTTTCCGAATTGCCGCGCTTGCCAGCCTTGTAGAAAAGAGTAGGTGGTGTGAGGTATTCTCCGGGTTTGTTTTCTATTTGCACACTCAACTGCCGCTACTCAAAAAGCCCACCTTAGATCCCCTGGTGCATGCTAATTATAGGCCAATCTCCCTGCTCCCTGCTCTGGCGAAGGTGATTGAGAAACATGTGCAGCTCTCGATTACCAATTTTATCGAGAGCAACAACATCTTCCATGATTCTCAATCTGGCTTCCGTGCAAACTATAGCACGGAGACAGCCCTTCTTGAGGTCACCGAAGCTATCAGAGAAACTCTCGATCTTGGGGGAAAGGCTATTTTAGTCATGCTGGATCTGTCGGCGGCCTTTGACACCGTCCCACATGACGGTCTCCTTTCAAGACTCTGGGAGATCGGGTTTCGTGGGACGGTGTTGGACTGGTTTAAATCTTTTCTGTCCGGTCGTCGGCAGGTGATCTGGGCTCCCCCATTCTCCGCTGAGATGCCGCCGCTAGAGGTGGGGGTTCCTCAAGGGTCCATCTTGAGCCCCACCCTTTTTAATATCTATATGGCTCCTCTGGTGGCGGTAGCGGAGGCTTTTGGTTCCCAGATCATATCCTACGCTGATGACACCCAGCTCCTGTTTACCTGCAGGAAGGGAGAGGCTTTTGATGGCGATAGGATCAAAGACTGCCTGGGGGCGGTCTTTGCGTGATTTCAGCGGCATAGCCTGAAATGCAACTCTGATAAATCGGAGTTGCTTTTCTTTGGGTGTGCACCTGATCCATGCTGGAAAACCTGGTGGCCTCAGGATATGTTTCCTCCAGATAAGGTTGCGACACAAGCTAAAAACCTGGGTGTGCTGTGTGACGTTAGTCTTTCATTTAGACCCCAGATTTTGGGGCTGTCGGGGAAATGCTTCAGCATTTTGAAGATGCTGCGGAAGTTTCTTCCGCTTCTATCTTTACAGTACAAAAAAACCATTGTTCAAGCGTTAATTGGATCGCGATTGGATTACGCCAATGCCCTATACGTAGGATTGCCTAAATACTTGTTGGCCCGCCTGCAAATTGTGCAGAATTCGGCGGCGAGAGCCATTTTTGGCCTTCCACGCAGAGCAAAAGCATCTGAATTGCTCATGAGGTTGCATTGGCTACCCATCTCGAAAAGAATCACATTTAAGATTCTGACCCTGGCATTTAAGGCCCTTCATTCTGTGGGCCCGAATTACATCAGGAAGCGCATGGCCTTTTATGCGCCGAGGAGGACTCTGCGGTCGGCTGTGCTGGCCAAGGCTGATGTTCCATCCATTAGACTTGCTCGGATGGGAGGACGGTCTTTCCGTTATCTGGCGGCTCGCGGCTGGAACGAGCTCCCTGTCACCCTTCGGAAAGCCAATAGCCTCCTCTCTTTTAGAAAGGAGCTGAAGACTTGGCTTTTCTCTGTATGATTCTTTGACCACTGTGAGTTGCTGTGTCTTTGTGTCTTTTAGTCTCAGGTCTCTTTGCCAAAGCGCCGGGACACCCTTCGGGGTAGCCGTGTGCTATAAAAGAGCTTGCACATAACATAACATAACATTGATGATTATGAACAAAAGGCTTAGGCACCGAACACACTGTTTGAAATCACAATTAAATATGCACTAACTGTTATGATAGAAATACTTGTTTATTGGCTTGGCAAGGCCTCTTTTATTGTACTCATGCTTCAGCAGCCTGCCTGGCTCTGTCACTGGTCAGCGCGTGACTAGCACCAGACAGGATAAGGGTTTTTTAACAAATCCTGCTGGGCCCCCAGAAAGACATTGCTGCTACACTGGCAGGGCCCAGGCTAAATCATATGAAATACTCAACTAGTTTCCTGTTACTGTGTTCATGCAATTTGTCTGTGGTTTTGAAGCAGTTGTAGTGAGCACAAGTGTAAAATCATGTAGAATGTGAGTAGATTGTGGCATACAATAATTTTACGGTAGGATCAGGTGCTTTGCAGCAGTTCTTTTTATGGTTTGTCCTTGCTCATATGAGTGTAATTTCTTATGTGTTATCTGTTTCCATGTACTTAATTTCTTGATTTTGCTCTTTAAAAAGTATCACTTTTAGTGTCATATCATCAGTAGTTGTAAGTCATTCATAAGTACTCTGAAACCTTGAAACTGGCTCACCTAAGCACTCTTAAAACATGGCAACTATGCAGGCTGTGTTTCATGTCGGATAGTGTCCTTCCATTTCTGGTGCTTTGCAATAAGTAGAAGGGGTATTGTTGGGTGCACATGAGGCATTCAGAGTTGTAGTGGCATGAGCAGCACCAGAGCCTGCCCTGATGTCCTGGCATAAATATCTCTAGTGTCACACAGCGAGTAACAAGTTGCACACCAAGTGTAAATACACCAGATGACACTTCAGGCAAAGATTGACTTTTTATTTCTTCTGCCCACGGCACAGAAGCAGCTTGGTCTTCAGTCGGGTATTCAGTCCACCCTGCATTGCTGTTTAAATCCTGCAGCACAGCGAGTGTTGAAAGACCCCTAAATCCATCACCCCACCTTCAGATCCAGATACACGCAGATAAGTGCAAAAGTAGTCTGTCTCGAGTGACAGTCACAACTCACACTGATGAGAGTACCTGTCTGTGAACATGTGGCATTGCAGCTGTTTGGAGAGAGCTCAAATAATAAACCAGTAGAGAAGAATCACTAAACTCCATGCTGCTCCCTCTGTTCCACATGGGACCTGGGCCCAGACTATAACAGGGTGTGAGAGGCCCTAACACAAATATCAAGTTGCCTCAGGCCTATACCATAAATTCATTAGAGTCAGCTGACTCACGGACTCCGGCCACCGCAGAGAGCATGTGCGTGATAGCATGATTGCTGGGCAATCCTTGGGAAAGCCTGTGAGACACACATAGCGGTCACAGTCAGGCAGGCCGCCAATTTTTTTTAAGTATTTAAAAAAATCACACCAGTATAATTAAGCGAGTGGCCCAGGGGTGCTGTGCGGAGCCCTCTACGACTGCGAGTTCAGATAGTTAATGTTTACTTGCACTAGTTAATAGACCAATGTAAAACTAGCATTCTAATTATACATGTGAGAAATATTTGTGCCCGAAATTTGACAGTGAGGTGAGATTCAAAATTTGAGTCCGAGATCTAACCTCACACAATCACAGTACTTCAGATGCCATGGGCAGCAATCCTAGGGATATCCCTGTGCGCCACAAGCTCTAGCTACGCCTCTGGTTTGAAGTGTTGCACAAATACTTTACACATTGCCTCCTAAGTTAAGCCTGCCTGCTCTGTGCCACGCTACCAGAGGGTGATTTATGACGTGTATCTGACTTAGCCTGTCTAGGACTGTGGTTCCTGTTTGGACGGGGTGAATACTTCTGCCAATCAGGAACATAATTTGTAACAACGCGAGTAAGAATAAGTGATTATGCTAGCGCAAACGCTACAAGCAGCAATCTATTCATAATATGAATACCTAATAAAACGATTTGTCAAAAATACTGTTATAAATAAAATGAGTATTTATAATTTAATATGTATTTGCTTTAATAAAATTACTAGGATCTCTGAAAAATAATTCAATTTAAAGTGATGTACAAATGCCTGTCCTAGCATGGCAAGTTAATTGTAGTAGGTTAAAAATTATAGACTTAACTGAACAATCACCCCGCCCGCCCCACCGCTATTAAAACTAAGTTTGTATTCCCTGTTGGAAAATTGTGTATTTGAAAAGACAATACAATATTTTGATCTTTCTGTTCTCGGGAAATCACTTAGTATTAGAGGGAGTGATTGTGTTATGTCAAATGAGGCCTGATGGTTATTGCTAAATTCCGCACTAATTGTTATTTTAATCTTTGCCAAGGATTTCTCAAGGGACCCCCAGTATAGATTCGGTGATCTGCACACCCGGATGGGCACTCCTGGGAAAGGTGATCTAGCGGTTGAACAGATCAAGCATGGGTTATTTAGTTACTATTGTGCTTCAAGAGATTTGAAATTACATTAGATTGGAAGTTAAAATATTGCTATAAAACAGTTTAAGAGGGCTTAATTTAGCAACCCTAGAAAGATGGAGTTGCTCATGCAGGCATTTGAGCTTCAGTCCTCTATTGAAAGGAGATAATATGGGTATGGACAATAGTCTGCAGCAATGAATGTTGTAGCTGTTTTGGGGGTCTTTTTGTTTTAGATCTAAAAACGTCCCTTCCGTTTACCTGTTTGTCTCAGATTACAGAGACATTCCATGTATATACACTGAGTACTTGAAAGCTCGGGTTGGCCACAGGAATACCAAAAGTGTTTACACTCCCTTGCTGGCAGATTGGTTACTGCCTGGATGGTGACATTTTATTGTTATTTGGCTATACCACCCATTTACTGTACACCGACGTTAGGTACAGTGACCCGCGCATTTTAAATCAATGCTGTTCAAATATGTGTAACTTACTTCCTATCAGAGGACGTGGTATTATTGCGTTTATATATGGAAGGTTTCCCTACATGAGAAATTCATGTTTGAATATTATGATTCCCCGTGACAAAGCCAGTCCTGTGAATTTTGCCGTTTGCCTCACTTGACCAACAAATAGCATTCTGTAGACCATATACAGTTTTTTCGGATGTCTGGTTTGTAGTTGGAATTCCCCAGTGGGCCTGGGAAAATGCTTCCTCTTCTGAATGCCTAATATTTAACATTAAAACAAAGGCTTCTTCCTTATTGGAAGATGAACCTCTGCCTATCCCTTTGAGAATGAATAGGCCAGGACTCCGCTGTTAGTACTTTGAAGTGCTAAACCCTGAAGACCTCAGATGGGAAACAACCATTATAACGCAACTTTTACAACGCACTACCATTACAACGAAACTTTTACAACGCAAAAACCATTACAACGCATGTATTTACAACGCATCTTTTTACAACGCAGGTACCTTTACAACGCATACCATTACAACGTAAGTATTGGTAAGTATATAATTATATTTTAAATTTTATATGTTTGGGTTTTTTAAGGGGTATTTTTAGGGTTCAGGGTCAGTTTTCAGTTTTTGGGTAAAGGGGCATTTTTAGGGTTCAGGGTCAGTTTTCAGTTTTTGGGTAAAGGGGTATTTTTAGGGTTCAGGGTCAGTTTTCAGTTTTTGGGTAAAGGGGCATTTTTAGGGTTCAGGGTCAGTTTTCAGTTTTTGGGTAAAGGGGCATTTTTAGGGTTCAGGGTCAGTTTTCAGTTTTTGGGTAAAGGGGCATTTTTAGGGTTCAGGGTCAGTTTTCAGTTTTTGGGTAAAGGGGCATTTTTAGGGTTCAGGGTCAGTTTTCAGTTTTTGGGTAAAGGGGCATTTTTAGGGTTCAGGGTCAGTTTTCAGTTTTTGGGTAAAGGGGTATTTTTAGGGTTCAGGGTCAGTTTTCAGTTTTTGGGTAAAGGGGTATTTTTAGGGTTCAGGGTCAGTTTTCAGTTTTTGGGTAAAGGGGTATTTTTAGGGTTCAGGGTCAGTTTGGGGTTTTTGGGGTACAGGGGTATTTTTAGGGTTCAGGGTCAGTTTGGGGTTTTTGGGTAAAGGGGTATTTTAGGGTTAAGGGAAGTTTTGGGTTTTTGGGGTACAGGGGTATTTTTAGGGTTCAGGGTCAGTTTTGGGTTTTTGGGGTACAGGGGTATAAGGTAAAAATAAAATTAAATTAAATTTAAATGAAATCAATTAAATTATATTATTTTCAATTATTTTAAATTAAAAAAAATAATATATACTTACCAATACTTACATTGTAATGGTATGCGTTGTAAAGGTACCTGCGTTGTAAAAACATGCGTTGTAAAAGTTTTTGCGTTGTAAAAAATTCGTTGTAATGGCATGCGTTGTAAAAGTATGAGTTGTAACGTCATACATCCCCTCAGATGGATCTGAAGAATCCTTTCTGGAAATTGGCTCTCTGGCGGCTGCCCTTTGGGTCTCCCACTGTTTTGTCCTGGAGTGCCTACCTGACTGAAGCAGGAGTCTGTGAACTGGAAGCACCCTGCAGTGGATAGAGTCAAAAGAATCATCATAGGAGCAGAGTGCCATCACTTTAGAGACATTTGACTTGCCAACAGATCACACAGAAGGGATGGAGAATGAGTTTGTCCAAAGACATTTGGCTACTCAAGTTGCCTGGTAATTAGTGTGACATTTTCTGATACACCAAATATATATCAGACCCAGTTAAGGCTGCAAGTTTTCAGTAAAATTAGAAATAACTTAAGAGAAGCCATACTATTTAGTATCTCTCTTCATGGTTATAAGAATAATCATGATCATGAGTCAACAATCAACTAGTGAAATTATATAAGGGTGCCATCAAACAGTGTATAAGACAAGCACAACGAGAAAAGAAATTAAAAAGTGAACACCTCACAGAGTGACACCAAGTGGGTATAAGTCAGTCTTAAAATCTGACCACCCTTTGGAGTTCATGAGAAGGGAAAGAAAGAAAGGATTGAGTGAGAAAATCATACAATCCTTTTTTCACAAGAGTTTCACTATTCTTGTCCTTAGCACTACCACCTAGCACTCTCCCTGCCTGACCAGAGCCGAATGGTGTTGACACCTTGTACTTAGAGTCCTATATTAATCTCATCCCTTTCCTTAATGATGTGCATGGAGGATCCTACTTTCCTAAGTAAGCATCCTATAGATGCTATTTTAAAATGTCAGACAATTTCAACTCTTAACTTTATTACTGGTGTGTTTGCATTACATGACATTTAAAAAACATTTGTTTTAAAGGTCAACTGTTTCACAGTGTTTAATTTCAGGAGTCATTAGGATGACATTTTTGGGGGGAAACTTCTGAAGTAGTTGTTTATCATGCTCACACCATTGGCACCACATGGAACAATAAACACTAAAATTGCCCGGTTACTCACCGGTAATATCCATTACTCCGAGTCCTGGCCTCCCCGTCCCATTCCTAACAAGTGAGCAGCTAGTCTGCTCCACAGAAACCTAGTACCTAGCAGAGCTTTTTGCCCCTCCCCCAGTATGGCGTCACTATCATGTGACAATAAAGGGGGAGGAGCGGCAGAGAAACTTCCTGAGAATACCAAAGAAAAAACTCCAGAAACTAAACAATCACCCCAAAACCAAAAAGAGGGAGGGAGGGAAGGGCTCAGGAATGGGACAGGGAGACCAGGACTCGGAGGAGTAACCGGGCATTACCTCCTCGTCCTCTCTCCCTGTCCCATTCCTAACAAGTGAGCCCATACCCAAGCACACGGTGATTGTAAAAAAAAAACAGACCAGAAAGTTCGAGAAAAAACAGGTCCATTATAATCAACAGAAAACAGTACATTCTACAAATCATGTACCGCAGACAGGACACGAGCCCCAAAGGCAGCAGAGGCCGCCATCCCCAACTGAAGACGATAATGTGAAACAAAAGTACAGGGAGAAGCCCACGTGGCAGCATCGCAAATGTCCCTCAATGAAGCCCCCTCGAACATGGCCCTTGAGGACGACACGCTCCGAGTCGACCGACCCTGAACAGAAGAAGGCAGAGGACAGCGGGCAGAATCGTAAGCATAAACCACAGCGCCCCGGACCCAACGAGACAAGGCGGACAAAGAAGGCCAAAGCCCCAGACCCGAGAGGCCATAGGTGACGAATAAGGAATCAACCGTACGGAAACCAGCCGTACGCACCAAGCAGATGCGGAGAGCCCTCAGCACATCCAACGAATGGAGGAGCACCTCCACAGGAGAGACAGGAGCCTGTAAAAACACCGGGAGAACAATATCCTCCAGACAGTGAAAAGAAGACACCACCTTAGGAAGAAAGAACTGACTTGGACGGAGAATGACCTCGTCAGCGCAAAAGCGCAAGAAGGGGGGAGAAGCCAACAGCGCCCCAATCTTACCAATCCTCCGCCCAGAAGTAACGGCCACCAGGAAAATAACCTTAGCAGAAAGGAATTTCAAGGCCACGGAGTCCAAAGGCTCGAAAGGAGGACCCGTCAAAGCCCGCAGAACCAAGGGAAGATCCCAAGGAGGCACAGGAGAACGAGAAACAGGATGCTGAATCAAGAAACTCCTCAGAAGGCGAGCCACCAACGGGGAGACAGAGGACACAGAGGAACCCCGAAAAGCAAGAATTGAAGGCCACTGCGCCCGCAGGGAAGAAACCGCAAGCCCCAAAATGAAAACATCCCTCAAAAAGTCCAACACCCTCACGGCCTCACAGGAGACAGAAGATAGACCCTTCCCAAGACACCAGGAGGAGAAATACTCCCAGTGACGGGCATAGGACTTCAAAGTGGAAGGACGCCAAGAAAGCAGGAGACATAGGGCAACTTCCACAGAGCAACCCAGACCCAGCAAACTCAACCTCTCACGAGCAAAACCACCAGCGGAGGCGGCGGAGGGAGGACATCCCGAGAAGAGTAGCCCGCAGGGTGGACGGAGACAGGGGAAACCTCCAATGTGGGAAAACAGAAAAGGTCAGCAGAAGGGGAAACCAAGACCGCCGAGACCACTCCGGAACCACCAGGAGAACCTCCGCCCGATCCAACCGAATCTTCCGGAGGACGATCGGAAGTAAGGCAAATGGAGGGAAGGCAAAAAGCAGGCCCCCCGACCACGGAAACGAGAAAGCATCGGCGGCCCACGCCAACGGAGAGGGAATGATGCTGCAAAACAGAGGAAGAAGGGCAGAAGCCTCCGAGGCAAAAAGAACCAACCAAGGAAGGCGGAACCTGAGGACAATCAGATCGAACAGATCCGGGGAGAGACACAGGGAGACCGAGGAGGGGAACACCCTGCAAAAAGAATCCGCAGGCCCATACTCCATCCCCGGAAGATAGACCGCCGTCAGAGACAAGAGACTCGACACGGCCCAAAGGCCGATCTCCCGGGACAGGAGAAACAGAGCATGACACATGCCCCTATGGCGATACACAGAAGCACGAACCACCAGATCTACGGACTGCACCGAGACCGCCCGACCCCAAAGGAGAGGAGCGAACCAAAGAAGAGCAAACCAAACCGCCCCAACTCCTTCCAAGCCGAGGACTCGAGGGACTCGAAACGGGACCACCGACCCGAGCCCAGGAGGCACCCAGAACGGCACCCCACCCCAAAGCACAGGCATCCGTGGACAACACGACCACAGCCAGAGGAGGAAGGAGGACGAACCCCCGGGAAAAAGACAGAGGGGACAACCACCTCCGGAGATCCGCCCAAATCCCCGGAGTGACAGGGATCAGAGCATCGTAGCGGGAAAGAAAATCAACCGGCACCCCTGGGAGAGGAACACCATGCCCAGGTCCAAGAGGAAGAGAGCCCCCAGGAACCACAGGGACTGGGAGGGCACCAGGGAGGACTTCCGGGGGCCGAAGAAGCCAGCCAACCAGAAAGGGAAACACATGCAGCCCCCCGGAATGAAAAAAACCCACCAGAGGGGCCAAGAGCTCGGTGAAAACCCCAAAACATACCACCAGGGGACACTCACACAGCATAGGGAGGACTCGAACCCTGGACCGGGAGGGCGGGCATCACCAAAGGTACAAGACGCACCAACGAGCCAAAGCACCTCGGTTGCAGAAACGCAACCATCAGATCCAGGGCCGCCAGGAAGCCACCCGGAAGCACCAGAGGCAGGAAGGACAGCAGAAACACCATCCGGAATGGATGATGGAGAACAAAGTGATAGACCCGCTTCAGATCCAAAACAGGACGCCGAACCGAAGAATTCTACCAGGAGACCAGAAAAAGGACCGAACAGCAGCCCCCACAACAGCCACCTCCTCCAACAGAAGCCGCACACCCGCCAGCAACGCCTCCCGATGCAGAGGAAGACGGGGCAGGGGAGCCAGAAGGAAACCCGGAGGGGGAGGAGAGGAAAACACCAACTGGCAACCCTCCGGTACAGACCGAACCGCCCAGGCATCCGGAACAGACAACCACTGGGACAGGAAGGACTGGAGGTGACCACCAACAGGCATAGGCAGAAAGCCAACGGGAAGAAGAAGAAGTGGTGGCAGCAACACCGGTAGGGGCACGGGGCCAGGCACCCTCAGGGTCCCCCGGCCACGACCCCAGCCACAAAAAGGGCTGCGAAGCACCCCGAGCAGGAGGCCCAAAGGCACGGCGGCAGGCAAACCCACGTCCCCGAGAAGGAGGGCACACAGGAGCCACAAGCACGCGGCACCACAAGCACGTCCACGGGAACCCACAAAGGGCAACCCAAGCAGGACCGACCACTGAGAAGACCCAGCCCACCCGGAACGCAACCAGGCGGGACGCCATGCATTAACCGAAGCAGCATAAGCAGCGCAGTGGCCCACAGAGGGACAACAACCAGTGCACCAGCAACACCAGGAGGGCCAAGAGAGAGGAGGCATCCAAACCATCCCGCAAAAGAAAAACCAGGGCCTGGACCATGTCAGCAGAACAGGCCCACGCCCGACAAAAAAGCGGGAAGGAGCAGCGGAACGCTACAATCCACCAACAGCCAGCCGAGCCTGGAAGGCAGCAGCAATCTCCACACGAAGAAGCAGGCGCTAGGATGCAAAGAGGTGCATGCAGAGAGCACCCGAAGAGGCATCCAGCACCACGGCAGCATTGCAAGAGAGGAGGACACAAAACAGCCAAAGAGGACGGGACCCAAGAAAAAGAGACCCGCCCGGAAAGGCATGAAGTCCTGAGGCCCTGTCCCCATACGGGAAAGAGGGGGGGATGCTGATAAAGCGCCCGGCTGCCCAAAAACTTCCCCAGGGAGCTGAGCACCCAGCAGGAAACACAGCCGAAAAACCCCGTCCGCTAAGCAGGGCGCATCGGGAACGGCATCGAGAGGAACGGCCGCTAGAGCAGGCCGAGGAGGTCCAAAAACCACCACAAGGAGCCGAGCACCCAGCAGGAAACACAGCCGAAAAACCCCGCCCGCTAAGCAGGGCGCATCGGGAACGGCATCGAGAGGAACGGCCGCAAGAGCAGCCCGAGGAGGCACAAAAACACAAGACGCTGCAATCAGGATTTAAACCTGCGCAGGGAAACCCAAACGGATTCCAAGTGCAATGCCTCAACCATATGTAATAGCAACAAATGAGGCCAAAACAGGTGGGTCACAGATAGAACCTTCACACACTACATGTAAGCCACACACCTGCTCCCTTCATGTGAAGCATTGTGCTGTATAGTAAATGCCTGTGCACATACCAGAATAGAACATGGGAACCAAGCACCACCAGATCACGTAACAGATCACTCCAGTGCCCAAAAGCAAGCAGCAGCCAAAAAAGGAGGCACAACCGGCCGCAAGAGCGGACCGAGCAAGTGACAGCCCCTCCCCCCCTACAAACATACAAGAAGGCGGAACCTCAAAGAGCAGGGATCGAACCTCCGGTAGTCACACAAGCAATAAAAAGGAAAAAAGGCGGCCGCTAAAGCAGGCCGCCACAATAACAACAAAAAAGAGACAAACTTACCCCCAAACAGCTCCTGCTAGGACACCAGTAGACTGCGAACAGGAAGTTTCTCTGCCGCTCCTCCCCCTTTATTGTTACATGATAGTGACGCCATACTGGGGGAGGGGCAAAAAGCTCTGCTAGGTACTAGGTTTCTGTGGAGCAGACTAGCTGCTCACTTGTTAGGAATGGGACGGGGAGACGGGGAGACAGGACGAGGAGGTAATGTGCTCCGTAAAGATAAAACACTAAGGGCCTGATTACTACGGTGGTAGGACTGCCACCAACAGGTTGTCGGTGGCGGTCTAATCACGGATAGCCCTCTGGTCTGACAACCGGATTACAATTCCTGCAGTCAGACCCTCAGCTGTCAGAGGGAGGATTGCCGCCTCGGCCAGGATCAGAGCTTCAGACAGGGCTGAGGTTGGAGGTTTTTTCCTAAATGGCGGTAGTGCCGAGGCAGGCTCTGCTGTCTGGTTTATGATATCCTTTTCCGACAGCCATTTCATTGCAGGGAGACTGCCATGAAAAGGCTTTCAGAAAGGGATACGGGGGCCTCCAAACAGGGCCCTCGTCTGTCATGTGCCACTGTACAGTGGCCCTGGCGGCACAAGTAGTGCCCCCACTCACCTCCATGTACCAATTGCCATGCACGACATGCCTCATGGCACACAGTTCATGGACGTGCAGGAGGTGCTCCGTACCACGGCGGCTTGTGCTGCGCCCTTTTCTTTGGCCGCAGCACAAGCCGCTGTGATACAGAGCACTTTCCAACTGACGGCGGTCATATCGAAATGCGCCGGCCGGACTGCTACATGCTTGTCGGG
The DNA here is from genome assembly GCF_964261635.1 of Lissotriton helveticus. Classification (NCBI taxonomy): domain Eukaryota; kingdom Metazoa; phylum Chordata; class Amphibia; order Caudata; family Salamandridae; genus Lissotriton; species Lissotriton helveticus. Next base: position 1,178,286,493 of record NC_136061.1, read on the forward strand.
CTGTCTCCTGATAGCTGCAATAGTGTGAGGAGTCCAACCGACCACCATCGTGATGAGGCCCAAGTGTCATATGCAAACAAACTATTTCTTATCCACAATGAATCAGGTTTCAATAGGTGAGAGTAGGAAATTCATATACCATTCATTCTAAAACCAACATATTAATACTAATGGCATCAACACCAAAATAGAAAATAACATAGATATCAGACTTAACTGACAAGAAGTCCCTTATAATATCACATACCTCAGGGACAGGGTGAGATTTAAGTCTCTTTGTATTGCCCACAAAGTTCTGCACGGGGTAGGCCCTCCTATTCTTGAGGAGATGGTCCAGCCTTACAAGGCCTCTCGTTCTCTTCGCTCTGATCATCAACATCTCCTCCAGGTGGGCAGGGCGAAAAAGGCTAGAACGGGTGGCAGAAGGTTCTCAATAAATGTGGCCTCCTTGTGGAACTCACTGCCCCTTCAACTGCGCTCGGAAGCTAGTCTTCTTCGGTTCCGTAAACTTTTAAAAACTTTTTTGTTCTCTGTTTAATCTCTCCTATCTTTCAGTAGTGCTATGTTCTGGTAAGCGCTGGGATGCCTATGGGTAACCAGGCGCTATACAAAACTCATAATAATAATAATAATAATAATAATACCTCAGTATGTTTTGTATCTCTATCACACAAAAGGCATGCAGTAGAGACCAGCATGCAGACTATCATAAATACATGAAAGTCGGGGGCATGGCCAAGATGGCGGCAGGATAGGACGTGTCTCTCGGAGCTCCTGCCCGCCGCCTCTCAGGATAGCACAGCACAGGCCCCTCGAGGTGCCTAATCGCTTGAAGAGTGACCGCATCCCCTCTGGGTCGCACCGAGCCTGGTCCGGACCTGTTGTCTGAGCCAAGGGGGCTCCGCAATGCAACCTTCCGCATTGGCCGGGAGACGGCCCCGGCGCCCCTTGTGTGGGAGGCCCAGACAACGCGGTGGCTGGCGGCGCCAGTCACTGGGGTCAGTTTTTAGTCTCCCGACTTGCCTGCACGTCCGGTACACGGTGCCTGCCCGCTGTTGGGGCAGGGCGCAGGACCGACCCTCGAGGGCTGCAGAGACAAGAGTGGCGAGGGGGCACGGCGTGGTCCCGGCGGCGATGCCCCACAGGTGCCTGCCCGGGGAGCCTCCCAACTGCCCGGTGACCACACAGCATCTGTCCTACAACCGTCAGGCGCGGGTGGAGTGCTGCTTGCGGCCTGGTCCCTGTACCATCGAGCCAGGCCGCTCAGATCCCGGCCTGCGGTGCTCCAGGAATCCGCCTTGGGAGCGAGTAACACGGCGTGCTTTGCACGAGGTCGGGGAGTGGAGGGGGCTCCAGAGGCCTGTAACCACGAGTAAAGGACAGACGCACCTCCACGTGGCAGGTACTGTGGGGGTTGGCGCAGGGGTGGTGAGCGGGCCACGGGCCTACTCCCAAACGGCGGCCCAGTCGTGGGCGCGGTTTGGTGGGGGCCGTGGGAGCTGTGGTGGAGCCTACGGCATTATACTCTTTGCCGGGCCAGAATAAGATCTGTACTGAGGCCCGCCTTCGCCCCCAGCGAACAGTGGCTCGGAAGTTGGACAAGACCTGGTGGTGCGGCGGGAGGTGAGCTGTTCGGAGCTGGACCTGCGTGGCTGGAGGGGGGCCTGCACTGAAACACACGGGAGGAGCCCATAGAGTGTGCCAGGACCCTTTCTGGCCCAGGCTCAGAGCAACAGAGCGGCGCTGCGAGCTGTTGGGTGGACCTTGGAGCGTTGGAATCAGAGGCTCCCACGGAGTTCTGCGTCCGCACTCTGCTCGTGGCCCAGCAGAGGTGGCACATGGTTGAGGTGGCTCCCGCCCAGCCCCCTCGGAGTTGTTCCTGCACCTGCCTACAACAATTGGGGCTCTATAGCTGCAGGATTCTCCCATCTGCGCCCCTGCAGCAAGGGGGTGCCATAGCAGACAGGAGGCACCCCCTATCGCTCCTAGCCAGGCCCCGCCTCTGGACTACTGGAGCTCCGAGCGGCCCTGTCTGATTGCCCCGCGCTTGGAGGACCCTAGGGAGCATGTCCAGGTCTAGAGGCACAAAGCCGAAAATCATTAAAGACATCTTTGGTCAGCCACAGCCCGCCGCAAGATGGCTTCCACAACTCTGGGTCCTGGCCCTTAGGGATCCTCTGGTGAGAACGGAGAAGAACCAATCACGAAATCATTTCTGGAGTCACTCTTTCTTACACTCCGTGAGGACATCCAATCGGTGAAAACTGAATTTGCCACTGAACTCAAAGAGATCCGAAGAGATGTTGACAATGTGGGCGAACGAGTAGCTAAGTTGGAGGAGAAGAGCGACACCACCGTCACTGATTTGAATACTCTTCAGCAAGAGGTCATTAGGCTGCAAGACCAACACCTGGACATGCAGTTGCATCTGGAGGACGTCAAAAACCGCTCTCGTAGATACAACATAAGGATCAGGGGGGTTAAAGTCACGGATGACACTCGAGACCTGTTCTCTTTCGCCACCGGACTCTTCAAGCATATTGTGGATGATACCTCTGGGGCGGAGGTCGTCTTGGACAGGGCCCACAGGGTGGGCCCGCCCCGCTGCCCTAACATGCCACCGGTTGACATACTGGTGTGTGTTCAAGATTTCAAAACCAAAGAAACCATTCTGTCAAAAGCAAGAGCGGCTCATCCTATTTTCTTCCGTTGGCAAACACCCGTGCTCTATCAAGACCTAGCCCTAACCACGCTGCAACAACGTCGGCAATTTCGCCCAGTGACGGAGCACCTTCGAGGGCTGGGAGTTTCCTATTCTTGGGGGTCACCCGTTCCGCTTAATATTCCAGCATGGTAGTAAGCTGCATCAAATACGTTCCCTGCAGGAGGCCTGCAAGCTGTAGGGGCTGGTGCCACCCGACGAGGGGGAGGTCGCTGGTGGCTCGAACCCAGGCTCCGAGGTTTTGCCATCGGGTTGGCAGCGCCAGCGCAGGAGGTGGCGCTCGAGGAGGCCGGCGGCCGCGGACATTTCACGTGGTCAGCAAGAGGCATTGTCTGTGGCGGCGGACACTCCCCTCTCTTAAGCCTCCTTGCTGTCCTTGGGGGGTGGTGGGAGGAGAAGGTCATTAAGATGACTCTGCCACGGACCCCGTTTGATGACTATACCAGTTGTCTTGGGACAATGGACTTTCTCTACGAACTATTACTTGTTCTCATTTGTTTTAGGGGTTTTATGTTTGGGTTCACTCATCCACCTTCCCTAGTTGTCCCTTGGAATTGCCCGTCCCTCCAGCCCGAAAGCTTGCACCCATCCCTCCGATTGCACACACCAACAGACTGCTCACGCTACGCCTCACCCCACGGCTAGTTCTATGACACAGCCTGATCCCATTAAGATCCTCACACTCAACATTCGGGGCCTAAATAACCCCATTAAACTCAGGGCGGTTCTTCACTTTCTGGAAGATATCTGCCTTCTCCAGGAAACTCACCTTCTCGCAAAGGACCACCACAGACTAAAGTCCAAGGTGTTTCCCACACAATTATTATACTCTAACACTTCGAAGTCGGCAGGGGTGGCTATTCTGGTCTCACGATCATTCCCCGGGACGGTTCTGCAGAGGGAGGCGGAGATTAAGGGTCGCCTACACACATATCTATTCTCAGTTGGGAATTTGACTTTTGTGATAGGCTCTATATATACTCCTAATGAAGGACAAATCAAGTTCCTTTTTAGAGCCCTTACTGAGGCGGCCGCTATGCCTAATAGACACTTACTGCTGGGAGGGGATCTCAACATCGTTTTCGATAATGCAGCTGACCGCTCATGTCAAAGGACGACACAGGTAAGGGTACTGACTCCAGCGGGACTCACCTTCAAGACCTGGGGCTCCTAGACCTATGGCGCCATTTATATTCGCACTCACGCAGCTATACTTATTACTCAGGAGCACACAAGACCTATGCGTGCTTAGATTACTTTCTCTGCTCCACCTCACTGCTGACACATGCAATAGATGCGGAGATCCTGACAGCCTCTCTCTCCGACCATTCTCCTGTCTGGCCACTTTTCAGTTGCCGCGCTCCCCGCCCCCTCTCAGACACTGGAGACTGCGTGACACCCTGCTGCACAACCCGACGGTGGCAGACGAAATTCAGAAGGATATCACAGATTACCTAGCTCAGAATGCTAACTCCGACACCACCTTGGCGACTCAATGGACAGCTTTAAAGGCGGTAGTGCGAGGTGCATTCATAGCAATAACTTCTGCTCAGAACAGAAAGCGGAGTCGTAAGCAGGCGGAACTCCCGCAGAGAGTAGCGGAGCTTGAGCAGTTGCATCAGAAAACGGGCACCTCCAGGGCATGGCGGCAGCTATGTGTAGATCGGAAGCAACTGGCGCCCATTGATCAAGACAGAGCAGAGTATGCCGCTCCGTACCTCCGGCTCCGACGCTCCTACTATACCAGAGGGGACAGATGTAGCCACCTTCTGCCAAATAAACTGCGGGAGACCAGACAGTGCCAGGGAGTTCAGGGCATTCGGTCACCTGCGGGTGACGTCGCTACTGAAGACGCTGAGATAGCTGAGGTTTTCCGCGACTTCTATGCCGACCTCTACAAGGGGGACTCATTGGACAACTCTCATAGTGCGCGATATATTGCTGCAGCGCGGATGCCCTCCCTATCTCAAGCGCAGGCTGAGATAGGGAGCGATTCAGACTGAAGAAGTAATCTCGGCGATTTCCCATCTCAAGATACGCAAGTCCCCGGGACCAGATGGCTACACAGCTGTCTTTTACTAAACCTTTTGTAACCAAATAGCCCCCGTCCTGACAGCTCTTTTCAACACGTTTGAACAGGCGGGCACCATCCCGGGAGAAATGCTCGCGGGGGCGATAGTCGTGATCCCAAAGCCAGGCAAAGTTATAACTGCTTGTAGCGCCTACACGCCTATATCACTCCTAAATGTGGACATTACGTTGTACACCAGCATCCTAGCGACCCGCTTGGCACCATACATGGCCCAATTAGTAGAGCCAGATCAGGCGGGCTTTATCTCGCAGAGGAAGACGAGCGACAATACTAAACACATTCTGCATCTAATAGAAAAGGTCTCCCGCACCCAAGGTGAGTACATGCTTCTAGCCATCGACGCAGAAAAGGCCTTTGACCGGGTGCACTGGCCCTACCTGGAAATGGTACTGATGGCGGCTGGGTTTGAGGAGAAATTCTGGAACTGAATCCTGAACTGTTATCGCTCTCCCATGGCAACGGTCTGAGTCAATGGTCAAACCTCTTCCCGCTTTCTTATTGGCAGGGGCACCCGACAGGGGTGCCCTTTCTCACCCCTTCTTTTCGCGCTCTACATGGAGCGCCTGGCGCTCAGAGTGCACCGGCAGCCACTTATTACTGGGATTAAATTTGGGGGGACACGCATACTATCAGTTTATACGCTGACGCCATCCTCTTCTCTCTCTCGGATCCAATCACATCATTGCGCTCCCTCTTTATAGAATTAGATAGCTTTTCGCGAGGCTCAGGATTTAAAATCAATTTGGACAAATCCATGGCTCTTGACATCTCCCTTTCCCCGCACAGTCTTACTTCCATTCAGGAAGAACACCAAATTCAGTGGGCCACCACTGCAATCCCTTACTTAGGCATCCAATTAGCCCCCACCATGCACTCTACCATTGCCGTCAACTATGCCACTCTCTGTACCCGCATCCGCTCGGAAGTGACCAGATAGAAACATTGTACGATGTCCTGGCTGGGAAGAATAGCAGCCGTCAAGATGACCATTCTCCCTCAGATCCTATACATCTTTCAGACTCTTCCTCTCCGACCTATGTCTGGCTGGATCCAACGGACTCAGAGGAACCTGTCGCGCTTCATTTGGCAAGGTTGCAAACCCCACTTCCGACATCATATAGCAGTTCTCTCACCTGCGCATGGATGGGTTGGAATACCAGACCTCCAGCTGTACTTCCACGCCGCCCAGATTAGGTACCTGGTGGAGTGGCAACGGTTAGAATCTGAGAAGCATTGGTTGTTTCAGGATCAAGCAGTGGCAGGCAGACCATTGCAAAATGTTCCCTTTCTTTGTAGACAACACCGCCCGCCTAATCTTTACGCTTCATACATCACGCGCACTACCATGGACTCTTGGGACCGCACCAATGTCTCCGCCCAGTTGACCACTTTCCCGTCACCGCTTACACCAATATTTGACAATCCAGAATTCCACCCAGGCACTGACAACAGGTCCTTCCAGGCCTGGCGCGCCTCCCCATGTAGGTCCCTAGGCCACCTCTTCGATTTAGATGGTATTATCGCCTTCCCCCAGCTTAGGGAACACTATGGTCTTCCGGAGACTGAGCGCATATCATACCTGCAAATACGATACTGGGCCCTACACCCGCAAGTCAAGCCGCAAGCGCAGCGTCTACTGACCCCATATGAGAAATGGCTAGTGACACGCACGTCCGATAACAACTCATTTCCGACCTTTAAAAGATGCTCCTGGCCAAGACCACACATACATATAATGCAGGCTGCGCGCGCTGGGAACGCGACCTGGGGCGATCCTTGAGTCAGAAAGAATGGGAGGGTATTTATCATAGAGCCAGACGTTCGACCTACCACATGGGACTCACAGAGACCCTGACAAAGATTGCCAAATATTTGTACTACACAACGGAGCGGCTGCATCGCTTTGACACCTGGCGTAGTGACCTTTTCTGGAGGGAATGCAGGGAGGTGGGCACCCTAGAACACGTACTCTGGATCTGCCCTTGTTTGCAGCCCTACTGGACCCAAATTTTTGACAAAATTGAGACGCAGCTCCCACTGTTCCCTGCATATATCCTTCTGGGGCTGCCCAACCCGTTGACCTACCCGCTCAAATCCCGGAGATGTAGATTGATTGCGATTGTTCTGGGGACGGCCCTGCAAAATATCTTGATTCACTGGTGCACCACTCAACTTTCTACGCATACTGGCTGGCTCAAGAGACTCTGGCTGGTGTTGGGTAGGGAAAAACTTTCTCTTACACTGGCTAGTAGAGGGCCAGAATTCGCCGATCTGTGGTGGCCTTTCCTCACACTTTTGGTGTCTGCATTCCGGGAGTTGACGTGCCCATGGTACCTTCAATTGCTTTGATTACCAGACACACAAATCCCAGACAGCGCCTCGGCCAAAAGCGCAAGCGGTAATGCTAGATATCGAGCCTATTTCCACTGTCCACTTTTTCCCTGGTTTTCCCTTTCTCGGTTAGTTCAGGTTGGCGAGGGGTGGGTGGGAGTAAAGGGGGGGGCAGGGGGAGAGGGTTTATTGTTGTTTTTTTGGTCTTGGCCCGCTCCATGCTATTTACTTATGGTAATGTCATGCAACGCGACTTTACTGTCTCCACCACGCTGTCCTTGAGGAGCTGAGGGCTTTGGGATTCTGTATGTTCCTAAACCATTCAATAAAAAGATTTAAACCCTAAATACATGAAAGTCACTAAAAAAGATCCAAAACCAAGTTGTATCTTTTTAAAGAGCATGAGATAGAATTAATAAATAATCCCAAACTCTTTTTTACATTGCAATTTGCACATTCCTCTGCCAAATATCTTGCAGTACACCAATGTCCAAACTCACAATCATTCATATACAAGAGCCATTTTGCACTGTCAAGTCAAATGGCTCCTAAACACAGCAGTTTTATTTAATATGCATGGTTCAACCACATAGAAGTGAGCTTACAGTTGAAGCCTAATAGAGGACTACAGTATTGTTGCTCAATTCTAACTGTCTCATCCATTTAAAAGAAAGAAGTCACTTTTGTGGATCGCTAACCAAGGACTAATGACACAACAACCGTATATGTTTGACAGAAGTAATGTGACTGCCATCTTAAAGCAGATTGGAGTAAACTCAAGCTTTATATATTCTAAAATTACATCCACACTCGTCATGGCAAGAGAAGATTACTAAAATGGCACAGACAGTGCCACAAAGGAGGCTGATGCAACATACTCATATGTTAATCATGAACGACTGAAATATTGTTAATAGATTAATATGGCTTCTCATAAAGCTCCTCCATAATCATACATTGAAAAAATCCAACGCTGCTCTTTTAGTGACAATAATCCATTTAGTATCTTTTTAAGGACCAGTTATCTGATGAAGGACAGACCATTTGAAGGCTGTGGATTGTGGATGGTAATCTTTAAAATGGGTTAACAATTTTATAGTTAAGTTGGCGTACAGTGCTAACATGCTTCTGCATTTTCACTTTAACTTTTCGACTAGTCTTCCCAATATAGACTTTCCTGCAGGGACACATCAATCTAGACATTATGTTGACTGAAGTGCAATTAGTAACCTTACTTTGTTCCAATGTGAAACCATTCCTTAGATGTACCACTTTACTCTGTTCAGTGTAGTGGCAGTCATTACAATTGCAAAATGGGAAGTGGCCAGTGTATTCAAAAGTCACTCTGTCTTGTATGTACTAATAGATCTCCTAAGTTCTTTGCACACTTAAATAAAAATCTGGGGCCTGGAAACAGAACTTGGACTGGCTGGAGTATTCACTATTGTATATGTATGATTTTGCTAATGCAGTTAGACATTCGATATAAGGTAGATCTGACAGTCATCTCTCTCATTAGTTTACTACAGACCTCAATGAGAGCTGCTCAAGGTGTAAAGATCACTCTTTTAAAGACTTGTTACTGCAGGATCCTAAGGACTCACAAAGATGGCTCAATTTCTATACACTCACTTGCAATTTCACCATCCTCATAGCCCCGGAGAGATTTTTTCCACTGTAGGCAAATTAGAGATGTTCCAATAACTTTAAAATATCATCGACATTTAGAATTTAGATGGATAGTCAATGAGAGCTGGGGAAAGTTTAAAAAACGTTATTCATTTTAAAGGTTAACATCTCTAATTATCTTTATTCAGTTAGTAACTTTACAGAAATATAAAAAGATTTGGCTAGAATTCAGCATTAGAAAAAAAACTGTGTTCCATAAAGAAACCCAATAAACTAACTAAAGACCTAGGGCCAGATGTAGGTAAATCTATTTTACCGACACTTAAATACCGAATTTTACCGATTCGGTATTTAAGAGTCGGTAAAATAGATGTACCGAGATGTAGGTAAATCCAGATGTGGATTTACCGATTCTTTAAAAGTCGGTATTTACCGATTCGGTAAATACCGACCTGTAATGCTCCATTCATTCCTATGGGCTTTGAAGCCCATAGGAATGAATGGGGCATTACAGGTCGGTATTTACCGATCGGTAAATACAGATTTTTGGCAAGGGTGCAGGGGGTGTCACTTTGACACCCTCTAGCACCCCCAAAAAAGGTTTGGGGGCCATATGGCAGGCAGACCTGCCCTAAGGGCAGGTCTGCCTGCCATATGGCACAGGTGTGCATGCACACATTTGCATGCTCACCTGAATCGGTATTTCACCATCAAATTGAATTTGATGGTAAAATACCGATTTCTTAGGCCTTGTGGGACTCATCAGAGTCCCACCTACATATCGATTTTACAGAATCTGTAAATTTACCGTTCTGTAAATTTACCGACCGGTATATTTACAGATTCTGTAAAATTACAGATCGGTAAATTTACAGAACGGTAAAATTACCGATTCTGCCCCCTACATCTCAAATTCCTTTTACCGGTCGGTAACGGCCGAATTCGGCCGTTACCGACCGGTAAAACCCTACCTACATCTGGCCCCTAATCTAAATAGCACCCATAAAGAGTTCCTTGGAAAAGAGCAAGAGAGATGAACTTCTCATAAGAGTAGATCTGCAAATCCAGCCATGCTCCCTACCGCTGCAATATCAAAAGTATATCATTGAATGATCACTGCAGTAGCATTGATCTAACAAATCAGAAATAAATCAGCAACCATCCATACAGAAGAGTCTCTGAACAGGAAATTATCCAGCAGCAGGACCACCGGAATAAAGTATGGGAAGTAAAAGATGGGGTGGAAAATGTGAATGAGAAGAGGATGATGATTAACTAACTAGGTACACTCTTTAATATAGGTTCATACTATTGTAACAATTCTGAAGGCATCCTCATGTAATGGTCAATAAGAATCATCCATTCGGTGGGGGGCGGAGCTTTCCAGCGTTGATGGTGGACGCTTAGAAGCAAAGCTCCGTGCCAATACCCCACAAAATCCTGTTTTACGATCCTTAATCGACGGAGCCTGGCACTCCCCACAAGGGGAGTTATATTCCGGAGGCCGGCAAACACGTCGGTGGCGCTTCCCGCTGTCAAACGGCGCCTGGAGACAGAGTGGCGGCGGGGGACGGCACTCTCGCGGACTAGGCCGCAATCCCCAGACTTGCCTGGGGAGCTGCCCGGAGTGCATCGCTGTGTGTGCGGCCTGTCCGGGGGAGACGGACCCGGACCTAGCGGAACCCTAATTGAGCAGCGGACGCAGCGGGCGGAGGTGGCTCCCGGAGGCAGTGGGGGGTGAGACACGCTGCGGCAAAGACAGTGGGGAGCCCGCCAGACACCTGACCACTACGAGTGACCTGGAGCGGGCCTGGTTGTTGTTGTATGCTGGGCCTGTGAATACCGACCCCCCTTCACCAACACCCACCCGCCGTTGGCGGCACTGCAGACGGGTTTGGCCCGGGCTTGGCTTCGGGGGAGCTGCTAGGCGCGGAGGGCCAGCGCGATAGACGCAAACATTGTCGGAGACCACGTGTGCCCATCCCTGCAGGAGACGGGCCCTGCCGTGCGTGTGCCCCCGTCTTCCTGCCGGTTCAGCAGCCTGAGACGGGGAGAGCCCAGGCACATGAGGGCTGACAAGAGTGAGAGCTAGCGAGAGGACACAAGGAGAGGCCACGGGTCTGAGGGAGGGTGGCGAGGGCTGTACTCTCTGGCCTGCTGCCCCCCGCCATCTTGCTACACGGCACAGGGACATTGGGCCTGCACCTGCCGCGGCTCTGACTACAGAGGAGGACTGAGTACTGCTGGGCCTGCAAGCGCCTTGTGGGCACGTAGGAAGACGGTGTTAGGACACTGCATCTCACCGGTAACGAGGGCTGTACCGCACTCAGCGAGGTAGTAGGGTGGATTGGTGTGCGGGCGGCTACCGAGGACAGGATCCATCGAGTTGGTCTCTAACGCCGCAGCTGAGCCATTGACCGGCACTACAGAGAGATCGAAGGGAGACCTAGCTGGCGTATTATAGCGCCTACACCACTGCAGCTGGCGAGGTCCTCAGGTCTGGCTCTGAGCTGAGCGGTGGAAGAACTTCTACAACACTGTGACTGCAGAGCGGCAAGCGCGGAGAACATTGGCCACAGCCGCGGGCCCTACGGGTCCGCAAAGGACCTTTCCTATGAAATACCGCCATCAATCGAACGAGGGCAGCTGGGAAGGTGACCAGAACTACGGCATCTACACGAGGGAGACGCGGCGACTCGATCTTTGGGAGTCAATAGTGTATGTTGTGCGACTGGTCGGAGAGAGCTATATGCGCTGGTTACCGGGCCCGGAGAGTGTTGTGGAGTAGTAACTCCGTCAGGGTGCAGGAGCAGACTGTCGCGGGATCGGTGACTGGAGTATTACCTCAGACTCTGTTCCTGATCGAGTGCAGCGGGGCCAGGAGTCTCACCAACCTGCCGATTCGCCATGGGCAAGGGTGACAAAACCCAGACCAAACTGGCATTTGACCAACAACGTGCGAAGGTGCCGGAATCTCAGGTGCCCGACCCATCGCCACGGGGCGGGGGCCCTGAGGGCTCACTGTGCGCGGAGATCAAGGATATGCTGGTGACTATGGAGAAAGGACTGCAAGACAGTATGGCGTCGATTGACTCGAAGATAGATGCCCTCACGTACCGCATGGATCACATTTCAGAACGAGTGGCAAACAAGCGGAACGACTCGACATGTCCGAGAGGCGGCTCACTGAATTGGAAGAAGCGCAGACTGAATGGGGCAAAGACCGCAAACAGTTTAGCAGGCTACTCCAGGTCATTCAGGATAAGTCAGAGGACTTGGATGCCCGCCCGAGACGCTCGAATATCCGCATCACGGGGGTTTCGGAGACGACGCAAACTCGGAAGATGGAACTTTTTGTGGAGAAACTCCTGGTCACTCTCTTGGGAGACGACGTCTTCTCCCCAATGTTTAAAGTGGAGGGAGCTCACCGCACGCTTGAACCCCGCCCGCGCACAGAGGCGCCCCCGAGACCGATAATAGCAAAACTGTTGAACTACAGGGACAGAGATGCTGCGCTGAGGGTGGCAAGAGACAAAGGGAAGTTGCAGTTCGAAGGTATGGATATCTCCTTGTACCCTGACTTCACTGCAAAAGTGCAGGAAGAAAGACGACGGTTCGCGCCACATAAGAAACAACTCCGTGAACATGGACTGGACTACGAAATGATGTACCCGGCAAAACTGTGGATTAATAGACAAGGTCACTCGCACTTCTTCACGGACCCAAGAGAACTCCAGAAATCAAGGAATGGTCCAAGGAGCAAAGAAGCAGCCCGAGGAGTCAACATGGAGAGCAGAATGAGGATAGCCGTCTGGATGACCAGGAATAGTTTGTCTGAGGCGGCCCAGCCCTTCTCATTGTAGTACTCATTGGAAGCTGGTCGGTGGGGAATGTATTTGGACTCCTATCGCAGCGACCCTGGTGGGTTGTGAATCATAGATCCATGGGGAACGAGGGGACCTGTGAACGGTTCGCGATGCTACGAATCGGTGAGATCTTTCCCTTATATATGTGCCAGGTAGCGGACATGTTAGGCCAAATGGCTGATAGTGGAGGCGGCTTAAATGTACACTTTAATGCCTATGGTTGTTGAACATTGGACATGCTATGTGACCTATAAAGGAATAGGGGAGATACCAGTTGAAGACTCGCAGAGTGAAGACGTGGCTCACGTTGATAGACACTAAAGGGGTAATGGCGCCGGGGTGCGTTCGAGGTTCACAATGCTGAAGTACTGTTATTTGTTTTTTTCTGGTGACCTCTGCCCTAGCGCTTTTAGCTTTAATGGTCCCTAGAGGGGCTTGTTCGGCGATTGTTCATGATGGTTCCATTGGGTAGATGAGGGGGAGGGATGGGGTACTGCCAGGCCAGGTTGGGGGTGGGTGGCTGTGGGAGGGGGGGAATGAGACTGAGGGGATGTTATGTTTCTTGGAAGGGGAAGCTGAAAAACGGTTTGCCTTTTGGTCCTACTAATCGAAGATTGCACATGTTGATGGATGCCCGTCGGGTACCTGCACTCAGGGAACGGCAAATATTATTTGCTGGCTGTATGTCCTCACCTCCGGGATGGCTGATGTTGGAGTGACGACTGCAGACGATGCTCTAGAGTCACTAAGAGTGATGACATGGAATGTGAAAGGATTGAATGATTATCGCAAGCTTAGAAAGGTTTTGAATTATTTACACAGACATCACATAGATCTGGCACTCCTTCAAGAGACTCACCTCCCTCTCACAAGTAGGATGCTTACTGCTAAGGGGCTTGGGGGTAATAGTGTAGCTGCAGGGTTCACAAGGCACTCCAGGGGAGTGGTCACATGGGTTAACCCTAAATCCAATTTACAGTTGATGGCGCTTAAAGTGGACACTGCAGGTCGGTACTTAATTTCTAGATGTGTGGGCAAAGGGTACGACCTTATAGTGGTTAATATCTATGGTCCTAACTACGACTCCCCAGAATTTTATGAGGCACTGGCCATGCAATGTAGAACCTATGTTTGCTCCAGAATGGTCTGGGGGGGTGACTTTAATTTAGTATTCGATCCAAAGTTAGACAGGTCAGCGGGCCCAGACCGCCGGCCATCGGCCGCGTCTTAACACATGCACTCAGAACTTATTAAGCTGGATCTTGTTGATGTCTGGAGAAGTAGACATCCCACTAGGGGTGGCTATACCCACTACTCAGCATACCATAGCATTCATACCAGGATTGACTACTGGCTGGTGTCCCAAGCAGTTGTCAAATACATTAAGGGATGTGCGATATTACCACGCACCCTCTCGGACCACTCCCCGCTCCTACTGGTATTAGAGACACCGGTAAAGAAAATTCCCCCCTTCACATGGCGCTTCCCCCTTACTCCTTATTGGACAAGGTGTTCAGAGAGTTGGCAGAGGAAATAGACAACTTCTTTGAAACCAACGTTGGGTCTGTTGATAGCTTCCAGACAGTGTGGGAAGCTTTCAAGGTGTACATTTGGGGTATTGCCATGTCTAAGCACTCCAGTGTGCTTAAGTATATTAGGCAACGTTTGAAGACTTTGGAAACTCAGCTTGCTGCCCTTGAGGTGCAACAGCAGAACACTCCAGGGATTGACATGTCAGCGCAGGTCAAAGTACTACTTACTGAATATAATGAGGAAGCGGACAGGGAAGTGCAACATATGGGTAAATATGCCACTGCACGCACGTACGGGGAGGGGGAGCATCCCGGCTCTCTGTTGGCTAGAATAGTGCGTAATGACAGACGGCCGCTGGTGATCGATGAGCTGGTGGCCGCATCGGGGGAGGTACTCCAGGGAGAAGAAGAGATACTTGAAGAGTTCAGAGATTACTATTCCGAACTGTACAAATTCAGATCCTCTCAAGTGGAAGAGGAAATTGACGATTATCTGAGTTACATTAAAATGCCCTTTCTGTCCAATTCGCAGAGGGAATTCTTGATGATACCTATACAAAAGGATGAGATTATGGAGGCGCTGGAGGGGATGCGGTCTGGCAGTGCCCCCTGAGCGGACGGGTTAACAGTGGGTTTTTATAAAGCTTTCAAAGATAAGCTCGTACCATACCTGTCCACCCTCTTTGATGACATCTGTGTAGAGGGGAGCATGCCTAGCACCATGAGGGAAGCCCTGCTGATTACAATTCTGAAGCCAGGGAAACCGGCTAACATGTGTGGCTCGTATAGGCCACTGTCTCTAATAAATGTGGATGCCAAATTGTACGCTAAGGTCTTGGCCACTCGCCTGGCGCTCATAGCACCGGAGCTGGTCGCACCGGAACAAGCCGGTTTTATCTACAACAGAAACCTCACCTATAACATCCCGACGGTACTAGGGACCATGCAACATGTGCGCCAAGAGAACAAAGCGCTTGCGATTTTCCTAGACATGGAGAAGGCCTTTGATTCGGTTGAATGGCCCTTCATGGTACGAGTTCTACGGAAGTTGGGGTTGGGCGAACCCTTCCTACAAATGATGGGAGCCTTGTACTACAGGCCCACAGCGAGACTGCGGATGGGTGACCGTGTCACAGATGCCTTTGAGATAAGTAGAGGTACTAGACAGGGTTGCCCTCTTTCACCCTTGCTGTGTGCGCTGGTTGCGGAACCATTAGCATGCGTGCTCAGGGAGTACCACAGGTTGGAGGGGATCAACTTCCCAACATACAAGATTGTCATATCCACATATGCGGATGACACGTTGTTGTACGTCCGCGATCCGGAACAAACCTCTCGTCTGTGATAAGAGAAGTAGTGCGATTTGGAGCACTTTCAGGGCTGAAGGTGAATTGGAACAAATCAGTGGCGTTCCCGCTCACACCAGTGACGTTGCAATTTGAGATGGAATACCCATTGCAATGGACGACGGAGCCGGTCAGGTATTTAGGCATCCAGCTTCACACAGACCCTGACATTCAAATACGGGAAAATTACGGGGTAGCCTATATGAAATTAGTTGAGGACGTGGACGCCTGGTGCAGACTTCCACTGTCTTTAATGGGAAGGATAGCTCTTATTAAGATGGTGGTCTTGCCTAGATTTCTGTTCCTCTTTAACAATATACCGGTGGTCCTGTCTAAGACCTTTTTGAAGACCTTGACACAAACACTTATCAAGCTTGCCTGGGGTGGCAAACAACCCAGAGTCCAATGGAAAGTATTAATGCTCCCTTGTGAGATGGGAGGGCTGGGTGCACCGGATATGGAATGATATTACAGTGTAGCACAGGCTGCACATCTTCATACGTGGATTCATGGAACCCGGGTATCCCCCATGTGATTCTTGAATGTTTGTTCGCAGACCCAACCCCTTTACCGGCTACTGTATTT
This sequence comes from Lissotriton helveticus, assembly GCF_964261635.1. Taxonomy (NCBI): domain Eukaryota; kingdom Metazoa; phylum Chordata; class Amphibia; order Caudata; family Salamandridae; genus Lissotriton; species Lissotriton helveticus. The sequence continues at coordinate 1,178,302,596 of NC_136061.1, forward strand.
CAGCCGATGGATCGCAGTGTTGGCAGGCTGGACTCTATTAAGGCTACGAACCATGCCTAGCATGCGCTGTTGCAGGCACAGGACTGTGAACTGCTATACTCTCCTCTTATGCCGATAGAGTGGGCATTATGGTTAGCACCATTGGAGGAGAGGGGAGTCACGCGAGCGCTGAACAAATTGGGCATCACAAAGATGGAAGACCTATTTATGGACGGGGTGGTGAAAACCTGGGATCAGATTGCTTCTACGAGTGGAGAGGCCACGCTACTGCTACGCTTCCAGTTCCATAGGGTTCGCAGTGCCCTTTCAGACCTTTTGGGTCTTGACATGGCAGAGCCCCCTGAAACCCCGGAGCTTACATACGTGATCAAAACAACTTCTCCCCAAAAGCTAGTAACGAATCTAGTGAGGATAGGGGCCCGACATAAGGTGCACCAACTCTCGAAAGCCAGAATAGCGTGGCAGCATGATCTGCAAATGCAGATTGATGATGACATGTGGAAATATTGTTGTTCCAGCACAAGGAAATTGTCTCTCAACGGAAGACACAGGCTGATTCATTTCAAATTCCTCCAGCGAGTATACTACACGCCAGAGAGACTACATAGGTATGGCCTTAGACAGACAGCAGAGTGTGAGCGATGTCACGTGCAGGTGGCAGATTTCATGCATATGGCGTGGAGTTGTCCGGGCATTAATACATTTTGGAAGGAGGTAATTTCAGAAATGAGTGTGATACTGGACACAGAACTGTCTGCTAACCCTGCGCTAGCCCTGCTGGGATATTCTAAGACGCTACCAGTGGCTTTGCGCCGACTGACAGATATAGGTCTACTAATTGCCAGACGTGTTGTTGCCTGCTGTTGGATGAGGGGCCCGTAACCGATCAAAGTTAGATGGGCCAGGGACATGCTATATTGCTGCACGCAATCAGAAAATTATAGTGAGTTGCTCCCACCTATGAGTCGGCCTAAGAATTTTTGGGGTCTGTACCAGACATATTTGACCAATGGAGATAGTGAGGAAGCGGCACTGAGCGAGACAAATGTGATTCAGGAATATCTGGAGGAGGATACTGGGCATGATGAGCGGGGTAATTAGGGGGCCCCAGAGTACATACGCATAGAGTAGGACACTGTGGTAGTTGGGAGAGGGGACACAAGGAGGGTGGGTTTGGGGGTCTTGATCACTTAACTAGTAGGCAGGGATCCTGCAGTAGACGTTACTCTGAGTAGGTTTTGGGCTAACATCAGGAGTTAATAGACCATAGCGGGGACTTGGGCTTATTCCGGAGATAGGTTGAAGGGATAGTGTATTAGTGTAGTTTCTGGATGGTTGGACAGAAAGGCATGTAGGTTGAGAGTTGGGGGCGGCGGGGCTGTTGGGGTTTGAACCTGTATTATTGAACGCTAGTCTATCTTTTTTGGTTTGCATCTTGGGGGGGTTGTATCGGTAGTTTACGGGGAGAGAGAGTGCAGCTACTCGAATGATAAGCAAGCCGGGGTGGGATAGAGGTACTATAGAAAAGACCGGGGGCCTTTTTCAATTATTGTTTTATATTCCATATCTTGTCTTATTCATCGCCGCCGGACCTCCGAGTTGTTGGCTCATTGGCTGTGTGAGATTCCACCAAGAGATGCAAACCTGCTGCCTATACCTTGCTGCCGGCCCCCCGGGTTGTAGGCTGATAGCTGTGTGTGATGCCTTGTTTCTTAATAAAGGTTTTGGAAATCAAAAAAAAAAAGAATCATCCATTTGGTGGTGGTGTTGGTCGTATTAGGCCACTTCTTCTGTCCGTGCTCACATCATCACATTTGATACAGTTCTGCTACAGCATTTGTTACACCAATCATACACGCAACTTGGGGTTCATCCTGGACTCATCGCTCTCAATGACCCAGCAAGTCAACGCCATCTCTGCCTAATGTTTCAACACCCTCCACATGCTTCGCAAGATCTACAGATTGATCCCCACCGGAACCAGAAGGACGGTCACCCAGGGACTCGTCAGCAGCAGACGGGACTACGGCAACGCCCTCTATGCGGGAACTGTGGCCAAACTCCAGAAAAGACTCGAACGCATACGGAACGCCTCCGCACGCCTCATCCTCGACATACCCCGCCACACCAACATCACTGCCCATCTGAAAGAACTGCACTGGCTCCCAGTCAACAAGAAGATCACCTTCAAGCTCCTCACCCACACCCGCAAAGCATTCCACAACGCTGGACCAGCATACCTCAACAAACGTCTCACCTTCTACACCCGAGCTGCCAGCTTCGCTCTGCCGACCTCGCCCTTGCCTCCGTCCCACGCATTCACAGGGCCTCCATCAGCTGCAAATCCTTCTCATACCTCGTCGCCAAGACATAGAACACCCTCCCCACACAGCTGCGACAGACCCAGGACCTGCTGACCTTCAGGAGACTTCTCAAGACCTGGCTGTTTGAGCAGTAGCTGCACCCCCCCTTTCAGCACCTTGAGACCCTCAAGGTTGATTAGTGCGCTCTACAAATGACTGATTGATTGATTGATGAGGGAAGGTTCTCATGAGAACCCTTTGACATAAGCTAAAAGATGCTCTATGAGCTCAATGTGTAGACAAAGGCTAGTCAGTATTACAAAAGAGCCTATCAATATTATTCAGAGACAGCATTCATAAAGTCTCTAAATCATCCTTTATCATGTACAGTTTTAATAAGCTCATTGTATTCTAGTTAGTGATCTAACATGGGTGAGGAAGTGAATGAACGTGAGGTTGGAGTCAGTACATTTCTAAACAGACCATTAATGCTAAGCAGATGCAGAAAAATGTTTTACCTTAGTAGCTGTGAGAAGAGTCGAGAGAAAGGCTGTAGGCCTTATTAAATTGCATGTTAAGGAATGGTTGCCTGGTGCAAAAATGTTCAAAAACACACATTTATTAGTAAATATTCTATTGACATTCTTAATTTTACATCTGATTACTAATGCATTATGCATAGTTTATTTACTATGGGTTCACATGTTATTCATTTACATTTTGCCTGCGAGTGATTTCCGAGTGTAAACATTTCTGCAGCATTTAAACACATTCTAAAGTGCAATTCTAACGCAGCTGACAAGTCAGTTTACAAATTTCGCACTATTTCTCTCATTACACTTCCTTTCTTGGATAGTTCCTCGGCATTATTTTATTATGGTGGCATCCTGATTGAGCCACAAAGTCATCTGCATTGCTCCAATTCCTTCTATATCAAGAAAACCTACAACTGGCAAGTTGTCATGTAGTGGTCACATTTTTCTGTTACCATGATCTAATATGCACTGTTGCCACGTCATTAGTTCTTTGGTAGTCATCAACAAAAGTGTCTACTTTCTGATTATGCCATCATATAAAATGGAGGAAACATTATCATGGAGCAAGGATGCTTTATCCATTAATAGGCTCTGTGTAAGCATGCTCCTATACGTTTGAATCATGCTAATGAAATGAGACTGCGGCATTTAAGAGCTGTTTCAATCAACGACGCGACAGGTGCTCGTACATTCTTGAGATCTTTAATAACATTTAATTTGCTTTTCAGTCTCTTTGTGTGCCTTTCATGTATTTATGATGGTCTGACCGCTTGTCTCTACAGCTCCCCATTTGTATGCTAAAGAGATACTAAACATACTGAGGTATGTGATATTTTAAGGGCCATCTTGTCAATTAAGTCTGGGACCTGTAATTTTGTCTATGGATTTTCTATTTTTGGTGTTGGAGCTATTCAGTGTTTTATGAATGAATTGGAACATGAATTTACTATTCAGTTGACCTTTCAAATGACATACACAATGTTGTTCTGATGAATCCATTGAGTGTAAACTGTGAAATATGTGGAAATCTGTTTACAATTGTAGAATAATGATATACTTCATGTAATGCAGACACACCAGAGGTCCAATTGTCTGACATTTTTTGTGATATTATAGGTTGTTTGCATAGCATAGTGGGATTCTATGTGCACCTCACTGTGGAAAGGGATGTGATTAATGCAGGGCACTTTACACAAGGAGGCAACTCCCAGAGGCCCTGGAAGGAGGGGTGTAAGGTGGGGCGTAAGGGGTTCTGCAGCACCTCCTGAAATAACCTTGCTGGAGTTCAAGAGGTAAATGAGCAATAAAGATGTCTCAAATTTCTGGCTTTAACTTGTCACATTTGCCGAGCGTTTAAAGACCGTGGTCAGTTGTCAGGCTATGTCATCTGACAAATAGCTGCTCATCCTTTTAACATAGAGATTGGTGTTTACATTTCTTTGACTGCAAAGACAGAGGATTATGTAAAGTGAAATACCTGACATTCATACTGGGGTACAGGGAGTATGAATGCCTCTAGGATTTTATTTTATTTATAAAGTTTTATATAGCGCGAACAAATCCCGAAGGATATCGGAGCGCTTTACAATTGTATTGTATTGTGGCATACTTATATAGCGCAACCTGTCACCACCAAGGGCATCCTGGCGCTTTGAACCCTACTCAGTGGAAACAGTAGCTCAGCCTATCCTGGGAAGAGATGAGTTTTCAGAGCCTTTCTAAAGGAAAAGAGATCTCCAAGGCTTCTCAAGGATATGGGTAGGGAGTTCCAGAGTTTGGCTGCCGCTACTCTAAAGGAGCGGCCCCCCATCCTCATTCTCTGGAATCTTGGGACTACCAGTAGTCTGGATGACGAGGAGCGTAACGCTCTGGAAGGACAATACCAGGCAAACATTCGCCGCAGAGGAATGGGGCCCAGGTCATGAATAGCCCTAAACACAATACACGCTGCTTTGTAGCGTACCCGTAGATGAACTGGCAGCCAATGAAGTTCTCGCAGTGCTGCCGTAGAAGAGCTATGGTAAGGGCGAGAAAGGGCGAGTTTAGCAGCGATATTTTGCACCCTTTGCAGCTTGCCCAAGAGTGTTACCGGGGCCTCCAGAAGTAGTGCGTTACAATAGTCAAGTCGACTGAGGATGGTACAACGCACTACTTCTGGTCTGGCTTGCACAGGGAGGAGAGGACAAAATGAAATCAAACTAGTAATAGAGGAAAGGGGGAAACAACCAATGCTAAACAGTAAACAATGGAACACATATAAGGTATAATATTATGCAGAGGATACGATCCGAGACTGTTAGTTGTGCCATGGAGCACTAATGCAGATATGGAATGAAAAATGGATTTTGTGCATCACAGAATGCAGATTCATAAGATTAATCTGAGCATGGGTGAAATGTGCTGCTTGTACATAATCTGTATTTTTGTACCACAGGTACCTACAGTGCAAAATGTGGACTTGGGGCACAGCGCAGTGCATGGCAGTTGCAGATCTCGTTGTATTTTTAATATCCAAAAGAAAGCACTAGGATAGGTGCTTGCCCCACTTCTTGTTATAGTATGGTTGCCCTGCTTACTGCTAGACTGGTCGAGACAAAATACAATACTGACATTGAACAGAAATGTTCATCCAGTCTTGCAGGCCCATGTAGGGCACTGCCCTGGAAAGACCAGGTGTAAAGCTATCAATAGGGCAGCAGGTGCATTTCACCAGGACCCAGGGACATAAAGAGTCCATTGCAGCCAAATTAAAGCTGCCTCGTACTACTCAACCGGGGAATGATAGCACCACTTTCCTAAATTACATTATGCCTTATAGCACTTCTGCTATTCTTTTATGTAAGCCGTGAAAAGGTAAATTTACTAAACAATCATGCGACGCAGTTCAGGAGCCGAATATGTGAGAGGGAAAGGACAGGACAGTGCCAATATCTATTACTATATGGCACTGTCCCACTCTCCTCCTTGCACAGGCACACAATCAAGCTGCCTAGCGCCACTCACACACCTTTGCAACATAGTGAAAAGCTATCTACATCGTATCTAGAATAGGTTTTGTAGTGGAAGGGCAGCCTTTGAGTTCAAAATATTATGCCTAGACAAACTTTAAAACTCTGCTTACCTTGTATGTGTGCACCACAGTGCAGCAGACATGTAAAGTCGGATACATTAGGAGAAATAAAACAATTTCTCCTTTTTAATGTCTGCCTTACAGAGGTGTTATGTTTTGGTTTTCTAATATATATATATTTTTTAAATATTTTTATTTGCATTTTTAACCAACATAAACATATTTGGCACTTTACCAGTGATTAACCATACTCTTTTGCGTTCCCCCGCCCTCCCACCCACCCACCACAGTAACCATACCACAATCAACAGCATATCAGGACACAGCACCCAGCACCCACCCCCTGGACAGCTATTAGTATGGTCCATTAAACAGCCATCAGCCCAGTTTTCTAATATTGTTAGCAGATATGGCTTCGGCTCATAAACTATGGGTGTTTGCATGGGAACACTCATGTACCAAGCATAAAATACCCCCTTGGTGCAAAGTAATGCAAAGCAGGCTTTGTGTTACTCTCAGGTAACTTTTTACATTAGAAAAGAAATTCCGAACAAATATTTTGGGCTTGTTTTCCGTCACTTTTGTGATGTAAACCTGACAGAAAATGTCAGAAAATCTTCCCTGAAGAGGGAAGCATGTAATTATAATTCAAGCCTTAACTTAAGGATAGAAAGGCAATTCAGTGCATCGACCCATAAGGCTCCTTTAAGGACCATTTATGTCAATGCCAATCCCATGGGTAACCTGAAATAGGGAACCAGCCTGCTGACATCAATAGGGCCCTTTCACAATACCCAGATGGCACTTGGGAGTCAAAGCATATTAGGGCCATGGGCAGGAACTCATCGCAGTGTTATGCACACTGTGTGGGCCACAGGGTGTGAGGGCAGCAAGGGCGCCTGCAGCTTGACCTTAGGTCCCTTTTGTCAATCGGAATACTTGTGAGTGGAATTTTGACCCGCAAATATGTGGTGTTAATTCCTTGCATATCTTGCTTATAGTGTTTGGCATTCTACATGAATGAACTTTTCCAGCTTCTTTTTCCGTTAACATTTTTAGGACGAGCATGCTGTATTCAGGTAGGGCCTTGAAGCTCCACCCACTCTCCGCCCATATTTCTTTTTTCCAACACACAAAATGTAGGTATATGTAAATGAACTTTGCAAATATATGCAATTATCTTAGCAGTTAGGAAAGAACATAAAGCTGCACATTTTGGTAATTTTAAAGTGTGATGGAAACAATGACTTTAACCCCTTGGGTGTTCATGACGAGGTCAGCTCGTCATGAGCCGCGGCGCTCCGGTGCTCATGACGAGCTGAGCTCGTCATGACCGTGCCAGTTCCGTGGAACGCTCGCATGCTGGGCTGATTCCCCTGCTGTGCTGAGCGTTCCATGGGAACGGGTGTGGCCATGACGAGCTCAGCTCGTCATGAGCACCGGAGCGCCGTGGCTCATGACGAGCTGACCTCGTCATGAGCACCTGGGCGCTGTACGCGCCCCCCGCCCCCCAGCACAGCGGGGAGGAAAAAGCCCCACACAGAAGGTGTTAATAGGATCAAAACAAGAAACAACTTGCATATGTGCAAATATTTAATATTCACTGAAAACGAATTTCCGTGCCTTACCATTTGCGCGCTAAACAATTTGTCAGTCAAACTATGTCTGTGCAACTTCAGTAGACACTCCAATGGGAGATCTGCTGTCTGTAAATGATGGTGCACTACCACACCCTGATTTAGTAATATACAAGTTTGTTGATGTGCTCCAAAAGACATCAATGAGTACATACCACAGTCTTACCACTCTCCTACTGAGTGGGAGTGGCTCATTTTCTACACTTGCTCTTGGTGTGAAGCTAGGATTTGTCACAATCCCTGTGACTTCAGTGATATAACATTGATGGCTGCACCCCCTCTCTGGAAATTGTTCCAGCACCACTTGCAACACCACACCACTCAGTACTGGTTGGGCATAGGTTGCAAGGAGTTAAAACTCAGGGCAAGAATAGTGACACTCATGCTAGATAGGACGGTGTGATTTTCTCACTCCTTCCTTTCTTTCTTATGAATACCTATAGTGAGAAAAATGGGTGCTCGGCCGTTATCCCCACTTGGTGTTGCTCCCATAAGGGGTTCACTTTTTGATTTTTGTGTTTTTCTTTTACACCGCTTGTTGTTGTTTGCCCTCATGGAGATTAATTTGTTGGTCATTGATTCATGATTATGGTTATTTCCATGACCTTGTATAGGTATACTAAGTAGATAACTACTGATTGGATTGTAGACTGCCACTCTTAACTGAGTATTAAATATTATTTTGTGTTGCTAGACAAGGAGGATTTCCCTTGGTGGACGTTAAACTTTTCCTCTTTACTTCCTTAATGTATTTTTTATGTGTCAATTGTATTACATTTTTAGATATTAATCATAGTTCCACTTTGTCAATCCCTCCCACTACTTCAACAGAAAATAAATATGCAAATCTAGAGTATTCAATGTGAACTGAATAGCATAATTGAGTAGTTGTCGCAGAATATCATCATCATCTTATTAATTTGGAATGACACCTACTTCCTTGACTTTGTGGGGCTACTCCCTTCCGACAACAATAACTCTGCGTTCTTGTCAGTAAGGCTAAATCTCGGAGTGCCTGTGTGGGCAGTTGCTATATTTGTAACCAGCAATGCGAGGAGCATGCATTGGTTTAATCCTGTAGCCCATCTCTCAAGAAATGGGAGTGTTGCACTTCCCCATTCCCTAGCAATTTCTCTTTGAGCTACCAAGAGTCCCATATGGAGGAAGGCTAGTATATATCTCCTGGAATCAATGTCTTCCATTTTATGTACCAGTGTAAGTTTTGGTTCTGACTTGATCAGGAAGCCCATCACCCTTCCCAATGTTGCCAGCTCTCCACTCCAATATCTTTGAAGAGCAAGTAAAGACTATATGGTGTGGAGAAAGCTCACCTGTTTCGTCCCTACTTCTAAGAGGATCAAAGGATGAGCCACTGCTGAATCACCACACCTTAACACGCATAATATAAATTCTATGCAGCAAGCATAATTGTATTAATCTGAATTGTGTGGCAATAGTAATGACTCTAGGAGCCATCCTTTCATTTTGCCAGTACTAATTTGATAGCTTCCCAAGATTCAATTACCATGTAGTCCTATTTGTATCAAAAGCATCAGGGAAGCTATTCACCATGGTCTGGTAAATTTAGAATATCTGCTTGGATCCTATCTCCCCTGTAAGCAATCTGGCTTCTAGGTTATTGTGTTTCTGAAGTTCTGTGAGATTGTTGATATCTGAATGGATGGCATGTCGGAGATAGCAAATAACTATTGTATGTGTAAATCTAATGAGAGCTGCAACTCACAGTAGAGTCCCCTTTATAAGTTGTGCATGCCAATCCAAGTCTCTGAGTGTCACAGGCTGTAGTTTCAGGACCCGTTTTCTTGCTGTGACAAGTGACTGTGGGATACAAGCCCCTTATAAGTAGGGAAAGGAGTATATGTCTCTTGTGGCCTAACTCTCCATGGCAAATGGGAATCTGAGTGTAGAGCACGTAGCCGGAAATCAGTCACCGAGAGGTGTGTTACCCGCTAGTAGGATGTATGTCCGGTATACTAAAGCCTCCATTATATAGTGATTTATAACATTTATTCATGACAATTTGTGGTGTCTTGTCACTTCAGAGGAAACCTTTGATTATCAACACCGCTCGACTAAAGAAAGTTTGAGGAATTTTAAATTGATAATGTTGTAGTTGATAAAGGAGACGCAAAAGAGATACCATCTTAAATATGGCAGCCCTACTCATGAGAGACACAGCAAGGGGAGACCTGAAAGAAATATCCACCTGCCTTTTAGAGATCTTATTTAGTATATTGTGCTCCCAAGCCCTGCCTTCAGCATCAGTTATTTACACTCCAGTTATTTAAAGTCATTCATGACAGTACCAGCGATGAGGACCAGCTCTGGTCCTCCGATCCCGATCTAACTGCATAAACTATTGACTTAGATAAATTGATAGTGAGCCTAGGGAATCCACCAAATTTACACTTCCATTCAGACCTCTTCACCAAGGAGTCAAAGCAAAGTCACTCTGCAAGGGGCTAGATGGTGATTGCAAAAAGTAACGGTGACATGGGGCATCCCTGTCTCATTCCCCCACCCCACAGGAAACTCTGCAGACAGCTCTGAGCTAAACCGAGCTCTGGCTGTCAGATACGTTTATAGAAGCCTGACATAACATATGAATGAGACTCCTAAATTGGCCCTTTGAAGAATTGCGAAGATATAACCTCAAGCTACAGAATCAAAAGATTTCCCCATGTCTCAACCATTAGAAGTGCTAAAGGGTCTCATAGTCTGACAGTTAAGACTGATACATTATTAAGCCTATGGATGTTATGCCAATTATTCCAAATGGAGTGCAACAGCACCCTATGAATCAGCAAACCAATCACCGCCAACAGGTAATTTACCAGGATCTTGGCAATCATCTTCACGTCTATGTTAATAAGAGCTGTAGGGGGACCAGGTTTGGGAATCATTACCATGTCTGCCATTTTAAGTTTGTGTGGTAGGCTCCATTTACAGGCACCTCGTCATGCATTGTCTTATTCGTAAAAATGGAATGTGAGCTGAAGGAATTCAACAGGAAAACCATTTGGACCTGCTGATCTCCCACCACAAAGCTGGCATAGAGTTCACACCAGCTCCTCTGCAGTTATAAATAACAGAAACAATGGAGAGAACAGTAATTAGAAAATCTTGTACGAAATCTGTTAAAGCAGTTAGGTCACGGGGCCTACCTCTAGCATAGAGGGTAGCAAAATATAAGGTAAATCCCATCAGAACCTGCTGGCCCGTTGCCATTTGGCCTTTTGCACAGAAAAATGTGACGATACGTCTGGCAGACTCTTTATGTCTGTATGACCAGTGTAATATTTTGGCCGATTTATTGCCCCATTGAGAAATCCAGCTCTTGGTAGAGAGTTGTTCCTTCCAATCCTCTCCTTACAGCAGTTGTTGGATTCTAGATTTGTAATAGGCAATGTTACATTGGAGAGATTGATCTGACGTGAACCTGCATTGGCCTTCCATCTTCAACATTATTGTCTCCAACTCAGTGATCGCTAACATTTCCCGTTTATGTCTACCCATCACATAACTGATACAGTGACCTCCCATATGTGCATTATAGGCCTCCCAAAGTTTAGCCCTGACTGAACCGATCGAGTATTTTTTTCAAAAAATCTCACCGTTTCTGTGAGTACATATGTCTGAAATTCAACGTCAGTCAGCCACCAGGCAGACTGCTGCCAATTGCCCATCCCCTTATAGCCCATGCCCCTTATCTAACATTTAAAATGAGAGTGATCTGCGAGGCCTTCAGACAGTGTCTGTATAGCTAGCAGGTGTTTATTTTCACCTTTGGGGACTATAATAGAGTCTAGCCTAGAGTAGAAGTCACAGGAACCAAAAAGAAAGGTATAGATATGATTGCATTGGTAAAACCTGTAACATACATCACATAGTCCTATGGCTCCCATGAAGAGTGACAGTAAGGTAAGACTAGTAGGTATCTCTTGAGGGGGATGAGATCTGTCTAGTACCAAATGGGTGACACAGTTGAGGTCGATGCTTATCACCAAGCAAGTGGCCCTTTGGGAGTTGTGCGATCAGACAGGTGAGGTACGCAAGCAAAGAGGATGAGAAATACATATACATTTATAACAGACACCCCACAGAGTCTCAATAACAGCCTAGTTTCAGCTTTATCTTGCCAAACATGTGTGTGAGAGAATGAGATTTTCTTCTTGAAACGAATATAACACTAGTGAAACTTGAGAGGTAGGACCTATTATAGCCATATTTGTTTAACACGCTGCATGCTTGTGACCGAACAGTTCCGTCACGAGCCTCAGGTGGGCTGTGCTGGTGACGGAACGGTTCTGTCACGGCCCGCCTGCCGTGCCTGCGTGGCACGAATTCCGCGCCTGCGCTGACGTTCTAAAGAGCGATCGAGGCCGTGACGGAACCGTTCCGTCACAAGCGCAGCTCACCCGAGGGCCGTGACGGAGCGGTTCCGTCACGCGTAGAGGAGCGCCACGCGGCCCCGCCTCCCCCTTAGCGCTGCAGCAGAATAGCCGCAGCGAAGGGATTCAGATGCTGCAATTGTTTCCCAGTAGATGTGTCTCCTGTAAGAAGAGAACATCCGCTTCATAATGTGTGGCCGTTATAAAGGGCCTTACTCAATTTTTACTTGTCCAACAAACCGTTAATATTCCATGAGACGATATTGTGATGATTGGGAGGGGGGCCTCTAAGTATGTTAGCTGTCATATGTTATATTTAGGGGCATGTGACAGGTGTGGTTTGATAATTATTTGACATAAATCAGTGGGAAAAAACCTCGACAAGTGAGGAAACAGTAAACAGTGACACTTCCCTACCCCATACAGCCAACACTATTAGCATCTGTCATGTGGCTCATGCAGGATTCTGTCAGAGAGCAGAGATCCCTTGTGTGTTCCCATAGCCTTGTTACCCTAAAATATCCCCAAGAAAAATAACCAGATAATGAACAAAGTTACACAAAAGAAAGACACACACCAAGGAGGGTGATCCACTGTGGCTTTGAAACCCAGCATAGTAAAGCAAAGTGTCCTTTTTGCTTTCTCAGTAGTACACCACCCTCTTTACTTGCCCAAGGCTCTTTGATCACACCTCACCCCAGGTGGTGTGCACAGTCTCATCTGTAAGTAGTGGAGACCATGAAGTGCCCTAAGCAAAGTAGTCCAAGCCAAGGGTAGGACATAAGGACCATGGAGTCAATGGATGACCTCTAGTGTGAAATCTCAGACAGGTCAGTTACACAGTGTCCTGGGAATCCCTGTTGACCCTCATCAGGTCTGCAAATAGGTCAGTCTCTGTACCAGATCCATGATATGCAGTTTGGCCAGTCACCTTTGCCCTAGGGCACTGGCAACACCTCCTTCGCTGCCTCCCAGGTAGCAACTTGATAGGCTGTGGGCAGAGGCTGCCCAGGGGTTCAATGAACTGTTCATATGAATCGTTTTTCTTTCAGCCACCCAGTACCAAACTGCATCCGATGTCTCATAAAGGAAGGCCTTAGATAGCCAAATAACTTTGAGTTTGGTGGGGTATATCAAGTGATAATCCAGCTTCATCGCTCTCCACTTCCGGTTAATGCCCTGGAAGGACTGGGGCTGTCTTTGAATTATCCTGGTGATCATTACTTTGCTCGAGTCATGTAGAAGCTGCCCCTTCTTTCAAACCAACTGGAGAATAATATCCCTAAAACGAAGGATCATTCTGATTATGGGCCTGGGAGGAGCTCCTGGTGGTGTGTGCAAGACCAGAACCCAGTGCACTAATTCCACAATAAAGCATGATGAGAGGTCCTCAGCCGGAACCCAGGAGTGCAGCCAATGATGAATTAATTGTTTGAGGTGAGTGCCCTTGACCCCTTCAGGAAAACCAACCAAACTAGTGTTATTGTAGTGTTCTCCAACCTGTTCTGCAATATGCAATTTAAAAAGAGAGTCCACACACATCTTTTTTATTAAGGATTTGCACTGCGTCTTTAAGCTCTACAATCCTGCTTTCAGTCTTGGTTACTCTATCTACGGCATTGCGTAAAAGCCTGTTGCAGGATTAAACATCTAATCTCACCTCGCCTGTACCGGTCATGAGGGCATGCTTATTAAAATTATTAATTGCCAGAAGCTTTGTCAGAGAATGCATCACGCAGCCCACTCTCATTTGTATATCTCTCTATGTCCTCACCTTTGTTTCTCATGCCACTGCCGAGCACTGTCGTAGTAAACTTGTTAATTTTGAGTTGGTGGTGTGCAGGTGTAGCCTTGTCTTTCACAATGGTATTGCAGGCACTAAAGGAAGTAGTCTCCGTTAACCTAGTTTACTGGGGTGGGGAGACAACAGGCCTCAACCGCAGCATGCAGGGCTCAAAAGAGCCACCCAGGAGGTCCCGAGTCACTGCCATGAAGACACCACACGGAGGCCAAGCAGGCCATAGCCATGTCCCTAAAAGGCAGCAGGCGCCCTGAGTGATCCCGTGGGGACCTAAAGGTGTCTCTTCGGCCTTGTGCTGACAATCACAAGATGGAGTCAGACCAGGCAAAGCAGGGGAAAAGTCCTTACGTTGTCTGCTCTCCAACAGCCACTCCTTCACCTAGACCCAGGACCCACCTCCACCCTCCAGCAACAACTCCACCGCACCCCAAACCCTGCAATGCATCCTCCTCAAGGTCCGCTCCCTCCACAGACACACTGCAGAAATCTGGGACCTCCTCGACAGCACGACCCCTGACGTCGCCTTCCTTACCAAAACCTGGACAAACTCCACCTTGGGACCCAACATCGCCATCCCCGAAGGATACAAGATAAACCCGGAAGGACCGCCTCAACCGCCCCGGGGGAGGCATCACCATCGCTCACAAGGCCGACCTCCGTATAAGCACCTACACTGACAAACCCATAGAACTGATGGAACACCTCCACTTCAAGATACAGACCAACCCATCCACCAACCTCCGAGGCACCCCTCGGACCCTGTGCACCCTACTCTGACTCTATCACCAACATCATCACCCAACAAGCCATCACCTCCACTGACTACATCTTGTTGGGAGACTTCAACTTCCACCTCGACAACCGCTAAGACCCCAACTCCACCTCCCTCTTTGACAACCTCCAACACATGGGACTCAAACAGATCGTACCAGAACCAATGCACTCAGCAGGACACACCCTCGAACCCATCGTCACAGCAGGAAACTCCATTGCCACACCTCCAAACTCCCATGGACAGACCACTGCTGCGTTCACTTCACCTTCAAAACCAACATCCAGACGCCCACACCAGCTCCAGTGCAGGAATTGGAACAAGGTCTCCGATGACCAGCTCATTGCCTCTCTCAGCAACCCGGCTCCTACCGCCACTGACGACGACCCTACCACCACCACATGTACACTCCACAACTGGATCACCGACTGCACCAACACCATTGCCCCCCTCAAGAAAAGGTCCAACTTACATGCCTAGAAAGCCAGCTGGTTCTCCACCGAACTCTGCAGATGCCTCAAAAAGCTTTGGAGGAACTCCAAAACCCCAGCAGACCTCAACAACTTCTGAGCAGCCATCATCACTAACTATGGGCGCAAAATCTGTTTGGCTTGAAAACTTTTCCTGCACTGCAGCTGCGTAAAGGGCCAGAAGATTTGTCTCCAGTGACCATGTGTGCCATTAACTTTGCCATTGGCAAAGGCGCCGAGGTCCCCTGAGTGGGCTGTCCATCGTAGTTGGAAAAGGGCGGGAAGCCGTATGATACCGCTAGTGTGTGGTGTGCAGGGCCAAACGGGCAGGGCTGCTATACGTGTTCACATGCCTCTTGAGTATAAAGGGTCAGAGAGCGAGCAGGCCAGCAGATGAGGAGAAAGCAGCCTCCTGGTCACAAGAACTACACGTGGGTTGCGCTCGAGAAACTCATGGATGCAAAGACCTCCCTCAATTATTACAGCTAATTTTCGACAGCAGATATGGGGATAAAGCACACTTGCCCAGCCTCGACCTTGCTCACTAATGTTTTGGGCTGATTAAAACGTTACTGAATTTGAGCTTCAACTCCGGCACCTGCTTTATTTATATCTGTAAGTGCTTCCTGTTGAGGTTTCATTTTTGCGACAGGAGCCTCGTGCCAGAATGAATCCTGCCCTGCATAGTTATCCACGAAGATGCCACCGTTTTGTGCAATACCTCTACTCAACTGGAGTACTTTCTACTGGCTAATCAGTAAGTGAAAGCACTATACATTTACCCAGCGAGCTAGCACTTACTGATTAGCCAGTAGAAACAGTAGTCCAGTATATTTGGGCATATCCGCAATTTCGCAAATTTTTTCGCAAACTCGCGGATTTTTTTGCTATTTCGCGGACTGCAAATCCGCAAAATTCACCCATACTTAATCATCAACCACCATAAACTCATCAGATACTCAAGAAAGAAAGCTCTCCAGGACAGAATCTCCACCCACGCACACAACAGCATGGTATCTTCAGCATAATCAAAGAGTTCGCCCAACCCAACAGTGAGACTACTGATATCCCACCATCCCAGGACCTCTGTGAGAGACTCAGCGCCTTCTTCCATCATAAAATCAAAGGCATCTATCAATTATCAATATTATGTCCTCTGTGAAGTCAGGCTCAGCCAATGACCCTTGCCCACCTGCTGTGCTTAATGAATTCTCTGAAGAGGTGGCGCCAACCTTGGCCAATATTTTTAATGCCATGTATTTACCCAACCTCCTGGAAGAAAACCATCTTGAAACCGTTATTAAAAAAATCTAACTTGGATCCGCAAAATACTGATAACTATAGGCCCATAGCTAGCCTGCCATTTCCGGCAAAAATCGTTGAGAGGATAATGAATACTCAACTCTCCAAATTTATAGAAGAATCTCACCTTCTAGACAACACCCAATTTCGTTTCTGAAGAGGACATGGAACTGAAACTGCGCTTATTAAAGCAACAGAAGACATTAGAATAATTTTGGACCAGGGCGGAACAGCAGTCCTCATCTTGTTAGACCTCTCAGCCGCTTTTGACACGGTCGATCATTCCATCTTGATCGACCGTGTCACTATAATGGGCATTCAGCTTAAGGCTGAGACCTGCTGTCATCTTTTCCCACCTCACGCACTCAGTCGGTATTTTGGGCACTTACCTCTCTGCCCAACTGGCCCTCCCGTGCGGTGTACCACAAGGTTCACCGCTGAGTCCGATGCTTTTTAACATCTATGTGTCGGACTTAGCGAGAGTCATCAAATCACACGGGATGGGCCTTACATCTTATGCCGACGATACCCAACTAGTACTGACAATTAACAACAATGGTGACAAGTTGTCAGCTGAATTCCAAGAAGGCATGCTGGCAATCAGTAGTTGGATGGCCAGCAATTGCCTCAAGTTGAACTCTGACAAACAGAGGTCATGACTATTGGCAACCTGGCTCCCACCTGGCCTCAGGCATGGTGGCCTTCCACCCTGGGCCTTCCCCCGGTCAGGGTCACTAAGGTCAGGAATCTGGGCATCATATTTGACGACAGATTGACCTTTGTACATCATGCCAACTCAGTGGTATCGGCTTCCTTCTACAAACTACGAATGATAAAAAAAATCTTGCCATTCCTCCCCTTGAACATCGGTAAAACCCTGGTCAGTACTCTTGTACTATCCTCTATAGACTACAGTAACGGACTATTTGTGAGTGCACAAAACAAAGTCACACAAAAGCTACAATCCATCCAGAACGCAGCAGCCAGAATGCTATCAAGAACCCCTAAGTTTAAGTCAATCTCTCACATCCTTAGACAGTATCATTGGCTCTCGGTGAAAAATCGCATCAAGTTTAAGGCACTGTGCATTGCTTTTAAAGCCACACGCGATTTTGGGCCTCAATTCATAATAAAGGAGCTAACCATGTACACTCTCAACAGAGCTCTTCGCTCTGCCACGGCACTATTGATTAAGGTCCCCCGCATCAAGACTGCCACATGGGGCGATAAACGATTCATCGTCTCCACTGCAAAGCTTTGGAATTCACTTCCTCTGCACATCAGATCATGCCAAACTTACTTAACATTCAGAAAAATTTCCAAAACCTGGTTATTCAATCAATAACTCTTTTCGCCAGCACATGCCATTGTCCATAGCGCCGAGACACCCCTGGGGTATTTGAGCGCTTTACAAACCTAAAAAATAAATAAATAAATAAATAAATACATCTATGACAACTTCGACGACAACAACCTCCACGAAGAACCCACACCCACCATCCCCCACACCACGCAGCCGACAGTGGACAGCTGGACCGCCCGCAGCATCAAAGACACCCTAAAGACTACGACAACAACCTTCTCCGGGGCCCCCACTGACCCCTGCCCCCACCACATCTACCACAGAACAGCAGACATCATTGCCCCCGAGCTTCAACGAATCATCAACCGCTCCTTCAAAACAGCCTCCATTCTTCGATGATGGGAAATACGCCAAGATCATCCCCTCCTGAGAAAAGCCATCGGAAGACCCCACTGACCTCAAGAACTTCAGACCGATCTCCTTACTCCTGTATCCGGCGAAAGTCATGGAAAAAGCAGTCAACATTCAACTCTCCTCCTTCATAGAAGACAACAAGATCCTCAACCCCTCCCAATCAGGCTTCAGGAAGAATCACAGCACCGAACCCGCCTTTCTCGCTGTGACAGACAACATCCGATCCCTCCTAGACACGGGAGAGACTGTGACCCTCATCCTGGACCTCTCTGCCACCTTCGACACAGTCTCACACCGCACACTAACCCGCAGACTCCACGACGCAGGGATCCGGAACAAGGCCCTCGACTGGATCCGCTCATATCTCTCTGGCAGAACGCAGCAGGTCAGACTCCCACCCTTCCTCTCTGATCCCACACCAGCCACCTGCTCAGTTCCCCAAGGATCCTCCATCAGCCCCACCCTGTTCAACGTCTACATGGCCCCGCTGGCCCCATTCGTCAGATCCTATGGACTCAACATTGTATCCTATGCAGACGACAGCCAACTCATCCTCTCACTTTCCAACGAACCCAACTTTTCCAAACAAAACTTTCTAGAAGGAATGGAAGCAGTTGACAAGTGGATGAAGAACAGCTGCCTTCAACTCAATACGGACAAAACTGAAGTACTCATCATGGGCCCACACCCCCGACGCCTGGAACTAGACCTGGTGGCCCCCGGCTCTCGAGAACCCCTTGTCCCCCATGGACCATGCACGCAATCTCAGAATCATCCTGGACTCTGAACTCAAAATGGACGCTGTCACCTCTTCCTGCTACCACACTCTCTGCCTACTTGGAAAGACCTTCAGCTGGATTCTCCTCGAACACAAGAAAACAGTCACCCATGCCCTCATCAGCAGCAGACTAGACTACGGCAATGCACTCTTTGAATCAACATTAACCTAACTCACAAACTCCATAACCATGACGCCGCCGCCAGACTAGTCCTTAACCTACTGTGCCACTGCCACATCAGGCATCATTTACAGACACTTCACTAGCTCCCTGTTAAGAAGAGAATCACTTTCAAGCTTCTTACCCACGCACACAAGTCCCTCTACAACACCGGACCCGCCTACATGAACCACCGCCTCTTGTTCCACGCACCCCACAGATCCCTCCACTCAAGCTAGCTCTCTCTTGCGACGGTACCACGCATCAAAAAGACCAGAAATGGAGGACACTACTTCTTCCTCCTCGCTGCCAAGGCATGGAATGCCCTCCCTCTCCACCTCCGACAGACACCAACACTTTTCAAGTTCTTGAAGGACCTCAAGACCTGGCTCTTCGAAGAATAATCCTAAACATCCAGAGGCTACGCACCCCCACTCCCCCCACTGCCTTGAGACCCTTTCGGGTGAGGAGCTGCGCTTCACAAACTTTGATTGGTTGATTGATGATTGATTGATTGAACAGTGGCATGCTTCTCCTTCATCCCATGTGTTGGCCTCTTGTAATCTGCACCTGTGAGCACAGTTCCAGGCCGTGATCCCCCTGGGCTCTCCCAAGGTCAACCAGTGCCAGAGCTATCCCCCCAGAGGAGAGGACGGTGGCCCCTGAGCAGTCTGGTGAGTCCCTAGAATGTGTTTTGTCTGCTCACCACCAGTTGTGGTGCCGCACCAGACCAAGGGAAAGAGTCACAGTGACAATCCACCCATCGGTGCAGCACATCAGCCAGTGGCAGGCTTCTCATTCGCCTGGCTTGAGTCCTGTCATCGTCCATGCCAAATGGCACCACACGCTATCACACTGATGGCTGTACTCACAACAGCTGCCAGCTCTGGACCCTGCCTCAGTAGAGGCCGCTGGGTGGGGATACGTTCAGCCGCCACTCAGGCCAGCCCCATACCATAGAGCGTCAGATGAGCCAGGGCAGAGATCAGCTGCACCCAAGCATCCGGGACCAGTGGGCTGCACCCTCGGCAGTCCCTGCCACTGCTAACCTCCAGAAGCTGTTGCCAGGCTAAATATCAGGGCAGAAAAAAGAGGATTATGTAGGATGGTACTGGGTTCAAGCTGGACCTCTGAAGCTAGGCGGCCACCATTTGTCCACAAAGTCACGCTACCACTTCCATTATGTATTGATACAGTTGAACAGAGGATAGCCTGGGGGTACTTTTAAGCTTGGGGCTTTTTATGCCTCCCCACTTTGTTCACATTTCAATATTGCTAACGTAGAAAACAATGCCCAGATTTTTCAAATGCTCAAAGAAAAATGATCCTGCTGTCCCCTCTGTACTGACATGCACAAATGTTAGAGAACCATCTGAGCAAGTAAAATAAAGGGAAAACTCGCAAATTTAAAATAGAAACAGATAAGGCCTGTACCTCATGGTATTTTAATGACTAAGCACTTGAGGAGCAATGGCGCACTAGATGATGTCTCCTTTAGATATGATTGGAACTATAATTATATTGTATAGGTGTACCAGGGACTGGCTAAGTTGAACAATGAATACAGCCAAATGATTGAGCGGATCACTATTAAAGGATTTCTGCAAATTAGAGCAATGTAGATGACTTAAAAAAAGTGAATGAAATTCTGAAATAGATGAAAATGAGAACCACATTGTTAGGTTGTGGGCATTATCTTTGGTCAATGAGGAGCATTACTTGAGAGATCAGACTTCACCAAGAAATGATCAGGGAAGGGGATTTGGTAAAAAAAATTCAAACAGAAGACCACCATACTATTGACCTTTAAATATTAGTAAGGAGAAAGAGACCGTCTTGGTCCTTCTTCTTCTATTAATAACCCAAGGTCACACTTTCAGGTTAATTAAGATGGACACAATCCTGTTTTTAATCAAGAGAAGCACTTTTGTTGGTGAAGGCACAAGGAAGGAAAGGCTCTTGAATGAGGGAGAAAGGCCAGCCTCAGATGGCTGGCTTATACCCACTTGGTGTCGCTTCAGTGAGGTGTTAATTTTTACTTTCTTTTCTCTTTTGCTTGCCATATACATTGTTTGTTGTTTTGTGCTCATTTATGGTCATTAGTCAGTCATTGACTCATGATTATCATTATTTACATAACCTCGTAGAGATAAATAAACAGTGTGGACGTATCTCTGGTCATTACTGATTAGATTGTAGACCGGCAGTTTTAACTGGATCTGGTAAGTATTTTGGGGGATGGTTCGACCTGGTGGATTTTCCTAGGTGGATGTTAAATGTTCCCTCTTAATCACCATTATGTTGTGAGATCACACCTGATAAAATCAGACTCCGCTAAGTCGGATTTTATTGGGTGTTAGAAATGCCACTTATGAGGTTTTGGCTAATAACATGGGGATTTCGGCTACCGCATAAAAATCTGATTGCTCTGGTAAGTATTAAGCATTTTTCCTGAATAAATATGCAGGGGCGGCTCCTCCATTAGGACGGAGTAGCGCCGCCCAACTGCTTTCTCGCAGTGCGAGAAGCAGAAAGATAAAATGGTTAAACTACCATGTTATGTTTCTGCTCCTCACACTGCGAGAAAGCAGAAGTGCCTGTTTGTGGGTGGGCGGGTGGACAGTCCTGCTCGGGAGGGGGGGGGGGCAGGGGGGGCGGGCAAAGGGGGAGTGGCTTCTCCACTGTAGTGGGCCCAGACTGTTTCGTTGGCCCACTGGGGCAACCAAAATAGTCATGCACACTCTCCTTTTTCTCTGTGTTGGCTGCATGCAGCCTACATAGAGAAAATGGCCTCCCCTGGGCGCCATCCTCACCAGTCACAATGCTGCCATTGCAGCGTGGTGATAGGCTTAGGGGAGGGGAGGGGGGCTGCCTGCTTTCTGTTCCTGCAGGAGTGCAGCAGGAAAACGCAGGAGCGGAGGGGGCGCAGGACCCGGCGGTAAGAAAAGTTAAAAAAAAAAAGTATCCCCCTCCACTCCCGAGTCATGCAGGCCAGGGCTGAAAAAGTAATGAAATATGTGCTTCATAAACACTTTGAAAACCCGAGCCTTATCATTCCGTGGAGTTGCAGCAAGAACATCGAGCAATGCAGAAACTCTGGAATTGTGCTAAAGCTCTTTAAGCACACAAAACAAAACAGTTATTAATAACAGTCTGTGTAGCTTTGTAGTGCACGACGGATTACCATCACACCTCCAAGATTCCTTCTAATTCAACACCCAAGTTTTGGAGCTTTAATTTCTTGAGAATTTGTTTGATAAAACTAGGGATACTGTGCAGTGTGTCGGATCTTCTGTTAAATATCCTGCAGGTGCAGCAAGTTTACCCTTAAATTCTGATGTTTTCTCTGTGCAGTAGAGAAACTACCGTGAGAGAGAAAAATTGTGTGGTTTCAGGGCGTTTTTCGTCTTCTTTTTGGTGCAGCTAACACCCTCCTGAGCGGTTTCTTAAATGACAGTGTGGATTACTTTTACGAGTTACATGCACAGAGCTGGTGGCAGGGCTTAAAGTGGGGTGAAGAAACTGTGGGGTCTCATAAAGGGGCGTGGCCAATGTAATCAAGGGGGGAGCTTAAAACATGTAAGCTAAACATCTGTGTTTAGCATGGGCTGCTGCCCGACTTGTATTTTGCAGTTTCTGTCATTGCATCCAGATATATGATACAACAAGTAACATCATACCTACAACAAGTCAGGACTATTGGTTGTTAGCTGCATAAGATAAA
This sequence comes from Lissotriton helveticus, assembly GCF_964261635.1. Classification (NCBI taxonomy): domain Eukaryota; kingdom Metazoa; phylum Chordata; class Amphibia; order Caudata; family Salamandridae; genus Lissotriton; species Lissotriton helveticus. Next base: position 1,178,325,278 of record NC_136061.1, read on the forward strand.
TGAGCAGCAACTTTGGCTTGTCTTATATAATATTGAAAAAGCTTCTACTTAAAGCCCTGGTGACACCACCGACGATTTTGCTGCTCCTGCTTTTCAAAAAGAAAAGGAGAATCCAGAGAGAAAATGACTGTCTTTAAAGGATTTCCCTTCCCTTACAACTCTCACCTGCCATGATGTCATGCAGTAACCTCCACTAGTGAGAAGTGAGGAGTGTCAGCATGCGCACATAGATATGTCTGATTTGACTAGAGTCCGGAAAAACAGAAAGCCTGTGCCAGGGCACAAAACATAGCCCAATAGGGACCCGTTTCGAGGCCCCATCTAAAAAACTGCTGGTGCTCAGCACCGGCTGGACCCAGCCCTCTTAAAGCCCTGGCTATGTATGGTATGTTCTCTGTGCAGAGTTTGCGTGGACTGAAAATACTTGAACCTCGTGTGTGCATTTGATTTCTCAGTCTACACACCTGCATGCCTGTGTGTTTCAGCTTCAGTGTGCGTGCATCGTGCCTCGTCACATTAGTAAGGATGTCAGTGTTACCCGAGCTCAGAGTTTTGTGCAGAATGCACATCTAGACGATTTAAGCGTAAAGAAGAGGAAGTTACCCCTATAGATTATACAGGGATGGGGTATGTATGTAAACCAAACAAGACCTGTAGTGTAGTGTCTAGAGAAAGAGAAAACTCCTTATTAAACACAACCGCTACTTTCGTATTTGGTTTTGAGATAGTATCAACTTTCTCAACATTATCTATCATTACACAACATATGTTTTACCACTATATTAAGTATCACAGTACAGTTTCTCAAAGAAATGTTCTTATTACCGTTGCAAGTGTATGGAAAAAAGCCATTTATTATATAATACCACAATGTATATTCATGTCCTCATAAGTCTTCCTCCCTTTGGTTTACAATCTAATTGTGTGGGTATTTCAACCATAGAAAAAAAGTTAAAAACAACAGTCGACGCAGCGTTTCGGTGTTAGACGAATATTTTCACCTTCATCAGGACGGACATTTTTTCTTTAAAATATAGATATAAAAAAACATTACTTTAGAAACCTAGCATGTATTGTGTACCCTAGTGGTCGATAATTACAATCACATTTACAATAACGCCTCTCTTTATTAATCTAAGGCATTCTTTTGTGCAAAAATACAGTATTAATGCAGACGCTACAGGTTGGGTTGTTAAACCACAAATTGCATTTTCTCATGGTCAAATGTCTACACGCGGAGTTTATATAAAGATCACAACATACGCAAATAGTCTTTTTTTCTAAAAAGGGTACTTCATGAAGAAGCATTAGACACATTCTCATTCCTAATAACACATTCTTTAACATTACTTTTACAGCACCTCATCTACCCCTATGGACACCAGGGCAGAATTAATCTTGTTATCATTCATGAAGCATACCTTAAAACTTTGGTTGGATTATGTGCAATCAATTACTTAATCTTGCGGGGTTCAAGTGTTTCACCACCGTGCCTGCCTCTTAAATGGGGCCCTTGATTGGAGGAAAGATGTAATATTATAACATATTTTCTTTTACATTCAAAGAGTATGTAGATATAAATCCTACCCCTCTCATGCTTTAGAACTGATATCTGAGTCATCAAAAGGGATTATTTGAATGTACCTTTTGTGATAGTCCTGTTATTGTGCCCGTTGGAGCCACCATCTTATTTTATTGGATGCGGGGGAGGATAAAAATCTCGTTGTAGGGCAGTTGCTAAAAAATGTATATCAAAATATATTGTGGGCATTATTATTCATAGCATCGATTTCGATACCTGCCAATTTTTATTTTTTCATTTTATTGAGACTAACTTACCCTTTCATGTAGACAAGCAGCCATAATTTTTTTCTTTTTTTTTAATGATAATAAAAACCACCGTGTATACGGTTCCTTTTGTGGTCTGTGCTTAACAATAGGCACTGGAAACGGTTCTAGGGAACAAATAATGAAAGGCTGCTTAAAAGCTATTTAAATCAACACATTATATAAAGGTTGTTAGATCATTTGGGCTTGTTGTGTTGTCCTATGCAGACGACACCCAAATTATGGTCTCCATATCCTATAACATCAGGGACTCTGCCATTAACTTTAAACTCTGCATGGAGGCCGTTTCCTCCTTGATGGTGGAAAATTACATGAAACTAAACGGAGACAAGACAGAGGTACTTGTCTTCGGTAGTAATCAGGACATCTGGAGTGATAAGTGATAAGATTGACCAGAGAGCTCTTCCGGGAGGGAGTTCCACAGCCTTGCCACAGTCAGCGAGAAGGCTCTACCTCCCCACCTGGATTTTCTAAACATGGGGAGTGCTAACAGATTTTTATTGGAGGAGCGAAGAGGCCTTCTAGGGACATATCGCTGAAACATCGACTTGATGCCCTCAGGACCTAATCCATAGTAGGCCATATGAGTCAAGCAGAGGGACTTGAAAAGGGTCCTTTGATCAAGAGGCAGCCAGTGCAGTGATCTAATTGCAGCTGTGACTGGATAAAATTTTGGAAGATTCATCACCAGTCTAGCTGCAGCCCTCAGGACCAAATGCAGACGTTGCACAAGACCCTTGTTAATGCCCAAATATAGGGCATTACAATAGTCCACTCTGGACGTTACCGTTGCTACCACAGCCTGCTTGCATGATTCAAAGGAGAGAAAGTGAACAATTTTTCGAAGGACCCTAATAATGCCAAAACAGGTGGAGATGGTCTTACTAACCTGGCGCTCCATGGAAAGAAAATTGTCAACAATGACATCTAGGTTATTTCCATGAGAAACCGGACAGGGCAGGCACCTAGGCTAGCAGGCCACCAGCCCGTAGACCAGATGTCCTGATTACTACCGAAGACAAGTACCTCTGTCTTGTCTCCATTTATTTTCATGTAATTTTACACCATCCAGAATGAAACGGCCTGCATGCAGAGTATAAAGTTAAGGGCAGAGTCCCTGATGTTATGGGATATGGAGACCATCTTTTGGGTGTCTTCCGCATAGGACAACACCTCAAGCCCAAATGATCTAACAACCTTTATATAATGTGTTGATTTAAATAGCTTTTAAGCAGCCTTTCATTATTTTTTCCCTAGAACCGTTTCCAGTGCATATTGTTAAGCACGGACCACAAAAAGAACCGTATAAACGGTGGTTTTTATTATCATTAACAAAAAAGAAAAAACTTATGGCTGCTTGTCCACATGAAAGGGTAAGTTAGTCTCAATAAAAGGAAATAATAAAAATTGGCAGGTATCGAAAATGTTGCTATGAATAATAATGCCCACAATATGTTTTGATATATATTTTTTAGCAACTTCCTGTGATCTTTATATAAACTCCGCGTGTAGACATTTCACCATGAGAAAATGCAATTTGTGGTTAAACGACCCAACCTGTAGCGTCTGCCTTAATACTGTATTTTTGCACAAAATAATGCCTTAGATTCATAAAGAGAGGCGTAATTGTAAATGCGATTGTAATTATTGACCACTAGGGTACACAGTACATGCTAGGTTTCTAAAGTAATGTTTTTTTATATCTATATTTTAAAGAAAATGTTTCCGTCCTGATGAAAGTGAAAATATTCATCTAACACCAAAACGCTGCATCGACTGTTGTTTTTAACTTTATTTGTATGGTTGAAATACTCACACGATTAGATTGTAACCCATAGGGAGGAAGATTTATGAGCAAATGAAGATATTATTGAATAAATGGGTTTCTTTCATACACTTGCAACCGTAATAAGAAAATTTATGTTGTGTAATGATAGATAATGTTGAGAAAGTTGACACTATCTCAAAACCAAATACGAAAGTAGTGGTTGTGTTTATAAGGAGTTTTCTCTTTCTCTTGACACTACACTACAGGGTTTTAAGTCTTGTTTGGTTTACATCTAGACGATTTAACCATGGCCGTGCTGTGCACTTAAAATAACAAGCCATCAAATTGTGTAGCTACTCAGATCGATGCTTACTTTGAAAGGTGGGGACCCGGATAAAATCCTGGCATTGCCATGACTGAAAATTGTTTGATTCTGGGCAAACGACTCAATCTCCCTGTGCCTTAAATGTGTATATGCCAAAGGTGTGAAATGTATTCATTTATGAAGTTCAATGATGTAAATCGACTCTTGATGTACATGAAAGATCATTTCTCAAGACCTCTATAATGTCAAGACATTTCTGCTGTTCCCTAGCTAGGTTTGCGGTGCACTACATAAATACCACTGCATACAACAAATTGCTGCTGAGTGGAAGCCTTGAAGCCATTCCAACCTATTATTAACATGTGTAGCGAAGCCTCCTCAGGCACCCACACGCCTTTTAAGCTGCTCCCCAATGCTTCTCTCACCAGTTAGCATGAGTTATATGTCTTCATTAGAGAACTGCTTCCAACATATCCTTTCTGTTGACAGTTTATTGCCAGCTGGCATGGTTACCCTTGTAAACTTTAACTATTGCTCTGAGTGGGCTGCTGAAAGTTGGGATGGCTTCATTGTAAATAATTGTGCTACTAGAATATGTATCATGAAAAGTCAAGCAAAGTACCTCTGTATGCACAATATTCTGTGTCTTCTGTTAAGCAGTTCTGTGGTTATACTGAATACCTACATTATTATTATATGAAATCCCTTTATTGATGTCATAACTACACTTTCACAATTGCTTTATTAACCTTGCTGCTTTCTAAAATTTGCTTGAAAATACACAATTTGTACACTCTTCGTCTAAATGTTTGCTGGTCGGTGACACTTGCTAAACTCGCTCGCCACAGTGCACTCACCTGGATTTTCATGCCCTCACCACTTTCAAATGTCACCAGCCGCCACTGATTGACAGGATTGACCTGCCAACATTACAATACTCATAATTGTGATTTATACTATATCTGGAGTTACTGCATGTATCTCAATTAATGAGGGCCTGGTGGTACCCTTTAGCCTTAGATCATTTGAGATCCAGAAACAAATAAAGATGTACTGAATGGCTGTCCCCTTCTAAGGAGCTTGTATTTTTGGTTAGTCCCAGAGCCCAGTCTTACAATGGCAAACTGTTTTTTCATAAAGTAGATTTGGCTCACCTTTGAGGACGTTGCTTGAGCAGCAAGGTTATGCTCCAGGGAGGGTCTATCATGTTGTTGTGTAGTTCCTATAAACCTATATAGGGTCTGCGCAATTAGACAACATACACTGTAAGATTGGGGTCAGACTGATTCTAGACACCCCTACTGACTATGTTAGCCTGTATATTAGCTAGCTCACAGTGCCAATAGAAACCCCTTTTACCAAGGAGAGAATAGTTCTTGACAGCTATCTAACATGACAACTCTGTCCTATCAGAGATCGTGGAAACAGTGCCACTTTTCGCCCAGTCACTCGTGCTCACTTTGTCTCTGAGAGATAAACAGAATAAACGGTTGGGACGTTTCTCAATTAGTATTTATTGTATCAGCGTCATTTTAGTGTAAAATAGGTGTGCTGAAACCACCATTAGACAGTAACAGATATAAATGATAATTAGCACTAACAGAGTAAAAGGATGGCAGATTTCTACCATCCTGTTAAAACAATAAATACAGGCAAGTATATAAAGTACATGACAGTAAAATGCGTTCTCCTACGATGTAACCCTAACTACATGTACCTAAGTGTACCTAGCATGTATGTATGTGTAAAAGCCAAGAAACCCTCCAGGATACAGTCAACCCCATTACCTGAAGTGACAGACTGTGGGACCCATCTTGGTCTTGAGATGGACACCTCGCAAGGGATGTCAGACCACTGCGAGTTGGAGGGTCTGCATGCAGGAGCCTCAGCATCTCACGTCAGTGTGTCGGCATGGAAGTTCTTTTCTCCTCTGGCTATTTCAGCAAGAGAGGGTTATATAAACCCAAAGTGGTTCCCCCTGGAGATATACCTTGCTGTGTCATGTCGGACTGGGATGATGGAAGGATTGACCCTTATTCATAGTTATTATGCAGGAGATGGTAGGCCTGCTGTCCTGCTGATTCCAAGAATCCTCATGCAAAATGAATCAGGCTTACGCTTTTTGGAAAAAACTCAATGGTATCTTTCGACATTACCGTAACTTAGGTAAAATGTCAGTTCTAAGACTTGTCATGTAGTGTAATGGAAGGGGAGCATATAGGTGAAAGGTTAGTTGACTACCTAAGTGTATATTGGCGTACCTATATTGAGCATAACAATGTGTGCAGTGCTCTTACTTTTCCCAGGTACATAACAGATGGTCCAGTGATCATCCAGACCAGGTTTATTCTTTGCATTGTGGGACATGTAGTCCTAGTTTTAGATTGGATAACCAAGACTTTAAAAACCAGGATGCAAAGAGAAAATCTAGAATTGATGAGCTACTTTTATATCCTCATGTTCTCTTGTTCTCCATGTTATGTTTCCTGCTCTTGGTGCATGTTACATCATAGCCACACTTGTTACCTAGGAGATATAATTCTCAAGCCATTCTTAAGAAGTTCATTTCTGTTGGTTGGCCAAGGGAAGCTCAAGTAGGATAAGAATTTAAAACTTTTTTTCAAAATTAAACAGGAATTAAGTGTAGAAGTATTTTTTCTCTTGAGAGGCTCTTTGTTAATTCCTCCTGCTCAGTTGAGGAGAAAGCTGATTGATTTGGATCACAAGGGGTATGTGAGTATTACTGGTACTAAAAAGAGACTATGTTTATACTATTGGTGGCCTGACATGGACAGTCTTGTAGAGACCATGTGGAATAACTGCAAAGAGTGTGGTCACACTGAGAAGTCTCTTCGTACTTTCAATTCGCCATTGTGTCCTGTTGCTTTTCCTCGAAAACCCAAGGATAAATTAGGTGTGGGTTTTGTTGGTCCTATTGGTGGATTGAATAGTGGTTTCAGGTATATTTTGTAAGTTGTTGATTACTTTTCCAAATGGGTTTCTGTCAAGCTCATGAGAGAACTGAACACAGATAATGTTATAGCATTTTGCAAGCATTTATTTCATTCTGAGGGCATTCCTGCTTTAGTGACTTCTGATAATGGAGTTCAATTTGATTCAAATAACATGGAATTTTTTCTTGAAGTTTGGGATTAAACACCTCACTACCACTCTCTATAGTCCTAAAGACAACGGTTTAGTTGAGAGGGTGAACCGTGTCTTGAAAGACACCATTCAATCAGCGGTTTCATCTGGTTTACAAGTTCAAGATGCTGTTGATAAAAGAATTTGGTCTTACAACAATACCCCTCATTCTACTACTGCAGTCTCTCCATTTGTTCTATTGAGGGGTAAACATTCGGTTAAAATTAGTTTCTCCTGAGTGGGTCACTTCTAATTCTGGTGTGGATGGAAATAATCCCAACAGTGATCAAATTAGATGTCGTGTGGAATTGAGTCAAGCTAAAGCTAAAATTAGATATGATGATGACAAAAAAGTTACGTTGGAGGATTTTCTGGTGGGTCAGTCTGGTCGCATCAGGAAACCGTTCAAGAAGGGTGGTTCTAAGTTCTATCCTGAAACTAAAATTGTTCAAGTGAATAAACATGCAGTGAAAGTTGTTGGTGGGAAGTGGTGAAGCAAAAGGAAAGTGGCCAAAACACATAAATCTGTTGTCTATATTTCTGTCATGTTGTCATGATCTCATTTCTACTGATTCAGGGGTAGTTACTGAACATGATTTTTATGATTTGGGTTTGTCTAACGAAATGTGTACTTCTGATCAGGTTGAGCGGCATTTGTCCTTCACTGAGGAGTTTGATGTGCAGAAATGTGCTGCGGTACCCGTTTCTGTTAACAATTCTTGTTCTATACCTGAAATTTCTTCTGATGTGTTGGATTCTGGTGGGGATCCCTCTTTGCTTGAGGGTAATCCTTGCCTGCCGAATGTTTCATCTTTCGATAATAGCACCTACCAAAGTGCATTTTCTGACACTTTGGTTTCCATGCGAGGGAGAGTAAGACGTCTGCCTAAATATCTTGAAGATTTTATTATTTGTTTTCACTTTTCTTTTGTTTTCTTTATTTTCTTTGTTTGTTTGAAGGGGGAGGTGTGTTATATCCTCATGTTCTCTTGTTCTCCATGTTATGCTTCCTGCTGTTGGTGCATGTTGCTTCATAGCCTCATGTGTTACCTAGGAGATTAGAATGCCAGCTTCTTGGAAGCACCAGTGGAGTCAGTTACTGCTGTGGCCTGATGATGGGGGCTGCTTTGTGAGGGGACTTGGTGCTGTCTTCCTACATTGAAGAATAAACCTACTCTTCAACCCTTCCTACTGTTTGGACTTCATTTATTTAGATGCAACAGCTACTCAAACAGGGATCTGGGAAACTTCAGTGGTCTCTGTGCGCATCACAAATGCATCAACAATGGAGTCTAAAGTTATATAAATCGTTATACAAATCTTTAAGGTATAAATCAAGTGCAGATAACAAGATAAAGATCAACAAATCCAGCAGAAAAACTAATCAGCATTGAATGACATTATCAATGATTATTAATAATCAAAAACACTCCCAAGAAAATAAGATAGGAGTTACTAAAATGTTTTTTTGCTCTGACTAAAGGGTAATTGAATTAAATATTGTCATCTCATATTGATTTTGAGCACATTTTCAGACCAGTAATTGTTCGTAATGAGCTGTGCAATGGAGAATTGATTTTTTTGGGTGGTAAAGAACCACGGTAAGCTGATTCAAAGCATTTGGTCAATTCAGCAGTTGAATGATGTTAGACTGATGTATAATGTCCAACTACCTAGAATTTTGGTTGGAGTCATTTAATTTCAATCTTATAAGGCTGTCAAGCTGTGTGTAAAAGAAAACGCTTATTGCTGGTTTACCCCCAATGTTTGCCGCATTTTTGACTACTAGGTATTGGGGTAATGGCTCTGAAATGCCAAGAGCCCTGCTAAACAGGACTCAGTGCATGTGCTCTGATCCTTAAAATGGTGCACGTCAAATTGGCTATTACCCAATTGACTAAGCTAACTTACCTGTAAGCCCTTAGTAAATGGTACCCTGGGCAGGTATGCTAGAAGGTCCTCTCAGGGATTGCAACACTGGTTGTGACACCCTGGGTGTCACACAAATGAAACAAGACTCCCAGCCCACAATTTGCAGGCTTGAAGAGTAGTTTTAACTGCAAGCCCTAATTTGTGATTTAAAGTTCCCTGTGATTCGAAGACAGCCTCCCAAAGGCAAAGTCATCTAGGTATGTGTGGTTATCGTCCTGTTGTACCACGGTCCTACTTTCATACAATTTGGCATAGAAGTTCAGTATGGTCCCACTAATTTCCGCCGTAGTGTAATGTGCCTCCCCGGCCTCCCCGGCCTCCTCAAGAATCTCTGTAATGTAGTCCTGGCTACGTGAATCAGCCAGCTTCTGAGCGAGGGAGCGACTGGGTCTGCCCCCCTCGCCATAATATTGAGTCTTACTATGTCTAGATCTATGGGCCATCTCTTGATCGACTGTGTCGTTGTGCTCAGTGACCATATCCCGGATCGCCAAGGGTGTTGATGGGGAAGGGTCTGACTCGTAGGATCGTTCTAAAGCGGAGATTTCTACAGCTAATTTATTAATCCTATGCCTTAAGTCCCTCAAGACGCCCGCTTGTGCCCCCATGCCCACCCCCCAACAGTCACCTTAATTGCTTCCTAGAGGACGCATGAGCAGTCACCCGAGCCCTCTTTTTCCTTGAAGAAATTGTGAATAGCCTCCCCAATCGCATGTTTAAAGACGGGGTTGAACAATGAGGATGGCTGCAAACGCCAAGTAAATGGAGGTCGCTGGCATGCAGGAACCTGCAGCTCCAAGGGGAATGGTCCGATAGTGTTCGAGCCATATGGCTGACTTCCACCACGCGGGTGCATGCAGCCTCAGTGGCCAGCCAGAAATCCAGGCGGGACCAGGTCCCATGAACAGAGGAAACAAAAGTGCTCTTGCGTGTCCCAGGGTGCCGCAATCGCCACACATCCCACAAACGGACAGCATCCATCAATCCCAGCAACACCTCAGATGCCTGTTTAGACCGCGAAGTCTCGCAATCCATTCGGCCAACAGCTTTTTCCAGGCAAGCATTAAAATTACCGCCCCAGACTATCTCTGCCTCCGGGAAGCTAGTGATGTGGCGCCATACATCAGAAAAGAAGGCCAGGTCGTCGATATTCGGGCCTTGCACATTCACTAGCAACACACTCGTTCGGCCCAATTGCCCATGCACTAGCGCAATCCAGCCAGAGCATCCGTGTCTGTGCAAATTACCAGAAATGGGACCCCACGTTGGACCAGAATCATAACCCCTCTTGCATAACTAGAATACCAGGACATCACACTCACCCCTGCCCACCAACTCCCAACATTTATTTTGGACAGTTTTGTGAGATGGGTTTCCTGTAAATAGGCTATCTGGACATCCATTCTTTATAGGTAAGCAAACACGGATCAAATCTTTCTGGGGGTGTTTTTTGCCTCGGGCATTCCAGGTTAACAGTTGCATTTTACCACTCATTGAGTCAAGAAAGTCATTATAGGCCTGTCAGTTTGGGGAATAAAAAGTAATTGCCTGCTCTTGCAAATGAAAAGGTGAATATGCCAAAATCAAGACTGAAAGTGCCGGCCCCCGCCCGCTCCCACCACCCCCCTTCCCGCCTCCCACTTCAGCGTCCCCAAGTCGCAAAAGCCATCCCAACCCTCCCTGTCCCAACCCCAACCATGGAAAACCAGTGTAAATTGTAAGTGGGGTATTCCCATTGGGGGGCGTCAAAGTGCTACTAGCATCCTAACGAGCAGGAGGTGGCTGAGCTAAATCGCATCTGTGTCTGATCAGAGTACAGCATAAAGCCCCATGACAAAGAAGTAGTGCATTGCAGAGAGAAAAGAAAAAATCTCTATAATGTCCACCTGTGCAGGGAGGATAAACATGGAATGCATAAAAGTCAGAACATTCAACAATTTAGAAAGAGAGCTGCCCAGTGGGGCTACGTGGCACGACAGAATATCCATGTGCCCCCACATTCCTACTGTTCCTCAGCTTCGGATAGTGTCTGGGATTCGCGCCTTTTCTTGAGATGTTTGGCATATTTCAGCGCTGCCTTGGGATAGGTGAAAATCTTTGAGTTCCCATCCGGGCCTATCTTCAAGCAGGGAGGATATAACATGCTATATGGGACACCTTCAGATTGTAAGAACTTTTTAACAGCCCCGAACACCCTGCGTGCAGCCTGTACCATTACAATAAAACCAGGGAAAAAAGAGAGTGTGTTACCTTGGTGTTCGATAGTGCCCTTATCTTTGGCCATGTACAAAATGGCGTCTTGGTCTCTATAATTCAAAACCCAAGCAATAACAGGGCGGGGTGGAGCACCCGGGACAGGCCTAGCTGCGAGGGAGAGGTGGGCCCGCTCAATGATGAACATGGCGGAGAGCAATTCAGTTCCAAAGATATCCTTAATCAGGTTCTCAACAAAGGTCTCCATTTTGCCCACATTCGTTGATTCTGGCAGCCCCGTAATTTGAATGTTATTTCAGCGGGAGCGGGCTTCCAAGTCCTCATTCTGGCCTGGATGAAGGAGAGAACCTTTTCCATATTGAGTGTTTTCCCTGCTACCTCACTCAGACCATCCTCAGTTCCAACGCGGGTGAGTGTTTCCCCTACCGCTCGCTGCCCCAATGCCACCGGCAGACAGCAACCTCACTATTACCCCCCTCTTGGTATCTTTATAGCCTGAGACTTAAAGTCCGTACCTCCTGACGGGACCTGGTAACAATTACCTAAAGGTAAGACCTCACATGAGGTAATTGAGCACTAAACACTCGGTACGAGTAGTATTTTCATAATACTTCCGTTTTCCCTATCCAGGTTCATTCTGTGTACACCCTAAATAGAGGTATGATTTAAAAATAGTTATACAATGTCACAAATGATTTAGCTTTTTGTGCACTACGTACCGCTGATACACCACTCCTTGATTTAACTCGCCATGATGTCATTTATGTTGTTTTGTTTCCTAAAACTTGCATATGTCTCTAACATGAGCGTATAACTTTTAATAAAACACAATGCATGTTCTTAATGACCACGTTTTTTAACAGAAAACTGTTAAAATGCCACCTGTCACCCCCCCTTTTTCCTTTCTAATCCTCTAGGTGACTATTCAGAACCTACATGGGTAAGACTATTATGTTGTATAGACCCACTATTGTCACAAAATAGTGACAATATACTTTTAACTGTGTGTGTTTATTGTTGTCCTGACGAATGCTCTTAGACCCACGGGCCAAGAGAGCAGAAACATGTTGACGTTTTTTCTGTCCTAATGACCTATGCTAAGGATTCCTAATTATCCCCAGAGCATACCCTTATATTTTAATTAGTGGACCAGCGATTTGAATAAAATACAGTATCGCCTGGAAACTATTTTACTCACTTTTTCAGCTTCAGTGGGGTCACTCAAACTTTCTCTGGACACTGCCACGATAAAACCAGAGATCGCCTCGGGTGAGGCTGGCAAGATACTGAATGCAAAAACCCAATGACTGTTGCCATAACGTTTGTGTGGGGCGGAGAACAACATATACCGCTTCTCGTAAAACACAACGTTTATGAGGGTTTTTCATCATATTTCAATATATCTCTTGGAGTAAGTGGTTACAAGTGTCCAATCCTTTTTGATGAAACCATCCTCAGTTGCAGACACATGTTACTCAACCTCTCCCACACAGGCGCCTTGCTTTTCGAGTTGTGACGACATGTGGTTGAGACGCTGATTTACCGCAGCCATAGTACCCTCTATAGATTGGAGGCTGCGTTGCATGGCCAACAGTGTTGTCCCTATTGTGGAAGGGCCCCCATTCTGGGCATCCACCTCAGAATCAGAGGCAGCTTTTTGTGGGGTCTTGGATGACTTACTCCGCTTCAAATGTGAGGCGAGGTTGAGTCTTATCAGTCCTCCCCATTCTGCCCACAACTGATTCACTCAATCGCCAAGGTACGAAGCCGCAGTGGGTTCCCCTTCTACGGAACCCGGTATCAACTGGCAGTCAGTCCCAGGCCAATCCAAGTAGAACTCTCTGCCGGGCACACTAAGGAGGTTACAATGGTGGCAGATCTTATGACAACTGGGGGGCACTTCTATGTGCACTGCGTATCCTGATAATAAGGCGTCCCTTACACTCTGGCCCGTGGAGCAGGTCCCCCCCAATACACCCTCCGATATGCACAGTGAGGCTAGGCACCAGGAGCCTCTCTAGGCCAAGAAACATGGTGCAAAGTGGCACTCCGGGGACCGACAACGGAGACAACTCCAGCAGGCAGAGGCGTACCAAAGCGCAGGTTAGACCTACCTCTATATGACAGAGCACATCTTCAAGAGCCAGTGTAAATGATAAGCAGAGTCAACAATCACAGGATGTAGGCCATCCGCCCACGGCCCAGCACCACGGAGATCATGGAGAAGTCAAAATGAGAACAACAGGGCCCAAAACGGAGAAGTGGCAGGAATTCAGCGGGTCACCCAACAGCCCACCAGGCAGCCACACGAGGTCACGCACCCAGTTGAGGGATCAATGCAAGCAGCTACATAGGACAGCAGCAACCGCTCCACTGCTATGCTCCCCAGTAGCCCAAACCAGTGCAGGATATTCCATGGGGCCTCACAATGCAGGGCAGTCATGCAAGAGGTAGGATGCAGCTGTTGACAGGCGGATTATAGACGGATTGGAGCTCAGCCGAGCAGAGCCTCACTAAGGCGTGGCTATCTTGCCTCGCGCCCTCTAGCACACCAATGAAAAGCCACTTTGGAAGGGCAAATGGATAGCTCCTAGGGGCAGGAGAGGGGAAACTAGATTCCCAACCATTTTTCCAGGGGCATATAGCCCTCTTGGTATCCACAACTCTAGGATGGGCCTATTGAGCACCACACACCGTTAGAGGTGTCCTTCCATACTGGCAGTGAGCATAATGGTGCATCCTGGGATGACCAAATTCCATACTTTGCAGGAAGTGGTCACCAGGAGGCAGGGAATTTGGTAACCCATTGGCCTCCAATCGCATCCTACCCTGAGTTCATTTCCTGAGATAAGTATGCACCCAAGGTACCCTAAACTCAGATCTCGATTGGATGAAGACTGAAGAAAGACTACTCTGCTGCACTGTAAAGAGAGGCAGCACTGGTGTGGACTGCACTGCTGTGCTTGGTAGCTAGCAAAGGAGAGGGACTGTGCCTGCTGTGTCCTGCTCGATCAGCAGTCATTTCTAAAGCCCAGCCAATGCCCAGGGACTCCAAGGGATAGTGAGCTGACTCCTGGTCGCAACACAGGGACACAAAAGCTGAGAAGCCTGCTGGGTCAAGTTGTAGCCCAGAATCTTCAACCTGCCCCCACCTCTGTGGACCTAATATTAGTCACCGCAAGACCCTGTCAATGGCATCACATCTACAGCATCCTTTAAGCATCTTCAGCATCCTTCATCGCTTGCATCAGGACCACTCCAATAGGAAAGCCCTGCATAGGAAAAAGACCCTGGACCTGACTGAAATCTGCTCCACCTGCTGAGGTAACTATTTCTGAGGACCTTCCTGGTCCCCTTGACTGGTTCTCAACTGGATTTGATCACCTAAAATGAATCCATGTGACCGCATTACACCTAGCCCAAACCTTTTAGTAAAAGTTTGCCAATTAATGCTCGTTGTTGAGTGAAAATGATCCACAAGAGGATTCAAGTGCCATGGAATTCTTGTAAATTTCATGCCTCCGAAACCCTCTAGGGGATCTTTTTCGTTGTGATATCTAAAAATACATACAAATACAGTTTATGTTTATAAATTGGTGTTGGATTTCTTTGGTCCCTTGTCAATTTCTTCTTCAATTGTTTTGGAGCGGTTTAAATGCTTTACACTTATTCCTTTGTGTAAGCCTTGCTGGTCAGAACCGCAGCTACCTAGAGCTGGGCTGAAGGTTTGACAAACGAAATCTGAGGGTCCCAAAAAGGGTTGGTAAGTGTAGTGCATGGTGAGGTCATAAAACCCCACCATAAAATAAACACCACAAAACCTCACTCTATGCCAAAGTTGGGTGCAGACAATTCGTATCCCTGTTAATCATTTGGTCCCTTTGGGCAGTGTGAATAATTCAAGATCAATGTTTTGAGATAGAGCACTGAGCACCAAGTTGCTTAAAGTTGACTCCTGATGTTTGTATGAATAGCATGCTGCCAGACTTTAAAGAAACGCCTAATTTGGGCTGATGGACCCGTTGGGGATTTTAGCCTGTTTCGTTTTCTGGAGAGGCAGTGTTCAATTAAGCAAGGATGGCTTCACATGTAGAAAAAATAGTTTTTCAAGTTCTCACAGATTTTAATTTCAAATCCACAGAATACAGGGCACCTATTAGACCGTTAGGGGGTTCCCACATCTCTGCAGATGTAAGCCCTCTCCAACATCCTCATTTAAGGAAGTAAAGAACCCCGCAGGAAAGTCTGGAGATTAAGCTCAGTACACTCTAAAAGCTCCACTGACTTTGGTCATGTTGTAGGCACGTCAAGCAGTCTTCCTACTTCCTGTTATCTGCAGGATGCTTTGCCCTGGAAGTCCTAGAGGGTAGATTGCATGAGAGACAAAGTAGATTATCTGTCTGAGAGGCAGTTCTTGTGGGACGATAGTCTTCTTTCCACTCCCAAGTTCCAAGAGGGTTACAAGGAGCTGCCGACCTGGCAAAGGTATTTGAAAGTTCTACAATTATACTATATATGAAAAACTACCATCTAATAAACCAAGATTTCCGTATTCAGAGAAAACGCTATTTTACTATGAAATGATGTGTTTAATGCCCTGTGGTTGAAACATGTACACAGGCATTTCCACAAAGAAAAACCAACATGTTCGACCAAGGAGTCCTAAGTAACAGCACCTTCCAGTCTTCACTTTTTTTCTAATTTGCCTTTTCTAGCTCCCTGGAGAGCAAAGACATTTACACACTTTCTTGCATCTGCTGCTTGTGCCTATGGTGTGCAGGTGGAGACACACTCTCTTAGTTATTCCTTGGCTGTGAACGCAATAAATAGGAGACAGAACATAACATGTTTAGTTAAAAAAGCTTTCTGGCCTCCTTCATTTTACCGTGAAAGATTATTACCCTTATTTGGTTTTCCTCAGAGTTCCCAAATTATTTATTTGAACCATTTGCATTCCTTAATTATGTTTTACTCCACCGTAAATTGAAAATAAAGTTATTTCATTTCTGTCTTAGCTTCTAATTAGAACGAGCTATCACAATCCAGTTCCTAATGTATTTTCCTCATGCAGTTCTGCACTACTGTACCTAAGCTTAATATTACCTGCTACTACCTGCAGCGAAATAACAGTTAGAAGCAATAACCACATTGTGTATTTTTCTTGCCTCCAACCATCTATAAACATAACTCACTAGTCTGATTTTTTAGGCGAGAGTTTGAGTTTGAGCTGCTTGTCTTATCACACGTCTGATTATATGACACTGTTCATGAATCAGACAACTTGTTTTCAAAACAAATGAAACCAGTCCACCTCCATTTCTGTGGTTACCTTAAAATGACTCACCTCTGGGTGTTCGATAACTTTCAGTTCCAGTGGCTTGGTAAAACATGACAAGCTAATGACTGGACACGTTGCATGAAATTCATCCAGAGGTAGAAAGTGAACCTATTTTAAAACAGCATGGACATTCTCTGAGACGTGTTAAGCAGTCCCCAGAAACAACACACTAAAAAAATATTATTCAATAATCAAGATTTTAGGCGACCACTGATAGTGGAAAGTGTGGGCAAATGTGTAAATCACGTTAACTTGTTTTAAATGGCAAATGAAAATGCAGGCACTCTAGCCACTGTAAGCCCTTTAATGCTAACCAGACTCGCCTTAGGTTATTTAGATATAGGCTACTGGCCTTGGCCTCTATACCAAGGTACGGAACACTCAACAAATCCTCGCGTCACAGGACAACTTGAGGCTGGTGGATCCGAAGGTGTAACCCCCATTAAGTTGTGTGATGCCCCTAACAATGTTTGTTAGGGTCCAGAGAGCTAAAGCACCCCTGGGACATAAGAAACATTCATCTGTTACCTATAGTTAGCAAGATACTTAACTGTGGAGTGTCCAAAATCATAATACCAAGGAACAATAAAGTGGTACAGCGACCTAGAGAGCAAAAAACTGCAAAATACTCATTTCTTATTCAGACAGTTTTGTGCGGCTGACTTGCAGCCTGCAGTCTTTCACAACCACAAGCTATTTTGAGGCATTCCCAATCTTTCTGCAGAGTCTAATCTAGCAGTGTTTGTTTCACAGGAGAGTCTGTAATTTTAGTAAAATAGTTAGGAGTTATAATTGGGGACCCATAAGTGGTATGGACATCTACTTTAAATCGATTTTCATCCGTTTAAATTACTCCATTTAATCAAGCCCGTAGTTAAGACCTATCAGTTTTAGATATAAGTACTCTGTCTGGACATTACCTTTTAGTGGGTAGGATTGGTTTCCTGTATTGGATACCAGCCTTCACATCTGACCTTGGCATTTCAACCACAGCTACCACTTCAGGGTCCTGGAAATTGAGTGAGTCCTGGCTCACCACTACACTCATAGTGTCAAAAATCCCAGGCTAGTGGACATTCATCTATGCCACTGGTTCAATGCACCTACAGACCAGGTGGCCTGCAGGAGAACAAAAACTCACACTCCAGTAAGGAGTAAGGTGTACACATCCTTTTTACAGGTAGTGTGCTCTGAATGTACAGTGTGTATTTTTCTTTACAGACTTCAAATTCATTTGTGGCAGCGTTCTACATTATAGGGTTGCAATATATTCATAGGTTAGAGACACTCGTTATAGCCTTATAGCCCGCCGTAGATGGCTATACCGGCTATTAAAGGCCCTCTCTAGCGTTAAAGGCCCGAGCCGAAGGCGAGGGCCTTTAACAATGGAGAAGGACTTTAATAGCCAGTATAGCCCAGCTACGAAGGGCTATAAGGCTATTAGAACATTCTGCCACTAGAGGGCAGAATTTTCTAACAAAAAAGAACAAAGCCTTATGGGAGCGTGAGGGGATTGGAATCCCCTCAGGCTCCCTGAAGCCTTTGTTCACAGCCAGAGCTGTGAACAAAGAAACATTGGAATGTTGGAGCTCCAGGCTGATGCCAGCCATTATAATCCCGGAGCACGCCATTGTTTTCAATGGAGCTCCCAACATTCCAATGTTCTAATTATATTTCTATCGTGTGCAGTGTATTATTTTACCGAAAGCATTTATTGTAGGCTTGAAAATGGACTAGGCATTTTCCCTCAATTCTAAAACCTCATCTCTGCAATATGCCAGGTCCAGAATTCTTATTATCATACTCTGTGGATCACTGTGGTGAGAGACTTCTAGTTCAGTGGAATCTCGTGGTAGCTTCTCGCCTTGTCATTGACAGCTGCCTGACCCTCATGCTTCCGCACCATGCCAATTATGACCTGATGGGCTGCTTCACCCTCACACTAGAGGTAGATGCAGGGCAGCAATGATGTCAACTAATCACTTTCCCAAAAATGACCCAATGGCACATTCAAACACACAACATACATCATTCGACATACAACATGTTTTGTGCTTGGCTTCATTTGCTCTATTGATGAAAAATACGAATTTTCACATTTCTCTCATTGTACCCTTCGCGCTATTCCAGGGCCCTGTTTTGTACAAGTGATCTGAACAGTTTCTCAAGTTTTATAGAGTAAGTTTATTGTGAATAATGGAATACAGTGTCACATCGGTTTACCAATAGGTAATTGGGTAACTTAAAGGGGAAATGAAAGGAAGAAAGGGAATACGTACACGAGTCATATACACAAATGTCTGATTATAAACAGGGAGTAAATTAGGAGATATATTGTAAGCAGAACATAATAGGTATTTATATAATCCAAAAATAGGAAGTGAGGGAGTTTGTAGAACTTCTTGAACACTCGGTGCAGGTGCAAACAATAGCTTTGCAAAATTATCCAGAAACTCATAGGTGTCTAAAGTTCTTTTCGCCTTAAAACAAGGGATATCGGGTGCATAAAAGCAGTGCCCAATAGATGATTATGGCATACCGCAAACAGCTTTATACGAATATTGATCAGAGTCTTTCCAGTGTCGAGTCATTGATGAAAGGCAATTGCTAACAACGATCCAGTGTTGATTTATCTGTCCCAGACTTGTGTTCAAAAATTGGAAACAGAGGGGCTTGTGAGTAGCAAGTGCTTCAAGTCACCATGTTTAGAAGAGCTGTTCCAGCAAGGGTCTGGTGTTTCTGTGCTAATCCTATGTAGGAAAGCGGGAGTCAAAACGAGTCTGTTATAAAAAAAAAAGCATTTGCTTTTCGGTAGGATTTCCTAATTTTGACTCCAACTCTTTTCCAAAATTTGAATGGGGAAATTAGTGGAAAGGTCGGATTCCCTTGTTAATTCAATGTTGGATATGAGCTTTTGTTAGAAATGTATTGTAAGCGTAAGTACAAAGCAGAAGCTTTTGTATTTGTGTGTAAAAGGTTAAAAAGATTAGTGAGGGGTTTTGGAATAGATGAAGAAAATAATTTCAAGTGTGTAAAGGCTTGAGAGACAGTGTTCTGTAAAGTCATAAATGTTGCTAGAAATGTGGAAGGAAGACCAGAGAAGAGCATGAGCTTGCGTGAAGGGTATGGGAAACTGTTGGTGTACCCAAATAAGCCTTCTGGATCACCAAGTTTGCCAATAAATAATTCTATTTTTCACTCGTATAAAATGATTGGGCCATGAAAGAGCCTAAGTCTATGGGATGATAGGAATGGATGGAAGTTAATAATTTACAGATATTTTTTAAAAAAATGGAAAAGAGAGTTGTTGAAGCTTCCACATTAAAGTTAAATGTTCTTGAAAAGAAAAAAGTGAGAAAAAATGCATTCTAGATCTACCCAGAATGAAGTGTATGATAATGATTGAAGGAAGTGGCCCTTTTAGGGTCACCAGGGTCACTCAAGACCACCTCTCAGCCTTCCATACTATGAAGAGTCGGTCAGACAGTAGAGAATACAAGCCAAAGGAATTTATTAATGGTACACTCGAGTGGAGTCTGGTCTGACCAGCCTCCTTAGATTGCAGCAGAGGGACTGACTTCTGCCAACATGGTAACACATGATGTACATCTTCAGAACCACTAAAGACATGCCCAGACTGGAAATTTCCAGTTGGTAGCTGGTGAACAAAGGAGATACAGAAGGATGAGTTGCAATCCTGGGACCCGGTACGTGCTATCTCAGCGTCAAGGTTACTTTGCATGCGCCCGCCGCTCTAAGGGTGGGAGCAGGCCTATCTCGTGAGAAAGGTATGTGATGACAAAAACAGTCTATGCATTAGCACAGCAAAGCTCAACCTTGGAGAAATACAAGGAGAAAAAATAATATAGCAGCTGCTTTTTGCTGCGGTAGACATAGAAGTGACTCAGCAGTTAGTTTCAATCATGGCTCAAAATGGCGGCTGAATACAAAATGGTCCAGCAAATGTTAACTTAAGTCGTACAATCATAAAGAATTCGGCTAAAAGCATTTCTATTCCAACATGATGATCTAATTCAGTGTATAGATTGCTTTATTAAAAATGGTTTCTGGAATTTGCGAAAATTGGGAAAATTAACTCCTTCCTCAACTTTGGTGTGTTTTAGTGTAAGGGCAGATAAACACGGTTTCTTATCATTCCAAGAAAGGAAGACAAGATTGAATGTTTTTATTTTGTATTCCTTGAGAGGAATAGCCAGAGGAATGTTTGATAAGGTAAAAGAATAATAGGAAACAACATCATATTCATGGTATCCAGGTGGCCCCACCAGGATAAATGAAGGGGAGGCCATCTAGCGGTTAAAGAAGTAATTTTTTGAACATGTGTCCATATTAACTGAAATAGAGGTTGTAAGGGATTGGGTAAATTGGAGCCCAAGATATTAAAGCCAAGTAAAGTTAGAAGGGACATAATGAGATGTGGAATGCCTGTCAAAAAAGTGGTTGACAAATTGGTTACAGTCACCTGCTTGTACAAAATGATCCTCAGAATATTGTAGCAATTTCTGGGAAATAGTAGACCAAATCGGGCAGTCTGGAGCATTAGGGCCATATACATTAAAATCACAATCACAATCTTATGAATGTGCAATTTAAAAAATAAACATCATCTGTCTTCCTCCATTTCTTGAGATATCTTTTGAATATGCAAGGAGTTATGACATCAAATTATAACTCCATGTTTTTCCCATTACCCGGTGAGAAAAACACTTTGCTGACCCACCCCTTACGTAACTCCACAGACTCACTTTCTGTTGTAGTGTAGTTCCTATAGTCCCAATAGGCTCTGCGCATTGGAATAATATCTTCAGTAGTGTAGACGTAGGACTGAGGTTAACTAGGTCTCTACTGACTATATTAGACTTACGTTTTTGCCAGCTAGCTCAGAGTTCACTAGAAACTTTCTCGAATAAGAGAGCAGGAGTTTAACCTCCCTGGATAGACAAGAAGGGATTTAGTTTCTGACAACCATAAAACATGACAACTTTGCTCTCCCTGAATAAGAGTATATCTCTAGAGTCATGTGAATACAAAAGACAGCTATTTCACTCAGTCAAAGGTGCGTACTTAGTTTCACCAGATTGCAGAGAAAAAGAGAGACGGGCGTTTTCAATAAAAGGTGTTATTTATTGAGCAGTCTCTTTCCTCATACAAGAGAAATGAATTGCTACAATTGCAATACTTATAGTTAAGTAAAGTGCATACAGTAAAAGCAGGATTATGAAATAATACTGTAAAAGCATGGATATGGTTTCTTAGCCATATGATACTTTAAAATGGATAAAATAGATACATACATATATACATCGGCTAATCGTACTCAACTGGTGCTTCTAACTATGCCTACCCCGGTGTACCTGACCTAAGCCTAATACATGGGAAGGAGTAAGTAAGTAGCAGTTTAAGTTAAGTTTGTTTTGCCAAGAATCTGACTCAAGAATTCTCTGTAAGGGTTTAGTCAGTTCAGTACCTGGGTATCAGAAGGCAGGAGGTCTGGTATCTCTCTCTCAGGACTCGGTATCCCAGTCACCCGCAAAGGTAGGCTGGAAACGCCGGAGGCTGTATTTCTCGGCAGGAGAAAAGACAGCGTCTTTCTCAGCGCGTCAAAAGGGAGGGGCAGCGTCCGTGGGCTCCCGCATCAGCTGGGCTCTTCGGAAGTAGATAGCTGCACTGCTCCAGGATTGCCACCGTGTGTTTGCTTAAGGCAACGTTGGTATATTTATACCTGAAAGGTGCCGGGTTTGACGTAAGGCTGGACATAAGACGTCAATAAAATGTGACTAAGAACTGGTCGTTCTTACAGTGCTTTACAGGAGTTCTCGGACGAAATCAAAACAAAGCAGCGGGGATTTCCCAGGTTGCTGGAGGCTTGGATTTGTTTAAGAACTCGGTGTGCTTTCTAGGGGGCTGGAGGAATAGGCTTGCTTAATGTGACAGCATGCGCTATGACTAAATTATGAAAAGGGTTTCTATGCCGTTGTAGGGATATTATTGATTTATAACCGGACAAGGGCAAAGAATAGGAATATCTTCAGGTACCTAGATAAAACACACTACACCCACTCCACGAATTCATGTCCATAATTACTAAACTAAGCAATAGTAAACATATCTAACGGTGCATGTGTATACCGATCCACCCCAAAATACATTTGTTGCATTTGAAATGGCATATGCGAAATACACGAAAAATGAGTATAGGTACAGTATTTCAAGCAGAGTAATCATTCATAAAACAGGATGCATATATATCTGCGAAATGATTTTGCGAAAATTACACATGAAATGGCTCTTAATACAGAAAAGAAAAGTGTGAGACCATTTCATCACATATAAATACAGTTATTTGTAAATATGCTAGAGGCTGAGGTAATATATTGTCTCTAGAGTTCCTAAAAATAGAAGCTCTGTTCTCTAAGAATAGTTCTACTTTAAGCAGAGGATGAGTGCCAAAAAAAAAGGTAAATATTTTGGAATCGGGAAAAAATAATTTCGTTTTTCAGGGGAAGAAGTCAAAATAGTTCCAAATATTTTCAGAAGCTTTTGTTTTTCAAAGCTGAAGGCCGAATTCAGAGTTCAGGGAACACTGAGTGCTCGTTTGCTTAAAAGTTTATTCTTTCTGTTCGGGGGAGAACATCACTTCAGACAGACTTTCAAAAAAGCAGTTTACCGCTTCAGGTGAAAGTTCGACCAAGTTGGAAAATGCCGCAACTGTGCAGTCGTGAGAATGATTGCTATCATCGATGACAGGATCAGCAGTGCTCACAGAAGGTCGTACCTGGTTGATGCTGCTCTCATCTTGCACTTCACTACCCTTCAATCGCAGTGGTGAAGTCTCAACGAATGCCGTCATCAGGATGGGTAACCGCTGGGGACAACACGATGCATGAACCTTTACTGGGCTTAGCAAAGTATCTGTATCCAATGGTACTTCTGATTGTAGTGTAAGACAGACGTCTAACACGCATTCTTCTCCGCACAGCATACATCTTAACACAGGTAAGATACAGTTCTGCCAGATGGGTCTGAATGAAAGAAACCAGGTCATATTCAGATCTCTTAGCCGGGCTAATCCAAGGACTTTAGTTATGCGGTCCCGATAGCGTATAGCTAGGATCGTTTCTTCCATTGTTGCTGGAGTCTTTTCTGTGACATGGCTTGCCATAACGAAGCCGCAGTATTAAAAATAAAATGCCTGCTACGAGTCCCAACAGGAGTGGAAGGCCGCCAAAGAGTGAATGGACAAAATTAGGAAAGATGCCCAGGACTGCTTTGAAAGGTGTCAACAGTCCCGAAAAAATTGTCTTAAATACACTCGCGATACCATTCGTATCAGAAATGTTTAAGATTTCGTTTAGCATTTCTGTGAAGTGTAGGGGGCAATTTGTTGATAAAAGGTTATGTATCTCTGTCGTTGTCATTGCAACTTGGAGATCATACGTTTCTTTTGATAACGTCAAGTGCACTGGCGTCTGTAGAAGAACAGACTTCATTCTGCTTAAAGTATCAATTCGAATAGAAGAGATTTTCAAACTGGGCCAAATTTTTCCCTCCCTGTCTGGAGTGTCGTTTGGATACAATACTTTCATACAGCAAGTGACCCTGGACGAAACGCTTACGAGATAAGCTTTTCCTGGCACCAAGCCACAACATCTGTGGTCCACTATTAGAATGTAGCTCCTGTTTGAAAGCCGTCTAAAGAATGGCTCTATTCGAGTTGCAGGTGTGCCAAGCTGGTGACATGAAAGGTTATTTGAAGTCCCCTCACAGGCCCCATGTAGATTTATACCCTGACACAGAAGTGTACCACTTAGTGATTTTTCACAATTATCACCACTAAGAAATACATTCTGTCCTTTTTCACTATAACATGTGTGAGTGTAAGGTAATTTCCATGATGACTTGATGTATCCTTTACCCAACCTTTCATACTGGCCTGCCTGTATATACTGTTGACAGTATCGAAATTGGAAAGTCGTTATCGGAATAGTTATTATCCAGTGTATTATCCATTCAATGACAGGTCGTTCTGACATTGTCAATGGTAATCTCTCAAGTTTTTCAATGCTCAGAATTGTATATTCTGCACCCTTTTGTGCCAAGCTGATTTGTATATCAGTAAGGTTAAAGATAGCGAATAGTGAAGTTGTGTTGATAAAACGCCAAGGCACGTAGCATGAACGCAGATTTTGTAACGTCCAGCCAAGCTGTACAATAGAACACAATTGGGACTGTCCATGTTGTAACATTAGCATGTCCTGTTCTATTATATCGATTGAAGATGATACAATACTGTCCAGTGAATATATTCTGGAAGACAGAGTCATTAACCCATTGTCCACAACAGAAAGTGATTTTTCCAAATGAATACAGTCAATTTCCCGTATTTTCTCTGCTGTTTTAATTTGAGTTTCTTTCCAAACTTCGTTATAAGCTGCATATATAGAGGCCGCTATGAAACGTTTTTGACGCTGTTTGCGTGGTCCCATAACGAAATCACGCAAGTCAGCACCTTCTTTAAGTAAAGTTAAGTGTTGCTTAATTTCTGCCAGTGTGGATGTATGTAGCCATTCAAGGCAGAGTTTTCCTACACTGTACGTTGTTTCTATCCCTGGATGTTGTCGCTGGGAGTATCTAGGGTCTGGCCTGGTCAATTTGAACCCCTGTATTTTGTTCAGGTATCTATCTTGACAGTTATTTGTGTCTGTGGGCCAGATCAACCATTTTTTCCAATCAGGATGTGTTCTGTTTTGGTTTAAAATATGGGATACGTCTATCTCAACATCTGTAGTGCTATTACTGTCAGGTGTTGGCTTTGGAATAGACGGTTTGTTTAAGTCTTTAATTCTGGCTAGGCCAAGACAGGTTGTTTGTTGAATTGTGTCATTCAAAAATATAATTTGTTCTGGGATCATGCAGGCTCTGAATAACGATGCTATACATTGGACTTGCCAATCTTTAGTACCCCAGATCGTTTTTGTTTCAATGTTATTTTTCCAAAAATCAAAACCAAATGTATTCATTTTTTCAAAAAATGATTCTGAATAGATTAATTTTGTATTTGTCAGCATGGTTTTCATTCCTGTCTTATTTAACAGTTTGAAATAAAATGTTTCTGCGTCACTTGTGTTAAACCCTGAGAAGTATGGGAATTTCTCATAAAATGTTTTTGAACTACCTTTTGGTGGAGTTGCACAATGTTCCCATTGATTATAATTTAAAACATTTCTAGGTTGAGCAGATTTATGCAAATAATGGTTACCATAATGGTTGTAGCAGTACATTTGATCATAATTTGATGAACCTTGTAAATAATCATGTTCTGTAAATTTTGCTGACATAACTAAGTCTGACATCATATCAATAATACTTTCAAAGTCCCAATCATCAGAGAATGTACTCGGTTTTACAAAGTCACTTAATGAAACCTTAAATTGATGAGGATACTTCAAGAGCTCGACCGGGCCATATATATCGTAATCTGTTTTGTCCCATGCTACCCCACCGGGTAATGGATTGGCTGTGAAGTTTACTGAAGAAAGTTCTCTTTTCTCGATGTGTGAGGACTTGTGTGGCTTTAGGATCAGGTTGATTTTCTGGCTTGCTGTGTCCATTGTAACATATTTTCCCTCAATGAAGTGTCCCAAGCATAGCACCATGATGAGCCAAAGCAGGAGGAAAAGTACACCTAGCACCACCCAAAATTCAATCCATGGAGAAATCAGATAGGTTTCTTTTATTTGATGAAAGAGTTCTTTAGTTTTGTCTTTAAGAGTTTTTGTTTTTGTCGGCTGTTCCTCAGGTTCGCTCGGATCCTCAGAAAAGTCATCGAAGTTGATGAAGTAGCCTGACGCAGTTCTGTCAATTAATGGAATTGCTTCTGGATTTTTCTTTGTTTTATTAGTATAGTCTGTGGCTACATCATTGTAGACAGGTGTTTCCTGACGAATTGTTGCAATTTGGGTTTCAAGAGGCTTAAGTTCAATGGCTTTGTTGCATAGTCCTTGTTGATTCACTGTAGGTTTATCAAATGTGATTAGTCTTTCAGTTTGAACCTCTTGACTTGTAGCAAACTTTGGTGTTCTGCTATTTCTTGGGAGTCCACTGGGCCTACTACTTATTATTGGCCACATGATTGTGGTTTAACCAGGTCGATGGAAACAACTCGGTTCTCCTTTTTACCAGCAAGGGGCGGTAGTACAACTGATCTTGTTCCGTTGACAGCTAAGACATGTACTGCTTTTCTGTAAGAAGGCCCAAATACCTTCTTCACCGCGATTTTCTCTCTGACCAGATCCCCAATCTTTGGAATCCAGACAGTCCTTGCTGGGACAGGTGGTTTCTCTTCAGTGGTTGTTGGCTGTTGTTTCAACTTTATGTTGCACAGGTCTTTTCTTGTTTCATTTAAGTCCTGTAAAATAGCCAAACGATCTTTGATATCAAAGCATTTTCTTTCTACCACTGAAGTTTGACTATCGAGGTCCTGGATATGCATTCTAGTCCCGAACAATAGTTCGTACGGACTGAAACCTTTTAGAGAATTTCTTGGCAGATTGTTAAGACTACATTGGAGACCTATTAAATGTTTGACCCACCCAAACCCCGAACCTAATACCTTTGCCGTTATAGATTTCTTTATGTCTCGGTTTTTTCTTTCCACCATCCTATTTCCCTCAGGAAGGAAGTGATAAGATTCCCGCAACGCAATGCCCATGCTGGTCATGTCCTCCTCGTAAGCTCGAGAGCTAAAAGCAGGACCCTGGTCAGAATGTAGCATGCCAATTGCGTCTATGCCACTATAGACTCGCAAATCTTTTATAACAGTTCAGACGTCAGCCGAGAGCTGGGGTCTACATTTTAAGTGAAGCTACTCTTAAATAATATACATTGGGACGCATGTTTCCTGTTTAATCATGCGTATAGATCGCTTTATGCTTTCTATTAGGTGTTCTGGCACTATGTCGATCGGTTCGCCACTGCGATCTCTGTTGCAGTTTTCACAAATTTTTGCAAATTTGTGATTATCCACGCTCATTCCCGGCCACCAGTATTCTGATTGTAATTCTGTCAGAGATTCCTTGATCTTCTGCCAGCATCGTTTCCACGTCTACGTATTTTCCTGAACGCTTTTTTGTAGCTACGGAAGCCGGTTTAGTTGCTTCCGCTGTGGCTGTCTCAGCCAATGAATTCCCTGAAACGTGAACGCCATCACGTTCATGACTCAATGAATGTATCACGTGAGTCTTTGGTAGTTCTTTCTTTAAAAGAACTACTTGTTCCCAAAGCGATTTTTGCTTTATTGTGGCACCTGTGTCATCTTTGTAACCGTTTTGAACCTATTTCTGCAAGTCGTTATTGTATGATTTGACGCAGTAATATGAATCGCACACTATTAGTGTCGGGAATTCGCGATCCGCATTATCTAGCGCCATTTTCAACGCTATTACTTCAGTTTGTTTTTCTGAATTATTTTCTACAGAGTGTGATTTTGTTACCAGAGGTCTCAATTTACCTCCACACCACACGTATTTAACAATCTCGCATGTGGCGTTATAGGCTTGTTTTCCCCAAACTGAGGGTTGTGCATGTCCGTCTGTATATATTACACCGGCGTACTGTTGTATTGGCCGAATGTCGATTGGCAGAGGATATTTTCTTTCATATTCTAGATTTTTAAATGTTTTCATTTCCGGGTCAAAATAGTATTTCACTTTGTCTGTAGCAAGAGAATTTTCCCATTGTATCCATTTTGGATTTAATGCCACAGTAGGTAAATTACATGGGCTTGTTAATGCCTCAAAGGCTGATTCTGCTGTTCTAACATTAATCTGTCTGCCGTCAGCTTGGTCTCTTTCTTTTGCTACAGCTGTTTGAACCGCATGTACAATGTTTTCTTTAATGCTGAATGTTTTTCAGCTTCTGTGTACAAATGTGATTTGTATGCTATTGGTACCGTTTCTCCCTCATTAGAGGTTAGGTATGTGAATCCGCATCTTCCTGGGATGACTCGGATTACAAGGTTGCGAGTGTTATCGCGTGTTTGCAATTTTGTTTTAGCTAACATGTCTGTTTGCAATGATCTCAAAATTTCTCTGTGTTTTTGAGTCCAATTGATTGTTTTAAAATCTGGTTTTATTAGTTCATAGAGAGGTTTAACCCTCTCTGCATAATTTAGAATATAAGTTCTTCCGAAATTCAGGAAACCTAGAATTGATTGTAAGTTTTTCAGCGTTCTTGGTGCTTGGATTTCAGCACATTTCTCTAAGAAATTGTCTGCCAGGCTTTTGCCTTCACTTGATAATTCATATCCTAAAAACAGGACAGTTAGATGGGCAATTCGTGACTTTTTAAAGTTGAATTTGTAACCCTATGCTGCGAACCCAAGTATTATGGTGTTCACTCTTTTCAAGTGAGTATCCAAGTCATCATCTGTTAGATAGATGTCATCGACATAAGATAATGCCTCATCATCATACATTTGTAGTAACTCTGTTACTCTTGCTGAGAATAATCCTGGGCTGTTCTTAAACCCCTGTGGGAGTCGACAGAATTTACTGCGAGCCCATTATTGAGAAAGCGGTCAAATACCTGCTTTCAGATGCTATATTTTGACAAAAGAATCCATTAGAGATGTCTAATGTTGTTTTGTATTTTTTGCGCACGATGTTATTTATTAGTGCTGCACTATGTGAGTTTTGTACTGCAAAAGTTTTGCAACATGAGTTAAGGTGTCTGTAGTCCAAAACTAGACGATATGAATCGTCTGGCTTGGAGACAGGAAACAAAGGATTGTTCATTTGAGAGGTGCATGTTTCAATCACCCCCTGGTATTCAAGTTGATCTAAGATCTCCCTAACCTGTTTTTTAGCTTCTTGCTTAATTGGGTACTGCCTTTGTGCAGTTGGTTGATTTTTTAACTGGATTTTGTGAGGAGGAGAGTCCTCATCCCATCCAACATGGTTTTTAGGTTTCGCTGGAGGGCGGAGCTCTTAGCTCCGCCTCCAGAGAAATCTCTTGATTTCCAGTAAGGAGAATGGAATACGCCCCCCTGTCCCATTGGCTAGCTCCATAAATGGAGGCTAGCCATTGGAACAGAGATCTGTCCGTCAAGGCCGGACCAGATTCGGGGGCGTTCCCGAGATTTTTTCCCAGGGCGGAGTTACGTTTTTTCCCGTTCCCTCCCCTTTCACTGATGCGCTGTCCATTTCCGCCCCCCCCCTCGCTGTCCTGTGCACTGTTTCCCGCCGTCCGTGTCCTCTCCCGCCCCCTCCCGCCGTCCGTGTCCTCTCCCGCCCCCTCCCGCCGTCCGTGTCCACTCCCGCCCCCTCCCGCCGTCCGTGTCCACTCCCGCCCCCTCCCGCCGTCCGTGTCCACTCCCGCCCCCTCCCGCCGTCCGTGTCCACTCCCGCCCCGATTGATGGTTATCTAGAGCCGGTGCCCACCCGGCATTTGCCCGTAAAAATCAGCCCCCGCCTGCCTACCTAAGGAGAAGGGCCGCTGCGCTGCCCGCAGCGACCCGGAAGTGGTTGGCCGGCCGGCCGGCCAATCCCAGCGCGGCCGGCCGGAAGTGCCCGCCCCCGCAGCCCGGGAGGAAGAAAGAAGAAGCATGGCGGCCGGTTTGCAGGGCTCCCGTGATGCGAGGGAGCCCTGCTGCATCTAGGAGAGCCCAGGAGGAGAGGAACCCCGCCCGCGGCCCCAAAGCGACCGCCGGAGGAGTGCTGCAGGGAGCAAGGCTCCCGTGTGAGGAGGAGAGCCCCGCCCGCCAGAAGACAGTCGGTGAGTGCGGGTGCATATGTTTTTATAGACAATCCTTCAGTGCTGCAGTTCCGGCTACCCCATCACCATAGAGACAAATGATGGTCCCTCACAGGCACTTCTACACAGCTCATTTTACACCGTCCAGTGCTGTGCAAGAGACAAAGCAACAAGCCACTTGAGGCCTGCTCTTGCTTCACCGCCTGTCATCCTCCCACGCAGGAAGTGGTTAATGCTGGACGTTGTCTTTTCCCTCAGGGTCATGCTTTTATTTCCATTTCACACTAAAACAACCAGAGTTCCATTCTAAAAACAAGCATTTACAATGCAAAGGTTTCGCCTTTGGAAAAGTTTGAGCTATTGGCATTGTAAATGACAAAATTTGTATTTATGTGTTGGTTTTGAAAACAGATAAATAAATGGCATTGTCTTTTACATTGCTAATAGCTCTAACTTTTCCAAAGGCGAAACCGTTGCATTGTAAATGCTTGTTATATAATGCAGGAGCTTGGGCTACTGCCCACTTTCTTGCAAGTGTATATATTTTATGAATTGAAATGTGATTTGAGAAGGCAGGCATAATCATTTCTTCGCCATGAGGGCACTCCCTGACAAACTCCGGTGGCCAGTCTTTTTCAGCTAAAAGGATGTCATAGCCTTTGGAGAGGTCCCAAAATAGACCCCTTATTTTCCTAGTCTTATCTCCCTCTATACGTAATGTTATTTCGTATATTTTATGAGGTTTGCTAACTCTGGTATCTGCAGTTTCCACCTGAATGTATTCATTCGTGTCCACTGTCTCCAGATGATTCATCAGGATCTTGCGAGCTATGCTCACTTCTGCTGCGCTGTCTTGCATTGTGTGAGCCCACTCTCCGTTTTTCAGCTGTGTCCTCAGGATCCTCGGCATGTTTGATTACTTTTATACTGACTACCTTCTTTTTTGGAAATTGTAATTTTTTACTTTGATGAGCAGGTTCCTCGTCTTTGGACTTGACGTGCTCTTCCCTGTGTTCTGACCGTCCTCTTCTTTCCGATTTCTGCAAGGAAGTCTGAAAAGATCGAGAGGGACGTGTATCAATATCTTGATATCTATCAGGTTTCTTCAAATTATCCCTATTTCTGAGGTTGTATCTTTTCTCAGAGGGCTCCCTCTGGGGAGACTTGTGTCCTTGGTCCGGAGATCTTTCTCTCCGCCGAGGAGACTTTCCTCTGGACTGGAATCTTTTTTCTTTGGGAGTGGATTGTTTATTTCCATCCCAGCTCTTTTTTGGAGTGTTTAGATTATTTTTAATAAATATTTTTTCAGGATTTTCAGTTAGTTGGGGCTTTACTGGTTTCCCACCCAAACTATCTCTTCCTAGCTCTTCATAGGATTTGTCTATGATTCTGGCAAGTTCAAATGGTTGTTCTGCTATATCTGTTTCCTTCAATTTCTGGTGGATCGCCACAGATGCTGCTTCTCCTTTTATGTTAGATAATAATAAAGTTGAGACCTGCTTGAAGTCTTTCAGTAATTTCATACCCAGAGTAAAAGCAGGTTCTGGACCGTATTCATTTTGAATCTGTCTTAGCACATCGGGTATTACCGCCATGGACGGAACACCATGTGTTTTTGTGTAAATGGAAGCAAAGACTGTGCCCCAAGTGTCACAGTCCTCCACATGTGGTGCGATCCCCATTGGAAGACAGATAGTCAGAATTCTGTGTTTCTCAGTAGGGGTAGTATCCGGAAATACTGCCTCTATTTGAGTGATTTTTTGTGCTAACCAGAATGGAATTTGTTCCCGTTTTGCAGGTACTTTACCCAGACATGACTGTATGTTCTGTGGTGTAATTTTGTTTGTGTTCCCCTGATGAGGGGTCAGCTGTGGAATGTTAATAGCTGGTTGGACTGTTGAAGTCCGCATTACATATTGGACTAATTGTCTATGTATTTTAATCAGTTGTTTTAACTGTACCAAAAGTTCTGGTATTGACATTTTTTCAATGTCGGGATGTGGTGTGTAGCTGGCTAGAACCGGCCAAGTTGCTCCTGGTCTACCTAGTGGACCGAGCCTGGTGATGTGATTATTATGTTTTAGGGCGCCTTTAAACCAGAGCAGGTGCTCTTGGTATTTTAATTGGATTTCCACCTCCTCGAAAGGAGTGTACTCATCCGGTGGTTCCTCTATTTTGTAATAGTGAAATTCATGTGTGACAGCGTTTGCTGCTGGAACGTTTATCCATGAATAGAATACCTCTGTCTGCCGATATTCATGTGCCTCAATTACGAATATGACTGTACCACCTCTCGATGTTAGTCCATTTTCTATTAGTTTAAGAGTTATAGTTTTTATTATGCTGACCGGGATGAGTATTGCATCCGGGTCTTGCTGTAGGAGACTTGTGTCTTCCGCTAGGAGTTGAGCTGCTATTCTAGCTGTCTCACTATCTCCTTCATTGTCTGACATTTTACTGACAGGAAGTTTTTTTGTTGCAGATCAGGTTTTCAAGGAAACAAAGATTAGGTGCACAATATTTTGGAACACTGTATCCTTCAACGTTGAATAAACCAAAAACTATACATAGAAATCTCTTTCTACTAAGTTCCGGCGGATTTTAACCTTTGACCCACTCCAGACGTCTTTGGAGAATTTACGGGAGAAAGGGTCTGTGTGAAAAAGCACGACTGAGTTACTCTAACGTCTGGCGTTAGATTTATCGCCTTACCAAACGTTGGCTGCCATGTAGTGTAGTTCCTATAGTCCCAATAGGCTCTGCACATTGCAATAATATCTTCAGTAGTGTAGACGTAGGACTGAGGTTAACTAGGTCTCTACTGACTATATCAGACTTAAGTTTTTGCCAGTTAGCTCAGAGTTCACTAGAAACTTTCTCGAATAAGCGAGGAGGAGTTTAACCTCCCTGGATAGACAAGAAGGGATTTAGTTTCTGACAACCATAAAACATGACAACTTTGCTCTCCCTGAATAAGAGTATATCTCTAGAGTCGTGTGAAAACAAAAGACAGCTATTTCACTCAGTCAAAGGTGCGTACTTAGTTTCACCAGATTGCAGAGAAAAAGAGAGACGGGCGTTTTCAATAAAAGGTGTTATTTATTGAGCAGTCTCTTTCCTCATACAAGAGAAATGAATTGCTACAATTGCAATACTTATAGTTAAGTAAAGTGCATACAGTAAAAGCAGGATTATGAAATAATACTGTAAAAGCATGGATATGGTTTCTTAGCCATATGATACTTTAAAATGGATAAAATAGATACATACATATATACATTGGCTAATCGTACTCAACTGGTGCTTCTAACTACGCCTACCCTGGTGTACCTGACCTAAGCCTAATACGTGGGAAGGAGTAAGTAAGTAGCAGTTTAAGTTAAGTTTGTTTTGCCAAGAATCTAACTCAAGAATTCTCTGTAAAGGTTTAGTCAGTTCAGTACCTGGGTATTAGAAGGCAGGAGGTCTGGTATCTCTCTCTCAGGACTCGGTATCCCAGTCACCCGCAAAGGTAGGCTGGAAACGCC
Organism: Lissotriton helveticus; assembly: GCF_964261635.1. Taxonomy (NCBI): domain Eukaryota; kingdom Metazoa; phylum Chordata; class Amphibia; order Caudata; family Salamandridae; genus Lissotriton; species Lissotriton helveticus. The sequence goes on from NC_136061.1 coordinate 1,178,359,147, forward strand.
GGAGGCTGGATTTCTCGGCAGGAGAAAAGACAGCGTCTTTCTCAGCGCGTCAAAAGGGAGGGGCAGCGTCCGTGGGCTCTCGCATCAGCTGGGCTCTTCGATGCCTGCCCTTAAAAAATGAAACTGAAAAGTATCATTTTTATTTTTTAAATGCATCCTGTTTTCCTTTATAGAAAATGGGCTGCATTTTTTAAAAAACTGCTTCATTTGAAAGCAGTCCCAGACAGGGTAGTTCAGTGTGGGCGAAGAGACTGCACCTGCAGTTAAACGGCTGAAGTGCCCGCAGCAACTGAGTCCCCATGCTGTGTCCCATGGTGAGCATCACCCACCGTAGTAAGTCAAACAGTACCAGCCCAAAAGATACCATCCACAGCATTTGGAAGGCTGCTGTAGGCACTGCAGTTAAAGGGGCAGCAAAACGTACTTCAGCAAATCATGTGCAGTGGCCCCATCCAGGGCTAGAATTATGACAAGAGGAACCACCCTCCTGCACAGGCATTTGCTAACCCGTGTCCACAGCTCCAGCTCTCAAGTGGCCCGTGGTTGTGGAGACTGACGCTCTGTGGAAGTGAAGTAATCTCCAGCAGCCACCCGACTGGTCAAAAGAAGCGGCTCGTCTGCAGAGTAAAAGGGTGACCACAGCGTCACCTAGCTGTGCACCCTTGCACCACAACCAGTGGCCCGAAGCGGCTACGTTTTGAACTGACAAGTAGGAGAGCCTGAAAACCCCTCTGACCTTGCTGTGTTGTCCAGAGGGTAGCCTCACCTCTCATCAAGTAAGTGCTGCACGGCCCTCAGCTGAGGAAAGCTGCTGTGGCCTGGGAGTAGAGGTGGCTGCAGTCCCACCTAGAGGACCTGTGCTGCCAGAAGAGACACTTCTGCCCCTGCGAGGCACTACCAGGGTCCTATGCCACAGCGAGTATTGGGGAGAGAAGCATCTGGGGCACGTACACAGGCCCAGTGAGGAGGACACAGCACAGCTCCAATGATACGTAGCAAAGTAGCTGAAGAGACAGACCACTGCTCCCAGGCACCACAGCAAGAAACTGTAAACCCCCGCAGAAGCCAAAGGCTTCCCCAGCCAAGAAAGCTGCCAAGAGTCCAGTGAAAGACAAGGCTGTGGAGCATCCAGTAGACAACAAAGCCAAAAGTCAGCAAGCCATTCCAGTCATCCAGCAAGCCCACTAAAGGCCCAAGGAGCACTGTGTGTGCACCCCCTAGCGGCTGTCTGCCACCACAGAAAGTAAGGAGATAGTGCTGCACGCCCCTAGGTGTGAAAAGCCACCACCGCAAAAGAGGGGAGAGGGCATGCAAGACGCCAGCAGACAGCACCCACAGAGTGACTGCCTACCAGCCCCGCCACTGCCCCACGAGGTGCCAGCTCACAAGAATACACCCCGCAAAAGGGTGAGAGACCAAGAGCGCTAAATCAGAGGTGTGCAGAGGGCCGCACTTGGGAACCTGACACGATGGGCAGGAGCCCTAGAAAGAGAGAGCACACCAAGAGTGAGAAGTAATGCTGCACAAAAGAGGCCACACTAGCTGGTTTCCTTAGCACCAAATGGCCACCATTGGCCCGTCAGTGGGCATATCACATGGAGTGACTGACACTGCCAAGTATAACAGAACTTGGGCAGTACCAAGCGCTGCGATGGCGCAGTTTCGAGGCACAAGCACTACGGCCTTGGGCGAAGGTGGAAGGAAGGCGACCCTTCATCCTTGGAATGGAACACCAAGAAGATCCCTGCGTAAGGGACAGGACCTACGACAGGGCCACGAGGAAAGAGGAGTTAAGACTTATGAACAGGACAGGACCTTCAAGAGGTCCACGGGGAATGAAGAGTCAGGTCCAACAGACAGGACAGAACCTGTGAGAACACCAAGAGGAAGAGATGAGTCATGTTCTACTGACAGGACAGGCCCTTTTAGAGGTCACATCCTATGAACAGGACTGGGCTTGCGAGAGGTCCACACTAGAAAAAGATACACAGTCCTATGAACAGGACGCGACCAGGGAAAGTTCCATGTGAAGTGAACACGTGACATGTGAAAGGATGCCACATCACAGTGAGAGGCCTGATCAGAAGAGAGAAGAGCATGGCACGACAACACGTTGTGAAAGAGAATTGGAGAGGAGGAGAGCGTGGCACAACACATCGAGAAGAAGTAAAGAGGAGAGAAAGGTGTGTTACAGACTTGTCAAATGGAAGATTCCAACAACCACAGTTGCACAGGAGAAAGGAAGAAAAGTGACACGACCAAGGACTTATGCCACCACTAGAGAGTGCACCTACAGACACAAGCCACTGCAGCGGGAGTACAAAAAGTAAGCTGCCTGAAGGTGTGAACCATGTATTTTCCCCACACTTTTCAATGCGACTCTCCAGCTACCTGCCATTGGCTGCTTGAGGCAGATGGCATACCTGCTCACAACCACACGTAAGAGAAGTAAAGAACTGCACTAAAGATGTAATAGTCAAGTGGCCACAACGTCCCTTCAATTCTCCGCAGATCCAAGTAAGTGATTGCCACCTGTCAGATAGGTTGTCAAATGATAACTGTATTACCATTACCATGTGCATCACCCCGGACAACTAAGGAGTATCTCACCAACAGAGTGGACCCTAACACCCCTGAAACATCAGGAGACTGACGAGGCACTCCTGGTGCCACGGAGGAACAATCATCCAGAGACTTATCTGTAAGACCCCACGAGCGCCTGAGTCCTGCTGATGAGAGCATCTGACCATGAGTCATCTTCCCTTGTGGTTGCATGAGAGACTTGCCCGTTGCCCTGTCCTACAGCAACCCCTTCATGTGGCCCACATGTGGCCCTGCACAGCCCAGTTAAAAGGGCCTCATGGGGATTTCCGCACAATGGAGTCCCAGGCATGAGAGATGAGTTAAAGCTGCTCCATCTACAGGTACTGGGAGGCAACTGTCCTCAGAGGAAGAAGTCCGACCATCATCAATGTCCTCCCAGTCCCCAGGGTTGCCTTTAGCATAGCTAGGGTACCTCAAAGTAATTCTCTGCAGTAGACTCTACCAACTCTCCTGATACACCCAGTGAACTGTATAAATAAACTCTAGCACTATGAGAGCAGTTGGGACCGACCAACATTACAGAGATTGACTGTAACCCCATGGACATGCCCACTGGAAGTCCAGACGCCACCCACACCGCAGTTCATGCCCAGAGTCAGCTGGTTAAATTACAGATGTGATGCAAGCTGCACCTGCCCACTCATGCCTGTAGAGACTCACCAGTGTTTTGTTTTGCTTTGTTGCTTGTTCTTTCCCACAAGTTGGACAATATTTTAAAAAATTAAGTTTGGAAGGGATGTAGAGTCCTGCTGAACGTGTGCTAGTGTTTCAGCATGTACCAGTTTATCAGCCACTCCCCTGAGGGCTGGCCTTTAACCCACACCCCCCACACATACAACACAGTTACATGGACATGATAATAAAAGGGGCATGGGCGCACATACCCTGGGCTAGTTCCATGTAGAGTAACCATGTGTCTGTGTCATTCTTGTCACAGCATGCAGGCCTAGGGCCCACAACTCCACACAAACCACTGCCTCGAGTGAATTTACACCTTGAGTGTATTGTAGAGAAACCTCAAGCATTCACTTCAGGGATGACTTCCACGGCTGATGTGGCACCGATACATGGGGGATTAGGAAGTTGGCTCCAGACCATCCATTCTCAGAAATCTTTTATAGTATGATAGGATGCCCTACACTCCACCACCACACAGAATGACAAATGTGTCTAATTGATTCCTGGATTCCCCTATCTCTGTTTACCCTTTAGAATTGTTCCCTCTCAGTCTTTTTGTTTTGAGGCAAAGCAGCACAGTACCCTGGAATTTTTCTGAGGAAATGTGCAATGACCGCCATGGTTTTTTTAGTGTGGCCTCTGTGGGCCCCCTCCCCTTCATGTCCGATTTCTTTTTTTTTTTTTTTTTTTTTTGGGGGGCTGCCACCGTACCCTTTTTAGGTCTCGCCTACGCAGCGCCCATGCGCTGCCCAGGAGACCTTTAGCCGTCGTTCTGGTGTTTTTCCAAGCACATACTCGTGCTTGTGGCAGCATACACCTAGCGGGAGTGCTCAGGGGCACGCCACAAGCACGAGAATGTGCTTCAAAAAAGAGCAGGCTGCTCGCTCACCACTCCCGGGCTCACCTCCTGCTCCCCGTCTCTCTCACGCGCATTCCTTGTTTACTTCTTCTCGCCCAGCACAGTGCGTGCTGGCCACTCCTCCTGGTCTCGAATTCGCAGCCTAGTTGTGGAATTTACATGCCGCTGAAGCCTTGCCTCCTCCCACTGGCTGCTTCAGGTAAACAACCCTCGGCTCGATTTACAATCACTTGACAGGACGGGGTTCGTTGTAACAGGGGCAGCTAGTGTTTTACAAAAGTGCAGGCAAGTTCTCCTGAAGATCCTGAGCCTCAAGCACAGTGCGCGCTGGCCCCTCCTCCTGGTCTGGGCTTCCCAGCCTACTCGTAGAATTTGAGTCCACCAAACCTTCACATTCCTGGCCCCTCCTGCTGGCTGCTTGCAGTTTGATACTCCTCGTCCGCTTTCACAGTTTGCGAGTGCAGCCATGAGAGAATAGTTCAGTTTTTAGCATTTAGGAGCTTTTAGTGTGATTCTTTAATGCTGTTTCACTCCAGTCAGCCTCATGTCATCAGCTTGAGGGTCACAAAATGTGGAGTGAGGTAGAAGCCACAGCAAACAAGTCGCCTGTCGCTGCAAGCATGTTTGAAGTCGTTACGTTTTTTTAAAATGTATTTATTTATTTTCACGGAGTTTTATATAGCGCGAACTTGACCCGGTATCTGGTATCAGAGGGCTTTACATACCACCAGTTTCATTACATGAGGACACACCATATGTCTGTTTCACATTTGTAATGAGTAATCAGTGTAAAGGTTGCGGTAGAACAGCCTTATATTAAAAATTAATTGTTAGAACTTTAATAGGAATTTTCTCTTGAAAGTTCGTGGAGATGCGCAGAAAAAACGCATGCAAGAATGCAGCTCTTTAGAGGTTTTTGGGAGCTTCATCAGATCTTAGTCATGTCTTGATTGATCTGACTGCTTGCATACCCAAGCTCGCCATCCACCGGCATCAATGTTATTAACAATAGATTCAATACAATATAATATGTGTTGGAGCTAGTTAAAGATTTGCGACCAGACAACTGAAAACTAACCATTTCTTGGTTATGATTAAAATTCTGCAATCTTTTTATTAGTATTTTTTTTTTAAATCCACTTGAATTTTTGCTAAAATGTTTGCTATTCTAATGTGTCCGCCTCTTTAAATAAAAGTCATTCAAAAGCTTTCACCAAAAGGCAAAGTGTCGGTATCTCAACAAGTGCCTCCTCCAGGGAGTATGCTACCTCAACGAAAAGCACCCCCTTCTCCTTCCCACAATCATTGATCCCGCCCCCACTGTACTAAGGATCACAGTTCCCACACTTTATTCATGCACTTCGACAGCTGCTCTCTATCAACCTAAAGAGCATTAAACATACAAAGCTGAAAGAGCAGGCTTATACTCATTCACACGGAACTGCTTCAGGGTCCCCATACAACCTTGTGTCTGTTTCTTCTGCCCCCATCCCCATTTTTTCTCCCCTTCTCAGCAGCCTGTGGCTGTGCTGTTTTATTTGTGCACTTCCATTACATTGTTGGTACATAGTGACAAGTTCACTCACGGACATTGTAGGTTCAACCAGAGCATTCATCACAGTGCAAACAAAGGAAAACATTTTGAAGAAAAATAAACTCCAGTGTTGAGATTGTACCATCGTAGCCCTGTTCTGGTTAAGCCTCCTAGTGGCCTGCCACTAAAAGTGCTAAATTGTACTTTCTTTTTGTTTACGTTTCCTAACATCTCGCAATTAACTTCAGATGAATGTCCCACCTCAAAACAATGCGAGGATGTGTGTTCGTGTGCATGGCAACGATTCCCTGTCACTTGGATGGCAGCTTAGCTGCTCCCAAGTGTGCTATGAATGCGGCTTGTAGCACAAGCCAAAGCTGAAGCCAGCAGAAAACTGGTGCCTCTAAGTTGTACTGAGCATTCTGCAGTCATGTGGATACTGCAGTTGGTGAGTGAGTTCACCTACCTCAATGAGCCCCCTTCAGCTCCGAACCATCAGCTGTCATGCATCTCTGAACTGTGCTCAAGCCATGGCATGCAACTGGTTCTCCCATACTTGTAGGTCCCTGGCAGGTAAGACATTACATGTACATGTCAACATATTGTTTCTTGTCCAACCAAAGATATCACTTTTTAACTGACAAGTCTCCATGCAACACGTACAGACATCGTTGGCCTTTTAACAATATGTTGCATTCTGGGACATAGAGTATTACTTTTAATATTGTTGTATATGGTATAAGAATCATAATGTGCTAAATGTTGGTTGGTTGAGCCCTAGCTCATTGAAGCAGGGGCGTAACACAGGCCCCTGCAGCCCCCGCGGTGCAGGGGGGCCCCTCACCCTCCAGGGGGCCCCGTCAGCACCGCACTTCTGCTCGGGAGCTCTAGATTCAGTCCGGGGGGCCCCTTCACGTGCCCTGCAGGGGGTCCCCCTCAAGGTTCGTTACGCCACTGCATTGAAGATGTGGTGTGTGACATGGATTGACTTGACAATTATGGTACCATGCCTATAAATCTGTATGAAGGTGTGGTAAAATGGTTAGACAGCTAGGTGCAGTAATTGTGGAGCGGTTTGGCCCAAAATGTAAATAATAGGTCGGACAGCAAGGTGAGTGAGACTTGTTTTTAGGTCCTGCACTTTGCCATAAGCTGGTTGTTTCTGTGGTGTGCTGCTTTTGACAAGTTAGTGTTGATTATCCATACAGTTTATATATAAGGTCATAAAAATGCTTATGACACTTTTTATTATAATTTTTCAACATGCTACACAGCAGCCACACTTCTCTACAACATATCTTAAAGACGTTGGCAAAACCAAATGCTCTGGCTAAACAATTATAAAGTCCCAAAAACGAGACCTATTGGCTATGCCAATGCTTGTTTAATATTTGGCAGGCTACCCGCTTTTCTCTTTTTCTAATCCTACCTGCACCCGCCACTGTGTCTAATCCTGCATTATGGTTCAGGTAAGGCAAAGAGAAGAATGCTGTTAACAGCCAGCATACCAGAGGAAGATGATCTGACCCTAGTCTTATACAGAGACAAGAGGGTTTCATGAGGAAATGCTGGAAGCCATAGATGACAAAGTGGAAGGGGAATACTGGACCAACAGGAACACACATTATCTTTTACACTGGGAGAATCGAATCATGATCTTGACCACGTCTAACAAGAGGGAGCTAGACAGCCGTGATCTGTGCAGGTAACAACGGTGGGGCAGTGGGGCCGGGTAAGGGGGGATTTCGAGGGACGATGCAGAGGGAAAATGAAGGGGCAGATTTACAAGCCCCTTGCGCCATGTTTACGCCGCTGTTGCCTCACGCAAGGCGGCGTAAACGTGGCGCATCCCTATGAGGCATTTACAACGTGACGCATCTATGGAGATGCGTCACGGTGTAAGGCCCTGCGCCACATGAAACCTGCGTCAGGTTTCATGTAGGCGTTCTGGTGCAGGGGGGGGGGCGTTCCGTTGCAGGAACGCCCCTGAAAAGTGACTCAGTGAAATCTACAAGATTTCACTGAGTCACTTTCCCAACGCTGATGCGTCAAAACCCTGTGCCTGCTTGAAGCAGGCGTAAGGCTTGACGCACCACGTTAAAGATAGGGCAAGTTGGAAAAGTGCTGGAGTTGCGTGCCGCACGCAACACAACTTCAGCACTGCGCCAACTTTACACCCAAGATGCGACACGCATCTGTTCATTCCTGCGCCATGGTGCGCCGCATTGTAAATGCGGCGCATCATGGGTGGCGCAAGGATGAACTTGCGTGCTGTATCTTTCCTGGCGCATCTCTGCCGATTTGCAGAGATGCGTCAGGCAACGTAAATTTGCCTCAAAATACATAATACATTTTCCCTAGGCATCGTCCCTTGAAATCCCCCCTTACCCAGACCCCACCGCCCCACTGCTGTTACCTGCATGGACCGTGGCTGGTGCTAGAGTCAGTGAATCAGAAGTTAGTGCTCAAGACTACAATTTGAGGGCAATGAAATCGCCCACTAAGGATATTTCAAACATGATTGCACGGGACATGATGTAATTTTTCTAGAGGAAACATCTATCAAGATATTTAAAACCTTTGCAATCAAGTCTAAAACAAGTCCGGAGCCTGTTCATATCATCTATATCCGTCAGACTGTCTTCTAGTTCTTTTCTTCAGTGCTGATGAGGATGAAATTGGAAACACACACTCCGCACAATTAATGTCTGACTTATGTAGCCGAAATTTGCACCACGTCTCAGAAAGCATCTAAATCCTGGAACACCACTTCCTTAACCCAATGCACAATAACATGCAACCGTCTCCTGTCAACTCAGATCTGCAATACAGCATAATCATGCATAGCAGGCCTCTCTAGCCACAAAGGCTCGTTACCACCAGCCCATCACCCCGTGCTGCTGTCGCGGCACCTATGGAGCCCCGTCAGGGACACAACATTGTTGACACCCTCATGAAGACAGTGATAGACAATTAGTAATGAATTTTTGATTATTCTCTCACAGCTGTTTTTATGAGAAGAACATTTTGTAAATAGTGCAAATTAATTCAGAGACTTTCTAGTCAACTAAAAAGATTATTTAATAAAACTGCTTAAGGATGAGTGTAGAACATTTCCTGATAGTCATTCAGTGTTTGCAGATATAAAAGCCCTTCTTCTACAACGTATACATGTAGTTTCATTAATACTCTTCAAAATAAACAATACATTTTGTTGAGGCTTGCCGAATAGCCTCTTAACTCTGAAGTCCAGTGTTCTATTGGAAAACAGTGGGAAGAGTTTTACATGCAGTATTAACATCCACTTCCTCATACCATAATTCTTTTGTAATAATATGTTTTTTTTTGCATTGTAAGGTTATAACTACCCCCAAACGTAATACAGATCAGAGCCAACTGCAGTTAGGAAATAATTCTTAACTTGATATACCAAGAAACATAAAACTGTACCAAAGGGCACCCAGTAGTAAAACATGTGTTTGAAAGAGTAAAATGTATTTACAGAAGAATGATGAATTAGCAACAATTTTCGGTACTAATTTAATAGTCACTTTGATATTTCTAAAACACCATTGTGAAATGAGGTTTGGGGATCCTCCTTTGCATTTTGTATACAAAAGGAAACAAATATGGATTTGTGTTATGGTGCAGTGAATTACAGAAGAATTCATGAATAAGGTTATCCTGAATTCATGGAGGGGGTGTGGCTAACCGCCTAAGGTGGCGGCTGCTTAATCTGGAAGCTCCCAGCCCCAGTCCCAAAATCCTGCCAGCGACACCCGCAGCACAGAGCATCAGCATCTGAAATCCCCATTTTCTTGTTCCTGGTGGGGTGTTGCACCCAATCAGTTGTTTTGGAGCTCTGTGACAGCCCACCGTGTGATCTGGAAAGCAGCAACACTCCAAGCTGCCGGGGCGGCTACTTACAGATGGAGGCCTGGATCCCTCAGACGGGCCTGAGAGCAGTATTAGAGAACCACGGTTGAGGCTTCCACCCGTGATCTGCAAAACGACTGTGGATGTGAGACGAGATGCGGATGGGCCCACAAGTGAGGGTCTTGCCTGCTAATAGGTGGTGGCATTTGGCAGCCTACTGTACCTGACTGCCCTGTGGCGAACACTCAGTGACGATCAAATGCTACAGTGGGTCGGGGGCACCCCTGGCCCGGCGCACTGCCTTATTTTCTGTCTTGACCCCCCAACTCAACGGGGATTGCAGCCACTACTGTGCAGGCTGTTGCTGGTCCATGTACCTTCCTGGGCTGACACAGAACTGAGAGGGCGAGTGGCTGTTTGAGGGGGGCTACATGTATGGACTGCTGTCTGCACCAGCAGGGTGCGCCCACTATGCCTCTCCTTGGCCCCTTGCGATGCAGGGACACAGCTGAGAATCCTTATGGGCCTGCACATGGGCCCTGCCAATAGCTGCAATCTGCCGAAGTGTTAGATAAAGCAAGGGACCTTACTAGCTTTATCCTTGCATCATGAGCTCGGCCTCCCCCTCATCATACCGGTACACTCCCAAACACGGGCAGTACTGTGCCCCGGCCCTCTCATAGTTGGCACTTCAGGGCTTCCCAGATCTGGGGCACCTCAGGCCAGCCTGTAGGCTCAGTGACCACTCTATCCCTAAAAGATTGACTCTGACCAGCCTCTGGTGACCCCGCAAATGCTGAGTCCTATGCTGGTTTGGGGGGGACCCTGTAAATTACACTGGGCTCACTGCACCTGGGCTTGGGACCAAATCCTTACTCCCCCTTCCTGTGGTGGTGCACCGTGCTTGGCATCTGTGGCCTGGTGGGCATGAAATTACAGTGCACCAATCTCCCTGGAGGCGAAGACCAAGTGGCGGGCAGCCTGGGGTGTTGATACCAGTAGGGATGCGACGTATGGAGCTTCGCAGCTTGCCTTGTCCCACACTGGTGGGCTCTTTGGGAGGTGCAAAAGGTGAGAACGGCCCCCAGTTTGGGCAATCATTATCTGCTCCACTGGACATCATTGTTAGCAGCCAAGGGTCGCACTTGACAAAAGCCAGATACACCGGCCCCACATTCGCACTCCAGATATACACCCTCAAAGTGCTCAGTCATGCAGACACCTGAGAATGTTATTCCCCCCATCATCATGCCCACCCTGGCTGACAAGCTGTACATCATCTTTCAGGAGATACATGAACCACAGGTGACAATTGAGCAGTGACTAAGGGCAATCACAACAGACATTAGCATTATCAAAGATGACCAATGTAAATTGTCCGATAGAGTCAAAACAAACAAGATGAACCTCTCGACCCCTGTCAGGTGGACCATTTCACACAGCTTACTCATCTGCGCCAACAGCTGGATCTGTAGTGTAGTTCCTATAGTCCCAATAGGCTCTGCGCATTGGAATAATATCTTCAGTAGTGTAGACGTAGGACGGAGGTTAACTAGGTCTCTACTGACTATATTAGACTTAAGTTTTTTGCCAGCTAGGTCAGAGTTCACTAGAAACTTTCTCGAATAAGCGAGGAGGAGTTTAACCTCCCTGGATAGACAAGAAGGGATTTAGTTTCTGACAACCATAAAAGATGACAACTTTGCTCTCCCTGAATAAGACTATATCTCTAGAGTCGTGTGAAAACAAAAGACAGCTATTTCACTCAGTCAAAGGTGCGTACTTAGTTTCACCAGATTGCAGAGAAAAAGAGAGACGGGCGTTTTCAATAAAAGGTGTTATTTATTGAGCAGTCTCTTTCCTCATACAAGAGAAATGAATTGCTACAATTGCAATACTTATAGTTAAGTAAAGTGCATACAGTAAAAGCAGGATTATGAAATAATACTGTAAAAGCATTGATATGGTTTCTTAGCCATATGATACTTTAAAATGGATAAAATAGATACATACATATATACATTGACTAATCGTACTCAACTGGTGCTTCTAACTACGCCTACCCCGGTGTACCTGACCTAAGCCTAATACGTGGGAGGGAGTAAGTAAGTAGCAGTTTAAGTTAAGTTTGTTTTGCCAAGAATCTGACTCAAGAATTCTCTGTAAGGGTTTAGTCAGTTCAGTACCTGGGTAATAGAAGGCAGGAGGGCTGGTATCACTCTCTCAGGACTCGGTATCCCAGCAACCCGCAAGGGTAGGCTGGAAACGCCGGAGGCTGGATTTCTCGGCAAGAGAAAAGACAGCGTCTTTCTCAGCTCGTCAAAAGGGAGGGGCAGCGTCCGTGGGCTCTCGCATCAGCTGGGCTCTTCGGAAGTAGATAGCTGCTCTGCTCCAGGATTACCACTGTGTGTTTGCTTAAGGCAACGTTGGTATATTTATACCTGAAAGGTGCCGGGTTTGACGTAAGGCTGGACATAAGACGTCAATAAAGATGTCACTAAGAACTGGTCGTTCTTGCAGTGCTTTACAGGAGTTCTCGGACGAAATCAAAACAAAGCAGCGGGGATTTCCCAGGTTGCTGGAGGCTTGGATTTGTTTAAGAACTCGGTGTGCTTTCTAGGGGGCTGGAGGAATAGGCTTGCTTAATGTGACAGCATGCGCTATTACTAAATTATGAAACGGGTTTCTATGCCGTTGTAGGGATATTATTGATTTATAACCGGACAAGGGCAAAGAATAGGAATATCGATTCAGGTACCTAGATAAACACACTACACCCACTCCACGAATTCATGTCCATAATTACTAAACTAAGCAATAGTAAACATATCTAACGGTGCATGTGTATACCGATCCACCCCAAAATAAATTTTTTTGCATCTGAAATGGCATATGCGAAATACACGAAAAATGAGTATAGGTACAGTATTTCAAGCAGAGTAATCATTCATAAAACAGGATGCATATATGTCTGCGAAATGATTTTGCGAAAATTACACATGAAATGGCTCTTAATACAGAAAAGAAAAGTGTGAGACCATTTCATCACATATAAATACAGTTATTTGTAAATATGCTAGACGCTGAGGTAATATATTGTCTCTAGAGTTCCTAAAAATAGAAGCTCTGTTCTCTAAGAATAGTTCTACTATAAGCAGAGGATGAGTGCCCAAAAAGGTAAATATTTTGGAATCGGGAAAAAATTGTTTCGTTTTTCAAGGGAAGAAGTCAAAACAGTTCCAAATATTTTTAGAAGCTTTTGTTTTTCAAAGCTGAAGGCCGAATTCAGAGTTCAGGGAACGCTGAGTGCTTGTTTGCTTAAAAGTTTATTCTTTCTGTTCAGGGGAGAACATCATTTCAGACAGACTTTAAAAAAAACAGTCTACCGCTTCAGGTGAAAGTTCGACCAAGTTGGAAAATGCCGCAACTGTGCAGTCGTGAGAATGATTGCTATCATCGATGACATGATCAGCAGTGCTCACAGAAGGTCGTACCTGGTTGATGCTGCTCTCATCTTGCACTTCACTACCCTTTAATCTCAGTGGTGAAGTCTCAACGAATGCCGTCATCAGGATGGGTAACCGCTGGGGACAAAACGATGCATGAGCCTTTACCGGACTTAGCAAAGTATCTGTATCCAAAGGTACTTCTGATTGTAGTGTGAGACAGACGTCTAACACGCATTCTTCTCCGCACAGCATACATCTTAACACAGGTAAGATACAGTTCTGCCAGATGGGTCTGAATGAAAGAAACCAGGTCATATTCAGATCTCTCAGCCGGGCTAATCCAAGGACTTTAGTTATGCGGTCCCGATAGCGTATAGCTAGGATCGTTTCTTCCATTGTTGCTGGAGTCTTGTCTGTAACATGGCTTGCCATAACGAAGCAGGAGTATCAAAAATAAAAGGCCTGCTACGAGTCCCAACAGGAGTGGAAGGCCGCCAAAGATTGAATGGACAAAATTAGGAAAGATGCCCAGGACTGCTTTGAAAGGTGTCAACAGTCCCGAAAAAATTGTCTTAAATACACTCGCTATACCATTCGTATCAGAAATGTTTAAGATTTCGTTTAGCATTTCTGCGAAGTGTAAGGGGCAATTTGTTGATAAAAGGTTATGTATCTCTGCCGTTGTCCTTGCAACTTGGAGATCATACGTTTCTTTTGATGACGTCAAGGGCACAGGCGTCTGTAGAAGAACAGACTTCATTCTGCTTAAAGTATCAATTTGAATAGAAGAGATTTTCTAACTGGGCCACATTTTTCCCTCCCTGTCTGGAGTGTCGTTCGGATACAATACTAGCATACAGCAAGTGACCATGGACCAAACGCTTACTAGATAAGCTTTTCCTGGCACCAAGCCACAACATCTGTGGTCCACTATTAGAATGTAGCTCCCGTTCGAAAGCCGTCTAAAGAATGGCTCTATTCGAGTTGCAGGTGTGCCAAGCTGATGACATGAAAGGTTATTTGAAGCCCCCTCACAGGCCCCATGTAGATTTATACCCTGACACAGAAGTATACCACTTAGTGATTTTTCACAATTATCACCACTAAGAAATACATTCTGTCCTTTTTCACTATAACATGTGTGTGTGTAAGGTAATTTCCATGATGACTTAATGTATCCTTTACCCAACCTTTCATACTGGCCTGCCTGTATATACTTTTGGCAGTATCGAAATTGGAAAGTTGTTATCGGAATAGTTATGATTCCGTGTATTATCCATTCGATGACAGGTCGTTCTGACATTGTCAATGGTAATTTCTCAAGTTTTTCAATGCTCAGAATTGTATATTCTGCTCCTTTTTGTGCCAAGCTGATTTGTATATCAGTAAGGTTAAAGATAGAGAATAGTGACGTTGTGTTGATTACACGCCAAGGCACGTAGCCTGAACGCAGATTTTGTAACGTCCACCCAAATGTAAATGTAAATGTAAATGTACAGGAATTTATATAGCGCAAATCACCAAGCGGTTTCTAAGCGCTTGCTTAGGGAACCCGTCCTGGTATTCCCCTGTGAGATAACCCCGGCAGGGTATCCGCAAGGTGAAAGCCAGGCATCCCGCCGCGAGGGGCCGTTGTGGAGATTAAGCAAGCTATTGCCCAGAGTCGCAGAGTGTGAACCCGTGAATCGAGTAGGCACCGGAGCGAGAATTGTCGAGTCCATGGACATTTTAGGACTCAAGAACCCGCCGAGCCGGGAATTGAACCCTGGTCCCGGGCTGACCTCTGCTTCCAGGTCTGCCTCCTCTAACCAGTGAGCCACACTTCTCCACTCTGTACAATAGAACGCAATTGGGACTGACCATGTTGTAACATTAGTAAGTCCTGCTCCATTATATCGATTGCAGATGATACAATACTGTCCAGTGAATATATTCTGGAAGACAGAGTCATTAACCCATTGTCCACAACAGAAAGTGATTTTTCCAAATTAATACGGTCAATATCCCGTATTTTCTCTGCTGTTTCAATTTGAGTTTCTTTCCAAGCTTCGTTATAAGCTGCATATATAGAGGCCGCTATGAAACGTTTTTGACGCTGTTTGCGTGGTCCCATAATGAAATCACGCAAGTCAGCACCTTCTTTAAGTAAAGTTAAGTGTTGCTTAATTTCTGCCAGTGTGGATGTATGTAGCCATTCAAGGCAGAGTTATCCTACACTGTATGTTGTTACTATCCCTGGATGTTGTCTCTGGGAGTATCTAGGGTCTGGCCTGGTCAATTTGAACCCCTGTATTTTGTTCAGGAATCTATCTTGACAGTTATTTGTGTCTGTGGGCCAGATCAACCATTTTTTCCGATCAGGATGTGTTCTGTTTTGGTTTAAAATATGGGATACGTCTATCTCAACCTCTGTAGTGCTATTACTGTCAGGTGTTGGCTTTGGAATAGACGGTTTGTATAAGTCTTTAATTTTGGCTAGGCCAAGACAGGTTGTTTGTTGAATTGTGTCATTCAAAAATATAATTTGTTCTGGGATCATGCAGGCTCTGAATAATGATTCTATACCTTGGACTTGCCAATCTTTAGTACCCCCGATCGTTTTTGTTTCAATGTTATTTTTCAAAAAATCAAAACCAAATGTATTCATTTTTTCAAAAAATGTTTCTGAATAGTATTAATTTTGTATTTGTCAGCATTGTTTTCATTCCTGTCTTATTTAACAGTTTGAAATAAAATGTTTCTGCTTCACTTGTGTTTAACCCTGAGAAGTATGGGAATTTCTCATAAAACGTTTTTGAACTACCTTTTGGTGGAGTTGCACAATGTTCCCATTGATTATAATTTAAAACATTTCTAGGTTGAGCAGATTTATGCAAATAATGGTTACCATAATGGTTGTAGCAGTACATCTGATCATAATTCGATGAACCTTGTAAATAATCATGTTCTGTAAATTTTGCTGACATAACTAAGTCTGACATCAAATCATTAATACTTTCAAAGTCCCAATCATCAGAGTATGTACTCGGTTTTACAAAGTCACTTAATGAAACCTTAAATTGATGAGAATACTTCAAGAGCTCGACCGGGCCATATATATCGTAATCTGTTTTGTCCCATGCTACCCCACCGGGTATCGGATTGGCTGTGAAGTTTACTGAAGAAAGTTCTCTTTTCTCGATGTGTGAAGACTTGTGTGGCATTAGGACCAGGTTGATATTCTGGCTTGCTGTGTCCATTGTAATATATTTTCCCTCAATGAAGTGGCCCAAGCATAGTACCATGATGAGCCACAGCAGGAGGAAAAGTACACCTAGCACCACCCAAAATTCAATCCATGGGGAAATCAGATAGGTTTCTTGTAGTTGATGAAAGAGTTCTTTAGTTTTGTCTTTAAAAGTTTTTGTTGTTGTTGGCTGTTCCTCAGGTTCGCTCGGATCCTCAGAAAAGTCATCGAAATTGATGAAGTAGCCTGATGCAGTTCTGTCAATTATTGGAATTGCTTCTGGATTTTTCTTTGTTTCATTAGCATAGTCTGTGGCTACATCGTTGTAGACAGGTGTTTCTTGATGAATTGTTGCAATTTGGGTTTCAAGAGGCATAAGTTCCATGGCTTTGTTGCATAGTCCTTGTTGATTCACTGTAGGTTTATCAAATGTGATTAGTCTCTCAGTTTGAACCTCTTGATTTGTAGCAAATTTTGGTGTTCTGCTACTTCTTGGAAGTCCACTTGGCCTACTTCTTATTATTGGCCACATGATTGTGGTTTAACCAGGTCGATGGATACAACTCGGTTCTCCTTTTTACCAGCAAGGGGCGGTGTACAACTGATCTTGTTCCGTTGACAGTTAAGGCAGGTACTGCTTTTCTGTAAGAAGGCCCGAATTCCTTCTTCACCGCGATTTTCTCTCTGACCAGATCCCCAATCTTTGGAATCCAGACAGGCCTTGCTGGGACAGGTGGTTTCTCTTCAGTGGCTGTTGGCTGTTGTTTCAACTTTATGTTGCTCAGGTCTTTTCTTGTTTCAATTAAGTCCTGTAAAATAGCCAAACGATCTTTGATATCAAAGCATTTTCTTTCTACCACTGAAGTTTGACTATCGAGATCCTGGATATGCATTCTAGTCCCGAACAATAGTTCGTACGGACTGAAACCTTTTAGAGAATTTCTTGGCAGATTGTTAAGACTACGTTGGACACTTATTAAATGTTTGACCCACCCAACCCCCGAACCTAATACCTTAGCCGTTATAGATTGCTTTATGTCTCGGTTTTTTCTTTCCACAATCCCGTTTCCCTCAGGATGGAAGGGACAAGAATACCGCAATGCAATGCCCATGCTGGTCATGGCCTCCTTATAAGCTCGAGAGCTAAAAGCAGGACCCTGGTCAGAGTGTAGCATGCCAATTGCGTATGTGCCGATAAAGACTCGCAAATCTTTTATAACCGTTCTGGCGTCAGCCGAGCGCTGGGGCCACATCCAAATGAATCTCGTGCAGGAGTCCACTGCGACCATGATGTATTTATAGTTGCCATACCTTTGTAAGGGACCACAGTGGTCCAGGTAAACACACGCTAATGGTTTATCTGAGATCAGAAGGGGCGTCTGTGCTGGTCTTTTTACCGTTGAAACTTTCATTTTTTGGCATATTTCACAATCTAGAACATAGTTCCTAGTTTGTCTTCTCATTTGTGGCCACCAGTATCTCTGTTTTAATAACGATACTGTGGCCGAGACCGCCAGCGTGTGCAGAGGCGAGCCCTTCGTGTGCCTCTATAATTAGTCCTAACCTATGTTCCATGTTTGAAATTGCCCTATCCCCCACTTCAGGGATTCGAGCAAATGGAACGTTATTCGCATCAGTTATGTATGAGTACTTTACTGGAAAGCCTTTCGGGAGTGTATTTATCGCATTATTTACTGTAGCGCTGACAGCTTGTAATATCTCGCTGTCTATTTTTGTTTTTGACCGGGTGATGGCAGCTACGGAAGCCGTTTGCACAGCTGCCTTCGCGGCCTCATCAGCCAATGAATTCCCTGCAACGTGAACGCCATCACGTTGATGACTCAGTGTATGTATCACATGAGTCTTTTGTAGTTCCTTTTGTAAAAGAACTACTTGTTCCCAAAGCGTTTTATGCTTGATTGTGCCACCCTTTGCTTCTTTGAAACCATTTAGAACCCAATTCCGCAAGTACTCATTATAAGACTGAACGCAATAATATGAATCGCACACTATGAGTGTGGGGAATTCGTGATCAGTATTTTCAAGCGCCATCTTAAATGCTAGTAGTTCAGCTCGCTGAGCTGTACAATCTCCTAGAGATTGTGTTTTAGTGACCAGTGGTCTAAATTTTCCTTCGTGCCAACGACCTTTAACAATAGCGCACGCAGCACTGTAAGCTTGTTTACCCCCAATTGTGGGCTGTGCTGATCCGTCTGTATATATTATACAGCCGTAGTGTTCAAGAGGCAAGATTTCGGTCGGCAGAGGACATTCAAATTCATATTGGAGAAATTCTTGTGTTTTTAAATTAGGATCAAATTCGTAGACCACGTCTGTTGCAGCAAGAGAATTAACCCATTGGATCCATCTGGAATGTAGCGCTTTAGCATTCGGAATGCTTGCCTTTGTTACCGCTTCTAGGGCTGGTACTGGTGTAACGATGATTATTCGTTTACCTTGTGCTAGGGCTCTTTCTTTTGCTACCGCAGTCTGAACCGCAGTTAGAATTTTTTCCATTGAGCTAAATTTCATTTCAGCCTTTGTGTACATATGTGATTTGTATGCTATTGGTACAGTTTCTCCCTCATTTGAGGTTAGGTATGTGAATCCGCATCTTCCTGGGATGACCCGGATCACAAGGTTGTGAGTGTTATCGTGTGTTTGCAATTTTGTTTTAGCTAACATGTCTGTTTGCAATGATCTCAAAATTTCTGTGTGTTTTTGAGTCCAATTGATTGTTTTAAAATCTGGTTTTATTAGTTCATAGAGAGGTTTAACCCTCTCTGCATAATTTAGAATGTAAGTTCTTCCGAAATTCAGGAAACCTAGAATTGATTGTAAGTTTTTCAGCGTTCTTGGTGCTTGGATTACAGCACATTTCTCTAAGAAATTGTCTGCCAGGCTTTTGCCTTCACTTGATAATTCATATCCTAAAAACAGGACAGTTAGATGGGCAATTCGTGACTTTTTAAAGTTGAATTTGTAACCCTCTGCTGCGAACCCAAGTATTATGGTGTTCACTCTTTTCAAGTGAGTATCCAAGTCATCATCTGTTAGATAGATGTCATCGACATAAGATAATGCCTCATCATCATACAGTTGTAGTAACTCTGTTACTCTTGCTGAGAATAATACTGGGCTGTTCTTGAACCCCTGTGGGAGTCGACAGAATTTCTGCGAGCCCATTATTGAGAAAGCGGTCAAATATCTGCTTTCAGGTGCTATGTTTTGACAAAAGAATCCATTAGAGATGTCTAATGTTGTTTTGTATTTTTTGCACACAATGTTATTCATTAGTGCTGCACTATGTGAGTTTTGTACTGCAAAAGTTTTGCAACATGAGTTAAGGTGTCTGGAGTCCAAAACTAGACGATATGAATCGTCTGGCTTGGAGACAGGAAACAAAGGATTGTTCATTTGTGAGGTGCATGTTTCAATCACCCCCTGGTATTCAAGTTGATCTAAGATCTCCCTGACCTGTTTTTTAGCTTCTTGCTTAATAGGGTACTGCCTCTGTGCAGTTGGTTGACATTTTAACTGGATTTTGTGAGGAGGAGAGTCCTCATCCCATCCAACATGGTTTTTATATAATGCAGGAGCTTGGGCTACTGCCCACTTTCTTGCAAGTGTATATTTTTTATAAATTGGAATATGATTTGAGAAGGCATGCATAATAATTTCTTCGCCATGAGGGCACTCCCTGACAAACTACGGTGGCCAGTCTTTTTCAGCTAAAAGGATGTCATAGCCTTTGGAGAGGTTATCCCAAAATAGACCCCTTATTTTCCTAGTCTTATCTCCCTCTATACGTAATGTTATCTCGTATATTTTATGAGGTGTGCTAACTCTGGTATCTGCAGTTTCCACCTGAATGTATTCATTCGTGTCGACTGTCTCCAGATGATTCATCAGGATCTTGCGAGCTATGCTCACTTCTGCTGCGCTGTCTAGCATTGTCCGAGCCCACTCTCCGTTTTTCAGCTGTGTCCTCAGCATCCTCGGCATGTTTGATTATTTTAATGCTGGCTACCTTCTTTTTTGGAAATTGTAGTTTTTTACTTTGATGAGCAGGTTCTTTGTCTTTGGACTTAACGTGCTCTTCCCTGTGTTCTGACCGTCCTCTTCTTTCCGATTTCTGCGAGGAAGTCTGAAAAGATCGAGAGGGACGTGTATCAATATCTTGATATCTATCAGGTTTCTTCAGATTATCCCTATTTCTAAGGTTGTATCTTTTCTCAGAGGGCTCCCTCTGGGGAGACTTGTGTCCTTGGTCCGGAGATCTTTCTCTCCGCCGAGGAGACTTTCCTCTGGACTGGAATCTTTTTTCTTTGGGAGTGGATTGTTTATTTCCATCCCAGCTCTTTTTTGGAGTGTTTAGATTATTTTTAATAAATATCTTTTCAGGATTTTCAGTTAGTTGGGGTTTTACTGGTTTCCCACCCAAACTATCTCTTCCTAGCTCTTCATAGGATTTTTCTATGATTCTGGCAAGTTCAAATGGCTGTTCTGCTATATCTGTCTCTTTCAATTTCTGGAGGAAAGTTATATCCTCCGTTGCCAATTGAACCAACTCTCTACATGCCTGTGTTAATTCTTTTATTTTAACTAAGAGTTCCTCACTTGACATTTTTTCGATGTCGGGATGTGGTGTGTATCTGGTTAGAACCGGCCACGTTGCTCCTGGTCTACCTAGTGGACCGAGCCTGGTGATGTGATTATTATGTTTTAGGGCGCCTTTAAACCAGAGCAGGTGCTCTTGGTATTTTAGTGGGATTTCCACCTCCTCGAAAGGAGTGTAGTCATCCGGTGGTTCCTCTATTTTGTAATAATGGAATTCATGTGTGACAGCGTTTGCTGCTGGAAAGTTTATCCATGAATAGAATACCTCTGTCTGCCGATATTCATGTGCCTCAATTACGAATATGACTGTACCACCTCTCGATGTCAGTCCATTTTCTATAAGTTAAAGAGTTATAGTTTTTCTTATGTTGACCGGGATGAGTATTGCATCCGGGTCGGTTTGCAGAAGACTATTGTCTTCCTCTAGGAGACGAGCTGCTATTCTAGCTGCCTCCCTATCTCCTTCACCGTCTGACATTTTACTGACAGGAAGGTTTTTTGTTGCAGATCAGGTTTTCAAGGAAACAAAGATTAGGTGCACAATATTTTGGAACACTGTATCCTTCAACGTTGAATAAACCAAAAACTATACATAGAAATCTCTTCCTACTAAGTTCCGGCGGATTTTAACCTTTTACCCACTCCAGACGTCTTTGGAGTATTTACGGGAGAAAGGGTCTGTGTGAAAAAGCACGACTGAGTTACTCTAACGTCTTGCGTTAGATTTATCGCCTTACCAAACGTTGGGCGCCATGTAGTGTAGTTCCTATAGTCCCAATAGGCTCTGCGCATTGGAATAATATCTTCAGTAGTGTAGACGTAGGACGGAGGTTAACTAGGTCTCTACTGACTATATTAGACTTAAGTTTTTTGCCAGCTAGCTCAGAGTTCACTAGAAACTTTCTCGAATAAGCGAGGAGGAGTTTAACCTCCCTGGATAGACAAGGAGGGATTTAGTTTCTGACAACCATAAAACATGACAACTTTGCTCTCCCTGAATAAGACTATATCTCTAGAGTCGTGTGAAAACAAAAGACAGCTATTTCACTCAGTCAAAGGTGCGTACTTAGTTTCACCAGATTGCAGAGAAAAAGAGAGACGGCGTTTTCAATAAAAGGTGTTATTTATTGAGCAGTCTCTTTCCTCATACAAGAGAAATGAATTGCTACAATTGCAATACTTATAGTTAAGTAAAGTGCATACAGTAAAAGCAGGATTATGAAATAATACTGTAAAAGCATTGATATGGTTTCTTAGCCATATGATACTTTAAAATGGATAAAATAGATACATACATATATATATTGACTAATCGTACTCAACTGGTGCTTCTAACTACGCCTACCCCGGTGTACCTGACCTAAGCCTAATACGTGGGAGGGAGTAAGTAAGTAGCAGTTTAAGTTAAGTTTGTTTTGCCAAGAATCTGACTCAAGAATTCTCTGTAAGGGTTTAGTCAGTTCAGTACCTGGGTATTAGAAGGCAGGAGGGCTGGTATCTCTCTCTCAGGACTCGGTATCCCAGCAACCCGCAAGGGTAGGCTGGAAACGCCGGAGGCTGGATTTCTCGGCAAGAGAAAAGACAGCGTCTTTCTCAGCGCGTCAAAAGGGAGGGGCAGCGTCCGTGGGCTCTCGCATCAGCTGGGCTCTTCGGAAGTAGATAGCTGCTCTGCTCCAGGATTACCACTGTGTGTTTGCTTAAGGCAACATTGGTATATTTATACCTGAAAGGTGCCGGGTTTGACGTAAGGCTGGACATAAGACGTCAATAAAGATGTCACTAAGAACTGGTCATTCTTGCAGTGCTTTACAGGAGTTCTCAGACAAAATCAAAACAAAGCAGCGGGGATTTCCCAGGTTGCTGGAGGCTTGGATTTGTTTAAGAACTCGGTGTGCTTTCTAGGGGGCTGGAGGAATAGGCTTGCTTAATGTGACAGCATGCGCTATGACTAAATTATGAAACGGGTTTCTATGCCGTTGTAGGGATATTATTGATTTATAACCGGACAAGGGCAAAGAATAGGAATATCGATTCAGGTACCTAGATAAACACACTACAGATCAACTCCAAGACTACGTAGATGATTCGGAAGGGAGGGCTCTTAAGAATAAAGTTTGCATAGTGGGAGTACCAGAGGCTCCCAACGCAACCCAGTTTATCGAGGACTCTTTCCACACTGTGGTGACCCCATCCTGACTGTCCAAGCTGTTTATGGTGGGGAGTACACACCAGGTCCCCACAAAATGGCCCCTCCCTGTCTATAGTGGCTGAGATCCTCAACTTCACAGACCGAGACACGCTGTTGAACGCTGCATGCGAAAAGGCACTCATCCTTATGGAAAAGATCAAGGTCACCCCATTTCTGGATTACACATTGGCTGCCCAGTGGACGTGCTGTTAGCTCCAGGAGGTTAAAAAACAGCTGGGCTCTGTGTGTCTTCAATATGCCTTATTGTTCCCCCGCCAGGCTGAAAGTGATTCATGAGGCATGCACTTTAATTTTTTTTACCCCAGAGGGAGCTTTGGACTGGCTCAAGCTGAATTTCCTGGACTCCCAGGGTCAGCACACGTCCCAATCTGTGGCACCCAAACCTCAGTGTATTGGGTGGAGAGAGTGCCGTCCTCCCACTCGGATGGTTAGGGATCAGCTCCTTTCACACAAAAGGTCCGGGAGGGACAATGAGTTGCAATTACCTCGGCAACTTCCGAGAGACTTCATAACAACCACATCAGCTCCAGTTCGTCACAAGGCAGACAGCATGGGGCTGTTTCTGTCCATCACCCTGCACATGACTTACGGCTTGTTGAAATGATGGACCTGTGCAGGGTGCACAGTATGCCTTGTAATTTTTTCCACTTAGGTGCTGACTTCATTAGATTGCCAACTGGTGGCCCGTGAACAGCAACTAAATTCATTCATCAGCACTGTACCTTTACCATGTGTTAGACGACCTACATATAGCTCGGATCTAGATATGGTTTGCCTTCTTTATGAATTGTACTAGGTGCTGTTACATTGATATGTTCTTATGTTTCACAATTAGGGCCAGGGACCAAATCTTCTCTAATGGTGGGTATGTTGCCACCATCTTCTCTGGCTTTATCTCAATGGAATGGCTGCTTGCACCCCCTTTGCGAAGGTAAATATTTTTCCACAGTTAATATGTTGCTGCTGGTTTCTATGTTGGGTCTAGCGATTACTAGAAGCTGGACTGAATATTTAGGGCTAAATGCTTGTAATTTGCCACTGTCACCTACCACCCCAATTGATGGAGATGAGATATGTCACTTGGGAATGGCTACATTATTGGGAAGGGATTGTGGGCACAACGCTGAGGTCGCCTATGGCTACAATTTCAAATACCTATAGTGTTGTCCCTTGGAATGTGAGTGGTCTGGGACCTGTCTATAAGAGACTATGGGGCAGATTTATGATAACTGGCGCATTCCCAGGGATGCGCCAGTTATTTTGCGCCGCTCCTCCGCCACCCATGATGCGCCGCATTTACAATGCGGCGCACCATGGGGCAAAAACGGCACAGATGCGTGACGCATCTGTGCCGTAAAGGTGGCGCATTGCTGGAGTTGCGTCGCAAGCGCGACACAGCTCCAGCAAGGCTCGGGGGTGCCCCATCTATACAATGCTGCGTCAAGACCTACGCCTGCTTCAAGCAGGTGCAGGGTTTTGACGCAGCATTGGCCTGAAAGTGACTGAGTGAAATCTCATAGATTTCACTCAGCCACTTTTGCGAGGCGCACCTGCCCCGGAACGCCCACCCTGCGCTGGAACGCCCACAAGTGGCGCAGGGCTTTACAACGTGACGCATCTGCCTAGATGCGTCACGTTGTAAATGGGTCGTAGGGATGCGCCACGTTTACGCCGCAGTTGCGTGACGCAAACGTGGCGCATTCCCATCATAAATCTGCCCCCTTGTATTCAGTGTTCAATAATGAGAGGAGTCAGTACGAAGTAAGTTCCACAGGTTGTTTACCGGGCTTCAGCAGCGATGTTTCCACTACCTCTCTGGTTCAGGGAAGAAACGTGCCCTCCTTCAAGGAAGAATTATATAGCTTTTTTAAATGTGCCACTAATTTAGAGGCGTACGTGGAGTACAATTCTATCAGGAGCCCATCCGATCAGAGGGGCAGATTTATGATGGGAATGCGCCACGTTTGCGTCACGCAACTGCGGCGTAAACGTGGCGCATCCCTACGACCCATTTACAATGTGACGCATCTAGGCAGATGCGTCACGTTGTAAAGCCCTGCGCCACTTGTGGGCGTTCCGGCGCAGGGTGGGCGTTTAACTTTGCTGTGAGGGTGTGATGTTGTTTTCACTGGTGGGCAGGTTGGAGAATTCCTTAATGATGTTGATGATTCCTTTAATGGTGTTGGTGCTGGTTTTGATGCATGCAACAAGGGCTGTATTCTTTTTTGCCCTCAGCGGGTGGTGGTAGAGGTTAAGGGAGGACTT
The DNA here is from genome assembly GCF_964261635.1 of Lissotriton helveticus. Classification (NCBI taxonomy): domain Eukaryota; kingdom Metazoa; phylum Chordata; class Amphibia; order Caudata; family Salamandridae; genus Lissotriton; species Lissotriton helveticus. Next base: position 1,178,384,467 of record NC_136061.1, read on the forward strand.
GAAGACTGCCCTGTCAAGCTCCAAAGAGAAATATTCCCATATTTTTTGCTATTGTATCAGTACCTGTTAGAAAGAATTCTGGAGCTAGGCTTGGGTTGGAATGGCTTATCATTGACCAGTAGGGATATTGGTGTAGTTTAAAAAAGATTACACTTTCCAATACAGGGAGCATGCAGTGTCAGAAATTAAGTGTAAATCAGCCCATAAGCAATACAGAGCTCGAGTTCCACCAATGTCATTATTGTGCATAAATCACATCATTTAAGAGGATAGTGGGTTTTCCGATCAGCTGGCTTTGTAAAGAGAGGGCCTCATTTGCACTATGGTGGTATTTTTTCGGCCTATCATGGTGGTGGGGGACATTACATTTGCCACCCTTACAGACTGAAGACTGCCAGCGGCAGAGCGGTCATCTCTGTACCTTCAGAGGAACAGCAGTCATGGTTCCCTAGAAGGCTTGGTGGATGTCCTGCTTAAGTTTTGACTGCTGTTCACCAAACGTTTGGTTTTTCAATAACACAATCCCAAACTGGGAGTTTATTTATGAAAACAAATTAATATCATCACAACCCGTGCTTTTATTTCCCTAGGTGTGGGGGCATAAATGTAACATTTCTGTTTGTCACCACCAGTTTTTACCTAGCGGTGAGGGACAGAAAAAAGGGACATCAGACCATCAGCCCTAAATAGGGCTGGTGGTGTGGGGCCCTTACTGTGACAGCCACCACAATGTCAGGCCACTGAGTCAACAGGTGCTCCAGAAAGCTGATGTAAAAAGGCCCTTGGGCCAAGAGTTTGGAAGACGGTACTTCTTCACAATTGTGACCATGGACCCTGTTTTCGCAACTTTAAAACAGGCCCAAATATTCTTTCACACATTTTTCATTATTGTGCAGATACTCTCTCCACCAACAAACATTAGTGTATTATGCATCAGCTTTTCACAGCCTTATTACCTCGCATCCTTCCCGGCTTTCCAACACCACAAACCTCTTATTCATATCCAGCAATCTCTTAAAGCCCTCATGCACCTTGAACTATTCTCCCAGCCAATCAGATGCACCAATCCTACCTTCCCAGTCCTGCAGAACCTGCCTTTCTAATTTGTCATGAAATGCCTTTCCACCCCCAAGATAACACCTACTTATGATGCCACATCACGTCATGCCATTGTAGACTTTAGGACAGACCTTGAGGGAGCATATAAGAAGAGGACGAAAGCCTGTCTGGCTGGAGGTTTCATCAATGATCTGTGCACTTGAGCCTGGGTCAGAATTCGATTTTAACTCTTAGAACCCTCCCTGTGAAGACATCATAAACAACCCTGTTGAGAAGTTAATGTTGTTATCTGTCTCACTTACATTGCATTAATTAGGTACATCATTAGTGAATTCACACTAGAGACAACCAATCACAGTGTATTCACTACCTGAAGATGTTTAACCTGTCTCATTCCCACCCACTGTCACTGTCATGGTATAGCTACAATCACATTGAAAGGTTCTCTTACAGCAAGAGTTTATTGACACTGTCTCATTCACCTATTAATACTGTTTCTGTTGCCTCTTTCAGAGAAAGCCACTTCAGTCACTGTCAGTGGGACTGTCATGGCAATGACTGCAAGAAGAGCTATCTGATAGGGACCAGCTACCTATGACTACTGAATTTTTGAATTCTTACTGCAGCAGATGCCAAAATTAAATGGTGTGCCTTTACAGTGGAAGATTAATGAGACGGATTTTCCCAAAGGTGACATGTCTCATCATGTTCCCAAAAATTATTTTCTGTCTCAATAGATGCCTGCCCTTTCCACATTGTTAATTATGAATGGTTTCACATATCAGTGATCTGAGTCCTACGGAAGTATACACGTCTTACCAATCATTAATCTGTGACTTTCACTTTTGCGAACAAAAATGTTCAACTCTGATGAATCTAAGCTGATCAGAAGCATGCAAAACAGATCAAGAATCCACAACTGATTTGAGATCTGTTCGCCACAGTCTGGATAATATGACGCAGCCTTCATATGGAACTGTTGCAATTCTTTGTTGCATTACAGCAAAATCAAAAACATTGGCTGTATGACTGACATTGAGAAGTCCAGCAGTTCTGTCAGCCAGAGATGGTTTTCTCCAGGGGCGGCTCCTCCATGTGGGCAGAGGAGCGTAACCCCGCAAATTTCTCGCAGTGCGAAAAGCAGAAACATAAAATGGTATTGTAAATACCATTTTATGTTTCTGCTTCTCGCACTGCGAGCAAGAAAAAGGATTTGGTTGGGGGCGGGCAGGTGGGTGGGTCTGCTCGAGGGCAGGGGAGGAGTTGCTTGGCCAATGCTAAGGGCCCTAACTGTTTGGTCAGCCCTCTGGGGCCGACCAAACCAGTCATGCGCACTCTCCCATTTCTCCATTTAGGCGGAACCGGAGCTGAGAAAACGCAGGACCCTGGAAAGGTATGTTTAAAAATAAAAATTAACCCCCCCCACCCGACGCCTCTTCCCTCGCGACCACTGCCTGCCCCCCCACACGACCCCGCGCATGCCCCCCTCCCGTGTTGATGCACCACATACTGTTGCTAGTGAGTCAATTTTTCCTCATGCATCATTGGTGAAAGTAAACCTAGAATCAGTTATTTTTTTAGAACTAGCTTGGAAACAGCTTTACATAACTTGCCAGCTTCATGTAATACAAAATAATTATTAATACAAAAAAGGCATACATGTATAAATATATAGAGAGGATTTGGATCCGTCCTCTTCATCAATAGCAGAATAAACAAAAGAAAAGCTCTAGCAGAATTGATACAAAAGAGTGACAATGAAGATTACTTATATTTTTGTACCTCAACGTTGAATCGATCACACTGGGGAATTAAATCATCATTTTAGAAATGAGCTACGATGGATTTCTATCAAGGCATCGTTATCATGCAGTTAAGAAAGAAGCTGGCAACGTAAGTTGGGAACACAAAATGAATTTACCTGGTGTTTCCACCTTAACTTTATAACAAACAACCCCATACTTAAAAGTCATGTGGAATATTAACCAAACTATTACAGAAACTGTAAATTATTACAAATTCTGAGAATTCAATTTATTACTAGGTGAACGACGTACCCACAACGAAGGACCAAAAATGTATTTAATTGAAAAGGGGGTTCCATCACCAGGAAAGAACACCTACATACAACAGACCTGCTCATCTACTATGCAAATTAATTGCAAATGATCAATTTTAGCAACGGCCTATAGTATAGCATAGTACAGTTTTCTTTTAAAATTCTTGTATGACGAAAAACCTGGATAAAGAGTGTCAACACATTTCGGCCTTACTTACACGGTCAGGCCTCTTCGGGACAAAGAGGAAGAGAAAACCACAGATTTGTATTGCATTAAAACAAATCAATCATTCACCATTTATACATGTACCTTTTAGTTTTAATAAATAAGTGCAGAAGTGTGGGGTGTGTGCTTCCTAAATATGCTGCCCCTTGTGTCCCAGCCTCATACTGGCAAAGAGTAACTTGTCTAAGTGCGACACTGGGTTGGTTAATGTGATATATCGAATGGAAAAATAAAAGGTATGACAAAAACACAAATAAAAAAAAAGCGACTGGCACACCCCATATTTTAAAATCACGAAATTGGGGTGAAGAGATCAGAAACCTTGGATGAATTCCCACGTTCATAGAGAGCCCAGGTGCATATTTAATCTATATATACCCTGGCAGAGGTATGAAAGACTGTTGACTGGTGCAGTTAAAGTGGAAGATGTTGGAAGCAAAACTGTGCTTACGATCTCTGTAGACCCAGGAGTCTAAAATGAGAGTAGGTCTTAGCCAGTAATAGCAGAAGGTGCCGTTCAACACAAACACAGGCACAAATTAAGCACTGATCCCACTTAAGCCATTGGCTCTCTTACACTGTGACAGACAGCATATTACCTGATCATCTGCCTGAAAAGAAGTGCACTTGAATACCAAGGCTGGTGAGCCAATATTTACTTTTCTGGTGCTGCTTTTCCTTCTTTATGCATGACAGAAACTAGGTTATAAATGTATAAGGGGTGACACCTATCAACATAATCTGATGAGGGCAAAACACGTTTTAGAAAATCTCTGCTCGCCCCTGGTAGCTATGGCACAAGCAGCAGGTGATATCCCAGAAAAATGTATCTTAGGATCTAAAGAAAACACAACTCCCAGATCATTTGGAAAAATTGGAAAAAAATGTAATTAACATAAGACACAAAATCATTCAAAATAGATGAGGAGAACTGGAGATATGCATTTCTACAAATGTAACGTAGTAAAGCGCCATTTAAGAACAACAGTTCACAGATGAGTGGAACCAAGGTGCGATCATCTATATCAAAGTTTCTCCCTTCTGACTTAATCTGTGAAATGGAAGTAGAAATCCATGGCTGAGGCCAGTTATGGTGCCTCAAAGGCAAATGCGCTATCCTTGAACTCTTGGTGAAGATGTTAGTTTTGGAACCAAATGTCCGGAGCAGAAAAGAGCTGGATTTCCTTCTGCCTTTTCTCTCCTTCTCTTTCTCCAAAGTAGCATTCTAATATTCAGGCATGTCTATAAAACCATCCTGATGATGATCCCAATATTCGTTTAAAGGGATCGAAATGTTGTTGACCTTGGAATAGTTTCACGCACACAACCATTGTGTTATATTGGTGTGATAACTATTAAGGATAGCTTGTTCTTTATCCTCATTTGATCTGAAGCTTCCTTTTCCTTTTTTTGTTTGCCTGAAAATCCTTAAGTTAAATGTATGTTTTGTTTTCTTCTCATGTTCTGGATGCAGGATTGTATCCCACTTTAATGTTGGTTGCTTTTGAAAATATTGGAAACATTTGATTGATTAAACTTTGTGTCCGGCTGGACACCGTTGAATATAGTACTTGCTACAGACTATATTTATTTACATGTTCTAAATGACTTTTTAAGGACCATTGTTATAAATTAAGATTGACACCCAGGGTCCTTAACTACCTTTTGGGTTCCCTTGTCCCCGTTAAACTCATATTAGCGCAATCGTTCCTATTCCCCTCTGTTTCCTGAGTGGGCTCTTCTGCACTCACACCTTCCCCCCCCTTTCATCCCCTCGATACTCTACCCAAACTCTACTTTGTTCCAAACCATTATGTCAGGCCATGCACCACTGTACTCGGATGAATACATTAAAAAAATATGTGAAGGCCCTTCACTCTTTTCTTATTCAACAGATACCCTCAGCCACACCAACTTGACACTTCCTGAACAGTTACAAAAATTAAGAAAGAAACAAGTCCATCTGCAACTTATGACCCTTATGCTTACGGAATATTTAAAGGCTGATATAATACCTGTAGGTTTGCAGGTTAGAAACATTCCGGGTATATCTATGGATAACCCGGAGTATATCCATGACTTCAGTCACATTGGGACAACCTGTTCTAGACATTGGCTAGTACTAGGGATTGATATTGCAACCGAAACTTTGAAAACTCTAGGTGAGGAAATTCTTGACATAGAGAAACAACTCCAAGAATCAAACCCTACAGCCTAAAGTAAGAAATTGCTTGATCAAATCCAAAAAACTGTGGAAGACTTCCATAGAATTGAACAGAACAAAAAAACAACTAAAGTCAAAAAGGACATTAAATTCTACAGTGTAGAAAACACTTACCTGTACCTACAGAAAGATTTTTATAGCAACAGATCATACACTAACCCCAGAATACCAGACCGTGGGGACGTTTTAAGAGACGTCAGAATCTTGTTGGATTCTCTGATACCTCAGCAGAATCCTCTGGTAACTCAGAAACTGGGGATAGCCTGAGTACTTCCAACCAAAACCCTGGTCCCAGTAGCAATTTTTTAGGGAGAGGCCAGCACGACACTCCCAAATGAGGACGGGGGAAATGGACCCAACGCTGGTACAACCAACCAGGCGAACGCCAGACGTGACAAAAATTCTACCAGTGGTGAGGCAAAATAAGACTGAAATGACACAATCCAAGATCATACCTATTTTTAATTTGTCCAAAAATACACTCTCAAAGGTTGAGGTATCCCTTCTCAGAAAAGGTCTCTCATTTGTGCCGACTATCCCTCCCTAACTTTGTGGAACTACATACTGAACTACTGAGGTTTTTTCGCCGCATACGCTTACAAGCTTACTTCCAACTGAATCCCACTCAAACTAATACAGCCAATACACCCTTCCATCCACCATCCACATTCTCTCCTACATCTAGTATGATTCCTTCGGAAGTTCTCACTTTTGAGAAAATGGTACTGAAAGATCTCACCTCACTAAAAAGAAAAAAGACGATTTATTCCAAATAATCTGCCCCTTGAAGAGAAAAAGGCTGTTAAGCACCACTACCTTCACAACAATTATGTATTTAATTTTTACAGTTTTTTCAAAACACGCTTCCTCTTTACAGGATTCGCATTTGCCCCGATGTTTCACTTGACTACCTAGTTTACACATGGAAAGTATAATATTCCGCAATCAAGGTTTGTTTCTCGTGCATGCCCCGGTATATTCGCACAGCTTTTTTCACCAGAGCTTGCGTCTCGCCACCGCCATCCACCTCGCTTCCCGACACCGTCAAGTTGCTCTTTGTTTATTCCACATCTTCGAAACCACTGGGTCGATCGCTGCATGTATTTCTTTAATCACTCCAGTAAACAGCGGCTTGCATCAGTTCACTTGTAATGCCATGTGGCACTACACTCCTTTTTAAGTCTATAAGAGCATAATCCCCATGTACACAAGCATGACTCACGACATGGAATACCATGTCCCCCACCATTAGCCTCAGTGCATGGCCACACTCTACATCTGAGTTTTCAAACAAGCAAGATCTTTTTCTCACAACATTCCTTCTGTCTTTTCCCTCCTTCTCTTTCTCCATAGGAACCTACTAATATTCAGGCATGTCTAAAAAACCGTCCTGATGATGATCCCAATATTCGTTTAAAGGGATCGAAACGTCGTCGACTTTGGAATAGTTTCGCGCAACCATTGTGTTATATTGGTGTGATAACTATTAAGGATAGCTTGTTCTTTATCCTCATTTGATCAGAAGCTTCATTTTCCTTTTTTTGTTTGCCTGAAAATCCTTAAGTTCAATGTATGTTTTGTTTTGTTCTCATGTACTGGATGCAGGATTGTATCCCACTTTAATGTTGGTTGCTTTTGAAAATAACGGAAAGATTTGATTGATTAAACTATGTTTCCGGCTGGACACCATTGAATATAGTACTTACTACAGACTATATTTATTTAAATGTTCTAAATGACTTTTTAAGGACCATTGTTATGAATTAAGATTGACACCCAGGGTCCTTAACTACCTTTTGGGTTCCCTTGTCCCCCTTAAACTCAGGTCACAAAGCCAGTCAGATAGCATTGCTGCTTTGCCTGGTCCAAGGTTTTACATTCCGGCTTATTCAATTTTCAGTTCTCAAAGTCCTCCAATGGTGAAAGTCAGGAAATAGTACTAAGAAATGGATCCAGAAACCTGATACCTTTACCTGGAGAAAACGAGGGTGGGAGCTTACTGGCTCATATCCCAGCACTCCGTGTGCTCCAAATCATTATGGTAAATGTAGTGCCTGATAACACTTACTTCAGTGGCAGTCTTTAGTTTTTCACCCTTGTTGGTGCAGCCAGTGCTGTGTATCTCTAGATATGTATCTCTGGATTTAGTCCTTCATCACTAGAGAGCAGCAAGTCTTTTTGGGGGTGCTGGAAATGCTGCCCAAAGTCTTCTCAGGTTTCTGTACCACACGCAGGATGCTAGCCCATCAACCAGAACTTATTACCTTAATGGAGCCTTTTCAGACAAAAGGAGGGTGGGAGCACACTGCCACTCATCCCAGCACTCCGTTTGCCCCACAGCATTATGCTAAACGCAGTGCATAATAATACTTCAGTAGTAGTCTTTTTAGCTTTTCATGTTTGTTCGTGCAGCCAGTACTGAGTATCTCTAGATAAGTGTTTCTAGATGTAGTGCTTCATCAGTAGAGATCAGCAAGACTTTATGAGTGTGCTAGAAATGCTGCCCAAAGTCTTCTCAGGTCTCGGAACCACACATTTAGTGCAGGTACATCAACCAGAGCTTCTTAGCTCATTAGCTCAAGGAAGCCTTTTCAAACAGAAGGAGTGTGTGAGCACACTGACTCACATCCTCACACTCCTTTTTTAATTGGCTCCTTGCTGAGTTATGGGGCTCTGGGATGTGACTCCCCTGGGCAAGTATCAGCACCTTGTCATGGTCCTTGAGCTTGAAAAAATATAATGCTCCTGTAGTATTTTGCCCTCTGTGTAGGGTCACCACCAAACATTTTGCCATCACCCTCCTGTTTTCTGAACTTTCTTTTGCTGGCTTAGGGCTCTGCTCACTTTACTACTGCTAACCATTGCTAAAGTGCTTGTGCTCTCTCTTTTAAACATGGTGAAATTGGTTTCAACCCAATTGGCACATTTAATCTCCTGTGAGCCCCTAGTAAATGGGTACGACAGGTACCCAGAGCCAGTGAATGAAATGGCACCAGTGGGCCTGCCTGCAACACTGATTGTGCAATACACTTAAGTAGCCTTTTTCATCATGCCCCAGGCCTGCTGTTGCATCCTTTATGTGCAGTCTAAAATTGCCAATTGACCAGGTAAAATAAACCTTTTTCCAGACCTAATTTGTCCATTTAATATATATGTCACAACTAGGGTAGGCCCTAAACAGTTCATGGGTCAGGGTGCAGTGTATTTAAAAAGCTAGACATGTAATTTTAACATTTACATGTCCTGGTAGTTAAAAAAACTTTTATATTCGTTTTTCACTACTGCAAGACCTACCTCGCTCATAGGATAACATTGTGTTAACTTGTTACATTTAATAAGTGATACATTTCAGTTGAGAGCAGATAGGAATGTCAAGTTTGGTTTCTAAAGACTTGAAATTTAGAACATTATTTAATGATAACGTTGGATTTTAAGTCGCAATTCTGAAAAAAAACCACTTTTAGAAAGATTGCATCTTCTTGGCCTAACCATTTGGTGCCTGCAGCCTGTATCCTGGGTCACATGACCAGGTGTAGCTGGCATTTGGTCTTTGTGTATTACTCCCAGACATTGAAACAAATGCGGAATTTGTGTTGGCAGGTTTAGCTACCTCTGAATTGATAGGGGGTGGAGCTCTCACCTACCACACTTGCACACTACCTCGGCACACTCATAAAGGGTTTCACACTAGTCCTTTGTGACCCTAGATGAGCTGGGGGCAGGGAAGAGAGGTAGGAATTTTTAAACACCTCTGCATGGGAAGGAACTCTAGAAGCTTCTTCCACTTCAATGTGGGAAACCAGGTATAACTAGTCGGCCATCAAACCCAACCCTTCAGATCACTTCTGGACCTGTGGAAGACTCAGTGCAAGGATTGCTCTGCTGCATAAAGAACTGCTTTATGCATAAAGGACCGCTTGAACCCTTGACTTGGACTCTCTCCGCTGTGAGTCCTAACCCCAAAGGGTGCCTGCCCAGTCCTGGACCCTTCGAAATGGTGATAAAGGTGCTCTGTTAGCCGAACTGTGGTCTCCTTCAGAACGCATTGTGACACAAACCAATGCAAACCTCACAGCTACTCAGCAAAACTAGGACAGCACAATTCCTATGGTGCCCCCCTACAGATCCCTGCACCAGGCGCCACATGGTGCCTGCCACGTAGGGCAGGGATATGTATGGTGTCCCTTTTTTTGACATTGTGGTAAGTGCTGCAGCCAGCAGCACCCACTACAATGCAAAATATAGGCAATGTCTAATTCCTGCTGCAGTACCACCGACAGCCTGTCGGGTGGTCCCGTCTGTGACAGGGTGCCCGCCCGCCATTCTAATCAGGGCCTTTAATTATGAGGATGTCACAACCATTTATTGTGATGGGAAGGAAGTTAATTTGGAGTTTTGGGTGGTGTGAGTACATTAATACCCAGGTATTCTTTTTGATGATTGTGCATTAATTTGTACTGAGTTATATTTTATTTATTAGTATTTTATGATTGATAATTATGAGGTTGTGGCACCCATTCTCTGGGACAGAGTTCAAGGGAAACAGGGTTTTGGGTGGGGAAGTGTATTGAATATTGTTTATGAGGATATGACATCCATCCTCTTGGATGGGATGCAAGGGTAATAGGGGATTTGGGAGGGGAAGTGTATTAATACCCACGTATTTATTTTAATGAATGTGTATTAATTAATGTTAAATTTAATTCATATACTATATTAATTCTAACAACAATTAAGATTTTTAATTATGAGGATGTCACACCCATCTATTGTGATGGGATGGAAGAGAATTAATGTTTTGAGTGGTGTGAAGTATTATTTTTTAATGATTGTGTATTCATTTTTATTGAGATATATTTTATTTATTAGTATTTAAAAAAAAATATGTTTGATTATTATGAGGTTGTGACTTCCATCCTCTGGGATGGAATGCAAGGGAACCAGGGGTTTTGGATGGGGAAGTATATTAATACCCTGGTATTAATTGGAATACATGTGTATTATTTATATCGATTTTAAAAACATAAAATTATTAAAAGGTCATGATACTCTTCTTCTGGGAAGGGATGCAAGAGAAATAGAGATTTTGGATGGTGGAGTGTATGAGTATCTAGATATTAATATTATTACCTGGTTATGAAATAGTTTTGAATTTCTTTTTTAAATTGATTGAAAATAGTTTTAACTAAAATGTATGTAGGTGTGATAGTAAATATCTGAGATGGGATATTAGGGGTTTAGGTAGTAGAATTGTAATAATTCCCAGTTAGTCCTGTAAATAAAATAACATTTATGCTAAAAAAAGATTATTAAAGTAAAATTTAAAAAAATAGATAAAACAAATAAATATAAGGGTTAACCTCTTACCATCTAAAGTAGGATGTTAGAGTAGAAATGGGTTTGAAGTAGGGGCATGTTGAATAATACAATCTTTTTTTTAAATATTTTATTAACAATGAAATAACAATAAATAATAGGTACACGTGCATATATGTACCGTACAATTAAGTAAAAAAGAAAGACAATATAAAAAAATGTAAAAATGTAAACAAGTTTTATTAATTTTAATTAAGTACTTATATAATAAGGCACATAAAATGAAGTATTTGAAACATTATTTCATTTCTTAAAATATATACTTGAATATAAAAATTAGCAATTAGGTGTATAAAAATAAGTTATATTATATATTAAATTACAAAATAATCATTTTCTCAATACGGTACATTAACATATTTTTTATAATTTTTTTAGATTTCCCCATTGAAATGACTGGGAGAAATTGTCCTTTTTTTATTTGTACTTTTACCAATGATGTTGTCGGTTGTATGTCTGTTTCTACAGTCGGTGGATCGTTGTGGTCGAGATCAGAAGGAAGGAAGAGCTGCCCTCAGGTAAGTGTTATGTTAATTAATACATATAGCTTGTGGTTGGCATAGAATTTTGTAAGGAGAGAGGAAGGAAGTAGTTAGATATTTGTTTGTATTTTTAAGTATGTTTTGTATGCTTTAACCACCATTTTAGTTCCTATGCAATTAGCAGTTGATTGCTTTTTTGATACTTTTGGTTTAAATACATTTTATGATTTCTTTTAAACCAAACTGTAAAGAAAGCAATATTTTATATTTTAAACTTTTTTGTGCATTGCGTTTTTTTAACATAATGTGGCGTAGTCATGGATTTTCGGTTGCGTGGAAGTTTGTAGGAAAACGATGGAAAACATTACTGAATGCAAGGTTTTTTTATGAGGTTTCTAATTTTATGCTGTAATTTTCCCGCATATAAAAGTAATTTTTTAATTTTTGAAAATGGATTGCCAAATTTGGGAAGGATTTGAAAACTGTGGACAGTGGATTGCAATGATGGTTATTTTGCTGTGTTTTTTCAGGATTTTTTTGGGGGGATGCGTTTTTATATTTAACACACTGGACTTTAATAATATGTTGCCTCTGTTGGACTTGATGTAAGAATCCTCTATTGCACTTGACATACTGATGTTTCCCCCTGAAAAACAAGAAGTGAAAAAGTGAATGCTTTTTTAACTTGCAAGTTTTTTATTGTTTACAATGTTCAAAACAAGGTTAAAATTTCTGTTACTGCCTGTTGACTTTTTAAAGAATATGTTGTTTATTCTATTTTTGACTATGAGTATGCGATATGTGATTTGGCACTATGGTGCATTGCTGACTCCTGCAAAAAGAAAGAAAGCTATTTCAATTAGTTAATATGTTTAGCTTTACCTTGATTAGGTCCATTTGTCTGATTGCTGGTCCTTTTATTTGGTATTGGTTTATGTCTAGCTGATAAGGTTTGCTTGATTGTGTTGCTTCTGGATGTTGTGGGGTAAGTCTGAAAAGAAAAGTTGGCATTCACTGAGGTTTTGCAAGTGATTGCTACTTTAAGATTTTTTTCTCGATTGTATTTTCTTTGATTTTTAAAAACTCATTGTTGTTTCTTTTGCATTTGGGATGCTGAAGAGAAAAGCTTTGGGTAATATTGGCTTTACCAATAGGTTTTGCAAATTGTTTACCTCAGATTGTCTTTTACTTCGGGAGCACTTGCAGCTGAATAGGCTTTGTAGTCCAGCTGATGGTTTGGTCTGTATGTTTTTTAAATGGTTATTTTAATAAACAAGACAAAAAAAGTATAAATATTGTATGTTTAACTGTCGAATGATTACTTTTCCTTAAAGCAACAGCAGAACAGCACCTTATTGGGGTAAGCAGCAGGCGGCTATATTAGTAATTTTGACCTCACAGGATGAATCAGCAACCTCTCTGAGGCAAGTACCCATTGAAATGAGAAAAGTAATATGGTGCCCCAACACTTTCCAGCACCTTCCCTGAGACAAACACACAGTGGAGTTAGAATAGTACTTTTGCTGCCCACCACTGTCCAGCATCTTCCATGAGGCAAACTAATGGCGCGGATAGAATAGGAAATTGCCCCCCCCCCATCGCTGGCCAGCACTTTTCCCTGAGTAAAACACCTGGCAGAGTTCAAATAGTAAATTTGACCCCCACCACTCTCCAGCACCTTCCCTGAGGCAAACACCTGGCGGAGTTACAAGAGTAATATTGCCCCCCACCAGTGACCAGCACCTTTCCAGAAGCAAGCACCCTGCGTAGTTAGATTAATAATTATGTCCCTCACCACTGACCAGCACCTTCCCTGAGGCAAGCACCTGGCAGAGTTAGAACAGTAATTTTGCCCCTCACTGACCAGCACCTTCCCTGAGGTAAACACTTGGGGGTCTATTACAATGGCGGGTGGACTTTTCGCAACAGCAAAATGGACCGCCGCCATAGGTGCGGCAGTCCTGCCATGCCAATCAGGATGCGACCGCCACCATGGTGGTCGCATCCCACATTTTTTACATTGCGGCAGGCAGTGCTGTCAGCAGCACCCACCGCAATGTAAAAAATTGATGTTTGGCATTTGCATGCACAACATGACAGGCACCGTGCGGTGCCTGCCACCTTGTGCATGCAAATGTAGGGGGGTACCATGGGTACCACCCATGTGTGGAAAAGTAAATTTTGTCATGTTCTGTGTCCCTACGTGTCATCCATCATATGTTATGTGTGCATGACCAATATGCATATGTTATTCCCCATGTCCGATTAATGACGCAATTACAGTTGTGTCCACCTCTAGTATGCCATTTCCCAGTCCTCGTGAATACTACGAATATCAGGCCTATGTAAAGCTATGTTGCCACGTTTCCCAGTGTGCACGTTATTTCATTATAAAGTCCCCGTTTCTAGGCCTCAAAAGGGCCCGGACATCAGATTCAGCTCCTGTCTCCTGAAGCCTCGCTGAGGAGCGATACAGCCCCCACCTGTATCCTCGACCTTTCACTTACTTCCTGCCTCGCAGTGCCCGGTGCAGCTTGGCTCTGCCTCTGAGTCTGCCAAGACTATGTTATGATTCCAGCTATCAGTTTAGTCCTCCTTCTCTGCATTCCTAAACTACTGAACTGCATCAATAGTTTCCGTCATTGTCTAGCCTATGCGGCTCCACGTTAGAGAAATACTGCATTTAATGGTCATTTAATATTCTTCATCACGCACTACATGTAGAATAAATGCATGCTCTAGTCTTAGAGTCAGTTAACTTTTCCCCTCATGACTTCTAGTTTATATCAACATGTTCCCTAAACATCAGATACCAGATAGGGTCTAGGTACATGTCGCTCCGACCCTCCAGACTTTAGTCTCTGCTCCTAGCACAGAGTTCATAGCCCCCAGCTTCTCCTCGTAACACGTCATTGCCAGTTTGCGCGCACCATCAGGTTAGAGGTCCCGGCTCCTTAGGTAGCCCCCTCCTATGTTTCCGCCCATTCATGACATATTCTGTTACGTTTGCACCACATGTCTATGTATACGCCCAGTTACACCTCTTTTTACTCTTATCTTTCGCGACTGCTACGCGTCACGCCTTCTGCTCCACCCACTGCTACGCCTACTGCAATGTAATGCTATGTGTTTGCGCTATGTATATATGCTCGTGTATTGTTATTAAAAGTCAGCGCGCTCATCCCAGATCCAGCCCCAGCAGCTGCTGGGCCCTGTCATCCTATTCCTATGCAGGTTGCCCTGTTCCTGTCCTTATGCTGTATTAAACCTGCAAAACTCCTACTACCTCGAATCTTGACTCTTATTTATTGAGCTATCTGTTATGATATATGTCTAGTCAAAAATAGGGTATTATTTATTTATTTACCACATAATGGCGCCCGAACAGGGACTTGCCCTTTCCCCACGCGTCGGTGAAGCCACGCCGACCCCCTGACCCTCTGCAGTCGTGACGGAACTCTTCTGCGCAGTGGCAGATATTTCTGCTCAAGTATCCCTCAGGCCCACGGAGGAGACGGAGGAGGCGGTCCAGCATCCAGACGAGACGGTGGAGGAACGCGGCTAGTCCCGACCAGAGCCCAAGCCAAGAGTCCAAGGTCCGAGGTATCCGGAGGTCCACCCGTAACTGAAGTCCGAAGTTCGTCCGTCCGTCGTCGTAGCAGTCCAGTCCAGTCCGAGGCCTTCCGTTCTTGCTGCCCGGTGAGTACCGTTACTGGGGTGGTATCTAGACAGGGTCAATTTAATTGACTCTGGTCTGTGGGTTGGTGGTACACAGTCCCACAAACGAAGTGTTCACTTCGGTGGATACGGGTCCTGACGTGTCTCTTTAAGAGACCGGTAAGTTTCGTACTGTTTCAGCAGTGCATCTAGTTTCTGTTCTAGTCAGTTCCGTTCTCGAGAAATTTCAAGTATTTTCAGGTGGTATTCTGTTCGAACTGTTATTCATAATGTTCTTCATGTATTTTAATGTCGTGGTATGTTTTTTTTTTTTTTTTTTTTATTGTTTTCAGTGGCAGAGGTATACAATACAAGGATGAGGAAAACATTTTGAATTTAACATATTGGTACTCATTCACGTAGCGGTCAATACATTTTTGACGGAACCAAAGACGAGAAAATAAACCGGTAAAACATTGTTAAATTAAATCCAATTATCAATAGGAGACCATAATTTCCTAGCAAATGTCCTCTTTCTATGTCCTTTCAGTTTGTACACTGCTTTGTCCATTCTATACACATCTAGCAACTTACCCAACCATTGTTCGAAAGATGGTGGGTCAACATCTAACCATCTTAAAGTAATACAAAAACGATAGATAGACATTCCGATAAACATAAAATATTCTTGGTCAGCTGATAGACTCTTGGATGGAAAATATAAACCAAAAATAATCACAGATGGACATAATTTGATATTAGTATTAAGCAAATTGGTCAAAAACTTTTCTATCCTATTAATATATACAATTAATTTAGAGCAGCTAAAGAACATGTGACAAGAATCTGCTGCTACAGTACCACATCGGCTGCAATTAATGCCTTTCGTAGCTTTCCATTTGGCCAATTTTGCCGGTGTGTAGTAAAGATCTAAACAGGCCATATAATGTTGGCTTTTGAGAGAGCTATTGATTAATATTTTATTGCTGATCTCAAACGCCCTTGCCAGATCTATCCCTTCTGTACCCAACTTCCTTTCCCATTTCTGTGTTTGTTGGTCAAGATCATCGTGCAGCCTATTGACCATTAGTTGATAAATTGTACCAATACGGCTATCCCTCCTACCACTCTCCATAACAGCATTAGACACCATTTCATCATTATATAAAAGGTTTTTTTTTCCCAAAAAACTACGGATTTGTAGATATTTAAAAAAATCCTTTCTAAGGAGGCCAAATATATCTTGAATTTCAGAAAAAGACATCAAGGCCCCATTATGGTAGAGTTGCCCAATTGAGTGTATCTGTCCCAAACGAAATCGATTCGTGGGGATATCTTCAGGGATGTCGGATATTGGTATATTGCAGCAAATGGGTGAGTAAAAATTATATTTTGGAATAATCCGTAAAGCTTTATTAATTTGTCTCCAAACCAAAAAAGCAGAGAGAAAAACCTTAAATTTTGTTTTCTTGTAGTAGCTCTGTTCCATAAATATCAATAAGCATTGGCGTGCGTGAGTACCCAGAAGCATTTCATAGATGGAGGGTGAAGCAAAAATTTCATTAATATGATCATGAAATAATAAAACCTTAATTGTTTTAAGAGTTATAGCCCAATAATACATCCTAAAATTCGGAAATCCCAGCCCGCCACATCCTTGCGGTAGGGTACACCATTTTAGCGATCTCCTTGAACGACGATACCCCCATAGAAATCTGGACAGCATCCTATCTATTTTGTTAAAAAGAGACATAGAAAAAAATAAGGGAATGGTTCGAAACAAATAAAGAAATTTTGGAAAAATCAACATCTTAATAACATTGGTCCGTCCAAATAAGGATAAATGTAAATTATTTATTCTTTCTAAGGTTCTGTTAGTGGATATGAGTAATGGATCCACATTGAGTCCAACAATGTCATCTATTTTCGATGATATAGTTACACCGAGATATGTGGCGGTGTCATTAATAGGAATATCGGTAGGTATACCAGTTTTAGAGTGTATAATTTGGGTTTTTGAGATGTTTAATTTGTATCCGGATAGCTTGCCAAATTCGCTTGCAATTTCTATTATTTTAGGTAATGCAGAGGAGAGATCAGAGGTTACAATGGCCACGTCGTCCGCGTAAGCTAGTACTTTATGGTCTATCTCATAGAGACGAACATGTGGAATGCCAGGTTCTATAATTAGTCTATTCAAATAAGGTTCTAAATAAAGTGCAAATAAAAGTGGAGAGCAAGGGCATCCTTGCCTGGTCCCCCTGGTGATCGAGAATGGGTTAGAAATATCCGTACCTAGTCTTATTACACCCTGTGCGTTAAAGTAAAGTGATTGTATAGCTTTAATGAATTGTGGTGGGAAACCCTTCCATTTTAGCACAGACCAAAGGAACCCCCAGTCGACTCTGTCAAACGCCTTTTCAGCATCAAGCAGAATAACTCCGGCTGGGGATTCCTTTGCCTGAGCCCAATCCAGCAATGCAATAACCCTTTTCACATGATCTGTAGTGTCCCTGTGCTTAATAAACCCATGTTGAATATTAGAAACTAAACCCGGCATAACGTCGTTTAATCTATTTGCAAGAATTTTAGAGTAGATCTTGCTGTCGGCTGTAATCAGAGAAATAGGACGATACGAGCCTAATTCTTTTGGATCTTTGTTCTTTTTAACAAATACAACTATAGTAGCTGTAGACCAGGAATCAGGAGCTTTGTCTTGAAACGCTACATTAAAAATTTTGATCAGCTCTGGTTTCAGCAAGAATCTAAATGTCCGATAAAATTCGAGAGGAATCTGATCAGGCCCCATGGCTTTACCGGCTGCAAGACTCGTGATAGCCCTTTCAATCTCTTCCCAGCTTATTGGGCTAGTAAATAGATCTATATCATCTATACACAAGGAAGGTTGATTAATAACTTGAAAATATTCTATAGGATCAAGAGTCTTGTCAATTTCGTTATTAGAGTCATTATACAGCATCTTATAGAAGCCCTGAAATGCCGCTAATATTCCTTCCCTGCTTTCGCAGAGAATCCCATTTGTATCTTTAACGCACTGTATTTCGTTATAAGATGATTTTTGTCGTAAGCGCTGGGCTAAGATTTTTCCCGTACGTTCACTCAATTCGTAGCGTTCCGATTTATATTGTTTAAATTTTGCCGCTACTTCTTCAGCAATATGTGTGCGAAGACCAGAGCGTTCAATGGTTAATCGCCTTTGTACATCCTCTATATTAGCCTTATTTTTGCATGCGATAGATAAATCAAACTCGATCTGCCTAATCTTATTTAGTTTATCCCTGAAGTCTGTTTGATTTTTTTTCCTCTTATAATTTGCAAAACTAATAGTCTCGCCCCGTATAATAGATTTAAAAGAATCCCAGACTACTTGTGGGGAAGCAGTGTCGTTATTAATCAAAAAATAATCTTTAATAATATTGACCATATTTTGAAGATAATCTTCATCTAACAATAAATTTCTTTGAAATGACCAGGGTCTAGTAAGGTTTTGACAGTCGACAGAAAATTGTATCTCAACCATTATTGGGTTATGGTCTGAGATGACTTGTGGTAATATCTCAATATGAATTTTTTCTAAAAAAACTAAGGATACAAAAAAATAGTCTAAACGGGCAAATTTTTGATGAGGAGTAGAGAAAAAAGTATATCCGGGGTCATTATAATAGAATTTATTCCAGACATCAGTTAGCCCATTGCTAAGTATTAAGTTTCTGAGAGCTTTATAAGTTTTAACCTTTCGGCCCATGTATCTCTTCGCTAATCGAATATTCCAACTAGCTGACATATGTATATTTAAATCTCCACAAACTATAATTGGTTGAGTCCAAGTTGACAGCTCTGTATTCATAGTATTAAACAAGTCAGCATCATCTAAATTAGGGCCGTAGATGCAACATAGAGTAAATTTACAGCTTCCAATTTTTAGCTCGGCCAATCCCCATCTGCCCCATTTATCGGAGAGTGTTTTTGTGCAATTCCCTACTCCTTTTCGCATGCAAATTGCTACGCCTCTTTTAATACCCATTTGTTTAGAGGTAATCAAAACTTCCAGTCCCAAATTATTCAAAAGAGAACGTTTGTCCCATGAAATATGGGTTTCCTGTATACATAGCAGATCGATATTCAGTACCTGAAGCATTGTTCGAAACATAGCAATCTTCTTGACATCATTAAGACCATTAATATTAATAGTGCATATTTTCACCTTTTTATACATGACGGAAATGAAAAAAAAAATTTATCGACCAACATCACAAATATTTGTTCCTCAATGATATCATTGAAACACCTTGTAATCATCCCTGCGTTGAACACCTCTGCCTTACACCCCCGCCACCACCCCTTGCCCTTACCCACCCCCGCCCTTAATCCCCGAACCCCTCCCCCCACCCTCCCCACTACATGAGGCACAGGAACTATCAGTTCCTGAAGCGTATGGATGCCGTGTCCCTAACCCATGGCGCCCTTACTAAGGAAAGAAGAAAAGAGAGGGAGAAAGAAAAAAAAAAAAAAGGAAAAAAGAAGAGACAAACTGAGAAAGAAGTACAGGATATACAGAGAGGCAAAAAAAAAGCAAGAGGAAGAATATGTAGATAACGGATATAATAGTCCTGTGTTTGAATAATTATTAAACAATATAATTGCGCCCAGATTCTAAATTTGTCCTATTATACATTGCAGTCCTTCTCATTTATTCAAAGAGAGTCCAGATACTCTTTAGCTTTGATAGTAGAAATAAAGTATTTTGTTTGGCCCTTATATACTGTCTTTAGTTTTGCAGGGCCCTGCAAAAATACTGCTACTTCCTTCTTTTGAAAATCAGGAATTAGTTGTTTCAGTTGCCATCGTTGAGCGACAGTCGCTTGACAGTAGTCTGGTCTCACAAAAAACTGACAGCCTAGCCCATCCGCTTTCTTATCTGGTCTGGCTTTTCCAAATATCAATTCACGGGCAAGGAAATTATTGAATGACACCAGGATGGCCCTGGGATAATTTTCCTGACCTTGTCGTGGTTTCCTTGTTGTAAATGGGAACCTGTGCGCTCGTTGTATTTCCCGAGCCCAATCCCAGTCAGTAACTTCTGGAAAGGCATCATTCAATAAGTTGATAATAAACTTCCTCGGGTCTCCTCCTTCTTTGTTTTCAGGAATCCCCAAAAAACGCAGGTTACATCTCCGGGCCTGATTTTCCAAGCTAGCTAATTTGTCGGATAGGTCATCCTTTTGTACTTTGAAGTCTCCCACTTCTTGTCTTTGGGCCAAACATTCTTCTTCAAGTACAGCTATCCTGGCTTCTGCTTCGGTGACCCTGTCAGCGGTCTCTGAGCATAATTTAATTAATGTCGTGGTATGAATGGGAAATAAGTATCGTGTTCATTGTGTATTGTATTATGTCCAGATTATAGTCCAGTCATGCCGATCTTTTCCAAGTTACGTCAGTTAAAAACTAGAAAGGGTCTGCTGGAAGCAGCAGTTCCCGTCCCGCCCAGGGACAGTCCAGGTCACTTTATGTATCAGAAACATGGCATAAGCGCCATATTGTATCTAGATTTATGGGTAGAATATACCAAACAGTTAGAAGAAAAGTATAGATGGCCCGTATCGGGTACATGGGATGCCGAATGCATCATGCGAGTAGAGGAGGCATTATGGAAAAAGAAAGCCAGACAATCACAGAAAGATGCCATCGAGTTATGGCGCAAAGAAGCTCATAAAAGAA
The DNA here is from genome assembly GCF_964261635.1 of Lissotriton helveticus. Taxonomy (NCBI): domain Eukaryota; kingdom Metazoa; phylum Chordata; class Amphibia; order Caudata; family Salamandridae; genus Lissotriton; species Lissotriton helveticus. The sequence goes on from NC_136061.1 coordinate 1,178,405,289, forward strand.
CCGAAAAAGAAATCAGAAAGTCAGAACTAAGTAGAGAATCCCAAGAACGAGCCCAAGAAAGAGAATTAATCGAGATAGGTGAACGAGTTAGAACTGAGCAATCAGACAGACAGAGGAATGCCCTCATTAAGGGTATGTATCCTCTTCTTGCTGAGGGCTTGCCAAAAGCGACCCCGGAGGCATCCAGTAATTTCCCGCCACCATTAGTTCCGACCGAGCTACGTCACAAACCGACCGCAGCTGATATTTTTATTTTGTCCTATCTGGACGACACAGTCCCAGAATATGCAAATCCTGTTCGCACTCCGCCAGTCCCTGTAAATCAGGTAATTCCTGCTCCCCCAGACACCGGGGTGCCCTTAACAGCCCCCCCGGGTCAGCCCGCCATACAAGTCCAGCCCACGTTACAATTACCGACCCTGCCAGGACGAAAAGCATCAGTTGATGATTCTAGTTTAGGGGCCGCAGGAGGAGGTCTTCCTCAAACCCCGCCGCCATACAAGCGTTTATCAGCACTCGAATTACATGCTCAAGCATCACAGCGTACTCCTAAAAGTAATAAGTCTGTTGCAGAGATCAGGCAAACCCTTGGTGAATGTGTTTATGACCCAGTTCCAGGCGAGTTTAATATGGTTTTATATTCCGTACGCGTAAGGAGAGTGACCGAGTATCTAGTCACCCTACCAAATATGAAAGAAGATCTAGACAGGATATATCGTTTCATCCGTACAGGGGATGACCCACAAAGTATTAGTGATGCCATGTCTCAAAGGAAAGCCGAGATTCAGCGCATGATATTAAAGTTCTTAATTAACTGTCTAATAAGAGAACAAGATTATCCGTCTAAAGACCCGGAAGAAATGAAAACCCTGACAAAGTGGAGTGATAATATAGCCGAAGGTAGGCACAATACCATTGGTGCCATGGAAAGTATGTACAAGAAAATCCGTAGAGAGATAATAAAGATACACGAACAGCGTAAAGCAGCACAAGTAAGCGAGAAAGAAAGTACCTCTGATCCTGAAGAGGAAGACGATGAGAATACTGCCAGAATAGCGTATGTAGGAAAACCTAGATTTCCAGATCGCCATTTACGTCTAGAACACAAGCCAACTTTCCATCATTCAGCACCAGAACAAGGTTCCCTAGAACAAGTATTTCAAGCTACCGATCACATTCTGAAATCACGAATCGGTTATAGTGAGTTAAGTACTATGCATGAACAAGAACTAGCCCGATCAGCAGTCAGATGGATTACTGATTCTACCACTTTTCCAGACGAAATAGTGGCACAAATGTTCCTAAAAATGCCCCCAGCCGAGCAGCGACTGGTGGGTATGTATATGATCCAGCACCTCATTACTCTGTATGAGGGTCAGCACTCTGATCCAGGTCCGTTACACGATATCCTGAACGAGTTACTCCAGTATAGATGGAGAGGTCTAGGTACCGATTTAATTAGTGTCATTCTAGAACAGCGCCACAAATATAGAACATTCTTGAACCCGCATTTTGTTCATGTCTCACCCCCAGAAAGTAAATCATTCTACATAGACAGACAGAATCCGTTACGAGAAGTCCACCCAGTCAGAGGAGCGGGTGGCGAAATGCAACGAGTGTTTGTATACACTCCGATCACAAAGATGGAACTCCTCGAAATGAAGAAATTAATTCCCTGTCATGACAAAGATCCAGCAGGGTTCCATAGAGAATTAAAAGACATGCTCCGTATGGGAGAATACACTTACCCAGATATCATTAAAATGTTAAAGGTTCTGCTACCCGCAGGGGTGTATGAAAAGCTGAAGGAAAAAGAATGGGAGGTGGGAGAGAAAAAGATCGATTGGGCAGTCCTAGAAGCAGAAGATAAGATACGTGTACCAGGTACTGGTCTTGGAGAGAAATGTAAAGAATTACCAGAATTATTAATTCAAGTTTTACCCAGATTATTAACAACGAGAAAAGAAGACTGGGATGCAATCTCAGCCTGTAAACAGAAACAAGATGAAGATATTAGTGATTTTTATTCTAGGTTTGAAAAGTGCTTTAGTATCAACAGTGGCCTCAAGACAAGTAGTGAGTCATACCCTCACCTTTTTGTTACTAAATTAGTCGAGAATTCAAGCCCACAAGTTAAAAACCGAGTTCTGAAAGTCGAAAGCACCTGGCAAGCTAATACTCCGTCCCAGATGCTCCAGATGCTCCAGTACCACCAGAATAGAATCAGGGAAGAGCAAGAACACGAGAGAAAACGTATGAAAGACACGAAAATGAAAGTACTAGTTGCACAATCTGTTCCTCAAGACAGTCAGAAGAGGGGTCCGAATCAAGCCAGTCATCCTGCAGCTCCCGTTAAAGGGAACTGCAATTATTGTAAACAGCCAGGTCATTTTATAAATGAGTGTGCAGTTCTGAAACATAACATAGCTACTGGTAAGACTAAAGAAAGACCACGTCCGCCTAGACAAGAGCAAGTTTCACAGACTCCTCAGTCACAGAATGCACAACAGACAGTTACAGCACCGCAGCCTATCGCTGCAACACAGCATGTTACATCGCAGATGTACCAGTATGCACAGTCCGAGTATCCAGAGTACCAGCCATATTCATGAAACAGCCTAGAGAGGGAGGTAGGCTTGCCTCTCATCGAGATACCTGTAGATCAAGAAGGTCCCTATGTTCACAGTCAAGTATTAGGGAAAGACAGAAAGTTTTTGATTGATACAGGGGCAAGTAGGACCACAATTAGTCACGCCGAAGTTCCAGGGGCTCCGCTCTCAGGCTCAAGAAATGTTTCCCTTGGATTTTCAGGAAAGCCTATCGTTAATGAGATTTCAAAGCCAGTCACTCTAGAAGTAGGTCCATTGTCCCGCACTACTGATCTGTTACTTACTAAGTCATGTCCAGAAAATCTATTAGGCATTAAAACACTGAAAGAGTTAGGTGCAGTTATATGTTGTTCCCCAGAGGGAATACGTCTGTTCCTACGTGACTTTAAGGGTCACTATGTATTACGAGATTTTGATCCCAGACTGTCTAAAGTTCCGCAGCATTTATGGGCGCAAGGTCCAACTGATGTAGGTTACATGCAAATCACACCCCATCGTGTGACTCTCAAACCAGGTGTAGTGTTACCACGAATCAGGCAGTACAGATTGCCACCTGAGGCTGTAGCAGCCTTATCCAAAATTATTGACGAGCTCATGGCTCAAGGAGTAGTTGTAGAAACTGACTCCAACGTATGTAACTCTCCGATCATTCCAGTTATGAAACGTACAGATCCAAATGCACCCCCAGTATATCGATTAGTGATTGATTTACGAGAACTTAACAAATGTATTATTCCGCAGTACCCAGTTGTCCCAGACATCTCTTCTCTATTAACAGCCATTGATTCCGAAGCCACGTTCTTCACTGTAATCGACCTCAAGAATGCATTTTTTAGTGTTCCCATCCATCCAGACAGCCAGTTTCTTTTCGGATTTTGTTTAAATGGAAGGAGCTATATGTTTACACGAGCTCATCAAGGTTTCACAGAAAGTCCTAGTATTTACAGTCAAGCACTCAAGAGACAACTAGACAACATTCACATGCCAACTGACACTGCCCTGCTCCAATATGTCGATGATCTACTGATCACAGCCCGTTCTGAACGTGACTGCGAGCGTGCGTCACTCACGGTTCTGTATTTCCTAGCCGAGATGGGGCACAAGGTATCCCCTTCGAAGCTTCAATTCTGTGTCCAGCAAGTGGTCTACTTAGGACACTTACTGTCCAAGAGGGGTAGGCAGTTGACACCAGACCGTATCCAGTTGATAGCGAGTCTTCCTCAGCCCAGGACCCAGAAGGAGGTACGTGCCTTTATTGGCCTTACTTCTTATTGTAGACAATGGATTTCTCAGTATGCATTTCTAGCCAAGCCACTGATACAGTTAACGACACAGGAGGCAGCCGTATCGACTGTCCTCCCTTGGACATCTGAACATACACTTAGTTTCAACGAGTTAAAGAAAGCCCTATGTCAAGCTCCAGTTCTAGCTACACCGAACTACAGTAAGCCTTTTACACTTTTCGTTACTGAACGTGAAGGTACAGCATTATCTGTTCTCACACAAGACCAAGCAGGACAATACAAGCCCTGTGCTTATTTTTCTAGTACATTAGATCCAGTCGCCCAGGCTCTGCCTGCGTGCCTCAAGTCAGTTGCAGCCACAGCACTAGCTATCAGACAAAGTGATTCCATAGTTTTAGGACACTCCTTGACAGTACAAGTCCCACATTCCGTGGAAGTTCTTTTAAACCGAACACAAACACAGCACTTGACAATTGCACGTTTAACAGGTTATGAATTGACACTGTTTCAGCCACACATAGATATTAGACGCTGCAACGTCCTGAATCCTGCTACACTGTTACCATCAGTTAGTTCAAATCCAGCCACACATGATTGCGTGGAAGTAGTTAACATTACGACAAAGCCAAGACAAGACCTGACAGATATTCCGTTACCAGACCCTGACCTGACACTTTATGTGGATGGTTCATGTATGAGAACTAGTACAGGAGAACTAGTAGCCGCGTATGCAGTGACTACTGACACCGAAGTTATTGAAACACACCGTATTGATACTCTGTCCGCTCAAGCAGCAGAGCTAGTTGCTCTGACACAAGCCTGCATACACGCCAAGAACCTGAAAGTTAATGTTTACACAGATTCACGCTACGCATTTGGAGTCGTACACGACTTTGGAGTGCTCTGGCAGGAGAGAGGTTTCATGACTTCTCATGGAACCAAAATTCAGCATGGTTTCCTTATCCAAGCTCTGTTAGATGCAATACACTTACCGACATCCATTGCTATCATGAAATGCAAAGCACATACGAAAGTTACTGACATTATTTCTCAAGGTAATGATCTAGCAGATCGCACAGCCAAGCTTACAGCACAGACTCCAGACATTCCAGTTAACATGACACATACTCCAGATCCGATTACATGTATGACAGTTAAGGACCCTACTCAAGATGTCATAGATATCCAGTTACATGCTGCTCCCGATGAAATCAAGAAATGGTCTGAACAAGGAGGGGTCCAGACAGATCAAGGATGGTTAACAAAGGGTAGAGCCACATGGTTTCTCCCCGACTCTATGGTTCAAGTCATTATCAATACTGCACATAGTCCAGCACATTTAGGAGAAAAAGCAATGTTAGACAGTATCCAGAACATTTGGTTTAACAAGCATTTACGAGCTGCAGCCAAGCAGAAAGTCCGTACCTGTATGATATGTTGTCAGTTTAATCCAGGTAAAAGTGTCCCGGTGGAACAAGGGGGATTCCAGCCTCCTGACCACCCTTTTGAGGTCCTCCAGATGGATTATATTCAGATGGAGCGATGTCGAGGTTTCAAGTATGTCCTTGTAGTTGTATGCGCTTTGTCCAGGTGGACAGAAGCATATCCAGTCCCAGATTACACAGCCGCGACCACTGCCAAGCAGCTGGTTCGTGAGTTTTTCCCTCGATATGGACTCCCTAGAGTCGTATATTCTGATAACGGTCAGCCATTCTCATCCGAGTTGATGAAGCACGTTTCCCTGTTGTTAGGGTACCAGTGGAAGTTTCATTGTGTACGCCATCCTGAAGCAGCCGGTCTCGTTGAGAGACATAATCAGACTCTGAAAATCCGAATTGCTAAAATATGTAAAGATAAGGGTGTGGACTGGCTAGTAGCTCTGCCAGTTGCTTTATTTTACATGCGCATGGTCGCACATTCCAGATCAGGTCTGTCCCCGTATGAGGTCGTTTTCGGCCGCCCCCCTAACATGTGGGGTACTCCTAGACCCCGAAGTATTACTGATGTTTCATGTAATATGCTGACAGATTACCTAGCTTCCTTGATGTCTGCCCTCAACTCATGTCGTTCACAGGTTGCCGCCGCATTTCCAGACAATACCGAGGTGGCACCGCATGAGATCGTTCCAGGTTCGATGGTGCTCGTCCGGAACTTCGACAGATCAAGTCCGCTGGAGCCACGTTGGAAGGAGCCCCGTCAGGTCCTCCTCACCACCCGTACAGCCGTGAAATTGGAAGGACGCCGCGGCTGGGTACACCTTTCGCACGTCAAGAAATTCTACGGATTAAAACCGGTCTCCAAAAACATTTCCCAGGATATCAAGACTTGTCAAAACATTGTTCCTAAGGACTGTCCCGCAAATGACATTGATACAACCCCTCCCTTGGTAGAGAAAACTCCGCAGCAGGAGTATAAGCAAAAACTCCGGTCTAGTAAAATAAGTCAGTCAGTTTGATTGTATAAGTCCTCCCCTAGGTGAAACGGTTAGACTGTTTCTGACATGTATAAAATAGACCCCCACAGTGAGAGAGTTATTTCAAACTCAAACCGATGTATCGTTTTTCTAAGTTTCATATTATTTCTCAGCCTTTTGATTTCCTGCACTAGTTACGCATTCTTCCTGTGTTTTCCAGTTCCTCATGTAAATAAGCCTTCTAATGTTACAGTAGAGCACACGTTTAGTGATCTGCCTCCTCACGAATATTCATACCGCCTCGCTATGCGTAATAACTCATTTATCCGCATGTTACATTATTCACACCAGACCAGCAATGCCACTAATTGTTGGGTGTGTGGTCGACTCCCCCCTTTCCAGACGTCAAAGGGAGTTCTGCCACTCTTTCCTTATCCTTTTTCACATAATGGTTCGTGTGGAGCATGGTCCACGTTAACGTCATCCTTAACAGACATGTCTTTTCTTAACAGCACATGTTTCCCAGACAAGCAAGGTCTCCCCCACAGAACAGGTTTAGATCTAGAAAATGAAGTGTATAATTTAGGTAATTATTCGTCGAATTTCATGGTCCTGAATGTTCAGTCTGATACTACTCCAGACTCACCTGCTATTTCAGTATTACCAGTCAAAGGCGAATTATGTGTTCGTAATTATGGTTCTGTACACGTAGGACATAGTGATTGTACTACTGTTATCCAGTATAGTGACAGTGGGAAATCTATTTTTAAAGCTTCACGTCATTCTTATTTTGTTTGTGGTCAGACCGCATATGTTCGTCTGCCCCTCGATTGGGAGGGAACCTGTTACATTGCCTTCCTACTGCCACCTGTTTTCCTAGCCCCACCTGACTACCATAGGAATTCCTACCTAGTACATACTAGACACAAGAGAAACCTCCCGATTGTCGATTATACTGAAACTGCCGCAGAGCAATTCATTGATATTGATAAAGGTGTGTTCCCTTATTTAGGCACAGTTGTAAACAGTAAGCTAATTCGTAGGTTAACAAGAACCCTTGAAGCTGTAGTAGATGAGACTGCCTCCGCTCTAGGTAACTTAACCGAAGAGCAATCCTTTATGAGATTTGTCGTTTTACAGAATCGTCTCGTCCTTGACGTCATACTGGCCGATAGGGGCGGGGCCTGTAGAGTCCTCGGATCTAGTTGCTGCATTTTTATTCCAAATAACGCACCGTCTGTTTATTCAGCTATAACCAGACTTCATAAAATTGCCCATCTATTACACCAAGATCCAGGCACCTGGACATGGTCCGGTTGGTTCTGGAATATAATTTCCGCCTGGGGATGGAAAGTCCTGTCCTTTCTAGGTATCGCAGTAGCGATCATATTAAGCTGCTGCCTCTGTATACAATGTGGCCCTGCGATTTGCGGCATGTGTGCTACCTCTTGTATTCCCAGTCCCAAGCCCCGTTCTAAATCCCGTTCCAAGACAATTCGAGATGAACAAATGGTACTGTATGAAATGATAGATGGTATCATGAATATTGATGTTTCCTGATGGAAACGTAGTGACAAGGAGGGAATGTGGAAAAGTAAATTTTGTCATGTTCTGTGTCCCTACGTGTCATCCATCATATGTTATGTGTGCATGACCAATATGCATATGTTATTCCCCATGTCCGATTAATGACGCAATTACAGTTGTGTCCACCTCTAGTATGCCATTTCCCAGTCCTCGTGAATACTACGAATATCAGGCCTATGTAAAGCTATGTTGCCACGTTTCCCAGTGTGCACGTTATTTCATTATAAAGTCCCCGTTTCTAGGCCTCAAAAGGGCCCGGACATCAGATTCAGCTCCTGTCTCCTGAAGCCTCGCTGAGGAGCGATACAGCCCCCACCTGTATCCTCGACCTTTCACTTACTTCCTGCCTCGCAGTGCCCGGTGCAGCTTGGCTCTGCCTCTGAGTCTGCCAAGACTATGTTATGATTCCAGCTATCAGTTTAGTCCTCCTTCTCTGCATTCCTAAACTACTGAACTGCATCAATAGTTTCCGTCATTGTCTAGCCTATGCGGCTCCACGTTAGAGAAATACTGCATTTAATGGTCATTTAATATTCTTCATCACGCACTACATGTAGAATAAATGCATGCTCTAGTCTTAGAGTCAGTTAACTTTTCCCCTCATGACTTCTAGTTTATATCAACATGTTCCCTAAACATCAGATACCAGATAGGGTCTAGGTACATGTCGCTCCGACCCTCCAGACTTTAGTCTCTGCTCCTAGCACAGAGTTCATAGCCCCCAGCTTCTCCTCGTAACACGTCATTGCCAGTTTGCGCGCACCATCAGGTTAGAGGTCCCGGCTCCTTAGGTAGCCCCCTCCTATGTTTCCGCCCATTCATGACATATTCTGTTACGTTTGCACCACATGTCTATGTATACGCCCAGTTACACCTCTTTTTACTCTTATCTTTCGCGACTGCTACGCGTCACGCCTTCTGCTCCACCCACTGCTACGCCTACTGCAATGTAATGCTATGTGTTTGCGCTATGTATATATGCTCGTGTATTGTTATTAAAAGTCAGCGCGCTCATCCCAGATCCAGCCCCAGCAGCTGCTGGGCCCTGTCATCCTATTCCTATGCAGGTTGTCCTGTTCCTGTCCTTATGCTGTATTAAACCTGCAAAACTCCTACTACCTCGAATCTTGACTCTTATTTATTGAGCTATCTGTTATGATATATGTCTAGTCAAAAATAGGGTATTATTTATTTATTTACCACACATGTGCACCCCAATCGCCACCATGGAAAGGTGATCTTCCACCTGCATCATAATATGGATGACTGTGTCTTGCAGACACCGCCACCATATTATGTCCCTTTTGCGCCCGGTCGAGCATTCGACTGGCGGAAAAGCGGCAGACGGTCTTTCCGTCCGCCACGGTGCCCCCTACCATACTAATATGGCGGGGGAGAACCAGGGCCATATGGCGGGCAGATCACCACCGCTGGCCCGGTGGTGAGCACCTCCGGCCCGGCGGTGGCGATCCGCTCGCCATCATAATAGGGCCTTTGGCGAGGTTAGCGAAGTAGAATGGTGAATTTGCACCCCCACCAGTGTCCAGATACTTCCCTGAGGCAAGCGATCGGTGAAGATAGAATAGTACGTTTGCTTCCCACCACTGACCAGCACCTTCCCTGAGGCAAGCACTCAGTGGAGATAGAATAATAAGTTTGCCCTCCAACACTGACCAGCAACTCCATGAGGCAAGTACCCAGTAGAGTTACAATATAAATGTTGCTTTATAGTACTGAGCAGAACCTTCACAAAAAAAATTGAATTATGTAAAGCTGAAAATATTATTTTGTTTATACAAAAACATTTTGCAGTGTACGTACAGATAATTATCCAAAGGAATGTGTTGTCAAAATGTGATTGTTTTGTGTGTATGGTCAATCTCTTCAAAAATTTAAAAAACATATACATTGTAATTTCTGACTTTAGGTTTTAAATTAAAATAAGATGCAGTTTGAAATTTCTTTACAGCCAATAGGAAATATTTATTGTTGTGCTGGGGCTGTTTGTCAAGTTCTGTGAATAAACATAAAAACGTTTTAGGTATATAATTTAATTATTTTCGTTATGAAGGTGTTTTATTTTAAACTTACACTTACTTCAGTCAATAGATGGCATGTTTGAACTGCAAGATCTCAGCTGTCTCCTACTCGAGCTGTGTATGGTCACCAGGGAAGTCAGCGCACCACTGAGCACAAAATGGTGGTCGGCTTCATTTATACATTTTTTAGGAGTAAACAAAAATTTTAAAGAAAATATGTTTTGAAAATAATTTTTCTGTGTGAACTTTATCAGTATGCCATAAAAAGCAAACATATTAGAGGTTGAAGACATAAATGATAAAATTGTCATTCATTTTTTTCATTTTAAGGTTCAAGTTATGTTTATACATTTGTGTAAAACAATATCACATATGCAAAAATAGGTTTAAATGATATGAACAGATAAAGCTGTTATGTACTTTTATTTCTTGTCTCCAGGACTTCAAAAGTAGTTGTTTTTAACATCAAACAAGCAGGTACGCCCTCCTGTTTCTCCTGCTACATCCTGTCATGGGTGGTAAATCAAGGAGAAGGTTCGTCTTCAGTGTCAGGGTCATCAATCAGTAACATATTCCATAATCATACCTTTCTTGTTGCTGTGATGTGCAACGTGATACATGCGACGATTATTTAACAACATGCTGTAGGATCATATTCTAGTGCACCCCCAAAACTGTGTAGACAGCAAACCTCCCTTCATCAGTCCATATACTCTTTTGACAAGTGTTCTGATTTGCTTGTGAGCTGTGTTGTCTTTCACTTGCTTTTCGTGGCTTTAAGTATGGTGTTGTTATCCTTGGATTTAAGGAACCTGCATAGTCACTTGTAATATGAAGTATGGAATCTCTTACTGCATTGTGGGTATGTCACAGAATATTGTATATAGTTAAATCATATATCCTTACCAAGAAACCACCTGTCTCCAAACTTTCCTCTAGCCAGATAGTGACAAAAGATACAGCAGTCATGTGTGATACATGAAAAAAGGGCAACTATGTCAATGCTGGATTTGCAAACTTCCTGTATATTTATGGTATAGGAGTGTTGACTTTGGTAAATGTACTCACTCTGAAACGTGGCTCATAAGAACATGTCTTCCATCCACACAGTAAATAATATTTGAACATTGGGGAGCAAAATAAAATTGTACCCTACTAGCTTAGCACTCAGCAGTGGTGTTTGGAAAATAAAATAAACTTTCCTTCCCACCATGGCATATAGAATGTCTTTGAAACCATGGACAGGGTACTCTGAGATATTCCCCCCACCAACTGCTAATTACAGGCTGGTAACTCCCAGAGTATTTGAAGTGTAAACTACACAATTCCTGAATGTGTGGAGACAGCCTCAATATGGTTTGTTTGTGTGTCCGCCTATAACTGGCTGCAGCTCATACTTAGCTTACAAATAATCTGTTTTCTGAATCTTTATCCAGCATAAACCTCTTCCTCATTTTGTTTAGACAGGGTCATCCTCTTTGTAAAACATCTCTTCTTTCTCCTCCGCTGTGCTTCAAGGATGCAGATTCTTCTTGCCATAGCATAGAGTGCTCCCATTGTGAACGCATGCATTGAATTTTGGTGACCTTTTGTACTTTGCACCTGGTTACTACCTTCCCCCTCTAGATGGTGAATTACACATGTAATTTAAATTTATTTTTTGCAACTATTTGCAATTTAAAAATGCTTAGCACATATGGATTGCGAATCAGTAATTGTAAATTAAATTTTAGAAATGCAACTTACAATTAAGGACGTGTTAAACATTTAGAGGCACATGAATCAAACTCCCCATTTGCAATTACCAAATAGTGATTTTTAAGGAATCCCTGTTTGGTAATCGCAAATGCCAATGCATGTAGGAATCACAATACATTTTGCGATTCCTTTACATTAGCTAATAGCGATTCGGAAATTGCCAATTGCTATTAGGTAATGTGACTCCATTCATTCCTATGGGCCTACTGGCCCATAGGAATGAACGGTAATGCATTCGCAAGTTGCAATCACCAAATTGGTAATCGCAAATTGCAAATGCTAATCATAGGGTGCCCGTGGGCCTAAGGCCCCCCTTAAGCACACCCAAAGGTAAGTGTGCACGTGTGTAGCACACAAGTGTGCACTACCTGGCACTTTGAAAAATGCATTTTTGTACATTTTTCAAAGCATGCACAAATTATCATCAACCTGAAGTTGATGGTAATTAGCGTTTTGTAAATGCACATTCGCATTTAGGAAAGGCTAAATGCATCAGCAAATAGGGAATTGCAAATTGCGATTCCATAAATGCATTCACAATTTAGGTAATAGCAAATAATTGCGATTACCTGAATTGCAAATGTCAAGCCTTTGATGCATCAGAAAAGGGCTTTTTCCATTTGCAAACAGGCCGATTCGCGGGATCGGCCCATTTGCAAACGGTAAAAAGCTTGATGCATGTGCCCCTATGTCTTCTGTGCAATTATTGTGAACCAAAGTTGAGTGATTCCTGAATATTACATTGTGTATATAATGATTTTTGAATGGCTGGTTTATGGAATACACATTTTCAAATAAGCATTTGAATTAATGGATTGATAGAGTGGGTTCCGAGCATGGATCTCTCACTCAGTTGACCTTTGGAAACACCCGGTGTATGCATCCTGATTTTGTGACTGTGAGGAGTCCCAGAGGTTAGATTGACCATGGAAACTCTTTATTCTACCCAATGCCCTCTCTTATGGATCACCGGTGTGCTTGGCATGTTCCTAATGTTTTCTCTTATAAGCTGTCCAGCTCCCTAAGCCACAATAAAATCCTGAGATTTAAAACCATGACCGTGTACTGTTCTTCTGAATAGAGACTTCTTGCTGGTGCAAAGCAGGGAGCTTATCTTGTGCCTTTTTAGATATTTATCAATCTTGATAAGGTGGAACATCAAATCTATGTTGAGTGGAGTTGAACCTCAAATTTTGAGTGTGTGTGGGTGAGAATATTCTATATTCCCCTCTACTTGTATATTGAGGTCCTTATATTTTATATGTGGCAGTGGTTCTGGTAATGGAAAGAAGGACAATGACAGCAACTGGGAATTTAAAACATCCAACTCGGGGAAAAAAAGGGGGATCTGATACAATTCCGGGAAAACTCAGAAGCCACAAGTGCTAAGTCAGAGAAATTATGAAAGGGGTCCACTTTGAAGAGCTCCCTGCTTGCTCTTTTCCAGATAAAATGTTTTTTGCAGCTATGTACATAATCCACAAGGAATCAGGTAGGTTTGTAGATATATTTTATTCCACTTGAAAGAAGTCAGTTGATCAGCCCATCCGCAAACGACCTCCTTCCCTGCAGTTCCGTTACTAAATGGCATTGGTAAATGACCGATTCAGCAACTGGAACTGCAGAACATGGAACACCATTTGTGGAATGCAAGGTTTACAAGATAACAATAACATATTATCCCATAAGGCGCGCATAGGAAAAACACTTGCTGAATCGGCGAGTGCCAGCGGTGAACAACGAGTGCCAGCAGGCAACACATTTCTCCGTTTTCAACAAAGAAACAAAAAGGAGAAAAACATTACATAGTAAAATCTTGCAAATACAATGTTTTTATTTAAACCCTGCCACTTTTAGTGGTGAGACATTTGTTGGCAAAAGAAGGCCTTACTTCACTAATAGCACCACTGCCAATCCTTGAATTCCCTTGAGACCTATTAACATCCTCAGTCATAGTTTGTTGATCACCCACCTTTTCTGGTTGAAACTACTGAATGTCAAAGTGAAATATCACCCCAATCAGTGAACTTGAGTCTAGGGAAGGCCAAAAATAAAGCATTTTTTGATGTTGATGTAAATGGTTTCTAACAACAGTGCTTTGAAAATCACTTAACAACACCAAATTCTTTGTGGACCACCATTGCAAATCCTCCTGTAATACAGATGAACATGCAACCTTGACAACTTTGAAAAGGATCATTAAAATTGAATTCCACTTTTGTCTAGGTTTCATATTTTTCAACATGACCCATGACCTAACTTTAATACAATCTGAACTAATGTTCCTTTTGTTGTCATGAAACATTTTGGTTTGCATTTGTGATTTTTGAACTCTTGTTTCCATTTCTTTGAGAATTACAACCTCCCCCAATCCATTTGGAGATTTATTGTTTAGCTACACTGGACACAATCCAGTGTGAGCTTGTCTACCTCGTATTAAAGAAAAAGGTGAAACACCTATAACACTATGAGGAGTATTATGGTATACCCAAACCTGGTCCTGTAGAAACTTGACCACGTTCTTGTTGCATGTGAGAGCAGTTTCAATACCCTCTTTGATTAATCCGTTGGCCCTCTCAACTGCTCCATTGGAGCTGGATGAGTACAGAGGAATATTGTAGTGCCTAATTCGTTTGTTCTTTAAACAGGATTCCATAGTTTCTGACACTAGCTGTACACTATTATCTTAACAAGTTCCTCCGGATACCCCTCCAGGGAAAATACTTTGTTCAAGAATTTAATGACTTCTTTGGTGGATGTTTCTTGCACAAAGTCATAGTATATCCACTTAGAGAAATAATCTATGACAACAATCACATACTTGTTATCGAAGGGCAAAGACCCAACGGGACCAGCTAAGTCAAGTGCTATCTTACACCAGGGACCTTGAGGTAAGGGCGTTATGACCAAAGGAGTATCCTGATCCCTCCAATGTTTATTGGATAGAATGCACTCTTGACAATTGCTTACAAATGTATCCACGTCTGAGTCCATATACGGCCACCAGAAATAACATCTTAGGGTTTTCTTGGTAGAACTAGCCCCTAAATTATATTTATGGGCCAACTCTAGAATTTTAGCTCTAAGCTGACTGGCAACCACAATTTTCTCAGCTCTCATAAGACTGTCATTTTCTACAGTAAGCTGATCAGCTAGCTGACAAAAAACACTAATAAATCACCTTTTACATTTTTAACATGGGGTCAACCCTGTTGAACGAAACACTTTACCTCTTTCGAAATAGCATCCTCATTGCAAGTTGTGACCCACTCTGTTTCAGAGATGGTACCCTTGCACAGCTGTACAACATCCATGTTTGCTACAATACATTAATTCCCAGACACGCCAATATCCGGAGTTCCTTTTGATGCAGTATGTAACCTGGATAGACAATCAGCTCTAGAGTTGGTAGCTCCAGGTATATACATGACATCAAATTTATATTCTTGTAATGTGGGCAAAATTCTGATAAATCTGGAGGAGGCACAAGAAGTTCTTTTATCCCCTAGTAAATACATAAGAGGTGTGTGATCTGTGCTTAAAGTAAAAGACATACCCCAAACATAGGTTTTAAACTTTGCAATGGCCCATGCGCAAGCAAGTGCTTCTCTCTCTATAGTGCTATACTTCCTCTCTGTTGAGGTTAGAACTCTGTAGGCGAAAGCAACGGTAGTTTCAAACATACCTATTTTCTGACACAGGACACTACCCAATCCTACGGCACTGGCATTTGTAGTTATAATACATGTATGACCACTCACATACGATTTCAAAGCAGGCACATTGGATAACATGTTTTTATCTCCTGGAAAACATTTTATGCTACTGTACTCTGTTAGACCTGACACCTTTTGGCATGGTTCTTCCCCCCATCTTTTTGCCTCTGACTCATGTGTTATGATGCTGTGCTGGATTTTGTTTTTGCTGATTTAGATGCTTTGGACACTCTGCCACTGCTGATCAGTGTCAGAGTGTAAGTGCTCCCTCTGTAACTTGCCATATTAATTAAATATACCTGATTGGCATATTTGTATCACCATGGAGTCCCTAGTAAAGTGCACTGTGTGTGCCAGGGCTGGTGATGACAGATGCTACTAGTGGGCCTGCAGCGCAGATTGCGCCACCCACATGAGTAGCTTTAAAATGGTGACTCAGGCCTGCCAGCGCAGGGCCTGTGTGCAGTCAGTGGACTGCCCTGTCCCCCTGGCCAGTGTCTCCACTGGCTGGGCCTAACCCTTCCCTGTCTGTGCACATCAGCCACTCACTGGAGCCTAGGATTGCTGTTGACTGTTGATTGTTGCAGAACTGTCGTACTCTGTGCCTGTGTTGGCTGTCTGGGGCTGACGCTCGGAGCTCTTTACATCGTGGTGCTGCCTCCCCCTGACTCGCTGGTGTGAGCGCGAGCTGCACTCGGCACGCTCTGCCTGTCGCTCCCAGCTGGAGTCAGAGGGGTTGAGGCAGGGGCACTTGCAGCGAGAGCACCTAGCCTGGGGGACTGCGAGGACCAGAAACCTTAGCGAAGGTCAGCTGGTTCCTCTTCCCCCAGGTGACCCGCCCACGGACACGCCCCCAACGAGCTGACCATATCTTCGTGACCCCCGCTTCGCGGGCGCCACTCACTGGAGCCTAGGATTGCTGTTGACTGTTGATTGTTGCAGAACTGTCGTACTCTGTGCCTGTGTTGGCTGTCTGGGGCTGACGCTCGGAGCTCTTTACATCGTGGTGCTGCCTCCCCCTGACTCGCTGGTGTGAGCGCGAGCTGCACTCGGCACGCTCTGCCTGTCGCTCCCAGCTGGAGTCAGAGGGGTTGAGGCAGGGGCACTTGCAGCGAGAGCACCTAGCCTGGGGGACTGCGAGGACCAGAAACCTTAGCGAAGGTCAGCTGGTTCCTCTTCCCCCAGGTGACCCGCCCACGGACACGCCCCCAACGAGCTGACCATATCTTCGTGACCCCCGCTTCGCGGGCGCCACTCACTGGAGCCTAGGATTGCTGTTGACTGTTGATTGTTGCAGAACTGTCGTACTCTGTGCCTGTGTTGGCTGTCTGGGGCTGACGCTCGGAGCTCTTTACATCGTGGTGCTGCCTCCCCCTGACTCGCTGGTGTGAGCGCGAGCTGCACTCGGCACGCTCTGCCTGTCGCTCCCAGCTGGAGTCAGAGGGGTTGAGGCAGGGGCACTTGCAGCGAGAGCACCTAGCCTGGGGGACTGCGAGGACCAGAAACCTTAGCGAAGGTCAGCTGGTTCCTCTTCCCCCAGGTGACCCGCCCACGGACACGCCCCCAACGAGCTGACCATATCTTCGTGACCCCCGCTTCGCGGGCGCCACTCACTGGAGCCTAGGATTGCTGTTGACTGTTGATTGTTGCAGAACTGTCGTACTCTGTGCCTGTGTTGGCTGTCTGGGGCTGACGCTCGGAGCTCTTTACATCGTGGTGCTGCCTCCCCCTGACTCGCTGGTGTGAGCGCGAGCTGCACTCGGCACGCTCTGCCTGTCGCTCCCAGCTGGAGTCAGAGGGGTTGAGGCAGGGGCACTTGCAGCGAGAGCACCTAGCCTGGGGGACTGCGAGGACCAGAAACCTTAGCGAAGGTCAGCTGGTTCCTCTTCCCCCAGGTGACCCGCCCACGGACACGCCCCCAACGAGCTGACCATATCTTCGTGACCCCCGCTTCGCGGGCGCCACTCACTGGAGCCTAGGATTGCTGTTGACTGTTGATTGTTGCAGAACTGTCGTACTCTGTGCCTGTGTTGGCTGTCTGGGGCTGACGCTAGGAGCTCTTTACATCGTGGTGCTGCCTCCCCCTGACTCGCTGGTGTGAGCGCGAGCTGCACTCGGCACGCTCTGCCTGTCGCTCCCAGCTGGAGTCAGAGGGGTTGAGGCAGGGGCACTTGCAGCGAGAGCACCTAGCCTGGGGGACTGCGAGGACCAGAAACCTTAGCGAAGGTCAGCTGGTTCCTCTTCCCCCAGGTGACCCGCCCACGGACACGCCCCCAACGAAACGTTCAAAGAACATCGCGATCCCCGCGACGCGGGACGCGCGCGGGACCAAGCGCGGGGCGAAGCCCGGGCAAAGGGCGGGCCGTCTGTGGCCGTCCGGGGACGTCAGAGGACGGGCCGGGCCCCCCCTCTTGCACCCCGATTATTAATACAGAGAAAACAGCATTCGGTAAGTCAACTCAGAACCCATACTTCACATTAGAACCTTCATCGGTGTTATCGCCTGTGAACTCATAACCCGTAACAACCTAAAGTACATAGGCAAATACATGGGTTTTAAAAAATTACGTTCCCGGACGATATTTATGAAAAGAATGGGGACTGAAAATGCTGTTCGGAAATCAACCGACAAGGCAATTAAACCTGGTCGGATAACGGTTACACCGGCAATAAGTACATACTTTACCACACTTAAAATGAAAGACACTCAAGAACTGAATACATCTGCCAGAGAAACTTCCTCCAACGCTTCCGTAATTTTGAGGGAATTAGAATGCACTCCTACGATTCCTAACCATCAATTACAACGGTGTCTTCCAGTTCTTGATTTAAGTAGTAAATCACTCTGTGTTCCAGTTGATGTACTTAACCCTCAACATGACCAGACCACTCTAAAAACTTCTACTCCTATTAAAACTGAAGGGAGTTTAGCGCTATCGGTTGATTTAAATGTCAACAAATCTGTCTTAGGCCAGCAAAACTTGGATCATACAATAAGTCAGAATAATAAAGAGGAAACATCTCGACCAATCACCTTTACTGATCATTCATTTGACCCCTTCAATATCGACTCTAAAACAAATATTAACATTATTGATTCAACACCACCTATATCAAAAGCCCTGTTTTCATTGCAAGAGATCCTAGAATCTATTCTTTCCTTTCTGGGAAATATACTTGATAATTCTGATCAAACCCTGGACGTTCAGATAGGGATACTAAAACATCTAGTAAATAAAAAAAAGAATAAAGACCTCCGCTTAGCAGAGGCAAAGAATTTACCAGCGATAACAAGATCTGAGGAAAGTGTTATATTGAAAGAACATAATAATGAACAGAAGAAAAGTACACGTGATTTCGGCACTCAAACCTCTAAGACCCAAACACAACAAAAACAAAAGATGAAGCAGCCAAATGATTCAACAATATACTCCTTAAAAAAGCTCTTCAAAGAAAAACATCAACATAAAGCTAACAACTTCCCAATATTCAATAAAAGGAGTGAAACAACTACACCAGTAAACAATTCCATATCTGATAATAAGGAAATATCTATGTCTAATTCAGCAGCACAAGATAATGGAATGCCTACAGAAAAAAAGAATCTGGAGTGTAACACAGAAGGAAGGCAACGAAGGAGAAAAAAACCGACAAGGAGGATTCAAAAAAAGAAAGCTCACAAACTAAAATTTCGACAGTTGGCTGGAAAACAAAACCAGGAAGAGGAAGAATTTGGAAAAATAATAGCATCTGAAAGTTTGCCAACATCGGTAACTAGGAAAAACTTCGTAGAGAAGACGTTACAACTAGATCCAAGAGCTCAAGAATTCGTCTCTTCTAGATCCCTTGAGGATCCAATGCAAAAACATAACAACAATAAAACTATAGAACATCTGGATATGAACAAACAAAGAGAGCAAGAGTCTCCCCCCAAAACTATACAATTCGAAGAACTTTTCCCTAGTGATTCATTCCCACTCAACAGAAGTAGGATATTACATTTACTGCGTCATATTAAGTCTTTGCAATCACTGAGTAGCCATGAACTTGATTTAGTAACTTTTCCTATGAAAGACAATAATAAATTAGCAAGGGTAACATTTTGGTCGTCTGTTATCCCAGAAATCATCTTGAATGATAAGGAGTTACTATACAAACAAGGATTTGATGTGGTAGAAAAAAAAGAATCATTGGACAGTGCAGATTCAATTGGGTATGATGCCCAAATTAGCGCACTTTCCAATTCATACAGGAAACAATTTCCAAGAGTCAATGGAGTGCTGGAAGACCCTATCAAGCACTCTGACACTTACTCTACAGGGCAAGAGAAACTAAAAATCCTGGTGAACAATGGACAACGGGCCGTTTGGTATCAAGCTCCCAAAATACCAGAGAACAGTAATAGCATAAAGTCTTGGGCTTGGGTTTCAGAGACTCTAAATTGCAGCAAACCCAGGAGATTTCAACAACAATCTGTTTAGCGCTGGCATAAAAATATCTTCCTGGAACATCGCTGGTGGAATAAAGAACAAATTGCCCATGGCCACTAGGAATTTGCCGGATATCTTGATTTTACAAGAAACATGGGCAATCGAACCTACAACTGTTCATAATTACTATGTTTACGAAATTCCGGCAATTAACACACATCGAGGCCATGCTAAAGGCGGTTTAGCTATTCTGTTAAGGGAAGAATATCTGTGGGCCCAGGAAATATTAGATACCAACTCGGATAACCTCCAATGCATCAAAATCTCTGTTAAAACACACAGCACAGTTCATTCTAAAACAATTCTCATCTTTAATGTATACGCTCCTCCAGGAAAAAAGCAGGACATAACATTCTTAAATATCATGGAAAGGATTGAGAGTATAATAGAAAACCATCTTCACTCATCCTTTTTAATTGTTGGCGACTTCAACAGTAAAATTTCCAATTTCGAAATTAATAAATGGGCAAAACTACATATAGAAGAAGGTCTGGACATAATATCTCCACAATTCCCGGAGGGCATACAGTCTGATAAAAGAGGAAAACTGTTGTTATCAACTCTTACAAATATCAATGGAGTAATATTGAATGGAAGCATGGAAGGGGATATTCCTGCGCACTATACCAGACGGGGAAATGGGACTTCATCTATAATCGACTATGTAATCACAAGTTATGACCTGCTAGAAACAGTTTCATATTTGCTTAACCAGTTTTGCCAAGAGAGCGATCATTCCCAAATGCACTTGACAACAGATTGGTTACCCAAATCATCAGCACCTTGTCATATAACATATTTAAAAAGTAATGTAGTTGTAAATGAAGATAAGAGACGCATTTTCTGGAACTCTTATACCATCGACAAAATTATGTGTCTGATTGATCATTCAAAATTTTTAACGAGAACGTTCTCAGAAAATCCCATCAAAAATTTTGAATCCATTATAATAGAGTACAGATCTCTTATCCTTCAGATGATAGTAAATGATTCAGCTGGTAACAGTAAGAAAAAAGATAAAAATAATCGTACCCTTAAGAACTCCGAGGTAAAGAAAAAACTAAACAAATATATACGCGCCCAATATATAAATCCTACTCCAGAAATAAAAAAGGAAATAAATAAAATCAAAAATCAACTAAGACGTGAGAATCTGAGACATAAAAAAACTGTACAAGATCGCAATTGGGTAGATATACAGATAGCGGCGAATAAGAACGACCAGCGCAATTATTGGTACCTAATAGGAAAACTCACCGGATCCAAAAAGAAACTACAACCAATACCGGTTCCTCCGGGTGCCTGGGAAAATTTTCTAACAGACCTTTATAGATCAAACTCTATAGCCTCATCAGAAAGCAGCGGGGTCTATAACAAAGAAAAAGTTGAACTCTCATTAAATAAAATTACCGCAACATCGGTGGAATTAAACATACGTAAAGCAAGATCAACAGGAGCGTCCGGCCCAGATCAGATCCCGATCAAAGCACTAAAAATTGCCCCAAAGGAATGGAGTCAGTTGTTATATCCCCTTTTTAATTACATCTTAGATACTGGCCATATCCCAAAATCATGGCAGGGAAGTATAATCATCCCGATTCACAAAAAGGGAAGTAAAACCCTGGCAAGCAATTTTCGTCAAATTGCCCTTATGGACTCCGTGGGCAAGGTATTTGCAGCAGAAATTTTACATCGTCTTAAAGAATGGGCCTTTTCGACTGGCCGGATACCAATGTATCAGGCAGGCTTCAGGCCCAAACATTCGGTAACTGACAACATCGCAGTTATTCAAACCATCATCGACAAATATATAACACAGAAAAATCAGGTTGTATATGCTGCCTTTATAGATTATACTACAGCGTTTGACCGGGTGGACCGACCAACCCTGTGGGAAAAATTGAGGAAACTCGGCATTAATGAACAACTACTACAGTCTATAATCAGCTTACACACCAACACTTGGTGTCAAGTTCAAATGGGGGGAGAAAGAGGTTACACGGAAAGAATTAAAACGGAAAATGGACTAAAGCAAGGGTGCCTCTTAGCCCCAATACTATTCTCCCTCTACCTAAGCGACTTGTGCCATTACCTGCAACTGGGTTCTAACCTACCTCCAAAAATTGCTGATCAAAAAATAAGTGCTTTACTGTACGCTGATGACATAGTGCTGTTGGATCTTACCCCCTTCGGATTGCAAACGTCACTAGATATTTTATACAAATACTCCAAAGAAAACTATCTAGTCCCAAATATACAAAAAACAAAAGTATTGGCCTTTTCAGGGAAGAAACAAAGTGCGAAATATACCTGGAAACTGGGGGGGGAAAAGATATAAGAAGTTAAGAACTATCCCTACCTTGGCAGGATCCTCTCAAAAAATTTATCTAACATCACGCAATTGAATAATCTGTCAAGAAAATCAGATATACATGTAGCGGCCCTCCTGAGACTATATAGCGCAACAGGGAATAGACATTTTTCTTCTCTGATAAACATTTATAAAGTAAAAATACCTCCTGTACTTTCTTACGCGACGGAGTACATTCCCATAAAACAATGGGCTTTTATGGATCGGAAAGAGGGGAAGATTTTAAGGAAAATTATGAAACTGTCTGATGCAGTTCCTGTTCAAGCACTGAGACTAGAACTATCAGTGACCAGTTCTTATGCAGTAGCTATTGCAAGTGTAATAAGGTGGGCCTACAACTTATTGCATGCAAAAGAGAACACATTAAGGTCACTGTTGAAAAAAGAAACCTTTGAGTCCGATGCTAAAAAGCAGGTTTTTAGAGGGAACATGGCAGAAGCATTTCGCGTAGCAAATATTACAGTCGATATGTTGCAAAACTGGTCACCAGCACAACTAAAACTGTTTTTAAAATGCTTCACCCCAAAGCTCAGTTACGAAATGGATTCCCGCCACTGCACCAAATTAACCACTTATAAACTATTCGCTGATTCCTTAGAATTCAAGCAAAGTCGGCCTTATATTGGGCTAACTCTAACACATGGAGCTAGGAGAACAATTACTATGCTTCGACTAGGCATTCTTCCCCTACTTGCATTTATTTCTAGATGGTCCCCGGGGGGATCTGCTTTATGTACATTGTGCGCGGGGGGTAATCAGACTCTGGAACATGTTCTTTTTATATGCCCGAGCCAAATTGTAATTTCTGCGCGTACTATATTTTTAGCTCCAATATATTGTTCATGTAGAATCACGACAGTAAGTGAACTTATTGCTCTTTGCAAACAACCTCCGAATGAATTTGTTTGTTTTAATTTGTATACATTTTTAAAATCGTTCTTATCTTTGTATTGATAATGTTGAATTTTAATCTATATGTAATTTGCATATTTTGTGGTCCTCTGTTGAGTACCAGTACAAATAAACTTTTTTGACTTTGACTTTGACAGCCACCCCTATGGAAGGCTCAAGGTACCCCCCTGGGCAGGGTGCAGTGTATGGCTAAGGTAGAGCATGTACTAGTGCAGGTCACATGCTCTGGTAGTGGGCTGCAGCCATTTTTTGTGCTCACTGCTGTAAGGCTATCTTGCTCCATAGAGTAACATGGAGGAGGCTGGGCCCATGTGATACCAGCCTATCTACCCATAGGAACAATATGGGACATAAGTGAAAGATATCCCTGAACTCAGAATTTAATGACACATCTTTTAGTGAAGGGTGTTTTTAAATCCTGTGTTGGAGAATAGCACTTTTAGAAAGTGGCTGTTCTCTTGTCTAAACCTTTCTGTGTGCCTGGGTTTGTGGAATGCATGCCTGGTCTGGATGTGACAGGGGGGGTTGCAGAGCCCCAAGAGGAGAGGGTCGGAGCCAGCCCGGGGATGAAAGGGCACATCTGCCTGCCTGGGAGGTGGGAGGAAGAAACGCCTGATAAGTGCTGGGCTGTGCCGGCCTGCCTCCCCCATGCTAGCTCCCTCCTGCCGGTCAACTGACACCTCTGACCCTGAAGCTGACAGGAAGAAGAAAACCAGAGACACCTCAGTGCTACGCAACCCCCAGAACTGGACTCAGGGCTCTTTGCACAAAGACTTCAAAGGACTTCAAAGACATTGAGGGGTATAAAGAAAGGACCCCTGACTACGGAAGTTTAGATTCTGAAATTCTACAAGCAAGAAGGAACCTCGGCTGGAAGGAGGACGGCTGGAGAACTAAAGGAAGATTGCCTTGCTGTGTGCTCTAAGGGCTGACCTGTTCTGCTGTCTACCTGGAAGCTGAGGAGGAGAAAGGGACTTTGCTGTGTGAAGTGACCCTGCCTGCTTGAAACTACGAGAGACTTTGCTGTGTGCTGTGTCTCCTGAACTGAATCTCCAAGGGCCTGAGAAGAGCTGGCCTCCTGCTTGGAACCCAGGGCTAAAGGTTCCTGAAGCTTTGCCAAAAACTGCGGCAAGATCGTGTGGTGATCGACCCCAACACGTGTGTCCTAATTGCCAGCTGTGTGGAGTGATCGCTGTGCTCATCGGCACAGATTCAGGGGGCGAGGAGTGGCCATGGGGTGTTCCTGTGACTAGGATCCCCCTCTGTCGATTGGCTGGCAAAAGAATCATTCTGCCGCGAACCGCGGCCCCAAAGGAATCTTGCCGCCAAATCACCGTCGCGGCCCGGGGCCAGAAACACCCTCCGTGAATTGCCTCGCGTGTAGGAGCCGCAGCGGCGAAGAACGAAGCCGCCGTGCTCCCATTGGCTGAGGGAGCCGAGCCCCCTCAGTAACGCCGCGACGGGATTGGCCCGTGCGGCGCAGCGTCATCCGCGAGGCCGTGCTGTCATTGGTTGACGGCCCCGCATCATCAGAGCCGAGTCCCGGGAGCCGCTCTGCCATTGGCTGACTCCCGGGTACTGAAGGGGCTCGACCGGAGGGCCGCAACCTGATTGGCCCGCAGCGTGGAGCAGCCTCCAAGCCGCCGAAGAAGCCGTGATCTTGTGACCCCAGCGAGGAGCCGACAGCCGGAGCAGCTGCCTGACCCATCCTCGCCGAGGGAGTGAGTCCGCTTGTGTTCCCCACCCCGGGCCTGTCGTACCCCGAGGTGTGCTGCATCCCCCGCCGCTCGTTGGATTGTCGAGAGCTGGCGGGAGAGCACGAGGGGACCGGCCGGGGCAAGGAGCGAGTGTGCTCTCCTGGACGCGAGGCGCCTGAGACCATCCGGCGCACGTGGCAGCCCCAAACAGCAGAAAAGGAGTCCCCAGGATACCGGGTGAGGCGCGCTTGCCGCGCTTGGGGGGCTCAGTGCCTGCGAAGGCTGGTTCTGGGTAACTGAGCATGGGCACTGCTTTGACTGCTCGTTTTTAGAGCTACTTGCACAGAAATCAGGGGCATTATTATTTTTTAACCATTGATTTGAGAGACTTGAGACTGCTTTTGGTTCTGAGAACTGCCTATGTACAAGTACCATCAGAAAGATTAAGTGCAACCCTTAAGATAACATGCAACATATTCTTAACAAAGGGATTATCGTGCAAATGCCTGATTTACTTGCTGAAGCTAGATAAAGTTATATATTTTTATAAAGATACTTACCTGTGTGGTCTCAGTTTGTGGTGGATTGGGGATTATTGTTGTGTTAAGTGCAAATGTTATCCACATTGCCTCTGTTTAGCCTAGACTGCTCGCGCCATGCTACCTAGAGGGTGAGCAGGGGTTATCTCAGAGGGGCATTCCTACACCCTGACTAGAAGCAAGGGTCCCTACTTGGTCTAAGGTATTTACCTCTGCCAACTAGAGACCCCCGGTTCTAACATTGGTGGCAGCGGTGGGATTTTGAACTAATAATTGCACTTGACCTGCAGTGATTCCTTGTACATCACTAGTCTAGTTTAGCAGAACAGGTTGCGCAAGATTTTTTCTTTTTTGGTGGAACCTTTTTAGGTGAAAAGGTTAGGAAGCATCATGTCTCGGAAAGCGCCAAGGGTGAATGGAGAAGTGGATGTGGAATTTGAAATCCAGGAGTTGTTAACCTATAACAAGGAGCAACTGAGAAAAGTCTGCAGACAGCTTGAATGCCCAGTAAGGGGCGGCGCAAACAAGGAAGAGCTACGGACAGCTCTGAGGGCCTGGTGGGAGGCCAAACATGGTGACCCAGAAGCTGCTACTGGAGAGGGAGGCACACAGGAGAATGGGTTTTTGTCCAGTGAAATGCCAGTGAGGAAGCCAGGGTCTAGGACCGGCAGCAACCACTCCAGTAGGGTTATTTCTCCAGAGGAAATAGAGGAGAATCAGAGAGTTAGGGCCCATGGGATTGAGCTTTTTAAGCTCAAAGCGCAAGCAGAGGCGGAGGAGAGAAGAACCGCTTTCGCTTTGGAGGAGAGGAAACTCCAATTGGCTCATGAGTTGAGCATGAAGGAATTGGGCTTCAAATTTAAAGAGGTGGTGTCCAGTTCTAATGGTGGCAGCGCACAACCAGTACAGGCGGGTAAGGTATACATACCAAAGGATCTGGTACAGAATTATCAGAGGGGTGAGGATATTTATGCGTGGTTCAGAACGTATGAACTTGCCTTAAAGATTAATGAAGTGCCTGAGAAGAATTGGGGGGCAGGATTGTGGAAGCATTTTGAGGCCTCTGGGAGGGATGTTTTGGCACCCTTGGAAGCAGAGAATGCTTTATCCTACCCCGCCATGAAGGAGGTTTTGTGCCTCAGGTATGGGCTCACTGCTGATCAGTACCGCCAGAAGTTTAGGAACTTCAAGAAGCTTGAGTCAAGTACTTGGGTGGAGTGTGTGAGTATGTACACGCGTGCACTGGAAGGTTGGATAAAGGGCAGCAAAGTTACTGATTATGTGGGATTGTGTCACTTGATTAGTAGGGAGCACTTAAGTAGTTTATGTGTCCCAGAGCTGTGCCAGCATCTTTTGGATAGTAAGTTAACTGATCCCAGTGAGCTTGCTAAAGAGGCGGACCGCTGGACTAGCACCAGGGTCCACAAGGGGGTGGTAAGTACCCCAGCCAAAGGTGGACAGGGTCCCCAGCAGAAGAGTGGGGGGGACATGGGTAATCACAAGGAGTCTTCCAAAAGGGCCCCAAAATGGTTCCCAGGAGAAGGTGTCTCAACCCCCCAGCCTAAGAAGTCCTGGCCCCCTAAGGGCACGCAGGACAGAAGGGCACCACTTACTTGCTATTCATGTAGGGAGGTGGGGCACATTGCCCCCAAATGTCCAAAGAAGAAATCAGCACCCACTGGTGCTCCATCTCCAGCTCCGGCGTTAGCCAGTGTAGCTTTGAGAGGGGATTTGATTTCTAGTGGGGAGAAGGGGTTAGCATTGATGACCCTTGTCTCTCTAGGAGACCAAGAGATGGCCCAGGAAACTTTGCTGCCCCAAAACACTAAGAAATACGGGCAGAAGGTGACCATCAATGGACAGGAGGTGGAGGCTCTTAGAGACACAGGGGCCAGCGTGACATCTGTCAGGTGTCGGTGGGTGTCTGAAGAGCAAATTGTTCCCAAGGTACTCCGGCCTGTGGTGTCGTCGGACAGTTCAGTGCGCTACTGCAAGTTGGCAAAGGTTCCATTTGAATGGGGAGGAGTCTCCGGTATTTTGGAAATTGTAGTAAGTGATGCCTTGCCTGTAGATTGTCTATTAGGTAATGACCTGGAGAGCTCGCCATGGAAAGAGGTGGAGCACAGGACTCACTTGGAAATGTTGGGTTTGCCTGCGTGGATCTGTGTGTCCACCCGTGCAATGACAGCCAGAGAGGGCGGTCTAGCAGAGCTGGAGCCTGGAACAATGGCCCAAGAACCTGCCAAGAGAGGAAGGGGTAGAGGGCGCGGGAAACCGGCCCCCACGGTTCCCACGGTCCAGGAGGAGGCAGACCCAGAGGGGGATGCCCTGGAACCTACAGGGGAGCAGGTGGCCGAACTAGGGGAATTGCCTGAGCTGTCCCAGTGGCAGCAAGAAGGTGGTCCCTCCAGGGAGGAATTCTGCCAGGCTCAGAAGGAGTGCCCTTCTCTCATTGGTGTGTGTCAGCAGGCTGCAGACCAGGCAGCAGGCCTGGGGTCCAAGGAGCATTTGATCTACT
Organism: Lissotriton helveticus; assembly: GCF_964261635.1. Taxonomy (NCBI): domain Eukaryota; kingdom Metazoa; phylum Chordata; class Amphibia; order Caudata; family Salamandridae; genus Lissotriton; species Lissotriton helveticus. The sequence continues at coordinate 1,178,433,182 of NC_136061.1, forward strand.
GGGAGGATGACTTACTTTATAGTGAGCCTAAGTTCGCTGAGCCCGGTGCAGCCCGTGGGCTGGTAGTACCGGAGCGCTTCAGGAACTTCCTACTGGGTCTGGCTCATGACGTGTATTGCGACTTATATAGCGCACGTATCACCCGAAGGCATCAAGGCGCTTGCTTAGGGAACCCGTCCTGGTATTCCCCTGTGAGATACCCCGGCAGGGTATCCACAAGGTGAAAGCCAGGCATCCCGCCGCGAGGGGCCGTAGTGGAGATTAAGCAAGCTATTGCCCAGAGTCGCAGAGTGTGACCCCGTGAGTCGAGTAGGCACCGGAGCGAGAATTGTCGAGTCCGTGGAATTTTTGAGCCCGAGACCCGCCGAGGCGGGGAATCGAACCCTGGTCCACGGCCAATCTCAGCTTCCGGGTTGCCGCCTCTAACCACTGGGCCACGCTTCTCCACAGGACACCTGGGGCAAGACAAGACCTATCACAGGCTTGTCACTCATTTCTACTGGCCCCAGATGAAGAAGCACGTCGCTGCCTTTTGTAAGTCTTGTCAGACTTGCCAGGCCAGTGGCAAGAGCGGAGGGAAGTGAGTGGCACCCCTCCAACCCTTTCCTGTGGTGAGCACCCCTTTCGAGCGGGTGGGCATTGACATTGTGGGGCCCCTGGATCCCAAGACAGCCCTAGGCAACAGGTTTATCCTGGTCTTGGTGGACCATGCCACTCGGTACCCGGAAGCCATCCCGCTCAGGACAATCACAGCCCCATTGGTGGGTCGTGCCTTGATGGGGATCTTTTCCCGTGTGGGATTTCCCCGGGAGGTCGTCTCAGACAGAGGGACAAACTTCATTTCTAGGTATATGAAGTCCCTGTGGAGTGAGTGTGGGGTGACATACAAATTCACCACTCCTTACCACCCTCAAGGAAATGGGCTGGTTGAGAGATTCAACCGCACATTGAAGGGCATGATTATGGGCCTGGAAGAGCCCATGAGGCGGAAATGGGACGTCTTGTTACCATGTCTGTTGTTTGCCTACAGGGAGGTGCCTCAGAAATCCTTAGGGTTCAGTCCCTTTGAGTTGCTGTATGGCCACCCTGTCAGAGGGCCTCGTACTCTGGTGAAGGAGGGGTGGGAGAAATCCCGTGGGAAAACCCCTCAGGATGTGTTCAGCTATGTGCTGGCCATCCGCAACCAGACCAAGCGCTTCAGGAAGCTCGCTCAAGAGAACCTGGAGGCTAGCCAGGAGGAAATGAAGAGGTGGTATGACCAGAAAACACTTCTCTGGTTGAGTTCCACCCTGGTCAGAAAGTGTGCGGTGATGGCGCCAGTGGAGCCTTGTGCGCTCCGTGACAAGTGGTCTGGGCCATATGAGGTGGTGGAGCGCAAGAGCGAGGTTATCTATTTGGTTAACCTGAAGACTCCCAGGCAGCCCCTGAGAGTGCTACATGTGAACCGCCTCAAACCCCACTTTGAGAGGACTGAAGTGACTATGCTTATGGCTACAGATGCTGGAGGGGAGGAGGATAGTGATCCTCTCCCTGATCTCCTGGCAGTCAAGGAGCAAGATGGGTCAGTGGATGGTGTGGTCCTCTCCCCCACCCTGACTCCAGAGCAGCAGGATGACTGTCGCCAAGTCTTGGGTCAGTTCGCCCCCCTGTTCTCCCTGACCCCAGGTGTCACCAAGTGGTGCGTCCACGACGTGGACACTGGAGACAGTCTGCCTGTGAAACAGAAGTTTTACAGAGTGGCTGACAAGGTCAGAGCCAGCATCAAGGAAGAAGTTTCCAAGATGTTGACGCTAGGGGTTATTGAGCCCTCCAGCAGCCCCTGGGCTAGCCCAGTGGTCTTAGTGCCTAGGAAAGCTGCTACCCCCAGAGGCACCCCAGAACTTCGGTTCTGCATGGACTACCGTGGGCTCAATGCGGTCACCAAGACTGACGCGCACCCCATCCCCCAAGCTGATGAGCTGGTGGATCAGTTGGGAGCTGCCCAGTACCTGAGTACTTTTGATTTGACTTCAGGGTACTGGCAGATTGCCTTAACTGACGGGGCAAAGGAGAGGTCAGCATTTTAAACACCAGAGGGGCACTTCCAGTTCCGTGTCATGCCCTTCGGGTTGAAAAATGCCCCCGCCACATTTCAGAGATTGGTCAACCAGGTACTGGCGGGGCTGGAGCAGTTCAGCGCAGCCTACCTGGATGACATTGCTGTGTTCAGCTCCACTTGGGAGGAACACCTGCAACACCTCACTGAAGTGTTGAAGGCTCTGCAGAAGGCAGACCTCACTATCAAGGCCAGTAAATGCCAGATAGGGCAGGGATCTGTGGTGTACTTGGGACACCAGGTGGGGAGCGGCCAGGTGGCGCCCCTACAGGCGAAGATTGATACCATTCTGGCTTGGGAGCCCCCCAAGACCCAGACTGAGGTGAGAGCCTTTCTAGGTCTCACCGGGTATTACAGACGGTTTGTCAAAGGTTATGGCACCATTGTGGCCTCTTTGACAGAGCTGACATCTAGGAATCAGCCCAGGAAAGTGAATTGGACTGAGGCCTGTCAAACTGCTTTTGACAACCTCAAAACTGCCATGTGCACAGCACCGGTGCTTAAGGCACCTGACTTTTCCAGTGAGTTCATTGTGCAAACTGACGCTTCAGAGCAAGGCGTGGGAGCAGTACTCTCACAGATCAATGAGGAGGGAGGAGATCAACCAGTGGCTTTCATTAGCCGGAGGCTAATCCCCAGGGAACAAAAATGGAGTGCCATTGAAAGAGAAGCTTTCGCTGTGGTCTGGGCTCTGAAGAAGCTGAGGCCCTACCTGTTTGGGACTCACTTCCGTGTTCAGACTAACCCTGGGCGTAGTGTGCGGAGTGGGGCTCCGCGGAGCTACACGAAGTGGGCGCAAAACTACACCCACCCGCGCACTCCGCGTAGCCCCACTACGCGCCGCCCGCCTCCCTCCCGCCTTCCTAAAAATTTAAATAAAAGGATAGAAAGCTTTTAAAAACGCTTACCTTGTCCGCCGCGTCCCCGGGGCTCCCTCTCGCCGTCCCTGGATTCGCGCCGCCGCCATTTCAGATACTAATGCGCATGCGCGGGTGCCCGCGCATGCGCATTTCTCATGAGAAATGCGCATGCGCGGCCGTCCGCGCATGCGCATTAGTATCCGAAATGGCGGCGCGAATCCAGGGACGGCGAGAGGGAGCCCCGTGGACGCGGCGGACAAGGTAAGTGTTTTTAAAAGCTTTCTATCATTTTATTTAAATATTTAGGGAGGGCGGGAGGGAGGCGGGTGGCGGCCGGCTACGCACCGTCTGCGGAGCGCGCGTAGTGCCGCCTGGCTACGCCCGCTACGCAAAATGCGTAGGAGACGGCACTACGCGCACTCCGTGCACGGAGCGTAGCTGGCCGACCACCCTTAGTTCAGACCGACCACAGGCCCCTCAGATGGTTAATGCAGATGAGGGGTGAGAATCCAAAATTGTTGAGGTGGTCCATTTCCCTACAGGGGATGGACTTTACGGTGGAGCACCGCCCTGGTACAGAACACGCCAATGCTGACGGTCTGTCCAGATTCTTCCGCCTTAGTGATGAGGACTCCCAAGAGGTTGGGTAGTTCTCCCCACTTTCAGCTGGAGGGGGCACGTGTTAGACCTGACACCTTTTGGCGTGGTTCTTCCCCCATCTTTTTGCCTCTGACTCATGTGTTATGATGCTGTGCTGGATTTCGTTTTTGCTGATTTAGATGCTTTGGACACTCTGCCACTGCTGATCAGTGTCAGAGTGTAAGTGCTCCCTCTGTAAATTGCCATATTAATTAAATATACCTGATTGGCATATTTGTATCACCATGGAGTCCCTAGTAAAGTGCACTTTGTGTGCCACGGCTGGTGATGACAGATGCTACTAGTGGGCCTGCAGCGCAGATTGCGCCACCCACATGAGTAGCTTTAAATGGTGACTCAGGCCTGCCAGCGCAGGGCCTGTGTGCAGTCAGTGGACTGCCCTGTCCCCCTGGCCAGTGTCTCCACTGGCTGGGCCTAACCCTTCCCTGTCTGTGCACATCAGCCACCCCTATGGAAGGCTCAAGGTACCCCCCTGGGCAGGGTGCAGTGTATGGCTAAGGTAGAGCATGTACTAGTGCAGGTCACATGCTCTGGTAGTGGGCTGCAGCCATTTTTTGTGCTCACTGCTGTAAGGCTATCTTGCTCCATAGAGTAACATGGAGGAGGCTGGGCCCATGTGATACCAGCCTATCTACCCATAGGAACAAGATGGGACATAAGTGAAAGATATCCCTGAACTCAGAATTTAATGACACATCTTTTAGTGAAGGGTGTTTTTAAATCCTGTGTTGGAGACTAGCACTTTTAGAAAGTGGCTGTTCTCTTGTCTAAACCTTTCTGTGTGCCTGGGTTTGTGGAATGCCTGCCTGGTCTGGATGTGACAGGGGGGGTTGCAGAGCCCCCAGAGGAGAGGGTCGGAGCCAGCCCGGGGATGAAAGGGCACATCTGCCTGCCTGGGAGGTGGGAGGAAGAAACGCCTGATTAGTGCTGGGCTGTGCCGGCCTGCCTCCCCCATGCTAGCTCCCTCCTGCCGGTCAACTGACACCTCTGACCCTGAAGCTGACACGAAGAAGAAAACCAGAGACACCTCAGTGCTCCGCAACCCCCAGAACTGGTTTAGACTGGACTCAGGGCTCTTTGCACAAAGACTTCAAAGGACTTCAAAGACATTGAGGGGTATAAGGAAAGGACCCCTGACTACAGAAGTTTAGATTCTGAAATTCTACAAGCAAGAAGGAACCTCGGCTGGAAGGAGGACGGCTGGAGAACTAAAGGAAGATTGCCTTGCTGTGTGCTCTAAGGGCTGACCTGTTCTGCTGTCTACCTGGAAGCTGAGGAGGAGAAAGGGACTTTGCTGTGTGCAGTGACCCTGCCTGCTTGAAACTACGAGAGACTTTGCTGTGTGCTGTGTCTCCTGAACTGAATCTCCAAGGGCCTGAGAAGAGCTGGCCTCCTGCTTGGAACCCAGGGCTAAAGGTTCCTGAAGCTTTGCCAAAAACTGCGGCAAGATCGTGTGGTGATCGACCCCAACACGTGTGTCCTAATTGCCAGCTGTGTGGAGCGATCGCTGTGCTCATCGGCACAGATTCAGGGGGCGAGGAGTGGCCGTGGGGTGTTCCTGTGACTAGGATCCCCCTCTGTCGATTGGCTGGCAAAAGAATCATTCTGCCGCGAACCGCGGCCCCAAAGGAATCTTGCCGCCAAATCACCGTCGCGGCCCGGGGCCAGAAACACCCTCCGTGAATTGCCTCGCGTGTAGGAGCCGCAGCGGCGAAGAACGAAGCCGCCGTGCTCCCATTGGCTGAGGGAGCCGAGCCCCCTCAGTAACGCCGCGACGGGATTGGCCCGTGCGGCGCAGCGTCATCCGCGAGGCCGTGCTGTCATTGACGGCCCGCATCATCAGAGCCGAGTCCCGGGAGCCGCTCTGCCATTGGCTGACTCCTGGGTACTGAAGGGGCTCGACCGGAGGGCCGCGACCTGATTGGCCCGCAGCGTGGAGCAGCCTCCAAGCCGCCGAAGAAGCCGTGATCTTGTGACCCCAGCGAGGAGCCGACAGCCGGAGCAGCTGCCTGACCCGTCCTCGCCGAGGGAGTGAGTCCGCGTGTGTTCCCCACCCCGGGCCTGTCGTCCCCCGAGGTGTGCTGCATCTCCCGCCGTTCGTTGGATTGTCGAGAGCGGGCGGGAGAGCACGAGGGGACCGGCCGGGGCAAGGAGCGAGTGTGCTCTCCTGGGCGCGAGGCGCCTGAGACCATCCGGCGCACGTGGCAGCCCCAAACAGCAGAAAAGGAGTCCCCAGGATACCGGGTGAGGTGCGCTTGCCGCGCTTGGGGGGCTCAGTGCCTGCGAAGGCTGGTTCTGGGTAACTGAGCATGGGCACTGCTTTGACTGCTCGTTTTTAGTGCTACTTGCACAGAAATCAGGGGCATTATTATTTTTTAACCATTGATTTGAGAGACTTGAGACTGCTTTTGGTTCTGAGAACTGCCTATGTACAAGTACCATCAGAAAGATTAAGTGCAACCCTTAAGATAAAATGCAACATATTCTTAACAAAGTGATTATCGTGCAAATGCCTGATTTACTTGCTGAAGCTAGATAAAGTTATATATTTTTATAAAGATACTTACCTGTGTGGTCTCAGTTTGTGGTGGATTGGGGATTATTGTTGTGTTAAGTGCAAATGTTATCCACATTGCCTCTGTTTAGCCTAGACTGCTCGCGCCATGCTACCTAGAGGGTGAGCAGGGGTTATCTCAGAGGGTCATTCCTACACCCTGACTAGAAGCAAGGGTCCCTACTTGGTCTAAGGTATTTACCTCTGCCAACTAGAGACCCCCGGTTCTAACATACTCCAATAAAACTTTTCTTTCTTTCTTAACATTTTTTCCAGTGGTTCCATGAGAGTGGTGTAACCATTAACAAATCTGGCATAATAATTGCTTAATCCTAAAAAGGACTTTAATTTGTCTTTATTGCTAGATGCAGGTACATCTTTTAAGGCTTTGATAAGATCTTCGTTTGGTTTAATACATTTTGCAGTAATATGATGACCTAAATACTCTACGTTATCAGTCAAAAATGTACACTTGTCCTTTGACACAGTCATGCCATGATTAGGCACAATTTTCAAAACTGTGTACAAGATGCAGTTGTGTTCACAAATATCGTTTGCAAAAATAAGGATATCATCCTGGAAATCTAAAACCTTGTGTACATCCTTAAACATGGTGAACATTAACTTTTGGAACACGCCTGCCGCTGATGCAAGACCGAACGGCAACCATGAATATTTGAAAGCTCCATAGGGTGTGAAAGTGCAAAAAGCTTGAGATTCTTTCTTGAGCATGACATGATAAGCAGCTCTTAGGACAATGTTGCTGAAAATGGTAGCCCCATTCAAAGTGGAAATTAATTCATTCATCTTGGCAGGGGTTAACAATCAAATAGAATGTTTTTGTTCAAAGAGTGTACATCCACACACAAACACATTTTTACATTTTCTTTCTTTTTTTTGCAATGTCTGCACTTACCCACTCAGCAGCATTGACAATTTTCAATTATTTTTTCTGCACATAACGGATCTAAATGTAGTCTCAGATCATCTCTAATAGAAAGGGGAACATCTCTGATGTTGTGTTTAACTGGTACAACACCTGGCTTCAAAACTATTTCATTCTCAAAATCCTTAACTGTGCCAATAGAGTCGGAAGACACCTTAGGATACTTTTGGAAGATGCTATCAATATCAGAGGAATGACTATCTACAATCATCACTGGCATTGTAGTACCCGGTCTTAAAACTATGCCAAGACTCCCTTAGTCTATCCATACCCTCTGCTAAGAATTTCAGATTTCCCATAGACTACAGCTTTGATATCAGGAGTGCTTTGTTACTCCAAAGTAATCCAAAAGTTTCCTCAGAAAGCATAGTTACTGGTGAACCCGAATCCCCCATAATCTGTAAACACACCATACCTATTTGGACTTTGCAAAAGTGTCTATTCTTCCTTGCTACAAAACATATGGAGGGTCGGGGGAATGTTTAACGACATGTCTGCTCGCTCCCCAATACTTAATGAAAAAACACAAGAGAGCAGAACAAGTCCGGATGTGGTGTATGACCATCACAAGGACTAAGGGACAGTAAGCCATATATATGAACCCAAAGTTGTTGGAAGTTATTGGTAAACATTCTGCTAGTACAAATCCCATCAGACCACCGTTGCGGTGGATTTTGCGTCATGTGGGAGTTGTAAATCAATCCGTGTCTCAGCCGACCATATAGTGCCGGTGTAGAACTGGTTGACAGTAGACTAGCAAGGTGTTTGCCATGTAGTGGACTAAATAATGTGCAGTGCTCTTAATAATGTGATAAAATAAAATTGACTACACTGACTCTGAAACAGCATTTTAACCGAGGTAAGTGTGTCAATGGATAAAAACCGCGCCAGGTAGAACGTCTACCTGATGGCGCTATGTACAGTGTGGTCGACATGTTTCAGCCAAAAGGGGACATGACCCCGGCATTCTTCAGGACCTATTCAATCAGCTACTGCAGCCATAACCACAATTGATGTGATAAACATTTTTTAACAATAAGAAGACTAGTAGCGAGATACATATCTACCATGAACTTCAGCGATTCAACGTCCACTTGAGGGAAAGAAGCATGTCTTCTTCCTATCAACAAATAAGATGATGTTGCACAACAACTTTAGATTACAAATACAAAACCCCTGTACACAAAGACAAAATGTGGACATATACACCTGCATGAATAATTTGTATTCTGCATAATTCGCAACATTATTATTGCTTGATCATTTCGAGGATTTTCCTCAAAGTGATACTCACCCAGCATTGTGTGGATGAAGGCCTCACCTCACCCGGCAACCGCTCGGGAGAATAAGACCCCGCTCTGTGGTGTAGAAAAGGACACAATAAATCCATAGGTACACTGTGCCCAAGCCAATTGCTCTACACACAAACCCAACGTGTCTGTAGCATGTAGTCAACTGTCAAACTAAGTTCCCATATCACAACTACCCACGTGTCGCAACGAAGCTGGCATAGTGCGAACATATAGGGAACTTGTGTTCAATCGTATATGTAAAGGACTAGATAGTGGGCGTTGTCATGATCTATCAAGGTTCCATCCGAGCAGTCCAGTATAGTGGTATTAAAAAAACGAACTGCAACACATGCATGCAAGACTATCTGGGCTGGAAGATAAAGCCCTTACAATGACAGGGCATAGGGTGCGTCTAAGACCCTCTTCTCATGTCCCCGTTGCATAGAAAACAACTTGTCCAAAACTGCTCGTGGTTTTCTGACTTAAACCAAAACATGACTCAACCTTACTACTCTGTGTTCCCTGGTAACATGAACCAAATGAGAGGGACGCTCACCTGTCCGTCGGTGCCTTCAGATGTAAACCAAGCGGAAGGGGAGGCACTCCTTGGTTCTTTTGTTCCCTTTAAAAAGCCACCGAATGGTAATTAACGTGGCTCGCGCATTACGGTCAAAAACTCTCAACACCACACACCCATAGCGGAATGCTATCCTCTCGCGCATGCGCAGATGGTACGAGCCATGCAAATGAGGCTCGAAGAAACAAACCCTTTATTTCCTACGAATGCCAGATTGCAAAATTCGTGGCTGTAAGTAAGACGCGTCACATAATCGTTAAACAACCAAGAGGTTCAGAGTATAATTACTTTCATACCCCCGTTCGTGTCAGAGCGAAAGGTGCACTACTCTATCGCGCATGCGCACATCACTCGAACAAGTGAGTGACGCTGCGCATGAAAACCACTATATAATTAGTGTCACAGACTGCCATGCTCTAAAACTACGTGGCATGCAGAGCCTCTTATGAACGTTGTGATTGGCAGTAGGTATGATGTACATCCCATGTCAATCGGAAAAAATCGTCCCCAGAGACTCAAAATAAAAATGCAGAAACACTCAACCAGGCTAAACACAGAATTGGAACAACCATGCAGATAAAAGTCACAAATGAGTATCTTGCACTCAAAAAACCACAGTGGTAACAAGCCATATGGATAAAAATCTCAAACATAGATCTTGCATTAAAATGACATTGCTTAATTATGGTGGTATCAACAATGAGTTGTCAGTAAAATAACATCCCATGACTCATAAAACGGGGAGTGTGATAATGACTAAATAGACAGGAGGGAAAACATAAACAGGCACGTTAGGTGAGCTATTAGGACGCTGAAACTGCGTTAGCATCCAAATTACTAGACCCGCAACTGAAAAGTTGCACTTAAGACTACAAAACATATGGAGGGTCGGGGGAATGTTTAACGACATGTCTGCTCGCTCCCCAATACTTAATGAAAAAACACAAGAGAGCAGAACAAGTCCGGATGTGGTGTATGACCATCACAAGGACTAAGGGACAGTAAGCCATATATATGAACCCAAAGTTGTTGGAAGTTATTGGTAAACATTCTGCTAGTACAAATCCCATCAGACCACCGTTGCGGTGGATTTTGCGTCATGTGGGAGTTGTAAATCAATCCGTGTCTCAGCCGACCATATAGTGCCGGTGTAGAACTGGTTGACAGTAGACTAGCAAGGTGTTTGCCATGTAGTGGACTAAATAATGTGCAGTGCTCTTAATAATGTGATAAAATAAAATTGACTACACTGACTCTGAAACAGCATTTTAACCGAGGTAAGTGTGTCAATGGATAAAAACCGCGCCAGGTAGAACGTCTACCTGATGGCGCTATGTACAGTGTGGTCGACATGTTTCAGCCAAAAGGGGACATGACCCCGGCATTCTTCAGGACCTATTCAATCAGCTACTGCAGCCATAACCACAATTGATGTGATAAACATTTTTTAACAATAAGAAGACTAGTAGCGAGATACATATCTACCATGAACTTCAGCGATTCAACGTCCACTTGAGGGAAAGAAGCATGTCTTCTTCCTATCAACAAATAAGATGATGTTGCACAACAACTTTAGATTACAAATACAAAACCCCTGTACACAAAGACAAAATGTGGACATATACACCTGCATGAATAATTTGTATTCTGCATAATTCGCAACATTATTATTGCTTGATCATTTCGAGGATTTTCCTCAAAGTGATACTCACCCAGCATTGTGTGGATGAAGGCCTCACCTCACCCGGCAACCGCTCGGGAGAATAAGACCCCGCTCTGTGGTGTAGAAAAGGACACAATAAATCCATAGGTACACTGTGCCCAAGCCAATTGCTCTACACACAAACCCAACGTGTCTGTAGCATGTAGTCAACTGTCAAACTAAGTTCCCATATCACAACTACCCACGTGTCGCAACGAAGCTGGCATAGTGCGAACATATAGGGAACTTGTGTTCAATCGTATATGTAAAGGACTAGATAGTGGGCGTTGTCATGATCTATCAAGGTTCCATCCGAGCAGTCCAGTATAGTGGTATTAAAAAAACGAACTGCAACACATGCATGCAAGACTATCTGGGCTGGAAGATAAAGCCCTTACAATGACAGGGCATAGGGTGCGTCTAAGACCCTCTTCTCATGTCCCCGTTGCATAGAAAACAACTTGTCCAAAACTGCTCGTGGTTTTCTGACTTAAACCAAAACATGACTCAACCTTACTACTCTGTGTTCCCTGGTAACATGAACCAAATGAGAGGGACGCTCACCTGTCCGTCGGTGCCTTCAGATGTAAACCAAGCGGAAGGGGAGGCACTCCTTGGTTCTTTTGTTCCCTTTAAATAGCCACCGAATGGTAATTAACGTGGCTCGCGCATTACGGTCAAAAACTCTCAACACCACACACCCATAGCGGAATGCTATCCTCTCGCGCATGCGCAGATGGTACGAGCCATGCAAATGAGGCTCGAAGAAACAAACCCTTTATTTCCTACGAATGCCAGATTGCAAAATTCGTGGCTGTAAGTAAGACGCGTCACATAATCGTTAAACAACCAAGAGGTTCAGAGTATAATTACTTTCATACCCCCGTTCGTGTCAGAGCGAAAGGTGCACTACTCTATCGCGCATGCGCACATCACTCGAACAAGTGAGTGACGCTGCGCATGAAAACCACTATATAATTAGTGTCACAGACTGCCATGCTCTAAAACTACGTGGCATGCAGAGCCTCTTATGAACGTTGTGATTGGCAGTAGGTATGATGTACATCCCATGTCAATCGGAAAAAATCGTCCCCAGAGACTCAAAATAAAAATGCAGAAACACTCAACCAGGCTAAACACAGAATTGGAACAACCATGCAGATAAAAGTCACAAATGAGTATCTTGCACTCAAAAAACCACAGTGGTAACAAGCCATATGGATAAAAATCTCAAACATAGATCTTGCATTAAAATGACATTGCTTAATTATGGTGGTATCAACAATGAGTTGTCAGTAAAATAACATCCCATGACTCATAAAACGGGGAGTGTGATAATGACTAAATAGACAGGAGGGAAAACATAAACAGGCACGTTAGGTGAGCTATTAGGACGCTGAAACTGCGTTAGCATCCAAATTACTAGACCCGCAACTGAAAAGTTGCACTTAAGACTACAAAACATATGGAGGGTCGGGGGAATGTTTAACGACATGTCTGCTCGCTCCCCAATACTTAATGAAAAAACACAAGAGAGCAGAACAAGTCCGGATGTGGTGTATGACCATCACAAGGACTAAGGGACAGTAAGCCATATATATGAACCCAAAGTTGTTGGAAGTTATTGGTAAACATTCTGCTAGTACAAATCCCATCAGACCACCGTTGCGGTGGATTTTGCGTCATGTGGGAGTTGTAAATCAATCCGTGTCTCAGCCGACCATATAGTGCCGGTGTAGAACTGGTTGACAGTAGACTAGCAAGGTGTTTGCCATGTAGTGGACTAAATAATGTGCAGTGCTCTTAATAATGTGATAAAATAAAATTGACTACACTGACTCTGAAACAGCATTTTAACCGAGGTAAGTGTGTCAATGGATAAAAACCGCGCCAGGTAGAACGTCTACCTGATGGCGCTATGTACAGTGTGGTCGACATGTTTCAGCCAAAAGGGGACATGACCCCGGCATTCTTCAGGACCTATTCAATCAGCTACTGCAGCCATAACCACAATTGATGTGATAAACATTTTTTAACAATAAGAAGACTAGTAGCGAGATACATATCTACCATGAACTTCAGCGATTCAACGTCCACTTGAGGGAAAGAAGCATGTCTTCTTCCTATCAACAAATAAGATGATGTTGCACAACAACTTTAGATTACAAATACAAAACCCCTGTACACAAAGACAAAATGTGGACATATACACCTGCATGAATAATTTGTATTCTGCATAATTCGCAACATTATTATTGCTTGATCATTTCGAGGATTTTCCTCAAAGTGATACTCACCCAGCATTGTGTGGATGAAGGCCTCACCTCACCCGGCAACCGCTCGGGAGAATAAGACCCCGCTCTGTGGTGTAGAAAAGGACACAATAAATCCATAGGTACACTGTGCCCAAGCCAATTGCTCTACACACAAACCCAACGTGTCTGTAGCATGTAGTCAACTGTCAAACTAAGTTCCCATATCACAACTACCCACGTGTCGCAACGAAGCTGGCATAGTGCGAACATATAGGGAACTTGTGTTCAATCGTATATGTAAAGGACTAGATAGTGGGCGTTGTCATGATCTATCAAGGTTCCATCCGAGCAGTCCAGTATAGTGGTATTAAAAAAACGAACTGCAACACATGCATGCAAGACTATCTGGGCTGGAAGATAAAGCCCTTACAATGACAGGGCATAGGGTGCGTCTAAGACCCTCTTCTCATGTCCCCGTTGCATAGAAAACAACTTGTCCAAAACTGCTCGTGGTTTTCTGACTTAAACCAAAACATGACTCAACCTTACTACTCTGTGTTCCCTGGTAACATGAACCAAATGAGAGGGACGCTCACCTGTCCGTCGGTGCCTTCAGATGTAAACCAAGCGGAAGGGGAGGCACTCCTTGGTTCTTTTGTTCCCTTTAAATAGCCACCGAATGGTAATTAACGTGGCTCGCGCATTACGGTCAAAAACTCTCAACACCACACACCCATAGCGGAATGCTATCCTCTCGCGCATGCGCAGATGGTACGAGCCATGCAAATGAGGCTCGAAGAAACAAACCCTTTATTTCCTACGAATGCCAGATTGCAAAATTCGTGCCTGTAAGTAAGACGCGTCACATAATCGTTAAACAACCAAGAGGTTCAGAGTATAATTACTTTCATACCCCCGTTCGTGTCAGAGCGAAAGGTGCACTACTCTATCGCGCATGCGCACATCACTCGAACAAGTGAGTGACGCTGCGCATGAAAACCACTATATAATTAGTGTCACAGACTGCCATGCTCTAAAACTACGTGGCATGCAGAGCCTCTTATGAACGTTGTGATTGGCAGTAGGTATGATGTACATCCCATGTCAATCGGAAAAAATCGTCCCCAGAGACTCAAAATAAAAATGCAGAAACACTCAACCAGGCTAAACACAGAATTGGAACAACCATGCAGATAAAAGTCACAAATGAGTATCTTGCACTCAAAAAACCACAGTGGTAACAAGCCATATGGATAAAAATCTCAAACATAGATCTTGCATTAAAATGACATTGCTTAATTATGGTGGTATCAACAATGAGTTGTCAGTAAAATAACATCCCATGACTCATAAAACGGGGAGTGTGATAATGACTAAATAGACAGGAGGGAAAACATAAACAGGCACGTTAGGTGAGCTATTAGGACGCTGAAACTGCGTTAGCATCCAAATTACTAGACCCGCAACTGAAAAGTTGCACTTAAGACTACAAAACATATGGAGGGTCGGGGGAATGTTTAACGACATGTCTGCTCGCTCCCCAATACTTAATGAAAAAACACAAGAGAGCAGAACAAGTCCGGATGTGGTGTATGACCATCACAAGGACTAAGGGACAGTAAGCCATATATATGAACCCAAAGTTGTTGGAAGTTATTGGTAAACATTCTGCTAGTACAAATCCCATCAGACCACCGTTGCGGTGGATTTTGCGTCATGTGGGAGTTGTAAATCAATCCGTGTCTCAGCCGACCATATAGTGCCGGTGTAGAACTGGTTGACAGTAGACTAGCAAGGTGTTTGCCATGTAGTGGACTAAATAATGTGCAGTGCTCTTAATAATGTGATAAAATAAAATTGACTACACTGACTCTGAAACAGCATTTTAACCGAGGTAAGTGTGTCAATGGATAAAAACCGCGCCAGGTAGAACGTCTACCTGATGGCGCTATGTACAGTGTGGTCGACATGTTTCAGCCAAAAGGGGACATGACCCCGGCATTCTTCAGGACCTATTCAATCAGCTACTGCAGCCATAACCACAATTGATGTGATAAACATTTTTTAACAATAAGAAGACTAGTAGCGAGATACATATCTACCATGAACTTCAGCGATTCAACGTCCACTTGAGGGAAAGAAGCATGTCTTCTTCCTATCAACAAATAAGATGATGTTGCACAACAACTTTAGATTACAAATACAAAACCCCTGTACACAAAGACAAAATGTGGACATATACACCTGCATGAATAATTTGTATTCTGCATAATTCGCAACATTATTATTGCTTGATCATTTCGAGGATTTTCCTCAAAGTGATACTCACCCAGCATTGTGTGGATGAAGGCCTCACCTCACCCGGCAACCGCTCGGGAGAATAAGACCCCGCTCTGTGGTGTAGAAAAGGACACAATAAATCCATAGGTACACTGTGCCCAAGCCAATTGCTCTACACACAAACCCAACGTGTCTGTAGCATGTAGTCAACTGTCAAACTAAGTTCCCATATCACAACTACCCACGTGTCGCAACGAAGCTGGCATAGTGCGAACATATAGGGAACTTGTGTTCAATCGTATATGTAAAGGACTAGATAGTGGGCGTTGTCATGATCTATCAAGGTTCCATCCGAGCAGTCCAGTATAGTGGTATTAAAAAAACGAACTGCAACACATGCATGCAAGACTATCTGGGCTGGAAGATAAAGCCCTTACAATGACAGGGCATAGGGTGCGTCTAAGACCCTCTTCTCATGTCCCCGTTGCATAGAAAACAACTTGTCCAAAACTGCTCGTGGTTTTCTGACTTAAACCAAAACATGACTCAACCTTACTACTCTGTGTTCCCTGGTAACATGAACCAAATGAGAGGGACGCTCACCTGTCCGTCGGTGCCTTCAGATGTAAACCAAGCGGAAGGGGAGGCACTCCTTGGTTCTTTTGTTCCCTTTAAATAGCCACCGAATGGTAATTAACGTGGCTCGCGCATTACGGTCAAAAACTCTCAACACCACACACCCATAGCGGAATGCTATCCTCTCGCGCATGCGCAGATGGTACGAGCCATGCAAATGAGGCTCGAAGAAACAAACCCTTTATTTCCTACGAATGCCAGATTGCAAAATTCGTGGCTGTAAGTAAGACGCGTCACATAATCGTTAAACAACCAAGAGGTTCAGAGTATAATTACTTTCATACCCCCGTTCGTGTCAGAGCGAAAGGTGCACTACTCTATCACGCATGCGCACATCACTCGAACAAGTGAGTGACGCTGCGCATTCTTCCTTGCAACACTTCCAGCATCATACTCAACCAAAGAAGTAGTTTTGTCAGAAAATGTTGCTTCTAAGGTTACATTTGTAACATTGTTAACACTTTCATTATTTTCATGGGTAACATGCTGACTGTCATCAAGAACACAATTTACTCTAACTGCATTGGAAGCAGAACTTCTGCATACATTCATAAAATGACCTATTTTTCAGCATTTATCACATTTTCCTCATGGCAGGACAACTCAAACTATTATCTAGGTGGTTGTATGAACCACATCTGTAACAAGCATTTGGTTTTGTAAACCTAGACTTCGACTCTGCTGTGTTAGATTCAGGAATCCAGCTGCTGCATTTTCACGCCACCCGCAGCTTGCAGCCCGCAGCGGGGAAGGACGCCGATACCGAAGCGCCGCAGCCGCGGCTTTTTGCGACTTCTCAATCTCACGACCCCCGGAACCTTCTACCAGGGGGGTCCAGCGGCATTCCTCGAGCATTCCTCGAGCATTCCTCTGCACGCTCGCTTCGCCAGCCCCCTATTTGCCGCCCTCTTTGCCCTTTCGCCTCTTCGCCCTCTTCGCCTCAGCCCCCGCCTCCACGGCCAATGGACAGCAGACGCTTCCTCTCGCCCCCATCCAGTAAGACCTGCGCCGAAGCCCGCGAGCCACAAGAGGGCTGTGCAGGGGCTGCTGGGGGCCTGAAGAGACTCAGGAGGCGGAGGTGCAAGCGGCGTGGTAGCCAAGCAGCAAGCGGTGTGGCAGCCAAGCAGCAAGCGGTGTGATAGCCAAGCAGCAAGTGGTGTGGCAGCCAAGCAGCAAGTGGTGTGGTCAAGCAGCAACTAGTGTGTCAGCCAAGCAGCAAGTGGTGTGGCAGCCAAGCAGCAAGTGGTGTGGCAGCCATGCAGCAAGTGGTGTGGCAGCCAAGCAGCAAGCGGTGCGGCAGCCAAGCAGCCAAGCAATGACACAGGCAAGTGGGCGGGTGCGTTGGTGGGACACCGGTGGGTTTCCAAAGTGTGTAGGATGGCGAGCAAGGAGGAGGCCACAGATTGAAGCACCCAGGAGAGTCGCTGTGGCGCCTGGCCTGCGATCCCCAGCGAGACCTGTTATCTGCTTCCCATAACCCCCCCCCAATCGCCACCTCCCATCATCACTGCCACCGCAACCAACTGCCATTCTGCCACTGTGCCACCGCGCAACAGAACACAGAACCCAGCTGCCTCGCACACCCCGTGCAACTTGCATCACCTCCTAATTCCCCCATCTAATTGCACCCACACCCATACCCACTCCCCCCCTAGAGGTGGTGTAACGGAGGATGCGGTCAGGGAGAGTAAGAAGCACACCTCCACCAAAGAACAAGGAGAAAGCTAAAGAGGCAGCAGTCAAAGAACTCCAATTATGATCTCCCCCGGCCCCCGTCCTTCTGCCAAAAATTAAATACATCAGAGGCCAGAACCTGGAGCCTCAACAGATAAGCAGCCACCGCTTACAAAAGCAACAACCATAGCAACTGCAAGCAACTGGTTAACTGCCGCACTAAAAAAAACTATTAAGGCGTCTCCTGTAGTGAAATGGGGCGGTATACCAAGACCATCCCGATTGCCCCACCTAGGCACCACTCAGCACAAAACAACAGCAAACGAGCACTGATTACAGACTTTTAAAAAGTTGTAATAGAATCTACCTCATCTAACCGACTCCGCAGTAACTCCGGCGCCTTCAACACAAGAGGCGAAACCAGCACCAGCCCACCGAGTGAGGACACAACACGCACCCCTAGTGAGAAAACTTTGAACCTGGAGTGCGGTAGGAAAGGTTCCCAGTCACCACAATGTTTGGAAGCCCCCCTTGAAGCATTTACAGGCATTCCAAGCCTCCAGCTCCTATCATCCAATGCTCTCATCCCTTTTGAATTCAGACATAAACAAAATAACCAAGTCTTCGAGGCACAAATGCATAACCCTCCCACTTCTGTCGACAACCCCAAACATCCAACATCATTTTCATTTTTCCCACGTATAGATGGACCCCAAAGTTACAATGAAGAGGCCCCTGCCAAGTAGACAACCGCAAACATCTTGCATTCAACTGGGAACCTAATAGGGAACCAGACGAAACCCCAGGGCATCCAGAACATCGGGGCCCAGGGATTTGCCAACCCCAATCCCATTAAAAAGCCTGTTTTCTCTTCATTCTTGTTTGAAGCACAAGCAGAACAGAATCACTCCCAGTCGCCCCGCCAGGTAACCCAACAGGAGGTGCAATCCCCCCTCCCTGCTATGCAGGACTTAAACCTTTTTCAGCCATCATCCCCAACTAGGGAACCACTTAGCAGGACCCCGTCCTTTCTACACTCCCTTCGGTCAGCACGCTCAACACATAGGACAAACGGCGCCCAGGCCTCTCCAACCGAACCAGGCAGTAACTCAACTCCATCAGCCTGGCAGTTCTTGTTACAAACAATGGACACAATTGCCAAAGCAATGTCTTACCACGCAGACAAGCTGGATACCCAAGTGGACCTTCTAAACATCTTAGCAATCCACGATCAGGGGGTAGAACATAAACTGCAAAGTTTCAACGAGATGGTCTCGAGGGTGCAGCGAGAATAGGAAACTACATACCAAACGTGTAACTGCCATTGCACCTAAATAATAGACAAACTAGCGGAGGTTCCCACCATCCTGTCAGATCTACTCGTCACAACCAAGGAAGCCACAGAAAAGATCGCCCCTCAAACAGTACAAGATTACAATGCACTAAGGGCGATGGACTCCGAACCACCCAGCTATGTGGGCGAACAGACACAAAGCGGCACTGTTTCCATCTCAGAACAATTACTGATAGACCTCACAGCACCTAGTCCAGCAATCACCGTTACCAACCCAAACATCCCAGCCCTTCAACCAACTCAAAATGGGGAGCAACCACTAGCTGAGCCACTTACATCAATCAAGTCACTAACCAAGCGTGAGAGAAAACGCCTAAGAAAAACAAGAAACAGAAGGCAATCTAGACAGGCAACCAATTCATTTCATGTCCATACCGGTCAGGGTCTGAAACAGAGTGACCACGATGCGGCCCTCACTTCTCCGGACATAACTTCATTTAATGATCAATTGAACCCTCCATCTATGCAACCCACCCCCCCGAACTGTCCAAATAACATCAAAAGGGAACCACCGCAGCCAGAGGCAGTATACAGTATATTTAAGCCACCAATAAAAGAGAAACACTCTAAATCCACCAAGGCAATACACTTAGAGAACTCCCCAATTAAACTAAAGAAACCTTCGATAGATCCAAGTACAACAAGTCCACACATAGCATTCTCAGTTACGGAAAACCTAGGGGAAGATATCTGCCAAACTGACACAGGCAATAACTCAAACGCGGGAAGCAACCTAACAACCCGGGTAAATGTCCACAGACACCTAACCCAAAACAACGCAGACGTAACCTTGACCACTTCTTTGAGAACAACTGAGTCACCACTGGCTGTCAATGTCTTGGGAAGGGCTTTACATCTAGCGTCGCACCAGGATTCCGCCTCAAATTCCAACAAATTAGACTTTATCCCCCATTGTGTATCAAGGGGAAACCACGACATTTCAAATAGAAGTTACTACTCAAACTCTTTAAAGATCTGCCCCCCCCCTGAGCCACATAACTACCAGCGACATTGTTACTATGGCATTTAAACCGAACACGTACTTCATGGGACAAGAAATCACCACAGACTCGTTCTCTGCCACCTCTTTTATTGAACAAATTTGGCAGCAGAGGGACCAATTTGCAAAGTGGGGCATCAAGTTAAAAAAGATGGACCCCCTCTGCTACCCTAACCTGCTCCAACCAGTCTACCAATCAGAGGGTCTGCTAAAGGGGGCAAAAGGCTCAGACCATCAAACTTCCCAAAATAGAAACAAGTGCATAACTAAGAACATTACTATCACCTTTGCTAACCCAGAATCCAGTAAGCTCCCTGGACCCCGTGACCGAATCGCAGCCGGACCACCTCAAGACATGGCATGAATCAACACCCACTCAGCTCCCAATCGACTCCAAGGCTGCAACATCTGCTCCTGGAATGTGTTCGGGCTTAGCACAAAACTTGAAGATCCAGGCGTCATGGAATTTATTTTAAAGTATAAAATTCTTCTCTTCCAGGAAACTTGGATGACTAACCCTACTCCCATAACCGGATACAAGGAATTTCAGAGGCCCGCCGAAAAGGCAGGAAAACTAGGGAGAGCCAAAGGAGGTCTTTCAATGTTTGTCTCAACCGATATTCCATGGCAAGCTTCAATTATAGACCTCGAGTCCTCTTGGCTGCAATGCGTCAAACTCGAAGCCTCGCCTCTCACTTGTCTGCTGATACTTAACATCTATATTCATCCAGTGTTCAGCCGGAAAAAGATATGTGTAGACCACTTATTAGCAACAATGACAACTTTAAAACTTACCTACCAGGACGCGAATATCATCCTGTCAGGGGACTTTAATATGAACTTACGCAAGCCATTAAAGAGCGTACACATGCACCGAAACAACGAGATACGCTCGGCAAGAGATGTGCGGCCAGTCTGGCGGAGCTTTCAATGAGAATACTAAACGGGAGCAGCCCGACAGACTCTCCAGCTGCACACACCAGGATCACTCATAAATCAACTTCAACAATAGATTACACCTTCACGGATCACAAGTTCTTCCCCTTTATCACGAATTTCCAAATATTGGATAGGACCAAAAGCGACCACCAACCGCAAACATTTACGTTACTAATTAACACAGACAATCTAGTGCCATCCAGAGTATTATCACACCAAACGCAATGCTTCAATTTAAAACGTCTGGCATGGAAATCAGATTCGATTAACGAAATCATAGGGACATGCACCAACCTCTTAGAAAAATTTCAAACAGAACCCATAAACACTCAGGCATGGGAGCTCTTTACCCTAGAATTAAATCAAAAACTTTGCAAGCGGGCCTTAGGAAAAAAAGTAAAAAGACACCAAGGGGCTGAACGGTTCCCAAAAAACCTCAGGATGCAAAAACAATAATTGAACAAACATCTCAGGAGATTACGCACCCAGTGCTCCGCCCCCTCCCAGGACCTCTTGCAACTAATTACCAAAGCCAGAAAATACCTAAAAAAAAGACATTAAGGCAGCAAAAAAAAGTGTTCCATGAACAACTCTGGGCCAAACTCCACCATTCCACCAAACAAAGGGACTCTAGGCAGTTCTGGGCAATTATCAACCAGTTAGCAAACGGCAAGAACCGGAATAACAACTCTGACATCATGGAGGACTCCTGGAGTGCCCACATTGATTACCTATACAACGATATGTCAACGGTTCGTCCGGCAACTCATGGCCCAGACCCAGGCGAGAAGTCAATTGTAGCAGTCCGCATCAAAATCACCTCCAACTCTGAAGCACTCAAATATTCATCCGCAAATCCAGAAGGAGCAAGTATTAACAATCATTAAAAAACTGAGACCCGATGGAGCCCCAGGCCCCCTTGGGTTGCCAAACGCCTTGTTCCGGCATAATCCCCTAATCTGGTCTGAACTCCTCACGCCACTTTTTTCTTCAATCCTAGCTTCTTCTACCATCCCAGAATCCTGGAGGGGCAGTATTTTAAATCCAATATATAAGTTGGGTGCCTGCTCCGACCCCTCCAACTACCGTCTGATAGCCTTAATTGATGTGCAGGCTAAAATGTATGCATCAAACTTGCTGGCTGACTTGGAGGACTGGGTTGGAAGCAGTAACCTCATCCCCTACACCCAAACAGGATTCATGACAGAGATGGGCACACTCACGAACATCTCTGCGGTCACCCTGCTAGCCAACCAAGCACTCGCAAAGTCCAGGCCTTTGTATGCATGCTTCATAGATCTGAAAGCAGCCTTTGACAAAGTCCCAAGAGCCAAGCTATGGGTAAAAATGCACAACTGGGGTGTTCCAACCAAACTCCTGGACGCCATTATCAAGTTGTATTCCCAGACGTGGGTTCAGGTCAGGAAAGGTGACGGGCACAGCATAACCAAAAAGTTCCAAACCCTTAACGGGTTAAAACAAGGGTGTGTGCTGGCACCCTGCCTCTTTAACATCTATATCGCCGACCTAGATGATAAACTACGGTCAATTCCATCAGACCCCCCAAAACTGGGTAACGTCCCTACATACAGTCTTCAATAGGCGGACGATATTGTGCTCCTCGCTCTAACACCTGTAGGTCTGCAGCGACTCATCACCAAACTAGGAGCTTACACCACCAATGCCCAATTAACCATCAATCACCAAAAATCAAAAGTGATGTGTTTTGCCAGACGAGTTAAAATTAAGGCCCACCGCAAATTCACCTGGTACTTGGACGGGCAACCTCTGTCCCCGGTAGACTCATATAAATATCTAGGTTTCCTAATAGACCGCAACCTTAACTTCAAATTACAACTGAGGCAAGGCCGTACCAGAGCTAAACAACTGCAGTTCGCCTTCAGAGTCTTAAAGAAAAAAATCACAGGGTGTTCTACAGGCCATTTGCTTAAAGCTATTTCAGCAAAATTCTTACCCTCGATTTCTTATGGCTCGGAAATCCTAAATAGGAAAGACGTCATCTCCCTAAACTCAGCACAATCAACCCTCTTCAAGGTCCTGTTCTCAATCCCCCGACACATTTCACAATCCCAATTTCGTCTTGAGTACGGCCTGAGAAACCAGACTCCCGACAGACAAGGGGCATTAGCTAAATACTGCTGGAGAATGAGGGATGCAGAGGACAACACCCTTGCACACTACTGCTGGAAGGAAATTGAAACCCAATCCAGGCTAAGTAACTCAACGTTCAGTGTTCTGAAAGACTCCCTCGCTGCATTGCAGGTCGAGGAGGCCTTGCTCACCTTCCCCACCTACTCCAGTTTCAAAACCGTAGTGAATAACGCAATCAAAAGGACCTCCCTATCAATGGACAAAACAGCTGTCTCAAAAAAAAAACCACGCCTGGGCCGTGATTCAAGGCTACCAGCGGCTGAAACCTCAACCATATTTACTTGAACACTTCTCCCAGGAGAGAAAACACTACTTAACGTTATTGCGGCTGGGGTCATTCTCATCAAAAGACCTGACACTAAAATGGAAATACCCCGGGCAATCCAAGGAATGTCGCTTATGCAGAGAATGGGACGAGTCTCTCTTACACTTACTATGCATATGCTCTTCCCTGGTTGTGACCCGAAGAACGGTCCTCCGGGAAGCCTTCAGGAAGGAACAAATACGGACATGCAGAGCAGCCGTCATCCAATGCCTTGGGGGGCTATCAACCCAACTGTCCTGTACAGCAATAACATTTCTCAAAATAGCAGCAAAAGAACTGGAAAAGAAGGAAATCATCGACTAATTTAATAAGTTCCAGCATCCCCATCAACGGCATTGTCTAAATGTTTCAAACTCTCCTGTTTTTAAATTTAAAATGTATTTTTACTTATGGTGGTTCCCCACCCTTTTATGATTTTTTAATGAAATTAAATAAAAGTATTTATGACTGACTGACTGACTGACTTGTAAACCTATTACTTCCTATACTCTTTACCGCATTCACCTTTGTGCTGTTTAAATTATTAGGCACTGAAGATGCATTAGTTAGTGCCTAAACAGAAGTAACAGAGCATTCTATGCCTTGAGCAATTTTAACTGTTTGTTCCAGGGTAGGATTAGTGCAACACAGTAAATGTTCCTGTACTTTTTTGGAACAACAATTAAGCACAATTTGATCCCTAAGTATTGATTGTGAGCATTCTCGAAACAACAAGTACTGGCTAGAATAGGAAGACTGGCTACATATTGTTCAATACTCTCTTCAGAACCTTGTTTCCTGGAATAAAATGTGAAACGCTTTAAAACAACATTAGGTTCAGCAGTAAATTGTTTTTCTAGTCTTTTCTCAGCCTCAATGAATACATTCCATTTATCACCAGCATCCCCCCAGGAGCAGGAATTTCAGGTAGATTGTCAAAAAATGTTTGCCCTTCAGTGCCCAGACAACCATATTGTATAGCTTGTTTCCTGGCAGAACTGGTTTCAACGCCATCAATAGCCACTAAGTAATTATTGAACACTTTAAACCAATGTTTGCATTCCAATTTTGGGTTCACAGGACTGTCTAGAAATTTTGGAGGTTGTTGGAGTGAATTATTCCTCCGACCTTAGTGAAATGAGAATTGTAATTATAAGTAATAAATTAGGCTAAAACTAGCTCGAAATAAGAATCCAGTGGTCAAAACGTCCTTGAATCAAGCAGCACAGCAAAGCATACACACTCAAAAAGAAAATGCAATTTACAATGAAGAAATATAAACAGTCACCATGTTATACTTCACCAATTTCCTGTTTGTCCGGTGAGTCAGTAACGAACTCCTTGAAAGTGAAGCAATCAATTAATGAGGATTAAGAGGTGTACAGGAAGCTGTTAATCAAATTAACAGCACACACGTGTGATCGGAGGCTTACCCAGCCTCCGACTGTTTAATGGGAGGTTTCTTCAGCCTTCGACAAGGAAACTACATGTGACAGTGCTGGTTGCGATGGCACACATGATAGGTAGGAGGTTCGCTCCGCCTCCAATCGAGAGAAGAGCCTGAAGGAACACCCCGCCCAATGAGGCAAATTGATAAATGGTAACGCTACCCTGCAAAAGATGATTGCTTGCTGAGCCTCAGCGCCCCACCCAGAACTAGGTAAGCTGAGTGGCCGTACTCGATGAAGCATGTGAGGCGGGAGTGCGCCTGCTGAGGTGGACTCCAAATAAGCAGAAAACGAATGGTTCAAATATGCTGTTACCAAAAGGATGTTGCAGCGATGTACATAATCCACAAGGAGTCAGTTAGGTTTGTATACATAATTTATTCCACTTGAAAGAAGTTCAGTCGATGAGCCCATCCTCAAACGACCTCCATCCCTACAGTTCCCTCACTGAAGTGCATTGGTAAACGACTGATTCAGCAACTGGAACTACAGAACATGGAACAATATTTGTGGGATGCAAAGTTTACAAGATAACAATAACATAGCACCTGCAGGAAACACGCGCTGAAACCATGTATGCCAGCACAGCACAACGCGTGCCAGCATTGAACAGTGTTGTCTCAAAAAATGCGCTGCTCCCATACAACTGCAGTTGGAGGAGGGTGTGCTTTAAGCAGAGAATTTAAGTGACAATTTCTTACAACATCTATTTTCAATCCCTTCTCCTCTTTGGGTGTATCACCCCATGGACCACTATCCTGCAGATCCAGGAATTCTGACAATATTCCAGAATACTTAGACCCTTCTCGAGTGTGCAAAGAATTTAGAGTTGTCCCTGTTGACTCTAATTTGGCCCTAAAGGTAAATGTTGGCACTGCTGAGGGCTGGAACAGCAGGACCAGTCGTGAAGGTCTGAAAGTGGATATGAGGCATGCAAAATTGTAAAGTAAGCGATAAATGACAGAACTTTGCATACTTTTAGATGTTGGTAGTAGAAATATGAGATAACTGGGTTGATATGTATTTTTTCTAAAGTTATTGAGGGTTGTTGTTACCAAAGCCTGCAACTCTCTCCTATTAGTCGTGTCATCTGAATCACTGAATACTTCAAGCATCAAGCGGCAGTGGTCTGCAAAGAAAGGGAGGGCACAGCTCCACCATGTATCTGACACAAAAGTAACCCTGTGCAATGTGACCCTGACATGGTGGATGTCTGAAATGCTAGGTCTATATGTGATGGATCATGGATGTTGGCACAACCTTCTTCACCTGGGCCCCTCCCTGTCCCTGTCACTACAGACAGACATTGATTTAGTGAGGCCAGAAATTACAAGCTCAAGATTAAGTCCTGTGAGAGAGGACTTTTCCTAATAGCCCTACCTGAAGATGTAACTCTTGAGAAAAGGCTCTCAGTGTAATATGTCACTCTCACAGGAGCATGGTATGTGGCAATAACACCTCAACCTAATGAAGAGGGGTATTGAGAGCGACTAGCCTATGTTAGCAATGCATAGTGTGCTGGGATGGTCTCTCAGACAGGACCTGTGAAGAGAGCCCCTTCGGTTGCTTGGGACAGAGACCCCGGTGTGACTGAAAGCGCTACACAATGTAATACAGATGTAGAGGGCCCTGAGAGGGATCATTGTTGGCTCGGGGCCACAGGGTCATGATAAAATCCGTTAAATGTAGTATAGAAAATCATTTAAAAGAGGGTAGATGGCTTTTTAATATTGAAGAAGATCTTGTTTGAATGTCTTGCTGGAGTTGACCGTCGCAGCAGCGTTTATGTTTATTTTGCCTATACAGATAAATGTAACTTCTATGGCGTGCCATACAGATTATCGACATTTTCCTTTAGTAATAAGCTTACACGGTATACAATTATGTCTACGCTTAATATAGCTCCTTTTATGTATCTTTATTTTAAAACGTTATTCGATTTTGTACTTAACAAACCATAGAAGTACGGCATATGAAAACATAAGCCACAATTTAATATGCAAATACCAGGACGATTGTTTATATTGTAATTGTATTACTGCTCGCTTATTCCTTCTTGCATTTTTCCCCTGTATGTAAGACTTAATTTCTATATAATACAGCACTCTGATACACTGACCGGCCATGCTGGCGCTATTTAAAACTCCTAAAAAGATAATTGAATTGTGGATTAGTGGAAAACCAGTAAATTTGTAAATTTACAAGTGAATCAACACTCCTCGGGGCAGGATTATTTTCCATTAATGTGATCCGGCCTCCAAAAGCAGACGTTAAAGCATGCAAGTGTAGCATAGAAGAGCATAACGGGCGATAGGGACCTGCAGACATCGAAGGAGTGTCCATCGAATGCAGGCAGCACAACCTCCTGGCCTAGCATAGCGTTCAGTGCGGCGCGGGAAGCCATCAGGGCACCTATGTGAACAGTCGGGATTTCGTGCGGAGTAGCTTCCTACATAAGCATTATGTTTCGTGGTAGGGCCTCCCTATGCGCCTAGTCTTTGTATTTGTGCATTCAACAGACACAAATAGAATGCTATTGCATTTGTACATTTTGTTTGCGTTTTGTCATAAAATTAACCATATCACATACCTGGTGCTGGAATCTGGCTCAGTTTGCATATTGCGTTGCCTGAACTCGCATTTTGGCCTTGACCATAAAGTGACAACTACGAAAAACATGTCATCTTTCACTGACTGCACTGGGTGGGAAAGGGTGGCAGGTAGTGGGTATGTGGATGGCACCTGATTTATGAGTGATTTCCAGTGATGCGTTTTGAGGGAAAACTGGCCTCTCCATCATTAGACAGGAAAGTTCGCACTGCGACCAGTGTTGTTTTCTCTGGGGGCCACTGTAGTTATTATTCTGTACAATTCCACGCATAAGCTGTCTGCCAGCAGTGAACAATAAGCGCGCGCCGCACATCTTTCAGTCCCGGATCCATCTGTCGGCGCATGAAGCATTGTCATTCTCTGTGTGTCAAAATCCGTTTCGCTCAAAGGCAGAGACGTGCATGATTTACAACGCCCCCAAACTGAATAGTAAACGCAGACTCAAACTGCATGCTAAACATTTAAATGCGCAAAATGCTTGATACTCCGCGCGAGAAACCGTGTGGCGCAGAGCGCACACACCTGTTTCTTGCGCAGGGTCAGTTGCAATTATCTATTGTGCTTAAGGAAACGCATTTTTACATTTGTTCTCTGTGGGAGGAGGGGGAGGGAGCCTGTTGTCTCACATCCAACACAGGACGTGGTGGTGTAGTATGCTGGGAGCCGTGCAGTATAGAAATGACTCCAGGCACAGGGCGCTAGGGCCTTGTGTGGGACTGTGTCCCATTTATGAGACACAAGACCTCCATGCACCAGGGCGTGTGCTTCTTCTCTGCACGTGGCAGTGCTCATTACCCATACGTGCTCACAGGCAAATACACGCACCTCTCATTTATAGTGCTGCTGACGTGACTCTGAACCCCATTGTGCCAACAGTATAATGTGTCCCCCGACGCAGCCACATCACACCCCACCTGAGAGGCCTGCACTGGCTCTCCGTCAACAAGAGGATCACATTCAAACTCCTCATCCACGCACACAAAGCCCTACACAACACCGGACCTACATACCTCAACAACCGACTCAGCTTCCACACCCCCACCCGAAACCTCCGCTCGGCCAACCTCCCCCTCGCCACAGTTCCTCGCATCCGGAAAACCACCGGCGGCGGCAGATCCTTCTCCCACCTCGCTGCCAAGACCTGGAACGCTCACCCCACCAGCCTACGACAGACTCAGGAGTACCTGCTGGCCTTCAGAAAACTCCTCAAGACCTGGCTCTTCGATCAGTAGCGGCCCCCCTTCCGCCCAGCGCCTTGAGACCCTCACGGGTATGTAGCGCCCTTCATAAATGCAGTGATTGATTGATTGATTGTTGTTTTTACTGCTACCACAATTATGCTGGGGCACTTTGAAAAAAGTGGCCCACATTCCCGAATGGTTTGCATTTTTTTGTAGCTTTATATAGCGTGAATTCGGTTCAAAGGCTTTGGAGCAATTTGAGCATCAGCTACATTGAACAAAATCAAATTAGTTTTTAATATAGGAAGGGAAATGAAGTGATTTGCCCAGAATAAATGGATATTGAGCTGATGCCAGACTCGTCAGCAGCTGTGACACCATGACGCTACATCAAATGTTTCTTTTTTCTCTCTAGGAAAGTTGACCTCCCAGCGAGGCCTAGGCAAACACTCCCCCTCTCCTCCACCAAGGCCTAAAAGACACTGGGACCGAGGTGACAACTCCTGGCACCTTATGAGGCCACTTCTCTTACTAACCCCCTCCCAATCCCATTATAGCCATTGGGTATGACCTGGCAGGGGAGGGGGATCAAGAAAAGCAAACTACTCCACTGGATCTTGGGTGAGAATTGCTCTCCCTCAAAGGCTCCCACCCTCCCCACACATGCCATGGCTTGAAAGTGATGGCCCAAGACCCTGCTTCTGGCCAGCCACAGGAGGCAGGGACCGAGTTGAGAACGCCCTAAGGGCCAGAATAACACTTGGCCCCCAGCCTCTGTTTGACAGCATGGCAAGGGAGTGCTAACACTTCACAGTGATCTGCCGGGACCAGGAAAGACAGTAAGGCTCTGTGGGTCGGTGTACATGAGTTCTGAAAAACCGACCCGCAGAGGACCGTGAGGCACCGGCCCATCGGACAGTGCCCGACTACCCGCCTTACCAATCCGACCCTGACCACAGCTGTGCAGGTTGCAAGCCCTTTATAATTAAGTAACATTTGGTGGTACTTCTCGTACCAATCCCAGAAGATGGAAAGGCTGTGCGGACCTGTGCAGACTCAATCCTCTGTCCTCAGTAACAAATATCCATAACCACAGGAGCCGCATTGAGATACTCCACATACAAGTTTTCAGGTGATAGATTAATCTAATGAGCTATCTTGCTTCTCTTTGGTGGTTGAGAACCGTACACTTCTGAGGTAGTGGATTAAAGCATTGGTTATTGTTGGGCCTGACCCTTTTTGCAGGGTCATCTCAGAACCTTTTGCCTTCCTCCTGTATTTTTTCTGGCCTGTTTTTGTTGGTTTTATATGTGCGCTCTCCTGTAAACTTGGTGAGATTGGTCTACACCTGTTTGGCACCTTTAATTTATCTGTAAGTCCCTTGTACAATGGTATCCCTATTATACCCAGGGCCTATAAATTAAATGCTACTAGTGATCCTAGAGCTCCGCTTGCGCCACCCACAGCAGTAGCTTTTCAAACCTGTCTCAAGCCTCTGCCACTGCAGGGCCTGTGTGTGCAGTTTACTGCCACAGTGACGTGGCACTTACAATGTTTGCCAAGTCTGAAACTCCCCCTTTACTACATATTGGTCACCCCTAAGGTGGGCCCTAGGTAGCCCTAGCGGCAGTGTGCTGTGTAGGTAAAAGGTAGGACATGTGCCTTTGTCGTGTGGCATGTCTTGGTGGTGACAAACAGCCTATTTGGTTTCTCACTGCTGTGATGCTGCTCCTCTTGTAGTGAGGGCAGGGCCTTGTGTGTGCACATTGCTATGTTAGCATAAGCTTATTAGAAGTTTAAACACCATTTTATCCTTTTGCTGCTTTTGCACACAACACTGCATATAGCTGTTGTTGTAAGTTAGGCTACATGAATATCTTCACATGAGGATGACTTGTTTTTAACAATCCCTAGACTTATATCGGGACCCTAGTCTGCACAGTGAGTGCTAAAGCCTCCAAGGTTATCATAACAATGTAGCTGTTGTTCGATCTGATCGGCTCACGTTTTAGACATAACATGCAGACAGCTGCATCTAACGAAGATTCTGGCGTCTTTAATATTGCACTGTAGGCATGATTTCAGGCACTTGGAAGAAATCCGTTTCCCAGAGACGAAGAGCTTTTGCAGATCCTGATGTGATTCACTTCTGCTGATCTTGCAGGTATGGGGTCCCCTATTCAAGCCTAAGAGACCTTCTGTATTTTATAAAACATAGTTCCTAGCTAGAGAGGGTGAATACTAGGTGCTATAGGACCTGTTTTCACCATCATTGTAATATGATTTCTCCTTTTGTGTTTTATGGAATTGTAACAATGCTTATCATATTATTTCTAATCATATGTCTGCTTGTGTTAGAAAAAATACTGCATCTTAGAGCAAATCGGTAAAATAAACATTTTAACCTTTCTCGTGTCTCTTTTTACTACTGTTGTGGTCTGGTATGAGAATAACAAATGAAAGTGTTCTTGGTTCCTTCCATTCCTGATAGTAACCTAAGTTGCATGTTCTGGGTTGTCTAATCATTGGTTCCCCTTTGCTATAGGACGAAGAGCTAATGTGACACTGATGCTACTCGGGTAGGGGTTCTAGGTACTGAGGTGAGTTTTTTGGTCCACCACATTTCACTGAGCTCCTAGGTCTCTGTGCACAGTTCTGTGTCTGAGCAGAATCCCTGCAACATGGCGCCCAATGTAGTGGTCTTATTTTGAGACTCTCGAGTAATGCTTATATCTGTCCACTACCCCCTCACTATGGTTTCCGGTTGACCTTGGTGACGGATAAACTTACCGATAGTTAAATGGGTCATTCAAGCTTGATAATTTAAAACTGTTTTTATTGAATTACTACCCAGTTGTGCTACATTACATTGCATTGTTCTTGTTCGTTTCCGTGTCCTTATGGCTGACGTTGACATCCCACAGCATAGCAGGGTGACCGTCCGCAATCAGCGTCACCGTAGATAGCTTGGTGGTTGTTTTTGTGGTGAGTGCTGAGGCAGCATACCCATTTGAACTCGTATACTCATGGGTTACCTTTCCTGCGGTAGATACAGCTTCAGGTTTGTTTCACGTTTAATCCCACAGCTGTGCCTATAAACTACGCCCCATATACGACTCTGGAGATCCCTATTTGCGCGATGTCCCCGATGCCGATAAACCCCGTCAGTTACCGAAAATTATCACAGCGGCATATAAGACCATTGGCCGTAATAGTTTGGGTGTTAAGCCTTTTGCCAAAGCAGCGCAGAAGCAAGCTCAGGCGGCGAAATCTGACAAGGATGAACGCCCCAGTTTTCCAAAGCAGAATTGGAATAAGAATAAGAAACAGGGGAAACAGCAACAGACACAGGGGTCCCGTCCTGCATCACCAATACCTGCGTCTACTGAGCCCACATATGATTTGCGCAACTGCGCTACTATTAAGTCACCTGATCGTTTCCAGGTTCCTGGTCAATGTTTTCCTCGCTCTTTGCAGGATACATCGGTCTCGCCCACCAGTGGAGGAGACGGCGGCAGAGGTCGGGGTGCCCAACAAAGTCATGAGCAGCACCGCAAAACGGACATTAAAGGCAAGCAGGATGACTCTACACGTCAAATACCCCAGTTTCAGAAAAACAAAATTGGTGCTTTAACAGAGAGATATGCCACGGATGGTGAGAACACAGCTTCGGAGCCTGACATGGGTGCTGATTCTGCTAAACAGCGCAGCGGAAATTACCATAGTGCGGGAAGCATGCGTCCGCTTCTGAAGGTGACAGCAACTGACACGTTTGTTGCTGTTGAGGCAGCTGACACTAGAGTGGCTCCCCCTGAAAAACTTTTTGAAATAGTCCTTTAAATTGAAGGTGACATACAACGTACTGTAAAAGGGGTATTTTGGGAGAATCTAACTACTACCTATGACATTTTGTTGGCGGAAGCTGACTGGCCCCCACCTTTTGTTTTAGCCACTCCGCAAGGGGAGGAGGTGATCCTCCCTAGTTTCACGCACACTGTGCCGAAAGTGCAGGGCTATGCATTTTGCAGAAGAGTGGGCTAAGGTGCTTGCACAGGCTTTGTACCATACTCACTGTGGATGGGATAAATGTTCTCCCCGACATGAGATACCATTGCAGTCTATGCCACAGCCCCAACCCCAATATCCCATGCGGCATGAAGCGCAAGCTCCTGTGGCCGAAATCCTTGAACAATTGGAATAACAAGGTGTGATTGAAACATGTGTGTCACTGATGATTAATCCACTTTTTACTGTGACCAAGCCTGATGGCTCATACCGTTTGGTGTTGGATTACAGGCACCTAAACTCCCATTGTCGGACCTGCGGGGTACAGAATACTCACAGTTTTGCCCTTGTGGATAGTCTTGTGCGTAAATGGTTTAAGACCACACTTGACATATCCAGTGGCCTTTTCGGCCATAACCTGTCCTCTATTGGTAGTCAATGGACAGCTTTTACCTTTTGTGGCAAACAAAGATAGTTCCGAAGGTTAGCTATGGTCTACAAGAACAGTCCTGGCGTCTTTGCCGCCCGCATTGTCTCTCTTTTGGAGAGACTCGACCCAGATGCATGTTCATATGTGGATAACATTTATCTCACAGACGACGAATTATGGCCATATCTGTGTCGCGTTGACCGCATCATTTGTAAGTTTGCGGACTACGGTTACAAATTTAACTTTGCAAAGTCACACATTGCAGAGTACACATTGTTGTTCTTGGGCTATGAGCTCAACAATGAAGGTCGAGGTTTAGCACCTCACTTCCTGGAGAAATGCGCACAACTGCGCGCTCCAACAACTCTGAAAAAACTAAGTCTTTGCTGGGTTTTTAAAACTTCAGGTGTACTTACATTCCTGAATATGCCCAGCGTATCAAGCCTCTTTACGCTTTGGTACAACCTACTTTCAACAAATTGTGCTGGCTGCCTGCTCATTCAGACATCTTGCAATCTTTGCAGGCTGATGGTCTAGAATCTAAATTCTTACTGACACATGATAACCACACCAACCTGGTAATAAGAATTGTACCTGGTGCTGTGGGTTTCACATGCCTGACTTTTAATGAGGGTGACAAAGTCTCTATTGCTTACAAGTCACACTTGTACACTTCGGCTGAAATGTGGTTTTCCACAGTGGAAAAAGTTTTGACAACAGTGCAGATGGCGATTCTGAAGGAATGGGCACTGTTGCAGGGAAACGCATTTTGGTTGTTACTCCATATCCTGCCTTGGAGGCGGTGACGAAAGCCAGTGTACCCAATTCAAAAGCTTTGCACCCCAGGTGGATACAATGGGTTACGTCCTTGACATCTCCGGATGTCACATTCATTTTCGATTCCTCTTTGCAATCTCATGAGTACTTGCCGTATGAATTAGTTCATCCGGCTCCTCTGACCATGCTCCCGCTGGAGGATTTCCATTGTATCATTTACACTGACGGTTCGGCGCAACAGGCGACGGAGTCAAAGCATGCTTATTCTTAGTCCTGCGCAAGAGTGGTTGGTACTATCGTGAATAGAGAGTTCAAGTCTGTTGTCGTGCATACACAAACATTAGGGGACTGTACCGCCCAATTGGCAGGGCTACGTGCTCTGGTGATTGCACTGGAGTACCCTGACCCTAGTGTGACTACTCTAATTGTAAGTGACTCTTACTACTGTGTTCAGTTTTACAATGACAATCTATTTTTTTGGCCTCAAAATGAATATCGTGATTTCAAAGGTAGCACAATAAAGCACAAAATGCTCTGGGTGTGAGTGGCTGAGCTTAAAGAGCGGCTCCTTCCTAATGCAGCAGAGCAGGTAGGTGAGCCAGACTGCTCCGAGCAGGAGCAGCGACACTACGTTGAGTTTCCATATACTCCGTTGCGGTCTGATGAATCAGCACTTGAATCCTTAAGAGGTTGGCTGCTTTTCTCTGGGGCAACGTCCTACCGAGAGAAAGAAGTGGTATGTAAAACCACACTACACACTGTAGATAGTTTTCATTTAGTCACTAGGTCCTGAGGAATCGCCAACTGATCTATTAGAGACATTTTATAGGTGAGAAACATGTTGACCACTAAGGGGTAGAGCATAATTTTTAAGCATGGACGAAATCTGCGAAATCGCGGTCCGTGAAATCGTGCGAAAGCAAATTCGCGAACCGCATAATTAGCGAATTATGCGGAATTGCGAATTTTGGGGTTTTTGCGTGTTTGCGGGGTTTTTTGTGTGTTCGCGGGGCTTTGTGCGTGTTCGCGAGCCACTTGCACGGCGAAGTTACCCATGCGGTCGTGTATGGGCACAGCACCCTCTGGTTCACCACTGCCACCCTCTGGTTCACCACTGCCACCCTCTGGTTCACCACTGCCACTCTCTGGTTCACCCCTGTCACCCTCTGGTTCACCCCTGTCACCCTCTGGTTCACCCCTGTCACCCTCTGGTTCACCACTGCCACCCTCTGGTTCATCACTGCCACCCTCTGGTTCATCACAGCACCCTCTGGTTCACCACTGACACCCTCTGGTTCACCCCTGCCACCCTCAGGTTCAGCACTCACCCCTGCCACCCTCTGGTTCATCACTGCCACCCTCTGGTTTGGCACTGCCACCCTCTGGATCATCACTGTCCCCCTCTGGTTTGCCACTGACACCCTCTGGATCATCACTGTCCCCTCCGGTTAATCACTGCCACCCTCTGGTTCATCACAGTACCCTCTGGTTCACCAGTGCCACCCTCTGGTTCATCACTGCCACCCTCTGGTTCACCGCTGCCACCCTCTGGTTCATCATTGCCACCCTCTGGTTCATCACAGCACCCTCTGGTTCACCACTGTCACCCTCTGGTTAATCACTGCCACCCTCTGGTTTGCCACTGCCACCCTCTGGATCATCACTGTCCCCCTCTGGTTCATCACTGCTACCCTCTGGTTCATCACAGCACCCACTGGTTCACCAGTGCCACCCTCTGGATCATCACTGCCCCTCTCTGGTTCATCACTGCCACCCTCTGGTTCATCACAGCACCCTCTGGTTCACCAGTGCCACCCTCTGGTTCATCATTGCCACCCTCTGGTTCACCACTGCCACCCTCTGGTTCATCACAGCACCCTCTGGTTCACCACGGACACCCTCTGGTTCACCCCTGCCACCCTCAGGTTCAGAACTCACCACTGCCACCCTCTGGTTCATCACAGCACCCTCTGGTTCACCACTGCTGCCACCCTCTGGTTCAGCACTCACCACTGCCACCCTCTGGTTCATCACTGCCACCCTCTGGTTCATCACTGCCACCCTCTGGTTCATCACAGCACCCTCTGGTTCACCAGTGCCACCCTCTGGTTCATCACTGCCACCCTCTGGTTCATCACTGCCACCCTCTGGTTCATCACTGCCACCCTCTGGTTCATCACAGCACCCTCTGGTTCACCACTGTCACCCTCTGGTTTGCCACTGCCACCCTCTGGATCATCACTGTCCCCCTCTAGTTCATCACTGCTACCCTCTGGTTCATCACAGCACCCTCTGGTTCACCAGTGCCACCCTCTGGATCATCACTGCCCCCCTCTGGTTCATCACTTCCACCCTCTGGTTCATCACTTCCACCCTCTGGTTCATCACAGCACCCTCTGGTTCATCACAGCACCCTCTGGTTCATCACAGCACCCTCTGGTTCACCACTGTCACCCTCTGGTTCATCACTGCCACCCTCAGGATCATCACTGCCACCCTCTGGTTCATCACTGCCACCCTCTGGTTTGCCACTGCCACCCTCTGGATCATCACTGTCCCCCCTCTGGTTCATCACTGCCACCCTCTGGTTCATCACAGCACCCTCTGGTTCACCAGTGCCACCCTCTGGTTCATCACTGCCACCCTCTGGTTCACCACTGCCACCCTCTGGTTCATCACAGCACCCTCTTGTTCACCACTGACACCCTCAGGTTCACCCCTGCCACCCTCAGTTTCAGCACTCACCACTGCCACCCTCTGGTTCATCACAGCACCCTCTGGTTCACCCCTGCTGCCACCCTCTGGTTCAGCACTCACCACTGCCACCCTCTGGTTCATCACAGCACCCTCTGGTTCACCACTGTCTCCCTCTGGTTCACCACTGACTCCCTCTGGTTCACCCATGCCCCCTCTGGTTCAGCACTCACCACTGCCACCCTCTGGTTCATCACAGCACCCTCTGGTTCACCACTGTCACCCTCTCGTTCACCACTACCACCCTCTTGTTCACCACTGTAGATTATGGTGGGGAAAGCACACCTTCCCAGCCTCAATTAAGATGAATGAATTTGGGGCTGGTTTAATGTGTCACTGAATTTGAGCTTCAAGTCTGGCACCTGCTTCCTTAGCTGTAAGTGCTTCCTGTTGCAGTTTAATTTTTTTTACAGGAGCATTGTGCCATACTTGTAACTATTCTCTGACCCTGCTTTGAGGGTCAGAGCAGGGTCAGAGAATAGTTGCAAGTAGGCAACTGAACTTTGGAGGGGCCCCTCAGGAAGCCCTACAGGGAATGGTTACAAATTAGCTTGAACTTTTGCACCTGCTAAGTGCTTTCAGTTTTCCAAAATTCGTTTTTCTGCCCGTTCGCGAGATTCACGGGGCGCGAATTCGTGCGAAATCGAACTTGCAATCCTCAAATTCGTGCGAATTTGCGGATTTCTTTTTTTTTGCACGTTCGCGCGTTTTTTTGCTTATTCGCAGACCGCTTGCAGCGCACCGACCCCGAGGTTGCCCATGCGGTCGTGTATTGGCGCGGCCATCTTGTTTGCGTGACGTGTTTCCGTCCGCTAGTTGCATGCTCGTGTCGTATGCGGCGCGCGATTACGTGTTGGCGGGCGTTTTTGCGTGCTCGCAAGGGAAATATCACGCGAACTTACCCACGCGGTCCTCAATGGGCGCGGCCATCTTGTTTTTCATTCATTGCTATGGTTCTGTGCATGCTTTCTAATCCTCCTTTCATCTGTTCAATCCTTTGTTTCTTTGGACTTTTTTTATCTTTTCTACTCTATATCTATCCCTCTTTTTTCTAGATCTATATTTTGTGTTTTTTTCAACTTTTCCTTACTTTTAAAGCTACTTTAAAAAAAAAAATACTTTACTTTTTCCCTATTCTTTCCTTTTTTTTTCTTCCTGCTGTACAGGACCATGGCAAAGGGAGCTGGGAAGGAGAAGGGGAAGGGTCCCGCACCCCGTACCCGGCTCCCATACGGGCGATTGCGGGGGGAGAACGTCACAGTCCGGGAGATCTTTAGCGCGGAGGAGGTGGCCGCACTGGTTTTTTATGTCCAGCGCCGCCTCCCCAAGACCATCGCAGCAGGCGGCAGGATCGCTGGCGAGTACGGGGTCCGGAAGCGTCGGAAGCGCTGGAAGAAGGTGTGCCGGGCCATGTATCAACACTCTCGGGTCCGGCGCACCTACAACCAGGCCACGCACCGGTGGGCCCACCTCCTGGACCGTGAACACGACCTGCTCGACCTGCTAGGCGTTGAGATCCCCGGGCTTGGTGAGTAGTAGTAGCTATTTAATCACTACTCTGTTTTCTCCTGCTCTATGTGTTATCATATTGCAAAAAAAAAATTGTTTCCGAAGAGCAATAATGCTGCCGATTACATTGTAGGTAAATTATGTTTCAAACTGTTCTGAGATTGCATTTCAGGTGCACTGCTCTCGTGCTCAGTGGCGGTGCTACTATGCTTATTTGTTTTCGATTGTTTGTGTTCATTTCATTGGCCTGAGTAATTATGTAGGAGTGTACTTTACAGAACTGCGTAATGCTAGACACCAAGGGGCAGATTTAAAATTACTGGTGCATCCCTGCTAATTACTATAGCAGGGATGCGCCAGTAATTGTGTGCCACGCCTCCACCACCCATGGTGCGCCGCATTTACAATGCGGCGTACCATGGGGCAAAAACAACACAGAAGCGTCACACATCTGTGCCCTAAAGTCAGCGCATTGCTGGAGTTGCATCGCAACCACGACGCAGCTCCAGCAATGCTCTTGGGTGCCCTATCTCCCCAATGCTGCGTCAAGCCGTGCGTCTGCTTCAAGCAGCCGCAGGGTTTAGAGTGACGCAGCATTGGCCTAAAAGTGACTGAGTGAAATCTTGTAGATTTCACTCAGACACTTTTAGGATGCGTTCCTGCGCAGGAACGCCCTCCCTTGCGCCGGAACGCCCCCTGATGGCGCAGGGCTTTACAACGTGATGCATCTCCCATATGCGTCACGTTGTTAATATACCCAGCACCATGGCGCCTCTTTTGCGCTGCCGCTGCATCACAAAAGTCACGCAATGACGGAGCAAAAGAGCCGCAAGGGACTTGTAAATCTGCCCCTAGAGACTCAAGTCCATTCCTTCCTTTGTACACCTGCCACTAATAAGAGTGGTGGTGGATTGATAGTTTGAGTATTTTAATGACTGGTTATGTAGTAGGAAACTTACTTTTTAGTGTTCTCACTGGTCTGCAATCACGATGGACTTTGTCTGTCACTTCGTGTGCTGCGGAGTGCTGCCTGCCAGTCCTAGTCGAACCTTTTTGTAGTTGGTTTAGTGAGTTACATAACTTTCCAAGTCGACGGTCCGCGAATCCAGCAATACTAATATCCTAGTAGACCACACCAGATAGTTCAATAAATGTAGTGCAATTGTTGTCTATTTGCTATTTCCCCGAAATAATTTGTTAATGTTCTTTTGAAATGTTTGATTTGGTTGACAACAATCATCCATGTTTGGGTCTTTCTTTCATGTTGTACATCAGCTCCCCCCAGGGGCAAGAGGACAGAGGAGGAAGAGGTAGTGGCGCCGGCGGACGAGGACCAGGAAGGCCAGGATCGGTCCGGCGAGGGCTCCTCTGCTGGCCCCAGTAAGTTTTCATGTTAATATTAATAATTATACTTCCCTACCTTTTAGAATACCTATTTTTTACTACCGTTCCTCATTCGATTTTTCCTACATCGTCTTTGATCTTCTTGTAGACTTTTTCTAAATTCTTATCCTGCCTCTACTATGACTCCCTGTGGTACTACTAGGTTGTTATTATTATTAGTCTGTCTGTGTAGCTAACTAAGCTTGCACAGTTGGCAAAAGGTGTTAAACGAAACTCCCATTCTATTCATCAATAGCTCTATGCACTGAGTGCAGTCCTCTGGGTTGTCCATAATGTCTTTTGAAGTCTTCTAAATGTTTATGCTTTGACAATTCCCAACAAGAAACTGTCAATGACCACCAAGAAAGAATAAGATACTAGTTTACTTTTTGATTGAATGGAGGACAATCCATACTACTATTGTTGCAGGGACAATTCTGCACAAACAGAACTATGGACACTAAATAGTGCATTGTTTATCAATTATTATAGGCGCAGTTAGACTTTCCACATACCTCAGTCATAACAGAATTTGAACCCCCATCTCCTTACTGACTAGCTAGTGTGACAGAGTCATTTAGCTCCCTAATTCATCGATGATTGATCCCCAATGATGATTATCCAACCCAGGACATAAGACTACGGAGTCAGAGTCCAGAACTGTCAGAGCCACGGACTCATGCTTGCAAATTGCAAACCCTTTTGCTCACTCACTCATGACTAATAACCACAGAGTCTATGTAAGTTTTAAAGCTTTATTAAAAGTAAAAACATTTATTAAAATCAAGTTCATCATACAACATAAACTGTGGATTGAAAATGGAAAAGTGCTTAGTGATGTCACACATTGTGGGCGAGCCGTCACCTGGTTAGAACTTCAAATCTTCTTTGTGGTGCTGAATCGTTGCTGACTCCGTCCTAGTGATAATAATCTGATGTTGCTCTTGTTCTTAGAAGGGAAGCTTCTGTCTGTTATGAGAAAAACGGTGCATGTTAAAAAGCAAGCATTCATCAGTTGTGCCAAAAACTGTAGCAAGACAAGCAACACTCTTCCCTGAAAAAAAAATGTAATTTTTAGTTTTGACTAGACAGTCACAAATTATTACATTTGTTTGTGTAGTCGTAGTGACATTTTTTCATTCCTAGACAAAATACTAGGGAGTGGTGTATATGGCATCTAAGAGTCTGAGATGTATTTTCTAGGCAGAACATCGGCACAACCATCCATCGGTGCCGGAGCCAGCGCGGAGGTGGGCACTCCTGGGGCGGAGGAGGTGCAACAGCCAGCGGAAGCTGCTGTGGGGGATGCCACGGTAGTGGCGGACAGTGGTAAGCTATTATATTCCTTACTTATTGAGATAGCAGACTGCAGAGTGTGCTCTCTGCACGGGTGTATATGTTGTACAGTACAAGTATACTATACTGTTAAGAAGACTTACAAATTTAGAACTAAGTTTTTATTAACCAGGTAGTAGCCTCCTCTAAATTGACTTCAACTCCGCTGTGAAAGTTTTTTCAAGAATCCAAGTCAGATCAGAGATGAACTTAATGGATGGGATGAAGGAAAAGGGAAAGAAGGGTGTAAGTAAGTGTGCAAGGACGGGCGAGTTGAAAGTAATGATGACTGGCAAAGAATGATACGTATTTTTCAATGCTGCCCGAGGTGGCTGGGAATAGGATGCATGGCCGCTTGAAGGATGAAGCAAGGATGGGTGGAAGGAAAAAGGAAAGAGGACTGCCTGAGTGGGTGAAACAGAAACTGTATGTGTGCGCAATATATCCTTTGGTTGAAATTCAAATGCAAGTTAAGCACGGATGCATGGCTTGCGGTTTCCAAAATAAAATGAAAATGTTTTCCCGTGAGAAAAAGTAAGGTTTGTCCACTTGAGACATTAAGAAGAATGATTGACATTTACTTTGAATGGATGGATTCCTGGATCATGGTACTATCTGACTCATAGATAGCATATGTGTATGTAGAGAGAGTAGACGGTCACTGGATGAACTAAGTGTTACTTTGAAGAGCATGTAACACCGCTCCCGCACGTCCGTTCCAGTGTAGGAAAGGCAAGGAAAAGAAGTTGTAATTTTTCTGAATACTACCATGAATAGTAGCAGTACTTTGTATTGCAAGCACAGCAGATATCCGGCGATTACGGGGGCCACTCACTACCTCTGTTAATAATTTTAGTACAACTCTGTCATTCATGTGTGGCCTATCAGTGTTCACTCAATAAAAAACAAAGCACCTAACGTCATCCCATATGTAATCAAATACATATCCTGTGAAGGGATAGATAATCATATTATTTATCTTCTTCATTTTCCTTTTCTAGTAGTCATTGGCACTTTAGGGTGAAAGTTAAATTAATTAAGCAGTAGCCCTTGTAACAGAGTATTCTCAGTGCCACCCGTAATAGAAAAGTAAGAGCTTCACCACCTGCATGTACTTGACTGGTACAGTAACGCAAGCCCGTGTCATCATGGCGTGCGTCCGTTTTTCTCGGGTGCAAGTTGACTGCGCTGGCATTATGCCGGCTTCCAGAAGTTTACGTACCAATTTCGCTAAACAAGAGAGAAGAAGAAGAATAAGACTGGTGTACTGTCATAGTCGACTCTAATGTAGTGAGTCCATAGTGCTCACAGAATTGATTCCTGAAACTCCCACTAATGTTAGAGCAAGGCTGAAGAAGTGGGAGGTTAGATAGATACAGGCCACAAATGTTATGTACTGTGCTTGCAAGTTGCTAGTTCTACTGTGACACAACTTTCTGCTGAATTATTTTGTGTTAATCTTAAAGAGCATTGGTTACAGACTATGTTTTTCTTTCTTCATATAGATGCTCCTTCCAAACTGTCACGGAAGGAGCTGGCTAGATGGGCCCGGCAACGGAAACTGGAGGCGACTGTCGCCGAATATCGGCGGCTGATGGCCCAGGAGGAAGAGGTAACGCAGTCGCAGACCACCACAACATCCACAGGGACAGCTGCATCCTCCTCCGCGCTCCCTGGGTCAGCCAGTCAGCGCAGGCCTCCAGCGGTACGGAGCCGTGGTACCGCAGCCACCCGCCACCGCCAAGCAGCCAAGAAATCAGCTGCCCCCCACAGCAGGTGCAAGGCACGCGTGCACCCCCTAACACTCAGGGTGTCCTACCTTGACCAGGAGCAGAAGAAACTGAGAATCCTGCTCAAGAACCTCCGCAAGGAGCATGACCACCTGGCCCTGAAAGTACGCCGCCGGCGGCATTAGAGAAGGAGAGACTGTCCGTTGCCCCTTTTTTAAAGACTTTTGGGGGGTAGGAATTGGGAGTTGGGTTTTTTGGACTTTGGGGACTTTTTATTTCACAGACATTCTTTGGGTTAGGGAGGGGGGGTGGGTCGGGTCTTGCGGGATAGTTTATTTTTGTTAGGGATATAAATAATTATTACTTTCAACTTAAACATAGCATACGTGTTTTTACTGCAGTTGAGGCTGGAGGGGGGGGGGGGGGTAACTGTAAATTTGTTTTCCGGAAACTTAAGTGGCTTCTTGATTCAAATTGTGTAAGTAATTGCCCAAATGTTTACAAAAGTAAGTGCCTCTCACAGAGTTAGTGAATTCAATTGTCCTAGGACTTTACTAGTACTACCGCCAGTCTCTCGTCTCTCATACTACTCCATTATTCTTCCTCCCCCCCAAACGCTTATCTTACCTGTAATTCGTGTTTGAAATTAGGGCTAGGCACAGGGCTGGCTGCATGGCAAATGGCGATTAAGGTTGGCAATCCTCGGCGGCTGAAATGGTATCATTGCGGTGGTACTAGTGGTGGTACACAGTGGCAGTTGCAGCATATGAAAAAAAAGAAATTGAAACCTTGATTGGCCTTAGCGGAGCATTAGAACGGTACGATAGATACTATAGCACGTGACAGTACAGTAGAACAGTGCCAAAATGTAGCCTTACAAATGCTAAAGTATTGAAAGTATAACTACTACTTGCATGGAATTTGACATTGGCTACTACTACAAGAAATAGTACTGAAGGTGAAGGACACATCAGCGTAATCATTTGCCATGTGTAGGAGGAGGATGTTCTTCATGATCAATCCATTTCATGGCACCCATGAAAATCTGCTTTGATTTGCCAATAATCATGGGTCTGTGTCAAGCTGAGTAAGAATATATCCTTTGATTCCTTCACCAGCCTTGAAATGTAATTCATTTTCAGTTGCTATGACCTTATCCTCCCCAGCAAGTGTGTGAAATTATTGCTGTCATTTACTCACACATCAATGAAAACCACACAGCCCGGGGGAAGAGGGTTAGGTTTTGGAAATTGGTTGGGAATGGGTTTTTTTGGGAAAGGTTTGTTGAGAGAGGGAAAAAAACACAGCATGGACAATCAACAAATGAAGATAAACAAATCTTTGGATACGAAGATATCCATAAATATTTTAAGGGGCATAAAGGAAGTGCATGCACTTCTGCAGTCATGAAGTTGATTGCTAAATGGATGGTTAGGTTACTTGAACTAAGTAGTACTTTCTAATGAATGAAAGATTGCGACAGTACAGGGCTGCAGTAATTATGCGTTTTCCCTTGCCTATCTCTGCACTCGGAGAAACACTTTGTTCATTATATTAGTTTGAAAAATAGCAAAGTAAAACTATACAATGGCTGGAGGGATGAATTTAGAA
Source organism: Lissotriton helveticus (assembly GCF_964261635.1). Taxonomy (NCBI): domain Eukaryota; kingdom Metazoa; phylum Chordata; class Amphibia; order Caudata; family Salamandridae; genus Lissotriton; species Lissotriton helveticus. Next base: position 1,178,477,255 of record NC_136061.1, read on the forward strand.
GCAGAGAGCAAAGAAATGCAGAGTCACACTCATAGAAGTTCACAGCAATAACATTACTTAAAAGATAAGTAGAAATGAATGGATACTGTTACTGTATGTTGTTGTACTTGTCCTGTTGAATTTGGGAAGTTGCATGCATCAAGCCATTCCTCTTATTTGCGGTACTCCTCCGTTCCATCTGACGCTCCGTCAATCAATGTTGGTGACCAGAAGACACCCTATCCACAGCCTGCCTGGCGGATGCTGAATTGCGGGTCGCTAATGTGAAGCCTGACTTCATCCTTTGTTCCATTGCACAGGGTGAAAGCCGCCCTGTAAATGTTGATGGAAAAACAGGAAGTGATATTAAAACACCACCGAGAAAAAAATATAAGGTACGTACGCTGTGTTGTGCAAAAAGTCACACTTTCAGTTTCAGAATCGACTGTACAATAAATTCGAAAGGGCGTACTCTGAGTCTCCTTTTGAAGGATAAATAAGTATGGGCGAATTTTGCGGATCTTTCCCCTCAAGCTAGGTGTAGTGTAAACTACGATTTTAGAAAAAAATGAGACCTTCCCAGCAGTGCTCCCAGACCCTTAAACACAGACGCTAAAATGTAGAATACCCCCAATCAGACCCCAAAAACGAGCGATACTGCTACCTGTCTGAGGCCTAGTTGAAAATGGTGACAAAACGTACTTTGAAAGTAAAGTAGGCCCCAATCCCCCCTTTCCCAACATGGATGTTCTTCAAACCACTTGCAACCAAAATTAGACATTTCTTGACAAGTGCTCCAAGAGTAGACCCCAGAACCCAGTTGCCAAAATCTCGAACACCCCCAAACACATGCAATACTGCTAACCCTAACAAGCCCTAAGTTAAAAATAGTGTCAAACGCTTTCTTCAACTAGGCCCTAACTTCCCTTAGCCACCATGGATTTGCTTGAAACCTCTTGCAATCAAAAGTATCCATACCCAGCATTGCTCCAAGACCCCAAAACCCACCCCCAAACACCAGGAACCCCCCCAAACAGCATACCAAAGACAAGCAAGTGAGCAAAAACGCAAAAACTTTTTCACCTCTGATTTTCTCCAAAACACTATTATCCGCTATTAGACCTTCCTAGCAATGCCCCCAGACCCGTCAACCCAGGCGGAAACAAGATTAAAACCTCCAAACAGCCAAAAAGGCAAACCGCAAAAAGTGAGAGTTATTTTGGCCTCATTCCAAAATCACTCCATGCGAGCTCTGCAGCTAGGCCCTAACTCCCCTTTGCCACCATGGATTTTCTTCAAACCACTTGCAATCAAAACTACCCATACCCAGCATTGCTCCAAGACCCCCCCAAACCCTCCCAACACCAGGAACCCCCCCAAGCAGGCCCCCGAAAACACGAAAGTGAGCGAAAACTCTGTAAAGTGAAAAACTTTTTCACCACGTATTTTATCCAAAACACTTTTATCAGGTATTAGACCTTCCTAGCAATGCCCCCAGACCCGTCAACCCAGGCGAAAACAAGTAGAAGACCCCCAAACAGCCAAAAAGCAAAAATACAAAAATGGGGACAGACATTTTTAGGCACATTTCCAAAATCACTCCGTGCGCGCTCTGCAGCTAGGCTCTAACTCCCCTTTGCCACCATGGATTTGCTTCAAACCTCTTGCAATCAAAAGTATCCATGCCCAGCATTGCTCCAAGACCCCAAAACCCACCCCCAAACACCAGGAACACCCCAAACAGCACCCCAAAGACAAGCAAGTGAGCAAAAACGCAAAAGCTTTTTCACCTCCGATTTTCTCCAAACCACTTTTATCCGGTATTAGACCTTCCCATCAATGCCCCCAGACCCGTCAACCCAGGCGAAAACAAGTATAAGACCCCCAAACAGCCAAAAAGTAAAAATACAAAAATGGGGACTTCGAAATTTTTAGGCAAATTTCCAAAATCTCTCCACGCGCGCTCTGCAGTTAGGCCCTAACTCCCCTTTGCCACCATGGATTTTCTTCAAACCACTTGCAATCAAAACTACCCATACCCAGCATTGCTCCAAGCCCCCCCAACCCCCCCAAACACCAGGAACCCCCCCAAGCAGGCCCCCGAAAACACAAAAGTGAGCGAAAACTCTGTAAAGTGAAAAACTTTTTCACCACGGATTTTCTCCAAAACACTTTTATCCGGTATTAGACCTTCCTAGCAATGCCCCCAGACCCGTCAACCCAGGCGGAAACAAGTTTAACACCCCCAAACAGCCAAAAAGCAAAACCTTAAAAAGTGAGACAGCAAATTTCAGGCCAACCTGGAATTCAGTCCAAATGCGCTGTGCAGCTGGGCCCTAACTCCCCTTTTCCACCATGGATTTCCTGAAAAACAAATGCAATCAAAATTAGACTGTGCCAGCAGTGCTCCTAAACCCCAAAACCCACCCCAAACACCAGGAACCCCCCGAAGCAGGCCCCCAAAGACAAGCAAGTGAGCAAAAACGCAAAAACTTTTTCACCTCCGATTTTCTCCAAACCACTTTTATCCGGTATTAGACCTTCCCAGCAATGCCCCCAGACCCGACAACCCAGGCGGAAACAAGTAGAAGACCCCCAAACAGCCAAAAAGCAAAAATACAAAAATGGGGACTTGGAAATTTTCAGGCAAATTTCCAAAATCACTCCACGCGCGCTCTGCAGCTAGGCCCTAACTCCCCTTTGCCACCGTGGATTTTTCTTCAAACCACTTGCAATCAAAACTATCCATACCCAGCGTTGCTCCAAGCCCCCCAACCTCCCCCAAACTACAGGAACCCCCCCAAGCAGGCCCCCGAAAACACGAAAGTGAGCGAAAACTCTGTAAAGTGAAAAACTATTTCACCACGGATTCTCTCCAAAACACTTTTATCCGGTATTAGACCTTCCTAGCAATGCCCCCAGACCCGTCAACCCAGGTTGAAACAAGTTTAACACCCCCAAACAGCCAAAAAGCAAAACCTTAAAAAGTGAGACTTAGCAAATTTCGGGCCAACCTGGAATCCAGTCCAAATGCGCTGTGCAGCTAGGCCCTAACTCCCCTTTTCCACCATGGATTTCCTGAAAAACAAATGAAATCAACATTAGATTGTGCCAGCAGTGCTCCCAGACCCCCGACCCAGCACCGCAAATCTAGAACACCCTCAAAGAAACCCCCAAAAACCTGCAATACTGGTATATTCAAAACATGGCAAATTGCGCTGTTCACAAAAAACAAACAGCAATTGGTTTCAACAGAGACAGACAGCCATTGCTGTCCACTGCATGCCATCTTCTCATTATTCATTACCTGTTCTACTTTTTGTCCGCATCTTCTTCGGAAAGTGAGGGCCCACAGGGCAGCCTCTCCTGTAAATGTCAGAAGTAGGTCTGTCAACAATCAGCAAGCATGTAGTCAGTCAGTTATTTCAGTCCCACTTGAGGGGACTCGTCTACGAAGACAAAGTTTGTTTTTTCTCCATAATCCATCCATCTGCCTTGAGGGAAATGGATAGGGGGAGTCTGGAGGAGGAGGATAGAGGAGTATGATTGAGTTGTGAACTTGTGAACATCTGAATGCAGACTGCGGCACCTTCAAATCAATAAGGAAAATAAGATGAAGACAGTGCTGATGATGGACTTGTTGTGATTAGGTGATTAAAGTTTTGTTGTGGTAAAAGTAGCAAAACAAAGAAAGACACTCAGGAATAAAAGTGAATTAGTATGGAAAAAAGGAAGTAATTTTCAGGCCTCGGTGTCAGGAAAGCAGAGTTCGTCCTCCAAGTCTATGAATTGAGACGGGAGTAGGACTGGTGACCGAGAAGAACTTCCGTTAGAGTCACCTAAGTCGGTGTCCTCTTCTTCCTGCGAGCATTCACCTATTTTGTAATCGGGTGGTATGAAGTGCTGATTCATCTTGATTATTGTTAACCTCTCCACATTTTTGGGCAAAAGGCAGGTCCTTTTTGAACTAACAATGGCACCAGCAGCACTGAAAACACGTTCAGAAGACACACTTGCGAGTGGGCAAGACAAATAATTTAGAGCCAGGTTGGTGATCAGTCGCCATACAGAGCTTTTCGTATACCAATATCCCAATGGGTTCTCATTATGACAGACCTCTGTTGGGTCATCCAGATAGGCCTGCACCACCGACTCAAGGTTCTCCAGGGTTGATCCACTTTGCGTACCATCTGCGGCCTTTTCATCAGTGGACCGAGCAAATTCTTGCTGAGTTAGCCAATCCCCTTCCGACAATATTTGTTTGCGGCCTGGTGCAGGTGAGGATGATGATATTGTTGCTGGTGTCGTTAACGGCTGTGAGGGAAAGTGACTCCTTTCAGCCACGGATTGAGAAGTGGAACTTGACGCCGGATGGCCTGCGATTCAGTTGTACTTGTGCTGCCTCCTTGAAGGTTCTGCCGCTCTTTTTCGAACCGAGTGGCTGACACAGCTAGCCAATGTTTGTACTTTGAAACATCTGCTTCATCAAAAGGAATGAATGCTTTGCTAGCCACTGCCTTTTTGTACCGTGGATCCAGAATAGTGGCACAAATGTAATGTTGTTCTGTATGTATCTTTGTAAGCCTTTCATTGCGAAGTAGGCTCCTTAATTACTTCTCCGCCAAATCACATGCTTCTCGCTTTTCACCATCATCTCGGAACGTTGAAGACACCTCCTTCAGTAGGTGCTCTAGCATGCGCAACAATGGGATAGCTTTGCTCAAAGAACAGTCCTGCCTGATGACTTCACGCGTGAAGAGCTCAAAAGGACGAAGCATGTCTGTCAGGCTTGCAATTAGCTTCCATTCCTCCAACTCTAGCCTCATCTCTTTGTGAGTAGAACCCAGTTTATAGACATACCCATTTATTACCTCCCACTGCTCAGGCAGACGCTCAAGCATGTAAAAGGTTGAGTTCCAACGTGTTGCCCCCTCCTGGATTAGTCCTTTGACTGGCAGTTTACGTTCATATTGACGTCTCCTCAGCTGCTTCCGGGCCTTAAAAGAATGGCTTAAATGTGTGCAGATTCTTCGGCAGATGGTCAGTAATTTGACGACTGGCGCTTCTGTTTTCAAGAAGGCTTGCACCACGATGTTAATACTGTGCGCCAAACACGGCACTCTGAAATAGCAACCGTTCTCCATGGCCTTAACTATATTACTGCCATTATCCGTGGAAACATAACCAACTGTGCTATTTCTTGGATGCAGCCATTCATTGACCTTCCTGTTAAACTCCTCCAAAGGTTAGGTGCAGTGTGAGATTTCTCCATGGCAAACATGCCTACTGTTGCATGTTTGCGAGTAGCTTGAAAAACTTCCTCCGTGTCAACATCTTTGTGTTTTAACTGTTTTTCGACTCCTGCAAAAGAGACCCAGTGTGCAGTGATGCACATGTAATCAAGGGCTTGGTAAATGGTCCACATGTCTGTTGTCATGTGGATAGTGTGAACAGCACTCTTCAGAATAGCTGCGCCAATCACCTCCAGCACATCTTGATGTAGTGCTGAAACAGCAACCCTTGAAAAATAGGACAGGCTAGGAACCTTCCGTTTAGGGCAGACTGTTGCCACCAATTCACAAAAACCCACCCCTTCCACGAAAGAGAAAGGGAGAAGGTCCAGCGCTAGCATTTTAGCCAGCTTTGCGTTATACAGAAGTACCGTTGGGTGGTTGCGTTCAAATGGCGCATCCAACCAAAACATGCTGCTAATGGTGGGCTGGACCGTTTTATGTGATGATGATGATGCAGACTTCACACCAGTTAGGCTCATTGATTTAGTTTTTTGCATTGGGGTCTGTCCCAGACTCTTAGTGTGCCTCATACATGTTGCAGTGGTAGAGGGTGTGGGCGCTACCACTGCAGTGCTGCTGCCAGGGGTACTGGGTGTACCAGAAAAAATGTCTGTCGCTTCTTCACTTTCCCCCTGCACGATCAGCCTCTCGTCATCATCAGATGCAATATCAAGGGATACATTTGGATTTGTTTTTGTTTTGGCTTCCTCGATCTCGATCTTATACCACTGGATAGGGTGGTGTTGTTTGAGATGACCTCTCTGGCCTCCGGTACCATAGTTGGTACCAAGCTTACCCCGACTAACTGATACTTTACAAATCGAACAAACAACCATGTTTTCCGCCTTTTTGCTAACAGTAAAGAAGTCCCACACTGGGGACTGGAGATGTCTGCTGGTGGTGGAGGTGCTACTTTGACTTTCAATGCCAGATGAAGTGGAGGATGGGCGTGGCTGAATTTGTTTCTGTTGTTCACTTACAGCACCACTACTTGAGGTAATGGAGGTGAGCTGGATGGAGGTCCCTGCCGGCCCTTCTGACGAGAAAATATGGAAGCTGTAGGTCATGTTGGTGTTGTAGTTAACTGCGTTGGTGGTGGTACCAGTGCCACGCCGCCCACATCCCGCTCAGCAGCCATTCGGGCTAGGGTTAAAATGTTTGTCTGCTGCATGCCCACTGTGGCTGGAGTGACGTCTGTGATGACTGGGTCATCATCAGACTGTTCATCAGCAGCAGAAGACACCACTTCTTGTTCGACGTCATCACCCATCAGCTGAAGCCTTGCGGGAACCTTCCTTTTAGGCTTAGCTACCTTGTCGGCTCATGGCGTGCCTCACTGTCAGACTGCATTGCGGGGTTCCAATCACGATCAAGGTCATCAGAATGAAGGGGGCTTAAAGAAGAACTTGTAGTAGTAGTAGTAGTAGCAGCCCACCTTGACCTTTTTCTTGCTGGGGATCTGGAAGACAATGGATCATCCTCAGGAGGAGTGGCTTCCTCGGATGATACCTCCACTTGAATATCAATTTCCTGATGTGCCCCTACTTCTGGAGGAACAAGCGTTGTAGGCAGTTGTGCCGCTCCATGAACCTCTAGTTGCACCTCTCCATGCACCTCTACTTGCGCCTCTCCTTGTGCATGTACTTGCGCCTCTCCTTGCCCATGTACTTGCGCCTCTCCTTGCCCAGGTACTTGCGCCTCTCCTTGCCCATGTACTTGCGCCTCTCCTTGCCCATGTACTTGCGCCTCTCCTTGCCCATTACTTGCGCCTCTCCTTGCCCAGGTACTTGCACCTCTCCTTGCCCATGTACTTGCGCCTCTCCTTGCCCATGTACTTGCGCTTGTACTCGTTGCACTTGTGGTTGTCGTTGCGGCTGTGATTGTTGAACACTCGCCAGCTGAATTACACCCGGCGTTGATTGGATGGTACTTTCTTGTGATGAGCCAACATCACTGGTCAATGGTGATTGAGAAAGTAAAGTGGCTGCCTCAGCAGCACTCATGGTCTTGGACCTAACTTGGCGTGGTGGCACTGACCCCAATGAGGCGGAGGTGCTGCTTCCAGCTTGGTCCCCGGCGGACACCGCTGCTGCTGCAGGCGTAGTTTTTTTTCCCAAAAAAGGTGTCGGTGGGCACACCAGTCTCCTTGGTAGGTGGTGCCACTTGCTTCTTCTGCTCCTTCTTACTGGCAGTGGCACTGGCAACTTTCTTCGCTGAGGCGCTAAGGCCACCTTTCTTTTGGATGTCAGAATTACATTTGTTAATCAACAATTGAGTACGAAGGTACATACAAAACCAACTGATCGCAACTCTTGTTTATTATTCCAAAGCTTCCACCCAGAGTCATTAAAAAAGCATCTCCCTACATCACAATTTATCAGATTGAAACGAATCACTACTCAAGCAAATGAGTTGTCCACATCACTTGAGACACAAACTCAAAAATATCGGGCAAGAGGATACCCTGAAACCATTCTGAAGGAATCTCTAGAAATAGTCAAAAATAAATCGAGAGATGATTTACTTGAACTTAACATTCCAAGCTCTGAGAAGAAAACTGTATGTGTATTGAAATTTTCCACAGAAGCCACACGGATTAAACGCATCTTGAATCATCATTGGTCACTCATTGCCACAGAACCTGATTTGAAAGAACTATTCAGTGACAGAATCACGTTCGCATTTCAAAGGTCACGCAATCTGAAAGAAATTTTGAACAGCACAAGTGAACCTAAAAGAACTTACAAAGGTATGGCCAAATGCCAAAACTGCGTTCATTGCAGCAACGTGATTGTGGGAAACCAATTTACTCATCCCACTAAAGGTTATCAAATCGAATTGCAACATTCTTCAACATGTGACACTAAAAACATTATATATGCAATTAAATGCCCGTGTGGGAAAGTGTATGTGGGCCAAACGGAAAGAAAATTAAAGGTGCGCATCACGGAGCACAAAAGCAACATTAGACTGGCAAACAATAAATCCACAGTGGCTAATCATTGGATAGAGGCTCGCCATCAGATCGCAAAACTGAGATGCACGATTCTCGAGGTGATGAAAGAGCGCGGAGACATGGATCCCAATAAACAAAGATTACAAGCTGAATTCTTCTGGATCAAAAAATTAAATGCTCTTCATCCGATCGGGATGAACGATAGGATTGAATATACATGCCCTTTATAGTTTCACCATGAACATTGGATGCAGGACTATTTTCACCTTCGTTAAAATGATGTACTTCATTCTTGTTATTTTATTTTATTTTTTACACTGTGAATATGTGCTCCAATTTTTGGTTATATTTAAGTTGATGATGTCTCACACACTATACTATATTATTCCATATTTGGTTCAATGTAGCAATTTGCATAAGAATAGTGCTTTAAGATTCAGCGTTGATAAATTGCACCTTTAAATATGGCCGCTGCGTTTCACGCCGACACCCATAATGTGGTTGTTGCAGGCGAAACTCCCCGATCACGTGACCATCGTCACGTGTCAGGGTCTTCCGTCAGCCACAGACTTATCGTTTTAATAGGACTGGGTAATTTGAATATGGCGTTTGTTTCAGCATTCACGGAGACGCTCCATTCTCAATCTTACAGTAAGTCGGATTTTCCGAGTTTAAGACCGTCGGAGCAATTAAGTATAGTTACGCAGATATTGACATTTGTTTGGCCGATAGTCTCGCTCTATGTTAGGTAATACAGGATGAAGTTTCCATGAAAACATTTTAATATAACTGGATTTAAACCCTTGAGCTACATAGGAAACAATTTGCTCTGAAGGGCATCTACATAAATTTATCAGGTATACTTATATATCAGGCCATTATTTTTCATAGCACCATATAACGAATAACTAGTGTTTTAATAAGATCATATGTCTGTTTTTCAGCATGCTATAATTTGACGCCATTAAAATAAAGCGGCCCCCATAGGGACCAGATATTCCGTGTTGTTCTCACACAGTCACTTTCTTCATGTAAGTAATAATGGTTGCTCTTCTTCTTTAGCAGTTAAAGTTATGTGCTGACATAACCAATGCTCCATCCATATCTAGAGATATTTTGCTTTTTGTTTTTCCTTTAAACTTTTCTCTCATTCTGGAACTGTTAGTAAATGAACCCTTTTGAAGTGAAGATATACTATACTTAGAATTGAAGATAAAATGCAAGGAAATGTATCATGTGAGATAATAAACATAATGTATGTTAGATTTTCGATAATTAAAGTCAATTAGGTACAAACTAGAGTAGCAGGGTTTTTTGTTGCTTAAGATGAATAATTAGATGGTTCATTACAGAAGACTTTGATTGGTTACACTGAAACATAAATACTGTGTATATATATGTATCTCTACAAGAAAAGTTATAGACCCCTTAATTACTGTACAGCTTTGATCATGAATTATTGAAATAGATTTTTATTTATGTGCATTTCACTTATATAAATTTTCTGTTTTTGTTCTGTCTGTTTAGGTCTTTATCACATTTTTGTATATATGTAATGTACGAATGACGGTCACCTGACGAAGGCCTTTTGGCCGAAACGCGCGTAGTTCCATTCAACCGCATTGCCTTCATCCAATCTTCCAACGACTGGTTATATCGTATATCACCTCTTTTTTTATGATATTTTGTCTATGTAGTGTTTTTGTTCACACTAATTGTTTTTGCACTGTTCTATTTGTAACATTTCCTATTTACAGAACCTGAATGTCATTTATTAAATTCACAAATGTTTTTATTGAAGATACAAAATGAATAAGAAAGAGGAAAAAAAATAAGAAAATATACTACAATTAAAATAAAAAGATTCAAGAATTTTTGATATATCACTGTTTCAGTATATATTTATTTTGATGCTGTATAGTATGTATCATTACATGTTGGTTTAGGGTCTAGATATATTCTTAGAGTTTGCTACATTCCTTCTCTACATAGATTACATTCCCTACGAGTAGCTAACTCAGTACATTGTAGGGGGCCCCTATTTTTCCATTGAGGTAATACAGGATGAGCAGAGTGCTTTTCTTATGCGCTTTTCATTTTCTCTTAACGAACCTCATTTTGCATTGTTTGTTTGATTGTTTGCATTGCAGATGTTTATGTTGTATGGGAACCATTTCTGCTATTAACTGGGTCCTGTATGATTTTCCCACAGACCCCTGACGAAGGGTCCTATGGTTTTGTGACCCGAAATGCATTGGGTTTTGGAGAAGATTGAGAGATGAATTTATGTTGAAATAACAGACGTGAAAAATTATGAACTCATGAAAGAAGAAAATAAGAACTTTGAATTCATATAAGCTTTGATTATGATTTTGGAAGATTGAAAAATAAATTGAGAAGGAACTTCATTGCTCCATGCAATAACGTGTGCGCACTTTGTGAGGACTTGTTTCTCACTCTACACACCTTTCTTTGGGCCCATCTTCTTCAGATGTCAGAACAGCAGGCCGCAGTTGCACGAGTTGCAGAGTTGTCTTGTCTATGGCCACACGTGACGTCGCGTGATGTTGTGCTGCACACACCGCTGCAGGACTTCTTCCTGGCACTGGTGGTTCTCTTGTGCACCTAAAAGCAATGGAAGACAGAGGAACATCAGTTATACACCCCAAAAAGTCAAAAAGCACATATAAATTACCACAATCCAATGCCATCCATGCCCTCAATGACTAGGCCCATGCACCACTGAGTACCCCTGGGGGCATAATGGTTGAAAGCCAGGCAAACTGGGTGCAGGCCTGAGCACACTGCCTGCATTCAAAATGGCCCCTTGACCCCTAGCACATGGCCAGGCCCTGCCTGTACCAGCCCTCAAAATGGCCCCCACCAACATGGCCAGTCCCCAACAACACCCCAAAAAATCGAAAAACACATAACAATCACCACAATCCCATGCCATCCATGCCCTCAGTGATGTTTAAATTCAAGACACGCCACAGAAAGACTTGGTCCATGCACCACTCACTACCCCTGGGCCTACTGGCTAGTGAGGCTTTACAGGCACCCCAAAATTAAAAAAAAACAACATAGAACAGTGAGCTAAAATTCCATGACATAAATGAGAATTAAGTTAAAAAAAATCAGAGAAACAGTTGTATCATGCACCCATGACTAACCCTGGGTCTACTGGATACTGTGGCTAGCTACCCACCACAATATATATTTTGTTAAAGTTGTGAAAAAAGTTTTAGAACTGGAGTTGCCTCAACTGCAATGCCCCAAACAAACAACACCAACTTACTTGTAAAATCTCAAGTCCAAAAGTGAACCAAACTCCAAAGTCCAAAAAGTCCTCAAATACAAAAATCCACCAGCAGCAAGAAAAAGTAATCCTTCCAGCTACACAGCCAAATCAAAAGTGACCAGGACATGGACAAAGCACTGGGAGGAACCTGCTGGACAGGAACAGGAAGTTAGAGACTGTGGGCACTTCCTTCCTCCCACCCCACCCCAAAAAATGGACTCCTGCACCAAAAAGTGCAGCAAATGTCAATCTGAGGAGTTATTCTGATCAAAATCATCATTTTCACAAGGTTTATGCTTCCTGCGGTGGATTTTTTGTGCAGAATTGCAATTTTTGCAATTTCGGGAACGCGAGCTGTTCAAACCTCCCGCCGGGAGTCAGCTGCGCACCGTCACGGGCATTTATGACGTACTCGCGTTGTCAAACTCTCGCCGTGCAAGATGGCAAGCCGCGATGACGTAATTACGTTAGAAAAACTCTCGCGCGATCATGCAGCAAGATCGAAAATGGCGCAGCACACGCAAAACCAGGAGAAAAACAACTCGGCAGGCTCAGAGTCAACGCCGCGCGCGCGATATTGTATTTTTCAAGCGCGACCACGCAAAATAATTCGTAGCTTGCGAATTTGCGGATTATTGGGCAATTTCGCGCGATTCGCGGATCGCAAAATCGTCAAAAATCCGCAAATTCGCCCACGAAACGGATTTTACTCCCATGCTTAGTAATTTTTGTCAGATTAAAACAAAATAGTCGCCCTCCTTCTACTTTTTACTTTTTAATCAGGTTGTGACCGCTCCAGAATAAAAATAATTATAGGGCAATCCCTTACCTGTTTTAACCCACACACCACATCTACATCTTACCAGGCCCCTCACACCAACGGCACCTATACGGCAAGAAACAAATGAGCTCCGATAAAGAGCCCCTTTATGGGTGCCCGTTGAGCATTGCAGCGCCGGCTCGACGAGGGGCAGACCCATATGATGAAGCATGACACCTAGCTTGCTGGATGTGTGAGGGTCCAAGTTACGAAAGGAGGTATTCCCCACCTCCCCACCACTCTGAGTACTCACCAGGTGTCCAACTGGCCTGCCAGGAACACTGTACCTATTTTGTCTTCTTAAAGAACGGCTGCCACTCGTGGTTGTGATTCATACTCTTGGTCATCAGCGCATTGGAGTTCACGTTTTTGGCAACAGTCTTGCTGACGAAGCAGCAAAGACCGCAGTAGCGACATATGTAGTTGCAGCAGTTACATGTTCCAGCAGTAAGATTGATGATGACATCTTGGCAGCTATTGCAGCAACAGAGAAGGGAAGTAATTACCATAGAGGTTTCCCTTAAAAAAACTCTTATAATTTAAATCCTGATAAAGTTCCCTATGTGAGAATTAACGATGTTGGTGACAGATTGATTCCCAACGCAGACCGCAGGTCCTCTCTGATAACAGTTGCTCATGAGTGTATGGCCTCTGCTCATGCCGGCATCTCTGCGACTGTATCTCTTTTACAACAGCGTTACTGGTTGTGCGGATTGTACAAACAAACGTGTGATTATTGCCAGCAGATTAAACTTTCAATTGCTGCACGCCTGCCCCAGACACAGTTGTATATATCTAATAAACCACTTGGCTGTGTTTACTTAGATCACTGCAGTCCTTTCTCTTCTGATACTGCGTATAAGTACATCTTAGTTGCAGTTGATTCATGCACACGCTTTGTTTGTGTGTGGCCGCAAAGGAGTGCTGATTCTCGAACTGTTGTAGAGGATTTGCGTGTCTTTGTGGGAATTTTTGCATGTGGTACCTTTCACTCGGACCAGGGTCCAGCGTTCACCTCTAAGGCGTACAAGGATGCCATGCGTTCTTTGGGGTTCCAAGTCAAATTTTCATCTCCATACAGGCCTGAGGGCAATAGTGTTGTGGAGCAGATGAACTGTGACTTAAAGCAATCCTTGACAGCTGGAGTTTTAGGTACAGGCCGGAACTGGCTAGCCCATCTCAATAGCATGTAACGTGCACTTAATAATCTCCCTAAAAGGTTTCTGAGTTGGCGGACCTCATGCTAAATGCTCTTTTGGCGTCAAAATGTTTGTTCCGGACCTCGAGGGTCTAGACCTGGCGGCGTCGGCCACACCCTTTGATGTAGATGAACATTGTTCTGTTTTACAGAATCTACAAAAGACCAGAGACAGTCTTGCAAAGGAACATTTGCCCTCCACAACTGATGCTGTGCTTCAGATTCCGGTAGTTGGCTGGCTACCCCGAGTCGGAGAGCTGGTCCGAGAGAAGGTTGAGAACAAGAAGGAGTTTGGCCCCCCATATTGTGCTCCAGTTCCTGTGCTTGGCGTGCAGGGTACAAGAACAGTCATTTTACCTCCATTTCCTGGTGGCAAGGAAAACAGGTACATCTGCATTGACAATGTCAAATTACACAGAGTGGCCGATTCTTCTTAGTATGACACCTGCAGTCTCTTGTCCAGCAATGTTGAGAAATTCTGTTTTGACTCTGGCAAGTAACACCGGCCCTGACGTTGCCATGGAGATGCCTACAGTTCCAAATCCTTTATGGAATCCACCGGCTGGTGATCCTCTTGATGATACTGAGTATACATACCCCACAGATTTGCCCGATTTGCAGACATGTGTGGCTAATCAGTTGCGCTTTTCATTTGACACTGACTCTGTTTCATCAAAGTCCCCTTCAAAAGTTTCCAATTTGGCTGTATGGTTTAAAAAACATTTTTTGATACCGCCTTGGACTTACATTGGTCTGTTTTTTTATTCATGTCGATTGGATTGTGATATATTTTTTCCGTCTTGTGAATGGACATTATGTAAAAGAAAGATCTACAATTAGACTAATTGATGGAACTTTGGCACCCCACTCCTCATCACACATCATGAAGAGGGACCAGACTTTTGTAAACATCACTGCTTGGCCTGTCTTGGATGGGATTGTGTGGGACGCTGTAAAATTTCAGACCCACAGAGCTCATTAATGTCCCTAATGTACTTCGTGTTTCTTTGGTGGAAGTGGTGAAACAAAACATTCGCCCATCTGATTGGCATGTACAAGCCGTAGAGACCCGATTTTCTGATTTGAAATATTATGCTGCCTTTGATGCTGAAGATTTGTACTTAGATTCTGCAAATGATGCTGACTTATTTTGCTGCCAACACTATGGCAATAATTTTCTGCACAAAGCAAATGCGTTTAAGAATATGGTTAATTACACACAGTGGGAACATTGTCCAGCACCCATTGAAGGCAGCTCCAAAAATCTTTTGAAAAAGTTTACTTATTTTACTGATTTTAATCAGTCCAATCCTGATGCATATTATTTTTAAATGACTGCTAAGTCCTCTTCCAAAGTTAGACTCACCCACACAAAATTATTGTATTCGAAGTCCTTTATCGACCAATTGGCAATAGGGGGCTATGAGCTGTGGAAAGATACTATTGGTCTTAAATCTGTTTAGGGTTCTAAAAGTTGGCAAGTGCAAGGCACTGAGGCTTTGCATTGTGCATGTCTCATCCCAAACCATATGTTGTTTTTGAATTTGACTATTTCACAAACCACCTGCTTTGGATTGGCTGAGTCTAAAAAATAAATGCTCATTCTCTTCCTAAATTTGGAGAATACCCCACCTGGTACAATCACACCAGTAAGTCCCTTAGTGATTTACAGTCTCTGTTATTGAATTTGTCTTTTAATATTTCCAGTTTTGATCTCCAAGGTTGGTTATTATGGCAAAAAAGTTCAGATTCATGTTAACACCGTTTTCTTGGTTTGGCCCCGGGCTACACGTAGGTTAGGGTGGATCCTCGTTTTGAAAGTGGCCATTCAGTCACTATCTATTCAGTAGGCAAGCTATGTCAGAACTGGCTTAAACATTCCACTTTAGTGTCGGTTAAGCTTCATTGATCTAAATTGACTGACGATGTTGATTTGAATGACTTTGTGAAAGGTCCTGCCACAGGCAGATCCAAAAGATGGATTAACGCTATTTACAACGAGATTTGGAAACTGTCCCAAATTGAAGCTGCTTCTAGGTTAACGGCTATTGAGCACGCTAATTTAGAAAAAGTGCTTGCAGTTGTAGATAATAGCATTTACACACTTTCTTCCCGAATTTACACATTAGACAATATTGTTTCTTCTGTTGTTGATATTGTGCAAGATAATGTCTCTATTTTGTACCATGGTCAAAATCACTTACCTTCCATTATGCAGTTTGCATGGACATTACAAACGTTGAAGGCTGGGAAGGTGCCTTGGGACTACATGAATACTTCTTCTCTATTTTTTACCATTTAATTTGACTGTAAAACAACAATTTATGTCCATGAAAGATGCTACATATTTACTTTTGCATATTGAGAATTTGGAACCTTTATCTTTTTCTGTGGCCAAAAGGAATTCAGCTGTTTGGCTGATTCATGGGTTAATCACTCCACCTTTTCCATTGTTTAAATTCGAAGCATGCATGAAACACTATGCCATAGGCAGATACGAACCCTTAGGTAGTGCTCATCTCCAGGAAGTTTGGTCCCTACCATTTAGCAATAGGTGCCTGAGGGAAGGTAAAGAAGTTTATTTGAAAGGTGAAGATTGCACTTCGACACCCGACCACTCATTGGTCTGTAGGAATATATAATTGCAGGCTCTTGCAATTCAGACGCCCCTAATTTGGCCTGCATTTTAAAAGGTACACCAGCTCCGGCTATAACACCAACTTTCACGTTTTTAGCAAACGGTAGTTATTTACTTTTAACTAATGAAGATTGCTGTGGTATGCTGGCAGGGATTCCGTACATAGTGACTGTCTCCCAACGTGTAGTCTGTTGTATAAACGTGCTGTTCTGTCCTCCGCATGGGAAGGAAGTTCGATGCATCCATCTGGCCTTCCATTCCGACCTTGAAAGCAGAGTTCAACAAGATGAGTCGAATAAGGGCTCTTTTGTCTAAAAAAGAAGTCGCCCTTACTTCTTTGCGTAAAACATTTGTCCTTCACGTGGCAAACACTCGCACCGAGGTGCATGCCCTTTTGAATACTGATCTCCCACTGCATTTTGGTACTTTAATTCACACTATATTCAATGCTTCATCGACCACAGGCTTGGCGCACTTTTTCAAAGTAGTTAGTTGTGGCCTTGTGACCTCATTTCAAACTATTTTTGGTGTGATACAGGCATTTCTTTCATTCTATTTTTTCCAGCCTCTTTGGCGGTTTACTATTAATTCTTGCCTGGCTGCCGATTTGCTGCTGTTAATTTGTTTGCTCAAGAATGGCTGCACCACCTGTGTCACACAACAATTTGCCCCGGCTGCTCCAATTTCGTAACCGGATGCTTGAATACTATGGACCGCTACCTTTGGCTACATTGAGTGTGGCGTATGGATTATCTCTCCGGTTTTTGTACTTTATATGCATGCAGCCTGTCTTCCGGTGCCTGGATTGAAGTTTTGAATGGGCTCTGGTTTTGTGTCTCTGCAATACGGTGTCTCCTAACCCAGATTATGATCTACTAATGAGTCCCTTAGTTGCTCATGAACTAGACTGTTCTGGTGTCGGGATTATGGCCTGTGCAGCAGCTCATGGAGTCCTAGGTAATTGGAATATATGGACTGCAGCCCATGACTTTTTGGCACGCAGTTATCTCGAAGATCACCTGAGTTGTCCTCTGATGGTGCTAGAGGCTCCGGCTGTTGAAGAACATGTGTGTTCTTTTCCATTGCTGAATTGGATGGCTGAAATGTTCATTGACGATAACAACGACTTCCTATTGGAGGCTGTTGCAACATACTGTGCCTATACGCTGTTGGATTGAAGTAACACATTATTTTCTGCTTCATAGACACGTACTGGACTCATGATTTTTTTCTCCTTTTTTTTTCTCTACGTGTTACATGTGTTCGACAGTATACACCCCTGCTGGGTTTAGAATTTATTTTTGTGGTTAATTCGGAATTTACTCCCAATGATCCAGTTTGGCAAAATTCTGAACTTGGTTCTGTCTCATTTGAACTTGAACTCTGCGTTCTAAAATTGCCCCCCCTTCTTGTGTGTTCTCCGATCTATGGAGGGTGTAGTGAGGGCAGGGCCTTGTGTACGCACATTGCTATGTTAGAGGAAAGCTTATTAGAAGTTTAAACACCATTTTATCCTTTTGCTGCTTTTGTACACAACACTGCATATAGCTGTTGTTGTAAGTTAAGCTACGTGAATATCATCACATGAGAATGACTTGTTTGTAACAATCCCTAGACTTATACTGTGACCCTAGTCTTCACAGTGAGTGCTAAAGCCTCTAACGTTATCACAACAATGTAGCTGTTGTTAAGGCTGATCAGCTCACGTTTTAGACATAACATGCAGACAGCTGCATCTAACGAAGATTCTGGCGCCTTTAATATTACACTGTAGGCATGATTTCAGGCACATGGAAGAAATCTGTTTCCCAGAGAGAAAGAGCTTTTGCAGATCCTGATGTGATTAACTTTTTCTGATCTCGGAGGTATGGGGTCCCCTATTCAAACCTAAGAGACCTTCTATATTTTGTATAACATAGTTAATAGCTAGGGAGGGTGATATATTAGGCGCTATAGGACCTGTTTTCACCATCATTGTAATATGATTTCTCCTTTTGTGTTTTATGGAATTGTAACAATGCTGATCATATTATTTCTAATCATATGTCTGCTTGTGTTAGCAAAAATGCTGCATCTTAGAGCACGTCATTAAAATAAACACTTTAACCTTTCCCGTGTCTCTTTTTACTCCTGTTGTGGACTGGTATGAGAGTAACAAACGAAAGAGTGTTCTTGATTGCCACCATTCCTGAGAGTAACCAAAGTTGAATGATCCGGGTTGTCTAATCATTGGTTCCTTTGCTATAGGACGAAGAGGTAATGTGACACTGAGGCTAGTCAGTTAGGGGTTCTAGGTACTGAGGCGAGTTTTTTTGGCCACCATATTTCACTGAGATCAAGGGTCTCTGTGCACAGTTCTGTGTCTGAGCAGAATCCCTGCAACACTCCCATAGGTTTGCATTGGGAACTCCCTGATATCTGTTTTAGTGGTAATATCTGATATCAAAGAGGTAGACTGGCAGGGGCGTGGGATGTGCATTCACTGTAGACAGTCACAAAGGGGATTGAGGTGTGCCATGCCTTTCTTGGGTGACTCATAGTTGGGCTGTATACCCCTAGTCTGCATTTAGAGTGCTGGGTGGAGGTTAGCTAGCACCTGAATAGGGCTGTGCCTGCCTTTCACAATGCTGTCTACTCCCCCCTGTAGTGTGTCTGGAGGCAGGGCTGGGGATTGAATAGGGGTGCTGTGCACTTCTAAACGTTTTTGACGTGCCCTTAGAACAAACACTTTGGTAGTATAAGTACTGGGGTTGTGACTCCATGCTTTAGACATTGTGTGGGACTTGTAAACAGACACTGCCGGCTCTACAAAACTGCACCTTGCCTGGGGACGGTTGTGCTGCCTGGAGGAACCACCATTTGGGCTGCCTAATGTGCTGACCTGTTGCTTGTTTCCCTGCTTGTGTGCTCCTGAGTGCTCTCCCAGGAGCTCAGCACATGGTGAGTGCTCTGGTGTGCTCCTGTCTTCTGCTCCTTTGGCTGGCGACTGGCACATGTGGGTCACTTTCATGGTGAGGGTCAGAAGGGCTGTGAGTTTACTTTGAAGAATAGCACATGGTGGGCACCTTGTTTCCCTCAGACATGCCTTGTTTGGACGCTGCACTCTCTAGTGTCCCCGGGGCACAGGCAGGCATCCACCTCAGTGGGCTAACAGTTTCCCAAGTATTTCTCTGGTCGATTGAAGACCAGTGTACGTGGACACCAGTGTCCACTTTGGAAAGTCTAGCAGCCCGCTCTGTGTGTGGTGGGCCCTTCGTTTAAGGGAGCAGTGACTGGGCCCCTTTGCCCGATCCATCAGCAACACAAGCCTCAGTGATAGGACTTTTTCCCCATGCCGCACTTACTGATGTCTGAGAGACCAGCCGCAGTGCCAGGGAA
Organism: Lissotriton helveticus; assembly: GCF_964261635.1. Taxonomy (NCBI): domain Eukaryota; kingdom Metazoa; phylum Chordata; class Amphibia; order Caudata; family Salamandridae; genus Lissotriton; species Lissotriton helveticus. The sequence goes on from NC_136061.1 coordinate 1,178,496,819, forward strand.
AACCGGCCTCAAGCTGACCTGAAAAGAATTCCCCCAGACTACAGATCCTTCCCACAAGCCTATGTCCAGGTCAGAAGTGACCTCAGGCCAGCCTGTCTCTTACAGAGGGCTGTGTTGAGGCAGCTGGCCCACGCACTTGGAGGCAGCTACTTAGTGAAATTCTGCCACGGGGACCCAGAGAGGTTTCTCCCCCTTTATTGGTAGGTTGTGGGCCCCACCGTGTTGGCGCCGTAGTGGGGGCATTACCATAATCTTCAAAAGGGAGTTCTGCATTTGTTCTCGGAGATGTGGCATTGGATTGCTTCTAACAAAGGGATCCAGGGAGGTCTACCCACGGATTGTGTTATGGGAAACCCCACCACCTTGCCCTGCCGTATCTATGGGGGTGGGGAGCAGGCACACGTACTGGACTTAGTCGGCTCAGTTCCGTGGATTACTCTATTCCTCAATTAGACGTGCAGCTGCTTCTGCACTCTACAGGGAGAACTGGAACTTACTACATGGTATGTAATAGGAGCACAGGAGCAATGTGCCCTATGTGATGATGTGGTTGTCAGTATTATATATGCATTTGGTGATGTTTTGCTGACCCGTTTACATTCTGCATCCAACTGCTTCCCTTTTTTACGCCCTGATGTAATGTTGCATGTTTTAATGGTGTTTTGCATGGATCGTGGTGGTGATTCATCTTTATGTTCCCATACATGCTGCATTTTATATTGCTTGGCATAGGTCGTTTTATGCCTTACCATAACAGGATAATGAGTATTATTTCAGAATATACGTTATATGTGCAGTAATGGTGGTTTTATAACATGTGCCACTTAGAAGTATTAACGTGAGTGCACTAACTGTGATGTCATGACAGTCGCCTGGTTGGCGAAGTGACTTATGTGATTGGGGTCTAATGTGTTTTTCTGTAAAACACAAAGGATATTTATGTATAACCTTGTGTGGAGTCTCTTTTTGAGGTGTGTCTAGTGTGTGACTGATGTGTGTGTGTGGTGTGCAAACGCTTAACACATTGCCTCTGGGATAAGTCTGACTGCTCTGCCACGCTACCAAGGGAGGTAGCAGGGGTTATCTCCTGTGTGTAACTCCCTTACCCTGACTAGTGTGGTTGGTTCTGGCTGGTTGAGGTGCTTACCCTAGCCAACCTGAAGCCCCATTTCTAACAGTTATCCTGAGAAAGGTTGCAGCATGTGTGTGAGATGTAGTGTCTCTGAGGGCTCTTAAAAGTTGATAAGGAGACTGAGCACACTCCACTGAGAGGGGGAAGTGATCTACTTTAGAATGTTTTTTTGTTGTTGTTTTTTTTTCTTTTTGTCCTCATTACGCAACAGATTAAAATAAGGAGATTATCAGGGTCCTTTCTCTTAAGCCAACCTTTATTTGATTGTTTGTGGATCTGGGGCCACATCCTTCCGGCATTTCAGAGAAGAGGAGCCCTTTACTTCCATATACTTTTAAGAAGAAGGATTATTTTTTCAGTGGGGGTGAGCTAGCCATTATGGCCACTCTTACATGCCTTCATCTATTGTTGTTGAATTCACGTAATCATTGGACTTGGTGAATTAGACAAATATATACTAAGATGTTGACAGGACCCGACTAAGTCAAACCTTATGAAACTCTTCCCATATCTCCCAGAATAAAAATTTCTTAGAAGATAGCTTCCTTTTTCTATCCAAATTATGTATCTTTAAAACTGAGGCTAGCCATTCACTGTGTATCGGAGGGACAGGACTTATCCATTTAATACAAACCTCCCTCCTTGCCAGGAGGATCAACAAAAAGATTAGATTTTCCTGGGCTTTAGTTAATGTTCTTGAAATATTTATGCCCATCACCCCAAAAATAATTAGGTCTATACTTACAGTTAGTTGTCTTCCCATTACCCCATCTAAGGTGTTACCCACATCTTTCCAGAAATCATCGAGACTGGGACACTGCCAGAACATATGTAGGTCGTCGACCTTCTGTAATCCACATTTTGGGCAGCTCCTCACTGTGGACCCGTTCAGTTTGGATAATCTTTTCAGAGTCCAGTAAGCTCGATGAATGGTGAGTAAATGATTTCTTTTAAGAGCAGCAGAAGTTCAATCGACCAGCATTTGCTCATAGATACTTGCCATATATTATTCGTATCCAGCGTCGGCAGATCTTTCCCCCAGATGCTCTCTGGAATTCGGAAGTCCTCTTCCCCTGCTGAAAATAGGGCCCAGTACCAGAGGGATACTTCTTTCAAGAGCGGCTTCTTGTCCAGCATCTTTACTTCTAGGGAGATGTTGCCTTTTCTGGTTTCTTTGAGTGACTTGGACCAGCTCAGAAGTTGATAGTATTTGAATTTCGATAGTGTGGAATTCGTACGTTCTGATAGTATTTCCCAATCAAGAAGCTCGTTCTGAAACAAGAGTTGCCCCCATTCCAGTACTCCTGCTGATTTTAGGGGTATTGCTAAGCGGTCCTTAAGGCAATCCGGAGTTGTATGGGTATCCCAGATCGGTGCCTTATCACTATAGAAGGGGATGTCCAATGTAGATCTAACACAGTACCACAATCTAGCAGCTCACTTCAAGATCTTCAGTTTAATGTTTTTTTTAATTTCGGATGGCCAAATTTATACAAAAATGGCTAGTGTTATTTGTTTGTTTCTGTAGAAATATTGGGTAGTTCTCATAAGGGCCCAACAACGTCCTACTAGATTTGAATTGGAAGGCCCTACAGTATTCCAAGAGATCAGGACTAGCCAGACCTCCCTGCTCCTTTTTTCTCCTTATTTTATGCCAGGCGATTCTTGGTCTTTTAGAGGACCATATAAAACTAGATAGATTTCCCTGAATCTTTTTTATAGATTCCCTTTTAAACTCCAAAGGGATAGAGCTAAAGATAAAAGTAAATTTCGGCAAGATTGACATTTTTATAATATTCGATTTGCCTAGGAATGTTAATGGCAACCCACTCCAAACTTTCAACAGCCTTTTTACCTCAACTTCTATTCTATGTATATTAGTTTGGGTAACTTTATCAAGGTCCTTTACGAGGTCAATACCCAAATATCTTATTTTTTCCTTAGCAAAGGGGGATGTGAATTCCTCATTCCAGCTCATCGTTTCAGTTTTAGTTGGATTTATTTGATAACCAGATAGTTTCCCAAAACTAGTCAGAGTCTCCTATGTTGCTTTAAGGGCCTCCTTTAAATCCGAAGTAAAGATCATAAGGTCGTCAGCGTATAGAGCTAATTTCTTATGCCACCCTTGATATTGAAAGGGGGAGATTGAAGGGAGGTTACTAAGGCATTCTGCGACCGGCTCAATGTAAAAAGTAAAGAGCAGAGGTGAGAGGGGGCATCCCTGGCGAGTTCCTCTGCCTATCTGAATATTTTCAGTTAGGGTGCCATTAATTAATAATTTTGCTTTGGGGGAGTTATAGATGTTTTCTGCCATTTTTAAAATGTTTTCCCCTAGATTAAATTTTTTTTAAACCTCACTTAAATAGGTCCAATTAACTCTATCGAACGCTTTAGCAGCGTCGATTGTGATTATCGATAGAGGAAGTTTCTCATTAGTGGCTATGTCTATTGCTCCTATCAACTCATGGGTAAGCTCTTGAAGGTGTCTTCCTGCCACGAAGCCCTTTTGGTTTGAGTTTAGCAATGCCCCCGCAATTTTCCCCAATCTTTTGGCCATGACTTGGGTGAAGATCTTATAGCCACAGTTTAAAATAGATATTGGGCGGTAGGACTCGCATTTTTTCGGATTTTTACCCGGTTTTAAAAGAATGGAGATAGTTGCATCATTCCATGTCTCTGGGATTTTAACATTATCTAAGAAGATTTGATTGAAGAGGGCTGTTAAATAAGGAACCAGTGTGTCTTTTAATTTCATATAGAAGTCATTAGGGAGGGCGTCGGGACCTGCCGCCTTTCCTCTTTTTAAGTTTTTTATAACTCCATCTACCTCATGAGTTGTTATTTCACTATTCAGAATATCTTTCTCTACAGGGGATAAGGTGGGGATATTTTGTGCATCTAGAAATGTGTTATTTCTTCGACTTTCGAGTTACAATCTTCTGTATATAAATTTGAAAAGAAGGCAGAGAATTCCTGTTTTATTATCGCCTCCTCAGTTCCATTTTGGGAGCTGACGGTTGGGTCTATACTGCCGATTTTATTTCTCGCTTTATCTGTTTTGATCTTCCAGGCAAGCATTTTCCCACATCCCTCCCCATATTCATAGTGGGCGAGATTACTACACTCCCATCACTCTCTGATTTTACCCTCTAGTATAGCCATTAAGCTTTCTTTTAGTTTTAACCTTTCATTTTCTAATTCTTGACCTCTCGGGGATGGAGCATCTGAGGATATCTGCTGATCCAGAGTTTTTATATTATCCTCTACTTTCTGGATCTTTTATTTAAGCTCCCTTGATTTATGTATAGTTAACCCGCAGATCTTGCCCCTTATTACTGCTTTATACGCCTCCCATACTATTTGAGGTGGGGCGCTTTCGTTGTTATCCTCAAAATATAACTCTGTCTCTTGTTTGAGTTGATCAATAATTAGGGGATCTAAAAGAGCTGAACGGTCTAACGTCCATCTTGGTATTGTTATATCATCTTTTATCTTTAACGTAATTTGGACGGCAGAATGGTCAGAGAGATGGGCGGGAAGATGGATTACAGTTTGAGTATTCTCTAGTAACCCGTGATCTATTAGAAAATAGTCAATCCTAGATTGTAATCCAAGTTTTTTATTTTTAAAGGTAAATTCATCATGCTTAACACCCTTCCCTTTCCATATGTCGATTAGGCTTAGGTCCCTTTTCTACACTCCCAACCACTCTCTCATTTTTGGCAAGTTTGCCTGTTTACCTCTAGGGTACCGGTCAACTTCTGGGTCTAGATTGATATTAAAATCTCCGGCCATAATCACTGGAGATGTTGCCGAAATCAATTGGGAGTATAGAGACTGGAGTGGGATAGGATCGTCTATGTTTGGTCCATAGTAACCGACCACAGTAAATGCATCGCCGAGTATGTTGACATTGGCTATTGTACATAAACAAAGAGATTCTATCAATGTGTGGACATGTATTTTATTTGTTGGTTTTGCAGTGATGAAAAAATATAGTGAAAAAACTCTCTCTTAGGGTGATAAAGATGAGAGCGCTATGTGCTTTTTAAAATACCCCTCACACACTAAAAAAATCCAGTAGTGTCATGCTTCATCATTGGGGTCTTCCCGTCCCTCTACGGGGCGGGGCGTGCTACGACCTGACCGACTACGCGGGAGCACTGAAGTGGTGACAGGACTATGTGATGGTGCAAGGTGTCAGTGAAAGTGTAGGGACCTAACAATGTGTGTGAGTACAAAAATTAAAAATCCTCTGGCTAGTAGAAAAAAACAATTTATTAGCTTCTCTAGCTGGGGACGTTAAGAAGGGGGTTTTGGGGTTGAGCCGATCGCTGCAACCTGGTCTACATGTTTCGTAGGCAGTCCCCTACTGCCTACTCATCAGGACCTTCTACTGGTCCCTACGAAAATAAGCTCAGTTGCTAAGTGTTGTCAGCCTGTCTTCCTAAAAACTAACAGTAAAATTCCACTGTTAGTTTTTGCTTCAGGGCATGAGCTGGCCCCCGGGAAGCAAAAATTATCAAAAATAGTGACCCAAATGTGGTCTCTGTAAAGAAAAGGGAAAAAAAGGGAAACACAGATATTTACATTTATAGCTGTGGATTTTGCGCTTTCATTGTTATTTGCGCCACAATTTCACTCATCAAATCCATTCACCCATTACACAAAGAATAACTTTAGACTTTATGGACAGAGTGATGGATCAGTCTGCCATCCCCTGGCTGTCCGTAGGTGATGACGAACAGTGGACGAAAAGCACACAGATGTTCATAGTAGTAACTGTGGTTTGTCACTGCGCTTTCATAATTGTCTGCGCCACAATTCTTCTTTTCAAATTTCATTAGCCCATTGCCTAAAGCCCTAATGCAAGACTTTATGGACAGAGTGATGGTTCAATCTGCCATCCCCTGCCTGTCCGAGTAAATCCCCGAACTTATACGTGCCCTTTGTAATTAGGGCTGTTTCTATCTCCACACACACACACTATCGCGACTCAATACATGCAACGACATCTCACAGGATTAAAAAGGAGGAGCCCGATCTCTCATACTAGTCTTGAGGTTATGGTCACTGAATCAATAAAAGTCCCCACAAACCGGGACGCACCCCTACATTAGAATGGTAACCATACATACTGTTGTGGCAAGCGCGTGGTGCCCCATGAGCTGACAATCGGTAGGAATTCACCGCGGCGCTCTGCGAAGAAAGAGAGCCACGCCCTTAGCGTTATTGTACACACTGTGCGAGGAGTAAAAAATATATATGTCTCAAAACCCACTCGTTTTAAGACCTGGGGTAAAGGTCTGTAACTTACATTGTCCGCATAGTCCCTAAGTCTTACTTCTACCAGTGTTGCCGCTCTGCTGAATGCTCGCGTGTTGGGAGCGGTGAATCATTTAAGCTTCACTGCGCGCTGGTGCCGGGTGTGTCAAAACACTAGCGCGCTAACTCAAAATGGCCGCCCGTAATGGAACGCGGAAGGGTAGAAATGCGGAAGTCTACCTTCTATTTCTATTGGTACTCAGATTTTGCCTGCACAATGTAAATCTTAATGCAAATTAGATCGCTATTAACAAATTGTGACAGAGGAGATTATACAACAATAAGTTAGTGCAAAAGCCCTAATATTATGAACAGGTCGATTGTAGTGGACCTAGGTTGAGAGGTATGTGTGTTTAGCAAAATGCGGGAAACATGTATGATAGGTGAGTAGAATTCAGCTTGGAATATTTACGCAGGTTTCTGCCCAGAGTTGGGAAAAGATGTATTGGGTATACGGATTAAACAGCGAAAATCGCTGTGAGATATGTTTATGGAAAACATAATTATTGTGTAGTTTGAGACTTGACCCCTGTGCTAAGGTTGGGCACAGTAGTCATACACCAGTGGTGCTGTGTTCCAAAGGGGGTGGTCTCCACATGCCAGTAGAGTTGGTAACTTAAAAGGGACCTCTGTTAATATCTTGGCCACGGTTAGGGGTGGTGCCTCAGAGAGTGGGGGTTCTTTTGGGGTACGGGGGTTCTATAACTGACCCCACGGAATTTCATCGTTCAACCCATTTTTGTTGGACTGGACACGAAAAACCCATCTCTGTTCCTTTTCAAGGAGATGTCTTTCGTTGTCGATCTGTTCAATTACAGTCCACAGTATGTCTTCAGGTTTGTGACCACTTTCCAGGAAGTGGTTTGTTAATTTGGTGCTGGACTTTTTGCACTTGATTGTGCTTTTGTGTTCACCTATTCTTAACTTCACTGCCCTGCTCGTCATGCCAATGTATTCGAGTTTGCAGGGACATGTGATGAGATACACAACATTGGAACTATTGCAGTTGCTAAATGTTCTTTGTTCCCATGTTGTCCCGTTGTTGAAGGTCAATTTCTTGCTTTTCCTGGTCAAACAGCATACCTTACATCCGCCACAGGGGTAATGCCCTTGTACAAAGTTTGGATTACCAGTGTTGTTCACCCTGTTGGCCTTGGGTCTGGTATGGACCAATATGTCCCTGACACTCTGTGCTCTTTTGTGCGAGAACATAGGTTTTGGAATTTCCAGGCCCCCACTGTTGAGGATCTTCCAGTTCTTGTTGATTATTTTGCTCACCTGGTCAGAGTTGGTGTTGTACGTGGTCACACAAATGGGTCTATGCTCTTCCACTTTTTTGACTTTGTCCTCCAGGAGGCTTTCTCTGCAGTTATTCCTTGCTCTCTTGTAGGCTTGATCAATGATCCTAGGTGGGTAGTTCCTCATTTTCAACTTTTTCTTTAGGTCTTCTGACTGAGTTTTGAAATTGGCAACTTCCGTACAGTTCCTGCGAAGTCGCAGGAACTGGCCGTAGGGGAGGTTATCCCTCAAGTGTCTCGGATGAAAGCTCTGATACATCAAGAGACAGTTCTTGGAAGTACTTTTAAAATGGGTTGTTGTCATCAATCTGCCTTTTTTGGGGAAGATGTTCAGATCCAGGAATACCAGATTGGTTTTTGTTGTGACGCTGGTGAATTTGAGGAATTCATCCTGATAGTTAAGCCATGTCAGGAACTGTTGGGCGCTCTTATCATCGCCATCCCAGATGATAAGGATGTCGTCAATATACCTCTTCCAGGTCAGGATCTTTTGCCGGAATGGGTTACTGATGTTTAGTATCTTTGTTGCCTCTAGGTGGTGAACATAGAGACCAGCTATGCTTGGAGCAAATGTGCTTCCCATGCTGGTCCCATGCTTTTGAAGGTACAAAGTGCCGTTGTACTCAAAGAAATTCTCCTTGAGAGCCAGGGCGCAGCATTCCATAACCACGTTTCGTGGTGTTTGGTACTCCCAGTCATCTGCGAAGAGGACATCTTCAATTATCGCCAGTGTTTCGTTGTGAGGCAAGCTTGTATATAGGCTCTCTACATCACAGCTAATTAATAGCTGTGTGTTAGGGTCAAATGACACCTCCTCGAGCAGATTGAGCACATCTTTTGTGTCTCTGAGGTATGTTGATGTGCTTTGTACCATTGGACGCAGGAATGCGTCCGCAAACCTAGAGACTGGTTCGAGGACCGACCCGATCCCCGATACAATCGGTCTACCCGGTGGATTTACAAGGTCCTTGTGGATCTTGGGTAAGATGTACAGGTAGGGGGTCTTTGGGTTTTTTTGACACAGAAATTCCCCTTCTTTGGTGGTAATCCAGTCGTGCGACAGTGCCTCCTCTACCATTGTCTTTATCTTGATTGAAATTCTCTCAGTTGGATCTGATGAGAGTATTTCGTAGTTTCTTTTGTCCTGTAATAGTCTGGTACACTCCTTGTCATATTGATCTATATTCATTAGTACAGTTGCACCCCCTTATCTGCTGGTTTTATGACCAATTGTTTGTTGTTGCTTAAGTCACGGAGAGCCCTTCGTTCTTCATTTGAAACATTTTGGAAAACGCGTTTCTGCGTAGGGTCGAGAACTTCCAGATCTTTCATGACAGCTTTTTCAAAGGTCAGGAGTTCTATGGGGAGGGTGTTGTTCATTGGTGTGAAAGTTGATCGAGGCTTGAGTCCGGTGTCTCCTTTCTCTTGAGTGTCCACTTTGTCTTTGAAAAAGACTTGTAGCTTGAGTCTCCTCATAAATTCCTGTACTTCCTTGCATAGGTGGAATTTATCCATGTTACTAGTGGGGACATATCCTAAGCCTTTTTCCAATATTCTTTTTTGTGGTTCAGATAGTTCGTTGCCCATCAGATTAACAACCAGGCTCATTTCTGGTTCTTTTGTGCCCCTGTCATGCTCCTGGTTGATACTCTTGGAGTCACTTCGTCTTCGTTGCTCCAATGGACCGAGTTGCCTCTCCGATTCCTTCCCTTGGCTTGTCCTCGGCGCGCCCCTAAAAAAGGACCCGAGTTGTCATAATATCCGTAATCTTGTTGGAATCCCCACGGCGGAAAAGGGGCATTCGGATGTTGGAAGGGTGGTGGGCCAAACTGTTGCGGGGGGTACATCATTGGCTGAGGGTAGCTGTTCCATCCCCTCATGCCCCGGTTGTTGGGTCGTCGGAAATTCTTTCGTGCACCCTGGAATCTGGGGCTTCTATTGCTGCTCGAGTTAGAGCTGTTGGATCCGGCATCTGATGAACCGTCATTGGAGGGATTGTCATTTGATGATTTGTAATTCTCCTTTATATAGGGGTAGATCTTTTCTTTACTCCATCTACTAGTATCTTTTTGGAGTTTTTCGTATTTGCTGTCTTTTAGAGATATCTCAAAGTCATTCAATGTTTTATTTAGTTCATCCAGATATTTCTTTAAGTTGGCTGGAGACTCATAGCTCTTGAGGCGTACTTCCACTGCTTGTATTTCCACCTTTAGATCACTCGCTAATCTGCTAGCTGTTTTAATGATCAAAACGATCCAATCCCGTGTACATCTCCATGATATTTGGGACCAATCGATTTTAAAGGTTTTGTCCTCAAGGAATATGAATGGTTCATTCCGTACTACTAGACCTGATGGAGCTGTATTGACTTTAAGATACTCAGACATGAGCAGCCCATGGATGGCTGTTTTTATTTGGGTTCTTCTTAGTTCCTCTAGTTCATCCCAATCACTATTTTTTAAGGATGGGCATCCGGAGTTCAATCCTTCAAAAGTACCTAAGGAGGCCATAAGGTTAGAGATCTCGTCCTCAGTGAATGCAAGGCCCAGGTCAGCCATTCTAGTACACAGAGACCGAGGGGTCCTCTGTTTATCCTGCTGTGATGTCGCCGAGTGCAGAATCACAAAAAAGTGGTGTGAAGAGATGAATTCTTTGGTTGACTTCCGCAGCTGCACGCTGCCAGTAATTCCAAAACAATAAGGGAAGTACAGAGGAGTTGATAGAATCACCCTCCAAAACGATGTACATAAACAAAGAGATTCTATCAATGTGTGGACATGTATTTTATTTGTTGGTTTTGCAGTGATGAAAAAATATAGTGAAAAAACTCTCTCTTAGGGTGATAAAGATGAGAGCGCTATGTGCTTTTTAAAATACCCCTCACACACTAAAAAAATCCAGTAGTGTCATGCTTCATCATTGGGGTCTTCCCGTCCCTCTACGGGGCGGGGCGTGCTACGACCTGACCGACTACGCGGGAGCACTGAAGTGGTGACAGGACTATGTGATGGTGCAAGGTGTCAGTGAAAGTGTAGGGACCTAACAATGTGTGTGAGTACAAAAATTAAAAATCCTCTGGCTAGTAGAAAAAAACAATTTATTAGCTTCTCTAGCTGGGGACGTTAAGAAGGGGGTTTTGGGGTTGAGCCGATCGCTGCAACCTGGTCTACATGTTTCGTAGGCAGTCCCCTACTGCCTACTCATCAGGACCTTCTACTGGTCCCTACGAAAATAAGCTCAGTTGCTAAGTGTTGTCAGCCTGTCTTCCTAAAAACTAACAGTAAAATTCCACTGTTAGTTTTTGCTTCAGGGCATGAGCTGGCCCCCGGGAAGCAAAAATTATCAAAAATAGTGACCCAAATGTGGTCTCTGTAAAGAAAAGGGAAAAAAAGGGAAACACAGATATTTACATTTATAGCTGTGGATTTTGCGCTTTCATTGTTATTTGCGCCACAATTTCACTCATCAAATCCATTCACCCATTACACAAAGAATAACTTTAGACTTTATGGACAGAGTGATGGATCAGTCTGCCATCCCCTGGCTGTCCGTAGGTGATGACGAACAGTGGACGAAAAGCACACAGATGTTCATAGTAGTAACTGTGGTTTGTCACTGCGCTTTCATAATTGTCTGCGCCACAATTCTTCTTTTCAAATTTCATTAGCCCATTGCCTAAAGCCCTAATGCAAGACTTTATGGACAGAGTGATGGTTCAATCTGCCATCCCCTGCCTGTCCGAGTAAATCCCCGAACTTATACGTGCCCTTTGTAATTAGGGCTGTTTCTATCTCCACACACACACACTATCGCGACTCAATACATGCAACGACATCTCACAGGATTAAAAAGGAGGAGCCCGATCTCTCATACTAGTCTTGAGGTTATGGTCACTGAATCAATAAAAGTCCCCACAAACCGGGACGCACCCCTACATTAGAATGGTAACCATACATACTGTTGTGGCAAGCGCGTGGTGCCCCATGAGCTGACAATCGGTAGGAATTCACCGCGGCGCTCTGCGAAGAAAGAGAGCCACGCCCTTAGCGTTATTGTACACACTGTGCGAGGAGTAAAAAATATATATGTCTCAAAACCCACTCGTTTTAAGACCTGGGGTAAAGGTCTGTAACTTACATTGTCCGCATAGTCCCTAAGTCTTACTTCTACCAGTGTTGCCGCTCTGCTGAATGCTCGCGTGTTGGGAGCGGTGAATCATTTAAGCTTCACTGCGCGCTGGTGCCGGGTGTGTCAAAACACTAGCGCGCTAACTCAAAATGGCCGCCCGTAATGGAACGCGGAAGGGTAGAAATGCGGAAGTCTACCTTCTATTTCTATTGGTACTCAGATTTTGCCTGCACAATGTAAATCTTAATGCAAATTAGATCGCTATTAACAAATTGTGACAGAGGAGATTATACAACAATAAGTTAGTGCAAAAGCCCTAATATTATGAACAGGTCGATTGTAGTGGACCTAGGTTGAGAGGTATGTGTGTTTAGCAAAATGCGGGAAACATGTATGATAGGTGAGTAGAATTCAGCTTGGAATATTTACGCAGGTTTCTGCCCAGAGTTGGGAAAAGATGTATTGGGTATACGGATTAAACAGCGAAAATCGCTGTGAGATATGTTTATGGAAAACATAATTATTGTGTGGTTTGAGAATTGACCCCTGTGCCCTGAAGCAAAAACTAACAGTGGAATTTTACTGTTAGTTTTTAGGAAGACAGGCTGACAACACTTAGCAACTGAGCTTATTTTCGTAGGGACCAGTAGAAGGTCCTGATGAGTAGGCAGTAGGGGACTGCCTACGAAACATGTAGACCAGGTTGCAGCGATCGGCTCAACCCCAAAACCCCCTTCTTAACGTCCCCAGCTAGAGAAGCTAATAAATTGTTTTTTTCTACTAGCCAGAGGATTTTTAATTTTTGTACTCACTCACATTGTTAGGTCCCTACACTTTCACTGACACCTTGCACCATCACATAGTCCTGTCACCACTTCAGTGCTCCCGCGTAGTCGGTCAGGTCGTAGCACGCCCCGCCCCGTAGAGGGACGGGAAGACCCCAATGATGAAGCATGACACTACTGGATTTTTTTAGTGTGTGAGGGGTATTTTAAAAAGCACATAGCGCTCTCATCTTTATCACCCTAAGAGAGAGTTTTTTCACTATATTTTTTCATCACTGCAAAACCAACAAATAAAATACATGTCCACACATTGATAGAATCTCTTTGTTTATGTACATCGTTTTGGAGGGTGATTCTATCAACTCCTCTGTACTTCCCTTATTGTTTTGGAAGAGACATTGGCTATTGCCCATCTCCCTTTTGGGTCTGATTCAGACAATGTTATTCTAGCTTTTAGAGATTTTTTAAAGAGGATGGCCACACCTTTTATAACACACTCTTGGTCGGTGCATATGTAGGAGTCGACCCAATAAAGTGTTTTCATTATCTCTTCCCACTCTTTTTTTAACAGGTGCGTTTCCTGTAGAATTAAAATCTCGCTATCAATAGATTTCAAGTATTCAAAAAATTCCATCTCTACCTGGCTTAAGTCGGCTTTCGTCATTATTAAACCGGGCCCTGGTTGTCTCCTTTCCTATGAGATCAACGTTTTGCTGAGGACATTTTTTTGTATTTTTCCCTATTTTGCTCCCATCTCCCGTGTGCCCCCCTTCCCTCCAATGTATACATTAAACTGAGCGAAATAAAAAGAAGAGAAGAAAGAGAAGACTCGGGGGCACCCTCCCTTTCCTTTGGGCTTTACTTCTAGCCCTCTTCAAGCGCCCCGTGCCTGAGAAAATAAGTTCTAAGAGAATGCTGCTGCTACTGTTTCGTCACTATTGATCTAGGAATGTGAATGTAATTGGGTCTGGACACGCATCTGTTCCAGGAGTGTTTCGAGTTCTTGTGGATCTCTGATGTTATACATCTTATTCCTCCACATTATCCTGAGGGAGGCCGGGAACTTCATCTGAACATTTGCCGCAAGTGCTTTCAGTTCGGGCATTTTTTGACCCAACTCCCATTGTCTGTCTTGTGTCACTTTCGCGATGTCGGATCGAATCTTAAAGGACCAGTCATCGTTGCTATACGCCCCGCTTTTCAGGGCCTCACTCAGAATTTTCTCTTTGAGAGTATAGGTTTTAAAATTTATTAGGATCTTTCTTGGATTTTCCCTCTCCTTAGGCTTCCCAAAAGGGTCCGGATGCACCCGCTGAATATCATCTTCCAGGCCAGAGGTTTTACTCCATGGGAAGTGTTCCTCTATAAGTGCTATTATGAATTTCTTTATATCTGACCCTTCTCGCCCTTCTGGAACATTGAGAAATCTGAGATTGCACCTTCTGGACTGGTTTTCTAAAGCTTCTAACTTTTCGTCGATACTTTTGTCCTTTGCCTTTAAAGTTCTAATATCCTTCTGAGTTAGCTCTACTTTCCTAGTTAGATCCTCCACTTCTGCTTCCACTGAGGAGACTCTATCATTTAAAGCTATTAATTTGGAGTCGAAAGATTCAAATCTTTCGTGGAATTTGTTCTGGTTATCTTCTGATATTTTAAACTTAGACCTCATCTCGTCTAGCATTTTTTCCAATATAGCATCCGTACTGCTTCGTGGTTCACCCTGCGGGTTAGTAGGATTAGTAGAAGGATTTTTAGGGGGGCTATTCGGCACAATTCTAGCGGAGCCCTGAGATGGACATTGAACATGATTCAGGTTCTGGCTAGAAGGCAAGCTCTGGGTTATGATATGAATTGGGGTCGGGGTCTGCAACCCTTCCTGCAGCTGTTCTGTTGACTCCCTTTTTGGAACCTCTGTGGGGGCATTAATTGGGTCACCCAGGACTTCTGTTAGAGACGGGAGGACAGAGCTTTTCATGTTGGATTTATGGCCGCTCACTTTCTCTAGTTCTTCACGGCTTAAATTCTGAGCCCGTTCTTGCACCTTAAAGGAGGACCTTAGCTAGGGAGTAATTTTAATTTTAACGTTTTTACCCCCTTCACCTACCTCCAAGTTGTTTCCTGCCAACCCCTTTTTATTTAGGGGTATGCTTACATGCAATTTCGGGGATTTCTGTGAGACTCTTTTTGTAATTCGTGGGATAACGGGCTGTTTAGCCGCAAGGGGTAAACTTGCTTTAAGGAACTGCCTACTCCTTAGACAGTACGAAGACCTTCCCCTCAGTTCAGGGTCTGCTGTAATTCCTTTATCTGCGTGAGCGCGCTTTTTCCTGCTTCTCGATCACAAATGTTATCAGAGGGTGGGTCTATTGAGCTAGATGTTTGATGGGTTGTGTTGTCTGTACTTGCCTTTTCCCCCTCCACTTTTGCTGCAAAGAGCCTACCTGAGGAGTTTATGTATTGGTAAGGTGAGGGACTAAAAGGAGGGCAGAGTTTCCTCACTGATGCATATATTAGTGCCTCTATCGGGTGATCGGCCGAGTTAGATTCTCCCAAATTGTTTAACCTGCCCAAAAGTTTTACATTATTATTATTATTTTTTTTTTTTTAAAGACCTTTATTGCACATTCTTAGTTATACACAGCTGCTTGCCTACAACCCAGGGGCCGGCTGCTAACTCTTCATAATCACGTTATTGCAGTATCCAACATACATTTCCATCTTCGTGTGTATAGACCATTTATACAATTCCGCTATTATTAAGGCCTTAACTTTTTGATACGAACAAGAACAATACAGGTGTGGATGTAGAAACTCACCACAGTATCAACATTAATCAAATTGAGACTTCTTCATTCAATAAAAGTATGCATGTAGGCGTCGATGGACCGGACCTCATGGGACCCCATCCTATACTAATTGCTACCATCAAGGCAATCTCATGATGAACCCTCCTCTTCTGTGTTCCGCGACAGTAAGTAATCTGTGAGATAGCACCAGAAATCTTTGGGCCGAGCCCTAGCAGGCAACTCCTCCTCATAAGTGTGTAGTTTGTCTCTGCAGCTTGTCATATCCAGTAGCCACCTGCTTGTTTTGGGTGTCTGCCTGCTGTGCCAGCATTGCGCAATTTGTCTCTTGGCCAGTAACAGCGCTATCGCACAGAATTTACGTTTTGTAGCCCTTAGGTGTGGGATCACTCCCAATAAGCAAACTCTGATTGTACATTCTATTTCGACCTGTAACATGGTAGATAGTTCAGTGGTTACCTCCTGCCAATAAGCTTGTACCTCTGTGCAACCCCAAGCTAGATGTGTGAAACCTGCTCCCCCCGCATTACATCGCTTACACCTGTCATTATCTTGAAGGCCAAATTTATACATTCGCTCCGGTGTGTAGTATGCTTGATGTATAAACTTGTAGTGGATAATTCGTAGATTACCGTTAGGTGTGAGGATCTGTGTTAGTGTACATGTTTGTTGCCACTCCTCTTCCGTTAGTGAGTCCTCCAGTGCCTCATCCCACCTCTCCTTAGCCCTGGCCCCTGCCTCTGGCATCTCGGCTTGTGCTGCAGCGTATAGTCTAGACACTAAATGTGAGGTATCTTGCGAGGTGATGATCATTTGTAGGGATTGCAGTCTTTCCGGTTCCTCCGGAAACGTCGGAAAGAAAGATTGCCTAGCACGTTGCAGCCGGTAGTGTGTAAATAGAAACAGCGAAGTCTGATTCTTAACATAAGTCAAGTCTACTGCATTCAGAAACTTGCCCTCCTGGAACATGTCCCCCATTTTTTCTATGCCTACTTGTCGCAGTAGTGACATCCCCACTTTCTCCCCTGTGACAGAGAGCGCCTGGTGATGTGATAGAGGCATTGCTGGCGCGTATAACGGTTCTTTGTGTGCTAATCTGGCCAATTTCTTCCAGGGCTTAACCGTGGTGTCAATTGTATTGATATCTTGATTATGTAGGGGTTGGCGAGTGTGTGAGAGTATTGACGTCAGTGGTATGGGTGCAGCATCTCCTTCCTCAATGGCTGTGTGCGTTAAATATGGAATTTCATGGAACCAGTATGCTGCGTATTGTGCTTGAGCGCATAGATAATACAGCAGAAAATCCGGTACCCGGAAGCCCCCTTTGCCGTATGGTAGTGTGAGTGTTTGTAAGGGTACTCGTGCTTGTTTTCCCGCCCAGATCAGTCGTAAAACCAGGGATTTAATACTGCGGAATACTGCCGTGGGTGGTTCAATAGGGATATTATTGAAGAGGTACAGTAGTTTAGGTAAGATATTCATCTTAACGATCGCTATTCTATCCGCTAATGACAAAGGCAGTTGAATCCAGCGTGTCACTTTATCCTCCAGTCTGGATATAGCCGTACCATAGTTTGACCTTATCACTTCTTCGGGATCCCTGTGGAATAATACCCCTAGATACCTCACCGGGTCTGACTGCCATTCCAAGGGGTAGTCTGTTGCTTGCGCGTTTGTCGTTTCCGTTAAAGGTATGATGGAGGACTTGGACCAGTTTATAGATAAACCCGAGTGGCCTCCGAATTTTATATACTCTCGCATTATTGGGTTTAAATGAGTGTTAGGGTCGCGTATATACAGAAGCATGTCGTCCGCATACAGTGATATATGTAATGGCCGGGATGGGAACTGCAAGGCCGAGTCCTTGTATTTCTGCCGTATTACACAGGCTAGGGGTTCTAGTGCCAGCGCAAATAGCAGTGGAGAGAGAGGGCATCCCTGCCTAGTTCCGCGCTGAATACTAAATGCTTCCGAGACATATCCATTCACGCGTACCCTTGCACTCGGATTAGTGTACATGAGTGTGACCCATTGCACGAACCTCTTGGGGAATCCCATCCTGAGCAACACCGTGATTAAATAGTCCCATTTGATGGAGTCAAAAGCCTTAGCGGCATCTAACATGACCGCCACAGCCTTGGTTGATGGTTTAAGATAGTGGGATAATGCAAACAATGATCTAGTGTTGTGGGCTGTAGAACGTGTAGGGATGAATCCGGATTGGTCCGGTAATACCAGTCGTGTCATGAGCGGTTTTAGCCTCACAGCTAATAACTTCGCTAGTATTTTCGAGTCAGTATTAATGAGTGAGAGTGGTCTATAAGACTCACAAACCTCCGGGTCCTTACCAGGTTTGAGGAGCGCTATTATAGCAGCTTCCCGCAATGTTGGAGGGAGTATTGAGTGTTCGAACGCCGCGCCAAACATAGCTACCATGTGTGGTGCAAGGACATCAACATAATGTTTGTAGAATTCATTAGTGAATCCGTCAGGGCCCGGCGCCTTTCCGTTCGGTAGGGATTTTATTATGTCTGTCACTTCCTCAACCGTTATGGGTGATGCTAACATTTCCCTCTGCCCATCTGAGAGCCACCCTATTGCCACATGTTCTAGATAGGCAAAAGTGTCCTCCCTTGACGCTGTTGGTCTCGATTTGTATAGGTCCCCGTATTCCGTAGCGAAGCAGCCCAAGATATCTGCAGCTTGTGTGTGTATCGTGCCATCCTGCGCCCTAATACATAGCACAGGGTTGTGTCCCTTACCCTCACAGATTTTGGCCGCCAATCTACTGCCAGGTCTGCCACCCTCCCCATACGATCTGGCTGAAATTTTCCTATCTAGATATTTGATCTCATCTTCTACAAATGACTGATGTTCAGAGTGTAAAGTCCTCAACTCACCTAGATGTGTGGTGTCACATGTGGTGTCATAAGCCTGCTCTAGTTCCCTCATCCGTGTTTCACAGCGTGTAATTTGCCGTCTGATATCTTTTAAGATGCCGATCGTAGTGCTCATGCATATACCCCGGATCGTGGCCTTGAATGCTTCCCATAAAAGACCCCGGTCCTCCACAGTAGGTTCGTTTAGTAGGAAGTATTCCTTGATCGCCTTGTGAATAGTGGCTGCATATATCGTGTCCGTGAGTGCGCGGGAATTAAATCTCCAATGAAAGGGAGGTGTAGAGTAGTTCGGTATCACCAATGTCAGCAGCACCGGATTGTGATCCGATAGCGTCCTTGGTAAGACCTTAACATCCCGTGCCCACAATGCAATGTTATCTGAGCCCAGCCAGTAGTCCAAGCGTGACCAACTGTTATGAGCTGCTGAAATGTGTGTTGCTCCCGGAACCCCTGGGAACTTGTGCCTCCAGATGTCTGTCAGTGAGAGGTCCGAAATCATGTGCAAAAGTTTAGTCTTGGCCTGTTTATGTGGTTCCATTGAATTTGAGGAGCGGTCAACCCCTTCCAACATTGTCACATTCCAGTCCCCCCCACAGATTATGTGCGTGGTCGTTAGTGTCTGAAGATGCGCCCACAACTCCTGGTAAAAGTCCGGGGCGTCCGTGTTGGGACCATACACATTAAGCAATGTTATTTTTTGACCACGTAGTGTTCCTGATATAATAACATACCTGCCACCCGAGTCACATATTACCTTATTAACCGCAAAGTTCACCCCTTTCCGTATCAATGTGATCACGCCCCTCGAGTATGAGGAGTAGCTAGACAAGTATGTGGATTCCGCCCATCTATCACCAATTAGAGTACGTGTGTGAGGTGCAATATGGGTTTCTTGAATCACTGCTATATCTACCTCCCATCTCTTCAAGTATGCAAACACCTGTCTGATTTTTTTAGGTTGAGTTAGTCCCCTTACATTCCATGTTAAGAGGTTAATGTGCACTTTACTGGTGCCCCCCGTCACCTGTGCCATAAATCAAATCGAATTTTCATTTCTGCCAACTGGAGTCTATAATTCACAAGACAGTATTTCGAGTCCCATGCGCAGATTAGTGGAGTCTCCACAGTCACTGCCCCATCAACAGTCCATATATGCATTTGCACAATCAGTCTCAGTCTCAAAACAGTAACAAACCCCCCCTGCCCACCTCCCCCACCCACTCCAGCAACCCAATTCTGCCGAAGCCGTTGACCCATATTTAACTCATACAATTAACCGCACTATCTGAACAACTTTGGTGGGGTTTACCCTTTTAGAGGTCCGCCAGGGGCACAACTCTACACCCCTATGTCTGGGTGCAGACGACTCACAATGGCATTACACTTCCATGCAAATTATCTGTGTCTCTCTGATAACCCCCCGCCGACCCTCGGCCCATCTCCTATGAGCCATGTCAGCAGTTGACCACCATTTCGGTACCCTTCCGACCAGCATTTACTCGTGTGACCGGCCTGGTCTGTACTCTCCATGCAACCAAGCAATGTAATGATTGTTTGTGCAATATCCTAGACCCTTTTTTGCAGTGATGCATCTCACTAGGGGCCGCAAAATCCCTGTGCAGACCCTGTATGTACTTCGCACACATATATCCAAAAATTGAAAGTACCAGGGCCTGGGAAGGCTAGAATGCTCATGTGTATTAAATGTCCCACGTGTCACTTCCATCGTTCGATTGGAGCACCCGCACGCGCACCATTAATACCTAAGTCTGTGTCCTGCAACTGCTATGCAGATGGCACTCCAGTGATACCCAAAGAAAGAAGGGAACAATCTTACCACCAGTCTGGTGCACACCCCTTCCAATTTCACTCCTCTACATCAGAGTCCGTGCGTTGCTCTTCTCGCACTCGTTGCTTGTTTTGCTGTACCAGTTTCTTAACAAAATCCTGAGCCGCTTTCGGGGATTGTAGTATCACCACCTTGTCCTTCCATGTCACTCGTAGTCTCGCCGGATACAGCATGGAGTACCCTACGTTCAATTCCCTCAGCTTGGTTTTCACAGACGCAAATTCTTTTCTTGCTTGTTGGACCGCCATGGTGTGGTCTGGGTAGAACTCCAGAGTGTTTCCTTGATGTGTGATCTTGCCTTTCTCGCGCGCCAGGCGCAGTATTGTGTCCCTATCGCGGTAGTTGAGCATTCTCGCCACGATCGGCCGTGGTGTCGCTCCAACTTTGGGTTTGGGCGCCAATGTTCTGTGGGCTCTTTCAACTATAAAGATGTGGGATAGGGCCTCCGCTCCAAAAATGTCTCTGCATAACTGTTCCACGTATATCTCCATTTTGCCCGTGTTGGTTGTCTCCGGTAAGCCGGCTATGCGTACAATATTACGTCTGGAGCGGGCTTCCAAATCCTCCTCACGCGCCTTGATCACTTCCGGGACTCGTTCCATACCGGTGCATTTGCTAGTCATGGCATGTGATTCGTCCTCCACTGCTGATATTCTTGATTCGGCTTCATCTAGTCTTTCGTCGTGTTTCTCGAGTTTGCCCGACATCCCGTCCATTCTGCAAGTAAGCCTGTCTAGTTTCCCATTAATGTCTTGTACATTAGCTTGTATGGACAGCAAAATCTTTTCCATGGTGGACGTGGAGTTCGCAGTCATCGATCCCTCCCCCTCCGATGTTTGGTCTGTACTTTTCGATGATTTTTTGTTCTCAAAGGAGATTTTCGGTTGTTGTTTGTCCAATTTCCCCTTTTCGATCGTTTCAAGAGGTGTGGTATGTGTCAGCTGCGTTGTCTGCCTGGTGGCCTTTATTGACGCCGCTGTGGCAGCACTCCTGGTAGTTATACCCGCGGATAGAGTCGAGGGTCCCTGGGCTTCCAGGTTTCCACCAATCCTCACCACCAAATCCTGGACAGTAGCGACGTGTCGATTATCTACCCGCTCTAGGGTTGTTGCGTAGTTCCTTGCTGGAATCGTCTACAGGACTATCACAGAGCTATGCGGGATATTGAGAACCACTCTACTTCGCTTGATGAGAGTGTTGGTAGTTTTGCGGCCAGTTTCCCTATGTCGAGCGTCTTAGGCGGATGTGTATGGTTCAACTGCGTCTCCTGCCTGATGTTCTTTATAGATGTCGCCGTGGTGGCACCTCAGTAGTTATCACCACGAGAAGTCCCGTGGGTTCGTGGGCTTCCAGTGTCCCTCCAACTCTCACCCCCGATTCCAGTTCCGTAGGGAGCAGCAGATCAACGGCCCGCCTAAGGGTTGTCATTCAGTATCGTGCCGCAGTTGTAAACCACACCATCACAGTCCTGCGCCTGATAATGCCACTCGCTCGCCTATGTCCAATGTTCCTTGTGGCAGGCTCGGTCCGTCTCACAGTGCTGGCCGCGTTGCGGTATACTATATCGCACCCCCCTTCTGGCAAGGAAAGTGCGCCGTGGTCCGATTATGTGGAATATGGCGCGACGCGCCACGTGTAACCGTCCCACCACAGCGTTCAAGCCTACCCGTGCTGTTACTGGATGAGGAGTGTGAAGGATTCTCCAGGTCGGACTAGTGCTCCTCCTCCGTCTCAGCGGGGACCCCGAAACCGTGTTGGACCTCCGCACCAATCCAACTTTTACGCTGGTCTTCCCTTCCTGTCACTGCCTCAGCCCCGTGTAGGTCTCACTGTGCGTGCGGTTCACGGAGCCGCTAGTTCCGGATGACAGGAACCCTCTCTGCTGCCGTGGGGGGATGGTCCGCAGAGATCCTGCTCCAGGGCCCGTCGATCATGTAGTGGTAGTGCAACTCGCGTTCACTCCTCCTCATAACGCATTTGCCGTCAGTCTCTAGCAGTACGCTGCAGGTCCCTTCTTTCGCAGACAGTCCACAGCACACTTCTCTCCCGTTTACTCCGGTGCTCTCCCCTTCCCGCACCTGGGCGCCGCCATTTTGATTGCCGCCCTCCGGGATGCCTTAAAGGGGCCGTGTGTGATTAGGCTTCTGTGAGATTCGATTATTTCGTTTATTCACGCCTGCGACTCATCCCTCTGTCCATACCTCACGTGGTTATCGTCGTAGACTCAGCTGCCGGGGCCGCAGGGATCTCATCTGCGCGTCTGGGCTCCCAACGTTCCCGGTGCTTGCCGCCATTTTGCGAGCGCCCGCCTTGGGTCTCCGCGATCTTCTCTGTCCCAGGGTCTATTCAGCGCCGATATGTAGTCGGTAATCGCGACATTCAGTGCTTGAAGCCTTCACAACCTCGATGGTGGTTTTTCTGGTGGTAGCGCTCGTCAGAACGGACACATAACGCACATTTTTGTGAGCTGTCTGGCGGAGCTGTGCAGCTACCCAGCCATTCCGCTGTGCGCCCCCTAGCGCCTCCCAAAGTTTTAAATTATTAAAAGAGTCTGCTAAATGGACTCCGTTCTGAGGCTGAAATGAGTCCAAGCCAGAACAAACTCCTGGGCAAGCCTTTAAACCTTTAGAGTCCCTAAGATAAGAACCTGTCTGTCTCGTGCATCGAAATCCGGCTTACTGCTCTCCTGCAGTTTTGTCGAGCCCGTGACGCCGCCTCCCACCAGCCGGCGTTTGTTCTGTCTGCCGATTCCCGGTTGCGTGACCCCTGCTGGGGTGAGAGAGGACCTTCCCCCAGCACTCCTACGGCAGCGCCGTCAGCCTCAATCAAGACTCCGGAGGAAACTATCATCCCGCTAGACCGTGGCCCCCCGCCGTGGTAAGTTCTTCGACGAAAATAGGGAAAGACCCCGCAAGATTGTTAAATGTGACGAGACGCGCTCTCCTCTCTGTTGTTCATCAGCGCGTTTCAGCAGCGTGTGGGCGTAGGCATCGGCATCGGTAGAGTGGGGACAGAGGACGATTAAAACTTCATTGGAGTTTCTCGAATATATTATCCCCCCATGTACGCTCCACGAGCCCAAGAGTATCGGATTCGTCGAAATCAGCAGCTTCTCTTCGCTTGTAAGACCATTCTGCAGAGCCCAGGCACGGAGCTCCCGACCGGGCTTATCGACCGGCCGCCATCTTCCCTCTTCCACCCAGGGGTTTCTCGATCTACCTGAGGATGTTGCACTGGAGAGGAAGTATGGTCCATCCGCTCACATATCAGTGGTAGGGGGGTAGAGGTTTCTGACTGAATAGCAGTGTGGAGAGAAAAAGATTGCAGGAAGAGAAAGCCTGGATTGCGTCAAACGGTTTGCCAGCCGCCATTTCTGCTTTTCGAACTTTCCCTGCACTAGACTAGGGTGGGACTACATCCCCCAGTGAGCTGAGCCTCAGGTGTGGGCCAGAGGAAGCCCATCACGGTCATAAGTGCTGCACAGATGCCGCTGCACGGGTTGCAGCAAGCAGTTTCCCTGCCTGTATTTCTGCTTTCTGGACTTATCCTGCACTGGACCGACGTTGGACTATGTCCCCAGTCAGCTGTGCAGAATCATGGGGCTAGAGGGAGGACATCACACTCATAAGTGCCTCACAGATCCCGCTGTGTGGATTGCATCAAGTGGTTTCCAGATCCACATTTCTGCTTTTCACACCTCCCTGGCACCAGACTCAGTGGGACTACATCCCCCAGTCAGCTGAGTGGAAGGGTGGAGCCATAGGGGAAGATCGCGCTCATAAGCGCTGCACAGATCCCGCTGCGGAAGATGCAGGTGGGTCTCACCCAGGCGCGCACCTGGGCGAAGACCGGGCCAAGGCAGACCCCTGTGCCCGTCCACTGCTGACTAAGGCTGGGCCCACTCTCTTTTGTCTCTGAGAACTTGGCCCTGGACTGGAGTACTAGTAAAAACGTCGACTTACTAAGGGTATTTGAGGATGTTTATGTCTTGGTCCTGATTAGCTGAGAAGACATCAATATGGGCAAAAGGAAATTAGTGCAAGCTCGTGGAGTGAAAAGCACAAGACCTGCATAATCCACTAATACCATCACAAGCTATCTTACAAATGCCATGGGGTTGCTAATTAGTGACATTGTCAATGCTGAGGAAAGGCTGGCCACAGCAAAGTCTGCCCTATCTAGGGCTATGAAGGCTGCAGGTGATGAGATTTTTTCGCTAGATCATGGGCTTCAATATAACAGCATAACAAAAAACATACCCAAGCTTGCTCACGTTTCTCTCCTGATTTCGTAGGAATCTCATAATAGCGAACAGACCCCCCCACCCTCCATTGAACACGCCAGCCACAGGCCACGTCGGCCCCCCAGTCTTACAAAGGGGAGGTCATCTACTAGGGCCTGTGGGAATAGCAGCAGCTTTAAGGGGAATCAAAAGGATACGGATTTGATACCTATGAAATCCTCAGAAACTATATGTAAGAACCTGTACACCAAGATGGAGATCTTAGGGGAAATATTCTTGAAGGAAATGAAAGAGATAAAGGTAATGATTTCTAACTCGGAGAAATCTGTAAGCAAAGCCTTAACATTGCTTAAGAGGGCAGAACAGTCTCACGCCATTGCCAAGACAGTGGGCACTTCTACTTCATCTAACTCTCATATACCTGCTATTCCTTGCCCTACTTCTCAGCAACCACCTTCTCCGTCCCTGAGGAGAGCTTCAGCTTTGAACACTGCAGCTTAAGTACACACCTGCCGCCAAAGGCGACACTCATCTGAATCATGAAGCGATTTGAAAAACAAGGTTGTTCACTGGTTGGCTAGACAGATTTGTGACTTGAACTTTCTTTTCCAGAAAGCAAAAATACTGAGAAGGGTCTAAAGGGTAGGTCCTTCTAAAAACATCAGACAAGGCAATTGTATTCCTGTGAACGTTTGGCCCCCTAAAGTGCTCACATCTCTTTTTTTTTTTTACTCTGATCGTAGGTCCCAGCTTAAAGGTAACATACCCGGGAAAATTATGGCTGAACCACTTGTTTTTTTTTATAAACCTGATATGTTTCATAACACTTAGACGGGTCCTGCCCAGTCATTCCTTCTACCCAATCTTAGTTCACATATACCGGCTTCATTTCCCAACCCTAACATGCACATACCCATTTTAACTTCCAACAGAATGGCATCTCATTTGAACTGTGATTAACAGGATTGACTCCAGCTGCCTTTTGAGACTGAATCAACTGCTATATCGAACATTGAGTTAGACCATAACACAATGGAAAGCCTTATGCCATCTAAAACTAATACTGAAAGTGCTAACTTAATCGTCAGGTCGAGGAACATCACAGGAATTAAGAATTAATATGGGGATATAAAATGGCTGGATATTATTAAAACATGAAATTCAAAAGTAAGGGGGGAGGTAGAGGAAAAAACAGCTAGGTTTGCCCTCCACAGCAAAGTATAAGTCAAAAAACAATCCAAAATATCAGATCAAAAAAACCTAGCTCTCAAGAAGAGTCACTTTCAGCATTGGATGTGGCTCACACAAAGGAAGAAGAAAAAGGGGAGGAATATCCTTTTTCTTTAGTCCCCTCACTCACCGGAGATTCCTCACGGTGACATGCTTCATCATAGGGGCTTCCCAACCCGCTGCGGGTTGAGGCATGCTACGACTTGCGCCACTACGTAGGAGCACTTTTTTAAATTGAGGACTACGTGTGGTGTCATGTGAAAAGGGAAGTGGGTGGAGTGGTGTGAATTAAAAATATCCTACTAGTGGGCGGTAAAGACTTTATTCGTGCTCCTAGTAGATATATTAAAAGTGGGGTGGTTCTCTAGGTGAGCTGGTCCGATTATGAGATCAGGACCCTAGTAGAAAGCCAACTAGTTTCGAGCTGTACCCCTCAGCTCTTCTTCAGGACGTCACAGGGTCCAGCCCTGTGATTACCACTCCAAAAAAGTGAATCTTATGCCTACCAATGAGCATGTGCTAATATTTATACATACGACTCTTCTGCAATTCAGTGGCGTATGTTTTTTAAGGCTGTAATGGGCCTCTGGGACATTCAAGGGAAAAATAGGAAGTCCGTGGAACCATTTGTTACGGAGCTCTTCCTAGCTGTTACACCTAATCGGCATCCCTCGAGACCGGAGGTCTTTATGTGAGTCACATCCAATGCTGAAAGTGACTCTTCTTGAGAGCTAGGTTTTTTTTATTTGATATTTCGGATTGTTTTTTGACTTATTATTAAAACATCTCATCTAGTCTGTCTACAGGAAACATGGGTGGTTGAGGATTTTTATGTAGAAGGCTATTCTTCTGTCATTACTCCAGCCATTCCCTCAGATGATGGACGGGCCAAGGGCATCTAGCTTCATTAATATCCACAACTACCCTTCTTAAATGAAAAAGGTACCATACCAGCTCACCCTATTTTCAGATTTTTCACGTGCAGACTGGCAAACATTTGAATATTGTTTTAGTCAATAATTATAATAGCATGTTTGATAATACTAGATTCAGCGTCATTGTTGAACTTGGAAGGGAGCTGGAATATTTTATGAAATACCATGGTGTGTGGGAAAGGACGGGCCAAAAAAAGGATCCACTATATTAAGGGAGAGGGTTTGGTCAAAACCCCACATTTTTCATATCTTGATATCCAATTTGTTAGTTGTGGAATTAGGGAATACAGCTGAAAGACGGGAAATTGAATTGTTTAGGATCTATAGAAGCACCATTCAGATTAGCAGCTAAAATAGGAGATAACCCAGTTAGAGAATTGCTGACCTTGTATAAAACTAAATGTCTCCCCAGTGTAAGCTACGGGGCATCACAGTTGGGCTGGGCAAATTGCGCCCCCTTAGTAACACAAGAGAACCTCTTTTTAGATAGACTTGTGACGATCCCAAAGTCAACCTCCTTTTTTATTGTACACAAACAGCTGGCAGTACCCTTTTTAGAGGCTGCTATTCAGATAAGCCCTGGTTTGTTTTGGTGCAGCGTATTGGAAAAATTTGGTAAGAAGTTCACCAAATAGCTGATAATAGACTGCTTAAAACTTTAGAACAGGGAGAGGATTACATGGGTAGCCTACATCAAAAGTCTCCTAACTACGGTGGATAAAAACCTTAGCATTGAAGACCCTGCCACCATATTGTGCTGTAACAAGAAGGAATTCAAAACTTTTCAAATGGGGAAGTTATTGCTTGGGCCCCATAAAAGAAGGAACTCAAAATTACTTATTCATTGTGCGAACTATGCAACATCATTTCTACCTTACACGATTAAGACTATGAACTTTGCACTTAAAGGTTGCTTTCCTTAAAATGGGGGTGCGGTGACAGACGCTTCCTAAATGTCCATGCAAGGGTACATCTAACCAATCGACTATGCATTTTTTCCAGGTCTGTAAATGTTATAAGGACTTAAGAAAGCAAATATTATGTCCCTTGTTTGTTACTGGAAATTATATTTACCATCAGGAAGCTTTTAAATACATTTGCTCATTGTATAATGTGGACTTATGTTATCCGGTTTCCACTTTTATCACAACTGCTATCCCCAGAAGGAAACATCTTTCATACCTAGAAGCACAAACATATGAGGTTAGGCCATGATGATGTATTGTAATGAAGTGAGATGATCTAGTCATTTTAAGAGGTCTGGGATATGAATATTATTGAGGTGATTTTACGAGATTTATTAACAGTGTAATACTATTTTACTTTTTTTTTTAAATATAACTGCTCTGTCATATTGCGAAATGAACTGAAGTGTATTTTATTGGATTCTGTTTTATTCCTATGATTCTTTGATGGATACCTTTTTATCCGAATAAAGGTTTAGGAAACAAAGAAAAGCTGGTGGTTTCCCTGTAGGGGACCGATGTCCATTTGTCTGGATCTGCTGTATATTGGAGGTAAGAGACCAATCATAAGACACCGCCCACCTCCCTCCTCCAATGGATCTTATTTTCCCGTCCCTTGCTGCTTATCGGATTTGCTAATCAAAGCCGAACTTCTTTTTACTTTCAGTGACTGCTGAATGTTTCCTACATCAGGATTGGCCACTTAATTCAACGCAAAGTAACACTTGTCCTTATAATGGCTTGGCACAAATTAGCACAGAAAAAAAATCTTAGATGAACACTGATTTACAAACTTGGCAGTTTTATGTACAAGTCATCTTGGGAGGCATAAATGTGTTCCATATTTTGCCTCCTAGACGAATGATAGGCACTGGTTCTTAATTTCGTTCTGTTTTATTAGCCGAGTGTTTTTAAATGGTTGCACACTTGGACCTGGCTTTAAATGAATGTAGGTGCTCATCAAAAAGCCTGAGATAATATTATGAATATATTTGTATGAAATTTTATTTTTTACCGGTGTAATGTTGATGGTGTCGGGAAGCAAGGTTACACGAGTTTCTGGAGACAGCATGTCTTAAACAATAGGTTCTTCCTCTTTGCAAGTGCTGTCTTTTATGCTTCTTCAAATCACAGCTCACTGGCAACTATAAGAGAAAAGCACACCTCTCATGCTTCAGACCTCCATTTTGTAGTCCATGTCTACATCTGCGTATGGGTTGGTACTTCCTGAGACGTGGTTGTTCACGGCAGGGCCCACCCTCTAGTTAGTATTGCTAATTCTGGGTAATCCCTCAGTAACCTTTCAGGTGAAAGGACCATGTCTCGGGTATGTCAAGACATCCCAGGGCGTTTGAGATTTTCCACGTAAGGAAAATGCCAAGCAGATCCTCTCTCCTGAGTGCCGCAAACCCGGGACTGCTGACCTCCTCATGCCAACCTTTGTTGTGTCCTGCTTCAGCAGAGGCTGCGTTTTGACAACTCACAGAACTGAAAAAGGAGGGGTTCACAAGAATTACTCACCTACTTAGTATTTCCATGCCAATGCCACACAATTTCAGGTGAGTATGGACAGTGCATTGGCTGTGGATCTCTTCACACTGAAAGGAAGTTACGCAGAATTCGGATCCTTAGAACTGTGACTAAGAAGTGAAACAGTTTGTCTAGGAATACTCTTTGATAGTCATTGTGAAGAAGACCTGATCTCTAGTGTAATGTTTGCCACAGTCTAGTTGTTGCCGGCCGCCGGCGGATATGTCGCACTCACTCACTCTGTCGGCGGACGGAGCGCGCCAAATAAAAGTCAGGGGCGTGCATGCTTCAGGGCAGTTCCACACAGACAGTATAACTAGTGTGCGTGTCTAATTTGCATGCTCTACGAACACCTCCCGCAGCACGCTGCTGAGCCTGCTCCAAAACGCTACACTGGCGACGAGGGGAGCAGAACTCACACTCCCGCGCCTGCATATTGTCGTGGGCCACCAGCTACAGCATCCGGCCCAGACGATTACCGGCACCACGCCCTTTGCAGCCACTTGGTCACTGCCTGGGACGGGCCTGGCTCAACGAGGGCCCTTCAGTGCTAGGCCTGCATTGAGAACACAGCTGCACTTCTCCTGACTGCTGGGAAGACGCAGCCCATCGGCCACACAGGGGAGCCCACGCACTGCAGCCTCTCCTTCCCTGCACTGCCCATGTGGGACCTGAGTGCCCTGTGCACACAGCCTAAACTCTACCACTGCACCTGGCACTCTGGTGGACAAGCAAAGCCCCAGCACAGCACAGCACAGGCTCAGAAGGAAGGGGCACAGAACAACCATGCTGTAGACACCAGATCTCACCCACGCGTTGCTGTTCCAACAGCACAACCCCCAAGGGGGTAGAAGCACATAGCACAAGCCACACCAGGCATGTACACAGCCTACCAGCTTCACCGCACGTGCTGAGGTGGACATGGGGGACAACCCAGATGTCCAACCGGCGCAAGTCCGCATCGTCACACAGCACGCGCCCAATGGGGTACTACCCCCATTCAGCGAGGCGGCTGACCCTAGGACGGCGTCCCCAAGTTGGCAGACATGGCTGGGCCGCCGAGAAAATTACTTCATAGCCACCAGGGAGACGGATGGAGCCATCAAGCGCTCGCTCCTACTCCACCATGCTGGAGAAGAAGTGTACTTACTCTTCAAGCATCTCCCGAGCACTGGGGGCCTACTGAGTATGACGCAGCAGTCGCCGCGTTCAACGCACACTTCGACCCCCAACTAAATCCGAACTATGAGAGATTTAAATACCGACAAGAGAGACAGCGGGAAGGGGAGTCCATCTATGCCTTCCACGCAAGATTGAGGAAGCAAACGAGCACCCATCTAGTCAACGAGAGTGCAGCGGAGGAGAATCAAGCCCAGCTTATACAGGGGGGGAACAGCAAGATCCTTAAAGGACTCATTCTGCGGCAACAAAACATACCCCTAAATGATATCCTGATGATGGCCTGGTGACATGACTTATTGGCCGCACAAGCGGAAGAGTTGGACCTGGTGCTGAGCCGCACTACTGAAAAGAGCGCGGCCATCAAAACAGAAAGAGCCAATGCTATCACAACGCCAGACAAGAGGAGCAGGCCATGAGACCGCCCAGCCCAGTATTCGAGAGGCCAATGCGGGTTCTGTGGGCACAAGGAACACCCGGCTCCGAAGTGCCCCGCACAAGGGAAAATCTGTACCAACTGTGGAATTCCGAACCGTTTTGCATCTGTGTGCCGTCAGAATGGTCCAAAGAGGGATATCAGAGGAGCCAAGCCTGTGCGCAAACCTGCGAGACACCAATCAAGCATGTCCCTGGTGTCATCTCAAGGGGGAAGGAAGAACGAATGATCACGTACCAGGTTGAAGACTCATCCACCAAGGAAGACGATGTTGAAACGTACCTCATGTCATTCACACAAGCACTGACGAAGAAGGCCACAGCCCACGCAGCCTAGTGAAGATTGCCGGATCAGAAGTAAGTGTGGTAATTAAAACTGGCGTCTCAGTGAATGTCATGGGCATCCACCAATATAATCGGCTAAGGCCTAAACCGGAGCTTGAACCATCCTAGACAAAAATATTTGCGTATGGGAGTGACTCACCCCTACCAAGCCGAGGCAAAATGATAGTACCAATCCAGGCAGAAGACAGTAAAATCACAGCCGATATTCACGTCATCAACCAAGAAACGGACACCCTACTAAGCAGTCATGCAGCGGAAGGCTTGGGACTAGTCATGTTCGCAAGGAGCGTACAAGCAAACCAAACCAAGGAACTCCTGGAGAAGTTTGCAAGCTTGTTCCAAGGATTGGGTCAGATCAAGAAGGCACCCGTCAAGTGACACCGTGGGTATCCCCCATGGTGATAGCCAAGAAGCCCAGACAACCAGGGAAGATCAGGCTATGTATGGAAATGCGCCTTCCCAACAAGGCCATAAAGCATGAGCGTCACATCACCCTAACGATGGATAACAAAGTGGTCGATGTCAAACGATCTCGCTGGTTTTCCAAACTGGACCTGAATGCAGGCTATCACCAGCTGGTCCTAGCCAAGGAAAGCTGCTACATAACCACGTTCAGTACCCACCTTAGGCTGCGGAGATATAAATACCTTAGTTTAGAGATATCTTCTGCAGCAGAGGTATTCCAGGACGCAGTGAGTGAGATCCTAACAGGCCTACCAGGAGGACTAAATGTGAGTGATGATATCCTCATCCACTCAGAGACCGCAGACGAACACTACCCCTACTTGAGAGCAACACTGAAGCGGCTCCAAGACCATGAAGTCACCCTAGATAAAGAAAAATGTCTGATCTTCCAGAAGCAAATAGAATTCTTCGGGTACCTGTTCAATCAGGAAGGCATCCAAGTGGACCTGCGGATGTCCCAAGCCAAGAAGGACACCCAGGCCCCAGTGACAGTATCCGAAGTACGAAGCTTTTTGGGAATGGCCACGTATTGTGGCCGGTTCATCCCCGACCTGGCCATCATCGTGGAACCACTTTGCAACCTCACTCAGGCCGACTCAATGTGGAAGTGGGGAACCCTGAAAGAAACGGCGTTCCAGAGGATCAAGACCGCCCTCCTTGACCACACCACCCTGGTGTACTTCGACTCTACCAATCAAACGGAGATACTTGTTGATGCCGGCCCTCTGGGCTTTGGGGCAGTTCTGACCCTGCAGCATGAACCCGGTAGGTGGGCGACCCTTGCGTACACCAGCAAGGCACTCTCGCCTACGGAGCGACGCTATGTGCAAATTGAGAGAGAGGCCCTCGCCATCAGGTGGGTGTGCCATAATTTCCACCTGTACATTGTAAATGTAAAAATTAAAATTGATACTTGTATAGCACACTACTCACCCGCAAGGGTCTCAAGGCGCTTGTACAAATACCGCTGTGGAACCCATCCTGGCTTTCTCTGTGAGGTGTCCACTCCTGGGCACCCCCAAGGTGGAGGCCAGACATCCTTAGCGTTGTGGGGGCCGTTGTGGAGATTAAGCAAGCTATTGCCCAGAGTTGCAGAGTGGGACTCCATGATTGGAATAGGCAGAGAGGCGAAAATTATCAGGTCCATGGAATTTTGAGCCCAAGACCCGCCGAGGCGGGGAATTGAACCCTGGTCCCGGGCTAGACCTCTGCATCAGGGTCTGCCGCTCTAACCATTGAGCCACACTTCTCCATATTTGTGGCCAACCATTCAGAGTGGTCACCGACCACCAGCCCCTGGTGCCCCTGTTCAAGGGATCGGCATCGCACCCACCCCCAAGGATTGAACGGTGGGACATCGGGCTCCAGCAGTATGAGATGGAAGTGGCCTACCGCCCTGGTGCCAAGAACCCCGCCGACTTCCTCTCAAGACGAACAAGGGGAAGACGCCATTGCAAACGCATTAGAAGCTCACCTGAACATGCTCTCCACGATGACGTACCCAAAAGCTTTACGTTGGAGGACATTGCCGCGGCGGCAGAAGAAGACCCTGTACTGTCCATGGTGCGGACAGCCGTCCAGGTAGGGCACTGGCATCAATTCCTGCAATCAGCCAACGACTGGGCTGGGCCCAAGAGAGACTGTCTCCTGAAAATGTGGAGAATCAGAAATGAGCGGAGCGAAAGGGAAATAGAAGCTATATTTTCACCCAAACGTACGTAGGCCCTATACACCTAATACAAATAAATATATAAAGAAAATAACAAAGTATCATCTCTGAAGCATCAAGATAGAGATTTGCAGATATAAATATTTGTGAATACCCATAGATTCTCAGTTGTACAGCCGTCCCTTGTTGTTGTATATGTTTTCCATTTAGTTTGGGTATGAGTCTGTATGAAAGATTGGTATGGTGAGTTAGTTTTGGAATGAATGTGGTTGAGACAAAGTGTTCTATTTGATTATATCTGGGGATCATATCAAGCTATTCTCTTTTGTTCTAATTTTTGTATGTAATGAATCTATTAAGTTATTTAATGTAATGTATTTCATCAGAATGCTATAAAAACTTTTTTACTTCGATAAACTAAAAAGAAAATAAATAGTACAAAATAAAAATAAATAACAAAATATAATATGTCTGTTTGATACTTTTCATAAGTGTTGCATCCGTTTAAAGATTGAATCAATTTAAAAGTATATAGGTCAGTACAGAGGTTTTTCACAGTTTGTTACTCTTTATTACTCCCTCCTCTAGACCTCAAATTAACTGCGGGAGAACCCTTTTCTTATTACAATTCGACGTACGTGTTAGAAATGGGATCTCTGGCTGGCCAAGGCTTGCGCCAAGGTCAGTCAGAGACCACCATTCCCACGTCAGGGCAAGGGAGTTACACGCCAAAGATAACCCCTGCTCACCCTCTAGGTAACGTGACGCGAGCAGCAAGGCTAATCTTGGAGGCTATGTAGGTTAAGTGTTTGCGCGCGCACCCAGAAACAACACCCAAGGCCCACCACAGAAGAAACTCCACAAAAGGTTATATGTAAAAATAGCCTTTGTATTACACAAAAACACATTAGATAAAAACACACACTTTACAATGTGCCAACAGGCACGGGAAGAATTTACAGGGGATATGTACAGGACAGGGCCACAGGGACCACTGTCAGGTATATGCACTTGTAGATTTTAGAATAATAATCACTTGTAGGACAACAATGAAACATAGAGCACACAACCAGTAACTACTGGTAAGGTAAGTACCACCTACGCAACCCTAACCACCTTAGGAGAATATTACGCAGGGAACCAGGACCTCACAGGGAACACCTGTACTAGGAGAAAACAATCACCTAAGTACTACCATACATTTAGGGGTATAAGCAAGAACCCATTACACATGATGCATCACAACATTCAGAGGTGTAGGGAAGGAAAACACATGATACATAAACATACATTCAGAGGTGTAAGAACAATTGCGCAGCACACACATAAGCCACCACCTGTGGCAGTCCCAAATGTCAGGGGAGGCTGCAGGCAGCAAAAGAACAAGCCTAAACGGAGCAGCTGCCCACTAAGTGCTGGGCAGCCCTGGGGTGGGGAGGCGGGACAGCGCCTCACTGAGAATCCCCGGGGCCGGCGGCGGTGATTTCTTCTGGCCAAACGAGGAGTGGGCTCCCTCAAATTAAATAAATAATGATGCCGGCAAGGTCCCTGGCGGGGTGGGCACCCGTCAAGGGTCAACAAAGGGGCAGGCACACGGCAAAACGCGGCGTGGGCAGCCGCGAAAGGGAAATAAAAGCGTTGCCAAGCGCTTAGAGGAAGAATCAAGCGCTCCCAGGCGCTAGGTAAAATAAAGCGATCCCAAGCGCTATAAGTAAAATACAGCTCCAGAAAAGTTCTTTTAGGCAGGCAGGGGGGCAAGGCTGGGCCCAGAGCCAGCTTACTGGGCCTCCAGGCAGGGAGCCAGTCCAAGTGGCGGTCCTCCTGGCGCCCAGCAGCAGCAGCCCCCCTCAGATAGGATCCTGGAAGAGAACACATTGCAAGGGGACACAGCCCCTTTTTATACATCAACTCCCTTTGTCTCAGGGTGCAGGGTGGGGGAGGAACAAGTCGCAGCTGGTTTTGGAGTACTTTGTTTTCCCCAGCCACCCTTTCCATTCACCAGGCAGGCTAGGGTCATCAGTCGCCCCACAGGGGGCGGAGCCAGCATTGTGTGGGGAAAGCCCAGCCCAATTCAGGTCCCAGGTGCACGACTCCCTCACATCACACATGCTAATCTCAACACTCACCACCGGGGCAGACCCATCCAGACTCCTGGAGCCAGGCTCACCAGCCAGCTCCAGCCAATCACACGCCAGCACATTCACTGCACACGCACACCCATGTCTAGAAGTGGCACTTCCACACTAGACACATTCACGCTGCACACATTATCGCGCAGCATTCAATCACACGAGTCCGCACATACCAAACTCGAGCCTGCACACCCCACGCATCAGGAACTACCAGGGACACATACATTCCCCATGCATTCCTATGGGAGGTCAGTCCTATCTCACCACATGCTCTCAGAGTGCGCACGCACTTTCCACTGGGACACAGTGAAAGTGCGCAGAAACCAAAAATCACCATCACCAGGTCACCATTAAAAGCAAAAAGTTTAGGGGTTAACCTGCCAGAAGGGCCAAGTCCAACAGTACGGTTAGTACTGATGCACCCCTGGTGCTCTGAAAGCCCCCAGTGCTGCAATGACACACAAGTGCGTTGAGACTCAGGCAGGGTTGATGGGAGAATGAGCCTATGAAGGCCCTGTGGTGCTGATGGTGCATGGATGTCGTTGATTCTAAAGCGTTGATGGCTTGTGAGGGGTTTGAAAACCCTAGAATACTAATGACTGCTGGGGACAGAGGCTCCTGCAGTGTTCGTGCTGTGTGTGGGGATCTGAGAATACTGGGGGGTTATGGGGATTACACCCTTGGCAGTGCTAATGGTATGTGGTAGGACCATAGAGGTCTGGCGGCACGCAGAGGCTCTGAAGACAAGGAAGAGCGGCTAGAATGGCTGCAAGACTTCACGGATTCACTTTTTAGCTCGCCACCATGGCGTGTCTATTCTAATTACTGGGGGCATTGAGGGAGAATGGAGGGCCTTGCAGTAGATAAGCTGCCCGTGTAATAGGAAAAGGAGTCCAGTTGTGTGAAGTGCTCATTAGCGACCGGCTAGAATTATCTCCATAACAATGTTTGCTTTCACTGCAAGACTTCCAGTTAATTGCAATTATCGCGGGATGGCTATGAAGGAAAGACAGCATGTGCTCAGCTTCTCTGGTCATGTGATGGCTTCTTTGCAGAAGCACTTCGGGCATGATTACTTGCGTGTCTGAGTGCAAGTGTGCTAATGGAGACCCCCCTCCCCATACCCGCTCTGCTGGGCCTCCAGTCTCCGCATGAGACACTATGCACTGTATTCTCCTTTGTGAATCTCCGGCTCCATTATTCTGTCTTCTGCGTCGTCACAAGGCGGGGCCACTATCCAGCTACTTCGGTTCGCGCGCGGTGTCGCAGCTCCCTATCATGACGTGACAGAGTAATGATCTCATATTAAACATATGCATGTTGAATAAGCTGCATTTTGCATTACTTTGCAAATATGATGCTTAAAAGAAACGAAATCACTTCTAAGCTCTGTAGACTAATGTATCCACTGTACGAATCTGTGTTTGACCCTATACCCAAGGGTTCGATTCCCTCCAATACCATTCAACCTTAAATAATTATGAGGTCGGTAAAATGACTACCATTATGTGGGGGGTACATTAAGGAAGTGATGTTCCATCCCAAGATGTCATTCGGAGTGAATGTGTGTTTTATTTTACACACGCACACACACACAGGTCACTCACTGTACGTTATGGTTTCGAAATCGGGTTTAACAATCTGTTTCTGATGTCTGTCTGCATTTGTTGAATGAATTTTTTTGTGGGATGGAGTATTTATTTTTAGCGATCCCAGTGTTTGTAATGGTGTGATCAGTCTGTTCCTTTAAGACAATTAGTGTTTCAAATGTAGTGTATTTTTTCGTCACACTGCTGAAAATTGTAGGTGGGTTGTCTCTAAAGATTTCTCATGGGTTTGATGTTGTCATGAGATTTTTTTTCTTCAGTTTAGTCAAAACATCTAATATTGTTTGCAGTTCCCTGTTTGACGAGCAACTTTGTGTTGCAACGTTGTTTATTGGTTCCAGGTGGCATTTCATTTAACCATCAATGTGTTTCTTCCTGTACTTAAATATAATTTAATGTTCAAAAGCCCATACCCACAACAAAAGTTAGTTGAAGCCATTTCAAAATACTGTTCTGGAATTCCCACCAGGCTTTGCTTTATTTTTCGTACCTTATTATGGTGTTTGGTGCAGATTTTTAATGTGTTGGAGGTTTGGTGACGATCTGGACAAGGCAGCTTAATAAATGCCCCAGTGATGATTTGTCCAATCAATCGGATATGCATATCCTGTTATTTTGTAAATTCTACATAATTCCTAGGAAACGATGGATTCTGCCAATATTGAAGTACATGAATTTTAGACAGTGTTGTCCTGCTTTTCTAGCTATACAGATGTTAGATAATATATTTACTGTTGCATCTGTCTCTTCTTTTTTTAAAAATGTTTTTAAGTCACGAAAATCAATTCATGCATGAAATCTAATAAGCCTATTTTGCTGTAATCTGCTGTTTTTTAAAAATATTTTTTAATGGATTTGAACGTACTGTACTTTTATGGTTGTTTTTGAATAATAACTGAATCAAGTTATTGAATTGAATTGGTGACGACCTCTTTTCAAGCATTTCTTTGTAATATCGATGGCCTGAATGAGGATACTTCGCTGCCTGGCACAGGATGCAGGTACCATTCAGCTGTATGCTAAATTGATCCAGTGGTACCTAAATCCAGCTACGGTGGAGGTGACTCTTTCGAGTCACTAATGCACTCACATTTCCTCAGTACAATATGGAGCAAGGTTTCTGTGGGTAAGGGATGTGTTTGACAAACACTGTCAGCTGTTTACGCATATCCATTTACTCCTGCTGCTCATCTTTACTCTAAAGTTTAAGCATTACCCTACAATGCCATAATAGTCAGATGCACACCTCCTTACTCCTCCGTAGCTCCAGGATAGGCAGGATATCGCGCAAGAAATCACTGTCCACACTTCTTCTAGGAGCAAGAAAGGCCACTTTATTTTAAGACAGGTGCATAATACATCTTGAACACATTAATTATTTATTTCATAAAATTCAAATCTTCACAGCATGCCTAAACATCCCAACCTAACTGAACCCGAAACTAACTCTTGACGTATACCCCCTGGATTACCCAATGAGCTACCCTTCAGGATGGCCAACCCGCTCCAGGCTGCCCACCCCACTAGCAAAACCGCCTCCTAACAGACCAAGACACCTGTCCTAAAAGTGGCAAGGCCCGAAGACCAGAGCAGCGCCTAGAGCAGCGCAAAGTAAAACCTAACTAGAGAAAAAAAAGGGGGAGGGTGGGTGGGGCAAAAAGAACCTCCCTTCCCTTGCCTCCCGCTACGCACTTCCCAACCGCCGCCTACCAGCCCCTTTATCAACTCCCCTAATCAGCCCCACCTGCTCTTTCCAGATTGCTCGCGCGAACGCACCCAGGGAAAGACCAGCTCACGCCTGGCTCTCCCTGGGTCCCCCCTCGCGCAAGAAATCACTGTCCACACTTCTTCTAGGAGCAAGAAAGGCCACTTTATTTTAAGACAGGTGCATAATACATCTTGAACACATTAATTATTTATTTCATAAAATTCAAATCTTCACAGCATGCCTAAACATCCCAACCTAACTGAACCCGAAACTAACTCTTGACGAATACCCCCTGGATTACCCAATGAGCTACCCTTCAGGATGGCCAACCCGCTCCAGGCTGCCCACCCCACTAGCAAAACCGCCACCCAGGAAAACCTTTAGCGTTTTCCTGCCCCACTCAAAGACAAGGAGGAAGGGAAGGAGCACACCACAACTGCACCTGAAGTACTTTAGCTATCAAGTCCCGTAGCTCTAAAAGGTATAATGAAAGGCCCAATTGGGACAGGTGGACCCCGTCCCCACAGAATAAATGCGTCTCCGAAATTTTCAGATGATGATGAGCCAAACTGTATATACATAAATGGTTACAAAAAAGTCTCATAGCTCGATTCACTTTGCGTCTGGCTTTCTCCATGGCTGAATAACTCCTCGCCCCATTCCATTTCAGTCGAGGCACAAACTCATTCCAGATCACCATGGTGCTCACCCAGGTGGTCTTGATGACGTCGAGATCCTGTTTCATTAACTTGAGCAAAGTCAAACCTGATAAAGAAACTAAGTCGTTTTCCCCAAGGTGCAACACCAGTAGATCCGGTGGGCCCCCCCAACCCCCTGAAACCAGAGCAGCCAAGGCGGGAAAGAGGCTGCCCCAACGCATGCCCCTCGTGCCATGCCAGGAAACTTCATGTGTCAGACTGCTTAAACCAAGAGATCTACCACAAAGCTGACGTGCAGCGGCTACAGCAGCCCTTTTAACAAAAGAGTGACCAAGGATCCACACCCTCCTTTTTGCTCCAGCAACCAAGTGCCAAGGACCTAGGAGAAAAAGAAATGTTAGGCAAAGCAAAGCGATCTACTTACGCACATACTTCTCACAACATCTCGAGCGCCAACACCCAATGCGACGAATTTGTGACCAATCCCACCCCAACCTGGCGGCCTCTGTCGCCGCCCCAATCCGGAATGAATGGGTACCGAATTGAGAAGGATCCCGCCCCAGACCCAACAAAACCTTACGGAGGACAGCCAACAACTGAGAAACAAAAATGGGGCTGCCATCAGCATGACAAAAAATTGCCCACGGAGCAAAGTGAGGGGAAGACAGAAAAACCTCCCATTCCCCTACAGGGCAGCAAGAAGACACACCGCTCCTCCCCAAAAACACCCACTTACCCCTCCCCATCTGATCAGTCTTGGACACACGCAACCACATACGCACCCTGTCACGCTCCACCACCACCTCACTGCTGGTCATACCTACCCTATCCCTCAAGCCCAGTAGTTCAGAGGCCCGAAACGCCCCAAAGAATAACCACACAAAACACAAACGAAATTTCTGGCACTCAAAAGCATCATTACAGCACACCTCCAAGTTTGATAAAAGCAGCTGAAGCAAATCAAAGGTCACCGGCTGCCGTAGCTTCTGAGCACCAGCCTGCAGCCTACCCAAACCCTTTAAAACTTTCCGAACCAACACCCCCCCAACAGGATCCCTCCCCCACCAAAGCTGACCGTAAAAAGATACCCCAGCCAACTTGCCCGAAATAGTCGTGTGAGAGAGGCCTTTGTCCGCCAAATGCAAAACAAACTGCAACAAGAATTGTTCATCAGATAACACAGCCCGTGCCGGACCCGTCACCTCTTCACCAAACTGCAAAAACTCATGCTAGGCCTTCAAATAACTCCGACGGGTGGAGGCAGCCACTGAATTCTCGACCAACTGTTGTACCCTCAATCCCCCAATGCCCACATACGTACTGTGGGATCGCCGTCGGTTCTAGGTCCGCCCCGGGAGCCAATCTGCGGAATTCTGACCACTGAAAGCGAGATAAAGAATCAGCGATGCAATTAGTGGCTCCTGGAACATGCCTAGCTTTAAAGACTATATTCAGTTGTAAACACCGCAACACGAAAGCGCGCAAGAGCTTTAATACACACAAATCTCGGGCCCTCTGCCTGTTAACGAGGTCAACCACTGCCATATTGTCCACGTGGAACAATACAGAACGATTCTGAAACTCCTCCCCCCAGATGTACAGAGCGACCAACAACGGGAAGAGCTCCAAAAACGCAATGCTGCGACCCTGTTCCCGCCAATGCACTGGCCAGCCAGCCGCGCACCAACGCCCTTCCCAAAAGATGCCGAAGCCATTAGCTCCAGAGGCATCCATGAAAAGCTGCACCTGCCAGACAATGTCCTCATCCGCAAAAAACAAGGACACGCCGTTGAAATCTTGCAGGAAACGCAACCAGATACCCAAATCGGCACGGACAGCTGTTGTAATGCGCACCCGATGATGAGGAAGGCTGGCGCCGGACATCGAGAGGCCCAGACGCCTACAAAACGTCCTACCCGCCCGAACAACCCGACACGCAAGATTCAGATATCCCAAAAGCTTCTGAACCTTCCGAAGTTCCAATTTGCGTTCGCCCAACACCAACCTGATGAAGTCAGACATCTCCCGTACTTTATCAGCAGGCAAGCGTGCCATCATAGCCAGGGTATCGATTTCAATCCCCAGAAAAGTCAGAGATGTGCACGGACCCTCGGTCTTATCCGGCGCCAAAGGGACACCCAGCTCCGTGGACATATCCTGGAAGATTTCCAAAGCCAACTGACACTGCCCAGACTGACCCTCACCAATGAAAAGAAAGTCATCAAGGTAATGACAGACCAGGGCGTGGCCACTGACGAAAGTGAAGCGCCACTGCAGAAACGTACTGAATGTTTCGAATAGGGCACAGGACACCGAGCAGCCCATAGGCAATACCTTATCCACATAGAAACAGCCCCCAAAGTGCATACCCAAGAGACCAAAATCCCAAGGATGAATGGGCAGAAGCCGAAAAGCCGATTGAATGTCACTCTTTGCCAGCAAGGCACCAATACCCGCTGTGCGAACGAGCCGCAAGGCGTCATCCACGGAAGCATAGGCCACTGTAGAATCAGCCGGGTCAATGAAGTCGTTGATGGAGGCACCCTCAGGCCAAGACAGATGATGAATGAGGCAAAACTCCCCAGCCGCCTTTTTGGGGACCACACCCAGCGGAGACACAATCAAATCAGGGAGAGGACAGCTAAGAAAAGGACCAGCAATCCTACCCGCCGCAAGCTCAGCGTCCAACTTCTTCTGCACAACCTGGGGGCACTCCTATGCAGACTTTAGATTATCAGACCACCTACCCAACCGTGGGCCCTGGTACCCAATCCTGAAACCAACTCTGAAACCCCAGGACAAAGTCTTAGCAGCCTCAAAATCAGGATAGTCCACCAACCACAAATCAAGTACGTCCAGTTTAATAGGAGTAGGAGCCCTTAGATACAAAGTGCGAAGGTTGTCCCCTGCCCCCGGTACCCCTCCCTTGGTCTCCAAAACGCTGTCCGGGAAAACACTGGGTGAGAGCATGTCGCCCCCCGCACTGCGCACACTCATGCTTATATCGGCATGCTGGCCAGTTACACGAACCTCTGTTAAAATGCCAGCACGCGCCAGATGTGGAGGACTGCCCTCTGCCCCAAACCCCCGCCCCGGAAAGAGCGGGGCGAAATGGAAAGGGCCGATAATGCACCGGCTGGCCGCTAGCCGTATGGGTCGTAGCAG
Organism: Lissotriton helveticus; assembly: GCF_964261635.1. Taxonomy (NCBI): domain Eukaryota; kingdom Metazoa; phylum Chordata; class Amphibia; order Caudata; family Salamandridae; genus Lissotriton; species Lissotriton helveticus. The sequence continues at coordinate 1,178,539,307 of NC_136061.1, forward strand.
GCGGGTGAGCAGACGCCATCCACTGGAGCCACAACTCCGCATCGACCTCACCCCAGGAACGCTCCGGGAAAACACTCATACGGGCCCGGAACTCCTCGTCATACGACAGCCAGGCAAAGCCTCCAAAGTAACTATGAGCTTTACGGATGACATCAGCATACTTAAACATGTCGACCGCCTTACTCGGATGACGCTGGCAATAAACACTAGCATAAATTAAAAAAGCCGATGTCCAGTTCTCAATAGACTTCGGGACTCGAGGCCTCCGAGCCAACTCCAATTCCTCCTCCTTCGACCCTTCCTTAGCTTGGACATCTCTATGGAGAAGCCGAAACACATCCATAAATTCACCACTCCAGATGCGAGTTTTAGTTTTCTCAGACAAATGAGACCCCAAAGGCATCCCCACCCCAGAATAAGGCAATCTCTTGGGCAGGATACTATCCTCCGTCACAGGCTTTGTAACAGCCACCCCAGCCCCAATGGCAGAATCTTCCCCTGTAGTTTGCACATTTGAAACATTCAAACTCGCCGTCCGCTCAAGCCGCGGTGCCAGAGCGACTCGCTCACCAATAACCCCATCACCCGTACCAATTGATCTGGTACGCTTAGCCGGGAGACTCTCCCCTGGTGTCCAAACAGCCCACCATCCATCCTTACCTCTTGGCAACTGGGCCGACTTCTGCTGAAAAGCAACATGATCCCCTTGAGACGGTCTACTCCTCGCTGCCTCACGTACCGCTGCGTGGTCCGCACATGACTCCTTCAAGATACGAGGAACAGGGGGTTGCCCCACCCCACCCCGTTGGGCCCGTGCTGCCTAAAGCCCAACATCCTTATCCCTTAATTCCCCTTCTTCCAAATCATCATCTTGCATATTCAAATGGAAAACATCTCCAGAAAATGAAACTTGTGCACTGCCACTTGGCAGAGCCCCATCGCCAATTCCCCCATCATAAAACTGCCAATCAATGTCATTAAAGCGCCGCGCGCGCAAAGCTGCAGAAGAGAGATCCGCTCCAGATAACTCTCCTGTGATCCCACCACTGAAAACAGCCGTAGGGACAGTTCCCAAGCCCGTAGAACCAGCCAACAGCCGCCCAGCTGGAGGTGCAACATGAAAACTGGGGCCGCTCAAGCCAGACTGTGAAGAACCTGCAAGAATGCCACCCCCCACAGAGCCAAGTGAAACACCCACCGAAGACCCAGCCACAGGCGCAAACCCAGAACCACCACCTGACCCGTCCGCCAAACCACCTTGGGAAACACCGGGCATCTCACGAGAAGCCTGAAACAGCACCTGACTGGAGGCAGAGGGTGCCCCACCAAGGTCCAAACCCAACCCACCAGAAGCCTGTGGCTGCTGCGAAGCGAAGGAATGCCCAAATAACCAGGAGCCGTGGACCTGGGGGCCAGGGGGGGTGGAGAGGAGGACACATCACCTAAGTGGACAAATTCAATGGCCGAGGGGGCCCTTGAGGGGAAAAAACCAGGCAACTCAGGAGGGGGGGTCCCAAACTCTGGGCAGCCCTGGACCACAACACTGGGTAAAGGGGGGTGGGCTTGTCCCAGCACAGGGGTGGCAGGAGACAGCAGGTAACAATGCCCATTAACCCACAAATAGGGCGAAGCCCCATCAGGCAATAGAGGCGCAGGAAGGGGGTGACCCCCGGGCACAGGGGCAGTAACATGGGCCCGGGGGAGGCTCTGAGAATCGAGGCTCCTCCCCCGCTTAGCCCCAGGACACACCGGAGGCTTCTTCGCCTTGCCAGGAGGGGGCCCGCCCAAGCGCTGGGCCTGCCGGCCCACAGAGCGCCCCCGCCTCCCCCCGGGCGCCCCACGCAAACCAGCATTCCCCAACGGTAACAAACATACCTGCTGGTGGGCGCCCGGGTCAACCGGCGGGGGCCCCAAGACTGCGGGAACCGGAGACGGCAGCGGCAAAACCGCCGGCATGGCGGCCTCTCCGTCCTCCTCCTCTTCCGGGCCAGGTGACAAGCAGGCAGTCACCGCCCGCAACACGCCCTCGGCAGCCTTGCGAGGGGGGCGGGCCAACCCCACCCACGCCTCCGCCGGCACGCCGGGCCACAGAAGATCCTCGCGCCCGGCGGCGCAGAGCGTCTAGACAGCCCTGCGGACCTCCAACGCCTCCTCCATGGCCCACCGGACAGGTCAACAAGTAAGCGAAGCCAGCAAAAAGAACCTCCCTTCCCTTGCCTCCCGCTACGCACTTCCCAACCGCCGCCTACCAGCCCCTTTATCAACTCCCCTAATCAGCCCCACCTGCTCTTTCCAGATTGCTCACGCGAACGCACCCAGGGAAAGACCAGCTCACGCCTGGCTCTCCCTGGGTCCCCCCTTGGAGCTGCTAGACACCAAGGTGCTATCCCTGAGAGTTTTTCCTTCCTTGCCCTACTACCCAGATCCATGACTCAGTGGAATCATTGAATGTTGCCCATTAAAGCACAGGAACCACACCAATTTCCTATAAATATTTCTCTATAAAAGTGTACGGCACTTGGAAGACATCAATCGGCTTCTCCATAGGCAAGTGTGTGGCAGTGCTGTGACATGATCCAATGCTTGCAGGCTTATGCTGCTGGCCTAGTGCGTGAGCTGTGATGTGTGCCAGGTGATGTGACTAAATTTGCACATACAGACACAGTGTGGTCCAGAGGGCATGTAAGTCGTGCTGTCACTATAGCAGCTGGGAGCAGCGCTCACAGTCTTTCTTGTGAAGACTTCAGCAACCCAGCTGCTAATTGGTCTTCTAAATGAGGCTGTTTGCAGAGGACCTAGGAGATGCCTCATCTGGCCAATCGACGGCAAGGGATCGAATTGATGACATAGCGGCCATCTTTGTTTGCTGTGACCTTCCAATACGTGTACAAACAATGCGTTCCAAGTTTATTATAAGGGGAGAACAAAGGTGCAGGGTCGCAGTAAAGGCTGTTGCTCTCTCCCGGGCCATGATTTAACAGGGACCTATGCAATGGTGTTGTAGGGGAAGACTGTTCATGGGTCTGACCGGCTGCATGCTATGATGAGCATTTAACATTTAAACAATTCAGCTGCACGTGCCACAGCATGTTTTCTTGCACGTTTGCACCTGAAGTGACTCTTGGCCTGCAGTTGTTCACACACTTGAAATAGGCTGGTTGCCAATTTATTGTTGAATCAACGCAGGGAGTTTTGGGAGAGGGAATTTATATCACTCATTTTACTCATTTTGCTATCTATATGCCTTTGTTTCAGTGTTACCTGGATAGTGAAAGCATTTGCATAACAGCGTTGATGATTTAGGTGTTTGTAGTAATGCATACAGTGTCAAAGAACGGTTCATATGTTTAATATTTGTGCCCAACAATGTGCCAGGAGCGTCGAAACAATGAATATTTCACATTGTCCTTGCGTTACAGTGCAGGAAGACCAAGGTTAACCGAACTGGATGAACATGTGTTGCTTCGATGGCTCTCAGACACTTTGGTTGACAAGGACCTTGTATTGGAATGACCTCTTTGAAATATGTAGTCAACAGGACTCACTGACACCATACTCTGGCATGTCAGCTGGATAGCTAAACAGAACTACATGGGTAAACTGTCTATCCACCTTGATCACCCAAACTTATATGTTGTGCCTCCAGATTTTTCCCCCCGATCGTTTTGGCAAAGTCTTGATCATGTGAGCCAATGACTTGCAAGGCAAATGAAGATGTACTGACAATATATCATATAACTCTTAGGAGAGCTGATGCCATGCATGGCACATCATGATTACATCCTATAAAACATCTCGTTGGCAACTAAAGCAACCTTTTACACCAGTAAACTGATGAATATATCCAAAATGTTTGATGTTTCAATACTTGTGGACACATGCCCGTTCAACGCCATCTTCCTTTTTGTTTCTGAACTTATCTAGAATTTGGAGCATCCGTCTTGAACTCATCTTTAAAAAGCTTTTCCAGTCAGAGTATCGTAGTTTACAGGATAGATTCAGAAGGACTGTAGGATGGTTTGACCTTAACTGGAGACTGCTCTTATAGGTCTGTAGGAAGAGCAACCTCTCCGACCAGCAAGGATGACACAGGCTTGGGTGTGCCAGAATTGACTACTGCTTTGATTACTTTCCAGTAATCCTCATTAATCTCAGTCCTACTCGTCCTCGACCCAGCCGTAACTAAAATGAGGTAGTATCCAATCACAGACTGGAAACAAAACAGTAACGCTTACTGACCCCACCCACACACCCTCCTGCTAAGGGCGATAATAGTCTAGCACATCCTTAGCACATCCTAAAACACCAAGCAACAGAGACCTGACATCGGGTGGGTGGGAAGTATAACTTTGTCGAGGACGAGTAGGACCAAGTGTAATGAGGATTACAAGTAAGTAGGCACAGCATTATCTCTATGTCCCTCATCCTAGACCCAGTCATAACAAAAATGAGGTATACCAAAGCATCACAACAAGAAGACCATTGTAATACCGACCTCGGAAATAAAACACAGGACCGCATATAAGGCCACCCCAGTGAATTTTAATGCTATATCAGAACAGAAATATCACACAGGAGCAGGAGGTTCTACCGTCTGTAACACGCCACTCCTCAAATTCATGCAGCTGGACAGTGCACAATTTAAACAATAATGTCTAATAAATGTGTGTTCAGAAGCCCAAGTCCCAGCCCAACAGATTTCTTCCTAGGGCACTTGTTTAAATGCAGCCCACGAGGCCGACACATCTCTAGTGGACCTCGCTTGAACATTGGCGGGGCAAGGCAAGTTAGAGCCCTGATAAGCCAAAGAGATGGTGTCCTTATCCAATAACTCAGTGTCATCTTAGATGCTGCTTTCCTGAGCCCTGAAAGACCAAAAGTCTCAAACAGATAGTCCGATTTTAAAAAAAACAGCTGATCTGTTAGCATACACATAAAAGGCACACTTAACATCCAGAAAGTGCAACACCTGTCCCTCAGAAGAAGAGGGAGGACAGAGAGAAGACAACCCCAGTTCCTGAGAAGAATGAAACTTAGAATGAAGTTTGAACTAAAACCATCTTCTAATCTCAACACCACAGTAGCATCCATAAATTACAAAGGATGAGGGAGGACCACAAGGTATAACGCTCCCCCAACCGCTTGGCAGAAGTGATAGCCACCAGGAAGGCTACATTAAAGGAAAGGAACTTCAGATCCACAGATGCCAAAGGCTCAATAGGAGTGGACTGAAGTGCACGAAGAACCAGAGAAATATCACATGATGGAACAGAAGATCTGACAGCAGGTGAAGAGAGAGCAAAACTACAAAATAAACGTGTAACCAAAGGACCAGCATTCGAGAAAAGCAAAACGGACTCCCAAAAATCCCTGGTAGCCGCCCACTGAACATTCAAAGGAGACAGGGCATAACCTTTGTGAAAATCATCCAAAAAGAAATGGAGAATAGAAGAAACAGAACATACTGTGGGAGAAAGATCATGAAAAGAACATCAAGTACCAAAAGCTTACTAATGCTTCGAGTAGGAAGAGAGAGTGGATTCACTCTGAAAACGCTGGACCCCGAAATAATATGGGCTGGTAAACCTTGCCTTTCTAGAGTCTGCCATTCAACCTCCAAACCGCTAATATTAGAGGAATCAGTGGGTGCAGACTAGGAGACTGCAGAGGAGATGGACTCAGTGGGAAGATCCAAGGAGAACACCGGGCCAAAATCTTCAACAACAGGAACCAAGACCTCTGAAGCCAATATGGGAAGATCAGCAACACTTTTCTACTCTACCGCGGGACCTTCAGCAGAAAAGCCTAAATGAGGGCAAGGGAGGAAATGCATACATCAATATTGAAGGTCATGGGATCAACAAGGCATGGGCCACTGACACAGGATTTATTTGGAGTGTGCGGAATGCATTATGAGCGGCACGCATGTTGTTAGGGAAGCGACATGTCTGAGGGGAGGAGGGAGGGTGAGAAGGGGGGATATGGGAGGGAGGGCCCGAGTTGGGGGGTTGATTTTTTGGTTGCCTGATCTGTTGAGTGGAAGACGATTATGCCTTGTATGAGTGAGTAGTAATCAGATTGAGTCCTGCGGGGGCATGACTCTAGTCAACTAAGTTATGGCACTTGACTCAGGAAAGGCTGTGCACTGCACGCTGAAAGTGCAGAAGGGGTAACTGAACCGCTGCGAGGTGAAGCAATGTTCTACTGTGTCCACAATCGTCGTTTGGACTTTATAAGCTTGCCATACATTATATGACCACATGTATGAGGTGTATGTTCTTAGAATGTCAAACTCAATAAAATCTGTTTAAAAAAAATGGGATCAACAAGGCATCCACTCCCCATGACCCCACCTCCGGACTTCTGCAGCAGAACATTAGTAGTAGTGTATTGCAGTGGTGATCCAGCGGTAATTTTATGGTAATTTCTCAATGCGAAACCTCGTTTACCTCTATTTTACCGCTGTATAGGTGAATGGACCTTTGCCACCATGTATCACCTTCAGGAAACTTAAACATGAAAAATCAAAATGCAATTAATATTTAAGCCAATAAAGAGAGTTGTGAGTATTTTAAAGGGTTTTATTTTCTAGTTAAAAATTAAGGTTCTCTGACCGTTTATTCATTAGTCAAATATCTTTTTTTAAAACAACATTTTTATTAATTTTTCCCTTTTTTGTAAGGATAGACACATAAATCAGGCAACAAGGTTATGATGCAGAACTAAACAAAAAAAATAAAGCAAAAGCGAATACAGCAGATATACATAATATAACAGAATTGAAACATGTCTCACATACAACCAATGAAACACAACCCACATAGGAAAACATGCAAAACAGAAATTTCATGTATGTATGTATGTATGTGTCTTGTAAAGCGCACTGCTGCCCTGAGGCGTCGTGGCGCTGTAGAACGCTGGGGAACCCGTCCTGGCTATCCCAGTGAGATGGTCCATACTGGGTATCTCCAAGGTGAAACCAGGCATCCCCGGCGAATGTGGGGGGCCATTGTAGAGATGAGGCAAGCTAATGCCCAGAGTTGCCGAGTGTGATCCCTGGTTAGAGTAGGCACCGAGACGAGAGAATTATCGAGTCCGCTGACCCTGGTCCACGACCCTGCCGCGTCTGGAATTGAACCCTGGTCCCAGGCTGTTCTCTGCTTCCGGGTCTGCCGCCTCTAACCAGTGAGCCACACCACTCCACTCCACTCCACTCCGCTTTCAATTCATGACTTGACCAGTGCAGCATGAAACCAAACCAGATTACACCTAAATCCATTCAGTTACGGGAGACCAGATCTTAGCTCTCATTGCTCTCTTACTTATCCCTTTGGTTTTATATATTGAAAATTCCAGGTTATACATGGCTAATAGTCTTGAGCGCTAACTCGAGAAAGTCGGGGGACCAGGACTAATCCAATCCTTAGTTATACAAGCACGTACCACTGCCGTACAAATAAACAAGAAAGATATGTTGGCTCGTGATCTCGTTTGTGCTAAGATGTCAGACCCCACCCCAATCAAAACCAATTCCCCAGTTATACACACAGAAGCTCCCGTTATTATGCCTAGAAACTGCTCAATTTCCCTAAAAATTTCCCCTAACTTAGGACATGAAAAAAGCATATGAATTGAATCTGCTGCAAAAAGGCCACATCTATTACAATTGACACCAACTGATGTCCCCTATTTAGAGATCTTGCTTAGGGTGTAGTACAAATCATAAAGGGCCATATAGTGCTGAGTGCCTATCCTCCCCGTCATCAAAACTTGATTTGCGAGCCCTAAAGAATCCCTAATGTTAACCTCCTCAACCCCCCAATTTTCTTTCCCAGTTCCCTAGACAAAGATCTAAATCATCAGGGAATATCTCTAATAAATGAGTATAGTATTGACCTATAGCTGTTTTTCTCTTCATTTTTTCAATAGGCACGATCTTAACAAACTGATGTTTGTATCCAGGCCCTTGCTTAGTTAGGAAACTACGAATTTGTAGATATTTGAAGAACTCTTGTTTAGCTAGACCATATTTCAATTGTAGATCTACAAACAATACAATTTGGCCATCTTCGCATAAGTCACCTAGGCAGTGAGTTCTCTTTGATCCCCATCTGTGAGCCACTTGATCACGAAAAATGTTTGGAAAAAGCCCAGGAGCTGCGAATGGGGTATAAGCATTAAGCTTAGAGACACCTAGTTTGCGCTTGACTTGCGTCCAAACAGAAGATGCTGCTCTAAGAATTTTGAATTTGGTTTTCTTAAAATAGCTTGGTTCTATAATTTTGACTAAACTTTCATTAGTCTCGTCACCCAACCCAAATTCATATATTGATGGACCATGACATGGCAACATTTCTGCACGATCACCAACTACCAAGGGACTTAAACACTGCATCATCGCTGCCCAATAATACAACATAAAATGTGGAATACCCCAGCCACCGCGATCTTTTAGATGCACCATTTTCTTTCAAGCCCTTCCCAGTCGGCTATACCCCCATAGGAATCTAGAGCAAATCCTCTCCAATCTCTTCAAACATAATACAGGGAATTCTAAGGGAATTGTTCTGAATATATATTAAAACTTTGGTAATACCAGCATTTTCAATACATTAGATCTCCCATAGAGAGATAAGTGTAAATGATCCAACCGCTCCAGCGTTGAATTCACCCTTGCCAACACTGGATTCATGTTCAATTCTGGAATGTTCCCAACTGGCATTGAGATTTTGATTCCCAGATATGTGTCTACTGGAACAGTGGCCACTACAGCCGGAGGATCACCACCCACATAAAGAACTTACGGTTTAGAAATGTTTAATTTATAACCGAAGAAGCTCCCAACCTGACTTGCCAATAAATTAATCGCAGGGAGTGCGTAGACAATATCTCTTGTAACAACAACAATATCATCGGCATATGCTAATGCTCTATACTTCATAAGCCACAATTGAACTGGTTTTATGTCTATATGCAGGATCAATTCAAAATTCAAAATACAAGGCAAATAAAAGAGGAGAGCAAGGGCAACCTTGCCGTGTGCCTCTACCTATCTTAAATGAACCTGACTCCTGACCGGATATTCGCATACTTTAGTCTTAAAACCTCCCACATATATGGCCAGGAAACCCTGTTGAATGCCTTCTTGGCACCCAACAGGATTACCCCCAAAGTGGTCTCGGTTGCTTGTGCCCAATCCAAAAGAGAGATTGCACGCCTCACGTGATCCGCAGTATCTCTGCCAGGGATAAACCGGTGTTGGAAGTTAGAAACCAACACAGAGATAACTCCAGCTAAACGTAAAGCAATGATCTTAGAATCGACTTTGCTGACAGAATTGATTAATTAAATTGGTCTATACAATGTAGGCAACAATTCAGGCTTATTCTTTTTAAAAACAATAATAGTAGTTTTGCAGCAGGGCGCCGGCCCAATTACTCTTTGCGCTGCCAAGAATAAGGTCAGAAGTTATGATTTTAGAACTTGGTGAAAGGTCAGATGGGGATACCATCAGGACCCACAGTCTTACCTACTGCCAGTGATGTTATTTCAGCTTCCACTTCTTCCCTAGTAATATCTTCATCTAATACTTCCATCTGGTCATGTGTCAGTTTTTGAATCTCCATATCTGAACAAAACTCCTTCAGTTTCTCTTCTACTCCAATAATTGCATCCGCTGTATACAGCTTATGATAACATTTACTGAACACATTGAGCACTTCAGCTGAGGTTTCCTGTACCTGCCCAAGATGATCCTGAATCTTATAATTCCTATTGGCTACCTCTTTCTGATGTGGTTTTTTCGCTAACATTCGACCAGAGTTCTCACCGACCTCATACAGTTCAGACCTATATATACCAATTTTAGCAGCTAATTTCTCAGCGAAATTCTGATAAATCTTCATTTTTTAGAGTGCAATATCACTTAACATTTGTTACGTATTTTGACCCCTGATTACCACCCCCTTGAGTTCAATTTCTAATAACCTTAAATTATTCATCCCCACCTGAATTTTGTCGCGAACCTTCCGCTGTTTGTCAATGGTATAACTTAGCGTTTCTACACGAACCCCTGCCTTAAATGCATCCCAAACAATAGAATCTGAGACGGAGCCCCGATTATTTTTAAAAAATTCAGTGATCCATTTACTCATTTGTTCACAAAATACAGGATCCAACAAAAGTTTCCGTTCAAAAGTCCAAGCTCTGGGTGAGCATCGGCTACTACATTCCAGTTCCAACACAATAGGATTGTGATCTAATATAATTTTAGGCATAATATGAAACCCAGCATTCCTTACTTCCTCTAGTGTTAAAAAGAAATTGTCTAAACGCAGATGTTTTCTATGGGGCGTGGAATAAAAGGTTTCACTCGAAGCTCGCTTACCCTTAGCACACCATGCATCCACCAACTCGAAATCTTTAACTACCTCTCCGATAGCTTTGAAAACTTTAGTTTTCTTCCCATCATATAGCCGATCACTTGTTATATCAAAATTACCCTCTAAGTGAAGGTTAAAATCCCCACACATAATTAACGGGGATGGCCATGCCCCTAACTCAATACTAAGAAAGTACAACATATCTGGATCATCCAGATTAGGACCATATATTGAGCATATCGACATTGGGGCGCTCTCGACCCAAAATTCAATGATAACTCACCTTCCCCAAACATCTTCTTTAACACGCTTGCAGGTCTCCCCAACCAAATTTTTTCTAAATCGCAACCCCTCTAGTAGTCGAGCTCTGCAGTGTACAGGTAAGTAATTCCATACCCAGATCATTCAACCACTTCCGGTTGTTCCATGCAATGTGGGTCTCTTGTATACAAAGCAGATCCACCCGCATTGTGGTTAGAATTTGGGCCATAATCCCCCTTTTCTTTTTATCATTTAGGCCACAGACATTCCATGAGCACACTGAGAATTTACCCATCATAATAAAGCTTAGAAAAAAACAAGTTGCACTTTACTTGCTTGTTCTGCCCACAGCCTAAGATGTATTTCAACAATAAAAAAAAGCATGTTTGCCGAAGGTTTCATCACCATAACCTTGATGCCAAACACATACCCTGCCCGTACTGCACTTATCTTTACCCCTCCACCCCAGCCACCCCTGCCACCCCAAAAACATCCACCCGCCCCCAACCCCCCACCCGAAAAAGGCGTAAGGACGGAATAGTCCTTTTGGTGATGGAGAGAGAGGATTGTCTACACTCCTCTTGCTCCCCCCGCCCCGACATGAAAGAAAACAGAGAAAAGAAAGAAAGGAAGGAACATACCAACTTCTGAGCAACAATCTCACTATATAGTACTATATAGTACTTAAAATCTCCTTCGCAGTAATCTCGGAAACAAAGAAAAGCGTTTTGTCTTTATAAATAATTTTAAGTTTGGATGGGTTGAGGAGGATGGCCTGTGCACCTTTAGCTTGGAAAAGTGGAATCAGCTGGCGGAGATGCCATCTCTGTTGGACCGTGGCCTGACAATAATCAGGAAGAACAAAAAATGTGCCACCCTTCCCGCTTCTTTTGCGATCAGGCCTTGCTAAATCATACAAAGACTCCCTGAGCAGAAAATTATTTAAACAAATCAGAATAGCCCTGGGCTTCGCATCAGGACCCCCTGTACCTCCCCGCAAATGAAAAGGGAATCTATGAACCCGTTGCAGTTCTAAATCCCACTTCCATTGACTCAAATCAGGAAAGGCCTCTGTAAATAAGACAATGACAAACTGTTGTATGTCTTTGCTTTTCCTTTCCTTCTGGACCACCTAGTATGCATAGGTTTTTCCTTCTTGCGTTGTTTTCTAAATCAACGAGTTTCCAATTGATATCGTCTTTTACAGATTGTAAAGAAGTTATATTAATTTTCTGCTGCACTATCTCATCCTCAATTATGGATATTCTTGCCTCTGCTGCCCCAATCTGTGTGCGTAATCCCTCTGCTTTGGTCTCCTCCCGATGTGTCATAATGACTTGATAGATAGTACTCAGAGTAATCTCACTTTCTACCAACACCCCGGTAAAATTCATCTCTCCAGATGTGACGGTGCTGCTGCCGCCTAAGCCACCATTGATCTTTCCAAGTTGTGGTGAAAATGAATAATCCCACACTAATGACCCAGTCTTAGTAGGTATTTCCTTAGAGGCTAAGTTGGAAAGATCTCTCGCTTTCCGCACAGTTCCTTTAGCACCAGAGACATCCAAGCTCTTTTAATCATCATCATCCTGCAAAACAGAGCTAGCCTCACTTCTCTCGTCTGCCCAATCTCCTCCGATACTCTCATTCTCGGAAGAGTTAGATGGCTCTGACATCGAGTAAAATTTACCACCAGAATCCCCAGAGTTAAAATCTTTTATCAGCACTTTATCCCCGTTCCCCGTGCTGGAACCAGTATCTTGTAATACGACTCGAGAGTTTTCATAACCTGAGTATGTAGATGGTGATACAACTGCCTCCTGAGGATTAGCAGTAGAAACTACTACCCCTGAAGTATGCTGAGGTAGAGCCAATGTTTCCGGGGCCGCTACAATGTCACCTGATAGCTTCTCCAATTCAGATTCGCATTATTGCTCACATCAGGGGGTGTTTCGTTTTGGAATATATTCGATCCAGTACATATATTTCTATGTCCTAAATCTGGTAAACATATAATTTGCCCATTCGCTGTTACCACCGTCGCCCCTTGCTGCATTGGGGATATCAGAGACTTTTGCTTCGCAGCCGGCTCCTATGTAGCATTTAATGGCACTGATAGCATTGCAACTTTGTTGCCAGATTGAGCTTTTGTTCAGGCCCCCAGTGAAACAGTATTGGGGCCCTTACCTTTCCCTTGTGCTTTTTTGAATATTCCCGGAACTTTTACTGATTTTCCGGCGGTGCTATCTCCATTTCGTAATGTCCCGGGAAAATAGTTTTTTTTTTCTGTAATGCACCGACGGTACCCCCACGTCCATTGCCTGCAGGGGGGGTCGAGATCACTGACACTGCCGCCCGAGTCTTGGGACCTTTAGCGGCGTTGTTGGGTGTCATCGCTCTGTGAGTGTTCCGGTCCTGGATTTCCAGCGAACCCTCCGCCTGAGCCGCCTGAGCCAGAGCCTCGTGCCGCCCGAGACAGAATGCTCCGGAATTCCACCGACGTCCAAGAGATCCCCAGCGCCAGTGATGGACAGCTCACAAAGACCGCGGAGACCTCTCAAGAAACAGGTAGCTCAACAACCACAGCATGCCCAGAAGTTCTGCAAATGTTTTCCGCTACATTCGTCATCGGAAGGTAAGACAGGGGGGGCTAACGCCGAGGAGTGTCAAGCCTGCTCACACGATCGCTGCCGCTACTGCCATCTTGCCTCCACGGACCACGTCATTAGTCAAATATCAATCAAGTTACAGAATTGAAAATAGGAAAAATAGAATTAATACTGAACATATTACAGACTGGATACAAGGCATTCCATAAAGGAAGGGAATGAGGCATCAAATGTGAGTCAGAATTCTTTAAAGAGATCAGGAAAATATAATTCAAGAGTGAGTTACACAAGGCTACTCAATAATTAGTAATTGGCAAAAATCTCCCATGAATAGAAATAAATGCATAAGACAAATAAATCTTTTCAAAACTAGTTAGTTAGTCAAAGCATAAACTTAGATTTTTAGCATCTAAATCTAAACCTGTTCCATCAGCTGCACTCTCTGCCATGGTCTGTTCATCTGAGAGAGGCTGCCCTCCCTTCACAAAACCACAGAGGAATGTGATCTGCCTTGCCAAAAATATAACGTGCAAGGCTAGCCTATGCCTCTGTGCCCCCTCCTCCTTCTATCTCTCCTCGGACGCAATCTCCTCCCAAGCTGCACCCACAACATTCACGTACCTAACCCATATGATGTCTGGCCTCATCTGCTTCTTCTCCTCTCCTCCCTCTGAGACTAAGGTTTAAGGCTGACACACCCCCTATGGGGTCATTTGGTATACTCTAATTCTTGGCTGACTATACTAATAATATTGCAGTTTCAGTAGAAACTTGCACTATGATTGGTTAGCATAGATGGCATGAGGGTCTCACCACCCTGTTCTCACTGCAAATCCAACTAAGACCAGTTTTAAAAAAGGAAGCGTTACTGCTTAATACAGTCATATGTATCACCATCAATAATTATACGTTATTGAAACATTAAATAGGAAAAAAAATGTATCAGTCTATTTCCTCCTTTCTTTCACCTTGCACGCAGGAATGACACTTTCCCACAAATACTGGTACATTGGCACAATGACAAGAGCGTACAGTTCACTGTGGCCTTGACCCATGTCTCTTCACTTGAGGCACTTGGCAGTTCATGCAGCTGCGCATGCGTCTCTCATTCAGCACAATTCTCAGCCACGTAGGATTCTTAGGCAGCCAACAAAACAAACACAAAAGAGTATTAATTTATGAAATAAAACCCCTTATGTTTACCTCCCCTCATACTAGTACCCTGTATTAGTTATTACCTAGCAAAAGCTATTAGTTTAAAGCAGCGTTTCTATCATTTGTGCACAACATGCAAAAATGTGCAATGTACAACATGGCATAAACATGCACCAGTGCAAATTTTCAAAGCGCACACAGTTAATACATACTCAGAGCAACATGCTCTAATGTTTTATATAGCTTTTCATGCAAAATGCGTTTGTCCCGCTTGGTGCATGGTTGATTAATTAATACACATTATAAGAAAATGTGTTATGAACTGAATATGCATTGTCTAAATATGCAACAAAGCCAAAGTCTCTTGAGATGGAACAGGGAGTGTAATTTTACAGGGAAAAGAAGCTGGGAGGAGAGAACACACATTCCATTCTTATCTTCAAAGCTAAAGAGGGAACTGAAATCACAAGTTTTCTACACTGCAAAAACACATGTTAGTTCAGCACAATTATGTGCTACTTTAAAAGTTAAAAAAAATCTCTACATTAAATGTACATTCTATAGTGAGGTTAAATCTAAACTCAACACATTAACCATCCATGATTAATAAATTAAGCATGCTTTTAAATGAAAGCTTTTCAGACTGAAAGCATTTTAACCAGGCCTCATTTTCATGTTTCATGTGCCATGTGTTTTCACTTGCACCAAAATCTGCGTGACAATTTAAATGCAGTCTGCCTGAAACACAAAACAGAGCAATGCTTAATCTTGATGAAATCTAGCTCTATCATTAGTAGCAAACAAATACATCTCCGGACAACTGAACCACCAGTAGAGCAGGCAAAACACCCTGGAGGGCAGGTGAAGTTGCTGAGAGTTTGGAAATTTGCAGCTCAGAGCATCCACAATCACATTGTCTGTGCCCCTGATGTGCTGAGGAGAGATGGCTGGGAGATTAAGTTCTTCCCAGTTCACCACAGCACAAGCCACCTGGTTCAATGACTGGCTGTGCATGCTGCCCTCATGGTTGCCCTGTGCCACAGACACTGTATTGTCTGAGCTTACTAGGACATTGCAACCTGACAGGTGAGGCTCAAAAAACCAAAAGGCCCTCTGCCTCAGCAGACTATTCCTTCTAGTTGGCTGACCTCAAGGACTCCGATCCGGTCCACCGGACTGGGACTGACCAATGAGCAGACGTAACCCACCCCAACCCAGGGCACTGGCATCTGTAGTCACCACAGTTGGAGGAGAAGGATGCATCCACATTCCCTTGGTGAGATTCGATGCATCCAACCACCACTGCAGGTTCTGAACAGTGTCCAGTGGCACTGGAATCATCATGCTCACATCCTAAATGGTAAGAGACACAAATTGTGCGGACACCACATCACTATTCACAGGTGCAACCTGGCTCAAGGTACTGTAAAGACCAAAGCTGCCATATGACCTTGCACCTTCATCCAATGAAGCAGACTGGCAGATGGCTGAGCCAAAAGAGATGTTGAAAGGAATTGTAAAAGTCGGATCCTGGGTTGTGGCAGGAAAACTTTGCCCAGAGCAGAGTTGAATTCGGCCCTTATGAATGTTCTCCTGGCTGTGGGTTTAAGATTGCCTTTCGGAACATTGAAGAAAAACCCATGACTCTTTTGTGTAAATATGGTAAAGTCTAGATCATGTTGCATCCCCTGCATGGAAGGGGCCTGGAGTCGTTAATTGTCCAGGTAAGGAAACCGTGAGATCCCTTGAAGATGAAGGTGAGCCACCAGGAGTGCCACTACCTTGTTAAAAATCCTGAGTGAAGATCACAGTCCAAATGATTGTACACAATACTGCCAATGCTAACCTATCAGAGAGAATCTCAGAAACTGCTGGAACTGCGATGCCAATCGGAAAATAGAGATATGCATCCATGAGATCTAACGTAATCATTACAAGGCCCACCTGAATCAGAAGGATGGTTATTTGAAGGGTCTCCATCTTGAACAGGATCTTCCACACGTGTCTGTTGAGGGATTTGAGGTTGATAGAGATTCTGAAACCCTCAATACTTTCGCAACCAGGAACACGATTGAATACATGCCTTGATCTCTCTCTAACTTTGGAACTAGAACAATTGCTTTCTTCAGGAGAAGCAAATGGATGCTTCTAACAATGACTTTCTTCTGAGTGGAGTCAAGCTATCCTGGCTGATGACGGCTGATAGCCAGAAATTGGCCCTAGGATGCTTGATTCCGGTCCATGGAAGACATGGTTTGGCAGTTCGGGCTGGACTGTTGCATGAGGCACAGGGTCAAGACTGATTTGCATATGGCCATGTCTGAACTGGGGTAGCGTGGTGAGCAAAATGACGATGTATTAAACCTAGATCTGTGACTGGGGGCGAATGTTTTGCCAATGTGCAACATTCCGTCCATCACCTTGTGTGTTTTGCTGTGCGCCCTATGTGGGAAGGGTATACCCAGACGTGGGTCCCGTGCTCACTATGCCACTGGAGTCAAGCTATCCTGGCTGATGACAGCTGATAGCCAGAAACCAGTTCTTGAATGCTTGATTCCGGTCCAGGGAAGACATGGCTTGGCAGTTTGGGCTGGACTGTTCCCATGAGGCACAGGGTCAAGACTGATTTGCATATGGCCATGTCTGAACTGGGGTGGCGTGGTGAGCAAAATAACGATGGATTAAACCCAGATCTGTGACTGCAGGCGAATGTTTTGCAAATGTGCAACATTCCATCCATCACCTTGTGTGTTTCGCTGTTCAAATATTGCTGCATCACAGTGATCGACTTGCTTGCCTCCTCCTCATCTGGAAACCCATGTGCTCACTCACATGGGCAAGGTCAGGTAACATGTCGCTCGACACATATTTCCCCGTATGTTCCATAGCAGCCATGAAAGATTCAGCCGAAGACTCAGAACTAGAAATGTCTGGATACAGATCCTGGCCCCCTCCAGATGGATACCCTGATTTCTCCTACTTCAGGGTACACAAAGTCCCCAAAAGCAATTCTCCATTTGTTGTCTTCACCCCGTCTCTTCTTTTTAGGGAGAATCGTTGGTCCAGAACTGCCCAAGGATGAAGATGAAGACGTTAAGGAACTGTGCTGCCTTTTGCCTGCATGTTTCCCCTTATTCACTGTTCAAATGTCAGTGCTCTACCCAATAATAAGATCTAACAAAAATTTCAACTTTCACCACCAAAGACACAATATAAATAGCATTCTGTCAGTACTGCTTAAACCAGTCTGACAGAAGCAGCCCAAATCACATTAAACCAGAAATGTGTGCAATTAATAGACTTGTACAAAACATATTGTCAATCGAACTACTGTAATCTTGGAATGCAGATCAAAGGCCTGTTTGCGCAAATGGTTGTCATCACCTGTCGCCTCATTCACTCACCATGAGGAGCGGCCGCAAAGCCCTGTATTGGGAGCCAGAGTAGTTGGTAAGAGGTCATACAGTAGTTCACCGGTCCAGCTCTCTACCAACTTGGAGAAGGAGTCAGCTAACCCCTAAATGGGCCCACCAAAGATCAATATAGAAGATCTCGGTGGCCCAAATAAAAAATATACAGCTGCCGAAACCTCAGCTGCAGGAGCTCAGCAGCCAAACTCACTGCTGCTGCTGAGTGCCCCTCTCACAGGAACTCTGCGGCCAACCGAAAGTGCTGCTGCAGAGCGTTCCAGCGCAAGAACTCTGCGACCACCTGGAACTCAAGGGGCAAGTGCAACCCGGTTCATCGGTTGGACCTGCCTTATGGAACAATTTGCCACCTGATGTTAGATCAACTACCAACTATCTATCTTTCAGGAAAACATTAAAAACCCTTCTTTATCAAGAAGCATTCCTGTCCACTTAATTCACCTAGATGCTGACTGAGATTTCTATAGCTGGCTCAGCGCGGAGATACCCTTACGGGATTGATTCCAGCGCTATAAAAGAAATTAAAATAAAATAAATAAAATAAACCCAATAACAGGATAGTGAACAAAATCACTAGTATGCAGCCCGGTTGCTTTTTTTATCATGACTGATAAAAACTCAATGTGACGGCCAAGTGCTCACTGCCCTAGCATGATAGCCACAATAAACCAGGACTCCACTACACATGGAGGGGACACCATGCACCAAACAATACCCGGTTGCCGAAATACACGACAATAATCGTGGTGGCCCAGAGTACCATGCCGCATGCCTTACCTAATGCAGCAAGTAGGTAAAGGAGGCTACTAACACATCCCTGACCCTGTAGTTCCCATGTAGGCCATAGGTGACCCCCAAAGCCCTGCAGAGGAAGCAACACTATGGCTTTAAGATGGAGGTGAAAGCCTGGCAGCCACCTCTACATCCCCTGTCCTCTTGTTACAGACAGGAAATAAAACAGGATGTGCTACAATATTATAGTTCTTAACAGGAGGGTGGGTGCGGTCAGTAAGCATTTCTTGTTCTGTTTCCTGTCTGTGATTAGATTTTGCCTCTTTTTTGTTATGACTGGGTCGAGGACAAGGGACATAGAGGTAATGTTGCTACTTGGGAGGAGAAAGCAGATAAAGGATGGACAACATGACATACGTTACCCAAGCCTATTTAACCTCCTGACTACTTGGCTATGGTTCTCTTGTCAAAAAGCAAGTGTTCTCTTTGGCAAAGCCAGACAGCTCAATTACAACTACACAATATATTCATACTGCATCATCAGAGCATAAATGTACAAAATCTCAAATGCTTAAAGCAATATTTATTCAAGTCATAAAAACAATTGAGCTAAAACATATTTGGGTTAAAAAAGCTTAAGAAAATCTTTTTTTTGTCCTCATTTACCACCATGGTTACAGATGCAAAATCGGGTAGGGATTACGACATGCTGTCTCAGTTTATCAAACTGGCAGGGATAAGGCAAGGTGGAAAACAGAGATCTCTCAGCAATGACGTTTCCTTCCGAAACGAGCATCAAGAAAAACCAATTACAGAGAAATAAGTAATATTTGGTGGAAGTTACAGCCAAATCGGGCCGGGCTAGGACCAGACAGCGGCTCTACAGATGGTGTAAAAACCACAATACTTAATCATTGGACCCTGGAAAAAAAAAAACGGGTAACTCACTGTTCCCATGACAGCAGATGCCAGAATGTCCTTTTACTTTGGTTACCGGCCCTAGCTTGATCTAATCGTGAAACTTGCAAGACGAATACCTGCCAATCGTTGAGAGAGGGGGGGGTAAGGGATCCTTCCATTTTTTACAGATCTCCCTTCTGGCCAATAAAATGGAATAGAACATCAAATTTTTTACTGAGCTCTGAACCCCATCCAGGATCCCAAAAATCACAAGGGGGAGGTCCAGGACTATTTGAAAGCCTAACGATACCGTCAGAATGTTACTGATCGCCTCCCAGAATAAGGCCAAACGGGGGCATTCAAAGAACATGTGTGACATCCGAAGCAGCCACCAGACCACACTTGGCACAAGCTACCGACTTTCCATCTGTGAATTTAGAAAGTCTAAGGGGAGAATAATATGCCCTGTGTAGGGTATAAGATGATTTCCACGTAACCATGCAGGCTTCACGATGTTCCATAAGAGCCCAAAGGAGGCGGTCCAAAGCTCTTGAAGGTTATGACCAGTAAGCAGAGATCCCCACAACAGGTCCGGTAGCTTAAAGTCGCCATCTGTTTCTTCCAGTATAAGTTTATACCACAAAGAGATCTCCTTCTTTACCGGTGCATTGTCCACTAAGCTAGAAATGAGCTGACTGTGACCACCAAGTGGAAACTTATTCCCTCGAAAGGGTGAAGAGATATAAGAGTGGGTCCAGCTAGCAATTTGCATATATTTAAACCTTGCAAAATTTAGGCCAATTTTATTCTTAAGGTATTCCCATGTAAGCAGGTCCCCTTCAAAAAAGAGTTCACCCCAAACTTCCAGGCCAGCTTCTTTTAACGGGACCGCTAAACTATCTCCTAGCCAAGCAGGACTTTCAGGTAGACCCCATAAAGGTGTCCTATTACAAAAGTACCCTAGCTTTATAGATTTTGTTAATTCTGACCATATTTTGGCCATCCCTTGCAAGACCTTCAGTTTAAATATTTTTTTTATTTCAGGTATCCAAATTTAAATAAGAAGCCAGATTGACTGACTCCTTCCCCTTTAAGCATAGCTGAGAACATGGTCCCAACCCCGTAGTCTGTAGGCATTTTTAACAACATTCGAGTGTGTGATAGCTGAAACGCCCATGCATATAATTTTAGGTCTGGGGCAGCCAACACCCCTTCTCCCTGCGCCGTCTAAGTTTCTTCCAAGCAATTGTTGGAAGGTGCCGGTCCCAAATTAAAGATGTAATTTCCGACTGTAATTTAGCTAACAAAGATTGGTCAAAGTATAGTGGGATGGTATTAAATAAAAAGGAAACTTTGGGTAAAATCGACATTTTGATCAAGTTTACTCTCCCAATTAATGAAAGCGGAAGATGGGCCCATGCTTGCAAAAGCTTACGACAGTCTTTTGCTATTGCAGTAAAATTTACTGTAGCAATTAGATTGATGTCTTCCACAATATTCAGACCCAGATACCGCATAGAGGAACTAGCCTGTATACTAGTGGCCCTCCCATCATCATTCCAGACAAGCATCTCAGTTTTTGCAGCCTTAATCTCATAGCCCGATACTTGCCCAAATTCATGAGCAATTTTTAAAACTGCAGGAAGTGCAGTGCAGACCTCAGATGTAAGAATAAGGACATCATCCGCGTATAGGGCTACTCTTCTCTCCCATCCTCCCTCTATAAGCAAAAGGTTTAATGTTGACATCCTCCCTCAGTTGTTGAGCAAAGGGTTCGATATATAAATCGAATAGAAGAGGGGAGAGAGGGCAGCCCTGCCGCGTCCCCCTTGAGATGGTGAAGGGGTCCGATAGATCTCCATTGACCAGAAGGCGCGCAGGTGGAGTTCGATATAGAAGACCAACAGCACGGCGAAAACCCTCACCCACGTTGAACTTGGCCAAAGCCCTCGACAGGTACAACCAGTTGACCCTGTCGAAGGCCTTGGTTGCGTCCAATGTAAGAGCGGCCAGCGGGAGGGTCTCAACCGATGCCATATCAATGGCCCCTATCAGGTCGTATGTTAACTCATATAATTGGCGCCCCTTCACAAATCCCTTCTGATCTTGATGTAGGACAGAAGGGGCAACCGAAGCCAGCCTATTTGCAAGAACTGTGGCAAAGATCTTATAGTCCACGTTCAGGATTGATATTGGCCTATAAGATCTGCACGCATCCGCTGGTTTCCCAGGTTTCAGAATAAGGGTAATTGAGGCGTTGTCCTAAGATGCTGGGGGCCGCTGACCTTCAAGTAAGATTTGGTTAAACAGGATAGTAAGAAAGGACACTATTTCTTGTTTGAGGGCTCTATAAATTTCAGCTGGGAGCCCGTCAGGTCCTGCAGCCTTCCCTTTCCTGCTCTTTTTAATAGCTGACCTTATCTCTTCTTCGGTGATAGTGCTATCCAAGAATAAACGCTGCTCGGTAGAAAGTGAAGGAAGAGAAAACTCACTCAGCCAGCCATTAATCGACTCTAGGTCAATTTTATTGTCCTCTTGATAGATTATTTGGAAAAACTCTCTAAAGGCCCGCCTGATGTCATCGTCCGAGGAAAAAGTGGTATTATCCACTGTAATAGAGGCTATATTATTGCGGACCTGGTCTGTTTTGGTCTTCCAAGCCAATAGTTTTCCTGCCCCCTCGCCGTATTCAAAATGGGCTATTTTACTAGCCCCCCATTTCTGTTGGATTCTATGATTTAAAACGGAACCCACTTCACCTTTCAGAACCAAAAGTTGATTTAGAAGCTGGTTTAACACAGACTCAGGAGAAGTAAGATTAGCATCTATATCAAGTTGTATTTTAGCTATCTTGGCTTCAATGGAAGCGATTTCCTCCCTATACTGTTTCCTACGGTAGGACACTTTACCAGTAATAAAACCTCTCAAGAAGGCCTTAAAGGAGTCCCAAATTACCCCACTGGTCGCTGAGCCAATGTTAAATATCATAAAATTATGGGCCTCAGTTTTAAGATACGATATGTCGTCAGGATGGGAGAGAAGAGAACGATCGAAAGACCACGTCCTGGGGAAGATCTTAATAGGCCCCTCAAGTTCCATAACTACAGCAGAATGGTCAGATAGGTGTAGAGGGAGATAAATAATACTCCTAACATTATCCACCAATCTCTGGCTGATTAATATATAGTCTATCCTAGACTGATGATTGTATTTGTAATTTCGAAAGGAGATACTCTGTTGTTGTCCTGACCTTACTCTCCAAATATCGACATACCCATATTGTTTCATTGAGCTGTGCAACAGGGACCTAGTCTTGGAAAGTACCAGGGGGCGACTATTAGCAGATTTATCTAGCACAGGGTCTAATACAACATTAAAGTCACCCGCAAAGATAATGGGTTCAGGAAATGACAACAGATGCGAAAAGATAGCCTCTAAGGTTGTGGGGTCATCTTGATTAGGTTCATAATAACCCAAGATTGTAACTTGTGAACCGGCTATAACAACCGATGCAATGGCCCATCTGCCACCTGGGTCCACTGCATGAGATAGTAGCCTAGCTTTTATCTGTTTCTGAAAGATAACCGACACACCTCTGTTATTCATTGTTTGTGATGTAGATACAGCAAAGTCGATCCACCTATTTTTCTTAACAAGGGCAAGCATTTCAGTCTGGGTTAGGTGGGTCTCCTGGAGTATAATGACCTGCGCATCAGAATCTCGTAAATACTGCATAGTTCTGTTAGCTCTTGGCTTGGTGCAGAGGCCATTAACCTTCCAGGAAATATACTTTAAGCTACCCATAGCTACCAACCCAGACTTGACCAAACCAGCCAAACCACCCCAAAAAAAGAAAATGGAGAGTACCTGATTGTACCCATAAGTCGGCAACCGTTACCTGCTTAGTACCATCCCGCACAAAACTCAATTGGAAAATGAGGACATTTTTTAATTTTTGCCATCACCCAACACCTAACTTACCCCTGTGCCCCCCCATCCCCCCTCCACCCTCCCCTTGAAAAACCCTTGCAGTATCTAACTGGAACAAGTCCAGTAGATAGCACCCCTCCTCGGGCTCCCGCCAAGTCGCCCCATCACCCATCGAAGAAGCTATGTTATTATACCATATCTTACAGGGGTAAAAAAGAAGAAAAAAAAACAACAGCATCTTAATTGGAATAGTGAGGTAGTAGAAAGATAGAGAAAGGCTCCCAAAAGTCAACACAAAGTAGGGTAAGTTAGGGGGGGCTAAAAATTGAACGAGAAAATATTCTCCCTTTGCTTCTCACCCTCCCATACGTTCCCTTACATAATTTTTTTTTAACTTAACCTCTCTTATTTAAAAAAAAAAAAAAATTATTACCATTAAGTTTACTTTTTCAATTACTTTTATTGTGGTATTCTCAAAGATTCAACCTACATTAGTAGACCTTAAAGTGAATTGACCTAAAAGAAAAGGTTACCAACCTAACCTATACTGAAAAACCCTTGTTGCCCTTATTGCCCAACTCCAATAATAACTCATTGGCTGCCTACACAGATCTAATGTTAAACATCTTATTATTGTGCATGATTTTTAGGGCAGCAGGAAACATGAGCAGGGTAGTTGCACCCAGATTCCTAAATGCATCCAAACGCCTCCCAAACTCCTACTGCTTCTCCAAGGTGACTCTGGAGAGGTCAGACCTGATTAGAAAAGTAAACCCCTTCCTGGCCAATGACTTCTGTTTTAGGGCCAAGATGAGAATCTGCTCCTTAAGTATATATGTGTGGAAGTTTACTAAGCTCTTACGTGGTTTAGACCTTTGGGGGTTTCCCCTACAGGGATCCCTGTGAACCCGCTGGATATCAGTAGCCAAGTGCTCAATTGAGTGATCTAAGCCTAGGGAATCCTTCAGTAGTACAGTAATAAACTGTTCAATAT
Source organism: Lissotriton helveticus (assembly GCF_964261635.1). Taxonomy (NCBI): domain Eukaryota; kingdom Metazoa; phylum Chordata; class Amphibia; order Caudata; family Salamandridae; genus Lissotriton; species Lissotriton helveticus. The sequence continues at coordinate 1,178,563,698 of NC_136061.1, forward strand.
CAGAACCCTCTGACCCTTCCGGGACGTTGAGGATGCGAATGTTCCAGCGCCTAGCGTTATTTTCCAACGTTTCCATCCTTTCACTGAGCGCCAAGTCTTCACGAGTAAGTTTGTCGATGTCCACTTTAGCCTGATCCAAGTGTGTCGATAATACAGCTACTGTCTCTTCTAGAACCCCTGTTCTTGAAGTAAGCCCATCAAGCTTATTGTCCAGAGATTCACAGTAGTTTCTTATCTCAGCTTGATTTGCAGATGATTCATTAAAACCTTTCCTTGTATCAAGGGACAGTGAAGAAAACATTGCCAGTAAGGAAGCAGCCGTAATGGCAGAGTCTGTGCCAAAGTTCGTGCCAGCGTTCATACTAAGGACCTCACTCTCCACAACGGCATTGGAAAGGGCGACAGGGCCATCATGCTGCTCGACGAATTTCTCCACATCATCCCCTACCCTCGCAACTGCACCAGCTCCCGCATCTAGTGTATCAAGTGTGACCCCCTTAGCCTTACTAGAAGAATCGTCCACTGATGGATGACCCAGTAATGTTCCAAACTCCAGGGGTTCCTGGACATCAAGGTCAGATGGGATCTGTTATACCAATTCTGCTCCCAGAACAGGGCTAGACAACAACGATGACACAGCTTCAACATCGACCTCAGAAATAGGTGAGAGAGACGTCGTCGCGGAGTCAGAGGCTAACGTAGTGGCTGTGACCACAGCAGACGACATTGCACGATCCTCCGAGAGGTCCAACACCTGAGGAACTACTTTAAAGTAGGAACGTAGCGACGGAGTAATTTTTGACCCCGAAGTTAGTACTGCCTTAAATTTCTTAGTGTCCCTAGAGGATCTTGCCCGTTTTGACTTTACCTCAGTAGACAAAAATGAGGAGGGCTTCTTCTTTACCGACAACTCAAAACTCTGCTCAGCAGGCGCAGACTCAACTGCTACCTCTTTCTTTTTTCGGCCACGTTTAATTTTAGTTTTATTATGATGGGTCGAGGGGGAAGGTGATACAGTAGGTAATACTAGAAGAAACAATGGTCCTGAACCTATTGATTATGATGATTGATTTAATCAATTATAATAACCACAGTTTTTTTGTGTAGAGCAACCACAACCAGTCTGCTCTATTTGTAGTCAAGTTGCTTAGTACCACGAGATAAACCTACACCACGGTTAAAGAAAATACTTTTAATTTTTAATTTTTAACTTGTTTTTCATTTTTGGCAATTCATTTCATACAGAATATATCATTTCACAGTGGATAAAAACAAGATGGTTGCCCAAAAGGAGCGTGCAAAGAAAAAGAGTGATCAGGAGTGTGAAACAGGTGAACAGAAAGGAAAAATCACAATAGTGGACAGAAATTACTCACATTATTTAACAAGCAATATCGGACATATGATTTGCCGTATTGAGTACCTGGCCAAACCTTTTTTTTTAAACTTTTTACAATCAGAACACTATTACATACAGACATATATATGTCTAAAGGTTTTTTTGCACTATATAAAAAGTTTTTTTTTTGATGGTTGGTCCAAGGTTATATGAATGTAGCGTCGACGTTTCGACTCGTCTTATGCCCAAACGGTGATTTGAACCTGGGGATTGCGAGTCTTCATCAGGACTGGAGAAACGAACAGGGGCAACCAAGAGTTACAACTTCCCATCAATTCTCTTTAATATATGATTATCTCCTCACTCATGTTGGGAGGGCACAATACTTCATATATGCATCATGGCGAATTAATACCTTGGCATAATTGTCTTTAAATCAAATTCTTGTTTGAGGGGCTCCTGTTGATAATATCAGGTAGCTTCTTAAGGTGATTCCGATGCATATAGATAAACAGGCCTTGATTTAATTAGGGCTCCTACTCGTGAATCAGGTAGCTTCTTGCCATTTTTTAGCCCGTATATACAGCCAAGCCTCAGTGTGTGCAAGGACGCCGCCGAACGCCAAAAATGAAAAACAAGTTAGAAATTAAAAATTAAAAGTATTTTCTTTAACCGTGGTGTAGGTTTATCTCGTGGTACTAAGCAACTTGAGTACAAATAGAGCAGACTGGTTGTGGTTGCTCTACACAAAAAAACTGTGGTTATTATAATTGATTAAATCAATCATCATAATCAATAGGTTCAGGATCATTGTTTCTTCTATCACTATATACCCAGGTCCATACCTTATGGGTCACCCCATTATCTTAATGGTTACAGTAGGTAATACAGCGGCTACTATCACAGATGGTGATGAGGTAGATGTTAGCGGTAAACAAATAGACTTAATATCCTTACCGCATTTAGTCGCACTGGTTGTCTCTGACCCCTCCACCGTCGCAACCGGGACTGCTTGTGCCTGTGCCTGAACCTTGCAGCTTGATACTTTGCAGCTCCGATCTTTAGGAAGCACTTCAGCGACCGCCGAGCCACAAGAAGAGTGCACAAGGCTCCGTACCCTCCTCCCCCTTCTAAGCTCCAGTGCAGCAGACCACAGCCGTAACCCCAGCCCCACCCCAACCCCTGCGGAGAATTTTGCGGAGAGTTTTGCAGGGTCGTAAACCCAGCGTTTGGGCCAGCAGGGGAACTCCGGGAGGGAGCAGCGCGGGCACAGCGTCCACCTCCAGCAGCCTCCGAGCATGGACAGAGAAAGTGGACTCCCCAGTGCGGCACCTCCGAGGAAACGCCGGCAAACATGCAGCGAGCTGGACACCCGGGAACACGGGCATAAAAGGCAAGATTTAGGTTGAAAAGTTAACCCTTTAGCATGCACATCTCCTCACACGCTCAATCCAAAAGAACCCCCCCAAAAAAGCTTCAAAGAGGGTACGGGGCAGGCTCTAGCGGGAGCTCGTCACGGAGCACCGCAGCAGCTCAACAAGCTGCCGCCATGTTTTTCGGACCTGAAGACAAATGTTATCGATACCTGATTTCCAAAACCTTAAGAAAATCTTTGCATATTTTATATACACTCAATACAAAAAATAAAATAAAAATACATTAGGCCAAAAAAGAAACATATAGCAAACAAATATACAATTTCACAATATTTATGCTCAAAAACAGGAGAGAACAATAGACAACAAAGTTCATATCATTGTATAGAAACATCAGTGGTTATTAGATTATCTGTCATAGTTGAAATACTTTACATAGTCTTTTTCATTAACTCACAGATATTCTAGTGATCTAGTGTCTTTATATAAAAAGCATTGACACGTTTCGGTGGGTAGCAATCTAATAAATCCACCTTCTTCAGGAGTGTTGATATCTCCCGGATATCAATTGTATAATCTTTTCCAGGTTTATTTCTAAAACATGCAAGCTTTTGAGTGTTTTCTATAAACTCTAGGGCTTTTAGAGACACATGTGGCCGAATGTCTCTAGTCCACTATCCCAATAAAAGGTTTAAAATCTAGACATTTTAAAGAAGACACACTGTGCCAGTAGTGATAAAAAATGGAGGGGTCAGCACCTATTTTCCATACGACAAATGTCTTTAAACTATGATTTCTCCACTATATTACAGATGGTTACTGTCTTCACAATTCAGTAACTTTGTCCCTTCCAACTCCGGGATTATTACATCAAGATTCCTTCTTTTATGTGAAATAACGCGCGTACCGCACCTCCGTTTTTTGGTGCTCCACCTCTTTTGGTTTTAAGGAGCCCCTCTCACTTGTTGAGATATGGTTCTCTTGAGACAGTGTCCATGATATAGGGTGCTAACCCATACATTTAAGTTCTTAAAAGCTGCAGAGATGATCCACAGTCAGAGAGATACTCGTAACATTCTCTCCTATGGCTTGTTTAGTCTTCTTGGTGCATGACGTATAATTGTGCCTTTTATGTAATTATCTAGCATTACATTATATGATGACATTTGCACTGCTTCAAGGGGTTCTGTTGTCTCCAGTTTAAGTAGGAGGTTAAATGTTAGATTTTTCAGTGTTCCCTCTTTTCAAGGAACATGTTTGACAACTTCAAATGTCTGTCTTCTGACTCGAAGTGCTGGATAATACACATCTGCTTGTCTGATCCAAGTAATTTCAAGCGGAAATGAGGCCACTCCAGGGGTCCCATAGCCAAAGCACGCCACATTTGTTAAATGCTCCACAGTGCCACCTGCTCTTACTGAGCATAAGGCAAAGCTAGGGAAAATAATGAGACTCGTGACCACAGCAGTGACCTGATATCATGGTACCTCGCGCCTCCACCGCGGAGTGTCGAAGAAACTCTTTTTGATCACGAATGGCATTAGTTGCGCCCATTCATCTTTGCAGCCATGGGGGGAGCACCTGACATTTGGGATTTATTGCGTCAAATCTATTGTTGGATATCAGGGACCATTGTAAGATCTTGTGCTTTAAACTACCGGTCCCTCTTTCTTTCAGTGTCACTTCCTAGTCTCAATGGAATGCAAGATGTGGTAGTACGCCACCCTTTTGAGCTAGCTTGGGATATTTTTCAGTCTCCCGAAAGTCGGCACATGGGCTGTCTCTTGCAAGACCTCTTACAGGAGTCTTAGAAGTTGCCCAGTGTTTTACCATTAGTTTGTTCATTGATATTTTCATTTGCTTGTTTCTTATGGTTCAGCCTCGGTAGGCTCCCTTCCTCTTTGTGTGTTTTTCCCTTTGTTGGGTTAGTAAACATTCATTGTGTCCTTTGACTCTTTGATTTTTTCAGGCACTACTTTTTAGGTTTCGCCTGGGGCACGGAGCTTTAGCTCCGCCCCCAGAGAAATCTATTGTTTACTATATGTGCTTCAGGAACGTCCCCCGGCTCCCATTGGCTAGCTCCATAAATGGAGGCTAGCTATTGGGAGCCGGATCTGTCCGTCAAGGCCGGACCAGATTCGGGGGCGTTCCCGCGATTTTTTCGCTCTCCACCCACTTCGGATCGTCATTGCGGCGGTGGGTGGGTGTTATTTTTTTTTTTGAGTCGGCCTGTTTTCTTCCTTTTACAAGTGTCTGTTGTTGGAGTTGGCTGCAAGATTCGAGTTCCCACGAAGCGATCAGGTAAGGAGCATTTTGTTTATAAATGTGTTTTCACTTTGTAAGTTTACGTATTTAGTCCTGTGCCCGTTCCCGGCCCCCCCCCTCCCGCTGTCCGTGCACCGTTCCCGCCCCCCCCTCCCGCTGTCCGTGCGCCGTTCCCGCCACCCTCCCGCTGTCCTGAGCTCCTGCTGGCATATATTAGCGTTGAAAAATCACAACTTTGTTTATCCTGGCCATGTGGAATTGCTCACTTACGCTATGACCCTCTGTCTTGCACTGAACAGCAACGTGGACGCTGGGAGGAAATCACTGGCATTAATCAGAATTGCTTTTTGAAATGGATTGAATGTGAAGCAACCTCTAGCATCGAACATTTTGGTGCTTTAAGCAAAAGACTGTTCGCTTGTAAAGCATTCTTTGACCAGGCCCGTTCAAGTTTTAATATAATTAACCTTATTCCTTCCTTGCCCCTCCCGCAGTCCGTTCCTTTCCCGCCCCCCTCCCGCTGTCCGTTACTTTCCCGCCCCCCTCCCGCTGTCCGTTCCTTTCCCGCCCCCCCTCCCGCTGTCCGTTCCTTTCCCGCCCCCCCCGCTGTCCGTGTCCTCGTAGGTGCTTGTTGTTTATTGGTCTCCTTCAATCCTGGGCCTGTGCTTGTTGTTATTGACATCTAACGCTGAACACCGAGCACGAGTTTGAAACTCTCCCTTCAATGGCTTTTTTTTATATATGAATCTTGTGTTTGGTCCTATTCTGATTTAGGCCCCGAGGAGATGGACTATTGTTCTGCTCGATTTTCCCGGCCCTTTTTGGAGGAAAAGTGATTGATGGTGACTTCAGTCTCTTATCATTCCGGTACATGGGTTAGAATAGTGGATAGAGCCTATTTACAAGGCATTTTGACATGATTCTGTATCCTATTCCCTAGATTAGGGCTTATATATATAGGCTAGGGGATAGATTCGTTAGTTTTAGGGATAATTCGCCCTTTAGTTAAGGTATTAGTATATTTTCCATGGAGTTATGCTGAATTCGGGCCTGGTAGGCCTCAAACGGGAGAGACTCCATCTTTCTTTCTGCCCCGGCAGCTTGGGATGCTTCTAGGTCAAGTGTAATGTTTTAGTTACGAGGTGTTGTTCGCTTGGAGAGAACCGGTTCAGGCCGGCCCTTGTCGAAGGATTGTATTTTTCTTCATACTGAAGACACAACATCAGGCCAGCCGGCTGGGAACGTGTCCTTGGTACGGTGAGGTACAAGAATTTGGTGGGCGGCAGGTTACTGGCTGGAATTTTCCGTGAAGAAACACGCCTCTATATTAGTGAAAGCCTGAGATAGTTGCGGGGTTAGTTTTGCAGGCGATATCTGGCCGTCAGTAGAAAACCTATCACTTATTCCAGGGAAGACGGACGCCAGTCCAAAGGCGGAGAAGAATCGAGAGACATACACTCTCCTAGCAGACCAGCAAGGAAAGGAGAGTATTTGATGAGAGGAAGGTCCCAGGGGCTTAGAGAGGAGTGAAGGGAACAGTGCATAGCGGTGCCGCTGTGTACCCGTGATTGCAGAGGTGTGACTTCAAGACGAACTAAAAGCCCAGACGAGAAGGGAACCTAGATGACTGCTGACTGTGGACTCCATATTAATAAGGTGATGTCGACCCTTTCTTATTAGAGTGTACAGCCTAATCTTTTACTTTCCTTTGCAGGCTATGTGTTGTAATGTGGTATTATGTGTTTATGTGTAACGATGAGAAATAAAGTACTTAGTGAACTAGTGTGTAGACGTTATTGTCCCTAGTGGGGCTAACCTTTCTTCTAGTCAGGTGCAGGTGAACGAATGCATCTCCCGTCCATGTGGGTCTGAACAAGGGGGAGAGGAGGGCTTACATTTGATAATAACCTTTGCATAGTGTGCTCCTTATTCTTGCATGAAAAGATAACCTATTCTTCTAGTCAGATGCTACTATGTGAACAGATGCTAATTCTGGTCAGGTAAGTGGTAACTGAATAAGGGAGAGAGGAGCTCTTGGATTGAGGGATAGGTGGTACATCACCTAATTTGGCAACCATTGTGTGATCCAGAATAATATAGTACTATACCCCTGATGAATAGTGAGATCGATCCCTTTGTGTAATGGTAATCATAGGATAAGCTGCCGGTTGGGTAGGTTGACTGGGTTCGACCGGGACCGCGAGATCATTGGTTCTAATGCTGCCGGTTGGGTAGGTTGACTGGGTTCGACTGGGACCGCGAGATCATTGGTTCTACTGCTGCCGAGTGGGTAGGTTGATTGGGTTCGACTGGGACCGCGAGATCATTGATTCTACTGCTGCCGAGTGGGTAGGTTGACTGGGTTCGACTGGAACCGCGAGATCATTGGTTCTAATGCTGCCGGTTGGGTAGGTTGACTGGGTTCGACTGGAACCGCGAGATCATTGGTTCTACTGCTGCCGAGTGGGTAGGTTGACTGGGTTCGACTGGGACCGCGAGATCATTGGTTCTACTGCTGCCGAGTGGGTAGGTTGACTGGGTTCGACTGGAACCGCGAGATCATTGGTTCTAATGCTGCCGGTTGGGTAGGTTGACTGGGTTCGACTGGAACCGCGAGATCATTGGTTCTACTGCTGCCGAGTGGGTAGGTTGACTGGGTTCGACTGGGACCGCGAGATCATTGGTTCTACTGCTGCCGAGTGGGTAGGTTGACTGGGTTCGACTGGGACCGCGAGATCATTGGTTCTAATGCTGCCGGTTGGGTAGGTTGACTGGGTTCGACTGGGACCGCGAGATCATTGGTTGTTAGTATTATAGGAGGTACCGGGTATGTATCTTAGAAATTCCCTGTCCTTAGGGGGTAGATACCTGTTGTGAATAGGTCCTAGGGAGGGGAGAGAGTAAGGTTCTGGCTGGGCTAGTGAGGCTCTGGTGAGCTGGTTCTATCTAATCTGAAAACCCAAGCAGAACATTTGGCGTCACGAACCGTTTACGAAACCTGTGTGCGTTGTTGTCCTTTTATTTGTCCTCGGTGTATACGTGCTTGCGTTTGTCGTTTCGTTTTCTATTTTGTGTGTATAGTTTTCTTTTCTCAGAATGTTTTTGAGAAAGTCAAAATCAGTTTTTAAGTTGCCTGTTGATATTCCCGGCTGGGATTCAACGCCTTATGAGGCCTTGGCTCGCGAGTGGGCTGATTCTACTGGTTTGAGTGAAAATTGGAATTCTTGTCTGGAGCTGGCGGAGCCGGCTGATGTGATTTCCTGTTTGCAGAAGGCGCCCGTAGCGAAGGGTGAGGAGCTTCCTATTTTAGGTCGCAGAGGTTGGATTGTTTTGTCTGCGTACAGGCTTGTACATGAGAGGTTGTTGAAATTGCGGCGGGAGCATGTGGAAATGGAACGGAAGTTTGTTGAAATTCAGAATGCTCATACTTTGTTGCGTTGTCAAAATAAATTGCTTGCCGATAAGCTTGAGACGTACCAGACTGTCGCCGAAAGGGCGGCTGTGCGGATTGCGCGTTATAAATACAAGCATCGTCGGGGTCGTGTTTCTAAGCGGAAAGTGCGACTGGTCGTGGCAAAAGCCGGACTGGATTGGAATCCTGATGAGTGGGATGGTAATATCTGGAATTCGAGTGATTCCCTTTCCTCGGATGAGGAGCCTAAGGTTCGCGGGTCTTCTCGCTCCGGACAGGTTCTTAAATCTGCTTCTTGTGCTACGGATGTTGATTCCCGCGACTACGATCGCCCTTTGCATTCGCTTTCTACTTCTCATACGGATTGTTCCCTTAAATTTACTGATCGGGCTCCTTCTGGTGCCCTTCCTGCGGTCTCTGCACATCCTGTTTTTCGTAGGAAGTTGCAGCAGGCTCCCGGTAATCCGAACGGTATTCCTTTGGATTCTTTGGAGGATTTTACTCAACAGGAAATTAGTGATATTTTGCAGCGATTTCGACAGCGCGCTGGTGAGACCTTGCTTACGTGGATGGTGCGCCTTTATGAACTGGGCGCTGCTGGCATTATGTTGGATGCTGGCGATTCTTTGAAATTCTGTTCTTTGAGTTCGGATTCTACTGTACAAGACCATTTTCGTAATTATAATGGTGGTGGTCAAATCAGTTTGCTTCAGTTGGCGACTGAGGGGTGTAATCAAAAGTACCCTACTGAATCTGACTGGCCTGTGAATGACAAGCCGTGGTATACTTTGCGCGATGCTTCACAGCGTCTCAAAGAGGAGGTGATGAAAACTGCGATTTTTCTGAGTACTGCTGACAGATTGCTTGATGGGTTGTTAACGTCTTCTGTGCGGAATCGTATTATTCGTTCTTCCCCGGTTGCGTATAAGCAGGTCATGATGACCTTATTGATCAATCAGACTGGTAATGCATTATCTATGGTGCTGGAATCTGTACGCCAGCTCGGTGAGCTGGGTGAGTGGTTTAAGCCTGAACGTCAGTCTCGGTCTGACACTCGTACTCCTGGTGACAATAGGATTTCTAGACGTGACATGTTTATGGCACTTTTGGCTGATGGTGTGAGGAGGGAGGACATTGATGGTGAAACTACCTCTCGGTTGTGGGAATTGTTTCGCAAGCGCGGTTTGGACAGGAAGGAGGGTGCCCGGCGTGTGCGAACGACTGAGTGTGATCGTGAATGCTCTGATGACAGCGGTGATGACAACCGCCGTGTGCGTTCTGATCGTCGTGATGATCGACGGCTTGAGCGTGATGTGTCCCCTCGTCGGGGGAGAGAGAGGGGGAGAGAGAGAGGGGGAGAGATGAGTACGGTAACAACCGACGCAGAGATGAAAGGGATCAGTCCCCTGAGTTGAGGAGGAGGGAGGATCGACACAGATTTTCCGATCGAAATTCACAATACAATACGGAGGATAGGAATCCATTTCGTAAGGGAGATGGATATGAACACGATATATTGATACCTGAGAAACGTGAGAATCTCTATCCTGATTTGTCCTGGCTGACAGAACGCAGTAAAAATGACTAGGAAGTAGGTCAAGCTCCCGTACACAGATGGGCTCATCGAGATAATAGACCCTATGTCGATATTGAAATTTTTTGGAGACATCGTAATATTCAAAGGGCCCGAGCATTAGTAGATACAGGAGCGGAGGCCACCCTTATTCATGGAAAATCGAAGAAATTTAAAGGCCAATTTTTTACCATTACTGGTTTGGGTGGGAAGGAAACTCCTGCAGTACAAACTACGATTGAAATGAGAATAGGCAGGATTCCTAGAAATGAATATTCTGTATTGGTCGTGCCCCTTGTAGAGTACATCATTGGAATTGACATTTTGAAAGGAATGACTTTACATTTGGATGATGGATGTTATCAATTTGGAACCAAACATTACATATCATCCAGACCCGTACGGGTTGGTCGTTTGAGAATGCCCCCCGTAAAGATTCCTCAGGCGACCAAAGTGGTTTGCCAGAAGCAGTATCGTATCCCAGGTGGCCATGAAGAAATTAGTACCACTATTCAGGATTTGGTGGATGCAGGGGTTATAACTCCGGTTACCTCTGCCTGGAATAATCCTGTTTGGCCAGTGCGTAAGAGTGATAACTCTTGGCGCATGACTGTTGATTATCGAGACTTGAATAAACATACGCCCCCTTTAACTGTCGCAGTACCGGATATTGTTAACTTAATTGAAAGAATTCAAAAGCATCCAGGTACATGGTATGCGTCCATTGATATTGCTAATGCTTTCTTTTCAATCCCGATTGCCCCTGAATGCCAGGATCAATTCAGTTTTACATGGAACGGACGTCAAATGACGTTTAGAAGTCTTCCCCAGGGCTATGTGCATAGTCCCACGATATGTCACCGGCTGGTGGCAGAGCATTTGGCTGAGGTACCTGTACATTCGAAAATTCAAATATGTCATTATATTGATGATATTCTGATTCAAGGTGAAACACAAGATGAAGTTCAGACCCAATTAGACAAAATTCTTGAATGTTTACGTGAAAAAGGTTGGGAAATCAACCCGGATAAATTACAAGGTCCATCCCAGACTGTAAAATATCTGGGTATTAATTGGCATGAAGGTCACAGAGAGGTAATCCCACAAGTAAAACAAAAGATTCTTGACTTTGCAGTTCCGAGGAATAGGAAAGAAGCCCAAAGCTTCATCGGCTTATTTGGTTTTTGGCGCCAGCATATTCCTCATTTGAGTCAAATATTGGCCCCCTTGTATCGAGTCACTCGTAAAAAGAATGCGTTTGAATGGGGTAAACCACAGCAAGATGCGTTTAGTTTGGCAAAAGAAGCGATCCAGTATGCCTTAGATTTATGGCCTGTGTGTGATGGTGATGTGGACTTGAATGTGTCTGTACAAGGCCTTTATGCAAATTGGAGTTTGTGGCAGAAACAAGGCAGAAGTAAAGTACCGTTAGGTTTTTGGACTAAAAAGTTACCTGATGCCGGTGAGCGTTATACACCTTTTGAGAAACAGTTGCTTGCATGTTATTGGGCTCTGGTGGATACCGAGCAATTGACTTTGGGACATGATGTGGTTCTGCGACCTGAAATTCCTATCATGCAGTGGGTTTTGAGTTCGCCGAAAACTCACAGAATCGGACATGCTCAGGAGGCGAGTGTGATTAAATGGAAGTGGTACATACAGGACAGGGCACGTGTGGGACCAAAAGGAGTTGCATCTTTGCATGAGTAGGTGGCGCGGGCACCATTGGTTGAGACAGAGAGTGAATGCTCCGTACCTTTAGTACAGGAATCCCCTGTCAAGTGGGGAAGGCCATTTGATGATTTGTCCCTGGAAGACAGAAACCACGTTTGGTTTACTGATGGTTCAGCAAGGTTCATAGGGACAAAAAGACATTGGAAAGCAGTGTCCTATAATCCGATCACACAAAGGTTGCTGAGTACAACTGGTGAGGGAAAGAGCAGCCAATTTGCTGAGCTTTATGCTGTTTATCAAGTTCTGAAGCAAGAGTTACCTGGCACATGTCATATTTTTACTGATTCTTGGTCTACTGCCAATGGATTGGCAGTCTGGTTACCGACTTGGCATTCCCATAATTGGGAATTACATTCAAAAGAACTGTGGGGGAAAGAATTATGGCAAGAGATTTGGGACATGCTCCCGCAGAGTACTGTTACAATCTTTCACGTGGATGCTCATACCCCAATAGATTCCCTTGACAAATTTTTTCATAATATTGCAGATGAACAATCTAAAATTGCTGAGGCAATGGTGGACATGCAGGATTCTGATATGGAAGGATTGGCGAAATGGGCCCACCAGAAGGCAGGACATTATGGAGAGAAAGCCACTAGCAGGTGGGCTGCTGATCGAGGAATTTATATTCCTTTAGATTTAATTAAAGACATTATTTTGCATTGTCCCATTTGTCAGCATGCTAGGCAGAAAAAAGTGCCTCAGATTGTTAAAGGCCATTTACATCGCGGGAAGCTGCCCGCTCAAATTTGGCAAATTGATTATATTGGTCCGCTTCCAATGAGTAAAAACTGTCAATACATTTGCACCATTGTGGACACATACAGTGGCCTGTTAGTGGCCCTCCCCTGTAAACAAGCTACCCAAGTGAATACAATCAAAACATTGGAATTGATTATGCTCTATTATGGTGTCCCCTTCCAAATTCAATCTGATAATGCATCCCATTTTCGTGGAAGATTGGTGCAGGAATTTTGTGTGGAGAATAATATTGAATGGGTGTTTCATATACCGTATTATCCTCAGGCCTCGGGCCTGATAGAAAGATTGAATGGCTTGCTGAAAAATCAACTGCGTAAATTGACTGACGACAGATATAAGAATTGGAGGGATTATTTGTTCCAGGCGCTGTTAATTTTGAATAATCGTCCCTTTCTAAATGCTGAATCTCCATTGATGCGTTTGTTTCCTCCAAATGTCAATGCGAAGCCCAATCAAGTTAATGACCCTGTGACATACTGGGAAATTACCCCTGGAGCATTGGCTCCATGTAGAGCGACCCCGGGGTCGGCAGGTTTAGACTTGCATGCCATGAATGATACTATAATAAAGAGTAAAGATCGAGTTATCATTGAAACCGGTGTTGGTGTTTGTATACCCACTGGAAATTTTGGATTAATCGCCCCCAGATCGGGGCTAGCTGTAAAGGGCATTCAGGTACTTGGAGGAGTCATTGACAGTGACTATCAGGGAGAGATTAAGGTGCTCCTGCTGAATAGCAGTGAGATTGATGTACCGATTCATAAAACTGACCGGATTGCTCAATTGTTGATAATGCCTGTTTTCAGTGGTGAGATCACAAAAGGCGCTGCCCCAACGTTGCTAACTGTACGAGGACAAAAAGGTTTCGGCTCTACAGATAATCCTGGAGCTAGAGTTTGGGTGCAATCGCCTAAGAATCCCCCTGAACAGGCTGAAGTCATTGCTACCGGTCATGATAACACCATTCTTGTTATGAGACCAGGGAAAGATAGCTGGGAAGCTGTCCCAGCTGACAAATGTTATCTACGAGAATGAATAATGCCTATTTTTGATCCTCTTTCAGATCATTCTCTGGACTGTTGCTGCAGGATGTGTCGGCGTTGGACTCCTTTTGGACTGCTACGACGGGAGAGGCAGGAACCCATCCACCCGGGCTGATTTGAGAACCCGGATGCTGCGTTCCTTTGCTGCGTGGGATTCATCATCAAACTTTTGGACCACTTTGGCCAAGCGGGTGACCAATGCCCCTCATTTTTGCTTAACGCCGATGCGGTCGGTGACTGACATTCTAGCGACTTGTTTAGTTGCTGTCCCTGCTTCATTGGAGACTTTGGCCCATATTTTCAATGTATCGAATGCCCGTCCTAATGTCCTTTTGGGAGATGTTCCTACACATGAATACTGCCCTTTATGTACTGAGGTGTCTGATTCAACACCCTTGATCCAGTCCCAGATAATAACTTATAATATTACGCAGGGTGATTTATGCTTCTTTCTTACTTGTGATCCCAATGCTATTTCTGAGTGTGTACGTTTAAAACTGAAAGGCGCTACATCGTTCACGGCTCATGAAAGGACTCTTTGCTTCCGGAGGTCACCGAAATCATGCACTTCTGTTCAAAATAATATGACTTGTAAGAGTTTAGTAGTGACTCCTAGTCATTACCGTACAATGTTGCTACCCTCTGGTTGGCTTTTTTCTTGTGGTAATACATCCTGGCCATATATTCCCGCGAACATTTCCGGAGGCCCTTGTGCCATTACTAGACTGAGTTTGTTGATGTTTTCCTCACATCCCCATGCTAATTCCCGTGTGATCCGAGATGCTGTAATGCTACAAGAGGACTGTGATTCGTCTATGCATTTATATTCCAAATCTGAATACCTTAGCTTAGCCTTTTCAATTATTGGTGTTCCTGCTTTGGCGGTCTATAATGCCAAGTCTATCGAGAAAATGGCCTGCTGGATGGTGAAATCCATTAATCATACTTCTACGATTTTGTCTGACATACTACTAGACGCCCAGGGTGAACGTAGAGCTATCTTGCAGAACCGGGCGGCTATTGATTACCTTTTGCTTAAACATGGACATGACTGTTCCGATTTTGAGGGTCTTTGCTGTTTTAACCTATCTGATCATACGAAATCCATTCAGGCTCACATAGATAAACGTATGAAAGAACAAAATGAAGGAGTACTACCCGATGAGGGTAAATGAAGGCTTTTGTCTAAACTCAGGAAACATTGTTCCTTTGTTAGGAAACCCCTCACTCACCACCTGGTGGTGACTTGCTTCATCATCGGGGCCCACCCAAGTGGCCTAGCGTCACTTGGGTGTGCTTCAACACCTGCAATTGCAGTGGAGCTGGTAGTGAAATGTGGGGTGTAAACAAAAAAGAGTGTAAGTGTTAAAATTGTCCTGGTATTCTTTTATTTAGAGTTTAATAAAAAAGTTACTGGACAACAGTTAAAAATAAAGTTGAGATAGTAGTAGGGAAGTTACGACCTACTTATCTCTGTTTTATGTGTTGGTCGACATGTTTCTACCATCAGGGGAAAGTCCCCGGTATTCCTCAGGACCAAAACAAGGAAGTGGGTGGTATGTGCCCCCTAAAAGACACACCCAGCCCTAAATCCTTGGACATCAGAAGGAAAAAATCGGCTTCTGGAACGCACACCTAAAGTTCAGGGTGCTACAAAATCTGTGGAAAAGGAAGGAAAGTGAATAAAATAATTACTATCCTGTTACGTAGTGCAGTGATAGAGTGCAGGATACGTGCAATTATTCTGGTTTTCCACAGTGGTGGTTGACACAGTGCCTTCATCGATGCAAAGCGTGTCTACAGGTGCTGTGCAAACGTGCGCTTAGCTTTGGAGATAAAATGTCTATTGGATAAGGTCTGATTTTAGCCTTAGTGCGTGCTATATAGTATACATGCTGGCATCGTAGTCTGGGGTGCACTGAGTCGGAGTGCTCATATTTTGTACCGCCGTGATTTATTTTAGGTGCCAGGTAAGTAGTGGTTAATCGCTTTTGTAGGACCTGTTCACAGTTCGTGGTCAACAAAAAGAGACAAACTGGACTGACAAACATACACAACATAAAGTAATTCACAACATGTGATATGGCAGAAAGATGGAATGGGGCTTACAATGCTGGGGCTCAGGTCGAGCTGCATCAAGCAGGAGTGGGGCGCTATGCCGGTAACAACATAGTCTGGGAAGAAAAGGATATGTTGTTGGTAAAGGGAAAACTTCCCTGATTGGCGATAAAAGGTGGCCTCCGTTGTTAGTCCTGCTGGTCGGGAAGGAAAAGATCAACTTACAGTTGTGTGGGCGGAATCAGGCGGGTCACCTACTTCTCCGTGCTCGCTGCTTGGTAGCAATGAGACAGTGAGGGCGTGGCGCTTAAATGCGTATAATCGCTTCAGGCGGCGTCCGTGACACTACGGGAGCCCGGGAGGGTCAAGGGTAGGCATGGAAACCAAGCGATGCCGCGCTTGCGCGGAAGTGTGGGAAAACAGAGCCTGACAGCGTGGATGCCGCCCGGCGCCGTTGGCATGGGAACTACACGGCGCTGCGCCTGCGCAGTGGGAATGTAAATACAAGCTGACGGGTGGAAGCGGTGTTGCCGCCTGGCGCCGTGTGATGAAAAGGGGTAGGAGCGATCTGTAATGGGAAGGGCTAAGGAGCTTAAAGAAGCTTGCTGGAACTATTGTCAGCGGGGCGAAGGATTTAACTAGGGATTAATGTAGATGCCAAGTGTGGCTTAAAATCGGACAACAAGGGGTGTCTTCAGTATATGAGACCAAACTTAGGTACATATGGAAAGTGATGAAAGACGAAGGGATGGTGAGCCTTCAGTCTAAGGTGGGGGACGCATGGGTACTTGGAGACAAGGGAGGAGTAGACATGGGGAACTGGAAGTAGTACAGCCTTAGAAAAAAGGGCATTAGGGAAATGGGTATAATGACCCTACATCCATAGGAGGGATCATATGTGTGGGAACTGATGTGGGTACAATCAGGTTAACTGGAAAGAGATTCATCTCAACACAGAATTCCATGGGATATTATCATTAAGCCCATGGATGTGAGTAGAAAGTCTATATATCCATCTCTGTTCCTTTTCAAATAGGCGGGCCTGGATGTTAGGGCCTGCTTGCAGCTGTTCGATGACCGTCCACCTCATATCGTTGGTAGTATGGTGGGCCGTTAAGAAATGGTCTGTGAGTTTCGTCATGTTTTTCTTACATCTTATCGTACTCCTGTGTTCACAGATTCGTTGTTTGATTTTTCGCGTAGTCATGCCGACATAGGGTTTGCCACAGGCGCAGGTGATAAGGTAAACCACATTGGAGCTATTGCAATTTGTATGGGATCTCTGCTCCCATGTCTTTCCTGGTTCCAAGTTAATGGTCTTGGTATTTTCAGTGAGGTGACATACGCTGCAGTTCCCACAGCGCGAGTGTCCAGTGACTGGTGGTAGGCCCCATATCTGAGTTAGTGTCGGTTCGTTGGTATTGTGATTGTTTTTGGGTCTGGTGTTCACCAAGGTATTTTTTAGACTGTTCGCTTTTCTATATGAGAAGAGTGGTTTTTCCCAGTGGAATGAACCAGAGTTGATAATTGACCAATGTTTCCTGATACTTTTACTCACTTCATTGGAGATGGCATTGTAGGTCGTCACACATGTCAGAGGTATGTTCTCAGTGTCTTTTACAATTTCCTCTAGAAGTGCTTGGCGTGGTTGGTTTCTTGCCCGTTGGCGACATTTCTTTGTGATTTTGGTGGGGTATCCACGTTGAGACAGTTTGGTGGAAAGGTCATCTGCTTGTTCCCTGAAGTCCTGGAGATTGGTACAGTTCCTCCGTAATCTCAGGTATTGGCCGTAGGGGAGGTTCTCCCGTAGGGGCCGGGGATGAAAGCTTTCAAACCTGAGAAGGTTATTCTTGGCCGTGGGCTTGAAATGTGTCTTAGTGACCAGAGTGTCCTGATGTTTTTGAATTTCAATGTCTAAGAAGATCATTTTTTCTTTGTCTATGCTGTGGGTAAAGTGTAGATGTTGGTCACGTGCATTGATCCAAGTGATAAAAGTTGTTAATATCTCCTGGGGGCCCTTCCAGATTGCTAGCACGTCGTCAATGTAACGGCGCCAGAACATCAGGTTTCCAAGATAGGGGTTGTTGGGCGAGAGTATGTGTTGTGTCTCAAAATCAAAAACATAGAGTCCTGCTATGCTAGGAGCAAAAACACTGCCCATAGATGTGCCCCCTATTTGTAGGTACAGGGATCCCTCGAATTCAAAAAAATTTCTTTTAAGAGCCAAGGTGGCACAGTCAATGATGAAATTGATGGGTGTTCTATATTCCCATGTGGTCTTTTCCAGGGTTTCTTTCAGTACCTTGATGGTGGCGTCTTGGGGAATGTTGGTATAAAGACTCTCTATGTCTAGGCTGACCAATATCATATCATCCTCCATTTTGATGGTTTCCAAGATGGTAAGGAGGTTTTTTGTATCTTTCAGGTAGGTTGCGGTCCCTTGCACCCTGGAGGTGGGTTTTTATTCTTATGCATTTTCGGGACTATGTAAAAATATGGTATTTTCTCTTCAGTCTTGGTAAGATAGTCCGCTTCCTGTTTGGAGATTTCGCCTCTGTGTTCTGCTTCTTCGACCAAATTCATAATTTCTCTTTTTAGGTCATCTGTGGGGTCCTGTGTGAGGGGGAGGTAATTGTTCCTGTCCTCTAGTAATCGTCTGCATTCTTGCTGGTAATCGGTGGTATTCATGATCACTAGGCCCCCGCCTTTGTCGGCTGGTTTTATGATGATCGTGTTATCGCTCTTTAGGTCAGATAGAGCTTTTCTCTCCGCTCCACTGATGTTCTGGTAGCGTTTGGGGATTCTTCATCCCCGGCCCCTACGGGAGAACCTCCCCTACGGCCAATACCTGAGATTACGGAGGAACTGTACCAATCTCCAGGACTTCAGGGAACAAGCAGATGACCTTTCCACCAAACTGTCTCAACGTGGATACCCCACCAAAATCACAAAGAAATGTCGCCAACGGGCAAGAAACCAACCACGCCAAGCACTTCTAGAGGAAATTGTAAAAGACACTGAGAACATACCTCTGACATGTGTGACGACCTACAATGCCATCTCCAATGAAGTGAGTAAAAGTATCAGGAAACATTGGTCAATTATCAACTCTGGTTCATTCCACTGGGAAAAACCACTCTTCTCATATAGAAAAGCGAACAGTCTAAAAAATACCTTGGTGAACACCAGACCCAAAAACAATCACAATACCAACGAACCGACACTAACTCAGATATGGGGCCTACCACCAGTCACTGGACACTCGCGCTGTGGGAACTGCAGCGTATGTCACCTCACTGAAAATACCAAGACCATTAACTTGGAACCAGGAAAGACATGGGAGCAGAGATCCCATACAAATTGCAATAGCTCCAATGTGGTTTACCTTATCACCTGCGCCTGTGGCAAACCCTATGTCGGCATGACTACGCGAAAAATCAAACAACGAATCTGTGAACACAGGAGTACGATAAGATGTAAGAAAAACATGACGAAACTCACAGACCATTTCTTAACGGCCCACCATACTACCAACGATATGAGGTGGACGGTCATCGAACAGCTGCAAGCAGGCCCTAACATCCAGGCCCGCCTATTTGAAAAGGAACAGAGATGGATATATAGACTTTCTACTCACATCCATGGGCTTAATGATAATATCCCATGGAATTCTGTGTTGAGATGAATCTCTTTCCAGTTAACCTGATTGTACCCACATCAGTTCCCACACATATGATCCCTCCTATGGATGTAGGGTCATTATACCCATTTCCCTAATGCCCTTTTTTCTAAGGCTGTACTACTTCCAGTTCCCCATGTCTACTCCTCCCTTGTCTCCAAGTACCCATGCGTCCCCCACCTTAGACTGAAGGCTCACCATCCCTTCGTCTTTCATCACTTTCCATATGTACCTAAGTTTGGTCTCATATACTGAAGACACCCCTTGTTGTCCGATTTTAAGCCACACTTGGCATCTACATTAATCCCTAGTTAAATCCTTCGCCCCGCTGACAATAGTTCCAGCAAGCTTCTTTAAGCTCCTTAGCCCTTCCCATTACAGATCGCTCCTACCCCTTTTCATCACACGGCGCCAGGCGGCAACACCGCTTCCACCCGTCAGCTTGTATTTACATTCCCACTGCGCAGGCGCAGCGCCGTGTAGTTCCCATGCCAACGGCGCCGGGCGGCATCCACGCTGTCAGGCTCTGTTTTCCCACACTTCCGCGCAAGCGCGGCATCGCTTGGTTTCCATGCCTACCCTTGACCCTCCCGGGCTCCCGTAGTGTCACGGACGCCGCCTGAAGCGATTATACGCATTTAAGCGCCACGCCCTCACTGTCTCATTGCTACCAAGCAGCGAGCACGGAGAAGTAGGTGACCCGCCTGATTCCGCCCACACAACTGTAAGTTGATCTTTTCCTTCCCGACCAGCAGGACTAACAACGGAGGCCACCTTTTATCGCCAATCAGGGAAGTTTTCCCTTTACCAACAACATATCCTTTTCTTCCCAGACTATGTTGTTACCGGCATAGCGCCCCACTCCTGCTTGATGCAGCTCGACCTGAGCCCCAGCATTGTAAGCCCCATTCCATCTTTCTGCCATATCACATGTTGTGAATTACTTTATGTTGTGTATGTTTGTCAGTCCAGTTTGTCTCTTTTTGTTGACCACGAACTGTGAACAGGTCCTACAAAAGCGATTAACCACTACTTACCTGGCACCTAAAATAAATCACGGCGGTACAAAATATGAGCACTCCGACTCAGTGCACCCCAGACTACGATGCCAGCATGTATACTATATAGCACGCACTAAGGCTAAAATCAGACCTTATCCAATAGACATTTTATCTCCAAAGCTAAGCGCACGTTTGCACAGCACCTGTAGACACGCTTTGCATCGATGAAGGCACTGTGTCAACCACCACTGTGGAAAACCAGAATAATTGCACGTATCCTGCACTCTATCACTGCACTACGTAACAGGATAGTAATTATTTTATTCACTTTCCTTCCTTTTCCACAGATTTTGTAGCACCCTGAACTTTAGGTGTGCGTTCCAGAAGCCGATTTTTTCCTTCTGATGTCCAAGGATTTAGGGCTGGGTGTGTCTTTTAGGGGGCACATACCACCCACTTCCTTGTTTTGGTCCTGAGGAATACCGGGGACTTTCCCCTGATGGTAGAAACATGTCGACCAACACATAAAACAGAGATAAGTAGGTCGTAACTTCCCTACTACTATCTCAACTTTATTTTTAACTGTTGTCCAGTAACTTTTTTATTAAACTCTAAATAAAAGAATACCAGGACAATTTTAACACTTACACTCTTTTTTGTTTACACCCCACATTTCACTACCAGCTCCACTGCAATTGCAGGTGTTGAAGCACACCCAAGTGACGCTAGGCCACTTGGGTGGGCCCCGATGATGAAGCAAGTCACCACCAGGTGGTGAGTGAGGGGTTTCCTAACAAAGGAACAATGTTTCCTGAGTTTAGACAAAAGCCTTCATTTACCCTCATCGGGTAGTACTCCTTCATTTTGTTCTTTCATACCTTGACCAAGGGAATCAGGAGTATTCCCCGTCCGACGACTACGGACGCAACTCCTTACTCTCCTACTTGTTTTCCCAAAAAAATCACATAGATAAACTTCATGACCTGACAGAAGAGGTTAGAAAACACATTGACCAGGGCTGGTTTGACTGGCTCTTTAATTGGCTACCTGATTTACATATGTTGCGTCAAATTTTAGGGGGTATTCTGATTACTATTAGCATTTTGATTGCTATCTGTTGCTTTATTCAGTGTATTCCTTCCCTACTTCAATACTGCAGCCCCGGTACTAGACGTAGATCAGTTAGTTTTGTTTCCTATTATTCCTCCACGGATGTTAGTTCCGTTTGATGAATGTATAATAGACTGAAGTCAAGGGTGAAATGTTCTGCTCGATTTTCCCGGCCCTTTTTGGAGGAAAAGTGATTGATGGTGACTTCAGTCTCTTATCATTCCGGTACATGGGTTAGAATAGTGGATAGAGCCTATTTACAAGGCATTTTGACATGATTCTGTATCCT
Source organism: Lissotriton helveticus (assembly GCF_964261635.1). Lineage (NCBI taxonomy): Eukaryota > Metazoa > Chordata > Amphibia > Caudata > Salamandridae > Lissotriton > Lissotriton helveticus. Next base: position 1,178,585,339 of record NC_136061.1, read on the forward strand.
ATTCCCTAGATTAGGGTTTATATATATAGGCTAGGGGATAGATTCGTTAGTTTTAGGGATAATTCGCCCTTTAGTTAAGGTATTAGTATATTTTCCATGGAGTTATGCTGAATTCGGGCCTGGTAGGCCTCAAACGGGAGAGACTCCATCTTTCTTTCTGCCCCGGCAGCTTGGGATGCTTCTAGGTCAAGTGTAATGTTTTAGTTACGAGGTGTTGTTCGCTTGGAGAGAACCAGTTCAGGCCGGCCCTTGTCGAAGGATTGTATTTTTCTTCATACTGAAGACACAACATCAGGCCGGCCGGCTGGGAACGTGTCCTTGGTACGGGGAGGTACAAGAATTTGGTGGGCGGCAGGTTACTGGCTGGAATTTTCCGTGAAGAAACACGCCTCTATATTAGTGAAAGCCTGAGATAGTTGCGGGGTTAGTTTTGCAGGCGATATCTGGCCGTCAGTAGAAAACCTATCACTTATTCCAGGGAAGACGGACGCCAGTCCAAAGGCGGAGAAGAATCGAGAGACATACACTCTCCTAGCAGACCAGCAAGGAAAGGAGAGTATTTGATGAGAGGAAGGTCCCAGGGGCTTAGAGAGGAGTGAAGGGAACAGTGCATAGCGGTGCCGCTGTGTACCCGTGATTGCAGAGGTGTGACTTCAAGACGAACTAAAAGCCCAGACGAGAAGGGAACCTAGATGACTGCTGACTGTGGACTCCATATTAATAAGGTGATGTCGACCCTTTCTTATTAGAGTGTACAGCCTAATCTTTTACTTTCCTTTGCAGGCTATGTGTTGTAATGTGGTATTATGTGTTTATGTGTAACGATGAGAAATAAAGTACTTAGTGAACCAGTGTGTAGACGTTATTGTCCCTAGTGGGGCTAACCTTTCTTCTAGTCAGGTGCAGGTGAACGGATGCATCTCCCGTCCATGTGGGTCTGAACAAGGGGGAGAGGAGGGCTTACATTTGATAATAACCTTTGCATAGTGTGCTCCTTATTCTTGCATGAAAAGATAACCTATTCTTCTAGTCAGATGCTACTATGTGAACAGATGCTAATCCTGGTCAGGTAAGTGGTAACTGAATAAGGGAGAGAGGAGCTCTTGGATTGAGGGATAGGTGGTACATCACCTAATTTGGCAACCATTGTGTGATCCAGAATAATATAGTACTATACCCCTGATGAATAGTGAGATCGATCCCTTTGTGTAATGGTAATCATAGGATAAGCTGCCGGTTGGGTAGGTTGACTGGGTTCGACCGGGACCGCGAGATCATTGGTTCTAATGCTGCCGGTTGGGTAGGTTGACTGGGTTCGACTGGGACCGCGAGATCATTGGTTCTACTGCTGCCGAGTGGGTAGGTTGACTGGGTTCGACTGGGACCGCGAGATCATTGATTCTACTGCTGCCGAGTGGGTAGGTTGACTGGGTTCGACTGGAACCGCGAGATCATTGGTTCTAATGCTGCCGGTTGGGTAGGTTGACTGGGTTCGACTGGAACCGCGAGATCATTGGTTCTACTGCTGCCGAGTGGGTAGGTTGACTGGGTTCGACTGGGACCGCGAGATCATTGGTTCTACTGCTGCCGAGTGGGTAGGTTGACTGGGTTCGACTGGAACCGCAAGATCATTGGTTCTAATGCTGCCGGTTGGGTAGGTTGACTGGGTTCGACTGGAACCGCGAGATCATTGGTTCTACTGCTGCCGAGTGGGTAGGTTGACTGGGTTCGACTGGGACCGCGAGATCATTGGTTCTACTGCTGCCGAGTGGGTAGGTTGACTGGGTTCAACTGGGACCGCGAGATCATTGGTTCTAATGCTGCCGGTTGGGTAGGTTGACTGGGTTCGACTGGGACCGCGAGATCATTGGTTGTTAGTATTATAGGAGATACCGGGTATGTATCTTAGGAATTCCCTGTCCTTAGGGGGTAGATACCTGTTGTGAATAGGTCCTAGGGAGGGGAGAGAGTAAGGTTCTGGCTGGGCTAGTGAGGCTCTGGTGAGCTGGTTCTATCTAATCTGAAAACCCAAGCAGAACAACTATGAACATTGACTCTGTCAGTCATGGGCCACTGCCCAAAGATGTCCGCTATTCATCGGTCCACTGAGTTGCCTTATGGGAGCTGTAGTTTTGTGGGGGATTGAGCGTGCTCCTGCCGGCATATATTAGCGTTGAAAAATCACAACTTTGTTTATCCTGGCCATGTGGAATTGCTCACTTACGCCATGACCCTCTGTCTTGCACTGAACAGCAACGTGGACGCTGGGAGGAAATCACTGGCATTAATCAGAATTGCTTTTTGAAATGGATTGAATGTGAAGCAACCTCTAGCATCGAACATTTTGGTGCTTTAAGCAAAAGACTGTTCGCTTGTAAAGCATTATTTGGCCAGGCCCGTTCAAGTTTTAATATAATTAACCTTATTAGGGGGAACTTTGCTACAGATATGCGATGTTAATTTACAGCGTGTTATTTTATTTTAAGATCATCCCTTCAGCGCGCTCCTCCTTACTACCAGAGCACCTACGGTCTCCCACGTCAAAACCATCAAACCCCACAGCCATACGGTTAAGATTCCACACCACACCCTTCCATAATTGAATCCCACAGCACTATTCAGGACCTCCACCACTTCTTTGGCGGTCATAAAACTGTCTGTCTCCTTTAGGAACACAGTTTCTTTACTTTTACACATTGCCCACACTTATTTTCACACGCTCAGTTTTATACTTGTTATCATACCTTTTTAGGTTTTGCCTAAGTGATTGCTCACTTACGCTATGACCCTCTGTCTTGCACTGAACAGCAACGTGGACGCTGGGAGGAAATCACTGGCATTAATCAGAATTGCTTTTTGAAAAGGATTGAATGTGAAGCAACCTCTAGCATCGAACATTTTGGTGCTTTAAGCAAAAGACTGTTCGCTTGTAAAGCATTCTTTGACCAGGCCCGTTCAAGTTTTAATATAATTAACCTTATTCCTTCCTTGCCCCCTCCCGCTGTCCGTTCCTTTCCCCCCCTCCCGCTGTCCGTGAGCCCGTTACTGCCCCCCCTCCCGCTGTCCATGTCTCTGGCCCCACTTGTAAATGCTTGTTTCATTTTTGCACTATATTTCCTTGGGAAAGCACATGTCTGTAGTTGCATTTGGGGAATGAATCTCTGAAACGGAGATCTGTTTTGAATTTGGGAAGTGCTTCTCTTAGAGACAGCAGCATAGTGTGGGCTGTGAGAGCTGTGTGGGCTGTGAGAGCTGTGTGGGCTGTGTGGGCTGTGAGAGCTTTGAGGGCTGTGAGGGCTGTGAGGGCTGTGTGAGCTGTGTGGGCTGTGAGCTGTGTGGGCTGTGAGAGCTGTGTGGGCTGTGAGAGCTGTGTGGGCTGTGAGAGCTGTGTGGGCTGTGAGAGCTGTGTGGGCTGTGAGAGCTGTGTGGGCTGTGAGGGCTGTGAGAGCTGTGTGGGCTTTGAGAGCTGTGTGGGCTGTGTGGGCTGTGAGAGCTGTGTGGGCTGTGAGGGCTGTGTGAGCTGTGTGGGCTGTGAGAATTGTGTGGGCTGTGAGAGCTGTGAGAGCTGTGTGGGCTGTGAGAGCTGTGTGGGCTGTGTGGGCTGTGTGAGATGTGTGGGCTGTGAGAGCTGAGCGAGCTGTGTGGGCTGAGAGAGCTGTTGGCAATGTAAATAACAATGCCATTTATTTATAAGTAAAAAAAAAAAAAAAAAAATGTCATGAGCAATGCCAATAGCTCTAACTTTTCCAAAGGCGAAACCATTGCATTGTAAATGCTTGTTTCTTTTTGTTGAAACACTACTACGGTGCATTTTACAGCTGCCTCCCTCCGGTGGTATGTGCTTTCTCGGATCGTGCATGCATCCGTTGTATTGCATATTGGCTTTACCGATGATTATTATAAAGGCACAATATCACATTCTACTCTGGAGCTGGTAGATATTATTCAGTTTGGGGATTGTCCTTTCAACTCAATATATGATGAAATTGAATTGAGAATGAAAAAAGTAGGAAAGAGTAAACTTGATGAACATTTTAATAAGCTGATGTTGACAACATTTATTTTTTTGTGTAAAAATATTGTAGAGTGCATTTATATTTTAAAACTTCTTTTACTGTGGGTGCTTAGAACCGTGAGTTTCTAATGGTGGATGAAATTATATAGGAAATGAAAATTTGACTTACAATGTTAGAAATGCACCTTAGAATATGTTAAACTGCTGCAGAAATGTTTTCACATAGAAAATGACACGTAGAAAAAATATTGTGCCTGCTTTACAACATGAGAGAATCTCTATTAATGCTGTAAATAATATACTAATTATGTTATTATATAATATTAATATATTGTATGTAAATATACATAGGGGAAAGTCTGTTTATTAAAGTGAATACGAAATTATGTCGAAAAAGTTTGTCCCAGGGTATCATTCTTAAAAGTGGCTCATCAGTTAGGCCTAAAAGCCTTTTCTTTCAACTCTTGCTCATAGCTTAATAGACATTTATTTAGAACATTTTGCTTAGCACACCCTTCCCTATTCGACGGGGGACAAGACATGGATGCCTCCTTTTAACACTTCTCTTCGCGCTCACTCTTGAGTCACTTGCTTGCGGATTCTGGCATCACCCAGAAATCTAAGGTTTTAGGACAACTCCCAACAGCGGAGAGGCAGAAGAGGCAGACAAGATTTCCCTCTATGCTGATGACATCCTTCTATATGTCACCAACCCTATGTACCCCCATCATTGTTTTGTTCAATACTATAGAGGAGTACGGACGTCACTGCAGATACAGGATAAACTGGAACAAGTCCATGCTTTACTGCCCTAGCGGAACCCCTATGTGGTTGCCACTACCTAGAGTCCTTAGGGTGGTGCTGGAAGGCTTTCAGTATCTGGGCATTTTAATCACCCCACACAGAGAGATGTAGACACGTAACCTGGGGAAGATCGTGCAGAACTTTAAACAAGACACAATAGAGATGGAGAGATCGCCCCCTTTCATTGCTTGGGAGAGCGGCAACCTTTAACATGAATACCCTACCCCAATTGCTCTACACACTCCAAAACACATACCACCCACTCCCTCGGACAGTGTTCACCGGGCTGGGGAGCAACCTCAGATCCTTATGACGACAGGGACGACATCCCAGAATTGCGCTAAAGATGCTACAGCACAAACCCGACATTGGCGGGTTTGCGTCACCGGCTATAGAGGCCTATTATTGGGCTGCTCATCTTATTCCCATACATGAAAGGACGCATTGTGCGTGGGCTACCCAACATATCGACTAGAAAGAGAATCAATGGCACCCCATATGCATTTACACTACCTCTTTGGTGGAAAGGGCACTTCCAAATGATTGCCAGCAACACAAGTTACCCTAGAGGCATGGGAGGGAGCAACGAAGGCTATTGGGTGGACAAACCGGGTCACAAAGGCCTGACACCTTAGGCGGGATATGGAAAAGGTGGGAGAAGGACATAGGGCCCTTAAAGTATATATATTGGGAAGCAGCCCTAAGCTACATAAGAATGGCAGGTCGGAGACACAATTTTGTCTCACTTGTAGAGATGTCAAGGGTGATTTTTATCATGCGACATGGGCCTGCCCTGCTAAACAAGCCTATTGGGAGGCAATAATTAAAGTGCTGGGGACAATACTAGGGGTGTTGCTGCAGGTTGACCACAGATTTGTCCTCCTGGGGATCATGAGTGAGGTAGAAGTTACCAGAACACAACTGCTCTTCACCTCCTCGGGTCTGGTGGTGGCCAAGCGTGATGTGGCCAGACAATGTGGTGTGGCAGAGAACCATACCATACAGGAGTGGATAAGAGAGATGGACATCTACATGGCCACCAAACGTCCTTCATACTTGAGCAGGGTATGCCCCAGAAAATTCCACAAGTTTTCTAGGGCCATGGAGACAATACTTTGGACTAGATCTTTGGGACACTGTACACGACCCCACACAACTGCCAGTCGGAGATGTAGACACTGCTGAGAGCACAGAGCTGAGAACACATTATGTTACCCTTTTTCTGATGTGAACACAGACTTCATAGAACGTACATATTATCTATAAACCCCAACAGAGCACTCCGGGGAGGTGGGGATTCTGTTGATTGTGGCTTTGTTTTGTGTGACTAAAGTTATGGTTTCGTTATCTATATGCATTTGTCATCTTCAAAACAAAAAGATTAAAAAACAAAAAGAATGTGCTGACTTCAAGCTTATTTTTCCTTAACCTCATCACACCATGTTAGATTATCTACCACAATACAGTGAGCTTTGCTGTGACTCCTTGAATAAATTATTTAGATATATTTTATGAATGCTTCATGGAATATTATTGCTAGTCCCATCATATCTGACTTGCTTTGTATTCACAATGGAAATTAAGCGCATCTTTTAGCTTAGGTAAAAAGGTTCTCATGAGAACTTTATTTCATGTAACAAAGTCCTGGAACTATGTTTTTACATTATATTGGTGTGAATGTTTCCTGTGGGAATTGGAAAAAGAAGTATTGGAAGTTGACAACACCATCGGATAATCTGATTGCACTTGATGAAAGGGGTTAACGTCCAATACGTTTTGATACTATATAGTGTGATTTTACATTAATGAACTAATTAGATGGAGAGTTTCTCAAGCTCTGAACCAGAACCCTCTTCCCTGTAGTGTGACTCCTCTCCCAGAGAGTTTGTTCCTTGCTTCTGACGCTGAGAGCTACTGCTAAAGTTGACTTTTTTCTTTCTTTATCAAAATATCCTATTCCTGATTAATTCTACTGTAAAGATCACTCCATTAAAGATAGCTGCTACTGCAGTTGTAGGGAACTCTGCTGAGTTTCCAGAACAACTCTTTATGGGTAGTTCTTCTCATATTCTAAATCTTGCTCTTTTCCTGAAAATAACTGTTCATGAGTTCTATAGCCAAGGTAGGTAAAAATGAAACCCCTCCTAATAAATCAAAACCTAACAGTACAAAAGGCACATCTCAGAACTATTCAAAGTATGCAATGAACCGTAAAGATGTTATAAATTATCTAAAGGCTTGCAGCATGCCAGTAACTTCACAACATTATTCCACATGATATTTCAAACAACTTGGCTGATACACTGAACTTTTGGGCCTTCCTTCAGTTCTCACTTAGCGGTTCCCCCAATGACTGTTCACCAATACTCTGAAACTTCATCAACCTTGACATGCTCTACATATCTACCATCGCAATCACCACATTTCATATCACTTCAACAAACTTGAACAGACCCCAAAAACCTGACTCGCACTTCAGAAACAGACTGGGCTTCTTCACAAGAACCATCTGACCCACAGTCCAAACCTGTTCCTTCACTCAATAGGGGGCATCATGTCTCTCTTTTAACCTTTCTTGATGTTTCCCTATTCATCCACCCACCCTATTGATCTCTTTTGAATTTGCCTCACTTCTTTTCGACCATACAGGGCTCAATATGGTTATAGCCCTGCATCTCCTCAAATCTTCGAACAGTGAAACAGTGTAACTGCAATCCGTATGTTAGATGTTGTTCCATGTGCCCACAAAATTCTCTTACATCTCTTTGCCTAACACACTCAGTTGTTCAGCTTACTGAGCACACCCCTTCACAAACCTGTGGATAGTCTCCCCTAGCCCCCTTGCTTGAGGTCGATATGAAGCTGTTCATTGATGTGCAATCCTCACCCATCTGAGGTAGCATGCATCTTGTCTGAATGAAATTGTACTCCATCATCTGTGATATTACTTTTGCATTACCTTCCAGGTGGAATTCATCCCTTAAAATTTCAATACTAGTGTGCGTGCTAATTTTACTAACATAGAAGACTGAAATCCTCTTTATTGTAAAATCAACAATTAGCAATACATATTGCTCTGCAAGCTGTAGATAACTGAAAGGCCCCACAATATCCAAGGCAACTTTCTACCATGAGACACTTGGTACCTCCACCAGTGCTAAAGGAGCATCCCAGTCTACCTTATTATTCAACAGAGCATGCACGCTGCAAATAATCTTTAACTACCCTCTATACTATTGAGCCCATCTTTGGCCACCAGTACAATTCTCTGACTCTCACTTTTGTCCGATGACATCCCAAGTGCGCTCATGTGCTAAGTTAACCAACTTCATTTAAAGACTCTTGCCTGAGGGCCTCAGAACTAGCTTTCTTGAAAAATACTTAGTTTATCCTGTACAATTTACTATGTTATCACAGCTTCTCTCAAAGTTCATGGAGGGGCCTGACCCTTTTCATATATTAACTCTGGCAAAAACATAATATTTTCTCTAATCTTCACACCATTCTGACTCTTCAATAGCACTTTCCTTTACTCAAGAAACTGATGTTTGCGCTATCAAAACATCCTGTCTACCAGCAGGTGACCTTGAAAGATAATCAGCTACACAAGTCTTGACTGCAGCCGAGTGCTTCTCTCCGAAATTGGACTCCGTAACTCCCTCCATGTATCTGCTAATGTGGGAAGTTGCTCTTTCACTTCCCTTACTTGTAAATAGATTCATCAAAGGCTTGTGATCACTTCATCACTGCAAACGATAAAGCCCACAGACTTTCCATTGAAAAACAATATACCCGAAGTACAAGCCAATGCCTCTATTTCCACCACAGAATAGTTGACTTCTATGCTTTATAAAGATCAGGAGGAAAAATTGACTACTTTCTCTACACCTTCTTGAAAGTGTGATACAACTGTTCCCAACCCCTTCCAACTAGCATCTGTGGTCAACACAGTTTTCTTGTAGACATCATAACATCCAAGGGAAATCATTCTTTTTTTTTCTGTTCAATAATTTTATTAGAATTTAAAAGAGTATATAAACATTTGAATAACATATAGGTGATACATAAAAGAAAATAAAAAGTATGAATACATCATAAGTTGATATCTGAGATAAAATATAAAATGAAATCCAAAAAGCCGGGAACCAAAGCAATGGCATCACCATAGGTTATCAAAGAAAGAAAAATAATAGAGAGAAAAAGAAGAAAGCAGAAAGAAAAAGAAGGAGAAACAGAAGGGAGGTTAAAGAAAAAGAGAGGAAGAAGAGCAGGGAAAGAAGAGGAAGAAGAAGAAGGAAAAGATCTTCTGGGGATCTACACTTATACAGAAGGACAACATTCACACAGCCGAATCAAAAGGATACTGAGCAACCAAACCCTTAGAAGATAAATCCATATATGAGTCTAAAGTTTTCCAGACCCCTTTAGAAATTGAAGGAGAGAGATGAGCATCCTCAACTGAGGAGTGTGCACCTCTTAAGAAAGAGACCCAAGCCCACAAAGTGTGATAAGAGATCGAAGAAAAAGATTTCCATTCCATAAGAATTACTTTCACTGCAATAGTTAATAGCAAATCTAGTAATTGGGAATCTAAGGAATCTAAGGGTAATGGAGTACGAGATGCAAGTGGACCTAACATAATCATGGGGAAAGAAAGCTGAAACCGGAGGTTAAAAATCAATTGAAGATGTTTGTGTATTAAGTCCCAAAAGGGTTTAAGTAGCGAGCATTCAAAAAACATGTGTAGGTAATCACCTGGACATAGACCACAACTCCAACAATTATCATCATCCTTCAATTGAAGAGAGTGTAAACGCACCGGAGTCCAATGGAGCAGGTTAATAGAGAAAAATTTAGATTGGATTAAAGAAGGAGCAACCTTATTCCGAAGAGAGAGCTTCCCAATCAAGCGCCAATCATCTGCAGCGATATGGGCAATAATATCCTGCTCAAAATGAGATATCCATTTCTGTTGTGTGACAGTACATTCGGCAGGAGAAGCATCAGAGAGAAATTTATAAATTTTAGAAGCCACATGACCTAAACGAAGCCACATTTGAAATAATTTAATAGAAGAAGAGGTTGGAGTCAGACGAGTTTTAGCTAACGCCACCTTTATTTTCAGGAAAGTGTAAAAGTCCAAATTATTGAGATAGAACTGTTGGGATAAGGTAGAAAAAGGAAGTGGATCTCCATTGGAGTCATACAAATGATGCACTAAAGTTATCCCTTTGTTAGCCCAATACAATATCAACCCAGGGTCAATAACAATTTTGAGACGAGGATTGTGCCACAGCGAGGACCATCTTGATTTATGAATAGGAGTAGTAACTCGTCTATCAACCTGTTTAATTGCTGCAATGGTATCTAAGATGATAGAGCGCGAGAAAGGGATAGAAAGAGTAGAAGTAGTTAGAAAAGATAAGGGTGGTAAGGGAGAAGCAATACTCTGCTCAATGAAGAGCCAAGAAGGAATATGATCAGGACATGAAGAAAGCCAAAGCGCCCCCTGCGAGGCCAAAAAAGCAGTTTGATACTTTTCCCAATCAGGAAAGTTACAACCACCCAACTCATAAGGTTTCTTCAAGTATTTATTAGCAATTCGAGCCCTCTTTTCATTCCAAAGAAACTTAGAAGTAAGTGAGTTTATTGTATGAAAAAAGGAAGGGGAGAGTTTCACAGGGAGCATTGAACAAACAAAATTAATAATAGGGGTAATCATCATTTTTATAGTTTGAAACCGGCCCCACCAAGAAATATATTTAGGAGACCAATTCTCTAAAAGCTGTCGTACTTTATTAATAGTCTGAGCCTCATTATACGCAACAGTATCATAAAGAGTACTGCAAAACCCGATACCCAAGTATTTAAGCTATTTAGATTGCCACTTAAACCCTGCAGAGCCCATATGAGCCGGAAAGCAGTAAGCGTTTAAAGGCAACATTTCCGTTTTGTCTCTATTAAGAGTATAGCCAGAAAAACCCGAAAAAAGAGAGATGGTATCCGAAATCGCGGGAATGGCCCGTTCAATATCATCAGAAAAAATAAGAACATCATCTGCATATGCAGCAGTTTTAATACAATGCGAGCCAAAAGTAAAACCTCTGATGTCTGGATGGATGTCAATCAAACGAAGCAACGGATCAATAGAAAGTAAAAACAAAAGAGGGGACAAAGGGCAACCTTGCCTGGTGCCTTGACGAAGATTGAAAAAAGAGGAAGTGGAACCATTGATTCTAATATTTGCTCTAGGTTGGGCATATAGGGACATAACCATATTAATAAACGATTCACCCAAATTATGGGCACAAAGAACCGCATGTAAAAAAAGGCCAAGAGACCTTGTCAAAGGCCTTTTCAGCGTCTAAGGCCAATGCAGCAGCTGGAAGGGAAGCGCGTTTGGCAGCACCCAAAACAGGACAAAAGGTACGGATATTATCCCTCGCTAGTCGGCCCTTGACAAACCCAGTCTGAGAAGGGTGAACAAGCTTAGGAATAAGGGATTCTAAACGCTTAGCCAGAATTTTGGCAAAGATTTTCGCTTCCATATTAAGGAGAGAAATGGGCCGAAAGTTTTTGGGGTCTGAATGATCCTTGCCTTCCTTAGGAATTACAACAATGGTGGCATCCGCAGCCGACCCCGAGACTGACCCTTGTTGGATGAAAGAGTCAAAGACCACTTTAAGACGAGGGACAACCACAGAAAGAAAGGTTTTATAAAACAGGATAGGAAAACCGTCTGGCCCTGGGGCTTTCCCGGACCTAGTAGCTTTAATGGCAGAAATGATTTCTTCAGAGGTAATCTCGCCACCTAACTTCAGACTATCATCAGTGGAGATCGATTGAAGAGGAACTGTTTTGAGAAACTCCTGACATTGAACAAAAGATGATTGATTAGTGGGAGTATATAATTTACTGTAGAAGTCCCGAAAGACATCGAGAATGTCTTTGGTCTGAACTTTGGTATCACCAGAGCTGTCAGTAATTGAGGAGATTTGAATGGATTTGAAATTAGAAGCTTGATATTTCAACGTCGCCGCCAATACTTTACCTGCACGGTTTTTCAACAATAGGCGCTTGGATTTCTGGGCCTGAACCCCAATGTGAGCCCGCTTCGTAACAATAGTGTTGTAGGAATATTTCAGATTCTTAATAGCTTGTACCACCAAGGCCAGGAAAGACCTTCACTGGCTTCCTGTGCAGCACAGAATTTCTTTTAAAATTCTCTGCTTGGCGTATAGAGCACTGACGGAGGGATCAACGAGTGCGATTAGTTCCTTACTCACTCGCTACGTTCCAACAAGAGGTCTTTGGTCCGCTGGACTTTTCCAACTTGTCGTGCCCCGCTTTAGGCTGACTAGATGGGGAGCTAGGGCCTTTTCAGTTGTTGCCCCGCAGCTTTGGAACTCCATCCCAATTGAGATAAAAACGCTACCCTCAATTGACCTGTTTAAAAAGGAACTTAAAACTTGGTTCTTCAGGAGGGCCTACCAATGACAGAATGCTACATGTGGTGACGAGCTGTTATTTTCTTGATGTAGGCGCCTTGACGCCCACTGGGCAAAGTTTGCGCACAATAAGAATCTCTTCATTCATTCATTCATAAATGGGTTCTATCTTTAGAGCTTCGGAAGAGAATTTCCTGTTGTTTAATTTCGTCTGCTAAAAGTTTAAGCTCTTTTTCGGCAGCAGAATTCCTCCTAGCCATGCATTGAATAATGGAGCCCCGAAGAGAGCATTTAAACGCATCCCATAAAACTAGGGGAGAGCTAACCGACCCATCATTATCAGCAAAGAAGTTCTCAATTTCAGTCATTAATGCCAGAACCTGGGATTCATCATAAAGAATTTCTGTGTTTAACCTCCAAGAACCGGGACCTTTTTTCGTAACAAAAGAGGAAAGAGAGAAGGAAACTGCAGCATGGTCAGAAACAAGAATAGGATGAATGAGTGGGGAGGATGAAGCCTGAACAAGAGACGAATGAACTAAGAGGTAGTCAATACGAGAAAAGCTAGAGTGTGGAGAAGAAAAGAAAGAGAAATCACTACCAGATGGGTTATGAAGCCGCCAGAGATCTTGAAGCTGAAGAGTGGAGCACATGCTTAACATTTGTTTGTGCGCTCTAGAGGAACGAAACTGAAAGGCAGAATTCCTATCCAACAGAGGGTCCATAGGTAAATTAAAATCACCCCCAACAATTAAATTGCCCTGATGAGGAGTATCTACCAACTTTTTCGTAATCGTACGCCAGAACACCGGGTCATCACAATTCGGAGCATAAATATTGAGAACGTATATGTCATTAATACCCATAGAAAATCTAGACAGTAGCCAGCGGCCCTCATAGTCATGTTCAGCAGAAACCAACGATAAACCAGAATTTTTAGAGATCAATGTTAGCACACCATTCTTTTTACCAGAGGCATCAGAACAAGCAACATCAAGCACCCATTCTTTCCTCAGGCACAAAGCCTCCTTGTAGGAAATTTTCGTTTCCTGTAACAAAACAAGATCAGAAGAAAGAGATTTACAATAATCTAAGATTTTTGATCTCTTTACCGGGTGATTTAATCCTTTAACATTCAGGGACACAACATTCAACTCAGGCATAAGTGTGCATCAACAAAAAATCCAGTAAAAATGGGTAATATAAGGAAAGGAATAGAAAAAAGCAAAGAGGCAAAGACCACGTCTGAAAAAGGAAAAGGGGAGAGCCGCCCCAGAAGAACCAAAAGGAAGAAAAAAGAAGCAGAGAGGGGAAGAGAGAAAGAGAGAAAATAGGACCCACCAGGGGAGGTCTAAAAGTGACCAAATTCATACCAGGGGGAACATGGGAAGGGAAGCAGAAGACCATCGCGAGAGCTTGGATGTTAAAGTTTAGAAACCCTAAAAATAAAATCCACAGTATAGAGAACAAGTCAAAAAAATCATACAATGAAGTAATTTGCTAACCAAAATAAAAGATCACCTTTGGGAAAAGTAAGTAGTTAAAAACAACCTAAGAGTAATAAGAGGTATGTAAAATAGAAAAAACAGCAAATATTTGCAACCAATTGTGATAATAGAGGTAAATATTGCATACAAATTGCAGATGTATAGCACTATGAAAAGGAATACCCGAGTAAAGGTAAGCAGGATATCATTAACCACATATGTAAAAGGGAAAGAAACCTAATAACTCTTATAATGCATCAACCATGGTAAAACTTGTAGGGAAATTAGGAATACAATAATAACAATAATGCACTATAGATATTGTATAAATGATGAAAAGCGCAGTAGAATATACAAGAAAAAAGAAAACCACATCAAGCACAAAATGAAACTGGTCAAACATAGAGCAATTAATAGAATGCTACAATACATATACATAAAAAGACCAAAACGTAACAATGTGCAAGAAAAAAATCACAGAACAACGATTGGAAATGAGGAAATGTCAGAGAGATAATGAGCGGAACCCACAAAACAAGAAACCAAATAGAAGCCTAGTGACAAAAACAAAGAATCAAAAAAGAAGAGAAAGGAGAACTCAAGGAAACACCTACATATTAAACATCACAAAGAACTATCAATGACATAGAGCAATCCAAATAGTGACCAGAGTGCCAACACGAAGATAGATGGATGACAAAATTAAACGGAAAAAGAAAAGAAATCAACTATGGGAAATGCAAAAATATGTAGAACAGAGAAACGCAAATGACAGCTAGCAGCACGACCAATAACAGAGAAGACGAGAACACGTCCGAAACGGAGGAAAAGTTACAAAAGATAACATATGTGTCGAAGGACCATGACTCAAGATGTCAAGAGTGACGACGTCAAAATATGAGAAGATACGACATCTCAAGAGATAAGAGGAGCCAACCTCAACATGTAACACTGAAACAGTGGCACATATCGGAAGAAAAGAGCTAATAAATTACATGAACAAGGAACAAACAGAATCAGGAACCAGAAGGACCAGGAGCAGAAGAAGAATCCATCTGCGATTCAGACTGTTTATCCAAAAAATTGGAAAGGTCAGAGGGTTCATCAAAAATTCTAGAGCGACTTTTGAATGTTAATCGAAATTTGGAAGGTCCAGCAAAAGAGAAGGGGATGTTCATGTCTGCAAGACGTTTCCGCAGGTTAAGAAAACCTTTTCGGCGAATCACCGTATCTCTGGCAAAATCCTGAGAAATAGAGATGCGATGGCCCTCCCAAGTCACAGACTTGACCTTTCTCATATGAGCCAAAATTTGTTCTGAATGTTGGTGACGTAACGGTTTAAAAATGACCGCTCTTGGACTTGTCGCAGATTTAGACCTGAAGAAAGGAACACGATGAGCTCTCTCAATTTCAAAGTCTCTCAAAAATGAAATCTGTAAAGTAGCAGGAAGCCATTGAGAAATAAAGTCAACCATCGAGGGGGCTGACTTCTCCACCTCCTCAGGGAGACCAAAAATTCGTAAATTACTTCTTCTGTTACGATCTTCCTACTCCGTGAGGTCTCTCCGTAGAGAAAGCATAGATTGTTCCATCTGTTGAAGAGACCGTGAATGTTGATGGGCAACATCCTCCACACCACTAATCCGAGATTCCGCAGCTTTGACCCTAACAGACAGCGCCTTAAAGTCATTTCTGATCGCCGCCACTTCGACTTGTAAGAGATCAGTATTAGTTTTAGTAGATTGGGCGATATCATGAACCGCATTGAGGCGCGAGAGAATGGTATCCAAAGTGGTAGTAGGGTCTTTTTGTGAAGCCTCTGGAGTAGGAAATTGTTGTTTGAGCCTCTTGAGGGCACCTTTAGAATCCTTAGCAGGAGGGCCCATGTTGTCCGCCATAGGAACCGCCCACGTTGAAAGGTTAAGAGTGAGCCCCTGACGAAGTATGTGGAGAAAAAGATAGCAAAGCAGGTGTAAGAAAAATGGCAACAAAAAATTATGTACACAGATTTCGCAAAGAAACCGCCAGAGAGATGTCAAATTAGGAACCACTGGCCGTATTAGTAGAATTAAAAATGGACGTCAATAATTTATGAGGAAATATACAGACATGGAATAACCTTAAAGAGCCATAGAGAAACAAGACTCCCGGTAGCCGACAACCTCGCAATCAGGTTGAACAGACCTCATGTCAAAGCAATCCCAATGGAGAAGCAAAAGAGCGGAGGGAGACCACTGAGGCAATACAAGCAGACTCCCAATGTAAATAGTCATAAAAGTGGCAGCATATGAGGAAAAAACGCTGTTAAAAGTCCAGACACTGTAGAGAAGACTTGTAAATAAGGTAAATGTCACCTCAAAAAGAGTCAGCAGTCCATCTGTCATGAAAGCGCCATCATGTCTGAGGTAGAAAAACACGAGCGACGCCACACAGGAAACAAAATGGCGGCCGCTCGTGAAATCCAGTGTGGAACGCTTCAAATCGCTGGAAAAGACGTTCCTGCTGCCTTCAACGATGTCCGCCCATTCTACCACGGTCCAGGCACTTTCCGACTGAATATTGCCGAGTTCGGAAGTTAAATGGTGCTGAAAGGGACTCCAGAAACGTCCCGACAGCTGCTGCCTCCCCGGAGCTCAAGCGCCGACCGCCATCTCGTAGCGGCGCGCAAGTCACGCCCCAAGGGAAATCATTCTTTTAACTGTGATTTAACCTCCTCAAAAGCCAATGAAAACTCTGTTGTCCGTTTGTATATATATTCCTTCTTCAATAACAGTGTGAGTGGATATACCAGATTTACAAAATTACTTGCAAATTTTGAAAAAAATTAATCAAGGCTAAGAAACAACCATACGTTTTCCTTGTCACAAGGTGGTGGAGCTTTTCACAATAGATTCATTTTTAGGACACTAATATGTAGGCTCATGATAGGATGCTGTTCCCACTTAAAATCAACACCTTTCGCTCTTTATGTCTAGCACACTCTTTGTCAACTTTTCCAAAAGTTGCATCAGCGTTTCACCATGTTGTTAGTTATTCCTTCCATAAATCAGAATGTCACCCTGAAATTCTAACACTCACCCACCATCTCCAACACTTTTCATCACATGTTGAAAACAAGCTGTCACTGAATCACCATCGCCATCCCTGCCGGCAGGGCCGGCGCTAGACATGGGCAGCGTGGGCAGCTGCCCAGGGCCTTGCACTCAGCCCACCAGCATGGGACCACGCACTGGTGGTGTGTCCTGTTGTTTCCCTGGCGATCCATTTCAGAGAAAGGTGTCGCCTTGCAATTAAGGTCCTTCAGAGGGGACCCCCTCCCCAGGCCTCTCAGGGATGGTGTCTTGAGGCATAGGGGAGGGAGACGCTCCCTTCAATTGCAAGGAGACCCATTCAAAGACACCACGGGAGGCCCATTGTCCAGCATTTTGGCACCCCCATAGTTTTAATTTTTAGCCCACAGGCAATTCTCACACCTGTCGGACTGAAGGTGTGAGAAATGCTTGTGGTCTGAAAGTTAAAACTGTACGGGGGGGGGCGAAATGCTGGACAATGGCCCTCCCACAGTGTCTGTGAATGGTCTCCTAAAGGGGCCACTTATCTACATTAGAGGGGTCTTGCACATTCCATTTTAGCCCAGGGCCTTACAAATCCTAGAACTGTCCCTGCCTGCCGGCTACAAAATCAGCTGCAAGGACCACGTTGACCGACCAGAGGAGGCATCGCCATCGTCCACAACAACACCCTCCGTCTAGCCACGCACTCAAATGACTCAATGCTTTTTTTTTTTTTTGGCCTCCTTGAGATGTTTCAAGCCAGGCAGCGATTGTGCACCTGAACGTGGAGTTGTTCAGTGGTGGATTCTTGAAAAGGGCGCCTGCTTCCAGGAACTGTGACCCAGTAAAATAACTCTGAGCAAGGTAAACGGGGATACTGGCGTTCGGTGAGGTGGGAGGCTCTTGGGTAAGGGCTGTGGGCAGCTGGTTGTTCTCTCCGGAGGGGGGTCACCGGGAGTTCTGCCTGCTCAGTCCGCACTCAATTGCTGAACGCCGAGGTACGTAGATTCCAAACCCGCCATTGCCGTATTGCCCAAGCGAACACGAAGAGGTCTCTGGTTCCTGTAGTTCAGTTTGAGCTGGAATCCCGAAGCAACCTCAGAAAAGATTCGGAAAAGATTCCCGGAGCAATGAGCATGTGATTCCGTTCTCCAAGCAGCAGTGGTAACTTGGCAAAACAGCCACAGTTTTCACGCTTAATCTCTCCATTACGCAATTTTTGCGTCAGTAACAAAGTGTGTATCGATACAAGGGAACATTTTTCGCTGGCAACAACGTGATAAGTTAACGACCTGTGTAACATCTACTAAATTCACCTATGGGACGGGACGCAGCCATTGTGCAGCCGCTGTGAAATAATTCTTGGAACAAAGGTTCATGTTTGAATGACTCCCGAAATGCTCGACCATTTTTTCTCGACTGGCACTGAATGATTCTCACAATGTGTGGCGTTTGAACAGTACATCGTTGAATATTCTAAATTAACAACTTGTAAAATGTGCAATAACGGATGAAATACATCTAGGAGCTTATGAAACAAGATTTGCATGTCAGGAACGTAACTGATATTGACACAGGGAATAATTGGTAACCAAACAGCAAAGTTTGCTTTTATGGGACAATAACTTAAACACATTTTCTATATATATATAAAAAAAAAACAACGTGTGTGTCAGGAGATAATATCGGCAATGTGGTAAATTAAACACAGCGTCTGGATTTACATCATAAAACACTCTAAATAAAACATCATGCATCATAACAAAGCCGACGTCTGCACAAGGGAACAACTTGCAGAATATGCAATAACCGGATAACTGAATAACTGTTCAAATATATCCAGGAACTCATGAAATAAGAAATCTACGTATGCATCTTTTAAACTAACGTGTGCAACAGGATACAGTTACAAGATAAGTCTCACAACATAAGCTCTGCCTTATGGCAAATGAGTAATCTGAACATATTCATTCAATCAACGTGTGCAAGAGGACGTTTACTTAAAAAAAAACCTTTATTGTTCCATTTAAAACTAATCTTCTCAATACTTCAAAAACAATGGCTGACCGTTCGACCAAATGATAACAGAGGTTTATTATCTAATCTTGCGGGGCATTTACATTGATTTTCCTGGCTCCTGGATACTGCCGCACTTACTCTGCTTGATTCCCGCTGCCGCTCACCACCAGCTTGCGGCCGCCGAGGGGAGAACAACAGTTCCCAGGCTCCCTAGTGGAGGTAGCCGCCACGTCACCTGCGCACCCGGAGGCGCTTTAAATTTCGGCTAGCCCCCGCTTCGCGGGGCCGCGTGCGGCCTAAGCCCGGGCCAAGGGCGGGCCCATCATAGCCCAGAAGAGGCTGGACTGGGTCACCCCCCTTAATCTATCCCCATGGACATATGAGTAAGACATTTTCACTCATTGTATTGCTGTCGTAGGATGCCTAGTCTAGTTATTTGATTCTTTATTGGACATTTGTAATTTGTGCTTATAACTAGGCAATTATTTCCTTCTTGGGAAACAAAGTCTTGTAAGATGATCTCAAAAGTGGGTAAAGATAGGAAGTCTTTGGTGGGAGGTACAATCACGGGGACTTTAGATCAGTTTATTACTAGGGCGGCATCAGTTCTAGAACGCGAGATCTCATTTACTGAGCGATGGCTAACACTAGAACCCGTATACAATAAACGGTCCTCCCTGGGACCAATTCAATTAGCCGCCACTCCGCCAAGGTTGCCACTAACATCTGGAATTGACAAGGACCTCATTAACAATGACAGTAGTTCGCCCCATCTCTTGCCCCCAAGAAGATTGAGCAGGGAACCTACTCAAGAGGATTTAAGCATAGAGCCCAACCTAGAAATTATATCTGAGGAGAGTTTCTTATAACCCCACAAAAACCGACAATCAAAGATAGTTTGCAAGTTATTCCGCAAGGTCAGGGGTCTACCTCAAAAAGAAAGCGAGGGGGGCTTAAACACAGGGGAAGATTGGTGAAAACTCCTTAAATACATATAAGCCCACCGAAGGAAAGAGTCCTAGCCCCTAGAAAAACGGTGGTAAACCCATCTCCTGCAGTGCCTTTCCATACCCAAGACTTATTCGAAAAAACCGAACAACTACTGAAATCTCTGATAATACCATTGGTCGAAAGAATTAAGAGAATAGGGGAGAAGTTGGGGTCTATAGAGGAAGCGATAAAGTCGAACACCATACTTATCAATAAATTGGCTGACTCCCAACACATGCAGGCTCAAGAGCAACTACTAAATCAAAATAAGTCAATTAGAATATCTGGACTGGAGAAAAGAAACGGAATAAGCGTGGTAGACCCTACGTTACCACCCCTACCTAACACTGTGGGACCGCTGAAAAACGCTAAAATCAATGGTGCCTCATTACAGAGAGAAGTTGGTATCGTAGGGCAGGTAAATAAGGCCCCCAACAGAGATAAAGATTGCAGTACCGACGGCAGAATAAATAGACCTTTACCCCGTATTGACCTGCCGCCAAAGGCAGCTCCTTACGTAATTGTTCTATCTGGGGTCCCTGAATTAGCCACTGGGAAAACAGAGGGATATTATCAGCTGAAAAATAATGTAGTTTATTGGTTAAGTAAGAACAGACCACTTCCAACAAGCTTAGTTGGGGAAATCCTTCATGTAAGGAGAGTGGGGTGGTTGTGACATAAGCCAAAAAAATTACAAGGTGATGTGATTATTGTTAATTTTAAGGATACGAAATCAACAAAGAAGGGAGGTAGAGTAAACGAAGTAGGATTCTTACTCCACAAACTAACATGTATAAACAAAAGGAATCCTACCAAAAGAGATGTGTTACTCAAGGGATATGGGAGCACTCAGTGTTTTTTTAAAATACCCCTCACACACCAAAAGGCCCCTTGGTGTCATGCTTCATCATCAGGGTCTTCGCACCCCTCTAACGGGATGCGGCGTGCTACGACCTACGACTACGCGGGAGCACTGATAAATGACTATGTGTGGTGTGTGTGTTGCATGTGATAAAGCAAATAAAGTGAGTGGTGGTAGATAGTGACTGGTTAAAAAGTACCTGGCTCGTAGGTGAAAGAATTTTTTTTTATTCAAGACCTCGGGCTGGCACTATTAAAAGAAGTGAAGTGCCAGGTAACATCTGTCATGATAATGGACAGTACCTCATGTGTGCGTCGACATGTTTCGGAGCAGACGCTCCTTCTTCAGGACGGGAGCACAACTTCCCCACCTTACTCACGTTTTACTAATTGATAACTCAAAAATTAATGTTAGTTAACAAAAAGTGATAATTTTAAGTGATAAAAAGGTTATAATGTGCCTACAGTGGTTTTGGCTCAGGATACATGCAATTGCATGACCTGAAAAAGAAAAAGAAAAACAGAAATGGTCACCCAAGTGTGGGTAGTTCTACAGGTGCAGTCACCTGGAACAAACCATATAGCACAGTTTGCCCTGTAAAAGAAAAGACTCACAAAACATACACTACATGGAACACACAAGACTGTCTGAATTATGATATCAGGGAAATGTAGGTCATACTTAATAGATATGGTTTGCTTGCTTCATGAGCTCACAGGGGCGTCTGGGGGTTAATTGCTATTTTGTGCAATCTGAGTGGAGAGATAAAAGGAGCCAATGAAAAATGAATAATGAATAAAGGAGTTGATGATCAATTCTTACTCACTTGTTTTAGAAGAGAGGTTCAATTGCCCTGCCAAATATATTCACAGACCGGGGACGAGTATTCACCGTCTTTCCCCACACGCAGCTCCGCTCGAATGGTAGTGCGAGCTTGCTGTGGGTGGTATTTATACCATGTTGTCCTAATTGCTTTAGACAAAATTACCAATTAGGCGGGTGCGATATTCTGTCCAAATATGGGTTTTCCGCTAGCTCAATTACCGGTTTTCTAGTCCCTCGCACTTAAAACAAATCATTTCATTTGGAAGGGGAAGTCCCGTTCCTACTCGGGCGCTGCCGCTTAGCATCTCGGCTTGGCGCATGCTCCGTTGATTCTGTCAAAGGCGCGCATGCTCTGCAAGGAGATATTGGTTAGCCGCGCATGCGCGGTCGTGTAGTTGGACGCCTGAGTCTACTGTGCTCAATATGAATAGAGGACTCTGTGGAAATGGTGCCCCATGATCTCGTTTAGGTCAATGCAGGTTGAAGTTAATAAAGAGGGTTAATGAGTTAATTTAAATAATGAGGGATGTCAAAAACTACAGAATTCATGCCTGTATGATACTCAAATAAAAGTACAATCGTATTGTTGTAGTGACAATGGTTCCCATAGGGCATCATTATAGGGGATGGTAGTCTTAACATCACAAGCGATAAAGGGTAACATTACACAATGTATATTGGTACATGGCTCTTGCTCAGAATAGGACAGAATATTTGGACCTTCTCAGTTTTTGTGTTGCCCTTAGTTGGATAGTTGTGACCACGGAACATCATCATTGAGTCCATGAATATGCGTGCCCAGGCGAAACACCCATCTTTGTTCCTTTTGGAACAAGCCGTTTTCAGATGGTAGTGATTCAATGATTGTCCACGTTAGGTCATTGACACAATGCTGTTCTTCTAAGTAATGTGTTGCCATCTTGGTAGTGCTTTTTTTGCACCGGACATTACTTTTGTGCTCACTTAGTCTCGTTTTCACTGCTCTAGTGGTCATCCCCACGTATTCCAAACCGCAAGGACAGGTTATTAAGTAGACCACGTTTTTGGTGTTACAGTTAGTGAAACGTTGTTGCTCCCAGGTTGTGCCGTTTCTGAATGTGAGAGTCTTGCTCTTTTTTGTCAGGTGACAACTGCTACAATTGCCACAAGGAAAATGGCCTTGGATCCCGACTGGGTTCGTCCTCGTATCCGTACTCATTTTCGGTCTGGTATGCACCAGGATGTCCTTCAGGTTCCGTCCTCGACGATGTGCGTGCATTGGTTTCTCCAGGTGTAGGGTGCCACAATTAAGAATGGACCAGTGTTTGTTTATAATTTAAGACACTTCATTGGACACAGTGCTGTAGGTAGTGACACAAATCGGTCTTTTTTTATCACTAGTCTCACGTTCTCTTTCTTCTAAGAGAGCTTCCCTGTGGTTGTTTCTTGCCCTCTTCATTGCTTTATTGATTGTCTTTTCTGGATACTGCCTTTGCAGCAGTTTTTTCTTTAGGTCACAAGCCTGTGACCTATACTCGGTCAATTCGGTGCAGTTACGCCTCAATCGTAGAAATTGGCCATATGGCAAGTTCTCTCTTAAATGTCTAGGATGAAAACTGTCATACCTTAAAAGACAATTCTCGCAGTAGGTTTAAAATGGGTGGTGCTTTTCAATTTTCCACCTTCTGTATAGACATTCAGGTCCAGAAAGACCATGGATTGGTCTGAAACAGTACTGGTGAATTTATCTCTCCACTCAGATTGCACAAAATAGCAATTAACCCCCAGACGCCCCTGTGAGCTCATGAAGCAAGCAGACCATATCTATTAAGTATGACCTACATTTCCCTGATATCATAATTCAGACAGTCTTGTGTGTTCCATGTAGTGTATGTTTTGTGAGTCTTTTCTTTTACAGGGCAAACTGCGCTATATGGTTTGTTCCAGGTGACTGCACCTGTAGAACTACCCACACTTGGGTGACCATTTCTGTTTTGCTTTTTCTTTTTCAGGTCATGCAATTGCATGTATCCTGAGCCAAAACCGCTGTAGGCACATTATAGCCTTTTTATCACTTAAAATGATCACTTTTTGTTAACTAACATTAATTTTTGAGTTATCAATTAGTAAAACGTGAGTAAGGTGGGGAAGTTGTGCTCCCGTCCTGAAGAAGGAGCGTCTGCTCCGAAACATGTCGACGCACACATGAGGTACTGTCCATTATCATGACAGATGTTACCTCGCACTTCACTTCTTTTAATAGTGCCAGCCCGAGGTCTTGAATAAAAAAAAAAATCTTTCACCTACGAGCCAGGTACTTTTTAACCAGTCACTATCTACCACCACTCACTTTATTTGCTTTATCACATGCACCACACACACCACACATAGTCATTTATCAGTGCTCCCGCGTAGTCGTAGGTCGTAGCACGCCGCATCCCGTTAGAGGGGTGCGAAGATCCCGATGATGAAGCATGACACCAAGGGGCCTTTTGGTGTGTGAGGGGTATTTTAAAAAAACACTGAGTGCTCCCAGATCCCTTGGGTAACACATCTCCTTTGGTAGGATTCCTTTAATTTTAAGGATAGGCATGTAACTTCTTATCTCCAAGGCTGGCGCACCCAGAGAGGTGAGGGAGGGATATATACTCGGGATCTAGGTTACTTCTACCCCACATAGCAACCAATAGCACTGGCAAGACACCAACCAGGAAACTATCATTTAGCTAGCCCAGCCGACCCTAGTTTTGATGGGTTTAATATTCCAACTTCGAACCGATTTACCATATTATCAGGACTAGAAGCGGTTGATTGACTTACTAGAAAGAAACCCACTTATTGTGAAATACAAGTGATACTGGAAAGATCACCTGCAAGTGTTCTGGCGGAAGTGATGGTGCCCAGGGAGGGGATAGTAGAGAAGCAGATTGATGAGCAGGATCCCCCAGAGAGAGGCCCTATGGGTAGAAGCAGGCATAGCGATCACATACAGAAGGATCAATCTTTTAACCCTGAAACTGCAATAGTGTCCTATATTTCAGACAATTTTGATGAACCCAGGAGCCTGCCCATGGGGAGAGACTTAATTGGGGAGCCCGCTGTAAGGAATGATCCAGGTAATCTCATTTTCCATACAGATAAAGGGGAAGTATGCCGTTTAATGTTCTGGAACGTGTCAGGCCTTAGAGCTAAAATAACTAATTTCATCTGGCACAACATCATAAATGGGTACGATATCTTAAGTTTCCAGGAGACATGGATAACAGAGCCTCTCAATCTTTGTGGTTTTAAAACTTTATTCGCATCGGCAGTGAATGTATCTCATGGCAGGGCTAAGGGGGGCCTGTGTATATATCTTTCGAACCAGCTTAAATATGAGAAAGTCCAACTACTATCCAACAATAGTTATTATCAGCTGGTGAAAATTTTTATCAACAACTTTTATAACAACATCCCCTCTGCTGATATCGAAGTGACTCTAAAAAGAATGGCTATTGAATTAAAAAAAGGAAACCGATACAAACTTCAAATAAGTATCGTTCATTTGGGTGGGGGGATTTTAATTGTACAATCTGTAAAAGGGGACGGCAGGGAGTTTGTGGTATCATGTTAGACCACGATTCCAATTTGACACATTATGAGCATACTACATGTGGGGATTTGTTAAATGATATTTTGTTTTCTGGTGACCTGGGGTACGCAAATGAAATTGGCCAAATAGAGTCTCCCTTTGTGCCGACATTTATTGGCAGGGGTGCGTGCACAACAATCGATTTTATTTTATTCTTTGTTAGGTTTGGACGCAAGATTAAAACTTGTAAGACTCTTAATATTGCATTAAGCAACCACTATGCGCTAATTATGTAGATCTTAAACCCATTTCTGGATCTAGGTGGAGAACAGACTTGTAGGCAGATTGTCCCAGGCGTAACCATGAGAAGACAAAATGGCTATTCCCTTAAATGGAGTAAGCTTGTCCCAGATGATTTTATACATAATTTGATGTCTAAATGTTTAACTAGTTTCCTGAATTGTCTGGACGAGAATGTTGATAGGCAGGCCATTATTAAACATTTTCATATTATTGCAACTCATATCAAAGATAGCTTATGGGTGGAATTGAAAAATCGTAAAAAAGTGACGAGGAGCTGCTTTAACTCTGAATGCACAAAAGCCCACTCGAAACTTAAATATGCTCTACATGCTATCCCCCGCGATCTCCTATTGGTTAAGGAGGCGCGGAAAACTTATAACAAGGTCTTAAAAAAAAGGAAAGCGAATATTAAAAGGGACGCGTGGGAGTCACTATGCGAGGCCTCACAGAGTAGGGACTCATCTGCTTTCTGGGAAGCAGTGTATGCCCCATTCTTTAACGACAATACTAAGGCACGCATTGAAAGTGCGATCTCAGAGGAGTAATGGGTGAACCATTACACCCAATTTTACAGCACTCCGCACGGGGTGCAGCAAACGCCATTTCAAATTTTGGGGGAAGAGAGGGCTAAGGCCATGAAACTGGATGTCACGTTGGAAGAGGTAACTGCGAGCCTTAAAGCAACCCGGGGAGGTAAAGCGTGGGCCCAGATGGCATACCACCTGATTTGTTTAAAAATAATATTGAGTTGTGGGGGCCTATCTTAGTACAATTATTTAATGCCACCTCTGAGATAGGCATAAACCCCTCATGGTTTACATCTGTTATTGTGCCCATATTTAAAAAGGGAGATAGACAAGACTGTACGTGCTATCGACCGATTTCTTTACTGGATTCTTCCATAAAGATCCTTGGGAGAGTTATTTTAAGCAGACTTCAAAGCTGGGCGGAAGATAATTCTTTTATCAGTGATCTTCAGTATGGGTTTCAGAAAGGGGTAGGAATGGTAGATCAGGGCTTAAACCTATTTATTTTGCAACAAAAATATATCAGGGTCAGGAGGGAGCGCATTTATTTTGCATTCGTTGACTTAACGTCAGCGTTCGACTGCGTCTCGCATTGCAAACTATGGTCGATCCTAGAAAATTTGGGGGTGGAAGAAAAACAAATTTATTTTCTAAGAGAACTATACTCAGGTGCCACCGCAACAGTACGTTATGGAAGAAACCGTGAGTGCACAAGATCATTTGGCATAGGGCGCGGGGTACGCCAGGGGTGCGTTCTTGCCCCCTTTTTATTTCTACTTTATATAATTGGCCTTGAAAAAACTTTACTTCTAGAGTGCAGGGATACGCCTATGGTAGCTAGAAGATCGATCCCAGCGCTTCTTTACGCAGATGATGCGGTTATCATGGCTCGGACGCCCCTCTCCTTACAAGGCCTGATAACATCTTTTTATACTTTTATGTCAAATTTAGACTTAAAAATTAACTGCACTAAAACGTTTTCTTTGAATTGTGGCTCTGGTATTAACAAAAGGAAAAAGGTCATGTACATTAATGCGAGTCCCTTAGACTTCACCCCCACTTTTCCATATTTAGGTGTTTTATTTCACGAAGCCGGCACATGGGAAAGTGCCATAGAAGCAAGAAGATTTGTGTTTTATAAATCTATCATGGCCCTAAAAAAAAATATATAAAAAAATGGGGAAAAAAACCAATTGTTGAACTTGTAAAATTTTTTAATGCAACGTGTATTTCAATTGCTGTCTATGGAGCCGGTATATGGGGCTATGCCAATGTAAAACACATCCAGCGTGCAGAAAATATGTTTTTGAGATACATCTTAGCTGTACCTGAGAGTGTCTCAAACTATATCTGTCATATGGAACTTGGCCAACCGTATATTGAAGACACAATTAGGGTCCACAATAGTTCTTTGGCATAGGGTCTGGACCAATGAAGAGTGTGAATTGAACCGCACTATTATAAGGGATGTGATGAGTCTAGATCATGTGAACAGGATAAGTTTGTTTGTTTACGTAAAATATTTCCTCGTGAAAATGGGCTGTCGTAACTATTACGATGAACCACTTTTAATGTGTAATATCCCGAGGAAGTCACTGAAAAATCAGTGCATGAAGTATCTGGAAGACATAAGAGCCAGTAAGGAAATAAAGAAAAAGACAGTATCAGCCCATCAAATGATATTGGCTCAGGGAAAAATATAACCTTGCTTATCCCTTTTTATGAGTGAACATGACCGGTTCGTTTTAACACGTTTTAGGCTAAATATTGTTTTTAGAGTTTTAAGCTTTCCTGTTATGAATTTATGGACACGTGATTTAATTAAATGCCCGTGTGATGATCTATCTGAACAATCAGATCTCCATATTTTATTTTTCTGTAAGTTTTACACATTACCCCGAAAAAGACTGATTGTTCCCATACTGAAGGAGATGGATGTTAACCGCTGCCATCCAGCCTTTTTAGCAATGCTGAAATTAGATGCTATATTGATTGTGGCGTCTATTTCTGAATTTTATAAAAATATTTTTAGATTACGTAAATCAATTTGTATGTGAGCACCTCACTTTTAACTATCCCTGATGTGATTGTCCCCCTTAGAATGTAATTTCTTGATTTTTCTGATTGTACTTTTGAATATTCAAATTTTGTGTGTACTTTTATGGTTATTTGCTTTTAACCGAATAAAGTTAATAATTAAATTAATGAATGAATGACTCAATGACAACCATGTAAAATCTACACTTCCAGATCCAGACCAACTCCAAAACCTCACTCTGCGGCACTCTCATCTACAGCCCCCCCTGCACCCGCCCGCTCTTCACCAAAGCCATCGTAGACCTCATTGCACTCCAGGCTCTCACATAAATCGGGTACACCTTACTCAACTTCCATCTGGACAACCCAGTGACCAGAACACCGCCTCTCTGCTAGAGAACCTCTCCAACATTGGACTCAAGCAGCTAGTGACCGCACTGACCCACACAGCCGGACACACGCTCAACCCCGTTTTCACCACCAGCTGGAACATCACCTACAGCTACACCACCAAACTCCACTGGTTATTCATTTCTCAAATATTCTTTGACCTCGCTCGTTCTACTTCTGGTAATTTCCAAGAAGCCATAATATGCCTTATACATGAAAATGGCAAGGACCCTGCTCTATGTAAGAGCTATATAATAATAATAATTATAATAATAATAGTTTATATATAGAGCGCCTGGCTACCCCAAAAGATGTGTCCCTGCACTAGAAGCACATCAGCAGGAGTGGGAGGATAACCTGGCAAGAGTTTGTATAGCCAGGTTTTCAGTCCTCTACGAAAGGTTGGTTTAAATTTCTCTACGTATAACCAGAAAGGGAGTGTATTCCAGTTTTTCCCGCTAGTCAGCCAAATGATCGGGTGACCATCCTAGCCTTCCTTATCCTGGGAATCTTGAGTAAATGCGCTCCTGTCGATCTTAACTGTCGGCTAGGATTGTGCGGGGTGAGGAAGTCGTGCAGGTAGCTGGGGCCTTTCCCTTGTAAGCTTTTATGACAGAAGCTCATGGCTTTGATGAGAATTCTCTTCCTGATTGGCAGGCAATGAAGGGGATTGAGAGCTTTTGTCATTGAAGCACGACTAGGTAGATTAAGAACAAGTGGTGCTGCTGCATTTTGAATTAGTTGGAGGAGTTTCAGACAGTCTTTTGGCGCACCCAGATATAAGACATTCCTGTAATCAAGTTACAAGGTCACCAGAGTGTAGACTATGGTGTTCCTTGCTGATACGGGAAGGATGTCTAAGGTTTTTTTTTAGCATCTTGAGGGTGCTAAAGCATCACCCTGCCACCTTTCTAGTTTGGGACTCAAACAAGAGTTTAGGATCGAGCCACACTCCCAGGTTCTTTACCTCTGTTTGGGGCGCAGGGTTTTGCTACCATTCAATTTAAGGCAGTTGTTAGACATCCATGAGGCCAGATCATAGAGACAGGAAGAAAACTCTAATGCTGACTCACCGGAGTCTTGTGCCAGGGTCACCACAAGCTGTGTGTCGTCACCATACGACACCATGGAGATCTTGTAATTGTCCCTAATCTTAGCCAGGGGACCAATATACAAAAAAAAAAGGGTGGGACTCAGGATAGATCCCTGTGGGTCCCCTTGACGGAGTGGCAGGATTTTTGATCGATGGGGTGTTTTACAATTTGGAAACTACGATCTTCCAAGTAGGACCGCATCCACTGTAGTGCTACCCCATCCATTCCGCACACCTGTAGAAGCTGACGAATAGACCAATTTTCTGGAGTTCTTGGAAGAACAAAGGTATTATTTGTATAGCGCGGTTATTTGAAAATTATGCTCCTATCTTCTTTCCTCACTTTCGTTATTTATTTCAATGACCTCAATCTTTTCAAATCAGTTTTTATGGCTTATAGGTTCTGTCTTAGATGTTCTTTTCTCTTTACACAATACTTCACTCTCAGTGCTACATACTTCTGACTTAACTATTCTCCTCACTTCCTATCCTAAGGTGTCCATTATTTATAAATGTATTTCACCCTCAGTTCCTATCCGATCCAAGTGTGACCTGACATAGTGATTTTTGCCATACGGTATGGTTGTGTATTTACAAAATCTCTAGGACAGCTAGTGTAGCTCAACCCCTATTTCTTATTTACCACAGACTTTATTTTACTTCCCTACATTATTCAAAAATGTTAACAGCTAATTCTTCCCAATGCTGGTCTTGTGATTATCCTAAAAATGATATTATGCATATGTTATTTTGGTGTCCCAAAACACTCTCCTTTTGCCACAAAGTCTGGACTTAAAAGAAGCAAATATTTAAGATATAACAATCTTTTTAACATTTTCCATCTCTTTTTAGGAACTTTAACTTTAATGAGTTTTCCCCTAAGGGTAAATTGCTAGACATTTCCATAGTAATTGCCTTCCAACAAATTGCTTTTAATTGGAAATATTCATCTAAACTATCATATATGATTTGGCAGGACAGCGTCTGTTACCATCATAAATTAGATACTACTTATATGTTTCAAAGCTCTACTTCTCATAGTGTTAATTTGTTATGATTAACATTGGCCTCTTTTCTTAATAATACTAATGTCATCTAAGGTTTCTACGTTGTCAGAAAATGTCCAACCACCATGAATATTTATCTCTCTGTTGTTCCTTATTTTTGCAGGTTATTATTGTCTAATCTCACCATTGATTTTACTATCATAATATATCTAAGTTATTTTAATCAATTTACAATTTCTACAAGCAATGTTTCTGTTATATAATACCCCCCTTGCTCCCCCTGTAAAACATAAAAGGCTTTTGTTGTTCATATTGATTTTTGTTTCATGTAACAGATTTATGCATTATTATGGCTTGTTCCCTCTTCTATATTATACTGCTATTTAAATATAGTACTTTTGACCTAAAAAAGGAAATGTACAGTGGCTCTCATAGTCACGGCAAGTGCTTGCCAAGCATGGGGGGTGACTGGGAACCTGCACCTAGGCCAGGGCAGTGGATATAGCTATTACTATAAGAATGAAAGGCCCACTGTCCCTCTTCCCAATAAATAATCACATCAGTCAATATATTCATAGATACATTGGCAAACAACGCAAAAAACATTTATCAGAACCATGTTTTGCCAAGCCTTGTAATTCTATTGACAGTAGCTGCTTAAAGGAAAACATCACACACAGTAAACGTGGAGACAGCATTAATACCAAGCTATACAATTAGCACATTAGTGTGAAAAGCCAATAATGAAGAAAGTTGTGTTAATCATTTTCACAGAGACTGGCAGAGTTGGCTCCCTGACCCTCATGGTGGGAGCATGGACTGCTAGAGCCAGATCTCCTTCCTCTTCGGAGTCATAGATGCACATCAATTAATTATTGATCTGCTTCCAGCTGAGTAAATAAATGTTGGGGGCTGTGTTTGACTGCTCTGGAGATTGATATTGAGGCAAGTATACCCCTACATGCATTGTGGTGACCTGTACTGCCCTGATAACATCTAAGGACACCAGCACAAACAGAGGTGAGCTGCTGTGGTCGTTACCGTCGCCGCGGGGGACTGCGAGTACCACAATCCTCTCTACCAACACACCTGTGCCTGATTCTGCCACTAGAAAAGAAGCCCTGCAGTCCTACAGGGCAGGACGCGCCCGGGCAAAGACCAGGCCAATGGCGAGCCCATCCATGCCTGTCAGATTCCAGAGGCTTCTTGGTTGCCTGCTGGAAACTATCTCGAACTACAGGACAGAAAACAGGTACTGTGTTTGCACCACTCTGGGGCTGCAACGTTCCTAGCCCATTTCACAAGGCAGATTAAATCCAGAAACACGCTGAAGTTGCATTTATAGATATCTTGTAAATACATCAATGTAATTGGGGCCTAACCCCTCCTTTTGCCCAAGGACTCGAGTTGGGACTAAACCAGGACTGGAGGATGCTGAATGGAGGGAGGGTTCCTGTTGGTTTTGCGATATGCTCTGCTGGACAATTGTTGTATTTTTTGTAATAGATGTGCCATTCTTTCAACTAAAAATTTTGGGCAGCACCAGTACAAAGCTGTAAGCCATAGTTCCAGCCTCTTAACCAGTGTTACTTGTGAACTGATATATCCAGCAAATAGATCTTTATTCTTTGATGTCGATGTACACCAGTTTGAAATGGGTGTAAAAGCATTGTGGAGGGTCGGAAATTAGCAACAGGTTACGCTGCTACACTATTGCATAATTCCATCAAATAAGTTCTTCGTAGAAGGAGCCACTGTCTGTGGATATTGCAACCCATGCAACAAAATAAGAACATGCAAGGCAACAGAAGCACCCCCTGTAAAGGGGGAAACATCTAAAATAAAGAGAAGTGCAGGAGATAACTACAAAATAGCATAAATGGATAACCTTGTATAGGAAGTTGAAACCATGCTAGAAGAGAAGACAATTTTTTTTAAAAAAAGCACCAAACATAACCTCTTTGTATCGAAAGAAGGGAACATCATATCAAAAGGATAAAGTACACCACAATATCCCTGGGGACTATACAACATAGAGCAGGTAGCTTCAACATTAACAGTGACACCAGCGGAAGTAGTTACAGAGATTCTGAACCATTCGTGGGGACACGATACAACAGGAAATCTAACCCCTCCAGTGCCGCAGGGAGGGGAGGAAATGCCGAAACAGATTTGGACCATTACCAGATGAAGGAGTGATTGCTACAGCTCTCCATCAAAGTCCACCTGGCCCTAGTAACGTAACCAAAAAAGCTCAAGGTGTAGGAAACCTCCTGCAACTATAAAGAATGCAGAATAGCGGATACAACTCTGGAAAATCACAGGAATTACTAGCAAAGTTCGGTATTTTAACAAGTGAAGTCCTGGATTTAATAGCCTTGTGTTGGCACAATTGAAACGTAACAGCAGTACACCCTGTAATAGGCAAGCCAAAGAGGACAGAGGACCGCTGAAGCTACTGTACCCACATAACATGAGACTCCAAATAGCACTAAATAGCTTGCCACCAAGTAATGCAAAGCTAAATACTAAAACTACTGCACTCCCCCGTTGGTGCAAGAAATATGAACTAGACCCGAGGGTTCGACTAACCAGGAAAAACAGCGCATGGATCTTAGAGGGCCTTGGTGCTTCTCTAAAAAGTTTCAAACTACAGTACCAAGAAATCCATACATCGAAGCCCGAGCAGGTACCAAGGAGAAGAACTAGGTTTATTGTATACCACGCCTCAGTGGGGTAGGGATCCCTACCACAAAAAACCGTACCACATCAATGAATTTCAGCATAGAGGCAATATAGAATATACTTAACCAATATTCCTAAATAAAAAGACAAAGTTGGGAAGACAAGGAGGCCCTCAAAAATAAAAATTACCCACTGGGTCAGGCACAATCGACAATGTTTGTCGATTGTGCGATCATATATAATAAAGACAGAACACCTGCAGGAAGAAAATAGGAACTGTGGCACTATTCTACTAACTGTCACTGATAAAACCATTGTGGACAGTTTGATTGCAATGGGTCTGAGATCACTTCTACAAACCCAGTCGACAATGAGGTTCCAACTGCATAGAGCATCTCCCCATTTGGCCTGCCCACAAATACTAGCCACTCTTCGATAAGCCCAAATTTGCAGGAGCAAGATACCCAGGACCTAAATGGTAGACTGACTAAATTAATTAGAACCCAATATAAAATCAATACTAGGCCAAGGACAGAACCATGAAGGAATGCAATCTGCAAATTCTGAAAGGGTAGAAAAAGAAGTAACATAGGGGGATGGAAATGAACCGAGTGACACCTTTGATATTGATATAAAACGAGAGATCCAATCAAACGTACGTAGAGTCCTAGACCAAGAACCAATAGCCATGGTCTTGTGGAATGTGGCAAGACTAAAATATAAGCTTCTGGCTCCTGATTAGCAAAGCTACATAGAGCAATTTCATCTCTGCCTCTTCCCGGAGACCTGGCTACTAGATCCACCATATAAACTGGGATACAAAACTTTTTGTTTTGCATTGAAGCAATTCCTTCCCCACGTTGCAGGCCATCAACGTAACTGGTCTTGTGGGAACAATAACCTTAGATACTACAATAACTACCGACCACATAGACTCCCATGATATCTCTGCTGTGAGCCTAGATACCAGGAATAGAACCCACCTTCACATATTCAACATATCTAACAGACCGAATAGAAGCAATCAAGAGTTTCAGTTTATGGATACATTAAATGGTGCTCTTGAATGTGTAACTTCAAAAGATACAGGGGTAATAGGTGGTGATTTTAATTGTACATATAAACCAATAAATGGGGTGGAAAGAGTAATAGAGGAAGAGGCTATGGCTAGGGGTATATCCTAATTAGATGCATGTCCACTAGTCCCTTGCACAGTAGCAGCAGTACAATAAACATATCTCACATTTGAACACGATCTAAGAGCTTGCAATGGTAGGGCCAATACTAACAGCATTGGCAATACCACACTGTTGACTATTAGTAGGAATACTCCAGTACACACATTTATAAGTGGTAGTGTTTGATCGAGGTTGGACTATATCTTACATAGCACAAAACGTTGGCACAGCGTTACTGCATTCCAAATAGATGACAAGGATGACAGTGACCATCTTCCGCTACACCTAGAAATGCAGGGGTGTTTTATAGAAATCCAGCCATCTAATATAAACCCATCATTAATCCAACCAATGATTGGTAACAACCACGAGGTAGTTATATGGCTCTGCATTACAGATAGTCCAGAAACCATGACCAACATCTGACACTTTTACTGAGGTAGTGGGTCCTTAGATCGAGCAAGCCCCACTAGGAACCCTTACCACCACCATGCATCGATCGCTGGTTGCAGCCCAAAAACCACTCCTAACAAAAATAATCAATGGAAAATGTAGACATAAGTCAAAAAGTGAACCTGCATGCAATCTTGGTACACTGTGGACTGCAAACAGGCCAAAAAGCTATTACTAGGAAGCTTAAAGAGTGGGAGTCCTATATCAGTTAGAAAACACTAGTTAATGCCGTTAGAAAATGGAAATAGATGAACTGGAGTGGCCTCCTCCAAGCAGCAAATTCTAGAGACACTTACATTCTGAAGAATAGTGGCCCATTGAAACAAAGACAAAGTTACTTGCACAGAATACCACCTGGACCCCTCCAACTGGATTAAGCACTTCACCGATTTTTACTCCAAACCTGATAGGCCCGTCTGTGAACTACAATATCTAGTAAATGGCGCAGGAAACATGGCCCTTTTTAGTCTAGAAGAAACAGTGCAGGCGATTGATGCTATTAAGATGAGGAAAGCACAAGGCCTGTATGGACTCTCCGGGGACTTGTTTAAAAACGATAAAGACGTGTGGGGCCCCTATGTTAACCTAGTTACTAATGTATTTGCATCAGGGCTTCCATTCCCCCCATGCCTAAGGGGGCCGTATTAGTCCCCATCTTTAAAAAAGGAAGCAAGCCAGATACTGGGAACTACAGGTCTATCAGCCTCATAGATGTAATGCAGAAAATCTACAGAAGGCAAGTTCTGAACAGATTACATTATTGCATCTACTAATAATATTCTAATAGCCCACCAGGCAGAGTTCAGAGCCCACACAAGTACTGTTGACCAAGTCTTTAGACTCTTGTGCATCCTATGGAAGTATATTCAAATTAAGGGTGGCCGCATCTGCATAGCATTCTCAGATCTAAAGGCAGCTTTGACTTAGTGCTAAGAGGACAACTGTGCCAGTTAGTTAGACTGCACCAAGAAACCTATGCTAGGGCTCGCTGGGACACACATGGTGAGCTCATGGAACCAATTCCCATAAATAGAGGAGCGAGGCAGGATTGCGTGCTGGCACCTCCCCTGTTTTCACTCTATATTAATGATGTTGTTGACCATCTAAAAAAATGCGAACACAACACACTGAAACTCCGTGGATGCCCTATTCCTGCGCTATTATTTGCATATAATACCATCTTGCTTCACAATGCCAAAGGGGTCTCAAAATTCTATTGTTCGATTTCAATGCACATTGTAAGGTAAAGGGTTTAGAAATAAACATTGGAAAAACCAAATGTATTGACCATAAAACCCCATAGGAACTTCAGAAGGATCACCAAGGTTGGTGAACAAACCTAGAATATGTCATTAACTTTACTTACTTAGACTTAGCACTCAACTCTAGACTGTGATGAAATCCACAAATAAGTCATGCTAGAATGGCGCTAACACACGGATCAAGGGGAGTTCTCAATAAATATAATGCATCATCTGCCAAAATTATCTCGCCGGCCTTTGAGCTCCATAAACACAAAGTGCAAGCAGCTGCACAGCATGGGTCTGAATTATGGGGCATAAGCAATGTCAAACATTTCACAGTGGATGAGAACACATTAAATAGACAGAGCATTATACACTCTTACGACCTATGCTCTACTGGATTAGACTGTGAACGACACAGGAGTTGGCACAATATAGAGATGGTGCTTGAGAATTACTGGAAATCGACCTGATTTGAACTTTTCCTTGGTTTTGGTATGTCCGGAAATGCCTTATTAAGCTTGGTCTTTCCTTTTATTGGCCAGCGCCACAATTCTTGACGCAAAGTTCACAGAAACACATACCCTCCATAGTAATCGAAATTTGGGCAGACCGTCAAAACAAATTCTTGCTGTTAAACCAACTCCTTGTTTTGAAGGCTTCATAGACATTATTCAGCCCCATTTGGCGAGAATCCTATACATGAACTTCAGATATGGAATCCTCCAAATCATGGTCTACACAGTAAAATGGAAGATACATGACGAGATTTCTTGCACCCAATGCACCTTAGGCCATACTGAAGATATTGCACACGTCTTGTGTTTTTTGCATTGCCTACAATAAGATAAGGAAGAAATGGTTCCGCCCATTATGTAAAAGACTTGAGTTTAGGTGACATTAAGAAGCTTTAAGAGTAATGAAAAGTGACACCGTGCCTTACGTACGTAATCTTTTGTCCGAGCAAATATTTGTAGCGGTAGGATTTGCCCGTGGCAAGGTGGGCTTGACATTTTAATGACACTGCAATGGAGAAACAAATCCCCATCAACTAATCCCAAAGAATAAAGTTCTGTATGTTGTTGATGATCATAATAATATTTGTCTATGTGCATATTTCAGAGCTTTAAGAAAAGTAAAGCATGAAATGTAATTTTAATGTGCACTTTAAAGGTTTTAACCGTATCAAACGTTATATTTGAGAAAATAAAATGTACCTTCTGCTCCCAGCTTAGCTGGAAACAACATGGAGTACTTGGTAGATATTTCCTCCGCTGCTACTTGAGCTCCATGACTTAACTTCTGACATTTGGACCAGTGGTGCGAAATGCCACAGAGGAGCACTCATAACCTAATTCCAGATTTGCTCTGTTCAGACATAGTATGGTGTCCCTGTCTCTATAATTGAGAAGGGGTTCTATTACTAGTGTAGGATTTTGCCCTGGCCAAGGTTTAAGGATCTGTGTCCTCTTAATTATGAATACTTGAGAGAAAACCTCCTGACCAAATAAAGACAACCCATCTCTTCCTCAAATTTTCCATCTTGGACACCACAGTAGCCTCTATTATTTCCATGATAAACTCATTATATCAGCACAAATGGCCTTCTGAAGCTTGATTCTTAAGCTTCACCATTTTGATCTCTGACACTAATTTAGACATCATATCTGCTATTCCATGAGCAATGTCCTCTGCAACAGATGTCCTCATCTCAGTTAGTCGATGTTCATGCTAATCTATTCTTTCAGTGGCTCCATCTGCATGGCGAGGCTATCTATCTTGCTGTCCTTAGACTGCAGACCTGCCTCTTTCTCTTGGGGATCCTACTTTTTTTATGGGTGGTCGTACAATTGCCCCAACACCCTTCCTCTTGTCAAACTGCAACTTTCGTTGGTGCTGGTTAGTTTTTCCCATTGTCTCCATACGGTTAAGGTCCCTTTGTGAAGCACTACCAGAGGTGTTCCAATGTAAGTGTAAGAAGGTGCTGCATGGCTGACACAACAAGCGAACCAGTTACAGGCCACCCCTGCAGCCAGTGCACTACCAGCAGCTTTAGGCAAGGGCGACTGGCAGAACCAGGAATCACTCACTAGAGCTCGGGGAGGGTGATTCAATTGTCCCTCTAGGAGCACCCTGGAGGCCACCAATGCTCAGCTTATTTAGGCAAGGACATGCAACTTTAAGCAGCCTATAAGGGTACCAGGCGCAAAAACAGCTTTAATTAATATTACAGGCTCATCGTAAGCAAGCACCATTTACCCCTCTGCATCATCGTTGCATCTAGCTACACATACATCCAATATTACAGGAATGCCCCCAGTGATCTGGTGCAGTTCTGCTGCCACATTTGCAAAAGAGCCACCAATTGCTTCTATTTTTAAGCCTCACCATCATTCTTTTGCAATTCTTCAGTGATCTGCCCTGTTCTCCCGTCTAGGAATCAACTTTTAGTATGCCCTCCCAAATTTCAGTGCTATCTCAATCACAAATGTTGCCCAGTTGTGCTGCCACTGCTGGCCGAGTACAACCCACCAGCCATGCCTACACAGCACCTGCAGTGTGTCTTCTCCAGCATACTATGGCTCCAAGGAGGAGGAAGCCACTAGAGCTAAGAGTCTCCGCCTGCATTGATGCAGAGTCTCTGATGCATTAGTAGCCACACCGACTTTAGCGAAGATCATAGATGGTTCCGGCTCACCTCATCTTCCAGACAGCAACCAGCTGTCCGGAGCCTGCACATGCAGTTCTCACAGCTGCTGCAGGCCTGCCAGTATGGCCAGTCCCCACCTCAGCCACTACACGTCTTCACAGCAGTCCCCATCAAGCGCCTGACATGTGAGGGCGACCAATCAAGGACTCTCTAAACACCCTTGCGGCTGGACAGTGCAATCAGCTATTTGACAGGGAGGAGATGTCACCTTTTAGGCATCCATTTTGGCGCATGTCTCTGGTGCTGCTTGTGTGTAAAGAAAATAATCGTTATTAAATGACACCTTCATCATGTTGAAACCCCTTCTCTGAGACGAAAGTGTCAAACGCCAACTATCTTGCTGAAAATAACCTTCAGTGAAAAACTCAATAAAAAAGCCAAGAAAGAAGCTGGACACGTGTTTTCATGTTAATTGCTACATCTAGGACAGCTGTCTTCTGCCCAAAGCTGCTAGAAAATGTACTTCAACCAGCAAACGTCCCATAAGGATGGCTTTTGACCTATTTTCACCTTCGTGAAAACACTTGGTATCACACAGAACAGTTTTTCCGCAATCAAAAAAATAAAAAGTTGGGATCCTTAGATTTGGTAGCCCATGGAAAGAGACAATCCATAAACCCCTGAAACTAAACCAAGTCTGGATTTTTAATACCACTGTATTTAATGGGGAGTCTGTATAATGGAAAACTATGAAACGGATTAATAAACGCCACTTTGACCTGAAGTCCTTGTTCACTTGATGAACACCTTAACCTGCTTGAGACCCAATAGAAAAACAGGCATACACTTTACCATTGAACTAACAGGCTCAACAACCATACAAATGCAAGCTGAGAATCAACAACCTTAATGATTTCACATGAAGTGAAAGCTAAAACTAAAAACATAAATTCAACACACCATGTCAAAAAGTCAGCAGTAACCACCGAGAGACCACCACTCATTTAGGGATGTTCTGCACATGAAAGGAAGTATTGGGACAGGATCGTTTAGTAACGAGTACTCTTTCTACATAAGATTACTAAGACAATCTCAAGTTTCACAAGAGAAAAATATTAGACCCTTTAAAAGTTCGCTTCACCAATAATCATAAGTGAGAGCCTTGAAAACCTTGTGACTTTGGTGAGAACTTCAAACAGATATCTACACCAGTTAAACACATCTTATCTACAGTCCAGCAGATGTATCCGACCTTAAACAATAACAATTAACATAATGAGGAATACCAGTTTGTCGTTACCCATTCTCATGGCACTCCATCTAAAAACCTCTGGAAGATGCAGGACTGAGTTCCCCTTCAAGACCTGGGTTGAAACCCTGATGCCTTTAGTGGATACATTAGTTAACGTAACCACCAGTCAATGTACAAAAACATTTCAAAGTCTTAGACCCGTAGACACTGACCATCTGATTAAGGTAACCTAAAGTCCACATGAATGTGGGTAATGGGATCTGTCTCTGAGACCAGGGGCACAAAAAGCTGCCACTTAATATACTTCCTTTCTCCCTAGGT
This sequence comes from Lissotriton helveticus, assembly GCF_964261635.1. Classification (NCBI taxonomy): domain Eukaryota; kingdom Metazoa; phylum Chordata; class Amphibia; order Caudata; family Salamandridae; genus Lissotriton; species Lissotriton helveticus. Next base: position 1,178,625,532 of record NC_136061.1, read on the forward strand.
CATAGTTAAGTCTTTCAGAGACGTAGCATCAGAGTGTTCTGCTCCATGAAAAGACAGTTGAATTTAAACTCTTAATTCTTCAGACTGCCCAAGGACAAAGGAAGATTAGTAACTAGATTAAGATATTAGGCTACCTATTTGCAAGTCAGATCGACCAATGAGGCAACTCTCAATAATGCTACAATAAGAAGAGAAAAAAGTAAGTACTTACCTGGTTTTGAAATCAGCAGGAAGAAATGCTGAAAGGCTGAGTTGGAGCCACCCGAATTCAAACCTACGGTCCTAAGATCAAGCATAGGTTTCCAAAGTGAATGCATTAGTTCACTGAGCCACCAGAAGGTTTTTGATCTGAAACAATTCAAGTGGGCTCAAACATCGCCTGAATTCCACTGAGGATCCTGTCACTTATATCTTTGGGAACTCCGCTAGCCTCTGTTCCGCTGGCATAAACAAAAAACAATGCGGCCACCTATACTGTCTTTGATTGAGAGAAAAAGAAAGAAGGCAGATGAGCTGATAATGGCTGGACCCTTTCTCCCTCTGTGTCAAACTGTTACACAATTCTTATATATTTTAACACAGGGAGCTGAGACCAGGAACCACCAAGACCCTAGATCCAAGGATGGCATCTCCAGTCCACATCTGCAACATCCATAAACAAGTAGGTCCAAGCAACACTGGCCGTACATAGAAATATACTGCTTCAAATCCTTCCACTAGTCAAGACTTGTCCCGTTATGTAAATCTCACCACACCCTGCTCTGGGTCTGAAGCAAAAACTGGACTTAGGACAATACCATAACAGATTAAAGAATGACAAATACATTAAGCCAGTAATAAAAAAAAATTCGAAGAACAAAAAGAGAGAAAGTATACTCTGGCCCCACCAGAACTTGAGGACCCTTCTAAGGATAAGCACAAAAAGTAACATGTACTGCTTTGTGGGCCAACCCCTTTTCACGTATCACTTGAGAGACATTAAAGGAGGGTGCGTTAACTCATTTTTTAAAGGACTATATTTCAAAGGAGAACGTTCGTATAAGTGCCAGCCGAGGAAGGAGATGACCTGCTTTGCAGTGAGCCATCGTGTCTTCTCCCTTCACCTGAATCAGCCCATATTGGACTCCTACACCCTGCACTTTGTCTTGCTGACCTCTCCAGCATCTCTTACAGGTTGACATCCGGAGGGCTGCTAGCTTGAACAATTTCCTGTTCCAGGATGTCCCACACACAGCACATCCTGAGGCGACAAATCATCAGACTGGATGGACCAATAGTTTTTAGGTCTCACCTTTCAAAGGCTTCCCCAAAATTTGCAGTGGGCTTAATACTGCCTGCACATTGCTTACAATTGATTGGCATTATTGTCACTCTCATTTACTTACTACCCTTTCCTGAAGCAAGCCCTTTTGACATCCTTTGGACTGGCTGACTTGTATCCTTCATCTGCTCACTTTTATTGAACTACTTCTTTCTTTTTGGCTAAGCCCTCCATGAGAGTGCATGCGATTTCCTAAAATAGATGATAGATACCTGAATGCAGTGAGGGGACGTCTGAATACTCACCCTCAGACCTCTTCCATATTGTCTGTAGACTCTCGGAAGCAGCTGTGAGGGGCACGAGTGTTACATACGAACTATACATAAAACTCTTATTAAAATATATTTGGCTTCTTAATTGGAATATAGTTGTACATTTTTCGGCCACAGTGCCTTAAGTTCCAGGTCAGTGTTGGTGCGTGCGCTGTTTCGTGGTCCCTGAGTCATGAATGGGGACCCGTGCATCATTCATGGTTCATTTTTGCAATCATGCCTCAGAGCACGTTATCCTATTCGACTCTTCAAGATAGCGCAGAGTGTCTTCGTTTGCATAAACACCGTTTCCCATTATTCTGCGGCATTCACTTAAATGTGATGCAAATTCTTTGTTCCTCTGTAAATATATGAGCGAAGGGCAAATGCGGAATGCATTATCGGCCCACACGCCCCTCCCAGGCAGAAGCTGGTGTGACTCAGATACTGTCCTCTGCAGAGGCTGAATCCGACTATCAGGAGACGGGGGGCTGGTGCTGCCCAGTGACTGGGAAGGGATGGAGGGGTGGTGGGGGACAGATGTTGACATCAGGAGCCAGGTAACCATTAGGGTCACTCGATGCTTTGAGCCACTACACTCAAACACTGTCCTCACCCGTACTGCACCCACACACTCTTCCCCTAACAGTCATACTGTACCCAAAAGCTTAGTTCGTGAAAGGGTGCCCACTTAGTAGTCTTTCCAGATTCTAGCATGGGCTTATTTTTTGTTACAGAGGATTATCGTTGCCAAGCAGCAATGATTCAATGCAGTCCACCCAAGGCAGAGAGTCCCAGGATGCATAATCCACTAAGGGAAACTTCAGAACTGGAAACACAGTGCCCTGAAAACATTTAATGAAATGGCTCATTAACAATGCACCATTTTCTGCAGTCACGCGGCCCCCTAGGTAAAAGAGGGCAGGATCCACATAAGGCAAATGGGAAAGACCTATAAAATGTGTATTCATACAATTAATCTAAATAGATTTAGGACTTGATTACGAGTTAGGCGGTCCATCTGATCGCCAAACCCACGGGGGCATGGTAGGAACCGCATCACTGGTCGTACGACTGCAGCTTTACGAGTGTGGCGGTCCCACCGACACAGGATCGCCACAACCGCTGGGGATCCGTGATTCCTCAGCTGTGGCGTGGAGGTCTGGCCCGGCATTATGCTGGTGGTGCCGCTGTGGCAGTGCCAAGCATATTATAGCTTTCATGGCGGTGAGCTCACCATTAAAGTTGTGGCAGTGAAGAAATTAAGGGAGAGCCACTGAGCCAGGGAATGAATGCAGGAAGGCACTTGGTGTGTCCCCCTGTGTGAGTGCACCCCAGTTCCTGCTTGGTATTGACTTCACAGTCCATGCTGGAACATGCTTTGATGCTCCCTTTGCGGTGCCTTTCTAACTGACACCACTGTGGGGTTACCAAAGCAGCACCCGCCAGATCATTATTTAACTTGTAATCTGGGGGGCAGTGTGCGGTCGAGTTTGGCGGTGTAGAAGCGGGGAGGTGGTGTGGAGGCCCGCTCCCACACTGCCATACTCGTAATTAGGTCATTAGTAATTTGCATAACCGTTGGTTATATTGAAAATCTGACCCTGCTGGACCTACGATGGACCCCACTAACCTACTCATTTGGACTTGCCTCCTGAGATTCCCAAGCCTGCACCAAAAGCAGCTCTCCCTCGCGTCCCACTATGGTTATATCCCATGCCTACGAGTGGGAGTGGAATACTCTGCATTCATATAGTCTTCATTGGTATCCTTTCACTAAAACCAGCCAGCCTTTACCACAAGTACTGTGAACCAGGAAACCTTTATTAGAGGCATTTTAAGGTCTGCGGTTCCTACGGTGGACTTCGTTACTCCTTGTAAACACCCTTGAGGCATTTCATTCATGTATCGAGGCGTTAGGGGATTTTGAGTGTGTTTATCTCTAAGCATAAACTGGCTAAAATCCATATTGTATCTCAATATGATGTTGGATTGTTGAGTGACCTCTTTGCACGAATAGCTGGATTCGTCTTTAGGTGTTTAAGTGGGCAAATACCTACTGATTTTGGAACAGCATTTGTCTCTAAACCACTCTTCTCTAGAGGGAAAACCAAGATGGACATTAAATATTTTGTTAGAATGTTGGCTTCATTGAATGGGCCAGCACAGATATGGACAGGCTGCTGTATCTATTACCGGATATGTCATTGGTAATACAAGATGTGGTCTGAAAAAGGTTGGATATCATTCAATTTGTCACCAGATGAGGGAGGCACAATGTCAAGAACAGCCTTGCGAAATGAAGAATGGGGAGTGGATATACTTGATTCCTAAACCACGTGACTGCTCAAGGCCAGCAGGTAGGCTTTTGGTGTGAAGATGACCTACCTGCCTGGTGTACCAGAATGCTATGGCTTCTGATTCATGCCACAAGCCAATTTTCTGTGGCAAGAGTGGGGTAGCTCTGTCCTGCTATACAGACCACTAAGAAACAAGCCTATTGTTTGCAATACATTTGGCAGTAGTTGGAAGGCGTTTCTGGAATTGTACAACATAAAACTTGAAAATAAGTAATTGTTCAGTGGTTCACTGTGGACCAGCGGCAGAAGTACCTGGGATGACAAAGGTTTCACGTTAATAGGAGACAGCATAATAATGGCAAGCTATTAAACGTCACTCAGGGGTATATTATCAAGGGGTTTATCTCCGCTTTTTTGGCTTTAAAAGCCAAGAAAGCGGAGATAAAATTATCTCCCTATTACCAAGCTGTCGCTAACACCAGTTAGTGACAGCTAATAGGAGATAGCGACCATCTTGGGCCCCGCTTTGCATGTCAGTGATATTTATCACTAATGACATGCAAAGTGGGCGTGCCAAGATGTTAGCGACTGAAAACAGTCGCTAACATCGCTATCTCCTATTACCAACTTTTGGAGATATTCGCGCTAAGCGCGAATATCTCCAAAAGCTAACACCTGCCCTGAGCAGTTCTTCACCATGTTATTGGAAGGGCGAGATTTTGATCGATACCTTAGCACTATTGATCCAAACCTCGATCTGGTCGACTGAACCTTTGTTGCCTGTCTTTAAGGTACAAGGTACACCTATTTCCAAGTTAGTTCACCCAATAAAGGACTCTACTCCCAAAGATCACAGACAACTTCTAGCTTTCAAAAGTTTATTGTAAGGAAATGATTAGCTGCAAATACAGGCATCTCAGAATGAGATTCACGAGATACACAGGTCCAATTACATACATGTGCTCTCGGAAAGCCCTCAGACGAGCAACGGAAATCACTAACACAAGTTCTAAGAATAATAAAGCTATTAGCATCGACGCATATCGCTCCTTCATTTAAGTTGGAGGAAAACGCACAGGTTAGGCTGTCCCTACCCTGCTCTAGATGGTATCCCTACTTAACCAAGTCCCAACCTAACAAAGGTGTCAGCAGTGAATGACCCCCAAGGGAAGTCACTCACTCTAAGTCTCTTGGTGAAAACCTATAGTTCTCCAGTCATGACCCCTCTCTGCCTACCCATCCGCTCTCCTAAGGGTCCTCAGGTATCTGCTCTAACTCCACCCAGGGGTGCTGTCCCTAATACAAAACAGTCAACAACATTTGAGACGCCCCTTTCGAGACGCCCCTCACGTGGTGTAGCTTCTGGCTTTTTCCATGATGCTTTGTATTGGGCCTCATACGTTAGAGTTGACCTTGCTTCTCAGACTCTTCTCCGGCCCGCTGATACCCCTTAAACATTCCAGAACCCTCCTCCATGTCTGGGCCGTCTACTGAACAGACCTCTATTCATTCATTTATAATTGGATCCCCCCTTTTCCTTTGCAGACAGATATCTGCAGCCAAGAACCCAACTCTCATAGACTTCCAAAAAGGCTTGCAACATTTCTCAGCCCAGACATGTACGTGTAAATCAATGTTAAAACGTTTCAGGCCTACAATATTTCTCATAATGATTATAGCATTTCAACTTCTTCATTAATTAAAGCATGTTAATACTCTTATTCTATTATTCAGTAAACATCTCTATAAATCCTGGCCCATTAATGCAATGACCAAAACATTAATACAATCTGTGTCGTGAAAAGAAACATCTTCCCTTTCACTCCAGCTCTGGCCCTGAGGCCTACCACATTCTGCGTTTAACCACCTACCATCTTACATTTTAACAGCTACACGACATAGATTCAAAAATAATCACATCTAATAAAATCATATAATGTCACACATTTCTGTATTAGTTCCACTTCTACTTAAATCTCTATATTAGCTATACATTTAGAATATAATTTCAGATACTATTAGCACTCATGGCATTTCTCCTCATGATTTGTGCTTACTACAGGTAAGTGTGATGCACTCATACATTTAGATCAGTTTGCGCTCTCTCAGTTCCCCCCTTTGATGACCTCTCGGGGTCATCACTAACATTTAAACTGCAGTTATTGCTGGCATTCTCTGCGCTTCCAGAGCCCTCAGACTCCTGTACTGATTATCTTGTATGGCAGCCAATCTCTGCAGCTGCTCTCTTTGGGCTCTTTCTGACCTTCTTGCTCTGTACCATTTGAATACCCTCACCAATCCCCACAATATGATCCCACAGACCAATATTATGATGACAGGTTTTAGAATATACCACACAAAGCTTTTGCCTAAGGTGGAAAACCACCCACCAACTGCACTCATTCCGTGGCCCACCTTTTCCCAGACATTTTCTCTACTCAAGTCTTCGATCTCCTTGTGAATACTAGTTATGTTCCTAATAACCTTCTCAAGGGGTTTTGAATTGTCTGGAATGTAAGTGCAACATTCCTGGACCTTCAAAGCCTTACAGACTCCGCCCTCTTTTGCTAGTAGGACATCTAATGCAAGACGGTTCTGAAGAACCATAGCCCTTATCGATTGCATCTCTCCTTCTACCAGCATTAAGGACTGAGCAGTGCTGGCAGACAACCTGTCGACAACTGTTGCCAGTCGTCTAATTTTAACATCATTAAGGATTACTCCCAAAAGAGGGAACATAGCTCCAAAGACATCTCCAACCATTTCTGCATCGCCTATATCTCTCCTTCCCCTCGAAGATGTCTTGCCCTCAATGATCACTAAGTCTTGTGCATGATATATTTTGGGGAAGACAATTGCTAGGTAACATGATCCATACCAGTTGTCAGGTAGTCTCACGTAGGCATTTCTTCCACATACAAAATACACATTTGGAATCACTTGCATTCCCTTCAGGAAATCTTTAGTATAGTACTCTAGGTTGAAAGCATGCTCACAGTCAACTTCTCCAACGTATACATTTTCATAATACGTTTTGGCTCGGTGTAAACATAGCTTTCCTCTCTGCGTTTTATCTAAAGCTATTGGACCACTACTACCCTTTCTCTTGTGTGCCTTCTCTTCCTCGGTCCAATCTGTTTTCCATTGTCCTGATTTTTTCAAAATCTTTTGTCTCCTATATCGATCATCCACTTGCCCTATGAACTTCTTCTCGACTTCTGACACCTTACATGTCAGGTTATTTCTACGGGCATGTGAAGTATCTAAGGTAATCCAAGGAATGAAGAACTTGGCCAATCTGTCTTCACTCTTCCAGTAGTCCCATTTGTTCATCTGCTTATAATTTGGGACTTCTGGCAACACTGAATCATAATTGGAGAAATAGTATTCGAAACTATCTCTTTCATAAAATATACTAAGCAATAAGCTACATGTAATGCCATATGTCAGCGGGAGGTGATGATATCGAATTCCCTCATCTACAGACGCCGGCAACTGCATGCAGACGTAGCAATCCTTAACCTCCATGGCATCCACGTATTCATATAAGAGTTTAGCATAAGCATTTGACCTAAAGTCTCCTTGGGACTCGTCTACGTGTAACCTGCGGGCTTCTGCAGCTAATAACGCTTTCTCTTGATTGTTTTCCCCTTTTTCACCTGCAACAGTGGGTGTAAGCGTTTCTACAGAATTCACATCAGTTACCTTTGCCTCTTCCTCATGTCCCTTCACATAAGAAATTGTTACCACTAAAGCTATTAATATTATCACTCCTACTATTAGTGTACCTATTATACATTTAGCTCTGCGGTTCGGGGTGCCGGCCTCCATTTCGTCAGACAATATGGCTCTCTCTTATCTTAGCAAAAAGTTCTTTTCCTCTCGTTCCTTTACAGTCTCTTTTTAATCCTTTTGTCTTTAGAATCCACACAACTGGAGGCTGACAACCTTCTCCGCAAAAGTCCTTTAACAGTTCAAAAAGACAACCCTAGCCCTTCTCCATCAACTCAAGGGAAGTTCCCTAAAATTTTCTGCTTCCTGGGCGCTAGGTAATCTTCTTTTTCTGCTTGCTTTATTTACAAAGTCCTTAACAGTCTACTATCAGATTTGTTGTTGCAGCTTCAATAGCATAGTTCAATATTTCCAAACGAAGATTGTGCTCTTCATGTGCTGTTATCGTTGTACCAAAGTCGGGGAATTGCAATTCTGAAAGAAACATGTGTTTTAACTTGCTGAGGCGGGGAGGTCTGGGGAGCATGAATGTTAGTGATCCTTCTTGTTCGACACCGGGTACCAACAGTCGTATTTCCACGGTGATAATGGGCTCAGAACTGGACACCACCACCGCTCGGATCCTCCCTGTCTCCGGTTTCACAGACATTTGTCGCCAGATATGTCCACTCAGGTGTGGAGTATCTTCTGTTAGGTACACGCACTCTTCTTGACCTTCTTCGGTCTGGTGCTTCAGCGCCCTGAGCACCTTCTTCCGGATCTGAGTCTTCTGATATCGGAGGAAGGGTTACTTCTGGAGTTGACCTCAGGCTCGAGCTCCTTCTTTGCGGCCAATTAGCTTCTCCACGTGCCCTTCTACTCCTTCTCCTTCTTGTCTGTTCTCTCTCTCTTTCAGACCTGTCAGGGTCTGACTCGTACTCCCAGCTACTTTCTCCTTCTGTAGCGTCGTCTGTTTCACTGTTGTACTGACCGTCCTCAGCTTGGTCAGACTCGTTCCCTGCTTCCGCTGGCACCTCTACAGCTTGGCTAGCCCCCTCTATGGCTTCTCGGTCCTCTGCTGGACGTCTATCCGAGAGAGGAGCTGTTTCTTCCCGAGGTGCTGGAACCCTTCGCGTATGTGACGCGTGAATCCAATTGGGCAGGCCTCCCACCTTCACAGCTGTGTTCGTGATCAGGATGATCTGGAAGGGCCCACGCCAACGAATATCCAGACAGCTTCTTCTCACGTGTTTCTTCACCAGGACCCAGTCCCCAGGATACAGGTCATGGCACGGGCCCTGGCACGCTGGAACCTCTGCAGCCTGCACCTGAAGGGACACAGAACGAATGGCGTCAGACAGCCCCTTACAATAGTCCAGGATCATATCATCTGTGATATTCAACAGTGCAGCAGTTGGGATAGATGGCAGCCTCATTGCTCTCCCCATTAACACCTCATGTGGTGACAACCCTGTTCTTCTGTCTGGGGTACTACGAAGGCTCATGAGGACCAATGGCAAGGCGTCAGGCCAACTCAGGGTCGTTGAGGAGCACACTTTCGCTATCCTGGCCTTGATCGTGCCATTGATCTGCTCCACAATCCCTGAAGCTTCTGGTCGGTAACTGCAATGCAACTTTTGGTCGATATTGAGCGCTACACAAATCATCTTCACAAGCTCGCTGTTAAAATGCGTTCCCCTATCTGATTCCAAAAAGGCCGGCACCCCGAAGCGAGGAATGAGTTCTCTAAGCAGTATCTTGGCCACTGTGAGGGTGTCGCACCTACGTGTAGGGTATGCCTCAACCCATCTGGAGAACACACAAACAACCACCAGGACATAGCGAAGGCGGTTGCATCTTGGCATTTCAATGAAATCTATCTGCATTCTGTTGAATGGACCTCCAGACCTTCCTATGTGACTCAGTGTAACTGGTGTTCTTTTTCCTACGTTCAGCTGCTGGCAGGTCACACAACGCTGGCACACTGCTTCTGCTGCTATTCTAAACTTAGGATTGTACCAAGTCTGTCTAAACACTCTCAGCATAGCATCTCTCCCTAAGTGTACGGGACCATGTATGAGTCTAGCCATTGGACTCACCATCTCATTGGGCAACACTGCTCTGCCATCTGCTGAGACCCAAAAATGGGACTCACCCATTACACATCCTGCCTTTTCCCATGTTTCCTTTTCAGAATCAGGAGCATTTTCTTGCATGTTTGACAGTTCATCCCAAGTATCAACAGTTTCCAATATCATGGCTAATTCAGTTCTTACATTTATTCCGCCCACTTCCACCTCTGTGAAAGAGTACCCTTGCTCTGCGCAATACCGCGCAACTTCATCTGCATATCTATTGCCTTTTGAAACAAAGTCCTCATTTCTGGTATGTGCGGTGCACTTTACAACTGCGATACCTGCTGGGCATTGCAACGCCTCTAACAACAGGCGCACAAACTCTCCATTGCGAATGGGAGAGCCTGAAGAGGTCATGAACCCTCTTTGAGACCATAACTGTCCGTAATCATGAACTACCCCATAACCATATTGGCTGTCGGTGTATATGGTGACTCGAATTTGATTGCTTGCTAAGCAAGCACGTGTCAGGGCAATAATCTCGGCTACCTGAGCGGAGTGTACTCCTTCCAGGCACCCAGCTTCCACAACTCCAGCAATTGTACAAACAGCGTAAGCCGCTCTCAACTGCCCAACTTCGTCTCTTACACATGAGCCATCGACAAAGAAAATTTCGTCTGGGTCAGTCAGTGGCTCATCTACGATGTCGGGTCTGGGTTTGGTGCATAGTTCAGTCACATCGAGACAGTCATGGTCTGTACATTCATCATCATCATCGATATCATTTGGAAGTGGCATCAAGGTGGCAGGGTTCAAAACAGAGCATCTTTTGAGGGTCACATTCTCTGCAGCAAGAATAACTTGCTCATAGCGCGTGAGCCTGCTGTTGGTCAGATGCTGTGTTTTGGTCCTGGTCATCAACAGTTCAACAGAATGGGGCACGCACACCTCTAACGGGTGCCCCATGACGATATTTTCACATCTTTCAATGCTGACACCCGTTGCAGCAACGGATTTGAGACATCCGGGCAACGCTGCGGCTACTGGGTCTAAAGTAGCCGAGAAATAAGCAACTGGTCTACGGGCATTCCCATGGATTTGGACCAACACAGACAACGCACAACCTTCTCTCTCACAACAGTAAAGAAAAAATTGTTTATTGTAATCAGGCATTCCCAATGCCGGAGCACGACACAGGTCCTCTCGCAGCTGTAAGAATGCCATCAAACAGTCCTTGTCCCATGGTACCGGATCGCTCACCTCCTTGTGCGTCAGTTTTTGCAAGGGTTTTGCTTTCAGTGAAAAGTTTGCGATCCACTGTCGGCAATAACCCACCATCCCTAGAAACATCCTGACCTCTCTCTGTGTCTTAGGCGCATTCATTTTCATGATAGCCTCTATCCTGTCTGGTGACACCTTTCGTTTGCCTTTCTCTATTCTGTGTCCTAAGTACTGCACTTCTGTCAGGCAGTACTGCAATTTTCCCGGGGACACCTTGTGCCCATTGGCAGCTAGGTGATTTAACAAAGCAATGGAGTCCTCCCTGCAAGCTTCTTCTGTTTCTGACGCCACAAGAAGGTCGTCTATGTACTGGACCAGAACTGACTTCTGGGGCAGCACTAGACTTTCAAGATTTTTCTTCAAAAGCTGGTTAAAGATCGATGGACTCTCTGTATACCCCTGAGGGATACGACACCATGTTAGGACGCGATTTTCCAGCTTAAATGCGAAAAGAAAATGGCTTTCTTCGTCCAGAGGGATCGAAAAGAAAGCCTGACAAAGATCGATCACTGTGAACCACTCTGCTTGAAATGGAATCTGAAACAGTATCACTGATGGATTCGGTACCACTGGACAACACGAAACGACTATGTTATTAATCTTTCGAAGGTCCTGCACTATCCGAAACTTCCCATTTGGTTTCTGCAGACCCATAATCGGGGAGTTGCATGGACTACCCACGATTTCTTTCAGTATTCCCTGTTTAATCATGGACTCGATCACGGGTTTTATGCCTGCAATCGTTTCTGGAGTCAATTTATATTGGGGTGTTCTTGGGAACTCAGCATGCGGTTTCACTACAATTTTCACTGGGTCCACCCCTTTGACCAAACCTATCTCTTCCCCAGTGAAATCCCATACTTCTGATGCCACTGTCTCTCTCAAGTCCCAGGGGAGCTCATCTACTGTCAAAGTAGGATACAGCTCCACGCATATTCTTGAGTTTGCAACTTTGAAATCTGCATCATCATCATTGGTCAATACCTCCACTCCCTGAGGTGTACAATATATAGTACAATTCAATTTACACAACAGGTCTCTTCCTAGCAGACACACAGGGCTTGAATCGCAAACCACAAATTGGTGCTCATCGCTGTACTTCCCTATTTTCACCTGTACCGGTTCTGTCAATTGGCTGGTTATTCTCCTATTTGCGACCCCTACCACTTGTATGGTCTCTCCAGACATGGGCAGGTCTGGAACTGCAGCTGATCTGATCGTGGACCTAGTGGCTCCTGTGTCCACCAGAAATGTCGTAGGGCACCCTGCTACTTCTGCTTCCACATAGGGTCCCCTCTGGTCCACCTCTAAGGCTGCCCCGAGGGTGCAGTCTTCTCTTTCCACTCTCTGTCCGGTTAATGGGTCCACATAATAGCACTCTTCACCTTCCACAAACAGGGGCATTTGTCTATAAGTCTTACCCACAGTCCCTACTCGAGGAGGTTGCGGGAACTGGGCTCGGGGAGGAGCCCCCCCCCCTTTGAGCACCTTCCCTTGGTATGGCGTCACCCCTCTCGTAGGTGCGCTCTGGACCTCTTCCTCCTCTATCTCTTGTTCTCCTATCTCTACATTGTAGGGACACTCGCGTTTCCAATGCCCCACCTCGTTACACTGGTGGCACCTAGTCGTTTTCTTCAAGGTAGCTATGTCTATTCTAGGTCTAAAGGTAGAACTCTCCTCATTGCCCTTGTTCTGACTGTACTGCTTCTTTCCTCCTGTACCTGTTCCTTGCTGCTGTTGCTGCGGTCCCCCCTTCCCTGCTGCCTGCATCTGTACCACCATCAACTTTTCTTTTAGTTTCTTAGCCTTGGAGTCTATCTCATCACAGCAGTACCTGGCATATCTCAGTATTTCGTCTAGGGGTTTACTTTGCCAACAAATCGAGTGTTGCTGAATCATTAAACTAATATCCGGTCTCAGTCCCAGGACGAACTTGGACACAAATTGCCCTATGTCCTTTGGATCCATTACATCCAAGCCGCTATACTGTTTAAACGCCTTCAGCAATCTCTCGTAATATTCGTGGACTGTCTCTTTGGGTTCCTGCCTGGTTCGGTCTATTCTGACCCAATCTATGTCTTGCATTGGCACTTTCTCTTTCAGCCAAGTCATCACTCTCTCGAATTTTTGCCATCACAATCTCGGACGGCCCATTAGTCTTAGCATCTCTCTCTGGCTCCGTTGTGGGCCACTCAGCGCTAACCTTGCATGCTGTCCACAGATCTCCTGGTACTACAATGTCAAACAGCGTGTTCAGATCTATCCATAGGACCTTTGAGATTTTTACAAACCTCTCGACTTGCTTGTACCACTCCACGGGGTTTTCCCGCAATTTGGGGAAGGAGGTGGTAAAAGCAGCTAAATCTCCCCTACTCCATGGGACATGCACATAGTTCCCATTTGCGACTTCCCGCAAAGGGTATGCTTCTATTCCCTGCAGTCCTGGTGTCATACCAAGCGTGCTTCTCCTGCCGGTCCCTTTCTTGGACCACCTCTCTTCCCACTTATCTAGTGCCCTCCATGTCCTTATTCCAGCGATCAGTTCCCTTATGTGCGTTTTCAGCCCAATCGTTCTCCTCTCATCTAGGTCTCGATCTGTATAATGTAGCCTGTGGTTACCCTGTAATGCTTTGGTTCTTGACAAGTCCACCATATATTTGCCTGCTAGTTCGACTAACTTCTCATGGACTGCTCTCGCTTTTCGAGTAATGTCCTTTGCCATATACAGTATTTCATCTTGTTCATACATCTCCATTCTTTCCAAAGGCAGGGTACCATCTACCATGTCATCCAGGTCTGACCTTAAACTGGTGACATCGAGTCTCTTGGCTTTTATCTCAGCTCGCAATATGTCTTTCGAAGGGGGCTCCCTGGTCTCCCTACCATCCCAACTTCGAGCTCTACGTTTGGGTTCGGGAGAGTTAATGGGTGCCCTCCCTTGCTCCCATCTCTCCAGGTCCCATGCTCGGCCATCCGATCTTGGAAGGTGATGGAACACGGGCCTGTTACCCCCACTCTTTCTCTGCCCACACTCTTCTTCTTCTCTCCTCTCACCGCACACCTCTCTGTTATTTTCCCTCTGCTCTCTACTCTCTCTTTGCCTAGTATCGCTCAGTATCTGATACGATCCTTCCTGGTTCCCCATATTCCCTGGGCTGCGCTCATTTCCGTCATCACAGGGACTATGGTGCGACCTCTCACAACTCCCATTCGGTTCTCCGGTGCCGGGCACACAGTGTGGACACTTAAAGCTGTTTCTGTACTCTTGCGCTCTCCTCTCCCCTTCACTGAGTATTGGGCGTGCCACCCCTCCTCTCCCGGGGCCCCCGTTTTCCAGGTCTGTTCTATCTCCTCTCCGGGCCCAATGGGTGACTCCCCTACTCTCTCTCTCTCTACAGTCCCACTCCGGGCTGCTCTCCCCAGCCCCGCAGTGAGTCCGAGCTCGGCTGTCCTGACTTTCCCTTTCAGCTTCCGCAGCTATGATGTTCTTTTGGGCCTTCACTGCCTCATCCCACTGCTTCATGTACTCATTTAGCTCTTGAAAGGATTTTCGTCCAGATCCCCTCAGATCCGCTGGCCATCTAGGGCCCCCAGGATCTCCTCCTGGGTCCCCTGCTGTGTGCATCGGGGTGCTCCACTCTCTTGGTATCGGCATCTGACTTGGGGAATTGATCGTATCGTTCCTCCTTGCCATCTCTGCTCTTTCTCTGTCCTTCCGTACCCGTTCTTCCCCTTTTGCTCTCTCTTGGTCATATATCGATATTATAGGACCTATGGTAACAGGTACCTGTAGTGCATCTGGTAATGTGTAGGATGTGGCTCTCTCCGTTTCCGGCGCTCTTTGCACCACAAACCTACCGACTACCTGCTGCACCTGACTAGGCTGGGACAGCTCTTTCTTTGGCTCAGGATCCCACTCTGAACTGGGAAGCGGTCTATGCTCTCCTGCATTGCCCCCCTTTTCTCCTTCGGTATGCTCGACCTCTCCCCCTGCTCTATTATACGGGGGTGGCCTGTCTGTCAATAATCTGTTTATCAGGCTGTCCTCTGTTTCGCTCTCATCATCTTCTTCTAGGGGGCTTTTATTTACGGGCACCTCTAACACTGGGTACAGTTTATTTACTTCCAGGTTATGCACTCTCCATCTTTTAGCATCTGCATCCCACCTGGCATCCTGCACTGCCCTTACCGAGCGTTTCACCCTTTCTTGTCGTCTGTTCATATTCTTTTCATGCGCTGCCCTAATCCATGCTTCAAGGGCTTCAAACTGGGTCGGTCTAGGCAAGGGTCTCATTGAGGTCATGACTGATTTTAATCGATGTAACACCTCTAATCTGAACGTCCCGTACTTCGGGAACGTCAGTTCCTCATTTCCTTCAGTAATCTTACTCCACTCTGATATCCAGAGGATCGTATGCAGCCCAACATTCACTGCCATATAACGAGCTGGCGTACCCTCCGGCGGGGCTTCTTCCCCTTCATACGATCCCCGCTTCTCTTTTTTAAACACCGCTTTCAGCCATTTAAAACACTTCATAATTATGCGCACAATATCCAGCCTCGCTACTCTGTTTACTTCCTGATGACAATCCACCAATCCTGTCGCGGCTTTGCTGACTTGGCCTATCGCAGCGCGGTCTTTCTCCGGTCGGCCAATCACGTCGCGACCCTGTCTGACGTCTTTGCTAGCTGGCCTATCACAGCGCGGTCTTTCTTCGGTCGGCCAATCACGTCGCGACACTTTCTGACGTCACTTTTCTCCGCTTCGCAGCAGCACCCCTCCTTTCTCAACTCGTCTCCCGGTTATGCATGCGTCCCATTCATACACCGAAAAATGACTACTTCCGACCAAGCGGTCACTTCTCTCGACTGTACGTCCACAGTCTATCTGTAATTGTCAACACAACTGACGAAATGTCTATCGTCTCTCTGATAGGTTGCTTACACACACAGTAACTTCCGACCTGCGTCCGTTACTCACGCACTCACTCTTACGTTCCCCCTATCTCGGTCTTTCGGGTGATCAATGGTACCTCATGACCCCCTTCACACTAGTTGACAATTACTCTGGGTGTCCGATACACCCGAACCACTTAAGCTCTCCTTGAACTTAAGATTTCCACCGGTTGCGCGCGCTCACAACCTGTTCCACAGTCACTCTACAGACATTCAACTCCGCCAGACATTACAACATAGATACAATACAAAACACCGCAATCTAACACGCATAACCCTTTATACTCACTCTCGACCGATACTGCTGCTGTTTCTGTCTCACGTCATCCGGATCTTCTTCGGCGGGCTGTTCTTCCAATCATCGATTTCTAGGGGCCTTGGGGTAAGCTAACCTGGCCTAGGCCACCGTCCTCAAGAAGGCAACCGTCCTCTATAGCTACCAACTGGAAGGGCGAGATTTTGATCGATACCTTAGCACTATTGATCCAAACCTCGATCTGGTCGACTGAACCTTTGTTGCCTGTCTTTAAGGTACAAGGTACACCTATTTCCAAGTTAGTTCACCCAATAAAGGACTCTACTCCCAAAGATCACAGACAACTTCTAGCTTTCAAAAGTTTATTGTAAGGAAATGATTAGCTGCAAATACAGGCATCTCAGAATGAGATTCACGAGATACACAGGTCCAATTACATACATGTGCTCTCGGAAAGCCCTCAGACGAGCAACGGAAATCACTAACACAAGTTCTAAGAATAATAAAGCTATTAGCATCGACGCATATCGCTCCTTCATTTAAGTTGGAGGAAAACGCACAGGTTAGGCTGTCCCTACCCTGCTCTAGATGGTATCCCTACTTAACCAAGTCCCAACCTAACAAAGGTGTCAGCAGTGAATGACCCCCAAGGGAAGTCACTCACTCTAAGTCTCTTGGTGAAAACCTATAGTTCTCCAGTCATGACCCCTCTCTGCCTACCCATCCGCTCTCCTAAGGGTCCTCAGGTATCTGCTCTAACTCCACCCAGGGGTGCTGTCCCTAATACAAAACAGTCAACAACATTTGAGACGCCCCTTTCGAGACGCCCCTCACGTGGTGTAGCTTCTGGCTTTTTCCATGATGCTTTGTATTGGGCCTCATACGTTAGAGTTGACCTTGCTTCTCAGACTCTTCTCCGGCCCGCTGATACCCCTTAAACATTCCAGAACCCTCCTCCATGTCTGGGCCGTCTACTGAACAGACCTCTATTCATTCATTTATAATTGGATCCCCCCTTTTCCTTTGCAGACAGATATCTGCAGCCAAGAACCCAACTCTCATAGACTTCCAAAAAGGCTTGCAACATTTCTCAGCCCAGACATGTACGTGTAAATCAATGTTAAAACGTTTCAGGCCTACAATATTTCTCATAATGATTATAGCATTTCAACTTCTTCATTAATTAAAGCATGTTAATACTCTTATTCTATTATTCAGTAAACATCTCTATAAATCCTGGCCCATTAATGCAATGACCAAAACATTAATACAATCTGTGTCGTGAAAAGAAACATCTTCCCTTTCCCTCCAGCTCTGGCCCTGAGGCCTACCACATTCTGCGTTTAACCACCTACCATCTTACATTTTAACAGCTACACGACATAGATTCAAAAATAATCACATCTAATAAAATCATATAATGTCACACATTTCTGTATTAGTTCCACTTCTACTTAAATCTCTATATTAGCTATACATTTAGAATATAATTTCAGATACTATTAGCACTCATGGCATTTCTCCTCATGATTTGTGCTTACTACAGGTAAGTGTGATGCACTCATACATTTAGATCAGTTTGCGCTCTCTCATTATCCAATGGGAGGTGGATAACATGGCTAAGAGCATTTGCTCGATAATGCATGAATATCGCTGACTTTTCAGCGATATTCATGCATTGCGGCCGTTTTTTATCGCATTTGCGATAAACCTTGCTAATAGCAAGGTTTATCTGCGATAAAAATCGCCGATGTGCGGCGATAATTTTTGTCTCTAAACAAGTTAGAGACAAAAATTATCGCTAGTTGTTGGTGAAGCTTGGAGGTTGTGAGGACACATTTCTGTGCTTGTTCAGTGGTGACTGCTATTGCATTTCTGTAGTCAAGTGCAGGATCCCACCGTAGGCACGGTTATTGGATTCAGATGACTGAAGCTTCTTGGTCTTGGTAACACGTCCTTGGTAATAGCCTGTAATTAACTGCAAGCAATACACTGTTTACGGGAGCACTGCAGACTGGGCCAAACTGTGTGAGTACCGTCCCAAACTGTGCACATTAGCAATAGTTCCTGCATGGCAACAGTGCTACGTCATGTGTGACAAGGCCTTGTTTTGAGTGCCTACTCGAAATACACATTTCATGTTTTTGGCCACTGCTTCGACACTCGGAAAGAGACACTCACTTGTACAGGCCTGTAAGAAACTGTGTGCGCATAACGTGCAACATACACACGTTGTACCTAAGCGTGTTTTTGGGCTTCACATGCGTACATTGCAGCTTTTATCAGGTGTTATGGTGTGTACCTCCCAAAGACACACTGCTATGTGCATTGATTCCAGAACGAGAACTCTCAACAGAGGGCTGCAAGAGGACAGAGAGACTCGGAAGACATATTTCATCTCCGGTGCACGCTGTTATCCACTGTAACACTACCTTGGTAATAGCCACACTACAGCGTCATTACTCTCAGAGCTCGAGACCAGGACGATACCAGCGCACAATGCGTGTTGACATTCTTTGCATTTCCCTCAACGTTATGCAAACTTTGCAATCCCCCCATTTTGAAAAGTTTATTGACTTTACCAACTTCATACAGGTTTACTTGTAGGACATGTTTTCTGTATTATAAAAGTTACTGTGCAGACACTTTCTTGCAAAAACTCTTCTGCAAGAACCTGCTTCCACTAAGGTCCACATTACCAGTTTGGCAGAGAGGTAACTCGGGGGAACCCGCCCTCCCACCTCATCTGATTACGAGTTTCACTAGATATGGGAAGGCACCGAGTCTAACTGAGATAGAAATGTGTGCATTCGAAGTCCAGAAGAAAGGGCTGTCCTTAGCGATGGTGACACCCGGTGCCACAATCTTTTCTGGTCAATACAGGCTAGAGCTGCGATTCCTAACAGACTGGCTGATCTGTGGCAGAACCAGGGCATTAGTCGGGGGTACACGCGGGTGGATGGAGTCCACCCACTATTTTCACAGGGTGAACGCCGTCCACCCTGCCAAGAATTTGGGCCCCACTGAATAATGTGTGAACTCATCTGGTGTAATTTCCAAACACCTGGATACTTTCAGCAGCGCCTGCACTTTGTCTGCTTTCCATCTGCAACAAGCAACAAGGTGCAGGCCAGACAGGACTTTCTTATTTAAGACTCCTGCTGGGCCCATAACAAGGGCTGAGTCTGAGGGGTCATCAGGCCTCCTTTTGTCGAAGACTCTTGGCTGGGAGCCCTCAGGAGCCTCACACCTGATGCAAATGAAGTGGAAAGGAAACAAAGGCTCACACCTGTTAACACTTCACGTATACTGAAGAGAGCCAGATTTTCCCTTTGTTCAGTCCCTGTTTAGGAGATATGCATGCACTGTAAGAATGTCAGAAGTGTTTGTCTTTCCCAGTATTTACACAAAATAAAATACATTTATATAGAGCTTACTTCACCTGAGGAGGCGTTGAAATAATTTAAGTACCACTATTTTTTCTTGTATACCCCTACTCATTCCAATGCAGGGCGGCAGAGTGTTTTACATCAACACGTGCATATTACATGAACAATACATGGTATGAATTTTAAATGAATGTACAGAATGTGTTACATAAAACTGGGGGAGTGCAAGGTGTAGAAGTCACATATCACCTTCGATAGCTCACTGTGCTATTATCCTCACAATGCGCTCAAACGTACACATGATAGACCTGCTAAACATATATGTGAGGGCCTTTGATCTGATGCCACTTCTTGTGATGCCACTTCCTGTAAAGATGTGGCTTGTGATGCCACTTTCTATGATGTCAATTCCAGTGATACTATGTGTGAAGTCTTGCACCTTATGTCATGCACCCTGATGTCACGTGCCGTGATGTCACTTGCATACTGCCTAACTAGCCCCCCCCCCCCCGCTTCTATTTTTAGGACTTGTGCCCTGGGCAGAACCTGTCAAATACCAGTAAGACTGATTCAGTAGTTCATCCTATCAAGGTTGATGAAAGCCGTATATTGGTCAATAACTGAACTGAGAGATGGTCCACCCAGGCAGTGCATCAAGATTAGCATTGCTACAATTGGTTAAGTGTTGGGTTCAAGAGGTCCAAAGCATGAACAGGGAGTCAAGCTTTTGACCTGCAGGTCACACACAGATCTCTGCAAGGGGGTGGCAATGAGGCATCTACGTTCTATTGTTAATAAAACACAAACACAAATTAATAAAGGCATGTTAACATCTTGGGTTGCAAGATGGCCTCAGTCCTGAGCTTTCATTTAGAACCCTATTGGATTTTGGGAGTTGTAGTGGTGCTCCATTTCAATTAAACAAATGGCACCAAAATACCCGTTTACATAAAAGGTACAGGGTTGTAAAAAAATCCATCTGTCATGAATAAAGCTTCTATTTATACAAATCTGGAAACACTGCATGTGAATATGAAGTTATGTTAAATCCGATCTGAATAGCACATCCCCACCCTTTCAGAATCCGCATGCCCTTTACTGCTCCGGGTCTCGATCACTGGCATTAATGCCGTTGTGTTTCATATAGTTTACGCTGCACAGAGGCCAGCAAGCTGGGACTGGAATGATGCACTGTTAAGTGATGGGTTATAATAAAGAATACCGGCGTCCGCGGGGAGGGAGGAGGGGGGGGCAAGGAGGGGCGCTTGCCCCCCTCCCCCCGGATCCAGTACTGTCAAGTGCCACGCATCGCACTAAAATGCATTGTCCCCATCATGCATATTTGTGTTTTGTCTCAGCTGTCACATAAAGCGCCAAGGCAGCCCGCTGCTGGCTTCGGCTCTTGCACTGTGAGGAGCTAAGTCACTGCTGGAAGGCTCACACTCACAGTGACAAGGGAACTGCAGTGCCTATCCTGAATAAACTAACCAGTCTGATAACTCGCATCACGGCATGGCTGACTGGCACCCTGACGTCATGACCCCATGATCCGAAGTAGTCAACGTCGACCAGTCAGGCGCAGCGGAGGATGTAATATTCTGCAGCCGGAGAGTGGGAAGTTTCTAGGCATGGCCTGCGCTGCTCCATGCTGGCTGGTTTGCGGGTGGCATCATAATAACCAGGGCCGGACTGGCCATAACGGGCACCGGTCGTTTCCCGGTAGGCCGCTAGGCTGGGGGCCGGTTTTGGACCCCTGGGGGGCCGTTTTTGTTACGGGAGGTCGGCAGTTTCGCCCCCCCCCTAACAAAATCGGCAGAAACCAGCCGTCGCAAACTGCTCAGCTGCACTCCCCCTCACATCAGGGGGGCCAGCTGAGCAGTTTGCAAGGGCCGGTTTCTGTTCCCAGTCCGGCCCTGATAATAACAGAAAAAAACCTATCGGCAAGAGCTTCTTTTGCATGAAGGGAAAAGTCATAACTCTGACAGTATCTAACTGGAAAAGTTGATATCTGTTCAGCGAGCACGTACTGAGGCGG